>NC_139461.1:253387500-255862500 GCF_057233095.1 Heloderma suspectum
AAAGCTTTTTTGTTGCTTTCAGCTTCCCTCGCTAACCTCAGCTCGTTCTCACTTCCATAAGCATCACCTCCCCATGGATGGCCTTTAGACGCTGGAGCCTTGGCATGTGTTGTTTTAAAAAAACAATAAACATGTAATAATATTTCTTTCAAAAGCCAGGTGTCTTGAAGCAGAATTATCTTAGATGAGGTGATTAACTCGAAAACGAAGGTTCATTCAGCTTGTTTGACCATCCTGTTATATTCCAAGAAATTAACGCACCAGTGACATTAGCGGGGCTCTATTTCCTACTAGTAAAAGGGAGGAAATAGGAGCAATTGCATTGACTCTAACATCACAACAAATTGCCCAGTTCTTTAGCTGCGATTTAGATATGAGGATTTGTGAAGAGGGGACTTTTTCTGTGGATGCCAAAAAATTTACTTCCGCTGTTACCTATTTTATATTTGGACATATAAATTCCACAGGCTGAGCAGGAGTCTCTTGCAACAGAGAGTCAAAAGTTTGCAATTATAGAGTCACCATTCTGCACTGACTTAAACTAACTAGCAAGCACAGGATCTTTGGCTGGTGATTTACTTTGTGCTGGATCTAGAGTTAAATCAATCAACGGTGCCCCATTTGATAGATCTTGTGTTTTCTTAAGCAAATGTCTAACTTGGCCCAAAGATGGAAAGAAGAGTGTACTTCCCTGTTTTATAGAATCATAGAATAGTAGGGTTGGAAGGGGCCTACAAGACCAACCCCCTGCTCAATGTTTTGGACGTCTAGCTCTGATGTTAAATTTTTGAAGAACATCCTCCGACACCATTATTTTGCTCACAGTCAGAGAAGAAGAAAAGGTCAGCACCAATCTTTTCTGATATTGTAACACTGGGAGTATCTGAAAAGATTTCAGATCTCCCATTATTAGGCCCAGCTTCAGCAAATTATTTAAATTTTATAGAATTCTAAATTTCCCTTGCCAACTTGGGAGGGAGCCATTTAGTAATGGGAAGACATCAAGGGCCACTTGACGAGGGGAGATTACAAGCTTGTAATCTATAGGATTCAAATATATTCTTGAGCTAGTAGCAGGTTTTGCTAGATCCTGGGATGCAAGTTTTCCTTTGCTTAGGGGTTGATCCTGTTCCTTTATGCTTGGAAGTAGTTCCACGTGATTTGAGGTTTGCTCAAGCCTAGATTTCATTTCTGGAGTTAGTGCAGTTTCTGCTTTAAGTTGATTGAGAGCCTTAAAGACTGTCATCAGTGTAGAGGACACTAAAGTGCAATGCTCTGCAACTCACATAAAATTAAAGATTTCCTTTTATGAGCTGGGAGGGGGTGACAGTTTGACTTGCTACATGTCCAACCCCATGGCCGTTTGGACTACAGGAGCTTCCTCCTGGGCAAGTTATAGTGATTTTGTAATGCGGTGGAGCATAGTCAATTAAGGTTTCTGTCTATATACCAATCAATTTTAGATGGTTTGGCTTTTGCAGTTAAGGAGGGGGTTGAAGGGCACCTTGTTCTTTTTTTACTTGACCCCTCCATATGATGTGATCAGCCCTTTAACTTTCCCACTTACCGCCTCCCAAAATTGTGATGTGCAAAAGCCTCACTGATGTATAAACACAGGACTGAATGTATAAACACAACTATGGATTAGAGTATTTTATATAGCACAATACTAAGATCTAGACAGTTTCTACTTAGTCCTAATCCTGACTACAGACTACCCACCCCACCCCAGAGGCCCCATTCTCCTCAGAGATGCTGACAGGCCGATGTTGAACTCTCAGCATCAACAAAGCTGGAGATTTAAGTTTTAAACTCTCACCTATTTGTGTCATGCAAACACTTAATTAGTAAATGCCACTTTTCTCTTTCCAGTGGTCCAGTGTAAGAGACCAGAAATTCCAAATGGACGCCTGTCAGGCACATTCCAGACTACGTACACATATAAGAATATTATAATCATTAAATGTGATCCCGAGCACACTCTGAAGGGCAGCAACGCCATTATGTGTGAGGCTAACAATTTGTGGAATCCTGCTCCTCCAACATGTGTTAAAGGTAAGTATCCTACTATACTTAAATGACTTTCAGAAGAGTTGTAAACTTTATGCTGAACATCCTGTGTCTATATAGAGCTAAACACTCAAACCAATTCTATTATTTCCCCCCCCTCTCTTTTCAACCAGGTATTTTAACCCCCACTGTTCAGCCAGGAGAAGAAGAAACTACAGGTGAGTCTTATAACATTTTTGGATTGATAATAAGGCTCAGCTTGTAGAATGCAAAGGATTTTGCTTTAAAATATACACAGTGGTGTTCCATAGATACATCTTCATGCCATAATTCAGCATCCTGCCTTTCCTTCAACTCCAAATAACATAGGCTGGGATACAGAAAGTATGCCTGCTGTCTTGGATTTACTTGTGGAGTATTCTTTGGAAAGCAGAGCACTGTGGAAGATCTATTTTCTTTTGAGCAGCAGACCACTGTGCCAAATTGCAAACTGTGTATGATCATTCCTTTACTTTTGAAAAATGTGTGACCTAGGGAGCGGTCTGAGAAACACAAGTCTAAAACTCCCTTGGGCAGATGGAACTAATTGTATGGGTCTTTGGATCCTGGTCATGGGATTATGTAATGAAATTGTTTAATATTCTAAACTTCTCCGCTCACCATCAGTGCAGTTCAGAGTGGGTTTACATGCACACACCTTTATGGGTGAAGTGTGAATTTTAACTACTGTGGAATTGTGTGAGGTTGTAGATTAAATCACATGTGTGAGTCACCAGGGAGAAGGATGCACTGTAACGAGCGGGAACCAAGGCTGAGCTTGCGGAAGCTCTAAGTTAAAACAAGAGTTGGAGAAACTGTCTCAGTCAGGACTTGCACAAATGACTTGGCAGAGAGGGTTAATTACATTAAGATGGGTCGGGAACGTCAGGTCTGAAGGCCTAATCCATCCCTCCTGGGCTCCCAGTTGGTCCCTCCTGGGTTGTCCAACTGTCCATGTTAGGTTTCCCCCTAACCGCTCATCATTTGGTGGTTTTCCAGCTTTTTCATGGTTTCCTGAAACCATACTAAAAGCTTGAAATGCCTCTCCTAAGGCTTAGTTACCAACAGTAAGAGATCTAATCTGCAATATGCTGTGAATTTTCGCATTTTGGCCCTGCCGACTACTGAAATGCAGCCCTGAGAACTTCTCCACAGTGGGATTTGGCCCTTGGGCTGAAAGAGTTTCAGCACCCTGTATTAGGAGAGTATTGGGAAGAGGGTGGCTACGGAAAAGGCTACATGGTCGTGCAGGAGTAGCCTTGAGTATTGGAACTGCACTGCAACATCGTGTTCTGTATGTAATCTGCATATGTTCCTTCCTAAGAGGAGTGCTGCTGTTGAGAATTCCTGCCAGTTATCTCTGCCAAACAGGGCATTTCCCTTTTCTTCACTCCATGTTGAGAGTTCTGTTTTTCTTTTTCAGCAGCTACTCTACATTCCATGGCTACTCTGCTCATATTCTCACTGGCCTGTGTTTTGGGGGGTTGGGCCCCCTTAAGGAAAGAAACCTCTACATTTGTTGTAGTTTTCCAAACCTCAGGGTTCCTCTAAGCATGCCGATACCTGCCTCTTGATCTTCGGTGGCCCCTCTCAGGCTACAATCCTAATGGCACTCAACCCTCTGAGTTTGCTATTAGAAGAAGAGAGGAGAGCAAACAGACTAGCAGAGGTCCAAGGACAGTGCTAAGGGAAGGTCACATAAATTGTATAATCTCAGTGCAGAGGGCTATTGCACACACAGCTGTGGAAAGATATCTTCTGGAAAAGTGTTAGGGAGCAGTAAGAGTATTTGTTCTAATGTGTCCTTTTTGTTTGTATTTTGGGGTAAAGAGAAAATTTTCTCTCTAAGCGTCTGTGCTGTTCACCTCCCTTGATACCTAGTGAAGCCCCGATCTTCATTGCATACCTTATGCTGTCAGCACATTGGAAAGCAAAGTTCCGGTCTCCAGCAGGGGAAACACTTTTTTCCAGCAGTATACACAAGAAAGGATGTCGGTAGGGTCACTATTGGCTGGGGCTTTGCTCTTTGGTGCATTCAACCCCCAAAGCCATTTTGATACAAGGGCCCCCACTGCTGTCTTGTAAGCTTGGGAAGCTAGGTAGTGGGGAGTGTTTTGGGAGGAGGGACAGTGGAGAGCTAGTGGGGTTTGTAGCCAGTGGGAAGGACTGCAGGGAGCATCCTGTGGAGAGGATACAGGGAACCAGTGTGCCTGGCAGGGGGTGGCAGCAGGGAACACATGGCAGGGGGGCAGACAATAGGGAGCAATGTTATATTCTTCAGTTCATTAATTCCTGCAGTGGGACACGTT
Source organism: Heloderma suspectum (assembly GCF_057233095.1). Lineage (NCBI taxonomy): Eukaryota > Metazoa > Chordata > Lepidosauria > Squamata > Helodermatidae > Heloderma > Heloderma suspectum. The sequence goes on from NC_139461.1 coordinate 253,391,859, forward strand.
GTTGACAGTCTTCTTAGCCATCCAGGAAAGGTCTCTATGGCTGAACATCGCTTTCTCAAGTTGTTTGGGGGGATTGGGCCCCCTTAAGGAAAGAAACCTCTACGTTTGTTGTAGTTTTCCAAACCTGTTGAGTTCGTACAATTGCATGTTGAGTTCGTACAATTTCACTGTGCTGTGCCAATTGGCTTCTTCCCATTATCAAGAAAATGCCAGGAAAGCTGTCCTAGAAAAAATTGCTTGTCTTTTAGACAAAGGCTGACCATCTCTTTAATAAATTAGAGTTTGAATTTGGAAGCTCATCTAAAGGATTTTTTAAAAATTGTGAAAACCCCATTTCTTGGTTCCAGCTACTGTAGTTTCAGATTGTAACTCACTCCTCTTTCCTCTTTCCCCTCTTCAATTTTAGGATCTGGCAAGACTGTAGCAATTGTTATTGGTAAGTAATTGCAGCGTGTATTACTTCAGTGTACAACTGGTTGTACAACTGGTTGTGGTCCTGGACCCTGTTCTCTGAGGAAGACTGCACATCCCCAGAAGGGGTGACAGTGTAGATCTGTGGAGGACTCACTGCTCAAAATATGTCTATCTGCAGACTTACTATGCCCAATATTAAAATATATATGAACTAATCCACCTGAATTGAATAGCTGTAACAGTTCTTGAACATTTCTGGATAACTGTCTGTACCCATGCTATTGCTTCAGCCGGTGAGGTAGTTGAAGTCTCATACAGCTTAACGGACACAGAACAGATAAGAAGTTGCCTTCGTCAGTTGCATATTTCTAGGTTGCTTGTGCATGAGAGGAGTGCTGCTACCATGATGAAGGCAATGCGGATCTGGTACTGGATTCATAATAGAAAAACTGGAAACTAGTGAAAGTGGTCAAACATAGAAAGCACAGTCCTTGATTCTCGTATTTATTATCTCTGTTTGCTTCCTAGTATACTGCCTCCTGGATTATCTCCCCCCCCCCCCAATCAATTGTAATTGTTATTTTGTGTTTTATATTTGGTCCTGTTTTGAGGTTTTCTCTCAAACCTCTCTGGAAACTTATTCCAAGTCTGTATTGATACATTAGTGACTAGTCTCTTATTTTACCCTTTCCAGCATTTCTACAGCATATCACTGGATTTCTTTCTCTTTTTCCCTTCAAGGAGCAGTGGCTGCTGTTGCAATCGTGATTGCTGCTGCAATTATTGTAGCTATGAAATACCGTAAAAAGGGGTGAGTCAGCCCAAGACACACTATCTCTGGTCCCTTATGGCCCTTTTGTGGCTCTGCAAGCAAGCGTATGCTTTCAGGCGTCCCTGTGCCTTCTATACAGCCTGCACCTGCCATATAAATGTGCTTTGTGTCCAGAATAACCTTGTGTGTTGCATTTGGAACAACAGCACTAATCTGCAACATAGGAGAAACAGCATTGACTAAAAGACTGTAGCTTCTCTAGAATGGCTAATCTGTATTTTATGAAGTTCCTCGTATTGGCTTTCTGGAGTGACAAATCATCTGTCTCCATTTACATTACCTGTCATTCTAACACCGGCTTGGCATTGTCTAGTGAATATTCTGGCACTGGAATTTCTAAAATCCATATTAAAACAGCTACAAAACATTGTGCCTCAACCTGAGATGTCAGAAGCATTCAAGGGTAACCTTGATGTCAGGTTTGTGACTCTGACTTTCGGACACAGTAGTAAAATGGATTTATTGAAAAGTCCTGTCTGAAGTCACTAATGTTCTTCAGGAGCTGTCTGCAGTGTTGCTGTCTAAGCCAACAGTTTGCAGCTGTAACCTTCTAGACAGATTAAAATGGGATTGTTCTGCATTTTTGTCTTGCATAATTGCTTTCTTTCTTTCTATCTCTGTCCATTTTCACTGTAGTATTATATGCGCAATTTGCTATTTCTATATGATACATGTACATAGATTCACAGCACTCTTTAAGCATAATGGAGTGTCCCTAAGTTACTTGTGCAGTGATTTACTAGTTTCTGGTATTCATTGCAATAATCTCTTTAACAGGATGGTTACATGCCATCACCGTATCTTTCAGGTCTTTACCAAAGAATACTGATGTAATCCCATGGCCATGGGTATTTACTTTGGATAAATCCTATTTGTTGGGACACCTTAACGTTAATGTTTTCACTATCTGTGAAAAGTTGTGTGGACAAATATTTGCCATGGAATTGAAATGACATAGAATTACACTGGAGTGTCATTTGGGGTTTGAGTTTCCAGGCAGACTGTCCTCTGCATAACGTTTCATGTTTGCAGGTTCTCCTTTGGAATATGCGAGCTCACTGAGAAGTGTTCATTATTTGGTCCTCAATAATTGTTAATGAAAATTGAAAAATATGTAAACAGGACTTGATTTCAAGCATGGAAGTCAGAGGATTGTGGGAAGGGCTTACTTTGGCCACGCACCAAGTCTCCTGCATTGATCCCCACTCACCCACTTTCCTCTTTATCTCTTCGCTAAGTTTACTTATAAAATCTTTGAATGAATAAATATCTTACTCTTCAGTCAAGGTTCCAAGAGCAGCTTAAAAAAATCAATCAGAAATTCTCTGCCCTTGGGTAGCAATCGGTGCACCCTCTACACACACCAGCGCCCCTCAGATTTCATTTAGGGGTAGACGCCTTGCCCTGAACAAGAACTCCAACAGCATTACAAAGACTTAACATTTTGTTTCTTTTTAGGGTTGTGTATGTGTTTAATTCTCTTTCTAATCATTTGAGCTCCAGGACAAAACCAAGGAATGCTGTTCAGTTCTGTTGAAGATACATATTTTGTCTATATGACATTGTTAGCTATAAAAATAAGATCCAGTAGTTTAGAATTGAATGTTTATGTATTGGATCCAGAGGGACTCTAGCATGAGTGGAAGGCACTTGTGCTCCCTGAAAAAGGGTGAGAGTTCTGCCAGCGCCTCCTTCCAGCAGTAGCTGCACATGCCCCAAGCTTCATGAACAGCTTTCTCTGAGGAGAACTTCAGGAGACTGCAGCAAGGACAGGAAAGGCCCTTTCTGCAACGAGAACTCTGCTCACAGTTCTTAGGGTCCCACCCATTGTTTCATAAGTTAACTTGGGTTCTTGCAGTTGGCATAAGTCTGTCTTTCAGTTTTGCTGAATTCGTGCCTTAAATGTCTTGAGTGGTCAGATTACTAGATTGAACAATTACGGGGGGGGGGGGGGGGCGGGATAGCAACCGTCTCCCACCTCCAAGTATGGAGGCTCACAGATTCCCATTCTTGTTAAGAGAGCACCTGCCCTGGATCTGAACCACATCAGATATTAATTCCTTAGCAAAGATCTTGCTGTGTGTATGGGATCGCCATTCAGCCATTTCACTCAGTACAGCCATGTTTCGTGTTGCAGATTCCCTGTTTCTCTGTGTGCTTTTGCTAGTTTAATTTGAACCTTGAGGTGATTTTCCTGGTATTCCCACTCCTGATCTTACTCAGCCATCTGAAGTAGCATTGCTTCTATCTCTGCTGCTAGCAACTTCACTTGGCGTGCCCCCTTTCTTTCTCTTTCCTGCTCTTTCCCTCTCTGAGAGGCCTCTCAGTTCTACCCCTTCAGGACTTGAATGGGCACCTGAATTGCTGCTTGCCTCTCCTAGTGAGGCTTGAGGGATTTTCACCATCTTCCCTCCCTAGCCTTTCTCTGCCTGGCTAGTATGAAGCTGGGGTGGGGGGGTGACTTCCCCTAGGCAAACAAAACTTTGCACACTCATGCTTTTCCCACCTTACTTCCAAAGTTAACCTATTTTCGGGGTGCTACTTTTATACCTTCAATTCAGGAATCTATGTGCTGCCAAGCGCTGTCACAGTTGTGCACTAGCCACGTCAAACGGCTACCCTGTCTCTTGACACGTACGGCTTGCCTTTGTTTGTTTGTTTGCTCATAATCTGAGTATGCATATAATTGTAGCTTAAACTAAGTTTGCATTTCAGATGAGAGAGATGCTGCTACTTTTCCATTTCCAGTAAACAATGGAGTGGAAAGTGGAAGTGCTTTCTGTTAGCACGAAGTCATGATTTTAAGTATGTGATGGAATCATTACTTCTGCTTGACTCTCCTGCCTTCTTTAACATATAAGGTAATAAATAACATGCACTGCCAGATGCTTAATATTCCACTGTACCATTTGGGAATTGGTGCTGTGCCTCATCACTGAAGGTATTTCCTTAAGTGGTATATTCATAGGTGACATGATATCCATTCAGTGCCATAGATCTGTGTCACCTTTATGCTGGGACCTGGACAAAGGTTGACCCTGTGAACACGGAGGGCCTGTGAACATTTGACTGCAGAATAATAAAGAGTCTGAGAAGAGCCTATTGGAAGTGAACATTTTTTCTAAACTTAAGCTACACATGTTCCAGATCTGTTTCTTTAGTGCTCCTATAATCCTAATCAGTTTTGTCTGGTTTACATCTAATAACTTGCAGTTGCTAACAGTCAATAAATCCCTTCTGGTTCTATAGTTTGCAGAGTTGGATTTTCCTGTCCAGGAATCAACAACATTGGCCACTTCTATATAATCAATACTAAAGTTTCTTTATGAAAATCAGTAGTGTGTTGTGAATGGAATGTATGTATGTGTGTGTTGCCTTTCTTCTTCCTGACAGGCAGCATTAACAAAAGGAAGTAACTTGGAATTCCTTCCAGGGAAATATATCAATAATTTAAAATTTGACTTTTTCCACAGGAAAACTGACCCTCATCCTGGCTCTTCTGATACTTATCGTGTAGTCTCAGGCAAAGATCTGCCATTGGAAGAAAAATAAAGTTATCAAGACCTTGATCTGATTGCATTAAAACTTCAGTAACCCTCCAGCTGATGATTAATTCTCAACAATTCTTTTCTGAGAACTGGACATGGAAATTGAGTGAAGATCTGAGTGGAAAGCTTTAGCAGTTTTTATAGCTGAAGAAACTGGCCATACAGATTGCTTCGTGTTCCAAACGCCTCAATATTTGGCCTCAAGAAAAGCCTGTTTACTTGCCCTTTTTGATTTTGCATAGAACTGTTCTGCATTAGGTGCCAGAATGAAATATGGAATCAAGGGGGACTTGTCTCATCCCTACCAGTGCAGCTGGTAGGGAAAAGAAGACTGGGTAGCTAAAGGTCCATGGAGCCAAGGAGTCATAGTAGGCGGAGTTAACCAGATGCAGTTTTCTCCCCATCTACCTCTTTCAAAGAGCCCTAAAACATTTCGATTTTCTATGGCACCAGCCACCATTACACAGAAAAGGGAAAGTGTGTGTGTAATTGTTTCTCTCTCTCTCTCTCTCTCTCTCTCTCTCTCTCTCTCTCTAACTGAATGCAGCGGGTGGTCTATGCAGGTGGAGTTTTTAAAAAACAAAGCCTATTGGCTCTGGGTACCCTAGTGGACACCCAAATTGCCAATATAAATCTTGGGTGATGCAAAGGCGCAAAAGACACAAGCATACCCAAATGTGGAAGGCAAGGAGAGCATTTCTCACAGATGTCCTTGCCCCCTCTGCTGAGTCATAATATTACTGTACAGGAATGTTCTGAGCATATGCAGCTACTGGACATGCTCAACAGGAGCCAGCAAGTTTCCAGTGGAGGAGGGGAGAAGAGAACTAAAACAAGGACCTTGTAAGACAGAGGCAGATGGGGGTGCACTGTCCTCCCACACAGAGCGAAGTGGAAGTGATACATTACCTCTGTAGTGGAAGTGATACATTCTGCTGCCTTTAACAGCCAAGATGCTATAATGGAAGCATAATGGGTTTTTGCTAGGAAATACTGAAAGTTACTGTTCACAAGAGCACGCCTTTTCCCTCAAAGTTTTGTACCATATACATCTTTAGAAGGGATGCAAGTGTGGCTGTCAAAATCCATTACACTGCTGAATTCTCTGGGATTTCCTATGCAGAGCCATAACTAATGTTACCTTGCTTCCCTCTTGTGGTTTAAAAATGTACAAAGAACAATATGTGCCTAATAGAAAATGTGCCCTGTATATTTTAGTAGTCAGCAAAAGCTTTGTATACATAATAAAAAAAAAATGAAAGGGCACTTTTAGGATGCAAAAATATCAGTGGGAAAAAGTTAAATAACCTGTTTGTCCCGCTGAAATCAAAGCAATCAGAAAGTGCTGTGCTTCAGCTGTTTTGAGCCCAAGCTTGTTAAGTTCATGAAGGAATGTTGTCTGTATTTATGTGATGTGCGTTTTTTTATAAACTTCATGTTGGATTGTACAAATATTTGATTAAATGAATGAAATAATGAATGTATAGAAAGTAAACTTTGTTTATCTGAGAATGTTTTCAAGTACTAAATAAATTTGAATAAAACACACCAAGCATCATAGCTGGCCCTGAAGAGATGAGCTGAAGATGCAATGTAGCCATTAGAAACGCTGCTGACAGAGATCCATTTCTGGCTGTTCACAAATGCACATTACAGTAAGAATAGACATTTGTGGGCAGACAGTGTAGTGCCCACCCAGATGTTTCAGACACTCCTCTTAAGCAAAAACCCTGAGACGGGCGTAGGCACAGGAACTAGAGATCAAATCTCCAGCATTCGCTGGATCATGGCAAAAGCAAGAGAATTCCAGAAAAGTGTCTATTTCTGCTTCATTGACTACGCTAAAGCCTTTGATTGTGTGGATCACAACAAACTGTGGCAAATTCTGAAAGAGATGGGGGTACCAGACCACCTTACCTGTCTCCTGAGAAACCTGTACGAGGGTCAAGAATCAACAGCAAGAACCGGACATGGAACAACCGAGTGGTTCAAAATTGGGAAAGGAGTACGACAAGGCTGCATATTGTCACCCTGCTTATTTAACTTATATGCAGAGTACATCATGAGAAATGCCGGGTTGGATGAATCAGAGGTCGGAATTAAGATTGCTGGGAGAATTATCAACAACCTCCGATATGCAGACGATACCACCCTAATGGCAGAAAGCGAAGAGGATCTCAAGAGCCTCTTGTTGAGGGTGAAAGAGAAGAGTGCAAAAGCTGGTTTGAAACTCAACATTAAAAAAACTAAGATCATGGCATCTGGCCCTATCACTTCCTGGCATATAGAAGGGGAAGAATTGGAAGCAGTGACAGATTTTACTTTCTTGGGCTCCAAGATCACTGCAAACGGTGACTAGCCGTGAAATTAAAAGACGCTTGCTCCTTGGGAGGAAAGCTATGGCAAACCTAGACAGCATAGTCAGAAGCAGAGACATCACCTTGCCAACAAAGGTCCGTCTAATCAAAGCTATGGTTTTCCCAGTAGTAATGTATGGCTGTGAGAGCTGGACTATAAGGAACGCTGAGCGCCGAAGAACTGATGCTTTCGAACTGTGGTGCTGGAGAAGACTTCCGAGTCCCCTGGACTGCAAGGAGGTCAAATCATTCCATCCTAAAGGAAATCAACCCTGACTGCTCATTGGAAGGTGCCAGAATGAAATATGGAATCAAGGGGGACTTGTCTCATCCCTACCAGTGCAGCTGGTAGGGAAAAGAGGACTGGGTAGCTAAAGGTTACCAGTTGTACACCCAGTATTGTTCTGCATTTTTGTCTTGCATAATTGCTTTCTTGCTTGCTTTCTATCTCTGTCCATTTTCACTGTAGCATTATAATACGCAATTTGCTATTTCTGTATGATACATGTACATAGATTCACAGAACTTTGTGAGCACAATTTAGTGTCCCTAAGTTAACTGTGCAATGATTTACTAGTTTCTGGTATTCATTGCAATAATCTCTTTAACAGGATTGGTTACATGTCATCACCATATCTTTCAGGTCTTTACCAAAGAATACTGATTTAATCCCATGGTCGTGGGTATTTATTCTGGATAAATCCTATTTGTTGGGACACATTAATGTTCCTGTCTGTGAAAAGTTGTGGTGTGGGCAAATATTTGCCATGGAATTGAAATGACATAGTAGGCAGCTTTGTAAGGTTCTCTTGATTTTGAAATATGAAACCTGTTAAATGCGTTATTTTACCTGATTGAATCTGGTCACATTTTTCATTGAAGACTGAAGATCTTTTAAATTTTTTCGAACGTAAATGTTGCCAAGCCTTTCCAATAGGCTCAGTGCCAGTTACGATGACTGGGTTTGGACATCCCGATAACCCATTGTGGGTTATTGTGTCATCTGGTGGGAGTTTAACCCACCATGGCTTATTTGTCCAAAATAACCCACTCTGGTAACCCATGGTCTGCAGAGTGAGTCATTTAACCAACCATGAGTTATGTCGGCTGGCGGTCACCGTGGGTTATTTTCGTTGGCTACAGAGCTGTGCGGGAAGAGCGGTCAAAACTACTTCCACTCTGCTTTTTGCTGGCTTAGCTCTTAGGAACATGTTAAAGTGATCAAGCCAGCAGTGCATGGGGCAGGGGGATGAGCAGAATTGGGACCAAACCTCATAGCCAGCCTCCCCTACTCAGAGGCACCTGATGATTCATCACAACCCAGCACCCTGACAGCAGCAAAATTCCAAGGTGGCTAGAAAACCTTGGGGGTTTGCAGGATCCAGACAAAACTTCATTAACAACCTCCCCCAGTCAGGAGGTGAATTCACAAGGGCAGTATTGGGAAGACGTTAAAGCCTCTTTGCCAGCAATGGCTATGTGGAGAATTGCGCTTTACTGAATGAACAGTATTACATCTCTATGAAGCTTGGCCCTGGTCCTGCAAACCTCCAAGGTTTCATAGCCACCTTAGATTTTCGCTGCTGTCAGTGCCCCAATCCTGCAAACCCCCATGATGTCTTCTCCCCCTTCTTTGGTGCACCTAGGATTTTCACTCCCCTGGGGTAATTGGGCAGGGTTTTGATGGTGGATTGGGTGCCTCCTGACTAAGAGAAGCTGTGTGTGAAGTTCAGCTCTGATCCTGCAACCACCAAGGTTTTATAACCATGTCCCTCTTTTGCTGCACTGTCCATTCTAACACAGGCTTGGCAATGTCTAGTGAGTTTAATGTCCAAAATCCATGTCAAAAAAGGCTACAAAACAGTGTGCCTCAATCTGAGATGTCAGAGGCATTCAAGGGTAATTGTGGTTTGTGACTCGTTGACTTTCCACCTCAGTAAGAAGATAGATTTTTTTGAAGAGTGCTACCTGAAGTCACCAGTGGTCTTTGGGAGCTGTCTACTGTGTTGCTAAACCAACGATTTGCAGTTATAATCTTCAAAACAGAATAAAATGGGATTGCTTGTAATCTTTCCCTGCATGACTGTTTTCTTTCTTGCTTTCTATCTCTGTGCGGAATTGTCCAATTTCTCTGTAGTGTTATATGCATGATTTGCTATTTCTGTATGCCACATTTAGATAGATTCACAGCACTTTGTGAGCACTGTTCTGCATCCTTAAATTAATCCGGCCATATTTTACTAGTCACAGGTACTAAATGCAAATGAAATGATAATCTCTTTAAGAGGATGGTTACGTGTTATCGCCACACTTTTCAAGACTTTATAAGTCATACTGATGTAATGCCATGGTTTTGGATAAGGGACAGATAGATACACCCAATTAGTTGGGAATCCTCACAGATTACACTGTAATATGCATATCTGTGGAAAGCTGTAATGTGTTACTCTCCACAAATATTTGCTGTAGAATTGAATCAGCATAGGATTGTATTAGAACTGTCCTTGAGGTTTGATTTTCTTAGGTAACTGTAAATTTATCTTTATTTAGAGAGGATGAAACTAGTTAACTACTTGATCTTACATGCTTGAAACTGTTCATATTTTTCATTTTGAATTGAACATTGAGCATCTCCATCTCCTTTTAAGCTTTGTTCAAATTAAAATATTCCCATTGCCTCAGCGCCAGTTATGATGTCTTCATCTGGCTGTGTACTCTAAATTACCTATTCAAGTTTAGCCAAAAGACCAAGAGACTGTCCTCTGCCTAACTTTTTCTTATTTGCACGTTCTTTCCTGACCCAATGAACTCATGGAAATGTGTTCATTATTTGGTCCTCATAACTAACTGTAATTGGAAAATGTGTAAGCAGGACTTGATTTCAAGCATGGAAGTCAAGGATTGTGGGAAAGGGCCTATTTTGGCATATGTAGAATTTTGGTCTACTGCATTGGTTGACTTTTCCTCATCCAGTTTTTCGCTTCTCTATTTACTAACCTAAGAAATTTATTCCGATTTTAGGGTTGGAGTGTCAAGTGCTCACTCAAGGAGGGGTGTCTGTGATTTCTGCCATTTCCTTCCTCCAGTGGTAGCCCCACGTACGCCAAGCTTCATGAACAGCTTTCTCTGGGGAGAGGTGCAGGAGACTGCAGCAGGCTAGGAGAGACCCTTTCTGCTCACAGTTCTTAGGGTCCCACCCATTGTTTCATAAGTTGGGTTCTTGCAGTTGGCATAAGTCTGTCTTTCAGTTTTGCTAAATTCATGCCTTAAATGTTAGAGTGGTCAGATTACCAGCTTGAACAATTACTTGTATTGTGGGGAGAGGGAGAATACCAACTGTCTCCCACCTCTGAGTATGAAGGCTGACAGACTCCCATTCTTGTTAAGAGAGTGCCCCCCCGCCCCCAGATCTGAGCCACATCAGATCTTCCTTAGCAAGGATCTCACTGGGTGTATGGGATTGCCATTCAGCCAATTCATTCCTTATTCCCATGATTTGTATTGCAGATTCCCACTGTTTCTCTCTATGTGCTTTTGCTAGTTTAATCTGAACTTTGAGGAGCTTTTCCTGGTGTCTCCTTATCTCACTCAGCCACCGGAAGCAGCATCGCTTCTCTCTCTGCTGCTAGCGACTTCACTTGGCGTGCCCCCTTGCTTTCTCTTTCCTGCTCTTTCCCTCTCTGAGGGGCCTCTCGGTTCTACCCCTTCAGGGCTTGAACAGGCACCTGAATTGCTGCTTGTCTCTCCTAGTGAGACTTGAATCTCACCATCTTCCTTCCCTAGCCTTTCTCTGCCTGGCTAGTATAGGAGAGTGGAGGAGTGCCTGTCTTTCCCCTGACAAACAAAACACTTTGTGCATTTACGCTTGTCCCACCTTCTTTCTTAAGTTAACTTTGGGAAAGGAGTTGTATTTATGCCTTCAATTTAGGAATCCCGGTGCTGCCAACAATCTCATGATCACATGCTAGCCATATGCAGTGGCAGCCCTCCAGGGTATGTCCTGTGCGGGATATTGGGGTGAGAAGTATTGACTTGTTGAAAGCTGTAGTGAGCCTATCATATTCCAGTCCTCTTTCCACTGGATTATGCTGACTGGTTAACAGTGAGATGTGTTTTAGAGAACCTAGATCATAACTGCCTATTAGAATGCTATGTAGACAATGGGGTGTATCCAACTGTGGCTTTGTGCCAGTGGAAAGCACCTTCTGCAAGGTAGGAAACCTGTTATTTCCTAATCTCCTCCCCTCCCCTGCACGCTATATTGCTGCCTTGTACACTATATCACATAATGTTCCAGACAGTCCCCCAACCCCAGGATCAGATTTGGGGGCATTTGAGAGGCTACAGTGCATAAAAGGGAAGAGCAAAAATCAGGTGCCCTGCCTTGTGCACGGAAAAGTGCCTTCTGTTAGCACAAAGCCACCATTGAATACAAATGTCACTGTCAAGGGCTCCTTGGAGGCCTCTCTCAGTCTAATCCAGTAGCCAAGTCCAGACACAGACAAATGGATTCTTTTCAAAGCTTTATTCCTCTTTTACAACTTAACAACTCTACTGTTAGCAACTAGATATGAGCAGCAGAGTACCTATGCCCTAAGTTAGAACAGTTGGTCCCCGTTTGAAAGGGAATTACTGGCAGACCCCTGAACTTAAGGACTAGGGAGAGTCCCTCCCCTTTTCCCTTGGATCCTCTGGGCGCAGCCGTTGTTTGCGCGCCAACCGGGCACTACGCCTCCTTTCTGCGCCCTCCATTTGGTGCCGCTCTCTGCTTCGGCGTTGCGCGTCCATCAAGTCTGCTTCCCGTCCTCTGTCACTCCCAGGACTGCTATCTAAGCTAGGAATGCTGGTGGGAGGAATCTCCGTCAGCTGTTGGCCCTGGGAAAGAGGAGTGCGCTCCTCTCCCAGGAGCGACTGCTCTTCCTCAGAATCAGAACTACTCTGGGATTCTATGGGCTCAGTGTCCACCCTGACAGTCACATACTGCATTCAAGATCTGGAACGTAAGGTAGGAGTTTAGGAAATAAAGTTTTGTCAAGAATTTTATTTTTAGCATGTCATAGAATTGTTACTTCTGCTTGGAACCTGCCTCTCCTGGGCCACTTCCAGTTCTAGATTTCACGTATAACGTAATAACATGCATTGGCACATGCTTAATATTCCACTGCACCATTTGGGAATTGGTGCTGTGCCTAATCACTGAAGTACTTCCTGAAGTGGTCCTTTCCATATGTGACATGACATCCATTTAATGCCGTACACCAGTGCCACCTTTATGCTGAGAACTGGACAAAAGTTGACTGTGTGGACATAGGGGGGCCTGTGGAATTTTGATTACAGAACTAAGAGTCTGAGAGGAATCTGTTGGAAGTGAACATTTTTTTCTAAATTTAAGCTACACATCTTCCAGACCTAATCCTAATCAATTTTGTCTGGTTTACATCTAATGCCCTGCAGTTGCTAATGTTCAAGAGATTCCCTCTGGTTCTGTAATTTCTATGATTTGATTTTTCTAAACGGGAAGCAACAACGTTGGCCATTCAGTGTGAGCATACTAACTTTTCTTTCAAAAAGTCAGTCGCAGGTTGTCGAATGGAATTTATGTGCACATTGTGTTTCTTCTTCCTAACAAAACTAAGCAAAACTAAGAGAAAGTTATTGCTGAAGTTCCTTTAAGTGAAATATATATAGATATGAATTTGAAATTTGTCTTTTTTTCCACAGGAAAACTGACCCTCATCCTGCCACTTCTGAGTCTTATCGTGTAGTCTCAGCTAAAGATCCGCCATTGGAAGTAAAATAAAGCTGTCAAGACCTTCACCTTATTGCGCTGAGCTTCTGCAGTAAAACTCCAGTAACCCTCCAGCTGATGATTAATTCCCAACAATTTTCCTTTCATGAACTAGACATGGAAACTGAGTGAAGATCTGAGTGGAAAGCTTCAGCAATATTCATAGTTATAGAAATTGGTGATACAGATTGAGACATGAAGCAATGTTTGCCCTCAAGAAAACCCTGCTCACTTGCACATGTTACTTTTGCATATAAATTATTTGCACTTAGCCGCAAGAATCAAATATAGAATCATGGGAACTGGCCTTATGACTGGTGTCTGGTGGGATGGAGGGCAGGGCAGCTAAAGGTCCATGAAATCAAGGGGGTGCAGTAGGCAGAGCTAACTAGATCTAGTTTTCTTCCTGTCCACCTTATTTGCAAAGATCCAAAAAGACATTTAAGTAATACATTATAATTACATAGCATTTAATGAAACTGAATAATAGGTGCTGTGATATGTGGTTCCATGCCAGTAGAAAAGGTGTGGCTTCCACCATCCCTTACAGCTGGGGTCCTCAATATGGTGCCAATAGGAGCCAATATATCTGCAAACACCCCCGTTGGCACCCACCAGATTGCGTGATCCTCCAGATATATATTTTTTTAATTGTTAAATGGAATGGCATGGACATTGCAAAGCACCAGCTGCCAGCACCACCTTTAATTCCAAGAATGCCTCTGGGCCCGATAGACCCCTGAGGCATTCTTAGAAGATAACAATGGTGTGTGCCTGTAGCCCAACCACCCAGAAAAAAAGATGCTTGGGGCTAGTTGGGAGCAATCTGCAGGTTAGAGAGGGTGATGAGAGCAGCAGAAAGTGCCTTGTGTATGTGTTTGTGTAGGCTAGCTTGTTCATATGGTTAGTTTGCTTTGACTGAATTTGGGTGTGTGGTATGTACTTGCCTGAGTTTTGTGTATGTGTATGTATTTTGCTGGGGGCGGGGGGTTGTGGGTGTATGATGTCTGTGTGTCTGTTTCTCTGATTATCACTAGTTTGCTTTCTGTGAATATTTGTGGGGGAAATAGGTGGTTTGGGGTTCAGAGCCCACCCCTGCCTTGTACTCAGTTTCTTGGCAAAGTTAATTGTCTCTCAGCCTCATCAGTTTGCCTTCTGTGAAATGGGTGTTGGAGCAGAAAACGGGGTACAAAATGTTGGCTTTGCTGTAGTGCTCAGACCCCACTTCTGCCTTGAGCTTAGGCCCTTGGGCACCTTCGTTTTCTTTTAGCCTCACCAGTTTGACTTCTAGGAAATGTGTGTTTTGTGACTAGCCATGCCCACCACAACGGCCATTTGTGAATGGGCAAACCCTGTCATGCCAGCCATTTTGTGAATGCCCACAACCATCTCTCAAAATTCCAAATGTGCCCACCAGCCCTAAAGCAATGGAGACCCCTCCCTCAGAGCTACCCCAATCCTCCAGTTAGGCACCCCACTCTGTGAACTAGGAGTTTGGCTTTCAGATTGCATAGCTTGTCCCATCTTTGAAATGAAGAAGGTCAGCAAATAGCCATGAAAAGAATGTTTGGGGCAACATCAGAAAAGAAGAAAAGGGCGTTTTGAGCAAGCTCGCTTGGTTCTGTGTTGGGAGAAATGGCATGTAGCTGCCTCTACCCTTTACTGCTGGGGTCAGAAACCTTTTTTTTCCAATCTAAGGTCCAACTTCCAATCTAGGAAACGGCTTGGGGGACACAATTGATCTGTGGGTGGGGGCAAAGGCAGAGTGGGCAGGGCCAAAATGTGATTCTTACTGATTTTAAGCCTGCTGAGAAGTAAGCAGGACAAGCCTCTGCATGTATACTCAGAACAAGCAGGCTTACATCAGTCAGCAACACTTTCAAATAGCATCCAAAATACCAGGTCTCTGCATGGCTACTCAGAAGCAAGCCTGCACAGCATGGCTACTCACAAGTAAGCAGGACAAGCTTAAGGAGTAAGTAGGACAGAATCACTCAGTAGCTCCTGTCCCCGCTCCCTGGAAGAAAAAGCTCATCTCTCCAAAGAGCAAGAGTACAAAGGGGGTGGGGTGGGGGGCAGGGATCCAGACAGAAGAGCAATCCTTGAAACCCACATGTGTTTTCTATGGCAGCAATTCCCATTGTATAGAAAAGGCAAACTCGAGAAAGGGGAGCAGGGGAGGAAATGTTACATACACGTTCACTCTCATCCTGCACCTTGCCTTAATAAGACTGCTTCCTGGAACTGAATGCTGGTGGCCTGGGCTGGTGGAGTGTATTATATGTATAAATATATAATTAAAGCTTATTGGCTCCGGGTGCCCTAGTGGATGCCCAGATTCTGAACATAAATCTTGGGTCCTCCATAGGTGCTAAAGACACAAGCATAGCAAAATTTGGGAGTCAAGGAGAGCAGCCCTCGTAGATGTCCTTCCCCTGCTGCTGAGTGATGTTAATACTGCTGGGTGGAAGAATGTTTTGAATATATCCAGCTACTGCATATGTTCAATAGCAGCCAGCAAGTTTCCTACGAAGGAGAAGAGAAGACTAAAACAAGGAAGCAAGTAACTGGCTGAGATCATTGCTGGGGAATCTATTAAGGACATGGGAGACTACCACCCCACCACCTTATGTACACACACAGGAAAGGGCTACCTCTGATCTCATCATGGAGGTGATACATTTTCCTGTTTTTAAAGACATCTAAAGATGCTATACTGGAAGCATAATGGGCTCTTGCTAGGAAATATTGAAAGTTACTATTCCACAAGTGCATGCCTTTTTCCTCAAGGCTTTGTCCCATATGCATCTTTAGAAGGGATTCAAGTGTGGCGGTCAAAATCCATCACACTTCTGGATTCCCCAGGATTTCTCATGCAGAGCCATAACTAATGTTACCTTGCTTTCATGTTGTAGTTTGCAGCAAGAACAATGTGTGCCTAATATAAAATGTTTTCTGTATATTTTATTAGGCAGCAAAAAACCAAGGGGCGCTTCTAGGACACACAGATTTCAGTAGGGATAAGTAACTTGGTTGACTGAAATCAATGTGACTAAAAAGTGCTGTGCTTCAGTACTGAGGCCAAGCTTATTAAATTCAAGAAGGAATTTTGTATGCATTTATGTAATGTTATTTTTATACATTTCATGTTGGAGTGTACAAACTCTTACTTGGTTATATGAATGAAATACAGTCTGTACAGAAAGTAAAATCTGTAAATGCAGAGGTTTTCAAATATTAAATACATTTGGCTAAAAACTAAAAGACACCAAACATAATGACTGGCTTTTTTATTTGAAGTAAGAGTGCTGGAGATGCAATGAGGCTATTATGAATGCTGATTGCCGTGATGCATTTCTGGCTATTCACAGGCACAATACAATGAAAATACCAGGTGGCCTAAAAGTAGGTATACAGTTGTTTAGAATGTTGATGGGAGGGGGAGAGAATGTGTGAGTAGAAGGTGTGTGGGTGGAGTCAGAATTTGTGTCGTACTGTGTGCCAGAGTGTTCTGGACAGGTTTGAGGAATGTTGCAATGTTGATGGAATACATTTCGAGCACTTACGAGATTAAACAGTGTTAAACAAATGTAAATGTAATAATGTAATAAAATGCAAATAAACTATACTGTACACCTACTTTTGGCCCACTCTGTATACATTCGTGGGCAGGCATGTAGTGCCCAACCACATATTTCAGACACTTTCTGTACGCAAAAATCCTATTAGACAAATCTTATGTATAACTTGTGTTCTTAGAATGTCAAAAGTGGCCTGTATGCTGTTCAGTGTCATTAGTTTAATAAAAACTATGTAGTTTAGGTCTTAAATAGTGAGGCAAGAGAACAGCATAACTTTTTTTAAAAGAGCATTTTGGTTATGGTGAGTTACAATAAACAATGAAGAATAATGATGATGTTTCCTTCTCAATTTTGAGGATAAGCTTCTGTTTGTCATTGTAAATACAGTACTTCACTGCTGGAGAAAAGAGAATTCAAAAGACCAGTATCAAGCTAGTCACTTCTCTTTAACATTCCTGCTGTATCTTAAGTACCAATAACCTTATTCTTGCTGTTCACAATTGTTGTTGTTGTTGCTGTTAAGTCATGTCCAACTCTTCATGACCCCATGGACCATAGCATGCCAGGCCTTCCTGTCCTGCGCTCTCTCCTGGAGTGTGCTCAAGTTCATATTCATTGCATCCGTGATGCTATCTAGCCATCTCATCCTCTGCCGTCCCCTTCTCCTTTTGCCTTCAATCTTTCCCAGCATCAGGGTCTTTTCTAGGGAGTTTTCTCTTCGCATTAGGTGGCCAAAATATTTGAGCTTCAGCTTCAGTATCTGTCCTTCCAATGAGCAGTCCGGGTTGATTTCCTTTAGGATGGAATGATTTGACCTCCTTGCAGTCCAGGCGACTCGTAAGAGTCTTCTCCAGCACCACAGTTCGAAAGCATCAATTTTTCGGCGCTCAACCTTCCTTATAGTCCAGCTATCACAGCCATACGTTGCTACGACAAACATAAATAAGCATACATGAAGAAACAAGTAATACATTTGTACTTCCTGATTTCCTCCTGCTTCTGCTGTCCCAATGTTTCCGAGACTTTACTGAGGTTAGAGCTGCCATATGTCAGCAATGGGAAGCC
Source organism: Heloderma suspectum (assembly GCF_057233095.1). Lineage (NCBI taxonomy): Eukaryota > Metazoa > Chordata > Lepidosauria > Squamata > Helodermatidae > Heloderma > Heloderma suspectum. Next base: position 253,409,444 of record NC_139461.1, read on the forward strand.
TATAAGGAAACACTAATGAGGTTGCAGCTTCTTTAAACTTGACATGAGGCTATGACAAGTATATAAAAGTACAAATTGTGGAAAGAATAAATGGAAGTTCTCTGTCCACATGCACAACTGGCAAGATGTGCAGGATCCAAATTATAACAGACAACTGGAAAACACTGGCACAGGATATAGTAACAGCCACTAATGTGAAGAGACCAAGTTAAAGGAGGCCAGGCCTATCTGGCTATTAGCCAGGCGAATAATAAATGAACCATAGACAGTATATCTTTGTTACTCAGATACTGGAGGTAAACAGAGAAGGCCATTGCCCTGGGCCCTACCTGTTTGGATCTTGGGTCCATCTGTACAGCCACGAGTAGAACAGGAATGTCAGATTAGCCTGTCTCTAGGCTGCTCTTTCTTCTGTTCTTACTGAATGGGTTAAAAGGACTATCCTAACACTAGCACGTGCGGACCAAAGGTGATATTCAATTGTACCCTCCATCCAAGAGGAAGAAGCTGGAGGAATGGCTCTGGGTCATAACCCCAACACGGGGGGGGGGGGAGCTGTGTGTATCCCCGAAGTTGTATTTGTGGAGGTGCAGTGTTTGTGGACGTGGTGAGGTGGCCATCTCCTGTATATGTAGAGGTAAAACTGATGAAGAATAGAATTATTTAACTTGCATCTGCTGTATTCGGCCTCAGTTGGGAAAGGCCGCGAGGCGAGCTCAATCCTATGCTCGCTTCCTTGGTTGTAAATTTACTGAACGACTCAAGGTGGCAGAAAAACGCTCGCTGTATTAGTGAGATCACCTGCACTACCGTGTTTTGTTGTAACTGCACATCTCTGAATTCTTCAAAAAGAGAAAGAGGGAGTACAAAGCGGTTAGAAATACGCCTGCAGCTGCCGTACCCTTTAATGCAAGAGCTTTACGGCCAGCTACATTCACCTTGAGAATCGTTATCAAAAGGGTGCCGATCCTAGGCATGACGGCTTGCTCGGGAGTCGGTCCCAACGAAGCCGGTGAAGTTTGTTTCCGGGTAAACATGCACAAGGCCAGGCTCGAAATTACCTGCGTAGGACCGAGGTACCGACCCCTCGCCCGCTCTTTCCGTGCATTCAAGCAGGCGGCAGCCCCACGCAGCCTGCTATCCCCACGGACACCACCTCCTTCCAACCACGTGCACAAGCACGCGCCCCTAGCCACAGCGTCCGCAGACGCGCGCGCGCACATATGGGAATTGCGTGGGTGGCTCCTTCCCGCAGGTGGTGAGGCTGCTGCGGGCTGGGCGGCTCCGAGCACAACGCTAAAAATACGACAGTGGTCACGCCCATTTCGCCGGAAAAGCGGTGCAGCTTCCTTCCCGCTAAGTTGTTCCGCGACCCACCCATCTGTGGGGAGGCCTGTAGATCGCGAAAGCACGTCTCTCGCCTCGCTCTGTGCGCGGCCCTACGATGGGGCTCCTTCCCTGCCCCTTCTGCGGGGGGCTCCTGTGGGGGGCTCTTCTGCTACTGCCGCTGCTGTCGCCCGAAGTTCTGGGTGAGTAAGGAGGGCTCTTGGGTGCCTGTCAGTGTTGGAATGGGAGCTAAGTGAGGCTTCTCCAGGAGGTATGGGAAGGGCACTCTGTCCATGGTCAGAGGAACGGCTTGCTTTGATATTGGTTCCGTGGTGGTGGTGGTGGTGGTGGTGGGGGTGGGGGGGGTTCTGCCATTAAACTTCTTGCTTGTAAACTGTGTCGCGTTTCTGGGGCGAGCCCAGGCCTCCCTCGGCCTCACGGCGGGCCGTCCTTGCTTACTTGTTCCGTTGCCTTGTTTGCAACAGTGGGAGAGCGAGGAGGCCGCTCCTTACGTACAGCTGTTTCAGGCTCTGCTCTGCAGAAGCAGGAGCCTGGGTTCCCCCCACGCGCCCCGGGCGGCAGGGCGGGCTGCGTCAGCCCTGGAGCTGGTGACGCTCCTTTTCCTTTATTTGGAAATAATGGGCGGCGGCGGGCGGAAAGGGAAGGCAAAAGGAAAAGGCCGCCGGCATTAGGAAGAGGCGGTTCGGCACCACGGATTTTCCCTCGCTCGCGCCCACCCCCTTAGGTTGCTTTATTGTGGACTGAGAGCCAGGCTTTTTCCACAGTTCACCGTATGGCGCTGGGTTCGGTGGTGTAGCTACGGTTGGACCGAAATCCAGGGCAACGAAATCCTGGGCAACGTAGCCCAGTGGGCCCCAAATGGCCAGCCAGACAACAGCAGATGACCGGGGGGGGGGGGCAGCGGCAAACAGGCTCGGCATCAGCACCTATTTGGACATGGGCATGCCAGAGTGCCCTGCAACAGAACTTAAGAGCACAGGCATGAATAGGAGTGAACCCAGTCGCACAAGGTGAGACATCACCTTGCCGACAAAGGTTCGTCTAATCAAAGCTATGGTTTTCCCAGTAGTAATGTATGACTGTGAGAGCTGGACTATAAGGAAGGCTGAGCGCCGAAGAATTGATGCTTTTGAACTGTGGTGCTGGAGAAGGCTCTTACGAGTCCCCTGGACTGCAAGGAGGTCAGATCAGTCAGTCCTAAAGGCAATCAACCCTGAGTGCTCATTGAAAGGACAGATACTGAAGCTGAAATATTTTGGCCACCTAATGCAAAGAGAACTCTCTGGAAAAGACCCTGATGCTGGGAAAGACTGAAGGCAAAAGGAGAAGGGGACAGCAGAGGATGAGATGGCTAGGTAGCATCACCGATGCAATGAATATGAACTTGAGCACACTCCGGGAGAGAGCGGAGGACAGGAAGGCCTGGCGTGCTATGGGCCATGGGGTCACGAAGAGTCGGACACGACTGAACGACTCAACAACAACAACAATGCCAGGGTGCACTGGGTCCGTTGCTGCTCGCAGGAGTGCCCATAATACTTATTCCAAAACTATTTTATAATTAGGTGGCTACTGCTAATTTAACAAGTCTTAGTGGCAGGCACACAAGAAGGTTCCTTGCAACAGAACTTAAGAGCACAGGAATGAATAGGAGTGAACCCAGTTGCACCAATAACCTGGTTCCAAGACACACAGAGCTTTCACGGCTGAGACTGGGACTTTAAATTGGGCCTGGAAGCCAAAGTCATGTCTTCAGACTTTCTGGCATCCACCAGCATCAGGGCAGTTGCATTCTGTAGCAGCTGGACCCTCTGGACTGTCTTTAGAGGAACCCCAATATTGTGGTACACCTGTTTGGAGGTAGTTGAGGCCAGGACTAGCTGCTCCAGATAGGGCTGCAACTAGCATGCAAGCTGCCGCTTTCAGAAGGCACTCCGTGTTACCATAAACATCTCCACATATCTCTAATATCTTGTGCATTTATGTTAATTCTAAGATGTCTTGGGAGCCAGCCTTGGCTGAAAGGTGGGGTATAAATACAGTCAGTGTCATGAAATGACACTGAGCCTTCCAGACTCTAATTACATTACTACAAAAACAAGCTGCCAGAAAGCATGTGATTCTTGGTGTCAGTTTTTGAATTAGAAGAAGCCCATTGCAGGCCTAGGGGCACAGGTTGCCCACCCCTGGAGTAGAGCCTCCTGGGACCACTGCTTTCTTCAGTGTGTCTCAGCAAAGGGCCCTTGCTATTAGCAACAGCTGAACTAGTAGCCATCCCATCAGGCTGAAAGACATAGAACTGTTTTATGTGGGAGACAATTTCACAACATATCTTGGTCTGAACACCCCAGCATGGTCCATAAACAGAAAGGGCAATTGCTAGGAAGCTCTGAAATATGTCCACTTTCTGCTTGTTTTCTTCTGCCTCCTCTTCAAAAAAAAGTATTTTTACTGTACAACTATGAGATAATAGTGAGAGAAGTAGGTAATATTCCAGACCCTGCTGACGACGGGGGAGAAAGCTCTCCCCTGCTGAAATCCAGGGCAACAATGCCCAGTGGGCCCCAAATGACCAGCCAGAGAGCAGCAGGTGATGGGGGGGGGGGAGACAGTGGTGTACAGGCTTGGTATCAGCACCTGTTCTGGCATGAGCATGCCAGAGTCTAGTACAGATGCTGCTCACAGGAGCATCCATAATTCTTATTTTTAAAAATATTTTCTAGTCGGGTGGCTGCTGCCTGTGTGTGTACATGATTACAGATGCTCATTTTTTCTTTTAAAATAGCTAATTTTAGTATTCCAAAATATATTCTTCTTTTAGACAACAAAATGGTGTTTATTCCCAAGTAATTGTGGTTAATATCAAGGTAGCAGAAACCAACTTCATAATCTTATAGTCATGGTGCTGTGAGCTGGCCATGCATGTATGGGGTGTTTTATCACAGTTGCTAAACAGTTTTTGTTTTGTTTTGTCTTGCTTTAACATATCAGGCATGTAGAAGCAATTGTAAAGCATGGATTGGCAATGGGGAGGCAGGGGGGAGAAGAGAAATATTAGTTGTGTGTCTTGCAACTGAAGTAAGACACAGGGCCACCTAACTGCCTCCCCCACCCCACCCCGAACATTAATTTTAGGGTCTAAAGTTGTTTAGACATGCCATTGGCTCTATTAAAAACTGACTTATCTGAACATAAGTCTTGACTGAAGATTTCTTTAACTGACTACAGAAGTTATTTGGGTTCAGAAATGAGAGGATACAAATAACAAGTAATGATGAAAATTGAAACTAAAGGCCTAGTTGAGTGTCTGGAACCTGGACTATGATGTCAACAGCCAGGGACCAGAGCAGATTATTATTTATTTACCTAAAGTATTTTTGGCTGCAAAGTGAAACACTGCAGGAGCAAGAGAAGATAGAAATCTGTTCTAGCCACATTAACACACATACAGATTACAGGATATTTTGAGAAGCTGCTCTGAAATGCACAAGCTGATTATGATTTGTTTTAAAAGCATCACTGAAGAGAGAGGTCTTCAAGGTTTACCTTGAATGCCTGTACAGAAGGGACAAGGAACAGGTTAATTGGAAGGGAACTCCACAGTTTTGAGGCCACTAGTGAGAAGACCCTACCTTTTATGCCCGCTAACCTGAATTTCACGGTGGGCTCTTGAGAAGGACCCCAGCAGCATTAGAGCAGGCAAGATTATGGGAGTGAGAGCAGTCTGTCACATAATCTGGTCGCAAGTCACATAGGGCTTTAAAAGTTAAGACCAGCACTTTGAATTGTGCCCAGAAACTTACTGGCAGCCAATGTGGTTGGTGCAAAATCAAAGTTATGTTTTCAGGCTTTCTTGCACCCACCAGCATCAGGGCAACCCTATGTCTACCAACTGCAGCCTCTGGACCATCTTTATAGGAAGCCCCACGTAAAGAACATTGCAATAGTCCAGTCAGGACGTAACTGAGACCAGGACCAACTGCTCCACATTCAGCTGCAGTTGCCGTACAAGCCTGACCTTGCAAAAAGCACTCCACATTACCATAAACACTTCTGCATATGTCTAATATAATGTGCCTTTATGTTTAATTGTAAGCTGTTTGGGGAGCCAACCTTGGCTTAAAAGTGGAGTATAAATATCAGACTCTTTGTACATTAGTACAAAAACAAGCCGACAGACAGCATGTGATTGTTGTCCTCAGTTTTTGTATAAGCTGATCAAAGTGTATGTTACACAGATTAGAGTAGGGGTAGGGAGGCTTTCGTTTGTCAAGGGCCAGAGCCTCTCGGGGGTAGTCTGTTGGTGGCCACATCCCTGCAGTGGGTGGGGCCAAAGCCAGTGGTGAGTGAAGCCATCCCCTGAAGGATGGGAGTGCCTGTCTGTCTCTTTCTTTCTCCTACTTTCATTTCCTTCTCTTTTGCTGTTATTCTCCACCCTGTGCACTGGCATAGGAGGGTGTGATTGCTCTTGCCAGGTCTGAACTGTTTGCTAGAACAGGTTATTTCAAATTAGACCGACAGCCACATGGAACTAAGTTGAGAGCTACATGCAGCCTTAGGGCCACAAATTGCCCACCCCTGGAGCAGAGCCTCATAGGACCACTGCAGATTTCAGGGTCCCCAGTGTTGGCAACACCTGGAATAATAACCAGCCTAATTGGCTGAAAGATGTGGAGTAGGCTTCCCAACTTATCTTGGTCAGAGCACCTGAGCATGTTCTGTAAACACAAAGGACAAGTGCTAGGGATCCCTGGCTACTTAATGCTTTTTTCTTTTGCCTCCTCTTCAGACACTATTTTCATTGCACAACCATGAGTCAACAGTGAGGGAAATACGTAATATTCCAAACTATGCTGACCATTACCTGAGAACATGTAAGCGTGGTGTGTCAAATGTTACTAGAAATGGAAGGCGAACAGGTGCTACAAGCAGCATGTAACCTGCACAATGGGGCAGAAATTCAAAATGCTTTGGCAGACAATATCTTAGCATCCTTCACCTTGTTAAGTATTGACCTGGTATAATACAGGTAGTAAATAGAAATATTTCTGCAGGAAGTCTTGTTTCAGCTGTACTTGGAAAATGTACTCCAGGAATCTATGAAAATGGTCCTACAGATCTCGTTTAGGAAAATGGCAGGAGGCTTGATGAAGTCCGTTCCCCTGAAGCCAAGGTTGTTGACATAGAGAAGCTAAGAGAGGCAGAGAGCTTGGTGGATGAGACCTTTGGGGACCTAATAGCGGTGTCTCAATCCCTGGGTCACAACTCCTCTGCTGGCATGGAGAATGGGGGTCTCGTGAAAGGAGGACAACATTTCTGAGGAAGAGGAAAATGATCCCTTAGAAGGAACCCGTTCCTTGGAAGATGAACAAATATCCTCTCTCACAGAAGTGTGCCTCCGGGGCTGTGGGGAGCTTGTGGTAGTGGGAGAGTTGATTATTGGACACAGATAGCTGGGTTTGTGATGGGCACACAGACTGCATGGTGCGAAGGTTGTGGATATCACGCGCTGTCTAGATAGCTTTGTACATAATGCTAGGGTGGAGTCAGCAATCGTGGTCCATGTTAGTACCAATGACATGGGGAAATGTAGTGGTAAGGTCCTGGAAGCCAAATTTAGGTTCCTAGGTTGAAACCAAAGACTCCCAAGATAACGTTCTCTGAAATGCTACCTGTTCCACGTGCAGGGCTAGCTAGACAGGTGAAGCTGAGGAGTCTCAATTCATGGATGAGACAATGGTGTAGGGAGGAGAGGTTCAGATTTATTAAGCACTAGGGGACATTTTGGGACAAGCCAGGCCTGTGCAAGAAGAACGGGCTCCACTTGAACCAACATGGAACCAGACTGTTGGTGCTAAACATAAAAACGGTGGCAGAGTATCTTTTAAACTGAATGCTGGGGAAAAGCCAACTGGAGCAGGGAAGCTCCAGTTTGAGTTGAAACATCCCTAGGGAATGAAGATGAAAATGTTTCTGATTGCCCAAATGTAGAAGGGGAAGAAATAGGCCATGACCATATGATGAAGCATGGTAGCCAGTCAAGGAGGCCTAAAGGCACAATCTTATCCGGATGCCCGTAAGCTCCACGCTCCTCTCACTCTGCATTTTTGCTAGACAGGTGATTTTGCCCATCTAGCTGGGGCTCTGCAGAGTAGGAGGGAAGGATGCTAGGGCTTGGTAACAATATATAAAAACCTTGCCTTAAATTCTAAAAGAAAATATTTTATACTCCAAAGCTTTTCAATTTTTCCATTTTTTGGAAAGAAAAAAAAGGCCTTGGGGGAAAAAATGGGGAAAAAACTGTTATTTTTCTAGGCCTTCACATCTCTACATCTTCTCCCTGCTTCAAAATTTCCTATCTATCATTCTCTCCAGGTGATTGCAGCCGTCCAGACCCACTTCCTCATGCTACGCTAAAGAATGGAGGTCTAGATGAGAGTTATTCTGTTGGGACTGTTCTGCGATATGGTTGCATCCCAGGGTATGAAAATATACCAGGGACAATTCCTTCTATTCGATGTCTTGATGACTCAACATGGTCAAAAACCTCTACATTTTGTCGAGGTGAGTACCTTTATCACAGTTTTACTTTTGCCAACAACAAAATCTCTCATGAAACGTATGCAAAGATCCAAAACTCTCAGACCCTTTCAGCAGTTTAGTTTCTAGTGAGGGCATATGAGGAATTTTGAGGGACTGTTCTGGGCACTCTGATAAAATGGCTGCTGTGGGGGAGCTTGCCATGGTGGGTGTGGCTAGTCACAAAACACCTATTTCCCAGAAGTCACCAGTGAGGCTTAAGGATAAGTAGCTTGCTCAAGGACCTAACTAAAACGCAGAGGTGGTGACTGAGCTCTAAAACAAAGCCACTGTTTTGTACCCATAGTCTTCTTGTCCAATACCCATTTAACAGAAGGCAAACTGATAAGGCTCAGAGACTAGGAAACTGGACCAGGAAATGGAGAATAAGGCAGAAATGGGGTCTGAGCCCCAAATGCTAAATCACATTTTCCCCAGAAAGCACAAAAAAATATTTTGGAGAAGGCAAACTGGTGATGCTCAGAGAACCCCCCCCCCCCCCCAAGTAGAACACACCGGAACAAACCAGCTAACATACACGTCACTGGGGGGGGAGGCAAAACACACACAGCAAAGAGAAAACACTCCCTTCACTATCCACCACTGCTTTTAGCTACCTAGGATGTTCCCTTCCACCCCCAGCTAATCTCACTGTTTCCTGTGGGCATTGTGGAAAATGAAGTACTAGACTGCAGCCACCCACCATTTTTATTTTCTAAGAATGTCTCCAGGGCCTATGTAGACCCCAGAGACTTTCTGAAAAAGAGATGGCAGTGGAAGTTGATGCTCTGCTTTGCAGCATGCCAGCCTCCTAGTTAAAATTATAGTAATTTTTAAAATAATTTAAAAAAATCTTTGGAGAGCCTGGCAGATGCCAAGGAAGGTTTCTGCAGGCACAGTTGTGCCCATGGGTACTGCAGACTTATGCAGAAAAGTATTTCTTTATGATTAAACTGCCCCGTTGTGTGTTAAGCCTGTTGGGTACTGGCTAGTTGTAGGATTATATGCAATAGTAAGCAGCTATTCTCTATTCATTCTTTTGATCATCCATTCCGCTTTCCCCCCCCCCCCCCCCCCTTAAGCCATGTTCTCTCTTGGCTGTATTTCTCCAAAGCTAAACAGTCTACCTCCTTAAAAAGAAATTGCTGAAAATCAAAGGAATGTTGAAAATGTTCCCACAATGCCAGTATGGTGTTGGCAATGGCTGGCTGTTTTGAATAGCTGCTAGCCCAAGTACCCGAAGTCAACATTAACGTGCATTTGTCTGTGTGTCACTGAAATCTTTTTTATTGTCCTTAATGACACAGATGGGGGTTGTACTTCAAGCAATCTAATTTACCAAAAGCTTTCAAATGGCCCTTGGGATGCCAACATGTTTGGGAGGGATGCTGTACAAAAGGAAGTTATTTATTATCTCAACAGTATTCTCTCAATACTGGACAGTGTCAGCACTGTTACCAAGTGTCCTTTTTACACAGATGTATGCAGGACTGGCCCAAGACATTTGTTACCTGGGGTGGGGAAGCAAATTGCGTCCTCATCCTCAGTCACGGTGTATAAAACTTAAAATAAAAATGTTAAATAAAATTTTGGGACTAGTCTTAGTCTAAGGATATGTTTAAATAATATAGGGTAAAATCCTATGCATGTTTAGACAGAAAAAAGTCCTACAACTCCCAACATGCCCCAGCCAGCATGGCATTCTGGGAGTTGTAGACTTTTTTCTGTCTAAACATGCATAGGATTGCATTCTAAGTTATCAAGGACACCTTCCCAACTGACTTTCATTACGCATCATGGGGTTGTCCCCCGGGGAAAAGATACCCACAGTCTCCAAAATATGTTTCCCACCCTCCTTGCTGTGTACTACAAAATTTCCTATCTGGTAGAGTTGCCACCTTTTTCACTGATGGGGTTACTGTTCTTTTTAAGAACTATAAGAAGGGCAGAAATCCAACAAGCATAGATTTTCCCAGCAAGGAAATAGATTAATGGAAATCATTATTATATTATCAGTATGCATAGCTCTTTACAGAATACTAGAGGCCAGGTCCCTGTCCTGAGGAACATACAATCTAAAGTTCAACACAGCGGAAGGAGATGGAGGTGGGATAAACAGGGAAAGAATAAGTGATTATTCCCTTTCCCGTTCTTAGACTTAGTTACTGACTTAGGCTATAATTCTATACACAGTTTCTGGGAGTAAGTCCCACTGAATCAATAAGACTTACTTCTGAGTAAATATGCATAGAATTACACTGGTAGTAGTTACAGTAGGGCAGGGGAACACACCTGTGCATCACACATAACCAGAAGCCCCATTTTTGTGGCTCCTGTGCAGGAATATTTCCCTTTTTAATATTTATTTAAATATATACCTGGCAGTCCAATGCAACTAAAAGTTTAAAGCTACCTTTCCTAATCTAAAATATCAGGCTTCGAACCCAGGAGAACTAGAAACTACAAATATAAATTGCAAAGCAGGGGGTGGGCAATGGAGATCATGTAAAATCCAGCAGCACAGAGAGATCACACTTTATGAATTGCAGTGGTGGCAGGGAGAGAAATAATTATGAAAAACCCAGGACTAAAAACTACAGATTATGGAATACAGAAGGGGGGGGGTGAGAATTATGGAAAACCCAGCATGAAGGTGAGACATACAGACAACAATCGTTTATGTATTCAAAAATTAACAATGCATTCTCTGGACATTGCATGGCCATGATTGGTTATTTAATTTCTTCTTTTTTCTAATTAATACCTCACGGCCCAGTTACTTGCAGCCTAGCTTGCTCTCTCCTCGTGATGCTGCCAGCTGCTCACCTGCATACTGCACCGCACTTCCCTTGCCAGCAACTTAGCTATAGCGGCCCTGGGGCACAAGCATGGTCCAGGAGCAAGCATACTAACTTGGAGAAAGGTCCTTGAGGAAAAAAGATGATGCTTGATGAGTGAGGAGAGAACCAAACACGTGGCTTTCTCTTTCACTTGAGCAGGAGAGTCAGGAAGTGGTAAGAGAAAGAGGCAGCCCTGGTGACAGAGGTCTGCAGCTCAGCTCAGGTGTCAGCCTCACACCGAGCGGCAGTACTGTTGCCAAAGCAATGCAAGTGGCTGCAGGTGGGTGGGCAGGCAGGAGTTGACGTGACCCAAAAAGGAGTGCAGCACTGCTGCGGAGTCAGGCAGCTGTGGCAGGCAGTGAACTCCAACCCACACCATAAAAGGGCAAGCAGCAGCAGTGTGCCAAGGCAATGCAAGTGTCTGCGGGTCGGCAGGCGAGCAGGTGTTGATCTGGCCTAAAAGGGACACAGCGCTGCTGCTGAGTAGTGGGAGGGCAGTGGGCCCTGCCCCAGCCCAGCCCAAAATGGCAAGCAAGGAGCAGCAGCACCATGCCAAGTGTAGCATCAGTGGGCAGAGGGAGGGACAGGAAGATGGAAGGCAGCCCCAATCCACCGCTCTTCCTGATCTTGTCACCAGAATTGTTTGCTTCCATCCGCTAATGGGAAGGCCTGCCCTGGATGTATGCCCAAGTGTGCACCTTCAGACATGTAGCCTTGACACTTGGAGGGATTTTTTAAACATTGAGAACCGAGTGTCCCAAAACATGGCACTTTACAGGTTAAGGGGATTTGGGGATTAAAGGCATAGTTGCATAAGCAAGGAGTAATTTATTGAAAGAAGTTAAACATGCATTTGCCACGTCAAACTGAGACAGTCAAACTGAAACTGACATGTCAAACTGAAACAGTTATTTGTAGGGTTACATTTCATTCATACAGGCTAATGTTTCTAATTATTGAGAGAGACACATTACAACTGATGGTTTGGCACAATTGACTAGAGTGGCGGGGGGACTTCTGGCAGTGAAGAGGAGGGAGACGGATATGGAGAATGGTGTGGGAGGGGAAGGAGACTTGTAACAAACCTAGCTGAGTTTGTGAGGAAGGAATGGTAGCCAGCAAGCTGCTTGCCTCCCTAGAGGCACACAAGTTTGTGGAAGAGAGAGGAAGAGGAGCAGGGAAAGAATAGGAAAAGGAGCAAGGGCTCCCCAGGAAAGTGGGGGTAATGAAGGAAAGGGAGAGGGAGTTTATAGCAAGCTAATGGACTTACTGGGCAGAGGTTTATAAGGGGGTGGTTACCTCATTTATTTGCATGGTTTTGGGTGCAATGAAGGTGGAGGCAGTAGGGTGCATTTTCAGCAAAAGAGAGAAAGGCAGGAGAGAGGGAGACATGGGGGTTCCACGAGATTCTTCTTGTGGGAGAGATTGAGGCTTCTTTGCATCAAAAGAGTCCTAGCTATTGGGCAGACTGGATGTTGCTGATATGCCCAAAATCCGTGCTTAATTATTAAAAACTCCAACAGTGGCCAACAATTCTGCCTTGGGTGGCTCATCAAGACTAAGATAGGCTGCTGAATAGCTTATAAGGTGCTAGTTTGGGAGTAAACTGGACTGAATTTTTCCTCTTGGCTTAAGCAGGAAGTGAAAATTAACAAGCTGTTAAATGCATTTACCTGTTGATGCCTCTAGAACTAGTGTGGGTGCATAATTGTAATTTTGGAAGTGATATTCAGGTAGGGGAAGAGGTCAGGGGATAAAGTCTGGAGAACAATGAGCATGCTAGAGGGGTCCTTGTGTTACATACACAGTTCTGCTTTGTGTGCCAGGCCTGGCTTTTAAGATGGCAGATTTCTGTGCTTTCCCAAGCTGGAATGATGCCTCCTGTTCCAGGTGTAGAGTACCATGTCAAAAATAGTAGAATATTGGGGAATTGGGAACAGCACTTTCCAGAACCAGTTAAAAAAAAGTTCCAACATCTATTTGCCACAGGTGCCAATGGGATGAATGTACACAGCCATGGGTGTTAGGGAAAGGCACATCAAGGCATGTGCCCAGATCTTTGTTGAGCTGTGCCCCAAATCTTTTGAGGTGCCCCATGACATCATATGCCTTGCTACATGCTTGTATCTTCCCTCTGAGCTCAATAGTCTTGCGGTGACTAGGTGAGCTTAAGATTCACTCCCTTAACAGATGCTACCGGGGGTCTAGCATGAAGGCAGTAGCCTTCTAAACTATAGGAAACCATTAACTACACTGCCACCTTTCTTTCCACAGTCTGCTCATTATTATTATTTTCCTCTTCCTACCTTTCTTCTCTTACATGCCCACTGCTGGGTGCTTGCTTGCATGAAGGTTTGAAGAGGGAGGAGGAAGGGAAGGAAGAGCTCCCTGTGAAATACTAGTATAGCATATTATTTTACTGCCGCAAACTGGAACTTTTGGCTTCTGCCAAAGCTCAGTGGCCTCAGAACAGAAAAGGATTTAGTTAAGCCTCCACAAACTTGTTTTTCCCTCTCCACCTTTAACTTCTCCCACATAGTTGCAGGAAGTGCTGGGGAGGCTGCGTGGAGAGTGCCGTATGGCTCTGCCAGCAGGTGTGGAGCTTTTCAATGCGTTTTATGGATTAGATAAAGCAAGAAAAAGCCCTCAGACACCTTTTCATTCATTTTAGTTCTATACCACCCAGTAGTCGAAGCTCTCTGGGCGGTTCATCAGAATACAACATAATAAGATCACCTCACCTCATAAAGTTTGTTAAGATATGTACAATAGTCCCACCCCCCTCCACCCTCTTCCCAAATTCTTCTGAAGTGCTGTCCCCCTGAAAGGAGTAACTTGACTTGGGGAATTCTCTCTCCCGCCTCCATTTACAATCACCATTCTTCTTTTCCTCTTCTTCCCTCCCCTCTCCTGGTCTTCCTTTCTCTTTTTTGTTCAGTCTAGAGCAGGAATCCCCAAACTTTGTGGGCCCACTTGGCACTTTGAAAAAGTGTCCTGGGCACCACCACAAATTGGCTGCTGTATGGGTGTGTAGGGGCAATCACAAAATGTCAGAAACACCCCCCTTATCTATGTTTGTGCCCTGTGTGTGTGCTTCTCACTCTGGCTACTCCCTCTCCCTCTCTTTCTCTGGCTCTCCCTTTCCTTCCTTTGTTTCTTCCTTCCCCCCCCCTCATATGGGGGGTGTTTGGCTCCCCTCTATCTTTGGCTCCCCTCTCTCTGGCAATTCTTCACTCCCTGTCGCCCCTTTCTCTCTGCCTCTCATGTGTGTGTGCCTTTCTCTGCCCACCCTGTCTCTCCGCCTTGTCTGTCTCCCTCTCTCTGTCCCTCCCCTCTCCCCATCCCCACGCAAGTGAATGGAGCCATGGGGTGAGAAAATTGGCTTGAGCAGGGGTGAAGCCCAAGGGTCCTTCATGGAGATGGGCTTTGCCACCCCATCCACCAGCCATTTCTAGGCAAGGAGGACTTCCTCCCCTATACAAATGAATGGATAAATAACTCCAGTCACTTGCAGAGGGGGGGAAATAGCTTGGTGGGTGCCTCAGCTTGGCCTTGCAGGCATAGTGGTGCCCACAGGTGGTGTATTGGAGACCCCAGATCTAGAGCAACTTTTGAGGAATTCTCAAGAGGGGAGCATAGGAATATAAGAAGCTGCCTTATACTGTGCCAGACCATTGGTTGAACTAGTCCATTGGTCGAACTAGTATCGATGCTGACTGGCAGCAGCTGACTGGCAATGGCTCTCTTTCCTACCCTACCTGGAGATGCTGGGAGGTTTGCAACTCAATCCTCTGTGTGTTTTCTCAGAAATAAGTCCTGAGTTCTGAGCATGGTCTTGCAGGCTTAATAAACTGCCCACCTCATTCCACTCCACTAACTTGGCTGCACTTCCAGTCCTGTGCATGTTTTGTCATTTCTGTTTGTTTGTTTTTGCATGGACTCTGGCTTCAGTGGTGAGGGAAAGACACGGTACATGGTCAGAGCTATTTTCTCCATAACTTAGCTATAGAATTGAAAACAGACTCCTTGGCTGAAGCCCGGTGAAGTCTTGGCACAAATTAAGTTATGGAGAGGAGGAGACAACAAGAGCTTAGGCATAATGAGGAGGAGGTAGAGGATACTTGGGGAAAAAACACCTGTTTTTATAAAGAGTTGCTAGCCAGTAGAAAAATGAGAAGGGGTTGTTTGTGGAGGGGAACAGAACATATGTGATCTGGTTGTTGTTTTCTTGCAACAGGTGTGGTCACTGCGTAATTTTTTAAAAAGGAAATGCTTAAGTTTTAATCTCTGTGGAATATATTCCATCACTGTGAAGTGTCTGAGGAGGGGGAAGGCTGTAATTGCTCAATGGTAAGAGAAAACCTCAGTCATTCCTAAAGGAAATCAACCCTGACTGCTCATTGGAAGGAGAGATACTGAAGCTGAAGCGCCAATATTTTGGCCACCTAATGCGAAGAGAAAACGCCCTGGAAAAGACCCTGATGCTGGGAAAGATTGAAGGCAAAAGGAGAAGGGGACGGCAGAGGATGAGATGGCTAGATAGCATCACTGATGCAATGAATATGGACTTGAGCACACTCCGGGAGAGAGCGCAGGACAGGAAGGCCTGGTGTGCTATGGTCCATGGGGTCACGAAGAGTTGGACATGACTTAACGACTGAACAACAACAACAAGAAGAGAGAAGCATTCAGTATATGCTCAGAGGCACTCTTTATTTCAGTGTTATTTTTCCTAACATTAGTGAAATGTAAATACATTTTAGTCATTCTAAATTTGCGTACATTAGCACATGCAAGCTTGTGTTATGGGCCCGTGCCCTAGACCTTTTCAGCCCCTCTATACAATGCAAGCAATGATCTCTTTCAGTTGCTTCCAACTCTCTGAAAGGGGTGGGGGACACAAAATAATGTTTGCATCCATCTTACCTGACATGGCCAGCCGTAACATTTTGTGGGGTCATGTGCTCACTTCAGGCGGCAGAGTGGGAAAGAGTGGAGAATGATGCCACTCTCTCCCCCTGCCCCTACCAGGAAGGCCCGCCATTTCTTCCCACCCTGGCTGGCTGCGGCTTCAGCTGCCGCCCGCCTGCCCAGCCTACCCACTTGGCCAGACACTCCCTCACTTGCTCGGGCAGCTGGCTGGCCTCTTGCTCCTGCTTGCCCAGTCACCCCTGCCTTGTACCCCTATGAGCTACCATGAGAGGCTGGCTATGGCTGGGAGTTCCCCAGGCCTCCCATGATAGCTGGGGCACAAGGCAGAAATAGGAGCCAGGCCAGCAGGAGCAGCAGCCAGGCTGGCAGGAGCGAGTGACCAGCTGAATTGGCTGGCCATGCAAGTGAGGGAGCAGCTGGCCAAACAGGAAGGCTGGGTGGGCGGGTGGTAGCTGAAGCCGTGGCCACCCACAGCAGAAAGAAGTGGCAGGCTGTCCAGCCAAGCAGGGATGGAGGGGGGCACACAGGTGGCAGCAGCTGCGAGCACAGATGGCAGCATTGGCCGCAAGAACAACAGGGAGGGCAGCACTGCTGTCTCACTTGAGGTGGCAAGGGACCTTGGGCCAGGCGTGCTATGTGATCAAAGTGTTACGGGCTATCTGTAAATCTCACTGTTGAGTTACATTTTACAGAAGAGTTCAATGCTATTATAACGTACCATCATGATGTACAGAAAATGCCATAGTATCTGTGTTCAGATCTGCCTCTGTCTCTGAAGAATCAAGAGCTTTTCTTTCAGAACTTTCATTGCACCGATTGAAACAAGCGTCACTAGTCTTACGCGTGTTGGCTTGTTTCTTGATTCGGAATGTATACTTCCAAACAACGTAGAGCAGTTTCATTCACATGCTACAGAGCTTGGTGGAATGTGAAACAAGAGAGGATTTGAGAGTTGTATATAGAAATTGCTATTGCCTTCTATAGTTTCTCTTCTGTAGTTAGTTAATAAAAACATTTTGAGGGAGTAAAGGGAGGGAGTAAAATTACCTTCCAGTCTTACATATTTTTCCACTGGAAAATCAGGCATGGGAGCCTCAAACACTTAGTTTTCCCATGCCCCACCTGCACTTCACACCTCTATCTCCCATCCCCCACTATTTACAAAAGGATGATATGAGGGATGGATTTGTTTGGAGCATCTCTTCCTGGACAGTTTGCTGGTGTAATGGATGAAATGGACACGAGACACCTGGGTTCCGATCCCTGCTCAGTCATGAATCTCATTGGGTGGCTTTGGGCCAGTTATCTCTGAACCTTATTGACCAGAATAAAATATGTGGGGAGATGTATACTGCCCTAAGTTCCTTGGAAGAAGTGTGAGGTAATCTATAATAATAAAGACAATGCATGCATGCCTGTGTGTTAGACTGTCTGTCAGCACCAAGACCATGAAACCTTGACACCTGAAACTTGGTATGCATACTAAGGGGACCCTAGAGGTGTGCACCTCCAAGTTACTGTTTTTTAAACACATTAATTGTAATCAGTTTAAATGTCTCTCTGTTATTGAATCTTTCAATAATGTCTTCAGTCAGTGGGGACAGACTTCCCTAAATAGTACATAGCTTTGCAGTTGATACTGTTTGAAGTGAGGAGAGATTAGTAGGCTGAGAAACAGTTATATGGCTTCTCACTCCCCACTAGTGTGGCTTCCCCCTGCTTTGGGGAAATGGGATGGATAGACCCCTCTCCCAGAGAGCTATAGGGGTGCACCATGTCAGGGCCCATGCCGGCAGGCATAGCTTCACTCATATGGGGCAGGCACTATGTGTCCAATTCTAACCATTGTGAAAGTTTCCTTGAAGGCTTCACTGTATCAAATTAAGGGCTGTTCCAGCCCATGTGAAGCTGGGTCCATTTGCTAGTAATCTAATAAAACTACCAATGAAATCTGTAGCAGATTGGTGGTCTCATAGTCCCAGGAGGATGAAATGAGGTATAAAGGAGCTGCACTCAACCAAAATAGTTCTATACAGACAGCTGCAACACAGACAACTGTTACTACAATTCCATTCCAGATTTCGCTTTTATAACAGTTTGATTAAACTTTTAGCATTACATGTTGTTTGCTTTTTTGTATAAATGCAAGTTTACGGAGATTTGGTTAAAACATGTTTCATTGTTACATATCTCTTATGCGTTACTGTTGTACTGTATTGCATTGTCAGTATTACCTGCAATAATAACCACCTTCAGTATTCAGATGGGTCCGTTTGACTGTAGTATGTTGTACCTTGGGGATCGTCTCCTTTGAGTTGGTTGGCACTTCGTTTAAGAATCACGACCTGTCGTAATCCTGGCTCTAATTTTTCTTTTAGGAAGGCAGTGCCGCCCTCCAAATATAGAGAATGGCAGAATAATATCCACAGGTGACCTCCGGCTTGGTGAGGAAATAACCTTCGCCTGTGAACAGGGGTGAGTTATATGCCGCTTGTCGTAACAGCTTGGCTTTGAAAAAATCTTGGGAAGGGTTATAGACATGTATTCTTAACATATTGAGAGTTAATGTTAAAAGACTGAGCCATTAACTAACTATTTATTATAGTTATGTATAACCTGTCTATAAGTCCACAAGTCTTTCAAAGACACATTTCAAGTCAAATCAAATGACATTAATAAAATTACAATAACACTATCAAAACATAACTCATCAGAATCCTTCCTACAGAGCAGTTGGTATCAGTTGGTCCTGGGTGGTGGGCGGGGAGAGTCCAGCTGGAGCAGACTCTGATACCATCTTCACCTGCCCTCCTCATTCCCATCACTGTGTTGTGTTATTTTAGGGTCTTGCTGTCCTTAAAGCCTTTCTGGCAAGCTGGATTGAGGATGGACAGTTCTGCCTAGCTGTACCTATGGGATTCTGCAGCTGTGTTTCTGAGGATTCTAAATATGTATATGGACAAGTGATGCATTTTTTGTTACTTTGTCCTACTTTTGACCTAAAAATCATTTCAAAGCTCTCAAAAAGTGTCTTATCTGATCATTTCTGGAGGAACAGAAAAGGTGTGCTCTGCTCTCCCTTTGGGCACTGTGGTGGTGGAGACTGGGCCTAACTACACTACCTAGAGAGAGGGTCACCAAGTGGAGAGAGGCAGCCCTGCTCACTCTGCTTCTCCCCAGCACACCATCCAGAATGAGAGGGTGAGCAAGAAGAGACAAGAGCAGCTGCAGAAATGGGGAATTGCCACCCCAAAGTGCTGTTGGATCCTGCCTGAAGCCTTGGCCCTACCCCCGCCTCCACGCTGCTGTTTGAATTACTGTAAAGGCATCCCACGCTCTAGGTGGGATGCCCTTAAGGCTCGTTCGGAAGCTGCAGCCTGTGCAGAATTCAGCAGCGAGGTTATTGACTGGAGTGCCATACCATGCACATAATACACCTTTGCTAAAGGATCTACCCTGGCTGCCAGTCTCCTACTCACCTAGGTTTAAGGTATTGGTATACAAAGCCTTATACAACTCAGGACCAGTTTACCTCAAGGAATATCTCCCACTATACCAACCTCCCAGGCCACTAGGATCAGGGCGGGGGGGGGGGGGCGCTATTATCTGCACCATGGCCTATGGATTTCCATTTGGTGATGACACAGAGACAAGCCTTCTCTGCAGTGGCACCTGCCCTGTGGAATGATCTCCCCTCTGAGGTAGGTTAGGCCTCAACAGTAGGGTGTTTTAAGGGTTTATTGAAACATATTTGTTTGCTTTGGTTTTCCCCCAGCCATAAGCTATCTTTGTACCAGCCACATGATACTATTGTGTGTGTGTGGCCTTTTTTGTTAGTTTTCGTTTCTTGTTATCCTTTTGTAACCCTCTTTGAGATTTTTTCAAAAGGGAAGCGGTATATAAATACTGTTAATAAATAAGCGTCTACTGGTGTCAATGGAAGCTTTTTCCTAAGCTGAATTGCATGACAGATGGGAAGGAAGTGGGGAAGAGAGAGAAGGAGGGAAGAAAATGAGAGGGATGCATGGCTGGATGTTTGTGCGTGAGAGAGAAACAGTATGAGGCGAGTCTGGCCCTGCCAACCATCTGTTCCAGCCTTATCTGCTATTAGCGTATTGTCCCCCACAGATTTCAATTGAGGGAATGCCCCCTCTTGATGGGGAGATGTTCCACACTTTGGCCCTGAACAACATTTGTGTCCACATGACCATGCTTCTTCCGTTTTTCTTCCATGTTGCTCTTCCTGAAGGGACAAAAGTGAACGCTTCCAAATACTTTATGTTGAACTGAGGAGATACATTATAAAGCACTTTGCTTGTCCAGGATCTCTCGTATGAAAGCTTTACAATCTATAATCAAAGCTGCAGCCACCTTGAAAGGGGGTTTTGTGTTGGAATGGGGGTTCTGGGAGTCTCTCTCTCTCTCTCTCTCTCTTTTTTTTTTTTTTTAACAACAAACCTGTGTTCAGAATCAGATTGATTGGTAGCTCCTCTCAACCTAGGCTGGTGGCAACCAGCAAAAGGGCCATTTGAGTTCTGGTGCCGCCTGCCTATGTAATACTCTCCACAGAAAGACTCTCCTGGCACCCACTCTTAAGGGTTCTTTTCATAGTAGGCAACGATATTTTTATTTACTCTGAATCTTTAAATCAGAAGTGGGCAACCTGTGGCCCTCAAGATGTTTTGACCATTGGCTATGATTTATTTTATTATTAAAATGGCTAGGGCTCATGAGAGTTGTAGGCCAAAACATCTGGAGGGCCACAAGTTACCCACTCCTACTTTAAATGTTGACTGAACTGATTTTCATGTGACTGCTGATATGCTCTACTGCTCTGTTCTGCTTAACTGTTTTTAAACTGTTGCTTTAATTCATATTTCTATATATGGCCCTGGAAGTGGTAACACTGTAGGATGGACTATAAATCTAAATAAAATCAATCTGCTCGCTAAGAAATATAATGTAATTGCACATTCATTATGTCCCATGTGCTAAAATTTCACTTTTTCTTTAGGTACAGATTAATAGGCGAAAACAAAGCTCGTTGTACTGTGTCGGGCAACATAGTTGAGTGGAGTAGAGACCCTCCATATTGTCAACGTAAGATGATATTTTCCTTTAGGCATGCTGTGGTTTCTCTCTGCATTTCAGAGTAACTCATTCATTGCAAATATTTTAGTCTGCCCAAGGTTTGGTATATGATTGGAATAATCCCCTGTGCCTGAATACTTTGGATTTTTTCTGAAAATTTAAGTGAAGAGTACCTATGGGTCTTGATATATTCTCTCTCATCTGTCTTTCCCATCCCCTTCTCCTGCTGCTGTCTCCGTCCAATATACAAAGCCCCGTGTGCTTTCTGATCTGGTCCAACATACTTGCCATAATGGCTGTTGCCAACCACCCTGATTGTACCAGAATTTGCCTACCCTACTCTAGTTATTTAAACTTTGTGCTCCTTTGCCCCCTCCCCCAACCCCCATCCTATGCATTGCCGAGATGCTACCTATCAGAACCATGTGTACCTGTCTTACGCTGGACAAGACCGTTCACCTAGCCTAATATAGTCTACTGTGACTTAAAGCAGTGCTTCAAGGTCTGTCTTTCCCAGTCTTGCCACCCAAGATCCTTTTGACTGGAATATTAGTCCTGGACCTGCCTTAGGTGTCCGTAAAAATGCGCAGAGAATCTTGAAGTTTGTATGTGTTTCAGGCCCATTTAACATGCCCATTCTGGTTCATGATTCTGTAACTGCCATTTTCCAAGGTGGCTGACATGCAAATGGCGATATGAAATAACTCATTAATGGATGCCTGTAGAAAGCTCATTTTGGTGGCAAAATATAGAATGGGCATGTCTACTCAAGTGAAATGTGTTCCTACATGGGTCTGAACCACATGCGAAGTTCAAGGTTCTCTGTCCCTCTACCTTTTATGAGAGTCTACTGCAGGTCCTGGATAAGATGTCAGTGACTGAACATGGACCCTCTGAAAGCGAATGCGTGTGCTGTACTGCTGAGCTATGGCCCCTTTCCCCCATACTCAGAGCAACAGATCCAGTATCTGTGTTGTCTGGTATAGCTGTTGCCCTGGGCATCATTAGCATGATAAATTCTGTTTTAAAACACACTCTTCTGATTAGGCTGTTGGCAAAGGTTCATCCTCTGTGATACAGCAGAGGAAGAAACCTTAAGAATATGAAGTAGAGTGTAAGCAAATTGTATAGAATTTGGAATATTTCCAAATACTAATACAGGGCTACAAGCAGTGTCACGCAAACAGACTTCTACTCATGCAACAGGCTGTCCCCTTCCTCTTCTCCCTCCTGCACATTTCCCAAATCAAGTCCAGAGGGTTCCCCAACCTTCTAGAGTACATTTGTGGGAGAGGGGGTGCAGGGGGCATGACGGGGAACCCGTTCCATCAGTGGTGGATGCTGCACTGGTGGAAGGGCACCATTGGTTACAACCCATGTGTCTCCCTCCCTCCCACTCTCACTCACACACTCCTCTTTGCCCATCTTTCCTTGGCTTAAATTATTTTAACATTTTGAGCTTAAATCATTACATTGAGATTAATACACTCCTATTTTATGGGTCCTGTAGAATGGACCTTTCACTGCCATACGCTACAGTAGGAGTGTTGAACCTCTTTCAACAAGAGCCAAATTCAGTTTTGGAGAATCTCTTGGGCGCTGCATTCCAGTCATGGATAGGGTTGAATGTGATATGGCAAAGACAATATACTATCTCCCACAGCATATTTAGCTTAAAGCTCTTACTCCAGTAGCTAAACCTTTGGAGAGGCATTTCAGCCTTTAGGGTGGGAAGAAACATGCAAAAGCTGGGAAACCACCAAACGATTGGCAGTCAGCAAAAGAGGGAAGGGGGCATGGCCATCTGGCGAAAACAAGAGGGCCAGATTGGGCCCCCAGGTGGTCTGGAATTGGTACATGCTCCTGAGTTTCAAAACCCCTGCTCTGCAGACTGATGCTGCCTCTTTCTGTTTCTTCTGGGGAGTCCCTTCTATCTGTCACTTCTATTGTATCCTATGAAAGACTGGATAACCTGCACAGTGCTTCAGGAGCTTGTGGCAGGGGAAATAATTTATTTTTCCAGCCTATTCCCCTTCGTTTACTTGCAAAGGATTACAAAGGAGTGACCTTTGTAGAGATACGAGCTCTGTGGCAGAACCCGATCCAGGAAGGGGATGGAGTCAGTTTAAATGGGTAATCTTGGTGGGACTAGAGAAGTAACTTCACTACTGCTTCTTACCGTCTGGTGGTAGAAGGTATCTCAAAGTATATATTTACTTGTTTGTTTCAAGTGACTATCTCAAAGAATGGGACATTTTTTCAATGAAAATATCATCAGTCCAATTACAGCCCAAATAGCAATGCTTTTGCAGTTGGTTTACCTGAACTGTTAACATTGATTATTTCCCCTAGAAATCCTTTGTTTTCCGCCACCTAAAGTTGCCAATGGAAGACACACTGGTGATGATAGAGATGAGTATGTATATGGCGCTGCAGTAACATACATGTGTGATGCTGGTTTATCCCTTATTGGAAATGCAAGTATTGCATGTACAGCTGAGGAAAATGGTGTGGATGGAAAGTGGAGTGGACCAGCACCTGAATGTAAAGGTAATGGAAGTTCGTTTTTGATATCATACCTGCAGTATGAGAAATTGCTTTCATTGTATTTAATAGCTAGAAAATAAAATTCTTACTAGAATTGGATAATTGAATAATTCATCAAGAACTGTGCTGCAGGGTAGCCTCCGTGGATTTCAATTTGACTGCAAGCAATTCAGTGAGAGTAGTGAAGTAGTAGTGCTAGTGGGGCACTTACCCTCAGTGTGCTGCTACTTTAAATTGAGTCATTTTGGGAGGTACTTATAGCCCTGATCCGGCTAAGGTTGGTCAATACTAACTCCCATTGAAAGCAAAGAAATCAGATTTGGTACGAACTTGTTCCATTGGCTCAATTTTGACTTGGTCATTAGTTTGTTTAGCTGGATTGGGGCTTTTATGCTCGATATATGAGACAAAGCTTTAAAAAATGATGTATTTCCCTTTTTGTAATACAGGAAGGGAAAACTTCAAATAGTATTTCTGATCCTGCAGAGAATTCATTGGAGATTTGGGGGGCTTGCCCCATCTTGAGAGATCCATGTGGAGTAGTAATACAAAGCAAATCCTACTTTTGGCTGGAATACCATTTAAAATACAAAATACCACAATTTACCCTGTAGAGGCTAACTATCCAGCGTCAATAGTACCAACTTGCATGTGTATGTTGCAAAAACCTTTTTAATGGCAATACTTCTCTTTCCAGTGGTCCAGTGTAAGCGACCAACAATCCCAAATGGAAGAGTGGGAAGTGGATTTCAGGCTACATACACATATGATAATGCTATAAGGATTGACTGTGATCTTGGCTATACTCTGAATGGGAACAACTTTATTAAATGTGGGGCTGACAGTTTGTGGCATCCTGCTGTTCCAACATGTGACAAACGTAAGGATACTGCTGTACTTAAATGTCTTTCAGAAGAGTTGTGTAGAACTTTATGCTGAACACCCTGTATCTATATACAGCTAAACCCTTAGACCAATTGTATTCCTTTTCCCCTCTCTTTTTGACAAGGCATTATCACCACCACCATCACTGTTCATCCAGAAGGTAAGAAAAATGAGACTATAGGTGAGTTATAACACTATTGGACTGATAGTAATGCTCAGGTTTTGGAATGTGAAATGCTATGTTTTAGAATATACACAATGGTGTTCCATAGGTATATCATCATTCCATAATTCAGCATCTTGCCTTGCCTTCAATTCCAACATACATAGGCTGGAATACTGAAAGTGTGCCCGCTGGCTTGGGTGTGTTTGTGGAGTATTCCTTTCCTCTGAACAGCAGACAATTGTGGAATATCTATTTTCCTTTAAACAGCAGACCACCATGCCTGACTGCAAACTGCATATGACAATGCCTTTACTTTCAAAGACATGGGGAGTGCTCTAAAAAACAAGTCAAAAGCTCCATGGGCAGATGGAACTAGTTGCATGGGTCTTTGGATCCCAGTCACTGAGGATTATTTAATGTAGACTACTTACTCTTCTTTAAACTGCTCCACTCCACTCCACTCACCATTAATGTAGTTCAAAGTGAATATACACACACACCTTTTTGAGGAAGGAACATTTTTTCTGGATTTAGATCAAATGTTACTCTGCATGTGGCACCATTTTGCCTGTGATCCTTGACTCTTGCTAGCAAATGCAAGTTTATCCATTATTACTGAAGGCAAACGGAAGGATGAAACTGATTTCTTAGTGAAGAGGGGGCCCATCATAATGACTGCACCTTCTGTAACTCTCAGAGGTAGAATATATTAAATAAAATAAATATGCATGTTCATCTAATATATGCTGAAGAATTTGCTATACATGTTTTATGAATGGGTATTTTAAAAATCTGGGCCAAGTGCACAAGTTGTTGTAGAGTAAGCAAAGTTCTGTCCATGAGTAACTCAGTCAGAAGCATTTTAACTTCCAAAAGACAGTATTCTGGGAGAAATTGGTTTATGTGAATTTCCTATCAATGTCACCCCATATAGAGTTTTCTGAATCTTGAGTGATGAAAGAATACATTAATGCAGTAGTAGCCAGCATCTCAACATCAGCATCTGTCTCTTGTTACACAGGGCCAACCACAACGCCAACCAGAAGGACAACCAGTGGAACAGAAAAAACTGGTAAACAATTGCTTTTAACTCACATTGGTTTGTATTTATTACAGAAATTCTATACTGCCCTTCTATAAGAATTCCCAGGCCCGTTTACAACTCTCCTTTTAGGTGCAGTTCAGCCTTGGTGTGCTAAAGCTCAACAGATAAATTGCTTTATACCAATCTAGGCTGTTGGTCCATCAAGATCAACTCTGGCAACCCCTTTCCAAGTCTTGAGTAAATATTTTCTTATCCCTGATACCCAGGATCCTTTAACTGGGATGCTATGATGGGCATCAAAAATTGGCTTTGATGCTGCAGGCTCTCTTGCGATATGTAGGCTGCCTACCAGACATAAAAGTTGAAGCATTATTGCAGGCAAGAAATCATAAAATTTATAGAATTGAGAATCATTGTAGATGAAACAGAGAGTCAACGGAGAAAGGATGCATTCGTATTTTGGCCCTGCCCCTTTTGTCTCGTTGACCACTGGCATTTCGGGTAACTTCTCCAAATGGAATTCGTGAAAAAATGTGGCTGGAAAATCTACATGGTAGTGCAATAGTAGCCTTGAGGTCTTGAAATTACACTGCAATATCTGCTCCTTTCTAAGAGGAGTGCTCCTATTTAGAATTCTTGCCAGATGTTCCTTCCAAACAGGGCATTCCCCTTTCCCTCACTCCATGTTGGTAGTTCTGTTTTTTTTTCTTTTTCAGCTGTTCTATATTCCCTGGCTACTCAGCATGCTCAGTTCTCATCAGGCTGTGCTTTGTGGGTTTGGCCCCCTCAGAAGAAACCTAAACATTTGTACTACTTTTGCAAATTTCAGAGTTCCCCATAGCATGCTGATACTCTTCTCTTGTTGCTCAGCAGCCCCTGGCTACAATCCTAATGGCATTTGAGTTTGTTATTAGAGGAAATGATGAGAGTGAAGAGACTAGTAGAGGTCCAAGAATAGTGCCAAGGGAAGCTAATGTAACTAATGCAAGCAGGGAGGTTGTTGCATAGACAACTGAAGGGAGATATCTCCTGCAAAAAGGAAAAGTGAGAGTTGTTTTAATATGCCTTTAACTTTTTGGTAAAGAGAACATTTTCTCCTTTTGCTTCTAGTGCTGTGGTCCTGTGTACACCTCTCTTGGTACTTGATAGGGGCCCTACCCCCCATTGTCTTCAATGCATAACTTAGGGTATCAACACACTGGAAAGCAAAGTCCTGATCTCCAGCAGGCAAACACTCATTCTCTCTTTTCCCCAGAATGCCTCTGGGCCCCAGATGGGGCCAAATACCTGGTTTGGCATTTGGAGCTCAGTCCTTGGTGACTGGCTTGGCCCCCATGGTAGCCACTTTGTTGTGGTGCCCGTGACAGTTTATCAAATTTCAGTGTATGCTCATGGGACCAAAACGTTTGGGGGCCCCTATTCTCA
This sequence comes from Heloderma suspectum, assembly GCF_057233095.1. NCBI lineage: Eukaryota > Metazoa > Chordata > Lepidosauria > Squamata > Helodermatidae > Heloderma > Heloderma suspectum. Next base: position 253,436,301 of record NC_139461.1, read on the forward strand.
TGCTTGTTTAATACCACAAATATCACAGCTGTTAAATGGATACTAGGAGTGGCAGTTTGGACTGCCTGGAGATGAAAGTTCCTTAGGAGAAAAAGTGCATGGATGGATGAATTTTCCTTTGGACAGCTTCAACAGCAAAAAAAAAAGTCTTATGAAAAGTACTTGGCTTTGGCTATTTTTTCTTCCATTTCAGTTCTTTTCTGGGTTTTGTTTTTTGTTGTTTTTGCTATTATATACTGTAGAGCATTGGACAGGAATGTGTGGCCCTCCAGATGTTGTTGGACTACAGTTCCCAACAGCCCAGCCCAGCACAACCAATGGTAAGGGAGGATAAAATTTGCAGTCCACCAACATCTGGACAGCCTGTCATTTACCCTCCCTGCTACAGAGGGTCTTCTGTTTCTGCCTGGCTTTGTATTTGAATTTGTGTACCTTCTGGAATGTGTTTCTGTGCACAGAAGCTTCTCTTTATGCAGGCGAGTCTTTCAAGGTACTTTATAACTTTTCAGTACTGCTTTTCATAAAAAAAAAAAAAAATCCAAAGCAGTGTTTATAAACTCTTGATCCTCTTCCACACAGGATCTACGCAGAGGCCAGATGGAACAGATTCTAAAGGCCCAGGTAAAGGTCAAACTTGGTGGTGGAAAGCAACCAGTCTTAACTTTCGATTACCTCTTGCACTTCTCATAGAGGCAAGGCAGTATTTTCTCAAATGTGAAGTAGTTTTGTTTTGAGAATGGGAGCATACCATCTGAGAACTTGGGTAGGTATACAGAGGCAAGGGGGATTTCCAGGGCTTGCATCTTTTCTTTTTAATGATTCCAGAATTATTTTGTTCTCACCTTTTTTTCTTCTTGCAAGGAACCCAAGGCAAGAAACCCAAGGCAGCTTACATTATCATTCTCTCCATTTTATCCTCACAACATTAATTCCTGAGTGGGACATGTTGTTGACAGTCTTCTTAGCCATATAGGAAAGGTCTCTATGGCTGAACATCTCTTTCTCAAGTTGTGCATGTTGAGTTCATACAATTTCACTGTGCTGTGCCAGTTGGCTTCTTCCCATTATCAAGAAAATGCCAGGAAAGCTGTCCTAGGAAAAAATTGCTTGTCTTTTAGACCAAGGATGACCATCTCTTTAATAAATTAGAATTAGAATTTGGAAGCACATCTAAATGATTTTTTAAAAGTCGTGAAAAACCCATTTCTTGGTTCCAGCTACTGTAGCTTCAGATTGTAACTCACTCCTCTTTCCCCTCTTCAATTTTAGGATCTGGCAAGACTGTAGCAATTGTTATTGGTAAGTAATTGCAGCGTGTATTACTTCAGTGTACAACTGCTGCTATTGATTTTACTACCTGATGGAAATGAACATGGAGCACCTAATTCTCTGTGCTCTTTCTCTGTGTCTCTCTCTCCACCTTGCAGTTTAACTGCTGAAGACTCCTACTTGGAGGAAACATTGAGTCTCTTTTGCAAGGGTCCTGTCAGGGTACAGATAGGCATCCTGCCTCCAGGATTGGGTGTGTTTTTTCTGCTGTGAGGCAAGCTTTGTTTCTATGCGCAGACATGTAGACCCCCACCCGCCTTTTCTGTTGTAATGCTGGACATGGTTGGCTCCCAAATCCAGTAGAGCTTTCCCCTTGCTCTCGACAAAATATTACGTTGTCTGCACGTGTTTCCTCCTTTAAAAGCATAACCCAAGGGAGGGGGTATTCAAACTTGAAACATTGCTTAGGGAAAGGATTGATTTCATGAATGTCACTACAACTGGTTAGTCTGTACTGCTGGAAACAGAAAGAACTGGTTGTGGTCCTGGACCCTGTTCTCTGAGGAAGACTGCACATCCCCAGAAGGGGTGACAGTGTAGATCTATGGAGGACTCACTGCTCAAGATATGTCTATCTGCAGACTTACTATGCCCAATATTAAAATATATATGAACTAATCCACCTGAATTGAATAGCTGTAACGGTTCTTGAACATTTCTGGATAACTGTCTGTATCCATGCTATTGCTTCAGCCGGTGAGGTAGTTGAAGTCTCATACAGCTTAACGGACACAGAACAGATAAGAAGTTGCCTTCGTCAGTTGCATATTTCTAGGTTGCTTGTGCATGAGAGGAGTGCTGCTACCACGATGAAGGCAATGCGGATCTGGTACTGGATTCATAATAGAAAAACTGGAAACTAGTGAAAGTGGTCAAACATAAGAAAGCACAGTCCTTGATTCTCGTATTTATTATCTCTGTTTGCTTCCTAGTATACTGCCTCCTGGATTATTTCCCCCCCGCCCCCATCAATTGTAATTGTTATTTTGTGTTTTATATTTGGTCCTGCTTTGGGGTTTTCTCTCAAACCTCTCTGGAAACTTATTCCAAGTCTGTATTGATACATTAGTGACTAGTCTCTTATTTTACCCTTTCCAGCATTTCTACAGCATATCACTGGATTTCTTTCTCTTTTTCCCTTCAAGGAGCAGTGGCTGCTGTTACAATTGTGATTGTTGCTGCAATTATTGTAGCTATGAAATACCATAAAAAGGGGTGAGTCAGCCCAAGACACACTATCTCTGGTCCCTTATGGCCTTTTTGTGGCTCTGCAAGCAAGCGTATGCTTCCAGGCGTCCCTGTGCCTTCTATACAGCCTGCACTTGCCATATAAATGTGCTTTGTGTCCAGAATAACCTTGTGTGTTGCATTTGGAACAACAGCACTAATCTGCAACATAGGAGAAACAGCATTGACTAAAAGACTGTAGTTTCTCTAGAATGGCTAATCTGTATTTTATGAAGTTCCTCGTATTGGCTTTCTGGAGTGACAAATCATCTGTCTCCATTTACATTACCTGTGCATTCTAACACCGGCTTGGCATTGTCTGGTGAATATTGTGGCACTGACATTTCTAAAATCCATATTAAAAAAGCTACAAAACCTTGTGCCTCAACCTGAGATGTCAGAGGCATTCAAGGATAATTGTGGTTTGTGACTCTGACTTTCGGACACAGTAGTAAAATGGATTTATTGAAAAGTCCTGTCTGAAGTCACTAATGTTCTTCAGGAGCTGTCTGCAGTGTTGCTGTCTAAGCCAACAGTTTGCAGCTGTAACCTTCTAGACAGATTAAAATGGGATTGTTCTGCATTTTTGTCTTGCATAATTGCTTTCTTTCTTGCTTTCTGTCTCTGTCCATTTTCACTGTAGTATTATATGCGCAATTTGTTATTTCTATATGATACATGTACATAGATTCACAGCGCTCTTTAAGCATAATGGAGTGTCCCTAAGTTACTTGTGCAGTGATTTACTAGTTTCTGGTATTCATTGCAATAATCTTTTTAACAGGATGGTTACATGCCATCACCGTATCTTTCAGGTCTTTACCAAAGAATACTGATGTAATCCCATGGCCATGGGTATTTATTTTGGATAAATCCTATTTGTTGGGACACCTTAACGTTAATGTTTTCACTATCTGTGAAAAGTTGTGTGGACAAATATTTGCCATGGAATTGAAATGACATAGAATTACACTGGAGTGTCATTTGGGGTTTGAGTTTCCAGGCAGCTTTTTAAGGTTCTTTTGATTTTGAAATATGAAACCTGTTAAATGCGTTATTTTACCTGATTGAATCTGGTCACATTTTTCAGTGAATATTGAGTATCTCCGTTTAAATTTTTTCAAACCTATACATTGTCAAGCCTTTCCAATGGGCTCAGTGCCTGTTACGATGACTGGGTTCGGACATCCTGATAAGCCATTGTGGGTTATTGTGTCACCTGGTGGGAGTTTAACCCATGATGGCTTATTTGGCCAAAATAACCCACTCTCATAACCCATGGTCTGCAGAGTGGGTTATTTAACCAATCATGGGTTATCATGCTGGCTGGTGGTCACCATGGGTTATTTTCACTGGCTACAGAGCTGTGCAGGAAGAGCAGTCAAAACCGCTGCCTCTCTGCCCTTCGCTGGCTTAGCGCTTAGGAACACATTAAAGTGACCAAGCCAGCAATGTAAATGGGGGCGGTGGGGATGAGCAGGATTGGGACCAAATCTCATAGCCAGCCTCTCCTACTCAGGGGGCACCCAATGCATCATCAAAACCCAGCACCCTGACAAAAGCAAAAATCCAAACTGGCTAGAAAACCTTGGGGGTTTGCAGGATCCAGACAAAACTTCATACACAGCCTCCCACGGTCAGGAGGCGAATTCGCAAGTGCAGTATTGGGAAGATGTTTTCAAGTGGCCACCACTTTTTTTTTTTGCTACACTTGGGGTTTACGTTCCCCTGGGGTAATTGAGCAGGGTTTTGATGGTGGATCAGGTGCTTCCCAACTAGGAGAGGCTGTGTGTGAAGTCCAGTCCCAGTCCTACAAACCCCCAATGTTTTATAACCACATCCTCCTTTTTGCTTCACTTGCAATTTTCGCTGCGTGGTGAGCGATCACACTGGGTTTTCTTGGTGGATCGGGTGCCTCCTCACTGGGAGAGGCTGTGTATGAAGTTTTGTCCAGATCCTGCAGACGTCCCGGGCTTTAGAGGTGAAACAGCGGGGGCAATGTCTTCCTCTGAATAACTTACTCAGTCTTAGCCAAAACGCCATGAAGACTGTCCTCTGCATAACGTTTCATGTTTGCAGGTTCTCCTTTGGAATATGCGAGCTCACTGAGAAGTGTTCATTATTTGGTCCTCAATAATTGTTAATGAAAATTGAAAAATATGTAAACAGGACTTGATTTCAAGCATGGAAGTCAGAGGATTATGGGAAGGGCTTACTTTGGCCATGCACCAAGTCTCCTGCATTGATCCCCACTCACCCACTTTCCTCTTTATCTCTTCGCTAAGTTTACTTATAAAATCTTTGAATGAATGAATATCTTACTCTTCAGTCAAGGTTCCAAGAGCAGCTTAAAAAAATCAATCAGAAATTCTCTGCCCTTGGGTAGCAATCGGTGCACCCTCTACACACACCAGCGCCCCTCAGATTTCATTTAGGGGTAGACGCCTTGCCCTGAACAAGAACTCCAACAGCATTACAAAGACTTAACATTTTGTTTCTTTTTAGGGTTGTGTATGTGTTTAATTCTCTTTCTAATCATTTGAGCTCCAGGACAAAACCAAGGAATGCTGTTCAGTTCTGTTGAAGATACATATTTTGTCTATATGACATTGTTAGCTATAAAAATAAGATCCAGTAGTTTAGAATTGAATGTTTATGTATTGGATCCAGAGGGACTCTAGCATGAGTGGAAGGCACTTGTGCTACCTGAAAAAGGGTGAGAGTTCTGCCAGCGCCTCCTTCCAGCAGTAGCTGCACATGCCCCAAGCTTCATGAACAGCTTTCTCTGAGGAGAACTTCAGGAGACTGCAGCAAGGACAGGAAAGGCCCTTTCTGCAACGAGAACTCTGCTCACAGTTCTTAGGGTCCCACCCATTGTTTCATAAGTTAACTTGGGTTCTTGCAGTTGGCATAAGTCTGTCTTTCAGTTTTGCTGAATTCGTGCCTTAAATGTCTTGAGTGGTCAGATTACTAGATTGAACAATTACGGGGGGGGGGGGGCGGGATAGCAACCGTCTCCCACCTCCAAGTATGGAGGCTCACAGATTCCCATTCTTGTTAAGAGAGCACCTGCCCTGGATCTGAACCACATCAGATATTAATTCCTTAGCAAAGATCTTGCTGTGTGTATGGGATCGCCATTCAGCCATTTCACTCAGTACAGCCATGTTTCGTGTTGCAGATTCCCTGTTTCTCTGTGTGCTTTTGCTAGTTTAATTTGAACCTTGAGGTGATTTTCCTGGTATTCCCACTCCTGATCTTACTCAGCCATCTGAAGTAGCATTGCTTCTATCTCTGCTGCTAGCAACTTCACTTGGCGTGCCCTCTTTCTTTCTCTTTCCTGCTCTTTCCCTCTCTGAGAGGCCTCTCAGTTCTACCCCTTCAGGACTTGAATGGGCACCTGAATTGCTGCTTGCCTCTCCTAGTGAGGCTTGAGGGATTTTCACCATCTTCCCTCCCTAGCCTTTCTCTGCCTGGCTAGTATGAAGCTGGGGTGGGGGGGTGACTTCCCCTAGGCAAACAAAACTTTGCACACTCATGCTTTTCCCACCTTACTTCCAAAGTTAACCTATTTTCGGGGTGCTACTTTTATACCTTCAATTCAGGAATCTATGTGCTGCCAAGCGCTGTCACAGTTGTGCACTAGCCACGTCAAACGGCTACCCTGTCTCTTGACACGTACGGCTTGCCTTTGTTTGTTTGTTTGCTCATAATCTGAGTATGCATATAATTGTAGTTTAAACTAAGTTTGCATTTCAGATGAGAGAGATGCTGCTACTTTTCCATTTCCAGTAAACAATGGAGTGGAAAGTGGAAGTGCTTTCTGTTAGCACGAAGTCATGATTTTAAGTATGTGATGGAATCATTACTTCTGCTTGACTCTCCTGCCTTCTTTAACATATAAGGTAATAAATAACATGCACTGCCAGATGCTTAATATTCCACTGTACCATTTGGGAATTGGTGCTGTGCCTCATCACTGAAGGTATTTCCTTAAGTGGTATATTCATAGGTGACATGATATCCATTCAGTGCCATAGATCTGTGTTACCTTTATGCTGGGACCTGGACAAAGGTTGACCCTGTGAACACGGAGGGCCTGTGAACATTTGACTGCAGAATAATAAAGAGTCTGAGAAGAGCCTATTGGAAGTGAACATTTTTTCTAAACTTAAGCTACACATGTTCCAGATCTGTTTCTTTAGTGCTCCTATAATCCTAATCAGTTTTGTCTGGTTTACATCTAATAACTTGCAGTTGCTAACAGTCAATAAATCCCTTCTGGTTCTATAGTTTGCAGAGTTGGATTTTCCTGTCCAGGAATCAACAACATTGGCCACTTCTATATAATCAATACTAAAGTTTCTTTATGAAAATCAGTAGTGTGTTGTGAATGGAATGTATGTATGTGTGTGTTGCCTTTCTTCTTCCTGACAGGCAGCATTAACAAAAGGAAGTAACTTGGAATTCCTTCCAGGGAAATATATCAATAATTTAAAATTTGACTTTTTCCACAGGAAAACTGACCCTCATCCTGGCTCTTCTGATACTTATCGTGTAGTCTCAGGCAAAGATCTGCCATTGGAAGAAAAATAAAGTTATCAAGACCTTGATCTGATTGCATTAAAACTTCAGTAACCCTCCAGCTGATGATTAATTCTCAACAATTCTTTTCTGAGAACTGGACATGGAAATTGAGTGAAGATCTGAGTGGAAAGCTTTAGCAGTTTTTATAGCTGAAGAAACTGGCCATACAGATTGCTTCGTGTTCCAAACGCCTCAATATTTGGCCTCAAGAAAAGCCTGTTTACTTGCCCTTTTTGATTTTGCATAGAACTGTTCTGCATTAGGTGCCAGAATGAAATATGGAATCAAGGGGGACTTGTCTCATCCCTACCAGTGCAGCTGGTAGGGAAAAGAAGACTGGGTAGCTAAAGGTCCATGGAGCCAAGGAGTCATAGTAGGCGGAGTTAACCAGATGCAGTTTTCTCCCCATCTACCTCTTTCAAAGAGCCCTAAAACATTTCGATTTTCTATGGCACCAGCCACCATTACACAGAAAAGGGAAAGTGTGTGTGTAATTGTTTCTCTCTCTCTCTCTCTCTCTCTCTCTCTCTCTCTCTCTCTCTCTCTCTAACTGAATGCAGCGGGTGGTCTATGCAGGTGGAGTTTTTAAAAAACAAAGCCTATTGGCTCTGGGTACCCTAGTGGACACCCAAATTGCCAATATAAATCTTGGGTGATGCAAAGGCGCAAAAGACACAAGCATACCCAAATGTGGAAGGCAAGGAGAGCATTTCTCACAGATGTCCTTGCCCCCTCTGCTGAGTCATAATATTGCTGTACAGGAATGTTCTGAGCATATGCAGCTACTGCACATGCTCAACAGGAGCCAGCAAGTTTCCAGTGGAGGAGGGGAGAAGAGAACTAAAACAAGGACCTTGTAAGACAGAGGCAGATGGGGGTGCACTGTCCTCCCACACAGAGCGAAGTGGAAGTGATACATTACCTCTGTAGTGGAAGTGATACATTCTGCTGCCTTTAACAGCCAAGATGCTATAATGGAAGCATAATGGGTTTTTGCTAGGAAATACTGAAAGTTACTGTTCACAAGAGCACGCCTTTTCCCTCAAAGTTTTGTACCATATACATCTTTAGAAGGGATGCAAGTGTGGCTGTCAAAATCCATTACACTGCTGAATTCTCTGGGATTTCCTATGCAGAGCCATAACTAATGTTACCTTGCTTCCCTCTTGTGGTTTAAAAATGTACAAAGAACAATATGTGCCTAATAGAAAATGTGCCCTGTATATTTTAGTAGTCAGCAAAAGCTTTGTATACATAATAAAAAAAAAATGAAAGGGCACTTTTAGGATGCAAAAATATCAGTGGGAAAAAGTTAAATAACCTGTTTGTCCCGCTGAAATCAAAGCAATCAGAAAGTGCTGTGCTTCAGCTGTTTTGAGCCCAAGCTTGTTAAGTTCATGAAGGAATGTTGTCTGTATTTATGTGATGTGCGTTTTTTTATAAACTTCATGTTGGATTGTACAAATATTTGATTAAATGAATGAAATAATGAATGTATAGAAAGTAAACTTTGTTTATCTGAGAATGTTTTCAAGTACTAAATAAATTTGAATAAAACACACCAAGCATAGCTGGCCCTGAAGAAATGAGCTGAAGATGCAATGTAGCCATTAGAAACGCTGCTGACAGAGATCCATTTCTGGCTGTTCACAAATGCACATTACAGTAAGAATAGACATTTGTGGGCAAACAGTGTAGTGCCCACCCAGATGTTTCAGACACTCCTCTTAAGCAAAAACCCTGAGACGGGCGTAGGCACAGGAACTAGAGATCAAATCTCCAGCATTCGCTGGATCATGGCAAAAGCAAGAGAATTCCAGAAAAGTGTCTATTTCTGCTTCATTGACTATGCTAAAGCCTTTGATTGTGTGGATCACAACAAACTGTGGCAAATTCTGAAAGAGATGGGGGTACCAGACCACCTTACCTGTCTCCTGAGAAACCTGTACGAGGGTCAAGAAGCAACAGCAAGAACCGGACATGGAACAACCGAGTGGTTCAAAATTGGGAAAGGAGTACGACAAGGCTGCATATTGTCACCCTGCTTATTTAACTTATATGCAGAGTACATCATGAGAAATGCCGGGTTGGATGAATCAGAGGTCGGAATTAAGATTGCTGGGAGAATTATCAACAACCTCCGATATGCAGACGATACCACCCTAATGGCAGAAAGCGAAGAGGATCTCAAGAGCCTCTTGTTGAGGGTGAAAGAGAAGAGTGCAAAAGCTGGTTTGAAACTCAACATTAAAAAAACTAAGATCATGGCATCTGGCCCTATCACTTCCTGGCATATAGAAGGGGAAGAATTGGAAGCAGTGACAGATTTTACTTTCTTGGGCTCCAAGATCACTGCAAACGGTGACTAGCCGTGAAATTAAAAGACGCTTGCTCCTTGGGAGGAAAGCTATGGCAAACCTAGACAGCATAGTCAGAAGCAGAGACATCACCTTGCCAACAAAGGTCCGTCTAATCAAAGCTATGGTTTTCCCAGTAGTAATGTATGGCTGTGAGAGCTGGACTATAAGGAACGCTGAGCGCCGAAGAATTGATGCTTTCGAACTGTGGTGCTGGAGAAGACTTACGAGTCCCCTGGACTGCAAGGAGGTCAAATCAGTCCATCCTAAAGGAAATCAACCCTGAGTGCTCATTGGAAGGACAGATACTGAAGCTGAAGCTCAAATATTTTGGCCACCTAATGCGAAGAGAAAACTCTGGAAAAGACCCTGATGCTGGGAAAGACTAAAGGCAAAAGGAGAAGGGGACAGCAGAGGATGAGATGGCTAGATAGCATCACTGATGCAATGAATATGAACCTGAGCACACTCCGGGAGAGAGCGCAGGACAGGAAGGCCTGGCGTGCTATGGTCCATGGGGTCATGAAGAGTCGGACACGACTGAACAACAACAAGTGCGTGTGGATGCTGTGAGGTGGCCATCTGTACACCTAGGTGCAAAAACTGATGAAGAAATAGAATTATGAAACTTGTCTGTGTTCGGCCTCCGTTTGGAAAAGCGGCTTGGCACAATCCTATGCCCGCTTCCTTGGGTGTAAGTTTACTGAAACCAGAAATGACTCAACGTGGCAGAAAAACCCTCGCTGTGGAAGTGTGATCACCTGCACTATTTTGTTTTGGTGCTGGAGAAGACTTACGAGTCCCCTGGACTGCAAGGAGGTCCAATCAGTCCATCCTAGAGGAAATCAACCCTGAGTGCTCATTGGAAGGACAGATACTGAAGCTGAAGCTCCAATATTTTGGCCACCTAATGCGAGGAGAAAACTCCCTGGAAAAGACCCTGATGCTGGGAAAGACTGAAGGCAAAAGGAGAAGGGGACGGCAGAGGATGAGATGGCTAAATAGCATCACTGATGCAATGAATATGGACTTGAGCACACTCCGGGAGAGAGCAGAGGACAGGAAGGCCTGGCGTGTTGTGGTCCATGGGGTCACGAAGAGTCGGACACGACTGAACAACAATTGCACATCTCTGAATTCTTTAAAAAACGGGGGGGGGTGAAGGGGTTACAAATACGTCTGCGGCTGCCGTGCCCTTTAACGCAAGAGGGGCACGTGCGTTACAGCCAGCCGCATTCACCTTGAGAATCGTTATCAAAAGGGTGCCGACCCTAGGCACGGCGGCTCGCTCGGGAGTCGGCCCCAGCGAAGCCAGAGCGGGGCTTGCTTCTGGGCAAACATGCGCAAGGCTGGGCTCGAGATTACCTCTACGGGCTCGAGGTATCGAGTCCCGGCGAACGCAGGCGGCAGCGAGGAGACCTGTCCGTCCTGTGACGACCGTCCGAGCTCCCGCTCTCCAACCGCCTCCACGAGCTCGGGCCCGTGGCTACGACGGCGCCGCGCACGCGGCCCGCCGCGATCCGAGTGTTGGCACGCGAGGGCCGGCCAACGGGCGCGCGTCGGCGAGGGTGGCCGCAGCGGCCCCTTCCAGCAGGGGTGGCGCTGCGCGGAGCTTGGCGGCTCTGAAGTGAACTGCAAGGCTGCGGGAGGGGTCGCGCCCGTGTCACCTCAAAACCGCCCCCCGGCCGCGCTCCCTTGAGCGGCGCTTTGGCTGCGAAAGCGCTTCCCCTGGTTCTCCCAGCCTGAGCCGCGGCAATGAGGCTTCTTCCCTGGAGCGACGGGGGGGTCCTCCGGAGGTGGGCTTTTCTGTTACTGCTGCTGATGCTGTTGTCGTCTTCCGAAGTTCACGGTGAGAAAGGAAGGCTTTTGGGTGCCGCCAGTGCTCAGTTCCTGCCGGAGCCTCCATCACCTGGCACTAAAAAATATTGTATGGGGGCTAACTCTGGCTTATTGAAGGGGTATGGGAAAGGCACTCTGTCCATGCCCAGAGGAACTGATTTGATATTGCAGTATTTTCTGAGCGAGCCCAGAGGGCCCCGCCCCTCCACCCAGCTTTGTTGTGGTTGGTCGTCTCTGCATTGCTAGGTACCGAAAAGATTTGGGGCGCAGGTCCGTAGGACACAAATTGACATAACATTTGCATATGCTGATTTACGTGTATATGCAAACTTAGAACTAATTACTGGGATTTAAATTTAGATTTCGCGGAAGACTACCCAAGTAGTTTCCCATCTGAATCACACGCCATAATCAGGTGCACATATCCTCTTTACTATCTGCTTTATATATCCTGATCTGAATAGAAAAGGGCTGTGCCCTCCATTCTTCACCAAGTGTGGCAGGCTGGAAGACAAAATGCCTTTGTGGTACCTAGCCTTACAGATTTATGGTTCGCTAAACATAATAGCACACTTGTACGGGAGAGTGGGAATGTCAGTCATAACTCATGGCCTTACGGTGCACTCCGTAGGGAGTAAGCCCCATTGAACATTTTTTCAGGGGCGGGGTGTGTGTGTCTTTCTCTTCCTTTCCTTATGTTACATTACACACACACACACACACGGTGGTGCTGTGGTATAGCGGAATTGCTCAATTATGCTATGCTTTATCCTGCCATTCACAAATATGAGCAGACTTTCCTCTTTAGAAAAAAACACACTAAAATGGTTGCAGAGAGGATGACATCATGTAAAAGACTTGCGAACTACTCTAAGTAAGGAATTACCAGTGCACAATAAATGCCTCATGAAGAAAGACTCAAAGTCTGCAGCTTACTGTTTGGTCCTACCAGGTGGACACTTATTATTATTTTATATTATTATTACTTGCGTTTCTATACTGCCCTATAGCTGAAGCTCTCTGGGTGGTTTACAAAGATTAAAAGCTATTTAAAATAGAGTACACAAAGTTTAAAAACTGTTTACATAAAAACACACAAACAGTATACACAAAGTCAGCATAAAGACAATAAAATGTTTATATATGGTTATTTCTAACATTGGGATGCCTCACAGCTTTATTGTAACACTAACATTAATAGGTCTGTGGGGGTGCAGGGGGAGGATTGTGCAGAATCTGCTTCAAACCAATGCCCTGCTCCTTAACCGATGAGAATAAACACTACAAGGGCAGTAAGAGGAAAATAGTACAGTCATCCCCTAATACAGACACGGATGCCTTGATTATGTACAAAGCACCTTTCTTACACTACTGATGTGAACCACAGCCAATTTCCTGAGACAAGTGCAACTGTGCAAGCTGGTGCTCGGCTGTGGTAAAGTACTCTACAGAACAGAGAGATGGAGTGATCCCAAAGCTTATTTTGAGTAGCTAGTTCTGCTGTAGTTTTTATCTGCATTAGGCTCCTGATAAATTATTCTGGCTTTTCTTTCTCATTTATAGCCATAAGAGGAAGTGAGAAACTGATTTCTGTAATGGAAATTACTTTTCTTTATTACAAAATTAGGTTCCAAAATGAGAGGATCCAAATACCAAGTAATCATGATAAAAATTGAAGCTAAAGTCCTGATGATTGTCTGGAACCTGGATTATAGCATCAACAGCCAGGGACCAGAGCAGATCATTTACTTATATACCTAGAGCATTTTTGGCTGTAACGCAACATACTATAAGAGCCAGACAAGATAGAAATCTGTTCTAGCCACATTAACACACATACAGATTACAGGATATTTTGAGAAGCTGCTCTGAAATGCACAAGCTGATTACAATATGTTTTTAAAGCATCATTGAAGAGAGAGGTCTTCAAGGTTTGCCTTGACCCCCTGTACAGAAAGGACAAGGCACAGGTTAATTGGAAGGGAGCTCCACAGTTTTGAGGTCACTAGTGAGAAGATTCTACTTTTTGTGCCCGTTAACCTAAACTTCACAGTGAGCTTTTGAGAAGAACTCCAGCAGCATTAGGGTACAGGCAAGATTATGGGAGTGAGAGCAGTCTGTCAAATAATCTGGTCACAAGTCACATAGGGCTTTAAAGGTTAAGGCCAGCACTTTGAATTGTGCCCAGAAACTTACTGGCAGCCAATGTGGTTGGTGCAAAATCAAAGTTATGTTTTCAGGCTTTCCTGCACCCACCAGCATCAGGGCAACCATATGTCTACCAACTGCAGCCTGGACCATCTTTAAAGGAAGCCCCATGTAAAGCACATTGCAGTAGTCCGGTCAGGACATAACTGAGACCAGGACCAACTGCTCCAGACAGGACTCCAGCTTGCATACAAGCCTGTCCTTGCAAAAAGTACTCCACATTACCATAAACACTTCCGCATATTTATAATATAATGTACCTCTATGTTTAATTGTAAGCTGTTTTGGGAGCCAATCTTGGCTTAAAAGTGTATAAATATAATTAATATCAGACTCATTGTACATTAGTACAATGACAAGCTGACAGATAGCATGTGATTGTTGTCCTCAGTTTTGTATAAGTTGATCAAAAAGAAATAACATGAAGCTATGAATTGTCCAGAGTTCAGTGCTCTAATGAACCGTGCCACCTCTTCCCCTGCTTCAAAACTTCCTCTCTATCTTTATCTCCAGCTGATTGCGGCCGTCCAGATATGCCTAAATATGCTACACTAAGGAGTGGAAGTCTGCAAAACAACTATGCTGTTGGGACTGTTCTGCAATTCCGTTGCATCCCAGGGTATGAAAATATACCAGGAACAACTCCTTCTATTCGATGTCTTGATAGCTCAACATGGTCAAAATCCGCTACATTTTGTCGAGGTGAGTACCTTAATCACAGTTCTGCTTTTGCCAACAACAGATTCTCTCATCGAAACATGTACAAAGAGCCAAAACTCTCAGAGCCTTTCAGCAGTTTATTTTCTAATCTTTATCTTGTGCAGAAAAGATCAAAACACTGCTAGTGTGCTCTCAAATGAGTAATTTCACTTAGGGCGCAGTCCTATCGGGATGGTCATCCAATGCAGACCGGAAGGAACAGCCAAGGCGATCTTGGCCTTGGTGCTCCTCCCGCTCTGTATTTGGGCTAGACAGGCTTTTGCGCCTGTCTGGCTGGGGCACATCGGAGCAGGAGGGAAAGAGGCTGGGGAGGCCTGAGGATATGTCGTAAGCCAGCCTCCCCAGTCCCTCCCCGCCTGCCAGCATGCTCCCTTTCCCTTCTCTGCAAGGCTACCTTTGCAAGCTCAGAGAGGCAGCCAGCGTGGATCTCTCTGTGCCGTGGGGGGCAGGTAGCTCGGATTCCGAGGTCGGAGTGCTGTCTCCAGCTTTGGATCCAGGAATTGGAAATATTCGATGCCCCCCCCCCCAACTCTGTCAAGGGGCCATAGGATTGCTCCGTCCAAGCTCAATCCTATGCATGTTTAGACAGAAGAAAGTCCTACAACTCCCAGCATTCCCCATCCAGCCATCCTCAATCAGACCAGTTATCTGTCAGTATCTTGCCTGCAGATTGAAATGGGCCCAGGTGCTTCAGAAAGTTAGGAAATAACACAGATTGGAGCGGGGGTTGTAGAATATTGGGAGCTTTGAATGGGAGGGATGATTATCCTGAGCATCACTCCCCTCAGTAGCATGCTGGTGAATGCTGCCAAGAATGTAGCCAAAGCGGTATGCTGAGAAACAAGAAGAAGATGCTTGGGAGAACCGTGAAATTTAAAGAATTAAAAAAAAAACTTTTAAGAGAGCAATCCTATGGCCCCTAGACACTGTCTGGGGGCAATAGGATAGTTTGGATTCCTGGATCCATCTCCGACCTCGGACGCAGCTCCTGTCCCCCTCCCCCTCACAGCCAGCGTGGAGAGAACCATGCCAGCTGCCTCTCTGAGGTCGCAAAGGCGACCTCGGAGAGGCGGGAAAGGGGACGGTTCTGTAGGCAAGGAGCGCAGGGGACTGGGGAGGCTAGCTTACGAAGCATTGTCCAGCCTTCGCAGCCTCCTTCCCTCCCATTCCACAGAGCCCCAGCAAGACGGGCAAAATCGCCCATCTAGCAAAAATCCAGACTGGGAGGAGTGCAGAAGCGAAGATCACCTCTGCACTCCTCTTGCTCTGCATAGGATGCCTGTCAGCCTCCAAGTTCAGAGGCTGACAGGCATCCCGATAGGATTGCACCCTAAGAAAACTAAAGGGGAAAAAATGTAGTAAGGACTGGGCATGCTCAGTAGTTACTGAACTTTGTCACTTGGAAAAGAAATAGGAAAACTGGGTGGGTGGGTGTAAGTGCAAGAGCAAATGGAATGGACTGCTGGACGACGACATGACTGTTTCTCTCTAGGTGAGAAGATATTGCAACATAAGAACATAAGAAGAGCCATGCTGGATACCAAGGGTCCATCTAGTCCAGCATTCTGTTCACACAGTGGCCAACAGGAAACCCACAAGAGGACATGAGTGCAACAGCACCACCCCGCCCATGTTCCCCAGCAACTGGTGTACATAGGCATACTGCCTCTGATGCTGGAGGTAGCATAGATCCATCAGGACCAGTAAACATCGACTGCATTCGCACGACGCACTAACCCATGATGAGTTGTTGTCTGAAACAACCCACGGTGAGTTAGCATGTTGTCCGAACCTGGAACAATTTTATCAGAGTGGGTTGTTTTCCCAAACAACCCACCCTGATAACCCATGCTCTGCTGTAGGAGTTATTTTACCGACAATTGGTTGGCGTGCCATCTGAACCTGGACATGCCAAGCCATCATGGATAAAGGATATTGGCCAGCAAGCCAGTCTTCGCAATTGCAGCCAAGCTGCTGCCAGTATCCCTTTCCCCTTGCCAGCAGCAGCCTCTCCAAAGTGCCCAAATGGCACTTCGGAGGGACTGCCACTGCTACCCCCCCTAAGCTCTAGCCAAGCCCCCCGTCCCCACTCTGACTGCCATCCTGATCACTGTTGGTGCCCTTTTTTTTGGTGCCTCTTTTCCCTACCCAAAAGGCACTTCAGAGGGGCTGCTGCTGCCCCCCAATCCCTGCCAAGCCCCCCATACCCACTCCAACCACGAGTGCTGTCAGAGCCCTCTTTTTTTGTGCAAAAGCGGGGCTGGGAATAGTTTTTTGTGCGTTTTCCCAGCCCCAATTTATATGTGCAAATGGCCCTTTTGCTTATTTTTTAATGGTATTTTAATTTGGTTATTCACAGTTGCACACTTCTGATACATTTTGGGTATCCAAAAATGTCAGAGCTTGCCTTGGTGCTCCCTTGTATTGAAAACATACAAGGAAACACTCAAGGCTGCACCGTAACAAGGCTGTTTTGACAGCCTTGCCCATTTGACAGGTGGGGAAATGGGGTGTAGATCAACCCCCTAGCAAGGGTGTCCACAGGGTTCAATACATTGCTCTGACCCTTGGGGGTGCCCTGCTAGGAATCCCCACTTGCCCGAGTCCTCTGCACCTCTTTCTAAGGGTACCCGAGGCCCCTCCATTTCTCCTCAGATCATTGTAACTGCTTCGGTTTTGACAGGTGTCAGAGTAGAAGCAGTTACTTACTTCAGGGTAGAGAAATGGGATGGCATGCACTTTTATATGAAAACCAGATGCTGGAGACTCAAGGAGGGGTGTACTAGTTCTCTCCATACTAGACTCAAGGAGGGGTGTACTAGTTCTCTCCATACTAGACTCAAGGAGGGGTGTACTAGTTCTCTCCAGCGTGGAGAGAACTAGGGTTCCACAAAGGTCAGGGTGGCAGTTTAAATCCCTGGGGTCCTTGACAGGTGGGGAAAGTTAGCGAAACACCCCCCCCCCCATTTAAGGTCTTGCCATTGGTGGTGCCCTTTTCTAGTTCACTACACCCCTAGTCGACAGGCCCCATTTTCATAGAAAAGTGCATCCCTCCCCCTTTTCACTGGTTTTCTATTAGCTGCATGGGAGTTCGACAGCTGTCAGAGGAGCTGTCAAACTCCAGCTCTGCTAGTGGAAGGGCAGGGAAAGGGGGGGGGATGAGTGGATCGGCTTGAAAAAGAATCTTTATGACAAAGAGAGTGTCTGTCCATCTGTCCATCACCAAAACCTTGACATCTGAAACTTAGTATGCATACTAAGGTGAACCAAGGGTGATACCTCCATGATATTCTGTTTTTTAAAACACTTTAATTCTAATTAATTTAAATGTTTCTATGTTATTATATCCTTCCATAATATCTTCAGTCACTAGGAGCAGACTTCCCTAAACAGTGCATAGCTTTACAGTTGATACTGTTTGAAGTGAGGGGAGATTAGTAGGCTGAGAAACAGTTATACGGCTTCTCCCTCCCCACTAGTGTGGCTTGGGCCCCCTTGGGGAAATGGGGTGGATAGACCCTTCCCTCAGAGGCCTACAGGGGTGCACCATGTCAGGGGTCATGCCAGCAGGCATGGATGGGGCAGGCGCTGACAGCTGTGAAAGTTTCCTTGAAGGCTTCACTTTATCAGACTAAGTGTTATTCCAGCCCATGCTGGGTCCATTCACTAGTAACCTGATAAAACTACCAATGAAATCTGCAGCAGATTGGTGGTCTCAAGGAGGATGAAATGAGGCATAAAGCAGCTGCACTCAACCAAGATAGTTCTATACAGACAGCTGCAACACAGACAACTAATATTACAGTTCCATTCCAGACTTGGCTTCTATAACAATTTGATTAAACTTTTAGCATTACATTTTGGTTTTTTATACAAATGCAAGCTTACGGATATTTGGCTGAAACACATGTCATTGATACATATGTCTCTTATACATTACTGTTGTACTTCATTGCATTGTCATGTTTTACCTGCAATAGTACTCACCTTCAAATGGATCCATTTGACTTTGTCTATAGTATGTTGTACCTTGGGGATTGTCTCCTTTGTGTTGGTTGGTGCTTTCTTTTAAGAATCATGATGGCATGTGGTCATACCGGGTCTAATTTTTCTTTTAGGAAGGCAGTGCCGCCCTCCAAATTTAGAGAATGGCAGAATAATATCCAAAGGTGACCTCCGGCTTGGTGAGGAAATAACCTTCGCCTGTGATCAGGGGTGAGTTGTATGTCACTTGTCGTAACAGCTTGGCTTTGAAAAAATCCTGGGAGGGGTTTGATAGACATGTATTCTTAACGTATGTTATAAATTTGAGCCATTAACTATTATAATTATTTATAACCCATCTTTAAGGTCACAAATCTTTAGAAGGCCAGTTTCAAGTAAAACCAGTTGGTGTCAGTTGGCCCTGGGTGGCCTGTGGGGTGGGGGGTGGGGCCGAAGGGTGGGGTGAGTCCAATTCTTGCGTGGGGGGCTGTTGTCCATACAGTGGCCTATGGATTTCCATTTGGTGATGACACAGAGATAAGCCTTCTCTGCAGTGGCACCTGCCCTGTGGAATGATCTCCCCTCTGAGGTAGGTTAGGCCACAACAGTAGGGTGTTTTAGGTGTTTATTGAAACATATTTGTTTGCTTTGGTTTTCCCCCAGCCATAAGCTATCTTTGTACCAGCCTCTTCAAGGTTTATCTCAAAAGGGAAGTGGTATATAAATACTGTTAATTAATAAATAAATAAAGCATCTACTGGTGTCAATGGAAGCATTTTCCTAAGCTGAATTGTATGACAGATGGGAGGGAAGTGGGGAAGAGAGAAAAGGGGGAAGAAAATGAGAGGGATGCATGGTTGGATGTTTGTGTGTGTGTGAGAGAGAGAAAAGAGTGAGTGTGGGGTGAGTCTGCTTGAGCCCCACCTACTTTTAGTATGTCCCCATCCCCCATTTCAGTTGAGGGAATGCCTCTCATGATGGGGAGAGGTTCCGCACTTCGGCTCTGAAGCAACCTTTGTGTCTGCATGACCATGCTTCTTCTGTTTTTTTTCCCATGTTGCACTTCCTGAAGTGACAGAAGTGAATGCTTCCAAACACTTTATCTTGAACTGAGGAGCTCCACTATAGAGGACTTTGGACATCCAGGATGTCTTGTATGAAAGCTTTGCAATCTGTAATCAAAGTTGCAGCCACGTTAAAAAGGGGGTTTGTGTTGGAATGGGGACTTGCGAGACACTTTTTGTTTTTTAACAACAATGTTGTGTTCAGAATTAAATTAATTGGTAGCTTCTCTCAACCGAGGCTGGTGGCAACCAGCAAGAGGGTCTTTTCAGTTCTGGTGCCCTGCCTATGGAATACTCTCCACAGAAAGACTCTCCTGGCACACACTCCTATGTTTTTTTTTTCTTGTAAAGATCTCTGTATTTACCCAGAATCTTTAGATCAGGGGTGAGCAACCTGTGGCCTTCCAGGTGTTCTTACTTACAGCTTCCATGATCTTTCACCATTGGCTACGCTGGCATGAGAGTTGTAGGCCAAAACATCTGGAGGGTCACAAGTTTCCCGCTCCTACTTTAAATGTTGATTGGACTAGTTTTAATGCAAGTCCTGATATGCTCTTACTGGTCTGTTCTGCTTAACTGTTTTTGAACTGTTGCTTTAATTATATCATATTTCTGTAAGGGATCCTGGGCGTGGTAACACTGTGGATGGGCTATAAATCTAAATAAAATAAACCTACTGGTTTATTGGTGAAGAAATAACCTGCATTTGCACACTCATTGGGCAACATCCAATGGCTGCGCCTGCTGATTCTGTTGCGCAAGTGGCCCCGATCACTTGCACAACAGCTATTTAGTGCTTCTGGGGCAACCTGAAACAAGAGGAAACGCTCACTTCTCGAAG
The DNA here is from genome assembly GCF_057233095.1 of Heloderma suspectum. Classification (NCBI taxonomy): domain Eukaryota; kingdom Metazoa; phylum Chordata; class Lepidosauria; order Squamata; family Helodermatidae; genus Heloderma; species Heloderma suspectum. The sequence continues at coordinate 253,456,457 of NC_139461.1, forward strand.
GAGTCAGGTCGGCAGAGCTTGCCCCAGAAGCATCCCAGGCCAGTTGTGCAAGAAAAATGTCAGGGCTAGCCACACATGGAAGAAAAACAGCAGTGGTGGGCCCTGCACATAGATGGGCAGGATTGGTTCTTCTTTGTAGTCTGTGTGCATCACACATATGGGCTCTGTGGCTGCGCTGAGCCTCTTTTGGAAAACTTAGAATCACAGAATAGTAGGGTTGGAAGGGGCCTACAAGACCATCGAGTCCAACCCCCTGCTCAATGCAGGAATCCAAGTCAAAGCATCCCTGACAAGTGGCTGTCCAGCTTCATCTTGAATGCCTCCAGTGTGGGAGAGCCCACTACCTCCCTAGGTCATTGGCTCCATTGCCATATTGCTATAACAGTCAGGAGGTTTCTCCTGATGTTCGGCCAGAATCTGGCTTCCTGTAACTTGAGCCCATTATTTTGTGTCCTGCACTCTGGGATGATTGAGAAGAGATCCTGGCCTTCCTCTTTGGGACAACCTTTCAAGTACTTGAAGAGCGCTATCCTACCTCCCCTCAGTCTTCTCTTCTCAAGGCTAAACATGCCCAGTTCTTTCAGTCTCTCCTCATAGGTCTTTGTTTCCAGTCCCCTGATCATCTTTGTTGCCCTGCTCTGAACCCTCTCCAGCGTGTCTGCATCCTTCTTAAAGTGCAGTGCCCAGAACTGGACACAGTACTCCAGATGAGGCCTAACCAGTGCTGAGTAGAGGGGAACTAGTACTTCACATGATTTGGAAGCTGTAGCTCTATTAATGCAGCCCAAAATAGCATTTGCCTTTTTTGCAGCTACATCACATTGTTGGCTCATATTCAGCTTGTGGTCGACAACAATTCCAAGATCCATCTCTCTTGTAGTATTGTTGGGCCAAGTATCACCCATCTTGGAACTGTGCATTTGGTTTCTTTTTCCTAGGTGCAGAACTTGGCAGTTATCCTTATTAAATGTCATTCTGTTGTTTTCTGCCCAGTGCTCCCGTCTATCAAGATCACTTTGAATTCTGTTTCTGTCTTTGAGGGTATTAGCTATCCCGCCCAATTTTGTGTCATCTGCAAATTTGTTCAGCATTCCCTGCACCTCCTCCTCCAAGTCATTAATAAAAACACTGAAGAGCACTGGGCCCAGGACTGAGCCCTGTGGTACCCCGCTTGTTACCTCTCCCCAGTTTGAGAAGATCCCATTGATAAGCACTGTTTGAGTCCGATTCTGTAGCCAACTGTGGATCCACCTGATCGTTGTTTCATCTAGCCCACTTTGAGCTAGTTTGCTCATCAGGATATCATGGGGCACTTTGTCGATGTCCACAGCATTCCCACAGTCCACAAGGGAGGTGACCTGATCAAAAAATGAGATCAGATTTGTCTGGCAAGATTTGTTCTTGACAAATCCATGTTGGCTTCAAGTAATCGCTGCATTGTTTTCAATGTGCTTACAGACTGATTGCTTGATAATCTGCTCCAGAATTTTCCCAGGGATTGATGTCAGACTGACTGGTCTGTAGTTCCCAGGTTCCTCCTTTTTGCCCTTTTTGAAGATGGGGACAACATTAGCCCTCCTCCAATCACCTGGCACTTCACCCGTCCTCCATGATTTCTCAAAGAGAATAGACAGTGGCTCTGAGAGTTCTTCTGCCAGTTCCTTTATTCTCTAGGGTGCAGTTCATCTGGCCCTGGAGATCTGAACTCATTCAAAGTAATTAGGTGTTCCTTGACCATATGCCTATTAATCTCAAGCTGCAATCCTGGCCCTTCAGCTGTACTTCGCCTTTGCCAGGGGGGTCATAGATCCTCTTTCTGGAGAAGACTGAGCCGAAGTAGGAATTGAGCACTTCTGCCTTTTCTTTGTCATCTGTTATCATTTTGTCATCCTTATTAAATAGATGAACCACCATTTCTTTCCTCTTTCTTTTACTATGCACGTAGCTGAAGAAAGCCTTTTCGTTGCTTTTAGCCTCCCTTGCTAACCTCAGCTCATTCTCAGCTTTAGCCTTCCTGATGCCATCCTTGCAATTCTGTTCTACCTGCCTGTACTCTTCCTTTGTAGCTTGGCCTTACTTCCACTTCCTATATGTGTCCTTTTTTGTTTTCAGGTCATCCCTAAGCTTTTTGTGAAGCCACATTGGCTTCTTCTGTTGTCTTCCACCTTTTCTTGTTGTTGGAATTGTTTGTAATTGTGCCTTTATAATTTCCGTTTTAAAGAACTCCCACCCATCTTGGACTCCTTTTCTCGTTAGGGTCACTCACCATGGGACCTTACTTATCATTTTCTGAGTTTATTAAAATGGGCTTTCCTAAAGCCCAGGGTACGCGTTTGGCTACACTCGGGTTTTGCTTCCTTTACAACCAAGAACTCAAGTACAACACGGTCACTTTCCCACAGAGTTTCCGTAACTGCTACTTTATCCACTAAGTGATCTCTGTTGGTTAGGATCAAGTCAAGGATAGCCAATCCTCTAGTTTCTTCCTCTACTTTGTGTAGGAGGAAATTATCAGCAACACAAGTCAGGAATTTCTTGGAGGGGCCATGTTTTGCAGAATTTGTCTCCCAACAGATATTGGGGAAATTGAAGTCCCCCATTACTACTCCATCATGCTTCCTTGAAACATCGGCGATTTGCTTTTCAAAAGTTTCATCGTTGTCTTCTCCTTGACTGGGTGGCCGGTCGTAGACTCCGACCATCATGTTCCTTTTATTTTTCTTTGCTCCATTTATTTTAACCCAAATGCTCTCGATGGGGCTACCAAGCCCATCTTCCTGTATTTCTTTGCAGAGATATGTATTTTTAACATATAGTGCAACTCCACCTCCCTTTCTGTTCCTTCTGTGTGTGTTTTTTGAACAAGTTATATCCTTCAATTGCTGTATTCCAGTTAAGGGGTTACCCCACCATCCCACTTCTAAAGCTGAGGAATGTTTTGGCGGGACCCTCCCCCACCCATCCACTGCGCATATCCTAGAGGGTTCCCACCTGTTCCCTCGGTTCTCTTTCGACTGCCTAGTAATAGCCTCTTCAGGAGCTTCCTCCATTTTTAGAGAACTTTTTCTCTAAAAGTGTTTTACACTGGTGCTGAGGTCTTTTTCTCTCTTTTTCTTTTGTTGTTGTTATCTTTTCTTATTTTTCGTTGTTACCTAAAAAAAAAAAAATCAGCGGTTTTGTTTGTTCATCATTGTCATCTACTGCAGCTGTGGTCTTCATATGGCCACAAAGGCCCTGTGTAAATGTGTTAAATGTCGGAGTAAATTGCCCTCCACTGACCCTTACTCTTTTTGCCTCTTTTGCTTGGGTGAGGGACGTTTACCCAACACTTGTTCTTTGTGCCAGTCATTCACTAAACAAGTGTGGAAGAACAGATCTGACAGATTCAAAATAGAGCTGTGGAGGAGGGCCTTTTTGGCCACAGATCTGAAAAACGTAGCCAACTCTTCAATAAAAGAAAAGACAGTGGCTGCTATGTCTTTGCCAAAATTGTCATCTCCTCATCCCTCGGGTTCCCCTGAATGGATGGCCCCCCCGACTCTGGGGTACTCTTTAGCACTCTTGATAGCAAGCAAGATTTCAAAAAAAGCTAACATTCCAAAGTTGGGATCTCATAGCCTCAAGAAGCAAAAGAAAAAGAGGGTTGGTGATAAGCTGTCGAAACCTAAGGTTCCAACACCTCCACCTTTACTGGATTCACCTATCTGGGTACTCTCGTCGGTGCCAAGCGCTCCTGAAATTGAGCCAATTTCTACAGCATTGGAAGGTGAAATTTTGGAGATGTCTCCTCCACAGCCAGTTTCTCGGGACCGAAAAACTTCTCTGTCAAGAGATCACCAGTTGTCATCTTTGGTGAGGGATGAAGCTTCTCAACATCAATTGTCATCTCCTTCCCGGGACCGAGAACACCATTTCCCTCCTTCTGAGTCACTCAGGTCTCCTTATGGTGACCATTGTTATGAATATCAGTATAGAGAAAGGTCCAGGTCTCCTCATGATGATTGGGATAGAAGTTCTGAGTGGTCTTACCCACCACCATGATGCTGTGTTTTTGAGGACTGGCCTTGCCCTTGGGATCGAGGATATTATTATGATCAGACAAGATACCGTGGGGCAGCTTCACCTAGATACCATCCTCGACCATCAACAACTCTTTCTCATCCCCCCGCGGGAGATGATTTTGTTCCATCTCCACCTGTGCCTCCCCACCTGTCATTGTTGGTATGGAGCCAAACACCATCAGTCAAGCTGATGCAGTTGCCGCCTTCACCTGTGGTACAACCATACCCTTTACCAGTCCCCAGTTCCTAGGCCATCTTTGCCTCATAATTCAGCAGATGATTGCCAGTCTGATTCCTCTTCATACTCCTCTGTTCCACCTTCTGTTCCCTCTTCAGGTGATCTGGGATGCAAGAGGGAGCTTCTCCTTTGGAGGACATGTTTAGTTTTGCTGAACAGGTTAGCAGGATGGCCCATTCGCTGGGTATCGATGTTCAGCAACCAGAGCAGCATGTCCAGGACCCAGTTTTTGACGCAGTCCATACTGAATCGTTAGAACTGGTAGTGGTTCCCTGCCTCCCACCCCTCCTCCAAATGGTGCAGCAATCATGAAAGGCCCCGTCTTCAATGGTGCCTATGTCTAAGCAGCTTGAGTCCCTATACCATGTACAGGATAATGATGCAGCATTCTTATATTCCCATCCACGCCTGAATGCCATCATTGTAGAGTCGTCGCAAGGGTGATCACAGAAGATTCATGCCATGCCTGTTAACAAGGAGGGTAGAAGGCTGGATCTGTTGGGGAGGCTGGTCTTGGTCTCTGTCTGGTGAACTATCAGGCCATGATGGCCAGATACTAACTGTTTCTATGGGAGAAAAGGGACTCTCTTTGCACTTATCTCCCAGAGGACCAAAGGGATCTTGCTAGAGTTTTTCACATGGAAGCTGTCCAGTTGTCCAGGCAGCAGATTAACAGTTTCCCCCATGAAGCTGACTGTAGAGCTAAGTAGGGATGTACAAATTGTGTTCCTTCCATGCTGCTTGACTTCCGCAGTTTGCGTCCTGTGCTCCGTTCTGCTGTTCACAAGCCCCCAGAATCCTCCTCTTTTTTTTCCACTCCGAAAATTATGTAAATAAATATGTACCGACAAACATAATTTCTGTACCCAGCTGTCTCCGCGAGTCCACATAACTTCCGTAAGAATCACTATTTTTTGTAAATATTTACGTATTTTTCCCCTCTCCCCTGCCATGTAGTAATTACTTTCAGCGAAAACACTTCCTCTTCCTTGTAGCGGCTTCCCTAAAGAAGGCTGTCTTAGGTGTGCATGAGAGATAAACTATTTGTTTAAAGCAACGTGGTTTTAAAGAAAGAAAAAACCTTTTTAAATGACCATGCACGATGTATTGTTCTCCCTTCTAAGCTTTCTATTTCCACATCCAGCGTTGTTGTTGATGTTGTGAGGCTAAAATGGAGAGGAGAACTAACTCTATGCATGTCTACTCAGAAGTAAGTCTTATTGAGTTCAATGGGACCTACTCCTATGTCAGCACCCCACTTGCCTGCCCCCAGCTCAGCTTTCCACATCCAGCTCATTATCAAACCTCCTGTTAGGTTATCTCAGAAGACCCTTGGGTGAATGGGGGGGGGTGGTTTCCAGGGAAACAGCTGGATTGGGGGAGAAGTGCGTGCACACACACACTGGAAGAATATAGTACTTCATTTTCCCTTGTATGTTTATTCCTCATTTTGCCCATTCCCTGAGCATGTGCAGAGTGTGCTTTTTATTCAGACAAAGAGAAGCTTGCTACTCATGCTACATTTGTACAAGTGTAACTGCTTCAGAAAGAACTTTCATTATACTGTCTCTTTTCATGAGTTTCATAACAGCAGTGTGGTGTAGTGGTTAGACAGCTACTGTAGTCTAGTGGTTAGAGTGTTGGACTGGGACTTGGGAGATGGGGGTTCTAGTCTCCACTTGACTATGGAAGCTCACTGGGTGACTTTGGGCCGGTCTCAACCACACACATTGTTTGTGTGTTCTTTCTGAAGCAGTTACACTTGTACAAATGTAGCACGAGTGGAAAGATTAGCAAGTTTCTCTTTGTATGAATAAAAAGCACACTCTGCACATGCTCAGGGAATGGAGAAAATGACGAATAAACATACCAGAGAATATGAAGTACTATATTCTTCCATTATGTGTGTGGGGAGCTTCTCCCCCAATCCAGCTATTTCCCTGGAACCCCCCCGCCCCCCATTCACCCAAGGGTCTTCTGAGATAACCTAACAGGAGGTTTGATAATGAGCTGGATGTGGAAATATAAAGCTGAGCTGGGGGCAGGCAAGTGGGGTGCTGACATAGGAGTAGATCCCATTGAACTCAATAAGACTTACTTCTGAGTAGACATGCACAGAGTTGGTTCTCCTCTCCATTTTAGCCTCACAATGTCAACAATGCTGGATGTGGAAATATAAAGCTTAGCAGGGAGAATAATACATCGTGCGTGGTCATTTAAAAAGGTTTTTTCTTTCTTTAAAACCACGTTGCTTTAAACAAATAGTTTATCTCTCAGGCACAGCTAAGACAACCTTCTTTAGGAAAGCCCCTACAAGGAAGAGGAAGTGTTTTGGCTGAAAGTAAACTCCCCAGCGGAGAAGGAGGATTTCAATTTAAAAAGAAAACCCACAAGGTGGTAAACACAATTCATTAAAAAAAAAAAGTATGTGTTTATTATTGTAATATTGCTATCCTTCCGATTTACAAATTATACTGCATATTTATTTACGAAAATTTTGTGACTCTTTGCAAACAACAACAACAAAGCCACGTGATTGCTGCCTCCGCAGGACCTCGTGGTGCCACTTCGCAGAGGATTTCGTGGCACGGACTGAAGGGAAATCAATCCCATTTCAGTCTGTGGCAGAATTCTCTGACATCCCTAGTGCTAAGTCAATGGTGGGTGTGACCGTGCTCCAGAGACACGCTTGGTTGAGGTCTGCAGGCTTCACTCCTGTGGCACGATCGTGAATTAAGTATTTGCCTTTTGACAGTGAAGGTGTCTTTAATGCCAAAACTGATGAACAAATGTACTCTGTACAGAAGGCAAAGACAGCTGCTGGAAAGATGGGTTTGGGTCCTCAACTTCCATAGCAATAATACAAGTCATGCAGGTGGTTCCGCCACCAACTGCACATGACCAAGCAGCAGTTTGATCGTTATCCATGCTACCAGCCTCCTCAGCAGCAGAAGAAGCAGACCACTCCTTCTTCGAAGTATCAGGGTTGTGGAAGGACTGATTTTTCCTCTAAGTGGTAGCTTTGACTTTCCAGTGTTTGCCATCCCCAGTCTCCTCAGCCAACCCTTCTGTGGGTCCATGCTGGCTTGATTCCTGCCCACCTGGAAAATATTAACAGTGGACAGCTGGGTGTTAAATATAATCAGTCGGGGCTACATGACAGTTTCATACACCCCACACACATAGGGATGTATGAAAGTCACTTACCTTTTAACGAAATGTGATTCAAGGTGGGGGGGGAGGCGCTCCGTCCCTCCCCCCAAAATTCTGGCCGGGGGGGAGGCGCTCCGTCCCTCCCCCCTGAAATTCTGGCTGGGGGGGAGGCGCTCCGTCCCTCCCCCCCCCCGAATCCTGGCCGGCTGGGTCCGCAAATGGCGGCGGCCATAGCCGCTGCCGTTTGTGTCCCTGCAGTCAGCCGTGATACGCTATGTAAATGTTTACGTAGCCTATCACAGCTGAGTAAAAAACAAAAAAACAAAACGCGCGTATGCAAATGGCGGCGCCCATGGGCGCCGCCATTTGCGTACGCGCATTTTTTTTTTTACTCAGCCGTGATAGGCTACGTAAACATTTACGTAGCCTATCATGGTATTTTTTTAAAATCTAGCTGTGATAGGCTACGTAAATCTTTACGTAGCCTATCACGTTTTTTTGGGGGGGTTGGTTTTTTTACTGGAAATGGCGGCGGTGGCAGCTGGTCGGAAGACTGGCTGCCGCCGCCTCCACCGAACCGGAGCCGCTGCCGGAGCCACCGCCACCAGGAAGATTCGCCCAAGGTAAGTCCTGTGCCAGGGGGGGCAGGGGGGCAGACCGTTTTGCCACCGATTTCGGGGGGCCGAATGCGCTGGCATTCGGACTCCCCGAGATTCGTGGTGAAATTCTCTGACATCCCTACAACACACATACATACACACAACAATTGGGTTTTGTTCAAGTCACCCCTCCATCACAGGCCCTCCTGGAAATGATGACCCTGGTCCAAAAGGGAGCAATCCAAATTGTTCTTCCACACCAGCCAGAGGACGGGTTTTTTTCCCTTGGTATTTTACCGTATTGAAACGGGATGGAGGCCTCCATCCGATCATGGATTTGAGGAACTTGAACAAGTTTATTATTCCCAGAAAATTCAGAATGATCACGATGGCAACCACCCTGAGAGTTTTTACAAAGTGCATGGTGGTTGTATGCATGTACCTTTGACTCCAAGACATCAAAGTCTACCCTTACCTGGGCAACTGGCTCCTCATCTTGGACTCCGAAATTCCCTTTGTCATGCCATCGAGATTGTTCTGAACTGTGTGGGAGCATTGGGCCTGTACGTGAACAGGGAAAAGTCGACTTTGAAGCCAGCACAATGGCTCCAATTCATAGGAGCATTGCTGGATTTGACAGTTGCACACACTTACCTTCCTCGAAAGCAGCAAGAGCAACTGATTGCCGTCACAGAGACCCTTTACTTTCATTGACTACTCACCACTCACACTATTCAAACACTGTTGGGGCATATGGCGGCAGTGGTCCCAGTTGTTCACTGGGCAAGGCTTCGGATGCAACCACTACAGAACTGGCTGCTCTGAAACTTTGATTTCACCACCAACGCTCAGCGCTGTCACCTGAGGATTCCAGTCAAAATAGCAGGTTCCCTCCTGTGGTGGATGCAACCACGCAAACTCTGTCGGGGCACTCCCTTCGTCCAAACATCCCCTACGCAGATATTGACAACAGACACTTCCCTTTCGGGATGGGGAGCTCACTGTGGTCCACCTCAGATTCAGGGAACCTGGGCTGAGGTGGAGGAAAAAAGTCATATAATTTACCTAGAATTTCTTGCCGTTTGGAAGGCAATGCATGCATTTGAGACTTACCTTCATGGAAGGCATGTGCAAATCTTGACCGAAAATACAGCGGTGTTGTGGCACATCAAGAAGCAAGGGGGCACACATTCATCCAAGCTTGTGAGTCTCACGATGGACATATTCCAATGGGCAATCCAATGGGACATTTTTTTGAGTGCTCTTCACATTGCTGGAGAGGACAATGTTTTGGCGGACACTCTGAGCCGGTTGTACAAATCATCCTATGAATGGCAGATGTCCACCTTCATCTTGCATCATCTCTTCCTGAAATGGGGTTGGCCTAGAAGATGGATTTGTTCGCGACCCCATCAAATGCGATATGTAAGATATTCTGCATGAGCGCAGGGATTGGTCAAACATTGTTAGGCAACGCCTTTCAACTTTGATAATGCAGGGAACTGTTGTACCTGTTCCCTCAATTTCCCCTCCTCTCGAGGGTGCACCAGAAGCTAGCAGATGATGGGATGGACTGCATTTTGATTGCTCCTTGGTGGCCAAGGCAGTCTTGGTTTGCAGCCCTGCTGTGTCTGTCCAGAAGACAGTTCCTACATATTCTGCAATTCCCGGGTCTGATCTCTTGGGATCGAGGCAAAATCAGACATCCAGATCTCGATACCCTGAAACTCAAAGCTTGAAGGATTCAACAGTGAGTACCAGTAGTCGGCTCCCGTTTGAAGTCCAGGCCATTTGGGACATGGCTAGGAAACCGGCTACGCGTCGATTTATGCAGCTAAGTGGTCGTCTGTTTTGAAGTTTGCAAGTCTACACAGTTTTGAAGATGTAATTTTGTTTCTGCATCACTTGTTCCAGAAAGGTTTGACGCTTTCATCCATAAGGGTTTATTTGGCAGCTCTTTCTTTTTATAGAGGGCAAGTTCAAGGTTTTTCCCTTTTCACTCACCCTACTACCTGGCAGTTCCTGTGGGGCTTAAAGAATTTGACACCTCCAGTGAGAACTCTAGTACCTCAGTGGAGTCTCTCTTTTACACGCTCTCTTCTCAGAACCCTTTGAACCTTTGGCCACAACGGATCTTTGGTTGTTGTCATGGAAAGTAGCCTTTTTAGTTGCTATCATGTCCTTCAGACGTGTTAGTAAAATTTGTGCTTTATGGGCTGATCATCCCTACCTGATCTTTCATAAAGACAAGGTTGACCTGAGACTGGACATTGATTTTTTGCCAAAGGTGGTCTCTGATTTCCATGTCAACCAACCCATCTTATTGCCAACATTTTTCCCAGAACCAACTTCTGACCTGGAAAGGAGGTTGCATGCTCTGGATGTAAAGAAGGCATTGGCCTTTTATAAGTCAAGGACACCATCTTTCTGTAAGATGCCAAGACTTTTCATTTGTTACAGTGGTCCCAGAAGGGCTTCCCTATCTTGTTTCAAAGGCTAGCATCATGGATTGTGCAGACTATTAGTTTAACCTATGACTTACAAGGCTTAGCGTGTACACCTCATGTTCGGGTGCATTCAACAAGAGGGGATGCCACACCTACAGCCTTCAGCAAAGGTGTGCCATTGTCGGACTTACGTAAAGTGTTGACTTGGTCAAAACCCTCAATGTTTGTAAAGCATTACAAACTGGATGTTAAAGCATGTTCCGACTGTGCTTTTGGCCAAGCCATGCTGTCATTTGTCTTGTCGTGAATAGGGATGGCAGAGAATTCCGCCACGGATTCCAGTGAGGCCGGATTCTTTAGAATCCGCCCCCCCCCGGAATCTGTGGTAGAACGGCCTCCCAGCCCCCGCGGAATCCTCCCAGGACGGAACTTACCTGGGGCGGATGCGGCGGCGGCTCCGGCGATGGCTGGTCTCCGGCATAGCGGCCGTCATTTGCGATCTTGCAGCCATGATAGGCTACGTAAGTATTTACGTAGCCTAAATGGCGCTGCGCCATTTGCGCCCCTGCTCTTTGCCGTGTTAGGCTACTTAAGTATTTACATAGCCTGTCACGGTAAAGGCAGTCACACAAATGGTGTAGCGGCCACCATTTGTGTCCCTGCTCTTTGCCGTGATAGGCTATATAAATACTTACGTAGCCTATCACGGCTGCTAGCAAGGATGCAAATGGTGGCCGCTATGACGGCCGCCATTTGCAGCCGCAGCAGCCCAGCCACGGCCAGAACTCTGGCTGCGGCTGGACCCGGCTGGCAGCTCTGCAGAGCCGCTGCAGAGCGGAGCTGGCCAGGGAGGATTCCAGGGGGAGGGGCGGAGTGCCTCCTCCCCACTGCGGATGCCCCTGCGCAGAGCCAGGTAAGGGATTCGTACATCCCTAGTCATGAGACACCTACCCACCACCAGTAAGTGAACTTGTTAATCACCCATATGTATGATGCACAGAGACCAAGAAGAAGAAATGCAGGTTGCTTACCTGTAACTGCAGTTCTTTGAGTGGTCATCTGTGCATTCACACAACCCACCCACTGTCCTCACTCTGGTCTGGTGTCAATGTCAAATTCAGTGTTGGTATCGAGGTGTGATTTTTCCCTCGGATTCAAGGCCACACTAGGCAGTCTCAAAGAAGTGAGGGAACGGGCAGGAACCTGCTGGGATATGCACAGTGGACGGTGAGGGAGGATTCTCACCAAAATGTTCCTCAGCTTTAGAAGTTTCCTGAAAGAGGCTCAGCACAGGCGCAGAGCCCATATGTATGAATGCACAGATGACCACTTGAAGAATTACAGTTACAGGTAAGCAACCTGCATACTGCCCATTATATCCCATGTACTAAAATATAAGACTTCACTTTCTCTTTAGGTACAGATTAATAGGCGAAAGCAAAACTCGTTGTATTGTGTCGGGAGACATAGTTGAGTGGAGTAGAGACCCTCCATATTGTCAACGTAAGATATTTTCCTTTAAGCTTGCTATGGTTTCTCTCTGCATCTCAGTGCAACTCATTCATTGCAAATATTTTAGTCTGCCCAGAGTTTGGTATACGATTGGAATAATCCACTGTGCCTGAATATTTAGGACTATTTCTGAAAATTTAAGTGAGAAGTATTTATATCTTGATATATTCTCTCTCATCCACCTTTCCCACCCTCTTCCCCTGCTGCTGTCTCTGACCAATGTACAAAGCCCTGTGTGCTTTCTGATCTGGTCCAATATTCTTACCATAATGGTTGTTGCCAACCACCCTGATTGTATCAGAATTTGCCTACCCTACTCTAGTATTTAAACTTTGTTCTCCACCCTCCCCACTAGATGGTACAGACTCACTTTTCAATCTGACAGAGTGGATTAAACTTCTGCTAGTTTCTTATCAAGAAATAGCTAGTGTTTCCAGAATTGTATTACCATGATCTATTCCCTCCACATACTTTAGGACTGGGATGTTACAAGAAAGCGAGGCTGCTTTAATATTTTTCCAGCCTGTCCACATGTTCCCTTCAATATACTGCATTGTATTTTAGGCAGATTTGTGAGTTTGGGTCAAAATTATATACTCTGATTACTGGAAGCCTCTAAAAGACATTACGTCCATCTTAGTCTGAAGCAGCCCCTGCTGGATGTCTTTGCATATCTTTCAGGTGGTTTTGGCCTTTGACAGCTGAACGTGTATTATGCAGAATTATACACACACACCAGGATATATCAAATAAGGGTGCAATCCTATGGGTTGTGCCCTGGGTACTCGTTAGCCCATGAACCCGGAGGCTTATAAGTATCCTATGCAGAGAGGGAGGCAGCCTTGCACCCCCTGGGCTACATTTTAACTAGATGGATGATTTTGCCTGTCTAGGGAGGGAGAGGAAAGGAGGTTGGGGTGACCATAGGAAAAAGCGTAAGCCAGCCGCCCCTGTCTTCCCCCCCACACACACCTGCAGGAACACCCCCTTTCCCCATCTCCATGCTCTGTTTACAAAGCACAGAGAGACAGCCAGTGCGGTTCTCTCTATGCTGGCTACAAGGAGGAGGGAGAGGAGTGGGGAATGTGGTTTCCTGGCTCCGCACTCGAAGCCCTGTCTTTGAGTGCAGAGCCAGGAGTCTGAAAAATCCTATATCCCCCAGATGCTGTCTAGGGGACATAGGATTGCTCCCAAAATTGCATTAAAAAGAAATTGATTGCCAAGATGCTACCTATCACAACCACATGAAGCCGGCTTATATTGGACAACACCACTGGTCCATCTAGCCCACTATAGTCTACTGTAACTTGAAGCAGTGCTTCAAGGTCTGTCTTTCCCAGTCTTGCCACCCAAGATTTTTTTGACTGGAATATTAGTCCTGGACCTGCCTTAGATGTCCATAAAAATGTGCAGAGAATCTTGAAGTTTAAATGTGTTTCAGGCCCATTTAGCTTGGATAGACATGCCCATTCTGGTGCATGATTCTGTAGCTGCCATTTTCCAAGGTGGCTGACATGCAAATGGCGATATGAAATAACTTATTGGATACCTGTAGAAAGCTCATTTTGGTGGCAAAATATAGAATGGGCATGTCTACCCAAGTGAAATGTATTCCTACATGGGCCTGAAACACATACTAACTTCAAGATTCCCTGCCCATCTGTTTTTGTTTGTTTGTTTGTTTGTTTTTATGGGGGTGTATATGACAGGACTAAGATGTCAGGGATTCAGCATGAGACATTCTGGAAGCAGAAGCATGTGCTCTACCACTGAGCTATGGTCCCTCTTCACCATACTCTGGACAGCAGATCCAGTATCTGTGCTGTCTGATATAGCTGTTAGCCTGCACATCTTTTATTTTAAAACACGCTCTTCCGATTAGGCTGTTGGCAAGGGCTCGTGCTCTGTGATACAACAGAAGAAGAAATCTTCAGAATATGAAGTAGAGATTAAACAAATTCTATAGAATTTGGAATACTTCTAAATACTCATACAGGGCTACACGTAGTGTCACGCAAGCAGACTTCTACTCGTGCAACAGGCCTTCCCCTTCCTCTTCTCCCTCTTGCACATCTCCCATATCCAGTCCAGAGGGTCTCCCAAACTTCTAGAGTAGATTTGTGGGGCTGCAGGGGGCCGTGAAGGGGAATCCATTCCATCAGTGGTGTATGTTCCACTGGTGGATGGGCGCCATCGGATACAACCCATCTTTCTGTCTCTATGGCTAAGAAAAAACCTGTATTTTCACACTCATTGGGCAGTATCCAGCCACCAGTCCTGCTGATTCTGTTGTGCAAGTGGCCTGCACAGATTTAGCAGTTCTTGGGGCAACCAGAAATGAGTTGAATACAGCCCATCTGTCTGTTTAATAGTATGAGTAATCTTGCTGGGACTAGAGAATTAACTTCGTTACCGCTTCTTGCTGTCTGGTGGTAGAAGGTATCCCAAGGTATATATTTACTTGTTTGTTTCAAGTGACTGTCTCAAAGAATGGGACATTTTTTCAATGAAAATATCAGTCCACTTACAGCCCTAATAGCAATGCTTTTGCAGTTGGTCTACTTGAACTGTTAACACTGATTATTTCCCCTAGAAATCCTTTGTTTTCCACCACCTAAAGTTGCCAATGGAAGACACACTGGTGATGATAGAGATGAGTATGTATATGGCACTGCAGTAACATACACGTGTGATGCTGGTTTATCCCTTATTGGAAAGCCAAGTATTTCATGTACAGCTGAGAAAAATGGGGTGGAAGGAAAGTGGAGTGGACCTGCACCTGAATGTAAAGGTAATGGAAGTTCATGTTTGGTATCATACCCGCAATGTGTGAAATTGCTTTCTTCTCATTTAACAGCTAGAAAATAAAATTCTTACTAGAATTGGATAATTGTGTGATTCACCAAGAACTGCGCTGCAGTGTAGCCTCCATGGATTTGAATTAGATTCCAAGCAATTCAGTGGAGGATAGTATAGTAGTGGTGCCCAGTGGCAACTTTCCCTCAGTGTGCTGCTTCTTCCAATCAAGTCATTTTGGGAGGCACTTAGAACTTACTTGGAGTGAACCAACTTAACAATCTCTCAGGCCCATGTCCTGGACATGCTTTTTTGCTGCTTTCTGCTGTGAAGGAAGCTACCATCCCTGATCAGAAATGATGGAAGAAGAAAAAAACCCTCTCCCAGGCAGATTGCCAATCTGAGCCAGCTGTGTTTGTCTCCTGGGACAGCCTTATTTGCCAGGACTTGACACTGAGTGATGGTGCCTCAGCAACAATGACCCCAAAGGGGAGGTGCCACTTTGAGAGGAACTGCTTCAAGGGGATGCAAAGGCAAGGACCACCCCTCTGATATCGGGTTGACTGCCCTTTGTGGTTTTGTTGTGGGGGGGTTGGCTTCCATTTTTAGGACCTGATTATGTGCTGGGGAGAGGATATGGAGCCAAGTGGGGGGGCCCTGAGGGGGCCCCAATTTGTGTGGTTATGGGTAGAAGGAGATCTGGCATTGGGATGAGCGTTAGCCAGGTAAGGGGAACACAGCTCAGATAGTTAATGGCTGTGTCATGTTCCAGTCCTCCCTCTACCCATGGGCTTGGTGGTTTCCCTATCAGCATGCCCTAGGGGTCTCTGGATGCTGCTTTTAAATGGCAGACTCATTCAAAATAAGATCTCCCTCATTCTTGCTTTAATAGTGGATGGGTGGCCTATCTGGCATGCATAACTGAGATCTGGGTGGGGGAGCAAGGGGCAGTTAGTCTCTCCCAGCTGTGCCCTCCAGGGTACTTGGTTCAGCATCAGGGTAGATTTATGGGATGGGCGGGGGCTGCTGTGATCTTTAGGAATTCCATCTCTCTTTCCAGGCTCCCTGTCTGTCTGATTACCAGTCTGGAGTGTTTGTGCCTTGGGTTGGAGGTGCTGGACAAACTGGGGATTCTGTTGGCATACCGGCCTAAGAGTTTCCCTACCTAAGCTGATGGAGGTGGTCTCAGATGTGCTGTTGAAATCTTCTAGACTGTCAGTTCTAGGAGATATCAACACTGAAGCCAAGGGCACCTTGTCTGGGTGGCTCAGGATTTCATGGCCTCCATGACAGTCATGGGGCTGGCTTGCAATGTTATCAATCCAACCCATGTTTTTTCAGCTGGCCATGGAGATGGTGATCTGAAGGTGGGGGACTTTGAATCAATTCATTCATTATGGTCAGATCACCTCCTGCTGAGGTTTAAACTTACGGCAGCTTTTCCCCTCTGCAATGGTGGGGGACCTAATAAAATGGTCCACCCCCAGAGGCTAATAGATCCAGATAGGTTTCCAGATGGCTGGGGCATTGGAGCGGGGGTCAGGGGTCCATCTGATATGGTTGGCTCTCCTGTTGAAACCCTGGATGACCTGTGGGATGTCGAAATGACCGGAAATTGACACGATTGCTCCTGAGCGTCCTTTCCTCAGTAGAGCTTGTAGGGCTCCATGGTATTCTCTGGAGCTGAGAGTAATGAAACAAAATAATAGATGGCTCAAGCATAGATGGAGGAAAATTCCTAACAGATGCAAACACTGGTAAGTGCCTATTCTCAAGTATATTCAGGGGCATTGAGGACAGCAGAGAAACTCTGCCTCTATTTAATCCTCTATATGCTGCCCAGTGGAGCTTTTTAAAGTTGCTCAGTGGTTGTTATATGCTGGCCCTAGGGAGGCTGTGGAGCTATGAACGGTCCACTGTGATATGTCTGCAAGACACTTTCAAGACAAAATCTCTTTCATCCACTTGGACTGTGTTATAGCAGATGAATCAAGTGACATATCCAGCGCACAGTCTTGTTTAGTTTTGCTAGATGAGTTTCAGCTGGTACAGCTCACACACATTGCAAGGCAGTTGAACAGGTTGAGCAGCCACTTCTGCATTGAATCCTTGCCCATGGCTCATAAAAACCAGCAGCAAGGGAAAAGCCAGCTGATCCAGGAAGGTGATTAATGCCTCCTTGCAAAAGGGAGTGGTCCCGGGGCACCTGAAAGAAGCAGCAGTGAAGCCACTCCTGAAGAAATCCTCCCTGGACCCAGAAGGTCTTAACAACTTTAGGCTGGTGGCAAATGTTCCATACTTGGGCAAGGTCCTTGACCAGGTGGTTGGCTGTGGGTGCTCTTGGATGAGACTGATTATATGGATCCATTTGAGTTGGGGCTCAGGATCAGTTTATGGCACAGAAACAGCCTTGGTCACCCTGTTATGATGACTTATGTCAGGAGAGATAAGGGGAGTGCAACCCTATTAATTTTCCTTGGCCTCTTGGCGGCTTTCAGTACCATTGACCATAGTATCCTTCTGGGGCAGTTGTCTGAGTTGGGAGTGGGAGGTACTGCAGTGCAGTGGTTTCACTCCTACTTGGATGGTTGGTTCCAGAAAGTGGTGTTTGGCGGATATCTCTCAGTCCCATGGATTCTCCAGTATGTGGTTCTCTAGGGGTCAGTTTTGTCCCTCATGCTGTTTAATAGCTACATGTAACTGTTAAATGGGGTTACCAGGAGTTTGGAGCGCATTGTCATCAGTATGCTGATGACATGCAGCTCTAGTTCTCCCTTTCACTTCATCAGGTAAAGCTATGGGTGTGCTAAATCAATGCCTGGCTGCAACAATAGCCTGGATGAGGGCTAATAAAATGAAACTGAGACAAGATTGAGATTATGCCCATGGGTAGTTCTTCTGACTGGATTGAGGGTGTTCCAGCTGTTCTGGATGGGGTTGCACTCCCCCTAAAGATGCAGGTTCGTAGCTTGGAGGTTCTCCTGGAGTCACTGTTGTCACCTGAGGCTCAGGTGGCCTCAGTGGCACAGAGTGCCTTCTACCAGCTTCATTTGGTGACCCAGCAACACCTCTGTCTGAACAAGGATAACTTTGCTTCATTAATTTATGCTCTGGTGAACTCCAAGTTAGATTATTGCAATGCACTCTATGTGGGGTTGCCTTTGAAGGCTGTTCAGAAGCTGCAGCGTGTGCAAAACGTAGTGGTCAGATTGATAGGAGGGACCAGAAGGTCTGAAAATATAAAACTGATTATGTCCCGCTTGCACTGGTTGTCTGTAAGTTTCTGAGCCCAATTAATGGTGCTGGTTTTGACCTATAAAGCTCAGGACTGCAGTACATGATGGAGTACCTCTCTTGGTATGAACCAACCCATTTAATATACATCATCTGAGGTCCTCCTCCAAGTGCCTCCTCCAAAGGAAGCTCAGATGATGGCAACAAGGGAGAGAGCCTTCTTGGTGGTGGCCCTCCAATTGCAGGCCTCACTGCTCTCCCAGGTGAGGCCTACCTGGCACCAATGTCAACATCTTTCGGCACCAGGTTAACACTACTCCCAAGCATTTGACCACTTATGATAAGGTTTTAATGTGTCCTAGGATTTATTGTTGGTTGTTTTAACAGTTATGTTTTTGTTCATTGGTTTCATATTATGTATTTTTAGGGTTTTAATCTTTGTAAACTACCCAGAGACCTTTGGCTATTGGGTGGTATAGAAATGGAATAAATAAAATACTAACTCCCACTGAACGTAAAGAAATCAGATTTTGTAGTGAGTAATTTGTTTTATTTTGACTTGGTCATTACCATCTTTAGCTGTATTGGGCTTTATGCTCAACGTAGTAGTCATAATAAAAATTAACTGAGATGTTTTCCTTTCTGTAATACAGGAAGGGAAAATACTAAATAGCAATCAACATCCTGTATACAGGTGATTTCTTTTTTTGGCTTGCCCATTCTGAGATCCATATGCAGTAGTAATACAAAGCAAATCCTACTCTGGGCTGAAATAATCATTAAAATATAAAATAACCTCAGTTTACCCTGTACTGGCTTAATACCACATGCTGACAACCAACATCAGTGATGATAATGTTGCATAGGTACATTGCGAAAGCATTTTTATTGGCAATACTCAGTAGATAAAAATTGTCAGATATACTTTTGTGTACTAACTTATGCATATGCCTCTTACCTGACTGGTAGGGATCCAGAAATAGCCCTAGGGGAATTTAAACAAAAGAATACAAAGTAAATGGGGAGAATACTGCACAGAGAGCTGTGAATAGAGAAGTACAGATTTTGTTAAATCCATTCTGTCTATGTTTCATGGATTGTCAGGCATCTTTTATTCCATCGTCCGCTCATTTATGGAATTGGATTTTTTCTATGAGAATTTTGTTCCACTTGCATAAATGTGCACTAGCACATTTGTGCAAATGTGCATGTGCACAAATCCCCCCTAAAAGTCAAGAACAGTCCACAGAATCTGTGCAACTCAGAAGGAGCCGGTCTCCTGCAGAACCTGCAGGTTGGATTCATTTCAGTCCATTGCAGATTTCACCGACATCCTTAGCTGTGAAAAGATCATTTCTGGAAAAGTGTGAGGGGAAATGGAAGTATTTATTTAGATGTGTCATAGGGTGTAAATTTTTAAAGAGAGTATTTGCTCCTTTAGCTTCTAGTTTGTCTGTTGCTCCAGATACCCAAGGTCTTTCATAGACTATAAAGACGTGGAGGCATACAACTGTTGAGATTATAGTCCTATATTTAATAAATGTATATGCCAGTTAATAAAAATTTTCATCACTATGGTGTACAAAATGAAGAAATCACAAACACAATAAAATAGAATATAAAAATAATAAAATATCACTTTCAGCATCTAGATATCCAAAAGAGTAAGCAGCAGTATCCTCCCATCAAGAAAAATGAAATGGGAAAACCTTGGGTGAAAATCGTTCTTTATCATGCACCTAAAGCTCACAAATGGTGGTGCCTGCCTTAAGTCCAGGGGTAGAGCATTTCAGAGGGCAGGGGCAACTACACTAAGGGCGCAATCCTATGTTGATAGTTGGCAGCCTCCAAAGTCGGAAGCTGCCAAGGATCCTAATGCAGGGTGGCCAGAGCACAGAGGTGATCTGTGTTCTGGCCACCCTGCATTTTTGCTAGATGGGCAATTTTGTCAGTCTAGCCATGGTGCTTTGGAGCAGGAGGGAAGGAGGCTGGAGAGAGCATAGGAAGCTGTGTAAAGCAGCTTCCCTAGTCTTCTCCTCTCCCCACCCCAGGGCATGCCCCCTTTTCCCCGTCTCTGCACTCAGTTTTCCAAGCAATGTGATTCTCTCCATGCCAGCTATGAGAGGGAAGCCAGGAAACCAAACAGTCCCATGTCTCTGCCCCCTGCCCCCCAGGCACTGTCTAGGGGACATAGGATTGCTCTCTAAATGCCCTTTCATGGGCATTAATTCAGGGAGCGTACAGAACCATCAGAATGACTGAAAGGAGTAGGCAGGAGTGTAAAGGACAAGGCAGTCTCTCAAGCAGCTTGGTCCTAAATTCTTTAAGGCATTGTACACTAGTATTAATGCCTTAAACTTGGCCCAGTAGCATATAGACAGCCAGTACAACTCGTTCAGCAGGGGTGTTACATGTTGGAACTGGTTGCTCCACACAGCAACCGAGCAGCATTTTACACCAGCTGCAGTTTCCAGACCAACCTCAAGAGCAATCCCGCTTAGAGCACATTTGAATAAACTGATCTATAGGTGATGGATGCATGGACCACTGTGGCAAGGCAGTCTCTATCCAGGAACAGCCGTAGGTGGTATACCAGCTGAAGCTGGCATAAAGCACTCCTAATTGCTGAATTCACCTGGGTCTCAAGTGGCAAAGATGAATCCAGGAGTACCCCCAGAGCCTTTCTACATGAGGCATTTATTGTACGCTCATAATTCCTCATTAACAGTAGTTTGCAGGTCCTTTACACTACATTGTCATTCTCCAGGGCCTCTCCTGTGCTTTGCAACCATTTTAACAGCATTTTTTTCCAATGAGGAAAGTCTAGTAATAATTGTGAATGGCAGGATAAAGCCTAGTGTAATTGCACAATTCCTCTATATCACAGTGCCACCTAGTGCTCACTTCCTGGCATATAGAAGGGGAAGAAATGGAAGCTGTGACAGATTTTATTTTCTTGGGCTCCAAGATCACCGTAGACGGTGACTGTAGCCATGAAATTAAAAGACGCTTGCTCCTTGGGAGGAAAGCTATGGCAAACCTAGACAGCATAGTAAGAAGCAGAGACATCACCTTGCCGACAAAGGTCCATCTAATCAAAGCTATGGTTTTCCCAGTAGTAACGTATGGCTGTGAGAGCTGGACTATAAGGAAGGCTGAGCGCCGAAGAATTGATGCTTTCGAAGTGTGGTGCTGGAGAAGACTCTTACGAGTCGCCTGGACTGCAAGGAGGTCAAATCAGTCAATCCTAAAGGAAATCAACCCTGAGTGCTCATTGGAAGGACAGATACTGAAGCTGAAGCTCCAATATTTTGGCCACCTAATGCGAAGAGAAAACTCTGGAAAAGACCCTGATGCTGGGAAAGACTAAAGGCAAAAGGAGAAGGGGACGGCAGAGGATGAGATGGCTAGATAGCATCACCGATGCAATGAATATGAACTTGAGCACACTCCGGGAGAGAGTGCAGGACAGGAAGGCCTGGTGTGCTATGGTCCATGGGGTCACGAAGAGTCGGACACGACTGAACGACTGAACAACAACAACAGTGGAATATAAGGAAAAGAAGAGAGAAAACCCCTGGAAAAAAATGTGTGTAAAAGAGCTGAGCTTAATCCTGCAAAGAATCCGGAAACAAAAGTCTTGATAAAGTGGAGGGTTAAGTCTATAGTGTACATATGCCCCCAAACTACGATCCTGTTCTTTCAGAAGGGAGTACAGCAGGTTGTTGACCAATCTCCCAGAACAGAGTGTAGCAGCCATATCGGGGGTCAGACTAAGTAGCCCCATGCAGTCTCATGCTTCATGTTCTTGCTCAGCTCTTTCTCCCTTGAATATATTGTTGTAAGCTGATGAGACACAGGAATTCCTTATCTTGTCAAAGGACATACAATTGTATATCTTGTTCTCTGCTGTTCTCTTCTGTTCTCTCCTTATCATGGCTACCCTATAACCCAGTTCTTGTATTATAAACAATGGTGCTAAGAGAAGAAATGTTGAGGACTGCAACCCCACGCGGGAGGGGGAGGAGGAGCCGTTTCATATGTGTCACAATGTCTATAAAACCAATGTGCTGATGTATTTCGGGGCTTCTGGCTCTTTGGAAATGATTCCAGCCTTAAGCCCGCGCGTTAAATAAAGAATCTCTTTTTCCTTCACTCCGTGGTCTCTCTGACTCTGGGTTCTGCAACATAAATGGTGCCGTGACTCGGATGTGGCAGGCTCTGAGCCAGAAAGGTGGCAGTTGCCTGCTCTTGATCGCCGCACCGGGAAGACGAGCTCGGCGCATGCCTCCCTTTCTTGGTGCCACCAACCTTTTTGTCGAGTGAATGGGAGAAAGCCTGCACCGGGATCGCCCAAACGGCAGCGAGCAGCAAGAGAACCTTGGGAAGTGGAGGAAGGAACTTGAGCCCTGCCTGTATCGCAGCTGCAATTGAGTTGAAACCCACACTGGAAGCCTTCAGGAGAAAGGCAAGTATATGGGAAAAAGAGGGCCCCGCCTTTAGGGAGAAAGGCCTCTGGGCAGAAAAAAAGAGGGCCCCGCCTTATGAAGAAGGTCAGTGTTGGTGGTATACGTATACAAAAGAACCTACTCCTTGCGGGTAGAAGGGGGGCCTGATCACCCCCCCGAGTGGGCTCCAGTACCCAGCACGCCAGTACTCAGTAGGAAGCTGAAGAAGCTGGGGAAGCCGCTTTCCACTCTGGTAAAAAGTGGGAAAAGTGGGTGGCAGGGACATATGGATGCAGTGGAGAGATTGATGATTGTGTGAGTGGCTACTGCGGTTTCTGACGCATACCGTTGACCGTCCGGGTGCCCAGGCCAGTAGCAAAGTGCGTGGTGTGTAAAATCCTCTTGTGTCGGCCAGTGAGACCCCTTACTCACTGACCAATTCCCATTCCCTAATTGTGTCTGTCTTCAATTTAGGAGGGAGGCTATGGGTGGTGGGGGAAGCAAACCTTGCACCCCCTTGAGATGTATGTTAAACAAAGAAGGAAAAAGGTTTTTTTAAAAAAGATTCAAAATAGAGAGAGAAAACAGCAAAAAGCTCAAGGTCGAGCTGAGAGGAAAAAAAGAACAAGATCTGAGGCTGTTAATTAGAAAAATGTTGCAGGACAGTCTGGCTTTTAACAAAGCATGGGAGCGTGAGAGTGTAAGGCCGAAAAAGTAGCTGTTAGCCTAGCGCGCTGAGAGGGGGGGGCAGGAAAATTGCCCACAACGTTCTGAGTTGTGCAACATCATCACCTCGCCTAATTGAGATGAAATCCCTAAGAAATGGAAACTGAAAATGAAGACCCAGAAGATGAAGGCAAAATAGAAAATAAAGGTGAAGAATCAGCCCCAGAGCACAGGCTAGACCCTCTTCGAGTGAAAAGTGTGCCATAAGACTGTCCCAAAGCAGAATGAAGCAGAAAGACCATGTTGAAGATCTCTGTCAAGGTAACCGTGTTTAGCTTTGAACTGTGTTAGAATTGCATAGAGCCTGTAGCTACTGACCATCGGCTATATGATTTCTGAAGAGCGTAACCATTAAGCTTTTGCCGTGGGATTCCCTGCAATGAAGAAATTTCACTGATTTGAGTGTCCAGTGTTACACTGCCTAAGTGTGTGTGCTGAAGAGACCGAGAAACCAGACAGCATGTTCCTGGCCAAGCCAAAATCACGCTACTACCATGCTCCTAAAAGCTGCAATAAACTGTGTAAGCTGGGAGACCCAACCTGATTGAGAAGAAAAGAAGATATTGGAGCAACTGTCTTAAAAAACAATGAGATCTGTGTAGCTGGCTGGCTGACGCTGTCAGTGATGTTACAACTTTAAATTAAGACTGTTTTCCTGTTTGAGACCCCAGCGAAGAAAGCTGACCCGAGTTATTTGTTGCCCGTGCCAAAGCAAGAATTTGGCTGCCCTGTACCTCATCATGTCCTGTTTTAAGCTTGGGATTTACAAATACAAACAAACTGAGAAGCTTGCCTTTGAAGTCCTGCAAATCACCCCACCGCCTCCCGGAAGATTAATGGCTGCCTGAAAAATGCAAGTATAAGGCGATGCCCATCACCCCCCAGCGTCCTGAGTTTCGGCACTCAGTGTTTCAGTGCTTTCGTGTACCAGGTTACAAGAGAAAAAAAAAAGAGTAAGTTTTTAAAATGTCTGTGAGAACCTGACAGAGGTTGAATAAAATTTACAGAAGAGTTGCCCAAGTTAAAGCGTCACGGCTAAAGAGCTGAGCTGTGCCGCTCTGTTTAGACAGAGGCCTTGCTAAAAAGTTAAAGGCCCTTGTCTGTCAGAAGGGGTGTAGGGCCACACTTTCCCTTTTTAAACTGATGCAAAAGTGGAGAGCCTTTGCTGGAAACATCTCATCTTCATTGCCGAGAGCCTTCTCTGTTTGCCTCCATCATCATCTGGGCTTTTTAAAGACACTCTGCACTCTAAAATTTTAAATTGTCAAAGACTTGCCATGGACAGTGCTGTGAAGCTTTAGATAAACTTGAACTCTCATCGCTGTGAACCGCGTGTCTATGTTTGTAGTCAGCTCAGTGTACAGCAGGCTGAGTTTGATCTATGACTTTTAGATTTCCTTCTGCCAGAACTCATGCAGCATAGAGTTGCCGATGCAAAAATGGTGACCTAGAACTCTTTGCGTGTGTGGGTATGCCCGTCCCTTGATTTTAATGAGCCCTGAGCTTTCAGCCAGAAGAGCAGTATGATTGCTGGATCTGCTCCATCATGCCTTACCATGCAAAAAGTGTTTTCCATTCATTGTGTTAAATTGCAGGAAAAAGTTTGTTGTGTATATTTTATGATTTCTTAGATATCATAAAATATATGTGATATTTGCAGATTAGTGTTAGTTGCAACTCCAAATAATACTAAGTGTGGTTCCCAATGGATGACAAGGAAAGAAAGACAAAAGCAAGTAGAAAAGAAGGAATAGAGAAAGTAGCAGACAGATAGAGAAGAGAGAAAAAAAAAGAAAGAAAAGGCAAGAGGCAAAGAAAAAACATTTGTAGAAAAGAAGCGTGGCCATAGTTGCCCCCAGGGTAAATTAAAAGCAGCTGATTGTGCCTGGAGCTTATTACCTGGGGTAAAGTAGCCACAATAATGTAATAGTTCTTTAAAATGAAGAAAATGTAACTAGAAGGAGAAGAAGAGCCTATCCCAAATGTGTGTCATTGGGACTAGTGTAAGGCAGAAAGGTTTAAGTAAGTGAGTTTAACTTGAAAAAGACAAATAAAGAGACAAGGCTGGTGCATGGAGCTGAAAGTTTTATATATAAAGTTTGAAACATGATCTGCAATACAGGCAGATCAGCAAAGCAAAAGAAAGAGAAAAAATTTGTCTTCCCATACTAATGAATAAAAGTGTTATCAAGCACTTTGGGAAGCGAAGTTGTTTACAGGAAGCTGTGCCTGAGAACCAAACACTTCTAGCCTATGCTGAAAATGCTTGCTAGTGTTGTGTTGCCTCATGGGTAACATGTATGGTATAAAACCCATTTAGCCCAATAGTTCGTGGTTCAGAGAAGCTGTCTGATCCAACCATTAAGTACGCCTGTGTGCTGTAAGTTACCCAATAAAGTCTTCTTGTAAGTACCCCCCCCCCCGCTAGAATCGCAAAACACAAGTGGGGCTAGAGCGCCTCACCCAGTATCAAACCCTGCTGTTAAAAGCCATGAAAGCAGGTATAAAGAAGTCAGTTAATATAACCAAAGTGTCTAAAGTGCTGCAAGGTGCCACCGAGGCCCCAGAGCGTACTTGGAGCGTCTTTCAGATGCCTATCGCCAGTACACCCCCCTCGACCCAGAGGCCCAAGAAGACGTAAACGAAAAAAGAAAAGAAGAAGACCCGGTAGAGGCAGAAGATTCTTAAAAAAGAACCAGTGTGCCCAGTGTGGACAAGATAGACATTAGTGGCATGAATGCCCAAATAAAATAAATCAAATACACAAAGGAGAAAACCAAAAGGGCCAGAATAGGCAAAGAGGGAAACAGCTTGAGAGGGGCCGTGACATTGACTTCATAATTGACACTGGAGCAGCATCAAAAGCAAGCAAACAGCCTTAAACAAGAAGTCCAAACACTGAACAAAGTTCCTCAAGCCCAGCGTCGCTTTGTCTTAGAAAATAAGCCCCCAATTCCCATCACAGAAGTTCATCCTTTCCAACCAAGAGTTAAAGTATGAGTTAAAGAGGGAAAAATAACCCTTTGACTCCCAGATGGAGAGGACTGAGAACTGTCATACTTTCCACCCCCACAGCTATGAAAGCAGCTGGAGTTAAACCCTGGATACATTAGACACGAGTCAACAGAGCGAGAGGGGGAGAGTAGACTGTGAACAAAAATCCTAAAAATCCTTTGAAAGGATTTCTTTCCTTTTCAAAAATCCTTTAAAAATCATTCTAAAAAAGCAGTAAGAAGACTCAGGCTAGACCTTACTGTGGACACACCGGGAGACTGTCCCCCTGCATACGGTCAGACCTGCAACTGGAGAATTGAAGAAGGGGACTAGACCCTACTGCAGCTTGCCAGATGAATAGCTGCCCGGCGTACAGTCAGATCCCAAAGAAGATCAAACATGCGTGTTGTAGTGTTAGTAGTGTTGCATTGTGTTTCCTTAATAAGGTGCAAAAAGGGGGGTCTGCCCCTGGAAAGAGAAGTTTGTCCCAGTGATTTGCTGATAATTACTGGCTTCACCTGGCTAACATCACGAGAATAAAACATTTTTGTTTGCCAAGAGGTATACCTGCAAACAGGCTTATTAGCTCTTGCCTAATACCTGTCTGTAGACATCCTGGGAACATTCAAAAAGATACCATGTTAAGAGTTTATGGTGTAAGTTTAACTTATTCCCAAAATGCTAATTGGGGCATAGTTGCAAAGATCCTACCCCCTACAGAGTTCACTCTACGCACCCCCATCGTTGCTGAAACAAATGCTACGTGTGCACGAATGCTTAATTGTCAATTTTTTTTCCAGAAAATACAAAGCTATCCCTGGCCCCCTTCCACTGTAATAAAATTCAAAACATATCTTTTAATAATGCCCACATACTTTTGCCTCATGGATGGTTTTAGACATGTAGTTCCCGCACTTGGGCATTCATTCCTGCCAACTTGTCTAATAACCACCCATGTGGCCTCAGCCGCCAATTAAACTGGTGCCAATTCTTCCCCTGTGGCCCGAGAAAATCCGTCGACGGCAGCCTCGAGCACTCCAACTAACTAAAAATTGTAATAGTCATGTGCAGTTATATTCTGACTCAGAAAAATTGGCCTTAGCAATGTCACTGGTTAAGGTTCCAGGTTTAGCCTTGGCTGATGGTCTGGAGATCAACCGGTTAGCTTGCAGCTTAGCCAAAACCATAAATGCCACCTCACGAGCATTGTCATTGTTAAATAAAGAGTTGCGTGATCTAAGAGGTGCAGTTCTAGAAAATAGAGCTGGTATAGATTACCTCTTCCTTCTTCATCATTTAAGTTGTGAGACACACCAAAAGCTCTGTTGTTTTAACTTAACTGATAATGGCAATGCTGTAGATGAACAGATCAACAAGCTGCACAATATAGTAGCTAACAAAACAATAAGACAAAACAATTAGCTAAATTAGTTAACCCCTTGGCTTCCAGATTTTAGCTGGCTTGAAGCGTTGTTCATCCTAATTCTACCAGTGTTGTTCATAAAAGTTCCGTTATGTCTCTGCGTTCCTTGTCTTATGCGCTGTTTAACCAATCTGTTTATGTCTCAGCTAATAAAACTGCTGCCCTCTACGCTCTAATAGCCCAACAAGAGGCTAAGTAATATGTATGTCACAAAAAGCTTTGTATAGTTATCAGAAATGCTATAATTGTAATGAAATTATGCATTTAAGGGGGGAATGTAGCAGCCATATCGGGGGTCAGACTAAGTAGCCTCATGCAGTCTCATGCTTCATGTTCTTGCTCAGCTCTTTCTCCCTTGAATATATTGTTGTAAGCTGATGAGACACAGGAATTCCTTATCTTGTCAAAGGTCATACAATTGTATATCTTGTTCTCTGCTGTTCTCTGCTGTTCTCTCCTTATCATGGCTACCCTATAACCCAGTTCTTGTATTATAAACAATAGTGCTAGGAGAAGAAATGTTGAGTACTGCAACCCCACACGGGAGGCGGAGGAGGAGCTGTTTCATATGTGTCACAATGTCTATAAAACCAATGTGCTGATATATTTCGGGGCTTCTGGCTCTTTGGAAATGATTCCAGCCTTAAGCCCGCGCGTTAAATAAAGAATCTCTTTTTCCTTCACTCCGTGGTCTCTCTGACTCTGGGTTCTGCAACAAGAGTATCACTCATGCATAAGGCCTCCATCTTGCCAGGATTCAATCTCAGTTTATTTGCCCTCAACCAGTCTGTTACTATCTCCAAGCACTGACTAAGGCAGGAATGTGGAATCTCTAGCCCAAGGAAGTACTGCATCCAACCCACCAAGTCTCCATGGGTTCCTCCAGGGGATGAAGCTTGGTCTCCAAGTCCTGCCCTCTGTTGGAATCCCTGTTGTTATCTCTAATCAGAGATAACAGCGGGGATGTGGGTGGTGAGTGGCTGGTGCTGGGAGGAGCAGCCACTCTTTCCAGCCCTGTCTGACTCATTTCACACAGCGCGCAAAGCTGGGAATGCAGCCATTGCCCCTCGCAACATGGAGAAAGGCAAACTGGGTTGGTGTAGGGCGATGGCACCAGTGAGTTTGGTGTGGGACGATGATATCAACCCACTCAGTCTATCCTGATTACACCTTTCTCCAAATCCCTAATGACTACTCCCAATGGCTTCATATGGATGTTCAATTGCATTAGGGACTAGATGGTAACCTATGGCACCCTGCAGTTCACCTAACAGGGTGCCAAAAAACAATCGCCCAGTACCACTCTCTGAAATGGACCCCATAGGTAGGAGTGGAGCCACTGAAAAATAGTGCCTCCAACCCCTAATGTGCAGAGTCAATCCAGGAGGATGCAATCTTTCTTAATTCGTTTGGTTATTTATTTGAAGCCAAAATAAATGAAATTAGTTTTTGTGTGTCCATTTTGTTCTTGGTCTGTGTGACTTCCACAAGCAAAAGGCAAGTGACTTCTGCAAAAAAAATAAAATCATGTTTTGTTTTGGCCAAAGGTGGGTTGTTCATGCTCATTTTCAAGTTTAAACTCCCAGCTGCTTATTTGGTACAAACACTTCCTTTTTAAATACTGTTCTTTTCTTTTCAGATGTCAAGTGTAAGAGACCAACAATCCCAAATGGAAGAGTGGCAAGTGCATTTCAGGCTACATACGTATATGATAATACTATAAAGATTGTATGTGATGCTGGCCATACTCTGCTGGGGAACGCCTTTATTAAATGCGGGGCTGACAGTTCATGGCATCCTCCTGTTCCAACATGTGCCAAGGGTATTTTACTATACGTAAATGTCCATTGAATACCTTGTCTCTATATAAAATGAAACACTTAGACCAATAATATTCTTTCCCCCCCTGTCTTTGCAACCAGGTATTTTCACCACTACCACCACCACCACCACCACCACTACTCGTCCAGGAGATAAGAAAAATGAGACTGCAGGTGAGTTATAACATTATCGGACTGATAATAATGTTCAGGTTTTAGAATGTGAAATGCTTTGCTTTAGAATATACACAATGGTGTTCCATAGGCATATTGTCATTCCATAATTCATCATCTTGCCTTGCTTTCCATTCCAACGTACATAGGCTGGAATACTGAAAGTGTGCCCGCTGGCTTGGGTGTGTTTGTGGAGTATTTGCTTTCCTTTGAACAGCAGACAATTGTGGAATATCTATTTTTCTTTAAACAGCAGACCACCATGCCTGACTGCAAACTGCATATGACAATGCCTTTACTTTCAAAGACATGGGGAGTGCTCTAAGAAACAAGTCAAAATTTCCTTGGGCAGATGGAACTAGTTGCATGGGTCTTTGGATCCCGGTCACTGAGGATTACTTAATGTAGACTAGTTACCCTTCTTTTAATTGCTCCACTCTACTCACCATCAGTGTAGTTCAAAGTGAATTTACACGCACACACCTTTTTGAAGAAGGAACATTTTTTCTAGTTACAAGATCAAATGTTACTCTGTATGTGGTACCATTTTGCATGTGATCCTTAACTCTTCCTAGTGAATGCAAGTTTATCCCAGTTATTTCTGAAGACACTTAAAAAAAATCCAAAACATTTCTAGCCTGGAAGACTGTGTGTCCAGGTTTAAAAGTGTGTGTGCTGTGACTGGTAAAATTCCAAGAGCCAAACAGAAGGTGAAACAGATTTCTTGGTGACGAGAGGGGCCATCAATGGCCTTCATAATGATTGCACCTCCCCATAACTCCTAGAAGCAGAATATGTTAAGTAAAATAAATATGTGCATATTTATCCAGTGTGAGTGATACATGTATGCTGAAGAATTCTGAGTTACCTTGGTGGATTTTTTATGGGAGGGTAGAGGCAAGAATGGAAAACCTGGTAACTGCTCTACTGGTCACACCAACTCCACAGCACTCTATAAAAATAAATCATTGCTCCATTTTGAGTCAAGGTGACTTTGCTACAATTCATTTTTCCAATAGGTATTTTTAAAATCTGGGCCAAGTACACAAGTTTCATTGTAGAGTAAGCAAAGTTCTGTTCTTGAGCAAATCAGGTAGTCAGAAGCATTTTCAGTTCACCCTGTAAAGCCTTTTCTGCATCTTGAGTGTTGAAAGAAATTGCAGCAGTAGCCAGCATATCAACATCAGCACCTGTCTCTTGTTACACAGGGCCACCCATAAGGCCACCCACTCAGCCACCCATAAAGCCAACCACAGGGGCAACCACTGGTGCAACAGAAGAAACTGGTAAACAACTGCTTTTGACTTTTGTGGGGTTGTATTTATTTATTATAGAAATCCTGTACTGCCCTTCAATAGAAATTCCAAAACGCAACTCTCCTTTGATGGGAGAGTTAACACTTTGATGGGTGTTAAAGCTCAACCTGTATAGTTGCACTATGGACATATATATGAATAGATAAATTGCCTTATACTAATCTAGACTGTTGGTCGATCTTGCCTAGCAAGGTAAACCATGGCAGCAACTTTCCAAGTCTTGAGCAAAGCTTTTCTGATCCTTGATAAGATCCTGTAATTGAGATTCTATGATGAGCACAAAAATGGGCATTCATGCTGCAGGTTCTCTTGCTGACACATATGCTGCCTACCAGACATCAAAGTTGAAATATTGTTGCAGGCAAGAAATCAATATAAATTTAATAGAATTGTAGATGAAACTGAGAGTCACCAGGGAAAGGATGCATTGTAAGAAGTGGGAACCAAGGATGAGCTTATAGAAGCCCTAAGATAAAAATTAAAGTCAAAGGAACTGACTTGGTCAAGAGTCAAGACTCACACAGATTACTCAACAGAATGAGGAGCTATGGCTCAGTGGTAGAGGAGATGCTTTGCATGGAGAAGGTCCCAGTTTCAATCCCTGGCATCTCCAGGAAGGGCTTATAAAGAATTCTGCCTGAAACCCTAGAGAGCCACTGTCAGTCAGTGTCGACATTACTGGACTAGGTTGACCAGTGATCTGACTCAGTATAAAACAGCTTCCTGTGTTCTGTTAGAATATTGTAAAGAACCTTGCTAGGGAAAAGCTGCATAGTAGTACAGTAGCAGCTTTGAGGTATTGGAATTACACAGCACACAACTTACATTGTATCTTACCTCCTAAAAGGAGTGCTCCTGTTCAGAAATCCTACCAGCCATTCCATCCAAACACGACATTCCACTTTTCCCCACCTCATGTTAAGAGATCTGTTTTTCTTTTTCAATTGTTGCTCTGTATTGCATGGCTATTGAACATATACAGTCATCACTGGCCTGTGTTTGAGGGGATTTGTCTCCTAAAGAAAAACCATACAGATTCCTTGTACTTCTGCAAACTTCAGAGTTCTCTTGAGTATGCTGATAGGTCCCTCTTGTTTCACAGTGGTCCCTCCCTTGCTACAGTCCTGGTGACACTCAACCTTCTGAGTTTGCTATAAGAAGTGAGGAGAGCAAAGAGACTTGGGTGTTCTTCACACAGAGCTTTTATCCTGCTACTGAGATTGATTACTCACGGAAGTTTGCTGGTCCTTTAGATGATGACGTTAACCTCCAGGGCATCTCCCCCATTAAATTACCTTTATTCCATTTTTTAAAGGTTTAGAGATAATGAGCTATCAAATTACAGTGCTTGAGTTCCACTTGAGTTCCCTCCATGAAAAGAGGAAAACCTGCAATAAGGAGCTAGACCACAGCACCATCTAGCAGCTGTATAATGAAACATATGGAAGATTCAGATAAGGGGGAAAGTGGGGGGAGTCCGTCATGATCCTGCATTTAAAACGGAAGCAGAAAGACCCATTTTAAATGTGGGGTTTTGGGCTGGTGTAGAGATGTTGTAGAGATGTAGTAGAGGTCCAAGGACAGTGCTAAGAGAAACTAGCGTAATAATATAATGTAAATGGAGTGGTCATTGCACAGACAACTGTTGTAGGTAAATAGTTGTTTTTTTTAAGCATTAGGGAGAAGTGGGAACATTTGTTTTGATGTGTCATTAATATGTGTATATTCTCTGGATACCACTACTTTCCTTTCTGTGAAATGGGTATTTTGTGCTTTGTGTGGGCAAATGTGTGATGTAGTGTCAGGGTGGATAAAATCAAGGAATTTTAAATTATTGATTTAAATCAGCACGAAAAAAAGGTCAGTTTAAATTACTTATTTAAATCAAGTTTCCTACTGAAATGCTTTCATCTATTTCCTGAACAATCGTGCAGATGTGACCACTAAATCATGTTAATGTCTAACAAAATAAAGCATTATTTACGTTGTTTCATTCTTACAAGCAGGCTTTGCTTCTCTTTGTCTCACTGTAAATATTTTGAATGCTTTTCTTTTTACTTATAGAGGAAATGTATTTAACACATACCCATACAGGATCTTTCTCATGACCAGCACCCATGACAGCACACAGATAACAGCACAATCCTATACATCTTTCCTCATAAATAAGTTCCATTGAGTTCAATGGGGCTTAGTCCCAGGTAAGTGGGTATAGGATTGCAGCCTTAATATGAGAATACAGGAAGATGTGTACTGGACAATTTTATCTTCTTTTTTTCTTTCTAGTGTTGCTTCATTCTGCTTCAATCTGTCTTGGCCCAGTCTTACCCTCACAAAAAAACAAAGTAGCAGACAAAATGCCCATGACTAATGGGTCAAAGCAAGGTCTGATTGGTACTGGGCTGAAAAAAAATCAATTTTCATTTTGTTTAAATGTATTTTTTTAAGGTATCAATTTTTATCCACTTTGCTATATTGTCTTTCTGTCTTAACTAACTTCTCTCCCTTGCTTGGCCCAATACCAACACCACATAAGCATGGAGCATGTGTCTTTGCACATGTGACTTTAGTCAGAAAAACTGGAAGCCCAGAATATTCAAGAAACAAGGCTGGATAGAGCCATTTTCATGAGATGAAAAACTGAAATTAATGCCCATGTTTGATTGGTAGGTAACCTCATTTTTATGAGACTGTAAGTGTAGGTTTAGCATGTTTATAATGAGATTTAATAACGTTGTTATTTTTTAGGTTACAGAGAAATTTAGTATTTTATGGTATTTTTAAAAAAAAATCAAAAAGATTGATTAAAATTAAAAAATCTAATTTAAATTTAAAAATCCATTTTTAAAAGAACACTAAAAATTGTTGTTTTTTATCAACATTTTTTGCTGTTGGGGGCTCAAACCCGAGCTCTGTCTTGTCCTCAATTTTTTGGAAAAGTTACTTGCCGACGGTGACTTGTTAGGCCAGGGGTCCCCAACCTTTCTGGACTCATGGGCTCATTTGGGAATTGGAGAAATTTCATAGAATTATAGAATCATAGAATAGTAGGGTTGGAAGGGGCCTACAAGACCATCGAGTCCAACCCCCTCCTCAGTGCAGGAATCCAAGTCAGAGCATCCCTGACAGATGGTTGTCCAGCCTCATCTTGAATGCCTCCAGTGTGGGAGAGCCGACCACCTCCCTAGGTAATTGGGTCCATTGTCGTATTGCTCTAACAGTCAGGACGTTTTTCCTGATGTTCAGCTGGAATCTGGCTTCCTGTAGCTTGAGCACATTATTCCGTGTCCTGCACTCTGGGATGATCAAGAAGAGATCCTGGCCTTCCTCTCTGTGACAACCTTTCAAGTACTTGAAGAGCGCTATCATCTCTCCCCTCAGTCTTCTCTTCTCAAGGCTAAACATGCCCAGTTCTTTCAGTCTCTCTTCACAGGGCTTTGTTTCCAGTCCTCTGATCATCTTTGTGGCCCTCCTCTGAACCCTCTCCAGCTTGTCTGCATCCTTCTTAAAGTGTGGTGCCCAGAACTGGACACAGTACTCCAGATGAGGCCTAACCAGTGCTGAGTAGAGGGGAACTAGTACTTCCCGGGATTTGGAAGCGATGCTTCTGTTAATGCAGCCCAAAATAGCATTGGCCTTTTTTGCAGCCACATCACACTGTTGGCTCATCTTCAGCTTGTGATCGACAACAATTCCAAGATCCTTCTCGCTTGTAGTGTGGTTGAGCCACGAATCCCCCATCTTGTAACTGTGCATTTGGTTCCTTTTTACTAGGGGCAGAACTTCTCTTCTGGATCAGCAGCGGGCTCAGGAACAGGAAAGAGAACCTGGTGCCCTAACATTTTTCAACATTTAAAAAAAAATGGGAAAGGGACAGGGAGTGGAGAGCTTTGTGGGCGCTGTTGGGGACCCAAGTTAGGCCCTCATGGCAACCATTTTATGGTGGTGCCCACAAGAGTTTCTCAAACTTCAAAATGTGCCCATGGGCCCCAAAAGGAAGGGCACGCCTCTCCTAGTGCTTGCTTGGAATCACAAATAGCTGTTTGCTGCTTGGTCCGATGAAACCAAGCTCACTGCTGTCTGTAGATGGCTTCATAGTCCAAGAATTTTCCTTTAAACAGCTCGAACAGCAAAACAAACAAACAAACTACTCGGGTTTGGATTTTTCTTCTACTTTAATTGGTCACTTTTCTTTTTTTACCTTCTTGTTTTTTGGTTATTGTAGGCTGTAGAGCTGGGGTGGGGAACGTGTGGCCCTCCAGATGTTGTTGGATTGCAACTCTCATCAGCCCTAGCCAGCATAACCAGTGGTGAGGGATGATGAGATTTTCAGTCCACCAACTTCTGGAGAGCTAACCATTCCTCCTCCCTGCATTAGAGGGTCTTCTACTTCTGTCTGGCTTTGTCTTTGAATTTGTGAAACATATGGAATGTTTTTGTGTGGATGGAGGCTTCCCTTTATGCAGACGAGTCTTCCAATTTACTTTATAACTTCTCAATACCGCTTTTCATTAAAAAAAACCAACCAAAGCGGTGTTTTATAAACTCCCTCTTTCATACAGGATCTACACAGAGCCCAGATGAAACAGATCTTAAAGATGAACCAGGTAAAGCTAAAAGGTGCTGGCGGCAAACAGACAATCTTATGTTTAGGTTAAGTATTGCGCTTCTAATAGGCAAGGGCATGTTGTTGTTTTTAAGTGAAGTAATTTTGAGTTGAGAATGGGAGCGTACCATCTGAGACCCTGAGTAGGTATGGAGAGACAGGGAGGATTCCCAGGGCTTGCCTTTTATGAAGCTCAAGTTGTGGTAATGATCAGGGTGAATAGTTGTGCTATGAACAGATATACAAACAGATAAAATTGCCTCATACCAAGCTAGATTATTGTTCCATCTAGCCTAGCAAGGTTGACTTTGGCAGCAGGTTTGCAAATTTTGAGCAATACTTTTCTCAGACCTGGTATCCAAGTTCCTTTGATTGGGATGCTACAATGGGTATCAAAAATGGACTGCAGGTTCCCTGCTGATAGATAGGCTGCCTCTCAGACATCAAAGGTGAAATATTGTTGCAGGAGAACAATCAATATAACATTAATAACATTGAGAGAGGTTGTAGATGAAACTGTGGGAGTCACCAGGTAGAGGATGCATTGTAAGACATGGGGACCAAGGATATGTAGGCTATTTCCTATATATCCTCCTTTTCCAGCCCCTTTCAGCTACATAACCTTCCTTTTTCAGCCCCTTCTAATCAGCTTCTAACAAGGGCAGGATGCGGAGAGGAATGATCACAGTAGTTGCTTATCACCTGGGGACAAAATATGGTGAACAACAACTCCATGAGGTTTCTCTCTTGCTCTTTGGAGTGTACAGTGGGAGTAGCTTAAGTTGGTGGAGGCAGCTTGTTTTCTGAAACCCAATATTTGTCTTGAAATTCCTACATACCATTAAGTTTGGTTTTATAATAATATATAATACTCAGCTAGATATATCGCCATGGTTGGCTTTCTATAATCCAAGGAATTCCTAGCACAATGCTAGAATTAAGAGTGGCTTCTATTTTATTTTTTTTAGAAATATGATTTATGCTGCACTCCTATGCCCACTTAGCAGGGGACAAGCCACTTTTACTTAAATCTGACTGTTTCTGATTAGACATGTATAGGATTGACCTGTTGCTGATTTTTTCAGTTCAGCAATGCCCGTTGTTGACTGCCTTCCTAGCCCTTGAAGAAGCAAGACAGCTGAGCATCCCTTTCTCAAGTTGTGCATTC
Organism: Heloderma suspectum; assembly: GCF_057233095.1. Taxonomy (NCBI): domain Eukaryota; kingdom Metazoa; phylum Chordata; class Lepidosauria; order Squamata; family Helodermatidae; genus Heloderma; species Heloderma suspectum. The sequence goes on from NC_139461.1 coordinate 253,493,172, forward strand.
TGATCCTGTACAAACAATTCCTGTATGCTGTGTCGGTTGGCTTCTTCCCATTATCAAAAAGAGGATTTCTGAAATGTTGTAAAATGTCAGAAAATCTGTGCTAGAAGAAAATTGTTTGTTATTCAGACCAAGATTGATCATCATCCTTTAAATAAACCAGATCTTGAATTTGAAAGTACATCTCCATTATGAGTTTTTTTTTTAAAATACAAACACATTCCTTGGTTCCAGCTAGAGAAAGAATCTATATCTAAGGCACTCATTGTAGCTTCAAATGTTAACTCACTCCTCTTTTCTCTTTTCCTCTCTTCCATTTTAGGATCTAGCAAGTCCTTGGGAACTGCCATTGGTAAGTTACTGTAGAATTGTTACTTCAGCCTACAGCTGCAGCTATTGTATTTTAATGCCTAATGGAAATGAACATGGAACACTTAGTGCTCTGTGCCCTTCTTCTCTCCCTACTTTGTGGCTTAACTGCTGAAGACTCCAACATGGTGGACATTTTGACTGTCCTTGGCAAGGGTTCTTGTAGGGTACAAATAGATATACCTACCTCCAGGACTGGGTGTATTTTATTTATTTTTTTACTATGAGGCAAGCTCTGCTTCTTTACATGTACATGTACACCTACTTTTGCATTTGTAATGCCATACATAGTTGGGTCCCAAATCCAGTACAGATTTCCCCCTTGCTCTCAACAGGATTTTTAGCCTTTTAAAAACATTCTGTCACCTGGGCATGTTTCTTCCTTAAAAAGACAATCCCAGAGGAGGGGGTGCTTAAACCTGAAAAATTGCTAGTGGCGAGGAGTGGTTTTGTGATTGTCACTATGGCAGTTAAGCTGCAGTTAGTCTGGGAACAGAAATAACTAGATTCTATTCTTTGAGGAAGATTGTACTTCTGCCCAAAAAGGGATAAGTGCAGATCTGTGGCAGAATCCCTGCTTAAGATATTTCTGTCTGTTTGCAGACTTACTATGCCCAGTACTACATTGTACGTGAATTAATCCACCTGAGTTGTGTAGCTTTAATGTACCTTCAACATTTCTGGATAACAGCTAGTCTCTATTAATATTATTGCTTTGAACAATAAGGTAGTTAAAGCCTTATAGAGCTTAATCGACATAGAACAGATAAGAAGTTGCCTTCATGGGCTGCATGTTTCTATGTGGCTTGTACATGAGACGATTCCAGCTTCCACTATGAAGATAACATGGATCTGATAATGGATTCATAATAAGAAAATTGGAAACCAGTGAAAGTGGTCAAACATTGAAGACATGGTCCTCAATGCCAGAGTTGATTATCTCCATTTGGTTCCTAGCATATTGGCTCCTGGGTGAGTGGACTAGCTACCCCACCATCAAGTCTGCCTCCCCCTTCTTTGTCATTAGTCCACGGTACTTCTTCCCTCTTTGTTCCTCCTATTATTTATTATATTCAGTCTGCAGTAGGATTTAGTCCTTCTTGGGGTTTTGTCTTGGTCTTGAAATGATTGTTGGGAGTCTGTATTGATACACTACTCTGTTCTTAAACAACAAAATACCTCATTCAACCTTACTACAGAATGTCACTGGATTTCTTTCACATTTTCCCTTCAAGGAGCTGTGGTTGCTGTTATATTTGTGATTGCTGCTGCAATTTTTATAGCTATGAAATACAAAGATCGCCTTAAAAGGGGGTGAGTCAGCCCAAGGCCTGCTATATCTGTTCCTTATAGCCTCTTCGTGGTTCTGTGAGCAAGACTATGCTTCTGGGCTTCCCTGTGTCTTCTGTACAACCTACACTTTCCATGTAAATGTGCTTTGTGTCCAGGAAGAGTTTACTATTGTGTTTGGAACAACTGCACTAATCTGCAACATAGAAGAAACAACATCGACTAAAAGGTTGTAGTTTTCCTAGAATGGCTAAGCTGTATTTTCTCAAGTTGGTGTTCTGGAGTGACAAATGATCTGTTTCCATTTACATTATCTGTCCATTCTAACACAGGCTTGGCACTGTCTAGTGAATATTCTGGCACTGAAATTTCTAAAGTCCATATTTTTTTTAAAAAGCTACAAAACATTGTGCCTCAATCTGAAATGTCAGAGGCATTGACAGGTAATTGTACTTTGTGACTCTGACTTTGGGACACAGTAGTAAAATGGATTTATTGAAAAGTCCTCCTGTCTGAAGTCACTAATCTTCTCCGGGAGCTGTCTACAATGTTGCTATCTAAGCCAACAGTTTGCAGCTATAACTTTCTAGATGGATGAAAATAGAATTGTTCTGAATTTTTGTCTTGCATAACTGCTTTCTTTCTTGCTTTCTGTCTCAATGTATAGGATTGTCTATTTTCACCATAGCATGATATGCATAATTTGCTATTTGTATATGATACATATAGATTCACAGAACTTTGTAAGTACTCTAGTATGTCCCTAAATTAATCAGGCAGTGATTTACTAGTTGCAGCTGCTCAGTGCAATAATTTCTTTAACATGATAATTACATATGATTACCATACTTTTTCAAGACTTTACCAAAGCATGATGAAATGTAATCCCATGATCTTGGATAAGGGACAGATAAATACACTCAATTTGTTGGGAATCCTAAGAGATTACACCTTAATGTTCATATCTGTGGAAAGCTGTGATGGGTTACAGATATTAGGGTGAGAAGTACTGACTTCCCTGAAGCCATAGCTCAGCATCTCATATCCCAATCCTCTATCCACTGGATTATGCCTTTTAATAGTGAGGTATGTTCTGAAGAACTTAAATAATAGTAGCCCATTAGAATGCTGGCTAAACAATGAGTTGTATCTAGTGATGCTGCCAAATTTTGTAATTTGTCAGCTTGCTGGTCAAACTGCCCATTTGTAATGCTTACCCTTTTAATGAGCCTAGAGCGGCATCTTATGAATTCTCTATTAAGTTCACAATTGATCATGAACTTCTGAGCATGGGCAGTCTGTATCAAAATGCTGTTTCCGCTTATGTGCTGAGTTGGTTGGAGTAACATCGAAAGGCCATGTGCAGCCCTGTGCACTATATCTCATAATGTTCCAGAGGACCTCCCAGCCCCAGGAACAGCTTTTGTGGCATTTGGGGTGGATGGGCTACAGTCCATAGGAGGGATCAGCAAAAAACAGGTGCCCTGTCTTGTGCAATTAGAAGTTGTTTCTGCTAGTACAAAGCCACCATTGGATACAAACGTCACTAACTGTGTTCGAGACTCTGAATGTAAGATAGAAGTTTAGAAAATAAAGTTTTGTTTAAGGATTTTATTTTAAATATGTGATGGAGTTATTACTTCTGCCTGGAACCAGCTCCAGTTCCACAGTTGACATATAAGGCAATTGCATGCACTGCCAGATGCTTAATTCCACTGCACCAGCTGGGAATCGGTGCCATGTCTAATCACTGAAAGTATTTCCTAAAATCACATTTTAATAGGTGACATGACATCCATTCAGTGTCATAGACCTGTATCACCCTAATGCTGGGAACTGGAGATGCAGACACAGGAGTGCTTGTGGAATTCGTTGGATTTTCCTGTCCGCAAAGCAACAGCATTGGCCACTTCTTCAATGTGAACAAAGCTAACACTTCTTTCAAAATGTCAGTAATGTGTTGGGGAATAGTATGTATGTGTATCGCTTTTCTTCCTGACAGGCAAAATTGACAAAAGGAAGTAATCGCTGACATTCCTTTCAGTGAATGTAAAATTTGTGGGTTTTTTCCACAGGGCAACTGACCCTCAACCTGGCTCTCGTGCACTCTCACATAAAAATCTGCCATCGGAAGTAAAATGAAGTTGTGAAGACCCTGATTATACTGAACGTCTGCAGTAAAGTCCTGTAATGTTCCAGCTGATTATTAATTCCTAACAGTTCTCCTTTCAAAAGCTGGGGATGAGAATTGAGTGAAGATCTGAATGGAAAACTTTAGCTGTTTTCATAGTTATAGAAATTGGCCATACAGATTCTGACATTTGGAACATAAAGCAGTCTTTGGCCTCAAGAAAACCCTGATCACTTGAACATGTTGCTTTTTCAAAGAATTCTTCTGCACTTAGGTGCCAGAATGAAATGCAGAATCGTGGGAAATGGTCATATCTCTACCTGGAGGTGATATATTACCCTGTCTAAAAAGCATATAAAGATTCTATGTTAGAAGTCTAATTGGCTCTGGCTAGGAGGTATTGAAAGTTCCCTACAGCATTTTTCCTCAAGGCTTTGTTCCATATGCATCTTTTGAAGAGATGCAAGTGTGACTGTCAAAATCCATTACACTTCTGAATTTCTTAGGATTTCTCATGCAGAGTCATAACTGATGTTACCTTGCTTCTGTCTTGTGGTTTAAAAGTGTGCCAGTAACAATAACATGAGCCTAATATAAATTGTGAACTGTCTGTTTTAGTAGGAAACAAAAGCTTTGTATACTTAACAACAAAAGAAGTCAACAGGAACTTTTAGGACACACTAATTTCAGTGGGAACAAAGCCAGCTCTCCCACTGAAATCAATGTGACCAAAAAGTGCTGTTCAGCTGTATTGAGCCCAAGTTTGTTAAGTTCAAGAAGGAATTTTGTGTGTTTATATAATGTTCTTTTTTTGTAAACTTCATGTTAGACTGTACATAGTAGTATTTGTTAAATCAATTAAATATGAAGTCTGTAAACAATAAGGTTTTCAAATATTAAATTCATTTAAATAAAAGACTGTCCTGCATTGGCTGCAGCAAACTCTCAGTGATGGGGCTAGCGAAGGAGGAAGGTAATGAAACAGGCAAAGGTCAAAGCAGAGATCAAAATATGATTAGGCAGTCAGATATGGCACACAGTCCATAAGCAGATTCAAGAAGCAGTCCAAAGGTCAGTAGCATGGAGCCTCAATCACAGAACAAGGTCTGGGAGGCAAGATAGAATACACAGGAGCTGCAAGAACAGCATTTTTTTTCAGCACTGGCTAGGCAGACACTGGGGTTGGACTCGATGGCCTTGTATGCCACTTCCAACCCTACTATTCTATGATTCTATGAAGGCTTTTAACACCAGAGCCTGCTGGGCCCCATCTAGGGCTCAGCTTCAGTACATCAGAGCTCTCTGGTCAGAGTCCTTCTGAGGAGTCCTTCCTTGCAGTCAGGCACTTCTTCTTACAGCAGCCCTGCTGATTTGCCTCTTGAGGCGACAATGCTCTCTGGGACTGGGGGGTTGCTCAGGCTCTGTTTCTGAAGCAGAACTCCCCTCTTCCCGTGGCGATGGACCTGTGGTCCTCTCCCCTGAGGGCCCAGGCTCCCCCAGGTCTCCTGATCTAGATGGCATCATCCATCTCTCGGAGCTCTACCGAGGAGGAGGAGGAGGAGGAGTCTTCCAACAGGGGCCTGACAGACTCCAAGCATCATGGATACCTTTACTCCTCAAAGAGGTAAGGAGCTGGATATGTAATGTACTTGATCTGAATGCTGCCTGCAAGATCTGTTTCTGGATATGCATTAATGCACAATACAGTAAAAACAGACATCTGTGGGCAGACAGTGTAACACCCAACCAAGCATTTCAGGCAGTCTGTTTTTCTTAAAAGCCCTGCGAGACAGTGCCTTGGGCATACGTATGTATTCTTAGTATGTCAAAATGGCCTGTATACTGTTCAATGACCTTTGTTTAATAAAAGCTGTGCAGTTTTAAAATTTCAAATGGATGAGGCAAGGGAAGAATCCTATTTTAAAAAAGACATTTTGGTTATAGTGAATTACTTTAATAAACAATAAAAACTCCCAAAGATGACATTTCCTTCTCAAAACGAGGGCTAGCTTTTGATTGTAATTGTAAATGCAGTAGTTCATTGCTGGGGGAAAGACACCTCTCCTCACTTTAGGCTCATGTGTGTTCAGCCAAATACATGAATAGGACTCTTGTCTCAGCCCACCCCAACCCCCATTCATAATGGGTACATATGATCTCCTCCACGTGTTGAATGACTGCACACGGGCTTGTGGGGCCATGTGAGCTAGCCCCACTCACCGCCACTGCTACCCACTGCCACCACATTTCCCTGACTACTGTCTGTTTGACATTTGTCATAAGGAGTTTTCTCTCACACTCTATAAAGTTAGGGTTTTTTAATTGGAGGGTGGAGGCGGCAGGAGCCGAGTGTTGCCAACCCTACTATAAACAAATGTCGGTGTCCTTATGGACTGCTAGTCAGCACCACCACTAGAATGGAAGCTGGAATTATGGTTCTATTATCTGCTGTAAGTACTGAACCATCCTGCCTTCCTTTTGCACAGTGCCTTTTCCAAATGGATCAGACACAGATACAGTTGAATGTGTATTCTGCTTTTTGTGAGCAAAGATTGGTACTCTAGTCTCCTTTCTGTGTTATGCATCTCATACATGGAGAGTAGTTCAATTTAGGAAATAGTATGAAACACGTATGGATGGTTGCACAAGATTCATACATATGTGTATATCTTAGTGTATGCACATATTCTGGGAATCCACAATTGGTTGAAACTCCCTAATCTGGAAAGTGGGCAGAGCAGATTATGTGGGGCAGGAAAGGAGAGTGCCTGTCTGAAACCATTATCACATTCTACTCTCACTGTTTAATTGTAAATAATAGTTCTCCTTTGTTAAAAGTAGCTTCTTTCTGTTACCGTACTTTCCTGTTTTGCACAAGCTCAATACCTCACTTGCCAAGGTAATAAACTGAATCCCATGTTAGCATGTACAGTGCAAAACAAGAGGGTTTCCACAAGAGACTTCGTGGCAGGTTGGAAACATGTACTTTAAGGTGCCAAATCTTATTGATTTATAAAATATCATGCGTGCCATAACAGATTCCAGTCTTCAAATTATAGCATTTCCGTTTTAAAAGCCAGTGACTGCTGAAACTCCTTGAGAGCCAGTGTGGTGTAGTGGTAAGAGTGTTGGACTAGGAGCTGGGAAATCTGGGTTCTAGTCCCCACTTGGCCATGGAAGCTCACTGGGTGACTTTGGGCCAGTCACAGACTCTCAGCCTAACCCACCTCACAGGGTTGTGAGGATAAAATGGAAAGGAGGAGGATAATGTAAGCCGCCTTGGGTTCCTTGCAAGAGGAAAAAAGGCAGGGTATAAATGCAATAAACAAACAAATAAAACCATTCCAAAGGTAGCAGCCCAGCCTTGATGTAATCTAGCAATTTGTATCTCCTTGGAAGAAATGATGGAGGCAGAACTGAGGACAACTCTCACAGCCACAAGAGGCTACTGTAGTAACTGGAAACCAGGTTATGTTTGGATGCGGGATGCTCAGCGCCCATGTTTAATTTCTGAAATGAGAAGTTTGCATGAGTAAGCCTTTCTTATTTGTTATATTCAAGGGCTGTGCTCTGGAACTGAAAATACCTTGTAGGGTAAGCTGTGCTCAGAGCTGACAATGCTTTAAGTGCCAAGAACTGCTAGATAGCATTTTCTGTAGTTCTCAGCCCAGTTCCCTTTGGGCTTTCTCTCCGAAAGCCCCAGTTTTACTTGCTGCATACCATTTCTTCCTCTTCTGCATTTACATATCTGCCGGGTTCTGCAATCAACCTTGCATTCATTGTTGTGTCCTGAACAAGAGGTATGACTCCTGTCTGCACACTCAGCCTATTGTGGGGCTCAGCTGCACTCCTGGCTGTTGCTTTGGAGGAGCAAGGTAAGAAGTTGAAACTTTGAATATGTTTTCTTCTGCACTTCTAGCTTCTATGCTTCCTCCTTTTTCATGCTTTTTTTGGTCTGTCTTCTTTCTTTTTTGTTCTATTTTTTTTCCTCTCCATGGAAATTGGGTAAAGTTGGTGCTTCCTAACCTGGTGGTACACGCTGCTCTAGTTCTGGTGGTGATCTCAGCAGAGTTCTGATACTCCCACCTCTCTTAGCCAGGAGGAAAGTGCATGGGGAGAGGCTTTGGAGAAGAAAGTAGCAGGCACAGGGGAGAGGGTTAACCTGTCCTCATCTATGCAATCATTTTGCTCTAAAAAATAAATCCCTCACCCCCTGTTTTATAGTGATTAGGATACACCCAAATATAAACAAGCAGGACTTCTGATTATCACATCCATTCTACAAATGGATGTTGATCTTCTAACAACAGCTTTTCTAGTGCCTTCTAGTTGCAAAGCAAACCTTTGAAACTCTACCCCTAAATGGTAGAATTCTGCCTTTCAGAAATGTATCCATATCCCTAATAAAGAAAAGTAAATTAAGAGTCCCATCCCAAACATTTTGTTTAAAATCCACTTGTCCGTCTTTGAATCCAGTGCTACATTTTCAGGGGTCTCAAGGGGTGTGAAAGTAATGGTAGATCCACCACAAGAAAGCCATTATCCAAAAGCAGCAAATGCACTTAGGGCGCAATCAGACAGCCATAGGATTTTTCATTCTCTGGGAATTGACCTCAGAGCCAGCACTCCGGGAGGAGGGGGGACAGTGGAAGCACCAGCACAACACTTCCTATGTGCCGTCCAGCTTCCCCCACACCCTGCTCCAAGCTGCCCCAGCTAGACAGCTGAAATCAGCCATCTAGTTGCAAATGCAGGGCAGCCGGAGCATGAAGAAGAAGATCCCATCCATGCTGTGCCCACCATGCATTGGATAGTCGTTTGCCTCCAAGTTCGGATGCGGCCGACTATCCCCATACGATTGCGCCCTTAATGTTTGATTTATATTGGGATCACAGCAGCCTACACTGGATCATGGTGTTGTTTGGATCTTATGAAAAAGCATAATAAGGGATGAATCTGATGAGAGACTTGTGTTCATATATTTTTCACTTTCTGTTGTGGAGTAAGCAATGTTTCCACCTGCCTTTCCTCCTGTAAGGATCCACATACATCTCCAGGTCCAATATTGCTCTCCTCACACCCCCTGACCACTTCAGACATGCTGTTTCTCTCCCCACATTCACCGCCCACTCCAAGCACCTTGCATGTTTATCTGGCCAACTATTTGTTTGGTTCCTTTTTCCCCTTTAGTTTTGTAACACTTTAAAAACTGCTGTGAAATGGGGGAGAGGGTGAGTTTGTGATTGGAACAAGGGTCAGCTGCTGGAGACTGGGCCAAGACCAGAGAGGTCCTAGAATTTCTCATATCCTGGCCCCTCCCCCCTGCATTTGCAACCTTGGGAAGCATCTAGAACAGTTCTTTCCACAGTGGATGTGAAGGGGCAGATGAGGTGGATTATAATTTCCTGAGGTCATAGTAGCCTCTATGGCCTGAGAAGAGGGACTCGGAACAATCCTATGTTCCCTGGGATGCTTTTCCAGGAACCATAGGCTCGCTGTCTCTGGGTGCTTTTAGACAAACGGCTGTTGGTACTAGCAATCAAAAGGCATTGTGCTGCTATTCCTTAGCAGTTTTTTTTTTGGTAAGAAAAAAGATGGAAGAAGAGGTGGGAAAACATGGGAGGGTTACAAATGGAAGACATCATCATCTACACACACAGACACACACACACACACGTAACATTCTGTGAATGAGGCAGTCCAATTGCATGCTAAAAGCCTCATCTGGAAACACCTTTAGTCCATTGGGCTACGGTTGCTTCAAGCATAAAGTCATACTTGAGCCATTTCTGAGCAGGAAACAGTACAGTTTGTAGATTCTTCACACACATATGCACATGGGTCTGAAATGAATTGGGAGGATGCAGAACGTGCAAGGTAAAGTGAAGGACCATTCTTTTTTTGCCCTCCTCCCCATCTTGGGCTGCAGCAACCATGGGGCCAAAAGGAAAGGTGTTGAGTTTGCTGCCCCTCTCCTTTACCCCTGAAGCTATTGGGCCATAGCTCAGTGGTAGACCACATGGTTGGCATGTAGAAGGTCCTTGGTTCAATCCCCAGGGAAAGAATCCTGCCTGAAAGCCCGGAGAACTGCTGCCAGTCAGAGTTGACAAACCTGGGCTAGATGGATCAATAGTCTAACTCGGTATAAGGCAGCTTCCTATTTTCCTATTGGGGGGTAGTGCTAGGCCCATCACTGCTTTACTTTCAGCCACCTGAACATCCAGCTCCAGCTGACCAAGGAAGGGCATCTATGCACAGGTTGTTTGAACTATGAGGCTTTTAGGGAAATTAATTAACGTATATAATTGTTAAATAATGTTAGATGCCCTAAGATGTCAAGTTAGGACAGGATATACATTTTAATAAGTAGATCCAAGCCTACTGTATTTGAAGAAATAAATGAGAAATGCATAAGGTAAGCAAACGAACAGAACATTTTTTTCATAAAAATATTCTTTACATATATATGTATACAGATCCTAAGATATAAACAAGATATTATCAGCTGTCCTTGGCTGATGATACAAAGAAACCTTTAAGTTTAAATGGGGGAATTATAAATACATGTAATGAAGTTACAAAAAGTGGTTCTTAAAGGCCTGTATTTTGAATATATATATGTGTGTGCGTGTGCGTGTGTATGCATGCGCGCGTGTGTGTGTGTGTAAAGCGGCACAACATCAAAGCAACAAGAAAGTTCTGGATCCACTATTGATGTAGTCAGTCTTAAGTTAAAATATATAAGAAAAATAGATGAGGATGGAAGCTTAAATCTGTTTTTCATATATAAAAGTTTTCATATATAAAAGCCCAATTTAAGAGCAAGGGGGATAGACTGGATGACCTCTGAAGATAAGGGAGCCTTAACATAAATATGACTCTATATTTACTTTAGTGATATGAGGGTGTTTAAATTATCCCCCTCATGCATTCACCAGACCTGAGATGGGGAAGCGGGTGGGACTGTTGCTGTTAGCCACACAGCCCAAAGCTAATGCTCTCACTGGTCACACTCCCCTGGTGCTGTACAAACACAAGTGATGAGAAATATCCCTAGGCACATAGGGCACTTCCATGGAATTGGGAACCGTGGGTAAGGGAGCAATCCTATAGCTTCTAGATAGTGGCTAGATGGCCATAGGATATGCCATTTTCCCCAGAGAACCAACCTCTCCCCACTTCCGCACTGCCTCAGAGGCAGCGCAGAACAGCCCCGTCCTCCGTGTTCACAAGAGGAGCGTGGAGTGGCTGCAAAGGGGCGTGTCTGGGGGCATTCCGGGGCAGGGAGAGCTTAGCTGCCTGTATGACACATCCTATGTGTCGCACCGCAGCCTCCCTCCCCACTCCATGTTCCCACGGCTAGACAGCTGCAATCAGCTCTCTAGCCAAAAAAGCAGGGCAGGAGAAGCACGGAGGGAACGATCCCCTCCATGCTTTTCCTGCCCTGCTTTGGATAGGTGGTCGCATCTGAGTTCGGAGGCAGCCACCTATCTCGATAGGATTATGCCCTAAGAGTCCTATACAGAATACAGTACTTTCTCATTAACACCAAAAATGCTACCACCCAGGGGGCATGGACAGTGGTCATATTGTTTTAGGATGTGACCAGTAGCACATCTTTCTTCCCCTTGCACACTTGGTGATTGTGTGAAGGGGGTCAGTTGAACATTTTTATAGAGCCAGCACAGATGTTATTGAGAGGAGGCTTATGCATGCAAATAATAGCTGCTCATGCAAGTGGGTTTCCATATATTACTAGCATAGTTAGAGGAGGTTCTCATAGAAGATTACAGCAACTACATCCATGAGTAGGGTGTGCCCAAGAAGCAGAATCTTTTTTCCATGGAAGTAGCCACTTAGATTGTCCATGAATGACCACTCTCTCTGACGTTTGTACTGCTTGCACAAATAGTGAGCAGCGTGTGTGTGCATGTTTAAACCATGCAATATAGCACCTGCACAAGCAGCTCTTGGCTGCTTGATAAACTTAATTCCTTTGCTTCCAGTCAGGAGGCTTTTTGTTTTTCATTCTGACTGAAGAATGTTATTTGTATAGGGTTATGGCAGAATTTTTAAAAAAATTAATGACTGCTATACTAGATATAGCATTAGCCAGTGTTAGGTATTGCAGAAATCAGATTATACCTAGCAATGCATTTTGGGAAGCAGGAGCAATAGCTGATCTCCATTTATGAAAACATAAAGGCTGGCTGTAACTCTGATCTGCCTCTTGCCATAAGTGAAACACACAGGTCCCTGAGCTGGCATGCAGTAGAAATGCAGAGAAACATGGCAGTCTCCATTTTGATGGTGTATCTGAGGGCAGTCTCCATTTTGAGGGCCCATGCAGACCTCATGGCCATAACGCCTGGCCAAATTTGGGGGATTTATTTCTTCCCTTATCCCCTGCTTTTTTTGCCGGATGAAGAGTTCTGGGGAATTCAGAAGCTTACATGATGTTGTGGCATTTTGGTTGGTGCTAATAAAGGTATTGACCAACTGTGGATTTTGGATTTTTTTCCCCCAGGGACAAACTCGGCCACCTTTGTTGTTGTGGGGGAGGGGGGCAATGTGTAAGTGACCACCCTACTTTGTGTAGCTTTTTGTCACATTCAAATAACAAGTTGCAAATAACAGAGAATAAAGTTTGCATAGGAATTTTTCCCTGGATGACTTTATACAGCCCCAACTTTTTATAGGCTTTTCTAAACTTTTATAGATTCTTTGAACAGGTTCAAACATTTCTAATCTGGACATATTTAAAAAGTGGGATCTGATCTTGCTGTATAGAATGTGTAATTCCTACTGATGGTTTAACAATTCTATCAAATACCAACTGTGTGTAACTGCAAATATTCTGTTTTTCCCAGACATTACAAGTTGTTGATGGAGGTTGAAATTTAGAGCTTGAATTACTATGTAAAATGTGATCTTTCTGGAGCTAACATAACATGGCATCATTTATCCTATGGGGCTAGTACAGATAAAATGTAGCTTAGCCCTTAGAGGGAGAGACACTTCGAACCATACCCTCCAGCACATACCTTCTCCATAAACATACAACAATAGCAAGGGGGAAACCACTAGTGAAGCTTCTCAAGGAAGTAATGGGAAATTACCCCAATTACCCAGCAGATTCCTGTAAATAAATAATTCTAGAAAGTCCCATTTGATAACTTTAAACTAACAAGAAAAACCCTGTAGTAACAAAGAACAAGTACCTAATGTGTATGTAGGGAACTTATTTAGATTGTGTAACTTCATATTTCACCATGGAATAGTTCCTTCTTTGGACAATGATCTTACTGTGTCCCCAGCACCCTGTTGTTCAGGCAATGTGGAGTTGGTGCATGTAGAAAACACAACTTCATTGATTACAGCTTGAATAGATGTGGTGGAGCATAGAGCTTGGATCCAGTCCTTGGTCAGCCTGCCTGATGGCTCGTACCTACCAACCCAGCCCAAATGGTGGGTGGGTGCGGGGAGAGGCATGAGTCTGGGGCCCACTGTGGCATAAGCCATTCACCTGAGCCCTTCCTGCACCCCTGGGTGTGGACTGTTTGCTTGCCCCAAGCTGGGCTGGGTCTTGAAGCCACAGCTCCAAGACGCCTTATGGGAGCCCAGTCCTGCTCCCCCTTTAAAAAGGATTCAGCCCAGTGACTCAAATGCCTGCCCCAAAGTTGTGACTTTAAGATTAACCATGAAGGAACATGCAATAATAATATGCCAACCAGGATAATGCATGCCACCCCATGTAGCTATGCAAAGCAAAAACCTGCACCTCTTGCCAGATCATGGCCACAGCCCTGTCAACCTGTGGCTAACCCTGTTCATAGCTAGCTGCGATTATATTCCTAGGCGTGGATGGCTGGGAAAGTCAGCCTTCCAACTACCACTGCTGTGGCCTGGGTCTCTCCACATGTGTGTCCAAGGGGTGGACCAGAGGGAGAAAGTTCTCTCTCTGGTCCATCCCAAATCCCTGCCCCAACCGTCTAATTAAAGCCAGACTGAACCAGCCGCCTGCCAATCCTACAGTTCCACAGCAGCAGCCACAGACCCCGCTGCTTCCCTCCTGGCTCCCCACACACATGCCAGCACAAATCCAGATCCCAGTAAGTTAGGATTCATTTCTTACTGGTGACATATGTGTAGCTGGAATACACATAAAAGGCTCCGTGGTTTGTTTCACATAGTGATTGTTTATGTACAAATAAGCAAATACATTATTGGTGGTCTTAGCAGGGGTCATTTTGATTATCATTAGTTCCACAACACTTGCAGCACATTCCTGTGCATGTTTACTCAGAAGTAAGTCCACTATGTTCAATGAGGCTTATTTGTAAGTAAGTGTATATAGTATTGCAGTCATAGGCTGCTACCCCAGCAGATGCATGCATCCAGTAAATGACACTGCCACAGCACAAGTCCATAAACATAAATAATTAGTACAGTTTTACGTGTTATACAAATTAAGAAGAGTTCTTTTCGCCTTAGGGCTGACTAAAATTTCTGTGTTCACGTATAGATACTGCCAAAATTCACTTCTGTGTAGTAGCACATCCACAGTGGACTTGCAGCTTTTGTGAACTGTTTAGTACATGGATCAGTTCGATCCTGTGGAAAGCCCCCATGCCAGCCCAAGCACGTTACAAACATTGTGGTCCCACATGGAACCGTTGCCACATGCTTCTGGGAGCCTCCATATAGGAATGTAAACTTGAATTATCCCCCATTGTAACTATCTCTGATGCCACCATTATTATGGCATCATTGTAACTACCATTATTATGGTAGTACCTTGACAACATTGGTGGGACTAGGAGGTTTATTTGTATCCTAATGAACATACTTATTCGGTAGTCATAAGCGCTATGATGAGAGGGCCTAAGGGGGCAGTAATCATATCAAGAAGGTAGATAGCCTAGTATATTTCAGATTATGTAACTGTATCATTTCTTCCTGGGTGATTGGATAGAATACTTCCTCCAATCTTTTCCTTATATCTGCATTCGTCATAGGGCCAGAGACATGATTTAATTGAAAAAGAACATTCAAGGAGGATTATGGAATACCCTGAAGGGGGTCAGGCTCCCATCAGCCCTATATGGCTACAGTCCTGGTGTTCACACGCCTAGATAATGGATATCCATATCACAAGTGGAAGAAGTGGAGATCTGGTCAGAACCACACAATTACACTTGGCAGAGGTTCACAATGACTTAATATTTCCTCTCTTTTTCTTTATCATTAGGTAACTGTGGCCACCCAGCTAGGTTGGACTTTGCTGAATTAGCTGACAAATATAAAGCCAAGAATTCTTTTCCTGTTGGCTCGATTGTGAAATACACGTGCCGTCCAGGCTATATCAAACCACCTGGTTTGGACTACTCCAGTACATGCCTTAAAAACCTGGAGTGGTCTGAAGTTCAGGAACTCTGTCAAAGTGAGACTCTTGGCATTCTTGAAATACTTATGAGGGAGATGGAGTGGAATGTATTATCTCTACATTTTTAATATAAGAGGTGAATTGTCGTGCAGTTCTGCCCTTGTGAATTTTGTATTTATTTATTTTAAATGAAATAGACATAAACTTTGAATAAGTTTTGCACTCTAGGGTACTTTGACATTAAAAGGGAAAATAACATTTGTCTTGTTTTCTGCTAGGAAGATCATGTGGATATCCAGGAGAACCAGACAATGGCAGGTTGATTGCACTAGAAGATCTTCTCTTTGGTTCCACTGTAAATTTCATTTGTGATGAAGGGTAAGGCTGCCATTTCCCACCTTAGTATCTCAAATAGCTTCATAAGAAACAGAAATAAAACTTTTATCTTCACTTAATCTCCCAAGCAGGGAAACCGTCACTGACTGATTTCTGCTGCAGTTTTAAAGACACAGAACTCTTGCCAAAAAATAATTAGTAACCCTAGGGATTATTTTCTAATCCTAATGCTATGCATGTTTGTTCAGAAGAAAATCACAGAGTTCAATGGGACTTGCTCCCAGGTAAGTGTAAATAAGATTGCACCTTACTGCGAAACAATATATTCGTCGAGATGCGATTTTGTACTCCATTGTGCATGGTTTATAACGCCACATTATATAGCCCAGAAAAGCCACGTATTGTTCTCTCAAAGGATATCAGCTAATTGGAATACTGTGCATCTGGGCTGTAACCATGCACAAGGACTGAACATCTTCAGAAATATCTGCAGAATACTGGCTGACAAGGAAAATGCTTTCCTGTAATAGTCCCTCAAAAACACAGCTGTATTGTTTTTAGTGATCTTATGTAAGCTGCTCTGGGAGCCTTTTCAGCTGAAGAGTAGGGTAAAAATGCTTTAAATAAAAAAATACATTCAGATTCCAAGCACTTATATTCTATGCATCTCATGAGAAAGAAGGTAACAAACCAATTGCTTCTGTCTCAATACAGGTACAGACTAATTGGGAAATCTTCCAGGCAGTGTGTGATATCGGACCAAACAGTCGTGTGGACAGGTGTCATTCCCATTTGTCAGCGTAAGTAAGCAGTGTCTAAATAGCATGTATCTAAACAGTAATCATGTTTGGCATCAAGAACACTGCAAAATTAATCTGGTGCAGATAGGAAAGGGTAAATAAATTTGCTCACTCTAGTCCAGCAGCATCACAGACACAGATCAAGGTCACAGGTTGTCCTTGGTAAAATATAGAATTGAAAAGGTGCCTTCATGAAGCGCAGTATTAAAAACTGGGCCCAGTATACTGCTAATTTCTCTTGTGCACACCCCTTCTTTCTGTATGTATCCTCATTGGACATTGGCAATCACTCTGGCCCACATAAACTTATTTACTGCTGTTCAAAATAAAGTAGATGTCATTCCCATCCTGGAGCATGCCCCAATGAAGTGAATTAGACATACACAAGATTAGAGTTTTGTAAAGATAATTTAGTATAGTGAAGTTCGTACACAAGATATTACTGGTAGATTGTCGGAAGTTAATCTAAATTGGTATAGGTAAATTTTCATTATAAAGAGATGGTTAAAACATTGTTAATGAAAGAACTTTACATGGATGTGACAGGAGGATGAAGGTTGTTTTAATTACATGACATTTACATAATTTCCAGGGAGTGTATCTGAATGTAATGAATGCCAGACATAACTGATAGATATGATGTACTACTTCTGCAATGTCATACTAACCTTTTGTGCCTGTGTGTAATGATCTAATAGTCAGAAAATAATTCCCAGTGTGTTGGGTAATACTCCCATCAGATGAGTATTCCAGTTAATGAAATCCACACTAAATATTCAGGGCTTTTCTAAACAAGGAATTTATCATACGCTCCTCATTCTCTACTCATGATTGTTTACTGGTTCTTTAGACAATGTCATGACCTTCCAGTTTCGCTTCTGTGTCTAGCAAGCACTTCTGGAGAATTATTTTAGAGCAGGGAAAATGTGGCATTTAATTGTGAAAGTGAAAGAAAGTGCTGTTTCTTATTGTGTATTTGTGCTATTCCGCTATACCACAGTGCCACCTAGAGATTATATAGCAGGAAAGGAAACACTGTTTGTGTAGTGCTCGGATCTCAATACTGCAATGAAACCAAAAGTAGATACAGTGGATTAACAGCAGATTAACAGCTGCATGTACAAAAGCTCTCAAAATCATGTTTTGATTGAAAAAATAAAGACATAACTGTGCTCAAGCACTCTCATTATAATTTCATTTGTTCCAATATTTGTAGCCTTTTCAACAGTTTGACATCATGTCTTTCTGCTTTTCTTTGAAACATGACAGAAAGTTTACATTTTTTAAAAAAAATCTCAAGTATGATGGTAGCCATCTGCTGTTGTTATTCTCCACTAACTGGTAACCAGAAGTATAGTGTTCCTGATAGTAGGATTGCATTTCTTGTTATCATGGTTAGTATTTATTTTATTTTATTTATTACATTTATTAATCGCCCATCTAGCTGGTCACCCAGCCACTCTGGGCGATGTACAAAGCATATAATAAAACAGTTTAAAACAATAAAATTCTACAATAAAAACATTTTCTAAAATACCCTAACCCACCCCAAATACCTGCCTGAACAACCACGTTTTTAATGCATGATGGAAGCTCATTAAAGAGGGGGCATGGCGGAGTTCCCTAGGGAGGGAGTTCCGCAGAGTGGGGGCCACCACAGAAAAGGCCCTTTCCCTTGTCCTCACCAGTCTAGCTATCCTGGCTGATGGGACAGAGAGAAGGCCATCCGAGGCTGATCTTGTTAAGCGGCCTGTCTGGTGTTGCTGGAGGTGCTCCTTAAGATAGGCTGGGCCGGAACCATATAGTAATAGGCATTAGCAGACTTGTTATCCACAATCTATCAATCCAAACACATGGTTCGAGAGACCTCAAACATCCTAGTAGGGACAGAAAAATATAAATATACTTTTTCTAACCAGTTGGTGCATGCTTTCAAAGAGAGGGCTCCACTACCAATTATTGCTCTTCTGCTGTAAGCCAACAGCTGGATTGCCAGTGACTGTCGACACTTCAGGGGAATCTAGAACTTTTTTTTATGTGTGCATCTAATAGCTGTGTGGATAGTGTTATCCTCTCGTCTTTCCCCAACCCTCATGGTCACCTCACTCCTTCTCACATTTTGAAGCAGCTTCTCGACACCAGTTTAGCCATGTTTTTTGGTATGTGTTTATGCGTTTGAATTAGTGACTGCACATACATTTTTAAAATGGTTAATTATGTTATTCCACTACAGTGCAATTGCTGAAGTAATTTTTAAAAAACAAAAACAAGTGCCTGGATTGCAGTTGTACAGATTTGCAACCAAGTCGTGCACATGTTTACTCAGAAGTAAGTGGTCCAGTCTTGCCCTGTGTGTAAGTCGATTTTCCAACTTCCACTTCTATCTCACTTATCTCATTCAAATCAAGAAAGTGAAGCAGAGGCAAGGTGAGCCACCCAGTAGTTTGTAAGCTTTATCCTCATAACCCTGGCTCAAAGGAGACTCCAGAGAGAGGAATTCCCCTTGTGTGAGCATAGCCTTGTGTTTTAACAGAAAGTTTCAGCACCCACCTCAGAGCTATAAGCCACCCAAATCACTCCCAGTCCATTTCATTTGGTCTCTCTCTCTCTCTCTCTCTCTCTCTCTCTCTCTCTCTCTCTCTCTCACACACACACACACACACACACACACACACACACGTTCTTCTGTCCTCTTCCTTCTCAATCAACATACTCTAGGAAACAAAGCTCCAGGCTAATGCTACTTTATTGGTTAATGACTAGCTTCATTACAAATGCACATTCTAGGAAACTCTTAGACTGCAATGAACTACCTAATCCACACATCTACGAATATCAATAGAGGAGAGGATGCGAAGTGGAAGTTAGGAAAGTTGCCAGCAGTCTGGGCAAGAACTTCACGGCCAAGCTAGCTTCACAGGGATGCTCCTCCCTTAGGGCGGCTCCCTCCTACGTTGGCTATCACGTTTGGCCAACCTGGAGGAGCGTCTTAGCTCGGCCCCTAACTTTTCCCACTTTGCTCTGTGACTGACCCTTGCGTCCCTCAAGTCATGCCCTTGTTCCCCCAACTTCGTTCTCATGGTGGAGGAATGAGGGAGCCATTCAGCCTGTTCCATTTGTGTGTCAAGGTCTTGGGAAGAAAGTTTCACCATATCTGGGCTCACTGAGGAGGTTGCCTCCCTCCGTTCTGGCTGTTACCATTCTGAATCTAAGCTGCCAGACATCTCCATACGCTCAGATTCACTACATACACACACCCACACCCACACACACACACACCCCACCTTCCCACCCCAAAAATGGCACTCAAGGCTCCTCTCAGAAATATCTGGTTCTCAGGAACCCCCATCTCTAGTCTCCTTTCACCCCCAGTTATAGCACCCCCCATTCCTCCCTTATTAACTCCACTTTACTCCCCTCTGGCCAGTCTCTCCCCATTTTCCAGGTCAAATCCATTTTCCAGGTCAAGACCCTCACCTCATCCCCTTTAGGTTTTCAGCCTCCCCAGTCATATCCCGTCAATACTTTCCTTATTAAATCCCCCCCCCATTTACCACATGAACCCATCCCCTGTCATAGCCCATATGACACCCCTCCCCTAATTTTCTCCATTATTCCCCACACAACAGACCTCCAACCCTCATTTTCCTTTCAGGTTCTCTTCCCACCCCCTCCTCAGTTTGGAGATAAGGTTGGATCCAGTCTTAGTCATGCTTAGAGTATACCCATTGAAATCAATGAGACTTAAGTCAGTCATGACTAGCTTGCCTCATTGATTTCAGGGGCTATACTCTAAGCATGACTAAGTCTGGATCTAACCCACAGAGGCAAAGTATTATGAGAGAGGGAGAACGCTACCCATTGCATAATTTTATCATGTTATGTCCCCCTCTTAGTCATCTTTTTATTCTAAATTAAGAATCCCTAACCACTTTAGCCCACTCCCTGGTCATATTGGTTGTCCTTTTCTGCCTGCTTTCAAACTTTATTATATCCTTTTTGAGATGAGGTGACCAGAACTGTACACAGTATTCCAAATGTGGTTACACCATAAATGTGTGTACAGATATTATGATTGTAAGACTGAGGGCAGGGGCTGTTTTTCTTACTGCTATCTGTAAGCTGCTCTGGGAGCTTCCTTTTTTCTTTTTTCTTTTTTGCTAAAACGTGGGGTTAAAGTGCTTTAATACATAATATTATAAATGACAGTGCCGTCATCCATTAGTATTTCTCCTTTATTTCATATTCAGCAGTTACATAACTACTATTGCCTAAAGTGTCTATCTGCGTAGAATTTTAATTTTGTGCCTCATTGTTGGACACTTTTAGTGTTAAATTCCAACTGGACAGCCTTATATCTTTTATTCTGTCTGTGCAAACAAACTAGACCTTGGAGTGATCACAATAAATATTCTTCCTGCTCCCTTTTGAAAGTATTATGTCCCAAATCTGCATGCCAAATCACATTTGCACACTTTCCTAGAAGTAAAACCCATTGAGCTCTGTGGAGTCTACTTCTGAGTACATATGTATAGAATCGCATTGCTAATGTGCATGGGAGGTATTAAATTACAAACAAATAGAAAATGCTAAACATGTGAGATTAACCAAGGCTTCCTTCAGCTAGCAATCTCTGTTAGTTGCCATCACAACACCGTTTGGCAATTAGCCCTGTATGTCAGTTATGTGAAGTAAAAAACAACTTTCTGTGTTTGACTTAAACATGCTGCTCATCGTTTTGAGTGTTCCTGTATTCTTTGGGGGTGGTGAGGTCCTAATCAGTCTCTTCATACCACTCATTACTTAATGAATCTCTATCACAGATCCATCACACACCCCAATTATTTTTAATTGCCTTTTCATTTATAGTCTCCAAAAAAGTACAGATCAAGCAGTGTGAGCAAATGACACAGGTGAGTAAGTAGCCTCTGCTGGTGTCCTTAAGGAGCCCTACTTGCCCAATATGCAGCTGCTAAAGTCAGACACGACTGAACGACTGAACAACAACAACAAAATAAAGTATTAAAAACAGCAAACGTCTTCCATTGTAAATTGTAGTGCTTGTTCTGACTATGTGATGTGGACATGATGGGACTCCAGATATGTTTTCCCCCAGTGATTATTGGTTGCGTTTTGTAGATAACGTTGCATTCATTCTTTACATAGTCCTTTGGATTCACTGTGGGAGGCAGGATCTACACTAGGGATTTTTGCCAGCATTCTAATGCTTGGCTCACTGGTATGGCACCCGATGCACACCCCAGACCGACCTCCTCACGCTATTTCTGCCATTATATCCTGGATTTCTTCAGTCCAGTTGTATCACCATTTTTAAAATATGTTGTGTTTTCTATGCTGTATATATTTCGGTGTGTACTAAACTTGCAGTACTGTTCTGGGACGAGGAGGAGCGGCTTCAGCAAGGAGGGGGGACAGGCTGGGGGGAGTGACGCTGCAAGGAGGAAGTATCCCACATTACTGTCCTCAGGCAACAGAAGCAAGAATGGGCTTTTAAAAAAAATATTTGCTAATGTGCACCTGCGGGAAGTGTGATTCTGAATTACACAAGCCTCTCACATCTGTGAATAATACAAACCTCTGGCAAGTGCTGGGCGAGGAAGGATGCTCATGAGCAGCCTTGGCAAAACAGCAGCAGCTTTGAGGAGGAGATAAGCCCGATCAGCCTTCAACTGTTTTCCCTTCTCCCCGCCCCCGGGCCTCAATCTCTCTCTCTCTCTCTCTCTCTCTCTGCCTTGCTCAGCGAACTGGAGACTGAATACAGTGCTGCTTCCCCTCCCCGCCCACCCTGCCTTTGAAAAAAAAAGTTTGGAATGTCTTTTCAAGCCTTCCCAATTCTCTCCTTTGTGTTTTTTATTTCCTTGCCTCAAGGAACAACTAGCTGATAACGTGCCATATACATGTCTGTTCAGAAGTAAATTATATTGTCCTCAATGGCACTTACTCCTGGGAAAGTCAACACCAGAGAGGGGAGTGCATTAGCTTTCCGGAATTGCTTTTGAGTGGAGCGGGACAGAGGGGCTGGCCTTGCTGGCTTCATCCCATGGGAGGTGGGAGGATGGCCACAGCACCACAGCCCCCCTTTTCTCTCCCCACCCCCTTCTCCTCCATGATTTGGGGGGGCAGAAGGAGCTGTGAATTACTTAAAAAAAAAAATCTCCACTCCTTCACACCATCAAAGATGTGCATAGGCTTAATGGATGTAAAAAGAAAAGAAGAAGAAAAAAAAGGAAACATAAAGGCCATTTCCCCAGTCACCTTTCCAGCTCTTCCTGCTTCTCCCACAACTGCATTTGTGTGTGACACAAGGTCATGTTTTCAACTCAGCAGATATTGCACTGTATTCAGTAGCATGTGCCCCAACAGTGGTAAATGTGTTTTGCATGAATACCGTGGCAGTGCTCCCTGACACATGGAAAGGGTTCTAGTGTAGATTAGCTCTCGGTGTCTCAGGTAACTGCCATTAGGTAAAAAGTAGTTCTTGTGAAAGCAGAACAAATCACCCACATATTTATCTTTAATATATACCTTCTGCCTCTCTCTAGCTATTACATGTTCTCCACCACCAGATACTCCCCATGGCAAGCACACTGGCATATATTTGGTTGAATTCTCCTTTGGGACAGCTGTAAGATACACCTGTGATGAAGGCTACCCTCTTGTCGGGAATGCCTCTATTTACTGTACTACTAAGGATGGGTCAAAGGGAGTATGGAGTGGCCGTGCATATTGTGGAGGTATGGCTTTCACATATTGTATTACTAGTAGTAGTAGTAGTATTCCTCTTCCCCTTCATGGATCACTGCCTTGTTGTGGCAAAGGGGCTTGCGTAACTCAGTGAAGCCATAAGCTATGCCGTGCAGGGCCACCCAAGACGGACAGGTCATGGAGGAGAGTTCTGACAAAATGTGGTCCACTGGAGAAGGAAATGGCAACCTACTCCAGTATTCTTGCCAAGGAAACCCCATGGAACGTATCACAAGGCTAAAAGAGATGACACCGGAAGATGAGCCCCTCAGGTCGGAAGGTGTCCAATATACTACTGGGGAACAGCAGAGGGTATTTCCAAGTAGCGCCAGAAAGAGTGAAGCGGCTGGGCCAAACCCGAAAGGACACTCAGCTGTGGATGTGTCTGGTGGTGAAAAGAAAATCCAATGCTGTAAAGAACAATATTGTTTAGGAACCTGGAATGTCAGATCAATGAATCAAAGCAAGCTAGAGGTGGTCAAACATGAGGTGGCAAGATTGAACATCGACATCTTGGGAATCAGTGAACTAAAATGGACAGGCATGGGCGAATTTAATTCAGGTGACCATCATATCTACTACTGTGGGCAAGAATCCCTTAGAATAAATGGAGTAGCACTCATAGTCAACAAAAGGGTGGGAAAAGCAGTACTGGGGTACAATCTTAAAAACGATAGAATGATCTCAGTACAAATCCAAGGCAAACCATTCAACATCACAGTAATTCAAGTCTATGCCCCAACCACTGATGCCAAAGAAGCTGAGGTTGATCGGTTCTATGAAGACCTACAACACCTTCTAGAACTAACACCAAAAAAAGATGTCCTCTTCATCATAGAGGATTGGAATGCTAAAGTAGGAAGTCAAGAAATCACCGGGATAACAGGCAAGCATGGCCTTGGTGTACAAAATGAAGCAGGACAAAAGCTAATAGAGTTTTGCCAAGAGAACATGCTGATCATAGCAAACACTCTTTTCCAACAGCCCAAGAGACGACTCTACACATGGACATCACCAGATGGTCAATATCGAAATCAGATTGATTATGTCCTTTGCAGCCAAAGATGGAGAAGCTCTATACAGTCAGTAAAAACAAGACCTGGAGCTGACTGTGGCTCAGATCATGAGCTTCTTGTTGCAAAATTTCGGCTCAAATTGAAGAACGTAGGGAAAACCACTAAACCATTCAGGTATGACCTAAATCATATCCCTGATGAATATACAGTGGAGGTGAGGAATAGATTTCAGGGATTAGACCTGATAGACAGAGTGCCTGAGGAACGATGGACGGAGGTCCGTAACATTATTCAGGAGGCAGCAACGAAATCCATCTCAAGAAAAAGAAATGCAAGAAAGCCAAGTGGCTGTCTGATGAAGCTTTACAAGTAGCTGAGGAAAGAAGGGAAGCGAAAAGCAAGGGAGAAAGGGGAAGATATATGCAACTGAATGCAGAGTTCCAGAGAATAGCAAGGAGAGACAAGAAGGCCTTCTTAAATGAACAATGCAAAGAAATCGAGGAAAACAACAGAATGGGAAAGACTAGAGATCTCTTCAAGAAAATCGGAGATCTCAAGGGAACGTTTTGTGGAAAGACGGGCATGATAAAGGACAAAGAAGGCAGGGACCTAACAGAAGCAGATGAGATTAAGAAGAGGTGGAAAGAATACACAGAAGAACTGTACAGGAAAGATCTGAATGTCCCTGATAGCCATGATAGTGCGGTCACTGAACTTGAGCCGGACATCCTAGAAAGTGAAGTCAAGTGGGCCTTAGGAACCATTACTAACAACAAAGCTAGCAGAGATGACAGTATTCCAGCTGAGCTATTTAAAATCCTGAAAGATGATGCTGTTAAAGTGCTGCATTCAATATGCCAACAAATCTGGAAAACTCAACAGTGGCCACAAGACTGGAAAAGGTCAGTTTACATTCGAATTCCAAAGAAGGGCAATGCCAAAGAGTGTTCAAACTACTGCACAATTGCGCTCATTTCACATGCCAGCAAGGTGATGCTCAAAATCCTACAAGCTAGGCTTCAGCAGTATGCGAACCGAGAACTACCGGAAGTACAAGCTGGGTTTCGAAGAGGCAGAGGAACTAGAGATCAAATCGCCAACATTCGCTGCATCATGGAGAAAGCAAGAAAATTCCAGAAAAACATCTATTTCTGCTTCATTGACTATGCTAAAGCCTTTGATTGTGTGGATCACAACAAACTGTGGCAAATTCTGAAAGTGATGGGAGTACCAGACCACCTTACCTGTCTCCTGAGAAACCTGTACGAGGGTCAAGAAGCAACAGTAAGAACCAGAGATGGAACAACCGATTGGTTCAAAATTGGGAAAGGAGTACGACAAGGCTGCATATTGTCACCCTGCTTATTTAACTTATATGCAGAGTACATCATGAGAAATGCCGGGTTGGATGAATCACAGGTCGGAATTAAGATTGCTGGGAGAATTATCAACAACCTCCGATATGCAGACGATACCACCCTAATGGCAGAAAGTGAAGAGGATCTCAAGAGTCTCTTGTTGAGGGTGAAAGAGGAGAGTGCAAAAGCTGGTTTGAAACTCAACATTAAAAAAATGAAGATCATGGCATCTGGCCCCATCACTTCCTGGCATATAGAAGGGGAAGAAATGGAAGCAGTGACAGATTTTACTTTCTTGGGCTCCAAGATAACCACACACGGTGACTGTAGCCATGAAATTAAAAGATGCTTGCTCCTTGGGAGGAAAGCTATGGCAAACCTAGACAGCATAGTAAGAAGCAGAGACATCACCTTGCTGACAAAGGTCCATCTAATCAAAGCTATGGTTTTCCCAGTAGTAATGTATGGCTGTGAGAGCTGGACTATAAGGAAGACTGAGCACCAAAGAATTGATGCTTTCGAACTGTGGTGCTGGAGAAGACTCTTACGAGTCCCCTGGACTGCAAGGAGGTCAACTCAGTCCATACTAAAGGAAATCAACCCTGAGTGCTCATTGGAAGGACAGATACTGAAGCTGAAGCTGAAATATTTTGGCCACCTAATGCGAAGAGAAAACTCTCTGGAAAAGACCCTGATGCTGGGAAAGACTGAAGGCAAAAGGAGAAGGGGACGGCAGAGGATGAGATGGCTAGATAGCATCACCGATGCAATGAATATGAACTTGAGCACCCTCCGGGAGAGAGCGGAGGACAGGAAGGCCTGGCGTGCTATGGTCCATGGGGTCACGAAGAGTTGGACACGACTGAACGACTGAACAACAACAACAAGTATTCCTCTTTAGAAAAGTCCAACTTGCATGAACTCCTAGCATGATAAGCTGGCAATATTGAGGCAAGCATTGCACCAATGTTATTTCCCAACAAGAATGGTAACAAATCCACATTCCTGAGCTATCAGGAATACTAAGGCATCTGTCCATGATATTGCCATCAGCTATAGGCAAAAAAACAGAGAGCAGCTCTATTCCTTTTCTTCTTCCCTTCATTGGTCTAAAACATACCTTCTGTGCAGTGATTCAGTGTCCAACACCTGTGGTTGAGAACGGAAAAATAGTGGCTGGTGAATCCGACACCTACACATCCAACCAGAGAGTTACATTTGACTGCAGTGCTGGCCACACGATAGCTGGCTCGAGGGAGAGCCATTGCCAAGCGGATGGCAACTGGGACCCTCCTCCACCTCTCTGCAAATGGGGCAAGTATGACTATGGAGCTCCCATATTAAGACAGCCATATTCCCAGCAAGAAAAATGATTAGCTGTCCATATTCCTGAGCTATCATAGCTTAATCCACCTGTCCGTGACACTGCAGTAGCTAGTGGAATGAATACAAAGAGAACATGCCATTTCTTTTTCTTTTACCCTTCATTGCTCTGTACTTATACAAATATGTTTGCTTTGCAGTGACCCAGTGTCCACCTCCTCAAGATGAAAATGGAAGGATAGTGGCTGGTTCTTCTGACACCTACACATATAACCAGAGAGTTTCATTTGATTGCAGTGCTGGCCACAAGATAGCTGGCTCGAGGGAGAGCCATTGCCAAATAGATGGCACCTGGGACCCTCCTCCGCCTCACTGTGAACCGGGCAAGTATGATATATGTGACTAATAATCAGAGTTTCCCTTCAGAACTTCTGTGAGACCAGCAATCCTGTTCCCACTGTACATTGAAGGACACATTTGGATTTTAGAGAATAAATAAATTTTAAAGAATATTTGTGTAAACAAGCAGAATTATATTTTTAAAGGATTCCCCCCACCCCCAATGTACTAGTCCTAGGGATTGGGAAAAGAAGAACGGAAGGTGAAAGATAGAAATAAGCTTTAGGGAACACTAACATAATTTTTTTCAATTAGTTTTAAATCTCTGTCTTTTGTTTTTCTTCTGTCCCAGCTACAAGACTGTGCAGTGTTGCTATGATGTGTTGCTTATAAGAGACTTTTAATCTAAGCCAAAGAAATAAGATGATGGGCTTTTAAAAATATGACAAACAGAAATTCTCTTGAAGTCACACCCTTTGTTCCATTCCTCCTTAAGTTTACGGATTATACTCCTAGTAACTGAAAGTTTTCTTCGGTACCTGCAGTCTACAAACACTGCAGACAGTTTGCTGAACGTTTAATTATTTTCACCAAGAATTGATTGAAAAAGTCAGCTAATGCCTGAAAAGTTTTTTCCCCTGTAAACTTTCTTCAGGCAATAATATGTAGGAAAGGATTTTTAGCACACTATCTTATGCATGTTTACTCAGATGTAAGTCTCACTGTGTTCAGTATGGCTTACTTCTTGTTAAGTGTGCATAGAATTGCCGTCTTAGAGAGCAATCTTATGGTCCTTAGGAGAGTGTCCCAGGAACGATAGGATTGCTCATAACATTCTTCTGAGGCTGGAGACAGCGCTCGCCGCTCTGACCTCGGAAGGGGGAGTCAGAGATCTGCCCCCTCCCCACCCACTCACAGCCAGCATGGAGAGAACTGTACCAGCTGCCTCTCTGAGGTTGGAAATTCAACCTCAGAGACTGGGAAAAGGGGGTGTTCTTGTGAGCAGGGAGGGAAGGAGACCAGAGAGACTGAGATACAACTTATCCTGAGCCTCTTCCAGCCTCCTTCCCTCCCCCTCTGAAGCACTCTCACTAGACAGGCTAAAGAGCCTGTCTAGCAAAATCTGCAGGGCAATAGGATGGGGAGATGAAATTTGCCTCTTCCGCTCCTCCGCCCTGCATTGGATGATTGGATGCCTCTGAGTTTGGGGGCTTCCAGTCACCATGGGTGCAATGGATAATGGTTTAACATAGAGTACATTGTTATATAATCCCAAATGAAACAAAATAAGATAAATTAAGCTGGTCTACACATGCATGCACATGTGTGCACACATTAAAATCAGAAAAGTATATTAACTATCTAAACATGCCATAAATGAAGCAGATTACACTGTAAAGGACAAAAATAAGTTCTTAGTTGTAATGGAACTTACAGGTGGAGAAGCAAGTCTGAAAAAGAGAGAAGTCTCTCCAGATGGAAGTCTTACCATTCTCCACCAGATGGCTGAAGATTTTCACAGATCCAGGGTCTGATTTGACAGTGCAGCTAAAAGAAAAAGCATTTCTTGGCTCTTGCTTTTTAGAGCAGGGGTGAGGAATCTGTGGCTCTCCAGATGTTGGACTCTACCTCCCATCATCCCTAAACAGCATGGCCAATGGCCAGAGATATGGGAATAGTAGTCCAACAACTTCTGGAGGGCCACAGGTTTTAGAGGAAAGGTATGCTAAAGAGGGTTGGAGCTGTGACCTCCTGAAAGTCAGGTAATTCCTGGCCAATCCAAGCTGTGACCTCCTCCTACATGCAAAGCATGTGTTCTCCAGTCAAGCTATGGCTTTTCCCTGTGATCAAGAAAGGGGCTTTATATGATACTGAAGAAAGCTGAAATGTTCAGTTTTACATCAAGGCCTTGTATTAAGTTCTGCAATGCACCCCCTTTTCCAGCTTGCAAATGTGGAGTGTAATGGTGGCTTTACCCTTTCATTTGCAGTCCATGGTTGTGCAAGTCCCAAAATTCAGAATGGAAGAATAAAAAGTTCTCAAGTGCTAGTTAAACCAGCTGAGACCATCACATTTGAATGTGACCCTGGCTACATCCTGAAAGGCAAACATACAATTCAGTGCCAATCAGACAGCACATGGGATTCCCCTATGCCAACCTGTGTCAAGGGTATGTGGCTAGGTTTCAACTTCTAATGAGCAAGAATTCGAGTTACGTTTGGATCTTCCTTGACAATTTCAGATATGAACCAAAAACATTATATGAACAAATTTAATCTAAGCCTACATGTTTTTGAAAAGTTAAAGCGGCTTAGAAATGTCTACAAAACACTATAGAGGGGATTATAAGCCATTTTATCATTCTATAGCGTGTACAAAAGGCAATAGGTTTCTGGTTCTTCTTTGTGGTCTCTGTGCATCACACATATGGGCTCTGTGCCTGCATGGAGCCTTGATTTGGGAAACTTCTTTAGCTGAGGAATTTTGGCAGGAACCCTTCCCCCACCATCCAAGTGTGCATGTCCCTAGAGGGTTCCTGCTTATTCCCTCAGTTCTCTTTCGACTGCCATTGTGGTAGCTTCGTGAGGGAACTTCTCCTGCATTCACTTCATTCTGAAAGCATTTCAAAAGCTGAGGTTTTATTCTACCTTTCTTCTTTCTATCAAAGTGTTCTATCTTTACTCTCCTGTGTCATTTTTATTTATATTTGTTTTTCGCAATCTTGCAATTGCTTACAGGCATATGGCCCTTAGGGTGCCATTTAGAAAGTGTGTCAGTTGTGGAGGCAAGTTACTGCTTACCAACAAACCTTCTCTTTGCCTTTTTTTTGCCTCAGAGGAGGCCACATTGTTGAGGCTGGTCTTCATTGCCAAGCCTTTTCAAAGCTGGTGAGACAAAATCGCTCAGACTGGCTGAAAGCCACTCTGTGGAAATGAGAGTTGGAGGCACTGGAGAAACCAAAGGGTATGGCGCAGAAGCCAACCTCTTCACCAGGAGATTTGCTTGCCACACAGAAGCCTGATCCAGTGTCATGGATGTCGTCCTGTCAACGTTGTACTCCTCCAAGTACACAGGATCCTCCCAGTCTGGGCCGGTCTTTGACGTTTGCACTACCTAAGAAGCTAACCAAGAAGGCTAAAGCTTCTAAACTAGTGAGTATGTCTTCTTCAGAACCTAAAAAGAAGACAAAAACTTCTAAAAAGTCAGATGACTTTACTCGGGATCGAGCGCATCCCCATAATTCGGTTGCGACCCCATAATTCAGTTGAAGACTGTGATGACCTGTATGGTCCCTACTACTCTCCTCATCATCGTAACCCTCCATACTGGGAAAAGAGTTGATACCGTTGGTTCCCATTGGCTATAATATCAAGACCACTGGATTGGGAAGACGTTTTTCACGTGCCCCATCAGACAGCACCTCCTCCTCCATCAGTGGCAAACAACTCAACTACTAGTCGTCCTGCCTCCTGAACAACCACCAGCCATGCTACAGCCACTACCACAAACCATTACTGGTGACGTTTCATCACTTCCTTGCAAGGAAGGTGATAAAGAAGCTCCGCTTCTAGCTCCACTGGGAGAATAGCCACTTTCTGGTATGGAAGGCTATCAGTCTGACATCATATCTCAGTCTTCCTGCCCATTATCCATTACTTCACTTGATGCTGCTACTGGGTCGAATGATGCTATTTCACCATCAGTGGATCTTGGACAATTTTTTAATCAGGTTTTGAGAATGGCACAGTCTCTGGGCTTGGAAACCCACCGAGTGACCTCTACAGTGCAGGATCATCTTCTATTCTCCTCTCTCTTTTCTTCCCTTTTTCTAATATTTCACCCAATACCAAACACCAAAACTCCTAGGCTTTAGCTCTTTCTCCATCCACTTTCTCCCCAAACCCTGCATTTGCTCTAAAACTCTCTCTCAATCCCCCCAAACAGTCTGTTACTCCCCCATTCAAAAATATCAAGCTGAAAGTTCCTCCCCCCACTTTCTCTCTCTTCCTACACACACACACACACACACACACACACACACACACACACTTTCCTGTGCATCCCGGTGTACTTCACTATTGGCTTTAAATGCTTGTCTTTAACCTTCTGAGTGTTAATGTATTTCTAATTCCCCAAATGTATGTATAGTCCTAGTTTCCCTGATGTGTGAAGTTATTGAGACAACAAACACGTCTCGTCATCCAGTCAATTGTGACTTAAAAGTCCTTGTTGGTTCCATCACCCTGCATCGCCACACCTGGCTGAGGTTGGCTGGCCTTCCCCAAGAAACTAGAGCCTGCATCGAAGATCTGCCCTTCAGTGGTCAGGGATTGTTTAATGCAAAGACCAATGATGCATTAGACTTGGTACAAAAGGCCTGTACCATGGCACGTTGCATGGAGTTGATGTCCCAGCAACCATCCTGACAATGATGATGGTTCCGAGGCTCTACTGCCAGGTAACAGCCCCAACAACCGGCTTCATTGCAGCAGCACTGTTCTCAGCTGGTGGCATCGGGAAAGCCTTTCTCAGCTTCAGGTTTCATAGTTATCGCCACAAAACTGACAACAGAAATAAGCAGCACTTTTGACTTGAACACCTTTCTTCATCATCCTTCTGCTCGCCTTCCCATCTTTGGAATTCATCTGTCCTCTTATCATCTGGCATGGTGAAACATCACTTTGGACTCCTGGGTTTGTTCCATCATGAGGGGGAGGGGTTTACAGGATGGAGACCAATGCCCTCCCTCTGCTTGGTACTGTGAAAGTCATGACTCTACTGCCTGTTCTCCATCAAGAGGTTGACAAGCTTCTCAGGAAGGGAGCCATCATGCCTTTTCTGTGTTTGCATCTCCATGTCATGACAGGTTCTACTCCAGGTACTTCATGGTCCTGAAGAAGGATGGAGGGCTCTGGACGAGCTTGGACCTCTAAGAACTAAACCTGTACATTTCACCCAGGAAATTCCACATGGTTTCTCTGGCTACTATCCTCCCTCTTCTCACCCAAGGAGATTGTTTCGCCTCTATCGACCTCAAGGATGTATATTTTTCACATTGCCACATTGCCATTTTTCACATTGCCACAAATGTTACCTTTGATTTGCTATCCTTTCCGATGCCTACCAATTCCAGGTACTATCTTTCGGCCTCGCCATCGCACTGAAAGTATTCACCAAGTGCATGGCAGTTGTCTGCTCCCATCTTCAAATGCAAGGTGTCAAGGTGTACCTGTAAAATGATGACTGACTGTTGGTGGCATCAACATGGAACCATCTCCTTTGGTCAATAGAGATGACCTGCAATCTCCTTCAGAGTCTGGGACTATGTCTCAATCTTGACAAATCTCACCTGCCACCTACACAAGTTCTGCAGTTCATTAGGGCACTGCTAACTCCAACTTGAGCAGAGCATTCCTCTCTTGGGACCAAATGGAGGTGCTAATGTCACTGGCAGAGAAGCTGAATTCTTGCATGTCCATTACAGCACTCAAAACCCAATGTTGATTAGGCCTTATGGCTGCAATGACATCTGTGGTCCACTGCGTTCAGTTGAATATGAGGCCTTTGCAGAACTGGTTCATATGCAACCTTGATACCAAGCTGGATGCCTGTTGGACCAAATTGCGGCCTCCACAGGACATCAGGGACTCCTTACAATGGTGGATGGTGCCAGCCAACCTATCGGAGGGCATGCCCTTACTTCAAACCTCACCATCCCAAGTAGTAACTATGGATGCATTGATCTCAGGATGGGGAGCTCATTGCTTGGGCTCATGGTCCATGGACAATGGTCAGCCATGGAGGTGAGTCAACACATCAGTCTCCTAGAGCTCAGAGAGGCCCTTCAGGCATTGTGGGCAGATTGATCCAGGCCACCTCAGACAATACGACAGTCATCGTGTACCTGAACAAAGAAGGGGATATGAGATTGCTTCCACTCCTTGCTGGAGATCTTTCAGAGATGTTCCCCTTATCTGTCAGACTGTTCATGTTGGTGGGGTGGAGAATGTTTTGATGGACCAGCTTAGCCATACCAGGCTTAACACCCATGAGTGGGAGTTGGACAGATCAGTCCTGAGGACTCTGCTTCAAGGCTGGGGCACACCACATGTGGACATATTCACCACTCAGGACAATGCTGCATGCCAGAATTTCTGCAGCTGAGCAGGTTTCAGTATGGGTTCATGCGGAGATGCTTTCATTCTCAAATGGATGGGAATGTTGTTCGACCTCCCCCCCTCCTACTGATCACCAGGGTTCTGGTGAAAATTGGGACAGATGTTAGGGAATGCATCCTTAGTATTCTGTGGTGGCTCCACCAACTGTGGTTCACCCTGCTGCTCAGAATGGTGCAAGGTCGGTACTGTCATCTCCCATCGCGTCCATCCCTTCTTACCAGGGAGAACAGCTGAATCCAATACCCAGACCTAGCAACTCTCCACTTGATGGCCTGGAGGACTGGGTGACAAAGACTGAACCAGTCCTGGCACTGATACAGAAAATCCTCAATGCTGCTTGTAGGCCCTCTACATAGCATTTGTACGTGAGGAAATAGGCTGCTTTTTCCACCTCTGCTTCTGCTCAAGGTTCCCACCCACTCTGGTGCTCCTTGCACCAAATACTCAAATTTCTCCTCTCCTTCAAGAAAGGACCTAAATTGTCATTGTTATGAGTTTGTCTTCTGTTTCTACTTTTCATTCTCCCATTGAGGGTTTCTCTGTCTTCTTGCATCTGACAGTGAAGAGATTCCTGAAGGGGATCAGTTTGTTCCATGGCACTGAGCTGGAGACTCTGTAGTGTGTAAAGCACTTTCATCCAAGCCCTTTGAGCCACCGGTGACTACAGACCTATGTCTCCTTTCTTGGAAAGTAGCATTTTTGGTGGCTGTTACATCTGCATGCCAAGCCAGTTAACTCTGTGTGCTCAGAACAGACCAGCCTTACCTCACTTTTCACCAAGACAAGGTGGCCCTCAGACCTGATCCCACCATCTTGCTAAAAGTCGTGTCAGATTTTCATTTAAACCAGGGCATTATTCTGCCTGCATTCTTTACTTTCCCATCTACATCTCTGGAGTCAACCTTGCACATGCTTGATGTGCGCTGCACTTTGGCCTTCTGTAAGTCAAGGACTGAATAATTCCGACTCTCACATCACCTGTTGTTCTGTTACTGTGGGAAGCATGAGGGCCAGCTGCCTCGCATCCTGGGTCATAAAGACTATTGAACTATCGTATGAACTGGCTGGACTCGAACTGTCTGTCCCAGTCCAAGCTCACTCTACTTGTGCAGTAGTGATGTCATTTGCATTTGACAGAGGGGTTGCTATCCCCAAACTGTGCCATGCTGCAACATGGTTGACACTGTCTACCTTTATTAGACATGACAGACTGGATGTTTGGGCTAGGGTTGACTGTACTTTCAGTCATGCTGTCCTTTCTTCTGTATTGTAATAGGACACCAACCCATCACCTTGTATGTTAGCTTGCTACTCACCCAGATGCACAGAGACCACAAAGAAGAAAGACAGGTTGCTACCTGTCACTTTAGTTCTTTGAATGATCATCTCTGCATTCACACAACCCACCTGCTGTCCCCTCTTTGGTGTCATACTCAAGTTCAATGTTGGGCACTAAATATAATTCATCTCGGTTCCTCAGTTACAATGTCGGTCTCAAGGAACTGAGGGAATAAGCGGGAACCCACTAGGAACATGTGCACTGGGACGGTGGGGGAAGGGTTCCCACCAAAATTCCTCAGCTATAGAAGTTTCCTGAATCAGGGCTTCACGCAGGTGCACAGCCCATATGTGTGAAAGAACAGATGACTGCTAGAAGAACTACAGTTACAGGTGGCAACCTGTCTTTTTGTGTGGACTGGACTGAATCTTGCAATAGGAATAATATCAAATAAGGATAGGATATCCCATATTAGATGAACAAAGAAAGGGGTACAATGGATATATGCTTTCTTTAGTCTTAATACATATGTGCTATATGAATAACATAAATATATAAATATGAATTATATGGTTATATATAACCCAAAATCCATTTCTCATAGTGTTTATATGGTGGTTATTTAGAACACTTTGAGGTAATGGTGAGTGGAAGTGACACAATGTACTTCTGAATACAGTATTTATATGTGTAATGTTTAATTCGTGTTTAAGAGAATGTACAAAGCATATTTAATTAATCAGACTACCCTTCTGTGGAGGGTTTTTTTCCCCCCAGTTCAGAAGTTGTTTGTTGATTTTCAGTACATTAATAGCCCCTTTTAACATCAGCTATGGATTTTCAAGCTGCTCATTGGCCAGCAGCCTTGTTCTTGAATGCCATGAAGACACTGTTTTCCAGTTCAGAAGGTTTTGGAAATATGCGTTATATCAGTAGTAATGTACAGCATCTACTTTGAGGAGTAGGCTTTAGAAATTTAGCTGTGGAGACTACTGGAAAGTGGGAGCTTGTTAAGACAGAGTTAGGAGGGAGGTTATTAAGAGCAGAATTGAATTTGACCAAGCAAATTTAAGTGGATGTGACAGCTATATTTCACTTATGAAAAGGGACATTTATTTTTCTAGGCTTTAATTCCATTTCTGTGCCTCTCTCAGAGGCCTTTTGGATGAAGAAATGGTGTATAAATCAGTCAATATAAATATGGAAATCAAGATCAATGTTTTTTCTGGGCATTTTAATATTTCATTACAGCTTAGACTATTAAAGGAAAAATGTATGAGTCAGCGGAGACTCATTTCCATATTACAGGTGAAAGAAGAGCAGGGATATGTAAGTAGTGGACCTCTAGATGTTGGACCACAACTCTCATCATCCCTTACTACTGGCTATACTGCCTAGGGCTGATGCAGGTGCAGTCCACCACCATCTCAAAGGCCACATGTTGTCCACCCCCCAACTAGAGATTAGTAAATAGCTAAAACCCTAAAACCGCACGTGGTAGAATTTTACAGCAACCTAACTTTTCCTCTTTCTTTTTTGTTATCAGGAGGCAGCTGTAGCCCACCAATGAGATTAGACTTTGCTGAGCTTCATGGGCGGTTTATAAATATTAAAAACATTGAACATTAAAATACAGTGTAAGAGTTTAAAACCATTTACAGAAGACACACAAACAAACAGTATACACAAAGAGAACATAAATTGTATATTGTTAGTCTGTGAGCCCACACTGTCTTCAGAAGACTAAAGCAGCAACAGCTACTATTTTAAAATGTCTTTCTTTGATTCTCAGTGTTTTATGTGATATTGTAAGTCGCACTTATACATATCTGGCAGGATATAAATTTATAAAGTAAAATACAATGAATGTGAGAGAAGGGGGAGCCATTTCCATTTTAACAATGGAGGAACTGGGGTCAGAAATACAAAAATTCACCAATCTTCCCTCTTCCTTTTTTTGTTATCAGGAGGCAGCTGTGGTCCCCCAGCGAGGTTAGACTTTGCTGAGCTTCACGATGAGTATAAAGAAAAGAATTCCTTTCCTGTTGGCTCAGCTGTGAAATATACATGTCGTCCAGGCTATGCTAAGCATCCTGGACTGAAGGCCTCTATTATGTGCCTTAGAAATCAGGTGTGGTCAGAAGTTCAGGAATTCTGTAAAAGTGAGTCCCTTATCATTCTTGAATTAGATATAAGAGAGGGGGAAAGGATGGAACATTATTTTAATAGGGAATCTACATAAAGCTCAAATTATCTTAATGTTTAATATAAGTAGTGAATCAAGTCATGCAACTTTTCCCTTGTGAATGTATTCATTTTATAAAAAAATATAGAAAGAAAACTTTGAATCAGTTTTGCTCTTTAGAGTAGGTTGACATAAGTAGGAAAGATATCATTTGTCTTATTTTCTGCTAGGAAAATCATGTGGACATCCAGGAGAGCCTGATAATGGTAGGCTGCTTGCATCAGGAGATTTTTTCTTTGGTTCCACTGTAAATTACACCTGCGAGAAAGGGTAAGCATGAGGGAAACGAATGAAGTAGCCAGTTATGGGCTCCTCCCAACCTCGATTTCCCCCCGTCTACCTTTAAAAGCTTGATATTATTGAGTAAAACTTTTCCCCAAGGCTGGCATAAGGGGTTGGTGTCACTGGATGTTTGCTAAGGCCAATATCAGATGGACTGCTACTTGCCACCAGAACCCTCTAATTTGATGCTATGTCTCTTGGGATTATTCCCTACTCACCTACTCTAACCCTCTTTTCCCAAAGAAGAGCCCCAGCAAGCAATAAGAGTAAGCGGAAAGAACAGGAGTTGCCACTGCTTACTCACCTCGCTGCTCTTTCACTTTGAGCAGTGGTGGTGATTTTGCCTAGAGGCTGAGGCAGAACAAGTGGGTGACTGCAGAGGGGCCCACTGAGAACATTTTGCTCTACGGCTCCTAAAACATGGAAGAAGCACTGCTTTCCCCCTCACGTAAACTCCAAGGCAGGAAAAATTTCATTCTCAAATTTCATCTATTGCAGCTTTTCCCAAAACAAGACTTAGCAATCCTAAGAAAAAACTTATCTTGTAAGATAAACACTCAGGACCACCACCATGAGTAGGTGAAGGAGACAGTTGCCCCTGGCAACAGCTATAGGGGACATGCTGTTGCCATCTTTGCACAGGGCAATGATGTTTCTCTGGCACCTTCTCCCACTCCAGTCTTGTGCTATGTTTTCAGCTCTCCACAACCCCCCTCCTGCAGCTATACCACAGTATCAATTAATCATGTGGCCGCTGTTCCAGTCTCATACACATACATCAATGGAACGTATTTCAAAAAATGTGTACATATGGTTGTATCTTGATATGAAACTATAGAAGAATTTATGTGTTCTTTCCTTCAGTGGCCCATGAATTAAGTTTATACTTCCTTAATAGTCTATTTGAAAGAAGTGATGGAAGTGGATTTTTGTTCCTTTGTGTGTGGCTCATAAAGCCATATCTATATTGCCCAGAAAGAGGCCTGGAATGCTTGATCAAAGGAGATCTACTAATTAGGACACTGCATGAGCAGGAACCAAGGGTTGGACATCATCTGCAGAGTACTGGCTGATAAGGAATATGTTTTCCTGCGGGAGTTCCTCAATAAATAGCCCAATTGTTTGCTATGGATAGGTGAAACAGAATGCACATTCGTATTCTAAGCATCTAAATTCTGTACATATATGGAGAAAGACGTTGAGGATACATAATTGCTTCTGTTTCAATACAGGCACAGATTAATTGGTCAGTCTTCCAGAAGGTGTTTGATATCTGACCAAAGAGTAGTGTGGACCGGTGACATCCCCTTTTGTCAGCGTAAGTAGGAAACATGACACCTGCATAACTAAATAGTATTTCTATATGGCTCTTTGCTGGTCCTGTTAGAGTGCTTCAGGAACATTGCAAAATGAATCTGGTAAAGCTGGGAAAGGGTAAAGAAATACATGTGCTCTACTCAAGCACAGACAGAGAACAAGGTCACCAGTTCTCTGTGGCAAAATATGGGATTGAGCTGTGGCTTCATGAAGATCAGTATCTAAATTAGGACACAGTCTACCACTAACTTCTTTTGTGCAGGTCCCACTGAAGTTAATGAAACAGGCACAAAAGTCCAGTTTTGCAAATACCAGTTAGTTCAATGAATATATATGCTTTACCTGGTCACTAAGTAACACAGTCACAGAGCAAAGTCACATAGCATAGGAAGTCTGTGGCAAGACATGCAGTATCCATCAGAATATCTATACAATCAACTGAGCATAACTGAAACTCTCAGTGCTCACAGCCTTTCACCATAAATGACAAGAGCGCTGTCACACATTAATGTTGTTCCGTTCTTAGCACTTGAGTATCTGCTATCCAGCAAATCTTCTACACAGAATTTTAGTTGAGTACCTGACTGTGGACTGCAGCTCCTTTTCCGTTTTCTTTTTCAACAGCATAGCCTTATTATCTGTCTCTCCTAGTTTTTCTCTGTAAATAGAACAAGACTTCTGTGATCATAATCACTGGCCAGTATTCAATGGGGCACCCCCACCAATTCTTTTTCACTGTACTGATTCTGTTGCGCAAGCAGTGGGTCCCACCGGCTGTGCTGCGCAAGTGGGACTCACCGCTTACACAAGGGAGATTTAGCACTTCCTTGGGGAAGCCCCGAAACAAGCGGAAATAATCATTTTTGGAAGGAGGCAGGTTGGCAGAGCTCCCTTATTCAAGCTCCGATGATTATGCCTCCTTCCAGAAACGAGCATTTTTGCTTATTTTGGGTTTTCAAGGTTTTTCTGAAAGTGCTAAAGCACCATTGGGCAAGCAGTGGGGGCCGTTTGTGCAATGCAATTGGAGGGGAAGAAGAGAATTGGTAGGGGCAGAAGTACCCTGTTGGATTCTGCCTGATGTATTTTATATCTGCCAGGCTTCCTTTGAAATGCATGGGTGGGATGATCTGAAAGAGAGAATGGAGTCCCAAATATTCATGCCAAATCACATTGCATATACCTGGGAGATATTAAATCCCAAACAGAACAAAAAATCATGGAGAAAATAATATATACCTTCTGCATCTCTCTAGGTATTCCATGTTTTCCACCACCAGATATTCCCCATGGCAAGCACACTGGCATATATTTGGATGACTTCTCCTTTGGGACAGCTGTAAGATACACCTGTGATGAAGGCTACCCTCTTGTCGGGAATGCCTCTATTTACTGTACTACTAAGGATGGGTTAAATGGAGTATGGAGTGGACGTGCATATTGTGGAGGTATGGCTTCCACATATTTTTTTTAAATTATTCCTCTTTAGAAAAGTCCAACTTGCATGAACTTCTAGCATGATAAGCTGGCAATATTGGGGCAAGCATTGCATTGTTATTTCCCAATAAGAATGGTAACATATCCATAACATACCCTATCAGGAATACTAAGGCATCTGTCCATGATATTGCCATCAGCTATAGGCAGAAAAACAGAGAGCAGCTCTATTCCTTTTCTTCTTCCCTTCATTGGTCTAAAACATACCTTCTGTGCAGTGATTCAGTGTCCAACACCTGTGGTTGAGAACGGAAAAATAGTGGTTGGTGAATCCGACCCCTACCCATCCAACCAGAGAGTTACATTTGACTGCAGTGCTGGCCACACGATGGCTGGCTTGAGGGAGAGCCGTTGCCAAGCGGATGGCACCTGGGACCCTCCTCCACCTCATTGTGAACGGGGCAAGTATGACTATGAGGTTCCCACATTGTGAAAGCGATATGCAGAGACCTTCCTTCCTTCCTTCCTTCCTTCCTTCCTTCCTTCCTTCCTTCCTTC
Organism: Heloderma suspectum; assembly: GCF_057233095.1. NCBI lineage: Eukaryota > Metazoa > Chordata > Lepidosauria > Squamata > Helodermatidae > Heloderma > Heloderma suspectum. The sequence goes on from NC_139461.1 coordinate 253,533,576, forward strand.
CTTCCTGTATGATGGTGTCCATTACATTCAGACACAGAGTATGGTAGTATAGAAACAGGAGATACCAGGCCTTATATTTTCCTTGCAGCCAAGCCAGTTTATCTTTCTGATGACTGACCTTTCCTTTGATCCTCTTCTGATTAATTTGGTGCCTGGCCTCTAGGCTGGCCATGAGCTCTGTTCACTGTTCTTATCTGTCTGTCTTGTCTGTCTGTCTGTCTATCTAATTTATATCCCACCTTTCTGCCAAAAGTGGTGTTCAAGGTGGCTAGCAATAATAAAATATAGATCGAAAACAAAATTGTAATAAAACACAATATAGAAACAGAGCCATAAAAACAATAAAAAACCAGAAAAATAAAAAAATAGACATCAGTCAACCAATTAAAACCTCCTTTAGCAACAGACCAGCTTATATGCCAAAGGTCTGCCTGAATAGAAACGTTTTTGTGTGTTGGCAGAAGATCAACAGAGAGGGCCAACCAAGCTTGTCTCGGCAGGGAGTTCTTGAGCCTGGGAGCAGCCACCAACAAAGCCCTATCTTGTATCCCCACCAGACGCACCTCTGATAGTGGCAGGCCTGGGAGAAATCTTAAAATCCAGGCAGGCTCATATGGGAGAGTGCTGTTTTTCAGGTAGCCTGGACTCAAGTCATATAGGGTGTTACAGGTCATAACCAGCAATTTGAACTGTGCCTAGAAACAGATCAGCAGCTGTTGGAACAAGCGAATGGTGTGCTGCTTGTGACCAGCCCCAGTCAACACTTTGGGGCTGGACCAGCTGAAGTTTCAGAACACTTTTCAAAGGCAGTCCCATGTAGAGTGTGTTACAGTAGTCCAAGTGTGATGTAACTAAGGCGTGCATGACAGTAGCCAGATCAGACATCTCTGTCAACAGGCACAGTTGGCGCACTCAACTGAAAACGCAGTCCTGATCACCACTGACACTTGGACATCCAGGTTCAGGACTGGATCCAGGAGTACACTCAAACTGAGTCTTCAGAGGGAGTATAAGCCTACACACCACAGCTTGAATCCCTATTGCCTAACCTGCCTTTTGACTAACCAGGAGCCCCCTTTCTTGTCTGGATTAAGCTTCAATTAGTTTGCCCTCATCCAGTCCACTACTGATATCATATACTGATTTAGAACTAGAATAATGTCCTTGAATCTAGGAGATGAGAGATACGGTTGGATGTCGTCAATATACTGGTGGCACCGAACCCCAAAGCTCTGGACAACCTTTCCCAGTGGTTTTGAAGGGGCCTCCGAGTCAGATCAGGGGGTCCATGCACAGCCCTAATAATTACATGGTGCTTAATGGAACATACTCCAGGTAAATGTGAATAGGACTGTACCTTAGTGTGAAATTGCAGAGTAAGCTACTTATTCCTTTCTTCCATGGGTCATGTAGGAAGTTTTTTCTTCCATAATATATGTGACTGAAGTGGTGGAACTGGATTTTTGTTCTTTTGTGTGTGGCTGGTAAAGCCATTCTACTTAATCCTGAAAGAGGCATGGATTTCTTGCTCAAAATATTTCAACTAATTAGGACACTGCATAACTAGGAAATAGGGACTGGATATCATAAGAAAAATCTGCAGAATCCTGGGCTGCAAGGATTACGCTTTCCTATTTTAATCCCTTGATATACAGTTTCATTGTTTGCTGTGCATACAGAGCATATATTGAATTCTAAGCAACTGAATTCTACACATCTCAGGAGGAAGAAGCAGAAAATCTGTAATTACTTCTGACTCAATACAGGTACAGGCTAACTGGTTAGTCTTCTAGACAATGTGTGATATCGGGCCAGAAAGTAGTATGGACCCCTGCCATTCCCCTTTGTCAGCGTAAGTGGAGTGCAGCTTAACGTTTATAGATCTAAATATTATCCCTAAATGGCTCCTTGTCAGTACAATTTCAGCTATTTGGGAACAATGCAAAATAGGTCTGGGAAAGACTGGAAAGGTTAAATATACATGCCCTTGTCAGACATACTGAGCAAATTCACAGGCAAAATAGAGAATGGAGCTTAGAATAAAAAATGGGCCCCAATCCACCACTAACTTCTTTTGTCCAGGTCCCACTAATGGTGAGCACAAGAGTATGGTTTGCAAAGACCATTTATTTCAGTGGGGTTTTGTGCACTACATATTCTTAGCAGATTATCCTAAAACAATGAAAACGAAAAGACTTTGTCTGAGTATTTGCCAAACTGTCTTTTATCTACAAAGAAATTGACATGATTGGCATAAAATATATTGAAGCATATCGAATGACTGCTAAGTGTGATGTGCTTCCAACTTCATGTGCCTTCATGTGGTGTCTAATACTTGGAAAAGAGTTACCTTTCTGTTTCCACTATCCACTAAATATTCTCTACAGAATTTTAGTTCAGCACCTCATTGTTGACTGGGTCTCCCTTTCAATGCTCTTTTCCAATGGTGTAGCTTTATTATTTCTCTCTTCTTGTTTTTCTCTGTAAATAGAACAGGTTTTGCTTGATCAAAATGAATGTGCTTTATATTTGTTTTGCCCCCTTGGAAAATGGGAGCAAACAAACATTAAAACAAAATATATGTTAAATCACATACAAACAACCCAAAGAGAGATAAAATATAACAATAGGTTAGAGCTACGCTTTGACAACTAACTTCATAGATCAAGCATGTGGTGTGAAGAACTGCCCTTGCTTTACTTTTCCCCTCAATTCACTCACTTAATATAATTCATTACTTTATTAAATTCTGTCAGTTTTAATCCACTCCTTCCCTCCAAGATCGTTTTAATTCTCCTTTATGTACATTTTCCATGAGGTGTAGAAGATGGAATATAAGAAATGGCACTTATACGACAGCAGGTTGTCTCTTTTAGAGTCTTTAGGGAGCTTGACTTGCTTGATATGCAGCCACTGGTGAGAAAACAAAAACAAAATAAAACATTATTCTGTTCATTCTTACTATGATGAAGCATGACAGATAGTGGAATTCCAGAGATCACAGTTTCTTGTTTTTTTCTGTTAAGGTTTGGTTATATTTTGTGGTTAATGCTACACTTGTGCTCATTGATATTTGCACTCCTTTGGCCTTAACTGTTGAATCCAGTAGTTGTGTTTTTCCAAGGTGTCTTACTTGACTGCAAAAAAAATTACATGTTGTTGTTGTTTTCAATATATGCCATCTGCCTAAATGTGAAAATCTGGTAATATTATGACAAAACATTGCCTGTTATTTTCCAACAAGAAGAATAATTCACTATCTGTATTCCTAAACAATCAAAACCTGACCTATTTGGCAATGTTACTGCATAGACACACAGGAAACAGGTATATTCCCTTTTCATCTTTCCTTCGTTCTTGTTTGATTATTAAATCATTGTATTTTCAGTGTCTCAGTGTCTACCTCCTCAAATTAAGAACGGGAGAATGGTGTCTGGTTCTTCTGGAACTTACACGTATAACCAAAGAGTGACGTTTGAATGCATTCCTGGCCACAAGATAACCGGCTCGAGAGTGATTCAGTGCCAAGTGGATGGCACATGGGACCCTCCTGTACCTCGCTGTGAAAGGGGCAAGTATGACTATGGAGCTTCTTATGTGACACCTTGCCTACAAATACAGAGAGCTCGCTTTCAGACTGCAAGAAACCTTGTCTCATGAAACTCCTTTGAGAGCAATAAATGTGTTCCTCACTGCATATTGAGAGAATGGTTTGAAGGAGATTAGTTTGACCCTGCTAGAAAATTGTATGCTTTGCTATTGCTGTGGGGGGAAATGTTTTGCTATTTACTGTGTTGCTGATATGAGAACTTTAAACTTAAGCCAGTCTATGCCACTTGAAAGCAAAAGTTGTCCGCAGAATATTCATATTGAAATATAATTGCAGTCCTTGTAGAGAGAGACAGTGTGGTGCACTGGATCGAGCACTGGACTTACACATGTGAGATTTGGGTTCAGATCTACACTCAGTGATCTACACCTTACTCGATGACATTGGGCCAGTCATCATTTCCTAACCTAACCTTACTTAGAGGGCTGTGGTGACAAAATGTGGGAGGAGGAGATCATGTATGATATTTTGTGCTCCTTGAAGGAAGGAGGGGATAAAATGTAATATACAACTTTTCACTGTAACTTTCTGTTAAGCATTCATTAAAAAGCTTTTGTGAATATTCTTTCTACGTTATTTTTTTCTGTTTAGTATCACAGTGCCCCTTGCCTCCAGACATAGCCAATGGGAAGCACAATGGTTTTGCTGGGCAAATGTCTGTAACGTATTCTTGTGATCCTGGTTATTCCCTTGTTGGAAAGGCATCTATTTCCTGCACAGCTTCTGGAGACTGGAGCCTTCCTCTGCCCCACTGTGCAGGTATTTAAGATTGCCATTTGAATTTGTGAGCTGGATACCCATACTTTGTATAGTCTGTACTGGTCTTTTGTTGTAATTTATTTCTTTTAAAATTCCTACCTGAAGCTGCTGTGAATTTTGAAGGAAAATGGCTTTGTAGACACTCAGTGGGACATGAATCTGCAACATAAATATTAACATAAGAGACTTGATTTCAGAGTTGCAGGGTAGCTTAGCAAAGATTCTATGTTTAGCTGGATTGATACGTATTCATGATAGTTAGCAAAAGATAATGTAGGCACCTTGTTCCTAGTATACCAGCCAATGATCACATAAAAAATACAAATCCACTAGTTTATCTTTGCATTGTGTTCAATGACTGGTATCAGGAAGATGTAACTGGAGACATCTCAGAATGTATGGCAGGATCCCAGATGTAGGGACAGTTTTCATTTTCTCAGTATTTGATGGACTCCCTCCTCTCTTTCAACAGTGCAGTGTTCCACACCTCAAATGAGTGCTACTGGGAAATACGAGAGTCAGAAATCAAAACACTTTACTAGCGAGATGTTTGTAGAATACAGCTGTGAGCCTGGATACAACCTTATAGGAAACGCAATAATGTTTTGTACATACATGACCCTTTATGACATGTATGTACAACTTGTGGCCCTCCAGATGTTTTGGCCTACAACTCCCATCAGCCTTAGCCGGCTTCACCACCATCTTGGAGCTGGATAGCTGTCCAAGGAAGAGTGGAGGAGGGACTATGGACGTTGTGTGTTAAAACACCCGGAGTGTCAAAACCTGCTCATTTCTGCTTTGTGTGTAAAGAAATCCAAAGTTACTACATTATTTATGACTATGTATGTGTATGAGTAGTGTTTCACCTTCACTAACAAGCCTGTTTCTCTTGGAGTTCTATTTGGGGGTTGGCTTCATCTGTCAGTCAGTAGAATGCAAAATCCAATGCAATGTGAGAAGGATTCGGTTATTTTTTTTCTCTTGCTCTCGTGTCTTTTGCAAAGTCTCAGCATGTGCTCAGAGATATCTATTACCCTGTAGTGTGCCTCATATAAGCATCACTTTCCACTATGTGTGCAACCCTAGATCAGGGTGATGATTTTGTGGAAAGATCGTCTTTACCAGAGAGATCAGAATCTGTATCAACATTACAGTAAGCATAAAACATCAGAATAAAAACAAATCAGAAGGATCTACTTTGTGAAGGGTTTTACCCTGAACAGCATCTAATCAATTAACAACCCCCCCTTTAAGTTTAACACATTGTGATAAGGGTTTTCTGTATTTGCTCAAGTTCCAGAATTACTAGGCAATATGGATATGGTGTGGTGTCCTATGCTGTGGCCATTTCCAGCTTCATCACCACCTTGGTTGGCTGTCAGTGGCAGAACAGTGGATTTAAGCCCCAGATTCTTCTGTTCTGTATACATGGACACCATTTGTCTTGGGATAACCAAGAGCACTGAACAAGAAAAGAAGAAACCCTAATTGAATATGTGGTGGTCAAGCATCATCTTAATCTGCCTCTGCATTGTATTCTTTGCTCTTCTCCTTTCAGTGGTGCAATGCCAGCCACCCCCAGATGTCGAAAATGGGGCTCACAGCAACCAGGGAGCAGTAGTGTTTACCACTGACATGTTTGTGAATTATACATGTGATCCTGGCTATACTCTTATTGGAGAGGCAACTATCTATTGCACAGACTCAGGCACGTGGTCTTCCCCTGCCCCTCGCTGTGAAGGTAAATTTCAGCAGCCTTAGCTGCCTTCCCAAGATCTCTGTAAATTTAATTCGAAATAAACACCCATCGGATTGCACTGTTAATTCTTGAACATTAATTTCTACAGCAAGCAGAGTTGCCAAATGCAACCTGCTCTGTCAGCTACACTTTTTGGCACTAGGTTGGCATGTACCTGGGCAAACAAACCCTGGCGGAAGGAAGGGAAACAGTAAAAAATCAGTTGGGGGGAAAGGAGAAAGAAAGGGTGTGGGTGTGCGCGCGCGTGCGTGTGTGTATGTATGTGTGGTTCAATCCAGCCGGGTGTGTCGATGTTTCTGTTGCGGGATGGGAGAGATATAATGAAGGAGCTTAGGAAAGGCTAATGGGCAATGTTGGGGAGCTAAGGGAGTGTGCAAGGGGGCTGTTTACATGAGAAGGGATCTGTCCATGAGGGCTGAGTTGAGAGGGTGAAGCTTCCATAGAGTATCATGTTTTGAAAACCTAAAATGTTTGTGGGTGTGTGAGTGAGTGGGTGAAAAAAATTAACACCACTCCATTTTTTCTCAGAGATCCAGTTGTAATACCATTGTCTAGGGATGGCGGAGAATTCCTCCATGGACCCAGTGAGGCCAGATTCAAAAGAATCCGGCCTCCAGAGTCTGTGGAGGAATGGATCACTTACATCCGCCCCCCTGAGGAATCTTCCCTGGCTGGATCCTCCCCGCCGGCTGGCTCTGGGGCGCCAGCGATACACCTGTCATTGCTGTATCGCTGGCTGGGCTGACTGACTCCGGACGCAAAAGGTGTAGCAGATGCCATTTGCAGCCGGAAAGCAATTAGATTAATCCAAATGCAGCCATAAATGGCTGCATTTAGCTTAAACCAAGGGCTTTATGGCCGCAAATGGCGTAGTGGACACCATTTGCGTCTCTGGTTCTTCACGCGATAGGCTAGCCTATTAATCTAATTGCTTTCTGGCCGCAAATGGCATCGCCGTGGAGCGTAGCTGGCCAAGGAGGATTCCAGGGGGAGGGACAGATTGCCTCCCTCAGTGGGCGGATTCCCAAGCGGAGGAACAGGTAGGGAATCCGCCCATCCCTACCACTGCCTTACTTTCATCTGCACTGTTTTTGGATCCAGTCGAAGGCTGTATATCTTACAAAGTGGTACGAACGTAGAAGGGGATGGGGCTGTGGCTGTCACGAAGGGACCCTGCACTTCTGAATTTACCACTACAATACTGGGCTGAAGACTGCCATTTTGCCCTTAATCTTTATCAATCCAAACTCAGCAAGCAGGGTTGGGAATAAGGCATCATGAGGCTAGTGAGGGATGCTAAAAGCAACAAAAAGGCTTTCTTCAGCTATGTGCATAGTAAAAGACAGAGGAAAGAAATGTTGGTTCAGCTGTTAAATAAGGATGGCAAAATGATAACAGATGACAAAGAAAAGGCAGAAGTGCTCAGTTCCTACTTTGGCTCAGTCTTCTCCCAAAAGAAGGTCTATGACCCCCCTGGCAAAGGCAAAGTACAGGCTGAAGGGGCAGGATTGCAGCTTGAGATCGATAGGCTTTTCACTGTAACTTTCTGTTAAGCATTCATTAAAAAGCTTTTGTGAATATTCTTTCTACGTTATTTTTTTCTGTTTAGTATCACAGTGCCCCTTGCCTCCAGACATAGCCAATGGGAAGCACAATGGTTTTGCTGGGCAAATGTCTGTAACGTATTCTTGTGATCCTGGTTATTCCCTTGTTGGAAAGGCATCTATTTCCTGCACAGCTTCTGGAGACTGGAGCCTTCCTCTGCCCCACTGTGCAGGTATTTAAGATTGCCGTTTGAATTTGTGAGCTGGATACCCATACTTTGTATAGTCTGTACTGGTCTTTCGTTGTAATTTATTTCTTTTAAAATTCCCACCTTAAGCTGTTGTGAATTTTGAAGGAAAATGGCTTTGTAGGCTCTCATGATGGTAGGACAGGAATCTGCAGCATAAACGTGAACACAGGAGGCTTGATTTCAGAGTTGCAGGGTAGCCTAGCAAAGATTCTATGGTTAACTGGACTGGTATATATTCATGATAGTTAGAAAAACAAAAAGAGGAAGCACTTTGTTCCTAGTATACCAGCCAAAGTTCACATAAAAATACAAATCCACTAGTTGATCTTCGTATTGTGTTCAGGGATTGGTATCAGGAAGATGTAATAGGAGACATCTCAAAATGTATGGCAGGATCCCAGATGTAGGGACAGTTTTCATTTTCTCTGTATTTGATGGACTCCCTCCTCTCTTTCAACAGTGCAGTGTTCCACACCTCAAATGATTGCTAATGGGAAATACAAGAGTCAGAAATCAGAACACTTTACTAGCGGGATGTTTGTAGAATACAGCTGTGAGCCTGGATACAACCTTATAGGAAACGCAAGAATGTTTTGTACAGAGTCTGGCTTTTGGAACTCCTCAGCACCAAACTGTGAATGTGAGTCTCTTGTCAGCCTTTCTATTTAAATCATAGTATGCAGCTCATGCAACAAATCTAGAAATGTTGCCAGGAAATATAACATTGCATACATGACCCTTTATGTCAGGGGTGGACAACTTGTGGCCCTCCAGATGTTTTGGCCTACAACTCCCATCAGCCCTAGCTGGGGAGGCTGACATACTGCACAGTGACATGCCGGCCTGTAGCCCTATCTTTATTTCCAATGGGCTGTCCTCACAAGCGAATTTGTGTGAAGTTAGAGCAGTTTGAGTTCCTTCCCGACAAATTACCTTGTCACCAATCCTCTGCCAACCAGCTGCTTCCTTCTTTAAAAGCTGCATTTTCTGAAACTCCTTTTATTCCAACTTTTGTTTTTACTGAAAGGGGCTCCCTGGCGGTTTTAGCACAGTGTGCCATGTCCCCCACTGCATTAAATCCTGGGTGTGCCTCTGTTACCTGGCAGTGATGTGGCCAAGGTGGTGGGATGTCCCGTTCCCTCTTGTTTCCCCAGTGGAAGTAATTTTTCCCATTCCCATTGAAAAAATCCCCACGAGCACAGCAGTGACCCTTCACATTACCACAGTACCGGGGACCTTAGGTACCCTGCTTTTAATCTTTAACATATCCCCCCTTTTGTGCATGTTTACTCAGAAGTAAGAAATAAATCTCGCTCATCTGCAGGAAAGGGTTAAAAGTTAACTTTAGTAACTCACCTTAAAGTGTTCTTTCACTTCTCTTAAATTGCTACTGTGTTGTTGTGCTTCTTTGATGTCCTGCAGTTTCTCTGTTGTTATGTAAAGTCCTTCTCTGCTATATCGCATTATTTCATTACTGCAATTACGATCTTTCGGGTTTGCAGGAGCTCCTCATTGCAAGCAGGGAGAAGGAGAAAGGGGGGAGTTGGAAGGGGGATTGGAAGCAATTGACAGAAGTGCACTCATGGGGAAAAATGGGGTTGGAGCAATAACTCTGCAGCTGTTTGCTGGGCTGTGGCGAAATTCGGGTGCGGGCGGAACTCTCAGGAGCCTTCAGATGCAGCACTGGAGAACTGGAGATTTTGGTTTCTTCTGGGAAATCTACACACACAGGGAAAATTAGTTGCTCTCCATTCATAATAATGTAGGGAGCGTGGAAAGGGGTGGGAAACAAGCCTCACTCATTGGTTGAGCAGCCCCTGCCAGTTTGATGACGTTCAGTTCTACTCCCCCCACCCCACCCAGAAGTATGTTCCTTTCGAGTGCCGAAAACCAGATTTTAAAGGTACACTACACTTGGCTTACCTTGCTTCGTGTGTCCCTGATGGACCAAAGCTGATTCCATGAAAATCTGGGTAATACTCCAATGAACTTCTCATTCTGTTGTCATGAAGATCCTCCCCACCGCAAATTTTCTGAGACCCACTTGGGCCCCAGAGGCATTCTTCTAAAAATAACAAGGGTGGGCTGCTGCAGACAAACACTTCATTTTGAAAAAAGAAAGGTAAGTTGGGGTGGGGTGGGATGGGGAGCAGAGCATCCTGGGGGTTTAGACCAGGTGGTGGGAAACAAGGGGAGCGTTCAGGGGCTATGTGTGGGGGTGGGCATGGGTTTTGTTTTTGTTTGGAGTGGTGTATGGTTTCCTTGGGTTTTTGTTTTTGACATGGTGTGTGTTCTGTCTGGTGTACACGTATGCACACGTGCTTGGGTTTTTTGTATGGCTCTGTGGTGTGAGTAGGCGTTTTGCCTGTGTGTGTTTCTCTGAACATCACAAATTTGCCTGCTGTGAAATAGGTATTTTGTTGTGCTTTGTGGCGCCAAATAAATGATCTGGAATTTGGGGGCTCAGATCCCATATCTGCCTTGTACTCAATTACTTGGCCAGGTACTTGTCTCAGAGCCTTCTGTGAAATAGGTGTTGCAGGAGAAAACTGTGGGTTCAAGAGTAGTTTTGTTTTTGACCTCAGACTCCACCTCTGCCTTGAATTCAAGTTCTTGGTCCTTTTAGCTTCCTCAGTTTGCCTTCTGGAAACTGTTTTGTGACTGGTTATGCCCCACCATTCATTCATTCATTCATTCATTCATTCATTCATTCATTCATTCATTCATTCAATATCCTGCCTTTTTCCTCTTGTAAGGAACCCAAGGGGGCTTACATTGTCCTTCTACATGGTCTCCATTTTATCTTCAAGACAACCCTATAAAGTAGGTTAGGCCAAGAGTCAGTGACTGGCTTAAAAGTCATCCAGTGAGTTTCATGGCCAAGTGGGAACTAGAACCCGGATCTTCTATGTCCTAGTCCAACACTCTAACCCCTACACCACTCGCTCACCAGGCAGTCATTTTGTGTGAGCATTCACAACACACTCAAATGTTGAAACATACCCATCATCTCAAAAAGGTTTGGGACCCCTGCATTATGTATATTATTGTTGGATATATTTTCTATCTGTCTGTCTCTCCCTCGGTCTATTGTCTGTCTCTCCCTCTGTAGTGCTGAGGACAATAACATTATGCCATTGCTCCTTTCAGTGGTACGGTGCCCCTCACCTCCCAAAGTCTTGCATGGGAAGTACAATGCCGAGGAATCAACAAAATACACCAATGGAAAATCTGTAAAATACAGCTGTGAACCTGGCTATGTACTAATAGGAGAGGCAACTATTTATTGCACAGGATCCGGTGTGTGGAGTATCCCTGTCCCACGCTGCGAAGGCAAGCTTATATAGTAGTTTTTCATTTTGGCTTTACAGATTTAAAATTGAGATCATTGTTTTCATAGATTCCCTCTTTCTGCATTGAGAGGAACTCCAAATGTTATGGGTTTGGAGTTCCTCTCAATGAGGATAACTTCAGAGTTGCAGGGTAGCTTAGCAAAGACTCTATGGTTAGCTGGATTGATAAGTATTCATGATAGTTAGCAAAAGATAATGTAGGTACCTTGTTCCTAGTATTCCAGCCAATGATCACATAAAAAATACAAATCCACTAGTTTATCTTTGCATTGTGTTCAATGACTGGTATCAGGAAGATGTAACTGGAGACATCTCAGAATGTATGGCAGGATCCCAGATGTAGGGACAGTTTTCATTTTCTCAGTATTTGATGGACTCCCTCCTCTCTTTCAACAGTGCAGTGTTCCACACCTCAAATGAGTGCTACTGGGAAATACGAGAGTCAGAAATCAGAACACTTTACTAGCGGGATGTTTGTAGAATACAGCTGTGAGCCTGGATACAACCTTATAGGAAACGCAATAATGTTTTGTACATACATGACCCTTTATGACATGTATGTACAACTTGTGGCCCTCCAGATGTTTTGGCCTACAACTCCCATCAGCCTTAGCCGGCTTCACCACCATCTTGGAGCTGGATAGCTGTCCAAGGAAGAGTGGAGGAGGGACTATGGACGTTGTGTGTTAAAACACCCGGAGTGTCAAAACCTGCTCATTCCTGCTTTGTGTGTAAAGAAATCCAAAGTTACTACATTATTTATGACTATGTATGTGTATGAGTAGTGTTTCACCTTCACTAACAAGCCTGTTTCTCTTGGAGTTCTATTTGGGGGTTGGCTTCATCTGTCAGTCAGTAGAATGCAAAATCCAATGCAATGTGAGAAGGATTTGGTTGTTTTCTCTTGCTCTCTTGTCTTTTGCAAAGTCTCAGCATGCGCTCAGAGATATCTATTACCCTGGGAAGATGTAGTGTGCCTCATATAAGCATCACTTTCCACTATGTGTGCAACCCTAGATCAGGGTGATGATTTTGTGGAAAGATCGTCTTTACCAGAGAGATCAGAATCTGTATCAACATTACAGTAAGGTCCAACAGTCACATCCAGTGGAGTTCTGTTATGTACGGATAAATAGACAGGTTCTGTTCAGAAGTATGGCATATGAAGCCAAGCATAGTCTTTCCCTGTCAAACATTGTGAGTGGAAAGGTTGATCACACGAGACGGGTGGGGTGTGACAAGGAATCCATGAAGCCGACCATGAGTAATGAATAGTATGTGGCCATGTGGAAAACTAAGTTGCATATTATCAGGGACTTTCATTTTTATAGATGGCTATTTTATTTTGTTATTATGTATTAAAAGTATTTTAACCTGCTTTTCATCCTAAGATATCAGGGCCATATACAAGAGATACAAAAAACGCCGAAATATGCCAGAATCTAATACAATAAAAGCATAAAACATCAGAATAAAAACAAATCAGAAGGATCTACTTTGTGAAGGGTTTTACCCTGAACAGCATCTAATCAATTAACAACCCCCCCTTTAAGTTTAACACATTGTGATAAGGGTTTTTTGTATTTGCTCAAGTTCCAGAATTACTAGGCAATATGGATATGGTGTGGTGTCCTATGCTGTGGCCATTTCCAGCTTCATCACCACCTTGGTTGGCTGTCAGTGACAGAACAGTGGATTTAAGCCCCAGATTCTTCTGTTCTGTATACATGGACACCATTTGTCTTGGGATAACCAGGAGCACTGAACAAGAAAAGAAGAAACCCTAATTGAATATGTGGTGGTCAAGCATCATCTTAATCTGCCTCTGCATTGTATTCTTTGCTCTTCTCCTTTCAGTGGTGCAATGCCAGCCACCCCCAGATATCGAAAATGGGGCTCACAGCAACCAGGGAGCAGTAGTGTTTACCACTGACATGTTTGTGAATTATACATGTGATCCTGGCTACACTCTTATTGGAGAGGCAACTATCTATTGCACAGACTCAGGCACGTGGTCTTCCCCTGCCCCTCGCTGTGAAGGTAAATTTCTTGGCAACAGGATTGTCCATGTTGGCCATAGAAGTGCAAGCTACAAAAGTGAGAATGCATGTTCACATTGGTTCCTTCCTTCTGCATTGAAACGTTTGGTTTCAGACAAATCCTTAAATTAAGGCTGCTTCAAATGTTCCAGACTTCTTAGACTGGAGGCATACCTTTCGGAATATGTGTCATATAGAATTCAGTTTTGTGTGGAATAAATGTTCATGTGAAGTGTCGCTGAAAAGAGACAAAGCCAAAGTGACAACTAGTGAAGGAAGACTCCTCTTATAGTAGTGGAGGTGGTACCACCTACCCTGCCCTGGGGGTTCAGTAACTTACCTCTTATTAAGGGGCTTCATATCAAACTGAGAGAACCTGAAATTTTAAACTTTCCATTGATAATGTGACTGAAATGGTTGTGCGACACATTCCTTTTTCCATTTAATTTTTACTGTAGAGTCCAATGCTGATTTTATATTTTCATTTGTAGTTGCTAGTTCTATACATTCATAACAGAAGAATAACAGCATCGCAACACTTTAGAAACCAAGGGAGAGAAGTGCATTTGAGTGATGTGTGGCTCATTATTACCTGAAACACAGCCTTACCATTCGGTGGCAATGTGACAGCAAAGGAGACTCTACTCTGAGAATGGATGCCGTTTACATGTGTTTGGGATGTGATTTACATTTGTTTAGGAATGGATGCTATTTACACCTGTTCACATGTGTTCATTTGCTGTCAGGATCTAAAAACATCAACATCTCATCTAAAGTTAGGGGCACTTATGAGAAAAGGGAAAGATAGTTAGGAATTCGTGCTCCAAATTAACACCATTATAAGGGCGGCAATCCAGATAGTCATTCTGTGGTGTTTCCCAAGAGCACGAGGTCCTCCTGGGTTTATAATTGCTTGAGGTGAATCTTCATTTGAAATTATCTAAAACAAAGATGCAGATACTACATATTGAAAGATCACAGAAAGAGGTGCAATGGACACGTGCTATTTGTATGTTGAATTTTTATGCATCATCTAATGAAGAGAAAGGTGGGGATTACTTTTTCCCAGAACTTTTTCCTTGTGTTGCTTGTCCTTGTTCAGGACAATAGCCTCACCTGCAGTTTTCCTATTGTGACATACATTGTATTGGTATAGAAGGGAGATATGTTTTCCCTCTTTCTAAAGCAACCTATGTTCTGCTGTCCATCAAGTACCTTTTCCCCTTTAATTATGTGATTAATCGCTCCTAAATGATTAACTGTCTTTGGAGTACCAGTGTTGATTTTCCATATGCAGCATGTTTCTGTACTGCTAGTTCAAAGTATTATTAGTGTGTACAGAGGCAGCTCCAGGTTTTAGGGGGCCCTGGGCAAAGAGCAGTCTGATGGGCCCTCTCCTCTGTTGGTGGGCCCTGGCACACCGAATCAGCTGGCTGAAGCAGCGGTGTAGTGGTGGCAGGTTGCGCTGGGGCTTTGCTCCGGCACTTTTTTTGAAGCCAGCCCCCAGCCGGGTCACAGTCTGCTAGAGAAGGAGGAGGGAGCAGGGGAATGCGAGCAGCTTCCTCTTGGCTGCTTCTCCTCTACTATGCAAAGCTAGCCAGACACAGGGGGCGAGCGAGAGAGGGAGGGAGCCTGAGAGAGCTCTGCAGCCTCCTCTCCCCCACCCCTAGTCTCCTCCTCAGCTCTTGGCTTCGCCGCCTGTCCCTGCTCTGTGACTTCAGGCCCGGTACTGCCCTCATCTCCTGCAATACTGGCCACCCCTTCAAGCCCGTTGCTGCTGCTGGCCAGGGCAGCAGCAGGAGGGGAGGCTGCTGACACCATTATTTACTTATGGGGCAGGGCAGGTGACTGGTTTGTGCCATTTTTTAGGATTTATCACACAATCCTATGCATGTTTACTCAGAAGTCAGTCCCGCTATGTTCAATTGCCAGGTAAGTGTGGGTAGGACTGCAGGCTTAGCTGCCTTCCCAAGATCTCTGTAAATTTAATTCGAAATAAACACCCATCGGATTGCACTGTTAATTTTCGAACATTAATTTCTACAGCAAGCAGAGTTGCCAAATGCAACCTGCTCTGTCAGCAACACTTTTTGGCACCAAGTTGGCATGTACCTGGGCAAACAAACCCTGGCGGAGGGAAGGGAAACAGTAAAAAATCAGTTGGGGGGAAAGGAGAAAGAAAGGGTGTGGGTGTGCATGCGTGTGCGTGTGTGTATGTATGTGTGGTTCAATCCAGCCGGGTGTGTCGATGTTTCTGTTGCAGGATGGGAGAGATATAATGAAGGAGCTTAGGAAAGGCTAATGGGCAATGTTGGGGAGCTAAGGGAGAGTGCAAGGGGGCTGTTTACATCAGAAGGGATCTGTCCATGAGGGCTGAGTTGAGAGGGTGAAGCTTCCATAGAGTATCATATTTTGAAAACCTAAAATGTTTGTGAGTGAATGAGTGAGTGGGTGGGTGGGTGAAAAAAATTAACACCACTCCATTTTTTCTCAGAGATCCAGTTGTAATACCATTGTCTAGGGATGGCGGAGAATTCCTCCATGGACCCAGTGAGGCCAGATTCAAAAGAATCCGGCCTCCGGAGTCTGTGGAGGAATGGATCACTTACATCTGCCCCCCTGAGGAATCTTCCCTGGCCGGATCCTTCCCGCTGGCTGGCTCTGGGGCGCCAGCGATACACCTGCCATTGCTGTATCGCTGGCTGGGCTGACTGACTCCGGATGCAAATGGTGTAGCAGATGCCATTTGCGGCTGGAAAGCAATTAGATTAATCCAAATGCAGCCATAAATGGCTGCATTTAGCTTAAACCAAGGGCTTTATGGCCGCAAATGGCGTAGTGGACACCATTTGCGTCTCTGGTTCTTCACGCGATAGGCTAGCCTATTAATCTAATTGCTTTCTGGCCGCAAATGGCATCGCCGTGGAGTGTAGCTGGCCAGGGAGGATTCCGGGGGGAGGGACAGATCGCCACCCTCAGTGGGCGGATTCCCAAGCGGAGGAACAGGTAGGGAATCCGCCCATCCCTACCACTGCCTTACTTTCATCTGCACTGTTTTTGGATCCAGTCGAAGGCTGTATATCTTACAAAGTGGTACGAACATAGAAGGGGATGCGGCTGTGGCTGTCACGAAGGGACCCTGCACTTCTGAATTTACCACTACAATACTGGGCTGAAGACTGCCATTTTGCCCTTAATCTTTATCAGTCCAAACTCAGCAAGCAGGGTTGGGAATAAGGCATCATTGGGGAGCTCTGTGAGGAAGGCAGACAAATAATCTTAAAGGAGACTCAGGTCAGGCATCAGTGGTACTCCCTGTCAGGGTGATGAGGTCCCGGTACCTGCCCAAGGATGCCATGTGTTGTTGAGCGCTCTGAGTGCATACATGAAATCCAAGATAAGAAAATATAAGAAGGGCCAGAGTAAATCCTTAGGGTTCACTCTGGCTTTCCCTGATTATGCTTTTCCAGGTGGATCTGGTTTATAGCTGCAATTGTGTTGTAGGTTCTTAGTACTGTCTAGGCCATTTCTTTTTTTGCTCATGTTTGTTGTTTCTATTAATGTTTTGCTGATTTATTACTGTATTGGTCTATTTTACTATTGTAAGGTGCCTTGGGAGAGGGGCTCTTGCCCTGAGAGATGGCCTAGAAATATTTTAAATAAATATTTAAATGAGCTTCACAAAAAGCTTAGAAATATTTTAAATGTTGTTCCATCCCTACTATTGCTTCATGAATTGTACACAAAATTCACAGTTACACATATCCGCCATCGGATTAGGCACAGGCATTCTGCTGGGGAGAAACTGGTAGGTGGAATATGGGGGAGATACATGTTTTAAAATGTTTTTGGGTAAAGAGCTGAAGTCCTGTTCCCAGTACCCAAGGAGTCTTGTTCCCAGTACCCAAAATTCACCAAATAAGCAAGAAAAAACTGCTTATCGTCCCTGTATTCCATGGAGTATTTTCTGATGTATTCAATTATCTTTCTATGTTTCGAAGACCCAATATTAGTGTTGGATGTGAGGAAGTCATTACTACGCTTATATATAGATGGAACATACATACAAGAGTATGTGAGAGAGGAAGTGTGTGTGTGTAAGATCAGTAGTGAGTAGGGGGGACTGGCATGGCATGGGTTCATTGATGTAATTAACTGGCACACTTTTAAGTGCTATACAGATTAATAAGGGTACTTTTTGCCTTGTCACTGATTGAAATGGTTCAGCTGTCATATAAGGAGCACCGAAAACCACTGCTTGGTGGCAGGAGTTCCACACTATTGTAATCTGTTTCTGATGGAGCAACTGTTCAGCCTGATCATTGGAATCCTCATGCCAGACCCAGTAGACATCAGCTTAGCTATGTGGTAGTCTCAAGAGGAACCCTTTCCATATTCTTTCAGAAACCTCCAAATGGAGCTGGTGGCATTTGAATTGTCCCCCAGCCTAACTATTTCTGATGCCATGGTCCGCCATTACTAAGTGTTATGGTACAATTTTGACAAGACTAGAACTATATCAATGTCTGTTTGTATGCTAATGGATGATGAGGATGAGGATGGGGTACCTGGTGAGTCCACCTGGAAAATATATATCTCTGAACAGAAATACAGGAGGATGAGCTTGGTAGCCCCATTGAGAGCATCTGGGTTAAAATAAATGGAGCAAAGAATAAAAGGAACCTGGTGGTCGGAGCCTACTACCGGCCACCCAATCAAGGAGAAGACGAGGATGAAACTTTTGAAAAGCAAATCGCCGATGTTTCAAGGAAGCATGATGGAGTAGTAATGGGGGACTTCAATTTCCCCAATATCTGTTGGGAGACAAATTCTGCAAAACATGGCCCCTCCAGGAAATTCCTGACTGTCAGGGTGGACACTGAGGCCATAGAATCCCAGAGTAGTTCTGATTCTGAGGAAGAGCAGTCGCTCCTGGGAGAGGAGCGCTCTCCTCTTTCCCAGGACCAACAGCTGACGGAGATTCCTCCCACCCGCATTCCTAGTTTAGTTAGCAGTCCAGGGAGTGACCGAGCACAGATAGCAGACTTAGTGGATGCGCGACGCAGACGCAGAGAACGGCGCCAGATGGAGGGCGCGGAAAGGAGCGTAGTGCCCGGTTGGCGCGCACACAATGGCTTCGCCCCGAGGATCCAATGGAAAAGGGGAGGGACTCTCTGTAGTCCTTAAATTCAGGGGTCTGCCAGTAATTCCCTTTCAAACGGGGACCAACTGTTCCAACTTAGGGCATAGGTACTCTGCTGCTCAGATCTAGTTGCTACCTGTAGAGTTGTTAAGTTGTAAAAGAAGAATAAAGCTTTGAAAAGAATCCCTTTGTCTGTGTCTGGACTTGGCTACTGGATTAGACTGAGAGAGGCCTCCAAGGAGCCCTTGACACTGACTTGTGCGGTGGATAACTTCCTCCTGCAGAAAGTAGAGGAAGGAACTGGAGGATTGGCTATCCTTGACTTGATCCTAACCAACAGAGGTGACTTAGTGGATAAAGTAGCAGTTCCAGGAACTCTGGGGGAAAGCGACCATCTTATACTTGAGTTCTTGGTTCTAAGGAAGCAAAACCCGAGTGTAGCCAAACGCGTACCCTGGATTTTAGGAAGGTGATTTTAATAAACTCAGAACAATGATAAGTAAGGTCCCATGGCAAGCAACTCTAACAAGAAAAGGAGTCCAAGATGGGTGGGAGTTTTTAAAAAAGGGAATTCTCAAGGCACAATTACAAACAATTCCAACAAGAAAAAAAGGTGGAAGACAACAGAAGATGCCAATGTGGCTTCACAAAAAGTTTAGAGATGACGTGAAAACAAAGAAGTACACATATAGGAAGTGGAAAGAAGGCCAGGCAACAAAGGAAGAGTACAGGCAGGTAGAACAGAATTGCAGTGATGGTGTCGGAAAGGCTAAAGCTGAGAATGAGCTGAGGTTAGCAAGGGAGGCTAAAAGCAACAAAAAGGCTTTTTTCAGCTACGTGCATAGTAAAAGACAGAAGAAAGAAATGGTGGTTCAGCTGTTAAATAAGGATGGCAAAATGATAAGAGATGACAAAGAAAAGGCAGAAGTGCTCAGTTCCTACTTTGGCTCAGTCTTCTCCCAAAAGAAGGTCTATGACCCCCCTGGCAAAGGCAAAGTACCGATTGAAGGGGCAGGATTGCACATTGAGATCAATAGGCATATGGTCAAGGAACACCTAATTACTTTGAATGAGCTCAGATCTATAGGTCCAGATGAACTGCACCCTAGAGTAACAAAGGAACTGGCAGAAGAACTCTCAGAGCCACTCTCTATTCTCTTTGAGAAATCATGGAGGACGGGTGAAGTGCCAGATGACTAGAGGAGGGCTAATGTTGTCCCCATCTTCAAAAAGGGCAAAAAGGAGGAACCTGGGAACTACAGACCAGTCAGTCTGACATCAATCCCTGGGAAAATTCTGGAGCAGATGATAAAGCAATCCATCTGTAAGCACCTTGAAAACAATGCAGTGATTAATCGAAGCCAACATGGATTTGTCAAGAACAAATCCTGCCAGACAAATCTGATCTAATTTTTTGTTCAAGTAACCTCCCTTGTGGACTGTGGGAATGCTGTGGACATCATATACCTCGACTTCAGCAAAGCTTTCGACAAAGTGCCCGAGGATATCCTGATGAGCAAACTAGCTCAAAGTGGGCTAGATGAAATAACGATCAGGTGGATCCACAGTTGGCTACAGAATCGGACTCAGAGAGTGCTTATCAATGGGATCTTCTCCAACTGGGGAGAGGTAATGAGCGGGGTACCGCAGGGCTCAGTCCTGGGCCCAGTGCTCTTCAACATTTTTATTAATGACTTGGAGGAGGAGGTACACGGAATGCTGATCGAATTTGCAGATGACACAAAATTGGGCAGGTAGCTAATAGTTTGTAAGCAAAAAAAATAATTCAAAGTGATCTTGATAGACTGCAGCACTGGGCAGAAAACAACAGAATGACATTTAATAGGGATAAATGCCAAGTTCTGCACCTAGGAAAAAGAAACCAAATGCACAGTTACAAGATGGGGGATACGTGGCTCAACAACACTACAAGTGAGAAGGATCTTGGAATTGTTGTCGATCACAAGCTGAATATGAGCCAACAATGTGATATGGCTGCAAAAAAGGGAAATGCTATTTTGGGCTGCATTAATTGCTTCCAAATCCTGGGAAGTATTAGTTCCCCTCTTCTCAGCACTGGTTAGGCCTCATCTCCAGTACTGTGTCAAGTTCTCCTGACTGTTAGAGCAATATGACAACAGAACCAATTACCTAGGGAGATAGTAGGCTCTCCCACACTGGAGGCATTCAAGATAAGGCTGGACAGCCATCTGTCAGGGATGCTGTGACTTGGATTCCTGCATTGAGCAGGGGGTTGGCCCTTCCAACCCTACTATTCTATGATTCAATGATTCTATGATGTTGATTTACATTTCTGTACCACGCCATACCTGAGGCTCTCTGGGTGGTTTACACAGATTAAGAACATGAAACATTACATTACAGTAAGAAAATTAAAATACAGTGTAAGAGTTTAAAACCATTTACAGAACACACACAAACGGTATACACAAAGAGAACATAAATTGTATATTGTTAGTCTGTGAGCCCACACTGTCTTCAGAAGACTAAAGCAGCAACAGCTACTATTTTAAAATGTCTTTCTTTGATTCTCAGTGTTTTACGTGATATTGTAAGTCGCACTTATACATATCTGGCAGGATATAAATTTATAAAGTAAAACAACACAATGAATGTGAGAGAAGGGGGAGCCATTTCCATTTTAACAGTGGAGGAACTGGGGTCAGAAATACAAAAATTCACCAATCTTCCCTCTTCCTTTTTGTGTTATCAGGAGGCAGCTGTGGTCCCCCAGCGAGGTTAGACTTTGCTGAGCTTCACGATGAGTATAAAGAAAAGAATTCCTTTCCTGTTGGCTCAGCTGTGAAATATACATGTCGCCAAGGCTATGCTAAGCATCCTGGACTGAAGGCCTCTATTATGTGCCTTAGAAATCAGGTGTGGTCAGAAGTTCAGGAATTCTGTAAAAGTGAGTCCCTTATCATTCTTGAACTAGATATGAGGGGCAGCGGGAGGATGGAACATTCTTTTAATAGGGAATACTATATAAAGCCCAAATTATCTTAATGTTTAATATAAGCAGTGAATCAAGTCA
This sequence comes from Heloderma suspectum, assembly GCF_057233095.1. Taxonomy (NCBI): domain Eukaryota; kingdom Metazoa; phylum Chordata; class Lepidosauria; order Squamata; family Helodermatidae; genus Heloderma; species Heloderma suspectum. The sequence continues at coordinate 253,555,092 of NC_139461.1, forward strand.
TGCAACTTTCCCCTTGTGAATGTATTCATTTTAAGAAAATACAAAAAGAAAACTCTGAATCAGTTTTGCTCTTTAGAGGAGTTTAACGTAAGTAGGAAAAATATCATTTGTCTTATTTTCTGCTAGGAAAATCATGTGGACATCCAGGAGAACCAGATAACGGCAGGCTGATTGTATCAGGAGATTTTTTCTTTGGTTCCACTGTAAATTACACCTGTGAGGAAGGGTAAGCATCAGAGAAATAAAGAGGTGTTCCACTGATTTTCTGGTAGGGTTCCTCTTCCTTTAGCAGCGTAAGCAGAAATCATCTGATAAAGCTTCCCCCTCATTTAATACTCTCCCATGCAGGAAAAGTTTTGCTGAGAGATTTCCGCCTCTAATGCAGCGTTAAAGTAACACCAGTATTGATCGAAAAGTGAACAAAACTGGTCAGACAGAATAAATTGGTGCAATGTAAGGATAACTTCTATGAAGTATGGCAGATGTTTATGAACTATGCAAACAGTAACAAAGATATCACCAGCTCCCCAGCTAAACATGAAATGAGACAAAAACAATGAATTATAACTGTATTGTATACCATGGAATGTGATGGTCATGTTGTTCAGTCGTTAAGTCGTGTCCGACTCTTCGTGACCCCATGGACCATAGCACGCCAGGCCTTCCTGTCCTCCGCTCTCTCCTGGAGTGTGCTCAAGTTCATCTTCATTGCATCGGTGATGCTATCTATCTCATCCTCTGCTGTCCCCTTCTCGTATTTTGCCTTCAATCTTTGCTTGATTTTACATTAATGTATTTCGCACAGTGAATCATTTTTTAATTAATGTTTGATGTATGACTTCAATGAACATGACATTTGCATTTTGAGAAAAATCAATACAAATATGTTCTTAAAAATTCATCCAATTATTGGTGAAACAAGAGTTGGCAATCCTAGGGACAAACTTCTCTTGCAGCCTAATCCTATCAACCTCTGTTAGCAAAGTTTAAGTGGTAACTGTCAACAGGAGGGGAACGAAAACCGGGCCAGTGAGAAACAAGGAGGTATCAACATGCTTGTGAGAACCCTAAGGTTTGCAGAAATACAAACATCGTTTAAAGAAATAAAACTTAGGGGCAAAATCCTAAAGAAAACACAGCCTAATGAGGACTGCGTATGCTCAGCAGCCATTGAATGTAGAATGTCAGTTGTAAAAACAGAATGTTGGGGCATCTGGAACGCTCTGCTTCTTGGAATGGTTGGAATGGTTGCTAGAAGCCTGAATAGGAGCACTCCTGTTAGGGAGGGGGGATACACTGCAATATTTTGTTGTTTACATGTCATTCAGAAATAATTACACAGTGCTTAGTGGAATGTACTCCAAGTAAGGGTGAATAGGATTGCACCGTAGTGTGAAATTGCAGAGTAAGCTACTTATTCCTTTCTTCCATGGATCATGCAGGAAGTTTATTCTTCCTTAATATGTGACTGAAGTGGTTGAACTGGTTTTTCGTTCTTTTGTGAGTGGCTGATAAAGCCATTCTACATAATCCAGAAAGAGGCCCGGATTGCTTGCTCAAAAGATTTCAACTAATTGGGACACTGCATCACTAGGAACCAAGGACTGGATGTCGTAAGAGATATCTGCAGAATCCTGGCCTTCACGGAACATGCTTTCCTATGATCCTTGATATACAGTTTCATTTTTTGCTGTGCATAAGTAAACAGAGCATATATTGAATTCAAACAACTCAGTTCTATACATCCCAGGAGGAAGAAGCAGAAGATCCGTAATTATTTCTCTCTCCGTACAGGCATAAGCTAAGTGGTCAGTCTTCTAGACGGTGTGTGATATCTGGCCGAAAAGTAGAATGGACCCCTGCCATTCCCGTTTGTCAGCGTAAGTAGAGCACATTTTAATCGAAACATTATCGCAAAATGTCTCCTTGCCAGTACAATTTCAGCGATTTGGGAACAATGCAAAATAGATCTGGAAAAGTTTGAAAAGGAGAAGTATAAATGCTAAAGTCAGAGATACTGAGCAAGTTCATAGGCAAAATAGAGAATTGAGATCAGAATAAAAATGGGGCCCAATCCACCACTAACTCCTTTTGAGCATGTCCCAATGTTGTTAATGAGCCTGACACAAGAATATGGTACTGCAAAGACCATTTATTTCAGTGGGGTTTTGTGTACTAGATATTCCTCTTGTATTGTCCTAAACAATGAAAATGGAAAGACCTTGGCCCCATCTACTCAGGCGATTTACTCCAGTGCTACTGGGCCTCACAGATGATCATGGCACATGATGTTCCCCCCTCCCCACAGCAACCATGTGTTTTCATGCTGTAAACCCCACATTTTTGCAAACTCATTTTGTGATGGGTTTTCCTGTTGCGCTTGCTTCAGTGTGGTTTGGGAGTCTGTGTGACCTCAACTAGTGATACTACCTTTGCCTCTGGCTGGGGGGTGCAGCACTGAAAGGAGGAAGGGAAATTTGCGCCATATCCGGAGGACCGGACCTGCGCATGATCATGCTTTGTTTTTCCCCAAATAAGCCTTACAATCAGCACATGGCTGTGGGATGACTTGAGAAAGACGCTTCAAAAGTGGACACACTTCTGCCCTGAAAACAGCCTGCTAAATGTGTCTGCTCAGAAATAATTCCCATTGACTTCCACTGTACTTACTTAGCACAGCACGGAGCGGACAGAGGAGCGGGGAAGACTATTGTTCTAAATCTGTGCTTTTCTGAAGGTGCAGACCTTCGCATAAGTTCAGTTACTTTAACGTGCTTTGTTTTTTCCCCAAATGAGCCTGTGCTTTGGGATGACTTCTGCTTTTTGAAATCTCCATTTCTGCCCTGAAAACAGCCCTCTAAACATGTCCACCCATAAGTAATTCCCATTTCTTTGCACTGCACTTCCGTAGCACTGAGCCGAGAGAGTGGTGGGAAAGGCCATTGTTTTGAATCTCTGCTTTTCTGGGGGCATGGACTTTTTCAAAAGTTAATGGCTTTAACATGCTTCCCCCCCCCCCCAATGAGCCTGTGCTTTGAGATAACTTCTGTTCTTTTGAAATCTCCACTTCTGCCCTGAAAACAGCCCACTAAATATGTCTACTCAGAAGTAATTCCCATTGACTTCCACTGCACTTATTCAGCACGGAGCTGAGTTGTTTTTTTTAATAAAGGGAAGCTTGTTGATGCAACAAGACTCCACCCACGTATGCCTGAACTAATGCCATTTCTTGTGCAGTCTGCCACGCAAAAGCGGTTGTTCCCCTTCTTTTTTTATATACACCGCTTTAATCGGCTGCGTATGCCATGGATAGAGCAAATCCAATTTTATGAAAATGCGGTTGTTAACTGAATTGCGTTGGAAAGCGTCTCTGTGTAGATGGCCCTGTGTGTGTGTGTGTGTGTGTGTGCAAAGCTGTCTTTTATCTACAAAGAAATTAACATGATTTGCACAAAATCTATTGCAGCGTATTGTATGACTGCTAAGTGTGATGTGCTTCCAACTTCATGTGCCTTCATGTAGTGTCTAATACTTGGAAAATAATTCCCTTGTGTTTCCACTATCCACTAAATCTTCTGTATAGCATTGTAGTTCCGCGCCTCATTGTTGACTGGGTCTCCCTTTCAATGTTCCTTTCCAATGGTGTAGCTTTATTATCTCTCTCTCCTACTTTTTGTCTCTAAATAGAACAGGCTTTGCTTGATCACAATGAATGTGTTTTATATCTGTCCTGTGCCCTTTGAAAATGAGGGGGTGGGATTATCTGAAATAAAGAACTGTGTCCCAAATGTGCATGCCAAAATATACGTGTAGATTAAATCAGAAACTATACATTAACTCACAGACAAAAACACAAAGAGAGATAAAATGCTAAATAGGTGAGACCACTGAAGTCTTCATCTTCCTCATTCAGTCATCTATACTAGTTGCCATCACACCACTCTTTGACAATTAAGTTCAAAGATCAAGTATGTGATGTGAAGAAGAAATTCCTTTGCTCTTCTTAAGCATGCCACTCAGTATTTCAGTGATGCCAGGTGTCCTAATTTTTACAATACTTTCCCCCCTATTAATTCTCTTCATACAATTCATTCTATCACAGTCCTAAAATGTAGAACATGGAATATAGGAAATGACATTTACAGGACAGCAGGCACTCTCCTTTAGTGTCTTTAAGGAGCTTGACTTGCTTGATATGCAGGTACTGGTGGGAAAACAAAATATATAAAGTTTATTCTATTCATTGTGGTGATTGTGAATGACTATGACAAAGCATGGCAGATTGTGGAATGCCAGAAATAATGGTGTTTCTTCTTTTGTTTTTCTGTTGAGGTTTGGTCATGATTTGCAGCTAATGCTACACTTGGACTACTTAATATTATACAATAATATTTAGCCTTAACTGTTGAATTCAGTAGTTGCATTTTCCAAGTTGGCTCACTTGAAAGCAAAATAAATTCTAGAGATTATTTTCAATATATGCCTTCTGCCTCTCTCTAGGTATTTCATGTTCTCCACCACCAAATATTCCCCATGGCAAGCACAGTGGCACATATGTGAATGACTTCTCCTATGGGACAGCTGTAAGATACACCTGTGATAAAGGCTACCCCCTTGCTGGAAATGCATCTATTTACTGTACCACTAAGGATGGGTTAAATGGAGTGTGGAGTGGCCGTGCATATTGTGGAGGTGTGGCTTTCACATACATAATATTTTTTTATTCTTCTGTAGAAAAGTCCAACTTACGTTAACTCCTAAGTGTGATAATCTAGTAATATTATGACAAACACTGCCTGTTATTTTCCGACAAGAAGAATAATTCATTATCTGTATTCCTAAACAATCAAAACCTGACCTATTTGGCAATGTTACTGCATAGACACACAGGAAACAGGTATATAACCTTTTCACCTTTCCTTCACTGTTGTTTGATTATTAAATCATTGTATTTTCAGTGTCTCAGTGTTCACCTCCTCAAATTAAGAACGGGAGAATGGTGTCTGGTTCTTCTGGAACTTACACGTATAACCAAAGAGTGACGTTTGAATGCATTGCTGGCCACAAGATAACTGGCTCGAGAGTGATTCAGTGCCAAGTGGATGGCACATGGCACCCTCCTGTACCTCACTGTGAAAGGGGCAAGTATGACTATGGAGCTTCTTATCTGACACCTTTCCTACAAATACAGAGAGCTCACTTTCAGACTGCAAGAAACCTTGTCTCACGAAACTCCTGTGAGAACAATAAATACGTTCCTCACTGTGTATTGAGAGAATGGTTTGAAGGAGATTAGTTTGACCCTGCTAGAAAATTGTATACTTTTGCTATTTGCTGTGTTGCTGATATGAGAACTTTAAACGTAAGCCAGTCTATGCCACTTGAAAGCAAAAGTTGTCTGCAGAATATTCATATTGAAATATAATTGCAGTCCTTGTAGAGAGAGACAGTGTGGTACATCGGCTCGAGCACTGGACTTATGCATGTGAGATTTGGGTTCAGATCTACACTCAGTGATACACCTTACTAGATGACATTGGGCCAGTCATCATTTCCTAACGTAACCTTACTTAGAGGGCTGTGGTGACAAAATGTGGGAGGAGGAGATCATGTATGATGTCTTGTGCTCCTTGAAGGAAGGAGGGGATAAAATGTAATATACAACTTTTCACTGTAACTTTCTGTTAAGCATTCATTAAAAAGCTTTTGTGAATATACTTTCTACGTTATTTTTTTCTGTTTAGTATCACAGTGCCCCTTGCCTCCAGACATAGCCAATGGGAAGCACAATGGTTTTGCTGGGCAAATGTCTGTAACGTATTCTTGTGATCCTGGTTATTCCCTTGTTGGAAAGGCATCTATTTCCTGCACAGCTTCTGGAGACTGGAGCCTTCCTCTGCCCCACTGTGCAGGTATTTAAGATTGCCGTTTGAATTTGTGAGCTGGATACCCATACTTTGTATAGTCTGTACTGGTCTTTCGTTGTAATTTATTTCTTTTAAAATTCCCACCTTAAGCTGTTGTGAATTTTGAAGGAAAATGGCTTTGTAGGCTCTCATGATGGTAGGACAGGAATCTGCAGCATAAACGTGAACACAGGAGGCTTGATTTCAGAGTTGCAGGGTAGCCTAGCAAAGATTCTATGGTTAACTGGACTGGTATATATTCATGATAGTTAGAAAAACAAAAAGAGGAAGCACTTTGTTCCTAGTATACCAGCCAAAGTTCACATAAAAATACAAATCCACTAGTTGATCTTCGTATTGTGTTCAGGGATTGGTATCAGGAAGATGTAATAGGAGACATCTCAAAATGTATGGCAGGATCCCAGATGTAGGGACAGTTTTCATTTTCTCTGTATTTGATGGACTCCCTCCTCTCTTTCAACAGTGCAGTGTTCCACACCTCAAATGATTGCTAATGGGAAATACAAGAGTCAGAAATCAGAACACTTTACTAGCGGGATGTTTGTAGAATACAGCTGTGAGCCTGGATACAACCTTATAGGAAATGCAAGAATGTTTTGTACAGAGTCTGGCTTTTGGAACTCCTCAGCACCAAACTGTGAATGTGAGTCTCTTGTCAGCCTTTCTATTTAAATCATAGTATGCAGCTCATGCAACAAATCTAGAAATGTTGCCAGGAAATATAACATTGCATACATGACCCTTTATGTCAGGGGTGGACAACTTGTGGCCCTCCAGATGTTTTGGCCTACAACTCCCATCAGCCCTAGCTGGGGAGGCTGACATACTGCACAGTGACATGCCGGCCTGTAGCCCTATCTTTATTTCCAATGGGCTGTCCTCACAAGCGAATTTGTGTGAAGTTAGAGCAGTTTGAGTTCCTTCCCGACAAATTACCTCGTCACCAATCCTCTGCCAACCAGCTGCTTCCTTCTTTAAAAGCTGCATTTTCTGAAACTCCTTTTATTCCAACTTTTGTTTTTACTGAAAGGGGCTCCCTGGCGGTTTTAGCACAGTGTGCCATGTCCCCCACTGCATTAAATCCTGGGTGTGCCTCTGTTACCTGGCAGTGATGTGGCCAAGGTGGTGGGATGTCCCGTTCCCTCTTGTTTCCCCAGTGGAAGTAATTTTTCCCATTCCCATTGAAAAAATCCCCACGAGCACAGCAGTGACCCTTCACATTACCACAGTACCGGGGACCTTAGGTACCCTGCTTTTAATCTTTAACATATCCCCCCTTTTGTGCATGTTTACTCAGAAGTAAGAAATAAATCTCGCTCATCTGCAGGAAAGGGTTAAAAGTTAACTTTAGTAACTCACCTTAAAGTGTTCTTTCACTTCTCTTAAATTGCTACTGTGTTGTTGTGCTTCTTTGATGTCCTGCAGTTTCTCTGTTGTTATGTAAAGTCCTTCTCTGCTATATCGCATTATTTCATTACTGCAATTACGATCTTTCGGGTTTGCAGGAGCTCCTCATTGCAAGCAGGGAGAAGGAGAAAGGGGGGAGTTGGAAGGGGGATTGGAAGCAATTGACAGAAGTGCACTCATGGGGAAAAATGGGGTTGGAGCAATAACTCTGCAGCTGTTTGCTGGGCTGTGGCGAAATTCGGGTGCGGGCGGAACTCTCAGGAGCCTTCAGATGCAGCACTGGAGAACTGGAGATTTTGGTTTCTTCTGGGAAATCTACACACACAGGGAAAATTAGTTGCTCTCCATTCATAATAATGTAGGGAGCGTGGAAAGGGGTGGGAAACAAGCCTCACTCATTGGTTGAGCAGCCCCTGCCAGTTTGATGACGTTCAGTTCTACTCCCCCCACCCCACCCAGAAGTATGTTCCTTTCGAGTGCCGAAAACCAGATTTTAAAGGTACACTACACTTGGCTTACCTTGCTTCGTGTGTCCCTGATGGACCAAAGCTGATTCCATGAAAATCTGGGTAATACTCCAATGAACTTCTCATTCTGTTGTCATGAAGATCCCCCCCACCGCAAATTTTCTGAGACCCACTTGGGCCCCAGAGGCATTCTTCTAAAAATAACAAGGGTGGGCTGCTGCAGACAAACACTTCATTTTGAAAAAAGAAAGGTAAGTTGGGGTGGGGTGGGATGGGGAGCAGAGCATCCTGGGGGTTTAGACCAGGTGGTGGGAAACAAGGGGAGCGTTCAGGGGCTATGTGTGGGGGTGGGCATGGGTTTTGTTTTTGTTTGGAGTGGTGTATGGTTTCCTTGGGTTTTTGTTTTTGACATGGTGTGTGTTCTGTCTGGTGTACACGTATGCACACGTGCTTGGGTTTTTTGTATGGCTCTGTGGTGTGAGTAGGCGTTTTGCCTGTGTGTGTTTCTCTGAACATCACAAATTTGCCTGCTGTGAAATAGGTATTTTGTTGTGCTTTGTGGCGCCAAATAAATGATCTGGAATTTGGGGGCTCAGATCCCATATCTGCCTTGTACTCAATTACTTGGCCAGGTACTTGTCTCAGAGCCTTCTGTGAAATAGGTGTTGCAGGAGAAAACTGTGGGTTCAAGAGTAGTTTTGTTTTTGACCTCAGACTCCACCTCTGCCTTGAATTCAAGTTCTTGGTCCTTTTAGCTTCCTCAGTTTGCCTTCTGGAAACTGTTTTGTGACTGGTTATGCCCCACCATTCATTCATTCATTCATTCATTCATTCATTCATTCATTCAATATCCTGCCTTTTTCCTCTTGTAAGGAACCCAAGGGGGCTTACATTGTCCTTCTACATGGTCTCCATTTTATCTTCAAGACAACCCTATAAAGTAGGTTAGGCCAAGAGTCAGTGACTGGCTTAAAAGTCATCCAGTGAGTTTCATGGCCAAGTGGGAACTAGAACCCGGATCTTCTATGTCCTAGTCCAACACTCTAACCCCTACACCACTCGCTCACCAGGCAGTCATTTTGTGTGAGCATTCACAACACACTCAAATGTTGAAACATACCCATCATCTCAAAAAGGTTTGGGACCCCTGCATTATGTATATTATTGTTGGATATATTTTCTATCTGTCTGTCTCTCCCTCGGTCTATTGTCTGTCTCTCCCTCTGTAGTGCTGAGGACAATAACATTATGCCATTGCTCCTTTCAGTGGTACGGTGCCCCTCACCTCCCAAAGTCTTGCATGGGAAGTACAATGCCGAGGAATCAACAAAATACACCAATGGAAAATCTGTAAAATACAGCTGTGAACCTGGCTATGTACTAATAGGAGAGGCAACTATTTATTGCACAGGATCCGGTGTGTGGAGTATCCCTGTCCCACGCTGCGAAGGCAAGCTTATATAGTAGTTTTTCATTTTGGCTTTACAGATTTAAAATTGAGATCATTGTTTTCATAGATTCCCTCTTTCTGCATTGAGAGGAACTCCAAATGTTATGGGTTTGGAGTTCCTCTCAATGAGGATAACTTCAGAGTTGCAGGGTAGCTTAGCAAAGACTCTATGGTTAGCTGGATTGATAAGTATTCATGATAGTTAGCAAAAGATAATGTAGGTACCTTGTTCCTAGTATTCCAGCCAATGATCACATAAAAAATACAAATCCACTAGTTTATCTTTGCATTGTGTTCAATGACTGGTATCAGGAAGATGTAACTGGAGACATCTCAGAATGTATGGCAGGATCCCAGATGTAGGGACAGTTTTCATTTTCTCAGTATTTGATGGACTCCCTCCTCTCTTTCAACAGTGCAGTGTTCCACACCTCAAATGAGTGCTACTGGGAAATACGAGAGTCAGAAATCAGAACACTTTACTAGCGGGATGTTTGTAGAATACAGCTGTGAGCCTGGATACAACCTTATAGGAAACGCAATAATGTTTTGTACATACATGACCCTTTATGACATGTATGTACAACTTGTGGCCCTCCAGATGTTTTGGCCTACAACTCCCATCAGCCTTAGCCGGCTTCACCACCATCTTGGAGCTGGATAGCTGTCCAAGGAAGAGTGGAGGAGGGACTATGGACGTTGTGTGTTAAAACACCCGGAGTGTCAAAACCTGCTCATTCCTGCTTTGTGTGTAAAGAAATCCAAGGTTACTACATTATTTATGACTATGTATGTGTATGAGTAGTGTTTCACCTTCACTAACAAGCCTGTTTCTCTTGGAGTTCTATTTGGGGGTTGGCTTCATCTGTCAGTCAGTAGAATGCAAAATCCAATGCAATGTGAGAAGGATTTGGTTGTTTTCTCTTGCTCTCTTGTCTTTTGCAAAGTCTCAGCATGCGCTCAGAGATATCTATTACCCTGGGAAGATGTAGTGTGCCTCATATAAGCATCACTTTCCACTATGTGTGCAACCCTAGATCAGGGTGATGATTTTGTGGAAAGATCGTCTTTACCAGAGAGATCAGAATCTGTATCAACATTACAGTAAGGTCCAACAGTCACATCCAGTGGAGTTCTGTTATGTATGGGTAAATAGACAGGTTCTGTTCAGAAGTATGGCATATGAAGCCAAGCATAGTCTTTCCCTGTCAAACATTGTGAGTGGAATGGTTGATCACACGAGACGGGTGGGGTGTGACAAGGAATCCATGAAGCCGACCATGAGTAATGAATAGTATGTGGCCATGTGGAAAACTAAGTTGCATATTATCAGGGACTTTCATTTTTATAGATGGCTATTTTATTTTGTTATTATGTATTAAAAGTATTTTAACCTGCTTTTCATCCTAAGATATCAGGGCCATATACAAGAGATACAAAAAACGCCGAAATATGCCAGAATCTAATACAATAAAAGCATAAAACATCAGAATAAAAACAAATCAGAAGGATCTACTTTGTGAAGGGTTTTACCCTGAACAGCATCTAATCAATTAACAACCCCCCCTTTAAGTTTAACACATTGTGATAAGGGTTTTCTGTATTTGCTCAAGTTCCAGAATTACTAGGCAATATGGATATGGTGTGGTGTCCTATGCTGTGGCCATTTCCAGCTTCATCACCACCTTGGTTGGCTGTCAGTGACAGAACAGTGGATTTAAGCCCCAGATTCTTCTGTTCTGTATACATGGACACCATTTGTCTTGGGATAACCAGGAGCACTGAACAAGAAAAGAAGAAACCCTAATTGAATATGTGGTGGTCAAGCATCATCTTAATCTGCCTCTGCATTGTATTCTTTGCTCTTCTCCTTTCAGTGGTGCAATGCCAGCCACCCCCAGATATCGAAAATGGGGCTCACAGCAACCAGGGAGCAGTAGTGTTTACCACTGACATGTTTGTGAATTATACATGTGATCCTGGCTACACTCTTATTGGAGAGGCAACTATCTATTGCACAGACTCAGGCACGTGGTCTTCCCCTGCCCCTCGCTGTGAAGGTAAATTTCTTGGCAACAGGATTGTCCATGTTGGCCATAGAAGTGCAAGCTACAAAAGTGAGAATGCATGTTCACATTGGTTCCTTCCTTCTGCATTGAAACGTTTGGTTTCAGACAAATCCTTAAATTAAGGCTGCTTCAAATGTTCCAGACTTCTTAGACTGGAGGCATACCTTTCGGAATATGTGTCATATAGAATTCAGTTTTGTGTGGAATAAATGTTCATGTGAAGTGTCGCTGAAAAGAGACAAAGCCAAAGTGACAACTAGTGAAGGAAGACTCCTCTTATAGTAGTGGAGGTGGTACCACCTACCCTGCCCTGGGGGTTCAGTAACTTACCTCTTATTAAGGGGCTTCATATCAAACTGAGAGAACCTGAAATTTTAAACTTTCCATTGATAATGTGACTGAAATGGTTGTGCGACACATTCCTTTTTCCATTTAATTTTTACTGTAGAGTCCAATGCTGATTTTATATTTTCATTTGTAGTTGCTAGTTCTATACATTCATAACAGAAGAATAACAGCATCGCAACACTTTAGAAACCAAGGGAGAGAAGTGCATTTGAGTGATGTGTGGCTCATTATTACCTGAAACACAGCCTTACCATTCGGTGGCAATGTGACAGCAAAGGAGACTCTACTCTGAGAATGGATGCCGTTTACATGTGTTTGGGATGTGATTTACATTTGTTTAGGAATGGATGCTATTTACACCTGTTCACATGTGTTCATTTGCTGTCAGGATCTAAAAACATCAACATCTCATCTAAAGTTAGGGGCACTTATGAGAAAAGGGAAAGATAGTTAGGAATTCGTGCTCCAAATTAACACCATTATAAGGGCGGCAATCCAGATAGTCATTCTGTGGTGTTTCCCAAGAGCACGAGGTCCTCCTGGGTTTATAATTGCTTGAGGTGAATCTTCATTTGAAATTATCTAAAACAAAGATGCAGATACTACATATTGAAAGATCACAGAAAGAGGTGCAATGGACACGTGCTATTTGTATGTTGAATTTTTATGCATCATCTAATGAAGAGAAAGGTGGGGATTACTTTTTCCCAGAACTTTTTCCTCGTGTTGCTTGTCCTTGTTCAGGACAATAGCCTCACCTGCAGTTTTCCTATTGTGACATACATTGTATTGGTATAGAAGGGAGATATGTTTTCCCTCTTTCTAAAGCAACCTATGTTCTGCTGTCCATCAAGTACCTTTTCCCCTTTAATTATGTGATTAATCGCTCCTAAATGATTAACTGTCTTTGGAGTACCAGTGTTGATTTTCCATATGCAGCATGTTTCTGTACTGCTAGTTCAAAGTATTATTAGTGTGTACAGAGGCAGCTCCAGGTTTTAGGGGGCCCTGGGCAAAGAGCAGTCTGATGGGCCCTCTCCTCTGTTGGTGGGCCCTGGCACACCGAATCAGCTGGCTGAAGCAGCGGTGTAGTGGTGGCAGGTTGCGCTGGGGCTTTGCTCCGGCACTTTTTTTGAAGCCAGCCCCCAGCCGGGTCACAGTCTGCTAGAGAAGGAGGAGGGAGCAGGGGAATGCGAGCAGCTTCCTCTTGGCTGCTTCTCCTCTACTATGCAAAGCTAGCCAGACACAGGGGGCGAGCGAGAGAGGGAGGGAGCCTGAGAGAGCTCTGCAGCCTCCTCTCCCCCACCCCTAGTCTCCTCCTCAGCTCTTGGCTTCGCCGCCTGTCCCTGCTCTGTGACTTCAGGCCCGGTACTGCCCTCATCTCCTGCAATACTGGCCACCCCTTCAAGCCCGTTGCTGCTGCTGGCCAGGGCAGCAGCAGGAGGGGAGGCTGCTGACACCATTATTTACTTATGGGGCAGGGCAGGTGACTGGTTTGTGCCATTTTTTAGGATTTATCACACAATCCTATGCATGTTTACTCAGAAGTCAGTCCCGCTATGTTCAATTGCCAGGTAAGTGTGGGTAGGACTGCAGGCTTAGCTGCCTTCCCAAGATCTCTGTAAATTTAATTCGAAATAAACACCCATCGGATTGCACTGTTAATTTTCGAACATTAATTTCTACAGCAAGCAGAGTTGCCAAATGCAACCTGCTCTGTCAGCAACACTTTTTGGCACCAAGTTGGCATGTACCTGGGCAAACAAACCCTGGCGGAGGGAAGGGAAACAGTAAAAAATCAGTTGGGGGGAAAGGAGAAAGAAAGGGTGTGGGTGTGCATGCGTGTGCGTGTGTGTATGTATGTGTGGTTCAATCCAGCCGGGTGTGTCGATGTTTCTGTTGCAGGATGGGAGAGATATAATGAAGGAGCTTAGGAAAGGCTAATGGGCAATGTTGGGGAGCTAAGGGAGAGTGCAAGGGGGCTGTTTACATCAGAAGGGATCTGTCCATGAGGGCTGAGTTGAGAGGGTGAAGCTTCCATAGAGTATCATATTTTGAAAACCTAAAATGTTTGTGAGTGAATGAGTGAGTGGGTGGGTGGGTGAAAAAAATTAACACCACTCCATTTTTTCTCAGAGATCCAGTTGTAATACCATTGTCTAGGGATGGCGGAGAATTCCTCCATGGACCCAGTGAGGCCAGATTCAAAAGAATCCGGCCTCCGGAGTCTGTGGAGGAATGGATCACTTACATCTGCCCCCCTGAGGAATCTTCCCTGGCCGGATCCTTCCCGCTGGCTGGCTCTGGGGCGCCAGCGATACACCTGCCATTGCTGTATCGCTGGCTGGGCTGACTGACTCCGGATGCAAATGGTGTAGCAGATGCCATTTGCGGCTGGAAAGCAATTAGATTAATCCAAATGCAGCCATAAATGGCTGCATTTAGCTTAAACCAAGGGCTTTATGGCCGCAAATGGCGTAGTGGACACCATTTGCGTCTCTGGTTCTTCACGCGATAGGCTAGCCTATTAATCTAATTGCTTTCTGGCCGCAAATGGCATCGCCGTGGAGTGTAGCTGGCCAGGGAGGATTCCGGGGGGAGGGACAGATCGCCACCCTCAGTGGGCGGATTCCCAAGCGGAGGAACAGGTAGGGAATCCGCCCATCCCTACCACTGCCTTACTTTCATCTGCACTGTTTTTGGATCCAGTCGAAGGCTGTATATCTTACAAAGTGGTACGAACATAGAAGGGGATGCGGCTGTGGCTGTCACGAAGGGACCCTGCACTTCTGAATTTACCACTACAATACTGGGCTGAAGACTGCCATTTTGCCCTTAATCTTTATCAGTCCAAACTCAGCAAGCAGGGTTGGGAATAAGGCATCATTGGGGAGCTCTGTGAGGAAGGCAGACAAATAATCTTAAAGGAGACTCAGGTCAGGCATCAGTGGTACTCCCTGTCAGGGTGATGAGGTCCCGGTACCTGCCCAAGGATGCCATGTGTTGTTGAGCGCTCTGAGTGCATACATGAAATCCAAGATAAGAAAATATAAGAAGGGCCAGAGTAAATCCTTAGGGTTCACTCTGGCTTTCCCTGATTATGCTTTTCCAGGTGGATCTGGTTTATAGCTGCAATTGTGTTGTAGGTTCTTAGTACTGTCTAGGCCATTTCTTTTTTTGCTCATGTTTGTTGTTTCTATTAATGTTTTGCTGATTTATTACTGTATTGGTCTATTTTACTATTGTAAGGTGCCTTGGGAGAGGGGCTCTTGCCCTGAGAGATGGCCTAGAAATATTTTAAATAAATATTTAAATGAGCTTCACAAAAAGCTTAGAAATATTTTAAATGTTGTTCCATCCCTACTATTGCTTCATGAATTGTACACAAAATTCACAGTTACACATATCCGCCATCGGATTAGGCACAGGCATTCTGCTGGGGAGAAACTGGTAGGTGGAATATGGGGGAGATACATGTTTTAAAATGTTTTTGGGTAAAGAGCTGAAGTCCTGTTCCCAGTACCCAAGGAGTCTTGTTCCCAGTACCCAAAATTCACCAAATAAGCAAGAAAAAACTGCTTATCGTCCCTGTATTCCATGGAGTATTTTCTGATGTATTCAATTATCTTTCTATGTTTCGAAGACCCAATATTAGTGTTGGATGTGAGGAAGTCATTACTACGCTTATATATAGATGGAACATACATACAAGAGTATGTGAGAGAGGAAGTGTGTGTGTGTAAGATCAGTAGTGAGTAGGGGGGACTGGCATGGCATGGGTTCATTGATGTAATTAACTGGCACACTTTTAAGTGCTATACAGATTAATAAGGGTACTTTTTGCCTTGTCACTGATTGAAATGGTTCAGCTGTCATATAAGGAGCACCGAAAACCACTGCTTGGTGGCAGGAGTTCCACACTATTGTAATCTGTTTCTGATGGAGCAACTGTTCAGCCTGATCATTGGAATCCTCATGCCAGACCCAGTAGACATCAGCTTAGCTATGTGGTAGTCTCAAGAGGAACCCTTTCCATATTCTTTCAGAAACCTCCAAATGGAGCTGGTGGCATTTGAATTGTCCCCCAGCCTAACTATTTCTGATGCCATGGTCCGCCATTACTAAGTGTTATGGTACAATTTTGACAAGACTAGAACTATATCAATGTCTGTTTGTATGCTAATGGATGATGAGGATGAGGATGGGGTACCTGGTGAGTCCACCTGGAAAATATATATCTCTGAACAGAAATACAGGAGGATGAGCTTGGTAGCCCCATTGAGAGCATCTGGGTTAAAATAAATGGAGCAAAGAATAAAAGGAACCTGGTGGTCGGAGCCTACTACCGGCCACCCAATCAAGGAGAAGACGAGGATGAAACTTTTGAAAAGCAAATCGCCGATGTTTCAAGGAAGCATGATGGAGTAGTAATGGGGGACTTCAATTTCCCCAATATCTGTTGGGAGACAAATTCTGCAAAACATGGCCCCTCCAGGAAATTCCTGACTGTCAGGGTGGACACTGAGGCCATAGAATCCCAGAGTAGTTCTGATTCTGAGGAAGAGCAGTCGCTCCTGGGAGAGGAGCGCTCTCCTCTTTCCCAGGACCAACAGCTGACGGAGATTCCTCCCACCCGCATTCCTAGTTTAGTTAGCAGTCCAGGGAGTGACCGAGCACAGATAGCAGACTTAGTGGATGCGCGACGCAGACGCAGAGAACGGCGCCAGATGGAGGGCGCGGAAAGGAGCGTAGTGCCCGGTTGGCGCGCACACAATGGCTTCGCCCCGAGGATCCAATGGAAAAGGGGAGGGACTCTCTGTAGTCCTTAAATTCAGGGGTCTGCCAGTAATTCCCTTTCAAACGGGGACCAACTGTTCCAACTTAGGGCATAGGTACTCTGCTGCTCAGATCTAGTTGCTACCTGTAGAGTTGTTAAGTTGTAAAAGAAGAATAAAGCTTTGAAAAGAATCCCTTTGTCTGTGTCTGGACTTGGCTACTGGATTAGACTGAGAGAGGCCTCCAAGGAGCCCTTGACACTGACTTGTGCGGTGGATAACTTCCTCCTGCAGAAAGTAGAGGAAGGAACTGGAGGATTGGCTATCCTTGACTTGATCCTAACCAACAGAGGTGACTTAGTGGATAAAGTAGCAGTTCCAGGAACTCTGGGGGAAAGCGACCATCTTATACTTGAGTTCTTGGTTCTAAGGAAGCAAAACCCGAGTGTAGCCAAACGCGTACCCTGGATTTTAGGAAGGTGATTTTAATAAACTCAGAACAATGATAAGTAAGGTCCCATGGCAAGCAACTCTAACAAGAAAAGGAGTCCAAGATGGGTGGGAGTTTTTAAAAAAGGGAATTCTCAAGGCACAATTACAAACAATTCCAACAAGAAAAAAAGGTGGAAGACAACAGAAGATGCCAATGTGGCTTCACAAAAAGTTTAGAGATGACGTGAAAACAAAGAAGTACACATATAGGAAGTGGAAAGAAGGCCAGGCAACAAAGGAAGAGTACAGGCAGGTAGAACAGAATTGCAGTGATGGTGTCGGAAAGGCTAAAGCTGAGAATGAGCTGAGGTTAGCAAGGGAGGCTAAAAGCAACAAAAAGGCTTTTTTCAGCTACGTGCATAGTAAAAGACAGAAGAAAGAAATGGTGGTTCAGCTGTTAAATAAGGATGGCAAAATGATAAGAGATGACAAAGAAAAGGCAGAAGTGCTCAGTTCCTACTTTGGCTCAGTCTTCTCCCAAAAGAAGGTCTATGACCCCCCTGGCAAAGGCAAAGTACCGATTGAAGGGGCAGGATTGCACATTGAGATCAATAGGCATATGGTCAAGGAACACCTAATTACTTTGAATGAGCTCAGATCTATAGGTCCAGATGAACTGCACCCTAGAGTAACAAAGGAACTGGCAGAAGAACTCTCAGAGCCACTCTCTATTCTCTTTGAGAAATCATGGAGGACGGGTGAAGTGCCAGATGACTAGAGGAGGGCTAATGTTGTCCCCATCTTCAAAAAGGGCAAAAAGGAGGAACCTGGGAACTACAGACCAGTCAGTCTGACATCAATCCCTGGGAAAATTCTGGAGCAGATGATAAAGCAATCCATCTGTAAGCACCTTGAAAACAATGCAGTGATTAATCGAAGCCAACATGGATTTGTCAAGAACAAATCCTGCCAGACAAATCTGATCTAATTTTTTGTTCAAGTAACCTCCCTTGTGGACTGTGGGAATGCTGTGGACATCATATACCTCGACTTCAGCAAAGCTTTCGACAAAGTGCCCGAGGATATCCTGATGAGCAAACTAGCTCAAAGTGGGCTAGATGAAATAACGATCAGGTGGATCCACAGTTGGCTACAGAATCGGACTCAGAGAGTGCTTATCAATGGGATCTTCTCCAACTGGGGAGAGGTAATGAGCGGGGTACCGCAGGGCTCAGTCCTGGGCCCAGTGCTCTTCAACATTTTTATTAATGACTTGGAGGAGGAGGTACACGGAATGCTGATCGAATTTGCAGATGACACAAAATTGGGCAGGTAGCTAATAGTTTGTAAGCAAAAAAAATAATTCAAAGTGATCTTGATAGACTGCAGCACTGGGCAGAAAACAACAGAATGACATTTAATAGGGATAAATGCCAAGTTCTGCACCTAGGAAAAAGAAACCAAATGCACAGTTACAAGATGGGGGATACGTGGCTCAACAACACTACAAGTGAGAAGGATCTTGGAATTGTTGTCGATCACAAGCTGAATATGAGCCAACAATGTGATATGGCTGCAAAAAAGGGAAATGCTATTTTGGGCTGCATTAATTGCTTCCAAATCCTGGGAAGTATTAGTTCCCCTCTTCTCAGCACTGGTTAGGCCTCATCTCCAGTACTGTGTCAAGTTCTCCTGACTGTTAGAGCAATATGACAACAGAACCAATTACCTAGGGAGATAGTAGGCTCTCCCACACTGGAGGCATTCAAGATAAGGCTGGACAGCCATCTGTCAGGGATGCTGTGACTTGGATTCCTGCATTGAGCAGGGGGTTGGCCCTTCCAACCCTACTATTCTATGATTCAATGATTCTATGATGTTGATTTACATTTCTGTACCACGCCATACCTGAGGCTCTCTGGGTGGTTTACACAGATTAAGAACATGAAACATTACATTACAGTAAGAAAATTAAAATACAGTGTAAGAGTTTAAAACCATTTACAGAACACACACAAACGGTATACACAAAGAGAACATAAATTGTATATTGTTAGTCTGTGAGCCCACACTGTCTTCAGAAGACTAAAGCAGCAACAGCTACTATTTTAAAATGTCTTTCTTTGATTCTCAGTGTTTTACGTGATATTGTAAGTCGCACTTATACATATCTGGCAGGATATAAATTTATAAAGTAAAACAACACAATGAATGTGAGAGAAGGGGGAGCCATTTCCATTTTAACAGTGGAGGAACTGGGGTCAGAAATACAAAAATTCACCAATCTTCCCTCTTCCTTTTTGTGTTATCAGGAGGCAGCTGTGGTCCCCCAGCGAGGTTAGACTTTGCTGAGCTTCACGATGAGTATAAAGAAAAGAATTCCTTTCCTGTTGGCTCAGCTGTGAAATATACATGTCGCCAAGGCTATGCTAAGCATCCTGGACTGAAGGCCTCTATTATGTGCCTTAGAAATCAGGTGTGGTCAGAAGTTCAGGAATTCTGTAAAAGTGAGTCCCTTATCATTCTTGAACTAGATATGAGGGGCAGCGGGAGGATGGAACATTCTTTTAATAGGGAATACTATATAAAGCCCAAATTATCTTAATGTTTAATATAAGCAGTGAATCAAGTCATGCAACTTTCCCCTTGTGAATGTATTCATTTTAAGAAAATACAAAAAGAAAACTCTGAATCAGTTTTGCTCTTTAGAGGAGTTTAACGTAAGTAGGAAAAATATCATTTGTCTTATTTTCTGCTAGGAAAATCATGTGGACATCCAGGAGAACCAGATAACGGCAGGCTGATTGTATCAGGAGATTTTTTCTTTGGTTCCACTGTAAATTACACCTGTGAGGAAGGGTAAGCATCAGAGAAATAAAGAGGTGTTCCACTGATTTTCTGGTAGGGTTCCTCTTCCTTTAGCAGCGTAAGCAGAAATCATCTGATAAAGCTTCCCCCTCATTTAATACTCTCCCATGCAGGAAAAGTTTTGCTGAGAGATTTCCGCCTCTAATGCAGCGTTAAAGTAACACCAGTATTGATCGAAAAGTGAACAAAACTGGTCAGACAGAATAAATTGGTGCAATGTAAGGATAACTTCTATGAAGTATGGCAGATGTTTATGAACTATGCAAACAGTAACAAAGATATCACCAGCTCCCCAGCTAAACATGAAATGAGACAAAAACAATGAATTATAACTGTATTGTATACCATGGAATGTGATGGTCATGTTGTTCAGTCGTTAAGTCGTGTCCGACTCTTCGTGACCCCATGGACCATAGCACGCCAGGCCTTCCTGTCCTCCGCTCTCTCCTGGAGTGTGCTCAAGTTCATCTTCATTGCATCGGTGATGCTATCTATCTCATCCTCTGCTGTCCCCTTCTCGTATTTTGCCTTCAATCTTTGCTTGATTTTACATTAATGTATTTCGCACAGTGAATCATTTTTTAATTAATGTTTGATGTATGACTTCAATGAACATGACATTTGCATTTTGAGAAAAATCAATACAAATATGTTCTTAAAAATTCATCCAATTATTGGTGAAACAAGAGTTGGCAATCCTAGGGACAAACTTCTCTTGCAGCCTAATCCTATCAACCTCTGTTAGCAAAGTTTAAGTGGTAACTGTCAACAGGAGGGGAACGAAAACCGGGCCAGTGAGAAACAAGGAGGTATCAACATGCTTGTGAGAACCCTAAGGTTTGCAGAAATACAAACATCGTTTAAAGAAATAAAACTTAGGGGCAAAATCCTAAAGAAAACACAGCCTAATGAGGACTGCGTATGCTCAGCAGCCATTGAATGTAGAATGTCAGTTGTAAAAACAGAATGTTGGGGCATCTGGAACGCTCTGCTTCTTGGAATGGTTGGAATGGTTGCTAGAAGCCTGAATAGGAGCACTCCTGTTAGGGAGGGGGGATACACTGCAATATTTTGTTGTTTACATGTCATTCAGAAATAATTACACAGTGCTTAGTGGAATGTACTCCAAGTAAGGGTGAATAGGATTGCACCGTAGTGTGAAATTGCAGAGTAAGCTACTTATTCCTTTCTTCCATGGATCATGCAGGAAGTTTATTCTTCCTTAATATGTGACTGAAGTGGTTGAACTGGTTTTTCGTTCTTTTGTGAGTGGCTGATAAAGCCATTCTACATAATCCAGAAAGAGGCCCGGATTGCTTGCTCAAAAGATTTCAACTAATTGGGACACTGCATCACTAGGAACCAAGGACTGGATGTCGTAAGAGATATCTGCAGAATCCTGGCCTTCACGGAACATGCTTTCCTATGATCCTTGATATACAGTTTCATTTTTTGCTGTGCATAAGTAAACAGAGCATATATTGAATTCAAACAACTCAGTTCTATACATCCCAGGAGGAAGAAGCAGAAGATCCGTAATTATTTCTCTCTCCGTACAGGCATAAGCTAAGTGGTCAGTCTTCTAGACGGTGTGTGATATCTGGCCGAAAAGTAGAATGGACCCCTGCCATTCCCGTTTGTCAGCGTAAGTAGAGCACATTTTAATCGAAACATTATCGCAAAATGTCTCCTTGCCAGTACAATTTCAGCGATTTGGGAACAATGCAAAATAGATCTGGAAAAGTTTGAAAAGGAGAAGTATAAATGCTAAAGTCAGAGATACTGAGCAAGTTCATAGGCAAAATAGAGAATTGAGATCAGAATAAAAATGGGGCCCAATCCACCACTAACTCCTTTTGAGCATGTCCCAATGTTGTTAATGAGCCTGACACAAGAATATGGTACTGCAAAGACCATTTATTTCAGTGGGGTTTTGTGTACTAGATATTCCTCTTGTATTGTCCTAAACAATGAAAATGGAAAGACCTTGGCCCCATCTACTCAGGCGATTTACTCCAGTGCTACTGGGCCTCACAGATGATCATGGCACATGATGTTCCCCCCTCCCCACAGCAACCATGTGTTTTCATGCTGTAAACCCCACATTTTTGCAAACTCATTTTGTGATGGGTTTTCCTGTTGCGCTTGCTTCAGTGTGGTTTGGGAGTCTGTGTGACCTCAACTAGTGATACTACCTTTGCCTCTGGCTGGGGGGTGCAGCACTGAAAGGAGGAAGGGAAATTTGCGCCATATCCGGAGGACCGGACCTGCGCATGATCATGCTTTGTTTTTCCCCAAATAAGCCTTACAATCAGCACATGGCTGTGGGATGACTTGAGAAAGACGCTTCAAAAGTGGACACACTTCTGCCCTGAAAACAGCCTGCTAAATGTGTCTGCTCAGAAATAATTCCCATTGACTTCCACTGTACTTACTTAGCACAGCACGGAGCGGAGAGAGGAGCGGGGAAGACTATTGTTCTAAATCTGTGCTTTTCTGAAGGTGCAGACCTTCGCATAAGTTCAGTTACTTTAACGTGCTTTGTTTTTTCCCCAAATGAGCCTGTGCTTTGGGATGACTTCTGCTTTTTGAAATCTCCATTTCTGCCCTGAAAACAGCCCTCTAAACATGTCCACCCATAAGTAATTCCCATTTCTTTGCACTGCACTTCCGTAGCACTGAGCCGAGAGAGTGGTGGGAAAGGCCATTGTTTTGAATCTCTGCTTTTCTGGGGGCATGGACTTTTTCAAAAGTTAATGGCTTTAACATGCTTTCCCCCCCCCCAATGAGCCTGTGCTTTGAGATAACTTCTGTTCTTTTGAAATCTCCACTTCTGCCCTGAAAACAGCCCACTAAATATGTCTACTCAGAAGTAATTCCCATTGACTTCCACTGCACTTATTCAGCACGGAGCTGAGTTGTTTTTTTTAATAAAGGGAAGCTTGTTGATGCAACAAGACTCCACCCACGTATGCCTGAACTAATGCCATTTCTTGTGCAGTCTGCCACGCAAAAGCGGTTGTTCCCCTTCTTTTTTTATATACACCGCTTTAATCGGCTGCGTATGCCATGGATAGAGCAAATCCAATTTTATGAAAATGCGGTTGTTAACTGAATTGCGTTGGAAAGCGTCTCTGTGTAGATGGCCCTGTGTGTGTGTGTGTGTGTGTGTGCAAAGCTGTCTTTTATCTACAAAGAAATTAACATGATTTGCACAAAATCTATTGCAGCGTATTGTATGACTGCTAAGTGTGATGTGCTTCCAACTTCATGTGCCTTCATGTAGTGTCTAATACTTGGAAAATAATTCCCTTGTGTTTCCACTATCCACTAAATCTTCTGTATAGCATTGTAGTTCCGCGCCTCATTGTTGACTGGGTCTCCCTTTCAATGTTCCTTTCCAATGGTGTAGCTTTATTATCTCTCTCTCCTACTTTTTGTCTCTAAATAGAACAGGCTTTGCTTGATCACAATGAATGTGTTTTATATCTGTCCTGTGCCCTTTGAAAATGAGGGGGTGGGATTATCTGAAATAAAGAACTGTGTCCCAAATGTGCATGCCAAAATATACGTGTAGATTAAATCAGAAACTATACATTAACTCACAGACAAAAACACAAAGAGAGATAAAATGCTAAATAGGTGAGACCACTGAAGTCTTCATCTTCCTCATTCAGTCATCTATACTAGTTGCCATCACACCACTCTTTGACAATTAAGTTCAAAGATCAAGTATGTGATGTGAAGAAGAAATTCCTTTGCTCTTCTTAAGCATGCCACTCAGTATTTCAGTGATGCCAGGTGTCCTAATTTTTACAATACTTTCCCCCCTATTAATTCTCTTCATACAATTCATTCTATCACAGTCCTAAAATGTAGAACATGGAATATAGGAAATGACATTTACAGGACAGCAGGCACTCTCCTTTAGTGTCTTTAAGGAGCTTGACTTGCTTGATATGCAGGTACTGGTGGGAAAACAAAATATATAAAGTTTATTCTATTCATTGTGGTGATTGTGAATGACTATGACAAAGCATGGCAGATTGTGGAATGCCAGAAATAATGGTGTTTCTTCTTTTGTTTTTCTGTTGAGGTTTGGTCATGATTTGCAGCTAATGCTACACTTGGACTACTTAATATTATACAATAATATTTAGCCTTAACTGTTGAATTCAGTAGTTGCATTTTCCAAGTTGGCTCACTTGAAAGCAAAATAAATTCTAGAGATTATTTTCAATATATGCCTTCTGCCTCTCTCTAGGTATTTCATGTTCTCCACCACCAAATATTCCCCATGGCAAGCACAGTGGCACATATGTGAATGACTTCTCCTATGGGACAGCTGTAAGATACACCTGTGATAAAGGCTACCCCCTTGTTGGAAATGCATCTATTTACTGTACCACTAAGGATGGGTTAAATGGAGTGTGGAGTGGCCGTGCATATTGTGGAGGTGTGGCTTTCACATACATAATATTTTTTTATTCTTCTGTAGAAAAGTCCAACTTACGTTAACTCCTAAGTGTGATAATCTAGTAATATTATGACAAACACTGCCTGTTATTTTCCGACAAGAAGAATAATTCATTATTTGTATTCCTAAACAATCAAAACCTGACCTATTTGGCAATGTTACTGCATAGACACACAGGAAACAGGTATATTCCCTTTTCACCTTTCCTTCACTGTTGTTTGATTATTAAATCATTGTATTTTCAGTGTCTCAGTGTTCACCTCCTCAAATTAAGAACGGGAGAATGGTGTCTGGTTCTTCTGGAACTTACACGTATAACCAAAGAGTGACGTTTGAATGCATTGCTGGCCACAAGATAACTGGCTCGAGAGTGATTCAGTGCCAAGTGGATGGCACATGGCACCCTCCTGTACCTCACTGTGAAAGGGGCAAGTATGACTATGGAGCTTCTTATCTGACACCTTTCCTACAAATACAGAGAGCTCACTTTCAGACTGCAAGAAACCTTGTCTCACGAAACTCCTGTGAGAACAATAAATACGTTCCTCACTGTGTATTGAGAGAATGGTTTGAAGGAGATTAGTTTGACCCTGCTAGAAAATTGTATACTTTTGCTATTTGCTGTGTTGCTGATATGAGAACTTTAAACGTAAGCCAGTCTATGCCACTTGAAAGCAAAAGTTGTCTGCAGAATATTCATATTGAAATATAATTGCAGTCCTTGTAGAGAGAGACAGTGTGGTACATCGGCTCGAGCACTGGACTTATGCATGTGAGATTTGGGTTCAGATCTACACTCAGTGATACACCTTACTAGATGACATTGGGCCAGTCATCATTTCCTAACGTAACCTTACTTAGAGGGCTGTGGTGACAAAATGTGGGAGGAGGAGATCATGTATGATGTCTTGTGCTCCTTGAAGGAAGGAGGGGATAAAATGTAATATACAACTTTTCACTGTAACTTTCTGTTAAGCATTCATTAAAAAGCTTTTGTGAATATACTTTCTACGTTATTTTTTTCTGTTTAGTATCACAGTGCCCCTTGCCTCCAGACATAGCCAATGGGAAGCACAATGGTTTTGCTGGGCAAATGTCTGTAACGTATTCTTGTGATCCTGGTTATTCCCTTGTTGGAAAGGCATCTATTTCCTGCACAGCTTCTGGAGACTGGAGCCTTCCTCTGCCCCACTGTGCAGGTATTTAAGATTGCCGTTTGAATTTGTGAGCTGGATACCCATACTTTGTATAGTCTGTACTGGTCTTTCGTTGTAATTTATTTCTTTTAAAATTCCCACCTTAAGCTGTTGTGAATTTTGAAGGAAAATGGCTTTGTAGGCTCTCATGATGGTAGGACAGGAATCTGCAGCATAAACGTGAACACAGGAGGCTTGATTTCAGAGTTGCAGGGTAGCCTAGCAAAGATTCTATGGTTAACTGGACTGGTATATATTCATGATAGTTAGAAAAACAAAAAGAGGAAGCACTTTGTTCCTAGTATACCAGCCAAAGTTCACATAAAAATACAAATCCACTAGTTGATCTTCGTATTGTGTTCAGGGATTGGTATCAGGAAGATGTAATAGGAGACATCTCAAAATGTATGGCAGGATCCCAGATGTAGGGACAGTTTTCATTTTCTCTGTATTTGATGGACTCCCTCCTCTCTTTCAACAGTGCAGTGTTCCACACCTCAAATGATTGCTAATGGGAAATACAAGAGTCAGAAATCAGAACACTTTACTAGCGGGATGTTTGTAGAATACAGCTGTGAGCCTGGATACAACCTTATAGGAAATGCAAGAATGTTTTGTACAGAGTCTGGCTTTTGGAACTCCTCAGCACCAAACTGTGAATGTGAGTCTCTTGTCAGCCTTTCTATTTAAATCATAGTATGCAGCTCATGCAACAAATCTAGAAATGTTGCCAGGAAATATAACATTGCATACATGACCCTTTATGTCAGGGGTGGACAACTTGTGGCCCTCCAGATGTTTTGGCCTACAACTCCCATCAGCCCTAGCTGGGGAGGCTGACATACTGCACAGTGACATGCCGGCCTGTAGCCCTATCTTTATTTCCAATGGGCTGTCCTCACAAGCGAATTTGTGTGAAGTTAGAGCAGTTTGAGTTCCTTCCCGACAAATTACCTCGTCACCAATCCTCTGCCAACCAGCTGCTTCCTTCTTTAAAAGCTGCATTTTCTGAAACTCCTTTTATTCCAACTTTTGTTTTTACTGAAAGGGGCTCCCTGGCGGTTTTAGCACAGTGTGCCATGTCCCCCACTGCATTAAATCCTGGGTGTGCCTCTGTTACCTGGCAGTGATGTGGCCAAGGTGGTGGGATGTCCCGTTCCCTCTTGTTTCCCCAGTGGAAGTAATTTTTCCCATTCCCATTGAAAAAATCCCCACGAGCACAGCAGTGACCCTTCACATTACCACAGTACCGGGGACCTTAGGTACCCTGCTTTTAATCTTTAACATATCCCCCCTTTTGTGCATGTTTACTCAGAAGTAAGAAATAAATCTCGCTCATCTGCAGGAAAGGGTTAAAAGTTAACTTTAGTAACTCACCTTAAAGTGTTCTTTCACTTCTCTTAAATTGCTACTGTGTTGTTGTGCTTCTTTGATGTCCTGCAGTTTCTCTGTTGTTATGTAAAGTCCTTCTCTGCTATATCGCATTATTTCATTACTGCAATTACGATCTTTCGGGTTTGCAGGAGCTCCTCATTGCAAGCAGGGAGAAGGAGAAAGGGGGGAGTTGGAAGGGGGATTGGAAGCAATTGACAGAAGTGCACTCATGGGGAAAAATGGGGTTGGAGCAATAACTCTGCAGCTGTTTGCTGGGCTGTGGCGAAATTCGGGTGCGGGCGGAACTCTCAGGAGCCTTCAGATGCAGCACTGGAGAACTGGAGATTTTGGTTTCTTCTGGGAAATCTACACACACAGGGAAAATTAGTTGCTCTCCATTCATAATAATGTAGGGAGCGTGGAAAGGGGTGGGAAACAAGCCTCACTCATTGGTTGAGCAGCCCCTGCCAGTTTGATGACGTTCAGTTCTACTCCCCCCACCCCACCCAGAAGTATGTTCCTTTCGAGTGCCGAAAACCAGATTTTAAAGGTACACTACACTTGGCTTACCTTGCTTCGTGTGTCCCTGATGGACCAAAGCTGATTCCATGAAAATCTGGGTAATACTCCAATGAACTTCTCATTCTGTTGTCATGAAGATCCCCCCCACCGCAAATTTTCTGAGACCCACTTGGGCCCCAGAGGCATTCTTCTAAAAATAACAAGGGTGGGCTGCTGCAGACAAACACTTCATTTTGAAAAAAGAAAGGTAAGTTGGGGTGGGGTGGGATGGGGAGCAGAGCATCCTGGGGGTTTAGACCAGGTGGTGGGAAACAAGGGGAGCGTTCAGGGGCTATGTGTGGGGGTGGGCATGGGTTTTGTTTTTGTTTGGAGTGGTGTATGGTTTCCTTGGGTTTTTGTTTTTGACATGGTGTGTGTTCTGTCTGGTGTACACGTATGCACACGTGCTTGGGTTTTTTGTATGGCTCTGTGGTGTGAGTAGGCGTTTTGCCTGTGTGTGTTTCTCTGAACATCACAAATTTGCCTGCTGTGAAATAGGTATTTTGTTGTGCTTTGTGGCGCCAAATAAATGATCTGGAATTTGGGGGCTCAGATCCCATATCTGCCTTGTACTCAATTACTTGGCCAGGTACTTGTCTCAGAGCCTTCTGTGAAATAGGTGTTGCAGGAGAAAACTGTGGGTTCAAGAGTAGTTTTGTTTTTGACCTCAGACTCCACCTCTGCCTTGAATTCAAGTTCTTGGTCCTTTTAGCTTCCTCAGTTTGCCTTCTGGAAACTGTTTTGTGACTGGTTATGCCCCACCATTCATTCATTCATTCATTCATTCATTCATTCATTCATTCATTCAATATCCTGCCTTTTTCCTCTTGTAAGGAACCCAAGGGGGCTTACATTGTCCTTCTACATGGTCTCCATTTTATCTTCAAGACAACCCTATAAAGTAGGTTAGGCCAAGAGTCAGTGACTGGCTTAAAAGTCATCCAGTGAGTTTCATGGCCAAGTGGGAACTAGAACCCGGATCTTCTATGTCCTAGTCCAACACTCTAACCCCTACACCACTCGCTCACCAGGCAGTCATTTTGTGTGAGCATTCACAACACACTCAAATGTTGAAACATACCCATCATCTCAAAAAGGTTTGGGACCCCTGCATTATGTATATTATTGTTGGATATATTTTCTATCTGTCTGTCTCTCCCTCGGTCTATTGTCTGTCTCTCCCTCTGTAGTGCTGAGGACAATAACATTATGCCATTGCTCCTTTCAGTGGTACGGTGCCCCTCACCTCCCAAAGTCTTGCATGGGAAGTACAATGCCGAGGAATCAACAAAATACACCAATGGAAAATCTGTAAAATACAGCTGTGAACCTGGCTATGTACTAATAGGAGAGGCAACTATTTATTGCACAGGATCCGGTGTGTGGAGTATCCCTGTCCCACGCTGCGAAGGCAAGCTTATATAGTAGTTTTTCATTTTGGCTTTACAGATTTAAAATTGAGATCATTGTTTTCATAGATTCCCTCTTTCTGCATTGAGAGGAACTCCAAATGTTATGGGTTTGGAGTTCCTCTCAATGAGGATAACTTCAGAGTTGCAGGGTAGCTTAGCAAAGACTCTATGGTTAGCTGGATTGATAAGTATTCATGATAGTTAGCAAAAGATAATGTAGGTACCTTGTTCCTAGTATTCCAGCCAATGATCACATAAAAAATACAAATCCACTAGTTTATCTTTGCATTGTGTTCAATGACTGGTATCAGGAAGATGTAACTGGAGACATCTCAGAATGTATGGCAGGATCCCAGATGTAGGGACAGTTTTCATTTTCTCAGTATTTGATGGACTCCCTCCTCTCTTTCAACAGTGCAGTGTTCCACACCTCAAATGAGTGCTACTGGGAAATACGAGAGTCAGAAATCAGAACACTTTACTAGCGGGATGTTTGTAGAATACAGCTGTGAGCCTGGATACAACCTTATAGGAAACGCAATAATGTTTTGTACATACATGACCCTTTATGACATGTATGTACAACTTGTGGCCCTCCAGATGTTTTGGCCTACAACTCCCATCAGCCTTAGCCGGCTTCACCACCATCTTGGAGCTGGATAGCTGTCCAAGGAAGAGTGGAGGAGGGACTATGGACGTTGTGTGTTAAAACACCCGGAGTGTCAAAACCTGCTCATTCCTGCTTTGTGTGTAAAGAAATCCAAGGTTACTACATTATTTATGACTATGTATGTGTATGAGTAGTGTTTCACCTTCACTAACAAGCCTGTTTCTCTTGGAGTTCTATTTGGGGGTTGGCTTCATCTGTCAGTCAGTAGAATGCAAAATCCAATGCAATGTGAGAAGGATTTGGTTGTTTTCTCTTGCTCTCTTGTCTTTTGCAAAGTCTCAGCATGCGCTCAGAGATATCTATTACCCTGGGAAGATGTAGTGTGCCTCATATAAGCATCACTTTCCACTATGTGTGCAACCCTAGATCAGGGTGATGATTTTGTGGAAAGATCGTCTTTACCAGAGAGATCAGAATCTGTATCAACATTACAGTAAGGTCCAACAGTCACATCCAGTGGAGTTCTGTTATGTATGGGTAAATAGACAGGTTCTGTTCAGAAGTATGGCATATGAAGCCAAGCATAGTCTTTCCCTGTCAAACATTGTGAGTGGAATGGTTGATCACACGAGACGGGTGGGGTGTGACAAGGAATCCATGAAGCCGACCATGAGTAATGAATAGTATGTGGCCATGTGGAAAACTAAGTTGCATATTATCAGGGACTTTCATTTTTATAGATGGCTATTTTATTTTGTTATTATGTATTAAAAGTATTTTAACCTGCTTTTCATCCTAAGATATCAGGGCCATATACAAGAGATACAAAAAACGCCGAAATATGCCAGAATCTAATACAATAAAAGCATAAAACATCAGAATAAAAACAAATCAGAAGGATCTACTTTGTGAAGGGTTTTACCCTGAACAGCATCTAATCAATTAACAACCCCCCCTTTAAGTTTAACACATTGTGATAAGGGTTTTCTGTATTTGCTCAAGTTCCAGAATTACTAGGCAATATGGATATGGTGTGGTGTCCTATGCTGTGGCCATTTCCAGCTTCATCACCACCTTGGTTGGCTGTCAGTGACAGAACAGTGGATTTAAGCCCCAGATTCTTCTGTTCTGTATACATGGACACCATTTGTCTTGGGATAACCAGGAGCACTGAACAAGAAAAGAAGAAACCCTAATTGAATATGTGGTGGTCAAGCATCATCTTAATCTGCCTCTGCATTGTATTCTTTGCTCTTCTCCTTTCAGTGGTGCAATGCCAGCCACCCCCAGATATCGAAAATGGGGCTCACAGCAACCAGGGAGCAGTAGTGTTTACCACTGACATGTTTGTGAATTATACATGTGATCCTGGCTACACTCTTATTGGAGAGGCAACTATCTATTGCACAGACTCAGGCACGTGGTCTTCCCCTGCCCCTCGCTGTGAAGGTAAATTTCTTGGCAACAGGATTGTCCATGTTGGCCATAGAAGTGCAAGCTACAAAAGTGAGAATGCATGTTCACATTGGTTCCTTCCTTCTGCATTGAAACGTTTGGTTTCAGACAAATCCTTAAATTAAGGCTGCTTCAAATGTTCCAGACTTCTTAGACTGGAGGCATACCTTTCGGAATATGTGTCATATAGAATTCAGTTTTGTGTGGAATAAATGTTCATGTGAAGTGTCGCTGAAAAGAGACAAAGCCAAAGTGACAACTAGTGAAGGAAGACTCCTCTTATAGTAGTGGAGGTGGTACCACCTACCCTGCCCTGGGGGTTCAGTAACTTACCTCTTATTAAGGGGCTTCATATCAAACTGAGAGAACCTGAAATTTTAAACTTTCCATTGATAATGTGACTGAAATGGTTGTGCGACACATTCCTTTTTCCATTTAATTTTTACTGTAGAGTCCAATGCTGATTTTATATTTTCATTTGTAGTTGCTAGTTCTATACATTCATAACAGAAGAATAACAGCATCGCAACACTTTAGAAACCAAGGGAGAGAAGTGCATTTGAGTGATGTGTGGCTCATTATTACCTGAAACACAGCCTTACCATTCGGTGGCAATGTGACAGCAAAGGAGACTCTACTCTGAGAATGGATGCCGTTTACATGTGTTTGGGATGTGATTTACATTTGTTTAGGAATGGATGCTATTTACACCTGTTCACATGTGTTCATTTGCTGTCAGGATCTAAAAACATCAACATCTCATCTAAAGTTAGGGGCACTTATGAGAAAAGGGAAAGATAGTTAGGAATTCGTGCTCCAAATTAACACCATTATAAGGGCGGCAATCCAGATAGTCATTCTGTGGTGTTTCCCAAGAGCACGAGGTCCTCCTGGGTTTATAATTGCTTGAGGTGAATCTTCATTTGAAATTATCTAAAACAAAGATGCAGATACTACATATTGAAAGATCACAGAAAGAGGTGCAATGGACACGTGCTATTTGTATGTTGAATTTTTATGCATCATCTAATGAAGAGAAAGGTGGGGATTACTTTTTCCCAGAACTTTTTCCTCGTGTTGCTTGTCCTTGTTCAGGACAATAGCCTCACCTGCAGTTTTCCTATTGTGACATACATTGTATTGGTATAGAAGGGAGATATGTTTTCCCTCTTTCTAAAGCAACCTATGTTCTGCTGTCCATCAAGTACCTTTTCCCCTTTAATTATGTGATTAATCGCTCCTAAATGATTAACTGTCTTTGGAGTACCAGTGTTGATTTTCCATATGCAGCATGTTTCTGTACTGCTAGTTCAAAGTATTATTAGTGTGTACAGAGGCAGCTCCAGGTTTTAGGGGGCCCTGGGCAAAGAGCAGTCTGATGGGCCCTCTCCTCTGTTGGTGGGCCCTGGCACACCGAATCAGCTGGCTGAAGCAGCGGTGTAGTGGTGGCAGGTTGCGCTGGGGCTTTGCTCCGGCACTTTTTTTGAAGCCAGCCCCCAGCCGGGTCACAGTCTGCTAGAGAAGGAGGAGGGAGCAGGGGAATGCGAGCAGCTTCCTCTTGGCTGCTTCTCCTCTACTATGCAAAGCTAGCCAGACACAGGGGGCGAGCGAGAGAGGGAGGGAGCCTGAGAGAGCTCTGCAGCCTCCTCTCCCCCACCCCTAGTCTCCTCCTCAGCTCTTGGCTTCGCCGCCTGTCCCTGCTCTGTGACTTCAGGCCCGGTACTGCCCTCATCTCCTGCAATACTGGCCACCCCTTCAAGCCCGTTGCTGCTGCTGGCCAGGGCAGCAGCAGGAGGGGAGGCTGCTGACACCATTATTTACTTATGGGGCAGGGCAGGTGACTGGTTTGTGCCATTTTTTAGGATTTATCACACAATCCTATGCATGTTTACTCAGAAGTCAGTCCCGCTATGTTCAATTGCCAGGTAAGTGTGGGTAGGACTGCAGGCTTAGCTGCCTTCCCAAGATCTCTGTAAATTTAATTCGAAATAAACACCCATCGGATTGCACTGTTAATTTTCGAACATTAATTTCTACAGCAAGCAGAGTTGCCAAATGCAACCTGCTCTGTCAGCAACACTTTTTGGCACCAAGTTGGCATGTACCTGGGCAAACAAACCCTGGCGGAGGGAAGGGAAACAGTAAAAAATCAGTTGGGGGGAAAGGAGAAAGAAAGGGTGTGGGTGTGCATGCGTGTGCGTGTGTGTATGTATGTGTGGTTCAATCCAGCCGGGTGTGTCGATGTTTCTGTTGCAGGATGGGAGAGATATAATGAAGGAGCTTAGGAAAGGCTAATGGGCAATGTTGGGGAGCTAAGGGAGAGTGCAAGGGGGCTGTTTACATCAGAAGGGATCTGTCCATGAGGGCTGAGTTGAGAGGGTGAAGCTTCCATAGAGTATCATATTTTGAAAACCTAAAATGTTTGTGAGTGAATGAGTGAGTGGGTGGGTGGGTGAAAAAAATTAACACCACTCCATTTTTTCTCAGAGATCCAGTTGTAATACCATTGTCTAGGGATGGCGGAGAATTCCTCCATGGACCCAGTGAGGCCAGATTCAAAAGAATCCGGCCTCCGGAGTCTGTGGAGGAATGGATCACTTACATCTGCCCCCCTGAGGAATCTTCCCTGGCCGGATCCTTCCCGCTGGCTGGCTCTGGGGCGCCAGCGATACACCTGCCATTGCTGTATCGCTGGCTGGGCTGACTGACTCCGGATGCAAATGGTGTAGCAGATGCCATTTGCGGCTGGAAAGCAATTAGATTAATCCAAATGCAGCCATAAATGGCTGCATTTAGCTTAAACCAAGGGCTTTATGGCCGCAAATGGCGTAGTGGACACCATTTGCGTCTCTGGTTCTTCACGCGATAGGCTAGCCTATTAATCTAATTGCTTTCTGGCCGCAAATGGCATCGCCGTGGAGTGTAGCTGGCCAGGGAGGATTCCGGGGGGAGGGACAGATCGCCACCCTCAGTGGGCGGATTCCCAAGCGGAGGAACAGGTAGGGAATCCGCCCATCCCTACCACTGCCTTACTTTCATCTGCACTGTTTTTGGATCCAGTCGAAGGCTGTATATCTTACAAAGTGGTACGAACATAGAAGGGGATGCGGCTGTGGCTGTCACGAAGGGACCCTGCACTTCTGAATTTACCACTACAATACTGGGCTGAAGACTGCCATTTTGCCCTTAATCTTTATCAGTCCAAACTCAGCAAGCAGGGTTGGGAATAAGGCATCATTGGGGAGCTCTGTGAGGAAGGCAGACAAATAATCTTAAAGGAGACTCAGGTCAGGCATCAGTGGTACTCCCTGTCAGGGTGATGAGGTCCCGGTACCTGCCCAAGGATGCCATGTGTTGTTGAGCGCTCTGAGTGCATACATGAAATCCAAGATAAGAAAATATAAGAAGGGCCAGAGTAAATCCTTAGGGTTCACTCTGGCTTTCCCTGATTATGCTTTTCCAGGTGGATCTGGTTTATAGCTGCAATTGTGTTGTAGGTTCTTAGTACTGTCTAGGCCATTTCTTTTTTTGCTCATGTTTGTTGTTTCTATTAATGTTTTGCTGATTTATTACTGTATTGGTCTATTTTACTATTGTAAGGTGCCTTGGGAGAGGGGCTCTTGCCCTGAGAGATGGCCTAGAAATATTTTAAATAAATATTTAAATGAGCTTCACAAAAAGCTTAGAAATATTTTAAATGTTGTTCCATCCCTACTATTGCTTCATGAATTGTACACAAAATTCACAGTTACACATATCCGCCATCGGATTAGGCACAGGCATTCTGCTGGGGAGAAACTGGTAGGTGGAATATGGGGGAGATACATGTTTTAAAATGTTTTTGGGTAAAGAGCTGAAGTCCTGTTCCCAGTACCCAAGGAGTCTTGTTCCCAGTACCCAAAATTCACCAAATAAGCAAGAAAAAACTGCTTATCGTCCCTGTATTCCATGGAGTATTTTCTGATGTATTCAATTATCTTTCTATGTTTCGAAGACCCAATATTAGTGTTGGATGTGAGGAAGTCATTACTACGCTTATATATAGATGGAACATACATACAAGAGTATGTGAGAGAGGAAGTGTGTGTGTGTAAGATCAGTAGTGAGTAGGGGGGACTGGCATGGCATGGGTTCATTGATGTAATTAACTGGCACACTTTTAAGTGCTATACAGATTAATAAGGGTACTTTTTGCCTTGTCACTGATTGAAATGGTTCAGCTGTCATATAAGGAGCACCGAAAACCACTGCTTGGTGGCAGGAGTTCCACACTATTGTAATCTGTTTCTGATGGAGCAACTGTTCAGCCTGATCATTGGAATCCTCATGCCAGACCCAGTAGACATCAGCTTAGCTATGTGGTAGTCTCAAGAGGAACCCTTTCCATATTCTTTCAGAAACCTCCAAATGGAGCTGGTGGCATTTGAATTGTCCCCCAGCCTAACTATTTCTGATGCCATGGTCCGCCATTACTAAGTGTTATGGTACAATTTTGACAAGACTAGAACTATATCAATGTCTGTTTGTATGCTAATGGATGATGAGGATGAGGATGGGGTACCTGGTGAGTCCACCTGGAAAATATATATCTCTGAACAGAAATACAGGAGGATGAGCTTGGTAGCCCCATTGAGAGCATCTGGGTTAAAATAAATGGAGCAAAGAATAAAAGGAACCTGGTGGTCGGAGCCTACTACCGGCCACCCAATCAAGGAGAAGACGAGGATGAAACTTTTGAAAAGCAAATCGCCGATGTTTCAAGGAAGCATGATGGAGTAGTAATGGGGGACTTCAATTTCCCCAATATCTGTTGGGAGACAAATTCTGCAAAACATGGCCCCTCCAGGAAATTCCTGACTGTCAGGGTGGACACTGAGGCCATAGAATCCCAGAGTAGTTCTGATTCTGAGGAAGAGCAGTCGCTCCTGGGAGAGGAGCGCTCTCCTCTTTCCCAGGACCAACAGCTGACGGAGATTCCTCCCACCCGCATTCCTAGTTTAGTTAGCAGTCCAGGGAGTGACCGAGCACAGATAGCAGACTTAGTGGATGCGCGACGCAGACGCAGAGAACGGCGCCAGATGGAGGGCGCGGAAAGGAGCGTAGTGCCCGGTTGGCGCGCACACAATGGCTTCGCCCCGAGGATCCAATGGAAAAGGGGAGGGACTCTCTGTAGTCCTTAAATTCAGGGGTCTGCCAGTAATTCCCTTTCAAACGGGGACCAACTGTTCCAACTTAGGGCATAGGTACTCTGCTGCTCAGATCTAGTTGCTACCTGTAGAGTTGTTAAGTTGTAAAAGAAGAATAAAGCTTTGAAAAGAATCCCTTTGTCTGTGTCTGGACTTGGCTACTGGATTAGACTGAGAGAGGCCTCCAAGGAGCCCTTGACACTGACTTGTGCGGTGGATAACTTCCTCCTGCAGAAAGTAGAGGAA
The DNA here is from genome assembly GCF_057233095.1 of Heloderma suspectum. Classification (NCBI taxonomy): domain Eukaryota; kingdom Metazoa; phylum Chordata; class Lepidosauria; order Squamata; family Helodermatidae; genus Heloderma; species Heloderma suspectum. The sequence goes on from NC_139461.1 coordinate 253,591,352, forward strand.
GGAACTGGAGGATTGGCTATCCTTGACTTGATCCTAACCAACAGAGGTGACTTAGTGGATAAAGTAGCAGTTCCAGGAACTCTGGGGGAAAGCGACCATCTTATACTTGAGTTCTTGGTTCTAAGGAAGCAAAACCCGAGTGTAGCCAAACGCGTACCCTGGATTTTAGGAAGGTGATTTTAATAAACTCAGAACAATGATAAGTAAGGTCCCATGGCAAGCAACTCTAACAAGAAAAGGAGTCCAAGATGGGTGGGAGTTTTTAAAAAAGGGAATTCTCAAGGCACAATTACAAACAATTCCAACAAGAAAAAAAGGTGGAAGACAACAGAAGATGCCAATGTGGCTTCACAAAAAGTTTAGAGATGACGTGAAAACAAAGAAGTACACATATAGGAAGTGGAAAGAAGGCCAGGCAACAAAGGAAGAGTACAGGCAGGTAGAACAGAATTGCAGTGATGGTGTCGGAAAGGCTAAAGCTGAGAATGAGCTGAGGTTAGCAAGGGAGGCTAAAAGCAACAAAAAGGCTTTTTTCAGCTACGTGCATAGTAAAAGACAGAAGAAAGAAATGGTGGTTCAGCTGTTAAATAAGGATGGCAAAATGATAAGAGATGACAAAGAAAAGGCAGAAGTGCTCAGTTCCTACTTTGGCTCAGTCTTCTCCCAAAAGAAGGTCTATGACCCCCCTGGCAAAGGCAAAGTACCGATTGAAGGGGCAGGATTGCACATTGAGATCAATAGGCATATGGTCAAGGAACACCTAATTACTTTGAATGAGCTCAGATCTATAGGTCCAGATGAACTGCACCCTAGAGTAACAAAGGAACTGGCAGAAGAACTCTCAGAGCCACTCTCTATTCTCTTTGAGAAATCATGGAGGACGGGTGAAGTGCCAGATGACTAGAGGAGGGCTAATGTTGTCCCCATCTTCAAAAAGGGCAAAAAGGAGGAACCTGGGAACTACAGACCAGTCAGTCTGACATCAATCCCTGGGAAAATTCTGGAGCAGATGATAAAGCAATCCATCTGTAAGCACCTTGAAAACAATGCAGTGATTAATCGAAGCCAACATGGATTTGTCAAGAACAAATCCTGCCAGACAAATCTGATCTAATTTTTTGTTCAAGTAACCTCCCTTGTGGACTGTGGGAATGCTGTGGACATCATATACCTCGACTTCAGCAAAGCTTTCGACAAAGTGCCCGAGGATATCCTGATGAGCAAACTAGCTCAAAGTGGGCTAGATGAAATAACGATCAGGTGGATCCACAGTTGGCTACAGAATCGGACTCAGAGAGTGCTTATCAATGGGATCTTCTCCAACTGGGGAGAGGTAATGAGCGGGGTACCGCAGGGCTCAGTCCTGGGCCCAGTGCTCTTCAACATTTTTATTAATGACTTGGAGGAGGAGGTACACGGAATGCTGATCGAATTTGCAGATGACACAAAATTGGGCAGGTAGCTAATAGTTTGTAAGCAAAAAAAATAATTCAAAGTGATCTTGATAGACTGCAGCACTGGGCAGAAAACAACAGAATGACATTTAATAGGGATAAATGCCAAGTTCTGCACCTAGGAAAAAGAAACCAAATGCACAGTTACAAGATGGGGGATACGTGGCTCAACAACACTACAAGTGAGAAGGATCTTGGAATTGTTGTCGATCACAAGCTGAATATGAGCCAACAATGTGATATGGCTGCAAAAAAGGGAAATGCTATTTTGGGCTGCATTAATTGCTTCCAAATCCTGGGAAGTATTAGTTCCCCTCTTCTCAGCACTGGTTAGGCCTCATCTCCAGTACTGTGTCAAGTTCTCCTGACTGTTAGAGCAATATGACAACAGAACCAATTACCTAGGGAGATAGTAGGCTCTCCCACACTGGAGGCATTCAAGATAAGGCTGGACAGCCATCTGTCAGGGATGCTGTGACTTGGATTCCTGCATTGAGCAGGGGGTTGGCCCTTCCAACCCTACTATTCTATGATTCAATGATTCTATGATGTTGATTTACATTTCTGTACCACGCCATACCTGAGGCTCTCTGGGTGGTTTACACAGATTAAGAACATGAAACATTACATTACAGTAAGAAAATTAAAATACAGTGTAAGAGTTTAAAACCATTTACAGAACACACACAAACGGTATACACAAAGAGAACATAAATTGTATATTGTTAGTCTGTGAGCCCACACTGTCTTCAGAAGACTAAAGCAGCAACAGCTACTATTTTAAAATGTCTTTCTTTGATTCTCAGTGTTTTACGTGATATTGTAAGTCGCACTTATACATATCTGGCAGGATATAAATTTATAAAGTAAAACAACACAATGAATGTGAGAGAAGGGGGAGCCATTTCCATTTTAACAGTGGAGGAACTGGGGTCAGAAATACAAAAATTCACCAATCTTCCCTCTTCCTTTTTGTGTTATCAGGAGGCAGCTGTGGTCCCCCAGCGAGGTTAGACTTTGCTGAGCTTCACGATGAGTATAAAGAAAAGAATTCCTTTCCTGTTGGCTCAGCTGTGAAATATACATGTCGCCAAGGCTATGCTAAGCATCCTGGACTGAAGGCCTCTATTATGTGCCTTAGAAATCAGGTGTGGTCAGAAGTTCAGGAATTCTGTAAAAGTGAGTCCCTTATCATTCTTGAACTAGATATGAGGGGCAGCGGGAGGATGGAACATTCTTTTAATAGGGAATACTATATAAAGCCCAAATTATCTTAATGTTTAATATAAGCAGTGAATCAAGTCATGCAACTTTCCCCTTGTGAATGTATTCATTTTAAGAAAATACAAAAAGAAAACTCTGAATCAGTTTTGCTCTTTAGAGGAGTTTAACGTAAGTAGGAAAAATATCATTTGTCTTATTTTCTGCTAGGAAAATCATGTGGACATCCAGGAGAACCAGATAACGGCAGGCTGATTGTATCAGGAGATTTTTTCTTTGGTTCCACTGTAAATTACACCTGTGAGGAAGGGTAAGCATCAGAGAAATAAAGAGGTGTTCCACTGATTTTCTGGTAGGGTTCCTCTTCCTTTAGCAGCGTAAGCAGAAATCATCTGATAAAGCTTCCCCCTCATTTAATACTCTCCCATGCAGGAAAAGTTTTGCTGAGAGATTTCCGCCTCTAATGCAGCGTTAAAGTAACACCAGTATTGATCGAAAAGTGAACAAAACTGGTCAGACAGAATAAATTGGTGCAATGTAAGGATAACTTCTATGAAGTATGGCAGATGTTTATGAACTATGCAAACAGTAACAAAGATATCACCAGCTCCCCAGCTAAACATGAAATGAGACAAAAACAATGAATTATAACTGTATTGTATACCATGGAATGTGATGGTCATGTTGTTCAGTCGTTAAGTCGTGTCCGACTCTTCGTGACCCCATGGACCATAGCACGCCAGGCCTTCCTGTCCTCCGCTCTCTCCTGGAGTGTGCTCAAGTTCATCTTCATTGCATCGGTGATGCTATCTATCTCATCCTCTGCTGTCCCCTTCTCGTATTTTGCCTTCAATCTTTGTTTGATTTTACATTAATGTATTTCGCACAGTGAATCATTTTTTAATTAATGTTTGATGTATGACTTCAATGAACATGACATTTGCATTTTGAGAAAAATCAATACAAATATGTTCTTAAAAATTCATCCAATTATTGGTGAAACAAGAGTTGGCAATCCTAGGGACAAACTTCTCTTGCAGCCTAATCCTATCAACCTCTGTTAGCAAAGTTTAAGTGGTAACTGTCAACAGGAGGGGAACGAAAACCGGGCCAGTGAGAAACAAGGAGGTATCAACATGCTTGTGAGAACCCTAAGGTTTGCAGAAATACAAACATCGTTTAAAGAAATAAAACTTAGGGGCAAAATCCTAAAGAAAACACAGCCTAATGAGGACTGCGTATGCTCAGCAGCCATTGAATGTAGAATGTCAGTTGTAAAAACAGAATGTTGGGGCATCTGGAACGCTCTGCTTCTTGGAATGGTTGGAATGGTTGCTAGAAGCCTGAATAGGAGCACTCCTGTTAGGGAGGGGGGATACACTGCAATATTTTGTTGTTTACATGTCATTCAGAAATAATTACACAGTGCTTAGTGGAATGTACTCCAAGTAAGGGTGAATAGGATTGCACCGTAGTGTGAAATTGCAGAGTAAGCTACTTATTCCTTTCTTCCATGGATCATGCAGGAAGTTTATTCTTCCTTAATATGTGACTGAAGTGGTTGAACTGGTTTTTCGTTCTTTTGTGAGTGGCTGATAAAGCCATTCTACATAATCCAGAAAGAGGCCCGGATTGCTTGCTCAAAAGATTTCAACTAATTGGGACACTGCATCACTAGGAACCAAGGACTGGATGTCGTAAGAGATATCTGCAGAATCCTGGCCTTCACGGAACATGCTTTCCTATGATCCTTGATATACAGTTTCATTTTTTGCTGTGCATAAGTAAACAGAGCATATATTGAATTCAAACAACTCAGTTCTATACATCCCAGGAGGAAGAAGCAGAAGATCCGTAATTATTTCTCTCTCCGTACAGGCATAAGCTAAGTGGTCAGTCTTCTAGACGGTGTGTGATATCTGGCCGAAAAGTAGAATGGACTCCTGCCATTCCCGTTTGTCAGCGTAAGTAGAGCACATTTTAATCGAAATATTATCACAAAATGTCTCCTTGCCAGTACAATTTCAGCGATTTGGGAACAATGCAAAATAGATCTGGAAAAGTTTGAAAAGGAGAAGTATAAATGCTAAAGTCAGAGATACTGAGCAAGTTCATAGGCAAAATAGAGAATTGAGATCAGAATAAAAATGGGGCCCAATCCACCACTAACTCCTTTTGAGCATGTCCCAATGTTGTTAATGAGCCTGACACAAGAATATGGTACTGCAAAGACCATTTATTTCAGTGGGGTTTTGTGTACTAGATATTCCTCTTGTATTGTCCTAAACAATGAAAATGGAAAGACCTTGGCCCCATCTACTCAGGCGATTTACTCCAGTGCTACTGGGCCTCACAGATGATCATGGCACATGATGTTCCCCCCTCCCCACAGCAACCATGTGTTTTCATGCTGTAAACCCCACATTTTTGCAAACTCATTTTGTGATGGGTTTTCCTGTTGCGCTTGCTTCAGTGTGGTTTGGGAGTCTGTGTGACCTCAACTAGTGATACTACCTTTGCCTCTGGCTGGGGGGTGCAGCACTGAAAGGAGGAAGGGAAATTTGCGCCATATCCGGAGGACCGGACCTGCGCATGATCATGCTTTGTTTTTCCCCAAATAAGCCTTACAATCAGCACATGGCTGTGGGATGACTTGAGAAAGACGCTTCAAAAGTGGACACACTTCTGCCCTGAAAACAGCCTGCTAAATGTGTCTGCTCAGAAATAATTCCCATTGACTTCCACTGTACTTACTTAGCACAGCACGGAGCGGACAGAGGAGCGGGGAAGACTATTGTTCTAAATCTGTGCTTTTCTGAAGGTGCAGACCTTCGCATAAGTTCAGTTACTTTAACCTGCTTTGTTTTTTCCCCAAATGAGCCTGTGCTTTGGGATGACTTCTACTTTTTGAAATCTCCATTTCTGCCCTGAAAACAGCCCTCTAAACATGTCCACCCATAAGTAATTCCCATTTCCTTCCACTGCACTTTCGTAGCACTGAGCCGAGAGAGTGGTGGGAAACGCTATTGTTTTGAATCTCTGCTTTTCTGGGGGCATGGACTTTTTCAAAAGTTAATGACTTTAACATGCTTCCCCCCCCGCCCCCATGAGCCTGTGCTTTGGGATAACTTCTGTTCTTTTGAAATCTCCACTTCTGCCCTGAAAACAGCCCACTAAATATGTCTACTCAGAAGTAATTCCCATTGACTTCCACTGCACTTATTCAGCACGGAGCTGAGTTGTTTTTTTTAATAAAGGGAAGCTTGTTGATGCAACAAGACTCCACCCACGTATGCCTGAACTAATGCCATTTCTTGTGCAGTCTGCCACGCAAAAGCGGTTGTTCCCCTTCTTTTTTTATATACACCGCTTTAATCGGCTGCGTATGCCATGGATAGAGCAAATCCAATTTTATGAAAATGCGGTTGTTAACTGAATTGCGTTGGAAAGCGTCTCTGTGTAGATGGCCCTGTGTGTGTGTGTGTGTGTGTGTGCAAAGCTGTCTTTTATCTACAAAGAAATTAACATGATTTGCACAAAATCTATTGCAGCGTATTGTATGACTGCTAAGTGTGATGTGCTTCCAACTTCATGTGCCTTCATGTAGTGTCTAATACTTGGAAAATAATTCCCTTGTGTTTCCACTATCCACTAAATCTTCTGTATAGCATTGTAGTTCCGCGCCTCATTGTTGACTGGGTCTCCCTTTCAATGTTCCTTTCCAATGGTGTAGCTTTATTATCTCTCTCTCCTACTTTTTGTCTCTAAATAGAACAGGCTTTGCTTGATCACAATGAATGTGTTTTATATCTGTCCTGTGCCCTTTGAAAATGAGGGGGTGGGATTATCTGAAATAAAGAACTGTGTCCCAAATGTGCATGCCAAAATATACGTGTAGATTAAATCAGAAACTATACATTAACTCACAGACAAAAACACAAAGAGAGATAAAATGCTAAATAGGTGAGACCACTGAAGTCTTCATCTTCCTCATTCAGTCATCTATACTAGTTGCCATCACACCACTCTTTGACAATTAAGTTCAAAGATCAAGTATGTGATGTGAAGAAGAAATTCCTTTGCTCTTCTTAAGCATGCCACTCAGTATTTCAGTGATGCCAGGTGTCCTAATTTTTACAATACTTTCCCCCCTATTAATTCTCTTCATACAATTCATTCTATCACAGTCCTAAAATGTAGAACATGGAATATAGGAAATGACATTTACAGGACAGCAGGCACTCTCCTTTAGTGTCTTTAAGGAGCTTGACTTGCTTGATATGCAGGTACTGGTGGGAAAACAAAATATATAAAGTTTATTCTATTCATTGTGGTGATTGTGAATGACTATGACAAAGCATGGCAGATTGTGGAATGCCAGAAATAATGGTGTTTCTTCTTTTGTTTTTCTGTTGAGGTTTGGTCATGATTTGCAGCTAATGCTACACTTGGACTACTTAATATTATACAATAATATTTAGCCTTAACTGTTGAATTCAGTAGTTGCATTTTCCAAGTTGGCTCACTTGAAAGCAAAATAAATTCTAGAGATTATTTTCAATATATGCCTTCTGCCTCTCTCTAGGTATTTCATGTTCTCCACCACCAAATATTCCCCATGGCAAGCACAGTGGCACATATGTGAATGACTTCTCCTATGGGACAGCTGTAAGATACACCTGTGATAAAGGCTACCCCCTTGCTGGAAATGCATCTATTTACTGTACCACTAAGGATGGGTTAAATGGAGTGTGGAGTGGCCGTGCATATTGTGGAGGTGTGGCTTTCACATACATAATATTTTTTTATTCTTCTGTAGAAAAGTCCAACTTACGTTAACTCCTAAGTGTGATAATCTAGTAATATTATGACAAACACTGCCTGTTATTTTCCGACAAGAAGAATAATTCATTATCTGTATTCCTAAACAATCAAAACCTGACCTATTTGGCAATGTTACTGCATAGACACACAGGAAACAGGTATATTCCCTTTTCACCTTTCCTTCACTGTTGTTTGATTATTAAATCATTGTATTTTCAGTGTCTCAGTGTTCACCTCCTCAAATTAAGAACGGGAGAATGGTGTCTGGTTCTTCTGGAACTTACACGTATAACCAAAGAGTGACGTTTGAATGCATTGCTGGCCACAAGATAACTGGCTCGAGAGTGATTCAGTGCCAAGTGGATGGCACATGGCACCCTCCTGTACCTCACTGTGAAAGGGGCAAGTATGACTATGGAGCTTCTTATCTGACACCTTTCCTACAAATACAGAGAGCTCACTTTCAGACTGCAAGAAACCTTGTCTCACGAAACTCCTGTGAGAACAATAAATACGTTCCTCACTGTGTATTGAGAGAATGGTTTGAAGGAGATTAGTTTGACCCTGCTAGAAAATTGTATACTTTTGCTATTTGCTGTGTTGCTGATATGAGAACTTTAAACGTAAGCCAGTCTATGCCACTTGAAAGCAAAAGTTGTCTGCAGAATATTCATATTGAAATATAATTGCAGTCCTTGTAGAGAGAGACAGTGTGGTACATCGGCTCGAGCACTGGACTTATGCATGTGAGATTTGGGTTCAGATCTACACTCAGTGATACACCTTACTAGATGACATTGGGCCAGTCATCATTTCCTAACGTAACCTTACTTAGAGGGCTGTGGTGACAAAATGTGGGAGGAGGAGATCATGTATGATGTCTTGTGCTCCTTGAAGGAAGGAGGGGATAAAATGTAATATACAACTTTTCACTGTAACTTTCTGTTAAGCATTCATTAAAAAGCTTTTGTGAATATACTTTCTACGTTATTTTTTTCTGTTTAGTATCACAGTGCCCCTTGCCTCCAGACATAGCCAATGGGAAGCACAATGGTTTTGCTGGGCAAATGTCTGTAACGTATTCTTGTGATCCTGGTTATTCCCTTGTTGGAAAGGCATCTATTTCCTGCACAGCTTCTGGAGACTGGAGCCTTCCTCTGCCCCACTGTGCAGGTATTTAAGATTGCCGTTTGAATTTGTGAGCTGGATACCCATACTTTGTATAGTCTGTACTGGTCTTTCGTTGTAATTTATTTCTTTTAAAATTCCCACCTTAAGCTGTTGTGAATTTTGAAGGAAAATGGCTTTGTAGGCTCTCATGATGGTAGGACAGGAATCTGCAGCATAAACGTGAACACAGGAGGCTTGATTTCAGAGTTGCAGGGTAGCCTAGCAAAGATTCTATGGTTAACTGGACTGGTATATATTCATGATAGTTAGAAAAACAAAAAGAGGAAGCACTTTGTTCCTAGTATACCAGCCAAAGTTCACATAAAAATACAAATCCACTAGTTGATCTTCGTATTGTGTTCAGGGATTGGTATCAGGAAGATGTAATAGGAGACATCTCAAAATGTATGGCAGGATCCCAGATGTAGGGACAGTTTTCATTTTCTCTGTATTTGATGGACTCCCTCCTCTCTTTCAACAGTGCAGTGTTCCACACCTCAAATGATTGCTAATGGGAAATACAAGAGTCAGAAATCAGAACACTTTACTAGCGGGATGTTTGTAGAATACAGCTGTGAGCCTGGATACAACCTTATAGGAAATGCAAGAATGTTTTGTACAGAGTCTGGCTTTTGGAACTCCTCAGCACCAAACTGTGAATGTGAGTCTCTTGTCAGCCTTTCTATTTAAATCATAGTATGCAGCTCATGCAACAAATCTAGAAATGTTGCCAGGAAATATAACATTGCATACATGACCCTTTATGTCAGGGGTGGACAACTTGTGGCCCTCCAGATGTTTTGGCCTACAACTCCCATCAGCCCTAGCTGGGGAGGCTGACATACTGCACAGTGACATGCCGGCCTGTAGCCCTATCTTTATTTCCAATGGGCTGTCCTCACAAGCGAATTTGTGTGAAGTTAGAGCAGTTTGAGTTCCTTCCCGACAAATTACCTCGTCACCAATCCTCTGCCAACCAGCTGCTTCCTTCTTTAAAAGCTGCATTTTCTGAAACTCCTTTTATTCCAACTTTTGTTTTTACTGAAAGGGGCTCCCTGGCGGTTTTAGCACAGTGTGCCATGTCCCCCACTGCATTAAATCCTGGGTGTGCCTCTGTTACCTGGCAGTGATGTGGCCAAGGTGGTGGGATGTCCCGTTCCCTCTTGTTTCCCCAGTGGAAGTAATTTTTCCCATTCCCATTGAAAAAATCCCCACGAGCACAGCAGTGACCCTTCACATTACCACAGTACCGGGGACCTTAGGTACCCTGCTTTTAATCTTTAACATATCCCCCCTTTTGTGCATGTTTACTCAGAAGTAAGAAATAAATCTCGCTCATCTGCAGGAAAGGGTTAAAAGTTAACTTTAGTAACTCACCTTAAAGTGTTCTTTCACTTCTCTTAAATTGCTACTGTGTTGTTGTGCTTCTTTGATGTCCTGCAGTTTCTCTGTTGTTATGTAAAGTCCTTCTCTGCTATATCGCATTATTTCATTACTGCAATTACGATCTTTCGGGTTTGCAGGAGCTCCTCATTGCAAGCAGGGAGAAGGAGAAAGGGGGGAGTTGGAAGGGGGATTGGAAGCAATTGACAGAAGTGCACTCATGGGGAAAAATGGGGTTGGAGCAATAACTCTGCAGCTGTTTGCTGGGCTGTGGCGAAATTCGGGTGCGGGCGGAACTCTCAGGAGCCTTCAGATGCAGCACTGGAGAACTGGAGATTTTGGTTTCTTCTGGGAAATCTACACACACAGGGAAAATTAGTTGCTCTCCATTCATAATAATGTAGGGAGCGTGGAAAGGGGTGGGAAACAAGCCTCACTCATTGGTTGAGCAGCCCCTGCCAGTTTGATGACGTTCAGTTCTACTCCCCCCACCCCACCCAGAAGTATGTTCCTTTCGAGTGCCGAAAACCAGATTTTAAAGGTACACTACACTTGGCTTACCTTGCTTCGTGTGTCCCTGATGGACCAAAGCTGATTCCATGAAAATCTGGGTAATACTCCAATGAACTTCTCATTCTGTTGTCATGAAGATCCCCCCCACCGCAAATTTTCTGAGACCCACTTGGGCCCCAGAGGCATTCTTCTAAAAATAACAAGGGTGGGCTGCTGCAGACAAACACTTCATTTTGAAAAAAGAAAGGTAAGTTGGGGTGGGGTGGGATGGGGAGCAGAGCATCCTGGGGGTTTAGACCAGGTGGTGGGAAACAAGGGGAGCGTTCAGGGGCTATGTGTGGGGGTGGGCATGGGTTTTGTTTTTGTTTGGAGTGGTGTATGGTTTCCTTGGGTTTTTGTTTTTGACATGGTGTGTGTTCTGTCTGGTGTACACGTATGCACACGTGCTTGGGTTTTTTGTATGGCTCTGTGGTGTGAGTAGGCGTTTTGCCTGTGTGTGTTTCTCTGAACATCACAAATTTGCCTGCTGTGAAATAGGTATTTTGTTGTGCTTTGTGGCGCCAAATAAATGATCTGGAATTTGGGGGCTCAGATCCCATATCTGCCTTGTACTCAATTACTTGGCCAGGTACTTGTCTCAGAGCCTTCTGTGAAATAGGTGTTGCAGGAGAAAACTGTGGGTTCAAGAGTAGTTTTGTTTTTGACCTCAGACTCCACCTCTGCCTTGAATTCAAGTTCTTGGTCCTTTTAGCTTCCTCAGTTTGCCTTTTGGAAACTGTTTTGTGACTGGTTATGCCCCACCATTCATTCATTCATTCATTCATTCATTCATTCATTCATTCATTCATTCATTCATTCAATATCCTGCCTTTTTCCTCTTGTAAGGAACCCAAGGGGGCTTACATTGTCCTTCTACATGGTCTCCATTTTATCTTCAAGACAACCCTATAAAGTAGGTTAGGCCAAGAGTCAGTGACTGGCTTAAAAGTCATCCAGTGAGTTTCATGGCCAAGTGGGAACTAGAACCCGGATCTTCTATGTCCTAGTCCAACACTCTAACCCCTACACCACTCGCTCACCAGGCAGTCATTTTGTGTGAGCATTCACAACACACTCAAATGTTGAAACATACCCATCATCTCAAAAAGGTTTGGGACCCCTGCATTATGTATATTATTGTTGGATATATTTTCTATCTGTCTGTCTCTCCCTCGGTCTATTGTCTGTCTCTCCCTCTGTAGTGCTGAGGACAATAACATTATGCCATTGCTCCTTTCAGTGGTACGGTGCCCCTCACCTCCCAAAGTCTTGCATGGGAAGTACAATGCCGAGGAATCAACAAAATACACCAATGGAAAATCTGTAAAATACAGCTGTGAACCTGGCTATGTACTAATAGGAGAGGCAACTATTTATTGCACAGGATCCGGTGTGTGGAGTATCCCTGTCCCACGCTGCGAAGGCAAGCTTATATAGTAGATTTTCATTTTGGCTTTACAGATTTAAAATTGAGATCATTGTTTTCATAGATTCCCTCTTTCTGCATTGAGAGGAACTCAATGTTATGGGTGGGCTACGTATATACATCACTGTGGCTGCCTTTACACTAAAGAAACCGCCTGCAGTCCTCCCATTCTAGAGCCTTCCAGCATTTGTTGCAGGCTCCCAGTGACCATGTGATTGCTGAGAGGGGAAACTTTTAATTTTCATGGTTTCATAGAATTCAGTGAAACAGTGCCATCTAGTGGCTGTTTTAATCACATAACATTCCAAGTTAAAAAGATGGTTCATTAGTTCCAGATCTTTTTGAGACAAAATAACCAGGAAATACCTGTGGATGTGCCCTGGAGGTTAACGATGTCATGAAAAGGACCCGCAAGCTTCTGTGAGTGAGCAATCTCAATAGCAGAATAAAAGCTCCGTCTGAAGGGGCCCTGTTAATGGACCAGGACCTGATATAAAATGAAAAACATAAAACTCTTACCTAAGTTTGTACTCTCACCACCCGCCCCCAAAGAGAAAGCTGGTTAGGAAGTCCTGCTTACTTTCCCAAATTAACACCAAAGGGAGAGTGTAAGACTTTTTATTTTCCTGTCTAACCTTGTTTGCTATAAATTGAGGAATCCATGTTAATTTTCAGTTGGCATTTTGTTTTATTCTTTTGCAGCTTTGCATTGTCGGTTGCCCCCAAAGATTGTCCATGGAAAGTATTTTGGAAAAGACTTCAGATTTGGGCAGTCTGCAACATACGTTTGTGATGCAGGCTATTCTCTCATTGGAGAAAGTGTGATTACCTGTACTTTGGAAGGCTCAAACTCTGTGAACTGGAGTGAACCTCCAAAATGCAAAGGTTCTTTTTAAATTTTGTTTTAACAACCGTAGACCCATAGATATAGCCTCATGCACACAGCTACTTAAAGTGCATCTTTTGCACACAGCACCTAGGTTTGTAGGTGCAGGGCAGTTGTCCCCAATTTAGTAACTCTGACAGATTTATAGCTGGGGTATAAACCAATGTTCCGGGAGTAATTTTATATTGAATTTTTTTTTTCCATAGGGTGCCTTGCACCTCCAGAGATTGCCAATGGGAAACATGACACCGACATTCTGGACGATTTTCCTTACGGCTCCTCTGTGACTTATCATTGTGATCCAGGCTACTTTCTTACTGGAGCAACAACAATCCATTGTCTGTCTTCTGGAACATGGAGTCGATCTGTCCCTCAGTGTAAAAGCAGAGAATGTATGTGAGGGGATATTTATTTTTGTCTGTCGAAGGATAGCAATAGTATAAGTTGCATGCAATGCTACCAACCTGGGGGTCAAAATATATACTCTCTATATTTTGCATATTAGATAGCTAATATCTAATGTGCTTTTGCACATCCTTTAAACTGTCCTAAATCTTCCACCATTCAGCATTATTGAATAACCTTGAGGTCTAGTATTATGAGAAAGGGGGAAAAACCTTTTTCTCCATGCCATGCATAATTTTATACACCTCTGTCATATATACCCTCTTACTCACTATTTTTCTAAGCTAAAAGGGCCCAAACATTGTATGCTGCCCTTATAGGGGAGTTACTCCAGCCCTTGATCATTTTGGTTGCCTTTCTTTCTTTCTTTCTTTCTTTCTTTCTTTCTTTCTTCTCCCTGTTGCTGTGGCTGACTGTGATGTCTGCCAAAGAGGGGAATGGGGAGTTACTCTTGCTTTTTCTCCTCACGGTCACTTTCAACTACCAGAGCCCTGCTGCCACACCAATACACTAAAGGTCACTAAAGATTGTGACTTTGAGAGCCAGATAATTCCTGGTCAGTCCTAACTTTAGCCTTGTGCCTGCAAAGTATGTATTTTCCCACTGTGCTATGTCCTTTGTCAAAGATCATGAAAGGTGTATTATACTGGGGAAAGATTAAATGTTACGTTTCGCATCAAAGTTTTGTATTAAGAAAATAGTAATGCAATGCATTCTTTTTTCCATTTGACATACACGATAGATTTACATTTTCCTTTGCAGTCACTGGTTGTGTAACTCCGGAAATTCAAAATGGAAGGATAAGATCTAAAATGGTAGATGAATCAGTGGAGATGATTCTATTTGAATGTGACCCTGGCTACATCCTGAAAGGCAACAGTATGCTTCAGTGTAAATCTGACAGGATGTGGAACTCTCCTGTGCCTATCTGTGTCAGAGGTATGTAGTAGTATTGGTTGGATTTCATTCCTCTGTGATGGGTAGGAAGGCTACTTAAATTTGTTTGGGATCTCCTCAGAAAGTTTCAGATATGAACCAAAAAACTTTAAAATCTTATCTAAGTTTGCATGCACAGAAAGAAAGAAAGACAGTTAGGCCTCCATGCTTACTTCTCCCCAAAGTTAACATCATAGGGACAGTTGTAAGCCATTCATTCATTCTGTAGAGTGTGCCAAAGGCAACAACCTACGCAGTTTTCCTTAACTGGATCGAACTCTTGTAATAGGAGTCAACTAGTGATGTATTGGACTAGACAAGTCAACTAGTGATGTACTGGACAGGCAAAGGAAGGGATGCAATGTGCATGTTTATCTTTAATCTGAATTACTATTGCTGTATAAAAAGCATAAATATATTATGCTTTTAGTTATTTAGTTAACACCTAAGATAGTTTTTTGCATTCTACAGTTGTTTCCTTACTGAGATGCATATTGTACTGATGTAGAAGGCAGACATGTTTTTCCTCTTTCTAAAACATCTCCCTATACTCTCATGATAAATTGCCCACTCAGCTTTAATTGTCTGCAATGGTGTGTGTGTGTGCATGTGTGTGTGTGTGTGTGTCCACCAGTGATTTACTCTGAGTTGGCTGCGTGTTGAGGTCACTAGGGATACATGATGTTGTGGCCATCCAGCAGCCACCCCAGAGCTTATCATGGAAAAACCAGGTTTCCTGAGATTGCTTAAAGTCCGATTCTTTTCCTCAAGTTGGGTGCTCGGTGGTATAGTTGTTGTGTGCCCCAACCCCCACATTTACCTCAGGTATGCTAGCCCTGCCCAGGGGTGTGCCTTTCACCGCGACCCCAGTTAAGGGGTGTTTCCCAGCACAAACTAATTCATGTCTACTCAGAAGTTAACTCCCATTGTGCTCAATTAGGCTTGTCACCTGAATGCCCACATCAGAATTTACAGAGATCCCCATCAATTGAAATGGCACAGTTTAAAGCACAAATTCCCTAAATACTCTAAAGCGAATCTTGAGGCTCCAATTCTCCGTTGTTTGGTTTATTGCCTTAGGAAGTAACTACGTCACACCTTTGTTATAGAGATCATGCACAGCATTGGGTTAGAAAGGGGGCTGGTTTCCCATCCCTGTGCTCTTCTCCCACCCCCATCTTTCCCAGCACAAACATATGTGTGTCTATTTGGAAGTAACTCCCATTCTGGTCATTGAGGCTTGTATTTTATTTCCCATTTCATGCTTTGGTAGAGTGCTCCCCTACTTCCCAGTGAAAACTACCAATATGGTTCCCTATATCTGGCCTTTTGGTAAACCAAAAGATATCATGTTACTTGGAGGAAACAAATACATGGACTATTTGTACATTTGAGATACCAAGGCTTTAAAATCCCATATACACTTATCTGGGAATAAGTTTGACTCATTGGGCTTACTTCTAAGCAGACATGCATAGGATTGTGCTGTAAGTGTAACAAATACATATGGGTAATAATTATGAATCCCTGAGGTCAACAGTATTTTTATTTGATTTTCATATCTTCCCCTCTTCCCCTTTCAGAGGTGCGATGCCAGCCACCCCCATATGTCCAAAATGGGATTCACAATAACCAGGAAGCAGCAGTCTTTGCCAGTGGGATGTCTGTGAAATACATCTGTGAGCCTGGCTACAATCTTACTGGAGAGGCAACTATTTATTGCACAGACTTGGGCACATGGTCTTTCCCAGCCCCTCACTGTGAAGGTACATTTCTCGACCACAAGATTGTCCAGTTTGGCTCTCGAAATGGATGTTCAAAATGGAGAAGCCAAGTTCCCACAAGTGCCTCCTGTTTGAATTGAAAACTTTTCAGACAACTTCTTAAATTAAGGCTGCTTCAGATGTTTCAGACTTCCTAGGCTGAAGTACACATTTAGGAAATGTGTCACATGGAATTCAATTCTGTGAAGGATAATGGATCATGTGACATGCCCCTTAGAAGAAGCAAAGACAAATTGGCATCTGCTTAGGCTGACCATATTTCCTTGAGACACAAACGGGATATTGGGATGACAAAAACGAGATGGGGTTATGTAATATTCCGTATTCATGAAAAAGTAAGACGATAACAGAAGTTTGATTACATGAACATATTGAGCTAACAATTATTCTTCAGTGACATAACTCATACAAAAATTTAGGTAGACGTAGAGGGGGACTGTATTTCACCACGATCGTACCATGAATATTTCTCCAATGAAGTAATCTTATGCAGCAAATTTCGGTATTTCAACACCTTATCATAAAACTTCTCACACTCCATGACACAATCTGGTTTTACAACTAACATAGCCCTCATTGTCTCAACACTTAATCTAGATTTCTCCTTTGACCACATACCGTGAATAACACTAATTTATTGCATATACACAAAAAACCCACTCATAAATATACATATATAAAATACTTATAAAATATTACACGAGCACTAAACAAATCTATATGGCATACCACACTGAACACTCTAATACAGGATTGCAGTGGCCAGACTGCAAAAAATCATAAACATACACCAAAAAGAAAAGAAAAAAAGGAATGAACACCCCGACTGCTATCAGAAGCCGGTATATGCCAATGTCCCACTGGAGAGTTCCGCTGTAATAAAAAAATAGCTAACAGACTGTTGAACCGAAATATGAGTCTGAAAAGTCCGAATCAAACTGAATGTAGGGCAGAAAGAATCTCTGTGGGCGGAATGATGGTGGAAATAACAGTAAGACTCACCCTCCTGGTCCCACACGCTGAATGGGGCTTAGCGACCGCCTCTTGAATTCCCGCCACTGCAGACAAGCTAGGGGGTGGCGTGTGATCGTTGCTAGATCAAGAAGCCTGGCCCTGACTGGATAAAGTAAATGGAACTTCCTCTTTTGTCACACTAGTAGTTTTACTGCATGCATTGATTAGCATAGAGCCTTATGATAAGCGCGTTCAGTTTTTTACAAAATATTAAAAATGGGACAAAATTGATATTTATATTAAAATGATGGGACGGTTGGGAAATATTAAAAAAATGGTACTGTCCTGTTTAAAACAGTACGTATGGTCAGCCTACATGTGGTATTTGTCAAATTCGCACAGTAGGGGAGGCTGCACTCAATGTACATATTCCTCAGTGCTGCAAAGATAGCGTCTGGGTATTTAACTGCTTGAGCAAACTAGAGAGCTCACACTTTGTTACTCCTTTTTGTGCACTTGCATAGCTGCATCTTCAGCACACACAAGGCACAATTTCACTATCAAGATTCATGGTAGCTACCGTGATTCCTTGAAGTTCATGAAAGCCTATGCCATAATAAATGTGTTTGTCATCGAACTGTGGTTTTCACTTGTTGAAGATAAAATATAACTTTCATTTTCTGTACATTACAACCGCCTCTCCCCTCCTTTCAGTGGTGCAATGCCACCTACCGCCACCTGTCCAAAACGGGGCTCACAGCAACCCCGAAACAGCAGTGTTCACCAGAGGAATGTCTGTGAAATACACCTGTGAGCCTGGTTACGCTCTTACTGGAGAGGCAACTATTTATTGCACAGATTCTGGTGCATGGAGTCCTCCTGCCCCTCGCTGTGAAGGTATGTTTCTTATTCATTGACACCTGCGGCTTCTTTCACAGTGCACAAAGCATGCAAACAGCCATTTGAAGGGCAACCTGCCACCAGATAATTAGAGAACTTCCATTTTTAAAAAAGGTCAGCACCTCTGAATCCAGACCAGGTATACTGCTTCTCACCCTGGAGACTCAGTTTAGCTTTGATGGGTGTTAGGAATTGCTTCCATAGGCAGAACTGGGGTGGACGAGATAGGAGGAGCTATGGATGGTGGAGTCCAGGGCACCCGAGATGGGGAATGGCTTGGTAGGTTGGCGGAACCTTTGGCACCTCCATGTTTTGGAGGCACTAGTTTCTGCCCTTGCCTCAGGGCTTTATTACATACCTCTAGGATTTAGATAAAGTGAGAGAGAATGTTCACAGTTGTTCCTTCCCCTGATGTTAATACCACAGCTTTAGGTCAGTTCTTAAATTAGAAGAGAGAGTAAAAGTGAGAGTGTACTGTTTTGAAAGTTCCTCTTAACTTAATTTTCATACTTCCTATGTCTGTAAAGTGAATAAAATTTGGTCTGAATGGCATGTTTGGTTTTGAAATGTCAGTCTTCTCCCACTTTCTGTTCCACATTACCAGTGTTCAGAAAGAACACTATTTATTTATTGCATTTTTATACTGCCCAAGAACCAAGGCTCTCTGGGCAGCTCATGGTTAAAGCCTGAAGGAATCACCCTGCATAATAGCAGTTGGCAGAAGACATGTATAGAGACTAAGAGGAAAACGTGATAGGTTTACCTTTCCAGTAGATCACCACCCACATCAAAACCTCACCTCTTAAAAAGGTGGAAGAGTGGCGCTAAGGATACCAGCAGAGATTGCATTTCTGTTCCCCAAACGGACATTCTCCAGTAAGAAACAAAAAAGGAAGGTGTACTGGGAGTACACAGGAGAATTACAAATGGATGACAATGTCGAGTGGACCCCATATCCTTGTCTGGAAGCAACCCAAGTGTACCAAATACATATAGATACTAGTTATAACTCATTGGGGTCTACAGTACTTTTATTTACTTTTTAAACTGTTCTTCCTGTCTTCCCCTTTCAGAGGTCCTGTGCCAGCCACCCCCATATGTCCCAAATGGGACTCATAACAACCAGGAAACAGCAGTCTTTACTAATGGGATGTTTGTGAAATACACCTGTGAGCCTGGCTACAATCTTACTGGACAGGCAACTATTTATTGCACAGATTCTGGCATGTGGAATCCTCCTGCCCCTCGCTGTGAAGGTACATTTCTTACTCATTGACACCTGTGGCTTCAGCAAAACTTTCGACAAAGTGCCCCATGATATCCTGATAAGTAAACTAGCTCAAAGTGGGCTAGATGAAACAACAATCAGGTGGATCCACAGTTGGCTACAGAATCGGACTCAAACAGTGCTTATCAATTGGATCTTCTCAAACTGAGGAGAGATAATGAGTCGGGCACCACAGGGCTCTGTCCTGGGCCCAATGCTCTTCAACATTTTTATTAATGACTTGGAGGAGCTGCAGGGAATGCTGATCAGATTTGCAGATGACACAAAATTGGGCAGGATAGCTAATACCTTGGAAGACAGAAACAAAATTCAAAGTTATCTTCACTTGATAGACTGGCGTGCTGGGCAGAAAACAGAATGACATTTAATAGGGATAAATGCCAAGTTCTGCACCTAGGAAAAAGAAACCAAATGCACAGTTACAAGATGGGGGATACTTGGCTCAACAACACTACAAGTGAGAAGGATCTTGGAATTGTTGTAGATCACAAGCTGAATATGAGCCAACAATGTGATGTGGCTGCAAAAAAGGGAAATGCTCTTTTGGGCTGCATTAATAGAAGCATAGCTTCCAAATCCTGGGAAGTACTAGTTCCCCTCTACTCAGCACTGGTTAGGCCTTATCTGGAGTCCTGTGTCCAGTTCTGGGCACTGCATTTTAAGAAGGATGCAGACAAGCTGGAGAGGGTTCAGAGGGCAACAAAGATGATCAGGGGACTGGAAACAAAGCCCTATGAAGAGAGACTGAAAGAACTGGGCATGTTTAGCCTTGAGAAGAGAAGACTGAGGGGAGATAGGATAGCGCTCTTCAAGTACTTGAAAGGTTGTCACAGAGAGGAAGGCCAGGATCTCTTCTTGATCATCCCAGAGTGCAGGACACGGAATAATGGGCTCAAGTTACAGGAAGCCAGATTCCAGCTGAACATCAGGAAAAACTTCCTTACTGTTAGAGCAATATGACAATGGAACCAATTACCTAGGGAGGTGGTGGGCTCTCCCACACTGGAGGCATTCAAGATGAAGCTGGACAGCCATCTGTCAGGGATATCTGACTTGGATTCCTGCACTGATTGGGGGGTTGGACTCGATGGTCTTGTAGGCCCCTTCCAACCCTACTATTCTATGATTCAGTGATTATTTCACAATGCACGAAGCATGCAAACAGCTCTTTGAAGGGCAACCTGCCACCAGGCAATTCAGAGTACTGTCATTTTTTTAAAAAAAAGGTCAGCACTTCTGAATCTGGACCAGGTATACTGCTTCTCACCCTGGAGACTCAGTTTAGCTTTGATGGGTGTTAGGAGGTGCTTCCATAGGCAGAACTGGGGTGGACGAGATAGGAGGAGCTATGGATGGTGGAGTCCAGGGCACCTGAGATGGGGAATGGCTTGGCGGGTTGGTGGAACCTTTGGCACCTCCACGTTTTGGAGGCACTAGCTGCCTTTGTCTCAGGGCTTTATTATATACCTCAAGAATGTAGATAAAGGGAGAGGGAATGTTCAGAGTAGCTCCTCTCCTAACAGTAGGTCGCAGAAGATGTGTGTACAGATGTGAAGAAAAATATAAAGAGTTTTAATGTTTTTTTAATTAAAAAAAAATTAAGAGGAAAAGTTTTGAGTCATTGTTTAACTTCTGGAGCCATGGAGACAGCCTCTACTACAAAGTTTGCTATAAAATGAGGAATCTGTTAATTCTCAGTTGGCATTTTGTTTTATTCTTTTGCAGTTATGCCTTGTCCATTGCCCCCAACGATTGTCCATGGAAAGTATTTTGGAAAAGACTTCAGATATGGGCAATCTGCAATATACATTTGTGACACAGGCTATTCCCTTGTTGGAGAGCATGTGGTTACCTGTATTTTAGAAGGCTCAGACTCAGTGAACTGGAGTGAACCTCCCAAATGCAAAGGTTCTTTTTGATCTTTTTTTTTTTTTTTAACAACCTAGACCCATAGATAAAGCCTCCTGTGCACATCTACTTTAAGTGCATCTTTTGCACACAGCGCCTATGTTTGTAGTGCGGGACAGTTGTCCCCATTTTCTGGGAGTAATTTTGTGTTGAAATATTTTCTCCATAGGGTGCCTTGCACCTCCAGGCATTGCCAATGGGAAACATGGCAACAAAACTCTGGGTGATTATCCTTATGGCTCCTCTGTGACATACCATTGTGATCCAGGCTACTTTCTTACTGGAACAGCAAGAATCCATTGTCTATCTTCTGGAATGTGGGATCCACCTGTCCCTCAATGTAGAGGCCGAGAATGTATGTGAGGGCATATTTACTTTTGTCAGTCAAAGGACTGTAGCAATAATATATGGGGCATGAAGTTCTGATGACATCGAGAGCCGCTTCAGAGCGGCACCTCCCCCAAACTATATATACTTCAGGATGTGACTGTTAATGAAAACAGTTGGGAATGATGCACGCAGGGTATGTTTGCTATACCTTGATGCAATAAGGAATGAATGCCTTTCACACCGATGAGGTCAAGGCAATCTCTATGTCTGCCTCTGACTGAATCTTTAGGTTACTACCACAAATGTGCTCAGCAAATCTTTGATTTTTGTTCCTTGAATGGCAGCATGTGGTAGCAGGAGCTTTAATAGTGATCTCACTGAGACTCATCTTCAGCTCAGGTTCAAGTAAGAGGAAAGCGTACCTACGTTTGAATTCTTCCTTGATGTGTGTTTTAAACAGAGGAAGAACTCTCCTCCTTACCTCCTCTCACTCATTCTTGAATCTCCCCTCCTTCCTTGCTTTCTGGACTGATGTTGCCAAAGTTGACATGGGTTGAGAAGAGAAGATGGTCTGTCCCCTCTCAACTCTTTAGTGCCTACTGTGTTGCTAAGCAGCATTGCAGGTCACCTAATGTCTACTGCAGTTTCCCAACGTCTACTCCAGTGTAGGAGAGAGGTTATTTGCTGGCTGATGGGCTGAATAGCAACACCTCAGGAACCAAGAGATCTCTCCCTCCCTTCCTTCCTCTGCCAACTTGCCACACCTAAAGCACCATTGTCATGAGTACAGGAGAGTCCTTCATTTCCTCTCTGTGCTTGTGGTGGCAGGTTGGGATCTTTGTCGAAGAGGGCAGTTGGGAGAGAACACTCCCCCTTGCCCCTTTCTGCTGGCCGTGGCTTGATACCATTGTATGTATGTATGTATGTAATTAATGTCTGTACCGCCCCATAGCTGAAGCTCTCTCGGCGGTTCACAAAAAGTGGGTTTCACCATGAAAACCCACTAGCAGCCACTAAGGGTTGTGACCTCGAGGGCCAGATAATTCCTGGCCAGTTTTAACCTTATAGATGCAAAGCAAAAGTTCTCCTACTGACCTACGCCCTTTCTGAAAATCAACAGTGGGGGGTTACCTCATACTGAGGAAAGCTGTGATCTTGAGTTTCACAGTACGGTTTTGTGTGAAGGAAATGGCTCTGTAATGCATGCTTTTTCCAGTTTGCATGGGCTATGGAACCTAATGCTGTTTTTATCCTTTCCTTTGAAGCCACTGGTTGTGTAAATCCAGAAGTTCAGAATGGAAAAGTAACACTATCTAAAGCGGTAGGCACAATTACAGTCCAGTGTAACCCTGGCTACATACTCAAGGGCAACCGTACGATTCAGTGCGCATCTGACAGGACATGGGACTCTCCTCTGCCCATTTGTGTCAGGGGTATGTATTACTACAGCTTTGGTTGGAGTTCATCCCTCTGTGAAGGGCAGAATGCTGGTTCCATTTCTTTGGTACTTCCTCAGAGTTTCCATCATGAATGAAAATACAGAAATGTCTTATGAAATCTTGCATGTATTCGAAAAAAGAAAAGAAATAGAGTGGCTTAGGAATTCTTGCTTACTTCTCTGTAACCTCTGTGGTTGTTCCATAGAGTGGGCCAAAGAGAATAAACCAATGAGTCTTTCTACTCTCCGATGCCAACCACCCCCGTATGTCCAAAATGGGACTCATAACAACCAGGAAACAGCAGTCTTTACTAGTGGGATGTTTGTGAAGTACACCTGTGAGCCTGGCTACAATCTTACTGGACAGGCAACTATTTATTGCACAGATTCTGGAACGTGGAGTCCTCCTGCCCCTCACTGTGAAGGTACATTTCTTACTCATTGGCACTCATAGTTATTTTCACACTGCACAAAGCATGAAAACAGCCCTCTGAAGATCAACCTGTGACCTGACAATTCAGAGAACTGCCATTTTTAAAAAAGGTCAGCACCTCTGAATCCAGACCAGGTATACTGCTTCTCACCCTGGAGACTCAGTTTAGCTTTGATGGGTGTTAGGAGGTGCTTCCATAGGCAGAACTGGGGTGGACGAGATAGGAGGAGCTATGGATGGTGGAGTCCAGGGCACCCGAGATGGGGAATGGCTTGGTGGGTTGGCGGAACCTTTGGCACCTCCATGTTTTGGAGGCACTAGTTTCTGCCCTTGCCTCAGGGCTTTATTACATACCTCTAGGATTTAGAAAGGACAGGAAGGCCTGGCGTGCTATGGTCCATGGGGTCACGAAGAGTCGGACACGACTGAACGACTGAACAACAACAACAGGATTTAGATAAAGTGAGAGAGAATGTTCACAGTTGTTCCTTCCCCTGATGTTAATACCACAGCTTTAGGTCAGTTCTTAAATTAGAAGAGAGAGTAAAAGTGAGAGTGTACTGTTTTGAAAGTTCCTCTTAATTTTCGTACTTCCTATGTCTGTAAAGTGAATAAAAATTTGGTCTGAATGGCATGTTTGGTTTTGAAATGTCAGTCTTCTCCCACTTTCTGTTCCACATCTGTTCAGAAAAGGTGTCACCTCCCCACAAAGCAAAAGTGTAATTTGGGGAAATCATGTGTACCATTGACTGAACTTTCTGCATCAGGAGATGTTTCTTAGAGTTTTATTGTAAACCCATTAACTTGATTAACATGTTGTGAAATTATTCTGCAAAGGAAGTGTATTTGCAGACCACTTCCTTGCCAAGAGCACAAAGCTTGTTTTTTCTCAAGGCCCCGTGTGATGTTTCCACTCCGTGTGTGTGTGTGTGTGTGTGCGCGCATGTGTGTATTTTCCTTTGTAGGCATGCATTACCATTTAAAAGTACTGAGCCTTTAATGTACGATGGGTAATAAGCTTGGGGATCAATAGGTTTTTGGATACTCACTTTAAAGATATTAATGGCCAAGCTACATGTGACATAGGAGTTTTGTGATTGGAAGTTCTGATGTCTTTCGCTTTTACAAAAGACAGCTACATCCAGCTGCTGTATAATGGCCATGAGGGTTTACCCCATGAACTCCCCTCCCCCCCGCTGCTGTGAGCTGTATGGGAGAAAACCTATAGTATTCATGAGGCAGTACTATGTATGCAACAATGTATCCTCTACTTGCACAATGAGGGCACCTCTTGTATTTTGTTCTATGATGTAAATGACCACCAGGGATATGATAGAGAAGAAAACAAATTGCTTATGCTAGAAATAATACTGTAGAACTTTGTGCTAGTGAAGATAATAGAATTTTCATCAAGAATTGCTCATTTAAATATTGTGCCCATCAATTATTAGAAGCTTGTTTTGAAAGAAGGATGACATTCACAGTTTTGCTTAAGTATTACAGTGTCACCTTTATTCCCATTGTTTTTGGTTTAGTAAGTTTTGCTATTGAAATATATGAGAAGTTATACTTATCACCATGACTACTGGATATTTATTATGAATTAACAAAGCTTAGTTGACTTTTTAAAAGTTCTTTTGCAGTTATACATTGTCCGCTACCAGCAATACTAAACACCTGAGGCAGGGAAGTGTCAGGGTGGACACTGAGCCCATAGAATCCCAGAGTAGTTCTGATTCGGAGGAAGAGCAGTCGCTCCTGGGAGAGGAGCGCGCCCCTTTTTCCCAGGGCCCGCAGCTGACAGAGATTCCTCCCACCAACATTCCTAGATGAGAAAGCAGTCCAGGGAGTGACCCAGCACAGATAGCAGACTGGGTGGATGCGCAGCGCAGACGCAGAGCGGCGCCAAATGGAGGGCGCGGAAAGGAGGCGTCGCGCCCGGTTGGCGCTCAAAGAACGGTTGCGCCCAGAGGATCCAAGGGAAAAGGGGAGGGATTCTCCCTAGTCCTTATATTCAGGGGTCTGCCAGTAATTGCCTTTAAAACGGGGACCAACTGTTCCAACTTAGGGCATAGGGATGCTGCTGCTCAGATCTAGTTGCTACCTGTAGAGTTGTTACGTTATAAAAGAAGAATAAAGCTTTGAAAAGAATCCCTTTGTCTGTGTCTGGACTTGGCTACTGGATTAGACTGAGAGAGCCCTCCAAGGAGCCCTTGACAGGAAGCATGCTAGCCCTACCCCCTCTGTCATTGCCCTCTACTCATGGAGGGCAACATTCTGAACAGGAGAGCCTCTTATATCTGTGGAAGCTCTCCGTGTGATTTTGAACACTGATTTTCAAGCATTCTCAATCATGTGGAGAGTCTCCACAGATACAGATGAACACCACAATGGAGAGCGGAGGGCCTAACGTACACTCCCGCCTCGCGTTTTTAATCTCCCCAGTTTAGGAATGCCTGAATACAGCTGCAGTTGTTGTAAAATGGCTACTAGTCTTGATGGCTATGTGCTACCTCCAGTAGCAGAGGCAGTGAGCCTATGAACACCGGTTGCTGGGGGATATGGGTGGGAGGGTGCTGTTGCACTCATGTCCTACTTGTGGGTTCCTGGTTGACAGCTGGTTGGCCATTGTGTGAACAGAATGCTGGACTAAATGGACCCTTGGTCTGATCCAGCATGGCTGTTCTGTTAGTATGTAGTTAGGCCCTACCCCATGCTACCAAAACGGGTCTGGGTTTGAAACTTGCTGCCCCCAGTAAAATAGCAGGTATGAACAATGTTAATGTGTAAAGCGGGGTCAGGCAACTTGTAGGCTAAAACATTTGGAGGGCCACAAATTGCCCAGCCTTGGTCTAGAGAATGTGAAAAAAGATACAGTTAGGGCCAGAAATATTGGAACAAGGATAACTGTTTTGGCAGTTGGCCTCTGTACACCACCACATTGAAGGTGAAAGGAAACACACCCAGATGGGAGCGAAGTCAGGACTTCCAGCTGTAATTCAAGGGGTTTGACAAAAGTGGGGCACTAACCATTCAGGAAGGCCAGCCAGTGGCATACACATACCCCCGTCATTGGTGGCTCATAAGTAATGGAACAAATGGCTGACAAGCAGCTGCATGGCCAGGTGTGGCCTGTTTTCTGGGTACCCCATGACCAATCAAGCAGATAAAAGGCCTGGAGGTGGTTCTATTTGCATTTGGTAGCTGTTCACTGGAACTCCCAACATGAGGTCCAAAGAGGTGTCCATGCGAGTGAAGGAGGCCATCATTAGGCTGAGGAAACAAAATAACCTATCAGAGAGATAGCAAAAACAGTGGGAGCGGCCAACACAACAGTTTGGAACATCCTGAAAAAGAAGGAATTAACTGGCAAGCTCAGCAACAGCAAAAGGCCTAGAAGACCACGGAAGACAACTGAAGTGGATGACCGCAGAATTCTGCTCATGGTGAAGAGGAACCCTTTCACAACATCTAGCCAGGTCAAGAACGCTCTTGAGGAGGTAGGCATGTCATTGTCAACATCTACAGTTAAGAGACGGCTTTATGAATGTAAATACAGAGGCGTCACACAACAAGGTGCAAACCACTGGTAACGCTCAAGAACAGACAGGCCAGATTAGCCTTTGCCAGCAAACACCTAAAAAAGCCTGCCCAGTTCTAGAATAAGGTTCTTTGGACTGATGAAACCAAGATTAACTTGTACCACAATGATGGGAAGAGAAAAGTATGGAGAAGGAAAGGAACAGCTCATGATCCAAAGCATACCACATCATCTGTCAAACATGGTGGAGGCAGTGTTATGGCATGGGCATGTATGGCTGCCAATGGAACCGGGACAATGGTTTTTATTGATGACCTGACTGCTGATAAAAGCAGAAGGACGAATTCCGAAGCGTATAGGGCTATACTTACTGCTCAGATTCAGCCGAATGCTGCCAAACTGATAGGACGCCGCTTCATATTACAGATGGAGAATGACCCAAAACATACAGCAAAAGCTACCCAAGAGTTTCTCAAGGCAAAGAAGTGGGATGTTCTTCAATGACCAAGTCAGTCTCCTGATCTCCACCCAATAGAGCATGCTTTTTACTTACTGAAGACAAGACTGAAGGCACAAAGACCCACAAACAAGCAGCAGCTGAAGGCAGCTGCAGTAAAGGCCTGGCAAAGCATCTCGAGGGAGGAAACTCAGCATTTGGTCATGTCCATGGGTTCCAGACTTCAGGCAGTCATTGACTGCAAAGGATTTTTATCCAGGTATTAAAGGCGATCCTTAAGTTTAAAATGATGTTGGTTTGTTCTATTACTAATAAGCCACCAACGATGGGTGTGTGTGTATGCCACTGGTTGTCCTTCTTGAATGGTTAGTGCCCCACTTTTGTCAAACCCCTTGAATTACAGCTGAAAGTCCTGACTCGGCTCCCATCTGGGTGTGTTTCCTTTCAACTTCAGTGTGGTGGTGTACAGAGGCCAACTGCCAAAACAGTTATCCTTGTTCCAATATTTCTGGCCCTGACTGTACATGTTCTGCAACTTTTCCAAATCTCCTTTCATTTAATAATTAATTAGTCTTCCACCATAACCATTTCGTTTTCCAATCAGAAGGCTGTAACTTTAAGTTATCAAAAAGGTATTTGTAAGGGTATTTGTGGCTAATTCTCACCATCACCACATATATCTGATAGGCCTTTTTGTCACCTTTGATTTTCAGCAGTCGGCTGCATCCTCCCACAGATTTCTGGTAGCAAGACTACAAAAACAGAAACCATGATTCAGGTTGGAGTTAATGTGACTCTGGAGTGTGAGGACGGTTATGCCTTGACAGGTAGTCCTCATATTCAGTGTCAGCATGGTTTCACTTGGAATCCTCCTGTGTCAGCTTGTAAACCAGGTGAGCAGAGAACAAACAGAAAGAAAACCTATCTGGAGTTGAGATAGAAATTTAATTTCATGGAAGGATCTGTACTGATGGTAAGATGCTTTAGACCCCCTCCCACCAGTGCATGAATGACCAACCTGTGACACGAGTGCCACATACAGCAAGGGAATGTGTGGCCCTCTAGATGCTGTTGGACTGCAACTCTTACCAGCCCTAGCCAGCATAACCAATGGAGAGGGATGATGGGAGTTGGGGCCCAACCACATCTGAAGCATGTTCCATTTACCTGGCTTGCTGCATGCCTGGATAGGGAAGACCTGTAGGCCTAAATCCTGCCTGTACTGTGCTACTGCATGGTCCATAACTAAATAGGCTAGAGGCAAACTGACACCAAGACACTGAGGAAAATGGAGAGACTATATACATCCTGTAGCTGCATTATTTCTTACCAATATTGTAGACTTCGCTTAATGATCACTTGCCAGAAAGGCTGGCCAGCAGTAATTTAGTGATTACAAACTAAACATATTAACATAGCTAAATGGTATATTAACAGAGCATTAATCAATTGA
The DNA here is from genome assembly GCF_057233095.1 of Heloderma suspectum. Lineage (NCBI taxonomy): Eukaryota > Metazoa > Chordata > Lepidosauria > Squamata > Helodermatidae > Heloderma > Heloderma suspectum. Next base: position 253,620,095 of record NC_139461.1, read on the forward strand.
TTGGTGTGAGAGTACTCATGCATATATCTATGGACATGTATTTAAGATTCCTCAGGGTAGTTTTTAAGATGATATCATTTGCTTAATTCATTAACAGTTATGGATTTAACTGTTAAACTTTCCAGAATATTCCCTTTGTTGAGATACTCTGATTCAGCTGATAAATCGAATACATTTCCTAATTTTAAAACATGACTGTGCTGAAAGCTTTTAATCAAATCCATTGCAAAACAGCTCATTATTATTGTTTTATTTCCCAAATTAGGCTTCTATGTTTCTGCTCCCATAGGCTATGGTAAGTAATTTCAAGAAAATCCCATTAGATCTTTGATAAATGTAAGATAATACAACCTCATAAACATTAATAAGGTTAATGGAGCAATCCTCTCGTTAGGGGCGGAGGACTCTGACATGAAAGCCTCTGAAGACCTTACAACCCTGCCAGGCTCATGCTATATAGTGTACAGTAACATGAGCAGCTTTATAATCTGTGCTAATCAAACTGAGTCTCTTCTAATGGGGCATATCTCTCCAGACTATGGATGAGGCAATCCCAGTCTCATCTCTTTACCCCAGTAGATGAAAACTTTTAAAACAAAACACTAATAGAAAGTGCCTACCCTCAATCAGACCTTGGGCATGACCCCTTTACTCAGAACTGATTGACACAGGTTTACATCATTTTAAAAAAATTCTTCCTTCACATAGCAATGGCTATATTCCTCAAAGGAAGGTAGGATTAAAAAAAAAATGTTTAAGGAATAGGGTATGTGAAGGAGCACATTTGGGACCATTCCAGTTGGCCCATCATAGCAGGAGATTGTTTCTGTTCCCTCCTTTCATTACATATCCCCTGAAAGATAAATGTGTTCAAAATTTGTAATATATTTTTATCCCACCCTTCTCCGAAGGAACTCAGAAAGGCATTATATCCTCACAATAACCCAGTGAGGTAGGTTAGAGAGAATAATTTGCTCAAAGATGTTCAGCGAGCATAACAGCTAACAAACCCAACACTGTAGCCCTACCACACTGACATTCACATGAGGAATGTAGAGGTGTAAGATCAGTGTCATCAGCGTCTTACATATTTGAAACGTGCAGTTATAGAAGCTGCCCTAGGTTTCTATTTGTGTGTTTTTTTAAAGCTGGGATGAGTTTAGATGGCCACTTTGTTTAGTTTTAAACTTTTCTGACAAGTACATTCAAAACATGTCAAAAGCAGAAATGTTACAGTACATTATGTCCCTTTGAGTCTGATCGTAAACAGATTTCCCCCCCCCCCTGAATTATACAGTGGAACTTCCCAATAGATATGCTTAGGATTTTAACCCTTTTGTTAAGTGAATTATAGCATTTTAATTGTTAGATAACATTCATGTTGTTTGGTTTGTGTATGTTATTGTTAGCCGCTTTGGAATTCCTTTTTGAGGGACAAGCAGGATACAACCATTGAAATGAAATTGTTATTTGGTTTCAACAGGATCTCTGGCTGGTGTCGTGGCGCTTTTGGTTATTTCTGGTGGTATATGCATGATAGTTTTCAAGCGGAACAAAGTGTAAGGCACTTTCCTTCCTTTATGTTATTTGCAGCTTGGTCTTTTGAGTCATTGAGCAAATACAGCAGCTCATAGAAGTAAGTGCCCCAACACCTGTGTAAAGGCTCAACAACCATCTTTAAGCTGTACCAGGATCCTAATCTTTAGCACAGATGCAAATGTTTTCTTTGCCTTCTGTATTTGCAGGATGGACATGGGGCTAGAACTTGTGTTATAAAGAAAACGAGATTTTTAAAGTAAATTTTATCCTGCTTTTTAAATGGAATGATCACATCTTAGTAGCATTCTTATTTACGTTATTAGGGGAGGTCTTGACAATAGTCTTAAAAATAACATCTTCTCACACTGATATTTTTCAGCACCTATGAAAATGAATGCATTTATTATGGCATAGTCTTTAGAGTCCACCATCAGATTTTCCATTTTCTTATACTGTAATTAAGTGAATATGGGCTAAATCTTTAAAATTGTTTTCTTTAAAATGTAAGGAGTAAATAAAATCCCCACAAACAGCTCTATTAACAAAGCTCCATCCTTCTGGCTTGCCAAAACTTCAGATTTCTGTAATTTCATACTGGCCTTTCAGTAGCTCTAAGAAATCTACAACTCTAAGAAGTGGGGCTGTGCACCAGTTCGGCCCAAAGCCTGAGCTCCAAGTTGAAGTGAGGTGCTTCGGGCCATTTTGGGTCACCTCCGAGGTGAGGTGGAGGGCCCCCGAAATGAAGCGAGTCACTCTGAAAGCGCTTCGGCGCAATCCGGAAGCTCAGCTGCCCCGCCCCCAGGTCCTTACCTGGGTCGTGTTGATGCATGCCAGCAATCATCTTGTTGTTCTGGAGGGGGGAGCCATTTTTAAATGGTGACTCCCTGTATTTCCAGAAATAAAGGGAGCCGCCATTTTAAAAATGGCTTCCTCCTTCCAGAACAAGATGGCTGCTGGCACACATCCAGAGGGACTAGGAGCTTGCAGTGGCTCCCCTGATGGCACCAGCAGAGGCAGCTCCCCCGGCGCGGGCTCTCCCAGCAGTGGCGGCTGCCCCTGGCAGCGCCTGTTCCCCCAGCGGAACAAGGGCCCAGGTAAACTGCTGGGGGCTGGGTGGTGTATTGAAGAGGAACTGAAGTGGGATTCAGATGTCCAAATCCTGCTTCAACTTCGTAGTAGCCCCGAATCAGCACAAGCCGAATCTGGCCTGCCTTGGAAGTCCTGAAGAGGCCTATGAATCAGATCAGGGAGTCCATGCACAACCCTGCTAAGAAGTGATAGTTAGCAGCCACGCTATCCAAATTCCACATTCTCCAAGATAATGAGGAATGGGGGTAGCAGTTACGAGGACCTGAGGAAAGTGCATTTAACTTCTGTTTGTGCTGATTCTCCCTTGAAAATCCCCTCTGGATCTGTTTTAAGTTAGGGGAGGGGACTGCCTAGAGAGGGAAACTTGCAAAGAATAACTGCCTGGCAAAGAAAGGTTAAGCACCTCTTTCAACTTCTCACATCTGATCTGCATATGCCCTCAGTCCTATATTAGCATTATGCAGGAAACTTATTAGGAACCCCGTACTTCCTTTAACATGTCTTGTTTGGCTCCAAGGATGCCATAATTTTCAAAGAGAGACATCCCCCCTCCAGCATTAGTTGCTTTGAGAAAGGCAATAAAGTGGTACAAGTTTAAGCTTTCCTGTGACCCTCAATGAGAAATGCTGAGATTCTGTTCCCAGCATTTGTTAGGGCGATCCTTCAAATTGCAACTCAAAACAAAACTAGCTGTGATGCCAAAGTACTTTTATTTCCAGATTTTATGAGGCTGCCCAGAAATACTGGAAATAAATGATTTTATGGATCAAAAATATTATTGGACAAAGTAACCCATTGATGCCTATTATTATTTTGCTTTTATTTATTTATTAAATTTATTAATTGCCCATCTGGCTGGTCACCCAGCTTGTTTGCTTTGCTTGGATATATTAAATCTGAAAAGTCAGTTAGTTCTCCATTTCTTAATTATGGGAAGGATCTTACTGGCTACCCACTGGACACAAGACCATCTGCCAAATACAGACATGCAGAAATGTAAAAATTACATTATTACATCATTGATCTATTTTAAGCAACTTTGGGAAGGGGAAATTAAATCCAGTGAAACTTTGTTGATACAGTGGAACCCATTTATTTCATATTGTAAGAGGACAATGCCACTTGAAAATGTTCACCAGGAGGTACTACCTATGGTTTGAGATCGACTTATATTGAATATAGATATTTGATATATATACTGCTTGATGGAATGATTGATTTGTGCCTTTTTATATATTTATACGGTTGGTTCCAGAGTGTCCCTTCCATGAATGGAAGGACTCCTTCCATTCACGGAAGGGTCCGATATCCAGTGGAGGCTCCCACTGGAGGAGGGGGGGGCAATTTTTGCTCCTTCCCCTTGCAGGCCCCCTCCCATCCCACCTCCCACACTACACTAGAGAGCTAAAAGGGGAAGGAGGCTTCAGAGAAAATCACATACACCCTTCCTTCAGCAGAAGCAGGCCCTAAGCAGAGTTCTATTGACAGGAACTCTGGATTCAAGCCATTTAAAAAATGCACCTGATTGTATTTCTTTAAATCCTAAACCCACCTGCTTGATTCTTTAATATTGTTTTCTCCCTATTCCTTCAGTAAATATACCGTTGCAAAGAGAAAAATATATATGAATCCAGACAGTGAAGTAGAATCACCTTCCGGCATACCACTCTGAAAAAAGGCTTCATTTTTACAGCACAAGGTAATTTCATTCACACAATTTTGTTCAAATTGAAAAATGTTCTAGTTATATGACAAAAAGTAACCATGAATCCAATATAATATTTAGTGCATATATAATTGTAGACTGGGCATGTGCTTGAGCAATGACTCCCCTTCTCCACTGAGGAGAAGACCTTTGTTGGTTACTTTTGCAATTTTAGATAACTAGCTGAGGACTGGAGTTTGTATCAATCTCTGAATTTCTAAAATATATTGGCCCTGGTCCAGAGATAGCTGCATGCAGTGCTTGGGAGTAATTTGGATTCCTCATTATCATTTCTACATATAGCTTCTGCTTAAAGAAATTAACACATTAACTTCCTAAGGATGAAATAATGCAAATTCACCGTAAACGAATGAGTACTACTGTAGCTGTTAAATCTTATCTAAAAAGAAGTGACAATAACTGGGTGAACAGAAGTCAGCAAGTATATACTGGCTTTTTTGGACTAGTTATTGCAATCTATGCCTAGAAATTGAATAAAAATCTGAAACATTTCTCTAAAAATAAAAGTTTGTATTCATATTTTGATCTTTAATTGCTTTTTTCTCCTGCAGGTGGAAATTTCCTTTGCCAGTGATCCTCCGTTTTGCTTTTAATTGTCTTCATGCATAGCCATATGTCTCAGAGCCCTACCCATTTCATGTATATAACTAATGATCCTGTTTTCTCCTGCTACCTTTAATGTAATAAACAGGTTCCTATTTCTCCAGAAAAGTTGAGCCTATAGATGTGTGTAATAATCTCCTGGGCAATATGCTGAATGAATGACTTTGTCTATGAAAGATAGAACTGTTATATAAAAAAATGTTAAAATCCATTGTGATCAGATTAGTTATTGTACAATGGAGAAAATAAATATTTTTATATACTACCATGGATAAATTGTTTATTTAATTGATTTATTTAACCATATTTAGAAAATATCTCTAAGTGGTTGGATTTGAACTCTGTATTGGATTTGAATGGATGGGAGAAACCCCTCTTCCTTTTTCTTGGTGGAAAAGTGTTTATGAACCAATGAAACTCAGTGAGACAACATTTTTCTATCATCAATAATGTCAGTATTGGTTGCAAAAACTTTTATACTGCCATATGCTGTAATAACTAAGTGACTAAGGGCACAATCCTATGTATGTTTAGACAGAAGAAAGTCCTACAACTCCCAGCATTGGATACATAAGATTGCACCTTAAACAGCATTTCTGTGTCTCGGTCAAATTACAAACATCTACATTCATCCTTAAGTATTAATTGCACAGATGACATCAACAGCTCCTGGTTTTCAGAACTCTCCATGGAGGAGACTGTTGAAGGCAGTGGGGAAACAGTGATGTAAGAAGTCCTTTTCCCATCCCTCTTGTTGCCTCACTGAGCCCATAGTGGTGGCAGTCCACCCCTGCCCCAGAAGTGTACTATAGAGAGCCAAGCCACATAACTCAAGACGTTGGTGTCCAGAGAGGAAAGTCCTTCTTCTCCCCTGTGCAGATGTCATCAATGGTTTCTGGTTCTCAGAACTTCACTTGAACACAAAACATGACTATCTGTAAGTTTTCTATAACACCCAGAGCACAGCCAACATAAAGGATTCTAGATTATAAGGTGAAGGATAAGTCTTCAATATAATGCAGTGTTAATGTGAAACCTTGTCCGACCAAGAACAGAGTGTTACTACACTGCAGCAACTACTTATTTGGTAAATTGCTTCTCTTGGATACAAGGACCCAATTAACAATGCGCATTTTAACCTAATCAGCAATGATGAACAAGTCTATGAACTAAAACATCCACCGCCTTCTGATGTTGTCTTCTGGTCGTAGTTACCTTTCAGATTACTCAAGACAGTGATTATTCAATAAAATATTGAATATTCTTTATTTCAAAAGAATATTGTGAATCCTATGACAATTGTGGTTCTATTGAAACATGGACTTATATAAGAACATAAGACGAGCCATGCTGGATAAGCCCAAGGGTCCGTCTAGCCCAGCATTCTGTTCACACAGTGGCCAACAAACAAAACATGAGTGCAACAGCACCCTCCTGCCCATGTTCCCCAGAAACTGGCATACATAAGCAGTATACTGGAGGTAGCATATAGCCATCAGAACTAGTAGCTATCAATAGCTTTATCCTCCATGAATTTATCCAATCCCCTTTTAAAGCCATCCAAATTGGTTTCCATCACTACATCTTGTGGAAGTGAATGCCATCGTTCAACTATGCGTTGGGTGAAGAAGTACTTCCTTTTATCTGTCCTGAATCTCCCACCAATCAGCTTCATGGGATGAGCCCGGGTTCTAGTATTATATGAGAGAGAGAAAAATATCTCCCTATCCACTTTCACCACATCATGCATGATTTTGTACACCTCTATCATGTTCTCCCTTACTTACCCTTTTTTCCTAAGCTAAACAATCCCAGTTGCTGTAACTTTTCCTCATAGGGCAGTTGCTCCAGCCCCTAGATCATTTTAGTTGCCCCTTTCTGCACATTTCCAACTCTGTGATATCCTTTTTTAGCTGCAGTGGCCAGAACTCTCTACACAGTATTCCAAGTGTGGTCGCACCATAGATTTGCATAAGGAGAGTATGATTGTGGCAGTTTTATTTTCTATTCCTTTCTGCCCGCCCCCCTTTTTTCAGCCGCCACACATTTTCATTGAGGTGTCCACCATAATCCCAAGATCTCTTTCTTGGTCAGTCATGGCTAGCTCAGATCCCAACTTCAAGTATAAAGTGATGGGATTTTTGTCCCAATGTGCTTTATACTTACTTAGGCTGAACCGCATACCCATTCACCGAGTTTGGGGACAGCCTTTTCAAGAGTTTCACAATCCCATTTTGTTTTAACTACCCTAAATAATTTAGTGTCATCAGAAAACGCGGCCACTTCACTGCTCACTCCTAATTCCAGATCGTTTATGAACAAGTTGAAAACTATTGGTTCTAATACAGATCCTTATGGGGCCTCAGTTTACATGCCTCCGCTGGGAGATTTTACCATTTATTCCTAAGGATGGCAGAGAATTCCTCCATGGATCCCAGTGAGGCCGGATTCAAAAGAATCCAGCCTCTGGAGTCCGTAGCGGAATGGATCGCTTACCTCTGCCTCCCCAGCCTGTTCCTCCCTGCCAGCCGGCTCCAGAGTGCCAGCAATACAGCCATTATTGCTGTATCGCTGGCTGGGCTGACTGACTCCAGCTGCAAATGGCGGAGCAGATGTCATTTGCGGCCGGAAAGCAATTAGATTAAGCTAAATGCAGCCGTAAATGGCTGCATTTAGCTTAAACTAAGGGGTTTATGGCCACAAATGGCGTAGTGGATGCCATTTGTGTCTCTGGTTTTTCATGCGATAGGCTAGCCTACGGCAATGGCGGCTGTATCGCTGGTGCTCCGGAGCCACCTGGCAGCTCTGCGGAATTGCCGCAGAGTGGAGCTGGCCAAGGAGGATTCTGGGGGGAGGGATGGATCACCTCTCCCCGTGGGCGGATTCCCAAGCGGAAGAACAGGTAGGGAATCCGCCCATCCCTATTTATTCCTACTTTGTTTTCTGTTCTTTAACCAGTTACTGATCCATAAGAGGACCTCTCCTCTTATTCCGTGTCTGCTAAGTTTGCTCAGGAGTCTTTGGTGAGGGTCTCTCTCAGAAGCCTTTTGGAAGTCCAAGTAAACAATGTCCACTGGATCATCCCTGTCCATATGTTTATTGACATTCTCAGTGAACTCTAAAAGGTTAGTGAGCCAGGACTTACCTTTGAGGAAGCCATGTTTATTCTTTTTCAGCAGGGCTTGTCCTTCTGAATGCTTACTAGTATTATCTTGAATAATGCTTTCAAACAATTTACCCGGAAAGACATTAAGCTAACTGGCCTGTAATTTCCCAGATCCATTGGCCATCTCCCAGTCCTGGACTTAGGAACATGTCAGATTCATATAAAGAAATAGATGGTCCATGAATAAAGAATGCCACCTTGTGTTTCACACTGGAGGCAACACAAGCAAGTAAAATTTCACCTGGTAAGACAGCTTCAGCAGTGCCACTCAATGAAGCCAGTGCAGTCATTTATTAGCAAGCCAAAGGCATTAATAAAATCTGTACACTACAAAATGTATAACAGAAATAAAACAATGCAGTAACTAAACAACTAAAAAGAGAGCTCAGTAAATCTGAACAAAGGTACATACCTAGGCCTTTACACCAAAGAACCATATTTACAGTTTGCTGTGAAGACAGTTAGGGCTTTAGCACAAATTTTGAAACTGCTCAGGCAAAAACCACAACCTGCTGGATCACTTGCCTATCTTGACCAGACAGCAGGTAGTCTATTTCTTAAGACACATTCAGGTTTCAACCCAAATATAGTATTCCCGAGAAATTTTGAATGCAGTAATGCATATAAAGTGCCTTTTTGTTCTTCCTTTTTTCTTTTGAGCTTTGCATTGATTGTTTTAACTGTTGCAGCTTACTACTGAGTGTTTGCAACTGGGGACTGTGCTGTGCCTGGATTGGGCTAGAGCCTCACCTGTGATTGAACCAGCTGTGGGAAGAGGCTCATAAACAACCAGCCCTGCCATGGGTGGTGGGGCTGACACCAAAAGGGGTCTCCTCTTTGGATTGTCCCTCTGGGGAGCTAGGTGGGCATCCCCACGTTAGCTGGGAATAGCCCTGTTGGCTGTGTGAGAAACAGGCCTGTGACCTTGACCTAGGGTGAGAGCCTGGGTGGAGGAAGTTGCAGCATGTGGGATCCCCGGCCCCCATGGGAGTTGAGAGGAGAAAGATAGGAATATAGACTGTGAGTTAACATCTTCCAGCCAACTTGGAGTGGGATGTAATCACCCATGTGGTTTCATTTATTTGCCCTAATTTGTCATCATTGGTCATTATTCTGTTTTAACCAGTTGGTTTACATCAATTGGCTGGCAGAATTATTACTGCTTGCCCTGTGACACTTAAAACATAAACATATAGAGGAAACTCATAATGTATCCGATCTTCAATTTCTGGGAATCCACAAATGCACATTTGTTGTTCATAAGGGACCTGATGGTATCTGCCAATGATAACTGCTTCTGGCATGGTGTGAAATTGTAAAGCTGTAAAAGCTTGTCTGTCTGGGAAAGGTCAGATCTACCAAATATGAGGTTCTCAAACTGTTACATTTATAAAATCTATAAAAACTAAAAAATGTAGAAGATAAAATGGCCTGCTGATCCAACATATTTTGATCAAAAAACAATTTTCACAGCTCTCTCTTAGAAAGTGGAACATAGGATGATAGAAAGCTATCTTATCCTGAATCAGACTATTGGTCCATCTAGCCCAGTATTGTAGCTATCCAAAGTTTCAGTCAAGTTTTTTCCTAGCCTTGCCTGGAGATGCTGGGGACTGAACCTGGGAACTTCTGCATGCAAAACATGTGTTCTACCACTGAGCCACAGCCCCTAAGTGGACCAAAGAGATCCTCAGATATGGAGCATGATTGAAGGAGATAATTAAATCCACGGCATGCAAAACTGAAGGCTAATAAAACATATCTTAGACAAAAACTTATCAGATTAATTTTTCAATTTTCTCAAGCATTAAGAACAGTCTAGTGTACTCGAGCTCTAACTGACGGAAGACCCACTTCTGCCCAGATCAATGCTGCTGGGTGCCTGAAGGTAATGCCAATATTTCCAGAGGAAAGAATTCTGAATTGTTTCCAGTTTGGTGACTTGAAAATTATCCTGCCCCATACTAAAATGCCATATAAGATACGGGCAATGCTCAATGAGGTAACTTTACAGATGTAGCCAGAAGTAGGAAAGATATACATCTTTGTCCCCAGCTTGGAATCATGCACTCCTACCTTTATGAAGTGGTAGTCCTGAATAGCACCCTTATCTTCCAAAACTGTATGCAAATTTTTGCACTGCTACATGTCCATTCATAAAACTACTTTGTTTTCTTCAATGTGTATGAATTTCTATGTGGGGCTGGTGTTTGTGCTTGCCTAGAAATCTCACCATATCTTCTGGCAACTTAGCTTCCTAGTCCCAGATGCATGCAGGGGACTGTGGTCTGTGAAGCAAATGCTGCTGCATATGTCCAGAAGCAGTCCTTCCACTGTGTGATTTCACATCTAGAGCTTACTTTAGCACTGAAAACAGGCAAACAAAGACTACAATACATGCAAACCTACTTGATGGTAGTAAGATAGAAACTGAGTGGGATTTGCTTTTTCAAGATTCGTTTGAAAATCCAATGAGCATAATGCTCTCTGCAAATTATGGAGCATATCCCTCCCAAAACACTTGTGATCTAACACAACCACAGCTGATGTTAAAAGCAACTCAAATACCTGACTTTATATGGACATACAGGGCAGTATCCAATGGAGCCTTTGTGTGGGCAGTCCAAGTTTGCTGGCCCCGGTGTGTGTGTGTGTGGCTAGCAGCAGCTCACATGTGGCCTCTACCACTGGTGGCTGCAATGTAGTGCTTCCAGGGGGAAGTGTCATAACAAGTGGAACTGCTCGTTTCTGGAAGGACAGGTTGCACCCCTTCCAGAAACAAGCATTTCTGCTTGTTGCAGCCCTTCCTCCTAGAAGCACTACATCAAGGCCACCAGTGGTAGTGGCTGTATGTGCGCTGGGGCCAGATGTCTTGAGCAGCCCACGCAAGGGTTCCGTTGGATACTGCCCACAGTCTAATATGCTAACAGGCAGGTGGCTACAGACCATGTTAGTGAGGAGCTATAAAGCCAAATATCCTGCATTCTAACAAATTTTAAGGCTGGAATCCTGTGCACACTTAGTGGGACTTACTTCTGAACAAATGTTGACAAGATTGGGTTGCCTTCCCAAACCTATTTACATGGAAACAAATTCCATTGAAATTCATCTGTTATACTTCCAAGTTAATTTGGTTAGGATTATCAAGCATATAGAACAATTCCTTCTGAAAAAGAATCAACACGGCTTCTGAAAAGGTAAGTCCCATCTCACTAACTTTTTAGAGTTCTTTGACACTGTCAATAAACATGTGGACAGGGGATGACATGGTAAACACTGTTTACTGGATTTCTAAAAGGCTTTTGACAAAGCCCCTCACCAAAGGCTCCTAAGCAAACTTTTGTTGTTGTTGTTCAGTTGTTAAGGTCATCTTATGGTTTGGTAACTGGTTAAAAAAAGGAAGCAAAAAGTGGAAATATATGGTCAATTCTCATCTCTCTTTAGGTGTTCATTTTACACTATTGATCTTGCCCTGCCAATTCATCACCAAGCCCATACCAATGCTGTTTATTTGACTAGGTGCTGTATTCATTTGTGTCCTGTTTAGTACTGTGTAACGCTCAGGACACAATTCTATGCATGACAGAAAAAAGTCCTACAACTCCCAGCCAACATGGCTGGCTGGGGAATGCTGGGAGTTGTAGGATATTTTCTGTTTAAACATGCACAGAATTGTGCTTCCAGTCTTGAACATTTGGCCTCCCTCTGAGTCGTCCCCTTCCTCTCTAGTCAAGGCATATATCTGACAAAGTGGGCTCTGATCATATCTGACCACAATATATATGTAGTTCTTTAAGAGTGCAATCCTTTGCATGTTTTGATAGAAAAAAAAAAAGTCCTACAACTCCCAGGATTTTTTCTGTCTAAAGATGCATAGGATTGCGCCTTAAGGCGCCAAAACTCTTAGAAAGAATTGTATTTAGGTTTTGCATTTGCAACACGATGAACTGTGATGCTCGGTGGCAGTATACCTGAAAAGAAAAGACCTTCTAGTACACGTACGTACACGTGTACACACACTCACTCACTCATACGAGGCAGTTCGCACTGCTATATGTACCACACATCGACGATGCGGCCACGTCACCCCTTCTCTTGCTCCACCTGCCCAGTGCGAACCTTCTTCAGTGTCCGCTAGAGAACAGGGGGGCCGGGCAAGGCAACCGAAGTCACGACTACAGCCACCTTCCATCCTGCCGCTCTCCCGCCGTTCCCGGAAGGACAACGCTCCTCAGCAGCTTTCGCCGCGCGCCTCTCCCAACGCTTCCTCGCCCCGCATGCGTAGTTGGGACCCTGGACATCCTCTTCGCCTCAGCCCCTCCTCAGCTCGGCGTCATGCAACAACGGTCGTCGTGGGCGCCTCTGCGGGTCCAGCGGTTTTCGGGGTTACTGGTGTTAGTGCTGCTGCTGCTGCTGCCTCTGGGGTCGCTGGGTGGGTGTGAGGCAAGGCCTCGCCCCCTTCTTTCCTAATGTGAGGTCTCCCGCGGCCGCGCGGCCCCCTTTCCCTCACGACTGCCCCTCTCGTCTTGCCGCCTTCCCTGAACGCCGCCTTCCTCCCAAGTCGTGCTTGGGGAGAGAGTATCTTCTCACGGGGCGCTGACGTTCATTTCTAGGCGCCCGAGACAAACGGGCTCGGGAACAGCCGCTCCCCATCTCGGAGGCTGAGCCCCGTCTTCGCAGCCTGTCTGGCCACGCGCAGTTGGGTGGGGGTGCCTGAAGAAGCTTAGGTGATATAAGGAGGCCGGCTCCACGCAGAGGCCCACGCAAACCAAATTAACAAAATGAGAATCAGAACAATGGAAGTATAAAATATCCTGCTTGCTGAAAGCTGATTCATTTCCTTTTGGGGATATTTCAATAGAAACTTCTGATTTCAAATGAATGAGAACGGTGCTAATTTCACTAGAGCAGGGATCACCAACTTTTTCACTACTTGGGCGCACTTAGCTTTGGCTATTGGGAGGTATAGAAATGTAATAAATAAAAATAAATTTAGAATGTTGAGAGATTTATTATGGGCACTTGTACGAAATGGCTGCCATGGTGGATATGGCCAGTCACAAAAAAATGATTCCTAGAACGCAGATTTGAGGCTAAAAAGAAAAGTAACTTATCCAAGAACAATCACAAGGCAGAGGTGGTGTCTGAGCTTCAAAATACAAAACCTCTCTTTTTGAACCCACAGTTTTCTGCACAGATGAGGGCGAGAGACAAGTAACTTGGCCAAGACTGCCGCTTGGGACTCAGAAGTATGCTTGAAAATAAAGATGGTGCTGGAGGCTGGCACCTCGGTTTGTAGCATGTCAGCCTCTCAGCTAAAAAAAGAAGTAAAAATAAAAGTCAGGAAGGTCAAGAAGCCTGTCAAGTGCCAAGAGAGGTGTCTACAGGCACAGTGATGCCCATGGGCGCCATGTTAGAGATCTTGGTGGTAGAGCTTGCACAAGGGAAGGTCCTGGGAGACTGAACCTTAATTGTCAAATAAAGATCTCTGCTAATACTTAAAAAAATATTCATGTATGTATTATTATTGTTATTTCACAATGAGTCTTTATGATCTAGATTTTGGCATATTAATCAAGGCCTCTCCCTCAACAGTCACCACCACCAGCCATTTCAGCAGACTGAACTGAGAGAGATGAGAGGGGAAATAGGGCCATTTCACCAGCCCTGCTGAAAGACTTAATTTTTTTCCTCTTCACTCTCCATTAATTTTTCAGTGTGTCTTAGATTATAAACCTGTGGGCAGGGATTGTTTCGTTTTACTGATGATATTTAAGCCACGCTGGGAGCCTTTTTGGCAGAACATTGGGATAAAAAATACTTTAAATTAATTAATAAATAATGACCATAACAAAAATATAGTGTTGTAGGCAGCGAATAAGTTCAATTATTTATTTCATTTCTATATCTCCCAAAAGCTGAAGCTTTCTGGGCGGTTCACAGAAATTAATAAAAAGGTTTTTTTCTGTCGATTTATTTAACATATTTTTAAACAATTCTTAGGTGACTGTGCTACTGCTGACTTGCCAGTCTTTGTCTATTCTGAGCCAGCACTTGAGATGCTTCCAGATTCTTTTCCAGACAAACATATGATTAAATACAGATGCAAACAAGGTTTTACACGTATCCCTGGAAGAGAACAAACTGCTGCATGTGTTGTCAATACTTGGTCAGCACTGGAAGAACTTTGTAATGGTATGTGCTTCTGTAAGAAAGAAATAAAGTTATTTACTTTGTTATTCATAAAACTTTGCTCTTATATTTTAAACATAAGAAATATTGAGGATCTCTCATTATTTTGTGGCTGCCATATTCATACTTGGAAGTAAGTACTATTGAAATCAGAAGAATGTCTCAGAATATGCTCTGGGTTGGGGTTTAAATCAGTGGGTTGTATTAGTGGATATGAATGTTAGATACAGATGAAGTGATCGAGCATAAAAAGCTCTGGTGGTGTCTTTGTTTCTGTGAATTCTTTTTTGAGATTGACGCAAAAGAATATAGCTTTCCCAGTTAATTTTGAGAAATTATTACTATGCATGCTTGCTTGGAAATGTCCCAATGAGTTCAGTTATATTACCCCAAGTAAATGTGCATTGGATTGAAGCCTTAGGTGAATAGCACCTTTGAAAAATAGATTCAAGGAATTGCTTTACTTTGCTGATACCCAGAGAACATAAGAGCCCTGCTGGATCAGACCAAAGGCCTACCTATTCCTTCAGTGTCCAGCCAGATGCCAATGGGAAGCCCACAAAACAGGACATGAATGCAATAGCACCTTCCTGTTTGTGTTCCCCAGCAACTGGTTTTGAGATATCTACTGGGTCTGATACTGGAGGTAACTTATAGCCATGATGACAAGCTTATCCTTCATGAAATTGTCTGATCCCCTTTTAAAGCTATCCAAATTGGTGGCCATCACTAGATCTTGTATTCCCCCAAGTATTCCACTTTCTAAAACTATCTTTTAATGTCAGGAATAATTAAAGTCTCTCCAAATAATACTAGGCCCAGTGCAGATGTAACACTGGTGATCTCTTAACTACAGATCAGGAGTTAGCCTTGTGTTCATATGCTCCTTCCCCACAAATGAGCAATTCCCCACCCAACAGTTAAGGCAGCAACTATGTTTAAAATTATTCAGGTTGCCTCTGAGGGGAGATATGATAGCGCTCTTCAAGTGCTTGGAAGGTTCTCAGAGATACGAAGGCCAGGATCTCTTCTCGATCATCCCAGAGTGCAGGACATGGAATAATGGGCTCAAGTTACAGGAAGCCAGATTCCGGCTGAACATCAGGAAAAACTTCCTGACTGTTAGAGCAATACGACAATGGAACCAATGACCTAGGGAGGTAGTGGGCTCTCCCACACTAGAAGCATTCAAGACGAGGCTGGACAGCCATCTGTCAGGGATGCTGTGACTTGGATTCCTGCATTGAGCAGGGGGTTGGACTCGATGGTCTTGTAGGCCCCTTCCAACCCTACTATTCTAGAGTCTATGATTCTTTAAATGTTCAACCTACTTAGACTCCCCTTCATGGATCACTGCCTTGTTGTGGCGAAGGGGCTTGCGTAACTCAGTGAAGCCATAAGCTATGCCGTGCAGGGCCACCCAAGACGGACAGGTCATGGCAGAGAGTTCTGACAAAATGTGGTCCACTGGAGAAGGAAATGGCAACCCACTCCAGTATTCTTGCCAAGAAAACCCCATGGAACGTATCACAAGGCTAAAAGAAATGACGCCGGAAGATGAGCCCCTCAGGTCGGAAGATGTCCAATATGCTACTGGGGAAGAGCAGAAGGTATTTCCAAGTAGCGCCAGAAAGAGTGAAGCGGCTGGGCCAAACCCGAAAGGACACTCAGCTGTGGATGTGTCTGGTGGTGAAAAGAAAATCCGATGCTGTAAAGAACAATATTGTTTAGGAACCTGGAATGTCAGATCAATGAATCAAGGTAAGCTGGAGGTGGTCAAACATGAGATGGCAAGATTGAACATCGACATCTTGGGAATCAGCGAACTAAAATGGACAGGCATGGGCGAATTTAATTCAGGTGACTATCATATCTACTATTGTGGGCAAGAATCCCTTAGAAGAAATGGAGTAGCTCTCATAGTCAACAAAAGGGTGGGAAAAGCAGTACTGGGGTACAATCTTAAAAATGATAGAATGATCTCAGTACGAATCCAAGGCAAACCATTCAACATCACAGTAATTCAAGTCTATGCCCCAACCACTGAGGCCGAAGAAGCTGAGGTTGATCGGTTCTATGAAGACCTACAACACCTTCTAGAACTAACACCAAAAAAAGATGTCCTCTTCATCGTAGGGGATTGGAATGCTAAAGTAGGAAGTCAAGAAATCACTGGGATAACAGGCAAGCATGGCCTTGGTGTACAAAATGAAGCAGGACAAAAGCTAATAGAGTTTTGCCAAGAGAACATGCTGATCATAGCAAACACTCTTTTCCAACAGCACAAGAGGCGACTCTACACATGGACATCACCAGATGGTCAATATCGAAATCAGAGTGATTAGTCCTTTGCAGCCAAAGATGGAGAAGCTCCATACAGTCAGTAAAAACAAGACCTGGAGCTGACTGTGGCTCAGATCATGAGCTGCTTCTTGCAAAATTTCGGCTTAAATTGAAGAACGTCAGGAAAACCACTAAACCGTTCAGGTATGACCTAAATCATATCCCTGATGAATATACAGTGGAGGTGAGGAATAGATTTCAGGGATTAGACCTGATAGACAGAGTGCCTGAGGAACTATGGACGGAGGTCCGTAACATTGTTCAGGGGGCAGCAACGAAATCCATCCCAAAGAAAAAGAAATGCAAGAAAGCAAAGTGGCTGTCTGATGAGGCTTTACAAGTAGCTCACGAAAGAAGGGAAGCAAAAAGCAAGGGAGAAAGGGGAAGATATATGCAACTGAATGCAGAGTTCCAGAGAATAGCAAGGAGAGACAAGAAGGCCTTCTTAAATGAACAATGCAAAGAAATCGAGGAAAACAACAGAATGGGAAAGACTAGAGATCTCTTCAAGAAAATTGGAGATCTCAAGGGAACGTTTTGTGCAAAGACGGGCATGGTAAAGGACAAAGAAGGCAGGGACCTAACAGAAGCAGATGAGATTAAGAAGAGGTGGCAAGAATACACAGAAGAACTATACAGGAAAGATCTGAATGTCCCTGATAGCCATGATAGTGCGGTCACTGAACTTGAGCCGGACATCCTCGAGAGTGAAGTCAAGTGGGCCTTAGGAAGCATTAGTAACAACAAAGCTAGCAGAGATGACAGTATTCCAGCCGAGCTATTTAAAATCCTAAAAGATGATGCTGTTAAAGTGCTGCATTCAATATGCCAACAAATCTGGAACACTCAACAGTGGCCACAAGACTGGAAAAGGTCAGTTTACATTCCAATTCCAAAGAAGGGCAACGCCAAAGAGTGTTCAAACTACCGCACAATTGCGCTCATTTCACATGCCAGCAAGGTGATGCTCAAAATCCTACAAGCTAGGCTTCAGCAGTATGCGAACTGAGAACTACCGGAAGTACAAGCTGGGTTTCGAAGAGGCAGAGGAACTAGAGATCAAATCGCCAACATTCGCTGCATCATGGAGAAAGCAAGAGAATTCCAGAAAAACGTCTATTTCTGCTTCATTGACTACGCTAAAGCCTTTGATTGTGTGGATCACAACAAACTGTGGCAAATTCTTAAAGTGATGGGAGTACCAGACCACCTTACCTGTCTCCTGAGAAACCTGTACGAGGGTCAAGAAGCAGCAGTAAGAACCATACATGGAACAACCCATTGGTTCAAAATTGGGAAAGGAGTACGACAAGGCTGCATATTGTCACCCTGCTTATTTAACTTCTATGCAGAGTACATCATGAGAAATGCCGGGTTGGATGAATCAGAGGTCGGAATTAAGATTGCTGGGAGAATTATCAACAACCTCCGATATGCAGACGATACCACCCTAATGGCAGAAAGCGAAGAGGATCTCAAGAGCCTCTTGTTGAGGGTGAAAGAGGAGAGTGCAAAAGCTGGTTTGAAACTCAACATTAAAAAAACGAAGATCATGGCATCTGGCCCCATCACTTCCTGGCATATAGAAGGGGAAGAAATGGAAGCAGTGACAGATTTTACTTTCTTGGGCTCCAAGATCACTGCAGACGGTGACTGTAGCCATGAAATTAAAAGACGCTTGCTCCTTGGGAGGAAAGCTATGGCCAACCTAGACAGCATAGTAAGAAGCAGAGACATCACCTTGCCGACAAAGGTCCGTCTAATCAAAGCTATGGTTTTCCCAGTAGTAATGTATGGCTGTGAGAGCTGGACTATAAGGAAGGCTGAGCGCCGAAGAATTGATGCTTTCGAACTGTGGTGCTGGAGAAGACTCTTACGAGTCCCGTGGACTGCAAGGAGGTCAAATCAGTCCATCCTAAAGGAAATCAACCCTGAGTGCTCATTGGAAGGACAGATAATGAAGCTGAAGCTCCAATATTTTGGCTACCTAATGCGAAGAGAAAACTCCCTGGAAAAGACCCTGATGCTGGGAAAGACTGAAGGCAAAAGGAGAAGGGGACGGCAGAGGATGAGATGGCTAGATAGCATCACGGATGCAATGAATATGAACTTGAGCACGCTCCGGGAGAGAGCGCAGGACAGGAAGGCCTGGCGTGCTATGGTCCATGGGGTCACGAAGAGTCGGACACGACTGAACGACTGAACAACAACAACACTTAGACTAGGTGCAAATAATAATGTGGGAACCAAATTGGTTGGATCAAAAGTCTGGGCATAATCTTTTTTCATTACAATGGAAGACTGTAGTCAGGATTGACCCTAGGCCCTCTTTGGTTTTGGACTGTGATTCTATTTTGGAGACAAGAGTTAGAAGAAGCCCAGCAGAAACACAGTCTCTGAGGGAAGAAATTCCTAGGAGCCAGCAAAGAACCTGACCAGGAGTTTATCAAGGAGGAGGAGGGCCAGGCTCAGAGACTGTCTCCCCCCCCCCCCCGCCCTTCCCATGGGAACCATGGCTGTCGGAGGGGGAGGGAGCTTTGGGATTGACAGATGCCCGAGCTTGCTGCTGAGTTAAATGGGCAGAGTTGAGAGGAGTTGGTGGGAGGCATCACACCAGATTGGCTGCCCATCAGAAGTTGGGTCAGGAGGATCCTCCCTGCAGGCAAGAGCTCAGAAAAAGCCAGCCAAGCACAGGGAAACCCATCCATAGTCGAAAAGAAAACTGCCTTGCTTTCAGTACCTTTCTAAATTAAAGCACTATTTAGCAAATTAAACCCCAAAGACAGCTCCCAGGGTTTATAGTTGCTCTAGGTGTGAAGAAGTAGTATTTACTGAATAAAAAAGTGTGGATTGCACAGCTAGTCTCAGTTGCCTCACTTCTTGGTGGGAGGGCTCAGAATCCACCACAACTGCCATCAGATTTCCCATAAATCCCATGTATATTGCCTTAACCTCCAGGGTGGAAATGTAGCATATAAATGTCATAAGTACAGTGAAAAGAGGCTGTAGATGATGACTTATCTGTTGCTTGCTAGATTGCAAACAAACTGTTAATACGAGTGTATGGAACATAATACCTGTTGTGCTTTAAAGAAAAATGTAATATACATACTTTGTAGCTGCCTTTAGGGGTGTATGGATTACTTACCCCATTCCACTGGGGGGGGGGTGTTCCGTCCCTCCCCGCCGGAGTCTTCCCTGGCCAGCTCTGCTCCGCGGGGAGCCTGCGGGGCCGCTGGCCGGGGCCGCTCACAGCTGGACTTCCATCCGCTGCTGGGCTGTGGCCAGCGTCCCTGCAGTAGCTGTGATAAGCTACGTAGCCTATCACGGCAAAAGGCAGGGACGCAAATGGCGGTTGCTACACCATTTGCGTCCCTGCAGTAGCCGTGATAGTCTACATATATATTTACGTAGCCTATGATAGGCTACGTAAACACGTAGCTTATCATGGCTAAAGTAGAATGGAAATGGCAGCTGCAGACCGGGGCAGCCATTCGTGGGGCAGCGGACGGCCAACAAAGGTAGGCTCTGTCCTAGGGGTATTCCGTGGGGTGGCGGGGGGGATTGCTCCGTTCTGCCATGGACTCCGGGGTGTGTCAGGCCTCACTGCAGTCTGTGGCGGAATTCTCTAACATCCCTACCTGCCTTCTGGAAAGATGCTGCTGACGAAATTAATTTGATTCTTCAGGGTTTCATCTTGTCCCCTATGTTTCTTAACATCACATGAAGCTGTTGGGGGAAATCATCAGTATTTGGATAATATGCAGCTCTACCTCTCTATCTACGAATCCTAGTAAATCTGGGACTCTAGGACAGGTATTTGGAGACAGTTTTGGAATGGATGAGGTATAACAAGCTGTAGCTTTATACAGATAAGGCAGAGATACTGTAGGTGGGAAAGTCAGCTGTTCTGGATGGACATTTGCAATCTGTTCTGGATATGCTTGCACTTCCTCTAAAAGACCAAAGTTGCAGCTTGGGGGTCCTCCTGGATTTAGCCCTATCTGTGGAGGTGCAGGTGTCATCAGTGGCTAGAAGTACCTTATATCAGGTTATCCTAGTATCCCAGCTACAACCCTATCTAGATAAAGCAGACTTTGCCTCAGTTACTCTTGCCCTGGTTACATCCAGACTAGATTACTGTAAAGCTCTTTATGTGGGGCTGCCTTTAAAGATGGTCCAGAAGTTTGAGTTGGCAGAGAATGCAGCTGTCCTAATTGGGGCTAAATATTTGGACCATATTATACCTATATTATTTCAGTGGCACTGGCTACCTGTTTGCTTCAGGGCCCAACTTAAAAGTGCTGGTGTTGACCTTTAAAGCCCTAAATGGTTTGGGAACAGGTTATTTGAAGGACTGCCTACATCTGTTTGAATCTGCCCGGCCCTTAAGAGATTGGACGCAGTGGCCCTGTTTACAGGCCTGCCTTCAGTGTCAGTTATACTTGTGGGCATAGGAGATGGGACTTTTTACACTGTGGCATCATATCTGTGGAATTTGTTCCCCAAAGAGGTACATTTCAATATGTTTGGTTCCTTCCCTATTCGCCCTTAAACAGGCCTTAAAGACATTTTTATTTCCATGTAATTTTAGCTGAAGATGCTGGACTGGATTTTAAATTGTTCTCTGTTATGAATCATATTAAATTATTTAATTTGTTTTAACTGGATTGCTGGGCTAGATAACGATATGCTTTATACTGCTGTTTTAATTCCCTGAGAATTGCATTCCTGTTTGCATTCAGGTTTGGAAATGGGGCATGTTCACATGATTTGTGAACAGGAACAAAATTCCCTAACATCCCTATTTACCAGTCTCTACAGAGGGATACTTGTTGTTCAGTGTATCCACTGTTACACAGTTCTGACCATTAATGCAGCTGCTCTAAGCGGTTTTGAGCAAGTTGCTATGAAATATAGGTGTGGAAGGACGGAATAACATCAGAAACTGGGACAAAAAGCATAAAACCATTTTGTCTTCCCATTAGTAAAATAGAGAGGAAAAAGAACAAGAAAATGGTCACAGGCAATTGTCATCTTTCTCTGTTTGATGCACTTGTGCTATGCAAGAATTAAAGCAAAACCAGTTCAGTGCTACACATGATTTTGCAATAGCAAGTTTTGACTGGTGGCTCTTTCCGAAAAATGGGCTACAAATTCAGCAGTGTTAGAAGATCTGCATGGTTGGACTTTTTTAAAAAAATATTAAAATGATAAGTATGTGTTTTAGTTCCCAATAGTCTGTAATCTAGCTAAAAGGTACTAGCCAAATAATTGTGACAATGAGCTGGGATGAGGCAAATTTTTTTTTTTTCCTGATGAAATCTGATTTGTATTCCCTCCTAATCTTATTAATTATACTAAATTTGTTCATTTGGAATTATCTCCATGTTTCATTGTTTTAGAGACTGTAGCTATAAGTACTCAAAATGTGAAGGATCTGTTGGTGGACGGACAGAATGCTTCTGGTAAGAGTTCCATAAAAACCTGTACTTCCCTTCAGAAACACACACACACACAGTCTGCAGTTCTGCTGGAATGAGTATTGTGTCTAAAACTCAAACTAGATGTTACATTATTCACCATGTGAATGATTTTTTAATACATAGTGCAGAAGTGGGGTGGGGGTGGGCTGAGCAGGATTGGGACTGTGCTTTGTGGGGAGGGGTACTTTAATTCTTTGCCCACTATAGTTCTGATCCATACCAGGGTGCCCGGTGCCATCTATTTTTTGTTTTTTAAAAAATAATGCCCATAGGACCCTTCTTCCTGTTGCAAATAACCAGTGTGGGAGGCCCTACTTTGGATCAGGACCACAGTGAGGGCAAGGTTTAAACCCTCCCTCACACCATGGTTCCAATCTATTTTTATTTTTAAGAAATCATGCATACCAGTACTATAGATGTGACGAACACCATGTTTACTTTGGCCCTAGGGGAAATAAGTAATTAAAAAAACCCATGGTCACTTCTGAGGTCATATATACTAGCTACTTAGGTGCCCATGACAATCACATAAAACACAATTTCTATGCCACTGCTTGCTGGAAGGATAATTGTGTTTCTTCTGGAAGGGTGGTAGGTAGCTTGGGAAATAGACCTCGCTTCTAGGACTGGGAAGACAGATTTTAGTTTCTTGCATCTGGAGAAGTAGCTTCTCCCATGTATCTCCAGAAAACTTCTTGCTTTCATTGCAGCCAGGTAGGCCCACTGAAAGATCTTGTTGATGTGAGCCAAAACAAATTTTAAAAATGGAGAGAGAATAAAAGAAAGAAACATCAAAGCAGAAAGCAGGAAGTTTCAGAAAGGGAGCCCCAGGAGGGATCAGCCTATTCAGGCATCTTCAGAAGGGAGAGAG
The DNA here is from genome assembly GCF_057233095.1 of Heloderma suspectum. NCBI lineage: Eukaryota > Metazoa > Chordata > Lepidosauria > Squamata > Helodermatidae > Heloderma > Heloderma suspectum. The sequence goes on from NC_139461.1 coordinate 253,643,110, forward strand.
TACTTCTCACCCAGTTTCCCCTGCTCAGCAGACGCCAGCAGGTCACCCAACAAGCACGTTTAGCTTGCCAGAGGACAGATGCTCTGAACATTGACTCTGTCCCAAACACTATAATTTCAGCAGTAGTTGCTTTCAGGCACCTCTGCTGTGAGGAGCTGAGATGTGGCCATAACCTCAGGAGTAGGAAAATAGCCTGGCTGAAGGCCAGGAAGCAGGTTTTATCATACTAGGGCAAGGGGTTCCAATCTCAGAGGCCCCAGCAGTCATTTTCCCCATAGCTCAGTCTGCTCCAACCTGGTGCCCTCCAAATGTTTTGGACTTCAACTCACATCGCCCATGGTCAGGAATGCTGAGAGTTGTAGTTCAAAACATCTGGAGGACACCAGTTTGGGGAAGGCTGTCATAGTGGGAACAAAGAATTTAATGTTCTTGCAGTGGAGGGGGAGAGTATACACTTAACCTTTGTTGACTGGGTGAAAGCTATGTTTGATCATTGCTTTATGAAGGCTCACCCTATCCAAATCCCTTTCTCTCCTGCTGGGAATCCTGTACCCATGGGTACAGGTTCTATTAAACTATAAGAATAGGGACATTGTTTTTTTTTTTTCTCTTGTAACTACTCCAGCAATTGTTTTAGATGCCATGCCTTTAAGCATTTATTCTGGTCCTACCAGACTTACTTGAACAAGTGAAGTTATAAAAGAAAGTGAAGCATTTGTTGTCCTATATACCATGTGCAGAACAGTTACAGAAACTTAAAGTGCTATCATTTGCACATCTACTGGGAAGTAAATCACATCGAGTTCAACGGAACTTGTTCCCAGGAAACTGTGTACACTATATATATGCTGTATAGAATTGCAACGTTAATTCACTATCAATTAATAACAATAATAATAATAGTAATAATAATAGTGATGATCCAACCCAAAGTAAGTCAAACCATTTCTCATAAAATGGCAAAACCAGTGACATTGGCTACCTGGTAGTATTTATTTGTAAAATTTCCATCTCATATTCCCTTAGACTCAAGATGGTAATCATTTTTGAAAGAGCTATATGACATTCAAATAATAATAGTATTTAGTTCAGAGGAATTTATTTCATATACTTAGAAATATGAAGCAGATGTATTGTGAAATAATGATATTAGTAATTTGCCCTCTCATGTTTATGGACTTAGGTGAATTACATAACAGGGGATTAATCTTTAACAGGGGTTCTGCATATGCTGGTGTGCATCGTTTCATTTCTTGAGGGTTAAAAAATATATATTATTCTCCACTTTCAGCAGCGAAGTGTGACGATCCAATAGTTGAACATGGAGTAAAATTAAGTGGATTTGGACATCTGTACACTGTCGGCAACAATATTACATTTGAATGTAAAATTGGATACTTTATTATTGGAAGTTATTTGATTCAATGCATGGGAGACGGCTCCTGGTATCCTGAGGTACCATCCTGTAAAAAAAGTAAGTTTTTTTTTTTAAAAAAAGAACAAACATTGATTAGCAGTTATGTTTTCTCATTCAGCAGTAATAAGCCACTAAAACACACACACATGGTACAAAGCATTTTATCAGAAGAGCGAAAGGGGGTAAGGTAAATACAGAGCTATACAATGAAATCTAAACTCTGACTCATCTTTTCCTTTCTTCTAATGTCATTTAGGGATCTTGGCCAAGTTCAGCTAATCTGTTCAGCTTAAGCAACATAATTAGTGTGATAATTGCACAGTAATGAGTGGCAGCCCAAAATTGTAGGCATCTGTATAAAGTCTTTAGTTGTGTGTTTGCTCATGTGTTGGTCTTGTGAGGATGGGCAGGAAGTAAAAGCATGATCTGGAGCAGAGGTCTCATTAGGTATTAAATGGGTGGTGGAGAAAATCTGAGGAAACCAAGGCAACAGGTGATCCAGAGGTGGAGGCCAGATGAGGCCAATGATCAGAGCTTAGACATTATGTCAGGCAGCTTGCAGCATGACAGGATATTTTCAAATTCCGCATATTAGGACACAATTTAGGAATAAATTATACAGATATTTGAGGGGAAAAACAAAATTTGACATTTACTTGACGTGCAACCTTGTCAGTAAAATTACATTTATTATTTGAACACAAACATAATTTAGTTTTTATTTAAAATAAAGTAGAATATAGTTTTGAACCAACAGATATAGGAGGGGCAGTGAAGTTGCATATTGAGTAATATTTTGAACAAAGGAATTCGTGAAAAGTTTTAAAAGAATTAAAAAAACAAATTACTAATGATACTATACAAGATACATAGATATATATCAGATTAAAAATATCCTGATTTGTTAGAAGAATGTTAGATGCCAAGTTTTACATGTTGACTATCTACATAACTTTTTGGAATGTCTGAAACAATGTTGGAAAGGAATATTGGATATAATCTTTTAAATGTCAGGCTATCGCCTTACTGCTGACCCCACAATAATTTTACTGGGATATTTAAAGGAACAAATTGACCTGGATGATAGGTCTGCTGCCATCCGTAGTACATGCCCTGGTCTCCTCTCGTTTAGACTACTGTAATGCACTCTACGTGAGGTTACCCTTGAAGACGGTTCAGGAGCTGCAGCTGGTACAGAACATGGCAGCTCACCTGATTAAAGGCAGCTGCTGGCGAGATCACATCACTCCAGTGCTGAAGGAGTTGCACTGGTTACCAGTGGTTTTCCAGGCCAAATTCAAGGTGTTGGTTTTGACCTTTAAAACGCTATATGGTTCTGGCCCAGCCTATCTTAAGGAGAGCCTCCAGCAACATCAGACAGGCCACTTAACAAGATCAGCCTTGGATGACCTTCTCTCCGTTCCATCAGCCAGGACAGCTAGACTGGTGAGGACGAGGGAGAGGGCCTTCTCTGTGGTGGCCCCCACTCTGTGGAACTCCCTCCCTAGGGAACTCTGCCATGCTCCCTCTTTAATGAGCTTCCGCCATGCATTAAAAACATAGTTGTTCAAGTAGGCATTTGGGGTGGGTTAGGGTATTTTTAGAAAATGATGTTTTAATGTAGACTTTTATTGTTTTAAACTGTTCTGTTGCTGTACATCGCCCAGAGTGGCTGGGTGATCAGCCAGATGGGCTATTAATAAATTTAATAAGTAAGTAAATAAATAAATAAATAAATTCAGTTAATAGCAACTCTATTGACTATAGCAAAAAATTGCATTGCCTCTTATTGGAAGTGTTGTTAAAACCAATAGCTATCTGATTGGGTAAGGAGAATCTGGGGATCAGCTCTATCAATTAAATGGATATATTTCTTAAGGAAGTAGCAAGAGCCACAAATAAATTTATAGAAAAAATTCCTTTAAAAAACATTTGGAATAATAAGTATCATGATAGAATTCTGCCCTATGGGCAGTACCAAGTCCTGGCAGTCTACTAGTGGTAGGATAAATGAATGCTACTGCAATGGGGAGCTACCACTTGCTAGCATAACCTCCAGAAACTAGCACTTATGTGGCAGGACAAGTCAGTGGAGCTTAATAAGAACGTAAGAAGAGCCATGCTGGATCAGACAAAGGGTCCATCTAGTCCAACATTCTGTTCACACAGCAGCCAACCAGCTATTGACCAGAAAACTCACAAGCAGGACATGAGCGCAACAGCACCCTCCCACCCATGTTCCCCAGCAACTGCTGTATATAGGCTCACTGCCTCTGGTACTAGAGGTAGCACATAGCTATCAAGACTAGTAGCCATTGATAGCCTTTTCCTCCAGGAATTTGTCTAACCCCCTTTTAAAGCCATCCAAATTGGTAGGCATCACTACATCCTGTGGTAGCGAATTCCATAATTTAACAATGCGTTGTGTGAAGAAGTACTTCCTTTTATCTGTCCTGAATCTTCCAGCAATCACCTTCATAGGATGACCCCAGGTTCTAGTATTTTGGGAGAGGGAGAAAAATGTCTCCCTATCCACATTCTCCACACCATGCATAATTTTGTAGACCTTTTTTCCAAGCTAAACAATCCCAGTTGTTGGAACCTTCTGTCATAGGGGAGATGCTCCAGCCCCTTGATCATTTTAGTTGCTCTTTTCTGCACTTTTTCCAGCTCTACAGCATCTTTTTTTAGGTGTGGTGACCAGAACTGTACACATTATTCCAAGTATGTTCGCACCATAGGTTTGTATAAGGGCAGTATGATATTGGCAATTTTATTCTCAGTTCCTTTTCTAATTATGCCTAACACAGAGTTTGCCTTTTTTACAGCAGTGGCACACTGGGTTGACATTTTCATTGAGCCACAACCCCAAGATCTCTTTCTTGGTCGGTCACCGCTAGCTCAGATCCCATCAGGTTGTACTTGAAGTTGGGATTTTTTGCCCCAACTTGCATCACTTTACACCTGCTTACACTGAAAGCACATTTACCATTTAGATACCCATTCTCCCAGTTTGGGGAGATCCTTCTGGAACTTTTCACTACCCTTCTTGTTTTAACCACCCTAAATAATTTGGTGTCATTGGCAAACTAGGCCACTTCACTGCTCACTCCTAATTCCAGATAATTTATGAACAGATCCCTTTGGGACCCCACTATTTACTTCCCTGCATTGGGATAATTTACCTTTTATTCCTACTCTCTGCTTTCCATTCTTTAACCAGTTACTGATCCATAAGAGGACCTGTCCTCTTATTCCATGACTGCTAAGTTTGCTCAGGAGGCTTTGGTGAGGGACTTCGTCAAAAGCCTTTTGGAAATCCAAGTAAACAATGTCTACTGGATCACCCCGTCTACATGTGTATTGACACTCTCAAGGAACACTAAAAGGTTAGTGAGACAGGACTTACCTTTGCGGAAGCCATGTTGATTCTTTTTCGGCAGGCTTGTCCTTCTATATGCTTACTAATTTTATCTTTAAATGCCTTCAACCAATTTATCTGGAACAGACATTAAGCTAATGGGCTTGTAATTTCCCGGATCCCCCCTGTATCCCTTTTTGAAAATTGGTGTTACATTGGCCATCTTCCAGTCCTCTGGTATAGAGGCTGATCTTCGGGACATGTTGCATATTTCTGTTAGAAGATCAGCAATTTCATATTTGTGTTCTTTGAGAACTCTAGGATGGATACCATCTGGGCTGGTGATTTATTTGCTTTCAATTTATCAGTAAGGTTGAGAACTTCATGTTTTGTTACCACTATTTCCCTCGGATTCTCTTCCTGAAAACATCTGTTCAGGCACAGGTATCTGTCCTATATCTTCTGCAGTGAAGATGGATGAAAATAATTCATTCAGCTTCTCTGCCATCTCCTTGTCCCCCTTCAGTATTCTTTTAACTCCATTGTCAACCAGTGGTCCAACTGCCTCCCTAGCTGGTTTTCTGCTTCTGATATATTTAATGAATTCTTTACTGTTGGCCTTGATATTGTTAGCAGTATGCTCTTCGAAATGCTTTTTTGCATCTCTTATTGTCTGCTTGCATTGGCTTTGTGCAAGCTTGTGCTGCCTTTTGTTTTCCTCACTTGGGCAAGACTTCCATTTTCTGAAGGAAACTCTCTTTTCTCTGATAGCTCCCTTCATATTGCCTATTAACTGTGCTGGCGACCTCTTGGACTTATTGCTACCTTTCCTAACCTGTGGTATACATTTTATCTGGGCTTCTATTATTGTGGTTTTGAGTAATCTTCAAGCATTTTGAAGGGATTTAATCCTCTTGACTCCCCCTTTTAACTTCCTTTTCACCAGTTCCCTCATTTTAGAGAAGTTTCCTCTTTTGAAGTCAAATGTGACTGTGTTGGACTTCTTGGGCAATTTTCCACATTTATTTATTTAAAAAAGCTGATAGCACTGTGGTCACTGTTTCCAATTTATTCAACAACATTTACATCTCGTATTAGGTACTGGATGACACCACTTAGGATTAAATCCAAGGTCACCTCCCCTATGGTTGGTTCCATGACCAACTGTTCTAGGGCACAATCGTTTAGAGCATCGAGAAAATTAACCTCTTTGTCATGAATGGAACATGTATTTATCCAGTCAATGTGGGGGTAATTGGTTGCTCATTATTACAACACTTCCTTGTTTGGAGGCCTCCCTGATTTTTCATCTCAAGGTCACCCTGAGCATTCTGGTTTGGGGAACGATAGCACATTCCTAGCACTAAACTAGTTTTAGAGCCTGGTATTGTCACCCATACCGCTTCTGTGGAAGAGCCTACAAGAGCTTCCTTTTGTGAGCTCCGCTGACTTTTCCATTTCCAGGAGCACTAGTTTGGGCTGCTTTCCAGTTGTGCTAGCAAGTGCTAGCTCCCCATTTTACTAGCATTCCTTTCCACTATCACCACAGCATATAGCTCTATGCCGTTTTTTCTATAATTTAATTATTATCTATTGTAACATTTGACATTTAATTATTGGCTCCGTTCTTTAATTATGGCTCAGTTCTTTAATTATTGGCTTAGTTCTTTATTTATGGGCTTGGTTGGTTTTTGTTGTTGTTTTGCTAAATTATAGGTTTGCTAAAATCATTTAAAAGACATATTTATACCCTGCTTGCACTTTCCATCCAAATGTTATATTCAGAGTGGCTTATAATAAAATCAACAATAGCACCGAAACTAAACATGGGGCAGTGAGGAGGGAATCGCAAAACTTCAAGGCTAGTGAGCAATGGTAAGACGGAGTTGTTTTAATCTGAAGAATTAGATCTGGATTTATTTTCAGTGGGGTTGGTCAATTAAACAAAAGCTGGCTTCTTTCTTCACAGGAACAATTCCAGATGGGTATCCCTGTTAATCTGTTGTAGCGGAAACAACAAAGAGTCTTGTGGGACTTTAAAGACAAACTTATTATGGCCTAAGATGAGTTTATGCTTGAAGAAAGGAACTTTAAGGGGAGAAGTAGAATTATAACTTATCAATTCACCTGTGGCCTGAATTTAGAAAACTAGTTTCTATCCCGCTACAGGTGTCAGTTAACTTAACACAAACATCCTGACACTGCTATTGTCAACATTGATTTGTGAATGTTCACTGTACTTATTTCAGAGAGCTTCAGCTATTGAGAAGTATAGAAATGTAATAAATAAATAGAATAATATAAGCATTAATGTCATTGTCAGAATCTGTATTCTGTTCCTGACCTCGGAGGCCAGCCACTGCGGTTCTTTCTGTGCTGGCTGCAAGGGGGTGGGGGAGGGGGGGTCAGAGCTCTGATTCCCCCCTCCGAGGTTGGACCTCAGATTGGGGAATCCAAACTATCCTATGGCCCCTATGATGCTGTCTAGGGGCCATAGGATTGTACCCTTGCATTTGATGAAATGGACTTCAAGGCCATGAATGTTTATGCCCCAATAAATTTGTTAAGTCATTAAGATGCCACAAGACTCTTTGTCGCTATGTAAAAGATTGTTCAATAGCAGTGTAAGTCGGAAATATATAGCCAAGAAAGTTGTTTCTTGTTATGACGTTGGCATGTGATATACCTGCCAATGTTTTGTTAATCTGTTATATTTTCATTTTACAAATCTGATGCATAAAATGCCATCTTTGGTTTCACTGAATAAATTATTTCTATTTTTACTACGTTTGCAACTGCCCACCACCATTATTAAATGTGTATGGCCTTCTGCACCCACCTCCAGATAAGGCAGCTTGCTAGCCTTCCAAATGTGAGATATATTGGAGATACATTGGAGAATACAGTTGGCTTACCTGTAACTATTGTTTTGCAAATGTTTTTTGTATGATCCTACAGCCTTCTCTGCTATACAGAGATTGAATTTATCATTTGTCTGTGATCTTCTGAATCTTTGCCATTCAGAAGAAAACTGAGTATGAAGATGCTCTCTTCGCTCCCCAAACACATACACAGTATGAATTAGCCAGCTTAGGGGGCAGGGCATGAGAACATTTGCTTCTTTCCAAGCCCTGGAACCTTCCCACATGTGTGCTAGTTACATTCCCAAATACAGCCTTACAAAGTTGTCCATAGAAATTACTAGCTTATAAAGACTTTTATTATCCTACCTGGTCATACAGCCCTGTGACACAGTTCCCCAAAAGAAAGAAATCTAAAAAGCCTTCTCAGCCTGGTTGCCTGGGAACTTTTCTTACCATAAATAGCCAGTCAAGTGGCTGCCCAAATGTGTAACTACACAGAAGATACTTGGAGATAAAAAGTTCTAGAGAAAGCACCTTTGTTTTCTCATGTTGGTATTTTGATAAACAAGGTCTGACTTGTTTCTGTTTTATCATTTTTGAGGTTTTATCTTTCTCATTACAGTTACTCCATTATTATGTGGTGCCCCAATAATTCCCAGTGGGAAAGTGAAGCCAATGCAACCTCAATATAAGATTGGACATGCCATTGATATACACTGCAATGCAAATTATTCTTTTCCTGATGAGACCATAGAGATGACAATACAGTGCCAAGGCTACAATTTGTGGAATCCGTCTGTACAACCTTGTTTCTGTAGGTATAATCTAGCTCTAAAACAACACCCAAGACATATGCTATTTTCCCCATTGTCTAAATATTCACTTGCAGTTCATAAGGGGAATTATTGTATGTGTGACCTGTTCAGGTTGGAGTGGTACTTCAACCCTCCCCTGCACCTGATCCATCATTTCCATGGTGAAATATGGAGACTCCAGTAACTCAAGTAGGTAATGCAAATATGTTTTTTGGGTTGGATCCAGAAACCTCATTTTGCATGTGGAAACATACTGCTGGTGGAATGGGACTTCTCCGTCGTCCCCCCACTCCTGCATAATCCCCCTTCTGTGCACCCTCTGAAATTGTTCCGGTGGGTTGAGGGATCCTCTGGAGCAGATTTGGCGGGTGTACAGGGGAGTCTGCGAGGGATAGGGAGGAGGAGATGCAGAAATCCCATTCTGCCAGTGGTATTCTATATGTGGAACAATCTTTCTGGATCCAACCCAATGGCTAACAGATAGCTATACAATACTTAAGTTGCTACTAGCCCCTTCCCCCTTCTGTCCCTCTCCTCAAGTAGTCTCTCATTTATGGACAGGAGGACCTCTCCTATTCCCTTGTTCCAGCATGCATGCTGGAGTTGCCCCAGTGCCTGTTTTCCCTGTTTCAGCCCTGCTATGCCTCTCTTGAAAGCAGCTCTGGATGACCAGCCCCAGCTGTCCTGGCTATACCTTTCCATAGGCTAGGGAAGATTGCTTTGAAGTAATCTTTGAAGTACGAGGTGGCAGGGGATTACAATTCAGCTCTCTGGGGTTATCTCCAAGTTGAATGTCAGGCTGTCATGTGGGAAGCTTTCTAGGCTTGATCCCTTTCACCCAGCAAACTTCACTTATGTTCCCCTGTATCCCCTTCTTCTGCAGAGCTGACTGGATCCTCTGTATAACTTCTTTCCTCTCTTGGCACTTCTGAAGCAGTTAAATAGTCCCAACTTTATCTTGCCAGACATTCCACCTCTTGCCTTTCTTTTATCTTCTCTCCCACAGCAATCTGCTATCATTAGGTTGCATCTCTGGCATTTCTCTCTGCCACGCTGTCTGTGTTTCTCCTCTTCAACCACTATTCTGTCTTTTCTTCCTTTTTAAATTTATCTGGCCTGTGCTGACTCTCTACCTCTGTCAACCTGTTTGTCAGCAACTGACCTAGCATCCGTCTCCTGGACTGGCTGGCAGATCACCATGGAATGTTCTGTATGTGAGATAAAGCTGTTGGGGTCTCCAAGTCTGAGATTGGCCGTTCATTATTGACAGAGACATTTGCTAAACCACTAAGCCCCTCATTAGGCTGACAAATGAATGATTCTATAGTTTGCTTCCCCCCACCAACTTCCTAATTTTAGGATATGGTCCCCTTAACAGAATAACCAAATAAATAATGGATTGGATCCAGGATCTGCCTTCTGTTAGAGGAAGGGACTTTCCATGAGAGGAAGGGCTCTGCTTGTGGAAGATCCCTTAATCCAATCCCTACCTCCCCATACCACAGCTCACCTCATTCAGCAGGGTTTCCTGACTCTGTAGCATTTTCAAGGGGCAGGAGGGGTTGCTGTGGAAAGGACTGGATGGGGATGTCCACTGTTGGGGGGACTCGGGCCTTGAGTCACTTAACCTGAACTTGAAGGGTTAATATGTACCTGAGTCAGGTGGGAGGGGATCTCTGGGAGATATGTTGCCTTTTCCTTGTCTCCTCCCCCTACTATTCCTATTTCCTCCTGCAAGGGATGCTGATCATACCTCAGCCAATTTACTCCGAGATGCAAGCTTGTTATATCTCAAGTAATGTCTGTTCTTAACCCACCACTTGAGTGTGTTTTGTCTACATCTGTGGCTACTGATGGGGGGCTGATTTGGACTTCATCCACTTCCACTAGTGCAGTTGATCCAGCATAAATCTTAGTCCAACTGATACATTTAATCCTATCATCGTTCCTTAGACTGTTAATAGCTTCCATTTTAGCAGCTTGTCTTTTGAAGCATGTGCGTCATCTCATGTCCTAACTCTGTTCAGAGATCCATTTCTGAGTTCCTTTAATACCTCATGATAGCGTTACTAACACTGATACAGTATTGCTCTCTATGTCTTTGTTGATAGGTTATGTGAAAGGAAATGCAACAATGCTCTGGTTACATATTGTTCTGCTTTATCTTCATCAGATAGCCAAATAATAATGTGGGACAAACCAAAGTAATTAAGTTGTTTCAAGTGACATGGTGCCCAGTGTAGTAGATGTATCCTGTGGAATTCAAGCAGAGAGGCTGAATTTATTTGGAGGTATGCTGAGCAGTGTGCTGTTTGAAACAGCACAGTCAGTTTTGTTTATTCCTGTTCTGCTCATGTATGTACTGCAAACATGTAAAGAGCACTATAGGAACAATAAGATGAGTGAGAAATCAAGCAACCTCTGATTGTCCTAACTTCTCATAGCTTGGGAGTGTGGTGGTGGGAGAAGGATGACTGATTGCTGTAGTTATAAAGTAGAACTTAGTGGTCTTACCAGCTGAGTAGCTAGTCTTACCACCTGAGTGGTCTTACCAGCTTCACTCCCTTGGGCGAGTGAAGTGTGCAACCAAATGACAAAGGCTCGCTTAGAAAGTAGGGAGAGAGAAATAGCAGCCAAGACTATTAGGCTATCCAAGGGAACAATGATGATGAGTTTATATAAAAATCCTGCTTCAGGTGGGATTTGGGATGGAATTACAGGGCTAAAAGTTGGGGGGAAATATTCTCCAAAATCTGCTGTCCTGGATCATAACTCCACAAGGTCCAGTATTTTCCAAGCGGGAAAATGTATAAGATAGCACTAAGTATGTGCATGTTTTCTAGAGTAGTGGCTCTAGGACAGTTTTGTGCATTTATGCCCAGTGCCCCTTAAGGTGATTATGCCTAGCAGGCTGTCCTCTTTTTACAGCCTTCACTGGACCAGACTGACCAGATCTGGGAGAAGCAGGCGATTGTGGAGTGCAGTCCCAACTAGGATACAGCCTCTCTGATAGTCTTTCATGGCAGGAACTAGACAGAACTAGGGCCAGCCCCACTATTTATATTGGCTATATAAAGCGTTCTTTATATGCTATTAGCTTTACGAACTTGGACTACTTCCAAAGATGCTTCTCACTAGCTGTTTTCACCAGAATTGCCATCCTTTTTTTGCTCAACTTTTACACAATCCAGATGTCGTTGTTGTCTTCCTATTGCATTCCAGCATTTTATCTCTGGGTTAATTAGTTTATTATTTATATCGCACTTGTCTGTTAAAACAAAGCAGCTTACAATAAAAATATGAAAAACACAAAAATTAAAAACTGCAGTTAAAACTATTATAACAATAAAAAGCAGGAGTTAAAACATAAAAAATACACCAGTGCAGTTTTGTTTTGTTTTTTTAACAAACAGCAGAATTAAGACTGTAAGCCAAATGGAATTTTAAAGAAGCCTTTACAAACCATCTGAAAGCAACAAGACAGAGAGCCCAACAGATTTCGCCTTGGAGTTCCATAGTCTTGAAGCCACCACTGAGAATATCCAGTCTTTTATGCCCTCCCATCTACTCTCACATACGGACAAGTTAGAGAGCCGTTACCTCTGAGGCTGAGGTTTTTTAAGGGAACAGATTATTCTTCTTTGTGGTCCCTGTGCATCACACATACGGGCTCTGTGCCTGTGTGGAACCTCAATTTAGGAAACTTATACAGCTGAGGAGTTTTGGTGGGAACATGAAAGTAATGGTACATTGCTCAACTGGATTCAATGGGACTGTGTCACAATAAACATTAGCTTGACTGGTAAAGATCACTTATTCAGTTTTATGAACTGTAAGTGTAAGCCTAGCATGCTTGCATTGAGATTTAATTTTAACCACATTGTTTGGTTGATACCATTTTTTCAAATTTTATTATATAAGAATATTCAGTACAAACAATATAACAATGTAACAGACAAAAAGGGAAATTACAAGAATTTAATTTTGAGGCCTTAGTTTATTTATTAAATGTCTATTCTGCCCCATAGCCAAAGCTCTCTGAGTAGTTCACAACATATGATTCTGTCACATAATTATACAGAAGAAGATCATATAAGGTTCAGTTCGTGTAAGGGTGCCTTTCCACAGTGGGTCATGCATGTGTGGTGTTTTCATATTTTTATTGCTAGTATTTTTGTAGGTAATAAAACAGTACAATCTCTCCATGGACTTGTCCACTTTGTTTCCTCTTGCTACTTTTATCTGTTTTGACAGTTTTTCTACTAGTGCAATGTGTGACATATAGATATGGGTCCTTGTTCAGAGGTTCTTTTAAGATATGCTGTCAGTACGTAAGCAACCTTACTCTACCTGTTTAACTAAACATATTCAGATTCCTCCACAACAAGATGCAATCTCAGAGTAAGAGTAACTTCTAAATTCTAGATATAGGACATACAGAGTTTGATATTTCCCCAGAAATCACTCTCTCAAACCAAGTTTATCTGTCTTTCTTTACTATTAAACTATCAGCATAACAATAAATGCAAAGCTTATACATGTATAGATTCAAACACATGATACATTCAACATCAACTTAAGTTGAGGATTAAATAGAGCAAGAATAATGAGCATCAATTACTAATTGCCTGGCACCTCTGTCTCCCATCTGGGAAGGCTCAAAGACAAGACAAGTTTTTATTACTCTTGTTTTAAGAGGCTGAGTTGAATTGCATTGTTTTACGCAATCCCATATTTTAATCCAGTGTTCTTTCAGAGGCATCTAATTATTGAATTTCCTAATTGTGTAACTGGAATGAGGTGGTGCAAATACAGAAGATTTGTCCCATTTGCCACAAATGGTCCATGTGTCATTATGCCAGTGTTCAATGAAGCCATTTATTAGCAAGGCAAAGGCAAATGGGGCAAATCTTCCATATGGCAGCAGCTGCTGTGATAAACTTAGGGGCAGGGATAGGCCCTTCTGAGCCTCTGGGCCTTCCAAAGCTGTCCCCCTATGCTAACTGCTGGTGCCAGCCGTGGTAATAAATGTGCTATTTTGTGTGTGTGATTTCTTGCTTCAGTTTAATGACTGTATAGAGTCCTACTGCATGGAGTCCTTAAGTAGGCAAATTAAAACTGTTTATTAATTACATGTTAGTTCAACAATGCATAATACCACAGACAATAGTAAACTATGTCTGTCTCTCTTTAGCACCGTATAAAGCTCAGGTGTGGGTGCCAATGGTATAAAAGCTCCAAAGTGTCAAGCCAATGAGCAGTAGATAAAATTGATAGACTTCCTTTCCACCACCACTAGTTTTTTCTCTGGGTGCCCTTGGGTGTTGCCAGATAATATAGCACTGTATATTAAGTGTGTGGAACCACTGTTTTAATTCCACTTTGGGCAAGCTGGTTGCAGAAAAGCAATACCTTAGTAGTGCTAAAGGGACCTAGTATGGCGGCAACTCAGATATATACAACACATGACAGGATTTTCTTAAATGTTTTGGTGAGCAAAATTCTTCATGTTGCAAATCAAGTTGTATTTTTTTTCTTTAATTATAAAAATTTATTAAATTCAAGTGTGAAGCTTTTTGGAAAATCTTTCCAAAAAAGATTTGGAAATGTGTGTTTTTAAAATATTTATATTTTTATAATTGTGTGTGTTTGTTTTTTTTCAGTTAGAACTTCACATGACACTGCTCAACTGTCTATTCCTAATGGAAAAATAATCCATGGGAAGAAAAACTACTATGAGCCTGGAGATAAAGTTATGATTCACTGTAATGCTGGCTATGCATTAAGTGGACCAGCTGAGATTCGATACATTGGTGGGAAGAAATGGTTGCCTGCCATTCCAGCTTGTTCTCTGAGTATGTATAAGGTTTGTGAATATATACCAACACTTGCCAGACAATCTACTTTACCTGCACAGGATGTATTCGTCTTTTGTTGAACCTCCTATTTTTCTTCAAATAGGAGACCTACCTTCTTTAATCATCTATACTTCCATGAGTGTAAAGAGTTGAGGCAGTTTACCTGGCAATAGTACACTGAAAGTTGGACGATTAAAGGGCAATCTGTAAAGTCACTTGTAATTCGTCTATTAAAAAAAGTAGACCATTTGATGTCTTGAGTTGGATAAATGGCTCAATGCTCAAAGTGTCAGAGTGATCCAGTTTGGGCAATAAAGGGTAATCTAGTGCAAGATAAATGTCATTGCTAGTAGCTGTTGAAGACCTATCTTGGGGTCTTAACCAAGGTGGATGAAGAAAAGGTGCAGTTTTCCAAACCACTGAAGCGAACTTGTTATTACATGCAGAGGTATATAACATTCACTTGTAGTTTTTTATATTTCATAATAAAAAGCAGCCTATGGAGGATATAATTGGTAGTTAGAGGAAGGTGCTGCTTAACCATTTACCCAGCTGCCACTTTCCTGCTCAAAATTGCCATGCATGAAGTTACTCTTCCACCACGAGGGAAAGGCATCAGGGAGCGGGAAGTTTGAGCAGGAAAATAGTAAGGAGGAAGGAATTAAGAACATAGCTTACCTTCTTCTGCCCCCAATTGCAGCCTCCTGGGGCAGCTTTTCATTAATAAAAAAGTGGCAATGTTACATGACTATAGTTAGTACATGTGCATTCCATTTGAAAATACATTAAAGCAGCAGTGGGGAACTTATTTCAGCCTGAGGGCTGAATTCAGTTTTGAAGAAGCTCTTAAGGGTGGCAAAAAATACCAGCATATTGTAGCTTAAAGCTCTTACTACCCATAACTAATGCTTAAGGGAGGAATTTCAACCTTTTAGAATGGGGAAAAACTTACAAGCCACCAAACAATCAGGAAACCACCAATCGGTGGTTGGGGAAAGGGGGAGACATGGAAGCAGGTGCGGCCATGTGAGGAACCCTGGAAGGCTGGATTGGTCCCAGGAGGGATGAATTTAGTCCCTGGGTTCCCCACTCTTGCATGAAAGCTACAATACTATAGACTTCCTTTGAACTAAGCACAACTGAACTCTGATGGACCTATTTCTGAGTGAAGAAGCTTAGGTTTGACAGTAAAAGCCCAGACATTTGTTTAGTTGAACAGAGGAAGCAAAGCATAGGCTAAGCAAACAGCTCCAGCACAGGAAGCTCTCATATCCTGTTGCTCCAATGTCTTGGAGCTGACCCTATCTCCCACACCAAAGGAGCAGAGGCCAACAGTGTTGTAGTGTTTATTACATTTTTCCATGCTACCACTACTTAACTCATGACTGCCTTTACATAATGACCTCTAGGCTTGAATCTGTGAAAATACATAACTGGGATTTTCCTTAAGTGGATAGATACCAGGAGCAAGCTGAGCCTTCTCTTCACAGCTTTTGTTTCGGTTCTCTGGAGGAACTATTTTTTGCAGTTTGGAAACAGTGATAGTGAGCTTGATGCCTGGCCTCCTGAAGGTCCAGGATCCCCAACGTTACTCTAAATGGGTGGAAGATCTCTTTTACAGGTGTTTAGTGGGAATCTTTTAGGTTATTTAATCTCTGGGCTCTTATTTTAAAAAGTAGATCTGCACCTTTAATATTTAAAAATACACTTTCTATCCAACAAAATCTTATTTAAAATTTGGGAATAATGAGTCAAATAACATCAAGGTTGCTTATTTTCAATATGTATGATTTCTAAAATTAATATAAGGGGAATTTTCACATGGGTGACTCGAGTTTAGGGTACTTCTTCAGAATCAGTGAAAAATGTTTACCAACTGTACTATGAATTACAGTACTTCAGCAAATAAATTCATTTTTGATGTCACTGCCAGTCTGAATGAATAGGCTTTCTTTTAATAAGTAGTATTAAATGGTATTTTGTGAGAGATTCACTTATCAGAATGCTTTTCTCCCTCTAGATGCTTTCTTCATACTGCTTATAACTGGTATGTAATGTTTTGAAACTGCATGCAAGAAACATGAAGATGCATTCATAAATTTGACATACAAGACCAATGCTTTAGATAATTTCACTTTTTTCAGTAACAAAATATATTTGGGTCATAGGAAACTGGGCATTATCCTGACAAAGTTAAACATTTCATAGTCTAATTTATTTCAGTTGGAAAGACTTAAGCATCTTTGAGAGTGTCAATAAACATGTGGACAGGGTGATCCAGTAGATGTTGTTTACTTAGACATTCGAAAGGCTTTTAATAAAGTCTGTCACCAAAGACTCTTGAGCAAACTTAGCAGTCATGGGATGTGAGGAGAGACCCTCTTATGTATTGGTAACTGGTTAAAGAACAGAAATCAGAGAGTAGGAATAAATGGTCAGTTCTTCCAATGGAGGGATGTAAACAGTGGGGCCCCTCAGGGATCTCTACTGGGACCAGTACTTTTTAACTTGTGATCTGGAGTTATGGGTGAACAGTGGGGTGGCCATTAAAATTATTTAAGGTGGTTAAAACAAAAATGGGATTGGAAAGAGCTCCAAAAAGATATCTCCAGACTAGATGAATAGGCATTAAAATGGCAAACAAGTGTGAAGTGATGCACACTTGGGCAAAAAATTCTACTTTCACCAGTATATGCTGGTGGGATCTAAGTTAGTGGTGATTGATCAAGAAAGAGATCTTGGATAACTTTGTGAAAATGTCCACCCAGTGTGCAGCTGCTATGAAAAGGGAAATCCATGTTGAGCATAATTTTAAAAGGAATAAGAAATACTATAATGCCCTTATATAAATATTGGCACAGCCACATTTGGAATATTGTGTACAGTTCTGGTCTATGCACCTCAAAAATATATGGTAGAGCTGGAAAAGGTGCAGAAAAGGTCAACCAAAATGATCAAGGGGCCGGAGCAACTTGTATGAGGAGTGGATACAACATTTGGGCTATTCAGCTTAGAAAAAAGGCAAGTAAGGCAAGATACGATAGAAGTGTATAAAATTATGCATGTTGTGGAAAAAACATGCATAATTCCAGAATTCTCTCACATAATACTAGAACCTGGGGTCATCCCATGAAGCCGATTGGTGAGAGATTCAGGACAGATTAAAGGAAGCACTTCTTCACAAGGCACAATTATGGAATTCACTACCATAAATTGTAGCGATGGCCAGCAACTTGGATGACTTTAAAAGGGGTTTAGACTAATTCATGGATAAGGCTATCAATGGCTACTAGTCCTGATGGCTATATGCTATCTCCAGTATCAGGGGCAGTATACCTATGTACACCAGTTGCTGGGGAACTTGAGTGGGAGGATGCTGTTGCACTCATGGTCCTGCTTGTGAGCTTCCATGGGCACCTGGTTGGCCACTGTTCAAACATAATGCTAGACTAGATAGACCTTTGGTCTTCTCCAGCATGGCTCTTCTTAAATTCTTAATCATATGCTAACTCTCCTGTTGAAACCAGTGGGACTTTAAAAGTGCTTAACATGAATTTAATCATACCTCTAGGTTTTCCCCATTTGGGGGTAAACATTGACTTTTTGCTGTGTTTTGCCCAAATCTGTCATCTTAAAAGAGAGAAGAAAAGAATGTTGCACAATTGGTGAAGTTCCATCACATTTGGTCATTTGTGTCACACATAGAAGATCAAGCATGATAGAAGTCAGCCAAATGGTTTCTGACATTGCCTTTCCCCGTTCTGGTATCCAGAACAGGGCTGTTATTGCCTCTCCAGCCCCCAGTCTCCTGCTCCTAGGACATCACGAAAAGTCATCTCATCCCACTAGCTGTCTTCATGCACACTATCCTATCCCTCACCAAGAATATGTTCAAGATTGCATTAGGTGGTAAAATGGCCACCTTGTTTCCTCTGGTATGCGCCTACCTTGAAAAAGATGGGCACCTCTCATTTGAACTCAATTCAACCTCTCCAGGCACTGACATAATATTAAATTACTTAAGTAATATTAAGTTACTTCTTCCACCATCAAGGAAAGAATAGGTAGTGATTGAGACAACAGTACAGGATGTGGTAGTGGCAAAGGTGCAATGGCTGGATTAAGATGAGATGGAATCCTCAGCACTCGCACCCAGTTCTCAGTTGTGGTAGGGGAAATGGCTAGAGTGAAATGGATATAGAAGCTGGATCTTTCCCTTCATCTCCACCCACCCCCACCTCACTATCTTGCCTACAAAATATCACTGCTGTTTTTCTAGTTAACTTTGGATATTTTGACATGGGGAAAAGAGGACTATTTCAAATAACTTTCCATATAAAAAACAGTGGTGATATCTTCATGTGTATACCTCAAAAATAAAGATGTAGATTAGTTATTATAGTAATTTGTCAGCATAAAATAGCAGTTCATAGCATTTTATTGTAACATTCAAGTATGAGGCAGATTGTGTTGTATGCTTTTAGTAATATTTAGAACAGCATTTCTAAAACTTGTGTTTAATCTTGCATCAGTTTTCTTGATCTCATGAATTTTTTTTACTAAGATAATGTGTTTTTTTTTTTTGCTTTTCTTTAAGCATTTATATTAATTGTGTTGCTGCTTGCAGTTAAAATGATTTACCAGAAGTATCGTTCCCTGTAAGGGTAAGACTTTTCTTATTACCACACTCCTCTTCATTTGTTTTGTATTTCTAAAGACCAGTTCACACATTACCTATACAGAGATTATCTCTGTGTAGAGAAAAGAGTGTACGCTGTTTCATCTGAATTGCAGATTCAGTGCAATTGAGTGCAGTTCTTTTTCCTGTGAATACACTGACTAAGTAGTTGAAATGTGGCTGCCCAATGAGTGGGTTGCTACAAAAGGAAAATTAACCCTGTACTTCAAATTAAGTAATTATAGTCTTTTATTATCCTTCACTGGCCACATTCGGACGATCAGAAAAGAAACCACTATGGGTTGTAGGGTGGGTAAGAAGCTACCCCTGCTGCGCACTGCACCGGGTTCAGACAACATGGCAGCCTGTGCAGCATCCCAGGTAATTACACAAATGGTGGTCGCACACGCAGGGGAAGAAGTCATGGCAGCATCTCCCCGCCCTCCCCCATGATTGTCTGAACACGGTTACTATAATAACCCTTCTAAGAGAGAGAAAAGTAGGTCCAGGATCTGAAGCACCATGTGTATAACATTCTACGTCTGTATGGGAACTTTTCACCTTTTGGCAGCCAGCCCATATAGCCCCCATGAGGTGCAAGAGGCTGTCACTGGAAGGATCCCCCCTTGCTATGGTTTGGAGCTCTGATCACTTTAGTCAGATCTAATTGATTGATGCATGAATGCACTTTTCATTGGTGGCACTGATTTGAAGGCTTGCCTTCATTTTTAAGGGTCTTTTGGTTTTGTGTGTTATAGAATGAGAAAATTAAAGATGTCTTATCTTCTAAAACATATGGTAACTTTGCTTTATTAAATAGTTACACTGACAGAAAGAAACATTTTGCATCATCAGAAAAAGGCAAGCTATACTGAAGTTTTGGTAATATACACATTATTTCCTTTTAATCAACTTGTTACAAGTTATTTAGTTAGCTGACAGCTGTAGAGTGCACTTTTGTATAAAGAATGTGAATAAGGAAGATCTGCCACCAGAATGCATGTTGGGAAGCTACTGTGTATGACATCTACTTAACTTATGTACTCACAGCAAAATGTATTGTTCATGACAGTGTGTGCATTTTTCCCAATATGGAGATCATCTTCATGCAAGGAAAAATGTTGGGAAATGCTATCCTGTTTCTAGGCACAATTCAAAGTGCTGGTGTTTATGAAAAAAAGCTCGTGCTTTACAGGATCTCGTTCTGGACTGAAAAGGTGCTGTAAACATCTTCAAAATTAAAAATTAATTGCAGTGCTGAAATCCTACATTTGGTGTACTTTTTATCTTAAAAACCTAAACACTGCATTCTTTTGCATATGCGATATTTTTTCCTCATCTTTCAGAAAATCAACAAATGCAAAGTGGAACGAAGTATTGAGAGTTCACACAGTAAAGTACAGTGTTCCTTAAACCTACATCATTGCCACTTAGGTAAGTGTTTAAGAACACATCATTCAGCTTAAAATATCTTATAGCAGGGGTGAGCAACCTGTGGCCCTAGGGCTAGATGCAGGCTTCGGCCCAATTTCATATAGCCCTCAGCCTAATTTCAAAGCCTTTTGCATGCCATCAGTTTAGATCTCTGGCAAAAGGGACCAGCCCCTTCCCTGGCAGCCAGGGAAGAGGGAGACCAAGAAAAAGGAATGGCCTATTTACCAGAAAGAAAAGAAAAGAGTAGCATAAAGAGGAAAGGGGTGACCCACCTCATTTTGGTTCTGGCCCTGCCCACCACTAGCTTTAGGTCTTCTCACTGTCAACGTGCAGCCCCTGACAGATGAGCCCCTGACCTCATGAGGGAATGCAGCTCTTGATAGAAAAAAGATGGCTCACTTCTGTCTTATGCTACTCAAAGTAAAAATTCATATAATGGACATCAGGGTGAGAGGAAAACTGTGGGCCTTATGCAAATGCATGTAACTAAATCCTGACAGCCAGTTTTAAAAAGAAATAGCAGCTTCAGACTGGATGAATTTAGAATGAAGAAAGTTGGGGTTTCCTAACCATTCCTCTGCCATGATATCCACTCTACTGAAAACCCATGATGAAAATGCATGGGGGGGGGGGGAGTAGAGAAACTATTGGCATGGGAAGAATTAAGCACTGCCTTGTCTCTTCCATCCTAAATTACCGCCCTTCCAAAGCTGCTCAGGAAACAGACTGTAAAGATTTAGTTACATGCATCTCCATGTAGCATTTAGAAAGGGCCTATTAGGGTGCAATCCTATGCGTGTTTAGACAGAGAAAAGGCCTACAACTCCCAGTATGCCCCAGCCCCAACATGCATAGGATTGCACCCTAAACCTTCTGGTTTAGTTATAAATAGTACATGCTGTTAGACAACAAATACTAGATTATATAAATTTTGCCAATCTAGAAAAGCCAGATCATCATGTAAGTTACAGAATTCCAGCAGTCACATAATATAATTCAACCTGTATTATAAATAGTTACAGTTTCCACATAAATGATGATTAATACCATTATATGTAATTATTTCCTTGTTACATTTATATATTTTTTTATTTCCTTCAAGAACTCCTGTGAAGTAGGGTAGCTGAGAGAAGCTTGCCCACAAGTGAGCTCCATAGATCAGCAAGAATATATTACTAGATACGGCAAAATTACCTAATCCTAATAGTGGCAAAGTTCTGATGGATGTTAGTTAATACTATATGGTATTCATGTTTCTTAAACAGAAAATTTACGCCATACAAATACTCCAGAAAACTGAATATTTTTCATTCCTGATATATGCTGTTTGATAGATATCCTTATGAGCTGGGGAAAAAAGCAGAACTGGGCACAGTATTACAAAATGTACGGTTTTATTTTCAGTCTGTATTCTAATACTTCCTAACACTGAATTTGCCTTTTTAAAAGCCACAGCAGATTAGGCTGCTTTTGTAGTGGTATGTGAATATGGCTGTATGTCTGACACTGGCATCTATTAGCTAGCTAGCGTCCAAGACCGCAAATTTTCATAGGAATGTTTATTTTTTCTGTGGCTGGAAACATCCCCTTTGCCAGTGACTAGATGTTTTGCTTTTAATTCAAAGCTGATTAGCACTGGGAAAAAATTATCCTCCCCACCCTTCCATTTACAATACCTTACATGTGCCAAAACACAGTGGCTACCTACAGGGTTCTTTTTCATTAATCAAACTGCTATATTGGATTACGGTTAATATTGTGAACTTCATGAAACTTACATTCATACTGTCTTTCTTTTTTCCATGAATGGCTACTGTTCTAAGAAGGCTACTGAGATAATAAGTGAAGTATACTGCAATATCCAACAGGCTTAAGACTTACATGAAGAGCAATGTTTAACCACAAATGCCATCTTGCTGCACAATGCAAGGTTCTATATGAACAAACCGTTTCATGGTCAATCCACTTCTGAAATGTT
This sequence comes from Heloderma suspectum, assembly GCF_057233095.1. Classification (NCBI taxonomy): domain Eukaryota; kingdom Metazoa; phylum Chordata; class Lepidosauria; order Squamata; family Helodermatidae; genus Heloderma; species Heloderma suspectum. Next base: position 253,665,515 of record NC_139461.1, read on the forward strand.
ACAAGAAATACAGACTGTCACCCCCTGCCCATATGCTAGCCCCACTGTGACTTTTCTCTCTACGCCTCTGTAATGTCTAGTGCAACTTAACCTGTATCCTTATTGCACTGTACATATACTTGGCCATGCTTCACATCATTGACTGCTTCTTGTATGTACAGCAGAAAGAACTTCGGACACAGGGTAAGTTGTACTAGATCAGTCTTCCTAAACCTGTGTCTCCTCCAGATGTTTTGGTCTACACAAACTTTCAGTCCAAGTCAACAAGGCTAATGGTCAAGATGATGAGAATTATAGTCCAAAACATCTGGAAAGACCCAGATTGGGGAAGAGTAGTCACATCATTATGGGAAGGGTTGGGGTGGACTAAGAGAGGAATACTCATTTTTCATGTACCTTTTAATTTAACCCTGAGAAAGCTTGTCAGTTTTGCTACCCATGAGAAAGGCAACAAAACTCACATTGTTCCAGGATTAATTCAGTCTTTAGAATTAATTTTTAAGCCGCATATCCAAATATTTTAGTAGTCCCTCTGTTGTAAATGACAGCACATCAGCTACTTTTTCAACTCCCCTTTTAATTTTAGAAGTTTCCCAATGTCATTCTGGGATAAAACTTTTACCTTCAAGACTGATTTATTTCCTCTTCCGGCACTTCATTTATATTTACCACTGTTTAAAATGACATTATATAGATTTTAGAAGATAATTTTATACATATATGAATCAAACATTTAAGATTAAGTTTGTAATGTATATTGCTTTTATATGAAATAAATATCATGCATATACATAAGATCTTAAATCTCTACTTTTTATACAGTGTTTAGATGCTGTGCCACTTTTGACCTTTTTATGATGTTAAACATTACTTCCTCCAAGGAACAATTATCATTGAGATTTATCCAGAATATGGTTTTATCTGAAATGTGCTGAGATTAAATTTATTTAGGACATAATCCTATGGAGATGGCTATAAGCCTCTGAACCCATCTAATGCAGAGCAGCAGGAGTGGTGGAGGCTATCTGTGCCTCTGTGCTCCTCCCACTCTGCATTTCAGCTAGACAGGCTTTTTTGACCCATCTAGATGAGGTGTCAAGGAGAGGGAGGGAAGGAGGCTGGACAGGCCAGAGGATTCCTCGTAAGCTGGCCTCCCTAGTCCCCTTCCCAGCCACAGGAACGCCCTCTTTACTTTCCCCTCAAGGTAACTTCTGCGACCTCGGAGAGGCAGCTAGCTTGGTTCTCTCTGCACTGGCTGTGAGGGGGATGGGAACTTGGACTCCTGGGTCTGAGGTCAGAGTGCTGACTCCAGCCTTGGATCCAGGAATCCGAACTATCGTATGGCCCTCCCAGATGCTGTCTAGGGACCATAGGATTGCTCTCCCCATTAGGTTTTTAACCCATCTATCCATAATGACAAAAAGAATTGCCTTGCTGTATCAGTAAAAGGACCTATATAGTTCAACATTGTATTTTTTAGCAGTAGTCAGCCAGATGTCTTTGGAAGCTTCCAAGCCTCAATGTGCATTGCTTTACTGTTAACTTTCATTAACTTATTTAACCTTATTTGCCATTTTTGCTACCTTTCCTCCAATTGGAAGTTCATTGGTGCTCTTCAGTCTGCATGGGGTTTTACCATCCTTAATATTTTCATTCCATTTTGGAATTTTACCACCTCAATGCTCATCACTGATCCCAGATAATTTACATACACATAAATAGCATTTGTAGTCATTCGTGGACCACGCTATTTCCCTCTGTTGCAAGAATTTGCTTCTACTCTGTTCTCTACTCTCATCTTCCTATTCTTTAACCAGTTACTGTTCCACATGAGAATCTGCCCTCTAATACCCATGTCTTTAAGATCTGTCCCAAGTTACAAGCATGTTGAAGACCTAAAAAAATTGCACAATCACCATTTATGAATAAGTTGTTTAAAACCTGCCCTATAACCTTTCTGATATTAAGTGCCAGTCCCAATGTAGTTTCTTGTATATAGGCTCCACTTGTCCCAAAATGTTCCCCAGTACCTAATACATTTAAACCCTTCCTCCCAATACCATCATCTCACCCATGCATTGAGACCCTCATCTGCAGCTAAGTGGCTTGTCATGTGGAATAGGAAGTATTTCTGAAAAGGACTACCATGGAGTTCCTGGATTTTAACATCTTACCTACCATTCTGTATTTTCTAGGGCCAGAAACTATATTTTCCAACATCATTATGCAACAAAATCATTCCTTCCTTGTATCATCGACCAGCCTTTCTACATGGCATGTGGTATCTGCAACTTTTGCACCATGTGGGTAGTAAACATGAAATCAACGCTCCCAACACAAACCGATTTCTCTACGTTCCAAGTTATATTGAATCTTCCCCTATTGAGAGTCCCTCATCCCTTCAGACATATCTTTCCTGTGAGAGTTATCAGTTCATCACAGATCAGGTTCCCCCTAAAAAGACAATTTCTCTTGCCCTCAGAATGGCATCCTCCTGCCTCAAGACCCTCATGCTCCATTAGAGTGGGCAAGCTTTCAGAATGGAAATGAACACTTATACCTTTGTCTTACCAACATGTCTCTTTGCCTCTCTTAGTTTCTCCAGGTTAGCTATTTTGATCTTAATGGAACTAAAGAACAGGAATTCATTTTACTGAACACACCCATGCTTTCAGCCCACAAAGTAGATAGTTATACATGAGACATTCTGTTACATGAGACACCATGTTGGATTTCTAGCTTCCTGTTGATAAGGTCTTTTTATTTAAAGAACTGTATTTTAAATAGGGTTGCCTGGTGTCCTACTTTACACAGGACAGTCCTTTATCTGAAGGTGCCAGAGAACAGTCCTCTCTTTGAAGGTGCCCTCTGTTTGAAGATCTGCCCAGTCCAACTTCAATTTAAAGATAAGAAGGGAGTGGAGGTGCCTTGAAGTTACCCATCAGCAGCATTTAGACAGCAGACAAGGCAGGCACCTGGTCACAGTCTTCCTCACTATGGTGAGATGTATTATATTTCTATTTAAATTATAGGTATTATTTCTAAATTAGCATCTATACAGAATTAGTATGTGCAAAAGTTACGCACATTTGTGTCTTTTTTGGTGATGCCTTTCTTCTTTTTTGGCTATGGGCATCTCTACATTAAAGAAAAAACTTGCAGTCCTACTGTTGTGGAGCCTTTCCATGTTTACTGTGAGCTCCTATACGGTGACCATGTGACTGCTGAGAGAGTAAGTTTTTCATTATCAGTATTCCATAGATCTCAATGAAACAATGCCATCTAGTGGATGCGTAACAGCACAACAGTGAATGTACACTATAGGGAAAATACAAGATATTTAAATACCTCATTATCTCCGGATATTTTAAACATGGAATAACCGGGAAATACCTCTGGATGTGCTTGGAGGCTGATGACTTCATGAAAAGGAGCTGCCAACTTCTGTGAGTGACCCACCATGAGTGCACGATAAAAGCCTCGTGTGATGGCGCCCACAGCGTAAGCAACCGCTCCAATTTTAAATCAAAACTGGCTTTTAAGCTTGCTGTATTATAGTGAAAGACATTCTTCCCTGGCCACCTCACCCTTGTTACTGAAGTCACATAGGAGTTTAGTTTGACTGGTACTTACATTGTCTCAATACTTCATTGCTATGAAACTTACTTGCAAAGTTACGGCTTCTGTGCAAGCTATCTCTAGTAATATTTACTGAAAACACTTATTTATCGTGGGCAAAATGCTTCTCTGAGCAAAAACAAACAACAGACTACAGGTGCTTCTGTTTTAGCATTACTTGGAGAGAAGAGATACTCAAGTTTGAGTTTTGTCGGACCTTTGGAATGAGTTTAGAATGAGTTTGGAATGTTCCCACAACGTCACAGATTCATCTTGGAACATAGAAAGCACTAAGGAGAGTATAGAAATTGCTTATATACACGGTTAAGGAGACCATCCTCCACCACACTCCAGCATCATCTTACAGCCCCCACACTTCAATGCCTAATGAGCTTCTTCTGCAGCCTAAGTGCTCTACTAAGTCACAAGTTTCTTTTGTGAGTATATCAGATTACAGCTGTGTAGGCTAGTCCAGGGATCCCCAACCCCTGGGCCGCGGACCGGTCCCGGTCCGTGGCCTGTCAGCAACTGGGCCGCAGGGGTGTGCGAATCCCCTTCACCTTGGGTGAGGGGGGGGAGGTGATCCGCCCCCCCCCCCTGGAATCCTCGCCAGCCCTGGCCAGCTCCACTCTGCAGTGAGTCCGTGGAGCTGCCGGCCAGCTCCAGCCGCTGGCAGACTTCCGGCCCCTGGGACACAAATGGCATCCGCTACGCGGACACCATTTGCATCCCTGTTCTACAAGTAATAGGCTATGTAAATCTTTATGTAGCCGATTACTGCAAAGAATAGGGATGCAAATGGCGTCCACGTAGCAGACGCCATTTGTGTCCCAGCGGACGGAAATCTGCCTGTGGACCCCCCCCCCCCAGTCTGTGGAAAAATTGACCAGTCCCTGGCGCCAAAAAGGTTGGGGACTGCTGGGCTAGTCCATTTGGCTAGGAGTAGCATGGAAAACAGAAGGCAAAAGACCAGTTTGTGATTTCAGTCCTGCAGTTCTAATCCTTTAAATTTACATAGCACATATTCTTAATATTCTCCCACTTGACAATGTGGGAAACATCTTTAGAGTGAAGTGCATTATTGTGATAAGGTATTATAATAATTTTCTTTATGATATGTTAACCTTTGCCTTTACAACCTATCCAGGATCCATTATATCATTCAAGTGTGTTAGCAGCTTCAGGTGGCAGGTTTGGGACACAGTTATAGAATGTCAAATTTTAAGTCATTGTATGTATATGAATTAAAAATGTGAACATTTATTAGAAATGAACCAAACTGAACACAAAAAACAAGCTCATTCCTAAACCAAATCAAGACAAACTATCTTTTCTGTTTCATGCTTTTTTTTTTTTTTTACTATTATCCAATTCCATTGATAGAGACATGGACACCATTGTCCCAGGAACTACTGCTAAGAATGGTGGGGTGCCATTATTTGATTATGCATAGTTGAGCATGATCAAAATGCTGCAGCACAGTATGTTCTGTAATGTTGTAAGGGATCCGGTAGTGCATTGCTCCACTCATATGGTACAATATCTTATTTATAGAATGTATAGGCCACTCTATAACTGAAGTTCTCTGTGCAGCTTATAGGAATTAAAACAAACAAAATTACAATAAAACAAACTATAACCAAGGAGAAATTACATACAACCATTACATACATTATTACATACATTGTGATTATAAAATCACAAATAATTTAAAACAGAGGAAAATAAACTTTGCAGCAATAAACCAATCTCAAACTGAGGGCAGAGGAATAAAATCCATGGAGCCAAACGCTATAAATTGATAACATAATTTAAAGGCCTGGGAAAATGAAAAGGATTTGGTTTGGTACTGGAAAGATGTTAAAAGTAGGTGCGAGGCAGGTCTCTGGGGAGGGCCAAGAGGCTGTTACTGAAAAGCCCTTTCTCTCGTACCCTGCCATACCTCACTAGGCGGGGGCACTGAGAGAAGAGCCTCAGAGGATGATCTCAGGGAATGGGTAGGTACATGTGCGAAGAGACAGACCTTCAGATACCGAGGTCCCAACTATGGAGGGCTTCAAAGGCCAAAACCAGCTCTTTGAATTGGGCATGAAAATGGACTAGGAGCCAGTGAAGATGATGAAGTACTGGTTTAAGATATGAAGAATGCACATGACAAAATCACTTGAAGTTGCCCTGTATAAAGTAAATAAGTTCTAAACTGGTTAATTACAACCTCAAAATTATGCACTGGAACTGCTTTCCCTAACCTGGTGCCTTCCAGATGTTTTGGACTACAAACCCCAGCATTCCTCACCATTAAACATGCCAACTGGGGCTGATGGGAGTTGAAATCAAAAACATCCGGAGGGCACCAAATTGGAGAAGGCTGCTCCAGGATCTGAAAAGCTGTCTCATAATCCCAGATATGCATGTTGTTGCTAAATGTCCTCTGCACACCATTATTAGTCCCATTACTATAATCCCATCACAACTTCTATGTCTGGACTGTTGCACTAGAAGCTGACTACCTCTATGAAATTATGCTAACATGATGCTGTCTCAGCAAATACTGTAGAATAGTTCCAGACAGAAAGATACTCATATTTTGATGTGGACAGAAAATACAATAGAAGTCAAAGTGTGATTTTCAGACTAAAGTATTATTGTTTCTAAATTCTATCTGCTTCCTGTATAAAAACAGAATGTACTAGTTGGTAGGACAGGTAATTTACACACATGGCTAGGTTATGCATGGTTTGTTTTTGGACTAACTGCAGGGTTGTTTTAGCTCCTAAATAACCCATCACTCTGGGTTTAGATGTCACACTCACTGTACAAAGAAGTTGATCGTGGGTTGTTGAGTAAAAGTAGAAGTGGCAGGTGCACTCCAGGTAGCATGCCCACTGTCTCCTGGTCATCCTGACAGGCATGACAAATACGATAATTTCTCAAAGCCCCAATTGACTGTACCCTAGAACAGTTGGTAATGGAACCGACCAGAGGGGAGGTATCCAGGATTTAATCCTAAATGGTGCCGTCCAGGACCTAGTACGAGATGTGAGTGTTGTCAAACCAACTGGAACAGCGATCATAATGCTATCAGATTTAGGGCGCAATCCTATCGGGATAGGCAGCTGCCTCCGAACTTGGAGGCGACTGCCTATCCAATGCAGGACAGAAGCGTGGAGGGGGAGCATTTCTTTTTAACCCTACATTCATGGCTAGACAGCCGATTTCGGCTACGTAGCCATGGGAAGTTGGAGTGGGGTGTGTGTGGACAACGGATGATGCAGAGGAAGTGACGGAATGGCACTTTCACCCTCCCCACCCCGGCACGCCCCGTTTTCGCCACTCCATGCTCCTCTTACAAGTGCGGAACACGGGGCCATTCCACACTGCCTATGAGGCAGCATGGGAGGGGGTGGATGTCGGTTCTCAGGGAACTGACCTATCTATGGCCATCTAGCCACTAACTAGCAGCCATAGGATTGCGCCCTTAGTAAATATTTAAGTGGAAAATTGCCAAAGAAGTCCAACATAGTCACATTTGACTTCAAGAGGAAACTTCTCTAAAATGAGGGAACTGGTAAAAAAAGAAATTGAAAGGGGGAGTGAAGAGGGTTAAATCCCTTCAAAATGATTGGAGGTTATTTAAAACCATAATAATAGAAACTCAACTAAAATGTATACCACAGGTTAGCACCAAGTCGAAGAGGTCACTAGAAAATGGAAGTCTTGCCTAAATGAGGAGAACAAAAAGGAGCATAAACTTGCACAAAGGAGATGCAAGCAGACAATAAGAGATCCCCCCAAAAAAGCATTTTGAGGAGCATATCTCTAACAACATCAAGGCCAACAACAAAGAATTATTTAAAAATATCAAAAGCAGGAAGCTAGGGAGGCAGTTGGATTGTTGGATGACAATGGAGTTAAAGTGTGAAAGTTAAATCACTAGGCCCAGATGATATCCATCATAGGGTTCTTACCTCAAATATGAAATTGCTGATCTTCTAACAAAAAGATGTAACACGTCCCTAAGATTAGCATCTGTACCAGAGGAGTGCAGACTGGCTATATTAACAGTAGACTACATTATAAAGCTGTTGTAAGCCACTCTCAGCTACAGCTCCATGAGCCTGCAATATGGGCAAAGCAAATGTTTCATTTGCATTTTTGAATCTTAAAAAAAGCTTTCACAAATCATAAAAAGATCCCAAGTTTTAAAAGGCACAAATGCCTGTCTTTTATCTTTTGTTTAGAATAGACAGTCAAAGTTGCACAATCACAGCTGTGCTACACTCCTGAATTGTTTCATAGTTTTCTATGGCAGCTATCACTTTTTAAACAAACCAACAAACAAGGAATTGCCCATATACATAAACCAGGGGTGCAGAATCTGTTTCAACCAGAGGGCCAAATTCGATTTTGTAGAAGCTCTTCGGGGTCACATTCCAGTGGTGGGCAAGGGAGACGTAAGTTGGGGATGAAGGCTTACAACGGAGGGAACAGCTCTAATAGTGCCCAATAATAGTCTTCAAAAATATGTAGGAAGAAAGCCAGAATATAAAGTACATGGTCTTCGATGTCTATATGCTAATACCCAGAGTATGGGAAACAAACAGAATGAACTTGAACTCTTAACACAGGAGGGAAATTCTGATGTGGTGGGATGACTCTCATGACTGGAATACAGCAATTGAAGGATATAACCTGTTAAAAAAAGAACAGGAGGAACATAAAGGAAGGTGGAGTTGCACTATATGTTAAAAATACCTATATCTGCACAGAAATACAGGAGGATGAGCCAAATCGAGAGCATCTGGGTTAAAATAAATGGTGCAAAGAATAAAAGAAACATGGTGCAAAGAATAAAAGAAACATGGTGGTCGGAGTCCACTACTGGTCACCCAATCAAGGAAAAGACGAGGATGAAACTTTTGAAAAGCAAACAGCCAATGTTTCAAGGAAGCATGATGTAGTAGTAATGGGGGACTTCAATTTCCCCAATATTTGTTGGGAGACAAATTCTGCAAAACATGCAGGAAATTCCTGACTTGTGTGGCGGATAACTTCCTCCTACAGAAAGTAGAGGAAGGAACTAGAGGATCGGCTATCCTTGACTTGTTCCTAACCAACAGAGATGACTTAGTGGATAAAGTAGCAGTTACAGAAACTCTGGGGGAAAGTGACCATGTTATTCCTGAGTTCTTGGTTCTAAAGAAAGCAAAAGCTGAGTGTAGCCAAATGCATACCCAGGATTTTAGGAAAGCCAATTTTAATAAACTCAAAACAATGATAAGTAAGGTCCCATGGCAAGCGACCCTAATGAGAAAAGGAGTCCAAGATGGGTGGGAGTCTTTAAAAAAGGAAATTCTAAAGGCACAATTACAAACAATTCCAACAAGAAGAAAAGGTGGAAGACAACAGAAGAAGCCAGTGTGGCTTCACAAAAAGCTTAGAGATGACCTGAAAACAAAAAAGGATACATACAGGAAATGGAAGGAAGGCCAAGCAACAAAGGAAGAGTACAGGCAGGTAGAATTGCAGGGATGGCATCAGGCGGGCTAAAGCTGAGAACGAGCTGAGGTTAGCGAGGGATGCTAAAGCAACAAAAAGGTTTTCTTCAGATACGTGCATAGTGAAAGACAGAGGAAAGAAATGGTGGTTCAGCTATTAAATAAGGATGGCAAAATGATAACAGAGGACAAAGGCAGAAGTGCTCAGTTCCTACTTTGGCTCAGTCTTCTCCCAAAAGAGGGTCTATGACCCCCCTGGCAAAGGCGAAGTACAGGCTGAAGGGGCAGGATTGCAGCTTGAGATCGATAGGCATATGGCCAAGGAACACCTAATTCCTTTGAATGAGTTCAAATCTCCAGGGCCAGATGAACTGCACCCTAGTGTAATAAAGGAACTGGCAGAAGGACTCTCAGAACCACTGTCTATTCTCTTTGAGAGATCATGGAGAACGGGTGAAGTGCCAGATGACTGGAGGGGGGCTAATGTTGCCCTATCTTCAAAAAGGGCAAAAAGGAGGAAGCTGGGAACTACAGACGAGTCAGTCTGACATCAATCCCTGGGAAAATTCTGGAGGAGATGATCAAGCAATCCATCTGTAAGCACCTTGAAAGCAATGCAGTGATTACGCGAAGCCAACATGGATTTGTCAAGAACAAATACTGCCAGACGAATCTGATCTCATTTTTTTGATCAAGTCACCTCCCTTGTGGACTGTGGGAATGCTGTGGACATAATATACCTTAACTTCAGCAAAGCTTTCGACTGCCCCATGATATCCTGATGAGCAAACTAACTCAAAGTGGGCTAGATGAAACAGCTATCAGGTGGATCCACAGTTGGCTACAGAATCGGACTTGAAGAGTGCTTATCAATGGCATCTTCCCAAGCTGGGGAGAGGTAATGAGTGGGGTACTGCAGGGCTCAGTCCTAGGCCCAGTGCTCTTCAACATTTTTATTAATGACTTGCAGGGAATGCTGATCAAATTTGCAGATGACACAAAATTGGGCGGGATAGCTAATACCTTGGAAGACAGAAACAAAATTCAGAGTGATCTGGATAGACTGGAGCGCTGGGCAGAAAACAACAGAATGGTGTAGTGGCAAGAGTGACGGACTGGGAGCTGGGAGATCCGGGTTCTAGTCCCCACTTGGCCATGGAAGCTCACTGGGTGACTTTGGGCCAGTCACAGACTCTCAGCCCAACCCACCTCACAGGGCTGTTGTTGTGAGGATAAAATGGAGGAGAAGGATAATGTAAGCCGCCTTGGGTTCCTTGCAAGAGGAATAAAGGCGGGATATAAATGCAATAATAAATAATAAATAAATAAATGCCAAGTTCTGCACCTAGGAAAAAGAAACCGAATGCACAGTTACAAGATGGGGGATACATGGCTCAACAACATATATCTACAAGTGAGAAGGATCTTGGAATTGTTGGAGATCACAATCTGAATATGAACCAACCATGTGATGTGGCTGCAAAAAAGGCAAATGCTATTTGGGGCTGCATTCATAGAAGCATAGCTTCCAAACCCCGGGAAGTACTAGTTCCCCTCTACTCAGCACTGGTTAGGCTTCATCTGGAGTACTGTGTCCAGTTCTGGGCACCACACTTTAAGAAGGATACAGACAAGCTGGAGAGGGTTCACAGGAGGGCGATGAAGATCATCAGGTGATTGGAAACAAAGCCGTATAAGGAGAGCCTGAAAGAACTGGGCATGTTTAGCCTTGAGAAGAGAAGACTGAAGGGAGATATGATAGTGCTCTTCAAGTACTTGAAAGGTTGTCACAGAGGAAAGCCAGAATCTCTTCTCGATCACCCAGGAGTGCAGGACATGGAATAATGGACTTAATTTATAGGAAGCCAGATTCCACCTGAACATCAGGAGAAACTTCCTGACAGAGCAATGCAACAATCAAACCAATTACCTGGGGAGGTGGTGGGCTCTCCTACACTGGAGGCATTCAACACGAGGATGGATAACCATCTGTCAGGGATGCTTTGACTTGGATTCCTGCACTGAGCAGGGGGTTGGACTCGATGGTCTTACAGGCCCCTTCCAACCCTACTATTCTATGATTCTATTTTAATACTGCATTAAGGTGCACTATTTTGCATTAAATAAGTAATTGTTTACTATTTATAGTAGGGTGTGTGTTTTTCGGTAACTTTTATTTTAAGCACACAATACTTGTGATTGGGAGCATTTTTTTAACTGATGAGAGCATAACAGAACACTAATCCATCTGTGCTGTGATTCAGAAAAACTGCTTTCTCAAATTTTATATGGATTCAAGAAAAGTTTAGTTCACTGGGTCTGCCTAGGATACTAAGAAAAACTGACATAGTGTATCATCCAAAAGCCGTTACACGTACTTGTTAGTTTCTAAGCCATTAAAGAAAAAATGCCTGTCCTTGCCTAGCCTTTTAGCTCTAAAACAACCCTAACTTGTCGAAATTCATCACTAGAATCCAGCCCTCAGCACAGATACATCAAATGTTCATGGAAGACTTGGGGGAAACAAACTCCATGAGAATAACTTGGAACAAAATACATAGCCCCTCTCCCCTGTCACAGCATGTGGCACTTAGAATACAATGCAACACGTATTCCAGTAATAACTATATTCCTCAAGTAGTTTTTCAGATTATCAAAGAACTTGCAGAAGGAAAGCATATAATTAATTATGGAGAACATTTTGTCACCTGCGGGCTAGTTCTTTTTCATCACACCCAGTCTCCCTTGAAGAAGGCTGTACAACAAAAATAGTTTGGATGTTTTAATGGAAAACAACATCAGAAGACAATGGACTGCAAAAGGACTGCGGCAGTCTTTAATTAGTTACTGGCCGATGCATCAAAAATGTGAGCGGCCAGGTCTCCCGGACGCGGTGCCTGCAGCACTGCAATGGGTCATGGCTGTTGATGCAAGACAGCACGCGTCATTCTCCATAGTCGTTTGCTGTTGTGTGGTAAAATAATAGTCACGTCCACCTCCTTCATGCATTCTAATCTCTCCCCAGTGCACGACCCTTCTATTGTCCGCCAAGTAATCACAGTCGTCACCCGCCTCTACCCATCGCCGCCTCTCGCCCCTCACTTTCACAGATGGCGCGTCAAGGCACGCTTGAATCGCCATGTACAGTGTCACGGCAGTAACAGTTGCTCAGCAGCCGCGGGACCACGAGCTCAAGCGTTTCAAGGGCGCGGGCAGCCGCCTCACCTCGCGCCTCCTCCCAACGCTTTTCCGCGCCCGCATGCGCAGTTGCGAGACCGAGCGCTCCCTCGCCGTCGCGTCCCCTCAGCGCGGAGCCATGCAGCGCTCGAGCGGGAGGCCTCTGTGGTTCTTGGGGATTCTGACGCTGGTGGTGCTGCCTCAGGCGTCGCCAGGTGGGTAGGAGACGGCCCCCTTCGCAGCGCGGGTGTCCGGCGGCCGCCCGGGCCCCTTTGCCCTTTCCTTACGTCCGCTCCGTTGGCCGCCCTCTTCCGCGCGCGTCCTCCGGCGCTTCGCGCGGGAAACACCCGGCGTTTCGCGCGCGTGCCCTCGCGCTGTTGGGTGCGTCTCCGGGCGCCGGAGGCCGGCATGAATTTGCCCCCCGTGCGGGCGGTGCCGAGCCTCGCCTCGCCTCGCCTCAGGCGCCGCGCGGCTTCGAGCCGCAGCCGCCCTGGCCCCACTGGCCTGGGGAGCGACCGCAGGCGGGAGCGCGAGCGATGCCAGAGGCCGCCCCGGGGCCTCATACGGCGGGGCACGTTGCTTCCCGCTCTGCGCTCCCGGCGAGCCTTTAGCACGGAAACAGATCGGGATCGGCAGACCCCCGGAGGGGAACTGCTCTTCCCGGCCGCCATTCTCTGCGTGCGGAGGGCTTACTTCCGAGCAAGCATGCGTGGGGAAAGCCTCCCGCTTCTGAGGAGTAGGTGCATCTGTTGCAGCAAAAACAAAAGACCCGTGTTGCCTTAAAGCACGAAAAAAAAGTTCAGTTTCAGTCATTTAAATCAAGGTTCCCGTTGAAACTTTTTCATCTATTTCCTAAGGAAAGGAAAGTTTCCTCCTGTGAAAGCACCGAGTTATTACTGACCCCTAGAGGGACGCTGCTTTCGCTGGCGTTTTCATGGCAGACTCTAGTGGGATGGTTTGCCATTGCCTTCCCCAGTTGTGACTACCTTTCCCCCAGCAAGCTGGGTACTCATTTTACCAACCTCCGAAGGATGGAAGGCTGAGTCGACCCGAGCCACCTACCTGGCACCCAGCTTCCGCTGATATCGAACTCAGGTCATGGGGAAAGTTCCCTTTGAAATACTGCTGCCTACCACTGTGCGTGGTGTAAATCTGAACACTAACGAATGTTAATTTAGAACTAAATAGAGTATTATTTGCACTGTTTCATTCTTATAAGCAGGCTTTGCATCTTGAGGCAGAGACATATCTTATACTTTGTGAAGCATCATATATGTGGATGACACTTTGTTCAGTCGTGTCCGACTCTTTGTGACCCCATGGACCATAGCACGCCAGGCCTTCCTGTCCTGTGCTCTCTCCCGCAGCGTGCTCAAGTCCATATTCATTGCATCAGTGATGCTATCCAGCCATCTCATCCTCTGCCGTCCCCTTCTCCTTTTGCCTTCAGTCGGATGATACTAAATAAATAAAACCGAAGTTCATGGTGTGGCTTACAATATATTTAAATTTACAATGAACAGACAGTCAGTGATATTTATTTATTTACATTTCAATTTTGTAAACATTTCTATACCATCTTTCTGGAAAAACCAATCAAGGAACTTTAGAAAAGCATTCCAAAAAACAATCTCAAACAAAACCTTAGATCCCTCTTTGGGTGGGTCTTCCTCGTACAGGCTGTTTTCTCTTGCAATTTCTGATGTTCCTAAGGCCACCGTGCTGCTAAATCTGGACCATTGGTCTGGGAGGAAATAACCCTAGCTTGGATATGGCTTTCTTAGCAACCAGATGTTAGGATATTTCACATGGGGCTTCCTCACCTCAACTGCTGTCACAACTTCTACTGCCTGACAGCAGTGCAAGACACACTGAGGGGAGGGAGTTTATAAACCTCAGGTATTCCAACTTTTACTCTGCTCTTCCCTGCGCCTGCCTGATGGGGTTTGTCAGAGTATGAGTATACATAAATAAAATACTTTTACCTACTCTGAGCTAGACCATGGACTGTCACCCAATGTTTTAAAATACAGATGCTAAGCAGGCTTTACAAGAATCCCTGATAACCTGACACTGGTTATTGTGCTGATGGTTCCTGGACACCATTGGCAGATACCTGTGGTGGTATGTATTGCTCTAAAAATGCAATTGTATTTATTTTTATTTCTAAAGGGTTACTCTAATCTTTTAACGTAAGAAATCTTGAGAGTCTCTTACTGTGTGGTTGTGATCGTGCCCATACTTACCTAGAAGTAAGCTCTACTGAAATAAGAGGAACTTCAAAGTACATGTGATTAAATTTGGGGTAAATTTGTGGCTCCTGTCGGGGGATGTGAATGGATACAAACTTGGGTGCAGATAGAAGTTGTGGCCAAGTGCAGATGTAATCATGAACATAAACGGCATTATATAGTCACAATGGTGGCTTGGTTTCATTGGGCTTTTAAATGATAAGAAAGGAAGCAGATTTCTTTGTAATTTTTGAGAAACTATTTTATGCTTGATCTTTAGGCTTAGTGTATTTGTTTCAAAGGTGCTTAGCATCTTTGAAAGCTAGATTTAAAGGCTCACTTTGCTTGGGGTGTTGTTTTGGGTGTATAGAGGATAGTGACAGTTTAACTTAGTATGGTTTGCAAAACATTTGAAGCCAGAGCAAGTACCCACCATCTTGGCGCTGCTGCAATCAAAAGGAGAGAAGGAAGCAACCAGGCATACATTTATTGTGCCTTGACCCAGCTGCAACTGAGAACCCCACTCTTAAAGCAAGAAACATGACATTTGGAAGCTACTAACGACTGAACAACAACAACAACAAAGATGGGGAAGCAGCAGCTGGAGCAATACAACGTCACACTGAGGAAGGGGGGGGGAATCCCTTAGGGATCCATTTGTTGAGCGATTAACAGTTGTCCTTTGGTCCTGAGGATATGCCTCTGGCAGTGGGGGGTTATTGGTAGTGGATAGAGAATGGGCCTACTCTTTCCCACTCACTTAGAAATTATCCAAGTTGTTTCCCCAAAATGTTGAGAGAACTTTGATCTTTTTCCAAGCCAATCTGAGGTTTGGAAAATTGTAGAAATGATTTCTATTATTTCTATAATAGAAATAATTTTTAATATAGAAATGTAATAAATGAAAGGAATGAAATGGAAAATGACTCTACACTCCCTCCCCCTCTCCTCCTCAGCACCATTTCTTTTTCCATTTACTTTGCAGTCTGGCAGGATCAGCAGAGGGTATGAGGAAGCCCCCCCCCCCCCCGCTCAAAGTGCACCAGGAGAAAAGGCACAGACTGTAGTTTCCCAAGAGTGACTGCACTTTTCCTGCTGCCATGTTTGTAGGCCGACAATAGCGAGGGAGGAAGAGACAGAATCTCCCCTCTCCTCAGTGGCTACTTCAGTTGCTGATCCATAAGTAAAGGGAAAAGGGGGTGGGGGGATTATTTTTGAGAGGCAGTGGGGAGATTAGAATTCTTCTCTGGCTTAATTTGACCTGGAGAAGAGTAGTGTGTTCACCTTTCCTTTGAGCCAGTATTTTAGGTGCCCTGCGGTTCTTCTCTGAGCCCTGCTCCAGACAACTTTGCACACATTTCTAATAATGGATGGTTCAGTAGTTGGAAATATAGAGAGATGGGATTGCATTGGGCATGTTGTCCACACAGTGACTTGCCTGCCTGGTATGGAAGTTGCAAACATCATGTGCTGTGTAGATAGGTTGGTAGGGTTATGTGGGGAAGGAGTCAGTGGTAGTAGTACACCAATGAAACTGAAAAACGTAGTCATGATATCTTGGAAGATTTAGTGTGTTAGGACTGCTAGGAACTCCAGGACCTGAAAGGCAACATTTCCATAAATGGTACCTGTCCTCTGTGAAAGTTTAAGTAGGCAGGCAGAACTGTGGGCTTTCAATCCATGGATGATGTAGTATCAGGAGAAAGGAATCAGATTTCTGAGGTGCCATTTGAACCGCAGTGGAACTAGGCTTTAGGCAGTTAATACTGAACAAGTTGTAGGCCAGTTTTTAAACTAATTTCTAGAGAAAAGACATCAGAAGCTGGGAGCCTCCTGTACTGGACTTATCCTTTAGGACCGAGGGTGTAAATCTGTCTGTGGATAGTGTAGAAATAATGTTGAGTGCACAGAAACAAATAAGAAATTTAAAGGGGCATCAGCAAAATTGCTCATGATGAGACATTTTAGGAGGAACACTATGTATTGGTGTTTATGTGCTAATGCTAGAAACCTCCAGGCAAGATGGAGTCTTGGAATGTTCATTAGTAAAAAGAAAATAACTCAATGGAACTTATTTATGAGGAAAGATAGGATTGTGCTGTTAAACTCAGGCAGTCATGGGAACTGATCATAAGTAAGGCCCTATATGGGACTGTTTTAAAAACATTCCTTCTATAGGTAAAAGGTAAAAAAGGAAAACATGCAAAATATATACAGTGAGACTAAGAGATGCAAAGCCTGCTTGTAAGAATAAAACAGTGTAAATAATACTCTATTTAGTTGTAAATTAACATTGTTTAGTGGTCAGATCTGTAGCATAGTTCAGGAAATAGATGAAAAAGTTTCAGTGAGAAATTTGATTTAAATCAACCCTTTTAAATCAGCACTGATTTAAATTGCCATGATTTAAATCAATCCACTCGGGGCAACATAAGGTACAATAACCTAAAAATCTTAGTCTCATATAGCAAACTCCTCCACACAATCACTGTGAGTAGAAATACCAGACTCAAGAGATAAAGCAGTACCAGGGACATGCTGTTCTGGGACTAAAGCTTTGAAGTTGATCTAGGAATGGAGAAAGTAATCAGGGAGGCAACCAAATGAAAAAAGTTGTAGTAATAGATGCTTTCAATTATCCTCATATCAACTGGATATTTATGGTATGTTTGGGTTTTGGCAGAGACAAAATTTCTCAATCTGATAACTAATGGTTTGAAGGTACATTCATTTATGGAGGTGACTAGAGAGGTAGGTGGCAGTCCTCAGCCTAATCCCGAATGGTGTCCAGGCTGTGGTGTGCAAAATGTATTGTTGAACCACCCAGTTCTTCTTTGTGGCCTCTGTGCATCACGCAAAAGGGCTCTGTGCCTGCGCGGAGCCTCGTTTGGGAAACTTCCAAGCTCAACAAATTTTTGGTGGGAACCCCTCCCCCACCATCTATGGTATATATAGGATGGGTTCCCGCCTTCCCCTCAGTTCCTTTTCGACCGCCTTAGCGTTACTTTGTGGGGAATGTCTTTGACATTCTTGTCAAGCTGTTTTTTCCTATCTTTATCTTGTCTTCCTTGCCCGTTTTCTTCCTTTATCTTTTTTCTTTTTTATCTAAAACAAGAAAAAGAGAGAAGAGGAGAGTGGTGGCGGAGAGCATCGTTTACCTCAGCGGCGACGCGTCTTGCGGCTTATGGCCCAAAAGTCTCCGTTCAGAAAGTGTATGGCTTGTGGCAGTAAGGTGCTGCCTTTGGGTGGTCACTTTTTATGCCTGACTTGTTTGGGAGAATCCCATAAAGTCGAATCTTGCCACCACTGCCAGTCGTTATCGAAGCAGGCTTGCAAGAATAGGGCAGATTAACTAAAGGTGATCCTTTGGCAATGGGCCTTTCTGGCGGCTGCTATGCTTAAGGCCCAAACACCTCAAGAACAGCCCGCTGTTGCTCCTTCAACAAGTGCGAAAGGAGCAGCTTCCATGGCTCAATCTTCCCCTCTGTTAACCACAGAGCCGGTTCGAATAGACCCACCTACACTGGGAAGGAACCTAACTATTTCTGTGGCTAAGAAACTTTCAAAAAAGGCAAAACGCTCTAAATCGGCTGTGGACGCACTGGAGAAAAAGAGGAGAAAGAAAGTCTCTAAACAGCAGGAGAAAGAGTGGGATGCTCCCCCTCCCCCTCCTCTACTTGATTCTCCCATCTGTGTTGTGGCTCCTTCCACACAAGCTGTGGCTTTGGATCCAGCCTCCACAGTCTCGGAGGGTGAGTTGAGGGACACACCAACCCTACCACCCCATCCGGCTCAGACAGCTCCGGAGCGGAGATCTAGGTCTCCAACACCACGCCATTATGATATACAGTCACGCCGATATTGACGGACACTCTCTCCTCGGCAGCTTCCTTGATACTGATCTCCAGATCGTTACCATACGGATCATCGGCATGGACAATACAACCGCGATCGCTCCCATTACTTAGGAGCTACCTCTCCATCATATACTCTGGTTCAACCCAATCAACGACCACGGTTCGAAATGCAGAATGCTTTCTGTCCTCTTCCGCTACTGAGACGTACTACGTCTGTGATGCTACAACAATCCTGTCGGGACCGTCAAGATCCGCCTCCTCCAATTCCACCTCACGGTTCGACTAAAGTGGCACAACAACCTGCCCCTTCACCGGAATCCGGTGAGGACTATCAATCGGATTCTTCCTCCTATTCCTCGGTCCCCCCCCTTCGATCTCATCTCCAGATGATGTCATTGGGACACAAGATAGAGCCTCGCCTTCCGAGGACATGGGACACTTTCCTGAGCAAGTGCTTAGAATGGCACAGTTGTTGGACATTGAGGTGCAACAACCTCCGCAACAACTCCACAATCCGGTGTTCGATGCTGTCATGGCAGACATGTCCACCTCGGTGGCCATCCCGTTTCTCCCAGCTCTGCTGAGTACAGTGCAACAGACATGGAAAGTGCCTGCATCCTTGACCCTGACGTCCAAGAGGCTAGAATCTATGAACTAGGTTCAAGAAACGGATGCATCTTTCCCCTTTGCACATCCAAACCCGAACTCAATAACCATAGAGTCTGCTCAGGGCCACTCTCAAAAAACTCATGCCTCACCTGTGGATAAGGAGCTCAATCTTGTGGGATGCTGCCTCTGCTCTTCAGCAGCATTGGGACTTCAGATTTCATATTACCAGGCAATGATGGCCAGATACCACTTGTTCCTTTGGGAAAAAATGGATTCCCTTATCACTTACCTTCCTGAGGATCAACGCGAGTTAGCAAGAACGTTTCACGTGGAAGCATCCAAACTATCCCATCAGCAGATCACTACTGTCCATCATCAGGAGGACTGCAATGCTGAGGTGATGATGGGTTCCATAGCCTTGAGACATTCTTGGCTCCGTTCTGCAGGCCTAACGTCTGAAGCTCGATCTAGAATAGAGGATTTACCCTTTGACAGCGAGGGTTTATTCAGTGTGAAAACAGGCGAGCAAATAGACTCTGTGCAGAAAGGCAGAACAACTGCTTGTAAAATGGCTATCGGCCAAGTCCAGCAACAACAACAACACGTCCCTTATTGTCAGCGCTGGTGGTACCGACAACCCCAGACCCGCGCACCTTGACAACCTGGGGATCAAGCACCTAGATCTCAACATCAGCAACAACAGCAACAAAGGAAAAGTTATCCTTTTGCTAAGTTTCAGCAAAAGGCGAAGCGCAATGGATTCTCTAAGCATCGTCTTTGACTCCAGTCTTCTTCCCCTCCATACTGACCATTACAAACTACTTTTTGGAGATCTCCTGAACAAATTTTACTCGACTTGGATGAGAGAGATGTCAGACAACTAGGTGGTAACTATTGTCCGTTGAGGATACAAAATAGAATTCAACACACTTCCACTGCTGTGTTCAGTACGGACCACCCCATTCTCAAAGGTCCTTCAGGAGGAAACACAATCTCTCCTAAGGAAAGGAGCTATCCAGTGCATTCATCCAAACCTTGGTATGGACAGTTTTTTCTCCAGGTACGTTGCCGTACCAAAACGGGATGGAGGCCTCTGACCCATTTTAGATCTTCGGGACCTGAACAAATTCACACAACCCTCCCACCGTCCCCACTTTGGTGTCAATTTGATCGTTATTGGTACCGAGGTGTTTTTTCTCCTCGGGCTCCAGACTGCTTTGCGGTCTTAAGGAACTGAGGGGAAGGTGGGAACTGACGCTATATATACCATGGATGGTGGGGGAGAGGTTCCCGCCAAAAATTCGTTCACCATGGAAGTTTCCTGAATGAGCCTCCGCACAGGCGCAGAGCCCATATATGTGAATGCACAGATGACCACTCGAAGAACTACAGTTACAGGTAAGCAACCTGTCTGTACAGTGACCATGTGAATTTGATATAAGGAGGAAACAGAAATAGCTTGGTGAGCTGCCACCATCTAGCTCCCAATGATGGCCTCTCTCTCTCCCAACTGCCACCAGAAGGGTGTCTGAGGCAGCATCTTGCCCTGAGGGGATGGGAAAGAAACAGATTAGGCTTGAACTCAAAAGAAGAGAAATTGCAGAAGAGAAGAAAGAACAGAGGAGCAGGTCAGCAAAGAACACACCAGCCCAGAAGGACAATTAATGCAGCGCAAACCTGAATCAAGTATCATCATCATGCTTCCCCTGCCCCCATCCTTTTCCTTGTGTCTTGTTTCTTTTTCGATTATGAGCCTGAGGGCAGGAACTGTTGATCCTTGTTAACCTTGGGAGTGTTTTGACTAAGAGAAGGATATAAACACTGTGAATGAAGGAATGAATGAATGAATAAATAAGTATGAGCAGTAAATTGCCCAGATTTTCCATTTTACTTCAGAAGAAGTAAGTTCCTAAAAAATTAGAGGATTAGCTAAAAGAAAGTTGAATGGCAAGTCATAGGCTAAAATCCAACCTAAGTCCTACTTAGAGTAGACACATTGAAATGAATGAGTCTTAAGTTAGTCATAACTAATTTAAGTCCCATTCATTTCATTGGATCTACTCTAAGTAGGTCTTGCATTGGATATTACCCATAGTGTCTCTCTGGGATACTTGGAGGTTATTTAAAACCACAATAGTAGAACCTCAAAGAGAATGCATATCTCAGATCTGGATAGGTGCAAAAATAAAGTTGGTTAAGGGCTTGGTTAAGGAGTGGAGTCAAGGAAGCTATAAAAGTTCAGCAGACTTCCTTTAATAACCAGAAGGGATGCCCAAATAAGAATATAAAAAGAGCACAAATTCTGTAATAATAAATGTAAATTGATGATAAGGTAAGTGGGAGGGGGGGAAGACTTTGAGACTATATTGTTAAATTCATTAAGGTAAACAATACATGCTTATTTAACTAAGGGTGCAATCCTATATGTTGGACCCTCAATGATTGTAAGCCCCCGAACTTGGATCATCCTATGCAGGGCAGGAGGAGCGGCGGAGAAAATATTTGCCTCCCCGTCCTCCTGCCTGCATTTATTGCTAGATTGTCTTTTTTGCCTGTCTAGCTGGGGCACTTCAGAGGAGGAGAGAAGGACATTGCAGAGACCTTAGGATAACTGGCCTCTCTGGTCTCTTCCCTTCCCTGCCCAGTGAATTGCTCCCTTCTCTTCTACAAGGACGAGTTCCTGACTTTAGAGAGCAGCTGTGCCAGCTGGAAGGGGGAGGGTGTGTGTCGGAGCTCCAATTCCCCCTTCCAAGGTTGGAGTGCTGTCTCCGACCTCAGATCAGGGAATCCCAACTATCCTATGGCTCTCAGACATTGTCTAGGGGCCTTAGGATTGCTCCCTAAATCAGCAGCAGTAAACCAGTAAAAATATAGTAAATGAAATGCTCCTAAAGAAAGAAAAGCTAATAATAATAATGCAATCCATACATAAGCAAGGAAAGGCCAGACCTTTAAAGATGGAGGTGAAGAGGTGAGAGCGTCACATAAGTTTATCTGGAATAAGAAACCTTAAGTAATAATTTCTCACATACATTCACTTCCTTGCAATCAATAATGATAAAGCAGGGAAGAGACATAACAATTTGGGAAGAATAACTATTTTAATTGTGGCGATTTTAGCAAACCAGGACAATTTCAGTTCAAGCTCCCTTTTAAAATTTATTTTGAACAATCATAATTTGATTCAACAAATTAACATAGATTTGACATTAAATTAACACTAGGAAGATCAGTGGTATACTCCCCTAACCTGGCTTTCTGGTGGAAGCATCGATGCTTGCCAGTTGAGGGAGGGGCATAGCAAGAAGGTGGTTTATCAAACCCTACAAAAATCACATTTGTCACAAACTGCAGGAGATCTGCAAACGAACACACAGCTCCCCTGACTTAAAGGTCTGAGGTCCCACTGAATATTGTATGCATACAGTTGAGGATATGTATATAAATGTTAAGAAATAAATGTTGCCAGAGATGGGGCAAGGTGAGATGAGGTTGCATAGACACAGGCTTGATACACAAACTAAGCAGCCAACCCCTGCAGAGGGATAAACTACACCCACCCACCATGATCTGACAAGCTGACATTGGAAAGGCAATGAGCCAGACATAAGCAAAACATCCCCTGCACAGTCATCGTGAGGCAGCACAGGGTGGCAGAAATGCAGGAAGAAGCAAGCACACTTTAGAGTTGCCCTGGAGTTGGTGGGGATGATGCTTGAGCCAGAGAGAATTAAAGAGACCAGGGTGATCTGTACCTTGCCATCCCTAGCCTGCCTGCCCTTCTGTTGGTTCCCATGTCTTATGTGAGTAATATCACTGCCCTCACTCAGGCAGCAGCACCTGTGACCACCCCAGCAGCCAGGGGTTGCAGCTCCTGAAGAAATGCTGGCACCTAGGCTTGCTATCCAGGAACATTGTCAGCAACTATTGGAGGTTCCCCACTGCCCTTGTTGATCACTGCAGCAGTCAAGAGCAGCAGCCGCTCCCCCACCATAGATTCTTTCAATCCTCCAGGTGGCCCAGTTAAGTTCCAAAGGGCAGCAAGTCACTCCTGCAAAGAAAGCTGTTGGAGTTGCTCCTAGCTGACTGGCTCACAGTCCAGACACACCTGTGATGAAGGGAGAAAAAGCAGCCAGTGCATTGCTTATGAACAGAATGCCCCAGGTCAATCCCACAACCATGACAGAGCCAGGCAACTTACATGCATACCAGCTGGCAAAGTCCTCACCTTCAGCTGTTGTGAAGACCACAAGTGCCACCTGCTGCTTTAAGGAGGGGAAGCCAGGCATTTTGATCATTGGCAGGACCTCCTGGTTTGGGAAGGTACACATACTACCTCTTGGACATCCCCATCTCTTAAGTGAAATCCCAGGGCAGACACCTGTATCCCCACAGTAGCAGATCAGGCTGCTCATCTGGTGGATGCCCCACTGCCATCCAGTGCGCCAAGAGCCATGGCCTGATACCCCACAGTGAACTGATAGAGGAGATGCCTTCCTTCCACAAGTTGTACTGGCATTTCTGCTCTCTTCATGGCAGCTATCAAGTCAGAGGTTAAGAGCAGAGAAAGAGAGTGCTCACACATCAGTGTCCCAGGAGCAACAGAGAATCATAGAATAGTAGGGTTGGAAGGGGCCTACAAGGCAATCGAGTCCAACCCCCTGCTCAATGCAGGAATCCAAGTCAGAGCATCCCTGACAGATGGCTGTCCAGCCTTGTCTTGAACGCCTCCAGTGTGGGAGAGCCCACCACCTCCCTAGGTAACTGGTTCCGTTGTCGTATTGCTCTAACAGTCAGGATTTTTTTCCTGATGTTCAGCCGGAATCTGGCTTCCTGTAACTTGAACCCATTATTCCGTGTCCTGCACTCTGGGATGATTGAGAAGAGATCCTGGCCTTCCTCTCTGTGACAACCTTTCAAGTACTTGAAGAGCGCTATCCTATCTCCCCTCAGTCTTCTCTTCTCAAGGCTAAACATGCCCAGTTCTTTCAGTCTCTCTTCATAGGGCTTTGTTTCCAGTCCCCTGATCATCTTTGTTGCCCTCCTCTGAACCCTCTCCAGTTTGTCTGCATCCTTCTTAAAGTGTGGTGCCCAGAACTGGACACAGTACTCCAGATGAGGCCTAACCAGTGCTGAGTAGAGGGGAAAGAACTGTTGTTGACCAAACAAGATTCCTAGGCACAGCTGGGCTGACAGAAAGCTGCCTTTTACTGAGTCAGACCATTGGTCCATCTAATCCAGTATTGTTGACTGATTGGCATGGCTCTCCAAGTTTTCAGGCAGCCATCACTACTAGGAAATGCCAGGGATTGAACGTGGGACCTCCTGCATGCCAAACATATGCTCTCTCAAACTGTGTTCTGCTAGAGCAGTCCTATGGGACTGGATTCTGGAGGTGGGGCCTGTTCAGAAGAGAGACAAGATTGAGAGCTGCTGAGAGGCATCCCGTAGTCCTCCAATGGACCACAGAGGTACTATCAACCTGCAGGAAGCTTTCCTGGAACTCCCCAAAGCGTCAGTGATGGCACTAATTGTAGGCCTTACATACATCTGGCATCCAGTTGCAACTTCATGGGGAGATGCCTCAGGTTGGGCATATAAGGATATTGTGGCATCTCTGCCCTTAGGTTGGTACGTAAGTATACCTCAGTGGAGCACCAGAAGAAGCAGCTGACCACAGAGGCAGTTAAGGAGGTGGGCATCTCACCTATGATATTAGGGTTGGGCCAGAGACTGTAGGTGGTTGAGTGCGCCCACTGCACTATTGTGCCAGCAGCTCCACTGCTTGGAACAACTTGGATCTCCTAAATACCTCATCTCTCTTTCTCTCCCGCTGCAGATGGGGATATACATTTCAATCCTTGAGGCGTATGTGGAGAACCAGTTCACACAGTGCCAGCCTCCCTACATCAGTAGCTTCAGAATAACCAGCACCCAGTTGCCTACTGACATTCAGGCTGAACAAGGCTGTGTTACAGGAGCTATGCACTCTGCTGAGCCCACAGCTCAAAGGCTATGCCACATTACAGCAGACCATCACAGTTCTCCAGCAGGTTGGAGTGTGTGTGAGTTGATATCAGTATCAATAATGGTGGTGTAATTCCACACCTCTGCACTCCTTACCAGAGCAAATATACATAAACAATACCAAATAAATAATGAAGCGGTAAAAGAAAAAAATAACGGAAGATTTGCTTCCTAGCACTCAGATAAGCAGAGTTCACAACTTGAAGGATTACTTCAGATCTGAAAACCAACCTGTCAATATCACGGAGTCTGACAAAGAAGATGAGCCTAGTAGTATGTCGCCAAAAATGTCTAAGCTGTCAAAGGAAAGTGGGGGATCTTGATAGTGATTTCGAAACAACTCAAGGATTGTAAACAGGAACTCAAGGTACAGTGGCAGGGATCGATCGTTACACTGATTACAATCATGTTAAAAACAGTAATGGATCTTTTTAAGTCAGCAGATGAAACTGCTGGCTCAGATGATCACCACAGCCCACTGTGGGGTATTTAAACTATGGTCAGTTGTGGCATGTGTAGGTCGCCCTTTTGAATATTCATCCCCTAGCAGGGGGTTGGCATAATTTGTTGTGTCATCTGAACAACCCTCACATGACCCTACAACAGACCATGGGTTATTTGAACCTGCCATCTGGGTTTGGATAGGATGCCAAGCTGTGACCAGGGCTTGAATAGGCAATGTGGTACCCATGAGTGCCATGGAGCGTGGTTTAAATAAGCCACAGTGGGCTGCAGTCATCATGTGAACCAGGTCAGTCTTTCCTGTAAGGAAAACATTAACTCACTCAATATATCTACCTATAATGTTGGATCAAAGATCTTGAAAACTGCAGTTGATGTTAAATTCTGAGGGAGCGGGTACAATAGTCAGCTAATCAAAATGAGATTGATCACCTGCTGAAGATGTTTCAGGATCTCCTCCCAGACCTAGAGATGACAGACTGACATAGAGTGGGCACATAGAACTCTGGGCCCAAAACCTCTGGAGATAGGAAGACCCCGAGACTTCATTGTGTGCTTCTTCAACTGCTGGGTAAAGGACAATATTCTGAAACTGACAAGGACATTGATGAATACTACTTATGAAGAAAATACGCTGTGGTTCTGAGGTCTCCCTGCCGAAACATTGCAAAGGAAATCTTGTCTTACCACTTCTTCAATGAAGCAGAATGTGGGTATTTTATATTGTTGGGGATTCCTGGCCAAGATAATTGTGACACATAATAACTACGCTCACACTATCACTTAGAGCAGGGAGGCAAAGAGTCTATTCTCCCTGCTCAACTTGACGTTCAAAGGATCATCGGAAAAAGGGGCAAGGACAGCACTGCAACAGCTTGGTCTACAGTCTGCAGAAAGAAAGTGAAAAATGGGAATAACAGGGAGGCAGTCCACTTTTAACTACAAGCGGCTCCAACTCATTTGGGCAGTTGCATTGGAGCAGTTGAACAGCAAGTACAAATCTATTAAAGAGAAATGAAGAAGGAGGCAAACTGAGAAGAACTGTCCTTTCATCAAAAGTCTATGCTAAGACTTCTAATGTGTTGTTTTAGTTATACATTCTGTTAACCTAGAAAGGTTTGAGGGAAAGTGCGGGGAGGGAAGTTAAAGCCCTAAGTTGTGGAGACTGGGATCTGCTCCGCGTTACCTGAAACTCTGCACGAGTTGGGGCTCATCTTTAAGGGCAGAAATGTTGATAATGCACTGTTTCGCCTTGTTGGTTAGTATTTTTTGTATTAATCTATTAAAGAAGTGGGTTAAATGTGCCATCAAATATAAAAGAGGAGCAGTTGGGGATGGAAAGATTAAGTATTTATATAGCCCCACAAACTACTCTTACTTGTTATTGCAGCCATAATGAAGTATGTCATTCAGTGTCAGAGGTATGGGAGCACCCATTAAGCATAGGTAGAAGAGTGCAAGATATGATAAAATGTGAAAAACTTCATAGTGTACTCTTACAAGAGACACATAAAAAAAGAATGAAGAGAATCTATTAAAAATGCCTTGGATAGACAAGAACTACACAGCCTCAGGGACCTCCAAAGCCAGAGAAGTTGTCATCTTAATGACAAAAACATTTGATGTAGACATAATGGATGTATTCTGGGACTCTAGGGGCAGATATTTTTGATAAAATGTTTGATTGGAACCCAATAAGTAACAAAGACCATATATTTTTTGATTTTATTAATTTTCCAGAACAAAATTAAACCCACAGTAAGAGGAAAAAGGGGCCGCGGTGGCTTAGTGGTTAAGACGCTGAACTGCAGACTGGAAGATTGGCAGGTCAGCAGTTCGAGACCCGAGTGCTGCGTGACGGAGTGAGCTCCCGTCTTCAGTCCCAGCTTCTGCCAACCTAGCAGTTGGAAAGCAAGAAATTGCAAGTAGATAAATAGGTACCGCCTTGGCGGGAAAGGTAACAGCGTTCCGTGCACCTCGGTGTTCAGTCATGCCGGCCACATGACCACGGAAGCGTCTTCGGACAGCGCTGGCTCTTCGGCTTAGAAACGGGGATGAGCACCGCACCCTAGATTCGGACACGACTGGTTGGGGACACCTTTACCTTTACCTTAAGAGGAAAAAACAGAAATAATAAAAAATAATTAAACACATTGGTTTTAAATCTAATTATTGTCAAGTGCATCGACTTTTGACTCCAGAGGATAATACATTTAATATACATGTATATTTACATTTACCTTACAAACCAAGATATAGGTGGAATCCAGAGGCTGCTTGGAGGTTTTTAAAATAATTCACTGTAACATTATATTTAAATCTCTTCTCTATAGTCTAAGGAAAGGCTTTGACAAATCACTGCTCATAAAACTGCAATGGATGCCTCCCACAGTGAATTACCTGCTCAAATTTCTCATTTAGAAGCCCTCACTCAGAGAGCTAATCTGTGTATTCTTGGCCTTAGAGATTTGGCAACAGACTTCCATCTTGATGAGTTTATGGATAAATTTCTTCATGAGTTATTGGCACTGCCTTCTGATTTTCCACTTGATATTGAGCATGCTTATCGTGTTCCTGGTTCTATGTGAGGTTCTAGAGTGGGGCTGGTTATTGTTCAGTTTCTACGGGCCTCCACTAAAGAATATCTGCTGCGTATAGCTAAGCAGAGAGGAGAGCTTTGGTGGGAGCCAAACGATGATGAGATTATGTTCTTCCCTGATTATACTAAGGAAATCGCTGCTAGAAGACGAGAGTTCACTAAGGTGAGAAATCTCGCAAAGCAAATCAATTTGCAATACCATATCAAATATCCTGCCACATTTTGTATTTTTTTTGAAGGCCAGATGAAGAAGTTTTTAAGCTTTGATGCTGGAGAATCATTTTTCACTGGCATCAAAATTAAAACTAAGGATCTGTCATCCTCAGCTCCATGAATCTGGACTTCAGCTAGTTTTTTTGGTTGGTAGCCAGTATTTCCATGTCTTGTTTTGGTTTTGTACTGGTGTTTTCTGATAACAAGTCTGGGTGTCAGGCCAGACTTCATTGCATTGCATTCTGTTGCCTCTTCCTTTTTTTCCCTTTTTCTTTTTCCCTTTCCCTTTTCCTATTAATTTCCTCCCTCCCTCCCTCCCTTCCATACATATAACCACGCATATATAATTTATGTGCGCGCGTGTGAGTATTTACATATTTTGATTATGTTGAACGGGTTATATGTAATTATCACATTAAACTTAGTTTTATAAGGTTATATATACATCCAGATAAAATGTTACCTTAAATACCCATTTGCTTTTTTATTCTTTTTTTTTTTTAATTTCTTGCTGGTTAATTCTGCTTGTTTGTAATCTTGCTGTGTGTATACATTCATTATGTGGGAGGGGCCTAGCTGAGCGGTTGCACATTGGTCTAAATGGAAGCGTTTATTTTTTGTTAAGGTTTTTTTGTTTCGTTTGGGGTTCTTTGGCACTTTTGGGGGGGTTGGCACTTTTTCTTTTTGGAATTAGATAAAAGATTTGGACACAAATTAGATTATTTGATTTTTATTTGAGGGGTTATTTTCAATTATTATTTATACCTTTGAGGAATTTTAAAAATTTCTCAGTTTCTATACATAATAAAAATTATTCTGATGTTGTTTGAAATGGTTAGTCCTAAATGTAAACTAAGGATGTATTTGTTACACTACTTATGCTATACAATTTAGGGTGCAATCCTATTCAGATAGGTGGCTGCCTCTGAACTCAGAGGTGACCGCCTATCCAATGCAGGGCAGGAGAAGCATGGAGGGGATCGTTCCCTCCACGCTTCTCCTGCCCTGCATTTTCAGCTATACATCCGATTGCGCTGCGTAGCCTCAGGAGGGTTGAGTGGGGGAGGAGGCTGCTGTACGACACATTGGATGTGTTGTACAGGCATTTCTGCCCACTGCGCCCCAGAACGCCCCCCGGAACCCCCCTTTTCGGCCGCACAGAGGACAGAGCTGTTCCACGCTGCCTCCAAGGCAGCTCGGAAGTGCGAGGAGGTCAGCTCTCCAGAAACCAACCTTGGAGCGTGGTCTCCAAGGTTGGATCCCAGAAAACCAGATATCCTATGGCTGTCTAGCCGCTGTCTAGAGGCCATAGGACTGCTCCCTCTGTTATTTTTTTGCAAATCTGGAAAGATGTGTTTGGGCGGGGGGGGAGGCAAATAATTTGCTTTTGCTTTTTCAGTGCTTAATGTGACTTCATGGAATGCCAAGGGACTGCGGAACAAGCAGGAAAGCGTTCTTTCGAAGTTAAAAGAGCTTAATGTTGATATGGCATTTCTTTCTTTTTTACAAGAAACCCATTTCATGGCTGTAGATGGGTACTTGTTGAGAAAGGACTGGGTCAGTGAGGTTTATGTTACAGATACTTCAACATGGTGTAAAGGGATTGTGATTTTAATTTATAAGTGACTTTCCATTTCAATTTAATGGGTGATTCTTGACACAGAGGAGCATTTTTTGGTCCTGGTTGGGAAGTATATGGATAAATTAATTGCTATGATGAATGTATATGGGCCTAATATTGATTCTCCGGTTATGTTTCATGATTGTTTTGCTAAACTAGTTGATAAATGCTTATGATTATTTGCTTGTGGGTGGGGACGTTAACATGGTCTTAGATCATTTGTTGGATAGGAGTACACCTCGTTCTAAGACCCAATTTGCCATGAGACTGGCACTCCAGGCTTACATGATAGAATATGGTTTAATGTATGCTTGGAGAATTTTACATCCTGCCAACAGAGAGTATACTTTTATTTCACCAGTTCATTATTATTGCTTTAGATTAGATTATTTTTTGGTTTCTGCATCTTTGATATGTCAAATAAAAGATTGCAAAACTGACACATTGGTAGTGTCAGATCACAGAATCATAGTATAGTAGGGTTGGAAGGGGCCTACAAGACCATCGAGTCCAACCCCCTGCTCAATGCAGGAATCCAAGTCAGAGCATCCCTGACAGATGGTTGTCCAGCCTCATCTTGAATACCTCCAATGTGGGAGAGCCCACTAGCTCCCTACGTAATTGGTTCCATTGTCGTATTGCTCTAACAGTCAGGAAGTTTCTCCTGATGTTCAGACAGAATCTGGCTTCCCGTAACTTGAGCCCATTATTCTGTGTCCTGCATTCTGGGATGATTGAGAAGAGATCCTGGCCATCCTGTCTGTGACAACCTCTCAAGTACTTGAAGAGCGCTATCCTATCTCCCCTCAGTCTTCTCTTCTCAAGGCTAAACATGCCCAGTTCTTTCAGTCTCTCTTCATAAGGCTTTGTTTCCAGTCCTCTGATCATCTTTGTTGCCCTCCTCTGAACCCTCTCCAGCTTGTCTGCATCCTTCTTAAAGTGCGGTGCCCAGAACTGGACACAGTACTCCAGATGAGGCCTAACCAGTGCTGAGTAAAGGGGAACTAGTACTTCCCGGGATTTGGAAGCTATGCTTCTATGAATGCAGCCCAAAATAGCATTTGCCTTTTTTTCAGCCACATCACATTGTTGGCTCATATTCAGCTTGTGATGTACAACAATTCCAAGATCTTTCTTGCTTGTAGTGTTGTTGAGCCACGTATCCCCAACTTGTAACTGTGCATTCGGTTTCTTTGTCCTAGGTGCAGAACTTGGCATTTATCCCTATTCAATGTCATTCTGTTGTTTTCTGCCCAGCGCTCCAGTCTATCCAGATCACTTTGAATTTTGTTTCTGTCTTCCAAGGTATTAGCTATCCCGCCCAATTTTGTGTCATATGCAAATCTGATCAGCATTCCCTGCACCTCCTCCAAGTCATTAATACAAATGTTGAAGAGCACTGGGCCCAGGATTGACCCCTGCAGTACCCTGCTTGTTACCTCTCCTCAGCTTGAGAAGATCCCATTGATAAGCACTCTTTGAGTCCGATTCTGTAGCCAACTGTGGATCTACCTGATCGTTGTTTCATCTAGCCCACTTTGAGCTAGTTTGCTCATCAGGATATCATGGGGCACTTTGTTGAAAGCTTTGCTGAAGTCGAGGTATACGATGCCAACAGCATTCCCACAGTCCACAAGGGAGGTGACCTGATCAAAAAATGAGATCAGATTCGTCTGGCAGGATTTGTTCTTGACAAATCCATGTTGGCTTCGAGTAATCACGGCATTGTTTTCAAGGTGCTTCTAGATGGATTGCTTTATCATCTGCTCCAGAATTTTCCCAGGGATTGATGTCAGACTGACTGGTCTGTAGTTCCCAGGTTCCTCCTTTTTACCCTTTTGGAAGATAGGGACAACATTAGCCCTCCTCCAGTCATCTGGCACTTCCCCCGTCCTCCATGATTTCTCAAAGAGAATAGACAGTAGTTGCAAGAGTTCTTCTGCCAGTTCCTTTATTACTCTAGGGTGCAGTTCATCTGGCTCTGGAGATTTGAACTCTTTCAAAGTAATTAGGTGTTCCTTGGCCATATGCCTATCGATCTCAAGCTGCAATCCTGCCCCTTCAGCCTGTACTTCACCTTTGCCAGGGGGGTCATAGACCCTCTTTTGGGAGAGGACTGAGCCACAGTAGGAACTGAGCACTTCTGCCTTTTCTTTGTCATTTTGCCATCCTTATTTAACAGCTGAACCACCATTTCTTTCCTCTGTCTTTTACTATGCACGTAGCTGAAGAAAGCCTTTTTGTTGCTTTTAGCCTCCCTCGCTAACCTCAGGTCATTTTCAGCTTTAGCCTTCCTGACGCCATCCCTGCAATTCTGTGCTACCTGCATGTACTCTTCTTTTGTTGCTTGGCCTTCCTTTCACTTTCTATATGTGTCCTTTTTTGTTTTCGTTTCAGGTAATCTCTAAGCTTTTTGTGAAGCCACATGGGCTTCTTCTGTTGTCTTCTTCTTGTTAGAATTGTTTGTAATTGTACCTTGAGAATTTCCTTTTTAAAAAACTCCCACCCATCTTGGACTCCTTTTCTCGTTAGAGTTGCTTGCCATGGGACCTTACTTATAATTGTTCTGAGTTTATTAAAATCACCTTTCCTAAAATCCAGGGTATGCGTTTGGCTACACCCGGGTTTTGCTTCCTTTAGAACCAAGTACTCAAGTATAATATGGTCACTTTCCCCAGAGTTCCTGTAACTGCTACTTTATCTACTAAGTCATCCCTGTTGGTTAGTATGAAGTCAGGGATAGTTGATCCTCCCTCCACTTTCTGCAGGAGGAAGTTGTCCACCGCACAAGGCAGGAATTTCCTGGAGGGGCCATGTTGTGCAGAATTTGTCTCCCAACAGATATTTGGGAAATTGAAGTCCCCCATTACTACTCCATCATGCTTCCTTGAAGCATTGGCTATTTGCTTTTCAAAAGTTTCATCCTCGTCTTCTTCTTGATAGGGTGGCCAGTAGTAGACTCCGACCACCATGTCCCTTTTATTCTTTGCACCATTTATTTTTAACCCAGATGCTCTCGATGGGGCTACCAAGCTCATCCTCCTGTATTTCTGTGCAGAGATAGGTATTTTTCACATATAGTGCAACCCCACCTCCCTTTCTGTTCCTCCTGTTCTTTTTGAACAAGTTATATCCTTCAATTGCTGTATTCCAGTCATGAGAGTCATCCCACCAAATCTCAGTTACGCCTATCAAGTCATAATTTCCCTCTTGTATTAAGAGTTCAAGTTCGTTCTGTTTGTTTCCCATACTGGGCATTATTATATAGACATCGAAGACCATGTGCTTCGTAGTCTGGCTTTTTTCCTACATGTTTGTGAAGACTATAATTGGGCGCTATTAGAGCTGTTCTCTCGGTTGTGGTGCATGAACCTTTGTCCATTGTTACCCCCACCTTTACATTTCCCTTCCCTGTAGGGTTCAGTTTAAAGCCCTCCTGATGAAGTTCTTCATGCTGTGGCCAAACACATTCTTCCCAGCCCTTGTGAGGTGCAACCCAACCCTTGCCAACAATCCATCTTCCAGGAAGTATAGCCCGTCATCCCAGAATCCAAATCTCTCTCGTTGGCACCACCTTCGTAGCCAGTCTTTCACCCGGAGTATTTTTCTTTCCCTTTCTATCCCTCTTCTAGCTACGGGAAGGATGGATGGGAAAACTATCTGGGCCCCAACGTTCTTGAGTTTCCTTCCCAAAGCTTCAAAGTCTGACGTGATCTCTTCGTAGCTTCACTTGGCGGTATCATTTGTTCCCACATGGATGAGAAGAAAGGGATACCTGTCAGAGTGCAGGCAACCCTTCAGTCACGTCTCTAATCCGTCCTCCTGGGAGACAGCATACCTGGCGAGTCTGCGGGTCTTCACAACATACTTGGGTTTTGATCCCATGCAGCAAGGTGTCTCCCACTACTACTACTCTTCTTGTTGTTGAAGGCCTTGGTTTCATCTCCTCTGCTTGATTGACCTTCAGCCTCTTGCTCTCTCTCATGCAGGTTCCCTTGTAATTCTTCCTCTGTAGGCTGTCCTCTGATCTCATCGTCAAGTACCTGGAATTGGTTCCATAGCTCCACTGCTTCCACTGGTGCAGAGTGGCTTGTAGTTCTTCTGCTCCTAACTGTCACCCTTTTCCAGGGGGTATCTTCTACTGTATTTTTCCTTACCTCAGCATTTCCCACTTCTGCCTCAGCTTGGTGTTGCTCTTCAAGCTTCTGTTCTTCACTTTGCTGCTGTAGTTCCACCGTTCTGTCCAAGAATGTTCTGCAAAACATGGCCCCTCCAGGAAATTCCTGACTTGTGTGGCAGATGACTTCCTCCTACAGAAAGTAGAGGAAGGAACTAGAGGATCGGCTATCCTTGACTTGATCCTAACCAACAGAGATGACTTCGTGGATAAAGTAGCAGTTACAGGAACTCTGGGGGAAAGCGACCATGTTGTACTTGAGTTCTTGGTTCTAAGGGAAGCAAAAGTTGAGTGTAGTCAAACGCATACCCTGGATTTTAGGAAAGCTGATCTTAATAAACTCAGAACAATGATCAGTAAGGTCCCGTGGCAAGCGACGCTAACGAGAAAAGGAGTCCAAGATGGGTGGGAGCCTTTAAAAAAGGAAATTCTCAAGGCACAGTCACAAACAATTCCAACCAGAAGAAAAGGTGAAAGACAACAGAAGAAGCCAATGTGGCTTCACAAAAAGCTTTGACATGACCTGAAAACAAAAAAGGACACATATAGGAAGTGGAAAGAAGGCCAAGTAACAAAGGAAGAGTACAGGCAAGTAGCACAGAATTGCAGGGATGGCGTCAGGAAGGCTAAAGCTGAGAATGAGCTGAGGTTAGCAAGGGATGCTAAAAGCAACAAAAAGGCTTTCTTCAGCTACGTGCATAGTAAAAGACAGAGGAAAGAAATGGTGGTTCAGCTATTAAATAAGGATGGCAAAACGATAACACATGACAAAGAAAAGGCAGAAGTGCTCAATTCCTACTTTGGCTCAATCTTCTCCTAAAAGAGGGTCTATGACCCCCCTGGCAAAGGCAAAGTACAGGCTGAAGGGGCAGGATTGCAGCTTGAGATCGGTAGGCATATGGTCAAGGAACACCTAATTAATTTGAATGAGTTCAAATCTCCAGGGCCAGATGAACTGCACCCTAGAGTAATAAAGGAACTGGCAGAAGAACTCTCAGAACCGCTGTCTATTCTCTTTGAGAAATCATGGAGGACGGGGGAAGTGCCAGATGACTGGAGGAGGGCTAATGTTGTCCCTATCTTCCAAAAGGGTAAAAAGGAGGAAGCTGCGAACTACAGACCAGTCAGTCTGACATCAATCCCTGGGAAAATTCTGGAGCAGATGAAAAAGGAATCCATCTGGAAGCACCTTGACAACAATGCCGTGATTACTCGAAGCCAACATGGATTTGTCAAAAACAAGTCCTGCCAGACAAATCTGATCTCATTTTTTGATCAAGTAACCTCCCTTGTGGACCGTGGGAATGCTATAGACATCATGATATCCTGATGAGCAAACTAGCTCAAAGTGGGCTAGATGAAACAACGATCAGGTAGATCCACAGTTGGCTACAGAATTGGACTCAAAGAGTGCTTATCAATGGGACCTTCTCAAACTGGGGAGAGGTAACGAGTGGGGTACCGCTGGGCTCAGTCCTGGGCCCAGTGCTCTTCAACATTTGTATTAATGACTTGGAGGAGGAGGTGCAGGGAATGCTGATCAGATTTGCGGATGACACAAAATTGGGCGGGATAGCTAATACTTTGGAAGACAGAAACAAAATTCAAAGTGATCTGGATAGACTGGAGCGCTGGGCAGAAAACAACAGAATGACATTAAATAGGGATAAATGCCAAGTTCTGCACCTAGGACAAAGAAACCAAATGCACAGTTACAAGATGGGGGATTCGTGGCTCAACAACACTACAAGCGAGAAGGATCTTGGAATTGTTGTCGATTACAAGCTGAATATGAGCCAACAATGTGATGTGGCTGCAAAAAAGGCAAATGCTATTTTGAGCTGCATTCATAGAAGCATAGCTTCCAAATCCCGGGAAGTATTAGTTCCCCTTTACTCAGCACTGGTTAGGCCTCATCTGGAGTACTGTGTCCAGTTCTGGGCACCACACTTTAAGAAGGATGCAGACAAACTGGAGAGGGTTCAGAGGAGGGCAACAAAGATGATCAGGGGACTGGAAACAAAGCCCTATGAAGAGAGACTGAAAGAACTGGGCATGTTTAGCCTTGAGAAGAGAAGACTGAGGGGAGATATGATAGCACTCTTCAAGTCCTTGAAAGGTTGTCACAGAGAAGAAGGCCAGGATCTCTTCCTGATCATCCCAGAGTGCAGGACACGGAATCATGGGCTCAAGTGACAGGAAGCCAGATTCCGGCTGAACATCAGGAAAAACTTCCTGACTGTTTCAGCAATACGACAATGGAACCAATTACCTAGGGAGGTGGTGGGCTCTCCCACACTGGAGGCCTTCAAGACGAGGCTGGACAGCCATTTGTCAGGGATGCTCTGACTTGGATTCCTGCTTTGACCAGGCGGTTGGACTCGATGGCATTGTAGGCCCCTTCGAACCCTACTATTCTATGATTCTATGAACACTTTGTATTCTCTTATTCCCTGGAGGGTGGACACTCTCCGCTCCAGTCCTCTTACTTTTTCTTCCACCAGTGTGATCAACTTGCACTTGTTGCACATGTAGGCCATGTTGTTCTCAGGCAAGAAAACAAACGTTGCACATACCTTTCAGGTCACCACCACTGGAGAGTCTTGTCCTTCCATAGTCTCTTTTCCCTTTTTGTGTCTAGCTTTCTGATTGTACTAGAGTAGCCTGTGCCTGGTCCTCTGCTCACTGGAGGTTAAAAACAAGAGTCCCACTGGTATGGAAGTGTGTGTTACAAATAGGGATGGCGGAGAATTCTGCCACGGACCCCAGTGAGGCTGGATTCAGTAGAATCCGGCCTCTGGAATCCGTGGCGGAAAGGATCCCTTACCTCTGCCTCCCACCGGGATCCTCTTCGGCTGGATCATCCCTGAGGCTGGCTCCGTATCGTTGGCGATATGGCTGCCATTGGCATGCCATAACGCTGGCTGAGGGATCTCTGGACGCAAATGGCATAGCAGATGCCATTTGTGGCTGTAAAGCTCTTAGATCAACCCAAATGCAGCCATTTGCGACTGAAGATCCCTCAGCCAGTGATACAGTACGCCAATGGCGGACGTATCGCCAACGATACGGAGCCGGTGGCTGGTTCCGTGGAATTGCTGCAGAGCAGAGCTGGCCAAAGAGGATTCCAGGGGGAGGGACGGATCGCCTCCCCCCATGGGCAGATTCCCCTCTGGAACAGCAGGTAGGGAATCTGCCCATCCCTAGTTACAAGACAAATAAATTTAAAAAATGATTAAAAAAAAATGTTATGGGCCTTCCCCTTGACCTCCCCTGCGGAACTCCCCTGGCTAGCTCCCCTGGCCAACTCCTGTTTCCTCCACCTGCTTGCTTGCTCTGATCACTTGCTCTCTGGGAGCTTGCCTGCTTCTTTAGTTCCTAGACCAGCTGGAGCAGTTTCCTCTGCTCTTCTCTGCTCAGCTGGGAGGCGGGAAACAGACTGAAACGTCCTACCCACACAGCTGCTGGGAGTACTCAGGCCACCCCCCCTCAATTCAGTCGGCGCTCTCAGGTGCACTTGGTGAGCTCATGAAAAGGACAGCCCCCTGTGCTTACTCCAGCCCACTTACCTCTTTGCCTTTGTCTCCTTTGTCTCTTCTTCTACTGCAGCTCCCCTGGCCAACTTCTGTTTGCTCCCCCTTTTCGCTCGCTCTGATCGCTTGCTCTTTGGGAGCTTGCTTGCTTCTGTAGTCCCTAGACCAGCTGAAGCAGCTTCCTCTGCTCTGCTCTGCTCAGCTGGGAGGCGGGAAACAGTATGGCCTGGTATGTTTGGAACTGCAATTTTCTGACACCCCTAGGGCTGTTGGTCTTTGGCTCCTTAATGTTTGTCTTCTTAATGATGAGAAGTTTAAAACTCAGATGTTAGATGAACTGACAAGAATATTTTAATACCAGTGACGGTACAGTGGGTTCATGCACCATTGAGTGGGAGACCAGTAAAGCTTGTATAAGGCCCTCAACTATTGCATATGCTTTTTACCAATTCTTTTTTAAAAAACTCAATAGATGTTTTAAAGTAAGAAGCTGAACACTCTTATAAGACAGTTTGCCATTTCCCCTGTTTCACAACTTTATCAAGAGCTGCAGAATGCTAAGCAGGAGTTGAATAATATTCTTTCACAGTAGGTGGAATTTGCTCTGACTTGTTTGTTGTTGTTGTTCAGTCGTTCAGCCGTGTCCGACTCTTCGTGACCCCATGGACCGTAGCACGCCAGGCCTTCCTGTCCTGCGCTCTCTCCCGGAGCGTGCTCAAGTTCATATTCATTGCATCGGTAATGCTATCTAGCCATCTCATCCTCTGCCGTCCCCTTCTCCTTTTGCCTTCAGTCTTTCCCAGCATCAGGGTCTTTTCCAGAGAGTTTTCTCTTCGCATTAGGTGGCCAAAATATTTCAGCTTCAGTATCTGTCCTTCCAATGAGCACTCAGGGTTGATTTCCTTTAGGATTGATTGATTTGACCTCTTTGCAGTCCAGGGGACTCGTAAGAGTCTTCTCCAGCACCACAGTTCGAAAGCATCAATTCTTCGGTGCTCAGCCTTCCTTATAGTCCAGCTCTCACAGCCATACATTACTACTGGGAAAACCATAGCTTTATTTAGACGGACCTTTGTCGGCAAGGTGATGTCTCTGCTTCTTACTATGCTGTCTAGGTTTGCCATAGCTTTCCTCCCAAGGAGCAAGCGTCTTTTGATTTCATGGCTACAATCACCATCTGCGGTGATCTTGGAGCCCAAGAAAATAAAATCTGTCACAGCTTGCATTTCTTCCCCTTCTATATGCCAGGAAGTGATGGGGCCAGATGCTATGATCTTAATTTTGTTAATGTTGAGTTTCAAACCAGCTTTTGCACACTCCTCTTTCACCCTCAACAAGAGGCTCTTGAGATCCTCTTCACTTTCTGCCATTAGGGTGGTATCGTCTGCATATCGGAGGTTGTTGACATTTCTCCCGGCAATCTTAATTCCGACCTGTGATTCATCCAACCCAGCGTTTCTCATGATGTACTCTGCATATAAGTTAAATAAGCAGGGCGACAATATGCAGCCTTGTCGTACTCCTTTCCCAATTTTGAACCAATCGGTTGTTCCATGTCTGGTTCTTCGTGTTGCTTCTTGACCCTCGTACAGGTTTCTCAGGAGACAGGTAAGGTGGTCTGGTACTCCCATCACTTTAAGAATTTGCCACAGTTTGTTGTGATCCACACAATCAAAGGCTTTAGCGTAGTCAATGAAGCAGAAATACAGGTTTTTCTGGAGTTCTGTTGCTTTCTCCATGATCCAGTGAATGTTGGCGATTTGATCTCTAGTTCCTCTGCCTCTTCGAAACCCAGCTTGTACTTCCGGTAGTTCTTGGTTCGCATACTGCTGAAGCCTAGCTTGTAGGATTTTGAGCATCACCTTGCTGGCATGTGAAAGCGCAATTGTGCGGTAGTTTGAACACTCTTTGGTGTTGCCCTTCTTTGGAATTGGAATGTAAACTGACCTTTTCCAGTCTTGCGGCCACTGTTGAGTGTTCCAAATTTGTTGGCCTATTGACTGCAGCACTTTAACAGCATCATCTTTTAGGATTTTAAATAGCTCAGCTGGAAGACTGTCATCTCCGCTAGCTTTGTTGTTACTAATGCTTCCTAAGGCCCACTTGACTTCACTCTCGAGGATGTCTGACTCAAGTTCAGTGACCGCACTATCATGGCTATCAAGGACATTAAGATCTTTCCTGTACAGTTCTTCTGTGTATTCTTTCCACCTCTTCTTAATCTCATCTGCTTCTGTTAGGTCCCTGCCTTCTTTGTCCTTTATCATGCCCGTCTTTGCACAAAACGTTCCCTTGAGATCTCTGATTTTCTTGAAGAGATCTCTAGTCTTTCCCATTCTGTTGTTTTCCTCGATTTCTTTGCATTGTTCATTTAAGAAGGCCTTCTTGTCTCTCCTTGCTATTCTCTGGAACTCTGCATTCAGTTGGATATATCTTTCCCATTCTCCCTTGCTTTTCGCTTCCCTTCTTTCATCAGCTACTTGTAAAGCCTCATCAGACAGCCACTTTGCTTTCTTGCATTTCTTTTTCTTTGGGATGGATTTCGTTGCTGCCTCCTGAACAATGTTACGGACCTCCGTCCATCGTTCCTCAGGCACTCTGTCTATCAGGTCTAATCCCTGAAATCTATTCCTCACCTCCACTGTATGTTCATAAGGGGTATGATTTAGGTCATACCTGAATGGTTTAGTGGTTTTCCCTACGTTCTTCAATTTAAGCCAAAATTTTGCAAGAAGCAGCTCATGATCTGAGCCACAGTCAGCTCCAGGTCTTGTTTTTACTGACTGTATAGAGCTTCTCCATCTTTGGCTGCAAAGGACATAATCAATCTGATTTCGATATTGACCATGTGGTGATGTCCATGTGTAGAGTCGTCTCTTGGGCTGTTGGAAAAGAGTGTTTGCTATGATCAGCGTGTTCTCTTGGCAAAACTCTATTAGCTTTTATCTTGCTTCATTTTGTACACCAAGGCCATGCCTGCCTGTTATCCCGGTGATTTCTTGACTTCCTACTTTAGCATTCCAATCCCCTATGATGAAGAGGACATCTTTTTTTGGTGTTAGTTCTAAAAGGTGTTGTAGGTCTTCATAGAACCGATCCACCTCAGCTTCTTCGGCATCAGTGGTTGGGGCATAGACTTGAATTACTGTGATGTTGAATGGTTTGCCTTGGATTCGTACTGAGATCATTGTATCGTTTTTAAGATTGTACCCCAGTACTGCTTTTCCCACCCTTTTGTTGACTATGAGTGCTACTCCATTTCTTCTAAGGGATTCTTGCCCACAGTAGTAGATATGATGGTCACCTGAATTAAATTCGCCCATGCCTGTCCATTTGAGTTCGCTGATTCCCAAGATGTCGATGTTCAATCTTGCCATCTCATGTTTGACCACCTCCAGCTTACCTTGATTCATTGATCTTACATTCCAGGTTCCTAAACAATATTGTTCTTTACAGCATTGGATTTTCTTTTCACCACCAGACACATCCACAGCTGAGTGTCCTTTTGGCTTTGGCCCAGCCGCTTCACTCTTTCTGGCGCTACTTGGAAATACCCTCTGCTCTTCCCCAGTAGTATATTGGACACCTTCCGACCTGAGGGGCTCATCTTCTGGCCTTGTGATACGTTCCATGGGGTTTTCTTGGCAAGAATCCTGGAGTGGGTTGCCATTTCCTTCTCCAGTGGACCACATTTTGTCAGAACTCTCTGCCATGACCTGTCCGTCTTGGGTGGCCCTGGACAGCATAGCTTATGGCTTCACTGAGTTATGCAAGCCCCTTCGCCACAACAAGGCAGTGATCCATGAAGGGGATGTTTACTGACTTGTTTACGACAAGTATATTGGGAAAATGTGGAATGTCCTAGTAAGATCCTTCCACATCTTCTTAAACAGCAACAACATCAAGGTGTTATTTCAGCTATTAATGATGAGAGTGACAAAGTATATACTTCTCCCATAGATAAAAACTCACAATTTTTAAAGTTTCATTCTGATCTTTACAGCACTGATAGCAAGGTATCAGAGCAAGATAGGGAAGCTTGTTTTTCTCATATTAATCTTCCATACTTAGATTCTTCACAATGACAGCTTCCTTTGACTCCTTTATGTTTGGAGGGAATGATGAATGCAATTATGAATATGAGTACTGGAAAATCACCCGTTCCAAATGGATTCCCAATTGAGTGGTATAAAATATTCTTCAGCCTTTTAGCTGAAAAGCTCTACTCCTTGTATAACCATATTTTTGAGGCAGGTTCCCTTTCTTCATTGTTAAACAATGCTTATATTACCATGATTCCTAAGCCTGGCAAGGGTCATACCTATTGTGCTAACTATTGAGCTATATCATTAATGAATGTAGATACCAAAATATTAACAGAAGTTTTGGCTGATAGACTGCAACAAGTTATTGCTGCATTGGTTAGGCTGGACCAGGTGGGATTCATTAAAAATAGACGGGGTTGATAAATCCTAGATTAGTTGTTGATCTAGTTACTTTAAACTCTGAAAGAACTGAACAAGCGACCATAATTTCCTTGGATGCAGAAAATGCCTTTGACAAAATTCATTTGAATTTTATTTTTACCACATTGATTAATTTCGTTTTTCCTATAGAATTTTTGAAATGGGTTAAAATTTTATACTCTGCTCCAAGAGTGAGAGTAATGACTAATGGTTTATTTTTGGCTTCTTCTTTTTTTGTTTAACTTGGGTGGGGCACCAATCATGGTTGTCCACTTCTGTGTTGATATTCGACTAATGTTTGGAACCCCTGGCATGCGCTATTAGACAAAACAATAGTATTCATGGATTTGTGCATTCTGGCTTAGAATTTAAAATTAGCCTTTATGCTGATGTCCTTTAGCTTTATTTCGAAACTCCAGTTGTCGGTTCCAGCTTTGATGAAATTGAGTAATAGTTTTGGTGATTTGTCTGGGCATTCAGTTAATTGGTCAAAGTCAGAAATGTTGCCGATTGGAGATAGGGTATACTCTAGTGTATTAGCCAATTGGCAATTTCGACGGTGCCCAGAGTTTATTACTTATTCGGGAATAATTATCCTAGAGATATATCTCAAATAATTGTTAAATTTAAATAAATTGATTAAGTATATTTCATGAGATGTAGATAGATGGGCATCTTTAAAGTTGAGTTTAGGGGTAAGGGTAATACACTTAAGATGAA
The DNA here is from genome assembly GCF_057233095.1 of Heloderma suspectum. Taxonomy (NCBI): domain Eukaryota; kingdom Metazoa; phylum Chordata; class Lepidosauria; order Squamata; family Helodermatidae; genus Heloderma; species Heloderma suspectum. The sequence goes on from NC_139461.1 coordinate 253,708,323, forward strand.
CTCCGTACCTCAAATAATTTACATTATACCCAGCAAATATTTCCAAAAAATTAATGCTTTGTTTCATTAATGCTTTTGAGGTTGCTTTCCACCAAGAATATCTTTGAAAAGGATGCAACTTCCAGTTAAACAAGATAGATTTGCTACATATGATTGGGCTTACCTGCTGACCTGCACTAAATTTTGGTCTTTTCCACTCAGATTTGATTTTCCCCCTTGGTCAGTTTTGGAATCTTCTTTTCTGGAGCCTCTCTCCAAATGGATGGCATTTCTCAGCATATTAAGGCAGATAGAGCTCCTCCCACAACCTTAGCAGTTAGAGATGTGTGGTGTATAATGTCATGCCAGTTACAGTTTGACCCATTTTCCCACGCCAAATTGACTTTATGGTGAAATCCAGATACAAGAATAGGAAAGAAAATATTTCTATGGCGGACCTAGACAGATAAAATGATCTTTCCTCTGGTCTATTATTGGGTATTGATAATGAGTTTTTGCCATTTTCAAGTTTACGAGATAAATTTGATTTGCCTGCTACAGCTGAATGGCAGTATTTCAGTTGAAACATTTATTAATATCTAGATTTGGTCTTGCTGCTTTTACTGCCTCAGAGTCCCCTTTGCTAATGGAAACACTTACTGAAGCTGACCAGGTGTATCGACCCACGATTCATGTTTAGAAGTACTTATTATCAGTGAATAAATGTGATACATGGGGTCTACAGCAGGAATGGAACAGGGAATTGGAATGTTCTGTAATCGATGGACTGCCATTTTGGCATAGGGACCTGATATCTGTATGGACCTCTGGTTACATCTTATTCAGCAAAAACTTTTGTTTCGGGTCTATTGGATGCCACAACATCTCTTAAACAAAGGTTTGTCAAGCTTGGCTAATCGTTGGAACTGTAATGCAGTTAATGCTTCTTTTATTCATATGTTTTGGAAAGGCCCAATAGTTGCCTCCTTTTGGGAGGAACTTATTATACGGATAAACTTTGTATTGGAAAGCTCTTTAATATTTACTGATGTACATGTTCTGTTAAACTATTTACCTGCTTTTTGGAATGTAACACACGGTCAGTGTAAATGGATTTTTTGCACCCTCTTGGCAGCTGTATTGTACTGCTACTACAATACAGGAAGGATAAAAGCTCACTGCCTATTATGCAGTGGACTGAAGACTTAACAACAGTAGCAACATTTGAAAGAGTGGAATATAGGTGTCACTTACAAATGGGTTTATATTTAGATATCTGGTTTGCTTTTACTGAAGTTCATGTGTAATCTGTTCTCTCTCTCTCCCCTCCTCCCCGAATGTAGTAATATTAGTAACTGGGGACTTTAGAGTATGTTGTTATACTTTCAATTTTTTGGTTTTGTTCAAACTCACAATAAAAAAATGATTAAAAATATTTCCCCCCCCAAATAAAATGATAGTGAATCTTTCCCCATTGCTTCCATATGTACCCGTATCTTCTCTGATGTTCCCTCTAAATGTGATAGCACTATTCCTAACTGATTTGCTTGTTAATATTTATGGATACTTGGCTTTCCCCATCCTCCTTGACTTAATCTCTTTTGCCTCAGAATTTTGCAAGTCTTGGGCTCTTGGTGCATAAAGTTTTCAGATAGTTTTTTCCAAAGTGTCAGGTCTTTTGGGTCATTTATAGTGGGAAGTATTTGAAAAAAATAATAATTTAATTTTAGGATTGCTACCATTTTTATAGCACTAACCTTACTCGTAATTGTTAAATGTACCTAAGACCATCTTTTGATATCCTTTTTTATTTGCCTGTCACTGGATGTAAATATAACTGCTGAAATTTATTTACATTTTTGGGATAGTTACTCCTAGGTATTTAAATGATTTGTGAAATATTGGAATGCCCAAATGACTTTGTTTTTTGTGTTGCACTTTGGGTTTATTATTTATATATAATATTCCAGATGTTTTATAATTAATATGCAACCCTGCCACTGCTCCATATTCATTGATCTCTCCCATGAATTCTTGCAAGGCTTCTTTAGGATTTGTAGTAAGGATTGCAACATTAGCAATCCTTACTACATACCAATCTTATGTAGTTGGCCATTTATTTTTAAGCCTCTGATCTTGTTAGTATTTCTTATGGCAATTGCCAGAGATTCTAGAGAGAGAACAAAGAGCAGGGATCATAGTGGGCAGCCCTGCTTTGTTCCACTATTCAAAAGACATTTTCTGGAATAAAATCCATTTACAATAACCATAGCTTTTGATTTTTGATACACTGACTATATTGCTTTCATAACATACTGTCCTATATCTTTTCATGGGTCCAGATATGAAACCCCATTCCAGGTGGTCAAATGCTTTCTGTGCATCAAGAGATAAAATTGCTAATGGCTTCTCTTTCTTTTTACTTATATTGTATGAATGGTATTAAGTACTCTATGTAATGGGTCAGCTATTTACCTTTGAGGTATGCCTGTTGGGTCTTGGGAGACATATTCTTTTATTGTAGTGCTCAATCGAGATGTGAAGACCTCTGTGAACAATATTGCACCCTGGTTTAATAATGCTGTTGACCAATAGGAATCTAGTTAATCCTTTTGCTTGCCTGGTTTTAAATCACTGCAATCTTTGCATCTTCCCATGAGTGTGGTGATTCCTCCCCATTTATTATCTGACTAAAATCGTCATATTCAGCAACAATAGAAATTTAAATTGTTTATAAAATTCTGCTCTATAACCATCTAAACCCAAGGACTTTCCATTTTTAATTTCTTTATCATATTTTCTATTTCTTTGCTTATTTCTGAGCTTATTTAATACTTGTCTATACTCATTCTTGAGCTCTAGAATATTTAAATTTTGTAAACAGTCTTCTATTTTTTTCAGCTGGCTTACCTGAAGAATATAATTGTTCAAAGTATGTAGCAAACTGCTCTGCTATTTGTTCTGTGCTATGGGTGTCATATGCAAAATTCCACTCTCTTTTGAAATGGGGTGGCTTGGATTGACTTCATCCATACTATGCTGTGGCACCTTAAGGGAGTACACCTTCTCCTTCCTGCTTCTCTTATCCTACACCCATGCATGTATACATTCATTGTTCTTTGTATAAATATATACAAATATACTTCATTCCCCCTTTACTTAAATTTTTCAGTTGACTACTGATATTTCATTTTAGACTTTCAGATCTCTTTACGCTTGCTAATTCATATATATCTCACATGTCTTGTCAAAGACAATTATTTGCTCCTATTAAGTCTTGTTGTTTATTCGTTCAGTCACTTCCGACTCTTTGTGATTTCATGGACCAGCCCACGCCAGAGCTTCCTGTCGGCCGTTGCCACCCCCAGCTCCCCCAAGGTCGAGTCCGTCACCTCCAGAATATCATCCATCCATCTTGCCCTTGGTCGGCCCCTCTTCCTCTTGCCTTCCACTTTCCCTAGCATCAGCATCTTCTCCAGGGTATCCTGTCTTCTCATGATGTGGCCAAAGTACTTCAGTTTTGCCTTTAATATCCTTCCCCCAGGTGAGCAGTCTGGCTTTATTTCCTGGAGTATGGACTGGTTTGATTTTCTTGCAGTCCAAGGCACTCTCAGAATTTTCCTCCAGCACCACAGTTCAAAAGCATCTACCTTCCTTCGCTCAGCCTTCCTTTTGGTCTAGCTCTCACGGCCATAGGTTACTACGGGGAATACCATTGCTTGAACTATGCAGACCTTTGTTGTCAGTGTGATGTCTCTGCTCTTCACTATTTTATCAAGATTTGACATTGCTGTTCTCCCAAGAAGTAAACGTCTTCTGATTTCCTGGCTGCATTCAGCATCTGCAGTAATCTTTGCGCCTAGAAAGACAAAGTCTGTCACTGCCTCCACGTTTTCTCCCTCTATTTACCAGTTATCAATCAAGCTGGTTGCCATAATCTTGGTTTTTTTGAGGTTTAACTGCAACCCAGCTTTTCCACTTTCTTCTTTCACTTTCGTCATGAGGTTCCTCAGCTCCTCCTCGCTTTCAGCCATCAAAGTGGTATCATCTGCATATCTGAGATTCTTAATGTTCCTTCCAGCGATTTTAACTCCAGCCTTGGCTTCATCAAGCCCAGCACATTGCGTGATGTGTTCTGCGTACAGGTTGAATAGTGTGATCAGAGTATACAACCCTGCTGTACTCCCTTCCTAATCTTAAATCAGTCCGTTGTTCCATGGTCTGTTCTTACCGTTGCTACTTGGTCATTATACAGATTCCTCAGGAGGCAGAGAAGTTGACTTGGTATCCCCAAAGCACCAAGAACTTGCCACAATTTGTTATGATCCACGCAGTCAAAGGCTTTAGAATAGTCAATAAAACAGTAATAGATGTTTTTCTGAAACTCCCTGGCTTTCTCCATTATCCAGCGGATATTGGCAATTGGGTCTCTAGTTCCTCTGCCTTTTCGAAACCCAGCTTGTACATCTGGCAATTCGTGTTCCATGAATTGCTGGAGTCTACCTTGCAAGATCTTGAGCATTACCGTACCGGCATATGAAATAAGTGCCACTGTTCGATAGTTTGAACATTCTTTGGTGCTTCCCTTTTTTGGTATGGGGATATAAGTTGATTTTTTCCAATCTGTTGGCCATTCTTGTGTTTTCCAAATTTGCTGGCATATGGCATGCATCACCTTGACAACATCATCTTGCAAGATTTTAAACAGTTCAGCTGGGATACTGTCGTCTCCTGCTGACTTGTTATTAGCAATGCTTTGTAGGGCCCATTCAACTTTACTCTTCAGGATGTCTGGCTCTAGCTGACTGACCACACCGTCAAATCTTTCCCCGATATTATTATCCTTCCTATACAGATCTTCCGTATATTCTTGCCACCTTTTCTTGATCTCTTCTGCTTCTGTTAGGTCCTTGCCATCTTTGTTTTTGATCATACCCCTTTTTGCCTGGAATTTACCTCCGATGTTTCTAATTTTCTGGAAGAGGTCTCTTGTCCTTCCTATTCTATTATCTTCTTCCACTTCCGTGCATTGCTTGTTTAAAAATAATTCCTTATCTCTTCTGGCTAACCTCTGGAATTTTGCATTTAGTTGGGCATATCTCCTCCTATCACTGTTGCCTTTTGCTGTCCTTCTTTCTTGGGCTACTTCCAGCGTCTCAGCAGACAGCCATCTTGCCTTCTTGGTTTTCTTTTTCTTTGGGACATTTGTTGTTGCCGCCTCCTGAACAATGTTGCGAACTTCTGTCCATAGTTCTTCCGGGACCTTATCTACTGAATCTAGTTCCTTAAATCTATTCTTCACCTCCACTGCATATTCATCAGGAATATTAGTGCGCTCGTATCTAATTGATCTGTGGGTCTTCCCTATTCTCTTTAGTCTGATTCTAAATTGTGCAATAAGAAGTTCATGATCTGAACTACAGTCAGCTCCAGGTCTTGTTTTTACCGATTGTATAGATGTCTGCCACCTTTGGCTACAAAGGATGTAGTCAATCGACCATCTGGTGAAGTCCATGTATAAAGTCGTCTTTTAGGTTGTTGGAAGAGAGTTTTTGTTATGCACAGTGAGTTGTCTTGACAAAATTCTATCAGCCTATGTCCCGCTTCATTTTGTTCTCCCAGACCATGCTTGCCTGTAATTCCAGGTGTCGTTTGACTACCCACCTTAGCATTCCAGTCTCCTGTAATGAAAATAACATCTCTTTTGGGCATATTATCCAGTAGGTGCTGCAGATCCTCATAGAACTGATCTATTTCTGCTTCTTCAGCATCTGTGGTTGGGGCATATATTTGGATCACTGTGATGTTAAATGGCTTACCCTGAATTCGAATTGAGATCATTCTGTCATTGTTTGGATTGTATCCAAGCATTGCTTTAGCCACTTTATTATTAATTATGAAGGCTACTCCATTTCTTCTGTGGTCCTCTTGTCCATAGTAGTAGATCTAGTGGTCATCAGATGTGAAGTGGCCCATTCCAGTCCAGTTCACCGACACCCAAAATGTCTATATTTAATCTTGACATCTCCCCAATAAGCACATCCAATTTGCCCTGGCTCATAGAGCTTACATTCCAGGTTCCTATGGTGTGTTGATCTTTAGAATATCGGATTCGTCGTTCACCACCAGCACCGTCGGCCGCTAGCCGTCCTTTCGGCTTTGAGCTAGCTGCGTCATCACATCTGGGGCTAGTTGAACTTATCCTCTGTTCCTCCCCAGTAGCATTTTGACCATCTTCTGACCTGGGAGTCCCATCTTCCGATGGTATACCGACATATCTCTGGTTGTACTGATCCATTTAGTTTTCATGGCAAGAATACTGGGGTGGGTTGCCGTTTCCTTCCCCAGGGATTGTATTTAGTCTGACTTCTCTACCATGACCTTCCTGTCTTGGGTGTCCCTTCACGGTTTAGCTCATGACGTCATTGAGGTCCTCGAGCTCCGGCACCATGACAAGGTAACGATCTCCTTGCTGGAGTAAAGTCTTACCTCTCACTTATATTTTACTTTTCCTGGATGTTTAGGATGACTTGAGATTGCAGTAGTTTGTCCCTCCTTTTGTTTTCTTCTCCTATCTGCTGGTTTTTCTGTTGTGTTTGCCATTCTGAATATCCTCTTCTTTTCCTTCTCCTTCTGTTTCAAACAGTCTGAATTGTCTGCATCGTTACTCTCATTTGGAACTTCTACATTTTAATTTTCTAGCATGTGCAGTGCCTCTGTCAATGAAGTCACAATATAGGTTTTATTTTCTCTTTGTACAATCAGTTTAAAAGGGAATCCCCAACTGTATTTAATTTTAGCTTTCAGCAGTTTTCGTGTGCCTGGCTGCAGAGTCCGTCTTCTTTGGAGTATTTCAGAGCTTAGATCTTGCATGAACTTCCCACTTTCTGTTTATACATGGGTTTCCAAACTTTTTAAAGAAAATGGTCCTTCACTGCATATTGTGTAAAGCACAACACAAAGTTTCTTGGTTTTGCAGTGCCTTTTAATCTTGGAGCCAGGGCTCTATGAGCCCTTTCAATATCTGTTCTATTCAGGAGGGAATCTGGCACTAAGGAGTTAAACCAGACAGTAAGGAACCTATCATATCATCCCGCTCCACAGACTCAACCACCCCAGGGATGCAAACATTTACATGTCTTTTTCTGTCTTCCAAATCTGTTATTTTAGGTTTCATCATTCTGTTTTGGTTTTCTGCTCTTTTTATTTACATGTGGTGCACTTTGCTCATATCTTGTGCTTCATTCACTATCTCCTCTACACCGTTTATATCATCTGCCATTTCCTTTAGCTGATTATTTATTGGTTACAATAACTTCCTAACATTAATTCCGGGCTTCAAGTCTTGCTTTAACTGTGCTAATTGTTTTGCCATACCTTGTAGGTGGTTTGAAGTTTCGTTCTCAATATTTTCTTTCTCTACAGGTTTGGCAGCCATGTAATCAGCTCTGTTTTGCTATGGCTGATTTGTGTGCTCCATTATCATCTTGTTTTTAAGGCAAACATAGTCTGTGAGATCTTTTACTCTAGATGTCTGCAGTCCTTGCAACATCCCCCTCCTTTTCCAATTAAATTTCGTTGTCAATCACTATCAGATCTGTACTTTTAGAGGCTTTCTAGGCATCTACAGTAGGTGTGGAGCACTCTGATTAGAAATCTGTTATTATCTAGTGTAACTTTGCCTGCCACCCCAAATTAATTTTATAAGACAAATATTACACACTAGGAATGAATTTAAGAGAGGAAGATTATAAAATCTTCACAGCAATATTGGCTGGGTAATATAGCTCCCTCTTATATCCATCCAGAGCAGTCTGGATTCATAAAAAATAAATGCATCTCAACTCCAATTAGGAAGCTACTAAACATACTTTAATATTTCTAAACTAAATGGCCACCAATTTGGATGGCTTTAAAAGCAGGTTAGACAAATTCCTGGAGGAGAACCTGGAGGTTATCAATGGCTACTAATCCTGATGGCTATATGCTACCTCCATTATTGGAGGCGGTATGGCTGTGTACACCACTTGCAGGGGAACATGCACGGGAGGATGCTGTTGCACTCATGTCCTTCTTGTGGGTTTGCCATGGTCAGTTGATTGGCCGTTGTGTGAACAGAATGCTGGACTAGATGGACCCTTGGTCTGATCCAGCATGGCTCTTCTTATGTTCTCAGAAGCACGAAATCTATTATAATCTCATTATATGCCACCAGAACCTTTGATATGGTTGAATGGGCTTTTCTCTTTGAAACCTTTAAACAAATTATCTTTGGTGGTATTAATTTGTTGGTGGTTTTTGAACTTTTCCCTATTTCCTTTCTCGTATTACTGAACTAATTTTTGGATTAAAGCAACATTGGGGTTAATTTATAATTGATTACGTATAACACATTCCTTTTTGTATGTTTGTTTTGCTGTATGTGTTGTATGCTGACTGTAACTACTACTACTATTGCTATAGTTTCAGGACTATTTAAGAACACATACTGTTGTTGAAAATTAAATTTAGTATCTAAGTATATAATGTCATTTAAGGATGTTAATGAATTAATAGTATTTACTTTTGATAAAAGAATGACGTGCTAGATTCATGTAAAGTGGTTGACTTTATAAACTCAAAAACTTAGTGGGGAAAATTAGCTATTATTTTAAAATGCCACCAAAAAAGATAAGACAGAGAAAGAAGAAGATAGAATAGAGAGAGAGAGATTATCTTCTTTTTCTGTCAGTTCGAAGTGCTGAAGACATAAAACTTATTCTCACAAAAACTTCTGCAGGAATTTGAGGACATTTTGGGGGAGAATTTTAAAACTATTGAACAGATATTTAAGAAAACAATAGAAGATAAGATGAATGAGTGAAGATAGGTTAAGTAAATTAATTCTGGAAATAGATAAGGGAGGATTGGATAAGATTAGATAAGAAGTGTCACCATAAAAGATGCAGTACAAAGGAAAACCTGGTCATGACTGTCCTGTTCTGGCCTGAGCAGAAGCCCAGGGGTTCAATACCACGCAGCAAGAGACAAGGCAGGAAGAGACAGGGCAGGAGTTGCAGCACCCAGGAGAGCTCCTAGTGAGCAACTTGCTCCAACAAAGTCTGAGGCCAGACTAAAGCCTTTCATGCTACAGTCCCAGACTTCACCCTTTCCTTCAGAATGGAAGCCTTAAAGGGACAGGGCCCTGGCTTGTAGCCTAGCACTCCTTCTCTCCAAGAGTTCGTGCCTGGCATGCTGCTGGTGTTGGTGCACTGGCTCCCTGGAATGTGGGGCTTTTATAGATGATGGTACTGGTCTGGTCTGGTGCTGGGGCTAGGCTCAGGGGGCTCTGGAGGCTCAGGGGGCTCTGCAGCAGTGCTCAAACCCAGAGCCTCCCCTGTTGGCACCACTGGATCCTTGGCTTCAGAGTCCATGTCACTGCTGGACTCCTGGGTCATGACAACGACAGGCTTTAAAAACTGGGGAAAATAAAGTTGAAGTCCTAGTAGGCCTATGTTTTTATCCTTAAAAGGATAAAAGACTTGAGATTTCTAACAAACTGCATGAAAGAAACATCAGGTACAGGTTGTTACCCCATTCTGTTTGAATGTGTTGATGAGAAAAGACTGGGTGGTTGTATGGTCTATTGTTGAAGGGCATCAGTTACTCGAAATTATAAAAAATACTTCTGTTACCTGTTAATAGTAAGATATTTGGCAATTTGTATTCTCCAATTTTTAATCTTAAATTTTTTGTTCTTTTTGGTGATTACTGGATTTATACTTCTGGCCCTGGTGAATCTTTAGGTTAATATTTAGCTTCATTATGGATCATTTGAAAATCATCTCACTTCATGTTTGGCGGTTTAAATTCCCTAAATAAAAGGAGGAAATATGCTTTATTATGAAACAAGAAAGAGCATCAGTTATATTACTACAACAAACACATGTTAGGAAAGGGGAAGAAAAATGTTTAGAATTATTGAGATGGGGGGTATAACAGCAAGTTTAGAAGAGAAAAAAGAGTGTAGCTATTATAATTAAAGATCATTTATTACCCATGTTAATTCATTATATTTGAAAACTTTATGAAGTGAACTAATATAATCAAAAATGAACTTGACCAAACCAAGTTAAACATACAATACCTTAGATTCTTAGTTTATGTTCCCTACTTCAGCAAGTAGTCCCTGAAACATCTGAATCATCCTAGAAGCCAGAAGAAGCAGGAAGAACTGGAGGCAGAGGAAGGCAAGTCCAGAAATCCAGGACTCTATAGAACAAAACCCAAACTGTCAAGAATGTACATTTTCTTCCATATTATGATTGATTATTTATTTATTTATTTCATTTCTATACCGCCCAATAGCTGAAGCTCTCTGGGTGGTTCACAAAAATTTAAACCAAACAGCACAAAATAAAACAATTTAAAATATTTAAATAAAGCAATTTAAAATAAAAAATATGATATGCTGACTCTATTCACATGTTGGGAAACAGCATGAGTTAGAGCATACCAAAATGTAATTTTAATAAGAAATTGAAGAAATAACTATGCTGAGAACCTTACAGAGAGGATTAATCCCCCCCCCCCCCATGGCATTTTACAGAGAGGATTAAAAAACATTTTTCTTCATGGCTTCATTATTTCCAGACATTTTACTTTTCTAGTCTTTCTATAAAAGTCTTCTTATTACCTAGTTTTTAGAAATAATTTTGAGGGCAGGGGAGTAAAGGCTTGGTAACAATATATAAATGCCTTGTTTTAAATTCTAAAAGAAAATATTTCATAATCCAAAGCTGTTCATTTTTTCCAGTTTCTCGGGAAAAGGGTCCTTGGAAAAAAATAGGAAAAACTTTTTTCCCTAATTTTTCTGGGCCTTTCCTGGGCCTTCACATCTCTATTCATATAATATGACTAAATGTGGGTCACAGGACATTGTCCTAGCTTTGAAGCAATCATATCAGATGGAATACATAAGGAAACTCTAAGGGCACAATCCTGTGGCCGCTAGATAGTGGCTAGAGGCCATAGGATTATTCGGTTTCTGGGTACTGAGCTTGGAGCTAGCGCTCTGAGATTGGTTCCCAGAAAACTACCTGCTCACCCGCTGCCCTCATAGGCGGTTCGATTGTCCCCGGCTCTGTGCTCGTAAGAGCAGCACAAAGTGGGAGGAAAAGTGGTGTTCCTGAGGGAGGGGAGGGGACCTTGAAAGAGCCGGTACGATGCTTCCTGTGCGTCGCCTGACTTCCCACCTCCTGCTCCGAAGTGCTGTGGCTAGACAGCTGAAATGGGCCGTCTAGCCAGAAATGCAGGGTGGCCAGAGTGTGGAGGAGAAGATCCCCTCCATGCTCCACCCACCCTGCATTGGATAGGCAGTCGCCTCTGAGTTCGGAGGCAACTACTTATCCCCATAGGATTGCATCCTCCATTAATTTTATAAAGTTATAGCTTATCTCAATACGATAAGGAACATCTACTTGACTAAATGGGGAAATGATTCTGGAGTGCAAATCATTCAGTACTTTTGGGATACTGAATACTGGGATATTGGAATACTGAATACTGGGATACATAACCCAAAGAGTTCACTGTGTATGAATTTCAAAGAGAACTTTTACAGATTGTGCTTTAGATAGTACTTAGCACCACTGATGCTTAGTAAAATCTATAGAGAATAAATTTTGGCGATGTAGTTCCAGTGGAGCAAATATATACCATGTTTTTGGTCCTGTCCCCAAATAGTAAATTTTTGGAGAATGGCAAAGGATAAAATTATGAAAATCATAGGTGTCGAACTCTCTTTGGACCCATTGACTTTTTATTTGGATATGTTAAATATAATAGTCGTATTGATGATATGGAAATGACTATAATCCTCAAGTTATTTGTTTAGCATGTAATTTTTAAAAAATAGGACTTGCATGTGATGTGGAAAACAGATTGGATGTAGCCAAATGTAGCCTGTCTCTAAACAGTGATGGTTCCTTAGGCTCATGTTTGTATAATTTTGGTGTCTTGCATGCTGTATTAAGTTAGTGTATTTGTTTTACTTTGCAGAGAGCTGCCCTATTCCACCAAGTCAAAACAATACTGAACTAAAAGAGAAGTTTAAAAATTTAACTTCCTTTCCTGCTGGAATAGTAGTAGAATATGTTTGCATTCCTGGATTTCAAGAAATTCCTGGCATTGAAAATACAGTTATCTGTGAGAAAGACTTTGAATGGTCAAAACTTAAACAGTTCTGTAAAGGTAATTCTTCTTTTACTTTTGATATGTTGTAAAGGTTTGTAGGCATTTTGGGCCAAAATGTGGGCCTTGCCCATCTTGATGATGTGGAAATTAAAAGCAATACATATAATCTATATTTTTTAAAAACATGTTTTACTTTTCTAAAAAAAAAGAATGATTTTTAAGTAGAGATAATAATGCAGATGTTAAGATTTAAATCTTGGTAGCAAGGTGTACCATTGTTTTATTGCTATTACTTTGCTTGGTCATATTGAAGATAGGAAGGGCAAGAATTCAACTTGGAGGTCATTTGAGACAGTGGGTGTCAGGCTTTGTTATGGAAAGTCTGAAAAGTGAAGAAGTTGTGATTAGAAATGAGGGTCTGTATATAAGGAAGAATCTGGATAGCAATTAGTTTACAATAAGTTACAATAGTCTACTTTCCTTTAGTCCAAAATTACTTTATTTAGGAGTAAAAAACCCAAATTCTTCTTCCAGAGTAAGTGATGAGAACTGCATATGTTTCCTTTTCAAACATTTAGAAAACTTTAATCTCAAAAATAGAATTATACACCATTCTTAACAAATTGTGATAGAGAGAAATAGAGGCCATAGAAGGCATAGGTACTGGTGCTAGATTTGATAGAGTAGGTCAGTAATATCCTGACCACTAAAAGCTCTTCCATTACATTTCTAGTTCCTGAACTTTCACAAGACATGGCCCACACATTGTCAAGCATTTTGTTTTAACTATGAATGCTCAATACTTAAAATAAAAAAAACTTGGATTTTCTATTCATGGTAAAGAAGATAGGGTGGAATAGAAAACCCTGGCAGCTAAGAGACATGGCTGAACAGTTGCTCTTCCAAAGGGCAGGGACACTCTCATCCTAGTCCTCCTTATCATGCAGGATAACAGAGTCATGTTATCTTCTGAGTTTCTATTATTACTAAGACCTGTTTATCTGCTGTAACCTGCAGACAATACTTTAAGATGCAAAAGAAACAAAGGGAACAAAGAGCTTGATGCCTCAAAGGCTCAACTAGGTTGGATTACAGTAATACCTGTATGGTCCATAATAAGACCTCTGTCATATATGATTTAATCATGGATGAGAAGGGCTAATCTGCCATATATCACCAGGTCATGGTTGAAGTGGATCAATCTCAACTTTGCCCCACCGAAGTGTGTAGTGCAACACAAACACAGGCAGCCCCAGCTCGAGATCTTCTGCTGTCTGAGGGGAGAGACCACACGCACTGCCACATGATGCCTCCCTCCCTCCCCTTCTGTTCCCCTTCCGCTTCTGCGTTTCTGCTCCCCACTGCTGTGTTGCACTCCCCCTCCCAGTCACTGCTATGTCGCACCAGAGAGTCCTTCCTTAAAGCCAGGCCTTGTCGGAGGAGTATCCCAGGAGATCACCTGTACAGGCGATCTGATGGGACACCCATCCCGCAATGTCTGGTTCTGAGCTGTTTGCTTTCTCAACAGCTATTCTGGCTGCTTGCTTGATGCAGCTGTCTAGAAACAGCGCCTGCCAGCATTCTAGCTTTCACTGAGAGTATTCTCAACATGAACCAGGGGGCGGGTGGCTGAGGATCCCCTCAAAACAAAAGAGAGGGTGAGTGGCAGCTCTAGAGAGCCCTGCTGGCCACTGTCTCACTGCAGCATTTGCCATCAATAATACCATCAAACTTTGCGTTGGTAATGTAAATGGGAATTAATCTTGAAAAGAAGCTTCACAATTTGATAATCTTATTTAGACATATAAAGATTTAAAGTAGAAAAGTTATCGTTGGAATTTTTGGGTAAAAAAATATAAGCTGTAGTAAAAATGGCTTGGACCTATTTCATAACATCCAAAAAGTATATTAAAAGGATTCAGGACACAGAACAGTGGACACTATCCTTTTGGATCAGCTACTCCCAACTTGTTGCCTGTAGTATCAGCCTGGTAAGCTTGATATTGCTTATTAAGAAATAGCAAATGTACTTGACTCACTTAGAAGCCTTGTTAAAGAATGATGTTAGATGTTTCATGTGTTTGAATGTATGCATTTGTATTTAGTACTGTTATGCTAATTCTTTGTAGTAAAGAGACAAAAAGACAAATCTTGTCTGAAAGAGTGTTCTTAAGAAATAGAATTCTGTATTACCCATATCAAGAGTAAAAGTACTGAGCCTACTCTTAGACATCTGGTTTTAGGAGAAATCTGACTGTATACACAGTAAACAGGTAATCAGTAGATGCCAGTGTACTGACAATATAGTTTGAGAGAATCTCTGATGCCACAGTGGGTCGCTTCAGTAAGTGTTTCCAATAGCAAGAGGGACTCCGAGGCTGTTGTGATTGCAAGTATTACCATTCAGCTATAACAGGCAAATCAAAGTTATTTTGGAAAGTTGAAAATGATCAGAACTCAGAATTGATCCAAGATAAAAATCATCTAATCCACCCAGGTCTGCCACAAAAACATTTTCTTTCCAATTTTAAAATCTGGATTTCCCCAAAGAGACAATTTGGCATGGGAAAATGGATCAAACTATAATTGGCGTGAAATTGTATGCCACACGTCTCTGCCAAAGTTGTGGGTGGAGCCCTGTCCACCTTAATATGCCAAGAACCTAGTACCATCCATTTGGAGAGAGGCTGCAGACAGGAAGATTTCAAAACTGACCAAGGTGGAAAATCAGATCTAAGTGGAAAAGACCAAAATTTAGTACAGGTTAGCAAATAAGCCCAATGATACGTAGCAAGAACTGGAAAGCCAAACCCACTTTCTTCAACTGGGAGTTGCATCCTTTTCAAATATATTTTTGGTGGAAAGGAACCACCAAAATTTGCAAAACCAAGCACTGAGCTTTTAGAAGTATTTGCCAGGTATAAGTAAAGGAATCCCAAGTAAAACATAAACAATTTGAGGTACAATATTCATATTAAAGGCACAATCCTATGGAGATAGCCATCAGTCTCTGAATTTGGAGGCTGACGACTATCCAGTGCAGGGCAGCTGGAGCACAGAGGCGATCTTTACTTTCGTGCTCTGGCCACCCTGCATTTCTGGCTAGAGAGACAATATCGCCTGTCTAGCCAGGGAGCTTCAGAGCGGGAGGGGCGGAGGCTGCATGGCACATAGGAAGCTGTGTAATGCAGCTCCTGCAGTCTCCTCCCTGCCCCCAGGACTGCCCCCTTTTCCTTGTCTCTATGCTTGGTTTCTGAGCACAGAGACATAGCCAGTGCGGAGAGAGAATGCTGCTGTTAGGGGGTGGGGAACACAGTTTCTGGAAACTGAGGTTAAAGCCCTGGCTCTGACTTCATTTCCCAGAAACCGAAAAATCCTATGACCCTCTAGAAAGTGTCTAGTGAGCACAAGCACAACTTTAAAGATGCCCACCTGTCTATATCTTGTGAAATATAATTGATCAACTTATTTAAATTTAGCTTGATCGTTTGATATATATATCTCTGGGGTGACTTCCGGCTGGAGCCAATGTCGCCCTGGCAGCATTCCGTGGAGCCTCTGCAGGACGCTATCTCAAACAGCTTTTTAAAAGGTTGAAGAACCTTTTTATCTCTCCCCTGGAATTAAAAGGGGAGGCAAAGAGTGCATCTGGATGAAGTCTTGGAAGATTAGTCCTCTCTGCGAAGGAGCAGGGGCTGGATTCCGAGACCAACCTTCCAGAGCTTAAACATTGCTCAAAGTTGTTTTGAAACTTCTGTCTTAATAGGAGAAATCAGAGCTGACATGCTCCATTGTAGTTTATGGATTAAGAAATACCAACAATATCTGAGGAATGGTTTAAGAAATACTAACAATATTTGAGGACCTGCGAGATCTGTTTGAAGAGAAGAGTGGCTACATCAAGGAGAAAAAAAGTAACTGGATCTCCGCTTTACCCCCCCCCCCCCCGGTACCTCCTCTGGCAAAGGTTTTGAAAACCAAAGAGATATAGGGGAATTACTTGCTCTGATAAAAACTTTGTCTTCGCAATTTGCTGAACAGGCTAAGAGGTTGGATACAATCCAAAATTCCATCACCACCCTGCAAGGGGCTGTGGATTTAATCAACACTTCTTGGCAAAAAATGGAGGCGAAGGTTAACGAGCTGGAAGATCGAGTTGCAACAAATGAAACTGCGTCACAAGCTTTTTTCAACAATTTCTCTGTCAGAATTTCTCAACTGGAGGCTTTTACGCGCAGGGCAAATGTATGTATCACTGGTATTAAAGATCTACCTAGTGATGTAAATTTGTCAACTTTTGTAGATAAGCTTTTGCATGAGATACTCCCTGTGCCATCTGATTATTTCCTTGATATTGAGCAGGCATTCTGTGTTCCAAATGCCAAAGGGACTGGTCATACCATTATAGTCCAATTTTCAAGAATCTCCACAAAAAATTATATCCTGAGTTTGGCAAGAGGGGGCAGAAATATTTTTTGGAAACGGGATAAAGTTATGTTATTTCTGGATTACACCAAAGAAGTTACTGATAAAAGAAGGCAATTTATCAAGGGGAAAAATCTGGCAAAACAAATGAACTTACAATATCACTTAAAATATCCTGCTACATTTTGCATTTTTTCTGAAGGTCAGATGAAGAAGTTTCTAAATCACAAAATGGCGGAGGCGTGGATAAATGGAAAAATGCGTGAGATTTCTGTCCCAGCCCCATGAACTGGAATCTACAAACATGTTTTGTTAACTGCTCATGTTTAGTCTGTAAGATTTAGGCTAGGCCAGAGATAATTGCTCATATATAGATCTGTCTTCTTTCTCTCATTTTTTAAAAAATCCTTTCTCTTTAAAACTGATACAATATATTGTACTTAAACCTACTGTTTGAGGGTGTATAGAAATGTGCACACTCATTTATATAGTACAAAATACATTAGTGATTGCTGTAAGGTTGTTTTTATCATATAATATAAAATTTATTAGTGATTTGTTAATATTATTATTTATCCTTTTTAATTTCCTTTCTTTTTATTACTATTATCATTATTATGAGACTGGTTAGTAAGATTCTTGGCTGGTTAAATTATTAAGCTTTATAATTACATGTTAACTGTAGGGCAATATATGGTTACTGGAAATGAATTGTAGGCCTGCTTCCTTGTTATAAGATTAATGATAGAATATTTAAATATAAGGCTGATTATCTATGCTGTATTGAATTGTAATATTGCCAGTGTTATAGGTTTAATTCTTAAGTAGAATGGGATTCGAAGTTGGTGTGTAATGGATCTTTTTTCTTCTTTCTTTTCCTTCTTCTGTTTTCTGTTTTCTTTTTTCTTTCTCTCTTTTTCTCCTTTTTGTTATTGCTATGTCCTCCTAAGAATACTGTATTGTTGGGAAACTGTAGTTACTGATTAGGTTGTTGGTATTGTTTATTCCATTTAAAAAGATACAAATAGAATAAAAAGTATTTTTAAAAAAAAAAAAAAAGAGAGAGAGAGAGATATCTCTGGGGATAAGTATTCCCAAATAGGTAATAAAATCTGGGCACTGTTGAAATTGCTACTTAGCTAATACACACTAGAATGTACCCTATCTCTGGTCAGCATCATTTCCATCTTTGACCAATTAATTGAATAGCCAGACAAATCACCAAAAATATTAATCAGTTTCATCAAAGCTGGAACAGATGACTGGAGTTTCAAAATAAACAGCAAAAGATCATCAGCATAAAAGATAATTTAAAATTCTAAATCATCATGTACCAAACCATGAATACTACTATTCTGTCTTAATAGCACATGCCAATGGTTCCAAACATAAATCGAATATCAATGGAGAAAGCGGACATCTTTGTCTAGTGCCCTGCCCAAGTAAAAAAAAAAAAAGCCGAAAGTAACCTGTTGGTCATAACTCTAGCTCTTGGGGCTGAGTATAGAATTTTAACCCATTTGAAAAATTCTGTAGGAAAGCCGAAATTAGTCAACATAGAAAAATAAATTTCCAGTGAATTTTGTCAAAGGTCTTTTCTGCATCCAAAGAAACAACGGCCGCCTGGTCAGTTCTTTCAGAATTTAGGGCACCCAGATGAACAGCTAATCTAACATTATCAACTCCCTATCTATTTTTAATAAATTCCACCTGGTGTGGTTGAACCAGTGTTGCAATGACATCTTGCAATCTATTGGTCAAAATTGCCATTAATATTTTAATACCTGCATTAATTAATGGTATAGGTTGATAGTTAGCACAGTAGGTATGATCCTTGCCAGGCTACTGTGTAGGAACCACAGTAATGCGAGCATCATTTAACGATGAAGATAGGGAGCCCAATTCAAAAATATGATTATAAAGGTGGTACAGCTTTGGAGCTAAAGTGCTGAAAAATGTTTTGTACCACTCAATTGGAAGTCCATCTGAACCAGCTGATTTCGCAGTATTTATATTCGTAATTGCTGTCATAATTTCCTCCAAATTCAAAGGACCCCACAAAACCTGTTGTTGTGAGGAATCTAAGCATGGAAGGTTAATGTGAGAAAAAAGTGTCCATATCCTGCTCCAGTATTTCACTACAAGAGCTATAGAGAGCAGTGTAAAACTTTAAAGATTGAGAGTTTATAAGAGAAGTATATATTGTGTTATTCTCATCTTCGATAACTGAAATAACATTTCAGTGTTTCTGCTGTTTGAGATGATGTGCTTGATCTTACTTGGACATTCGCTGTTTTCCCAATATGCATGTCATTAGCAGATCAAATCAAATTCCGTCTGCTGTGAAAGAATATTGTTCAACTCATGGTTAGCATCCTGATAAAGTTGCGTAGTAGAGGAAATGGCACACTGAGTTACAAGAGATTTTACCTTCTTATTTAAATACACCTGTTGAATTTGTTTTAATTTTTTTTTTGTAAGAAGCATAAGCAATAATTCAGTCCTGAGTGCAGTCCTGCACTCAATGGTGCACGAACCAGTCGCATCCTCATTAGTTTAAAAATACTCCCATCAGTTCAGCTAACATCTGAGTTTTAAACTTCTCACCTTTAAGAAGAGAAACATTAAGGGTGCAATCCCATTGAAATAGATGGTTACCTCTGACTTCCTCTGAAGTTGGAGGTGACTGCCTATGTAATGCAGGGTGGCTGAAGCATGAAGGAGAGGATTCCTTCCATGCTCTGGCTGCCTTGCAGTTTTCCTTAGATGCCTGATTTCAGGTGTCTAAGCACAGCTTCGAGGAGTGGGCAGGGACAGGGCTGGAGACCGCATAGGAAGCTGCCTAAAACAGCTTTCACAATCTCCTCCCCTCCCCACCCCCAGGAATGCCCCTTTTTTGCCCTTTCTGTGCTCCATGGACAGGCAAGGCAGGGCAGTCTCCATCGTTCTCTCCACACTGTCTACGAGCTCGGAGCTGGGAAACCAAAAAATCCTATCTCCCCAAGACACTGTCTGGGGGACATAGGATTGCTCTAAAGTGCCAAAGACCACGGGCCCTAGGGGTATCTGAAAACTCCAGGCATACTGGGGCATTCCAGCTCTTGCTGTCTAAACTGTGATAGTACTCAAGTTTGGCTATGTATTGCTGACTTAATAGATTTGGGTAAAAAATTGTCTTGTGTAATATATAAATAATTTACATGTTTTATGTTAATTCAGGAGCCCAGTTTGGCAATTTGTATTGGCGAAAACAAACTAGATCTAAAATAATGGCTAAGAAAATGTAGGACAAGATCTCATGTATATATGTGGATCATGATCCTGGCAAGTATATGTAAAATACGTGTCAAAGATCCCTGTCAAAATCATGAACAGCAAACATGAGGGATTGTAATGTCCAACATAGTTCTTATCCATTATCCTAGATCTTGTTTATTTTCCTTCTTTCAATTTGTCAAAACTCTGCTCCTTTCAGATGTTTTGCATCTGTCAATTATATTGTGGGCGTTTTTCTGGGTTTTTTTATGGTTTTGTGCATCTAATTCCAGAGTATTTCATTTCAGAAAAATATTGTCCATCTCCAGGATTTTTGAACAACGGAGCTGTTTCTTCAGATAATACAGAATACATAATTGGCTCAACAGTTACGTTTGTTTGTTTTAGAGGGTAAGGCTAAATGCTAAAAGAGTGCCAGATGATATTTTAAATTTACTTTTATTCTATTTTTTTCCAGGAAGTTTTACTAAAATTGACAATGCTCTGTAACTAAAACTAATCTACTCCAGCTCAGGTTAGAAGAACAATCTAAACATATATATGACTTTTAAAAAGAATGTTTATCTGAACTTGAGTAATGAACATTTGTCTTAATGTAGAATCTGTAGTGTTTATACCAAAAGTAAGTTTCAACTCAATCTGTAGCTTTGTGAAATGTGGTCTCAAGAATTCCTGTACCTGGATTTAGAAGTTACATTACCTAGCGTTATTTGTGTGGTTATTCTGAAAGTGGGAGTAGAAGAAAAAGGCTGTTATGCGAGCCATCTCTATGGGATATTCATTCATTCAATGAATAATTGGCATTTGGAAGCTGGAATAAGGTACAGGTACACTGAGGCAGTGTATGATTCCTCTGTGCCAGTAAAACTACTGGATTTTGTTGCTTGTTCCCTAGGTACCATTTATCAACATGAAAAAGTGGAACATTTTTGTTTTGAGTTTTAGATTCTATAACCATCTCTATTTCTTCTTTTATATTACCTTAGCTGTTGTTGCATTGATTGCTAAGACATAGCATTCTGGGGATGAATAATTTTTTTAACTAAATCAATCCCAAATAATGCAAATGCTCTGCGGTCCATATATTATGGCTCTCCGTAGTATCCATGTATTATTTTTTCTTAGCCAGCTGTAAAATGTGGCATCACCATGATACTACAAAAGTATTAGTATTATATGCATTTTTAAAACAGTTATCAGTTTCATCAGACTGAATGAAGTTAGCTGTTAATTTGTGATTCATATCATAGCTTTGGGGTATTTTTTTTCCTTTTTAACTATTAAGGCTGATTTTTTATTCCTCATGCACATATAGGGTTGGATCCAGGGTCTGCCTTCTGCAAGAGAAAGAAACCTTCCACCTGATTTTGGGGGGTTCTGCCCCTCCCCCACACACCATGTAGCATTTTCAGGGGGCTGGAGGGGCTGCTGTGGGAAGAAGGGGTGGAGAAGTCTACTTCACCAAGTGTGTTGATCCAGCTTAAATCCGGATTTATAATATATATTATAAAATGTTTCTTAAAGTCTCCCAATATTATACAACATTTACATTTTTGTCTATGTAAGGATTGGGGCTGCTGTATTTTAGTTATAATGCTTAACTTCCAACTGCTTATGACTACAAACTTTTACTCTTCGTAATACTTTTCTAAGAATGCAATCCTATGCATATGTATATGGGCGTAAGCTGCATTGAACTCAGTGGGACTTACTTCTGAGTAAACATGCATGGTATGAGGCTGTAAAACACACCAAATGTTTATTTAACAAAAGGTTTTCTACCAAACATTATGCAATCTCTGAATTTTTAATAACCAAAATTTTATTATAAAGAATTTTTGCCATTTCAAAATGATTGCTTTTCTAATGTTTTAAAGTGCTAGTTGGAGCTAGGAGCCCCATTAAGAGAGGGAGATAAATATCTAGCTCTACCCTGCATAATTTTCCCCCTTACTCATTTTTTGAAAAACAACAACAAAGGTAGCCATGTTGGCCATAATTTTTTTTTTCAAACTCCTTATAGTGTATGCCAACTCAAAGATTACAAAAATGTGCAAACTTTTGAGATCTCCAGATCTCTTGCCAGGAGGCAAGACATTACAAGAAGCAGGTTGGCAAGGGGGGCAGGGAGGGCACAGGGATTTTTTTAAAAAAACTGACTATGCAGACAGCCTGACTACAACAACTGGTCAGCCTCCCCCCCGCTTCACCCCCCGCTTCACCCCCCGCTTCACCTGCTTTTTGTAACATCTTGCCTAATGAAGAGATCGTGAGAATGCGAAAATTTGGATTATATTTTTTGCTATGTTTTGGATTATATTTTATAATAAATTTATATATTATAAATCCATATATTATACTAAATGGATGTTGGCACGCCTTTTTTGAGGCATGCATTTCCTCTCAGTTCAAGCCAACAGTTTGTATTGTTAGAATTGAAGGTGTTTGTTCTATCTGAACTGGACCAGAGAGAGAGAGAAATTGAGGTCAGACTGGCATTTCCACTCCTCCTGCTAGCTCCAAGTTGTAAATATAAGATTATTGGTCTCTGCCCCCACCAAAATATTCCTCTTTCAGAGTGACTTGCCCAGCTTTTAGATTTTCTGGTAAGCATCTAAACAATAGTAAACTTCAAAAATTTCTGGAGCCTCCATCATTATAATTTCATTCATTTGAGTCAGAGAGGCGGGAAGGTAAGCGCTCCTAACGTGGGAGAGGCAGTTGCCGTATTGGCCATGGCGAGTACATTTGTGTATTTTTGAGAAAGCTAGATACCCATCTTTTAGTTTGGGTACATACGTTTTCCTATGTGTTATAGCTTGCCCTTTGTTGTAAATATGCTAAGAAAAGCCTCTGTATAAACAGACATCCTAGTTTTTATGCCTTCATTCTACTTGTAGCAAGCCATATCCCAAGATCTCTAAGCTGCTGGTATGATTTTTTTTGGTGTCTTGTACATTTAGGTTCAGATTAATTGGCTCCCGTGGTAGCAGATGTGAGAGTCGTGGAATATATGCTAGATGGAATAATTCATTTCCCCGTTGTGAGAGTAAGTAGATTGAATCATACTTTAAATGATTTTTTGATTATTAACAGCATAGTCTTATGCATATTTTCTTGGAAGTCAGTCCCACTATGGTCAGTAGGGGCTTAACTGCCAGCTAAGTGTATACAGAGTTGCTTTACGTCATACATCTGTTTGGTAGGATTTGACTGTAAATTTGCTTTAGAGTTAGTAAATTCATGCATTAAAATGCACTTTAAATATATAGTATAATATGCATGCTATATTAGTTAAGGAAATAAAAAGTGTGAAAGATCTAGTTTTTACCTGTTGTTATTTTAAATGCTATTGTAAAGATCTGAGTGAGGTCTCTGAGTGTGTAACTGATCAAGATATATCTAAATTATATAAGTATATACGTAGGTCCATGGGTCTATGGGAAAATGTATTTTACCCAAAGGTAATGGGAAAGGGTTCTTATTGTTGTTAAGAGATTTGTGGTTTGTACTCTGTTTATGCTCTGGAGCTAATTTATACAATACTAACTTCCCAGGTTAGGTTTATATGACAACTGTAGACAGGAGCACAGAGAGAATGTCTCTTTAAAAGTACATGTCTTGACTTTCATCATTTTGAAGTGCCTGTTAGACAGAAATATGTAAGTGAAAGCAGATTCTAGTCTAGAAATTTCTAGAAAAGCATTTACTAGAACTTCCAGGGTAAACAGGTGAGGCTCTGGGTGTAATAATGACTTTTTAGAGAGTATCTGGCATCTGACAGAGACATCCTGAAGCATCTGGACCCAAGTCAGAGCAGGGTAAGGAGAAGGTGGTTGTAAAAAACAAAACAAGAAATCTGTCTGTCTGTCTTTCTGTCTCTCTCTCTCTCACTCACACACACACACACACACACACACCCCTACACCTACACCTACCTGCTATCCCTCCTTGGACAGCAAAACTGTTTGAAGGAACAAAAAAGTCATAAATGCTTGAGGCCTCGCTAGAGCGAGAAGCCTTGGCCTGTTGCATGCAAAACAGCTCAGACCCAGAACAGCAGACCGGGATGATGGTGAGCAGAGAGCACTTTCTCTTCAATCTCTGCTCCCACCCCCTTGCCCCCATGGAAAAAGCAGATGTACCCATTCCAAATTTAAGGCAGTGAGGTACGGAGATAGAGGTGACATGGACACTCTTCCCAATTGATAAGATAATTATATTGGGCCCAGATTCAAAATGAGAGAGCAGAAAGGTAGGGAATAGGCAATCTCTTCTTAACCCCCGTAGACAAGGTCTGTGGAGCCACTCTAGTGACAAAAAATATCCCCACAAAAGGGCACAAAGCTGAGTCCTGGGACATGAAGCACACCACAGTGATCGCTAGAAAACTGAACGAAGAGCTGTACTTCTCTTGCATGTTTACATTTTTTAAAGAGGTTGCCAAAAATACAAAATTCTATAAGGCAGGAGTAGATCCATCAGACAAGAAATGTGTGCCTCCATGTATAAGATAAATTTGAGAGTGGAGGCAGCGGAGATTTGGATGTCAAATACAGAAGGCCCGGCAAGAGATGTAGAAGCTAACCAACAGGCCGACAACTGACTGCCTTACAAGACTACAAAAGAGAAAATAGATTCTAAGTTATGTAAAAAAGAAGAAGAGAGAGTAGATGTGGCATTGTGTTGTAGTGTGGTGTAGTGGCAAGAGTGTTGGACTAAGAGCCGGGAGATCCGGGTTCTAGTCCCCACTCGGACATGGAAGCTCACTGGGTGACTTTGGGCCAGTCACAGACTCTCAGCCCGACCCACCTCACAGGGTTGTTGTGAGGATAAAATGGAAAGGAGGAGGATAATGTAAGCCGCCTTGGGATCCTTGCAAGAGGAAAAAAGGCGGGGTATAAATGCAATAAATAAATAAATAAATAAATAAATAAATAAATAAATAAATAAATGCATTCCTATAAGAAAGGCACAGTCATAACAAATGGATTATACTCGGCACCCTTTCCATTGAGATACGTTGTTCCCCAGGGTTCCCCACTTTCCCTAATGCTTTCTGATATAGCTCTGGAGGCTCTAGTCTGAACTATTAGACAGGCTCAGGCATTTGAAGGCATAGATATTGAAGGTCTGAGGCACAAAATAGTACTTTACATAGATGCCTTAATATTTCTGACAGACGCAGACATCTTCATTCCCAAACTTATATCTCTGATTATTCATCTTGGCGCCCTCTCAGGATACAAAAAATAATTGGCAGAAGTCAGAAGCCCTGCCCATGGGAGAAGCCCCTGCAATAATCACTTCACAGACTGGCCATTTGTATGGAAAAAGAAAGTTTAAAACATATGGGCCTCTCTATACCAAAATAATTAGAGATGCAGTTAAGCTTAACTTAGAGAAAAATACTATGAAGGTAAAAGTGGACCTGGACACTTTGTTGACAATGCCACTAAGTCTAGGGGTAGGATCAAAATTCTAAAGATTGGTTTCTTGGTTCGATTGGTTTATTTCCTGAAAGGAGTCCCCTCTCACAATTCCTCAAAAATACTTCAGTCATGTATATCAACTGTTTAAAATGTTGCGGGGGACAGCCTCAGCTTCAGACTATACTTCAAATACTCACAAGTGCAACTGTGGCTTTAAGCTCTCCAACTGGCAAATCTATCACAGTACATACCTGATTGCTCAAGGCAAAATTTTGGCTAAAAGTTTCAGATCATTACTTACCAGAATGGGCTAGAATAGAAGTGGCCAATGTAGCTGTGCTGCAGAGCTGTACTATGCTGGTCTCAGATTTATTTAGATGCCCTGCACATTACACTCCCACAAGATAGGCCACCAGGCAGGTTTGGAAAGCAATAGCCAACCAGCTTCAATTTAACCGGTTTATATATAAGCTCACCATCTCTGGCAAACTGTATATCTTGATAATCAACAGAAAAGAAATGTGGAAAACTTGGGTCGACAAAGTAGGGATGTCAGAGAAATCCGCCACGGACTCCGGAGGCTGGATTCTATTGAATCCGGCTTCATTGGGGTCCGTGGCGGAAAGGATCCCTTACCTTCACCTCCCCGCGGAATCCTCCCTGGCCGGATCCTCCCCGCTGGCGGCTCCGGAGCACGAGCGATACGGCCGCCATTGCCGTGCTGTATTGCTGGCTGAAGCTGACTCCGGACGCAAATGGCGTCCACTATGCCATTTGCGGCCATAAAGCTCTTAGATTAAGCTAAATGCAGCCGTAAATGCCTGCATTTAGCTTAAAACAAGGGCTTTACGGACGCAAATGGCATCTGCTACGCCATTTGCGTCTGCAGTTTTTCACGCGAGTCAGAGTCAGTCTCAGCCAGTGATAAGGAATGCCGATGGCGGCTGTATTACTGGTGCTTCAGAGCTGGCTGGCAGCTCTGCGGAATTGCTGCGGAGCTGACCAGCCAGCGAGGCTTCCGGGGGGAGGGACAGATCGCCTCCCCCCATGGGTGGATTCCCCTCCGGAGCAGCAGGTAGGGAATCCGCCCATTCCTACAACAAAGGCATCTATTTTCTATCACAACTCCTCAACAAAAAACACGTTGATGCCCTTTGGATTGTTAAATTTTGCTTTCCTCCCCCAGTGGCCTGGCAATATCTACAACTTAAATTCAATGGCCTGGGTCACACATAACGACAACCCATAATATGGGTTGAATGTGGGCTATTGAATCGTGGGTTGTTGTTAGCTATGAGTTGTTAACCACAAACAACCCTGGAAGAGAACCTATGGTTTGTTGTTGGGTTGTGAACTCTGGTTTGTTCATGGTTAACAACACATAGTTAAACCATAGTTTAGGGTTTGCATGTGACAACCCATGATTCAACAAGCCATAGGTCTGGTTGGCACATAATGACATCCTGAAGTATTTATTTTATTTATTTATTATTAAATTTATTAATCGCCCATCTGGCTGGTCACCCAGCCACTTTGGGCGATGTACAACATACAATAAAAACAGTTTAAAGCAATAAAATTCTACAATAAAAACATTTTCTAAAATACCCTAACCCACCCCAAATGCCTGCCTGAACAACAACGTTTTTAATGCACGACGGAAGCTCATTAAAGAGGGGGCATGACGGAGTTCCCTAGGGAGGGAGTTCCACAGAGTGGGGGCCACCACAGAAAAGGCCCTCTCCCTCGTCCCCACCAGTGTAGCTGTCCTGGCTGATGGGACAGAGAGAAGGCCATCCGAGGCTGATCTTGTTAAGTGGCCTGTCTGGTGCTGCTGGAGGCGCTCCTTAAGATAGGCTGGGCCGGAACCATATAGGGTTTTAAAGGTCAAAACCAACACCTTGAATTTGGCCCGGAAAACCACTGGTAACCAGTGCAACTCCTTCAGCACTGGAGTGATGTGATCTCGCCGGCGGCTACCTTTAATCAGGTGAGCCGCCGCGTTCTGTACCAGCTGCAGTTTCCGAACCGTCTTCAAGGGTAACCCCACGTAGAGCGCATTACAGTAGTCTAAACGAGAGGAGACCAGGGCATGTACTACCGATGGGAGCAGATGGTCGGGAAGGAAGGGGCGCAGCCGCCGTATCAGATGGAGTTGATACAGCGCTGTCCGGCTCACAGCTGACACCTGAGCCTCCATGGACAGCTGGGAGTCCAAAATGACCCCCAGGCTGCGGACCTGGTCTTTCAAGGGTAGCCGTACCCCATTCAACACCAGGTCAACATCCCCTAGCCTCCTCTTGTCT
Source organism: Heloderma suspectum (assembly GCF_057233095.1). Classification (NCBI taxonomy): domain Eukaryota; kingdom Metazoa; phylum Chordata; class Lepidosauria; order Squamata; family Helodermatidae; genus Heloderma; species Heloderma suspectum. The sequence continues at coordinate 253,735,915 of NC_139461.1, forward strand.
CCCACCAAAAGTACCTCGGTCTTGTCAGGGTTCAGCTTCAGCCTATTCCTCCCCATCCAGCCACTCACCGTCTCCAGACATTTGGACAGGGATTCTACAGCCAACCGTGGTGAAGATTTAAACGAGAGGTAGAGCTGTGTGTCATCCGCATATTGATGACACTGCACCCCAAACCTCCTGATGATAGCCCCCAGCGGCTTCACATAAATGTTAAATAGCATCGGGGAGAGGATGGAACCCTGTGGCACCCCACAAGTAAGTGGCCACGGGTCCGAAACCTCCTCTCCCAGTGCTACCCTCTGGTACCTGCCGGAGAGGAAGGACCGGAACCACCGCAATATGGTGTCCCCAATGCCCAACCCCTCCAGGCGGTCCAGGAGGATACCGTGGTCAACGGTATCAAAAGCCGCTGGGAGGTCGAGGAGAACAAGGAAGGAGCATTCACCCCTATCCAGAGCCCTCCTCATATCATCTACCAAGGCCGTTTCTGTCCCATGCCCAGGCCTGAAGCCCGACTGAAATGGGTCTGGATAATCAGTTTCTTCCAAGTGTGCCTTCAACTGCACCGCCACCACCCGTTCAATCACCTTGCCCAAAAATGGCAGATTTGAGACTGGGCGAAAGTTGTTCAAAACTTGAGGATCCAAGGAGGGCTTCTTTAAGAGCGGTCTTATCACTGCCTCCTTGAGGGCTGATGGCATCACTCCCTCCTCAAGGGAGGCGTTCACCACCGCCTTGATCCCCTCACCCAGTCTCTCTCTGCAGCTCATAATAAGCCAAGATGGGCAAGGATCAAGTAAGCAGGTGGTCGGCCGTACCGATGAAAGCACCTTGTCCACTTCATCAGGAGGAAGAAGCTGGAACCGATCCCACAAAACCGGTTTGCCACAGGCCGCCTCTTGCTCACTAACTGTATCCACAGCGTGCAGAGTAACACACCTAATCTGATCAATTTTATCTGCAAAGTGCCTTGCCAAGGCCTCACAGGAGGCTTTAGAATGCTCTAGTGGTTCCGGAGCCACAGGACCGACCAGGCTCCAGACCACTTGGAACAGCCTCCTGGGACAGCACTCTGCAGACGCGATGGAGGCAGCATAATATTCCTTTTTTGCTGCCTTCACCGCCACGTGATAGGCTGAAGATACAGCTCTAGCTCGTGTCTGATCGTCTTTGGAGCAAGACTTCCGCCACCGGCGCTCTAGCCGTCTCACCTCCTGTTTCAGAGCTCGTAACCGCGGATTGAACCATGGTGCAGTCCGAGCCCAGTTCAGGGGGAGAGGGCGTTTCAGAGCCACCTGATCTAATGCCCCAGTGATTGCGGCATTCCAGCCACCCACCAGGGTCTCGACCGAGTGGCCGTTGGCATGCCCCAGAGAATCCCCAAGCGTGTTCAGGAATCCATTTGGATCCATAAGACGCCTGGGGCGGACCATTTTAATGGGCCCTCCACCCCTGCAGAGGGGTTGTGGAACCGAGAAGTCCAACGTCACCAGATAGTGATCTGACCATGACAAGGGGGTGGTGGATATACCCCCGACTTCCAGATCACTCCCCGCTTCTCCAGAAACAAACACAAGGTCTAGTGCATGACCGGCTACATGGGTGGGCCCAGTTAGAATATGGTGCAGCTCCCAGGAGGCCATGGTCTCCATGAAGTCCCGAGGTGCTCCTGTGAGGATGGCCTCCGAATGTACGTTGAAGTCCCCCAACACCAGTAAGTTAGGGGACTGTACACGCACATCAGAGACCACCTCAAGCACCTCGGCCAGGGAGTCAGTCGTGCAGCGGGGTGGACGGTACACGAGCAGAATCCCCAGACTGCCCTTCGGGCCCAAAGCATGGGTTGAGTATATGGTTGCCATTGAGTCGTGGGTTGCTGTTACATGCAAGCCCTGCTGTATGGTTTAACTATGGGTTGTTAAGTACAAACAATCCAGGAAGAGAACCCGTGGTTTGTTGTTGGGTTTTGAACCATGGGTTGCTTGTGGTTAGCAACCCATAATGAACCATAGTGCAGGTTTCGCATGTAAAGACAACATAGGGTTCAATGACAACCCATACTCAGCCTGTACTCTGGATTGTTATTATGTGTGAACCAGGTCAGTCTCAACCCTGAAACAGTACTTTGGGTTGTTGTTACCTGTGAACCAGCTAGCAAATTTCACCCCTGATGTGCTGACACTCTAGGCATCCTAGACTTACTTCAGATATCACAGGATGTGATAAATGTATAAGACCAACAAATTCTTGTATGGCTTATTTGGGATACCTTTGCTCCGAACTTGGACCCACTGAAGATTAAATGGAATGCAGAGTTAGAAACTAAACTGAAGCCCTCTTATTGGAAAGCAGGCTTGAAATATATCAGACCATCTAACATAGACCTCAGTCTACAGCTTATACAGCAAAAGATTTTATACAGAGCAGGGATGCCAGAATGATTCACATGCCTGGATGTCTCACAAGAAGGTAAGTGTTAATGCTGTAACAGTACATAGGCTAATCTGTTACCCATATTGGAGAGTCAGTGTGGTGTAGTGGTGAGAATGTTGGACTGGGACTTGGGAGATTTCGATTTTCAGCCATGAAACTCACTAGGTGATTTTGGGCTAGTCACTGACTCTTATCCTAACCTACCTCACAGGGTTGTTGTGAGGATAAAATGGAGAGGAGGAGAACCATTTAAGCTGCCTTAGGTTCCTTATAAGAGGAAAAAATAATTCTGGGCAAATGGGAATTGCCAGAGGGGTGTACTGCCTGGTTTAGTAAGGTGGCACTAACAGCTAAGTACGGTATTCTACAAAACTGGAAAGCAAATAAACCCCCCAATACTATTGGATTCACCTGTTGACCTTAGCTGTCCAAGAAAAGGTGTATTTTATCAAGTTACAAAAAGAAAGTAAATTCTTCAGGTTGGTATGAGGAAGGTATGTCACAATGGGTTAACTCCCTCTACTGCCCAGGAAAAGCAAAGACCATATGATAAGGTTTTATGTAGTCTGCTGGTCCCAAGCTCCTCCCTGACAGTTCGTTCCTGCTTTTTGCCCAGAATAGAGCTTGTTTGTTAGCTATTACAATCTACCTCTTTTCAACTCTTTGACTTTTGATACTTCAGATCTCTTTCTTGACTATTCTTTACTTCCCAGTAAAGAGGCCTGTGCCCAGTAAAGAGGCCTGATTCGGAAAACTTCTATAGCTAAAGAATTTTGGCGGGAACCCTTCCTCTACTGTCACAGTGTGCATGTCCCTAGCGGGTTCCCACTTATTTCCTCAGTTCTCTTTTCGTTACCATTGCGTGTGCCTTGTTAGAGAGCTCTTGCGTTCAGTTGATCTGAAAGTGTATTTTCCCTCTCAAAAGCTGAGTTTTTATTTGATCTTTCTTTCTATCAAGTTTTCTAGCTTGTTATTTCTTTTATTTCCTTCTATTTTTTCACAACTGTCGTGATCGCCCTCATGGGTGATGCTCCCACTCTGGGCCAATCTTTGTCACTTACACCGGCAAAAAGAGTAACAAAGACTAAAGTCTCAAAGCAGGGTACCATTTTGAAAGTGCACCCACTGCAGGGCAAAACTGCCGCCTTCTGACGGCCATTCCCTCTGCTTGTACTGCCTCGGCGAGGGCCGAGTTGTTGAGGCTTTCTCTCATTGTAAAGCTTTCTTGAAGCAAGCAAGAAAAAATGGATCCAATCGGCTGAAAGGCACACTTTGGAATTGGGCACAGGAGTCAGTTGAGGAGCCAGAAGGTATGGCAGGCATGCCAACCTTGCCCTTACACAACCTGCTTGCCGTGGAAGAGCCTGCTCCAGGTCATCATCCCCTCAGCATCATACTCTGCAGAGTACACAAGATACTCCCACTCCAGGCCAATCTTTATCACTTACACTGGAGAAAAGACTAACAAAAAAAGCTAAAGTCTTGAAGCAGGCCAGTCATTCTTCTTCAGAGTTGAGAAGGAAGAAGAAAAAGACTTCGAAAAGGTCACATGATTTTGCTCGAGATCAAGCATCAGGCTCTTTAGCCCCTCTGACTTGCGAAAGAACCTTGCGACTGAGAACGGCTTTTCCCAAGACTCCAACTTGGGATGAAGCGTGCCTTTCCACTCTGACTGCTCAACCCATGTTGGTACAGACTTCTCGGGATTGACAGCAACCATCGGTACTGGCCATGTCTCCCGCTGCTCTGCCAATGCTAGGGATGTTAGAGAATTCTGCCACGGATTCCAGTGAGGCCGGATTCTTTAGATTCTGGCCCCCCAGAGTTCATGGTGGAACGGAGCAATCCCCCCCGCCACCCCGCGAAACTGTCTCAGGACGGACCCTACCTGGTGTCGGCTGTCTGGTCCGTCCGCCGCCCCGGGCTGCGGCCGCAAATGGCTGCCCTGGTCTGCGGCCGCCATTTGTGTCCCTGCATTAGCCGTGATAGGCTATGTAAGTATTTACGTAGTCTATCGCGGCAAAGAGCAGGGATGCAAATGGCGGCCTCTATGTCATTTGTGTCCCTGCCTTTTGCTGTGATAGTTTATGTAAATATATACATAGCCTATGACGGCTAACGCAGGGACACAAATAGCGGCCGCTACGGCGGATGCCATTTGCGGCCGCAGCCCGGCAGCGGACAGAAGTCCAGCTGCGAGTGGGCCTGGCTGGTGGCTCTGCGGACTCATCGCGGAGCGGAGCTGGCCGGGGAGGATTCTGGGGGCAGGGACGAATCACCTCCCCCCCCCCCACGGATGCCCTGGACTGGAATGGGGTAAGTAATTCGTACACCTCTAGCCAATGCCTACGGATACCAATGGCTATACCTGCTGCTCCACAAATGTTATTTTCACCCATTCCAACAGTGAATTCTATGCCAGACAGGGAACCCATTCCAGTAACATCTACATCAGAGGGTCAGATCTGGGATCCATCTCCGTCAGAACTGCCCCCTCAACCACCTCATCAGTACAGGCTTGAGAGTTAGGGTACAGGTCGTGACTGGTGCCCATGCTTGCCTGATTCAGTGTGCTCATTCACCTCTTCTACAAGAGCTCGTGCCCCTGTGGAGTTGATACTGAGAATGGTCTAGATCACCATTTCCTGAGTGTGACAGACATTCCACTTGGGATGTGCAATATAAGAGACCCCAGGATTGGGTTGACTACTGTGATGAGCCTTATGGCCCATACTACCCTAGCCATCCTGATCCTCCCTATTGAGGAAAAGTCGGTACTGACAACAGCTGTCAGCTATGGTATCGAATACCCTGGCTCCATTCATGCCACCTGTCCAAGGACCGCTGCCAGCTCAGCCGCAGGACGTCCAGGCTGCTTTACCATCTGTCCAGCAGCCACGTACAGCTCAGCAACAGAATGTTCTGCCAATTTTACTGCAGCCACACACTGCACAATTACAAACTGCCTTGCCGGCTACTCAGCCACTGGCCTCCCTACAGTTTGGAGCACAGGTTAATACTGGTGATGTTCAACCACTCCCCATGGAACAAAGGGAAGCGCCCACAGCATCAGGTCCCTCCAGGGGAGTTTCCATGTCTGGGACTGAAAGTCACCAGATACCACCTCTCAATCTTTACGCCCTCTTTCCATCTCATCACCAGATGTGATCGTTTGGTCCAGTTAAGCTATATCTCTGTTAGAGAATCTGGGGCAGTTCTTCAACCAGATTTTCAGAATGGCTCAGGCCTTGGGCCTAGAGACTCAGCAGGTTGCCTCCATGGTTCAAGATCCATGATTCAATGCGGTAAATGCAGAATCCCTGAGACCCGTGGCCATTCCTCTACTCCCTGCGTTAGAGGAAACCATTAAACAGTCATGGAAAGCCCCCTCCACTGTGCCACCGATATCTAATTGGTGGGAATGTATCACCTACAAGAGGCAAATACTGAATACTTATTCAAACATCCAGCCCCAATCTTGATAGTTGTTGAAGCAGCACAGGGCAAGGCCCACAGAACATATTCTTCTCCAACTGACAAGGAGGGCAGATGCCTTGATTTACTTAGGAGGAGATTATATTCCTCTGCTGCTATGGGCCTGAACATATCGAATTGCCAGGAGGCGATGTCTGGATACCAGTTACTACTATGGCACAAGGTTAGTCATCTCCTCGAGCATCTTCCTTTTTTATATATAATAATTTTTTTTTAAAGAAAACAACAATATAAACACAATATACATACACTAAAATATCTCTTAAGAATCTACCTTTGGCTCCCCTTATACAACAAATGCTTATTATTATTCTCTACTTCTTTTCTTAGTTGTATAACATACATTGAGTTCACAGACATCTCATTTCTCTCCTAATTTTTAACAACAACAACAAAAAGGAGAACTAACCATCTCAAAGTTCAAAATCCACATACATAGATATAATTTTTCTCTGTTTCTTGTACAAATTCTATAAAAGGTTTCCAATCTAACATTAATTTAGTTGTTGATCCTTCTTTAATTATAATAAGTTTTGCCATCTCTGCCAGCTCTATCACTTTCATGATAAAGCCAAATTGTCCATCAATTCAAAAAATCTTTTAGGTAATTTCCCTTGATTGCTCTTTATTTTTTCGATATTCTATCCATATGAATGGGGTGCATTCACCCCATTCCAGTCTCCCATTAAACACCAACTGTCAAAAGTTAGATCCATGAGTTTGGATAAGAGATCCTCATACAATTCTGCTTTGTGGTCATTAGGTGCATAAACCCCTAAAATCAACGTTGATACACCATTCAGTGTAATTTTAACTCCCACAAAACGACCTTGTTCATCTGACAATACTAATTTCGGTCCCAAATGTGACTTAATATATAAAACTACTCATTTTTCTTTTTCTGGCTTGCAGTTATAAACTCTTCACCTAAATTTTTATTAATTAAATATTTGGTATCTTCTTTCTTAATATGAGTGTCTTGTAAGCATATTATATCTTGTTTCTATTTTTGTAAATAATAAAATATTTTCTTTCTCTTTTGAGGAGCATTTGCCCCATTAATGTTCCAAGTTAAAAATTTGTAATCCATTTTTTGAGAAATATAAGATTAAGATACATTCTTAATTTCCACCTGCTGCACCCTGAGTGCCATCATCTTCTTGCACATCAGGTTGTAGGTCTGTCGAATCTTTTCCATAAGTTTGAAGGAACTCTCTTGCTTTTTGAACTGAGTTCAACTTACATTCAGGGCCAGAAATATTGGAACAAGGATAACTGTTTTGGCAGTTGGCCTGTGAACACCACCACACTGAAGTTGAAAGGAAACACACCCAGATGGGAGCCGAGTCAGGACTTTCAGCTGTAATTCAAGGGGTTTGACAAAAGTGGGGCACTAACCATTCGGGAAGGACAGCCAGTGGCATACACACACCCCCATCGTTGGTGGCTCATAAGTAATGGAACAAACCAACATCATTTCAAACTTAAGAATTGCCTTTAATACCTGGATGAAAATCCTTTGCAGTCAATGACTGCCTGAAGTCAGGAACCCATGGACATGACCAAATGCTGAGTTTCCTCCCTCGAGATGCTTTGCCAGGCCTTTACTGCAGCTGCCTTCAGCTGCTGCTTGTTTGTGGGTCTTTTCTGTCTTCAGTAAGTAAAAAGCATGCTCTATTGGGTTGAGATCAGGTGATTGACTTGGCCATTGAAGAACATCCCACTTCTTTGCCTTGAGAAACTCTTGAGTAGCTTTTGCTATATGTTTTGGGTCATTATCCATCTGCAATATAAAGTGGTGTCTTATCAGTTTGGCAGTATTCGGCTGAATCTGAGCAGAAAGTATAGCCCTATACACTTCAGAATTCATCCTGCTGCTTTTATCAGCAGTTGGGTCATCAATAAACACCAGTGACCCGTTTCCATTGGCAGCCATACATGCCCATGCCATAACATTGCCTCCACCATGTTTGACAGATGATGTGGTATGCTTTGGATCATGAGCTGTTCCTTTCCTTCTCCATACTTTTCTCTTCCCATCATTGTGGTACAAGTTAATCTTGGTTTCATCAGTCCAAAGAATCTTACTCCAGAACTGGGCAGGCTTTTTTAGGTGTTTGCTGGCAAAGGCTAATCTGGCCTGTCTGTTCTTGAGCATTACCAGTGGTTTGCACCTTGTTGTGAAGCCTCTGTATTTACATTCATAAAGCCGTCTTCTTGACTGTAGATGTTGACAATGACATGCCTACCTCTGCAAGAGCGTTCTTGACCTGGCTAGATGTTGTGAAAGAGTTCCTCTTCACCATGAGCAGAATTCTGCAGTCATCCACTTTAGTTGTCTTCCGCGATCTTCCAGGCCTTTTGCTGTTGCTGAGCTTGCCAGTTAATTCCTTCTTTTTTAGGATGTTACCAACTGTTGTGTTGACCACTCCCACTATTTTTGCTGTCTCTCTGATGGGTTTATGTTGTTTCCTCAGCCTAACGATGGCCTCCTTCACTCGCATGGACACTTCTTTGGACCTCATGTTGGGAGTTCCAGTGAGCAACTACCAAATTTATTTATTTGTTTGTTTGTTTGTGTGTGTGTGTGTCAGAAGCATCACAATTAAAAAACATACTATAACACATAACATTTAAAATATAAAATGTAGAGGTTAAAATATATAGAAATTAGACAAATCTTGCCTCCAAACTAGCAACGTTAATTGCGTTCTGTCCTGCTGTCATAAGGTCCTCATGTGTACATTGGTCAGGGCACAAAGGACAAGTATATGTATGTGTTGTTGTCTGCAAGTCTCCACAGTCGCATAGGGCAGAGATCACTGGATAACCCCATTTATTCAAAGTGTCTCTAGATCTTGTTATACCCATACGCAGTCTATTCAATGATTTCCAAACTTCCCAGCTTTCATTGAAACCGGGTGCCAGCTCCTCTGCTGGTTCCCTCCAGTGTTGATTCTTTGTAACTTTCCATAAGCCCATTCTAGTTTTGAATTCATCAAAGTCTTCTGTCAATCTGAGGAAGCTTTTCCTGGAATTTAATCTCTGAGGAGCTGGTTGTAGGCTGTAAAAAGGGTGATGTTTGGGTATTGAGGATTTAAGCCTTTCTTTGTATGCTGCTGCTTCTCTGCAAACAGCAGGTGGGGCAATGCCAGCTATATGGTAGATCTTATCTAGAGAAGTAGGTTTTAGACATTCGGTAATGATTCTACTTGTTTCATTCAAAGCAACGTCAACTTTCCCAGCATGTGCTGATTTATACCAAACTGGGCAGGTATATATTCGCCAGCCGAGTGGCAAAGGGCTAATGCTGTAATCTTAAGAACCCTTGGTTTAGCACCCCAAGTAGTGCTCATTAATTTCGTAATGATGTTATTTCTGTTTATATGTTAAGGCCCTATCCAAAGTAACCCCTAAATATTTAGGGTTAGTGCAGTGCTCCAATAACACTCCTTTACATGTAATTTGCAGCTTCCAAGCAGCCTGCTTATTGCGTAGATGGAAGGCACATGCCTGAGTTTTTGCTGAATTTGCCCTTAGCTGGTTTTCGCAGTAATATCGATCCACCTCTTCCAGAGCTTCAGTTAATCGTTGTTCTACCTCCTCGAATGTTTTTCCTTGTGTGGCCATTGCCTGACCATCAGCATATATATAATTATTAGTGCCTGCAGGAAGTGGTTGATCGTTAGTATAGATATTGAAGAGGGTTGGAGCTAATACACTTCCCTGTGGTATACCCTTCCTCCACCAACGACGGGTGTGTGTATGCCACTGGCTGTCCTTCCTGAACGGTTAGTGCCCCACTTTTGTCATACCCCTTGCATTACAGCTGAAAGTCCTGACTTCGCTCCCATCTGGGTATGTTTCCTTTCAACTTCATTGTGGTGGTGTACAGAGGCCAACTGCCAAAACAGTTATCCTTGTTCCAATATTTCTGGCCCTGACTGTATATATATGAGAAACCTCTTTGAAAGCCTTCACCAGGTGGTGCAGATGAAAAAAGCTTGACATACGTTTGGCTGGTCTAAAGAAACACATGTTATTCCTTCAAGCAGGTATTGACCTAAGCCTCAAGCCAGTCACCCTACACAGGCAAATGTCAGCCATAGCTTCAGTATTGTCTAAATCAGGCTGTTCTCCGCTTATCTCCCACCCTCATGTCAAGCGTTTGCTGAGGGGAGCCTTGCTTCAGAGTTTACCAGCAGTCCACGGATTTAATCACAGAGCCTGCCTGTCATCCTGTCTGCGCTACAGATAGCTGACATCCTCATTGATATGGTGGAGCTCCTCTCTGCCTCTCATGCATTAGTACCATTCCAGTTAAGAGCTGAGGAAGCTGTCCCTATGAATGGTAGCAGCATTTCCTAATACGTAAGATCAATGAATCAAGGTAAGCTGGAGGTGGTCAAACATGAGATGGCAAGATTGAACATCGACATCTTGGGAATCAGCAAACTAAAATGGACAAGCATGGGCAAATTTAATTCAGGTGACCATTATGTCTACTACTGTGAGCAAGAATCCCTTAGAAGAAATGGAGTTGCAGTCATAGTCAACAAGAGGGTGGGAAAAGCGGTACTGGGGTACAATCTCAAAAACAATAGAATGATCTCAGTATGAATCCAAGGCAAATCATTCAACAACACAGTAATTCAAGTCTATGCCCCAACCACTGAGGCCGAAGAAGCTGAGGTTGATCGGTTCTATGAAGACCTACAACACCTTCTAGAAGTAACAGCAAAACAAGATGTCCTCTTCATCATAGGGGATTGGAATGCTAAAGTCAAGAAATCACCGGGATAATAGGCAAGCATGGCCTTGGTGTACAAAATGAAGCAGGACAAAGGCTAATAGAGTTTTGCCAAGAGAACACGCTGATCATAGCAGACATTCTTTTCCAACAGCACAAGAGACGACTCTACACATGGACATCACCAGATGGTCAATATCGAAATCAGATTGGTTATGTCCTTTGCAGCCAAAGATGGAGAAGCTCTATACAGTCAGTCAAAACAAGACCTGGAGCTGACTCTGGCTCAGATCATTAGCTTCTTATTGCAAAATTTCAGCTTAAATTGAAGAACGTAAGGAAAACCACTAACCCATTCAGGTATGACCTAAATCATATCCCTTCTGAATATACAGTGGAGGTGAGGAATAGATTTCAGGGATTAGACCTGATAGACAGAGTGCCTGAGGAACTATGGACGGAGGTCCGTAACATTGTTCAGGAGGCAGCAATTAAATCCGTCCCAAAGAAAAAGACATGCAAGAAAGCCAAGTGGCTGTCTGATGAGGTTTTACAAGTAGCTGAGGAAAGAAGGGAAGTGAAAAGGAAGGGAGAAAGGGGAAGATATATCCAACTGAATGCAGAGTTCCAGAGAATAGCAAGGAGAGACAAGAAGGCCTTCTTAAATGAACAGTGCAAAAAAAATTGAGGAAAACAATAGAATGGGAAAGACTAGAGATCTCTTCAAGAAAATTGGAGATCTCAAGAGAACGTTTTGTGCAAAGACTGGCATGATAAAGGACAAAGAAGGCAGGGACCTAACAGAAGCAGATGAGATTAAGAAGAGGTGGGAAGAATACACAGAAGAACTATACAGGAAAGATCGTAATGCCCCTGATAGCCATGATAGTGCAGTCACTGAACTTGAGCCGGACATCCTCGAGAGTGAAGTCAAGTGGGCCTTAGGAAGCATTATTAACAACAGAGCTAGCGGAGATGACAGTCTTCCAGTTGAGCTATTTAAAATCCTAAAAGATGATGCTGTTACAGTGCTGCACTCAGTATGCCAACAAATTTGGAACACTCAACAGTGGCCACAAGACTGGAAAAGGTCAGTTTACATTCCAATTCCAAAGAAGGGCAATGCCAAAAAACTACCGTACAATTGCGCTCGTTTCACATGCCAGCAAGGTTATGCTCAAAATCCTACAAGCTAGGCTTCAGCAGTATGTAAACCGAGAACTACCGGAAGTACAAGCGGGGTTTCGAAGAGGCAGAGAAACTAGAGATCAAATCGCCAACATTCACTGGATCATGGAGAAAGCAAGAGAATTCCAGAAAAATGTCTATTTCTGCTTCATTGACTACACTAAAGCCTTTGATTGTGTGGATCACAACAAACTCTGGCAAATTCTGAAAGAGATGGGAGTACCAGACCACCTTACTTGTCTCCTGAGAAACCTGTACGAGGGTCAAGAAGCAACAGTAAGAACCGGACATGGAACAACCGATTTGTTCAAAATTGGGAAAGGAGTACGACAAGGCTGTATATTGTCACCCTGCTTATTTAATTTATATGCAGAGTACATCATGAGAAACGTTGGGTTGGATGAATCACAGGTTGGAATTAAGATTGCTGGGAGAATTATCAACAACCTCCGATACGCAGACGATCCCACCCTAATGGCAGAAAGCGAAGAGGATCTCAAGAGCCTCTTGTTGAGGGTGAAAGTGGAGAGTGCAAAAGCTGGTTTGAAACTCAACATTAACAAAACAAAGATCATGGCATCTGGCCCCATCACTTCCTGGCATATGGAAGGGGAAGAAATGGAAGCAGTGGCAGATTTTATTTTCTTGGGCTCCAAGATCACCGCAGACGGTGACTGTAGCCATGAAATTAAAAGATGCTTGCTCTTTGGGAGGAAAGCTATGGCAAACCTAGATAGCATAGTAAGAAGCAGAGACATCACCTTGCTGACAAAGGTTCGTATAATCAAAGCTATGGTTTTCCCAGTAGCAACGTATGGCTGTGAGAGCTGGACTATAAGGAGGGCTGAGCGCCAAAGAATTGATGCTTTCGAACTGTGGTGCTGGGGAAGACGCTTACGAGTCCCCTAGACTGCAAGGAGGTCAAATCAGTCAATCCTAAAGGAAATCAACCCTGAGTGCTCTTTGGAAGGACAGATACTGAAGCTGAAGCTCAAATACTTTGGCCACCTAATGTGAAGAGAAAACTCATTGGAAAAGACCCTGATGCTGGGAAAGATTGAAGGCAAAAGGAGAAAGGGACGGCAGAGGATGAGCTGGCTAGATAGCATCACCGATGCAATGAATATGAACTTGAGCACACTCTGGGAGAGAGCGGGGGACAGGAAGCCCTGGCATGCTATGGTCCATGGGGTCACGAAGAGTTGGACACGACTTAACGACTGAACAACAACCACCTGAATGGACAACTTGCCTTAGGCTGTCAAGGATTCTGGGCACTTACTGCCATGCATGAGGTGCACTGGTTTATTAAGCAGGGGATGAGTGTTGGGGCTGAGCATTCGTCCTCTTTTCCCTCTTTTCTCTGCTCTTCCTCTCCGCCCTCCCATTGCACAATGGCTTCAGCATAAAGCTCTTGGCTTGTATGAAGCCAGTGTTCTCTGTTACACATGAATCCGAGAATTCTGGCTTAATGTTGGTTAACACCAGGAAAATAAGCAAGACGCGCGGTGGGGTTCACAACCTCAGAGCTTCTCAGAAACCTCTGACTGTGCTCTCTGCAGATCCATCCCCCTGTGTGTGACTCCACAGAAAACCACTTAAATAACCATAACTAATAGTAATTCCCACTCTTTTTTTAGCCTCTCAAGCAGTAGTTGCATGATACATTTTTTTATTTTTCAACAGTTTATCCGTATTCTGTGATAACGTTGTATTTTTGTTAAATTGTTCAATATTTTTCTAGAACTACTATGTCAAGAACCTCCAGGCATTCTTAATGGATCTCACAATGGGACCGGGACCTTTTATCCTTACGGAATAGTGATAAAATACAGTTGCAACGAATCTTTCTCACTTATGGGAACACCTTCTATTTATTGTGATGCCGTTGATGAAAAAGCACTGTGGAGAGGGAAACCACCCACATGCGAAGGTTACATTTTCTTTTTATCTTAATTTTTCCTTCTTGATTTTTTAAAGCCACTTGACTTGTTAGGTAGCTGTGCACTGCTGTGTGTTTCTTCCCTTTTCACCCTGACATTTTGCCATTGAATAGTTATTTTACTTTCTGTTGATTTTAAACTTCAGTGTCCATATTTGAACTTTCAAGCTGTTTGATGATAGGATTTTCTGGATTACACACACACACCCTCCCTATTTCCCTTAGTGGTGCAAAGTTTCAGACACAGTGCTTATTCAGGTCTGGATACCTTTTGGTGGAGAAATAACTGGGAACATAGGCATGCATAGTCCTAGCAGGGAAGAACTGCTAGCTACACCAACATCAGATCTCTGCATAGAGATACCTGCACCCGAAGATGCCTCTCAAAACTGCTGTATCTCTCATACAGATGCATGCTCACTTTCTTTAGCATATTCCTGCCTTCTCAAGCAAATTATTGTAGTGATAATCTTGGTTATCAAGGAATCATCTCCTAGCAATTGGCCCTCAAAAAGAGACGTTCCCTGATCATTTATGGATGGATCCCCAACCTTTTTGGGCTTGCGCACATTTGGAAAAAGTTATGTCAGCACTGTCACAAAATGGCTGCCATGGAGGTGTTGCCTTCAGAACTGTAGTGGAGTGGGGACATGCAGGGTCAAAATACCAGGACCTATTTGACAGCAGGGATGGTGACATTACCTGATGGCCCTCCAGCTTCCTGATGTGTTTGATGTTGCTGAAATTATCGTGGGGGGAGGGAGAATGCATTTTCCCAGCAGTAATATATTGTGAACTATGCCTGTTGAAACACAAATTATTTTAGTGTGGCTTGGTGTTAAGATTAAGACTTGTGATTAAGACCACTTAGCTTTACAAAAGCCCTGCTCTTTGAAAACAGCTACTGGTTTGTTGATAACAGAAAGTAAGTTTTTCCCTGGTACTATGCAAAGAAAGTTCTGAAGAATCTTGAGCTACTTGTCTTATGCTGTTTGGGAACATCTTTTCCCCCTTTATTTCCCTTTCTCATGTACTCTTCTTCATCATCACTGCTAATCAAAAAGTCCCAACACTCCGATCTTGTGAGCCCTAACTCCACTACATCACTGGCCAAGCACAGAGAAGTATGAAGAGTTCTGTAGAAATCCAAAGAGCTCAGAGAAAGAGTGAAAACGTGTGGGAATTGTTTCTTTTCTGTTATGGGTTTCAAAGAACATTTTTAAAGCCCTGATTGAGAACAGCAAAGGCAAGACTAGGAGGGGCAGAGCAGGGCCCTCAGGAAGTGCATATGGAGATGTGGCTCAGGAGTGGGAACATGGCCTCCCAGGAGAGCCAGTTGTTCCACATCTCTGTTTTAGGTAGTTATACTGAACCCATAACACTATACTTACTTAAGTTAGAATTTTAGAAGGTTTTTGCCAAGTTCTACTATCCATTGCAAATACTGTCCGTAGAATGATTACGGAAACCTGCGTACACTAATTATAAATGCTTAAAAAATTATAATGATCCAGTATCTAAAGTGAGTATAATAATTTCTCTTAAAATGTTAATACCTGTGACAGTGGTTATTGACTTTTATTTATTTGTAAAATTGCTAACTCATATCCTTGGGGTGCTTACCAGACAGAGGACTCCTAGCACTACCATTAGAATGCACTGAGCAACTATCCTGTCTTTTTCTACTCAACATAAGAAAAAAGATGGAAGAAGCTGTAGAAAAATACAGGAAGGTTACATGTGGAAGATGTCATGTGTACCGGTAAAATTCCATGAATGAACAGGGTCTCATCTGGAAGCACCCTTGGATCAGGATGGTAACAATTTTTGACAGGTCATGTGACATGAAAGTAACAGAGCATCATGCAAAACAATAGCTAGACAGAGGGCTTTTCTAGACAAGACTTTTAACCCGCCATTTTACCGCTGCTTCTGCTTCCAGATTCTTTGTGGGATTAAGATCGGATAACTACACACGGTGGGTTTTGGGGGTTATTTCCTTCTCTGCCTTTCTGTACGTTCCATTACATAACCTCTAGGTGGTGCTGTGGTGTAGCAGAATTGTGTAACTAAACTAGCTTCATTCCACCATTACCCAGAATGCCGGATTTTCCCCAGTCAAAAAACTCCTGTGAAAATGCTTGGAAACCACAGGAGAGGCCCTGGAAAATGACTTCTGCATCGAAACTATCCACGTACTACTGTGAGTGAGGAATGGCGAGCACACAATAAAAGCCTTGTCTAGAAAGTCCCAGAGAGAGTATCATAATTAAAACATCGCATTTATTTAATAAGGGTTCAACAGAATATGTTGACTTGTATTAAAGCATAAATGTAAAGCAACTATTTCCAATATTGTATTTCTTGAGATTTTTATTTAATATTCCTATTCATTTTTAGTGGTGAATTGTGAAGATCCACCAATTAAACACGGAATAAAGTTAAGTGGACTTGAACATTCGTATACATATGGCAGAAAAATTACATTTCAATGCAAGGTTGGATACTTTATGATTGGAAGTTATTTGGTTCGATGTGAAGAGCACGGTACTTGGGTTCCTAAAGTACCATCCTGTAGAAAGAGTAAGACTTGTAAAAAGCATTTTATTAGCATTTTTTTTATTCAACAGTAATGAGCCTTTTAAACACCCCTCCTTCTTACAGAAATAGTAAATGGTTGATACAGAGTTGTAAACTGAAATGTGTACTTTGGTTTTTCTTTTTCTCCTTTTTGATGTCATGTCAGGGTCTTAGCCAAGTTCGGAAAAACACTTGTACTAAGCAGCACAATGCTTATTGTAATAATAGCATATAATACAGGATGAGACGCAGACTAAAATGGAAAAGCATGTGTTCAACACTTTTAATAGGGTTTTTGTATTTTCTTCGGGAGCATGGGCAGGAAGCAATATGGTAGGAAGCCATATCAGCCAAGCAGAATTGGGATGATGATAGAGAAAATAAAACCCACCCAAAGTGAATAGTTTGAACCCAAACTTCAAACATGAACTTTGGATGAGGCCACTGATCAAATCTGAAAGTTCAGCTCAGCCAGGGTACAGCAGGGGTCCTCAACCATTTTTGGACCAGTAGGCATATTTGGAATTTTGATAGTGTTGTGGGTGCTGTCACAAAATGGCTGCCATGGGGGAGGCTTGCCCATTCATAAAATGGCTGCCATGGTAGGCATGGGCAGTCACTAAATACCCATTTCCCAGAAGGTACTCTGTTGAGTTAAAAGAAAAGTAACTTATCCAAGAACTTTAGTACAAGGAAGAGGTGTAGTCTGAGCTCCAAAACACAAAACCAGTCTTTTGAACCCACAGTTTTGAGCTCTAACACCCATCTAACAGAATCCTCCAATGAGGCTCAGAGACCAGTAACTGGGCCAAGAAACAGTAAAGGCAGGGGTGGGTTCTGCACCCTGAATATCAAATCACATTTGCTTCCACGAAGCACAATCCACTTTACAGAAGACAAACTGGTGATAATCAGAGAACCACATATAGCCAACACACATACACACAACCCAGGCAAAACCCTAACAAAAACAACAACTCAGACCCAAGTGTGTGCACACACAGACACACAACCTCAGAGAAATTACAAACCACATCAAAACAAGCAAGCCACCTAACATACATACATACCACCAGCACTCCCCCCGCCCCCCCAGTACACCTCCTTGTTCCTCACCATCCCCTTTAACTCCCCAGGATATTCCCTATCACTCCCCATAATACTTTTTGTTTTGTTTTTCTGGGAGGCTGGAGGAGCTTTAAACTGTTTTATTTTCTGCTTCTAGGGCTCATGTGGGGTCAAGAGCCATTATTCAAAATAAAGATGGCATTGGAGGCTGGTGCTTCACTTTACAGCATGCCAGCCACCCAGTTAAAGAATAAATCAATTTAATTTTAAGAGTCTAAAACCAAAAAATCAGGAGGGGCAGGAAGCCTGTCAGGTACTAAGGGAGGTTTCATGGGCACATTGGTGGGGACCCCAGTGTTACAGCATGGCAGTACGTTAACAGAAGGAGGAAGAGCTTGAGGCAAGGGACATCACAAAGTAAATATCAGTGGAGACAGAGGACAGCCCTGAGTTGTACCCTGCTCCAAACTTTAAAAAAACTTGGAAGAATTCCATATGTCAACACTCACGATATAGGAGAGAGAAATAAAATTCTAATCCATCTTAAAAATTCCTGTGGAAATCCAGATTTTTCCAAGGTCACAAACATAAACTACCAACAGAATTTGTTAAACACTTTCTCACCATCAAGTGAAATAATTGCAGCCAAGTCTGTTCTTTTAGAATTCAAATCAATCAGATTTACTACTTGCTTGCTGTCTGTGGTGAATAAATCCCACTTGATCAGGATGCACCAATGTATGTATCACACACTGAAGTGTGTATTAGCCAGAATTGCTGTTAATATTTTAGCATCCACGTTGATTAAAGGAATTGGCCTCTAATTATACAGTTGGTATGGTCTTTGCCAGCATTAGGGGTAACTGATATATAAGCATCATATAAAGAAACTGGTAAAGTTCCCGAATCAAAAGCCTAAAGATAGAAAAGCTTAGGAGTCAAAAAGCCTAAGTGCGCCTTACATCATTCTATAGCAAAACCATCTGGCCCCAGAGCTTTGCCATTCCTCTTATTCTCAATGACACACTTAAGCTCTTCCATCTGCAGAAGCTCTGCAAGTAGCTCCTTTTGCTGCAAATCCAGTTGGGGAAGGAGCAGATGCAAATATAAATGTTCAAATTCCTGATTTTTAGGCTCTCGATCCTTCCTATGTAGTTGAGAATAACATTTTTGAAACTAAATTTATATCTTTTGCAGTTGTATATATATTATTATGGTTATCTTTGATCAAGGGAATATAATTCCCCTTTTTAAAAACCGAAATGACAGAAACTTGCCAGGCCTTTCTCCAATTTCCCAATACCATTGATAGCAGGCAAGTCAATGCAAATTCTGGTTTAGGTTAATGTAGTCTATTCAATTCATATTTAGCACATTGTAGTCTTTGGTAGATGTCTGGGGAGAGACAAGCTGCAAATTGACTTAGTAAGGACTTTGCTGTTTTATCCACATTCTCCTCCTATATGACCATAAGCTTTTCTTAGCAAGAAGCATATGCAATAAGCCTTCTCCTCATATAAGCCTTAGACGCTTCCCATTCAATTACACAAGACGTAGTTGAACCCGCATTAATCTCAAAATATTCATTAAATTCAGAAGTGTTCTGTGTTTTAAAATTATCATCATTAAGCAGTGAAACAAACACTGTTGTGCCAAGTGCCCCAAAATTTAACAGCGCCTGGGGAGCTATAGGATTTTTCAGATTCCTGAATCTGAGGGCAGAGACAATGCTCCAACCACAGACCCAGGAATCTGTGCTCCCCTCCCCTCTTGCAGGTGGCAAGGAGAGGAATGTGCTGGCTGCCTTTACGAGCTTGCATGAGCTCGTAGAGGAGGGAAAAGGGGCATGCCGAAGGTGGGGAGGGGACTGGGGAAGTAGAGATACGAGCTATCCCCAGCCTCCTTCCCTTCCCCTCACCTCTGTCTCTGCTAGATGGGTGAAAATGCCTGTCTAGCTAAAGTGCAGAGGGAGGTGCAGTGCATCTCCTGCTCTGCATTGGATACTCCTAAGCCTCTGAGTTCAGAGGCTTATGAGTGTCAAGGGCATAAACAATGTGATCACGCCCTTAGGCAGTTTGATTCCTAAATGAACTGGAGTGTGGTCTAAGATAGCAATTGTATCAATATCACATCCCATCATGCATTGAAATAGTGGAGAACAAACGAAAAAAATCTAATTTAAACAATTTTTGATGCACAGCCAAAGAAAGGTATAATCCCACCCCGAAGGATGCAACAGTACATCAGTCAAACCTGACACAGACATATAAGCATTCAGTGTTGAATGGGTTACAGACTGAAATTTGCAAGATGGACTTCTCCTATCCAAGATTGGATCCAGAATCTCATTAAAATGTCTCAAGACATGAGCAGATTGGAATAGGGAGAAACACTCCTTCAGGTAGTTGGGTCCCAGGCTGCTTAGGGCTGCTAAGATAAGCACTAGAATTAGGCTCAGAAGCAGATGGGCAGCTGTTTAAGAATCAGTGTAATATGCTCCCATTTGAGTGTACTAGTTAAAATTCTGACAGCTGCATTCTGCACTATTTGAAACTTCTGAGCCATCTTCAACCTCAGCCCATATATGGCATATTGTAGTAATCCAATTGGGAGGTTACTAATGCATGGATCACTGTGGCCAGACTATCTGTACCCAGAAATTATTGTAGATGACGAACCAGCTGACCCTGATTAAAGGCACTCCATGCCACCAAGACCATCTGAGCCTCAAGTGACAGTACTGGATGCAGGAGTACGCCCAGGTTACATACTTGCTGTTTCAGGGGCTAAAATCCCATCTAGAACAGGATATACCCTTATATATACACCTGGACATAAGAACCACCTATTCACAGTGCCTCTATCTTGTCAGGATTCAGCTTAAGTTTATTTGGCCTTCAGCCTGTTACTGGTACCAGTACAGAACCAGCACAGCCTCCCCTCACCCAGATGTCATAGAGAGATAAAAATGAGTGTCATCAGCATCCTGATGGCACTTCCCTCCAAAGCCCTGGATGACCTCATCCAGCAGTTTCATACAGATGCTAAAAAGCATGGGGGACAAGATGGGACCATGTGGGACCCCACAGCATAAATGTCATGGAGTTGTGCAGAAAATTCCCCACTGCTGTTATAGCATGAATATGAATGATTTTACCCTCGCAATGCCTTACAAAGTTGTCACAGCAGGCCTCTGAGGGCTTCCCCACTAGGGTCCAATTTTCACAACCCATTCACCACCCCAAAAATGCTGTGTTTGATGGCTATTGGAGGATGCAGTGGCAGCAACAAAGTAAGAGCGTTTCACTGCCATTAGCGCTACAAAGTAGGTGCTATAACGTGCTGTCGCTTGTGTCTGGTCATAGTATAAGACTTGTGCTATCTGTATTCCAGTCATCATCCTGCCTATTTCATAGCCCACAGCTCCTCCGAGAACCACAGAGCTAATCGGGTTCTATATTACAGAACAGGACATTTAGGTGCAAATGTGTTGACAGCCCTCTCCACCATTCCTTAGTGAGAATAGGGCTTCAATATCCTATTTGGCTTGGACTGAATTGGAGGTTGCCCAATATGAGTTGGGTTTGAATCCAAATCTTGATTTGGAAATTCAACTCTTCATGCCTCCCATTGACTATTATTGGAAATCAACAAATTGCAGTATTTTTTTCCTGCTTAGGAGTTATAGGGTTGGAAGGGGCCTACAAGACCATCAAGTCCAAACCCTGCTCAGTGCAGGAAGCCTGATTCCCAGGCTGTCCCCCATCCAAGTACTAACCAGGGCTGACCCTGCGTAGCTTCCGAGATCAGGCGCATTCAGCCCTTTGCTCGTTGTCAGAATTGGATGAAGTTTGCAGACATAGCCCCTTATGAGGGAAGTATGCCTGCCAAAATCAGACAAATAGATGTTTGTCTTACATGCCTTTACATTTCATTTTTGATTTTAAAAGGGAACTGCTGATACCACTTTATTTCTTGGCAGAACTGGATGAAATTTGAAGGCATAGTTGCCCTTTCTCAGGGGATCAAGCCTGCCAAGTTTCATATGAGAAGTGCAGGGAGTTTTGTGCAAGAGCAGCATTTACACTATAGAGATTTGCATGGTAAAATAATTCACTGTGATTAGAAGCTAGAGCTGCCGGTCATAAAACTACACCCCCGCTTCTCCCCACCTAGTGTTTTCTTTATGTAGAGACCTTGGGGAGAAATGTATCAATTTTTGGCAAACTCTGTGTCCCTCCGAATCCAAATTGCTAATGAATCTTCCGGAATGTTCAGATTTGGACTTGGGTTGCTTCAGAGAAGCCCCATTTCTATTTGTTCATCTCCCAAATCTGTCCTAATCAGCCTGCTTTGGTTCACTTTTCAGCCGAAACCAAAGTACACCTGAAGTACATTACTTGGTCGTGAACTAGTCAGTAGTAAAGAGTTCTCAAAAATCTAGGTTCATTACACTATAGTAACATCTTAAATGTTGCAGTCTTGCTTTTATATTCATAACTTTTGAGGTTCTATTTTTCTCTTTACAGTTACTCCAAAATTGTGTGGTGCTCCATTAATTCCCACTGGAAGAGTGGAACCATTGAAGCCTCAATATGTAATTGGAAATGTCATTACTTTACGCTGCGATCTAAACTATTCTTTTTTTGATGAAACCATAATGATGAAAGTACAATGCCAAGGCTACAATTTGTGGCATCCTCCTGTACAAGCTTGTTTCTGTATGTATAAATCCAGCTCTGATGTATTCACATCTGTTGCTTCTAAAGCCATACTCAAGACAGATGCTATTTCCCCATTGTTTAAATATTCATCTGTCATTCATAAGGTGAATGATTGTGATAATGAGTTACTCAATATCTTGCTTTTCCCCACTAACTTTGTAATTTTACATCATGGTCTCCTTAACACAATGAATATGAATGATACGTTTTAATCCAATGACCTTTCCCTAGACTGTTAACTGGTATATCTTTTCCAGGGTGCACTTAATCTCTTATTCTGTCCTTGATTAGAGACTCGCTTCTAGGTTTATTTGCAAGGAAGTTAGAATTATTATAGCGCTAACACTAATATTGGGTTGCTCGCTATGTCTTTGTTTGCAGTTTCTGTAAGATGAGATGCAATAATGCACTGCTCGATGTATTCAGGTGCCTTATTGCTTTTCCTTACCTGCAAAGATCACAAGAACATAAGAAGAGCTATGCTGAATCAGACCAAGGGTCCATCTAGTCCAGCATTCAGTTCACACAGTGGCCAACCAGCTGTCAACCAGGAAACCACAAGCAGGACAAAGTGCAACAGCACCCTCCCGCCATGTTCCCCAGCAACTGGTGTACATAGGCACACTGCCTCTGAAACTGGAGGTAGCACATGGTAGCAGCCATTGATAGCCTTCTCCTCCTATGGGGGGCTATCGTAAAGGATAGCCTATGAACAATGAAGGACAAACCAAAGTAAGGAAGTTTTTTCATGTGACACAGTGTCTAGCCTTTCATCAAGTAAATCTGTCTAGTGGCTTTGCCAGATTTGAGGGGTCCTGGGCAAGGTACTCCACATGTGCCATTCTGGCTGCTCCACGTGTGCCACCACACTTTCTTCCCCTGTGCGCCACTCCCCCCACATCAAGTCCCCTGGTTGCTCTGCTTTTCATCCCTTCCCCAGCTTACCATGGCCCCTTTTTTTTTCTTTTTTAACA
This sequence comes from Heloderma suspectum, assembly GCF_057233095.1. Taxonomy (NCBI): domain Eukaryota; kingdom Metazoa; phylum Chordata; class Lepidosauria; order Squamata; family Helodermatidae; genus Heloderma; species Heloderma suspectum. Next base: position 253,759,069 of record NC_139461.1, read on the forward strand.
TTTAGTCAGGCAGGTGCACTGCACAGTGATGTGGCTGCTGTTGAGGCTCCAGTCACACCCATCATCTTCATTTCCCCAGAGTGCCTATAGGCATGTTGGGCCCAGAGGCATTCTGAGGAAATGAAGGTAGACACAGCTGGAGCCTCAGCAGCAGGTACTTTGTTATGCAGCATGCTTGCCAACTAGATGTTGAAGAAAAAGAAAAAAGATGTATGGTGGTAGGCATCAGCTCCAGTATGTGACCTCCCATGCCACATGCTGACATTGCGCCTTTTTCCTGCCGCCATTCCTGTCATCTTCCTCTGTGTCCTCTGGTGGTTTGGGGGCCTCTGAATGTATCCCATGGAGTTCAAGCAGAGATCTGCATCTCTTCCCCCTAGATCAACATATTCAGGAATATGCCCAGCAACATGCTGCTTCAAAAAGCACAGTTAGCTTGATTTGTTCCTGTTACGCTTATTACACTATAAAAACATGCAAAGAGTAGAACAGAAATAATGAAATACTGAGTGAGAGATCATAGCAGTTAAATACAGAAAGAACTCCAGTTTTTAAATACTCCCATTCATCATAATTCAGCAATGGGATAGAAATAGAAGGATAACTTTTAGGAATGTTCCAAAGCCAAGTTCAGTATGTCTGACTAGATAACTAGCATGTGGATTCTTGGGAGAAGTAAAAAGAGTGTAAAATCATGCGGCTATGAGGGCGGCACAGAAAGCTGGAGGAAGAAGCAACAGCCACAGCTTTTATTCAGGGTCAGCCTCATGATGAGTCAATCTGAATATCGTATCCCAGGTAGTAAATTTGGAGTACAATTGAGTGGTGGAATTTTTTTTGACAAATATTGTCAAAAATAAAACCATCCAAACCCACGTTTACCACTCCTGCCACATGCACGTGAGAAAAAAATCTGCAAGGCAATGCTGCTATGTTCATTTTGTGCAAGTTTTCTGGTGATACCTGCTCTAGGAAGTCTGCATGGAATTATCCCTAATGCCATCTTGGAAATAATGATACCCCTTCCTACCCCTTTTCATAGCTACCACTGGTCAGCCATATCTGGAAGAAGGAGGAGGTTGTAGAGGAGGGGGACAACTAGGTGGAGCTTTTTGACAAGATTTGACATCCCAGGATTTAAAAAAATACTTTGCAGATATAACACTGGCCATATTGGAGATCAAACTGCAACTTGTGCCATAGGCTGTTAAACTTGACTATGAAAGATTTTTGAAAATAATCTTATTTTTGTATTGGTTTTAGTATTGCTTTATATTGTTTATAAAAGTTATTCGTGTTTTCAGTCAGAACTTCTCCAGACACTTCTCAGCTTTCTGTCCATCATGGAATAATAGTCAGTGGGAAGAAACAATACTATATGCCTGGAGATAAAGTTACTATTAAATGCCATGCTGGCTATGTATTGAAAGGGCCACGTAAGATTCAATACATTGGTGGGAAGAAATGGTTGCCTGACATTCCAACTTGTTCTCTGAGTAAGTATAAGGTTTGTGAATACGTACCAACACTTATCAGACACTGCCTTAGAACAAAGACAAATACTTCCTGTTCAGCTAAGTGTTATAAGTATGTGGTCCTGTGTTCTAAGCGACAAGAGGATTAATTTTTGACACTACAGGATAGTTCAAAGCAGGGGTCTAGAAACTTTTTGTCCCTGAGGGTCACATGTGATGTTAGGGTCAGGGATGAGGGGCCGCACACACAGAATATAGGCACAGACGCATGCATGTACTGACACACATGCATATGTGCGCACACACATACACATCCCCTCCCCAAGCAATCCTGATACAGATCACTCTAGCAAGAAAGATCTGTATGAGTATTTCTGGGGAAGAGAGTGTAGAGCCTTCTGTCCAGCCCCTCCCTCAGTGATCCTGATTGCTCTTTCCTCGCTGGAAGCAGGATCACTGGGGAGAGGTTAGAAGGCTAGCCCTGTGGGGACCTACATGATGTGCACCCTTGATTTAAACCAAGGTAAATTTATTTGATAGTAGTTGTTGGGCACAAATGCTGTGGTGTTCTATAGTCATTGTGGCTGTAGAACACCTTTCTACAAGCAGAAGCATGTAATATTTACCTGACCTTTAGAGGACTATGAGTGGGAGTGAGGGTGGGGAGGGCTGCCAACTCTTTTCCCAGCTACCCTTTGTCTATTTAAACTTGGGCTGCATAAAGCTGTTTTTCCCACCCACGAGGAAAAGACCATATCTTTTTGTCCACGAGGCGCAAAGTATGGGGGGGGGGAGGGTTGAGCAGAATAGCTGGCAGGAAAATATACATCTCACCATTTCTGTTCCCAATTAGTAGTTGTAGTAATAGTGTTAAAAACAAAAACTGCAAGACTCTTATACTCACCTGTGTTCAATAACTGTGTTGGCCCTAAGGTTTAACATTTGTTAAAATATGAAGTATACAGTCCTATGCAGACTTGGGGGAAAGCCTCACTGAACTCTGAGTAAACAAACTAGAATCAACAGTACAAACCCATTATATGCTAAGCTATGCAGAAGTAGTAAAGCACAGGCTCTAGTGTCCAGCACAAGAAGCCCTCATATTTTGATTTTATTTTATTGTTCTTTATCACTGGCCTGTTCAGACATCATACTAAGCCGTGATGGTTAGCATTTTTGAGCCAACCATGACGGTTTAGCGTGATGTCTGAACGGCATTTTTCTCAGCCACGGTGGTTTATTAACCATGGACTAACCACTTGCTGCAACATGGTTAGCAGCCCTAACCATGGCTTAGTCTGCACAGCCCCCCACCCCATAGTTAACTGAGTGCTACCATAGAGCTCCATAGCAAGAGCGTCTGTAGTCGGCCCAGCCGCTTTTGCCAGTGTTCCAGATTTCCATGGTCAAAATCTGCTAGCAACACATGACATTGCAGCCAAGAGCCAGCCTCCTTGCTCTCTGTCCCCACCCACAGTATGAAAATAGGAGAAGCAGCAGGGAGAAATGAAGCTTTCAATCCCACACTGCTGTTATTGGCACAGCAACCTTGAGCACTTGGCACTCCCAGGCACAAGCACCTGTGTCAGCCACGTTAAGGGACAACATCCCTGCCCAGCTGGCCGCTGGCCAGGCATCATCATCCCTGCCTCAAACGGTGCCCCTGCCCCAAACCTGCACCCCCCTGGCCCCCATGAAATGGCTGCCCGCAGCTGCTGCAGCGCTGAGCCCCAAGATGGCAATTGGCCGCTGCTGTAGCACTAAGCACCAAAATGGCCATCTGCAGCAGCTTCCTTTGCTGAGGCCCCCCCAAAGGCTGCCCACAATAGCTTCTTCCACTGAGGCTGCTGGGATGCATGATGGCCTGTCTGGAGGACTGTGGGGTTTAGCTGTAACCATGGTGGTTAGTGAGTGGTTAGGCTAACCACGCTGTGGGCCATGGCAGGGGCTCTTGCAGTGGCTAGCACTAACCACCTTGCACCATAGCTAGCCTAACCACCTTTCTCCAATGTGCCTGTGAACAGGGCCACTGTTTAATGGACTGGGTTCTCACAACATGATAACCCACACTCAAGGTTGAGTATGGGTTGAGTGTGAGTTGCTGAAATGTGAGTTGTGTTGTCTGAATCCAGCTGCCCTAACAAATCATGGTTTGTTAACCATGAACAACCCACAAGTTCACAACCCAACAAAAAACCATGGTTCTCTTCATGGGTTGTTCATGGTTAACAAACCATGGTTTGTTGGCACTGCTGGGTTCAGACAACACAACAACCCACGGTTCAACAACAACCCACACTGAACCCATACTCAACCTTGAGTGCAAGTTATCGTGTTCTATGAGTCCAGTCATTGTGTTTTCTGGTTTTAAATGTTGTATGTTGCCTTTGGAAGGTTTTCCCTAAAAGGTGGCTTATAAGTAGCTGTAGCAAAACAACAGCAACCAACAATACCTCTGTGGTGTTAGGGGCCTGTGGTGAGAAGGCTAGGGAAGGGTTGATACTGCTGTAGGTACATTGCATCTTTTCATCACAGAGTAGCCCATGATTAGATACCTTGAATAGAGCAAGCTAGATGAGTTGGAATTTATTTATTTATTTGAAGTATTTTTATGCTGATCCTCAGTCAAAAAAGGCTCCCAGAACAGCTTACATATAATCAGTTAAACAAGGCAGCCACAGGCTTCCTTGTTTAATTCTAATCTTGCTCATTGCCCAAATGATCTTGTCTTCATATGGTCTGTTTCTCTTATGCCTTATCACCACATTATCACAGCCCTCTTTTTGAGGAGTGCTAGACACCCAGTAGGAAGGAAGTGGCATTAGGATTGTTGCCCCTAGCTGTTGTGGCCAGTATGGGGGATTGGATTTTTTGAGGACTGACTTTTACTTTACTTTCAAGCCCTAATGGGCTCCATGTTTGAATCTTTCAAAACGCATGATTGGAATTTTCCTTAAAGGGGCAATGGTTGAGGAGCAAACAGAGCCTTCTCTGCACGTCCTCTGCTTGTATGCTCTGGTAGGATGGCGTATGATTCTGGGGTATGATGGAGATAATAGTAAGCTTGCCTTCCTGAATTGTGAAGGCCCAGGACCCCCAGACTCACAGGATATGGCTGCAGCTTCCCTTTGGTGGTTTGTTAGAATTTGTAAGTGGTTTGCCTAGTTCTTCATCCTTCAGTAATTATATAAAAATGAGACATGTAGCTTTTGTATTCTAAAATGAAGTTCTTACCCCAACAAAAACGATTATGATTTGGGATTAATGAGTCAAGAATAGTCAACATTTATTATTTTACCTCTGTGTGGTTTCTTGGTTGATATAAGAGAAATTTTCAAATGCCACACTAATTTATAAGAGAAAAAGAGTATTATAGAGGAAGTGTAACATGTCCACTTAACAGTGGTATGAAGTCTACCTAGAGCTGCAGAATGTCTGCTAATTCATTTTTTATGTAGCCGCTACTCTGAATTAGCCTTTTTTTCTATAATTAGCATATAAGTTAATATTGTGAGAAATTCACTTATTGGAAACATTTCCCTTCTTTTCTAGGTATCTTCCTCAAACTAGTTATAGCTGGTATGTAATTTCTTTAAAATGAATGAGAGAAAAATGAAGATGCATTATAGATTTTCACATGTCAATACTTGATAAAATTTCATATGCTTTTTAACAGTAACAAAATATATTGCCCTGTGTGTGTGTGTGTGTGGAAGCTGGGGTACTACCCAGACAGAGCTAAGCATTTTAAAGTTTCGCTTATTGGAAAGATTTAAGCCCATGCCTAATTCTCCTGATGAAACTACTGGGCCTTAAAAATGTTTTACATTGGTTGAATCGTGCCTCTAGCAATTAAATTAGGAATGGGCCGAACCTTCTGTGGAATACCATTTTGCCTAAATTGGGTGAGGGATTGTCCCCCAAATGTTATGATTCGGAAGGGACACACATTTTGACTCATTTGGGGGGGGGGAGGATTACTGAAGGGGGCTTACTTTGACAGTGTTTTAATTTTTTAACCTTTGAAAAAGGTTTTTTATACTAGAGGAAGTTTACGTCTTTTCTTTCTTTTAATTATTTTTTCAATCATACTTGTATCAGTAGCCAGATTCTCCTCTCATAATTTCTTGGCCTTCTGCAGAATGATTCTAATGTGACAGCATTAAAAAAATATGTAAATGGAAATCTAAAAGTATAAAATAAGCATTCCATATTTTTTTAAAAGTCTCACTTCAAGTTGCTTTGCTATCTCACTTTTCAAAAAGCTGAAATTTTTCTAATAACTTTTTATATCATCCAATGTTAAATGATATGCAACTGTAAGCAATAGAGCATGAGGCTTCTGAAGGAAACTGAGCACTAGTTTGGGCTAGGAATGACTCTAAAAGGAAATAATTGAACTAGATTGACCTTTGCTGTGACCTGAGAGGGGTTTTTTTTTTTTTTAATGTGGATGGGGTAGGGTACTTTTGGCTGGAAATCCAAACCAGCCATTGACAGAAAGTGACCAGGTGAGGTGTAGTGCAGGCATAATAACTTCTACTGCAGCATTTTAAAACACTGTTCAACAGCCTGGAGCCTAAACCACACATGGTTGTTTCAGAGTGTTTTTAGAGAAATGCAGAAGGCTGGCTGCAAGGTTGATTGCAACATGGCACCCGGTGATGGGAGATTAACACTTTCCCTACAAGCTGTTTTTGCAAGCCTAATTCCCTGTCAACAAGAGTCTCCTTATTTTCCCCTCACTGGTGGCAAAGCAATTAATCACTCCCTCACCCTTTCCCCTACAGTCAACTTCACAGCCCCTCCAAACTGCATTTCCCCTTTTAAGAAGAACTGTAGGAAAATGGATAACAGCACTGGCCTGCACTGCAGGGTTGTCATACACTCTTATAATGCCCCCCCCCCCCCCAGCAATATGGGTATAACATCGGGCTACTTTGCAGGGCTGGCATAACCTGCACACTCTCAGCCACAGCCATGCCCTCTTCAATATGAATATAATAATGGATTTTATTTACATTGGCAGGTTAATTTTTTTAATGTTTACTAACTCGGGGAGGGTTTTTTTGGTATGACATAAGAACTGATTTAGAAAAGTCATTAACAGCCCTATCTGTGCTACTACATTTTGTTTTGGGATAAACACACTACTGCACAGTCACAACTACACTAAAATCCTGGATTTCTTAACTTTTTTCTATGGGTCCGCGATCACTTCTTAATCAGAGAAGAACCCCCCCGTCCCATGACTTCTTCTCCAGACATTGGGTGTGCCACTCTAGTTTGTCTGTATGGCTATTTGTGCATTCCTAGTTGTCAATCCTAAATTTCAAAGACTATTCATTGGCCAAAAAACACTGAAAGGCAGGAACAAAAGCTGGCAGGTTTCTCATCAAACAAAGGGCAGAATATTGTCTGCATAGTTTGCCTCGTTATCTCAGGTTCTACTAGGGCCAGGGACTTGCTTTTTAAAATAAATTAATTAATGCTGGGAATCTGGAAATTATGGCTCATCCAAGGCAGGGGAATGCCCCCTTCAGATGCCCATGGCAGGGGGAATAGCAGCCGGAGTTCTGTTTTTCCTACACTGCTGCTACAATCAGCATTTTGAAAAGAACTGCTGTTGCCAGAAGCAGCATATTGTGAAGGTTAAAGAAAGGAAGAACAAAATCTGCTGCCACCATCATTGTAAAAGCCCTTAGGTTCCTCCCCCCACCTGGTTTCACTCCATCCCCTGAAAACTGTCAGAACACCCCCCTCCACATTATAAATGGGATGGTGACATGCCAGGAGTTTTGGTCCACTATCTCTGGTTTATTAAAAGTGTTTGTAAAAATAGAGCAATTAGTTTCCCTCGTTTCTGTTTTTTAAAAAAAACAAGTTGGGTCCTTGGAATCATATCCCACATGAAGGACTAACCATGTCAGAAGAGAAGTAAGTTGCTTCTGGTATAGCCTCTCTCTCGCAGCACCATGTTTTTAGCACATCCTTACTTGAAGGCACTCCCTGTCACTAGCTGCCTCCATCTGCTACACTCTCCCTCTCTAGGGAAGAATCATATTCATGATAACACTTGGTGCTAGCTTTTCTTTGGTATAGTGCCATTTTAAAAAAATAAATGGCATCTCCCTAGATCAGGGGTACAAAAAGCATGGGCTGTAGGCACCCCCCCAAACTCTGTCTGCTGCCCCCTGCCCCAGACCCGCAGCCTTTGCTGCCGCCACAGAAAAAAATGCTTTGAAGACATTCAAGGAAAGTAGCTTCTATGGCAGGAACCATAAAGCCCTCCAAGAGTTTCTCCCATAACGTCTCTTGGAAGATAATCTGCCACACCAAAGCAGCTGGTAAAGCAGCAAGCTCATCTGGGGTGGGGAGCGGGCTGCAGCCTCCCCTCCAGCAACGACCCCAAAGCAATTGTGGTAGTAATGCAGTAGTTGTGTCGAAGCCAGCCACATGCTCCTCCCTCCCCCAGTGTGTGTGTGTGTGTGTGTGTGTGTAGTGTGTATCTGTTTGAATGAGTGCACATGTGCATGCATGTGTGTGTGCATGCCCATGTACAGCTCTTGGCACCCCAGCAGATACCTGATGCAGCCCTTGGGACCAAAAAGGTTGTATACCCCTTTTATAGAGGAACCAACGCAAGCACTCCAAGCACTAGCACCATCTCAAATACTTTTCCCTGGTGAGGGTAAGAGTAAGTAGTGGTTGGAACAACAGTATAGAGTGTAGTAGGAGCAGAGGCAGGATGAAGAAAACTGGGATGGAGTCTCTGTCCCCCAAACACTGTTTTGACGTTTGGAAGTGGCCCTATAGGGATTGAGCCCAGCACTTCTGTAGATGTGTCCCAAGAAGACACAGGAACTGATTCTGAGTCAGAAGGGGAGGTGGAGGTAGAAGGAGTTGTCCAGGCATCAAGGTTGCAGCTGCAGTCTAATCAGTTGGATGATAGCCAGGCTGGGTCCTCCCCTGAATGTGTGGGAATGCAGACTTCTAATAAAGAGGAGGAGGAGTGGGTGGGAATAAGAGACCCAAGGGTTAGACATCACATGAAAAGTGAGGAGTAACACAGGGTCATGAGGCGCTCCAAGAGACTTGCAGCAAGGGAGGTGACACCTGTCAGGAGCGCCCTAGCTGCCTCTTACAGTCCCCTCCAGTAGCCAACTCAAGACACAGGCGATGAGGATTCTTTCCAAGGCTTTGTTCCTTTATTACTTAATGACTCTTACAGATACTAATCACTAGCGATTAAGCTAGGAACTGCACTGGGGTAGATAGCAGAGTAGCCTAAGCTCCAGGTAAGGCAGTTGGTCCCCGTTTGAAGGAGAAGTGCAGGAAGACTCTGAACTTATGGGCTATGGAGAGATCCTCCCTCTTTCCCTTGGGTCCTCGGGACGCAACTATTGTTTGAGCGCCAAACGCGCACTACGCCTCCTTTCCGCGCCCTCCATCTGTCGTCGCTCCCTGCGTCTGCGCTGAGCATCCAGCAAGCCCCCCTCCAGCGCTCTCTCACTGCCAGGGTCACTATCCCAGGAATGCCAGCTGCTGTGCTTGTGAGAGATGAGTGAGCTCTTCTCCCGCGGATTGCCGTTCTTCCTCAGAATAAGAACTGCTCTGGAGTGCTATGGGCTCAGTTTCCACCCTGACAACTCCATGGAAAGACCCACTTTGGGGTAGGCCATTTAGTCTGAGAAGCGGGGACTGAAGTAACTAGTGGTAGTTCAGTAGCAACTCTCATTCATGGTGCTTTCATCCAGTTAGGGAGCAATCCTATCTGGATAGGCAGCCACTTCTGAATTCGGAGGCAACCGCCTATCCAAAGCAGGGCAGGAGAAGCACGGAGGGGATCATTCCCTCTGCGCTTCACCTGCCCTGCTTTTTCAGCTAGACAGCAGATTGTGGCTGTCTAGCCGTGGGAAGACGGAGTGGGGAAGGAGGCTGCTGTATGATACATAGGATGTGTCGTACAGGCAGTTACGCTCTCCCCGCCCTGGACTCTCCCAGCCACACCCTTTTCCAGCCGCTCCGCACTCTTCTTGCGAGTGCAGAAGATGGGGCTGTTCCGTGCTGCCTCCGAGACAGTGTGGAAGTGGGGGGAGGTTGGTTCTCCGGGAACCGACCTCGGAGCACAGGCTCCGAGGTTGTTTCCCAGTAAACAACATATCCTACGGCCATCTAGCTGCTGTCTAGTGGCCATAGGATTGCTCCCTCCATTACCTGAAGCCTACAGTTAACTGCTGCATAAAGATACTGTCTGTAGCCTGAAGCAAGGCCTGTTTGTTTGTAGTTTGCATAATAAAAGTAATTGACTGAAAACCCAGCTTGACTACAAAGGAAGCCAGGGGCTGGGTACTTGACAGGCCCAGGACTCAAAATTCTGGCCAGTAAGTTAATTTTAAGCAGGAATAATGAGTGCATGCTTTGAATGCAAAAGGTTCCAGGTCCAATTCCTGGCATCTCCAGGTAGGGCTAGGAAGAATCCTGCCTGAAGCCATGGAGATCCATTGCTAGGCAATGTACACTGGGCTGCAGAACCTCTTTCAGCCTGAGGGCTGAATTCCATTTCAGAGAATCTCTCGGGGGCCGCAGTGGTGGGTAGGGCTGAAGGCAAAAGGACTGGGGCTGAAATACCTAAAATATCAGCATATTTTAGCTTAAAGTTCCTATTGCCAGTAACTAAACCTTAGGAGAGGCATTTCAACCTTTTAGAATGGGGAAAATATACACAGAAGCTGGAAAATTACCAAACTGTTGGTGGTTGGGAAAAAGGGATAGGGCCTGGGGAAGGGGGTGTGGCCTTTGGGGGAACCTGGAGGCCTGGGTTGGGACCTCTGAAGGCCTGGATTTGGTCCTGAGGTTCTGCACCCCTGATGTGGACAGTACTGAGCTTAATAGACCAAATGGCCCTACTTTGTAGAAGGCAGCTTCCTGTCTTCTTATGTAGAAATTATCAAATCGCCAATACTTCTCTTTGCTGCTACAACTATATCTATCCTTTATTCTCCATTGAGAACTTAATGAGTTTTGAAGTAGAATATAAATCCAGAAATAAAGAAATAGGAGTATTATTTGTTACATCTAGTTCTGAACATTTACAAAGAACTAACAGTGTGTACAATGTTACATTCAAAACTTTGGCACTGGTGCTCAAAACTTTTGATCACTATTTGCCTATTTTCATATTTGCTTCCAAAAGCTACAAGAAACTTGTAGATTTTGATTTTTAAATTTTGAGGTGTATTATTAAAGGCACTGAACTCACTAGGACTTGGTTTTAAGGAAAGATGTTTAGGGTTGGTTTTATAAAAAGTTTTCCATTCAGTTTTATTTTTCAATAAAACAATTCACAAAGGTAGAATGATTCCGGTAATATTATAGTAACGTAAGAGATGTCGGCATGGTAGCTATTTCAAATGGCTTCCCATACTTCACCCAACCCAGGTGGTGAAATCACCATGTGTAGTTTTTACTAGCTCAGAAATAATAAGATCAGTTCTTGGAGTGACTTGTTAGCAACAAATGGCAGCAGGTTGCATGTTATTGTCTATAAAATTCAGGTATGAGGTAGATTGTTGTTTATCCTTGAATAATATTTGAAGAACGTTTCCAAAAGTGTGACGTCTTTAATTATGCATTTTTTTGATCTTGCATCCATGTTTTTTTACTAGAATAGCGTAGTGTTTTTTTTTTTCTTGGCTTTTTTTTCTTTTTAGCATGCCTGTTACCTATATTGATGCTGGCAATCAAAATCGTTTATCGGAAATGGTGGTTAGAACGAAGGTAAAAAGTCTGTTATTGCCAGACTTCCCATTTCTGTTTTTATTTCTAAGCACCACTTCACATATTACATACACAGAGATAATCTCTATGCAGAGAAAAAAGTATGCTGTATTGTCTGAAGTGCAGTGTGATTGTTCTTTTTGCTGCATAGATACTGACCAGGTAGCTGATACGAGCTAGGCTGTCTAACCAGTGGGGCAATGCAAACAGAACACCCACATTGCATTTTTAATTTTAAGATTTATTTGTTTGTTTATTGCATTTATATCCTGCCTTTTTCCTCTTGCAAGGAACCTAAGGCGGCTTACATTATCCTCCTCTCATTTTATCCTCACAACAACAACCCTATGAGGTAGGTTGGGCTGAGAGTCTGTGACTGGCCCAAAGTCACCTAGTGAGCTTCCATGGCCAAGTAGGGACTAGAACCCAGATCTCCCGGCTTCCAGTCCAACACTCTCACCATTACACCACACTGGCTGTAAGCAGATTAGAGAGCAATCCTATGATTCTTAGGATAACATCCTAAGGGCCACAGGATATTTCCAATTTCCCCTTCTGAATTAATTACTTCAGCAAAGGCCCTTCTCTCCATAACGATACAGTTGCTTTTATATGTGGCGTGGTGGATCAGACTATCTGGTTGTGGCCTCAACTTACTCTGGGCCAGGGAGTCCTCCTTGTCTGATTGGTACCTTGCTGCAGTTCAGGCAGCCTTGTGGCAGTGAGCTACCTCCATCTGACACAACCAGAGAACTCCCTGACATAGAGCAAATGTGGAGGTTAAGTATGCTGTTGATGCCAGAAAGATGGAGGGCGCTAGAGTGGCTAACCTTGGGGCATGGCCATATTTACCCCAGTACTTCCATTCTGTGACAGGCCAGCAACAGGGAACAAGCCAGGCAGAGCAGCCACCTAAGCAGTTACTTGGCTGCTAGAAGGGGAGGATGTAGCAGTGGCAGAATTTGGCCCAGCATGGCAGAGAGAAAACAGAAAGCAGTAGGAGCAGTGATCTTTCCTGCAATACAGCCAAGAGGACAGTGGTGTGAAGCAAACCTGACATTTCCTTGTCTAGAGGAGCTAAGAAGCCTATAATTAAAGGCAACTGGGTAGATTAGACTTATTTCTTCTCTTTCTCATCCCCTTCTTTTGACCCTGAATGCCCCTTTGGCTGTTACATGCATATTAAAGAACAGAGGCAACACTCTGTTCAGGGCAAAGGCTTCTGCCACTGTCAGCATTGATAGTATCTTACAGTGTTGTGTCCCACAAGAGTCCAAGCTCCCTGCCATGCATGTGCTACATACATTTTATGAAAAAAGCAATAAAAACACATTCCATGCAACATCACCTTCCGAAATGGGAAGATTCTGCATCTAGAGCAGGGGTGGGCAACTTCTGGCTCCCCAGATGTTTTGGCGTACAACTCCCATCATCCCTCACCATTGGCTATGCTTGCTAGGCTGATGGAAGTTGTAGGCCTAAACATCTGAAGGGTCACAAGTGACCCATTCCTGGTCTAGAGCTTTAGGGCGCAATCCTGTCAATTGTGCCCTCAATGATCGGAAGCCCTCGAACCTGGAGGTTTCTATCATCCAGTGCAGGCTGGGAGGAGCAGGGGAGGCAATTTTTGCCTCCCTACCCTCCCGCCCTGTATTTTTCGCTAGACAGGCTTTTTAGTGGTGACACTTTGGAGGGGGAGGGATGGAGACTGGAGAAACCTCAGGATAGCTAATATCCTGGCCTCTCTACTTCCCTCCCTGCCCACTGAAACTCCCCCTTTTCCCCCTCTCTGAGGTTATAGGGCAGCCGGAGCAGTTCTTTCCATGCTGGCTGGGAAGGGGTGGGGGAATGGGTCTGATCTCTGACTCCCCTTTCCAAGGTTGGACCATTGTCTTGACCTCGGAGCGAGGAATCCCCCGTATCCTATGGCCTCTCAGACAATGTCTAGGGGCCACAGGATTTCTCCCTTAAACACCTTAAAAATAATTACATTGGTGAAATATTTTGTTTGTTCTACTTTCCATCTTTTAAAAAGTGTATGACTTTGTTTAAATCTGAAATCCTATTAATCCTTTGCTAATATTATATTTTTTCCTGTCATCCAGTAAATAAACACATGCAAAGAAGTATGACAGCTCACACAGTAAATTACAGCATTCTTCAAACCTATATCTGTCATTTACACAGTTACAGGTAAGTACCTTTTCCGGATTTCATTAATCAACATTAAAAGTTCTTATAAGCAGATAGTAATGAATGTGGAAATTGTGTAAGTTTAATAATTATTATAAGTAAATTATAGAGTATTATTATAAAGTAGAGTACTTATTACAGAGTAGTCATCAGCTTGAGTAGAAGATTATTGAACAATTAAACATTACAGTCTGATGTATGTAATTAAATATTGACAACTGCTTTTTAGAATAAAAGCCTCTTCAGAAGAGGGCAATTTAGAGTACAGCAAGGGGTTCCCATGCCCACCACTTCTCTGCTCTAAATCAGCACTTAAAGTGGAACCTGTGTAGGATGGGAAGGGAGATATGGAGCAGAAAAGCAGAAGGCCTGGGAAGAATGAAATCTATTCTGCTTTAAACTACTTCTTCTACAAACTACCTTAAAAAAAGAAATGAAACTGGAACTATTGTTGAAATTTAATTACACACATTAGTATGTAGGCACAGTTAGCCGTTCCTTTTTGTTTTGTCACTTAGTTATAAATAGTGCATTGTCTTTGAATGAAGGTAATGGAAAGCAATCAAGAGTAGCATTAGATAGCATCATTTTGGATAACAAACAAGATTATATTAAATGTGCCAATATATGAAAATCTAAAGGAAGCTGATTTATTTGACTCTGGGAACTCTAGCAACAGCCATGTAATGCCTGCGTTATAAATTATATTGCTGTTTTCATATAAATAACTGTCAGTGTTGTATATACTTACTACATTTATATTGTGAAGTTACTCCAAAAATCTCAGTGAGGCATTTTAGCCTCATAACAACCCTTTGAGGAAAGGTAGTTAACAGAAGCTTGCACAAAGCTGCCAAGTGATATTCAATTGGTAAGCAAGAATATATTACTAGATACTGGAAAATGTCCCAAATCTGGTCAAACCTCAAATTTCAATGAACTCTGTTTGATATTTACCTGTTTCTTAAATAGAAGAACTACTTCATACAGATATTTTAAAAAATGAATTATTTTGTATTCCCCACTTACACTTCCTGATAAGAACATTTCTGGGTCAAAACAAGTTCCCTAAAGTCTGGTACTCTATCACTAAGAGCGGCAAGCTCACTAGCATGATTGTGATAGCCATTTTCTACTGGCATTAACTAGATCTCCAAATTGTTGAGACGTCAACTCCCAGCATTCCTGACCATTGGCCATGTGGGCAGTGGCTTCTGGGAATTGAAGTCAAAAACATTTGGAGATGTATGTTCTGTCCATCCGTGTCCTACTGTTAGCCCCCAGCTTCTGGTCCACAGAGTTGTTCATGGTTCACAGAGGCCCAGAGTCAGAATTTTGGCAGGAGGCCAAAAGTACAAACGCTATTGTGCATACTCAGAGTGGTGTCAGGGTGGACACTGAGCCCATAGAATCCCAGAGTAGTTCTGATTCTGAGGAAGAGCAGTCGCTCCTGGGAGAGGAGCGCACTCCTCTTTCCCAGGGCCAACAGCTGACGGAGATTCCTCCCACCAGCATTCCTAGCTTAGATAGCAGTCCAGGGAGTGACAGAGCGCCGATAGCAGACTTGGTGGACGCGCAACGCCGACTCAGAGAGCGGCGCCAGATGGCGGGCACGGAAAGGAGGCGTAGTACCCTGTTGGTGCACAAACAACGGCTGCGCCCAGAGGATCCAAGGGAAAAGGGGAGGGACTCTCCCTAGTCCTTAAGTTCAGGGGTCTGCCAGTAATTCCCTTTCAAACGGGGACCAACTGTTCCAACTTAGGGCATAGGTACTGTGCTGCTCAGATCTAGTTGCAAACGGTATAGTTGTTAAGTTGTAAAAGAAGAATAAAGCTTTGAAAGGAATCCCTTTGTCTGTGTCTGGACTTGGCTACTGGATTAGACTGAGAGAGGCCTCCAAGGAGCCCTTGACAAGTGGCTTGTCTCCCTTTTTCCTGCTCAGTTCCTTTTTGACCACCACAGAGGTTGCATCTTTGGGACTTTTTCTCTTCCAAATTCCTCTGTGGAGAAGGTAAGCTCCCCCCACCCCTCTTCCCTATTGTTTTCTTTTTCTCTTTTTTTCAGTTCTTTCTCACATTTTGTACTTTATTTAACCTCCGTGATCTAGTACTCGCCACACTGTTTGGAGTTTAGTGCCCATCAAGCACTTATGATGCAGCAGGGACTATTTAAAAAGTGTGTGAGCTGCAGCAGCAGTTTTTGTCCTTCGGAGAGTCATGGCAGTTGCCTTCTCTGCTTGGGTGAAGGGCATGTGCTGGGCACTTCTCCTTATTTTTTATTTTTTTAAAAAATCCCGTATTTAGTTTTGACAATATGCATAAAACACCCTAAACAATAATCAACAAAATCCATCATATAAAATAAGACTAATAAATGGGAAAAAAGAGGGAAAAAGAAGGGGGGGGGGGAAAAGCATTCCACAATAATTTAAACAACATATGGGGAAAATATGTAGGACACTTGCCCTTATTGTCCCCAAATTTATAGAACAGGTATGCCAAAATAGGTCCACCTGCCTTTGGGTAATTTTGTGGGAGTGGGATCTCTTGGCAGCAGATACCCAGGACTTGGAAACTCAAGTCCCATGAATGCCAGTTACATGACTGTGCTCCATCTCAGCTCCATCACTTTCACTGCTGTCACCTAAGGCCACCCTCATGGACATCTCTGCTATATTGTGGTCTACTGGAATGGTCACAAGTGCTATAGCTGTCTTCTCTAGCCACGCTATGACACCATTGACTTCAGGAGCAATTCCACTGTTTGTTGTTATGTCATTGAGCGTAGTAGCCTTGTTTGTTTCTTTATTGATGTTAATTTTGGTATTGGATCTTGCTGGGCCTTTGATTTTGAGGCAGTGCCCTCAGCATGTCAGCCATGGTGAAAGGCGAGGAGAAGGAAGGATCAGTGGTTCACGATCCACCATGTCCAGATATGGAGGCAACCGCTCTGTCTGCCTCCTGTGCTACAGTCTTCCTGCACACAATACTAAACAACTCTCAGCTTTTTGGCACCTGGGGCCAAATGGTCTTTTTTTGAAGGTTCAATCCATTGAACCCGCATCTAAGGAGAGATTTGTGACTAGCTTGTACCCTAACAGTACAACTACAATTCACGTTAATGTAGTTAGTTATCATAGGGCCCTGTTTGTATCTCATTGGGATCAAGGAGGTGTCCTCACTGGGATTCTGGGCATCAGTTTGAGATTATTATTACCAGCACTCAGGTCATAACTATGTCTCTCCAGTCAACTCCATTCTTGTTTCCCCTGCACTTCAATTCCCAGGTAGGTATGGTTTGTTACAGAAGTTACTCCAGTATCCCAGTATTTGGTTATAGTTCCCATTTGGGGCACCACATTGATACTGACAACAGGTACTTTATCACTACTGACACCTATCCTACAGCTCATCATGCTACTGAGTGCTTCATTGATAGCAATACCTATCTTGCCACTCACCAAGCCACTGGTACCTGATTTCTTGACAAGGCCGCCACACCAACAACCAGTCACTTCCCTTCCATTTCTGCCCTTAGCTTCTGGGATGACTTCAGCCTCAGTAATGTTCAGTATGGGACATTCAGTACTTCCCTCAATCTCAGTACCAGCTTCTTCAGACTCGAGAATTTATGTGATTCTGAATCACTTACTTTGGAAGTGGCATCTAGTTCCAGACCATCAGTGTGGGAAATCAGAATCATACATCTCCAAAGGAGGACACCAAGCTCTATGCTGGGATTAGGAAACCATATTTCCTCTGTGGGTCGGGTTACTCCCCCAGATCCTCCCATGACTCGGATGACATCGGATGGTGGGCCCCCCACCAGTATTGTCATGGTCTGCCTGCCCCCTGATCTCATTAGGTCTCCGGCCAAAGTGCTGGCTGGAGTTCTTCCAGTTGGCACTTTGGCCAAGGAGCCGACTTTGCTTGTCCTTTGCCCTGCGTGGGGCAGGCAAAGGATGAAGAAAGCACATTCAGCCTGCACCTTGCAGGAGCTCCTGTAAGCACCAGTGCTCCTACTTTTCCTTCCCCACACAGGAAACAAGAAGCAGGAGCAAAGTGTGCCTGGTCAGCACTTACAGGAGTTTTTGCAAGTACCAGGTAAGTGTGAAGCTGCTTTTGCTCCTGCTTTTTCTTCTCAGCATGGGGAACAAGAAGCAGAATGAAGCACACTCAGCCAGTGTTTGCAGGATTTCCTGCAAGCACTAGCTGAGCCTACAGCACTTAATGTGCTTCTCCCACTCCCAGTTGTGCTCTGCTCCCCTTCCACTGCACCCTCTGATGTGCAAGCACCAGCTAAGCCCACAGTACTTAGGATGCTGTTCCCCCTCCTGATTGGAGGGGGAATCTGCTTGTTATCTCTGAACTGTGATAGGAGATAACAAGGAGATTCCCCTGCATCCTGCTCTCCCTACCGCCTCCCCAAGCCCCTGGTAGCCATTAGGCCAGGGGGCGGTGCTTGGGGAGGGGCCTGTGAAGGATGCCCAAGACACAGCAGGTGGGATGGGGAACCTCCATAGTCCAGAATAGGCCCCAGGAAAAAGATTCCTACTCCTTGCTGTATGGCAGAAGCTTTTATGTGTTTTAAATATCTAGCTCTAAATTGTAGAAGCTTAACAAGGAAAGGTGAGGCAGAAACTTAAGTTGGTTCTGACCGATTCGGAGGACCATAAGTTGGAGGTAATGGGTCAAAAGTTTCATTCCTCTGTCACCTCACTCCACATCACAAACTATCAATATGCCTTGGTATCAGCATTTTCTCTGGGAAAGTCTGTTCTTTCTTCAGTCACCCCGAGATGACAAAGAGAGCTTTTCCAGCACCAGGCCTGTTGCCTTGCAAAGCAGCAAATCCACACCTTTTGTCATATGACAGACTTTGGCTCTAAAGCCATGGCAGGCTCTTTTACTCTCCAGCATCATACTTATGGTCATCAGGCTTATCAGGGCTTATGCATTGGGGCTTATGCATTGGGGCTTATTGAGGAGCCCTCCTGGGTAGGCCTTACCCATCAAATGGATTGATGGTACTCTTAACAATGCATATGTACAGAACAACAGCATGCTGCATAGGAATAGGTCAGCAACGTTCCTACCACCAGTGGTCTTGTCATTCGCAGAGAGAATCCTCCCAGCATCATCATTTCCCAAGAGCACAATAATCTTTCTGATCCTGCAAGGAAGTCCTTTCCTACTGCAAATTTCTGGGCCTCAAGTCACCACAAGACACTTCAAGCCTCCATCCCCATCCACAAATGTATGTGCTCCCATGTTTGTAACCAGACATTTCCATCATTTCTGGCATGTCATCACTATGGACGACTAGGTACTCAGTGTCATTCGCATTAAGTATGTGATTGCGTTTGTAATTCCCCTCAATGGAGTTTTCTGTTCAACACCTCCATACCCTCCTTTAGAAGAGAAAACTGAAACCCTCTTCCACCATGGGGCAATGGAACAGGTGCCTAGGGGCCAAAGACATTGCAGAGTTTATTCAAAGTATTTCACCTCTCCAAGAAAGATGGAGGCCTCCAACCAATACTGGTTCTCTGGAACATCTACATCTTTCCAACATCCTTCTCCGTATTGGGACATGATTTGCCACGTAATTTGCTATGCCTACTTTTACATATCCTTTCAGCCAAAGCATCAGCATTTCCTTTTTCGCCCTTGGAGGCCAGTGTTTTCCATTCAGAATTTTCTGTTCAGCTTTGACAAAGCTCCCAGAGTTTTCATAAAATGCATGGCAGCTGGTGCTGCACATCTTGGTCTGCAAGGAATTTCCATCTTCCCATATATAGATGATTGGCTATTTATAGTGCCCACAAGGCACCAACTATTGGCACATTTAGACTTCACCCTCAAGCTCCTCAGCAAACAGGGCCATTTGGCAAAATCACACTTGACATCAGCGTGTCATCTAGAACTCAGAGGCTCACCTAGATTCCATGTCTGGTTGTGCCTATCTTCTCTCTTGTAGAGCTTAAACCCTCTGGCGGAGCTTGAACTAACTTTGTTACAGACATGGCTGTCAGTCCCAACAACTCATCTGTCCAGATCAAGAAGCTGTTGGAGTTGATGACATCTAAAATGGCCATCACCCCATGTGCATGCCTGAGGACGCACCTACTATGATGCCAATTTTTGGACTTATTCCAGCTCCACTTTTATTCCATTAAAGCAGTGATTTTTTTGGGCAAATGAAGTAAGTGCTCTGAAAAGGGTGAAGATCAGAGCAGGAAGGGGGCTGGGGTGAGGAGACAAGATGGGTTCTGCTGCAAAGGTGACAGGGTTATGTGCTAGAGTTGGTGAGAGGACTGAGGGGGAAGGAGAGGGAGAACAAGACACGGCAAAATGAATTATCTTTCAGGAATACCGTGCGTTGTTCAGCGGACAACTAACCTATGACGCCTTACAGTATTTGCAGGGTGGCTTAGTGTGATGTGTGAACGCTCCCAAAGAGTCTGTGCAGTGATATTTGAGCAGTTGGGGCAAAGGAGGGGGTACATGGGGGCATCATCTTTTTTCTTCCACACAGTGTCCTTGAGAGGGATGGCATGGGATCACCATCACTGCTCCCAGGGCCATTTACAGATGCATATGCATTTTCTAGCTACTCCAGCAGCTAGAACCTGTAAAGAAAGACTTTATTTTTAAAAAACAGCCCTCTGACCAAACCCTAGGATTTGGTAGGAGTTTGAATTCCAGAGTGGACTATATTCTGATACACATATTCATTTGGAAACTGTGGATCAAGTGAGTTCACTCTAGAAAATGGACCCCCCTGAGTTCCTCAAGCATCCCTACACAGGATTGACCCCCAAAGCCAGAGACCTGAGAAACATAACATCTAGAGCTGGGAATGTGAAAGGTATTCACTCACCAGTCAGGCCCACTTGCAGGCTGGTGCAAACAAAGGTGGGCAGGTTGCAAGCTCTTAACTAGCACTAGCTGGGTTCAGACAACATGGTAACCCACACTCGAGGATTGAGTATGGGTTGAAGGTGTGTTGTCGTTGAACCGTGGGTTATTATGTTGTCTGAACCCAGCTGTGATAACAAACCATGGTGAACAATCCACAGGTCACAACCCAACAACCATCAGTTCTCTTCATGGGTTGTTCATGGTTAATATACCAATCTTAATCTCACAAAGAATCCGTAAACAGAACCAGCAGTAAAATGTAGGGGTGGACGAAAGTCACTTACCTGTCCTCAAAGCTTGTTTGCGGTGGGGGGGAGGCGCTTCGCTGCTCCCCCCGCGAAGTTCAGGCCGGGGGGGGGAGGCTTCCCGCCTCGCCCGGCTGAAATTCAGGCCGGGGGGGGGAGGCTTCCTGCCTCGCCCGGCCGAAATTCAGGCCGGGGAGGAGGCGCCTCGCCTCACCCGGCCGCGAACTCAAAAGTTAAAAAAAAAACAAAAAACGCCCCCGTGATAGGCTACGTGACGATTAACGTAGCCTATCATGGCTAGATCTGCAAAGTCAGCCGTGATAGGCTACGTTAATCGTCACGTAGCCTATCACGGGGGCGTTTTTGTTTTTTTTTCTTTTACTGCAGTGGCGGCAGCCGGTCAAAAGACCGGCTGCCGCTCCCGCCCCGGATGAACACCCGCCGAACCGCCGGCCGGACCCACCGCCGGGAGGGACATTCAGCAAAGGTAAGTCCCATCCCGGGGGGGGGGTGCGGGGGGGGTGCGGAGAATTTCTCCCCAAAACTTCTTCGGGGGGCCGAACACGTTGGCGCTCGGCCCCCCGAAGTTTCGGGGAGAAATTCTCCGCCATCCCTAGTAAAATGGCAGGTTAAAAGCCTCAGCTAGAAAAGCTCTTGGTTGCTAGTTCTGCCAGGAGTCTATGTTCATTTGATAAGGGCAGTTTTACTGTCCAAGGCATTTCTGAGAGAAGTCTTAATCTGAGCTCTATCAGGCTGCCATCTGATCTCAGCCCTCAGCCATCATCAGGCATATACACTGCATGTTTGTGCCTGAGAGGATGCACCCTTCAGAAGGGCTTTGGTGATTGTGTCAGTTAGGTTTACTTCTGAGTAGATAGAATTGTAGATAGATTTACTTCTGAGTAGATAGAATTGGAAGGCAAAAGGAAGAGGGGCCGACCAAGGGCAAGATGGATGGATGATATTCTGGAGGTGACGGACTCGACCTTTGGGGAGCTGGGGGTGGCGATGGCCGACAGGAAGCTCTGGCATGGGCTGGTCCATGACTTCACGAAGAGTCGGAAGCGACTGAACGAATAAACAACAACAAGATAGAATTGTACTGTGTTTTCCCCCACGAAATGGCAGTACCTTACAGTACCAAACACTCTGGCTAACTACTAAATGTTGTTTTAAGGGCCAAATCCAATTTTGGATAAGCACTCACGGGCCTCATTCCGGTGGGGGTGGGGCTAAAGACAAAGGTGTGGGGTCGAAAATACCAGCATAGTATTTTATTTCCAGTAACTAAGCCTTGGGAGAAGCATTGTAACCTTTCAAAATGGGGGAAAATGTACAAAATCAAGGAAACCACCAAATTATAGATGTTTGAGGGTGCGGGTAAGGGTAAGGGTGATTTTTTAATGTATATTGCTTTGTGGAAAATAAAGCCTATATGTGAATATAAAATCATAAATCTCAGTTCTTCAGATGGTGTTTAGATGCTGTGCCACTTTGAGCCTTTAATGCAGTTAATAGCCTAAATCCAATAAGAAACAAACATTTTTCTATGGGATTTATCTGAATTTTTAAAAATCCAAAACATAGTAGGTAAGCTATACTTTAATCCATAGTGAGATTAAATTAATTTTATTTTATTGATTTACATAAGGAAAATATTGTTGTATCATTAATAAACGCTTCAACTGTCTGGCATTGTATTTTCAACAGTGGTCACCCAGATACTTCTGGAAGCTCACAAACAGGTCATGAAGATGATGGCATTTTCCTGTTCCTGATATCTGGTACTCAAATATTGACTGTTAGAATTTCCATACACTTTCAGATTAATGTACTTAACAAGGAAAACACTACTCAGCAAGAAAAAAAAACTTGTACAAAATGCTTGTATGGGGAAAACCCAATGTTTTTATTTTAACATCACTTACAGAAAATACCCAAGGCTGAGCGTTATTAAAACGTTGGGCTTCCATATCCTCGCAAATTCAACTTGGCACATGGAGGGAACCACCAAAGGACTAGAAGTTGCAAATGGACACAATGAAGGAAGGAAACAGTCTTCCATATTTTAGTATCTGCTCCAAGGCTCTCCATACATCTTCCCCAAACATGCCCTTTCTGTGCTCTGTTTCCGAGTGTAGAAACTTAGCTGGCGCAGAGAGAACCGTGCTGACTATGAGGTGGGAGGGGAGGGGGCGGGGAGCACAGTTCCTGGGCATGCAAGTTTGGAGCCCTGGTTCTGACCTCAGATCCCAGAAACCAAATATCTTATGTCTTCCAGATGCTGTCTAGGGGACATAAGATTGCGCCCTTAGGAACTTCGTTTAAATGGACTACTTCAAAGCTACAAGAGACGAATTGTATCTATTTCTGAAGATTATGTTATGTTCCGTCCCAAATCCAGCTATTTATTTTACCAATGAGTAGCATGGAGAGCAGGAGATGGAAGGTCAGTTCATGGATACACGCAGACCTCCCGTCTTACTCCTTTCCTTTACATAGCTTATTTTCTTACTCTTAGGTCAGTGCAGTAAACATACTTTATCACCATAGCACACTTGATCCTATGGATGTTGGTTAATAATCTTCTGTCTTATATGCTGATGTTATGCAAGTTCTCTTAGGCCCTATCATTAGGCAGAGTTTGCCCTATCATTACACCTCAGGTGGCAAGTTTCAGGCACTGTTAAAAGAGTGTCCTATTATAAATGACTTAAGGCACAATCCTATGAAAGTTTAGACAGAAGAAAGTCCTACAGCTCCCAGCAATGCTGGGATTTGTAGGACTTTTTCTGTCTAAACCTGCATAGGATTGTGCCCTTAATTTATTATATTTGTACTGTGTGTGCTGCAGGGTTAAGTGAGTATGCTCTTTCACTGCTTTTGGTGTTGGTGTGAAAATCAATGAACTAGTGTTCCTCAAGGGAAAGCCATTACTCATTTATTAAATTATCAAGTTACAGCTTTTCTGCACAAAACAAACAAGAAGGGACATTTTTAACATTCAACTATGAGAAGTCCAGGAAGCAAAGCATTCTCTTAACACCTTCATTACATTTATCTTTCAGAGAGATCACATGCCCACACCCAAATATTAAACCAAAACAAAATACAGTTATCATATAAAACAGTGGGCTAAGATAATCGACACTATGGAAATAGTTGGATCATAAATCACTGCAGCAATCTTGTATCCACTGTAGCTAATACTTGCAATGCAAATTTGGTGTGGAGGGACCACACTTGGGGCATATCTTCATTACAAACATCACTTTTATTGAAGACACTCAGCGATGTAGCCGTCACAGAAAATTCAATGTGACACCTGTTAAAATGTTAATTCTCTGATGGATGTACTACTATTAATTATTTTGCTCAACCTGACATCTAGTCCAGCTTTCTGCCTCCAACTACTTCTAGCTAGATGTTCTTGAGAAGGTGATGCACAAAGCATGAACCCTATTTGCATCAGCACTTTTTAATTTTAGTAATCTTATCTTATTCTCATCCCTGCAAAACATCAAATTGGATTTACCTGTGTTAGGGAGCAATCCTATGGCCGCTAGACAGCCATAAGATGTCTTGTTTTCTGGGAACCAACCTCGGACCCTGCACTCCGAGGTCAGTTCCCAGAGAACTGACCTTCCCCCACTTCCACGCTACCTCGGAGGCAGCGGGGAGCAGCCCTGTCCTCTGCACTCACAAGAGGACTGCGGAGTGGCTGAAAAGGGGTGTGTCTGCGGGGCGTTCCAGGGCAGGGAGGGTGGAAATGCCTGTACGACACATCCAATATGTTGTACAGCAGCCTCCTCTCCCGCTTTGCCCTTCTGCAGCTAGACAGCCACAATCGGCTGTCTAGCTGAAAACGCAGGGCAGCAGGAGCACGGAGGGAACGATCCCCTCTGTGCTTCTCCTGCCCTGCATTGGATAGGCGGCCACCTATCTGGATAGGATTGTGTCCTTAGATATGGATGTAATCCAGGCTGCCTATTTGCATAATCAATCCAAGCAGTTTGAAGGAATGGCGATATTTTAAGGGGTACTGTTGAAACAGCACTTAACCTGTTTTGAAAAGCATAGCTCAGGAGCCCTTGTACTGTTGCTGAGAACACTGAAGTGCAATTCTTGAATCAAAGTACTGCAGCACGGCAATGCTGTGCAGCATTACAAGGGATCTGGGATGGCATCTCTTCAGTTGTTTTGTTGCAGCAGCTTGGGGCAACAAAATACTTTCAACTGGTCATGCAAACAGTGACAAAATTCAACTGAACTAGTCATGCAAGCAGTGGCTTGTGACTTCCTCAAAACTAGTTCCAGAGAGAGAGAGATGCAGTTGCTCAGTGGTGAAGAAAAGTAGCCTCTGAACATTGTTAATATTCTCTGCTATTGTCGTCCCCTCATCTTCCCTGAACTATGGCTTTGGAAACGTTCTCTGAATCAAATTAAATCAAATTGTTCTGCAATCTGAAAATTCTGCCTTTTAATCCCAATTGTATGTGTGCAATTTCTAAATGGTAAAGAAAAATGCCCTCTTCACAAAATTAACATTGTCTGTTATTATAGGCACAAATTCCAGGGCTGAGTTCTGTGCTGAAAGCAGACTCAATTCTGCTAGCATCATGCTCTTTTAGCAAATACTATGCAACAGGTTCAGATGAAGAGATATCCACAGTTTGAAGTAGCACAATGAAGACATATCCTTGCCTCCAAATTCTGTTCACATGTTAACTATACCCTTGAAAATCAGCCTTCCGGATCAAGTGGAGAGCCCCTACAGATACAGGAGGCTCTCTTCTTCACAATCACCTTCCACATGTAGGGGGTACTGAAAGTGACAACAGAGGGGGCGGGGCAAGTGTGCTTCCCCTCCTTGTATGTTTACTGTTGTCAGTTTCTGAACACCTGAACAGCGGTAAGTCAAGGGAATCCAGGATTGGGATGGCAGTGTGAAGGTGGGGAGGACAGCATGGGGCTTTCTTATGTGTGTGTGAGGTGGGCGGGCAGTGTCTAGGTGTATATGTGTCTTCTAGGTGTGTAGCTGGGTGTTTAGGTATCGCCTGTGCGTTGTCTGTGTGAATGGTGTTTATGTATGTGCGAGTTTGATGTGTGAGGTGGCTGGCTCTTTGTGTGTGCGCGTGCGTGAGAAAGGGTGTCCCATCCTGCAGCCTGGCAATCAGGTGGCTCTGGACAAGTTGATGAACAACAACCACAGTGGAGCAAAGAAACCACAGTCATGAACCAAGCCCACCCATCCCAACCCATCTTCTCTTAATCCCTGACATTTATAGCAGAACCCTGAAAAAACATAGTTGTCGCCTGGTGGTTGCTTCAACTACTATAGTCGTTTACAGTCTCATTGAATAACACAATTTTACTCAATGAGTAAAATTGGCTTTCAATTTTATTTAGGATCTCCACACAGTCAGAAGAATAAAAGTACAATTATGCTTGCATTCAGTTGAGCACTGGTTTGGTGAGGGAAGAGTGAGGGGAACAATTCATGTTGATTTATCAGAGGAATTTTGTGGGAAATCTTGTTAGGAATAAAAACAAAATGTTTCTGGGTTGGGTGTGGGATACACTACAGCATTTAAACAATCCTGATCATTGTGTGTTTGTCAGGCCCCATCACTGCAAACCTTTAAAAAGGCCCTGAAGATCTGCTTGTTTTCTCTGGCCTTCCCTTTACAGTTTTACTGGACTGTTCTGCTATATAGCTGCAATTATGCTGTAGGTTTTTAGTAATATTTTATTGCTGTGTCTGTTTTTATATGAATGTTTGCCGCCTTAGTATTGGGGGTTTTTTTATATGAATTTTAATGTAAGATGTCTTGGGAAGGCTTCTACCCTAAAAGGTGGCCAAGAAATATTTTAAATGAATAAAAATATTTTGGTTGTCTACATACATAACATTGGATAAAAAAAAATAATACTTCAAATAAACACTGCAGGGTTATTGTAATTTATTCAGCTTCAGCCTTTCCCACAATATTTTAATTATTTTGATATATTCATATCCTGCTTTTTATATTCAAAGCATAGTCTGGTTAACACTGCTATCATAATGCAGATACGCATATCCCAATTCAATAAAAATTCAAAATTGAAATGTTTAAAATTAACATGACAGATTCAATATATCAGTAGGAAGGTGTACAAAACTATGCATGGTCTGGAGAAAATGTATAGGGAAACATTTTTCTCCCTCATAATACTGGAACCTGGGGTCATCCCATGAAGCTGATTGGTGGGAGATTCAGGCCAGATCAAAGGAAGTACTTCAGACAGCACATGGAATTCACTTCCACAAAATTTGGATGGCTTTAAAAAGGGATTGGACAAATTCATGGAGGTTAAGGCTACCAATGGCTACTAGTCTTGATGCTTCTATGCTACCTTGAGTATCCGAGGCAGTATGTGCACCAGTTGCTGGGGAACATGGATGGGTGGGTGCTGTTGCACTCTTGTCCTGTGGATTTCCCATGGGCATCTGGTTGGCTACTGTGAACAGAGTGATGGACTAGATGGACCCTTGGTCTGATCCGATGTGGCTCTTATGTTCTTATGGGATAATGCTGGACTGGCACAAGCCATTCCCTCTCAGCCAGAGGTCCGCCCTCTCATCCAGCTGGCTGAATGGAGTAGTAAGCTGGCTGCAATCCTATACCTTCCTACCCAGGAGTAAGCCTCGTTTAATTCTGTGGGACTATTTTTTGAGTAAGCAAGTATAGGGTTGCACTGTATGACGTTACATTGGCGAAGATTGTTTAAAAAATGTTAAAATTGGAAGTTTTTATAAGATTTTAGTTTGGAAAAAGATGGACAACAACAAACGTAATTACAATCTCCTGTCAAAACATAACTACAATAAAACGCTGAATTTCTTCACTGTCTACAACCGCTGTCATTTTTCACCGAGGTGGGGGGAGTGGCATGAAACAACACGGAAGTATCTATACAAAACAATCGGCAGCCTTTGCAAAAACCACAAGTTTAATACCGCTCGGCGCGCGCTTCTCATCCCGCTCGTCTCCCAACGCTTTTCCGCGCCCGCATGCGCAGTTGCGAGACCGAGCGCTCCCTCGCCGTCGCGTCCCCTCAGCGCGGAGCCATGCAGCGCTCGAGCGGGAGGCCTCTGTGGTTCTTGGGGATTCTGACGCTGGTGGTGCTGCCTCAGGCGTCGCCAGGTGGGTAGGAGACGGCCCCCTTCGCAGCGCGGGTGTCCGGCGGCCGCCCGGGCCCCTTTGCCCTTTCCTTACGTCCGCTCCGTTGGCCGCCCTCTTCCGCGCGCGTCCTCCGGCGCTTCGCGCGGGAAACACCCGGCGTTTCGCGCGCGTGCCCTCGCGCTGTTGGGTGCGTCTCCGGGCGCCGGAGGCCGGCATGAATTTGCCCCCCGTGCGGGCGGTGCCGAGCCTCGCCTCGCCTCGCCTCAGGCGCCGCGCGGCTTCGAGCCGCAGCCGCCCTGGCCCCACTGGCCTGGGGAGCGACCGCAGGCGGGAGCGCGAGCGATGCCAGAGGCCGCCCCGGGGCCTCATACGGCGGGGCACGTTGCTTCCCGCTCTGCGCTCCCGGCGAGCCTTTAGCACGGAAACAGATCGGGATCGGCAGACCCCCGGAGGGGAACTGCTCTTCCCGGCCGCCATTCTCTGCGTGCGGAGGGCTTACTTCCGAGCAAGCATGCGTGGGGAAAGCCTCCCGCTTCTGAGGAGTAGGTGTGGTGCTGCAGCAAAACGAAGAGGCGTGTGGTACCTTATAATTTTACCAGATTTATTGTGGTATAAACTTTTGTAGATTACAGTCGACTTCGCCAGATGCAGGGTTTGCTTCCTTTTGACTCTCAACTGAAAACACGAACCGTTAACCTTGTTAATCTTGCTGCTTTTGTGTCCATTCGTAGCTATCCGATTTATTTCCATATTTTCGTTCCAGTTTGTTGGTGTAGCATTGCCACAACATAAGAAGAAAATAGCTGCTTTAGAGTCTATTTATTCGGAAAGTGGCTTATAAATATTTTAAACAAATAAAGCTCCATATCTTAATCACAGATTTAAACTGGTATCAAACCTGTTTGAATCTCACTATATTTTTTATACGTTTTCATTTTATTTGTCATCCATCCTGGGAATACAGTGTTGAACTTATGGGGAATAATGATGCATAAAACTAAATAATTTGGAGAATTAGTTCTGTGAAGGAGATATGGATCTCTGTCAAAAAGCAGCCGTTGCAGAACTTTGTGGGATGGAGTTAATTCAACCAATTTGGAGCTGGAGATGTAGATGTTGTCTGACTCTGGTTGTGGGTTGATCTTGTACACATGTGTAAGTCATATTCTTTCCCGTAGTCACAGAGGCCAATAAATTATAAACACCTTGTGCGTTGGTCTTGGGCCTCCTTCACAGACAACAACGTTCATATGCTAATATTTTACTGTAGAAAAAAGTTTGCACACCACCATATGTGAAAAATGCACAGATACCTCTTTTGCCATGTCTTTGTGTGGTGGAAATGTACAATCAGATATAACTTCATTTTTTCAAAATATTCAGTTTACTCTTTGACTATTTTCTCTCCTTTACCCTCCATTTAGGCCATTGCTCCCATTGTAATGTTGCAAATAAAGTAAAATAAAATGGCTTCCTCTCTGGCATGTCAGCAAAAACTGTGGTTCATGCTCTAGTCATCTCTTGGGGTGCTTCCATATGGAAGGGTCCTAGTGCCAATAGTCAAAAGTAATTTTTCAGCTATGCTGTCTTCCTTATCAGATTTTCTGCTGTAAGAAAAAAGAGGGGAAATTGTGGGAAAGCATGCGAGTATTACAATGTTACAAGTTACTGGAAGGCAGATTTCAGATGAACCTCAGGGGGAAAAAATTGAATGGTTAGAATAGACAGACAATAGAACCAACTACCTAGGTAGGTCATAGACTTTCAGTTGCTAGAGATATTCAAGCAGAGACTGGACAACTGTTTGTCAGGTATGCTGTATTCTAGATTCCTGCATTGAGCAGGGGGTTGGACTTGTTGGCCTAAACGGACCTTTCTCACTCTATGATTCTGTGATAAGTGGATGAGAATGATGTCTGGACCACCCCTAAAATTATCCTCTCTTATTGCTCTGATCATGTGATGCTCCTGCTTAAATACCTACACTGGCTTCCTGTCTACTACAAGATTCTGCATGTGCTTCTTGTCTTTGAAGGTAAAGTCCTCTATGACCTTGTTGTCTTTATTCTTTGTTCTTATATCCCAGCACGTTACAGCAAGTAACAGTCACATCTCCTGCTCTATCACCACTTGCTTTTAATCCCTCCTTCAAAACACATATTTGGCATAACCCACTAGTCTGCATAGCCTAGAGTACTAAGCCTAAATACTTGTAACAAATAATCACATATTCTTTCCTTGTTAAGCGCAGCCTCCGTTTTCATTCCTTTCCTTTCTATTGGTGTCTAGAGTGTAACTCCATGGGGGCACACACCTTTTGTCTCCAAATTTGGGAAGCACCATGTACATGGATGGCATTTAATGCCAACCAAAATTCTTGCAGTGGCTTACAGTGTATTTAAAATACAATAAAGCGGACAATTGGGACCAGTTATTGGCTCAAATCACCCATGTGGCTGCTACCTTTGCACCCTCTGACATTCTAGCTGTTACTCTGCTGCTGAACTTTGGACCATGGCAGGTTTGAGAGGAAATAAATTACCCTAGCCTAGATTTGGTTTCCAAAGCAGCCAGATGTTAACGTTTCTCACTGGGTTGCTGCTACTATATTGTTTGCACTTTCTGATTCCTGGAGGCAGATGAAAGAAGCACATTGGCTGGGGGAGGGGACATTATAATCCTCCATTCTAGTCTCCAGATATTCCAACTACCACTCCGTTTTTACCTGACCTGAGTGGATACTGTTTGGCAGACTATAAAAATAAATAAACAAAATGTGTTATCTGGTCACAATGTTTAGAGATTATAAACAATGAATTGTCCAGAATACCATTAACATGAAAATGGAACAATATAGGATTGACAAAGACTTGTACTGTAGCTTTAAACTAGCTCCTTTTCCTGCTCCTTCTGTCCACTTCCACCTCTGCTTGATGTGACATGACAGGTAGAGGAGGGGACTAGGCAAAAGGAATAGGCACAATGCTGTGACTGCTGGTGTGTCCCCAGCTGCTCTGTCAGAGCAATCCTACCATTGAATTAAGTGGGTGTGTGGGAAGATGTGAAGCTGGAGGAGCTGCTTTATCATTGGGAGAGAGGAGCGGCATTTTTATTTTTATTTAATGTTTAACTCTTACGATTTTGTTCCCATTGGTTGCAATGGGAAGCTAATTATATTCACTAGCTCCAAGGTAGTGTACATTTCCTCCAATTCCAGTCTCATGTTAGAGAAATGGGAAGACCATGGATTCGGTGGATCCAAGTCTTTCCTCAGTCTGATGCAAACATGTCCATGGAATATCCCTTTTTTGCTTCTACAGATGTTGGAGCTCTAATGTCAGAGAGACAAGGGCGACAGAGGTTTCCACAATGGCTGGGAATGTTTTGTGAGGTTGGCTCTCTCCTCTGGGCTGGACCTCTCTCTCTGTCCATGGAGAGGGAGGTCTGAAACATCCTGTGGGCCCTAGGGCATCCTCCCATGGGCCATAGCAGCTTGTGCAAAGCTTCACATTTCAACACCAGCAACGCTAGAAAATATAATCCGTAAGAATACATTGTGATATGAGTTTCTAACAGGCAGCAGTGTATTTCATCAAGTGCAACATGAGTTGAGCTACAGCTGAGGATAAGCCTAATCAATAAAGTGAAAAAATAATGAAAATTCAAAGTGCATCTTTATTACTGAGACGTTTCATGCTTTTATTTATTTTTTATTTATTTGTGACATTTATATACCAGTGAATATAATAAAATCTCTTAGCCATTAATAAAATCTTCAGCGGTTAATGAAGTCTCTCAGCAGTTTAGTTTCTTGGGGAACAATCCTATGACCGCTAGACAGCAGCTAGACGGCTAGAGGATATGCTTTTTTCCGGGAATTGACGTTGGAGCGCGGTTAATTTCTGAGGTCAGTTCCCGGAAAACTGACCTCCCGCCACATCTGTGCTGCCTCTGAGGAAGTGCAGAGAGGCCCTGTGGCTGAAAAGTGGCGGGGCTGGGGGTGTTCCAGGGCAGGGAGAGTGGATCTGCCTGCACGACACATCCTATGTGTCGTATAGCAGCCTCCTCTCCTGCTCGGCCCTCCTGCGGATCCCCCCATTCTTCTCTTCTTTGCTTTGGATAGGCGGTCGCCTCCGAGTTTGGAGGTGGCTGCCTATCTAGATAGGATTGCGCCCTTAAATTCTGTGGAGACATTAGAATAAGACGTTTTTGTGCATAAGCTGTTTGAAATCAACAGCATCTGTGGAAGAGAACATGTGCTAATTTTACTGGAATTTTCATAGGAAAAGATCCAGGGAGACAGCCTTAAATAAAGAGCTTGAGATTAAGAAGAGGTGGCAAGAATACACAGAAGAACTATACAGGAAAGATCTGAATGTTCCTGATAGCCATGATAGTGCGGTCACTGAACTTGAGCCGGACATCCTAGAGAGTGAAGTCAAGTGGGCCTTAGGAAGCATTAGTAACAACAAAGCTAGCGGAGATGACAGTCTTCCAGCCGAGCTATTTAAAATCCTAAAAGATGATGCTGTTAAAGTGCTGCATTCAATATGCCAACAAATCTGGAACACTCAACAGTGGCCACAAGACTGGAAAAGGTCAGTTTACATTCCAATTCCAAAGAAGGGCAACGCCAAAGAGTGTTCAAACTACCGCACCATTGCGCTCATTTCACATGCCAGCAAGGTGATGCTCAAAATCCTACAAGCTAGGCTTCAGCAGTATGCGAACCGAGAACTACCGGAAGTACAAGCTGGGTTTCGAAGAGGCAGAGGAACTAGAGATCAAATCGCCAACATTCGCTGGATCATGGAGAAAGCAAGAGAATTCCAGAAAAACGTCTATTTCTGCTTCATTGACTACGCTAAAGCCTTTGATTGTGTGGATCACAACAAACTGTGGCAAATTCTTAAAGTGATGGGAGTACCAGACCACCTTACCTGTCTCCTGAGAAACCTGTACAAGGGTCAAGAAGCAACAGTAAGAAACGGACATGGAACAACCGAGTGGTTCAACATTGGGAAAGGAGTACGACAAGGCTGCATATTGTCACCCTGCTTATTTAACTTATATGCAGAGTACATCATGAGAAATGCCGGGTTGGATGAATCAGAGGTCGGAATTAAGATTGCCGGGAGAATTATCAACAACCTCCGATATGCAGACGATACCACCCTAATGGCAGAAAGCGAAGAGGATCTCAAGAGCCTCTTGTTGAGGGTGAAAGAGGAGAGTGCAAAAGCTGGTTTGAAACTCAACATTAAAAAAACTAAGATCATGGCATCTGGCCCCATCACTTCCTGGCATATAGAAGGGGAAGAAATCGAAGCAGTGACAGATTTTACTTTCTTGGGCTCCAAGATCACCGCAGATGGTGACTGTAGCCATGAAATTAAAAGACGCTTGCTCCTTGGGAGGAAAGCTATGGCAAACCTAGACAGCATAGTAAGAAGCAGAGACATCACCTTGCCGACAAAGGTCCGTCTAATCAAAGCTATGGTTTTCCCAGTAGTAATGTATGGCTGTGAGAGCTGGACTATAAGGAAGGCTGAGCGCCGAAGAATTGATGCTTTCGAACTGTGGTGCTGGAGAAGACTCTTACGAGTCCCCTGGACTGCAAGGAGGTCAAATCAGTCCATCCTAAAGGAAATCAACCCTGACTGCTCATTGGAAGGACAGATAATGAAGCTGAAGCTCCAATATTTTGGCCACCTAATGCGAAGAGAAAACTCCCTGGAAAAGACCCTGATGCTGGGAAAGACTGAAGGCAAAAGGAGAAGGGGACGGCAGAGGATGAGATGGCTAGATAGCATTACGGATGCAATGAATATGAACTTGAGCACGCTCCGGGAGAGAGTGCAGGACAGGAAGGCCTGGCGTGCTATGGTCCATGGGGTCACGAAGAGTCGGACACGACTGAACGACTGAACAACAATGCACAATCTTAAATGTACTTCTCATACAATGCTTTAATTTCCTTTATTATATTTCTGTACCACCCCATAGCTGAAGCTCTCTGGGTGGTTCACAATAATTAAATACCAGTAAAAATACATTATAGGAAGTGCAAAAATCATAAGAACATATAAATCGATGGCACATACCCAGAACGTATATCTAAAACAATATTTAAAACAATTAACCAAAGACAATCCAGGACCTGATTAAACCTCATTATATGCTGCCAAATACCTGAGAGAAGAGGGCAGTTTTAACTTTTCATATGTATATGTTAGTGTTTTATCATTACAGTTTGTACTAATAATTAGCCAAGTTGCAGATTTTTGTTATAATCACCACCAGAACAAATATAGTGAAATAAATAATAATGTTTTTACTCCTATAGTTTTGTATATCAACTAACTGTTGTCTTTTAAAAAGATTTCTCAGGTGACTGTGCTACTGCTGACTTGCCAGTGTTTCCCTCTTCTGAACCAGACCTTGATGAACCCCTAGATGTTCTTCCAAACCATCGTGCTGTTATTTACAGATGCAAACCAGGTTTTAAAAGAGTCCGTGAAAGGTTGGGCACCACTAGATGTACCAATGGTTCCTGGTCACCAATACAAGACGTTTGTGGCAGTATGTGTTACTCTAAGAATATTCTATTTACATTTGTTATTTCTAAAATATTATTTTAAGACTTCAAGCATAAAAAATATTGTGAATCTCTTATTATTCGGTTGTTGCAATTGTACTCGCACTCACTTGGAAATAAGCTCTACTTAGAGTGGTAAATCTGTGTTTTTTGTTAATGGATATGAATTCTGGTTATAGATTTTAGTTGTTGTGGAGTGCAGATGAAGTTAATGAACATAAAAGAACCACACGCTCTAATGGTGCCTTAGTTTCTTTGACATTTCAGCTGACATGCAAGAAAGTAGCTACTGAGTATTATTTGAGAAACTATAACTTGATCCAATGTATAGTTTTTGGAAGTCAGTGCCATTGAATTTGTGAGATTCTTGGAGCTGTTGTGTATAGATTACAGACTAAGGGTACAGTCCTATGCATGTTTAGACAGAAAAAAGTTCTACAACTCCCAGCATTCCTGAGACAACCATGCTGCACACTTAGTTTCTTATTTTCAACACTACATGAAACCTTTGAAATTTAAAGCTAAGGGGATTCCTTTGCTTTAGATTTTGTTTTATAATTGTGTGTGTGTGTGTGTGGAACTTGCTTCACGGGGCAATCCCACCTAAGGGGTTTCTTTTTTCTTTTTAGCAAATGCTTATATTTCAGGGTCTAAGGAACTCTCTGCCACAAGCTGACCCTTTTCTGCTGCCACCAATTCTCTCAGAATACTTTAAAACCTAGTAGCTTGGTATAAGAGGCTTAGGCATGAGATGTGCACCAGTGCTAGAAACAAGATGAACTATTAAACGACTGATTTATCAAAGGGATATTTTATATATAAGGGAATATTTACTTTGGGGTTTTCAAAAGATTGCTTACTGACAAGAGTTTTTGCTTAATAAGGCATAACCTGAGATCCGTAGATGCTTCAGATACAGATGCTAAAGCAGCGAATCATTGATTAGGCAAAATGGGACAATCCAGTTCCCTATCCCATTTCTGCTTGAGATCCTGTATATCATATTTATTCAATGATATAAGTATTTATAAACATGGATCATGGGTCGATATAACTGATCAGCCTCAATAAGGCTTTCCAATAGGAAAGGGAACTCTGAAGCGGTAAAAGTGGCTGGGCCAAACCTAGATTCTAATGAAAGTTGCTATTCCAAATATTACTATGCAGCCGTAACAGACAAGTTGTATTTGGCATGCAAAGCTGAAAATGACAAAGTCACATCATCCATGCCCACTTATTGATCCAGGTAAAAATAAACTTCTCCATCCAAGTCTGCCACAAAAAAAAAATTCTTACTAATTTTTAAATCTGTGTTTCTCCATAGAGTCAATTTAGCATGAGAAAATTGATCAAAATGTAATTGACATGACATTATACTCCACACATTTCTAGTAGCCGTAACTGTGGGAGGAACCTTATCCATTTTGTGCCAAGAACTTAATGCCATTTGTTTAGAGAGGGGATCCAGACAATAAGATTCCAAAACAGAGCCAGATAGAAAATCTGATCTAAGTGGAAATGACCAAAATTTAGTATAGGTCAACAAATAGGCCTGATGTTATAAAGCAAGATCTGAGAAGCCAAACCCACCTTCTTCAATTGGAAGTTGCCGCTGTTTCAAGGATATTCATGGTTGGGAGGAACCCCCAAAGAATTTACAAAACAGAGCATTGAGTTTTTGAAAGTATTTGCCAAGTATACATAAAGGAATTTCATGTATAACATGGACAATCTGAGGTACAGTATTCATCTTGAGTGTATTAACCTTTCACCACAAACGTAGCTTTAAAGAAGCCCAGCTATCTAAATCTTGTGAGATCTCAGTCAATTTATTCAAGTCGAGCTTGGTCATTTGAGATATGTCTCTGGGAATAAGTATTCCCAAATAACTAATAATATCTGGGCTCCAGCAAAATTGCCAGTGAACTAATACATTATGAGATACAGTATCTTAATCAGCATTAATTCAGATTTTGACCTGTTAATTGAATAGCCAGACAAGTTACCAAGGGAGCAATCCTGTGGCCACTAGACACTGTCTAGAAGGCCATAGGATTTTTTGGTTTCCTGGCTCCAAACTCAGACAGTGCTCTGAGCTTGGAGCCAGGAAAACACTCTCCCTGCCCCCTCCCCCTCATAGCTTGCATGGAGAGAGCCATGCCGGCTGCCTCTCCATGCTCATAAAACGGAGCATGGAGAGGGCAAAAAGGGGGTGTTTCCGGGGGCAGGAAGGGGATGTGAGTGCAGAAGCCCCTTACATTGCGTCCTATGGGGTCTCCAGGCTCATTCCAACCCCCTCTCCGAAGCCCCAGCCAGACTCGCGAAATAGCACGTCAAGCCAAGAATGCAGGGCAGGTGGAGCGTGGAGGAGAGGATCTTCCCTGTGCTTTGCCTGACCTTCATAGGATAGTCATCAGCCTACAACTTCAGAGGCTGGCAGCTATCTTGATAAGATTGCACCCCCAAAGTATTAATCATCTGCATCAAAGCCAGAACAGATAACTGAAGTTTTGAGATAAACAATAAGAGATCATCAGCATAAAGAATAATTTTGAATTCTGAACTATTGTGCACAAAGCCGGGAATGCTACTATTCGGTCTAATAGCATAAGCCAGAGGTTCCAAACGTAAATCAAATATCAAAGGAGAAAGAAGACATCCCTGTCTGGTACTTCTCCCAAGTAAGCCGAAAAAAGCTGAAAAAAAGATCATTAGTCATAAGTCTAGCTTTTGGGGTTGTATATAAAACTCTTAACCCATTTCAAAAATTCTGCAGGAAAGCCAACATTACTCAACATGACAAAAATAAATTTCCAGTAAATTTTGTCAGAGTGCTTTTCAGCGTCCAAAGAAACCATGGCTGCCTGGTCTGTTGTATCAGTGTTTAGTGCAGAATACCCAGGATAACATAAGTCTTAAGTTGTAATCTGGATTTTAAAAGCAGAAAATCAGGAGAGGCACAGGCTGCGTCCAATCAAGTCATCATCTTAACTGGAAGTTCTTGCTCATTCCTGTCTTCCCTTCTGACAAAGAAAAAGAATTATAGTCATTTTTTGATTTCCTATGATAGTTAATGGGATACATGAAGCTTCAGATTATTTACTCATTTATTACGTTTATACCCCAGGTTTTTTCTCCTTAAGGAACCCAAGGTGGCATATATAATCCTCCTCCTCTCCATTTTATCTCCATTTTATCCTTACTATAACAACCCTGTGAGGTAGGTTGGCAGAGAGTCTGTGACTGGCCCAAAGTCAGTGGGTACTAGAACCTGGATCTCCCGACTCCCAGTCCAAGTTGATGTTGACAGCTGCTGAATTGGGCCATTTTTGAAAGTGAGGTATTGAGGTCTGAATCTAATCCTGTGGTGGGCACGCACTGCTAACAACAACATAAGAACATAAGTAGAGCCATGCTGGATCAGACAAAAAGTCCATCTAGTCCAGCATTCTGTTTGGACAGTGGCCAGCCAGCTGTCGACAGGAGACCCACAAACAAGACATGAGTGCAACGGCACCCTCCTGCCTATGTTCCCAGCAACTGGTATATTTAGGCATACTGCCTCTGATAATGGAGGTAGCATATAGCCATCAGGACTAGTAGCCATTGATAGTCTTCTCCTCTAGGAATTTGTCTAGTAATAATAATTCTGGACCAATAAGAGTTCCTGGATCACACATTATTTGGCCAAACCTACACAATTACTGAGATTTTGGAAGAGTAGGAAAGAAATAAAGGGAATCAGATGCTGTTTGAAAATGTTTGTAATATCCTGAAATAATTCTATCACAGTTTTCTGATGGCAGTACTTTAAATTTTGAAGGGTTTGAATGTCCTGGATGATTCTACAATATAGTGGAATAATTACCATAACTAAACTGTTTAAAGGAATGTTAGCTCTTTGGCAATCAGTGTTTTAGTCAAATACACCTCCATGTCTGTGGCCTTGAACTCTGGAGGAAAGCTATGATGATGTAAATGTAATACGTTAATTTAACAAAAACTTTAGATTTATGATCTCTTTCAATAAAAAACCATATTTCATGTTTGCTGATTTCCTGGCAAATGTTTATAATGAGTACTTAAGAAAAATTATAGTGGCTGCAAATGTTGCACCTTAAAGGCAAATCTAATATATGTCTTAGAGCAGGGGTGCAAAGCTACAGTCAGGGCCAGAAATATTGGAACAAGGATAACTGTTTTGGCAGTTGGCCTCTGTACACCACCACATTGAAGTTGAAAGGAAACACACCTAGATGGGAGCGAAGTCAGGACTTTCAGCTATAATTCAAGGGGTTTGACAAAAGTGGGGCACTAACCATTCGGGAAGTACAGCCAGCGGCATACACACACGCCTGTCATTGGGGGCTCATAAGTAGGGATGGGGGAGAATTTCTCCCCGAAACTTCGGAGGGCCTAGTGCCAACGCATTCGGCCCCCCAAAATCGGTGGTGAAATTCTCCGCCACTCCCCCGCCCCCCCAGGGATGGGACTTACCTCCTCCGAATGTCCCTCCCGGCGGCGGTTCAGTGGGCTTTCGTGCAGGGGCGGCAGCTGGTCTTTTGACCGGCTGCCGCCGCCGCCATTACAGCTGAATTAAAAAACAAACAAACCCCGTGATAGGCTACGTAACGATTAACGTAGCCTATTACGGCTAGATCTGCAAAGTCAGATGTGATAGGCTACGTAAATCATTACGTAGCCTATCATGGGGCTTTTTTTTTTTTCTTTTGAAGTTCGCGGCCGGGGAGACGGGGCGCTTCTCCCCAGCCTGAATTTCGGCCGGGCGAGGCGGGAAGCCTCCACCCCGGCCTGAATTTCAGCCGGGCGAGGCGGGAAGCCTCCCCCCCCCGACCTGAATTTCGGGGGGAGAAACGAAGCGCCTCCCCCCCACCGCGAAGCAAGCTGCGAGACCAGGTAAGTGACTTTCGTACATCCCTACTCATAAGTAATGGAACGAATGGCTGACGAGCAGCTGCAAGGCCAGGTGTGTCCTGTTTCCTGGGTATCCCATGACCAATCAAGCAGATAAAAGGCCTGGAGCTGGTTCTGAGTGTTACGTTTGCATCTGGTAGCTCTTCACTGGAACTCCCAACATGAGGTCCAAAGAGGTGTCCATGCGAGTGAAGGAGGCCATCATTAGGCTGAGGAAACAACATAAACCCATCAGAGAGATAGCAAAAACAGTGGGAATGGCCAACACAACAGTTTGAAACATCCTGAAAAGGAGGAATTAACTGGCAACCACAGCAACAGCAAAAGGCCTGGAAGACAACTGAAGTGGATGACTGCAGAATTCTGCTCATGGTGAAGAGGAACCCTTTCACAACATCTAGCCAGGTCAAGAACACTCTTGAAGAGGTAGGCATGTCATTGTCAACATCCACAGTCAAGAGACGGCTTTATGAATGTAAATACAGAGGTGTCACAACAAGGTGCAAACCACTGGTAACTCTCAAGAACAGACAGGCTAGATTAGCCTTTGCCAGCAAACACCTAAAAAAGCCTGTCCGGTTCTGGAATAAGATTCTTTGGACTGATGAAACCAAGATGAACTTGTACCAGAATGATGGGAAGAGAGAAGCATGGGGAAGGAAAGGAACAGCTCATGATCCAAAACATACCACATCCTCTGTCAAACATGGTGGAGGCAGTGTTATGGTATGGGCATGTATGGCTGCCAATGGAAACGGGTCACTGGTGTTTATTGCTGACCTGACTGCTGATAAAAGCAGCAGGATGAATTCTGACGGTTATAGGGCTATACTTCCTGCTCAGATTCAGCCGAATGCTGCCAAACTGATAGGACTCCGCTTCATCTTGTAGATGGAGAATGACCCAAAACATATAGCAAAAGCTACTCAAGAGTTTCTCAAGGCAAAGAAGTGGGATGTTCTTCAATGGCCAAGTCAGTCACCTGATCTCAACCCAATAGAGCATGCTTTTCACTTCCTGAAGACAAGCCTGAAGGCAGAAAGACCCACAAACAAGCAGCAGCTGAAGGCAGCTGCAGTAAAGGCCTGGCAAGGCATCTCGAGGGAGGAAACTCAGCATTTGGTCATGTCCATGAACTCCAGCAAAGGAGATCGTTACCTTGTCATGGTGCTGGAGCTTGAGCACCTCAGTGACGTCACGAGCTAAACTGTGAAGGGACACCCAAGACGGGAAAGTCATGGCAGAGAGGTCGGACTAAATACGATCCCTGGGGAAGGAAACGGCAACCCACCCCAGTAATCTTGCCATGAAAACTAAATGGATCAGTACAACCAGAGATATGTCGGTATACGATTGGAAGATGGGACTCCCAGGTTGGAAGATGGTCAAAATGCTACTGGGGAGGAACAGAGGATAAGTTCAACTAGCCCCAGATGTGATGACGCAGCTAGCTCAAAGCTGAAAGGATGGCTAGCGGCCGACGGTGCTGGTGGTGAACGACGAATCCGATGTTCTAAAGATCAACACACCATAGGAACCTGGAATGTAAGCTCTATGAGCCAGGGCAAATTGGATGTGGTTATTGAGGAGATGTCAAGATTAAATATAGACATTTTGGGTGTCAGTGAACTGAAATAGACTGGAATGGGCCATTTCACTTCAAATAACCACCAGATCTACTACTGTGGACAAGAGGACCACAGAAGAAATGGAGTAGCCTTCATAATTAATAATAAAGTGGCTAAAGCAGTGCTTGGATACAATCCAAACAATGACAGAATGATCTCAATTTGAATTCAGGGTAAGCCATTTAACATCACAGTGATCCAAATATACGCCCCAACCACAGATGCTGAAGAAGCAGAAGTAGATCAGTTCTATGAGGATCTGTAGCACCTACTGGATAGTACGCCAAAAAAAGATGTTATTTTCATTACAGGAGACTGGAATGCTAAGGTGGGTGGTCAAACGACACCTGGAATTACAGGCAAGTATGGTCTGGGAGAACAAAATGAAGCAGGACATAGGCTGATAGAATTTTGCCAAGACAACTCACTGTGCATAACACACACTCTCTTCCAACAACCTAAGAAACGGCTTTATACATGGACTTCACCATGGTCGACACCGAAATCAGATTGACTACATCCTTTGTGGCCAAAGGTGGCGGACATCTATGCAGTTGGTAAAAACAAGACCTGGAGCTGATTGTAGTTCAGATCACGAACTTCTTATTGCACAATTTAGAATCAGACTAAAGAGAATAGGGAAGACCCACAGATCAATTAGATACGAGTGCACTAATATTCCTAATGAATATGCAGTGGAGGTGAAGAATAGATTTAAGGAACTAGATTTAGTAGATAAGGTCCTGGAAGAACTATGGACAGAAGTTCGCAACATTGTTCAGGAGGCGGCAACAAAAAACGTCCCAAAGAAAAAGAAAACCAAGAAGGCAAGATGGCTGTCTGCTGAGACACTGGAAGCAGCCCAAGAAAGAAGGAAAGCAAAAGGCAACAGTGATAGGGGGAGATATGCCCAATTAAATGCAAAATTCCAGAGGTTAGCCAGAAGAGATAAGGAATTATTTTTAAACAAGCAATGCACGGAAGTGGAAGAAGATAATAGAATAGGAAGGACAAGAGACCTCTTCCAGAAAATT
This sequence comes from Heloderma suspectum, assembly GCF_057233095.1. Taxonomy (NCBI): domain Eukaryota; kingdom Metazoa; phylum Chordata; class Lepidosauria; order Squamata; family Helodermatidae; genus Heloderma; species Heloderma suspectum. Next base: position 253,801,046 of record NC_139461.1, read on the forward strand.
AGAAACATCGGAGGTAAATTCCAGGCAAAAAGGGGTATGATCAAAAACAAAGATGGCAAGGACCTAACAGAAGCAGAAGAGATCAAGAAAAGGTGGCAAGAGTATATGGAAGATCTGTATAGGAAGGATAATAATATCGGGGATAGATTTGACGGTGTGGTCAGTCAGCTAGAGCCAGACATCCTGAAGAGTGAGGTTGAATGGGCCTTAAGAAGCATTGCTAATAACAAGGCAGCAGGAGACGACAGTATCCCAGCTAAACTGTTTAAAATCTTGCAAGATGATGCTGTCAAGGTGATGCATGCCATATGCCAGCAAATTTGGAGAACACAAGAATGGCCACCAGATTGGAAAAAATCAACTTATATCCCCATACCAAAAAAGGGAAACACTAAAGAATGTTCAAACTATCGAACAGTGGCACTTATTTCACATGCCAGTAAGGTAATGCAAGGTATACTCCAGCAATTCATGGAACAAGAATTGCCCGATGTACAAGCTGGGTTTAGAAAAGGCAGAGGAACTAGAGACCCAATTGCCAATATCCGCTGGATAATGGAGAAAGCCAGGGAGTTTCAGAAAAACATCTATTTCTGTTTTATTGACTATTCTAAAGCCTTTGACTGTGTGGATCATAGCAAATTGTGGCAAGTTCTTGGTGCTTTGGGGATACCAAGTCATCTTGTCTGCCTCCTGAGGAATCTGTATAACGACCAAGTAGCAACGGTAAGAACAGACCACGGATCAACGGACTGGTTTAAGATTGGGAAAGGAGTACGGCAGGGTTGTATACTCTCACCCTACCTATTCAACCTGTACACAGAACACATCATGCGACGTGCTGGGCTTAATGAATCCAAGGCTGGAGTTAAAATCGCTGGAAGAAACTTTAACAGTTTCAGATATGCAGATGATACCACTTTGATGGCTGAAAGCGAAGAGGAGCTGAGGAACCTCATGACGAAGGTGAAAGAAGAAAGTGCAAACGCTGGGTTGCAGTTAAACCTCAAAAAAACCCACAAGATTATGGCAACCAGCTTGATTGATAACTGGCAAATAGAGGGAGAAAACAGACTTTGGAGGCAGTGACTGCCTTGGTCTTTCTAGGAGCAAAGATTACTGCAGACGCTGACTGCAGCCAGGAAATCAGAAGATGTTTACTTCTTGGGAGGAGAGCAATGTCAAATCTTGATAAAATAGTGAAGAGCAGAGACATCAAGCTGACAACAAAGGTCCTTATAGTTCAAGCAATGGTATTCCCTGTAGTAACCTATGGCTGCGAGAGCTGGACTGTAAGGAAGGCTGAGCGAAGGAAGATAGATGCTTTTGAACTGTGGTGCTGGAGGAAAATTGTGAGAGTGCCTTGGACTGCAAGAAGATCAAACCAGTCCATACTCCAGGAAAGAAAGCCAGACTGCTCACTTGAGGGAATGAGATTAAAGGCAAAACTGAAGTACTTTGGCCACATCATGAGAAGACAGGATACCCTGGAGAAGATGCTGATGCTAGGGAAAGTGGAAGACAAGAGGAAGAGGGGCCGACCAAGGGCAAGATGGATGGATGATATTCTGGAGGTGACGGACTCGACCTTGGCGGAGCTGGGGGTGGCGACGGCCGACATGAAGCTGTGGCGTGGGCTGGTCCATGAAGTCACGAAGAGTCGGAAGCAACTGAACGAATAACAACAGCAAACGAGCTCCAGGCTTCAGGCAGTCATTGACTGCAAAGGATTTTCATCCAGGTACTAAAGGCGATCCTTAAGTTTGAAATGATGTTGGTTTGTTCTATTACTTATGAGCCCCCAACTATGGGGGGGGGTGTATGCCACTGGCTGTCCTTCCTGAATGGTTAGTGCCCCACTTTTGTCAAACCCCTTGAATTACAGCTGAAAGTCCTGACTTGGCTCCCATCTGGGTTTGTTTCCTTTCAACTTCAGTGTGGTGGTGTACAGAGGCCAACTGCCAAAACAGTTATCCTTGTTCCAGTATTTCTGGCCCTGACTGTATATGTGGGTGGGGGGCTGGATTACCCTCTGCCATGCCCTCTGTGGGCCAGATGATGTCACTGACCATGGCCATTATTACTTTCTTCCTCATGCCCTGGCCATTTTAGTTTTTTGGGGTGCTAAGAGAGGCACAGAGAAATGGACTTGGATGGTGCTTAGTGGAGCATTATGTTCACTAGCTCCAAGGTAGCATACATTTCCCCCAATTCCAGTAACATGTCAGGGGAATGGGAGGGCCATGGATCCTGTGGGTCCAAGCCTTCCCTCAGTCTGAACCAAACGTGTCCATGGACATCCTTTTTCTCGCTTCTACAGATGTTAGAGCGCCAGTGTCAGAGAGACAAGGGCTACAGAGGTTTCCACAATGGCTGGGAGTGGTTTGTGAGGTTGTCTCTCCCCTCTGGGTTGGACCTGTCTCTGTCCTTGGAGGGGAAGATCTGAAACATCCTATGGGCCATAGGACACCCTACTAGAGACCATAGGATTGCAGCTTGTGTGTTTTAAAGCTACAGTGAGAAGCTTCATATTGGAACACTGGCAACGCTAGAAAATTTAATCTACAGTAAGAATACATTGTCATATGAGCTTCTAACAGTTAGCAGTGCACTTCATCAAGTGCAACATGAGCTGAGCTACTGCCGAGGATAAGTCAAATTAACAAAGTGAGAATATAATGGAAATTCAAAATGTATCTTTATTACTGAGAACTTGTGTGCTTTTAGTCTCCTTTCATGGAGATATTAGAATAAGAAGTTTTTGTTCATGCGGTGTTTGAAATGAACAGGATCTGTGCAAGAAGAGGTGTGCTAATTTTGCTGGAGTTGGCATAGGAAAAGATCCAGGGAGCCTTCCATAAAGACCTAGCTAATATAAACTATTAAATGTATTTCTCATACAGTGCTTTCATACATATTTGTTAGTGTTTTATCATTATGGTGTGCTATCATAATTATCCAAGTTGCAGATTTTTGTTATAATCACCATCAGAACAAATATAGTGAAATGAATAATAAAGCTTTTTACTCTTATAGTTTTGTATATCAACTAACTGTTGTCTTTTAAAAGATTTCTTAAATGACTGTGCTACGGCTGACTTGCCAGTATTTCCCTCTTCTGAACCAGACTTTCATGAACCCCCAGATGTTCTTCCAAACCGTGGTGCTGTTATTTATAGATGCAAACCAGGTTTTAAAAGTATTCATGGAAGTATCAGCACCACTAGATGTACTAATGATTCCTGGTCACCAACACAAGACATTTGTGGCAGTATGTGTTACTCTAAGAATGTTCCATCTATTATTTACCTTTGTTATTTCATAGAATCATAGAATAGTAGGGTTGGAAGGGGCCTACAAGGCCATCGAGTCCAACTCCCTGCTCAATGCAGGAATACAAGTCAGAGCATCCCTGATAGATGGCTGTCCAGCTTCGTCTTGAACGCCTCCAGTGCAGGAGAGCCCAGGTAATTGGTTCCATTGTCATATTGCTCTAACAGTCAGGAAGTTTTTCCTGATGTTCAGCCAGAATCTGGCTTCCTGTAACTTGAGCTCATTATTCCGTGTCCTGCACTGTGGGATGATCGAGAAGAGATCCTGGCCTTCCTTTCTGTGACAACCTTTCAAGGACTTGAAGAGCGCTATCATCTCTCCCCTCAGTCTTCTCTTCTCAAGGCTAAACATGCCCAGTTCTTTCAGTCTCTCCTGATAGGGGTTTGTTTCCAGTCCCCTGATCATCTTTGTTGCCCTCCTCTGAACCCTCTCCAGTTTGTCTGCATCCTTCTTAAAGTGTGCTGCCCAGAACTGGACACAGTATTCCAGATGAGGCCTAATCAGTGCTGAGTAGAGGGGAACTAGTGCTTCCCGGGGTTTGGAAGCTATGCTTCTATTAATGCAGCCCAAAAGAGCATTTGCCTTTTTTGCAGCCACATCACATTGTTGGCTCATATTCAGCTTGTGATCGACAACAGTTCCAAGATCCTTCTCGCTTGTAGTGTTGTTGAGACAAGTATCCCCCATCTTGTAACTGTGCATTTGGTTTCTTTTTCCTAGGTGCAGAACTTGGCATTTATCCCTATTAAATGTCATTCTGTTGTTTTCTGCCCAGCGCTCCAGTCTATCCAGATCACTTTGAATTTTGTTTCTGTCTTCCAAAGTATTAGCTATCCCTCCCAATTTTGTGTCATCTGCAAATTTGATCAGCGTTCCCTGCACCTCCTCCTCCAAGTCGTTAATACAAAAGTTGAAGAGCACTTGGCCCAGGACTGAGCCCTGCGGTACCCCACTCGTTACCTCTCCCCAGTTGGAGACAGTCCCATTGAGAAGCACTCTTTGACTCCGATTCTGTAGCCAACTGTGGATCCACTGGATGGTTGTTTCATCTAGCCCATTTTGAGCTAGTTTGCTCATCAGGAGATCATGGGGCACTTTGTCGAAAGTTTTGCTGAAGTCGAGGTATATGATGTCTACAGCATTCCCATGGTCCACAAGGGAGGATACTTGATAAAAAAAAATGAGATCGGATTCGTCTGGCAGGACTTGTTTTTGACAAATCCATGTCGGCTTTGCATAATCACTGCATTGTTTTCAAGGTGCTTCCAGATGGATTGCTTTATCATCTGCTCCAGAATTTTCCCAGGGATTGATGTCAGACTGACTGGTCTGTAGTTCCCAGGTTCCTCCTTTTTGCCCTTTTTGAAGATAGGGACAACGTTAGCCCTCCTCCAGTCATCTGGCACTTCCCCCGTCCTCCATGATTTCTCAAAGAGAATAGACAGTGCTTCTGAGAGTTCTTCTGCCAGTTCCTTTATGACTCTAGGATGCAGTTCATCTAGCCCTGGAGCTTTGAACTCATTCAAATTAATTAGGTGTTCCTTGACTGTATGCCTATCGATCTCAAGCTGCAATCCTGCCCCTTCAGCCTGTACTTCGCCTTTGCCAGGGGAGTCATAGACCCTCTTTTCGGAGAAGACTGAGCCAAAGTAGGAATTGAGCACCTCTGCCTTTTCTTTGTCATCTGTTATTGTTTTGCCATCCTTATTTAATAGCTGAACAACCATTTATTTCCTCTGCCTTTTACTATGCACGTAGCTGAAGAAAGCCTTTTTGTTGTTTTTAGCATCCCACGCTAACCTCAGCTCATTCTCAGCTTTAGCCTTCCTGACACCATCCCTGCAATTCTGTTCTACCTGCCTGTACACTTCCTTTGTTACTTGGCCTTCTTTCCACTTCCTATATGTGTCCTTTTTTGTTTTCAGGTCACGTCTAAGCTTTTTGTGAAGCCACATTGGCTTCTTCTGTTGTCTTCTACCTTTTCCTCTTGTTGGAATAGTTTGTGATTGTGCCCTGAGAATTTCCTTTTTTAAAAGCTCCCACCCATCTTGGACTCCTTTTCTCGTTAGCGTCGCTTGCCATGGGACCTTCCTGATCATTGTTCTGAGTTTATTAAAATCAGCTTTCCTAAAATCCAGGGTACGCGTTTGGCTACACTCGGCTTTTGCTTCCCTTTGAACCAAGAACTCAAGTACAACATGGTCGCTTTCCCCCAGAGTTCCTGTAACTACTACTTTATCCACGAAGTCATCTCTGTTGGTTAGGATCAAGTCAAGGATAGCCGATCCTCTAGTTCCTTCCTCTACTTTCTGTAGGAGGAAGTCATCCGCCACACAAGTCAGGAATTTCCTGGAGGGGGCATGTTTTGCAGAATTTGTCTCCCAACAAATATCGGGGAAATTGAAGTCCCCCATTACTACATAATGCTTCCTTAAAACATTGGCTATTTGCTTTTCAAAAGTTTCATCCTCATCTTCTCTTTGATTGGGTGGCCAGTAGTAGACTCTGACCACCATGTTCCTTTTATTCTTTGCTCCATTTATTTTGATCCAGATGCTCTCGATGGGGCTACCAAGCTCATCCTCCTGTATTTCTGTGCAGAGATATGTATTTTTCACATACGGTGCAACCCCACCTCCCTTTCTGTTCCTCCTGTTCTTTTTGAACAAGTTATATCCTTCAATTGCTGTATTCCAGTCATGAGAGTCATCACACCAAGTCTCAGTTATACCTATCAAGTCATAATTTCCCTCCTGCATTAAGAGTTCAAGTTCATTCTGTTTGTTTCCCATACTCTGGGCATTAGTATATAGACATCGAAGACCATGTGCTTCATAGTCTGGCTTTCTTCCTACATGTGTCTGAAGACTATTATTGGGCACTATCAGAGCTGTTCTCTCCGTTGCAGTGCATGCTCCTACATCCATTGTTACCCCTAACATTACATCTCCCTTCCCCGTAGGATTCAGTTTAAAGCCCTCCTGGTGAAGTTCTTCATGCTGTGGCCAAACACATTCTTCCCATCCTTTGTGAATCATCATTTCTAAATGATTATTCTAAGCCTTGAATATAAAAAATATTGAGGGTCTCGAGGACTTCTGGTCGGAGCCAATGTCGCCCTGGTGGTGTTCTGCGGAGTTTCTGCAGGACACTATCTCAAACAGCTTTTAAAAGGTTGAAAAACCTTTTCATCTTCCTCTGGAATAAAGGGGGAAGCAAGAGCAGCATCTGGATGAAGCCTTGGAAGGATAGCTCTTTCTGCAATGCAGCAGAGGGGCTGGCCTCCGAGGCAAATCTGCCAAAGCTTAATCACCGCTCAAAGTTGTTTTGAAAACTCCTGTCTAATTAGGAGGAATCAGGGCTGACATGTTCCAATGTAGTTTTTAGTGTTTGTGGACTAAGGAATACCGGCAATATTCGAGGACCTACAAGATTTGTTTAAAAAGAAGGATGGCAACACCAAGGAGGAGAAAAGTTCTGTCGACCCCTCCCACACCTCCCTTGGCAAAGGCTTTGAGAAGCGATGAAAATACAGAGGAGTTACTTGTTTTGATAAAAACTTTGTCTTTACAATTTGCTGAACAGGCTAAGAGACTGGATACAATCCAAAATTCCATCACCACCCTGCAAGGGGCTGTGGCTTTAATCAACACTTCTTGGCAAAAAATGGAGGCGAAGGTTAATGAGCTGGAAGATCGAGTTGCAACAAATGAAACTGCGTCACAAGCTTTTTTCAACGATTTCTCTGTCAGAATTTCTTAACTGGAGGCTTTTACGCGCAGGACAAATGTACATATCACTGGTATTAAAGATCTACCTAGTGATGTAAATTTGTCTACTTTTGTAGATAAGCTTTTGCATGAGATACTCCCTGTGCCATCTGATTATGTACTTGACACTGAACATACATTCCATGTGCTAAATGCTAAAGGGACTGATTATATGATTATGGTTCAATTTGCAAGAATCTCCACATAAAATCATATTCTGCCCTTGGCAAGATGGGGGAAAATCTTTTTGGGGGATCAAAACGAGTTAGAGTTATGCTATTTCCGGACTACACCAAAGAAGTTGTGGATAATAGAAGCCTGTTTACCAAGGCGAGAAATCTGGCAAAACAAATGAATCTACAATATCATTTAAAATATCCTGCTACGTTTTCCATTTTCTCTGAAGGTCAGATGAAGAAGTTTCTAAATCACGAAATGGCAGAGGTGTGGCTAATCGGAAAAACACGCGAGACTTCTGCTCTAGCTCCACGAACTGGAATTTACAAACATGTTTTATTAATTGGCTATGTTTAGTCTGTAAGATTCAGGCTAGACCAGAGATAGCTGATTATGTATATTGGTTGTTTTTCTTTCATCCTTTTCCTTTTTTCCCCCTTCTTCTTTTAAAATGGATATGATAGACTATATTTAAATCTTCTGTATGAGGGTGTACAGAAATGTGCACACTCATTTATATATTTAGAAATTATACTATCTAAAATATAGATAGTATAAAATATATTAGTGATTGTTCTATTTTTGGTTATTTTTTATCCTTTATAATCTTTTTCTTTTTTAATTATTATTATCAATATTATTAATATTATGATACTAGGATTAGTAAATATTTTTGGCTGGTTGTTCTTAAACTTTATCATTATATAGTAGCTAAAAGGCATGATATGGCCAATGGAAATGAATTCTAAGCTTGCTTCTTTGTTATAAGCCTGAAGATACAATATTGAAATTGATTACTTAAGCTGTATTGACCTGTAAGATGGGTGTAATCTTTAAGTAGAGTGATATTTGAAATTTATGTGTAATGTAGTTTAAATTTAACTTTGTTATGTAAACTTCTGTTTATATTGTGCTTTGTTTTCCTCTGTTTTTGCGGGTTTTTTCCTCTTTTCTGTTTTCTTCCCCTTTGCCCTTCTCTCTCCTTTTTATATTATCTCCTCTCTTCCTCTCTTTTTTTTTCTGTTTCATTATTGATGGGTCCTCTTAAGAATACTGTAATGTTTGAAACCGTAGAAGATGATTATGTTGTTGGTGTTCTTTGGTTTGTTTATAAAGATAAAAGTAGAATAAAAAGTATTTAAAAAAATATTGAGGGTCCCTTATTAGTCTGCGGTTGTGACTGTATTCATACTCACGTGGAAATAAGCTCTACTGAAATTGTAGGAACAGGTAAATGGCCTCAGTGTGGTAAATATGTGGTTCTTGTTAATGAATACGAATGCTAGTTATAGATTTCAGTTGTTGCAGTGTGCAGATGATGTTAAGAACCACATAATGAAGAACCACATGCCCTGTTGGTGATTTAGTTTCTTTGACATTTCAGCTAAGAAAGTAGCTACTGAGTATTATTTGAGAAATTATAACAGATCCAATGCTTGTTTATTTAGAAATAGTTGCCACTGAGTGCGATTATTGAAGTTGTTGTATATAGATTACTGCCTAATTTTTTTTCATTTTCACCACTGCCTAGCACCTTTGAAAACTGGAACAAAGGGATTCCTGTGTTTTAGTTTTATTTTAGGATTGTTTATTTTGTGTGTGTATATGGGGAACTTGCTCTTTCATTGAGCAGTTCCACCTGTGGGGTTTCCTAGTCATGCCCTGCCCATCTTAGCCTTTTTCTGTGCTAAGAAAGGCACAGAGGAATGGACTCAAATGGCACTTTGAGGAGCAGCTGCTCCTCCCAACACTGTCCAAGTCCCTGGCTTCATGGGGTCCCCCTTTGGAAACACTGCGCAAAACCAGGGACTCCGCCAGTGCTGGAAAGTTGGTCCTTGGTTTCATGTGGCATCCCGGCGGAAGTGCTATAAAGAGCAGCCGCTCTTCCCAGTGCTGGCCTAGCCCTCCACCTCTTACATCGCAGCTGTTACTTCCATTCTGGAGGATCCCAAGGAGGCTCCACAGGGTGGATTATGCCTGGGGGGGTTCTGCACCCATGTTCTAGAGCCACCTATTTATAAACCCCTTTTGGAATTACATTATATTCATTCTACTTATAATGGCTCAAAGCGGAAACAAATGCACTTCTTTGTCCCAGTAACTCTTTGTGTAACCTGAAATCACTTTGTACCTAGCTCAGTCTAACCTAATTATGGAAGCAATCAAACCTCTTATGCACTTTCCTGGGCATAAGACTCACTGAACTCAGTGGGACTTGTTTCTGCATATGTGCAAATGATTGCACTGTCAGTCTGCATAATACCTCCTGTACTCTGTTCTTAAGAATGTTACAAACTGCTGTCTTTGGGCCTTTTCTCTCCCTTGCCCCCTTATTTGTCATTATTTAACATTTAACCTTTTTTTTCTTTTTAACATTTTTATTTGCAATTATAACAAAACAAAAAGTGGGAGAAGATAGCAAACAACAACAAAAAGAACATAACAAAAAAGCATATCCATTCACAATAACTATCCACAGCACCATGATTTTTTTATAAAGAGTGAAAAAGATTCATTTCTTCTGTTTCAAATATATATGTTCATATAAGTAGTCCATATATCTAAGGATCCAGACAAAATTGACGACTGTGGGATGTATGTTCAAATGTAGCAAGAGCAGTAAGATCTTCAGACCACTGAATGATAGGTGATGGGTCCTTATCCTTCAAGGCTTGAAGTATGAATCTCTTTGCAACTGTAAGAGCTCTCAGCCCACTTCTGCTTTCCATCTGTTAATCCCCACATCACTGGAATATAATTTAAAGGTGCATGAACATTATCACAGATCGTTCAAGAACAAAATTTATGTGAGCAATAACTTCCAACCAAAAGAAGCCATCACAGGATATGGCCACATCATATCCCTCAGCAACACATTGTCCACATTACATCACCAACATGTAGCAGAGCTAGCCAGCTTCTTACGAAGACTGTGTGGTGTCCAACGGATACAAAACATCTTTATTGAATCAGCCTCAATTTTAAGTCTGCAGAAATAGTACATATGGAAGCTAGGGCAACTTTCCATTGATTAGGCTGTAGAGAGCATTCTTAATCCCTATTCCATTCCTCTCTAACATACTAAGCATCCACTTTATTACATTCCAAAAGACCTGTATAAACTACTATTATAGGTTTAGCTTTTATATCTGACCTACAAAAGTGCATGCCACAATAATTTTGTTAGTTTTTTAGAAGCTACAATATTCAATCCCCCTCTGCAGCAAAAAAAGCCCATCTAGCTAAAATGCAGAGTGGGAGGTGCAGTGGAAGCAACAATCGCCTCTATAGCACCTCCTGTTCTTCATGGGTACTCATAAGTCTCCGAATTCAGAGGCTTATGAGCATCGAGGGTGCAATCAATAGGATTGCACCCTAAGTTCATGTTTTCTAGATTAGCCTGTTTTAAAGAGCAGAAAACCAACATGACTAACACTTCTGATTCATTGAGATGCGTAGCTTGCTATTTGGCATGTTATTTTTTTAAAATAATGATTTTAAAAAAATATAGTAAAAATAAACTTGATAGTTGTTTATTAAAAATAAAACTCCTTGCAATGTGGACAGTAAATGGGACCAAATAAGAGGTTATCAAAGCATGGTTAACTGTAGCTAGGCTAACTGTCTAGATAAGAACATAGTTGGTATATCAGCCCAAGCTGATAAAAGGTGCGCCATGCCACTGAGTCCACCTGTGCCTTGAGTGACAGTTCTGGATCCAAGAGCACCCCCAAACTACAAACCTGATCCTTTAAGGGGAGTGCAGCCTCCTCCAGATCAGGTTGAACACTTAGCTGGGCAGGCGACCCGCTCACCAATAGTATCTCTGTCCTGTCTGGATTGAGTCTCCATTTATTGGCCCTCATCCAGTCCATTCCCACACCCAGGCACTAATTCAGAACACCCGCTGTCTCACCTGGATTTGATGAAAAGCAGAGGTAGAGCTGGGTGTCATCTACAGATTGGTGACACCTCAGTCCATATCTCTGGATAACCTCCCCCAGTGGTTTCTTGTAATTGTTGAAGAGCATGGGGAATAAAATAGAGTTGTTTGGCACCCCATGGCATAACTGCCAAGGGTCAGAGCAATAATCCCCCAGCATCACCTTCTGGAATTGGCCATCCAAGTAGGAGCGGAACCACTGCAGTGCAGTTATCTCCAGCTCCCACCCAGATAGCCTGTCTAGAAGGACACCATGGTTGATTGTATCAAAAGCCACTGAGAGGTCCAAGAGAATCAACAGGTTGCATTCCCCCTGTCCTTCTCCCAGCAAAGGTTATCCCATAGGGTGACCACGGCTGTTTCTGTTCCAAAACCAGGTGTGAAGCTTGGTTGAAATGGATCTACATAAACTGTTTCATTCAAGAGTGCCTGGAGTTGTCCAGCAACCACCCGCTCAAGCACCTTGCCCTGGAATGGGATGTTGGTTACTGGCCTATAACTGTTAATATCTTCTGGGTCCATGTTAGGCTTTTTCAGGAATGGCCTAATAACTGCCTTCTTTAAAGTGGCTGGTACTGCTCCCTCTATTAAGGTGGAGTTGGTAACCTCCTGGACCCACCTGGACGTCCCCTCCCTATTAGAGGTAATAAACTATGATGGGCAAGGGTCAAGCACACAGGTGGTTGACCGGACATGCCCAAGCACCTTCTCTGCATCTTCAGGCCTCAACAACTGAAACTTATTCAATAAAACTGAACCAGATGGTGCTCTGGACACGTCTACTAGTGGAACTGCATTGTCTGGTGTCCAAGGCATGGCAAATGCAAGCGTTTTGATCTTCAAAATACCATGCAAACTTGTCACAGGGCTACCAAGGGCTCCACCATCTCTCTGTCTGGCCCAGATTGCAAAAAGTCCATGAACCACCCAGAAAAGCTCCGCTGGATGGCACTGAGAAGATGCAATGAAGGTAGAAAAGAACTCTCTCTTTGCCACCCTCACCGTCACAGAATAGGCTTGATAATAAGCTCTAACCTGTACTTGGTCAGACTCGACATAAGTCTTCCTCTGCCTGCATTCTAACTGTCTTCCCTCTTGCTTCATTGTCCTCAGCCCAGGTGTATACCAAGGAGCTTGCTGGCCTCTGCTCAGAGGGAGAGGGTGCTTGGGAGCAATTGTGTCAACTGCCTTAGTCATCTCTGCATTCCACAGAGTAACCAGGGATTCAGTGGAACAGCCAGCCATACCAGCAGGAAAATCCCCTAGAGCCCTCTAGAATCCATCAGAATCCATTAGCCTCCAAGGGCAGATCATTTTAATAGGTCCACTGCCCTTGCAGAGGGGAAAGGCTGCTAAGAATCTAAACTTTGATAGGAAGTGATCTGATCATGGCAAGGGTATAGATGTTAATTCCCCCTTTTTCAGATCACCATCCTCTTGCCTAGTTGAGAAAACCAAATCAAGAGTGTGTCCTCCTATATGCACTGGGCCAATAACATGTTGGGACAGCCCCATGGCAGCCATGAAGTCCTGAGCCACCCTGGATCCAATGGCATGAATTTCAGCTTGAAAGTTGAAATGCCCCAGAACCATCAGCCTAGGGGATCTCAATACCAAGTCCGAGACCACCTCCATCAGCTCAGGCAAGAGATGTGATGGGTAGCATGGTGGGCGGTACACCAGCAGAATCCCTAATCTGCCCTGGATACCCAAAGTAAGATATAAACACTCAAGATCAGCACTCAAATGGACAGGAAGCCTAACGAGGGAAATCAAATCACTGTAGATCGCAGCTACTCCCCCTCCCCAACTCTCAAGTTGGTGTTGGTGCTGCACTGAATACCCAGGAGGGCAAAGCTGGGAGAGACTAACCCCTCCCAGTCCCCCACCCAGAGGGATGTCTTCACAAGCGATTTAGTGCAAAGTTAGAGCAGTCTAAGTTCCTTCATGACAGATGACGTCATCACCAATCCGCTGCCAATGAGCTGCTTCCCTCTTGAAAAGTCGCATTTTCTGAAATTCCTTTTACTCTTTTTTACTGAAAGCGGCTTCCTGGAGGTTTTACCACAATGTGCCATGTCTCCCCTGCATTGGTTCCTGGGTGTGCCTCTGTGACCTTGCAGTGATATGGTCAAGGGGGTGGGATGCTCCATTCTCTCTTGTTCCCCCAGTGGAAGTAGTTTTTCCTATTCCTATTAATAAAATACCCAGGAACTCAGCAGGGATCCCTCACATTACTGCAGTGGTGGGGACACTCTATCACCTTTGGTAGCCTGCTTTTAACCTTTAACATATCCCCCCCTTCTGTGCATGTTTACTCAGAAGTAAGAAATAAATCTTTCTCCCCTGCAGTGAAAGGGGTAAAGGCTAACTTTACTAACTCACCATGAAGCACTCTTTCGCTTCTCCGTTGCTCTCTTAAATCACTATTGCGATGTTAGGCTTCTTTGAAGTTCTGTAGTTTCTCTGATGTAAAGTCGTTTCTCCCTTGTTATGTAAAGTCTCTTTGCTTTATCACAATGACGATCTTTTGGTTTTAGGGGAGCTTCTCATTGGGAGCAGGGAGAAGAAGAAAAGGAGAAGGGGGTTTGGAAGCAATAAGGGGGTTTGGAAGCAATAAGCAAAAATGCACACAAGTGGGAGCAATAACTCAGCAGCAGATTACTGGGATGTGGTGAAATGGGGGGGGCTCTCAGGAGCCTTCAGATGCTGCATTGGAGAACTCGGGATTTTTGTTTCTTCAGGGAAATCTGCAGACTTGGGAAAATTAGTTGCTCTCCATTCATAATAATATAGTAACAGTGGGGAGCCTAGACAGGGGTAGGAAACAAGACTCTCTCATTGGTTGAGCAGCCCCTGCCAGTTTTATGACGTTCGGTTCTACTCCCCCCACCCTGAAGTATATTCCTTTCAAGCTCTGAAAACCAGATTTTAAAGGTACATTAGACTCGGCTTATCTTGCTTTGTGTGTCCCTGACGGACCAAAGCTGATTCCATGAAATTCCAGGTAATACTCCCAACGCGCTTCTCATTCCATTGTCGTGAGGATCCCCACCCCCCCACCCCCAGTCTCAGTAATGTACACCTGGTTGGTGCTCTCATTCACTTTTTTTTGGTGATATTCACTTCTCATATTGTGAATGAGGAGGGACATTCTGGCCCTCTCATGGTGCCTAAGTATTCATTTTTGTTTTTAGGGAGCTGTCCTATCCCACCAATATTAGATAATGCTGAAATAAAAGCTGACTTTAAACGCCTTAGGGACTTTCCTGTTGGGAAGGTAATAGAATATGTTTGTCAGGAAGTATCTGACTAAATTCATACCGTTACTATTACCTGTGGTAAAAACTTCAAGTGGTCAGAACTTAATGTTTTGTAAAGGTAACATCCATTTTGTTTTTGATTAATTATTTAAAGGTATTTCTGCAGTGTGTTCTGCTTGTACTGAAAAAATTCTGAGTAATATTTTTCAATGCAGGCATAATAATACAAATGGTAGGAGTTAAAATTAAAGTTAAAATTATTGCGAGAAGGGCACGTCTGGGTCTTACTGATCTTACTCTTAGTCATGTGGAGATAAATGTAAGTGTTTCTTAGTTATTAAAATATTTGTAGCCTGTCTTTTCATGTAAAACACTACCAAGGTAGCTAAACTTCCAGTAATCCAAATCAAAACCACACTAAGAGTATTCTCAAGCTCAATGCAACCTAAACCCAATATACACATACAACGTAATTAAATTATGTTTTAAAATACACGTTTAAGAAAATATATGTTAACATACTAAGTAACAATTCCATTTTGACTACACAGAGTCTTTTTCAAGTCTGTGTGATAACGTTCTAAGTCCTTGGGAAAATTATTTTTTGTTGAGCTTTTATCTTTTGTTGTATTATGATCACTGAGGGGGCAATCCTATGGTGATGCACGTAAGCCTCTGAACTGGGAGGCTTACAGGCATCCTATGCAGAGCAGGAGGAGTGGTGGAGGTGATCTTTGTCTCCTCGCTCCTCCTGCTCAGCATTTTGGCTAGACAGGCTTTTTCACCCATCTAGCTAGGGTGCATTGGAGCAGGAGGGGAGGAGGCTGGGGAGGCCTTGGGATCTTGGTTTCCCTCCTCTCCCCTCCCACCAGCATGTTCCCTTCACCCCCTTCACCATGGAGAGGCAGCTGGCATGGTTCTCTCCATGCTGGTGGGGAGCATGGATTCCTGAATCCGCAGTTGGAGTGCTGTGTCTGACCTTGGATCCAGGAATTTGAATTATCCTATCCCCACACAACTCTGTCTAGGGCCCATAGGATTGCTCCCTAAACCAGTAATAGGAAGAGTCATGGAGGGAGCAGTCGTATGGATATCTGCTTTTTTGGGAACCGACCTCGGAGCCTGTGCTCCGAGGTCAGTTCCCGGAGAACCAACCTTCCCCCCTGCTTCCGCACTGCCTCACAGGCAGCATGGAACAGCCCTGTGCTTCGCGCTCACAGAAATGCGGAGCAGCCAAAACGGGGTGTGCTGGGGCAGGGAGGGCAGAAATGCCGGTATGACACATCCTATGTGTCATCCGGCAGCCTCCTCCCCCGCTCCACTCTCCCTCAGCTAGACAGCCACAATCAGCTGTCTAGCCAAAAATGCAGGGCAGGAGAAGCGTGGAGGGAACGATCCCCTCCGTGCTTCTCCTGCCCTACACTGGATAGGCGGTCACCTCTGAGTTTGGAGGTGGCCGCCTATCTCCATAGGATTGCGCCCTAAGTTGTTCATACTTTTTTCAAATAGTCCCATATATTCCGGATCATTACAGATCCACCTTTGTCAGCTGGTGTTATAACAATATTGGGAGTATTTCTTAAATGTTCTAAAGTTTGAATAGAGGGAACACTGCATTGATCATAATCCGACAAGAGTTATCAGATTTATTATCAGAATCTTGATAGAAGAGGCAATATCTCTGGGAAACATTTATGTTCTAAAATGTACATTTAAAAATACTGAGTAAACACAATTGTTTATGTGTATTGGGTTTTGATTGTGGTTGTAATAAACACCCAATAAAACAGTTTATAAAAACAAAATTCATAAAAAGGTGAAAATAAATAACTATAATAGATGCTGGATCAATCAGTTGTTAACCAATAGCTCTAGGCAACAGCCGGGTCCCTTTCATGCCAAAAGACTTGTGGATAGGCAGATGTTTACTATGTGCCAAAAAGCCAACAATAGAGTAGAAGCATCTCAGTAGGGCATTTCATAATCTAGTTACTATTACCTAAAATACTGCACCTCAAATGACAGTGCAGGGGATCATAAAATATTCAGTCTGAGATTGTGAATATCAGGCTCTGCTATAGACAGTCTGAATAGTCAAGAAGGTGCGGTCAGAGATGAGGGTCTGGTTGAAACCATCTTCTCCTGTATGAGCCTGCTTGCCTGCTGAGATCATCTTCAGAGACCCTCTTCTGTGTCCCAACAACCCTGAGATAAGTCTAGCTGGAGCTAGAGTGAAGGACATTTTGGTGGTTGCGCTTAAGCTCTGGAACTTCCTTTGAAGGGAGGACTATCTTCACTTCATTAATGACCTAAAAATTGGTAAATACATTTATTTTTAGGAAGGCATTCAGTATATAACTTTAATATGCTGTTTTAAGTGGTCTATGTTTTTTTAATCTTTTACATATTTTGATTGCTGTCGATATTCTTTTCTGCTGCTGCTTTAATGCTTTATGTTACGTTGTAAATTGGAAGTTATGTTGTAAATTGTTAAAATATCGGCTTTGTTATAAGCCACCTAGAACTTTTTGGATGTAAGGTGGGGTAAAAATGTTTTTAAAAAAATAAACTTTAGTGGTTTTATTTTCAAGTTGGAAGCAGAAAGGGATTCATTCCTACCTCCTTTCAGGAAAGATGAAACAAATTTAAAGTAGAAATGAATATTTTGTCAACTAGAAAACAACACTGCATCTGGCAAGTTGATCTTTGGGGTTAAGAGAATTCATGGGGGCTATATACCTCTTATAGGGGACGTGGGGATTTTCCTGCTTGGGAAGATTTTATCTGGACCTAGACTTCGGGTTGATGTCATCTGGATCTGGAACTGGTTAATTTGTAATTTGGCAATAACATCATCTTTTGTCACCACTATTTGTTTTGATTCTTCTGATTTCCTTCCCGAAAAAGCCATGACAATCAACCCTTTCTCTTCTACAGTGAGATACATGCAAATAACATGTTCACCTTCTCTGTAGTCTCCATAACCTCTTTTAGTACTCCTTTAATTCCCTTGTCATCTAACAGTCCAGCCACTTTCCTGGCCAATTTTCAATGTTACCAAGGAGCTCAGCCTCACTGCCATTTTAAGTATATTCCGAAAGATTTGTGAGAACTCTGGATAAGTGCAGATGCCTTACACCAGCCTTCCTCAGCTTCCAGATCTTCTGGACTACAACTCCTAGAATTCCTGACCATTAACCATGTTGGCTGTGGATAATGGGGTTATAATGCAACACATCTGGAGGGTGTCGGGTTGAGGAAGGGTGCCTTTCTCACATCAGCCATCCTGGGCAAATCCTTTTAATTTGGCCAGTCAGTAACCCTGATATGGGAAAGCACCATTCAGATATTATTACATGCAGCTTTAGACTCATGAGCTTGGACAGAGGACATTGGGTATCCTGCATGTTCTGGGCACTTACACTGGATTATATTCTGTGTGAAAATTTTCTCATATAACGTAAGCATGTAAGGTTGGATCCATACTAGGTTACTCATGCTTTAGTGACATTAATTTCAGTGGGACTAAAGCTTGATTTAATTAGGATCCAACCCGATAATTGTATGGGGAAAAGTAAGCTTTAAAAAGTGATATATGAGGATAATATTGCCATGAGATTTTGTTTAGAACATTTTTCTTACCTATTCATCTGGTTTTCATGCATACAATTTGTGAAAACTTTGCTCTATTGATGCTTTAATTATATTTGTTTCTGTGTTTGCATGAGTTGTGTATCTAATTACAGATTATTTCATTTTAGAAAAAACTTGTGCAGATCCAGGACGCCTAAAAAATGGTATAATTCAAGCATTGCAGGAGAAATACATCATTGGCTCAAGAGTTACATATTCTTGTATTCACGGGTAAGGCTACTACCTAAAGATGCTAAAAGAGTGCTAACTGGCATTTCAAACCTACTTTTAGTTTTGCTCTAAACTATTTTTACTAGAATTTGTACTGAAATTAAAAATGCTCTGTATCTAAACCTTGATCCCTCAGTTCTGGTCAGGAAAGGAATCTAACCCAAACTATCTGAATTTGAGTAATGAACATTTTTCTTAATATAGGTACTTCTTTATGAAGTTGTACACTTGTCTACATCTTACTGTAACATGGTCTGAAGTATGCTTGTAGCTGCCTATAGTAGTTACATTTGCTGAGATTATTTGTGGCCATGAGTTCAGCATTGGTATGAGCATGCTGTACAAATTAGTTGTACTGATTTCTCTTCAGGTAGTTCTAGCTGTGGTAACTCAATGCGTAAAGGAGGTAAATGTTTGGATAGGAGCAGAAGAAAAGGACTCGTGTGAACCACATCTTTTGCCATAAAATAATACATTAATGAATGGCTAATTGGGGTTGGGATTATGAATATACTTTCTCATTTTTCAAGTAGGGCAAGCTCTGTTATAACTGAGCTTAGAATGTTGCTTCTGTGCCTTGCTGTCTTCCCACCAACTTGTGGCTAGTTATGGGGAGGGTTAACTCTTCTGGAAGCTAGAAACAGACACAGATGCCAGTAAACAGTCTCTGCAGCAGTGAAATTGCTGGAATTTATTCCCTTTTACCTAAAATGTATAAACAAAAATGTATAAATTGAATATTTTAGTTATAAATTCTAGATTCTGTAACAGATTCCTTTTTTAAGACCTTGTTTGGATGTAGCTGCTGCATCCAGTGCAAATCATGGATTTATTCACTCACAAATTGCAGGGATGGGCGCCGCACCCATGCCACTTCCTGTTTAACCCATGACTTGTTCTTGGGTTAACTTGGGGTTGTGTAACCCATGAACAACCCCAAATGCCCATGTTCGGACGTTGAATGCAGCATTTGTTAATGAAAACAGGAAATAGCTCATTTTCCCACAGTTCGTGGGTTTATTAACCCATTGTTTGCTTCCAGATGCAGCTGTTATGTCAGAATAGGGCCTGTATGGTACCATCACTTGCCAGGACCTGAATTTTGGAGAGTGATACTTTTGTTAAAATCTCCCTAATAATTCAGTTGAAGATATTCATTGTCTTACTGTTTGGAATCCATTTTTCTTTTACATGTGTTTAGGCCTCTGCTATAAATGTGGTTAAGAAAAACTTCTGTGAACCAAAAAATCATACTTCTTCCTTTTTCCATTCTATCAGGGGAAAGCAACATCTTGGATCTCTAAGCAGTTTGAAAAGGATGATGATTTCATTTTTTTTATTGACTAAATTTAGGTACAGATTAATTGGGCACAATGCTAGTGACTGTGTGCTTTCCGGAACAGATCCTATATGGAGTAATTCATTTCCCACTTGTGAGCGTAAGTAGAGTTGAATTCTGAACAAATTTTAAATAATTTTTTATGATTAAGGCTTTAATCATAAAACCTGAGTCCTAAAACGGTTTTAAGAGCACTCAAAAAGAATGATTGCAAAATCCAAATGAGACTCCCCGCCCACCCCTCGCAAACAGTAAAAACCCTACCTTTGTGAAGTGGGTGGGTGAGCATAGGCAAGCCACACATAGCCAGGCTACAACTCCCATGATTCCCACAGGAGATTATATTTCTAATCATGCTGAGAGCCATGACACTCTATAGGAATTATGGGATTTGAATACTTTTTGATGAGCAGAGGATATGATCCTGACAGGAGGTGAAGCTTCTGAGCATGCTTAGAATATTTCCAGGGTCAGCGGCCTGCCTATGCATGTGTGGGGCCTGGGGTTCCCTCAAGTATCCCCTCCTGCTTTGGCATGGTAAGGGGTTTTATTGTTTGTGAAGGGGTGCAGGAGAACTGGCAAATGAGGAGGGGGAATTTTCAACCCTTTTCAATAATCAGAACCATGGCCAGAAATGGCTTGCAAGTTATTATTTTTTTAAGGGGGGTGGTGGCCTCCCTATCTCTAATCAAATTGATATAGTAAGTCATGATATATTACAGTTGTGTGCACATGCTACACTATTCATGTGTAGCCCTCTGTCAAACAATTAGCAATCTTGTTGATAGCCATGTGGCAGGATGTGAGAGTGGAAGAACTAAATCCAGCTTCCCTCTCCCCTTGAATATTACCAGTTTTCTAACAGGACACTATGTACAATCCCACTAGCTGGATTGGGGTAGAAACATTTGTGCATATAGTTCCTGATCCAGCTAGACATTCACACAAGGAAACATGCTTCTCCAAACCTATGCTCTCTAGCTGGATAGGACATCAGTGTATAATGATGAGAAAGTATTACAGAGTCCAGTATTGGTGTTATAAAGCTTGACTCCAAATTTACAGCTAGCCTTAATTGATTACTTACATTATAGAGATGTTCATTTTAAAAAAATGTTTATTTGAAGCATTTTTTCCCACTCTTTATCTGACAGAGCTCCCAGAACTGTTTACATATGATCAATAAAAACAAGACAGTCCCTGCCCTCAGGATTATAATCTAAATGATACGACATAAAAGGAAAAAAAGGGATAGGGCAGGAAGATGGCCAAAGTAAAGACCATCAGTTCTTCTTAATAAATAGTAGTACTTTTAATGACCTCCTGGAATGGAAACAATTATATTGTGCATAAATTGAAAAATAGGCTGCAGTTCTGCCTATTGTACATATTACTAGTTACTATACATCATCTATATATTTTCTGAACAGTGTCTCTAGAAATGTGTTTCCTCTGTCTCTGCATGGTAATGCTGAGTCTAATTGTATTCTAAGCTCAAAAGATATAAACTTCTTCAGTTCAACATAGATGGGTTATTTTTTATATATATTCCCCTCCCCGCAGCTGATCGGCAACAAGATAGTGTTAGGCACTTCCCCAATAATGTGAAGTATTTTTCAGTTCTCCCTTCTGGCAATCAACAACCCTTTTATTTCCAGATACTATGATAGTAATAGAATCTGAAAAAACAGGGACACAGTTTTTCTCCCCCACCCGGTCTGGGGTCAGTATAGGCTATGTCACATCTATAGAGCTAAAATATGTTGTATATTTGTGCACTCACAATTGTTTAATCAAACTTGTTTAATCCAATCCTAACTTAACTTTCAGGATATATTCAGCTCACATTAAAAAAGGGGTTTCGTGCTAGAGGAAAGGGGCACATTTTTAAATGAGGGAGCCCCTATGAAATCACAAGCAAACCAACTAGTAAATGATAAATTTCCAAAATCCATCTTGCTTTAGTACCTTTATTAGGCCAACCAATGCCAGGTGAATGCTATTCAAAATCTAGTAAACCAATACATCCAATACCCTCTGCGAGAGCCCTGTCCTCCTTGGAGTAGTAGTAAGCACTGTAGTAGTAGTAGTGTTGTAGTAAGCACTACACTGAGAGCCAGTGTAGTGTAGGGGTGAGAGTGACGGACTGGGAGCTGGGAGAGCTGGGTTCTAGTCCCCACTCAGCTATGGAAGCTCACTGGGTGACTTTGGGCCAATCACAGACTCTCAGCCCAACCTACCTCACAGGGCTGTTGTTGTGAGGATAAAACGGAGAGGAGGAGGATAATGTAAGCCTCCTTGGGTTCCTTGCAAGAGGAAAAAAGGCGGGATATAAATGCAATGAATAAATAATAAAATAAGCAGGATGATGGAGTTAGCCTTACTGGAAGAAGGTCAGCCAAGAACCTGGGTAGTGAATCCACAAAAGACACGACACATACATACACACACACACACACACACACACACACAGAGGGAGAGAGAGAGAGAGAAGGTAGCATGAATGGCTGCTAAAAACCTGGCTTCTTATACTTTTTATGTAAAAGAATTGATGTCATGTCAATGTGACACCCCAATTAAAGACTTGCAAAACTTGTCTAAATATTGGAAATGACGGTGCTTGCCCTGAGACAAAACGCTTGATGGTTCTTCCTGCAAAAACTACTCTTAACCCAAAAGGAGTGCTTAACGTAGATGCCCAGATTTCATCTTTATTCTGAAAATAAGCTCGGTGTTCCTTAGGGTTTAACAACTCACACTTTTCTGTCCATACCAGTTCTCATCCTTGGAGAAGGAATGGCACATGTTAAAGTCTGTCAGGGGCATTCAAGTTCTACATAGACAGGACTTAGAACAACACTGCTCTTTGTCTCCTTTGAGAAGTCAGACCTGGGACGAAGTGTTTGCATGGTTTATCTTGCTCAGTGGCTTAGAATGCATAGCCCTAGCCTACAACACCAGTAATCTGCAGGGTGTTGTGGACCTCTCAGAGGAGCCGCCACCAGCAGAGCCTTCTGGAGAAAGGCTCTGGTGGAAGAGATAAATAGGGCAGATACCTGATCATAAATGCATTCCCTCACTTCCTCTGAGGCAGCCTTTGAATGAGTTCTTCAAAGGATCCTTTATCCACAGAAGGATTTGCCATCATGAGGCTTTTGCAGTGGATCCTTCTTTTAAACATCTGCAAGCTACCTACCCTCAAATGGGAGAAATGAAAATTCTGGATTTATCCATGATTTTCAGTTCTTTTTGAGGAAAGGAGGGTAGCTAGGCCTGTGCCAGCTCACTCTCTTGTTTCTGGTTCCACACTCAGATTAGCATGCACATACCAGGGAGAGGTAGATTATTCTCTCCAACCTGTCTTCTTCTCTGTGGGTTCACTACGTTCTATTTTTTTTAGTTGATTCTCCCCTTCAGGGAGACAACTGCATGATTTGAGCTGCCACCTCAGTTGACAGCATTAAAATAGTACTTATTCTGGATAATTTGGAATCAGGCCACATTAGTTTAGTCACTTGCTCCTTAGCTTTTGTTGTATGAATTTTGAGAAGCTTCAGCCACTGTGGATGTGCATCCTCCACTAGATCCAGAAAAATGGAACTGATTTCTTGCAGAGGGTTCTCCGTCACTCTGTCCACTTTGGCTTCTCCCCCCACCCCCCCTTTCCCCCCTCCTCCTTGCCAGAGGTCCTTCCATTGTTCCATCTGCTTCAGCTTTCCCCCACGTTTCCCCCACCTTCCTTCCATCTGGGTTCCCCCTACTTGTGTGAAGTTAGGGCAAGGTTCACATGCAGCTCTCAGGCTACAGGTTGTACTTTCCTAGGCTAAACAAGAGATTTTGGCATACTAACAACTTCAAAATCTACTGCAGGGTGTGGGAGAGCGGGGAAGATCAGGGGTGTCAGAGAACTTCAAAATGGACATTGAAAGCCATCAAGTGTTAAAGACATTTTGTCCTCCAGGAAAACATTTTACTAAATCCACTGCAATGTTTACCTGCAAGATATTTCCAGCCATGACATCTGCGAAGTAGACACATAGTCAGTGTCCTCACCATTAGTGTCAAAACTGGAAGGAGATCCAAGCTTTGGCAGAACATTACTCAAGAGCTTGTTTGCCCAACTGTCTCCTACACCCACCTCCCAATAAATGAGCTTTCTAGTCTGCCATATAATAGACTTTGCAGACCTTACAAAGAACAAAACAAGGTCTCTTACCTATAACTGTTGTTCCTTGATTGAATTCTGAGGCGGGCTTCCCTACAAAACGAACAGAAACTAACCCGCACCCTTACAAGGCTTTGTTACCTATTCAGGCTTCGGAGACATAGACCTTCTGTCCTGGTTCCCACGTAACTCAGTCACCCTGGAGGATAAGCCACCATAAGTTGGTTATTTGTTTGTCACCCATGTTATTCCCAACAGATGATTGGGCGAGCAGTGGCTCAGCATAGCTTGTTTCCCCCTTGGTCTTCCAGCCCACTTCCTACAGTTGTCCCATGCAAACCATCTTGTTATCCCCTCCCCTCCCCTCCCCACTCTGATTGCTACCCCTTTTCAGAGCCTTATTTAGCCACCTTTTTTAAAAAGAAAGATTTCAGTGCCTCAGAATTGTACAAATGAGGTCATTAAAAAAAAAAAAAATCCTGGGCTTTAGCAAAAGTGCAAATTCAGCTGTCCAATGTGCATAGTCTTGCCTTGTATATTTCCTTGTATGTTTGAGCTGTCAAAGGGAGTGCCAAAGTGGCCTGGGTAACATACAAAGAAATTGACAAGGCAAGACTGCATATAGGCTAATTTGTGCGTAGTTGTGAAGGACCAGGAAGAGGGCCTTTTGTGCTGTGGCACCCGAGTTGTAGAATGAGTTCCCTAGAGCGGTTCGTCCAGTGCCTATGTTGTGCTCTTTCTGGCATTAGATGAAGACCTTTTTATTTTCCCAGGCATTTTAGGATTCTAGTCTTTTATCTTTGCTGTTTTAAAATATGGTAACAGATTTAAATCTCTGCATTACTACTAAGTTTTTATTCTGGTTGTACTTTTATACTGTAATTTTAAGTTTTGTATTTTATATTGTTTTTAGGCTGTACTTTGTGGCTTTAATTTTTGTGAACTACCCAGAGAGCTTTGGTTATAAGGCAGTATAGAAATGTAATAAATCAATATTTAGAGAAAGGAGGAACCCATTTGAGCAATTCAGAAGCACCAAAAAAATGGGAAAATGTGAACCAAGTAAGTCCACCTAAAAGGGGTGGGAGAAACAATATCTCCGCCTTGGTAATGCGAGCCTCTTGCTTTTAAGTGTTGAACTGACACTTCTCAGTGTCCTCCACCTTTTCAACACTTCCCTTAGTCTCCTGCTGTTCCAGAAAGAGAAGATAGTAACTCTCCTTACCCCTTTTCACTGTTCCTTTTTGGAGCAGTTACTGCTTCAGTTACTGAGCTTCAGTGGATATGCGTAAATCTCCCTGACATTTTTAAAGAAACCCATGAGTAGGTGGCTGCATGCACTGGAATGGAGCCCCATTGGAGTGTGTGTGTCAGTACTGCTGGTGCAGCACCCCATTTGTTCTGTCCTGTTCAGCCACCCTCCGAGGGTTTTTTAAAAAAACCTGTCGGGAATGTGTGTGCAAATTTAAAGGCTGGAAAGTAAATAGGAGGGGAAATTTGCACACCTGCAGTAATTGCTCCATTACTGCAGGTGTGCAAATTTCCCTTCCATTTACTGTCAGGGAGACTTCTGCACAGCCACTGAAGTGCAGTAACCATAGCAGTAACTGCTCTGAAAAGGAGCAGGGAAAGGTAGGGAGAGTTATTCCCCTTTCTGGAGTAGCTGGAGACTTAGGGAAGTGTTGAAAAGGTGGAGGACACTGAGAAGTGTCAGTTCAAGATTTAAAAGTGAGAGGTTCACATTGCCAAGAAGGAAATATTGCCCTCCTTTTGGCACACTTCTTTAGCCTCCTCCCCCATTTGTGGTGCTTCTGAATTGCGCAAATGGGTTCCTCCTTTCGCTGTTATTTTCCCCAGTCCTTTGCAAGTGTGCGCAAATTAGCCTGTATGCAACCTCGTCTTTTCCATTTCCTTATATGTTAAATACTCCACTTCCTCGCTGCCTTTGACAGCTGAAACGTACAAAGAAATTGACCAAGAAAGACTACCCATATTGGACAGAACTCTGCGGGAAAGTGACCGTGTTATACTTGAGTTCATGGTTCTAAGGGAAGCAAAAGTTGAGTGTAGCCAAACGCGTACCTGGATTTTAGGAAAGGTGATTTTAATAAACTCAGAACAATGATAAGTAAGGTCCCATGGCAAGCAACTCTAACGAGAAAAGGAATCCAAGATGGGTGGGAGTTTTTAAAAAAGGAAATTCTCAAGGCACAATTACAAATAATTCCAACAAGGAAAAAAGGTGGAAGACAACAGAAGAAGCCAGTGTGGCTTCACAAAAAGCTTACAGATGACCTGAAAACAAAACAGTACACATATAGGAAGTGGAAAGAAGGCCAAGCAACAAAGGAAGAGTACAGGCAGGTAGCACAGAATTGCAGGGATGGCGTCAGGAAGGCTAAAGCTGAGAACAAGCTGAAGTTAGAGAGGGATGCTAAAAGCAACAAAAAAGCTTTCTTTAGCTACGTGCATAATAAAAGAGAGAGGAAATAAATGGTTGTTCAGCTATTAAATAAGGATGGCAAAATGATAACAGATGACAAAGAAAAGGCAGGGGTGCTTAATTCCTACTTTGGCTCAGTCTTCTCCCAAAACAGGGTCTATGAGCCCCCTGGCAAAGGCGAAGTACAGGCTGAAGGGCAGGACTGCAGCTTGAGATCGATAGGCATATGGTCAAGGAACACCTCATTACTTTGAGTTCAAATCTCCAGGTCCAGATGAACTGCACCCTAGAGTAATAAAGGAACTGGCAGAAGAACTCTCAGAACCACTGTCTATTACCTTTGAGAAATCATGGAGGACAGGTGAAGTGCCAGATGACTGGAGGAGGGCTAACGTTGTCCCTATCTTCAAAAAGGTTAAAAAGGAGGAACCTGGGAACTACAGACAAATCAGTCTGACATCAATCCCTGGAGAAGATGATAAAGCAATCCATCTGTAAGCACCTTGAAAACAGTGCAGTGATGACTCGAAGCCAACATGGATTTGTCAAGAACAAATCCTGCCAGACGAATCTGATCTCCCTTTTTGATCAGGTCACCTCCCTTGTGGACTTTGGGAATGCTGTGGCCATCATATACTTCGACTTCAGCAAAGCTTTTGACAAAGTGCCCCATGATATCCTGATGAGCAAACTAGCTCAAAGTGGGCTAGATGAAACAACGATCCGTTGTTGGCTACAGAATCGGATTCAAAGAGTGCTTATCAATGGGATCTTCTCCAACTGGGGAGAGGTAACGAGCAGGGTACTGCAGGGCTCAGTTCTGGGCCCAGTGCTCCTCAACATTTGTATTACTGACTTGAGAGGAGGAGGTGCAGGGAATGCTGATCAAATTTGCAGATGACACAAAATTGGTCAGGATAGCTAATACTTTGGAAGACAGAAACAAAATTCAAAGTGATCTTGATAGACTGGAGCTCTGGGTAGAAAATAACAGAATTAAATTTAATAGGGCTAAATGCCAAGTTCTGCACCTAGGAAAAAGAAACCAAATGCACAGTTACAAGATGGGGGATATGTGGCTCATCCACACTACAAGTGAGAAGGATCTTGGAATTGTTGTCGATCACAAGCTAAATATGAGCCAACAATGTGATGTGGCTAGGGATGCACGAAAGTCACTTACCTGGTCTCGCAGCTTGCTTCGCGGTGGGGGGGAGGTGCTTCGCTGCTCCCCCCGAAGTTCAGGCCGGCAGGGGGAGGCTTCCCTCCTCACCCGGCCGAAATTCAGGCCGGGGGGGAGGCTTCCCGCCTCGCCCTGCTGAAATTCAGGCCAGGGAGAAGCGCCCCGTCTCCCTGGCTGCGAACTTCAAAAGAAAACAAAAAACAAAAAACGCCCCTGTGATAGGCTACGTAACGATTAACGTAGCCTATCACAGCTAGATCTGCAAAGTCAGCCGTGATAGGCTACGTTAATCGTCACATAGCCTATCACGGGTGACTTTGAAAAAAAAAAAAGCGCGTACGCAAATGGCGGCCCCCATAGGGAGCCGCCATTCGTGTTCCTTATTTGGTCCCTGTAGTCTACGTAAAGATTTACGTAGACTACGGCGAAAATAAGGGCAACGCTATTTGAAAGAACTGGTCAAGTTTAGCCTTGAGAAGAGAAGACTGAGGGGAGATATGACAGCGCTCTTCAAGTACTTGAAAGGTTGTCCCAAAGAGGAAGGCCAAGATCTTTTCTTGATCATCCCAGAGTGCAGGACACGGAATAATGGGCTCAAGTTACCGGAAGCCAGATTCCAGCTGAACATCAGGAGAAACTTCCTGACTGTTAGAGCAATACGACAGTGGAACCAATGACCTAGGGAGGTAGTGGGCTGTCCCAGACTGGAGGCATTCAAGAAGAGGCTGGACAGCCATCTGTCGGGGATGCTGTGACTTGGATTCCTGCATTGAGCAGGGGGTTGGACTCGATGGTCTTGTAGGCCCCTTCCGACCCTACTATGATTCTAAGAACCCATCTGTACAGTTTTGAGGCACCGAAAAAAAGGAAGTGGCAAATGAGTGATGGTCCTTCCGAAGTGCTATTTCGGCATTGGGGTAAGGGCAGTCGGCTGGAAAGGGAGGGTAGAGGCGGCACTTGGTGAGATCGCAAATAGTGACATGGGCTTTTTTGCCACTCTTGACAAATGGCTCTATAGCCAATCCCAGCAACCCATGATGAAATTGCTCTCCCAGATTTGAACGACATGACAACCAACCATGGCTATGAACAACCCTACCACAAGCCATGGGTTCTCAGGGTTGCTTCTTTCTGAAACTTAAGCCACTCTGTGGAGAACGCATCGGGTTCAGATAACACAATAACCCACCATGGCTGGCTGCTCATGGTGGGTTGTTGTGTCATGTGAACACAGTCTCTGTCTCCTCTCCAAATAGTGTAGTTTGGTTGCATTTCTAGAAATGCTGATTATGAGTGGGGGAGGGGGAATTGGTGACTGATAGGTCCACCTTCTAATCATGCAGCATGTTTTACCAGAGGCTCTCTAATCAATGTCTTTTGGGGAGGAATTGGGGCTAGTTTTGAGTATATTATATCATTATTTTATTAATATCCAGTAGTTATAATCAAAGTTTTCAGTTAGTTCTTACTATTGTTCTTCAGTTTTTCCTTCCCATTTACATTTCTCCCCCCCTAATTTTGATTTCTTTACAGACGCACCTTATTTGTATTTGCCTGTTTGTGACCGTCTGTGTCCAGGGTCCACTGTCTTTGTCTTGTATAGAATAGCTCTTAATATTAGGCATTTGTATCCTTCCTTGCCCCTTCCTACAATTTCTTTAAACTAAATTTCTTAAGTTTATCTTCTAGTGGGCAAGTTTTATATCCTTTTGTTTTACATCATCAGTGTTTTGCCTTATTTGTGGTTTTGGTGGATTGTGCTGTTTCCTGTGTTTGTATATGTGTGCGCGCGCATTAATTCATTACGCACACTGTTGTGTGCAATCTTATCACGTATTTTACTGTGCACCCAAGCATTGTTTATTATTTTGTTTCACCTCCTGCACCTCCTGTTTATTAGAGTTACTTTACTTAATACATTCAGGTAAGTCACAATTATGAAAGTAGTTCATGGTGTGGGTAAGCCATGTGGTAGTAACTATATTACTAGTTGGAGAACTCTTGGCACTGCTGTTGCCGTACCCCCCCCCCCATCAAACTTCCGTCCTTTACAGGAGGCAGAAGTAGCAGCTTGGATTCTGAGCATTCCTCCCAGAATCCTTATCCCAGCTCTTAGGGTGGTTGTGGAAGTGGGATCCATCCCACCCAAACTACAAAGTGGGGTCTTTTTGTAGAGGGGCAGTTGGCAGCAGCAGGATTGACCACCAGCCCCCAGTGGTGGAAGAGGCAGGGGATATTAGATATTGATATTCCCAAGGAACTCTCAGATGTGGTGGAGTCTCTCACCAAGGCAGGAGAAGCTGATATACTATTTGCTCACAGTCCTGCTTGTGTTAGCACCTGTATAGAAGGCAGCTTTGTCCGTAGCGCTAATTCAGTCCATTGTCGCAGCCAGCCACTAATTTAGCCCATCCACACCCTCACCTAATGAAGATGAAATGAAACAGAGCAGTGTGTCATCAGCATACTGGAAATGCACTCAAAAACTTCTAATAATCCCACTCAGCAGTTTCATGTAGCTGTTAAATAGCATGGGAGCAAAACTGACCCCTGCAGAACACCATGCTAGAGAATCTGCTATTTGAGTGAAGCCACTCCAATATAGTACCTCCCACTCCCAACTAAGACAGATCACCCCAGAAGGATGCCGTGATCAGTGGTATCAAAAACCACCAAGAGGTCAAGGAGAATCAACAGGGTCACGCTCCCCTGTCTCTCTCCCAATATAGATCATCATACAGTATGACTTAGTATGTCTCTGCCAAAACCCAGCCTGAATCCCAACTGAAATGGATCCAGATTATTGGACTCAAGAAGGATTTCTTCAGAAGTGGTCTCACTGCCCCCTCTTTCAGGTGGCCTAGGACCACTCCTTCTCCAAAGAAGCATTAATCACCTCCCTGGCCTATCTGGCTGTTCCCTCTCAGCAGTTTCTTATAAGCCTAGAGGGGCAGAAATCCAGTACAAAACTGATTGCTCGAACCTGTTCAAGCATCTTGTCAACATCCTTAAGCTGTACCTACTGAAACCCACTTCAGTAGCTGTACCTACTGAAACCCTGAATATACTTGAGCATAGGCACATTCCAGTGTTCAGTTGCATCCGTCAGGAGTTTTCTCCATCTCTGCTCAAGCAGTCCTATTTTGCTTCATTGTTCTCAGCTCTGGGGCATGTCATGGAACTATATGAGCTCTATGCAGAGAGGGCGCTTAGGAGCAACTGTGTCTCCTGCCCAGATCATTTCTGCATTTGACATATATATCAGTGTTTCGACAAGATGGCCAGCTGTTTCAGCTAGGGAAACTTCCAGAACTGTCTGGAAACCATCCTGGATCCATTAGCTTCCGGGGGTGGACCATCTTAATAGGTCCCCACCCTTTCAGAAGGGAAAAGCTGCCATAAGTCTAAACCTCAGCAGGACATGATATGACTATGACAAAAGGACTAATACAAAGTCCCCCACCTTCAGATCACCATCTCCATGGCCAGTTGAAAAAATTAAGTTGTTTTCCAAAGCACCAAATCAATGTCCGAATTGAATGTTGTGGTCAGTGCACATCTCTAACTTTATTCCTGGTGGATTCCATTTGATCTGAATCAGAATGGTTGGGGGTTCTTATCCATTTACAGCAGAGCCTTACCACAGCAGTCAGTTCCAAAGATGTTTTCTTCTTTAGGTTGAGTCTGAATTGATTTCTAAGCCTTTTGCCTAAATAATAGGATGAAAGAGAGAGCTATCGCGTGAAAACACCATCTCTCCAGAATATCACAAATTACAAATAAGATTACAGTTCCCAAGTGTACCTCTCTACTACCTCTCTAATACACTAAACAGTGTGAAATAGCTATTGGATTTCCTTTCTGTCTCAAAATATAATGAATTGATGTCATGCCTAGCCTTGGAGACTCCTCATCAGATGAGCAAGAGGCCTTACCAGAAAAGGAACCAGCAGAGGAGATCAAGGAGGCATCCTGCCAGACTGATGGAGAATAGCCAGGCCCATCTTGTGTTTCATGAGAGAACTCGGAGTCTGAGCAGGAGCAAGGTCCTACCATAATTCCCCAGGAGATACGTCGACTGAAGAGGTGTGCTCAGCTGCCTCCACTCAGGCATAGTTCTTGGCTGCAGTCAAGGTGTTCTTGGGAGGAAGGCATCTGAAAGTCTGGGGGTTGGGTGGAGTCAGGAACATACAGCCTTGAAAAGCCTTGCAGAGAAGTGACATCTTTGCTAGAAACAATTTATCTGTTCTTGGCTCTGTTTCTACATCAGTTTGTTTTCCTGCAACCCTGTCTCTTCTGGAATTCCTGTTTTATGACCTGGACCATCTACAGCCTCGCTTAATTGTCTGCTCCCTGTTATTCTTCAGAAGCTTATCTCCTCCTGGACCTTTGACCGTGGCACACTTTTTGATCACTCTTCTGTCATGTCCTATGCTTTTGATATCCAGCCTCCATGGCAACCTGACCTAGCCTTTGTTTTCTTCCTGATCTACTATCAGCTAGGAGCATGCAACTGACTGGGGTAGCTTTAAAACAGCCTCAGTCTTGGAGAGGCTTTACCAGAGCAGGACAATTAAATACCCATATGCTGTTTGAAACCCTTGAAAACCCTTGTTTTCTCATACAAATAAATACAACCTCTTGGAAGTGGTCAGATATACTATACTGAAGATGAGCAACACAGAGACCATGGGGTAATTTGTCATGGTTCACTCTGCTTACTTAATTTTACTCAGGATCAGTTTGTTAGCAAATTGTTGCTTGTACTGGGGACTTCAAGATCCCAGTTTCCTTTTTACCTCCTTTGACCATTGTGAGGGATCAGCAGGGCTTGCCGTCTCTTACCCGGCTCCCATCAGACCCCTTGCAGGGAGTGGCAGTGGTATGAATGAATGACATGGCTGAGGAATTCTCAGGGCTCGTGTTGATGGCCATAATTGGGTCTACCTGGAAGAAGCTGAGGATGAGGAGGGGGATAGGAGGAAGAGCAGGATAAAAAAGGGGGGGAAAGGCGATAGGCAGGAAGGAGGTAGAGAAGAGAGAGGGGGACAACAGAGATACAGAAAAATACAGAGAGAGGCAAGATAGGAGGGAAGAATGATTTCTTACATGGGAAATGACAACCACCACTGCTTTATACTCTTGTCAGGAGCCAGTTAACTTCTTGGGGAGAGAAGTGACCTACCCCCTTCCTACATTTGCCTTTTAAGAGGAAGCTCCAAAGAGGCTTCAGCTGAGTCAACCGCCCAAGGCTGGAAGAGTCTAAATAGCCATGGACATTGTTTCTCCACATAAATTTGGCAGAGACAAACAATGGGTGGATTATTTACTTGCCTGGCATTAGTTCATGCTGTAAGTGGAAGTGGAGAGAATTTTCCTAATGAATGAGGTATTCCCCAATTGTTTCATGTTCTGTTTGGAGACTACTAGTGTTCTAACTAGGACAGTCTTTCGTATTCAGATTTTAAATTAAAGCATATTGTTAGCTTCTGACTGGGTTCATACAACATGATAATCCACACAAGATTGATGATATGTTGAGTGTGGGTTGTCATTGAACCATGGGTTGTTGTCTTGTCTGAACCCAGCTGCAATAACAAACCATGGCTTGTTAACCAGAGACAACCCACAGTTCACAACCCAATGACAAACAATGGGTTTGCTTCCTGGGTTGTTCGTGGTTAACAAACCATGGTTTGTTAGCATGGCTGGGTTCAGACAACAGTACAACCCACATTTCAACAACAAACCACAGTTGAACAACTATAATCAAACTTTAGTGTGGGTTATCGTGTAGTGTGAACCCAGTCATTGTGTCTCCGATGGAGTCAATGGATCGTGGAGGTTTTGATGTGCCTTTGCCATAAGACCCACTCACAACCATGTTCCCCCTTCAGTTTTTGAAACTGCTCCTGGCCATCTTTTCTGAGCCAACCTTTGGGTCTAGTTGCTTGGCTCATGCATAAATTTGAATGGATTCAGCTTTTGTATTTTTTTAAATATAACGTTTCTGATTTCCTTTTGCTTGTTCTTTCATGAGGCTCAAACTTCACTGCTATGCTTTTTAAAATCTTTTTCTCATTTTCTGCTTGGATCAGTCTTCCTCCACTCTCTTTAGAGCCCACATGAACCTGTCTCCCCCTCCTTGGATTAGGTAGATATGACTTTCCATTCTCCCCCCTTTCCCTAAGTTTTAGATAAAACTACTATATAGTGAGGAACATGGGGCAGTATCCAACAGGGTGCTTACGCCCCTGCCCATTGTCTTATGGCCTGCCAATTCCATTGCGCAAGTGGTCCCCACCTCATGCGCAATTGCAATTTAGTGCTTCTGGGGCAACCTGAAACGAGTGGAAATGCTTGTTTCTGGAAGGAAACAAGCTTTTCTGCTTGTTTGGGGGCTTCCCTGAAGAAGTGCCAAATGTACCTTGTGTAAGTGGTGAGTCTGACATGCACAGTGGAATTGGCAGGATCCACTGCTTGG
This sequence comes from Heloderma suspectum, assembly GCF_057233095.1. Taxonomy (NCBI): domain Eukaryota; kingdom Metazoa; phylum Chordata; class Lepidosauria; order Squamata; family Helodermatidae; genus Heloderma; species Heloderma suspectum. The sequence goes on from NC_139461.1 coordinate 253,835,010, forward strand.
GGAAGGGAATCAGCGGGGGAGAAACAAATCAGCAGGGGTGTAAGTGCCCCCTTGGATTCTGTCCGTAAGCTTGAACTAGTTTGGACTGGTGGGAGTTTTAATTGGATGTAATAAGGGCATAGTAAAATATATGCTGTATTGGTAACTGTTTGATTTTTATTACTATTCTTAGTTTAGTTGATTATTTTTGTGTAAACTGTTGCTATCTTTATATCTGCATTGTATTTTCTGGGTTTCTGTATTTACATTTACACATTTGTCCCCAGTCAAACATGCCATGTATCTACTTGTCCATTTATACACGGCTATCACATCTGCATGTTTTCATCATTTGTCATTGAATAAATCTTTCACTTTTTTTTCTGACTGTTCTTTCTGGTTACCACTACCAGCTCAATGAAGCAAGTTCAGTACAGCTAAAATTCAAACCTATTTTCACAAAGGATCTCAGAGATATGCTGGCACTCCATACATGTGTGATTGTGTTTGGTATTTTCATTGTCATTACCTTTACACCTTTGTTCCTGAATCCATTTTGTTCCAGAAGCAGCAGTATAGAAAACAGCAGGAATAAGGATAATGCTCCGGATGGTCAGAGTACTTCCATATGTGCTTCGTCCATTGATTAAATTAAAGGGAGTTGCTCCTGTGGAACTACAGAATCATGCTGTGAAGAAATCCTTTTTCCTTTTTGTCTTCTAGCTGCCTGTAAAAACTTTGTTTCATGAAGATGGGCGTGTACTAGGGATGTGGGAGAACACTGCAGTGGAACCAAATGTGTTAAGATTTTCCTAACATGAATTCAACCTGTGGATTCCGCAGTGGACCGGCTTTTCCCGTTGGATGGATTCTGTGGACTTGTGGACCGGGTTTCTACCTTTCCCAAATTTTGCGCTCATTTCATTATAGAAAAATATGCAAAATAAAAAAATGCCAAAAATGCGTATTTCCCCCATAGGCTAAAGCCTGAACATGCACATTTTGGGGGAATTTGCGCATTTTCGCATGTGTGAATTTGTGCAACTGCACATTTGCACAAATGGGAGTTCGTGCAAATTCAGAAACAAAAAAAAATGGATGGACACTGGAACAAAAGGCACCTGATAATCCGCAAAACGCAGACAGAATGGATTTTACACAATCCATACATCCTGGCCTGCATGCACTCGTTAAATCATCTGCATGTGTTATCTTCTGCTGTTCTGGCTTCAAGGCCAGGGCAGAACTCTTTCCAGTTAGACTGAATGGTTTCATCTGGGCTTCTGTGAGAAATTTCCACCACCATACCCCCAAACCCTTGGGAAACTATTCAGCCAGCTAGTAATTGGCTAAGGAGGCTCACCTCACATTTGTCAAAAGTTTTTGAGTATAAAGTTAGAGAGGCTACTTGCCCTTCGTATTTGGCTTCATTTGTTTTTGTTTGTCTACATTTTACATTTTGCTTTTGGCTTGTGACATTGAGCATCAACTGAGGGGCGGGGCGGGGGCTGTCCTATTGAAGACCTGTGCCTAGGTACATAGAGACAAATATAGGTAACTTTAGTATTTTCCGCCTGAAGTATTGTTTCCAAACATTACTTTGGATCTTGTATCCTTGTTATTACCTTTTCCCCTTTCCCTATATAAATCAAACACCTACCTCAAGAGCGGTGTGTGCTTTATTCCAAGTAACCTTTGGTACTAAATCCATAACCATCTGTTTGTTTATTGCAACTATTTAACCTTTCAGGCCTAGGGCTTCAAAATAGAGAATGTTGGCTTGGAACCTTATTTCTTAAGCCCTAAGAGTGTCCTGTAAGGTCTGAGGGTCCCCTGGCTTAGGCAGAGGTCGATGTAAAGGGTGGTGGCAGCCTACCTTGATAACTGTCCCTGCCTACACTGCTGGGAGCTATGGCAACCCCCTTCCTCTTTTCACACATGCAAATGCCTACCTGATTGCCAAGTCACTGCCCAACCAGCTAACCCACAAGAGTACCTTTAAACTGGCCAATTCCAGAGTTTTGGATGGAAGTGTAGCCAAATCTGATGTAATCCCACCCACTACAGGTCATCAGATATCACCTGGGCACCCCTTGGGATAATATTTATTTTGTAGACGGGTAGCTAATTATCTTCTACTTACAGTTCTTGTATAGCGAGCTTGATTTCAGTCGAGCAAGATGCAAGGAACCTCCAAGCTTTCTTTTCATTCCTGGAAGTCAAACTTTGTTCTGAATATCCAGAATCCAACCTCAAAGCCACTGGATCCTTAGAACCCTTTGTTTTGAAGTCTATAAGCATTCTTGAGTTCAACCATCAGTTCTTTCCTTCTTCTTTGGGCATCCCTCATGCTTCTGGGTCTCAACTCAGATTGGCTTCCTAGATGATTCCTAGTGGACCTTCTCTAGCATGATTGCCTGCTCCACTCTGGCATCTATCCCATGTTCTCAGGATTAGAGTCCCCACATTTTTTGCTGTGAACCACCGTGTTCCCTCATTTGTCTTCTATACCCAGGGAGAAAGCTTTATCCTCTGGTAAAGTGCCATCTTCCATATGTTGAAGGAATGCCAGATTCCACATGTGAAGGAACATAACTCATCCTGCGGGGCCATGCAGGATGCTTGCAATCTCCATATGAGCTGTTGCCTTTGAGTCCAATGGTAGTGGTCAGGCAGGGAGCCTAGAGCACTAGGAAGCTGCTACAAAATATCTCAAGCCAAGCACAACCATTTTAAATAACTTTTTTAGAACCTAAAGATAACCTAAGCTTAAGCTAAATTGTCATGACTCCAGGGTTCCTAATAACAGCTAAGCCTCTGTTTCATCTCCCCATCATCGCCGCGAGTGCCAGTTTTGTCAGAATCACCTTTGGATATATCCTCCATTGGCTCTTTCTGAAAATTATAGTACTTAATAGTATCCAAACCTCTTGAGACTTTCATTTTTTAGTTGTAATGGAAACCTGAGGGTAGCCTGTGCCCATAGCGTTTTTCCAACTATTTGTAACAATCAGCAATGAAATCTTTTGAGTTCCCCTTACCAGGAAGCCAGGTAATTAACCACTTCTGCTTTCTTTTCCTCCTCCAAATTTATCCCTTGCCACCCCCATGGTCCATCATTGTCAATGGCACCTGAGCTTTCTCTAGATATATAACATACATGAAACAGCTGGGAGAAATTATCTGGAGTTTTGGGATTCGGTGCCACCAGCATGCTGACGACACCCAGCTCTATCTCTCTTGAACCATCTAAATTCAAGGAAGCTGTTCTAGTACTAAATTGGTGTCTGATGTAAGTAATGGACTGGATGAGAGTGAACAAATTGAAGCTTAATCCAAACAATACAGAAGTGCTCCTACTTAGTCAAAAGGCAGATCAGGGAATAGGGATTCAACCTACACTTTCCCAGAAGATTCAGGCTTGCAATTTGGGTGTGCTCCTGGATTCAGTCCTGAACCTGGATGCCCAGGACTTGGCAGTGGCCAGGAGTGATTTTGCGCACCTGTACCTAGAGATGCCTGATCTGGCCATAGTCAGGTATGTCTTAGTTACACCCTGATTGGACTACGATAACGTACTCTACACAGAACTACATGTGGAAGCTGTTCAGAAATGTAAATGAGGACGCACGACAACAGAGTCCAGTCAATATTTTCAACATAATATGTTTAAATAAATTTTAATATTTAAAGCAACAGTAGTTGAATATAATAACAACAGCTTGTTATTACTACATGATTAACTTGTCCTTTCCCCTACGTATTTCATCGTGTCTCTAGGATTATTGTGTGCAGCTCCTCCAAACATTTCAGGTGGATCTCACAATGGCACTGGGAGTCCTTACGCTTATGGAATAGTGATAACATACAGTTGCAATGAAAGTTTCTTACTTATTGGAACAGGCTCTATTTCCTGTGACATGGATACACATGATAAAGCATTGTGGAAAGGGAAGCCCCCAGAATGCAAAGGTTGTATTTTCTTGTTATCCCAGTTTCTCCCCCATTATATGTTTAAAAAAGAATCTTTTGTTAGACAGCTGTGCCTTTCTTCCCCTCCCTCACCCCTTTCTTGCATTTTCCATTGAAGCGTTATTTGGCTTTTTATTGATTTAAACCTTCAACATTCATGTCCAAAATTCCTCAGTTGTTTAATCACGTTAGTACTTCAGTGATATGTTTTCTCCAAATTGTCTGCCCATTGTGTGTGGTGGGGGTGGGGGTGGGGGAGAGAGAAAGACTAGGTACAAATAACAGGATAACCCACACTCAAGAGTCATGGGTTTAGACAACACAGTAACCACAATATTTGTTAACCGTGAACGTCCCATGAAAAGAATCCATGGTTTGTTGTTGAGTTGTGATCTGTGGGTTGTTCATGGTTAACAAACCATGGTTGGTTATCATGGCTGGGTTCAGATAACACAATAACCCATGTTTCAACAACAACCCATGGTTCAATGACAACCCACACTCAACCATTGAGTCTGGATTATTGTGTCAGAAAGTTTGCGTTAACAACATTCTCCTGGTTCACACAACATGACAACCCATGGTGGGTTGTCAGCCTTGTTTGTTTCAGAGTGGCATGTCATGACATCTGAACCTTGTAGTTTGCTCAGTGTGATTTGTTAACCATGCACGAGTCACCCTGAGAACCCATGACTTGTTGAGTTGTTTTCAGGGTGGCGTGTTGTGACATGCAAACCTGGCACGATGGTTTGAGTGTGGCTTGTTGGAAAGGGTTACAGAGCCGCCTGAGAAGAGCAGCGAAGAACCTGGTTGCTCCCCATGATCTTGCTAATGATATCCATTCTCTATTACATCTTGAAATTAGTCTAGTCAATTTACTCCTCCACTTTGTTGCCTCCCTAGACAGCAGCACCTTTCCTCCCACCTTTGGGGAGATTTGCACAAGTTTAAGCTTTTTTTCCCATCTTTGGGAAGATTTGCGCATATTTAACTTAAAAAAAACCTTTTGGGGAGATTTGTGCAAATTTGCTGAAGTGTAGTAACTACAACCAACCCACCATGGCTTATTTTCAGGGTGGCTTATTGTGACGTATGAACTGGCACATTGAGGATGTGGAAGAAAAATAGGCTTTCCTGATGCTATCTGAAATACATTCTTTTCCAAAACAAATGTAATTCATTAGTATACAATTATCTCTATGATTCATGCTTTTAGGGAGTATAGCTAGTAGGTGAATGATCTCCTGCTTACCTCATGAAAAGCTCCCCTCCCCATCACTAATCCTTGTGCCCTATCCCTAGTCTGTACTTCTACTGGAATAGTACTAATCCATTCATGTATGTAATGACTGCATTTTTAGGGGACCTTCTTTACTGGAAATCATTTTTAGGTGTCTAAAATGTTGACGGGGCAATTTTTCTTATCTTGGGGTTTTTCAAGAACTTTAAAAATGGCAGGCATGATTAACAAGATACATGCTAGTATCTTGATAACGATGAGGCCAGTTTTAATTTCTAAACACCTTTCAGTGACTATTGGAATAATGTAAAAAAACCAAAACCCTTTTGTCTTTTGATGAGGTGGCTCCAAGCCCTTAAACGCCTCTCCCACCCCATCATTACTGACCATTTTTTGCCAACATAATAAAGAGTCCTTATTAAAGTGGGAAGTTTCGCTTTTCTTTCTGCAAACATCACTTTAATAATATTAATAACAAAGGTATAAATGATTATGGAACAAATGTGCAATAACTATTTCAGTTCAAATTTAAAGTCACATCTGTGACACGATATACACTGAATATTCTTAATCTAGGTATCTACTCATTATCTTATTCAGATGATTCTATAATAGTAGCTTTATTGGTTCATCTAAATGTAATTGGTTCACCTAAGTGTCAATTGTCAATACTCGTGTCATGCACACTAGCCAGTTAGGTGCTCTTGACTATGTCATATAGTATTGTTTGCTGGAGGGATAGTAAAATAAGGATGCAATCCTATGACTTTTGCCCTCTATGCTTGTAAGCCTCTGAACTTACATTCAGTGCGGAGCGGAAGGAGCAGCGGAGGCGATGATCACCTCTGCCACTCCTACCACTCTGCATTTTCACCAGAGGGGCTTTTTTGCCCATCTAGCCTGGGGCATTCCAGAGTGGGAGGGAAGGAGACTGGAGAGGTCTCGGGATAGCTTGTATCCTGGCCTCTCCAGTCCCTTCCCCTCCCCACCTACTGGAATGCCCCCTTTGCCCCCTCTCAGAGGTCAGGTTCCTGACAGCTCTTTCTGTGCCGGCTGTGAGGGGGAGGGGTCAGAGCGCAGATTCCCGGATCCAAAGTCGGAACGTTGTTGGAACCAGGAATCGCTGTCAAAGAGCCATAGGATTGCTCCCTAAGTAAATAAAATTAAATAAAATTAAAATAATTGTTTCCCCAGAACAACAGTTTGCTGTTTGTGGAAAAATGTGATTAGTTCTAATTAGAAGAAAGATACTTGGTTTCAATTCCAATAAATGGACAACTCTGGAGAATATTGTCTGGATTTTTCATATCCACCTCTAGTATAAGAAAACCCTTGTTTGTTTGGAAAAACCTTAAGATACAGGGCCCTTTTCTCAACATGGGCTCTGTGCAGTCCCACAAATGGGAAGTGACTGCGGAGACTGCAGTAAGCTCTGTAAGATTAGAAATGCTGCTTTCCTTCCCAGCCTCATACCAAAAATCACTGCATGTATGGGATAAGGGGGTGTGGCATACACCCTCCCTCTTTCTTGTCACCCAGGGGATCTCAGCTTTGTTGTTCAGCCGTTCAGTCATGTCCGACTCTTCGTGACCCCATGGACCATAGCACGCCAGGCCTTCCTGTCCTGCGCTCTCTCCCGGAGCGTGCTCAAGTTCATATTCATTGCATCGCTGATGCTATCTAGCCATCTCATCCTCTGCCGTCCCCTTCTCCTTTTGCCTTCAGTCTTTCCCAGCATCAGGGTCTTTTCCAGAGAGTTTTCTCTTCGCATTAGGTGGCCAAAATATGTGAGCTTCAGCTGCAGTATCTGTCCTTCCAAGGAGCACTCAGGGTTGATTTCCTTTAGGATTGACTGATTGGACCTCCTTGCAGTCCAGGGGACTCGTAAGAGTCTTCTCCAGCACCACAGTTCGAAAGCATCAATTCTTTGGCGCTCAGCCTTCCTTATAGTCCAGCTCTTACAGCCATACATTACTACTGGGAAAACCATAGCTTTGATTAGACGGACCTTTGTCGGCAAGGTGATGTCTCTGCTTCTTACTATGCTGTCTAGGTTTGCCATAGCTTTCCTCCCAAGGAGCAAACGTCTTTTAATTTCATGGCTACAGTCACCGTCTGCGGTGATCTTGGAGCCCAAGAAAATAAAATCTGTCACAGCTTCCATTTCTTCCCCTTCTATATGCCAGGAAGTGATGGGGCTAAATGCCATGATCTTAGATTTTTAATGTTGCGTTTCAAACCAGCTTTTGCACTCTCCTCTTTCACCCTCAACAAGAGGCTCTTGAGATCCTCTTCGCTTTCTGCCATTAGGGTGGTATCGTCTGCATATCGGAGGTTGTTGGTATTTCTCCTGGCAGCCTTAAGTCCGACCTGTGATTCGTCCAACCCGGCATCTCTCATGATGTACTCTGCATATAAGTTAAATAAGCAGGGTGACAATATGCAGCCTTGTCGTACTCCTTTCCCAATTTTGAACCAATCGGTTGTTCCATGTCTGGTTTTTACTGTTGCTTCTTGACCCTCATACAGGTTTCTCAGGAGACAGGTAAGGTGGTCTGGTACTCCCATCACTTTAAGAATTTGCCACAGTTTGTTGTGATCCACACAATCAAAGGCTTTAGCATAGTCAATGAAGCAGAAATAGATGTTTTTCTGGAATTCTCTTGCTTTCTCCATGATGCAGCGAATGTTGGCGATTTGATCTCTAGTTCCTCTGCCTCTTCGAAACCCAGCTTGTACTTCCGGTAGTTCTCGGTTCGCATACTGCTGAAGCCTAGCTTGTAGAATTTTGAGCATCACCTTGCTGGCATGTGAAATGAGCGCAATTGTGCGGTAGTTTGAACACTCTTTGGCGTTGCCCTTCTTTGGAATTGGAATGTAAACTGACCTTTTCCATTCTTGCGGCCACTGTTGAGTGTTCCAGATTTGTTGGCATATTGAGTGCAGCACTTTAATAGCGTCATGTTTTAGGATTTTAAATAGCTCAGCTGGAAGACTCATCTCGCTAGCTTTGTTGTTAATAAGGCCCACTTGACTTCACTCTCGAGGATGTCCGGCTCAAGTTCAGTGACCATACTATCATGGCTATCAGGGACATTAAGATCTTTCCTGTATAGTTCTTCAGTGTATTCTTTCCATGTCTCCTTAATCTCATCTGCTTCTGTTAGGTCCCTGCCTTCTTTGTCCTTTATCATGCCCGTCTTTGCACAAAATGTTCCCTTGAGATCTCTGATTTTCTTGAAAAGATCTCTAGTCTTTCCCATTCTGTTGTTTTCCTCGATTTCTTTGCATTGTTCATTTAAGAAGGCTTTCTTGTCTCTCCTTGCTATACTCTGGAATTCTGCATTCAGTTGGATATATCTTCCCCTTTCTCCCTTGCTTTTCGCTTCCCTTCTTTCTTCAGCTACTTGTAAAGCCTCATCAGACATCCACTTGGCTTTCTTGCATTTCTTTTTCTTTGGGATGGATTGAGTTGCTGCCTCCTGAACAATGTTACGGACCTCCATCCGTAGTTCCTCAGGCACTCTGTCTATCAGGTCTAATCCCTTAAATCTATTCCCCACCTCCACTGTATATTCATAAGGGATATGATTTAGGTCATACCTGAATGGTTTAGTGGTTTTCCCTACGTGTTTCATTTTAAGCTGAAATTTTGCAACAAGAAGCTCATGATCTGAGCCACAGTCAGCTCCAGGTCTTGTTTTTACTGACTGTATAGAGCTTCTCCATCTTTGGCTGCAAAGGACATAATCAATCTGATTTCGATATTGACCATCTGGTGATGTCCATGTGTAGAGTTGTCTCTTGTGCTGTTGGAAAAGAGTGTTTGCTATGATCAGCGTGTTCTCTTGGCAAAACTCTTTTAGCCTTTGTCCTGCTTCATTTTGTACACCAAGGCCATGCCTGCCTGTTATCCCGGTGATTTCTTGACTTCCTACTTTAGCATTCCAATCCCCTATGATGAAGAGGACATTTTTGTTTTGGTGTTAGTTCTAGAAGGTGTTGTAGGTCTTCATAGAACCGATCAACCTCAGCTTCTTCGGCATCAGTGGTTGGGGCATAGACTTGAATTACTGTGATGTTGAATGGTTTGCCTTGGATTCGTACTGAGATCATTCTATCGTTTTTGAAAACCAGTACTGCTTTTCCCACCCTTTTGTTGACTATGAGCGCTACTCCATTTCTTCTAAGGGATTCTTGCCCGCAGTAGTAGATATGATGGTCACCTGAATTAAATTTGCCCATGCCTGTCCATTTGAGTTCGCTGATTCCCAAGATGTAGATGTTCAGTCTTGCCATCTCATGTTTGACCACCTCCAGCTTACCTTGATTCATTGATCTGACATTCCAGGTTCCTAAACAATATTGTTCTTTACAGCATCGGATTTTCTTTTCACGGCCAGACACATCCACAGCTGAGTGTCCTTTCGGCTTTTGCCCAGCCGCTTCACTCTTTCTGGCGCTACTTGGAAATACCCTCTGCTCTTCCCCAGTGGTATATTGGACACCTTCCGACCTGAGGGGCTCATCTTCCGGCGTCATCTCTTTTAGCCTTGTGATACGTTCCATGGGGTTTTCTTGGCAAGAATACTGGAGTGGGTTGCCATTTCCTTCTCCAGTGGACCACATTTTGTCAGAACTCTCTGCCATGACCTGTCCGTCTTGGGTGGCCCTGCACAGCATAGCTTATGGCTTCACTGAGTTACGCAAGCCCCTTTGCCACAACAAGGCAGTGATCCATGAAGGGGAGGGATCTCAGCAGAAAGGGACTTTTCTCTGCGAGTTCTGTACATATTCAGTATAGGTCTGTTATTTTTGATCTGATTATTTTTCCTTCAGTCACTTATTTTCCAATATGGCAAGTAAGTGTTAAAAATGGTATTGCTTGTATTAAGATCCTTGAATCCCATTTGCATGGATTTTGCCTTGCCTGTTTAGATGTGAGTCATGTTTATCTAACTTGGTAAGATTATCATGCTACCCCCTCTATACCTCAGCCATCTACAGAAGTTCTGCATGCTTGCTGGAGGGGCATAGCCAGTACCTTCCCACTTAATTTCCTGCTGACCATGTAAGGAGCAGCAGCAGCAGCAGAAAGCATAGTCTTTAAGAATTTTGTAAGTGTTTGATTGGTTTGGTGAGATTTAGGTCCATTGTTACTCAACTGCTGATTTTTCTCATCTGCCATTTTTAACTTTTATTTCTGTTCTTCGTGTTAAGTAAAGCATTGTTCAAAAATTGCTGCAAATATTGTAAGAATCTTGAATCCCATCTTCATGACACTTGCCCAGTCTGCTTAGATGGGGGCCATGTTGTAGAATAGGCTTCTCCAACCTGGTGCCCTCCAGATGTTTTGGATTACAACTCTCATCAGCTCCAGACACATAATCAGGAATTATGGGAGTTGTAGTCAAAAACAACTGGATGGCACCAAGTTGAGGAAGGATCTTGTAGAAACTTGTCAAACTTGTCAGAAAGTCACAAAGAAAGCTTGTGGGTGGCAGACCTATATAAAGCATGTTACAGTAGTCCAAAGAGTGTAATTGAGGCATGTGAATGAGACCAGATCAGATTTCTCTTGGAATGGACGCCATTGGCTCACTAGCCTCAGCTGCACAAACACACTCCTGGCCAACATTGAAACCTGGGTATCCAGGTTCAAGGCTGAATCCAGGAGTACACCCAAACCGAAACCTGAGTCTTCAGGGGGAGTGTCATCCCATCCAGCCCAGGTTATTATCATTCTCATCTCAGTGTCTCCTGTTGCAATGGGTTGTTGTTGGTTTCCAAAGACTACTTTTCTGTGTGGCTCTGAGGATATAATCAGTATCATTTTGTTTGGCTGTATTGATTCTCCTCTACCCCTGTTTTGCACTCATGATCTTAAAGTCACTTGATTCTCTGTGCAAAGAGAGTTGTTGCTGGAACAGGAGAATGTGTGTCATCTTGATGAAGTCTGTAGTACTTGAAAGCTTGCACAATATTTTTGAACTTTGAGTTTGCCTAATAAAAGTATTACTCTAATATGGGTTTTAGCATTATTTCCTGGAATTTTCTTTGGCCAATTTGCCACCGCGGCCCATCCAATTTGACTACTTTTGCTTTTTTAATTTTTGAAGAGAACACGTGACATGGAAGTACCAAGTAAAACAATAGCCAGACAGAGTATCACAAATGCTGTCTTTTCAATAAGGATTCAGCAAAATATACTGGCTTTGTAAGAAAGTATACATGTAAATATGTACATGCCAGATTGGTTCAAAGTAAGACCTCCCTCATCCATGACTTAATAGCAGATGAAGTGGCCGATCTGCCATGTATAACTGAGACCTGGGTGGGTGAGCAGGGAGGAGTTAGTCTCACCTAGCTCTGCACACCGGGGTACTTGGTTCAGCATCAAGGAAGACCTGAGGGCTGGGTTGCTGTGGTCTACAGGAATTCCATCTCCCTCTGCAGGCTCCCTGTCCATGTGACTACTGGTCTGGAGTGTTTGCACCTTGTGTTGGGCCAGCAGGACAGATTGAGGACTCTGTTGGTGTACCTCCCACCCTGCTGCTCAATAGACTCCCTATCTGATATGACATTAAGTGGTCTCTGGTGCGCTTTTGCAGTCCCCCAAACAGTTGGTTCTGGGTGATGTCAACATGTGTCCTGAGGGCACCTTGTCTGGGGCGGCTCAGGATTTTGTGGCCTCCATGATGACCATGGGACTGTCCCAACATGTCATCAGCCCAACGCATGTAGGGGGGCATACTCTAGACTTGGTTTTCTCAACTAGACATAGAGATGGTGGTCTGAAGGTGGAGGAATTTGCATCAGTCCCCTTGTCATGGTCATTACCTGCTGAGGTTTAGACTTACAGCAGCTTTTCCCCTCTGCAGGGTGGGGGACCTATTAAGATGATCCACCCCCAGAGGCTAATGGATCTGGATGGTTTCCAGAGGACTCTGGGGAGGTTTCCAGCTGATATGGCAGGCTGCCCTGTCAAAACCCTGGTTGATCTGTGGAATGCAGAAATGACCCCGGGTGGTTGACATGATTGCTCCTGAGCACTCTCTCCTGAGTAGGGCTCAAACTGCTCCGTGGAATACTTCAGAGCTGAGAGCGATGAAACAAAATAGATGGCTTGAGTACAGATGGAAAAGAACTAGTGGATGCAAGCAAATGCTGGTATGTGTCTATGGTAAAGTATATTCAGGGGCAGTGAGGGTGGCAAAAAAAAACATAATCTTACTGCCTCTATTGAATTTTCTATCTGCTGCCCAGCAGAGTTTTTCAGTCCGGGGGTTATTACATGCTGACCCTAAGGACACTGTAGATCCCTCTGAGGCCTGCTGTAATGCATTTTCTAGGCACTTCCAGGATAAGATTTCTTGCATCCGCCGGGACTTAGACTCCAGTGTTATAGCAGGTGAATCTGGTGAGTGCCTTCTACCAACTTCGGTTGGTGGCCCAGCTACGCCCCTATCTGGACAGGGATAACCTGGCTTCAGTTGTCTATGCTCTGGTAATCTCCAAGTTAGATTACTGCAATGCACTCTACATGGGGCTGCCTTTGAAGATGGTTCAGAAGCTGCAGCTTGTGCAAAATGCGGCAGCCAGATTGATAACAGGGACCAAAAGGTCTGAACATATAAGACCGACTCTGGCCCGCTTGCACTGGCTGCCTGTATGTTTCCGAGCCTGATTCAAGGTGCTGGTTTTAACCTATAAAGCTTTACATGGCTTGGGATCACAATACCTGACGGAGCACCTCTCCCAACACAACCCTACCCGTATACTACGCTCAACATCTAAGGCCCTCCTCTGGCTGCCTACACCGAGGGAAGCTTGGAAGACAGTGGCAAGGGAGAGGGCCTTTTCAGTGGTGGCTCCCAAATTGTGGAATTATTTCCCTGATGAGGCCTGCCTGGTGCCAACATTGTTATCTTTTCAGCTCCAGGTTAAGACCTTTCCCTTCTCCCAGGCATTTGGCAGCATATGATAAGTTTTAATCGATCCTGGAATGTCTTATGATTATGGTTGTTTGCTTTTGAGATTGTTTGTTTGAAGTTGTTTTAGATATATGTTTCTTTTGTGTATATTGTCTGTTTGTGTGTTTTTTATGTAAATTGTTTTAAATCTCTGTATATTGTATTTTTAATGTTTTTAATCTTTGTAAACAGCCCAGAGAGCTTCGGCTATTGGGCAGTATAGACATGTACGTACTTACTTACGTACTTTGGTACTAAATAAATAAATACACAAACAAACAAACTATTTGCAATGTTCAATTTTTAACAGTTTTTCTTTTTTAATATTTCTATCCACTTTTAGCGGTAAAGTGTGAAGATCCAGTGGTTGAACATGGAATAAAGTTAAGTGGATTTCGATATTCATATACATATGGCAACAATATTACATTTGAGTGCAAAATTGGATATTTTATGATTGGAAATTATTTGATTCGATGTCTGGAGAATAGTACCTGGTATCCTGAGGTACCATCCTGTAAAAAAAGTAAGATTTTTTAAAAGCATTCAATTACCAATTATGTTTACTCATTCATTGATAATAAGCCACTGAAAAATACCCTGATTGACGCATGAATGCAGTGTAAGCATTCCTTTAGGGATCTTGACCAAGTTCAGGAATTGGTTGTACTTAAGTAGCATAATGATTAGTTTGATAATAGTAGCATAATGCAGTATAAGAGGCAGCTCAAAATTGCAAACATTACATATTCAACACATGTAATTGTTCATATATTTACCAATGTGTTAGGCCTGAAAGAGGAGGAAGGCTCCTTCTGGGGGGCAATGATTTCCACAGGTGCTAATTGGGTTAGTACCTCCATTGAGCTCAAGGTGTCGCTCATAGTGGGAGGTTTTTTCATCGCTGGAGGTTACCCCATATTATGATTGTGTCACTTGAAAACCTATATCGTTGAGTGATTCATAAATCCAGAATTAATTTGTGAGAGTTTTAAGTATTTCTCAGAATAAATCTACTACTCTACTTCACAGTGGAGGAGCTGGGAGAATATGTAGTTAGGATAAATAAACATATCCTTTTGTTATTTACAGGCTCTAATTGGCTTTCATACCTGAAGGTAGACTAGCTAAACTGTATTTGCAGGAACAATAAATTAAAAGATGTTTGCATAAAGTTTTGGGTTGTAGGAAACGAATTAATTAATAGAACAACTATAGGCTTTAGCTATGCTTAAACATTTTGACGCCAGAAAAAAGGTAAGAATAGACTATGCAATATTGAAATGCAGAATGATCTAACTGCAGTATCTAGTGTATTTTTTCTCCTGCTTTTTTTTAATGTAATCCAAAGTAGATTACATAAAGATGAAATACATCACAAAAATTAAAACAGGTTTAAAACAAAACAAATCAATAAAATGCAAAAGTAAAACACATTAAAAGCAGACTAGCCTGTTTGCTTGGATGTGTGTGAGTCAGTGATGTAGGTTTTATAGAAAATTTTGAAATGGAAAATTTCTCCATGTATGTTAGGGCAATTTGCATAGGGTGATATGCATCGGAAAAAATTCAATTTGCATCAGAAAAATTTCTGATGCTCTAGAGAAGGTTCTAATTTATCATGCTTATTTTACTTGTACTTAATAAACAACACTAAAAAAATACCCCATCTAGATTTTTTTTGCCAATGCACCACAAGTATTTAACCTGATATATTTGATGAAAATATTAAAGCACACTTCATATGATTTAAATGCTATATTATGTAGTGATTTTCTTGAGATACTTGTCATAATGTATAGACATTGGGCTGGTGGGGCTGGCTGTATGCGCAGGGGGCCCTGTTGGATACTATCCATGGGATTTGTCCATAGACAATCTTTTTATAACATTTATGAGGACTTTTCTATTGCAGTTGATCCGGAATTATGTGGTGCCCCATTAATTCCAAGTGGGACTGTGCATCCATTGCAACCTCACTATAACATTGGAATTGTTGTTGATATAACCTGCAGTCCACATTATTCTTTTCCTGATGAAACCATAGAGATGACTACAGTATGCCGTGGCTACAATGTGTGGGATCCTCCTGTGCAACCTTGTTTCTGTAGGTATAAACACAGTTCTGAGGTATTCACATCAGTTGTTCTAATGCCATATCCATGCAGATGGTAGTTCCCCACTGCCAAAGTTAATTTGGCTTCCATTAGGTGAATATTGGTGTATATTAAATTATTCCATAGCTTAGTTTCCCCCACAAATGTCACAAATTTAAGATGTGGTCTCATCATCATTATCATCATTATTATTAATTACATTTCTATACTGCTCTATAGCTGAAGCTCTCTGGGTGGTTTACAGAAGTTAAAACATTAAAATACAATATAAGAAGTTTAAAAGACATTTACATAAAACACTCAGACATTATACACAAACAACATATTAGTACAATGAATGGGTTGAATCCAGGATCTGCCTTCTGTTGATGAAAGCAGTCAGCTGATGGAAGATGCCACCACCTGATTTAGGGGGGTCCCCGCCCCCCCACTGGGGGAAGAGGCAGCAAGGAATTCTGCTTCTGCCAGCAAGGTCGCATGTGCTTAAATCTGGGTCCAGTTTAATGTATGATATATTTAATCCAATTACATTTTTCTAGATCATTAATCTATTTTATTTTACCAGTATGTACACTGTAGGTATTACCTCATCCTATAAGTATCCGTTTCTGGATGTCTTTGCAAGAAAGTTAGTACTTCCTTATAGAGCTACTAATTTGACATCTCCCTATGTTTATACTGAGAGTTAATGCTGGATGAATTGCTTTTGTTTGCGTGCAAAGGCAAGTCTAGGGAAAATGTGGGACACACCGAAGTAATTAAGGGTGCAATCCTGTGCATGTTTAGACAGAAAAAAAATCTTACAGTTCGCAGCATTCCCCATCCAGCTATGCTGGCTGGAGAATGCTGGGAGTGACAAGATTTTTTTCTGTCTAAACAATCATAGGATTGCACCCTTCATTGGTTCAAGTGTCGTCGTGTCTGGCCTGCCATCAAGGAAATGTATCCCATGGGGTTCAAGCTCCACCCTTCCGCATGAATATACTCATCTGGTAATATGCTCAGCAAATGCTGCTTGAAAAGCGTAGTCAGCTTGGTTTGTTCTGCTCATTAGAGCAGAAGGATAACAATAGGATAAATAAGGGAAAAATTAAATCAGATCAATACAAAAAGAACAACTGACTTGATATCTTTCCTCACAACTTGGGGTGGAGAGAGAACTATGGCTGGAAGTCAAGATTGCAAAGCAGAATCTGGTGCCTCTACCAGCTAACTATGTTGTGGACCCTTGAGTATGCAATCAACAGAGTATGCAATCACTTGGATATGAGACTGGTTTGGAAACCAAGATGGAAGAAGCTGTAGCCAAGGCTGCTGTGCTAACCAAGTCAACCTGATTCCTGATTATGAGTTTATCTGAATAACCTGTGTCAGGTGGCAAATTTGGGGTAGAACTGGGTGAAAAATTGGGAGTACATATTGTCCAAAATGTGCCATCCCTGGATCCTAGTCTCACAATCTTCAGAATGTTGCAGTGAAGAAAAACCTTGCAGTGAGGGAAAGGTGTAAGATAGTGCTGGGTATGTATGTGCATTGTGTGCATGTCTTCTAGCTGCTACTCTAGGAAGTCTGTATGCAATTAGGCCTGATGCTGATTTGAGATGGCTATGCCCAGCAGGCTGTCCCCTTTTCACATGTATTACTCAAGGGATAGAAGCTGAGTAGATCCAGGAAAAGTGCAGAGACTGCCAATAGCCTTTCATCTCAGGAAGTGGGAAGTGCCAGCCCTGCTATATGCAGCCCTGCATAGATTTTTTATGCACCCTTGGGCTTTAAGGGTTGGGATCACACTACAGGATTTTATTAATGGTTTGGTGACAAACACTATCAGTGTTGCAAATTAAACTGTTCCTTTTGAGCTTTAGAATTGCTTTATTTTGTTTATAATAGTTTATTTTTGTTTTCAGTTAGAACTTCACAAGATCTTTTTCACCTGTCGATCCGTAATGGAAGGATAACCCATGGGAAGAAAAACAAATATGAGCCTGGAGATAATGTTACTATTAAATGTTATGCTGGCTATACATTGGTAGGGTCATCTCA
Organism: Heloderma suspectum; assembly: GCF_057233095.1. NCBI lineage: Eukaryota > Metazoa > Chordata > Lepidosauria > Squamata > Helodermatidae > Heloderma > Heloderma suspectum. The sequence continues at coordinate 253,852,334 of NC_139461.1, forward strand.
GATTCGATACATTGGTGGGAAGCGATGGTCACCTAAAATTCCATCTTGTTCTCTGAGTACGTATAAGGTTTGTAAATATATACCAGCACTTACCAGACACTGATTTAACTGTGGAAGAACCATTTGTCTTTTGCTGTCCCTTTTATTTTTCCTCAGATAGGAAATCTGCTTCCTTTTACTAGCTTGGGTTGTAAGTGTATAGGCAGTTCATCTGACAGTAGGCACTCAGAGCAGGAGGATTGGAAGGTACTTTGCATAATCACTTTTGATTCCCTGTACAAAAAGAGCACCATTTCATGACATGAGCTATGAAGAGGGCATTGTGCTAAAAATGGCAGGAGGACCCATTCCTAAAGGATAATCTAAAGCAAGGTAAACTTCATTTCTCGCAGCAGTTGGGTGTCATCACCAGGTTGGATGTGGAAAAGGTGCAGTTTTAAAATTCCCAAGTTTTTTGCATATGGTAAGGACCAAATTAGATGTTATGTGAAGAGGTATGTAACATTCACCTGAATGTTTTTATTTTATAATGGAAAGCAGCCTTGCTGCTGTGCATTCTTGTTCATATGCATAGGTGAACTTCTGTGTACGCATGTGTAACAACCAACACAGACCTAAAGGGGCCTTTAAGTAGAGGTTTGAGCACGTACAACACAGTTATCACTAATAGTTATCACACTAATCTTTGACAAATGGAGAGTAGTTACTTCTAAATTGGGGAAATTAGCTCACTCATTAAAAGTCCAACAGTATTCTCGATTTTTACAGATTTTTGTTTATAAAACACACATGAACACATTACAGAAGAGAAATATGACTTGGTTAATATATCTACCCCCTAGCCCAGGGGTGCAAACCTCATGCGCAAGGGCCAAATCCAGCCCTCTGGGGTTCCCCAGATGGCCACGCTGCCTTTCCCTGCTACCATCCCCTTTCCAGTAACCATGGATTACTGGTAGTTTCCCAGCTTTTGTGCAGTTTTCCTGATTCTAAACAGTTGAAATGCCTCTTCCAGGGCTTAGCTACTGCCAGTAAGAACTTCAAACTACGCTATGGTTGTGTTTTTGCCCCACCACTTTTGCCTTGGGCCCTACCCACCTGTGAAATGTGGTCCCCAAGAGCTTTTCCAAAATTAAATTTGGCCCTTGGGCTGAAAGAGGTTTCCTACCCCTGCCCTATCCCACAGGCCAGTATAGTAGCTTTAATAGGCTTAATTAAAAGATCGAGAAAGGAGATTGGGGAAATTAGCATTTGCCAGATATGGAGGGGAAGTTGTCACAGTGGAAATTGCAAGGCAGGTGATAGGGAGGCTATGCAACCAAGGGAGCTTGGGTGTTAGTGACAGTGATGGGTTGTGGGTGTGAAAATGGATAGATTTAGGAGGAAAGGAAAATAAATTGAGGAGGAGCAGCTAAAATTATCTGAATTCAGAGGAAGGAGAACCCAAAGGACTTCTTTTCCCACTTGGTTGCCAAAAGATCAAAAAATGCTGTGGACACATACTACCCTTGGAGTTCTCAATTTTTAGATGAAAATTCACAAATGGGTTAAAAGCCTCACTGGCCTTGCTGACAACTGCCAATGGCTGTGCCACAGTCTTGATACACAGTCCATGTCTGCTGTTAGGGTTTTTTTTTAAAGAGACACAGCAGTAAGTGACGTGTTTAGCATCACATCTACTTTGGCCCTGAAATACGTCCACCAGTTGCGTATGGAATCAACCTTGAGCTGCATTAATTCAGCTAATAATGCATTTCTGATGTGACTGCCAATCTTGAATGAGCAGCCTTTCTTTAATATAAAATGTTAGTATTGTAAGAGATTTAACTTATCAGAATGCTTTCTCTCCTTTTCTAGGTTTTCTCTTCGTACTACTGATAGCTGGTATGTAATTTCTTGAACTAATAGGAAAGGCATGAAGATGCATTAAATGTTCACGTGCAGGACCAGAGTTTTATTGAATTGCACATGCTTTTAAAAATAGGAAAATGTGCTGGAGTTGTAAAATCTGCCTTATCCAGCCAATATTAAGCAGTTTTAAATCTCATATTTCAGTTGGAGAGATTAAGCACATTCCTAACTCAGTCCTTGAAACCTGTAAGAATTTAACAGTGTTTAACATTGGTTGAAAATGCCCTTAAGTTTCTGTTCTGTGCCAGACAGTATTCTCTTGCGCGTGTGTGTGTGTGTGCGTGCGTGTGTGCAGGTGCTTCCAGACAGAGGGGTCCTAGCGCAATGAATTAGAAAGTACTGTGCAGCAAATCCATCTTTTTCTCCTTAATGGAGAAAAAAGATGGAAGAAGAAATGGTGGGAAAACATGGGAGGGGTATGGATGGAAGATATCATTATCTGGATCCCCCATAAATTCCAAGAATGACTCAGGGCAATAGTGCTATAAAAGCCTTGTCTGGAACCACCCTAAATCTGCTTATTAAAACTGTTTTCAAAATTATACAGAAGTTAGTTATCCTCATATCTAAATATAAGCCCAGTTGGTTCATTAGTATCACATTTGGTCAGCTGTGTTGCACCTGGAGAATTAAGTATGACAGAATTGAACCAAATGGCTCCTGGCATTGCCTTTCTCTTAATTGCACTCTTCCATTCCCAGCACATCCTTGCATCAGGGCACCTTGTATTAATGTCTGCCTCCATCTATACTCTCCCTTTCTAGGGAAGAATAGGATTCAAGATAGTAGCAGGTGCTAAAATGACTGTGTTGTTTTCTTTGGTGTGCTGTCAGTTTGAAAGAGATGGCATCTTCCTATAGCAGGTGTGGGCAACCTGTGGCCCTCCAGGTGTTGTTGGATTATAACTCCCATCATCTCCATTTGCCATGCTAGCTGGGGTAGCTGGAAAGAACCAGTGCATCCACTCCAGGCACTGCTATTTTTTTCTCTGGTGTGGGTGTTGAAACAATGGTATAAGGAGTGAAGGGAACAGGGATATGATATGGGAAGGTGAGTTGGAGTCTCCATCCAACCCAATTCTGGTTCTGGTGGAGGGTGACTGGAGGGAAAGGAAATGGGGTAAAAGGCTAGAGCCTTCTATTTACCTCCGCCTGCCCAAATGTGAATACTCTTGTTGGTCTACATTGGCTACAGTACCCTGGCCACCTTAGTCAGAGTCAGAGCTGTATGGCTTTGTAAGTCCTCGTGGGGATTTCTAGACAGCTCTTCACTGAAGTCAGAAACCAAGTCAGGGCTCCATGGCACAAGCTATACAGCACAGGCTTCAGAGTGGGGGAAACTGAAGGGGATGGATAAATGCCTAGTGCGGCAATTAACTGCAAGCAACTAAGGTCAGAGAATACATATGTTAGGTGTGGTGTTGGAGATTTGAAGTGGAAGGTGGTATAGAGTGGTTGCCGGGTGTAGAAAGAGTTGAAGGGAAGCGGGATTACAATGGCCATAGTGACGACAGCCTGCCAACGTACAAAGTACCATGAAACTCTCAGAGAATGTGAGACTCTGTGCTTCTGCCTCACTTGGTGGTTGTGATGTGGTTGGCTTATTGTTTTGGTTGCTGTATGGGCCTGAAGATATGGAACCAGTGCTGCTTGAGGAAGGATATTTCTATGAAGAAGTGCTGTTGTCACTGTTGTCACTTGTTCCTTTTGAATATTCCCTTCTGCTTTGTGGTTGTACTGGGGTGTCCCAGCAGCAGCAGCAGCTATTTCTGCAAAACAACTTTTTTGATAGTGTGAGTTTAGTTTTTGCCTTGCTCTTCCCCATGGTATCATTCCCTTGGGACATTCTACTTAGGGTACACTAGTCACATTACCAATTTGTGTTGAAACACCCTTATTTTTTATCCTGGACTGCCAAGTGATCTTAGAGGAAAATCCATTTTAAAGAATAAAGGCCTAAGAAAAAAATATGTGAAAAGGGACTCAAAAGAATTATATTGTAAGAACCCTGTCAAAAGTCTGTCCAGAGTCACTGCAAATGAAAGGAACTGGGTGATATAGTCAGCTGTTGATTCCCCCCCCCCCCCGTAAGGGTTGCACTGATGACGCGCTTGAGTTCCAGGGGTTGTTTTAAATCTGTAGTCTTAGATTTTATCAGTCTAGAGGGGTGCAGGTGACTACAATGGGTAAACTAAGTGCTGGGATAGTCCTGGGGGCAATTTATTTTGCCTGAAACTCAAACAACCAAGAACTGATACTTTTTCCTCCTCCCAATTGTTCCTGTTACTGTTTTACTGTGCTTGAAGTAATTGTTTTGGTGTGCTTAATTCCAATATAACTGACACTTTAAATTCTCATAACTAGGGTATGTGTGTGTTTGTCAACGAATTTGGATTTAACATTCTCTGGTAAGCTATTGGTGGAGCAGTGTGTTCTAACAGTGCTGTAAATTCAATTTATGAGTAATTGAAAGAAATACATTCAACATTACTTGATCTTATTAGCCGTTTAGCATCTAGGCTGGAAGCTAGACTACCCCTGAGCATTCAGCATTGTGAACCCAGTTAACCAGCTGGCTGAAACTGTTAAATAGCATTTTTATTTGGCACTTACTGCCTTACTAATCCTAGAGGCTAATAAGATTGCTATTTCTACTTCTAATTATCAAGGTCCCTGGTTCTGAAATCTAGAGCTTCCATGGCTTCACTATTAAGTGATTTAGTAGCAGTGTATCATTCAGTATTGGATCTTATTTTGATGGAATAGTTAAAGATTTGTTGCATAATCTTTATCATTTACCAGTTCTATGGTGCCTTTATTACTTTTGGGCAGCAGAACCAGATTGGAGAGATTGGGGTTCAACCTCTCAAGGATTTTTCAGGATTCTGTTATAACGCAACTATTGCAATTTCATCAGTCTCAGCTGCACTCCAGTATTTCTTTGGAGGCCTCTTCTAATCTTCCTAAATGCTTGATGAGATACTCTACAACAACCCCCCCCCCCCAATACCGATATGCAATCAAATAAAAATTCATTACTGACAATTAGAAAATCTTCTCTGATCAATTGTGAATCTGACCTAGTGGATCAGCAACTTACTACATCTTTTGCTGCATTACCGAAAGCAGAGCAGGAGGAAATTGTAGATATTAGTTCAGATTCAGTTTTTCACAACCTATTGTTTGTTTAGCTCTAGTTGTTATGTTAGGCACTCAGCAGATGCAGTTATTTCATTTTCAAGTAAAGGGGGTGTTAGGGTTCGTCCTTTATTTGGGCATTGTGAAAATTTTATTAGCTCACCTCCTGATCTGCCTTTGGGTGAGCCACCTAAGGAGTTTATTTTTTTCAAGCCGAGTAAGAGCTTGTAGGTAGCTGATGGGGAGCTTGTGCTTTCATGTGAATCAGGCTTTGCCACCAATTGCCCTAGGGAATTAGTTTTGCCCTACATTAATTCCACTAAGGGCACAATCCTATTGGGATGACCATAAGCCTCCAAATGTGGAGGCTTACAGCCATTCAGTGCAGAGTGGGAGGAGCGGCGGAGGCAGTCTTCGCCTCCTTGCTCCTCCCACCCTGCACTTTAGCTAGACGGGCATTTTCACCCATCTAGCTGAGGTGTTGGGGAGGGAAAGAGGTTGGGGAGGTCTCTGTAAGCCAGCCTCCCAAGTCCCCTCCTTGCCCATAGGAATGTCCCCTTTAAGTTCCTTCCGAGGTCGCTTTTGCGTCCTCTCCGACCTCGGAGAGGCAGCCAGAGCGGTTCTTTCCACACTAACCTGTCTCCGACCTCAGATTGGTGTCTCCGTCCTCAAATCCAGGAATCTGAACTATCCTAAGCCCCTCCCCCCATTCTGTCTAGGGGTCATAGAATTGCTCTCTTAATGGTTGTTTTGTTTTGGATAATAGATGCACTTTGAATTCAGTTATGCAGGTAGAGTGACTAACGCAAGCAGATAACGATTCATTATTTTTTATCTTGGAATATGGCATGATGGAGGAATAAGTGTAAGGACTCAAATTTTGTAAATAAGCTTAGAGACTCGGGTGTGGGAGCTATACGGTATTTTGCACTGATTGTCACCTGTATGGACATGAATCATGGCGGTGTGCTTGGTCTAATGAGCTTACTTCATCTGCTTTGATTCAGTTGTTTACTCATCAGAGCATTGGGACTTGGAACAGGTGGATGTTCCCATAACTTTAAAAGAAAGCATAGGCCATTACATTAGCCTCTGGAATTTCTCAATTAATGTCATTTTTTCTTTGAATCGTTTTCAGCAGGCTAAAAGGTATTGTGATAGGAGTTTTTGGAAACAGAAAGGATTGGAAAAATAAGTGATTTTTGAAAGAAGGGAGAATAATTGAATATAAGGACTTAGAACAAAAAAGTATTCAAGTTCCATTATTTCTGTACTTACAAATAAGGAGTTATGTAAATAAAATGTCTAGGACAAATAATATATATGCATCCTTAACTAAGTTTTAAAAAGTAATAATTACTTGTGATTCTCATAAGGGATTGGGATCAAAATTATATAATACACTTTCAGAACTACAAGAGCAGGAGACAGGGATAAAGGCAAGATGGCAAAAAGTTTATCATCAGTGTATCAGATAAAAAATGAAAGGTTGTATATGTGCAAGGTCCAGAGCACTTTATGGATGTAGCAGCAAGGAAAAATTTCTATATGATAATATGTTTATGGTATTTAAAACCTCAGTGACTGCAGAAATTGTCTAAATTGTCAACTGCATTGTGTTGGAGATGCAATCAGGATTTTGCAGATTTTAGACATATATGATTGATCTGCAAAGAATAAGATTTGGGGGGATTAATGTAAGTATAAACAGAAAAACATACGCAGTACTTTTATATGTACATGGTACATACTTTCTATGAACATGGTATATAGAAAAGAGTACATGGCAATTAGAAGGAAGCCTCCAATTTTGGAGACCTCCAAGTATCATATGCCCTGCCAGGCTGCTGCTAGCAGTATGGGAGGAGTGACAGAGGCAATTCTCATGTCTCGGTCCTCCTATGTTTGTTATTTTTCCTCTAGATGGGAAAAATAAAAAACAAGAAGTACCATCTCTAAGGGAATAGAACAATATCATTTGGCATAAAGTAGAAGATAAGATTTGGCTTAAGATCTCCTGGAGGGCATTCCTTTACCTTGGGATGGCACCTCCCTCTAGAACTAATAAGCAGGGCCAAAGTATTGGCCTGCAGGGGGAGGAGCCACCCATATCGCCCAGCCAAGTTTTCCTAGTGAGCCAGTAGGTTGGGGTGAGTTGCTGCTCTTAAAGCTCTCTTTCTTCAGGCTTTTTAATCTATTTTTTGTTTCTTCCTTGCCTACACATCTCAGATAGGAGCAGAGGACTGTTTTCATTTATCTGGGGAGCGGCAAGGACTTAGAATCATAGAATAGTAGGGTTGGAAGGGGCCTACAAGGCCATCGAGTCCAACCCCCTTGCTCAATGCAGGAATCCAAGTCAGAGCATCCCTGACAGATGGCTGTCCAGCCTCGTCTTGAACGCCTCCAGTGTGGGAGAGCCCACCACCTCCCTAGGTCATTGGTTTCATTGTCATATTGCTCTAACAGTCAGGATGTTTTTCCTGATGTTCAGCCGGAATCTGGCTTCCTGTAACTTGAGCCCGTTATTCCGTGTTCTGCACTGTGGGATGATCAAGAAGAGATCCTGGCCTTCTTCTCTGTGACAACCTTTCAAGTACTTGAAGAGTGCTATCATATCTCCCCTCAGTCTTCTCTTCTCAAGGCTAAACATGCCCAGTTCTTTCAGTCTCTCTTCACAGGGCTTTGTTTCCAGTCCTCTGATCATCTTTGTTGCCCTCCTCTGAACCCTCTCCAGTTTGTCTGCATCCTTCTTAAAGTGTGGTGCCCAGAACTGGACACAGTACTCCAGATGAGGCCTAACCAGTGCTGAGTAGAGGGGAACTAGTACTTCCCAGGATTTGGAAGCTATGCTTCTATGAATGCAGCCCAAAAGAGCATTTGCCTTTTTTGCAGCCACATCACATTGTTGGCTCATATTCTGCTTGTGATCAACAACAATTCCAAGATCTTTCTCGCTTGTAGTGTTGTTGAGCCACGTATCCCCCATCTTGTAACTGTGCATTTGGTTTCTTTTTCCTAGGTGCAGAACTTGGCATTTATCCCTATTAAATGTTGTTTTCTGCCCAGCGCTCCAGTCTATCCAGATCACTTTAAATTTTGTCCAGTCTATCCAAATCACTTTGAATTTTGTAGCCAGCTGTGGATCCACCGGATCGTTATTTCATCTAGCCCACTTTGAGCTACTTTGCTCATCAGGATAACATGGGGCACTTTGTCGAAAGCTTTGCTGAAGTCGAGGTATATGATGTCTACAGCATTCCCACAGTCTACAAGGGAGGTTACTTGATCAAAAAATGAGATCAGACTTGTCTGGCAGGATTTGTTTTTGACAAATCCATGTTGGCTTCGAGTAATCACGGCATGGTTTTCAAAGTGCTTCCAGATAGATTGCTTTATCATCTGCTCCAGAATTTTCCCAGGGATTGATGTCAGACTGACCGGTCTGTAGTTCCCAGGTTCCTCCTTTTTACCCTTTTTGAAGATAGGGACAAGATTAGCCCTCCTCCAGTCATCTGGCACTTCCCCCATCCTCCATGATTTCTCAAAGAGAATAGACAGTGGTTCTGAGAGTTCTTCTGCCAGTTCCTTTATTACTCTAGGATGCAGTTCATCTGGCCCTGGAGCTTTGAACTCATTCAAAGTAACTAGGCGTGCCTTGACCATATGCCTATCGATCTCAAGCTGCAATCCTGCCCCTTCAGCCTGTACTTTGCCTTTGCCAGGGGGGTCATAGACCCCCTTTTGGGAGAAGACTGAGCCAAAGTAGGAACTGAGCACCTCTGCCTTTGTCATCTGTTATCATTGTGCCATCCTTATTTAATAGCTGACCCACCATTTCTTTCCTCTGCCTTTTACTATGCACGTAGCTGAAGAAAGACTTTTTGTTGTTTTTAGCATCCCTCGCTAACCTCAGCTCGTTCTCAGCTTTAGCCTTCCTGACGCCATCCCTGCAATTCTGTGCTACTTGCCTGTACTCTTTCTTTGTTACTTGGCCTTCTTTCCACTTCCTATATGTGTCCTTTTTTGTTTTCAGGTCATCCCTAAGCTTTTGTGAAGCCACATTGGCTTCTTCTGTTGTCTTCCACCTTTTCTTCTTGTTGGAATTGTTTGTGATTGTGCCTTGAGAATTTCCTTTTTTAAAAGTTCCCACCCATCTTGGTCTCCTTTTCTCGACCTTACTGATCATTGTTCTGAGTTCATTAAAACCAGCTTTCCTAAAATCCAGGTACGCGTTTGACTACACTCGGCTTTTGCTTCCCTTAGAATCAAGAACTCAAGTACAACATGGTCGCTTTCCCCCAGAGTTCCTGTAACTGCTACTTTATCCACTAAGTCATCTCAGTTGGTTAGGATCAAGTCAAGGATAGCCAATCTTCTAGTTCCTTCCTCTACTTTCTGTAGGAGGAAGTTATCCGCCACATAAGTCAGGAATTTCCTGGAGGGGCCATGTTTTGCAGAGTTTGTCTCCCAACAAATATTGGGGAAATTGAAGTCCCCCATTACTACATAATGCTTCCTTAAAACATTGGCTATTTGCTTTTCAAAAGTTTCATCCTCGTCTTCTCCTTGATTGGGTGGCTGGTAGTAGACTCCGACCACCAGGTTCCTTGTATTCTTTGCTCCATTTATTTTGATCCAGATGCACTCGATGGGGCTACCAAGCTCATCCTCCTGTATTTCTGTGCAGAGATATGTATTTTTCACATACAATGCAACCCTACCTCCCTTTCTGTTCCTCCTGTTCTTTTTGAACAAGTTATATCCTTCAATTGTTGTATTCCAGTCATGAGAGTCATCCCACCAAGTCTCAGTTTTACCTATCAAGTCATAATTTCCCTGCTGTATTAGGAGTTCAAGTTCGTTCTATTTGTTTCCCATACTCTGGGCATTAGTATATAGACATTGCTTGCTTGCTTCTGCAGTCCCTGGAGCAGCTTGCTCTGCGTTGCTCAGCTGGGAGGCGGGAAACAATCCCTTCTCTAGGCAGAGTCATGGTTGTGCTATATCCTTTTGGTTTTGTAATAATGGATTTATCCAGGAGATATTCATATTTTGGGGTATTTTTTTTTTAATAACCCAACCCTGATTGGTGCTTCTCCAGAACTGTATCCCTGACTTATTTTGATACTCCTTGGTTTTCACGATGCTGTTTGTTTAGATATGCTGTTCAACGAACTCTGGGGCCTTCAATTGTTGTATTCCAGTCATGAGAGTCATCCCACCAAGTCTCAGTTATACCTATCAAGTCATAATTTCCCTCCTGTATTAAGAGTTCAAATTCGTTCTGTTTGTTTCCCATACTCTGGGCATTAGTATATAGACATCGAAGACCATGTGCTTCATAGTCTGGCTTTCTTCCTACATGTGTCTGAAGACTATTATTGGGCGCTATCAGAGCTGTTCTCTCCGTTGCAGTGCATGCGCCTACGTCCATTGTTATCTCCAACATTACATCTCCCTTCCCCATAGGATTCAGTTTAAAGCCCTCCTGATGAAGTTCTTCATGCTGTGGCCAAACACATTCTTCCCATCCTTTGTGAGGTGCAACCCATCCCTTGCCAACAGCCCATCTTCCAGGAAGTATAGCCCGTGGTCCCAGAATCCAAATCTCTCTCGTCAGCACCACCTTCGTAGCCAGTCATTCACCCGGAGTATTTTTCTTTCCCTTTCTATCCCTCTTCTAACTACTGGAAGGATGGATGAGAAAATTATCTGGGCCCCAACGTTCTTGAGTTTCCTTCCCAAAGCTTCAAAGTCTGACGTGATTTCTTCGTAGCTCCGCTTGGCGGTATCATTTGTTCCCACATGGATGAGAAGAAAGGGATACCTGTCAGTGGGCTTTATGAGTGCAGGCAACCTTTCAGTCACGTCTCTAATTCTGATCGACGCTTGAGCCATTAGCCTAGCATGGCTTGGGCAGGCCCACTTCACTACAGCTGAGCATAGCAGTGGCTTTTCCCATTCAGCCCAAGTGTACCAGTGGGCAGCCGCAGGAACCCAAGAGCCTGTACTGGGTGCAATAGCCCTGCCACATGTCCTTACCGCTTCCCTCTACACAGGGCAGGCAAAGGATGCATCCAGACCATGCCTTCCCTGCTTCTCCTCAATGGCAAGAAAACACAGTCAAGCCACAATAGGTCCAGAGGCATGCCTAATTGAGGAATTGCCCTGCCCCAACTCTTCACCATACTTGGGGGTGGCTCTTTAATTTTGTACATGTATGGAAACAAACCACTTCAGACCTGTGGGTACAAGAGACCATATCCAGGGGCACTGCCCTGTAGTTTGTGGTAAGGCCCAGGGACAAATTAATTGCTTCCCCACAATAAAAAAAAACCCTGGAGAAGCATCTGAAGTTTCTGCAAGTGATAGAACATCCCATTGCCATCAAAGCCATAGAACCAGTCCCTCATTTGGACTTTCGCTCAGGTGTTTATTCAGTATTTTTATTAGTGCCCAGTAAAAATGGAGACACTTGTGTGATTCTAGATTTGAAATGGCTGAACATGTGGGTGGACAAAAAGCACTTCTAGATGGAGACTCTAAAATCCAAAGTGGAGGCCATTGTAGAGGAAGAGTTTCTAGGCACAATCAGTCTCTCCAAGGCATATCTCCACATTCCAATCAGGAGGTACCATTTCATGTTCTTCTGTTTCTGTTACATCAACAGGCATTTTCAGTACCAGGGCTCCCATTAGGCACAGCCCCATGGGTGTACCCTAAAAGTATTGGTGGCACTGGTGGCCTACCCCAGAATGTATTTGTATCTACTTACATCCATATTTACATGACATTCTCGTCAGGCCTCCTTCAAGGCAAATTGCATTCAGGATCTACAGATTACACTGGCTGCCTTCAGCAACATGGATTTGTCATTCAATCAAAACTTTTATTGTTTCAACCAAAGGTTACAACAAGCAGAGTAACAGCATAAATAAAATCAAGCAAATCATGTTAATTTTTAATTTTCTGCAAGGTCATGAAATTATACGGTTGGGCTGTAAGAGCAAAGTTGGCCAAAGCCAATAGGACTGTCTTACTTCTCCAAGTAAACAAAAAGTGTATTCTATCTGAATCGGACCAGCTGGACTTTTTTCAAGAAAACGATGCAAATATTTGAAATGGATTTGGGAATAAATAGGGCAATAGAATAAGTAATGAGGCAGATCTTCCACTTTGCCACTGCAGCAGGGGCAGAGCCTCGAGGCATAGGGAGTCTTGTTAAAACGCCCTTCTAGAACTGCTGTTTTCATTTGCTCCATCTTCAATCGTGTAAGAGCGGATCTAAGACAAGAGTTTGTAATTAAAGTCAAATAGTGTTCACATTCAAATTTAAACTTGGTCTTTGCAAACCAAGGTGCTATCTTATTACTGGACACTGAACAGAGATCCATTTGGATAGAGACGCTATAAACCCTCTCCTTAAAGACCTCTTTGCTGTGGGCAACATTCAAAGTAGTAAAATATTTAAAGGAAAAACCATAATAATGAATATAAAGAATTAGTTTCTGAAAGCAAAATAATGTGTTTGATGGATTGACTCTCATTTGTTCTAAAAGACACAATAGTTGAAGGAGAGAAAAAGTCTTGAGCCAATAGTTAAAGGCCTTGATGATCATGATAGATTTAACTGGTATTACACCAGTTTCTAATTGTAAAAATGAAGCAGGAATACCCCTTGTCAAACCTAGAATTGTTCTCAGCAATTTGTTTTGAAACATTTCCATATTATAGGAAGACTTCAAAGCCCATAACTCTCCTCCATATACAAACAGAGGGATAAGTTTTGATTTCAACAAAATTAGCATTGGGTGGATTTGGTAATCTCCCCTTGTAAATAAAACACTAAAGTGTTTCTCCCAGTCTGCCTTTGCTATCTGTTACATTAAATATATCGCTGTTTAAGCTGTTGTTTACAATCTTCCAAAAGGCTGACAGATCTTTTGTTTTCATAGCAGTATCCAAGCTATGCCAGAGCTGTCTTTGAAATGTCATTTTCTTATTTCTGATCAATTCCCTATATTCTTTTTTCTTATTCACGAATATCTCAATTATTTTAGGGGAATGGTTAGACTTCATTTTCCTAGCATAACTTCTTACTGCTGATCGAGCCTTCCTACAGTCCAGGTCAAACCAGCTTTCTTGATATTGGCTGCAGAAAGCTCTGCATTTGCCTCTGATTAAATTAGGCTGTAGAATACTCATTATGTGCTGGTACAAAGGTACAATGTTTACTGAAGTAACATCTAATTGTAGTATACTATTATGAAGAGATAACATCTGCTCCGATGGGAGAGTGTGATTTATTATATCCATTGTGATATTACTCCATTGAACCCTCCTTTGACCAAGTAAATCGACTCTGGCCTGGAACTCTTCACAGGCAAAAATCTGAGAATTTCCATCCTCTCTAAAGAACTCAAACCTTAGAGACTGGTGGTCACAATGGCCCGTAGGCATGACCTCAGAATTAATAAAGTTTCTGATCTTGTTCAGGGGATCACAGGCATAATCAATTATGCTTTGCCCCCTTGTTGATAAATAGGTGAAGTTTCCTGGAGTATCTTTAGGGTAGGACCCATTCAAAACTGAATAGTTCCTTTTAAACAGAAAGTACAAAAAGTTGTGACCCTCTGTGTTAGTAGTCTTGTCTCTCAAGTTCTGTGGAAAGATAACTAGCAATTCTTCTTTGTCAATAATTAGGTGGCCTGCTAACTTATTTTTGTTTCCTCTGATTCTAGCATTAAGATCTCCCACTATTATAATAATAGAGAGTGGGAATTCATTTTCTAAATAATCAAGGTATCCAAATCAATCCACTGCGTGTTAAGGGGGGCTTTTGTACTGTGGGGTGGAATGTAGATGTTAATTATGATTAGGGAGAAACTATTCCCTGACCACACCCTTACTGTCAGAAGGGATGGGGCAGCTTCCACTGTGATCTGTTCAGTATAAAGCCTCCATTTTTGGTTTATTAAAGTGGTGAGGCCACCAGTTGGATGATGATGATGATGAAATTGATTAATCGCCCATCTGGCTGGTCACCCAGCCACCCTGGGCGATGTACAACATACAATAAAACAGTTTAAAACAATAAAATTCTACAATAAAAACATTTTCTAAAATACCCTAACCCACCCCAAAGGCCTGCCTGAACAACGTTTTTAATGCACGATGGAAGCTCATTAAAGAGGGGGCATGGTGGAGTTCCCTAGGGAGGGAGTTCCACAGAGTGGGGGCCACCACAGAAAAGGCCCTCTCCCTCGTCCCCACCAGTCTAGCTGTCCTGGCTGATGGGACAGAGAGAAGGCCATCCGAGGCTGATCTTGTTAAGTGGCCTGTCTGGTGCTGCTGGAGGCGCTCCTTAAGATAGGCTGGGCCGGAACCATATAGGGGTTTAAAGGTCAAAACCAACACCTTGAATTTGGCCCGGAAAACAACTGGTAACCAGTGCAACTCCTTCAGCACTGGAGTGATGTGATCTCGCCGGCGGCTGCCTTTAATCAGGCGAGCCGCCGCGTTCTGTACCAGCTGCAGCTTCCGAACCGTCTTCAAGGGTAACCCCACGTAGAGCGCATTACAGTAGTCTAAATGAGAGGAGACCGGGGCATGTACTACCGATGGGAGCAGATGGTCGGGAAGGAAGGGGCACAGCCGCCGTATCAGATGGAGTTGATACAGCGCTGTCCGGCTCACAGCTTTCACCTGAGCCTCCATGGACAGCTGGGAGTCCAAAATGACCCCCAGGCTGCGGACCTGGTCTTTCAAGGGTAGCCGTACCCCATTCAACACCAGGTCAACATCCCCCAGCCTCCTCTTGTCTCCCACCAAAAGTACCTCGGTCTTGTCAGGGTTGAGCTTCAGCTTATTCCTCCCCATCCAGCCACTCACCGTCTCCAGATATTTGGACAGGGATTCTACGGCCAACCTTGGTGAAGATTTGAATGAGAGGTAGAGCTGCGTGTCATCTGCATATTGATGACACTGCACCCCAAACCTCCTGATGATAGCCCCCAGCAGCTTCACATAGATGTTAAATAGCATCGGGGAGAGGATGGAACCCTGTGGCACCCCACAAGTAAGTGGCCACGGGTCCAAAACCTCCTCTCCCAGTGCTGCCCTCTGGTATCTGCTGGAGAGGAAGGACCAGAACCACCGCAATACAGTGTCTCCAATGCCCAACCCCTCCAGGCGGTCCAGGAGGATACCGTGGTCAACGGTATCAAAAGCCGCTGAGAGGTCGAGGAGAACAAGGAAGGACCATTCACCCCTATCCAGAGCCCTCCTCATATCATTTACCAAGGCGACCAAGGCCATTTCTGTGAAGGCCGACTGAAATGGGTATAAATAATCAGTTTCTTCCAAGTGTGCCTTCAACCGCACCGCCACCACCCGGTCAATCACCTTGCCCAAAAATGGCAGATTTGAGACTGGGCGAAAGTTGTTCAAAACTTGAGGATCCAAGGAGGGCTTCTTTAAGAACGGTCTTATCACTGCCTCCTTGAGGGCTGATGGCATCACTCCCTCCTCAAGGGAGGCGTTCACCACCGCCCTGATCCCCTCACCCAGTCTCTCTCTGCAGCCCATAATGAGCCAAGATGGGCAAGGATCAAGTAAGCAGGTGGTCGGCCTTACAGATGAAAGCACCTTGTCCACTTCATCAGGAGAAAGAAGCTGGAACTGACCCCACAAAACCGGTTTGCCACAGGCCGCCTCTTGCTCACTAACTGTATCCACAGCATGCAGAGTAACACACCTAATCTGATCAATTTTATCTGCAAAGTACCTTGCCAAGGCCTCACAGGAGGCCTTAGAATGCTCCAGTGGTTCCGGAGCCACAGGACCGACCAGGCTCCGGACCACTTGGAACAGCCTCCTGGGGCAGCACTCTGCAGACGCGATAGAGGCAGCATAATGTTCCTTTTTTGCTGCCTTCACCGCCACGTGATAGGCTGAAGATACAGCTCTAGCCCGTGTCTGATCGTCTTTGGAGCAAGACTTCCGCCACCGGTGCTCTAGCCGTCTCACCTCCTGTTTCAGAGCTCGTAACCGCGGATTGAACCATGGTGCAGTCTGAGCCCTGTTCAGGGGGAGAGGGCGCTTCGGAGCCACCCGATCTAATGCCCCAATGATTGCGGCATTCCAGCCACCCACCAGGGTCTCGACCGAGTGGCCCTTGGCGTGCCCCAGAGAATCCCCAAGGGCGTTCAGGAATCCATTTGGATCCATAAGATGCCTGGGGTGGACCATTTTAATGGGTCCTCCACCCCTGCGGAGGGGTTGTGGAACCGAGAAGTCCAACGTCACCAGTTAGTGATCTGACCATGACAAGGGGGTGGTGGATATACCCCCGACTTCCAGATCACTCCCCACTTCTCCGGAAACAAACACAAGGTCTAGTGCATGACCGGCTACATGGGTGGGCCCAGTTAGAATATGGTGCAGCTCTCAGGAGGCCATGGTCTCCATGAAGTCCCGAGGTGCTCCTGTGAGGATGGCCTCCGAATGTACATTGAAGTCCCCCAACACCAATAAGTTAGGGGACTGTACATGCACATCAGAGACCACCTCAAGCACCTCGGCCAGGGAGTCAGTCGTGCAGCGGGTTGGACGGTACATGAGCAGAATCCCCAGACTGCCCTTCAGGCCCAACCTCCAGTACATGCACTCAGCAACCTTGGTCTCCCGGAGAGGGGGTCTGGTGAAGACCAAGGACTCTCTGTAGATAACAGCCACTCCCCCTCCCCGATCCCCAGCCCTCGGCTGCTGTGCATACGAAAATCCAGCTGGACACATGGCTGCAAGGGTTGGAGCAGCAGCCTCGGCCAGCCAGGTCTCCGTAATACATGCCAGGTCTGCACCCTCATCCAGGATCATGTCATGGATGAGGGAGGTTTTCTGGGTAACAGACCTGGCATTGCAGAGCAGCAAACGAAGGCCAGAAGATGGGGTCACGCCTCCCCCAGCCATCTTTTGGCTCTGGACAGGCCCGGAGCAGGGGACAGATATTACACATCTCTCCCTTGTTCTCCTTACCTGGCATGGCCTGCCCCTAGCGCTCCACCAGCGCCTGCTGCCCAGCCTCGGTATGTTCTGGCCCCCAACACTCCCCCCACTGCTTCCATCAGGTGGACACATGCCCCCTCGCTCCCGCCTGTCAGGCAGGCTACCCACCCCTAAAAACACAACAAAATCCCTCAGAAAAACAAAACAACAACAAAAGACAATTAAAAATCCCCTTAAAAATAATGCCAGGCAGAAGTCCACTGGGAAGGCCCGGTGGTGGTGGTGGTGGTGGTGGTGGTGGCGGCGGCGGCGGCGGCAGCAGCAGCAGCAGGCCCAGTAGCAGCAGGCACGCCTCTTCCCTGGTGGTGGTGGTAGCTTCTCCTGCAGGCCCTGGCTCTCCAAGGCCACCTCAGCCAGCCAGCTTATGTAGCCCCTCCAGGGAGGGGCAGGTGGAGCAGCACAGCTGGCTCGGTACCTGGGGGCCTGGTCCTGCAGGGACTGGCAGTCTGCCAGGCAGAAGTCTACAGGGAAGGCCTGGTGGTAGTGGCAGCAGTAGCAGCAGGCACACCTCTTCCCCGGTGGTGGTAGCTTCTCCTGCAGACCCTGGCTCTCCCAGGCCACCTCAGCCAGCCAGCTTATGTAGCCCCTCCAGGGAGGGGCAGGTGGAGCAGCACAGCTGGCTTGGTACCTGGGGGCCTGGTCCTGCAGGGACTGGCGGTCTGCCAGGCAGAAGTCTACAGGGAAGGCCTGGTGGTAGTGGCGCAGCAGCAGCAGGCCCAGTAGCAGCAGGCACGCCTCTTCCCCGCTGGTGGTGGTAGCTTCTCCGGCAGGCCCTGGCAGGCCCTGGCAAGGATGGCCCTTGGAAGAAAGCTTTTTTGCAGGCAGAGGTCTAAATAAGTAGCCTTCTAAATAGATATTACTCGTTTCTGTGTCCGCTATCCACGTCTCTTGAATGCAAATTATATCATATTCTTGAAATAATTTTAGGAATTCTTTATCCTGTCTATGTGTGTTCCAGCCAGCAATATTCCATACTAAAAAAGAAAGATCCATATGTTTCAACAAATCTTGATTTACTGGGGTTTGTTAACAAAAAAGCAAGGGGTCCGTTACTTTTTTACAGTCTAATGATGAGATAAATGGGTTCATGAGAGATGAGGTACAGGTCAGTTTATCCTCATATAAAGGAATGTTGAGACTTCTATCCTCGCCTTTACTTAGGTGGAGGGATTCAATCTTATCAAAAAAATATTGTGATCTAATCATGTTTGATTGTTTTGGGGGGACCAGAGTGGGCTCTGTAAAAGTTGGTAAGTGGGGCTTATTTATGCCCAACTCTTCCTTGTCGAAGTATCTCATTTCTTGCCAAGCACTCTCACTATGTTTGGGACATGGCTTGAGAATGTTGCTTTCCTGATGGGTTACTTCAGGTGTTCTACTTGATCATAAAGAGGTGGACCTCCACTTCCACCTGAACCAGACTGTGGGATGGGGGCTTAGTAATTTCAACAGCTATACATTGCTGTGAACAGGTGCTATGGGTCTTGGCTGGGGGTTGCTGGTTTACTAGGTCCTGTAATCTTCTCTCTATCTGGGAATAAGCATAATATTGAGTATGAGGATTTCTCCCCATGGCTGTTGAATCTTTCATAGTAACAGTTGAAAGATCTACTGAAGGGGCAACCTGTCTATATGAGTCAGAGTAGTTCTTCACCCCATCCTGGGGATTTGGAACTTCTGAAACAGCTTTGTCCATCTGAAGTTTGGACATCAAAATCTCTTTCAGAGATGAAAGTCTCATCTTCCTGAGTTGAGCGGGGGAGGTTACAGAAACTTTCTATTAATCCAGCCTCTTCTGGGAGAAAATATTCTTGTTGTAAATCTCTACCATTTATAAAGGACTCCATACTAGTGGGGCTTTGCTGTTTTCCCTTAGTTGGGATGTTCTTGGGTAGATGGTCTGGGGCTGCAGTTTTGAGTTTCACGTCTGGAGTCAGTTCCACTAGAATACCAACCGGCGGTTCAACGTGTGTAGTGTTTGGCAACTTTAAGATCTTAATACTTAAGGGTCCCAGAGATAGGCTGGGACAGGTGTTTCAGAAGTGCCTATTGATTCCTATGCCCTTCCTTACCGGCACATCTCTAGCACTGTATATTTCTGCCGCTACATTTCTTTGAGCAAAGGGTACAACTGCACAAGCGGAGTTATAATTGTAAAAGAGATATTCAACCTTTTCAATATCCCCTACTGTTAGGGGTATTGCTGTAAGAGATGAAATCAATTTTGAAAGATGTAACTTAACGTTCGGTCTGGGACGTCTACCCTGTTAGTTTGGGGTAGTTAATAAATAGCTGGTTTTGTTGCATTAGCTGCAATTTCCAGGACATGTTAGTCGACAAAGTGTCTCGAGTGATATCCTGTCTAGTATTATCTAAGGGGACCAAGGTTACCTTATTTGGGAATTCAGCTATGGACCAAGGGTCCTGATTCAGATCTGTCAAAACATTTGGAATTTGCTGTAGTATATTGATCATTGGGTTTAGCGAGTTGCATCCCTGTGTCTCAGGCTTCTTCTTAACCCTACTTTTGGGAAAAAACACAGATTTTCCCTTCTCATCTAATAAATTAAATAGCCTCTTGAAGTTAAATGATGTGGGGGGGGGGGGTTGAATGAGCAGAGCTTTGAATTATTTTACTTTTCTCTTTAAATCTTTCAGCTGTCTTCCTAGATTTTATACCCCTTTTACCGTTTGTTCCTTTTTCTTTCTGGATTTTAGGCAATGTCAGAGGAGAGGATACTTTAGTGACTTTATCAGGAGGAATGGGTTGAGCCTTTGGCTTAGGCCCGTTTGTAGACAGGACATCAAGAGCTGTTTTCCCCTTTGCCATTCTAAAACCAGGCACAGCATCAGCTCGAGTTGTGAACAACTCATTGCTCTCTGCCAGGAAATTCCTTATCAGGGCTATGTCCTCTGACCAGAGAGAATACAATTGTCCTATCAGATCGTGCTGACTGCTAAGAAAATTTAATAAGAAGGAAGAGCAATGAGCATCCCCATTTTCTCTAGATGAAAGAGTCCTCATGTTATGTGAGGGAGACACTGGGACAGAGCCACTGTTCACAGACTTCACTGGCGCTTCGTCCGTGGGACTAAGTGGTTCATTTGCCTTGCTATGCGGAGAGTCTGATAAAAGGCCAAAAAAATGTGGTTGTGCTTCTGCTGTTAATGTACCCTCCACAGAAGCTATTTCAGCAGCTAAACTGTCACGGCCTCCCCCATATCCAAGGACTTCATTAAACAATGAGGGCCCATGGACCAGTCAGGAATTTCATTGCCTGGAGACCCTCATTGATCGGCTTCATTTTTGGCAAAGTCGGCTTCACCCTTCGCGGGAAAAAGGTCAGTAATTTTGGCTTGATTTTGAGCCTTGACAAATATTGCAACATCTTTGGTCACTGGGATTAGACCTAGCTGTTTGTACTGCACTCTGGTAAGAACCATCTCGCAACTCTGGACTGCAAGCTAACTTACAATCAAGCTAACTTGCAATCAGGCCAGGGTCAGGCTATGGTCATTTATGTGACTGGGGGAAATAGAGACCAGTTTGCTGGTAACAAAGGGGACAGTGAAGTCAGAACTCAGAGTCGAAACTCCAAGCCCAACAGCAAAATATATTAATAAAATTCAACAAGATTCCTTTTGTATAACAACAAAAATCAATAATAAGATGGAGCCCAGTTACCTGGATATAAAAGACACATACACACATTCACGGAAACAACAATACTAATACAATAACTAAAATAAAATTAATAATCAACAGAACAGCAGCAAACCACTGCTTAATTCAAACCACTGATGCTATCGGATGTTTATAACCATTTGCGGCAGCAGAGAGAACAATTAAAATTGACTTAAAACTATTAAACTAGAACAAAATATAAAACTTAAAAAACAACAACAACAGCACCAAAGCTATCCCACAATAATAGTTTGGAATGGCCTTGATATTATTACCAACAACTCACCCTGATTTTTCTCACAATGTTAAGCCTTCCTACCACAAGAAAATCCAAGCCTGCCCAGGGCTGCTGTCTTAACCTTCTGGGCCTTGAATAGCAGCCTGACCACGCCTCAAAAAGCTGTATTGCTAGAAGGTAGGAGGTTGGATCAACAAAGAGAGTAGGTCTTTCCACCTCCCCCAGTACGCTGCCTTGATCTTCTGGGCCTTGGATAGCTGCCTGGTCACGCCTCAATAAGAGATGGTTGCTACGTTGCTGGAAGGTAGGTGGCTGATCCAACAGGTGGAGTAGATGTCTTTCCTCCTTCCACCTTTCCACCTAAGTTATTCCAAATACTATTTTCCTCACAGTAATGGAAAGCCATCTTCTACACCCAAACATATAACTTTCTCGACGGTGCTGCCTCGCCGCTGCCACCTATTACTCCATCCATCTGATCGGTGACGCAGCCACCGCTGGGAAGGGGAGCGATGGCAAGGACGGGGTGGTAGCCACAGGGGCGCTGAGGGAGGAGACACCAGAGACACCAGCCGGAGAAGGCCGCCGCCTCATCCCCCGCCCCACATGTGACCACCCCTTTGTTCTCTCACAAAGGCACTCCGGAAATGAGGGCAGCAGTTGCATCAACAGCAGCAGCAGTGGCCCTGAAAAACGAGTAAGCCTGTAGATACCTCTACAGGTATCAGGAGTGGGTCTGCTCTGCCATGGCACTGGCGCAGTCCCTTCTTGCTCCTCGTCGTCGTCGTCCTCCTCCTGGCTCCCTCTGCTCCTCGGACTCAGCGGAGGCCCTACTGCATGAGGCTTAAGCCCTCAGGTATTCCTGCATGGATTTGTCATCAGTTGAGAGGATAATTCATTCAGGGGTAATTCTAGATACCCAGGATTTCAAGATGCTACTTACAGAGGAAAGATGTCACAAGATCCATCAGCTCACGTTAGCTATGGTTCAAGTCATCAGAAATCAACCACATGCAACTCAGCCAAGCTTGTGGGTTTCTTGCCAGGAGGGTTTCTTGCCAGGACCTGGTTTCTTTGGCTTGACTGCACACCAAACCTCTACAGCACTTTCTGCTTCCCTTTCAAAGTCAGATAACCCAGCCAATGAGTTTAATGGTAAACATTCTTCCCAAATTCAGGTGGTGATTGGATCCAGTCAGACTGCAGCAGGGAGTTCCTTGAAGGAACCCACCAAGATTATCATCACAACAGATGCGAGCCCATTTGGTTGGGAAGCTCACTTGGAGGGTTCTCTGGTGCAAGGAGTTTGGTCTGTGACAGAGAAACTCAAAGAGTGTAAAGTGGCTGCAGCTGATCACCATCCAGCTGGACCTTCTTGCCTTCAGTGACCATGTGCAGCGAGCACATGTTCATAGAGATGGACAATTGTCCTGCCAGCATATAAAATGCAGTTTATAGGTGCGGATCTGAACGAAGCAATTGCACATAGACACAGGAAGAGTACAGTAAAGAGGATTTATTGTCTTACACGTTCCTTCTGACCCTGGGGAGTCCCTGAAGTTTACAGCAATGGACAGGCTCCTTGGCCACGGCTCGAGGCATGCACTGCATCAACTGCGTCTGCCGATGAGGCTCCAGAGACTCAGGGGCTATACCCAGAGTTTATATAGGCATGGTATGACTAAGCATTCTCATAGATGTTACAGATTGTTCTGGTTACATTCACTTAACAATTTACCAGGCTCATCCAGATATCTTCAGTAATTAAGTGAAAGACACTGGGCAGCTCCCCAGCAACTTGTGACGCCTAAGCACTTAGCAAGCCAACTACCTCTTCGATGTACAATCCATCTTCCGAGGCGGTTCCAATACAACAATACTTCTGCAAAAGCGTATGTGAATTGCCAAGAGGGTATGAGGTCGGTTTCACTCAACAAGCTGGCCAGGGAACTCCTGTTGTGGTCAGAGACTTAAGTCAATCAAGGTGGAGCGCTCGTTGGGGATATTCAGTGTAACGGTGAATTGGCTAAACTGTTTGTGCCTTCAGGAGACTGCGTAGACACTCAATCCATGTAACTTTTTAGACATTACAGCAAGGTTCAAGCATCCAGCACTGGCTGTCTTCGCCACAAGAGAAAATGCACAGCAAGAGAGGTCCATGTTAAGATTCTCATGTCAATCAGCAGTGGGGACCAAAGCCTTGGTGGAACCATGGCTCAAAGGAATACTGTATGCATTTCTGACCATCCCTCTACTTCCAAAAGTAATTCAGAAAATCAAAAAGCCCCAGGCAGAGGTGATCCTCATCACACCTTATTGGCTTCATCAGTTGTGGATCCCAAAGCTTCTCAATCTGTCAGTGTATGAACCCGGAGACTGTCCAACAGACTGGATCTTTTGTTGCAGGGGCTGATTCTCCACCCCAAGCCAAGTCTCTTCCAGCTGACAGCCTGGAAGCTGAGAGGGGATGGTTGCAGTGCCTGGGTTGCCCCAGAGGGTTTAGAAACCCTTCTGGCATCTCAGAAGCAGTCCACAAATAGGGTATATTCTGCCACATGGAAAGCCTTTCTCTCATGGTGTGTTAGAACCCGGGTAGACCCTAGCCCTATCAGGATAAAGGAAGTACTTGCTCCTAGCTAGATAAAGGAAGCACTGGATTTCCTCCAAGAGGGTTTGGATAAAGGGTTATGCTCTAGTATGACTAAGTGACAAGCAACCACCTTAAACCGCATCCTGTTAAGGAAACTCCTGCCAACTCATCCACACTTACAGTGTGTCCTTTAAGTGGCCTTGTTTAAAACCACAGTTCTATACGGTTCTCCAATTGGGAATCTTAATTGAGTTCTAACTCAACTAACTTTATTGAGTTCTAACAGCACTTAGGGGGATACCCTTTGAACCTATTGCCATGTGTTTTCTCAAGCTTTTAACATTCAAAACTCTGTTCCTAGTTGCTGGTACATCTGTTTTCAGAGCTTCAGAACTTGGGGATCTGCCTGCTAATCCTCAACTGTGCATTTTTCACAACGATAAGGTAGTTCCTTTGAGCCTAAGATAAAATCCATGTTTCACAGGAGTCAAGAAAGGTTTTTGCCCTCCTTTCCCAAGCCTATCCACGCTAAGGAGTGGAGTTGGCATACTTTAGACGTGTGTCAGGCTCTTAGTTTTTCCCTGGACAGAACTTCTCATTCACTTTTCATTTCCTTTCAGACTAAGACTCAGGGGGTGGGGCGAGTCTCCTAAGTCTACCATTTCTGGGTGGTTCAAGAAATGCATTTCCTTGGCACCTGAGGCCTTGGAGAAGCAGCCACCAGGGAAGATCTTGGTCATTCCCTTCGGGCAGGGGTTCCCAGTGTGGCACCCACATGCACCATGACACCCTGCGGGATCTCCAATAGTGCCCATGAAACTCCCTGGCCCCTTAAAAAAATGATTTTAAGAAAAATCTTGAAAAATATTAGGGTAGTCTTTCCATTTTCTAGCCTCCAGGCTTGCTCTTTCTCTATCCCTTAGTCTTGATGTTTTTCCCCTCCGTCTTAGCCTCTAGGTTTGCTATTTCTCTCCTTGCCGCTTTACCTCTTTACCTCTTTAGTCTATCAAGATCACTTTGAATTTTGCTTCTGTCTTCCAAGGTATTAGCTATCCCGCCCAATTTTGTGTCATCTGCAAATTTGATCAGCATTCCCTGCACCTCCTCCTCCAAGTCATTAATAAAAATGTTGAAGAAGTTATATGAAATTATGAGAGATTTTTTTTTTCAAGAAACATGGGTCAAAGATGGAAGTACAGCTGACTTACAAGGATTCACCTCTGAAGAACATAAGAAGAGCCATGCTGGATCAGACCAAGGGTCCCTCTAGTCCAGCATTCTTTTCATACGGTGGCCAACCAGCTGCCGACCAGGAACCCACAAGTAGGGCATGAGTGCAACAGCACCCTCCCACCCATGTTCCCCAGCAACTGGTGTACATAGGCTCACTGCCTCTGCTACTGGAGGTAGCACATAGCCATCAGGACTAGTAGCCATCAGTAGCCTTCTCCCCCATGAATTTGTCCAACCCCCTTTTAAAGCCATCCAAATTGGTGGCCATCACTACATCCTATGGTAGCGAATTCCATAGTTTAACTATGTGTTGTGTGAAGAAGTACTTCCTTTTTTCTGTCCTGAATCTCCCACCAATCAGCTTCATAGGATGACCCCGGGTTCTAGTATTTTGAGAGAGGGAGAAAAATGTCTATCCATATTCTCCACACCATGCATAATTTTGTAGACCTCTATCATGTCTCCCCTTAGCCTCCTTTTTTCAAAGCTAAACAATCCCAGGCTGTTGTAACCTTCTGTCATAGGTGAGAGGAGACGCTCCAACCCTTTGATCATTTTAGTTGCCCTTTTCTGCCCTTTTTCCAGCTCCACAATATCTTTTTTCAGGGGTGGTGACCAGAACTGGACACAGTATTCCAGGTGTGGCTGCACTATAGATTTGTATAAGGACAGTATGATATTGGCAGTTTTATTCTCAAGTCCTTTTCTAATTATGCCTAACATGGAGTTTGCCTTTTTTACAGCAGCTGCACACTGGGTTGACATCTTCATTGAGCCGTCACTCACAACCCCAAGATCTCTTTCCTGCTCAGTCACTGCTGGCTCAGATCCCATGAGGCTATACTTGAAGTTGGGATTTTTTGCCCCACTTTGCATTACTGTACACTTGCTTACTTCGAACCGCATTTGCCATTTAGATGCCCATTCTCCCAGTTTGGAGAGATTCTTTTGGAGCTCTTCACAATCCCTTTTTGTTTTAACCACCCTAAATAATTTGGT
Source organism: Heloderma suspectum (assembly GCF_057233095.1). Classification (NCBI taxonomy): domain Eukaryota; kingdom Metazoa; phylum Chordata; class Lepidosauria; order Squamata; family Helodermatidae; genus Heloderma; species Heloderma suspectum. The sequence continues at coordinate 253,878,193 of NC_139461.1, forward strand.
GTCATTGGCAAACTTGGTTACTTCACTGCTCACTCCTAATTCCAGATCATTTATGAACAGTCTGAAAAGCATTGGCCCTAATACAGGTCCCTGTGGGACCCCACTATTGCTTCCCTCCGTTGGGAGAGTTTTCCATTTATTCCTACTCTCTGCTTTCTGTTCTTTAACCAGTTACTGATCCATAAGAGGACCTGTCCTCTTATTTCATGACTACTAAGTTTGCTCATGAGTCTTTGGTGAGGGACTTTATGAAAAGCCGTTTGGAAGTCCAAGTAAACAATGTCTACCGGATCACCCCTATCTACATGTCTATTGACACTCTCTAAAAAGTTAGTGAGACAGGACTTACCTTTGCAGAAGCCATGTTGATTCTTTTTCAGCAGGGCTTGTCCTTCTATATGCTTACTAATTTTATCTTTAATAATGCCATCAACCAATTTACACAGAACAGTCATTATGCTAACAGGCCTGTAATTTCCCGGATCCCCGCTGGATCCCTTTTGGAAAATTGGTGTTACATTGGCCATCTTCCAGTCCTCTGGTATAGGGGCTGATCTTAGGGACATGTTGCATATTTCTGTTAGAAGATCAGCAACTTCATATTTGAGTTGTTTGAGAACTATAGGATGGATACCATCTGGGCCAGTGATTTATTTGCTTTCAATTTATCAGTAAGGTTGAGAATTTCATATTTTGTCACCACTACCTCAGACCCCTTCCTGAAAACATCTGTTCAGGCACAGGTATCTGTTCTATATCTTCGGCAGTGAAGACAAATGAGAAGAATTCATTCAGCTTCTCTGCAGTCTCCTTGTCCTCCTTCAGTACTCCTTTAACTCCATTGTCAACCAGTGGTCCAACTGCCTCCCTAGCTGGTTTTCTGCTTCTGATATATTTAAAGAATTCTTTATTGTTGGCCTTGATGTTGTTAGCGATATGCTCTTCAAAATGCTTTTTAGCATCTCTTACTGTCTGCTTGCATCAGCTTTTTACAAGCTTGTGCTCCCTTTTGTTTTCCTCACTTGGGCAAGACTTCCATTTTCTGAAGGAAGCTCTCTTTTCTCTAATAGCTCCCTTAAAACTGCTCGTTAACCACGCCAGTGACTTCTTGGACTTGGTGCTATCTTTCCTAACCTGTGGTATACATTTTAGCTGGGCTTCTATTGGAGGAAATTAGGGATATCGAAGGTGCCCAACTGGGTCCAGGAATTTGTCGGGCTCCCCCACTTGTGACCCCCGGACTGCACTCACCAAGATGCTCCTTGTTCACTGCCCGCACTCTCCAGGACTCACCGCAATCCCGTTCGGTGAGCACCCACCATTTTCATGCCTTTGAGTTCTACGTAAAACAGGAGGTTAAAAAAATGTGCATATTTAAATATGTGCAGTTTGGAGCTGGGAAAACTAAATAAGCGATCTGAATAAGCGATCTACAGTCGATCTGTTTTGTGATGAATTTTCTGTTGTGTAAATATGTTCAAAACATGAAGCAAAAGCTGTATGTTGCTTTCATTGATCTGAAGTCAGCATTTCTAGACACTTACTATGGCAGAAATTGGAAAAGACAAACATAGACCTTTCTTTGCTATTTCTTATTAAAACATTGTATACCGATAAATTGGTGCAAGTTAAAGTTGAGCTGTTCGGCCATCTTACCTCTAAAATAAAAATAAAAAATTTTGTTGGAGTTAAACTGGGATGCATTTTGGCACCTTTTCTGTTTAACTTTTATATTAATGATATTGTTAAAGAACTGGATGGTTTGCAGTTTGGCCCTGTTACAGTTCTTGATTAAAAATTTCCACTACTACTGTTTGCAGATGACCTAGTACTTGTATCTAGAACTCAGGTGGGACTAAGACGGCTTCTTGCAAAGTTCGGCTTATACTGTAAGGTAAATGCTTTGTCCATAAATTACACTAAGACACAGGTTGTTGTGTTTGAGAAGCGTTCTAAAAAGCATGCCTGGCATTTGGATGAATATATTATAAAACAAGTGAAAACATTTAAATATTCGGGAAAACAAGTTAAAACAGTTAAATATTCAGAAATCATAGAATCATAGAATAGTAGGGTTGCAAGCAGCTTATAAGACCATCGAATCCAACCCCCCGCTCAATGCAGGTATCCAAGTCAAAGCATCCCTGACAAATGGCTGTCCAGCCTCATCTTGAATGCCTCCAGTGTGGGAGAGCCCACTACCTCCCAAGGTAGTTGGTTCCATTGTCATATTGCTCTTAACAGTCAGGAAGTTTTCCCTGATGTTCAGCTGGAATCTGGCTTCCTGTAACTTGAGCCCATTATTTTGTGTCCTGCACTCTGGGATGACCGAGAAGAGATCCTGGCCTTCCTCTCTGTGACAACCTTTCAAGTACTTGAAGAGCACTGTCATATTTCTCCTCAGTCTTCTCAAGGCTAAACATGCCCAGCTTTTTCAGTCTCTTCCTGTATGTTTCCAGTCCCCTGATCATCTTCATTGCCCTCTGAACCCTTTCCAGTTCGTAGCTTCTTGGAATGTACAACTGTCAAATATTAAACTGCAAGCCTTTAGATCAGCTGAAGCTATTCTGAAATGTGCTGCCTCTAAAGGAGGAAACTTGGTAAATCCTGCTCTGTCTGTTTATAAAGCCAAAACAGTGCCCCAAATCCTCTATGGGGCAGAGGTCTGGGTTACCTCAAAGGTGTCAGGTTTAGACTCTCCTCCAAATTACTTTCTAAGAGCTTTGTTGGGCCTACCTAAAGATGTGTTATCTGCCATGATTAGGTTAGAGACCTGTGTGTTGAGCACGGAGAGTCAGATAGATAAAAGAATTCTATGTTATTGATTTAAGGTGCAACATATGGATAACACTAGGCTACCCCAAGAGTGTTTGATCCAACTGACTAATGGATTACCTATTAAAAATTGGATATGCCACGCTGCCCAACTTCTGGTTAAATATAGTCTCTCATTGGCCGAGCTTAAAAACTTCCCATCAGATATACAGAAAAACATTATTAAGAGAACTATAGGGGAGATCGTTACTAAAAAGGATTTAAACTCTGTTGATATATCTATATGCGCACCATTATATTTTAAACTTAAGAGAGGCCCGTGAACATGTACTGAGCTGACATTTGTACAACTCCAGAAAGCTTTTACAGAGTTACAATGAAATATGATGGACGCTGCTCATAGAAATGGGAGGCATAGGGGTATCTAGGGGTGTACGGATTCCCCCCCCCATCTGTTCTGGTGGGGAATCCGTGGGGGGGATCCGTTCCCCCCTCTGGAATCCTCCGGAGCGGGTCCGTTCCGTGAGGATTCCGCAGAGCTGCACCAGCTATAGGGCCGCTTACCTTGCCAGGCAGAGCTGTTCGCCTCCTCCGCGCCGATCGCCATTTCTTAAAAAAAATTAAAAATGGTGATCGGCACGATGTGCCCATAGACTTATACACAAATAGATCCGTGAATCTTGCGTATAAGCCTATGGACACATAGGAAGAAGCAGCTGAGTGCCATTCCGCCTCTAATCCTCCTGGAGCGGAGTTAAGTGGTGCCGATCTGCTGCGGATTCCAAAGAATCTGGCCTCATTTGAATCCACAGCGGATTTCTCTAACATCCCTAGGAGTATCCCAGCAAATGAGCATATTTATTGGTGGCTGACCTGAGCCAGAGGATCTTGTCCATTATATTTTGCGCTGTCCCTTATACAGTGACTCAAGGGAATGGTTTGTGGCACCCTTAATTGAAAAGTCCTTTTACCAGAGTCCTTTGGATATGATTTTCTATCTCCTAGTAGATATGGATAAATATGTGACCTGGCATGTAGCTCTCTTTGCCATTGCTGCCAAGAAGATCAGAAAGAAATATATAGCAGAGATAGGCATCAATTGGAAAGGAGATGGCTGTATTTGATTTACACCATATCACTTATGGATCAATGACAGATTAATTTTTATACTTTTACGTTTTGTATATTATGTTGTATATGTTCTATGTGTAACCTTTGCATTTTTTTATTCTTTCTTTTGGTGTGTGTATATATACCATATCACTTATGGACCAATGACAGGCTATTTTTATATTTTAAAATTTTGTACATTACATATATTTTTTTAAAAACTTGGTATTTTTTGCTTTTTTATCTTGGTGTGTGTATTTATACCATATCACTTATGGACCAATCACAGGCTATTTTTATATTTTAAAATTTTGTACATTATATATATTTTTTTAAAACCTTGGTATTTTTTGCTTTTTTCTCAGCATGTGTATATATTTTATGCAAGGCTATTGGCCAAAAGCAGTAACATTTGATTGGATTGGTAGATTGGATTGGATTGGATTGGCCCTGTGCTGCCTCTTTCCCTTGTTCTTCCCTTTCTGATCCCCCCCCCACACACACACACACACATTAATTTCTGTTGTGGGAACACATCTTTGGCAGATTTGCCCCAACTCCCTCCATTCCTGCTGGTTCCAGGTATTGCATGGCACTGGCTTAATATACTTTTTAATGTGCAAACTCTTTTTGTGTCCAGTGATCCTCATGGATCTCTAGAATTCTTACAAGAAATCCTCTTCAAATCATCCTCAAATTAAAACTTAAATTGAGGGAATATATATAGGTGTGTGTGTGTGTATTTCTTTCTTGTGCGCATATGTGTGAGAGATGCGCATATGTGTGAGAGATGGGGGTATCTGGGTGGGAGGGAAAGAGCGGACATATGTAGTAGCTTTGCTCAGAATTAAGTCCCATTGAGTTCAATTGGACTTACTGCCATTGTGCCATATAAGTGTGTACAGAATTGCAATGGCACTTTCTCAAAATTACAAATGTGCCCATGAGCCCAAAAAAGGTTGGATTGTGGGACCACCTGTCAAACAATCAGAGGTGAGATCCAACGGTCCCCAGTGCCCACACTTTAGCACAGCATGTTTTTGGAATGTCTTCAGCAGTCTATTTTGTGCTCCTTTGAAAGCTCCATAATCTCTTTTGGGATCCTTTGAAACTTTTCTCAAGTTCCCTATCTGTGTATCTTATAGGCTGACCACCACCCCTGCCCCAGCACACCACCACTTGCACCCTCTCCCAACCATTGTTCTTGTTATTATTGTTAATGTCTTCATAAACCAGTAGGTACATTCTCCATTTGTGGCACATGACATTTCGTGCACGCCGCATCAACAAAGCATTTTCTTTCTGTAAAACCCACATTTTTGCAAAGTCCTTTTTTGACGGATTTTCTGCTTACCGCAACATGCCAGCGTTTTGGGATTCAGTGTGTTGTAAACTTCTGTTGCTACTCCAGGGGGAGTAGGAGTGGCTTCAGTACTGCGAGGACATCAGTTAATGGTGGACCCGACAGGAATGAAAGGAGTTAACACTTCCTGTCAGCTTCACCCTCTGCTGACCGTCAGGAGGGTGGGGGGTTGGTGTGTTTGCTAATGCGTACCTCCATATGATCCCCCCTTCAAATAAATTTAATGAATGAGACACGTTCTCTCCTTCATCTTTTTTCTTTGCCTCAAGGAACAACTAGCTGGCCTGGATAACTGCTCAGAAGTAAATCACATTCTCTTCAATGAGGCTTACTCTTGAGAAAGTCAGCATGTTGCTTTTGGGATGCCTTTTAAAGAAAACCTCCATGCACCATCACATAATCTGTGAAGGCTTCATGAATATCAAAAAAGAAAAAAAGGATGTCCCCATATGGAGAGAACTTATTCTTGTAATGTTGTTTCTCCTCCTCTCTCCCCCTGCCTTCCCAGTTCTCTCGGTTGTCCTCTGTATTTCTCTGCCTCAAGGAAAAACTAGCTGAAAATGCATCTATAAACAGCGCAGCTCTCTGTACTGATGTTGGCTATTTTGTGATTGGTGAGGTGGTGGTTGAGGAGTGGGGAGAGAGAACAGCCTTTTTCTGCAGTCTCCTAATTCTTCCCCCCAGTCACACATACAGACATGCCGCCCCAAGAATTTTGGCTGGATGATGTTGGAGCTGGCAGCTGCTTCCTAGTTCAGGGCTGATCTCTCGGCGAGACCTAGGCTTGGCGTGGAAGTCAGTAGCGGAAATGTTTTTTTAAATCTCCCTAGTGTTTGGGATGACATAATGGTTTTTAAATCTCTGTTCATTCACTGCTTCACACTTCTGGAGCTGTGAATAACACACACACATCTCACATGGCTCTGCTCAGGGGAACCAGCTGCAAACACCAGATAAGATTGTCTGCTAGGAGGTAAATCACATTGTTTTCAGTTGCACTTACTCAGCACAGGAGAGAGAGGTATGGGAAATTGGGGATTGCTTTGACTGTTGTTGTCGTCAATCTCCACTTACCCACTGCAGTAGACCTGCACTTAAGTTTAATGACTTGTTGATGCCCGGAGACTCCACCCACATAGACCCAAACTAATGCAGTTTCTCGTGCAGTCTGCCACGTGAAAGTGCTTTTCTCTCATGTATAAGCTGCTTTAGTTGGCTTCATGTGCCGTGGGAGGAGCAAATCTGATTTCATGAAAACAAGGTTTTAAACAGAATCATGTTGGAAAGCGTCTCTGTGTAAATGGGGTCCTGGTTAGTAACCCGGCTGTAATATTCTGTACTAACTATTGTTTCTGACCATCTTCTAGGACAGCCCCATGTCCAGTGCATTTCAGTAGTGCAGCAGTGGGAACGTCAGGCCTATGGGCCAGATGTGGCCTGCAGTGTCTTCCCATCAGATCATTTCCCTTGTGTATAACTAACAGAGAGAGAGCAAGAGAGAGCACGCAGTTAGGCTTTTAAAGAAGCCTAATTGCTGTGCAGGGCACGATTTGGGAGGGTTTGCAACTGGGGAGGGAAATAATAACCCTCACCTCCTATGTGCTATGACCCCCCGGAAAAATTCTCTTCCCTCCAGCCTACATGGCAATTGTGTGTGTGTGTGGGGGGGGGGGGGGATTCCCATTGACTGAAATTAGCCTGGTTGGAACATTCCACCAAATTCATTCAGCTGTTGCTGAAATACAACTTTTAGTAATTTGAGACCCAGGGAGTAAGCTATCTTTCCTTGATGAAAGGATTACAATAATCCTTCTTTATCCCCCAGATTTAGGTAATAGCTGCAATTGTATTGCTTAATTTATAGAATGTAACAATGGTTCTCCAATCATTTCTAGAAATACCTTTCTAAACTCCTAATGTTAGCCCATCAGGTCCAGGAGCTTTGTGATTATACTAATTTTTAATTGCTGTTTTCAGTTGCTCAACCCCTAATTTGTTTAAGTTAAGATGGGAAAATTTGGGAAGGTCAAGCCACGCAAAGCAATCATTAACCAGCTTTTCAGGTGGATATTTTGTTTTAGGTAAGATTTAAATTGATTGGAGGTTTCTCTAAGAATTCTTACTAATTGATTATTTTACTTTAGGATTCACAACATTGGAGTGCTTCACACAATAGTATTGTCTGTGAAGTAACTTCAGAGTAGGGGTGGACGAAAGTCACTTACCTGTCCTCGAAGGACGTTCCCAGTGGGGGGGAGGCGCTTCGCTGGTCCCCCCGCGAAGTTCAGGCTGGGGGGGGAGGCTTCCCGCCTCGGCCCGGCCAAAATTCAGGCCGGGGGGGAGGCTTCCCGCCTCGCCCGGCCGAAATTCAGGCTGGGGAGGAGGCTTCCCGCCTTGCCCGGCCGCGAACGCGAAAGTTTAAAAAAAAAAAAAAGGCCCCCTGATAGGCTACGTGACGATTCACGTAGCCTATCACGGCTAGATCTGCAAAGTCAGCTGTGATAGGCTACGTCAATCGTCACGTAGCCTATCACGGGTGACTTTAAAAAAAAAAAGCGCGTACGCTAATGGCGGCCCCCATAGGGAGCCGCCATTCGCGTTCCTTATTTAGTCGCTGTAGTCTACGTAAATGTTTACGTAGACTACAGCGACCAAATAAGGAACGGGAATGGCGGCTCCCTATGGGGGCCGCCATTAGCGTACGCGCTTTTTTTTTTTTAAGTCACCCGTAATAGGCTACGTGACGATTGACATAGCCTATCACGGCTGACTTTGCAGATCTAGCCATGATAGGCTACGTGAATCGTCACGTAGCCTATCAGGGGGCGTTTTTTTTTTTTTTTCTTCTTTCATTGCAATGGTGGCGGCGGCAGCCGGTCAAAAGACCGGCTGCCGCTCTCGCCCCACTCGAACACCCGCCGAACCCGCCGCCGGGAGGGACATTCGGCGAAGGTAAGTCCCGTCGCGGGGGGGGGCGGAGGATTTCTCCCCGAAACTTGTTCGGGGGGCTGAACACGTTGGCGCTCGGCCCCCCGAAGTTTTGGGGAGAAATTCTCCGCCAACCCTACTTCAGAGATTTTAGCATAGTAGTTATTTCAGTTGCTCCGCATACCACAAAAAGAAAAAAAGTTGTGTAATCACATTATGCTTTATTACCTATTCTTTACTATCTCAAAAAGAAACTAATAAATTGGTTCTTAAAGTGACTTGTGTTTCCCCCCTCCCCATTTTCTTAAAGCATGTTTAATCGTTCTATTATGGCTGCCAGCCCAGTCGGTTTATCTGAAATATTGTTCATAATAAAGGTAAGTTCTCCTTTTACCAAATTCTCCGTTCTTTTTTTGAATTTCTAAGAACCATTTTATACGTTACATACACAGAAAATAATGTACTCTGTATCATCTAAAGTGCAGTGTGTTTTTTGCAATGAATACACTGACTGGGCTGCTGTTATGAGCTATGCTGTATAATCAGTGAGTCACTGCCAGATAACATTTATGTGGCACTTCAGATGGAGTAGATTGCCATCTTGTTGTTGTTGTTCAGTCGTTCAGTCGTGTTCGACTCTTCGTGACCCCATGGACCATAGCACGCCAGGCCTTCCTGTCCTGCGCTCTCTCCCGGAGCGTGCTCAAGTTCATATTCATTGCATCGGTGATGCTATCTAGATCGCTATCTACATAGATACAATTTATGTTGGAAAAAGAAAATTAGATCTGGGATCCAAGGTACGGTGGACTGTGTTCCACATGCACTCAACGACTTTTCAGCTCCCACCTTTTGGCAGCTGGCCTATGGCTCTAAGAAAGTCCACACTCAAAGATTGGGGGGGGGGAGGGGCTGAGGGTCTTCCAGAGCAGTACCCCAGTGAGGCGCAAGGCATTGTGACTGGGGAAAAATAAGTTGGCCACTCCCATGTGTGCATGGAAGCATGTTGTGTACATGTAAGGCCCGTTCAGACCCAGCCGTAGGAATAGGTCATTTAATCACTTCAGTTAGTGGATAAATTAAGTAAAAGATTAGTTGGCTAATTTGTGAGAGCCACGTTTAATTTCCAGACATGACTGAAGGGCACAATTGTTTATTTTTTTAGGGTCTTTAATTCTGGTGTGTTAATCTTCAAGGCAATAAGCATTTCCCTGCCAGGGAGTTGTGATTCAAGCCCCACAGTCCCAAATGGAAGGGGAGAATGCAGTGTCAAGATGCTGCTAGCGTCTCCTTCAGTTTTGAAAGAAGCAAGTATGAGGGAAGGAGGCAGAGGCCAAAATGTGCCACTCCAACCATGGCTGATTGGCTCCCAAAGTAAGCTTTTTCACTCGTGTGTGTGTGTGTGCATACACACATACACACAACCAAAGTCACAGTTTGCAGCTTGAACTGGTTCTGCTTGCAGAAATTGACAGGGGTGTTCACATATATAAGCACCCCTACTCAGTTTCACACAATAGCTCTAGCTATGACCTCTGCTCATTTAATATAATGTAAATAAAATCCACACACTTTTAACTAGCTTGTCCTGTATCCAAAGTTCTGTAATAAGATACTGTGCTTTTTCAAGTTAAGCTTTCAAAGATAGATGCAACATGATTTTTTACTATTAAAACTATCTGTACCCAAACAAATGCTATAGTAGCTCTTATATTTTATGAAAAAGTAATAAATGATACATGCCAAACAGCACTCTCCTTAACTGGAAAGATTTTTTTTTAAATGAAAAGTGGTACAGAAATCCTCTGAAATAAATAAATAAATAAAAACAAATTTTGAGTGGCGCAATAATCACCTTGAAAATAAAAAAGAATAATTATAGTGCTGGAATATTTCTACATTTGATTTATTTCCCACCTTTTAAAAGCATCTGTGTTTCTTGAATCCTTATTGTCAATCCTTTGCTAATAATGCTTTCTTCTATCATTCAGCAAAAAGCACATGCAAAGTAATGCAAATCATATGATAATATACAGTGTTCCTCAACCTTACATCCTGCCTTCACCCCATATAATGGGGTTATATTTACACTGTAACAGGTAAGTGTAATTTTGAGAGTTCTTCCTGCCTCTATCATATTATTTAACATAAGAAGGTAATATATGCTTTTATAGTAATTAATGTAAAAAAAGCAAAATTTCTGGATTATAGAATTGAATCCACTTGAGTGGAAGACTATGGGTCTAAGTGTTACATACAGACACATGTAATTAAATCTGGCAGCCAGCTTTTAAAAAGAAAACACTTCAGAATGGGCAGTGCCACATTGTTGTTGTTTATTCGGTCAGTCGCTTCCGACTCTTCGTGACTTCATGGACCAGCCCACGCCAGAGCTTCCTGTCGGCCGTTGCCATCCCCAGCTCCGCCAAGGTCGAGTCCGTCACCTCCAGAATATCATCCATCCACCTTGCCCTTGGTCGGCCCCTCTTCCCTTTCCCTTCCACTTTCCCTAGCATCAGCATCTTCTCCAGGGTATCCTGTCTTCTCATTATGTGGCCAAAGTACTTCAGTTTTGCAGTGCCACATAAACAGCTATAAATGCCTTTGACTGCATTTGCACGACATGCTAACCCATGATGGGTTGTTTTCTTGAACAATCCACAGTAGGTTAGCGTGTTGTCCAAACCTAGACTAGTTTTATCAGTGTGGCTTGTTTTTACCAAACAAGCCACTCTACTAACTCATGGTCTGTTCTAGGGGTTGTTTTACCCATGATGGGTTGGCGTGTCATCAGAACCCAGACATGCTAAGCCATCGTGGGTAAAGAGCATCGAATAGCAAGTCGCACAGCAAGAGCAGCAGAAACCACTGCTGCTCTTCCCAACTGCGGCCTTTTGGCGATTGCAACCAAGCTGCTTCCAGTGCCTGTTTCCCCTTGCCAGTGGCAGTCCCTCCAAAGTGCCCAAACTTTGGGCACTTCAGAGGGGCTGCCGCTGGCTCCCACCAAGTCCCTGTCCCTGCTCTGATTGTGCCTCCCTTTTAGTCCACCCCACCCTTGAGTCAGCAGCACCATTTTCATATAAAAGTGCATGCCACCCCCTTTTTTGCTCATTTTCTTTTAGACATGGCTAGGTTTGACAGCTGTAAAAGGAACTGCCAAAGCTTGCTGGGGCTAACGGAAATGTGGGGTCGGGGGGAAGGTGGGAGACTTGTAGATCTCCTTGAGAAAGACTTTCTATGACAAAGAGAAGGAGGGGATCCCCAAGGGTGAGGGCAACACATTAAATCCCAGGGCTCAGCTATCTGGTAAGCACTTTCCCAACCTGTCAAAAGTGCTCAAGATCACCCACTTAGCCGGGTGATCCCCAGGATTTAAAAGGTTGCCCCAACCCTTGGGGATCCCCGTCTTCTAAGTCTACCCTTCCCCGAGTCAGCAGCACCCCATTTTCATATAAAAGTGCACGCCACCCACTTTTTCACTCCCAAATGCATTAACTGCTTCTAGTTTGACAGCAGTCAAACTAGAAGAGATTAATGCGTTTGGGAGTGAAAATGAGGGTGTCATGTCAGGCACTCTGAAAATTGGTTGCTGGGGACTTGGGCAAGTGGGGACTCTTAGCAGGGCTCCCCAAGGGCAACATGTTGAATAAACCTGCTAAGGTTTATTAGCAGGGGATAAACCTGCTAAGGAGGTGATTACACCTAGTTTCCCCAATTGTCAAAGGCTGCCAAACCAGCCTCTTTACAAGTCTAGCCTGTAGACTAGACTTGTATCTTGTTTGATTAACAGTTCAACCATAGAGGGAGCAACCAAGGCAAGCATCTATATTTTGGATAGCTGCAGTTGCGCAAATACATAATTATGAATGAGTGATTAAATAAAAAATAAAGGGGCCATTTGTGCACATTCCATGGGGCTGGAAAATTGCGAAAAAATTCTCAGTCCCGTTTTTGCTCAAAGAAAGGAAAATACTTTTTTTTTAAGGCTCTGACCATGACCAGGATTGCAATCGGAGCGGTGAAAGGGGACTTGGCAGCAGACAAAATGGTTTCTGCTACCAAGTCCCCTGGGATGCCATGTAGAGCTGGCTGGAGAACAAATGGGGACAGTAGGGGGAAACAAAGCACGCAGCGTGGGTTGTGTGCCCGATTGTCTGCTGGGTGCACAAACCACACACTGTGGGGTTTTTGTGAAACAACCTACACTGCGTAGTTTGTTGGCCAGAATGGGTTAGTGTGTTGTCCAAACTCACCCATTATGTTTGTTACATTTATGTTCTGCAGTTCCCACAAAGAGCAAAAAAAAGTACATTAATTTTGCAACAGCCCTGTGGGGTATGGTAGCTAAGAGGCAGGAGCTTGCCTGAGACCACCAGATAAACTTCATAGATGAACAAGGATTTCTAGATACTGAAAAATCTCTCTAGTTAATGCTGAGGATTGGGGGTGGGGGGAAATTCTTTCAATTCACATTTTAATACAAACCTGATTAATTCACACTTCCTTAACCAATGCATGAATTGAAAGCAGTTATCATTCAATGTCTGCAGTTCTCTGAATTTTTGATGCAGTTATCTAATTAAAATGTGTGCACTTAATATTTTGTTGTGATTTTCCCCAAGCTAGAGCTGTTTTTGTAGTGTTGCGTTTGTCACAAGCATGTTACTGTGTGTCCTCATCTACATGTGTATTTGCATACATATATATCTGACTTATACATGTCAAGGACCTTTAACCAAAAGCCATGATTTGTGGTGGCAGTGACTAGGGAATCCAGGTGAGAAAAAGGAAGCCTAATAAGCCAGAACTTAGAATAACCAAATATATATGGTTTAATAGAAAAATTGGTTACATAGGCAGACCAGACTGGCAAATCTTTGCTTAAGTCTAGGGGGAGGCAGAGTTGGCAAGAACCTACTGCCAAATATGGAGAGGAAAGGATGAAAAATGCCAGATAAACACATAGCGAACCTAACTGAAATTAGAGGAAGGAGTTGGCGTATAAACTCTGCTGCCTGGCGGCAGCATGACTAACTTCCTTGGAAAGTACGTGGAAAGGAAAAGAAGCAGAGTAGAAAAATGTGTTCATAGCGTGGATACAATCTATATTAGATATGTGACAGGTCACACTTGGACCTGGGTTTTTTGGAGGGGAGGAGATAGAGAAAGATGATCTATGAGTGAGATATAAATGGTTCTTTTGTCATAGACAGATAAATTACCTGATCAGGCTAGACTTTCAGGCTGCCCATTTATTTATTTATATATTCATTCATTCGATTTGTATATTGTCGAACTAGGAAATGCCCTCAGGGTGGTTTAGAAACCAAACAACAACGAATTTTTTTAAATTTATTATTAAATTTATTAATCGCCCATCTGGCTGGTCACCCAGCCACTCTGGGCGATGTACAACATACAATAAAACAGTTTAAAACAATAAAATTCTACAATAAAAACATTTTCTAAGATACCCTAACCCACCCCAAATGCCTGCCTGAACAACCATGTTTTTAATGCACGACAGAAGCTCATTAAAGCTTTTATTTATTCTTGGAATTAACCAAGAATAAATAAAAATAATAATACAATAATACAAGTATCAAAATAATTAAACATTAAAAATATTTTTAAAATATTAAAACTGAGGAGCCAGCAGTATAATTAAAGCGACAGATTGAAGGTTAAATGCCTGCTTAAAGAGGTTGGTCTTAACCTGGTGTCTAAATGTATACACTGAGGATGCCGGGTCGGTCTCCCTAGGAAGGGCGTTCCAAAGGCAGGGGCCACTAGAGAGAAGGGTCTTTCCCTGGTAGCCACCCGTTGCAGCATTGTGGGCAGCAGCATCCAGAGAAGAGCCTCTGCATGGGTAGAGGGCCACCTTCAGTGGTCCGTCCCTGAAGCTGATGGATCCAGAAGATTTTCTGATATACCTGGGAGAATTTCCTGCAGTATTGCCCAACAGACCTACCAAGGACCTAGTTTCCTTGTGGAGTTGGGAGATAACTTGGGCCAGTGAAACAAGTTGGAGGTTCTATGGGTTGGGAAGTAGCTAACTTGGATAGTGGTGTAGAACCAATCTTGGATGGGGTTGTACTCCCACTGAAGGATCATGTATGCTGCTTGGGAGTGCTTCTGGACTCATCACTATCTGGAGAGGTTAGGTGATGTCAATGGCCATGAGTTCTTTTTATCAGCTTAATTTACCAGTTGCAGCCCTACCTAGATCAGCCAGACCTGCCTTCAGTCATTTATGTACTAAAAGGGTAAAGGTGTCCCCACCCAGTCGTGTCCGACTCTAGGGTGCGGTGCTCATCCCCGTTTCTAAGCCGAAGAGCCAGCGCTGTCCAAAGACGCTTCCGTGGTCATGTGACCGGCATGACTGAACACCGAGGTGCACGGAACGCTGTTACCTTTCCTGCCGAGGCGGTACCTATTTATCTACTTGCAATTTCTTGCTTTCGAACTGCTAGGTTGGCAGAAGCTGGGACTGAAGACGGGAGCTCATTCTGTCACACAGCACTCGGGTCTCGAACTGCTGACCTGCCGACCTTCCAGTCTGCAGTTCAGCGTCTTAATCACTAAGCTACCGTGGCCCCTTATTTATGTACTAGTCACCTCCAAACAAGATTACATCATCATCATCATTATATTTATATCCCGCCATTTTCCCAATAATCAAGGCGGCTTTACAACATCAAAAACTTGTAAAGTTAAAACATATGAATAGAAATATACAAAAGTTAAAAATATAATTAAATCATCAATACTATTAAATTGTATGAAATATCAGAATTTAAAAAGACAACAATGTAAACAATAATACTAATCCATCATATTCTCACAGGCCCAGACTATCTATCAACAAAGGCCTGCCAGAAAAAAAAGTTTTTGCCTGCCTGCGGAAACATACCAAGGAGAGTGCCACTCTTCCCTTCCTTGAAAGGGAGTTCCAGAGCCTTGGGGCAACCACTGAGAAGGTCCTCTCCTGTGTTCCCACCAGGCGAGCCTGTGATAGTAGCGGGACCACAAGAAGCACCTCCCCTGAAGTCTACAGCACCACCTTCTGGGTCCGCCCCTCTAAGAAGGAATGGAGCCACTGTAAAACAGTGCCTTCAGGTCCCATCCCAGTGAGGTGGCCCAGAAGGATACCATGGTTGCTGGTACTGAAAGCTGCTGAAGTACTGTAATGCACTTCACATGGTGAAAATCAGTTAGATCTCAGGGCATGAGCAGGCTCATAGGGGAGAATACTGTCTTTCAGATAACCTGGACCCAAGCCGTATAGGGCTTTATCATGACCAGCACTTTGAATTGTGCCTGGAAACAGACTGGGAGCCAGTGAAGCAATTTTAGGAGGAGAGTTGTATGCTCCCTGTAGCCAGCCCCAGTCAACAGTCTGGCAGCAGCTCTTTGAACCAGCTGAAGTTTCTGAACACTCTTCAGTAGCAGCCCCACGTAGAGTGCATTACAGTAATCCAAACGGGATGTAACTAAGGCATGTGTCACTGTGGCGAAGTGAGATATCTCAAGGAGTGGGCGCAGCTGCTGCACGAACTTTAACTGTGCAAATGCACTCCTGGTCACTGCTGAAACCCAGGCATCCAGGCTCAGGGCTGAATCCAGAAGTACACCCAAGCTGTGAACCTGTGTCTTCAGGGGGAGTGCAACCCCATGCAGCACAAGCTGTATCCCTATTCCCTGATCTACCTTTCGACTGACCAGGAGCACCTCTGTCTTGTCTTGAATTAAGTGTCAATTTGTTTGCCCTCATCTAGTCCATTACTGCCGACAAACACCGGTTTAGCACCGCAACAGCTTCCTTGGAATTAGATGGAAAGGAAAAGTAGAGTTGGGTGTCATCAGCATACTGGTGTCACCGAACCCCAAAACTCCAGACAACCTCTCCCAGTGGTTTCATGTCTAAGTTAAATAGCATGGAGGACAAAACGGAACCCTGAGGAATTCCACAGGCCAAAGGCCAGGGAGTCGAACAGAAGTCTACAGCACCACCTTCTGGGTCCGCCCCTCTAAGAAGGAATGGAGCCACTGTAAAACAGTGCCTTCAGGTCCCATCCCAGTGAGGTGGCCCAGAAGGCTACCATGGCTGCTGGTACTGAAAGCTGCTGAAGTACTGTAATGCACTTCACATGGTGAAAATCAGTTAGAAGCTTCAACGAGTGCAAAATATGACATCCAGATGCTAGTGCAGGCCAAGAAATCTGTATAGATTACACTAATTTTGTGCCAACTGGTAGTCTATACATTTCCAAGCCCAGTTCAAAGTGCTGTTACTAACATTCAAAGCCTTATATGTTTTGGGACCAGGACAGCCTTCACCAGTATGACCCTGACTGCACGATGAGATCTACTTAGGAGGTCCTCCTTGTAAAATCCGTTAGCCTATCATATGGGACAGGGCCTTCTCTTGGTGGCTCCTCAGTTTTGTAATGACCCCCTGCTGGAGATGTACCTCTCCTCCTCTATTCAGTAATTTAAACAAGACTTAAAGAACAGCTGTCCTCTGGTATTGCCTACATATTATAATTAATGTACACCATGTTAGGAGGGCATGGCCCTAAAAAGCATCTTATAAATCCCCAATAAATAAATAATATCCCAGAGCTAAGGGGCGGAGGAAGGATGTTTTTTTCCAGGGGGCATGCTTGTGGATCAGGAGGTCAAACTTGGTGCCAGGCTGCCAGGATTGCTTGAGTAGTCTGTGATGGGAAACTAGGAGCAAGTGGAGCCCTTCAGGTTCATACAGTCTTGTAAAATATTAACCTTTTAGACTGAGTATTACAAAGGCAAGCACTGCCAAGCTGTGCATTCCCTTAGAGCCATGACTAAATCCTAGTACAAAATAATTAAGACTGAAGTTGGGCTAGTCAAAGGTAGGAGGCTGAGCAAAACCTGAAATGGAGTTCTAGTTTTAGAATACTTCTTAATGTTTTGGTTGCAAGAGAGAGCGGTTTTCCCAATAGCAAAGAGTGGGAATAGGGATGTAGGTGCTGTTTGTACCTAAGCTTTCCTGCCATGGGTGATGAGAACGAAAGTTTGCGGTGTGCAAGATAGGTTTTGTGTGCATGCTTTGGATCTAGGTTCTTAACCTTGATGGATG
The DNA here is from genome assembly GCF_057233095.1 of Heloderma suspectum. Classification (NCBI taxonomy): domain Eukaryota; kingdom Metazoa; phylum Chordata; class Lepidosauria; order Squamata; family Helodermatidae; genus Heloderma; species Heloderma suspectum. The sequence continues at coordinate 253,895,490 of NC_139461.1, forward strand.
CTAATAAGTATTAAGGTGTTTACCAGTGAGTTTCCTAGTACTTCTTGCAGAGTCCTTTTTGTCACCAGGGCTCCAGATAGCCAACTTAATGACTTAGGGCACAATCCTATCCAGATAGGCGGCTGCCTCCAAACTCGGAGGCAACTGCCTATCCAAAGCAAGGCAGGAGAAGCATGGAGGGGATTGTTCCCCCCGCTCTTCTCCTGCCATGCATTTTTGGCTAGACAGCCTATTGCGGCTGTCTAGCCGCAGGAGCATGGAGCCAGGAAGGAGGCTGCTGTACGACACAGAGGATGTGTCGTACCAGCATTTCAGCCCTCCCCACCCCGGAATGCCCCCAGCCATGCCCCTTTTTGGCCACTCCGCGCTCCTCTTGCGAGCGTGGAGGACAAGGCATCGCAGAAGTGGGGGGAGGTCGGTTCTCCAGGAACTGACCTTGGAGCGCAGGCTCCAAGGTTGGTTCCCGGATAACATGGTATCCTTTGGCCGTCTAGCTGCTGTCTAGTGGCCATAGAATTGCTCCCTCCATTGCGTTAACAAGTAGGCAGAGAATGCTCCATCTGCATATTTCTGGAAGTCCCATATCACACAGAAGGCGGGACATCCTCGTGCTATATGTGCTAAAAGAATACAGCCAATGTACGTCTGGTTTATTGCCCTGTATGCCCAAATGTTTGCTTTGCATACCTTACCAGACAAACTGGAGATTCCTAGAGTCAAGGTGCTAGAGATATACTTAAAATGGCAGTGCGCCTGAGCCTCTTTATATCAGGCATCTCTTATTATCTGTTGCATGTAACGTTTTATATGAATATTTATTTTTTTCTCTCTGAAACATTATTTTTGCCAGTGATTAAACTTTTGCTTCTATTTCACAGCATTGGACAGAAACAGTAAATGTTTTGTCTTTTCTCAAATATTACCTTACAGGTATTTAAACATACTGGCCATCTACTGGGTGTTGCTTTCATTCATCATACTGCTGTATGGGTTGCAGTTAATGTTGTGAACTGTGCAAAACTTACATTCATACTGACTGTTTCATGGATTCTTGCTGTTCTAAGAAGATTACTGAGATGATAAAGTCATATATGCTAGAATATCAAAGATGCTTAAGACTCACATGGACCGTTGTGCTCTTTTGAAGAATGACCTGTGTAATAATGAACTCTGGTGCTATGGCACCCTGCAAAGGCTCTATATGAACAAACCACTTCTGAGGACAAAACTACATGTTACAAGAAACACAGACTGCCTCTGAAAATGCCAATCCTGACTTTTCTCTCACCCCAGTGTCTTCGTGTCATTACATTGTGCATATCCCCAACCATGCTCGATGGCATTGGTTGCTGGCAGGGAAATCTACAGCATAAAGACGCCAGGATAAGTTGTACTAGATGTTATAGAGTGGGTGAGGGAACTTGAGACACTGCTGCCATTTTTCATGAACTTTTTAATTCCACTGTGAAGCTGCTTCACTGTCATCACTTACATTTCTATATGCCCAAATATTCCAGCAGTTCCACTGTTGTAAATGACTGCACATAAGTACTACCTATGATCGTATTCCTGATCTATACTCTGCTGCTTCTTTCAGAACCTTTTCAGATTTTAGAAGGTTACAAAAGTCACTCTGGGATAAAACTTTATATTTGAGATTGATTTCTTCTTCAGTGGTTTAACTGACTATTTATTTAAAGCTGCAGGAGAAAAATATAAATTTCTGGAGATAATTTCTTACTTATATTGAAGACTTTGTACTTAATCAAAGATTTTAAGATTGAATTTTTATTGTATATTACTTTCTAGGAAATATCATGCATATACCTCAATGTGAGATGTTAAATCACTACTTTTTAAATGGTGCTTAGATGCTGTGTCACTTTGAGTCTTTTTATGAAGTTAATCGTCCTTTCCACTAAGGAGCAAATATCGCTCCTAGTCCAAAATTTAGTGGGATTAAATGTATTTACTTGGATTTTCTCCCATTGTATTCATAAGGAAGGGTTTCAGGGATCAGACTAAATTTGCATGTAGTCTAGCATTGTATTGTCAACAGCAGTCAGCCTCCGGAAGCTCACAAGCAGATCATGAAGATTATGCTGTCCTGTTGTTTTCCCTGATACCTTTGTACTTAAAGAGGTACTGCCTATGAATATGAAGATTCCATTTAGCTTTCATGGCGATAGCTGTTGACAGGGCTATCTTCAATGAATTTGTCCTAACCCTTTTTAAACCACCTAAGGTAATCACAGTTAAAATCTCCATATTGTCACAGATTAACTGTCAAGCTCTAGCCCAAGGATGGGCAACTTCTGGCTTTCCAGATGTTTTGGCCTACAAACTCCATCAGCCCTAGCCAGAATAGCCAATGGTGTAAGATGATGTGACTTCTAGGCCAACATACCTGGAGGGCCACAAGTTGCCATCCCTGCTCTAACCAACAAAAGAACTAATTCATCTTAGGCAAAATGCTTCTCTTAGCAAAAAGGTATTTTTACTTCAGCATTACAAGTTGCAGAAGAAATTCAAGGTTGAGCTTTGTTAGACTCTGGAATGTTCCAAAACTGGAGAGAGGCTATCAAGCATTGTTAAGGTGGGGTTGATCTCACTCTCTGGGATGGTTTAAAGCTAGCTCTGATTTTAGTTGGGTTTGTTTGTATTGTGGGTTTGTTTTAATGTTTTGTACATCACTTTGGGGCCCCTGTAAGGGCAGAAAGGTGATTTGTGAGTATTTTATTATGAATAATAATAAAGAATGCTTCCATAAACTCACAGATTCAACTTGGCATATGAAAAGCATCACCATAAGACTGTAAAAGTTGTTAATAGACATAAGGAAGGAAACAATCCACCACCATACTCCAACATCTGCTCAGATGTGGTATCTCATCAAAGCCAATTCATGAAATTCATGATTATTCATGAAAATCTGGATAATACCCTGACATGCTTCTCATTCTGTTGTCGTGTAGATCCCACCCATGACTCAGAATGTGTATGTCGAAAGTGATGCTGTATTGAAGGTCTATCCACTTTGCTAGTTTAGGGCAGATGAACATCAGTAAAAGAAAGCAGATAGATCAAAAGAAAATATAGCATGTGTTCTACTATGTACATGAAATCTATTTGGAGTGCAGAACTGTAAACACCATCTGGCTTTCCACTCCAACCACCACTCATCTGTATTGCTCTCCTTTCAAGAACGCTTGTCCTGTAGCAGCCATATGGGGGGTCAGACTAAGTAGCCTCATGCAGTCTCATGCTTCATGTTCTTGCTGAGCTCTTTCTCCCTTGAATATATTGTTGAAAGCTGACGAGACACAGGAATTCCTTATCTTGTCAAAGGTCATACAATTGTATATCTTGTTCTCTGCTGTTCTCTTCTGTTCTCTGCTTATCATGGCTACCCTATAACCCAGTTCTTGTATTATAAACAATGGCGCTAGGAGAAGAAATGTTGAGGACTGCAACCCCATATGGGAGGGAAAGGAGGAGCCGTTTCCTTTGTGTCACAATATCTATAAAAACAATGTGCTAATGTAAATCGGGGCTTCTGGCTCTTTGGAAATGATTCCAGCCTTAAGCCTGCGCGTTAAATAAAGTAAAACTCTTTTTCCTTCACTCCGTGGTCTCTCTGACTCTGAGTTCTGCAACATAAATGGTGCCGTGACTCGGATGTGGCAGGCTCTGAGCCAGACAGGTGGCATTTGCCTGCTCTTAATCGCTGCACCGGGAAGACGAGCTCAGTGCACGCCTCCCTTTCTTGGCGCCACTGACCTTTTTGTTGGGTGAACGGGAGAAAGCCTGCCCTGGGATCGCCCGAATGGCAGCGAGCGGCAAGAGAACCTTGGGAAGCGGAGGAAGGAACTTGAGCCCTGCCTATATCGCAGCTGCAATTGAGTTGAAACCCACACTGGAAGCCTTCAGGAGAAAGGCAAGTATATGGGAAAAAGAGGGCCCCGCCTTTAGGGAGAAAGGCCACTGGGCAGAAAAAAAGAGGGCCCCGCCTTATGAAGAAGGTCAGTGTTGGTATACGTATACAAAAAGAACCTACTCCTTGTGGGTAGAAGGGGGGCCTGATCACACCCCCGAGCAGGCGCCAGTACTCAGCACGGCCAGTACTCAGTAGGAAGCTGGGGAAGCCGCTTTCCGCTCTGGTAAAAAGTGGGAAAAGTAGGTGGCAGGGACATATGAATGAAGTGGTGAAAACTGATGATTGTGTGAGTGGCTACTGCGGTTTCTGACGCATACCGTTGACTGTCCGGGTGCCCAGGCCAGTAGCAAAGTGCGTGGTGTGTAAAATCCTGTTGTGTCGGTCAGTGAGACCCCTTACTCACTGACCAATCCCCTTTCCCTCATTGTGTCGGTCTTCATCTTAGGAGGAAGCTATGGGAGGTGGGGGAAGCAAGACTTGCACCCCCTTGGGATGTATGTTAAAAAAAAATAAAAAATTAAGGGATTCAGAATAGAGGAAGCAGCAAAAAGCTCAAGGCCGAGCTGAAAGAAAAAACAAGAACAAGATCTGAGGCAAGATCAGAAAAATGTTGCAAGACAGCCTGGCTTTTAACGAAGCGTGAGAGTGTGAGGCCGAAGAAGCAGCCATTAGCCTAGTGATTGAGTGGGTGGTGGCAGTGCAGTTGAAGGCACACTTGGAAGAAACTGATTATCTAGACCCATTTCAGTCGGGCTTCAGGCCTGGGCATGGGACAGAAACGGCCTTGGTCGCCTTGGTGGATGATATGAGGAGGGCTCTGGATAGGGGTGAATGCTCCTTCCTTGTTCTCCTCGACCTCTCAGCGGCTTTTGATACCATTGACCACGGTTTCCTCCTGGACCGCCTGGAGGGGTTGGGCATTGGAAACACTGTATTGCGGTGGTTCCGGTCCTTCCTCTCCGGCAGGTACCAGAGGGTAGCACTGGGAGAGGAGGTTTCGGACCCGTGGCCACTTACTTGTGGGGTGCCACAGGGTTCCATCCTCTCCCCGATGCTATTTAACATCTATGTGAAGCCACTGGGGGCTATCATCAGGAGGTTTGGGGTGCAGTGTCATCAATATGCAGATGACACGCAGCTCTACCTCTCATTCAAATCTTCACCAAGGTTGGCCGTAGAATCCCTGTCCAAATGTCTGGAGACGGTGAGTGGCTGGATGGGGAGGAATAAGCTGAAGCTGAACCCTGACAAGACCGAGGTACTTTTGGTGGGAGACAAGAGGAGGCTGGGGGATGTTGACCTGGTGTTGAATGGGGTACGGCTACCCTTGAAAGACCAGGTCCGCAGCCTGGGGGTCATTTTGGACTCCCAGCTGTCCATGGAGGCTCAGGTGTCAGCTGTGAGCCGGACAGCGCTGTATCAACTCCATCTGATACGGCGGCTGCGCCCCTTCCTTCCCGACCATCTGCTCCCATCGGTAGTACATGCCCTGGTCTCCTCTCGTTTAGACTACTGTAATGCGCTCTACGTGGGGTTACCCTTGAAGACAGTTCGGAAACTGCAGCTGGTACAGAACGCGGCGGCTCGCCTGATTAAAGGCAGCCGCCGGCGAGATCACATCACTCCAGTGCTGAAGGAGTTGCACTGGTTACCAGTTGTTTTCCGGGCCAAATTCAAGGTGTTGGTTTTGACCTTTAAAACCCTATATGGTTCCGGCCCAGCCTATCTTAAGGAGCGCCTCCAGCAACACCAGACAGGCCGCTTAACAAGATCAGCCTCGGATGGCCTTCTCTCTGTCCCATCAGCCAGGACAGCTAGACTGGTGGGGACGAGGGAGAGGGCCTTCTCTGTGGTGGCCCCCACTCTGTGGAACTCCCTCCCTAGGGAACTCCGTCATGCCCCCTCTTTAATGAGCTTCCGTCGTGCATTAAAAACGTGGTTGTTCAGGCAGGCATTTGGGGTGGGTTAGGGTATTTAAAAAAAAAAAAAATGGTAAAATTTTATTGTTTTAAATTGTTTTATGGTAGGTTGTACATCGCCCAGAGTGGCTGGGTGACCAGTCAGATGGGCGATTAATAAATTTAATAAATAAATAAATAAATAGTGCGCCGAGAGGGGGGGGCAGGAGAATTGCCCACAACGTTCTGAGTTGTACAACATCATCACCTCGCCTACTTGAGATGAAATCCCTAAGAAATAGAAACTGAAAATGAAGACCCAGAAGATGAAGGCGCAAAATTAAATAAAGGTGAAGAATCAGCCCCCAGGGCACAGGCTAGACCCCTCTTCGAGTGGAAAGTGTGCCATAAGACGGTCCCAAGGCAGAATGAAGCAGAAAGACCATGTTGAAGATCTCTGTCAAGGTAACCGTGTTTAGCTTTGAACTGTGTTAAAATTGCATAGAGCCTGTAGCTACTGACCATCGGCTATATGATTTCTGAAGAGCATAACCATTAAGCTTTTGCCGTGGGATTCCCTGCAATGAAGAAATCTCACTGATTTGAGTGTCCAATGTTAAACTGCCTGAGTGTGTGTGCTGAAGAGACCGAGAAACCAGACAGCATGTTCCTGGCCAAGCCAAAATCATGCTACTACCATGCTCCTGGAAGCTGCAATAAACTGTGTAAGCTGGGAGACCCAACCTGATTGAGAAGAAAAGAAGATATTGAAGTAACTGTCTTGAAAAACAGTGAAATCTGTGTAGCTGGCTGGCTGACGCTGTCAGTGATGTTACAACTTTAAATTAAGACTGTTTTCCTGTTTGAGACCCCAGCGAAGAAAGCTGACCTGAGTTATTTGTTGCCCGTGCCAAAGCAAAGATTTGGCTGCCCTGTACCTCATCGTGTCCTGTTTTGAGCTTGGGATTTACAAATACAAACAAACTGAGAAGCTTGCCTTTGAAGTCCTGCAAATCACCCCACCGCCTCCCCGAAGAAAATTAATGGCTGCCTGAAAAATGCAAATATAAGGCGATGCCCATCATCCCCAGCATCCTGAGTTTCAGCACTTTGCTTTCGTGTACCAGGTTAAAAGAGAGAAAAAAAGAGTAAGTTTTTAAAATGTCAGAGTCTGTATGAGCTTATCTCCGTCCACGTTCTCAGAGCAGAGCAAGGGGGAGTCACCCAACTCCCTAGCTGGTCTGGCCTTGGCAGGCAGGGAGGCTAGAAAAGATGTCTGTGAGAACCTGACAGAAGTAGAGTAAGATTTACAGAAAAGTTGCCCAAGTTAAAGCGTCACGGCTAGAAAGCTGAGCTGTGCCGCTCTGTTTAGACAGAGGCCTTGCTAAAAAGTTAAAGGCCCTTGTCTGTCAGAAGGGGTGTAGGGCCACACTTTCCCTTCTTAAATTGATGCAAAAGTAGAGAGCCTTTGCTGGAAACATCTCATCTTCATTGCCCAGAGCCTTCTCTGTTTGCCTCCATCATCATCTGGGCTTTTTAGAGACACTCTGCACATGGACTAAAATTTTAAATTGTCAAAGACTTGCCATAGACAGTGGTGTGAAGCTTTTCATAAACTTGAACTCTCATTGCTGTAGACCATATATCTGTGTTTGTAGTCAGCTCAGTGTACAGCAGGCTGAGTTTGATCTATGACTTTTAGATTTCCTTCTGCTAAAACTCATGCAGCATAGAGTTGCCGATGCAAAAATGGTGACCTAGAACTCTTTGAGTGTGTAAGTATGCCCATCCCTTAATTTTGATGGGCCCTGAGCTTTCAGCCAGAAGAGCAGTATGATTGCTGGATCTGCTCCATCATGCCTTACCATGCAAAAAGTGTTTTCCATTCATTGTGTTAAATTGCAGAAAAAGTTTGTTGTGTATATTTTATGATTTCTTAGATATCATAAAATATATGTGATATTTGCAGATTAGTGTTAGTTGCAACTCCAAATGATACTGAGTGTGGTTCTCAATTGTTGACAAGAGAAAGACAGAGACAAGTAAAAAAAGACAGAGAAATAGAAAAAGTGGCAGACAGATAGAGAAGGGGAAAAAAAAGAAGAAAGAAGAGGCAAGAAACAAAGAGAAAGAACATTTGTAGAGAAGAAGCGTGGCCATATTTGCCCCCAGGATGAATTAGAAGCAGCTGATTGTGCCTGGAGCTTATTACCTGGGATAAAGTAGCCACAATAATGTAATAGTTCTTTAAGATGAAGAAAATGTAACTAGAAGGAGAAGAAGAGCCTATCCCAAATGTGTGTCATTGGGACTAGTGTAAGGCAGAAAGGTTTAAGTAAGTGAGTTTAACTTGAAAAAAGACAAAGAGACAAGGCTGGTGCATAGAGAAGAAAGTTTTATGTAAAAAGTTTGAAACATGATCTGCAATACAGGCAGATCAGCAAGAAAAAGAAAGCAAAAGAAAGAGAGATTTCTGTTCCCATACTAATAAATGAAAGTGTTATCAAGCACTTTGGGAAGCGAAGTCTGTTTACAGAAAGCCGTGCCTGAGAACCAAACACTTCTAGCCTATGCTGAAAATGCTTGCTAGTGTTGTGCTGCCTCATGGGTAACATGGATGGTATAAGACCCGTTTAGCCCAATAGTTCGTGGTTCAGAAATGCTGTCTGATCCAACCATTAAGTATGCCTGTGTGCTGTAAGTTACCCAATAAAGTCTCCTTGTAAGTAAACCCCCCCTGCTGGAATCCCAAAACACAAGCGGGGCTAGAGCGCCTCACCCAGTATCAAACCCTGCTGTTAGAAGCCATGAAGGCAGGTATAAAGAAGTCAGTTAATATAACCAAAGTGTCTAAAGTGCTGCAAGGTGCCACCGGGGCCCGAGAGCGTACTTGGAGCGTCTTTTAAATGCCTATCGCCAGTATGCCCCCCTCGACCCAGAGGCCCAAGAAGACGTGGGCGAAGAAAAGAAGAAGACCCGGCAGAGGCAAAAGATTCTTAAAAAAGAACCAGTGTGCCCAGTGCAGACAAGATGGACATTGGTGGCATGAATGCCCAAATAAAATGAATCAAATACACAAAGGAGAAAACCAAAGGAGCCAGAATGGGTGAGAGAGAAGACAGCTTGAGAGGGGCCGTGACATTGACTTCATAATTGATACTGGAGTGGCATCAAGAGCAAGCAAACGTTAGCCTTAAACAAGTCCAAACACTGGGCAAAGTTCTTCAAGCCCAGCGTCGCTTTGTCTTAGAAAATAAGCCCCAATTCCCATCACAGAAGTTCATCCTTTCCAACTAAGAGTTAAAGTATGAGTTAAAGAAGGAAAAAATAACCCTTTAACTCCCAGGTGGAGAAGACCAAAAACTGTCATACTTTCCACCCCCGCAGCTGTAAAAGCAGCTGGAGTTAAACCCTAGATACATTGGACATGAGTCAAGAGAGCGAGAGGGGAAGAATGGACTATGAACAAAAATCCTAAAAATCCTTTGAAAGGATTTCTTTCCTTTTCAAAAATCCTTTAAAAATTATTCTGAAAAAGCAGTAAGAAGACTCAGGCTAGACCTTACTGTGGGCACACCTGGAGATTGTCCACTCTGCATATGTTCAGACCTGCAACTGGAGAATTGAAGAAGGGGACTAGACCCTACTGCAGCTAGCCAGGTGAATAGCTGCCCAGCGTACGGTCAGATCCCAAAAAAGATTAAAGAAGACTAAATATACGTGTTGTAGTGTTAGTAGTGTTGCATTGTGTTTCCTTAATAAGGTGTGAAAAAGGGGGGTCTGCCCCTAGAAGGGAAAGTATGTCCCAGCAATTCACTAATAATTACTGGCTTCACCTGGCTAACATCACTAAAGTAAAGCATTTTTGTTTGCCAAGAGTTATACCTGCAAACAGGTTTTTTTTATCTTTTTCTCCTCCATCATTTAATTTGACTAATAATAGTAATGATGTAGATGTTCAAATCAATAATTTGCATGCATAATATAGTGGCTGACATAACAATGGGACAAAACAATTGGCTAAATTGGTTAACCCCTTGGCTTCCAGATCTTAGCTGGCTTAAGGCATTGTTCATCCTAATTCTACCAGTGTTGTTCATAGAGATACTGTTATGCCTTTGCATTCCTTGTCTTATGTGCTGTTTAACCAATCTGTTTTATGTCTTGGCTAGTAAAACTGCCGCCTGCTACGCTCTAATAGCTCAACAAGATATTAAGTAAGAAAGTTGCTATAAGAGTCCTGTGTTATGCTTCGCAAACCAGAATGTCTATTTGTGTAATCAAATGCTATGATTGTAATGAAATTATGCATTTAAGGGGGGAATGTAGCAGCTATATCGGGGGTCAGACTAAGTAGCCTCATGCAGTCTCATGCTTCATGTTCTTGCTGAGCTCTTTCTCCCTTGAATATATTGTTGAAAGCTGACGAGACACAGGAATTCTTTATCTTGTCAAAGGTCATACAATTGTATATCTTGTTCTCTGCTGTTCTCTTCTGTTCTCTGCTTATCATGGCTACCCTATAACCCAGTTCTTGTATTATAAACAATGGCGCTAGGAGAAGAAATGTTGAGGACTGCAACCCCATATGGGAGGAAAAGGAGGAGCCGTTTCCTTTGTATCACAATATCTATAAAAACAATGTGCTAATGTAAATCAGGGCTTCTGGCTCTTTGGAAATGATTCCAGCCTTAAGCCCGCGCGTTAAATAAAGTAAAACTCTTTTTCCTTCACTCCGTGGTCTCTCTGACTCTGAGTTCTGCAACAGTCCTACTCAGCTGCAGCCTGGCACACCCAATAATAGTTGGACGAGGGAAAATTGTGATTTCCCTCAACGGGACTAACTAGTCTGCCTTGCTCATGCATAAAAGCGCCACAGTGCTATACCTCCCAGTCAGAATGGTGATTTACTTCAATGGGACTTGCCGCCTTCCTGAAGGTGGGGGGGATAGTGGCTTCCTCCTCCCCAGCCCAATTTTTTAATGAGACACAGCAGAGTGTGGAGCTGCTACTTCACTCCCTGCTGCCTCTTGTTTGCTTTCTCCCTCCCTGGCTCGCAGATTGCTCCAGAAAGGCAGGCTGCTTGTTGTGAATGGGCGAAGAGGCTGCAGTGGGAAATGGGAAAGGAAGCCTCCAGAAGCCCATACTGCTAATGGGATAAAAGGGGAATGGGAGAGGAAGGACAATCCCACACCTTGACCATGTCACTGCTAGGTCACAGCCACATCACAGAGGCACACACAGGATTTAATGCAGGGGAGGGGGGGCCCTGACAGCAATGGGGCCCACTTGGGAGCCACTTTAACTTTAAAAAAATCGAGTAAAGGGGGTTTCCAAAAATTTCTTTTCAGGACGGAAGCTGCTGGATGGCTGCGGACTGGAGACGATGTCATGTGACATGAACAACCTCAAAGTTCTCCCACTTGACTGTGAAGATGGCCCCATGGTGAAATTCTCACACCTCGGAGCAGGGTTTTCCTTGAGAATGAAACTGTCATAATGGCTGAGGAAAATTTGCAGGATTGGGAATTCAGTCAGATGAATAAGCTTTTCCACAGCATTCGTTAGTGAGAAATCTCTGTGATTTGTTTGATGCAGTACAAAATGTCTTTGCTTTAAATTTAAGCCTTAAATGAAAGCAACTACTTTTTAGAAAACTGTTAGCTTTCTGTTATTAGGCATAGAAAGGTTAAATAGTAAGGGACATTGTGAACATCTAGCTATGAGAAAGTTTAGGAATTAAAACATTAACAAGGAGGCGTATATCTCTTGGTCACAGGGTTTTTCCCCCCACAAAGTTTCACAGTTCTTTATCCTAGGTATTAAGATAGAATATAATTATTATGTAATACCGTGAATGCTATGAACCAGGGCACTAAGATCAGAGACTACAAAAATAGATCACAAATTACTGAAGCGACTTTATAAGCAAGACTAGCAGTGTAAACTTAACTTGGAAAGAGAAATAACGCTGAAGGGGGAACCAGAAGGCTCAACTTATCAAAAGCAGTCTGGATACTACGGTATATCTTCAAAAAGAAAATGTAGGACAAATATTTATTTAATACATTTATATACCACCTTTATGCCAATTCAGTTAAAGTGGTTTACAAATTAAAATACTGGCATACAATATGGTGTACGTAATACCAGTGATAGGGTTTTCCCGAAAAATTTGAATTGGACAATTTTCCTATGCAATTTAGGCTAATTTGCATAGGGCTGTTGGCATCTGAAACATTTCAGTTTGTATCGGGGGGGAAAATCAGTTTGTGTCAGAAAATCACTACAGTGTGATCTAATTTGGCATGTTCATTTTATTTGTATTTAGAAAACAACAAAGGTAAGATATATCTCATGTTATTTTTTTGTCCCAATATAACCCATGTTATTTTTTGTAGTCCCAATACACCGCAAGTATTTGACCTGAAACATTTGAGGAAAATTTTAAAGCACACTTAATGTGATTTAAATGTTACATTATGTAGATTTTAAAAATAGGAACACTTCTAGATATTTAAAGAAAATAGCATGTACTTCCCTTACATTGTTTAAATGTAAGAAAAAACAAAGGTACTGAAAACTAGACACTAATTCAGCCTTCCCCAACCTGGTGCTCACCAGATATGTCTGACTCCAACTCCCAGTATCTTCCAGTCACTCTTCTCTAGAGGGCACCGGGGGAGGGGGGAGTCCTCATGACAACGGAATGAGAAGCGTGTTGGAATATTATCTGGATTTTCATGGAATTGGCTTTGGTCCTGGAGGGACACATGAAGCAAGAAAAGCCAAGTGTACTGTGCCTTAAAATCTGCTTTTCATAGGGATGTCAGAGAATTCCATCACGGATCTCGGGGAGGCCGAACGCCAGCTCATTCGGCCTCCCGAAATCGGTGGCGGAACGGTCTGCCACACCCCCCCGCACCCCCCCCCCCGGGACGAGACTTACCTGGGGCGGATCATCCTGGTGGCGGCGGCTCCGGCGGCGGCGGCAGCCGGTCTTCCGACCGGCTGCCACCACCGCCATTTCCAGTTAAAAAAAAAAGTGATAGGCTATGTAAAGATTTATGTAGCCTATCACAGCTAAGTTTTTTTTAAAAAATGTGATAGGCTACGTAAATGTTTACGTAGCCTATCACGGCTGACTTAAAACAACAACAACGCATGTACGCAAATAGCGGTGGCCACAGCCGCCATTTGCGTTCCTTATTTTGGCACGTCTAAGTCTATGTCAAGATTTATGTAGACTAAGACGGTGAAAATAAGGAACACAGATGGTGGCAGCCGTGGCCGCCGCCATTTGCATATGCGCTTTTTTTTTTTTTTAAGTCAGCCGTGATAGGCTATGTAAACATTTACGTAGCCTATCACGGCTGACTGCAGGGACGCAAATGGCGGCGGCTATGGCCGTCGCCATTTGCGTCCCTGCTAGCCAGCGGCCGGATGTCCGGCTGCTGGTGGAGCCGGCTGGCGGCTCCGCAGAATCCCTGCGGAGCACAGCTGGCCGGCCAGGATTCCGGGGGGGGGAGGGACGGAGTGCCTCCCCCCCCCACCATCAACATAATCCGCGAAAGGTAAGTGCCTTTCGTACATCCCTAGCTTTTCATGGATCACACAGCACTTGAAAGCAACATACTTCCAGGTTGGGTGGGAGGAGTAGAACTGAACATCATCAACCTGGCAGATGCTACTCAACCAATGAGAGAGGCTTATTTCCCACCCCTGTCCAGGCTCCCTGCCCTCCCCCCCAACTACCATGTTGTTATCCTCGACTGCATCTGAAGGCTCCCCATGAGAACACCAACGTAACTTTGCCCCATTCCAGCCAACAGGGAGTTACAGCTCCCATCCCCTTTCTCCCTTTCTAGAGAGTGAATACAGGGATCTAGCTGCTTCACCCATTGACAGTCTGCAGCCTGTGTTGCCTAGTCATAAAACCCCAGTTGCTCACCTCCAGGGAGTAAATACAGCAATCTAGCTATTTCACCCATTCTCTGTCTGCAGCCTCTGTTGCCTGCTTTACACCCATTGAGAATCTGTAGCATCTTTTTCCCACTGAGAAAATCTGAGCAGCGCTGTTTCAAGTACCAGCTATCCAGCAAGAGGCGGCAGCCAGGGGTGGAAGTCTACAGCCTCGGTATTTCACTGTATCAATAGGACAATACAGTGAAAACTAAAGAATGGAGGAGAGGAGGTACCAGCAGGGGCGGCAGTGGCAGCAGCAAAGCAGTGCCCATTGAGAATAACAGGCTCGCTTCCCTCTGCAGCCCTCGTTTCCGTGCTCCGTGATATGCAAGACAACCAATTACTTCCCCAATGTGGCGCCCTCGAAAAAAAGTGATATAGAGCAAATTAAATTAAAAATTAAACCGGGGCAATCAGCTGTTCCCTTACTTTTGACTAGGGATGCTGAACTTGTGTTTTCCCTTTGGCAGGAGTTCTGCTCTTTGCTCAAGTGCACATAAGGGCAATGAGTTCCCCAAAGCCCCATGGCCTCCGTTCCACAAAGCAGGAATGCAGTGGGAAAATAAAAAGAAAAGCAGCAGCCCACCTACAGTGATGCAACAGCAGACACACACACACCCCCAACACACACATAAGAAGCCGCATTTATTTTGGGGATATGGGATACACTGCATTGGAAGCAGGCAGAAGCAGGTTTAAAGGGAAAATGCAACACAAAACACTTCAAAAAGCTCTGGATTTCAGGCTGGAAACGATGGCTTTGCTGCAGAATGGCCACAACATCGTGTGTCCCTAATGACTTCAAGACAGAGCAGCATCAGAGAAAACCTCCCATGTGGATGGGCCCCAGGTTGGGGAAGGCTACACTAATTTTAGCAACCCAAGAACTGTGCATGATATGCCATCAACCACACATCTATTTCAACAGAGTTCAACTCTTACAACGTTGCTGGGACACATTCAGTTTCACTGTCATTACTTATTCTATTTCATTCTGAGATGTATATGCATTCTCTCAAATTCTTGCTCTTCATAATCACCTTAAATTGTATTTTAATTACATGTATGTACTTGCTCTGGATAATCACCCGGAAAACATTAATTACAGCATTGAAACTGCCAAGCTTGCCTGGTACTGTATTTGCAATCGGCATCAATTCATTGTTACTAATGAACTTACAAAACAATATTTTCTGAAGAAAAAGCACTGGAAAATGTTCCATTTTGAAGAATTTCCCACCCCACATCACACTGCATACTACAGAAGGCATGGGGAGGGAGCAGGAAAAGAAGCAAATTTAGATATCAGTTCTTACAAATCTAATTCTACAATGCCGAGGTGGAATAGCCACTGAAGGACAAAGCGCTGAGAGGAGAGGAGACTGCAGTCCAGATCTGCAACTCCTCACCCCCACTCCCAGCTGCTGTTAGCTTTAAAAAGGGAAGGAGAATCCAAGCAAGAAGTGTTTAATCTCATGTTTCATTTGACCATAAAGGGCCCCTAAGAAACTTGTCTTTTTAAAAGCCCACTTTAAACGGTCCAGTAGAGAGCACAACTCTCCTGGCCTTCTAAAATTCAAGCTTGGCACTTGGGGACAACTTAACTGACCTCCTCTCAAGGGTTCTCAGTGGTATTTGTCTACAGTTACTGAAACTAAAGGCACTTCTGGTACTCAAGGTACAGAAATTTAAGTATTAAGGACACCTCGTACAAATACAGATATTTCAAAACCACTCCGTAAGGCCCAAATTGTGCCACAGGGCCAAACTGAAAGAGATCACCACAACTTTATGAGCAGCAGGGATCCCTTACATCCAGGGATTATGAGGTATAACTGAATTTAAAATTTCATGCAATACTATAACCTATAACATGTTGGTGAATGAGAGACAGAAAAGTTTCGGGGAGAAATTCTTCCCCATCCCTACCTGAAACCTGGAGAGCCGCTGCCAGTCAGTGTCAACGATACTGGGCTAGATGGACCAATGGTCTGAGCCAGTATAAGGCAGCTTCCTATGTTCCTACGTTAACAAGAACATAAAATTTAAATAAATATATGAGGAATTACTGAAAGTAAAGAAATTATTACAATTAAGGGGAACAATAAGTGCTCAGAAAAAAGTATGATATAGTAGACAGCAATTTTTTTGAGAAGGGTGATAAACCAGATTGTCGGCTTATGAGAGGCCTGCTTTTCCGACACCCTCAGGCAACTCAACAATACACAAAGAACAGTTAACTATTTATTGCAGCAGATCAGGTTACATACACCAGCTTCTCTTATCTCATGGTAAAGCTTACAGTGTTTATAGAACCCAATAAATCAGATAGCTTAGATGCTATCAGCATATTCCTTTGTTCAGGAGAAAGTTCCACACAGTGTCATAAACATTCAAATTCAGCAATAAATTCCAAAATCAACAGTGTATGATTCCAGGCAGGCAAGAGTTCACAATAAATCCAGGCACGAAAGTATTTCAGGCAATTTGTTCTCAGCAAAAGCTCTTCAGCCTATGCACCAGCTTAAATACAGGGGAGGGGCTGCTAAAGGCTCTCTTCTGAGAATCTATCTCGATGGAAATCTGGCTCAAAAGCGAGCACTATGTCAAATTGGTTGTCTCTGTTCTGCCCTTTTCAACTGATGCCTCAACTTGGGTGACACCCCTGAAGCCCCCTCCCCTGTAGATTCTATATCCTGAACGGTTCTCACATCCCCAGGCTGTAAATCAGGGGCCATTCATTCAAGGCTGTATCTTACAGCTGTGACTGATAGGGAGTATCCTCCTCATTTGGCTTGTAATCATATGGGAAGCCAGGCAGACCTCTCCCAAACTCTGCACTTTTCATGACTGAACTGGGTTCCCAATCATCCTACTCTAATTCAGAATCAGACTCTGGCTCCAAAGCTGTAGCATGCGCAGAGGTGTTGAGGCTAAGCCCAACAGTTTACTATTTAAAAAAGAAGTATAAGAAGAAATGATTCCTTTTAGTCAAAAGAGTAACAGAAAATGTGTTGCAAGAGAAGAAGAGTTTAAGAAATATTTTATGAAACTACTCTTAAAAAAAAAAAAGCCCTAAAGAACATGAGACCAGGATACCTGAGTCTTACCCTTACCAACCTACCTGATCACTGAGGTCATCGGAGGGCATGCCCCTGGTGGTTCCACATGGACCAATGCCCTGACTAGAGTCCACCCAGAGAACAGCCTTCAGTGAGGTGGCTCCCATCCTGTGGAACATTTTGCCAACACTGGGTTGTTTTTGGCACCTCCAGAAAAAGGCTCTTTTCCAGGAAGCCTCCCTTGGTTAACCAGCCTTGGTTTTATTGGCACTCTGTTTTTTAAAGAATAATTTTAATATCATGTTTCATACTTTGTATCTTTTGTTCATTTTATCTCTGGTTGTTCAATGCTCCGGAATCTGTTCAGATGTGAAGCATTATACAAATGCTGTAAATAATAAATGCATACATAAATAATCCTAGAGTAGAGTCCATTTCTTCAACATTTAAAGTTACCTAAATTATTAGAAGAGAATAAAGAAATGTTGGAGAAATCAATACAAGAAGAAGTAAAAAAAAAGTTATATTAAACACTAAGGTGGAGAAATCACTTGGTTTAGATGGATTTCTTTGTGAATTTTATAAAACAGTTTTGGAGGAGATCTTAAAACCATTAACAAAAGTAATTAATGCTATTTTGGACATAGGAAATATACCAAATACCTGGAATGAGACAAAGATAGTGATTATTCCAAAAGCAAATAAAGCCCTATATTTAGTAACTTTGTATCACCCTATGTCATTGCTAAACTGTGATTATAAAATCTTTGCTGCAGGTTTAACAGGCAGGTGAGATTTAGTTATGCATAAAGTAATTCACACTGGCAAGGGTTTATTTATTAAAAACAGGAGAATGAGTTATAATATGTGTAAAATGATTAATCTGATAGATCATATAATGGAAAAAATAAGGCTAGAATAAGTTGTAGATGCAGA
Organism: Heloderma suspectum; assembly: GCF_057233095.1. Classification (NCBI taxonomy): domain Eukaryota; kingdom Metazoa; phylum Chordata; class Lepidosauria; order Squamata; family Helodermatidae; genus Heloderma; species Heloderma suspectum. Next base: position 253,913,288 of record NC_139461.1, read on the forward strand.
GAAAGCTTTTGATAGGGTAGTGTGTCCCTACTTATTTCAGGTTTTGCAGTACTACAGATTTGGACTAAAATTTAGGACAAATAGTATTTACAGATTCCCACATGCAAAAGTATTAGTTATTGATTTATTATCCCCACAATTTTAGCTGTCAAGAGGAACTAGAAAGGATATCCCTTATCCCCATATTTATTTAGGGTGCAATCCTATCTAGATAGGTGGCTGCATCCGAACTCAGAGGCGACTGCCTATCCAAAGCAAGGCAGGAGAAGCCACGGGGGGATTGTTCCTTCCATGCCTCTCCCACCCTACTTTTTCTGCTAGACAGCCATTTTTAGGTGTCTAGCCCGGGGGGCCAAGCAGGAAAGAAGGCTGCTGTATGACACATGGGATGTGTCATACAGGCAGATCCACTCTCCCTGCCCCAGAATGCCCCCAGCCCCGCTCCTTTTCAGCTGCTCCGTGCTCCTCTTCCGAGTGTGGAGGATGGGGCTTCTCCATGCTGCCTCCGAGGCAGCGCGGATGTGGGAGGTGGTCGGTTTTCCGGGAACCAACCTCAGCGTGCAGGCTCCGAGGTCAGTTCCCAGAATACAGCATATCCTATGGCTGTCTAGCCACTGTCTAACAGCCATAGGATTGCTCCCTCCATTTATATTTAGAGCCATTTTTAACTGCATTACGGACCAACCCTAAGATAAAAGGAAAAAGGATGGGAGATCAAGAAATTAAGATCTGTGCATATGCAGATGATACTGTCCTGATTAATATAGGACTGGAAAATACTTCCACTGAATTTTTAAACATTGTAGAGGAATTTACTAAAATAGGCTACAAAATTAACATTACTAAATCAGAGTTGTTCACGTTTTCTTTTGTAGAACAGGAATTAATAATAATGAAAAATAAGACACAATTTAAGGATAAAATGCCAGCAAAATATTTGGGGAGTGGGTTTTCCATCACAAATGAACAGTTACAAGTACTAAATTATGATGTATTGGAAAATAAAATAATAGATGAATTGGATCGATGGAAACACCTTAAACTATCTTTTCCAGGAAGAAAGGAAGCAATAAGGATGGATGTTCCCCCTAAAAAAATAATCTTATTACAAAATATTCCTATAGCAATAACAGAATCAAGAATGAATTATTGATAGCGTGTGATTAATAAATTTGTGTGTGAGAATAAAAATCCTTGAATAAAGTTTAAAACAATGATCATTAACAGAAAAGGGGGCCTTTTGTTACCAAATTGGAAGATATATTTTCAAATGAATTGTTTAATGTGAATTATGGACTGATATCATGAAATTAAAGAAGGATATATAGATAATTTAGAACAAAGTTTTGTTAAAATGCCATGAAGAGCACTGCTTTGGATGAATCCAAAGGAGAGAAATTTATTAAGGAAATTAGTTGTATTATCACAATTTTACTGACTGTTTGGGATAAACAAAGGGCCTACTTATGTCCTTCAAAATCACCATTGGAACCAGTCTTATTTGATCCACAATTTAATAAAAATTGGGTAATTGGTAATGTTATAAAATGGCAAAAATATGCGGTTGATAAATTTTTTTATTGGCTTGCTCACCTTTAGACCAGTTACAGAAAAAAATGTTGAATACAAGACTGGTATTGTTTGAATACTTTCAAATTGGAAATTATTTAAATAGCTGGTTAAGAAATCAGGAAGGAGCATTAAGACAATTAAATACATTTGAAAACATAATGTGGCACAAACCAAAAAAGATGCTAACCCAAATCTACCAAATTATAATGCATATTGAAGAACATAAAACCACATTCATTCAAAGTTGGGAGAAAATTCTTGGAGAAAGAACATCAGATGAAATGTGAAAACGTATTTGGAATAATTTAAATAGATATACAGCCTCTACATCTTTAACAGAAAATGCAGTTAAACTTCTGAGTCTATGGTTCATAACTCCTTTACAGTTATTTATGATCTATGAAAATCGTAAGGATATTTGTTGGAAGTGTGGAAATGGAAGAGAAGAATTAATGTAATGTTGGTGGGAAGTCGATTCTGGAAATAAATTATTTTTAACATTAGTAATATTCTGCAATATACTATACCTTTTGATCCTAGAATTTGCTTATTAACTTATCTGAAAGATGCCATACAAAACAACAAAGAAAATCCAGTCTTTTATATGACATTAGTAGCACACCATCTTTATCCCAAGTACTGGAAAAGAAAAGAAATACCTCAACTAAAAGAGTGGTACAGTGATGAGAAAAAGTTTATGAACCCTAATGCTAATTACAGAAATTCCATAGTTTTACCATGATAGCCTTCATGGATCAATACCAGTCCTTTTCTAAATAACCAATAGGGTTTATACTAACCAATTCCATGTCTTGTGAAATAAAACTATGTATAAATTAGGCAAACAATGAGTACTTCGGAGTCAGGGTATGTGCAAAAGGAAGTGAACCCCTGGTTGCATCAGCTCAATTAAAAGAAATAATTAGAATCAGGTGTTTAAGTAATTAGGGAGTTCTTAAGTAATTAGGGAGGTCCCAACCGATAGAAGTATCAGAAACTTTGTGAGTTTGGTCTTCACCATACGGTTGTGTGGAAACACTTCATGCCACGATCAAAAGATATCTGTGAGGACCTCAGTAAAGCACTTATTGCTGCTCATCAGTCTTGAAAAGGTTATAAAACCATTTCTAAAGATTTGGGGCTCCACCAATCCACTGTCAGACAGGCAGTCTACAAATGGAGAAGATTCAAGACCACAGTCAATCTACCCAGGAGCGGTCATCCTATCAAAATCTCTCCAAGAACAAACCGGGGCATCATCCAGGAAGTCAAAAAGAACCCCAGAGTAATATCCAAGGATCTGCAGGCCACTCTCATCTTGGCTGATGTGAGTGTTCATGACTCAACTATCAGAAAAAGACTGAACAAGAATGGTGTTCATGGGAGGATAGCTAGGAGGAAACCACTGCTCTCTCAAAAGAACATTGTTGCCCTTCTGAAGTTTGCTAAAGATCACATAGATTATCCCCAAGACTTCTGGAACAATCTGTTGGGTCCTGCCAGCTGACTGCATCTGGTGGCGATAAATCACTGGCTGATAACACACCAGCTGAAGTCTGGTGTGTGACACAAAGTTGTTCTTCAGCAGTCTTGCCCCAGCCTGCCCTCCACTTTTAAAGGCCACGACTTGAGGCAGCTGCTTCCAATCAGTTCTCCTGCCTCTGAGATCCTCTCTGTCTTACATGGACAGAGGTTTGCCTATGCTGCTCCCAGACATGATGCAGCTGCCTTCGCTCTGTGAGGGTCAGTGGCATTTTTCCGTCCGAATCCTCTGGGGGGACTGCAGCTGGGCATGGAACATCCACAGGGGGTGAAGCGGCTTGGGCTCCTTCTGTGCTGGTCCTGTCCCCTGGGTCTGGAGCCTCCCATTCCCCTTCATCTTTGGAGGAATCCAAGGGAGGCATGACACAATCTTCTCTGGACAGACGAGTCAAAGGTAGAACTTTTTGGCCTCAATAAGAAACATTATGTTTGGCAAAAAACAAACACTGAGTTTGAACAGAAGAATATCAACCCAACCGTCATGTATGGTGGTGGGAATGTGATGGTTTGGGCCTGCTTTGCTGCCTGAGGAACTTGGATGGCATTGACACAACCATGAATTCTGCAGTGTATCAGAATATTCTAGAGCAGAATGTCAGGCTATTTGTCCATAAGCTGAAGCTGAACCGAAAGTGGGTCATGCAACAAGACAATGATCCTATACAAGCAGATCTACAAAAGAATGGCTGCAGAAGAAGAAATTCCATGTTTTAGAATGGCCTAAGGCATCTCTACACCTCCAGTTTATTTGCACATTCATGATTGTCCACTCACTGAATTGTGTGGGTCCATTACATGATGTCATCATCTGCCAGTCATTATCTCAACCATTTCCACCCACCTATCGTGTTTTTCTCGAATGAAAAAAAATTGGTATTTTTCCAAATATACACAAATGGAGCACCACGACCATGCACTTCTCCCTTAGCACGAATGAACTGCTGTGTGTTGGCGGCTGTGGGCAGTTGTTTTGGGTTGTTGGAGGTGCGGTCATGATGGCTAAGGCGATGACAACAGGCTGTGGGGTGTGTCACCTTCCCCTGCCGGCACTACTTTGGGTCCTTGCCATTTTCGGCCTGCGGAGTTCTAAACAAGGCAGAAGGTCGGCAGAGCAACAAGACGGCAGGTTGACAGAGCGGCATGCCAGTGTTCTGACCTGCCGGTACACCCCCCTGCTGTGCATTCCCAGAGAATAAATGGCTGAGTAAATGGCAGAGATTGTCAAAAACACTGAACGGGGAGACAGGGGGCCCAGGGAGATTGGTGGGGGGACTATCTGCATGTCAGCCCCCACCCACAGGTACTGTGCAAGGGGAGGGAAAAGGGCAGGAACCAGGGAGGAGCTGTCACCACACCCCAAGTGCATGTAATGCTTTTTTTGCAGAAAGGTGGTGATGCCTCTGAGTGGCATCACCACCCCCACGAGAAGGAAAGAAATGAAAAATAACATGACAGGGGCAGCCATCTAAAGAGAACGACCCAGTCCTGCAATGATACTAGATGGGGAAATAACTCTCTCTCTCTCTCTCTCTTGCTCTAATGAATCCCCAGAAAGAAAAATATAGGCTTCAGAAAGACAGGAGTCTTCATTTCTGGATAATCCTTTGTTGCCATCTTGTGGTCAACTACAAGTTGTGTTTACTCAACAGATCTTTTACAAGGCAGCTTCCTGGGTAGGCATACTGTAGTAGAAATGGCATTATCCACATACCATGGAGATCAAGCTCTTCTGAAGAACGCAACTTTAATCCCAAATTCTTACCAAGTTACATAATCTGAGAGAAATAAGTAAATATCCTCTTTTTCTCTCATGGGGAAGTCCAACCCTTTGAGGTAATTTTCTTTAATTAAAACTCATTCTGCATTACCTGTCCCTTTTGACAACTAACCCTGACAGTTACCAAATCCTGAGTGGTAATAGCGAGTCTGCACACAAAGAAAAAGAAGTAAAATTAAAAAGGTAAAGGCTGTTCAGGCACAGATAGAAATATCACTCTGTTCACTGGAAAGGGGAACACTCCAACTTTTACTACACTTTGACATGTGATAAGTAAACAAATAAACAAACAATGATAAACCTAAAAAGATACAACTTTAGTATATCCTTCAGGTGCCAGGGCATTGGAGGCGAGCCCTTCGTCCTTGTCACTGATGTCACAACAGCAGCAGCAGAGGCCAGCTAAGTGGGTAGATATGAAATAGTCTTCACCAGCTTATCTTAAAATCAAAGCTGGGCAAGCACTCAGGATCGTAACACTTTTCTCACCTTGAAGATGAGCATTACGAACTTCTGAGATTCATATTCTAAACCAGGGAGTTGTCAACTTCAGCAACATGTCTAGAGTTCAGCTCCCTACCCCTTTATAGAGGACCATGCTGGATGACATGGAGACCCCTCCGTTCCACAGTAAATGCAATGGGCATAGCGATAAGACTTTTGTACTTGTGACCTGTGAAAGGTTGACATCTTTCATTTACAAAAATACTAGCACCTGAGGCAAAGCATGTGCAGCGTGCTTTTTCTTTGTAAAAAGAATGCTTCTTTGGCTCCTGGAGACTATGCAATCTGGTGCCCTGTGTATCACCCTCAACTTGCCCACCTAGAGTGGTAGTGGCCTTCCAAAACACTAGTGCATGAGAAATGCCTAAATTGAGATGGTATGTGGCCATTCAAGTGAGGGTGTATATCTCAGGATAAAGACTGGATGGCTTTTCTGCACAACATCTGGGAGGCCAGTGTACTCTAGTGTAATCTTGCCAAATGTTCCATGCAAACGGCTGCCAGCTGTGTCCATGGTTCACTTCTCACATGGTGAAGCTCTATGTAGTAGTACATCCACATAAAGCTTTTCGATTTCCTGGAGGAGGGGGGTCTAGCCCCCACAGTCTCCAAGCTCCACGGGCTCACATGCAGTCTTTACCTGCAAAATACTAACTGTACTGCATTTTATACAGTTATTTCTGTTTTCCTGTTTTCTTGAGGCAGTTGTTCTCCTGGTGTCAACTTTATTCTTTCCAAAGCTCTCTTGCTGTTTACTTTGCAAGGGGCATTTTCAGATCTTTCCCTTTTTCTCAGATTTGGAAAATATGGTTGAGGTGCATAATAGTACATGTGTATAATGGGTGCCGGTGTTGTCCTTGGAATTGGGATTTACTAGGGGCCACGAGGTAAGCCTTTGGAGGCTGATTTGGCCTGAATGGTTTGGCTACACATGAACTCAGGATAAGCAGACCTTCTAAATGTCCTGTTTAAATTGTTGTTTGACTGGAATAAAGCTTCTGAAATATTACTAGTGCCTCTTCAAAATATGTGGGTATTATATAAAAACAAACTGCATGTTTGAAAGGTTGTCACAGAGAGGAAGGTCAGGATCTCTCCTTGATCATTCCAGAATGCAGGAGATGGAATAATGGGCTCAAGTTACAGGAAGCCAGATTCCGGCTGAACATCAGGAGAAACATCCTGACTGTTCAAGCAATACGACAAAGGAACCAATTACCTAGGGAGGTGGTGGGCTCTCCCACACTGGAGGCATTCAAGATGAAGCTGGACAGCCATCTGTCAGGGATGCATTGGATTCCTGCATTGAGCAGGGGGTTGGACTCGATGGTTTTGTAGGCCCCTTCCAGCCCTACTATTCTATGATTCCTTCAGAATTCTTGTTTATTCACAGGAAAAATTATGCAAATTTTAATTAAAACCCACATGATGAACTAACATTTCTTTATTGCCCAATCCTATCCTTGTTCACACAGAAGCAAGTTCCACTGCATTCAGTGAGGTTTACACCCAGGTAAATTCACACAGGATTGCAGTTAATCCTAATAGGATTATGATCTTAAGGTTGTTTCTGAAACCACTAGATTAGTGTTCTGATTAGTGTATAATATAACAAATGCAGCCTAACAGAACATGACAGGCATTGGAAGCATTAAAGCAGGGATGGGAGTGCCTGTGGTTCTGATAAGGGCAGCAGAGGTTCTCCATCTGGCCAAGCAGCTTCTTCGCCTGGCCCCTCTGCCACAGACAGAAGCACTCTTCTCCTGATTAGCAGTTGAGAAAGGGAGCCTTCTTCTGTACTAAATCAAGGAAAGCACAGCGACAAGAATTTGTCTCTGACAGGGAGAGGGGCCAGGGCCAGGGGAGGAAGCTACTGATTTAGTCATGCTTCCTTGTGAGTAGACATGCAGAGGCTTGCTCTGCTTCCTTGTGAGTAGACATGCAGAGGCTTTATGTTTGTGATATGTCCCTTTTAGCAGTTGTATAACTTGATCCGTGTGTCATGCTTTGAGAGCTCCAAGCGTTTTTTTTAAAAGCCAGCACTCACTCATTACATCACGTCTCAGCATCACATCTAGATATGAGAGCGATTCTGTGCTAAACCAAACGTTTTGTATGCCATAAACCTGACATCTAGAACTTGCTACAGAGCCCGTGCAAACAGAACATGTTCAGCTTACAGAGCCCTACAATCTTCAGCAGGCCAAAAAAAAAAAAAAAGGAATTAAGGGAGTGAGAGTGCTTCCAGATGATGCTTTTATTATACCATCAGCCTGCCTCATTCATGGAATTTTATGTCGGGTCCAGACTTGTATGTGTAAATCCCATGTTTTCTCTCTACTTCTTCCATCTTTTTTTCTTACTGGGGAAAATCCATTAAGAAAGGAAAGATGGAACCGCTGCATAATGCTTTCTGTCATCAGTGACGCCAGCTGTCTAGAAGCACCCCGTATTTGATGTTTTGGCGGGGTTTAGAAGATGACCAGAAGGAATAATGGTCGTTGCACTTAGGCTGCAGTGCTATACCTATACCTACTTACCTGGAAGTAAGCCCCATTAAACTCAGTGGGCTTTACTTCTGAGTAGACATCTATAGGGCTGCACTGTTCAGTCGGAAGCCCTACGCACAGTTACTTGGAAGAAAGTCTTGTAGATAGCAAGCCTTATTTTGGTATACAGATGCTTAGGTCATGCAGCATCTGCTAGCCACAGGAATGTGGTCAGGTTGAGCTCCTGTGCAAGATTTTGACAGGCACCTGTCACCATAATGATGAGCCACCTTCTTATCTCTACCTCCACCATCAGCAGCTCACGCTTTTCTTAGTTCTAAGCACACCCTCAAAATTTAATCATCAGCTTTACTACTATTAAAAAAGACCATGTTTCGCTTTAGTTCTGCTTTCTGCCTCACGAGGGACCTGTGTGTTTCAGAGCCAGGTAATTACTAGAGCTTAAATTTTCAAATAAATGAATAGGAAACAACGATGACCACTTTTTGTCCCAGCCGCCGCTGTTGCCATGAGAACGCAAACCAACCCCCAACTCCCACCCCGCAGCGGCACTCATTGGCCTCGCTGCACAGCCACGTGACCTGTACCTTTGCACTAAGAGGGCGCTCAGCCGCGTCACTCTGTCATACGCGTCCCCTTTCCGCGCGTGCCGCTGTCGCACTTAAGCTCCTACTTCCAGTCCGCGGCGGGAGGCTCCGCATGCGCAGTCCGAGGATTGGCTCTCGCTGCTGGCAGCCGCCGGCCTTCACGTCACGGGGCGACCGCCGTGGGGACCTCTGTGAACTCGCCGGTCCCCGGGGATGCCGATAGAAGGCGGAGCCTTTTAACCCTCTTTCCTTTCATTGCCCGTAGACGCCTTTCGTTCCCTCACGGGCAGTTTACTTCAGACCGTCTTCGCTCCTGCTCGCGCTCGTATGGGCCCAGCTTCGCTTCGCTTCGCTTCGCTTCTCTCCTCTCCTCTCTCAAAGCAAGGAGGAGCAAAACACAGATGGGAAATAAGCAGACGCAGACCCAAGTTTGGGTTTTAATTATCCCCCTCCTCTTCTTTTCCCCTCGGGGAGGAAGAAAGAGCTGCCCACAGAAATCAATGGAAAAATCCAGGATTTTTACTCTAGTTGTTGATTGGGCAGCTGATCTCCTCCCCGCCCCCCAGAAAACAACAGGTAACAGCGAAGACTAACGTGTACTTTCCAGTTGGGATAGTAGTCAGATAGCACTGCCGTTCAGATTATAGTGTAATTCCTGGTACTAAACCTGTTAACGTTTCTTGTGGCAAAAAAAGTAACGTGGTCAGCGTGTGAATTGTTTTGTGGAGGTAATGACGATTCTTTTGCTTTTGACAGCTGTGAGGGTTTTAAAACTGTTTCTGTACTATGACAAGAACCAGGTGAAGCCTTATGGTTTGAAAATTAAGTGCATAATACTGGGAGATGGGCAGGGGGGGGGGGGTTACAGGCAGCAAGCAATCAGCCAGCTGTAAATGGTGGAACAATCCTCTCCCCTCAGTTCTTCTCTCTCACCAGTCCAGCAGTGCAGAGTGGCCAGTCCTGGGTTGCACTCCCTCTGAAAGATCAGGTCCGTAGTCTGGGGGTACTCCTAGATCCATCACTGTTGCTGGAGGCTCAAGTGGTTGCGGCAGCTCGGAGTACCTTTTACCTGCTTTGGCTGGTTCGCCAGCTACGGCCTCTCCTGGACAGGGGTAGCTTGACCACAGTGGTATAGGCATTAGTAACCTCAAGACTGGATTACTGCAATGCGCTCTATGTGGGGCTACCCTTAAGGCTGGGCCGGAAGATGGAGATAGTGCAGAATGCAGCAGCTCAGCTGTTGTCAGGAGCTGCCTCTTTTCAGTGTGTTAACTCCTTTGCTGAGGGAACTGCAGTGGCTGGCTATTCGCTACCGGGCCAGGTTTAAGGTATTAGTACTAGTGTACAAAGCCCTAAACAACTTGGGACCAGGATACCTGAGATAGTGCCTCCTTCCCTACCAACCTGCCCGGTCACTGAGGTCATCGGAAGGCATGTTCCTGGTGGTTCTGCATGGACCTATGGCCTGGTTGGAGTCCACCAGGAGAAGAGCCTTCAGAGTTCGTTGAACAGCATTTCTAAACAAACAGCATCGTGAAAACCAAGGAGTATCAAAATAAGTAAGGGATACAGTTCTAGAGAAGCACCAATCAGGGTTGGGTTATAAAAAAACACCCCCAAAATATGAATATCTCCTGGATAAATCCATTATTACAAAACCGAAAGGATATAGCACAACCATGACTCTGCCTAGAGAAGGGATTGTTTCCTGCCTCCCAGCTGAGCAGCGCAGAGCAAGCTGCTCCAGGGACTACAGAAGCAAGCAAGCAAGCTCCCAGAGAGCGAGTGACCAGAGCAAGCAAACAGGGGGAATTGGCCAGGGGAGGCCCCTAACATTTTTTTTTTCATTTTATTTTTTAACTAACTTTTTTTCATTTACTTGTCTTGTAACACACACTTCCACACCAGTGGGACTCTGCTTTTAGCCTCTACTGAGTAGAGGAGCAGGCATAGGCTAGTCTAGAACAATCACAAAGCTAGACACAAAAAGGGAAAAGAGGCAATGGAAGGACAGGACTATCCAGTAGTGGTGACCTGCAAGGTGTGTGCAATGTTTGTTTTCTTGTCTGAGAACAACATGGCCTACACCTGCAACAAGAGCAAGTTGATCACGCTGCTGGAAGAAAAAGTAAGAGGACTGGAGTGGTGACTGTCGACCCTCCGGGGAATAAGAGAACACAAAGAGTTTTTGGACAGAATGGGGGAACTACAGCAGCAAAGGGAAGACCAGAAGCTTGAAGAGCAACAGCAAGATGAGGCAGTGGGAAATGCTGAGGTGAAGAAAAATGGAGTAGAGGATACTCCTTGGAAAAGGGTGACAGGAGAAGAAGAACTAGACGCCACTCTGCACCAGTGGAAGCAGTGGAGCTGTGGAACCGATTCCAGGTACTTGACGATGAGATCGGAGGACAGCCTGCAGAGGAAGAATCACAGGGGAACCTACATGAGAGTGAGCAAGAGGCTGAAGGTCAGTCAAACAGAGGCAATGAAACCCAGGCCTACAACAAGAAGAGGAGAGTGGTAGTAGTGGGAGACTCCTTGCTGCATGGGATCGAGACCCAAGTACGTTGCGAAGACCTGTTGATTCGCCAGGTATGTTGTCTCCCGGGAGGACAGATTAGAGACGTGACTGAAAGGTTGCCTGCACTCAGCCCGCTGACAGGTATCCCTTTCTTCTCATCCATGTGGGAACAAATGATACCGCCAAGCGGAGCTACGAAGAGATCACATCAGACTTTGAAGCTTTGGGAAGGAAACTCAAGAACTTTGGGGCCCAGATAGTTTTCTCATCCATCCTTCCAGTAGTTAGAAGAGGGATAGAAAGGGAACAAAAAATACTCCAGGTGAATGACTGGCTATGAAAGTGGTGCCGACGAGAGAGATTTGGATTCTGGGACCACGGGCTATACTTCCTGGAAGATGGGCTGTTGGCAAGGGATGGGTTGCACCTCACAAAGGCTGGGAAGACTGTGTTTGGCCACAGCATGAAGAACTTCATCAGGAGGGCTTTAAACTGAATCCTACGGGGAAGGGAGATGTAATGTTGGGGGTAACAATGGACGTAGGCACATGCACTGCAACGGAGAGAACAGCTTTGATAGCGCCCAATAATAGTCTTCAGAAACATGTAGGAAGAAAGCCAGACTATGAAGCACGTGGTCTTCGATGTCTATATACTAATGCCCAGAGTATGGGAAACAAACAGAACGAACTTGAACTCTTAATACAGGAGGGAAATTATGACTTGATAGGTATAACTAAGACTTGGTGGGATGACTCTCATGACTGGAATACAGCAATTGAAGGATATAACTTGTTCAAAAAGAACAGGAGGAACAGAAAGGGAGGTGGGGTTGCACTGTATGTAAAAAATACATATCTCTGCACAGAAATACAGGAGGATGAGCTTGGTAGCCCCATCGAGAGCATCTGGATCAAAATAAATGGAGCAAAGAATAAAAGGAACCTGGTGGTCAGAGTCTACTACCAGCCACCCAATCAAGGAGAAGACGAGGATGAAACTTTTGAAAAGCAAATAGCCAATGTTTTAAGGAAGCATTATGTAGTAATGGGGGACTTCAATTTCCCCGATATTTGTTGGGAGACAAATTCTGCAAAACATGGCCCCTCCAGGAAATTCCTGACTTGTGTGTCGGATAACTTCCTCCTACAGAAAGTAGAGGAAGGAACTAGAAGATTGGCTATCCTTGACTTGATCCTAACCAACAGAGATGACTTAGTGGATAAAGTAGCAGTTACAGGAACTCTGGGGGAAAGCGACCATGTCTTGAGTTCTTGGTTCTAAGGGAAGCAAAAGCTGAGTGTAGTCAAACGCGTACCCTGGATTTTAGGAAAGCTGGTTTTAATAAACTCAGCACAATGATCAGTAAGGTCTCATGGCAAGCGACGCCAACGAGAAAAGGAGTCCAGGATGAGTGGGAACTTTTAAAAAAGGAAATTCTCAAAGCACAATTACAAACAATTCCAACAAGAAGAAAAGGTGGAAGACAACAGAAGAAGAAAATGTGGCTTCACAAAAAGCTTAGACATGACCTGAAAACAAAAAAGGACACATATAGGAAGTGGAAAGAAGGCCAAGCAACAAAGGAAGAGTACAGGCAGGTAGCACAGAATTGCAGGGATGGCGTCAGGAAGGTTAAAGCTGAGAACGAGTTGAGGTTAGCGAGGGATGCTAAAAACAATAAAAAGGCTTTCTTCAGCTACGTGCATAGTAAAAGGCAGAGGAAAGAAATGGTGGTTCAGCTATTAAATAAGGATGGCACAATGATAACAGATGACAAAGGCAGAGGTGCTCAGTTCCTACTTTGGCTCGGTCTTCTCCCAAAAGAGGGTCTATGACTCCCCTGGCAAAGGCAAAGTACAGGCTGAAGGGGCAGGATTGCAACTTGAGATCAATAGGCATATGGTCAAGGCACGCCTAATTACTTTGAATGAGTTCAAAGCTCCAGGGCCAGATGAACTGCATCCTAGAGTAATAAAGGAACTGGCAGAAGAACTCTCAGAACCGCTGTCTATTCTCTTTGAGAAATCATGGAGGACGGGGGAAGTGCCAGATGACTGGAGGAGGGCTAATCTTGTCCCTCTCTTCAAAAAGGGTAAAAAGGAGGAACCTGGGAACTACAGACTGACCAGTCAGTGTGACATCAATCCCTGGGAAAATTCTGGAGCAGATGATAAAGCAATCCATCTGGAAGCACCTTGAAAACAATGCAGTGATTACTCGAAGCCAACATGGATTTGTCAAAAACAAGTCCTGCCAGACGAATCTGATCTCATTTTTTGATCAAGTCACCTCCCTTGTGGACTGTGGGAATGCTGTGGACATCGTATACCTCGACTTCAGCAAAGCTTTCAACAAAGTGCCCCATGATCTCCTGATGAGCAAACTAGCTCAAAGTGGGCTAGATGAAACAATGATCCAATGGATCCACAGTTGGCTAGAGAATCGGACTCAAAGAGTGCTTATCAATGGGACCTTCTCAAACTGGGGAGAGGTAACGAGCGGGGTACCATAGGGCTCAGTCCTGGGCCCAGTGCTCTTCAACATTTTTATCAATGACTTGGAGGAGGAGGTGCAGGGAATGCTGATCAAATTTGCAGATGACACAAAATCGGGTGGGATAGCTAATAATTTGGAAGACAGAAACAAAATCCAAAGTGATCTAGATAGACTGGAGCACTGGGCAGAAAACAGAATGACATTTAATAGGGATAAATGCCAAGTTCCACACCTAGGACAAAGAAACCAAATGCACAGTTACAAGATGGGGGATACGTGGCTCAACAACACTACAAGCAAGAAGGATCTTGGAATTGTTGTCGATCACAAGCTGAATATGAGCCAACAATGTGATGTGGCTGCAAAAAAGGCAAATACTATTTTGGGTTGCATTAATAGAAGCATAGCTTCCAAATTCCGGGAAGTACTAGTTCCACTCCACCCAGCACTGGTTAGGCCTCATCTGGAGTACTGTGTCCAGTTCTGGGCACCACACTTTAAGAACGATGCAGACAAACTGGAGAGGGTTCAGAGGAGGGCAACAAAGATGATCAGGGGACTGGAAACAAAGCCCTATGAAGAGAGACTGAAAGAACTGGGCATGTTTAGCCTTGAGAAGAGAAGACTGAGGGGAGATAGCGCTCTTCAAGTCCTTGAAAGGTTGTCACAGAGAGGAAGGCCAGGATCTCTTCTTGATCATCCCAGAGTGCAGGACACGGAATAATGGGCTCAAGTTACAGGAAGCCAGATTCCAGCTGAACATCAGGAAAAACTTCCTGTTAGAGCAATACGACAATGGAACCAATTACCCAGGGTGGTGGTGGGTTCTCCCACACTGGAGGCGTTCAAGATGAGACTGGACAGCCATCTGTCAGGGATGCTCTGACCTGGATTCCTGCATTGAGCAGGGGGTTGGACTCGATGGCCTTGTAGGCCCCTTCCAACCCTACTATTCTCTGATTCTAGGCCATCTTCCAAAACTCAGTGACCAGGTCAAGAAGGCATTAGTCAGAGAAGCAATCAAGAGCCCAATGGTAACTCTGAAGGAGCTGGAAAGAGCCACAGCTGAGATGAGAGAAACCATCCATGGGGCCATCACCTGGATGCTCTACAAAGCTGGGCTTTAATGGAGGAGTGGCCAGAAAAAGCCCCTTTCCAGGGGGAAAAAAAATCCCATATCAAATCCTATTTGGATTTTGCCAAAAGGCATATGGGAAACATAGCAAACATATGAAAAAAAGGTTCTCTGGTATGATGAGTCCTAAATTGACCTTTTGGGCCTTACCATGGAACCTTATGTATGGCACAAAGCCAGCAGTGCTTATCATCCTGAGAATACCATCCCCACAGTGAAGCGTAGTGGTGGCAGAATCATGTTGTGGGGATGCTTTTCATTAGAAGGGACTGCAACACTGGTCAGGATTGAGGGCAAGATGGATGAAGCCAAATACTGGGCAATTCTAGAGAAAAATCTGTCTCAGTCTGCAAGGGATCTGGGACTGAGGTAGAGGTTCATCTTCCAGCAGGACAATGACCCTAAACATAAAGCTAAAGTTATACTGGAGTGGTTTAAAAACAAGGACCTGAATGCCAAAGCCCAGACCACAATCCGATTGAGAATCTGTGGCATGCCTTGAAAGTTGCTGTTCACCAATGGTCCCCATCCAACCTGACGGAGCTTGAGCAATTTTACCAAGAATGGGCAAAAATTGGAGGAGCCAAGCTGGTAAAGACTTACCCCAAAAGACTCACAGCTGTAATTGCTGCCAAAGGTGCTTCTACCAAGTATTGACTCAGGGTGTGTCGTTGTGTATATACAACAAATGCAGTTTGGTTTTGTTTAACTTTTCTGCTACAAAAACATTTTGCACCTTCAAAGTGTTAAATATATTGTATAAATCAAATGGTACAAATGCCAATTAAATCCATTTTAATTGTGGAAAAGTCAAAGGGGGGTGTGAATACTTATGTAGAACATTGTATTGTTACTGATGAGTATGTAACATTTGCAGATACATGAATGCCATATTTTTGCTAGTAATTCATACTTGTTTACTTGCCGTAATTGGAAGTATGTGATCTTGTACATGTGAAACTAGGATTGTTATGTTCATTAAAACACACACTATGTTATACTGAATTAAAGAATATGAATAATATACAGTATACCTTAATCCTTAACAGTTTTAAATCCTTCATTGCCTTCTTAGTTTGAGTAAATGATAGTGTGTCATGATACCTAGATCCACTCAGGTGCCTAGACTGTGGACTGGAGAGCACAGGAACTTGAAAGAAACTCCTGCTTCTCCATGAAATTGTTGAAGGGGGACATCATCAGCTCCAATGTAGAGCCAATAGTACTGGCTAGCAAATACAGCAGTAGGCACTTAGATCTCAAGATGTGTACCAGAAACACATGTGCAAACAGGACTGCTGGATACAATCGCCCACAACCACCCCCCACCCGCGCATACTCATAGGCTTTAAGGATTGCACAGAATGGAAAATTTCACCCATTGAAGCAGCTCTTGTCATTGCATTTCTATGAATGGACAAACTGTTCATGGCGAAATGTTCAGTTCTATGCAATCTTTGAAGACATGTGATCATCTTAGGACCTAGAACGGCCTTTTTCTCTATGCCTACACCTACCTGTAGGCCCAGCCCCAACTCCCTTCAATTTTAGCCAGATCATGGCTAAAACAGTAGCTAAGGAGGCCATCACAAAAGGTAAGTGGGCTGGACTCCCTCTAGCATTCCTGTCATCTGAGTACTGTAGCAAAACATTAAATAAATTAGTAAATTATTTTAAGGAAGGGCCATTGGAATTCCTTTCAATATCTGATACATGATCAAAATGAAAGTTTATAAACGCATGTACTTGGAGATACTGAACTCAGTGGAGCTGTTCATTTCCAACTGCCCCTCAGCAATAAATGGCTGTGTTTTCTAGGGATGGCATGATCAAAATGGTAATTTCACTTCCATTATGTGTTGAAAATAAAAGCAAAATAATGGGTTGGATCCAGACTTATGATTGGCAGAGATTTCCTACCACCAGAGATAGGGAGAAAGGCCATTTTTACCGATACCTCTTTCCTTCTGCAAATCTGCTAGAGAGAGCAGTATGAGGGACTTCAGGGGGAAGGGGAATTGGTGAAAACTCTCTTTCCTGGCCCCTCCTCCAGCGAGAATCCTCCGCTGGACCTCCATCTGTTTCATGAACAGGAGCCCTTCTGTTCATGGAACCGCCAGATCCAGCCCAATGTCTATAAAAGCTGCAGTCAAGCTCAACTATCCTTTCCCATTTTTAAAAAAATTTTTCACACCTGAACTCGTTTTCCAAATTTCATTGGTCAACATTTATTTTCTAAATATGTTTCTTTGTATTTGTGAATTAAATGAATGCAAGCTATTTGCCTTTTAAAAAAAAATGCCCATACTTTTAACATACAGTTAATAGTAAGTCATCATATAAATATGCTTTCTTCTTTCACTGTTTAGCCCATTCAAACCTGGTGAAAGCCATGAAAGTCAAAACAAAGTGCAGCATTTAAGTTCAAAAACTCTTCATAGCAATGAGTCCCCCCCCCCCCCAGATTTAGGGTGCAGTCCTATGGGGACTGTTGGCCACCTCTGAACTTGGAGGTGACCGACTATCCAATGCAGGGAAGGTGGAGTGCGGAGGGGATCCTCTCCTCCATGCTCCAGCTGCCCTGCATTTGCAGCTAGGCAGCTGATTTTGGTTGTCTAGCTGCAGACCTTGGAGTGGAAGTTGGGGCTGGACGGTGCATAGGAAGCATTGTAATGATGCTTCCATGGTCTCCTCCCCTCCCCTAGGAACGCCCCCTTTTTGTCCGCTCCATGCTGCGCTTATGAACGTGGAGATGGGGACAAACCGCGCTGCCTACAAGGGGGAGGGGGAGTGAGGTTTCTGGGAACTGAGCTCGGTTCCCAGAAACTGAAAAATCCTATGGCCATCTTGACACTGTCTAGCGGCCACAGAATTACTCCCTGCACTGAATTAAAAAGGTGTAACTGGTTTTTTTAATTTTTTTTTTTATGAGTATGGAATGTTCACATTAAGTTTACAACCCTCCAGGAAATTTTCCTGTGCTAACTCCATTGAAAAGAATGGTAGCAATGCAAGTGAATGATCGTGCTCTATATTTCACCTGGACTTGTAAAATGTTGGAGGATTATGCCCCAAGGAACTTTCATATGATTTGTTCATATTTTCAGAGGAACACAATATGACACTAATATGTGTAATCAATACTAGTGTTTGTAAGGCAACCCCGTTCACTTACATAGAAAGGGAAGGCCAACATACACATCTCTTTCTGCATGTAGAGCCACCTTCCTTCACAGAAGTGAATTAAGAAATCAGTCCTGGGGGGACAGGGAGGAAATATATGTTTAAATTTATTTATTTTTTACTTAATAAAGGAAGTGGGGTGACTTGAAAGAAGAGATGCAAGCTGTCAAACCAGTCTACCCAGTCTTCAGTTATAAGATACTTGGCTGGTGCAGTGTGAATTTGGCAGGTTTTACAGTAGTCGAGAAACAACTTCACTTTCAGTATTTAATATAATCCTGGGTTCATTCGAAAAGGTCTGTACATCTCCCCATCTGTTACCCTGATGTTCAGTAATTTAAATAAGTAAATTTCATGTTTGCTTTCTACAGGTTACTATGACAACATTCAATATATGAGTTTATTGTACTGAAATTATCAGTGATTTCTGTGCTCTCTCCCTTTCCCCCTTGCATGATTTTGGCTTCTTAGCATTATTATACACTTTATTCAACATTTGACATAACTCATCATCATTACACTTGTTCTTCTTCCATAGTTCAATGTCTGGCTAGTATCGTCAACTGCATTACAGTATCCCTACTTGCTGATACACTGACACACAACTTTTCTGCACTTATTGGCCCTGTTAAAAACTTAGAAATATCAGGTGGGTATGGAACAACAGGCAATGTGACTGGGTGTGATCCCACTCCATCAACATGTGATATACAGTTGTGTCCATGCATAAATCCGTTCAAACTTACTTTGAGGAGTCCTCATGTACCAAGACATTTAGGGTATTTTCAGGGTTAGCAAATAAACTTGACTTTTCTATTTTAAATTCACTATGATATTACGAGCTTTGATCTTCATGCTTTTGCATTTTTACCAAAGCTAAAAAATTTAGCTCTACATCTAGAGCTGAACATGCATTTTGGGTGGTATAACAGAATAAAAGGTCTGCGAACTGCACTTCAATTCCTTATGAGCGTTATGGATTTTCGAAGAGCTGCCATTACTTGTGGATTTTCTTTGGTACATTTCTCAAAACCTATGAGAGGCTCATATATATTTTATTTATTTATTACATTTCTATACCACCCAGTAGCTGAAGCGCTTTGGGTGGGTCACAGAAAATATTCTATACGAGTGTCACATTCAGCAGTTCCTGCTAATTTTGAGAAAAAATAGTTCTCAAAATCTGTTTCCTTCCCCGCTTCTCAAAGGATAGAATTCTACAGTTTGCCTCTTAGATGTCTACTACCTTGCTTATGGAAAACATACTCTCGTTACCAGTAATACAGTGAGATAAAAATGTGTTCCCTTCTTCCTTTGAATTATTCGAAAATAAAACTTGCCCTCCAAACTTATGCTTATTTACACAGAAGTGCCACTGAGTTCAGTGGGGCTTGTATCCAGGTAAGTGGAAAGTGGAATCCTATGGATATTACCAAGAGCAAGCATCACTGAAGTTGATGACACTTTTGAGTATATATGCATATGTTCAACCTGTAAGATTGATTAGCATTTGCTTGTTGTGGGCTCTTTATCCATTTGAAGTACCACTTTTTCTCTCCTTGTGCCATTGAGGTTGGGGTGTGTGCATATTTACAAGGGTGATTTAATTTTACTCCCACTGTTCTAGGTTTTAAAATGGGCTAAACCCACATATTTTGGTAGTCTTGTTCCTAAGGTCAATTGATCCTAATTCCTACGTAGCATAAGGCCTGCAATTAATTTCACTGGGAGACACAAGACACAACTTTTCCATCAGAGGAATTTCAGCTGTGTCTGAGAACCTGCTTTTAAAGCAGCGCATGCTGCACAACCAGACAGTTCTCCTGCTGTCATGGCTCAGTAGTAACATGAACTTTGGCGCAAATCATTGCAGGTTCGAAAAAAAATGAGATTTTTTTTTGGTTAACAGTTCTTAATAGATAGTTGTTGATATGATGAGGTATTATATTCTATTTAATAATGCATTGTGAGTGACACTAAAGGCTACTGTGACTTCTCCCCACCATGTCCCAACAGAGTGACTTGATCCAGAGAACTGAAAGCACTGAAGAAGGCTGCAGGGTACTGCTGTGGGCACAGTCCAAACACCTGGTAAGACGAACTCAGAAGCTTCTGAAAACCCAAACAGCTCTTTGGGGGGAAAGGGCTTGGATTCAGTTCAGGTGGCCCTTCCCTGATACCCAGATTGAAATTGTAACCCCTATCCCCAGCTGCTGTTTGTTCTGGGGCCAAATATTGAGGTAACTGTGTACATGGCTCCTTATTGAACCAGGGAATATGCACACAGGAGCTGACTTCTGTATGACTAGCTGGATCAGGATGAAAGTTACTTATTATTTTGTAATGGAATCCATTTACTTTAACAGAAAAGAGTGTTCTCCAGTGTGATTTACAAGAAGTTGTTGTTCTTTTACAGCCTAGGAAAAGAGAAACTATTCATCAAAAATAAAATGGGATGTAGGGAGTCAATAGCCTGAGAATTGAAGCAGCAAGACTGAATTATTTGTAATGAAACACACATTTTAATAAAAGTGCAACAGCAGTGCCATCTAGTGTTACATTTATATCACAGCCTCATATCAGGCTTATGTTTAAACTGGTTTCTTTTTGCATCTTGTTGTAAAAACAACTTCCATAAAAAGGTCTTCCTAGAACAACACCCTGTCTGCACAGGGATCAGCCAAATTTATTCTGTATTTTAAATGTTTCTAAATCAGTTTTCTATTATAGCATAACACAGTTTCCAGTAAGAATCAAATTCTCAACAATAAAAAATATTAGAACAGTTAAAATAAACATTGTACTAAAGTTAAACATTAAAAGATTGACAACTGTACAAACTGTAGGCCTCTTTAGGACATAAAATTCTGCCAGGGTAACCACTGGTGGAATGGATTTCCCCACCCCCCTCATGTCCCCCAAATCTGCTCCAGAGGGTTGGAGGACCCTCTGGAGTAGATGGGGAGTGCAAGGTAGAGGAGAAGATAGATAAGCCCTGTTGCATGAGCAGACTTCTGCTTATGCAAATGTTGGATCCAGCCCTCTATGTGATGGTTTATTTTCAATCCCTTTCCTAATAAGGGAAACCAGAACCATTATTATTCCGCTAGAGTTCTGACAAAATGTGGTCCACTGCAGAAGGAAATGGTAACCCACTCCAACGTATCACAAGGCTAAAAGATATGACGCTGGAAGATAAGCCCCTCAGGTCGGAAGGTGTCCAATATACAACTGGGGAAGAGCAGAGGGAATTTCCAAGTAGCGCCGGAAAGAGTGAAGCGGCTGGGCCAAAGCTGAAAGGACACTCAGCTGTGGATGTGTCTGGTGGTGAAAAGAAAATCTGATGCTGTAAAGAACAATATTGTTTAGGAACCTGGAATGTAAGATCAATGAATCAAGGTAAGCTGGAGGTGGTCAAACATGAGATGGCAAGATTAAACATCGACATCTTGGGAATCAGCGAACTAAAATGGACAAGCATGGGCGAATTTAATTCAGGTGACCATCATATCCACTACTGTGGGCAAGAATCCCTTAGAAGAAATGGAGTAGCACTCATAGCCAACAAAAGGGTGGGAAAAGCAGTACTGGGGTACAATCTCAAAAATGACAGAATGATCTCCGTATGAATCCAAGGCAAACCATTCAGCATCACAGTAATTCAAGTCTATGCCCCAACCACTGAGGCCAAAGAAGCTGAGGTTGATTGGTTCTATGAAGACCTACAACACCTTCTAGAAGTAACAGCAAAACAAGATGTCCTTTTCATCATAGGGCGTTGGAATGCTAAAGTAGGAAGTCAAGAAATAACCAGGATAACAGGCAAGCATGGCCTTGGTGTTCAAAATGAAGCAGGACAAAGGCTAATAGAGTTCTGTCAAGAGAACACGCTGATCATAGCAAACACTCTTTTCCAACAGCACAAGAGGCGACTCTACACGTGGACATCACCAGATGGTCAATATCGAAATCAGAGTGATTATGTCCTTTGCAGCCAAAGATGGAGAAGCTCCATACAGTCAGTAAAAACAAGACCTGGAGCTGACTGTGGCTCAGATCATGAGCTGCTTCTTGCAAAATTTCGGCTTAAATTGAAGAACGTAAGGAAAACCACAAAACCATTCAGGTATGACCTAAATCATATCCCTTATGAATATACAGTGGAGGTGAGGAATAGATTTCAGGGATTAGACCTGATAGACAGAGTGCCTGAGGAACTATGCACGGAAGTCCGTAACATTGTTCAGGAGGCAGCAACTCAATCCATCCCAAAGAAAAAGAAATGCAAGAAAGCAAAGTGGCTGTTTGATGAGGCTTTACAAGTAGCTGAGGAAAGAAGGGAAGCGAAAAGCAAGGGATAAAGGGGAAGATATATGCAACTGAATGCAGAGTTCCAGAGAATAGCAAGGAGAGACAAGAAGGCCTTCTTAAATGAACAATGCAAAGAAATCGAGGAAAACAATAGAATGGGAAAGACTAGAGATCTCTTCAAGAAAATCGGAGATCTCAAGGGAACGTTTTGTGCAAACACGGGCATGATAAAGGACAAAGAAGGCAGGGACCTAACAGAAGCAGATGAGATTAAGAAGAGGTGGAAAGAATACACAGAAGCACTATACAGGAAAGATCGTAATGTCCCTGATAGCCATGATAGTGCGGTCACTGAACTTGAGCCGGACATCCTCGAGAGTGAAGTCAAGTGGGCCTTAGGAAGCATTACTAACAAAGCTAGCGGAGATGACAGTATTCCAGCTGAGCTATTTAAAATCCTAAAAGATGATGCTGTTGAAGTGCTGCACTCAATATGCCAACACATTTGGAACACTCAGCAGTGGTGGCCACAAGACTGGAAAAGGTCAGTTTACATTCCAATTCCAAAGAAGGGCAATGCCAAAGAGTGTTCAAACGACCGTACAATTGCGCTCATTTCACATGCCAGCAAGGTTATGCTCAAAATCCTACAAGCTAGGCTTCAGCAGTATGTGAACTGAGAACTACCGGAAGTAGAAGCTGGGTTTCAAAGAGGCAGAGGAACTAGAGATCAAATCGCCAACATTCACTGGATCATGGAGAAAGCAAGAGAATTCCAGAAAAACGTCTATTTGTGCTTCATTGACTATGCTAAAGCCTTTGAGTGTGTGGATCACAACACACTGTGGCAAATTCTTAGAGAGATGGGAGTACCAGACCACCTTACCTGTCTCCTGAGAAACCTGTACAAGGGTCAAGAAGCAACACGAAGAACCAGAGATGGAACAACCGATTGGTTCAAAATTGGGAAAGGAGTACGACAAGGCTGCATATTGTCGCCCTGCTTATTTAACTTATATGCAGAGTACATCATGAGAAACGCCGGGTTGGATGAATCACAGGTTGGAATTAAGACTGCCGGGAGAATTATCAACAACCTCAGATATGCAGACGATACCACCCTAATGGCAAAAAGCG
This sequence comes from Heloderma suspectum, assembly GCF_057233095.1. Lineage (NCBI taxonomy): Eukaryota > Metazoa > Chordata > Lepidosauria > Squamata > Helodermatidae > Heloderma > Heloderma suspectum. The sequence goes on from NC_139461.1 coordinate 253,936,566, forward strand.
AAGAGGATCTAAAGAGCCTCTTGTTGAGGGTGAAAGTGGAGAGTGCAAATGCTGGTTTGAAACTCAACATTAAAAAATCTAAGATCATGGCATCTGGCCCCATCACTTCCTGGCATATAGAAGGGGAAGAAATGGAAGCAGTGACAGATTTTATTTTCTTGGGCTCCAAGATCACTGCATACAGTGACTGTAGCCATGAAATTAAAAGACGCTTGCTCCTTGGGAGGAAAGCTATGGCAAACCTAGACAGCATAGTAAGAAGCAGAGACATCACCTTGCCGACAAAGATTCGTATAATCAAAACTACGGTTTTCCCAGTAGCAACGTATGGCTGTGAGAGCTGGACTATAAGGAAGGCTGAGCTCCGAAGAATTGATGCCTTCGAACTGTGGTGCTGGAGAAGACTCTTACAAGCCCCTTGGACTGCAAGGCGGTCAAATCAGTCAATCCTAAAGGAAATCAACCTTGACTGCACATTGGAAGGACAGATACTGAAGCTGAAGCTGAAATAATTTGGCCACCTAGTGCGAAAACTCCCTGGAAAAGACCCTGATGCTGGGAAGGATTGAAGGCAAAAGGAGAAGGGGACGGCAGAGGATGAGATGGCTAGATAGCATCACCAATGCAATGAATATGAATTTGAGCACACTCCAGGAGAGAGCGGAGGACAGGAAGGCCTGGCGTGCTATGGTCCATGGGGTCATGAAAAGTCGGACACGACTGAACAACAAGTGGTGGGGCAGGACTTCCACATCCTCTCCTTCCTGCTGCAGCCTCCTCCATGATCTCCAAATCTCTCTTCCTTGGGCAAACAAAAGGGTGCAGAAAGCACTGTCCTCGCTCTAAATTGCCTCTTTTTTGCCCATTTATTCCCTTCCTGGCACTGTGACCTGTGCGTTCACTTCCCCCATCCGTTCCCAAGTGTGGACAATAGTGGGAAGAGAACAAATGTATCCCTTTTTCTTTTTTCTAAACTACTTACTGGTCACGCTGGGGCTTTTCTGTCTTGTGCACTGAACAACTTCTGTTAAAAAGTCTGGAAAAAAGAAGACAGATTGGTTGCCATCTTCCCACCATCTAGTTCAACCTCCCCCAACCTGGCACCTTCCAGATGTTTTGGACTACAACTCCCATCAACCCTAGCTAGCATGGCCAATGGTCAGCAATGCTGGAAGTTGTATTCCAAAACATCTGGAGGACACTAGGTTGTGCAGAGCTGATCTAGTCAGTCTCCCTCGCCACCTCATGTAGCTATATGGTGGCAGCAAGCAATGAAGCCTCTTTTCTTTGCTTTTGTATTTTTAACTAGGACCAGAGGCACTTTGGGGAAATGAAGGTGGTAGGTATGAATGACTTTTTGCTCCACAGCGTATCCCAACTTCACGTGTGTAAAAATATTTTTTTTAAGGAAAAAAGACAATGCAGGGACTACCACTGTGGAGCTGTTGGAGTGGCCCTGGGCTATGGGGTCTTGGATTTCTGCACTGAGGTCCATGGCTAACAACACCACTACCTCAAAGTACACCCTTTGTCCCAGTAACGGTTTGCACATTTGCATTTTTGTGCGGATCTACTGATAGGGTTGCATTAGCAGAGTACTTAGAACCTACAGCTAAATGACTGCTCATCTGTAAAACAAAAATAGCACCATCTCCAAACATACCTGGAAGATTTTAGACAGTGAACTCCACATATCTATATCTATATATCTACTGCGGTAGAGCTTGCAGATAGTTGTTGTAATACAACGCATAACAAAGATTTATCCCAAGAGACCCCAAAAGCAATATTCTTATCACTGTATTAAAGACATCAAATGGGAAGATGTTTCAACACAGAGCATCTTTAAACCATGCATGGCATTTTCACTGTGGTTGCTTTTCCCCCTACATCATAACCGATTTCAAATGGTGCTAGACAAAAACTAAGACTCTGAACACCAAGAGAAATCGGTCAGCCTGTGTAAGAGACGTTTTTTCAGATCCACATTGGTTGTTAAGAGCACCTGAAGATCGTTCAGAGTAAGTGCTGTAAAACTTTGGTCAGTGGCCACACTAGACAATGCATCCTGTTCAGTATTTTCCTTGAAGGAATGTGAAAGAAGGCAGCCTGAACAGAACAGCTGCAGTGCTATTGTTCATTGAACGTCCTGGCCCTAACTCCATGGAAAGGGAAGGTTCCTCCTGTGCAGGCACCGGATCATTGCTGACCCCTAGAGGGACGCTGCTTGCACTGGCGTTTTCATGGCAGACTATAGCGGGGCGGTTTGCCATTGCCTTCCCCAGTCGTGACTACCTTTCCCCCAGCAAGCTGGGTACTCATTTTACCGACCTCAGAAGGATGGAGGGCTGAGTCGACCTGAGCTGGCTACCTGGGACCCAGCTTCCGCTGGGATCGAACTCAGGTCATGGGGAGAGTTTCGGTTGCAATACTACTGCCTACCACTCTGCGCCACTTATTCCAAATATACCTATAATCACCACCACTTCAATTACCGAAGGTGAAACATACATTTTCCATGTTACTGTTAGTATCTGAACATGTACTAATTCGATGTGAACACAAAGATGTATTCTCCAAAATTTCCCAACCTTTACGTTTTTACAAAACATCCATTGCTGTTTCGTGAAATCCAGCAACATGATTGGCTAGCTATAGCGATGCACTGCACAGGTGCTGGAAGTGAAGGGGAAACTGACTATGCGGGCAAGAGAGAGAGCAATGTGGACCTGCGCTGGGAAATTTTACAGCACTGAGTAGAGCAGAGCAGAGCAGAGCACTCCCTCAGTGACAAGAAAAAGATCCATCCCAGTCCAAGGACCGAATGAGTCTGTCAGAATTTCCCTGCCTGGAGACTGTCTGATAAGGTCTTGGTTGGACTACACAGAGGGGGATGGGGAAGAGAGGCCTGAAAAGGCCTCCACCTGAATCAGGCACACAGTATCACCACTTGACTGGGAGAGAGGGGAAAAGGGGAGGCCCCCGTGTGGTCTTCAGTGGCAGTGTCTGGAGCCAGTTGCTCCTGCTTGAAAAATAGTGAAGATCACTGATCTAGAGTACAGCTGCACAATTCTATGCATGCTTACTTATGTCTCACTAAGTTCAGTGGGACATCGAACTTTGGGTGTGTTTAAGATCGCAGCTGGGAATAACAATCCTATTTGTGCAGAAAGCTCCAACATCAGAGCCTCTGAGGTAGTATTTGTTGCTATGAGTCTGGCAGAGAAAAAGAGGAAGGAGCAGCATTTTCCCGTTTTTTCTTCTTCCTTGAACTTTTTTCCTCCCATTGACATCAATGGGAGGCATCTTTGGGGATTGGAAAGGCTTTGAATCCTGTGGCTCTAAAGCCTCTCCTGGCATACCCAGGGAATACCACCTGATCCAACAACTTTTCCCTTCAGGGAGATAAGGGTGTGGAGGTTTCTATAGGGGCTGGAAGAAGCAGTACTAACATCAGACCTTCCTTTCTGACCTTGGAGGGAGAGGGGGGATCTGATCTATCCTATGGTCTCTGAGACACCCTCCAGGGATCATAGGATTGAATCTTACAGAGGTCACAGTGGTTATTTAATTAGCAAGGGAACACTCTCCTATACCAACTATGCTTTTATTTGTCCAACACTGCTTATTCAAAGTATTTCAATAAAAATGTTCTACTCTCAAATTTGCATTATTTTTCATCATTCTGATTCAACAAGGGGCTGTGCAGAATAGACGTAGGCTTATGTGCATGTGACCCTAGGTGGATGAACAGCAGTGTATGTAACAAGTAATGCATATGTGGGTCTTCTCACTGAGCCACTTCCTGGATCTGTGTATGAAGCTCTTTTCAAAATACAGCAATCACACCTATCAGTTGTTCTTGAGTGACGGAGGAAGGGAGGGTTACATTTAGTCTTCCTTACCAAAAAATGACTTTTTTTTTTTAAAAAAAGAAGGTTCCTCATTTGCATCCCCTAACAGCTATGTGCATGCAGTTATGGTGGCCATCCTTTGTTATAAAGTATTTTCTTGTACTTGAGGCCTAACTCAAGTTACAGCTTCAAACATCTCTTACTAATACACAGAGACATCAAATGAATGTTACCAAATCAAATTTACCATATGATGACATGTACTGTTGCTTACAGTTCTTCTCCTCATCCAGTGCTGTAATTCTTGCTCCTAGAACACTGATTTCAAATGGTGCTAGATACAAAGATGGAAAAATCTAAGCCACCATGTGAAACCAGCTTCCAGAAGAAGATACACATATTTGTGTTGGTACCATCTTCAGAATCCAAGCATTATAAAGGAGCAGTCCTTCAAGTTTCCTAGAAGGAAATGTCTATTTTTTGGTTTAATACATACATATATGTGCACTATCTTTATTATAATAAATAGATGCTAAAACTCTGAACATATGTTAACATTCTGTTCTGCATAAAACCTGAATAATTCAGAACATTATATAAGGTAAACAAATGGTTTAAGGAACCCCCCCCCAACTTTGTCTCTATTAATAATATTGCATTTCCTTCTTTACTGATTTATGTGGTAAGCATATAAGAACTGCTATTTTACATGTTAATAGAGGGCAATGCTCTTCACTCACACTGCTATACTGAACAATACAAACATCTTGTTAACAGTGGCCCCAATTCAGCTGAAGTTAATTATGACTAACAGTTCATTGAACCCAATAGAACAAGTCACTTGTGATTAACTTAGGTTGCAATATTTTCAATAGAAATTGGGCACAAGTGCTCAATATCACCCCTTTCGAGGACAGGTGGTGGTGCAGGCCAAGCAATTCCTTTTTTGGAATACTGACTTTCAGTTGATTTGGCCCAGCCTCTTGTCCTAGGGACCTTTATTAGGAGCCACTGTTCTGTAGGGGGCTACTTTGGGGCAGTTACTGAAGGGGGATAGCCAAGGGGCATGCAATCCTTTGGGGTAACTTCTTGCAGAGGTCCAGAAACACTGGTCTTCTGTTTAGGGGAAATCAACCATCTACCGAGTTTAGAGAGGGAAAGTGTCACTCAACTGACTTCCTTTCCTTTACCTTGTGAAACAGATCCATTCCAATTGTGAAATCCTGCCTATTTGTACCACTTTCTGCCTAGATCTACATCTCAAGGACATGGCAGTGACTACACCATGTTAGTATTTTTAGCACTCATCTCAACCTTTTGCCATATCTATTGTTATTCCTTTTCTGCCATTTCTACGTTTTTAAGGGGGACTTCTTCTTTTTTTACTTATTGTTGCTAGTGATGTCTTACCTATCCCCAGTCTCTATTAAATCACATGTCCTAACATTGTTGATGTTCCATGTCTATTGGCGTATTTTGGCCTACTAAACTGCCATTCAGTAAATACAGTATTTTACACAATCCCTTTCTATCTCTCTTTCTTTCATTACTTGCCCTCACTGAGAGATGGGACCCTTCCTTTGTGAATTGTTTAATCTTCTTGTCTTCTCCCCACTCACCTCATGCTACAGGTTGTTTCTTTTTGTTTTCTCCCCTTTCATTTCCTTACCCTCATTTCTTTGTGAGTTTTGTGGTACACATACCTTTAAGTTTTACCTTTTAAACTTTGTGTTGCAGTTGTTTATCACTCTCCTGGCTCTCATTCTCTGCTTTCCCCCTCAATTTTGACTCCTGGCCAATTCTATCCCATCTCTTATTCTTGGATATGTTAAACTTCATATTGATTCTTTTGCTAAATATCCTGTTCAACATTCCCTGTGCTTTCTTGATGTTAATGTTCTTATTCACTGTAATTCCCCTACAAACTCTACTTGTCAGGGAGAATGGGCAAGAATCCTCATTGTTTCCATGCCACTGTAGAAAGCCAGTTCTGTTGAGTGTTGCTTGCCCACTTTGCCCCCTTATTAGATGGTGGTGGTGGAGCTGATCACTGGAGATAACTGGAACTGATCACTGGAGTGCCAGTAAAAGGTGGAGTCTCAACCAGGAAGGAATGGAAGTTCCTTATCTAGTAAGTGCCTGATCATATTCTGCGCTCATCCTGCAGGGCCAGAGGCTTTGAGAGCCAGCCACAAAACTTGCTGAGAGCCCCCAGGGCCTGAGAACATACTACCTCCAGGGACCTGTGAGAATGTCCTTTCATCCTGGGAGGGAACAGCTGTTTGAAGTAGAGGACTGTGCCAAGCCAGGACACATATAGACAGACCAATGAAGGAACTGGTATCCACCTTGTCTGAGCGCTTCCAGACAAGATTTTTATCCCTCCATTGTCCTCCTTTATTCACAGAATTGTATGGGGTGTCCAGATGTTGTAGCCTTCTACTCGTAACCCTCCTGTGATTTCCCACCACTTCTCCAGACTTTATCCTTATCATGGAAAATCCATTGGGGAACAAGAGACAGAGACAACTCTGTCACAAAATGCCTTCTGGTTGTTAGTGGTAGGAGCCTTCTATCTGAAGACACCTTTTTGCCAACCCTCCTCCCGCCCAGTACTGACTATTGCTTTCCTAGAGGTATTTTGGATCTTCACCCTTCCCACATTAAATACAGACTCTTCACGATGCACTTTGGACAAAGTAAATGTTCTTGGCACCCACAGGAAGATCAGTGGACCTCAAAAGTACCCTTTTCTACACAGATGTGCTTGGAAGGACCTCTTGGCACATCGTATCTGTCTCACTCTCTTGCTCCTGGGGTAAGCCACAAGCACTGAGCCACACATGACCAGTCATACATACTTCCTTGACAACATGTTGACTATTACTATCTTCTTTTGTCATTTACCAATTCTTCCTTGGCTGTTTCTTTGGTCTTTTCTTGCTTTAAATCTATTTTATGTTTAAATACTGATGATGTTCTTGGTTCTGCTAAACTCACCCATCCTTTTGACCCTCTCCAATCTTGACTTCTTATTCAATATATGTCTCCCCTTGTTCTTTCCTCTCTTATAATGCATCATTTTATCTTCTGGATATGTCTATTAAAAATACGTTTTTAGAAAATCATGTTTGGCTCCTATTTTCCTTTTCTCTTCTTACATATTTTTCAAAGCTGCTTGAGCAGGTTGTTTGTTCATTCTCATATCAAACCTTTACTTCATCTAATTCTTGACTCATTTCAGTCGGCTTCTGTCCTCTTCATTTTATGGAAACCATGCTTTGTAGAAATACATGCAAAATAACTTACACGTCTTTTTCTCTATTCTTATTCTTGGATTTTCCTTCTGCATTTGACACTATAGATCATCCTATACTTTAGTCCTCTCTTCTCTCATTCAATCTGTTATTTCTTGGTTTCAATCTTAATTTTACTAATCACCCTTTTATGGTTCTGTTAACAGTTTGCTCTTCATTTCTTTCTGTTGCTGGTGTATATCAATATTCTGTTCTTGGTTCACTTTTTTTCATTATACAATAACACTTATATGCAGTCAACATTAAATTATATCATCCTCTTCCATTTCTGTCCTATGTTCTTTGAAATATGTTTAACTGACTGGCTATTTCCTCATGGATATCTAGCCCTGGATTGAATTAATGTTCCTCCTAAACTGTCTTTATCATCTACCTCACTATCACTTGGTGTTTCTCTAATACATTCTGCACAGAAAGTCATTTTTTATTATTATTTTTGGCCTTCAGATACCCATTTTTCTTTCTACACCTTTATCAGGCCTTTTCTCTCTTCCAACTCCAGTCTCACTTAAGCCGACTTCCCTGTCATCCTCCACCTTGTGCTACTTTCATTCTATCCCCTGCCGACTCCTGCTAGTCAACTACCTTGCTATCATGATTATCATCGTCACATAACCAACCTATCTTGCTCCTCTGGCTCTTTTGCAACTGCATTCGAACATGCCACCGTCACGTCTATCCTAATTAAAAAAAAAATCCCTTGGCCCACACTGCCCCTCTACATTCCAATTTCTATTCTATAATTTGCTTCCAAACTCTTAGAGTGTGCCACTTACTCCCACTCATCTTTTGCTCCTCCAACTCATTTCTTGACCCCATACAAGCTAGCTTCTCTACAAGCTGGCCCGCACCCTCCACTTGAAACAGGCCTCACTAAAAGCACTGACAATACCCTGACGCATAAATCCAGAAAGTCTCTACTCTGTCCTAATCTGCCTTTATCACCTTTGATAAGAGTTTATTCTTTTCTTGACTCTCTTCATGCCCTAGATCTCCTCTCCATGGCTATCCGCAGCTGGTTCCCTTGCTAGCCATCTAATCACTCATTCATGATTTCCACAATAAGAAATTTGGCCTCTGCTTTCTTCCCCCTCCCCATTAGTAGTCTTCCAGAATCTGTTCTCAGCTTAGTGTCTAGTTTCTCTACAGTGTAGTCTACATAGTGTGACTTCATCCAATCCCACTGTTTTCAGTACTACCTATATACTTATGATGCTGAACTCTAACTCTTTATTCAACTGTAAGAACCTATGGTTATTTGACTGACTGAAATCTTTACCTAAAATAGGCCCACAGAGCCTCCTTGGATTCCTCCAAACCCTGCCCTGTGGCGGAATCCCTGCTGTTATCTCTGAGCTCAAATTACAGATAACAGTGGGGATGTAGGCAGCAAGAGACTTGGCCAGTGCTGGGAGGAGCAGCTGATCTTCCCAGCACTGGCTGAGTCCATTCACACAGCATGCACCACCCCATAGGTATGATGCACACCATGCAAAACTGGGGACTTTTCCCAGCACCAGCTGAATCTGTTTGCCCCCCATGGTGATGACACACAGAGCCAGGGGCTTGGCCAGCAGCAGGAGGAGCAGTAGCTCCTCCCAGCTCCTGCAGAGTCCCTTTCTCCATGCTGAGCAAACCATGAAACACCATTCCTGTCAGCACAGAGAAAGGCAAAATGGGTGGGAACAGTCCAATGATGTTGCCATCCTAACTGATGTCATATGGCCCGTGGAGGACCCAGTGGGGGGCAGTTTGCCCCCTCTCCCCACCCTAGAACTTTCCACATCCATCCAATCCTGCAGTGCAAACTGTCTGGTATTTCTGCTTAGAAAGCTTCTCACTGTTCCTTCCAACTTGCCTTCTTGAGAGCTGTCTGTCTCCTTTGACCATGTCACCATCATCCACTCTGTTCATCACACACAAAAATCTTGGTGTTTTGATTCCTCTCTCTCCTATTTCCCCATATTCAATCAGTCACTACTTCCTTAACATTGTATAAATACAGCCTTGTCTCTCTACACCCCCTTTCAAACAAACTCTGATTCACATCTTAACTACTACAACCTTCTTCTCAACTGCTGTTATTTTAACCTGGCCCCTTGACCTCTAAACAGAACTCTGAACTAATTCACTGCTCTTATCACTCAGACTATGGCCATGACCTCTGTTCCTTTACTTCCATCATCTTTAGTTGTCCAAAGGTCTCCTGTTTCCTCAAGCAACTCCACCCTTTCTCCTTTGCTGCCTCTTAGACTTGGACTCCCAGAACACCTACCTGGTGCTCCCTCAACGCTCTCCTCAAAACTCATATTTTCTCTAAAGCTTTTGGCACCAGCCCTTAGTCCTCATTCTCTACTGAAACTAAGCCTAACATTAGTGCAATCCTGTAGAAGTCTACTCAAAAGTAGGTTCCACAGAGTTCAATTCAGAGTTGGGCTTAACCCAAAGTGAGTATAGGATTGCAGTGTAACTGAGCTTCACACATATTCTTCCCGTTTATCCTCCCATCTGTCTTTGTACTCTCCTTCTGTTGCCTCCATTGCTGTAAGCTCCTTGAGTCAGGGACCTGCCTCTCTTCTTGTTAGTAAAGTTCCATATAAATGGATAGCACTGCACAAGTAAAACATTTATACTTTCATCATCATATTTCCAAGGTTCAACCATTTTGAATCCTTGATTCTGCTAAAACCCATATTTAGTTTCTTTATCACTACTATAACTGATTATTGTTATATGCTTTTATTTGATCTCTATTTCTTGAATTTTTCCGTTTGCTTAATTTTTCTTCTCTCATTTTGACCTTCTTTCTCCTTGTTTGCACTGACTCCCTCTTCTTTAGTGGATTAAGTTTAAGTCATTGTTACTTGTTTTTAAGTGTCTTAAGTGTTCTAATAGTTGTTGTATCTCTCATCTCTACATGCTCCTTATCAGTCTCTTCACTCTTCAGATACTAATTTTCTTCTTAAACTTCATTTTTCCGTGCACTATTTCTCAGCTTGGTTTTTTGTATGTTACTGCTGCATATGCCTCCACCATCAATCCAGCTGGCTTCTGTTTCTGTATTTAAGAAATTATTGAAAACGAAAGCAATTATTATTGAATAACAAAGAAGTTATTTTTATTCTTGCTCATCTTGCATGACTCCTCTTGTTCGATACTGAATATCTTATCCCTCTTCCCTCTCCCTTGTGTGTCATGTTTTACTAGGTAGGGCCTTAGGAAACATTAGTAAATTTCTATATTAGTTAGATCGTATAGATGCTTATGAAATTCTCTTCATCTGAATTCTCCCCAGATTTTAAAGTTCCAAATTACCTGATCTTGCATATTGAGTGGCATTGGCAATCCACTGGTTTTGATTTCCAGGCTTTGTTTAGACTACTGCGTATGTTAAATCTGCTGCAATTTTCAGTTTGCATGTTCCCACCCTTGTTAGTTACCAATGTGCATAAGAACATAGATAAATTCATTATAGTACCTTGGAAAAACCCATTTTGATTCAATCACATCTACTGAAAAGGAACACAGACTCCACCCAGTATAATTACTCCTGGTGCATGATCTGTGTAGTGAATAACTATTTAGCTGCACTACAAATCTAAAACTAAATTGCCATTCCTCTCAGGCAAGTTGGCCTCAAGTAACCCATTAATCTTTGGAAAACAGATCATCTTAATTCTTAAACACAAGGGTTCTATATTAGGATTCCGATCATCTGCAATTAAAGAATGTGCATTTTTACAAGAACATCTGTTAATGCAGAAGTCCTGCAATGAAAGTTTCTACCTCAGCAGATTCAAACTGGAGCTTTTGTTGAGGTGTAGCCAGCACAACTCAACAAAGCTGACCTTCCTACCCCAGGGATATGATTTTAGTTAGTCCAATGCCCACATAATCATCTTTTTTTTCTACCTTGGCACATTTCCTTTCCCATGGAGGCATTTTCTTATTCAGTGTAGCACTTCATTGGATCCAGTTTGGAGTCACATCCATCAACATTTGGGTCAGCTAGTATTAGATTTAAGATGAGGCACGTTTTGCCATCAGGTATTCACCAGTCCATTCAACTTTTCTGTGAGGGAAGCTGCCATGTTGCTAAACTGCTCATAAAAGAATGATAGAAACCAACCCACTTTAGGAAAGATCACATCTGCTGCTTGTTCTTGGCCACAGATGAATCCATGATTGACCCAATCTTGGATGGCTTTGGTTTGATCTGCACCAAATACACTACTTCACTCAATTCAATCTGGCACTCCCATCACTTTATGGCAAGTCTGGCATCCTGGATATGGGTAAGGCTGCATTCAGATGTTGAAGATGATTATCATAGGTGGAGCTAAAATAGCAGTAGAGGTCATTGAGAAGTCTGCCAATACTCTTAGCAACTCTAAATTCAAACAACCCCTTGCTAGAGCTCCTGCCAGTATCCCTTGAATAGATCAGAGGTGATGATAGAACGTTCCCCTGGTAGTCTGTGTATGAGTTTATCTAGTTTTGGCATGGAATGATCATTGGCCAGGCAATTGCATTTAAATTATCATAATCCACAGAGAAACACACACCTTTGTCAGGTTTAAGTACATAAGAAGAGCCATGCTGGATTAGACAAAGGGTCCATCTAGTCCAGGATCCTGTTCATACAGTGGCTAGCCAGCTGTTGACCAAGAACCCACAAGCAGAATACGGGTGCAACAGCACCCTCCCGCCCATGTTCCCCAGCAACTAGTGTACATAAGCTTACTGCCTCTGCTACTGGAGATGGCACACAGCCATCAGGGCTAGTAACCATTGATAGACAAATACCTGGAAGAGAAGGCTAACCCCCTCTTAAAGCCATCCAAATTGGTTTCCATCACTCACTACATCTTGTGGAAGTGAATGCCATCATTTAACTATGCGTTGGGTGAAGAAGTACTTTTTATCTGCCCTGAATCTCCCACCAATCAGCTTCATGAGATGACCTTGGGTTCTAGCATTATGAGAGAGGGAGAAAAGTCTCCCTACCCACATTCTCCACACCATGCATAATTTTGTACACCTCTATCATGTCTCCCCTTACCTTCCTTTTTTCCAAGCTAAACAATCCCAGCTGTTGGAACCTTACCTCATAGGGGAGATGCTCTAGTCCCTAGATAATTTTAGTTATCCTTCTCTGCACTTTTCCTATCTCTACAATATCTTTTTTTAGGTGCGGTGTCCAGAACTGTACACAGTATTCTAAGTGTGGTCACACTACAAGCCACCTTGTGTCCCAGTACTGGGGAAAAGGCAGGGACTGAATGGATGAATAAAATAAAATATAATAATAATAATAGGCAGTTGTATTCTCAATTCCTTTCCTAATTATACCTAACATGGAGTTTGCCTTTTTTTGCAGCCGCCGCACACTGGGTTGACATTTTCATTGAGCTGTCCACCATAACTCCAAGACATCTTTCTTGGTTGGTCACCGCTAGCTCAGATCGCATCAGATTGTATTTGAAGTTGGCATTTTTTGCCCCAATGTGCACGAGTTTACGTTTGCTTACACTGCACTGCATTTGCCATTTGGGTGCCCATTCTCCCAGTTTGGAGAGATCCTTTTGGATCTCCTCACAATCTTTTTAACCACCCTAAATAGTTTGGTGTTGTCGGCAAACTTGGCCGCTTCGTTGCTCACTCCTAATTCCGGATCATTTATGAAGCATTGGTCCTGATACAGATCCTGTGGGACCCCACTATTTACTTCCCTCCATTGGGAGAATTTACCATTTATTCCTACTCTGTCAGGGTGGACACTGAGCCCAGAGAATCCCAGAGTAGTTCTGATTCTGAGGAAGAGCAGTCACTCCTGGGAGAGGAGCGCGCTCCTCTTTCCCAGGGCCAAGAGCTGACGGAGATTCCTCCCACCAGCATTCCTAGCTTAGATAGCAGTCCAGGGAGTGACAGAGCGCGGATAGCAGACTTGGTGGATGCGCGACGCTGATGCAGAGAGTGGCGCCAAATGGAGGGCGCAGAAAGGAGGCGTAGTGCCCGGATGGCGTGCGAACAACGGCTGCGCCCAAAAGATCCAAGGGAAAAGGGGAGGGACTCTCCCTAGTCCTAAAGTTCAGGGGTCTGCCAGTAATTCCCTTTCAAACAGGGACCAACTGTTCCAACTTCGGGCATAGGTACTGTGCTGCTCAGATCTAGTTGCAAATGGTAGAGTTGTTAAGTTGTAAAAGAAGAATAAAGCTTTGAAAGGAATCCCTTTGTCTGTGTCTAGACTTGGCTACTGGATTAGACTGAGAGAGGCCTCCAAGGAGCCCTTGACATACTCTCTGTTCTTTAACCACTTACTGATCCATAAGAGGACCTATCCTCTTTTTCCATGACTGCCGAGTTTGCTCAGGAGTCTTTGGTTAGGACTTTGTCAAAAGTCTTTTGGAAGTCCAAGTAAACAATGTCTAAGAACATAAGGAGAGCCATGGCAGATCAGACCAAGGGTCCATCTAGTCCAGCATTCTGTTCACACAGTGGCCAACCAGCTGTCGACTAGGAACCCACAAGCAGGACAAGAGTGCAACAGCACCCTCCCACCCATATTCCCCAGCAATTGGTATACATAGGCTCATTTGTCTCTGGTACTGGAGGTAGCACATAGCCATCAAGACTAGTAGCCATTGATAGCCTTTTCCTCCAGGAATTTGTCCAACCCCCTTTTAAAGCCATCCAAATTGGTGGCCATCACCACATGCAGTGGTAGCAAATTCCATAGTTTAACTATGCGCTATGTGAAGAAGTACTTCCTTTTATCTGTCCTGAATCTCCCACCAATCAGCTTCATAGGATGACCCCGGGTTCTAGTATTTTGAGAGAGGGAGAAAAGTGTCTCCCTATCCACATTCTCCACACTATGCAGAACTTTGTAGACCTCTATCATGTCTCCTCTTACCCTCCTTTTTTCCAAGCTAAACAATCCCAGCTGTTGTAACCTTCTCTCATAGGGCAGATGCTCTAGCCTCTTGATCATTTTAGTTGCCCCTTTCTGCACTTTTTCCAGCTCCACAATATCTCTTTTTAGGTGTGACCAGAACTATACACAGTATTCCAAGTGTGGTCGCACCATAGATCTACTGGATCACCCATCTACATGTCTGTTGACACTCTCAATAGGTTAGTGAGTCAGGACTTAACGTTGCAGAAGTCATGTTGATTCTTTTTTAGCAGGGCTTGTCCTTCTATATGCTTACTAATTTTATCTTTAATAATGCTTTCAAAACAGACGTTCAGCTAACCAGCCTGTAATTTCCCGGACCACCCCCCAATCCCTTTTTAAAAATCGATGTTACATTGGCCATCTTCCAGTCCTCGGGTACAGAGGTTGATCTTAGGAACATCTGAACACCAGCACACCTAGTGAAGTGCAGTGATCTTTAGAGGACACTATCACATACACAGCCACCATGTGATCTATTTCTCATGTAATGCCCTTGGCATGTTTTCCTTTTATTCAGTGTGAGTGTTCAGTGGGTGCCAAGGTTAGCTCTGATTCACTTGTTAGAAGCAGCAGCAGTATGTTTCTTAAAGTCTTAGCAATCTGAGCTACCTGGTCTGCTGTCATAGCCATGTCATCTAGCCCGTCCTTTGTGCTTTCTAAACACAGATCAGGCAATAGCTCTTTTCCACGGCCTTTTGTGTACACAGACAGGATTAGATTTTTCCTGCAAATGTAGGGTTATAGCATGTTCACATAGAAATTCTTTAGGACAATGGCAGATAGATCAATGAAGTAGTTAACCTCAGTCACTCATTGCATAACTATGAAGGGTCTCACCTGGGCAGGCTGCAATTTGGTGGTTTTAAAGTGATTTTCAGCAACATCATGTTAGCTCTTTTTTGATACATTGATCGTATCATTGTTTTTAATGTTTCTATGAATCCACTATGTTCTCTTTAGCTAGGAGCATCTGTTCCTTGGTGGTTTCTTATACATTCATTACAGGACCATGTCTCTTAATTTTTGTATGGCACCTAGTGCTAGTGATAGGCATGATAAAAGCAACGATGACAATGAAATGCTTTTACCACTTCCTCTTGTATTTACTTCTGAGCAGAGGAAGCACATTCCATTCTCCACATTCCAATGAAATGTTCCATTTCTTCACTTGTCATTTTAGTGTCATAAATGAAAAATATTTAGGCTGCAATCTATATACTGCATGCCCCAACTTCAGTGCAGACATACTGTCTAATAGTTTGTGAATGCCACTGCCTGTGTATTGTGCAAGTGTGGACTCTAGTTTTATACTTACTAGTGATGAAGGACGCCATCTTACATCAGGACAAATATCAGTAAGTAAATCACATGAAACCAGAAATGCAAAATTGACATGGAATATGCAACATCTCTTCTTTATTCACTTCAGGAAGACTCTTGATGGATTTCTCCTTCAGTATTCACCCTTAGGCTAGAGCAGCAAGTTGTAACCATCCTATGGAGTAAGGAAGAATAATGACCTAGTAGTGTCAGTATAAATGAAATCTGACAGATAAGCAAAACAAAGGCCGTCTCTACCTGAAAGAGCCGACAATCTACATTTCAAGCAGGATGGGTGGGTGAAAACAGAGGGGAAGAGGCAAGAGTTATGGATGAATGTAAGCAAATGCAGTTACACATACTCAGGTTGGGTTTCAGTTCTGGCTCTAAAGTTTACCAGTTGATCTGCTTACATGTTAACCATTTTAAAATTACTGAAGACTCATAAAGGATCAAGTAACAATGTTTAAAAATGTAGTTTTGATGTACTCGCTGGAATGTTGGATCTAGATCAGGAACACCCCAGTTCAAATCCCCACTCAGACACAAAGCTTATCTTGAGTCACTCACTTTCTCTTAGACTGACCTACATTGCAGAATACCTGTGAGGATAAAGAAGGGGAAAAGGACTGGGTATGCCACCCTGAAGTCCTTAAGGAGTAGGATAAAAATGTAATACATAAAAATAGGCCAACTCTGTCCAAAGGCACCTTTGAACACGACATTGAAGTAAATGGAGTTTTTGTATCCACCGTCTTTAGGTAATTAAGAACCCTACAAATAGTGTTTTTCAGAGTATATTTGAAAATAAATCTGTCCAACTGGAATAGACTTGAAATAAAGGCATTTCATCTGTGCCCAAAACACACATGGCAATCATACCAATTCTGTACAACACTCAAGTTATATGTTGTTCTTAGGAGAAGTTAAATTTTATCTTCTGAAAACACACCTAACCTATTGTCCCATTATTAGTCGGAATGTATTTAAACAGCCATGTATGTGCATCTGGGAACTCTGTCCTATCAGGAGTTGTATACGAGAATTTAAGTTGTATTTACAAAGTGTATTAAATCCATACTTCTTGTTACTGCTGGAAACACTAGTGTAAGAACCTTTCCTCCTTGCAGCAATAAAAATGTGCTGAGCTGCACTGAAGAGTGGTTGATTATTTATTTATTTGTTTGTTTGTTTGCTTAATCACCCATCTGGCCAGTCACCCAGCCACTCTGGGTGATGTACAACAGTACAACAATCTAAAACAGTAAAATTAAACATTAAAACATATTCTAAAAATACCCTAACCCACCCCAAATGCCTGCCTGAACAACCAAGTTTTCAATGCATGGTGGAAGCTCATTAAAGAGGGGGCATGGCGGAGTTCCCTAGGGAGGGAGTTCCACATTTTAGCTGCCAACAGAATATAGGATAAGCCTGATTGGACATTCATGAGAGACATTATAGAGAAGTTTACTTAGAAATAATTTAAAATACAAAAAAGCAAAGCCCAGTGAAAAAATAACATGAAAGTTCTACTGATCTGTAGACTCAACCCCCCCCCCCCTTTAAAATCTCATGACTTAAAAGCTAGTAGACTGACTCAGGGCTAGATTTTTTGGCTTTAAGCATCATGACAATAGATAGAGTACTTTATATGACAGGTTTTAAAATAAACACTGGAGAAGGAAGGTAAATGGAAATGCTTGGATCTTAAGAGATTTCTCAGGCCCAGTGTCCTCTTCCTAGTAGCTGCCTTGAGAGGGGTAATCCTGAAAGGCAGCTATACATAGAGAAATAAATACATATTAAATAATAAATAAATATTGTATTAAGGAAGGTAAATTATATGACTTTAAACTTGTTGGCATCTAACACCACCATTTGGAATAGTGGAAAGCTTTTTCCAAGCTTACCAGTACTGGAGATGGTATAAAAGGCACTTGCAGGCTATATTTAAAACAAACATTCTTCAGACAGATGGTATTTTAAAGGAACCATTTTTTTTGTAAGAAATGTTCAATTTTATGTCATAAACTATAGTTATTAGCAAGTGGTTTTATTTCTTCCTTTTAAATAAGAGCAGCAAGATGCCTGCTCTCTTCTTCCCCTCCCCAAGTCCTTTAAGGACATGTAAAATGTCAACATGAACTGGGCCATGGTGCCTTCCTGGGCTCCTACAACATACGCAAATCATCATGCTGCCACGTAAGATGTTTTGCAATAACTAATCTGTAGTACTTCGTTCTTCCTCTAATTGAAAGAGGACCAGCTGAAAAGGTTATGAAACACAAAGACTGTGTTCTCTGTTCACTCGTTTGTGGCTAGAATGCCACAAGCCATTGGGAAAAATGGAGCAATCCACACTGGCCTCCTGAAAATTTTCAGTGCATTGCTCCAAGAGAAAACCCTGTCCAACAACCATGGAAACATAGAATTGGAGAAGTACTTGATATTTAACTTATTGCTGGTGAAAAACAGCACCCAAACCCGTCAAGTGTCTCTCACGATGAGGGCATCCCATGATAGAATTCAGTTCTAAAGCTCTCTCACTGGCTTTTTAACACAGGGCACCTATCGATACCTCTCCCACTCCATGCCTAGTTATCTAGAAGAGTTATGACTTTTCTGTGGCTACTTCCCAAACTGTTCTGATAATCCAAGTCACAGGAAGACCACATAGGAGGGGTGGATGATGTGGCTACTTTCCATGCCAACACTACCCCTCTCCTGAGGCTGGGAAGTAAGCACATCATGCACCTCTCCCCCATATTCTTCCCCATGTGGCAGCATTTAATTTCTAAAATGGATTGAACGTGTTTCTACAAGTTGTGCCCAGGCAGCGTACAGACAGCTAAATAAATTACAATATTTAAAAGTTGTGGGTTTTGTTTGTTTGTTTGTTTGTTTTAAAACACTATATGTTTTCATATGATGCCATTAACCTAAGGGAAATGGGTAGGCCAACTAGAAAATAGCTAGCTACAAGGGCTGGATGTGTCTGATCTCGTCAGCTAAGCAGGGTCAGCCCTGGTTAGTACTTGGATGGGAGACCGCTTGGGAACCAGGCTTCCTGCATTGTGCAAGGGGCTGGACTCGATGGTCTTGTCGGCCCCTTCCAATTCTATGAATACAGATAGCTTCAACCTTCAAGTCTCCAGAAATGTCCAGTGGGCCACCTAGTGCCTGCTTGTTGCTATGATACTAGTTTGCTGGAATAGATGGACGGTTAACTGATCCAGCAGTACACACATTTGTAAGCAAGAGTGCATACTCAGGAATACTTTACACAGGTGAGCTGTCTTTATTGTTAAAGGGGTCCTGAAAAGATGCACACTTGCTCCTTAAATTTAACACACATTGATGCAGCAGGGGGATACAAGGAATTTTAAAATTCCATATAAGACTAAAGTAAGCTCACCTGGCATCATTCCATTGAGGAAAGGAAGCATCCAATAGTTAACAAAGAGGTGGACTATAGTTTTTGTGTCAATTCCTTCAGTTAATAGACTACATTGGTCAAGAATTGCTCTGCTTCTGTGTGAAAAATGTGAGCAGTCATAAATGAAGTGCAAATCAACTGGTTTGTTGTGTCCAAGGAAACAGAGGATCTTTTTCATGGTCTCTGTACATCATACAGATGGGTTCTGTGCCTGCACAGACCCTTGATTGGGAACCTTCTATAGCTGAGGAAATTTTGGCAGGAACCCTCCCCCACCCTCCCAGCACACGACTGTAGCATGTTCCTGCCTATTCTCTCAGTTCTCTTTCGATCGCTGCTGTGGCAGCATTGTAAAGAATCTTCTCCTTGTTCGCTTCTTCCTGAGGAAAATTAGAGCAAGCTGAGGTTTTTCTTTTTGTTTTCTTCTCTTATCTATCTTCTCATTTTTCTGCTCTCTTAGTTCCCCCCCACACACACCTTTTATTATTTCTTCTGCAAACTCCATAATCATCTGAGGGCATATGGCCCTTCAAGCCCCTTTTCACAAGTGTGCCTGCTATGGCAGTAAACTTTCCCCAACAGATGGGCACTCATTTTGTCTCCTTTGCTCCAGCTGAAATGTACTAAACATGTCATGGGATGCTATACACAGGCACCTACCTGTAGGTCAGCTTGCATTCTTTCTTGTTCATTGCAGGATAATTAGCACTGGGTCATTTACCTTTGCCTACAGCTAAACAGTTCCCATTCAACAAGTACATAGTTTACAGGTGACTCAACAACAGTAATCCCTTTCTTCCTACACAACATCTTTCATAATGATTGGCTGCAATGTGCTAGATCTATAGTATTCTTACTTCAATGTTAACCTAGTATTCCTGAAATGGTGAACCAGGGGTGGATTACAGGAACCTTGCTAATAGGTCAACAGGGAGCAATATAGCTTAAAGGGGGAAAGTGTGGTTCCTCAAACCAGGGTGGGCCCAACAGCACCCATCCAACCAAAACAAGATTTTGTTTGTGGGTCTTCTTTGTACTTGGGAACCACTTTTATAACCATTATATGCACATGTGTGTGTGTGTGTGTATTTACTATTTGAAGTCAATGGAAAATCTCATATCTAAAAGCCTTCTCTGAGGAAGCAAAATAAATGGATGTAAGCCTTTAGAAAGCAGCTGAATTCTACATCTAGTATAATAATTGCATGCTGTCTATAATCTTGGTAAAACTAGAAGTCTTTTTCACAAATATTACCTGAATTACAGAAGTAGCGAATGCCAAAGGCTACTTTTGTAGTTTCCTTGCTGTAGTCAATCCATTATAATTGCTCTCATACTGCAGAGTGAAATTCAAGAATTTCCTAGAACAAAGATCATCACTAGTTTTAAAAGTGTGAAGAAATATTTGAGAAGCACTGCATGATCCTTTCTATTCTGCCTAATCTCTCTCTCCCTCTCTCTCTGATTTTTGAGGGGTGGCCACAATTAGAGACAGTGTATCAGATAGCACAGAAAATCTGAATGCATGGGACTGGGAAGCCTCACAATTCATCTTACTTTCACACTTGGAAGCTGGGTAATCACAGTATTATTTTGTTTAAACACAAGTGTGGCAGTTAGTAGCACTGAAGGAATCTTTCTTTGATGCCATTGCACCTTCCTACAATGGGATCTCTGGAGGAGCTGCTCAGGAAGAGGCGCATGACTCCCCATTGTTTATCCAGAGGCTGGGTTATCTTAGGGTAGGACTATACCAGATGTTTTGCCCAGGATAGATCTGTTTGGGGCTGAGTGTTGTCAGTATGCTGATGACACACAAATCTATTTTTCCTTAACAACTTTATCCAAGGAAGGTATGACTCCTCTGAATAACTGCCTGAAGTCGGTAATGGGCTGGATGAGGGAGAACAAGCTGAAATTGAATCCAAGCAAGACTGAGGTGCTCATCGTGAAGGGTCCTAATTCAAGTATTGAGGTATGACAACCAGTTCTGGATGGGATTGCACTCCCCCTGAAGGAGCAAGTTCGTAGCTTGGAGGTGCTTCTTGATGATTTTACAGCCTCTGACAGTTAACAGGTGGAGAAGAGGTTGATCCTCAGGGTTTAAAGTATTACCCCAACCCTTGGGAGTGCCCTGCTTCAAATCCCCACTGGCCCAAGTCCCCAGCATGTCTTTTTAATGGAGACCTACAAACAATCCCCTTTTTCACTCCCTTGTGCAGTAACCGCAGCTATGTTTGACAGCTGTCAAAGGGGCTGTCAAAGCTTGCCGCAGTTACTGTGAACAGCAGGGAAAAGAGGGTGGCTTGCAGATCTCTAAGAAAACGAGTTAATACTATTTCTTGCCCTACATGTGTGCTGTGGTATGTTACACTTTTGCCCTTCCTATTCTACTGCTTTTAGCATATTATTCTCTGGATGATTATTCCTATATTGCTCTATATGTGTGTGAAGCTGTTAGGTTTTTGTTTCTGGTGTGCAGAGCTTGGTCTCTTTATAGAGCAGGGGTGGGCAACCTGCAGCCCGCAGCCTAATGTCATAGGCAAGTAATCAGTATAGATATCTGACAAGTGTGATCTGTCCTGCCACTGGTAGGGAGACAGAGGGAGAGCAATAAAAGAGGGTGTCAGAAAGAGTTAGAGAGAAGGCTCTGGACTAATCCATCACTGGCTTTGGCTCCACCCATTGGCATGCAGCCCCTGACAGATTACCCCTGAAGGAATGTAATCCTCAACAGAAAAACAGTCCTCCACCCTTGCTGTAGAGGACTGGATGACAGCAAGATTCTTTTAAGAAATGCATCCAGGTGCCATTTGCAAGGTTTTACACCAGTAATTTTTTAAAGCATTTTAAAGTGTGTGCCATGTCTAACTGTGCTCTGCACACTATGAACATAAATCACCATCCAAAGTTTACCCAAAGCCCCCCCACACACACACACACACAATAGCTGAACAGTTCAGAATGATTAGGAATGGGGATTCTTTTCTAAAAATTCCCCACTCGGTTCTGAGAAAGACATGCCAGTTATTAAGAAATGAGAGTGATTCATACATTACAGATTACAAGAAGTATTATTCAAAGAAATCTGCATCAACAGGAATCCATTTTGTTTCCTGCCGGAAAGCCTGCCAAACTCTGTTCAGCCAGTAGTGGGAAGAGATATTCAATTGTTTTGCTGTCTGTATGACCCAAACTCAGCTAGAAGTATTCAAACACCTAAACCAACTGGGCGTCACTGAAGGTCTTGGTTTGACAAAAAGGTTCATATCCCACACTGTGAGAACAAACAAAATGGCTGTGTGATTCTAGTCCACAATACAGCCATTTCAGCAAGGTAACATGGCTGCAACATGTTAACTCTGGTGATTTCCAGAAGCAGATACATATTCCTACCTATGCCCTGAGATTGCAGAGACCCTGCTCCTAGTGCCCTAAGATGCAGTGAGTGGCCACTTGTGACTGGACCTTCTCAGTGTTAGCCCCCCAATTATGGAATACACCCCCCTCCTCAGAAGTCCATTTGGTGGTTGCCTCAAAGAAACACCTTTTTAAAAAAAAAATTCTCGCACACTTTTAAAATTACTGCATATTCTTGATGCCCAGTTGGTATCCTAAAAGTGGCTTTATCTCCATGAAGCATTTTATATCGTTTACTGGTTGTTCCTGTTATGTTTTTGTTTATGCTGCTTTTAAATATTTTTGTGCTGCTTTGATGCTGATCTTATGTATGTGGATTTTACTGGATTTTATTTGTGTTTTATCTGTATTTATGTAAGTTGCCCCAAGAACAATTTGTTGTAGGGATACTAACAAATTGAATGAATGAATGGGGCACAGCAAAATGGTGGTGCTGGTCAATAGCTTTGCATTTTATAACATGTTCCTGACAAGCTTAGATAATAGGGAAAAAATGAAGCAGTGATTGCTCTACTTCATCAGAGAGAAAGTAAAATTCACATCACATACAACCATATACAACCATTTTAAACCTTCAGTTTCTTGCCTTTACAACAGAAGACCGCTCTTACCCAATCAGCAATCTTAGAACACCATTCAAATATTTTAATAGAGCATACACATATGTCAACATTTATACTGTTAAGCATTTATACCGTACCTCAGATATCAGGATTTAAGTTAGTACTGACTTTCTGCCATGTGAGCTAGAAATCAAAACACTTAGCTGGCTATGACAGAATTAATATATGTATATGAAACCTTGTATTATCTTCTAACTGAGTTGGCAAGTTATTATAGTAAAAAGAGGCAATGATGGAAGAGACTGACTCTTGCCTGAGAACCAAATCCCAGACCTCAACTGCATGGGAGAAAGCCACAGATTCCCAGTATGCAGTGAAGAGAGATATCCACATGATTGGATGCATGCTCCTCTCTAGGCATCTTAGAGGTATAAGGTCAGAAACCATAGCCATATATAATACAGGAATTCCAGGACATAATATCACTCCCTCCAATAGTGAATTCAGATGATGAGCGCTGACAGAAATGGAGCAAAAAAGCAGGCTCCCTTAGAAAGGATGAGGAGGCAGTAGCATGTTTGGGCGGACCTCAAGTTTCGCAGAGGTTCAAAAACATCTTTAAAAACAACCTAAGGGAGCAACACCCAAACGCAACAACATCTGATTAAGCATGTTCAATAGCCACATAATGTTGAATTTCAGTTGGGAAAGAAAAACAGAAAAGGGTAGGGGTGTAAAATTCTCTGGTTGATCTCCTTATATCTTATTCAGTAGTAAGGGCATGGCTGGCTGGCAGGAACCCTGAACCGCAGCAATCCTGCAATTCATTGTAGGTCTCACTTGTCAACTTCTGAAACTGATCCTGTGATTAGATTCTATCAAGCTTTGTTTGAAATTAGAGCACCTAAACCGAATCTTCTATTGTCCTAGCTGGTAGTTTTCTGACCCATGGTTAACCCACCTGAGCTCCATGTCTCATCTCCCAACACTCTTCCCACACTCAATCTCTCCTTTGCTACTTCATCTTTCCAGGAGCACAGCTGTCATGGTTACCTCCCTGTTTCCTTGTCTTAATGCCAGAAGAAGCAAAAGGAGCTGAGACAACAAGCACTTCAGCAATGCACCATAAAAATACCATACAGCACTGAGTTAGCGGTTCTTTTAGCTTCCTCTTCTGGCTTTCAGGCATGTTTCGTATCTCTCACTGAAGGCCTCTAATATTCTCCCACACATTCATACCACCTTGGTATTCAATCCATATCCATCCACTTATCTCAAAGCCAAGACAATTCTGCTCACAGGCACATAAATACTTTGAGACAGATGTGAATATAAACACAGTAGTAATTTCTCTTTGATGTTGTAAGCCAACTGCCTAATCATACTCAAGGACTGTTCACCTATGGTGATTCTTTGGTGAAATTAACCACTTTTAATGCATGGGAAAATCCAACAATTGCACAAACACTCCTAACAAAGCTCTGCTGGGTCTCCTCTACAGTAGTGCATCAGTGTGCTTCAACCTGGTCTCTGCATGCCAAGGAAAGCTCCTGGATTAGGCAATAATCCTATGTATTACTGGCTTCATTCGGATCATGATTTAGTTTTATGAGAATGAGTCTCAGGCTCTCCCTGCTGGCATGGGTGTGAGAAAGAGTTTGTTAGGTTCTGCTTCTGCTAAGATTAATACAGTTTAATGGCAAGATTCCTGTGCCTATACTCAGGTTGCACAAGTTAAAAAGAACCCCTAATCACTGGACAAACAGCTGCAGAAAGCAAGTCTTTGCCCTCTGTTAATATGGAGTCCAAGTTGAAACAGATGCAAGTGATATTTTCATCAAAGTCTCACAAATATGTTCACAGTGGGTTAGCATAGTATCTTCTATCTCCTGGGGAACTTGATATAAAAGACCATCACCCAGAAAAGCTCAGTTGGCAGACCCAGGGTGGATGCAATGGTGGCAGAGAAGTAAACTTTCTTCACCATCAGCACCACAGAGTAGCCCCAAAATGAGTGTTAACCCATATCAATTGAATTTGTCATAAGTCTCCCTCCATCATTGCTCTAGTTGTCTCCCCACCTGTTTCACTGCCAAGAAGTGCCCCGCAAAATCAGAGAGCTACCTTAGCTCTATAGGTGAACAGAGGGCACTCAGGAGTGATTCTGTTATTGGCCTGGGTCATCTCCTTATTCCACAGGTTGACCAAGGGCTCAACAGGGCCACAGCCATGCAAGAAGGAAAATCTCTGAGACCCATCAGAAATCCATGTGGATCCATAAGCCTCTGAGGGTGGACCATTTTAAAAGTATCCCCATTCTTGCAGAGGTTAAGGCCCCCAGTGAGACTAAATCCTACCAGGTGATGATTTATCCATGACAAAGGAATGGTCTTAATCTCCTCTATCACCAGGTCACCATCTATCAGCCCCCTGGCAAAAATCAAGTCCAAACTGTGTCCAGGTTGATGAGTGGGGCAGATATCAATTAAGAAAGGCCCACAATTCCCATGGCAGCC
This sequence comes from Heloderma suspectum, assembly GCF_057233095.1. NCBI lineage: Eukaryota > Metazoa > Chordata > Lepidosauria > Squamata > Helodermatidae > Heloderma > Heloderma suspectum. The sequence goes on from NC_139461.1 coordinate 253,961,956, forward strand.
AAGAAATTCTGAGCTGTACCTACGTCAGGGGCCTCAGCATAGACATTAAACTCCCCCAACACCAATACCCTAGGGGGCTCCAAAGCCATGCTGGAGATCACCCTGTCCAGCTCATGCATCACATGGTTCATCCCTCTTTCCTCAAAAAGGCATATCTCCCTCAGCCCATCACCCTCTGAATGGCAGCACCCAAACTCCTCTGAAAACACCTCCTTGTGCCCTCCAGGAACTGACACTATTGCCAGAAGTGGTGCTCATCAAGAGAGCAAAAGAGCCACCCAGAGCCATAAAACAAGCAGAAAAAACTACGTTACAAAAGAAAACCAGAGTAAACAGACCAAAACACAAGAGCTAACACTAGAACTTGCAGTGCCCCCACCCCACCGAACACTCACTATGGCTGTGGCAACTATGGTAACTCAATTCCCAGAAATAAAAGGCCAGCAAGGCTGCCCTCCCACTGCAGTTCAGATGTTACTACACCTGCATCATCCTCAAACTGAGAACAACTCAACAAGAACCAGTACCCCCTGGCTGGAACTGGGTGCCCTCACACCATCTCAAAGAGGTGATTGTCAGCCTCGGTTAAATGCCTCCAGCCTCAGAAACTGCTACAAGACGCCCAATGTCCCTCAGTACAACAAGACAACCTGTTCTCTATGCCGTCTGCTTGCTCTCTCTCTGGCAGCTACACAGAACTTAGGAGGGAGGGTGACAAAAACCTCTTTGGGCAAGATGTTCTTGCTGCCACTCTGTAACTACTGTCACTATGTTGCTGCAGTCACTGTTTTCTCCGTAAACCAGTAGAGCAGGGGTGCGAAACGTCAGCTATTGGGGGACCAACTCCCAACCTGAAAAACTGTTTCCTAGCAGAATCAAGCACCAGACAGCCCACCAAACAGCTGTGGCATGGGGACAATGGCAGCAGAAGCAGCAACTGGGACCGCACAAACAGCCATGGCAGGCTGCATGTAGCCCATAGACCATTTGTTGTGCACCCCTCCAGTTAACCCTGTTCTCCATGGAATGCCACAGGCCTTGAGCCACAGATCACAGAGCCCCTTTTGGCTTGCAGCAGAGATCCATGCGTCCAGCAAGCTGGAATCTTAAGATTACCTGCAGATTTAATATGTATGTTATGTTATTTAATATGTATGTAGACGTCCCACTAGATTCAGTAAAACTTACTCCTACAAAGGTGTCTATAGGGGCGCAGCCTGATAAAGGTAGAAAATACTTCAACACTTTCTGTTTAAGAGAGAATTGCTTAGCTTTGATCCTGCCAGTGTGTGATAGATGGTAACTAAAGGGCAGTTCTAGATTTTCAAATGCTCAGCTGAAAATTTAACCCCCATCCCACTGAACCAGATTTTTAGTCAAACAACTCAGCATGCTGGCGAAGCAAGAACCAAAAATGATCCCAATTGACAAATAAGAAGGAAAAAAAGGTGTGAAGAAAAAAACCTGTCTCAGCAGGCAAACTCATGCTATGGTGATGCGGAACTACAGTAGTCTGGACACCAGCCTGCATGTAGGAGATTTCCTATATTTAGTCAGGAAAGTTGCACTGTCTCTTCACTGCCCTTTTGCAAAATGTTGGTAATACCACTACTGTCCCTTACAAAGAGATATGATGATGTGTGGTGATGACGACAATTACCTATATAGGTAGAAGAATTGCATATAGCTTATCTAGACCAGCCTTCCCAACCTGGTACCCTCCAGATGTGTTGGGCTGTAACTCCCATCATTCCCAGGCCACATGGCCATTGGTCATGCTGGCTAGGAATTATGGGAGTTGCAACCCAACACATCTGTAGGACTCCAGTTTGGGGAAGCCTGATCTACACTGACACATTTCAGAAATGCCAGTAAAAGCTCTCTACTGCAAAATATCTTGCTAAAGATAAACTAAATTGGGGTCAATAATGCTATGAACAATTTCTATTCCACAAATTAATTCATTAAAGGATTGTTGCAGCTATCTCACTCCTTTAAATGATAAAGAATGGCTTGTATCTCCCCTTGTCAAAAAAAACAAAAACAAAACATTGGACACAGATTCAGATAATTACTAGTAAAAAGGATATACTAATATTGAGTCTTGTATCGTGCATCCAAAACATACATGTTCTAAGTGAACTGAGGTTTTATACCAACTGCCTGGTTATGCTTGGCTTAAATTATTGAGTTTTCTTGCCAGATTGGTGGGTGATCTTCAGGAGGCTGCCCAATTAGCTTCAAATAAAGACAAAAATAACATTTATTTTAAGGACACAGAAACATTATAATTTTCCTGATATGCCAGAACATGCCTGTAGCTAGTTTCAAACTAGCCTGGGATAGTAGCTTTTATTTGAGGTCAACCAATATAACCAATGTGATGAAAACATTGAAAGGACCTGGATTTTTCTATTAGTTTGATTTGGGCAAAAGCACTTCCAACCCATTCCATTTTGAAATTAGTTTGATGCACCTGAAATATTTGTGGGGGTGTAAGCACTGCCAGACCACAAGCATTTAGTACTTTCATTCACACAACCCACCACAATGAAATAATGAAGTACTACTATTGTTGTTTACAGAGGCTCAAGTGATAGGCCTAGGACTACAAATAGAGTTTGTGGCACAGCAAGGAATTAAACAAAGCACTTCCATTTCCTTCTACTGGTGGTATCCCTTCTTCCTCTCTGCCTAAGATATGAAAGCTTATATCAGGCTTTCCCAACTGGTGCCCTTCAGACATTTTTGACTACAACTCCCAGCATTCCTGACCACTGGCCCTGCTGGCTGGAGATGATGAGAACTTAAGGGAGGTGAAGTCCAAAACATCTGGAGGGCACCAGGTTAGGGAAGGCTGGCTTAGATTGTATCCTATTGTTGAACTTGCCACAGGATATTGTGGCAAAACTATTAGATAAGGTTACTTGAGAATTTGAACCCAAGGACACTCGTTTGCAATTGTCAGCTATTAATCACTGCCCCTATTTTCAGTATCTCAGTTCAGCAAACCTTGGAGCAATATATTTTTCTAGAGGCTGCCTTAACACACTGTGTAATTCAAGACCATCTAGTCACCTTAAGCTGAGAAAAGCTTAAGATCCTGGAGACTCTCCAAAAACAACTAATACGTCTTTGAAATGTTAGACCAATGGTTACACACAGCAACAAACAAACAAACACGAATCTGACATTTTTTGCCATTCATTCTCAATGGAGAGAACCAAGAGACTAATGAGACATGGGGTGCTTCCAGGTGAGGCTTTTATGGTCCCACTCTCATGCCTTATTCACAGAATGTTATTGGGGGGAGGTGCAGACAGTGATGTCTTCCACTTGTAATCCATATTTTTCCATCCCTTCTTTTGTCTTTTCTCTTACTGCAGAAAATCTGTTAAGGAGAAAAAGATGGAATAGCTGCACGATGTATTTTGATTGGTAGCACCACGAGCCTTCCATCTGGAAGCCGAAGCACCTGAGGAGCAACGTCCTGCCTCCTGCTAGGGGGTGTAGGTAGCATTAGAGACATGTTTATAATGATTTTTGAATTATCAGTAGGGATGTATGAGAAATTCATTTCAGGTTGTTTCTGACCAGAATTTACCCAGTTTGCATCTCCCAGAACCAAATGCAATCTGTGGTCCGAGTTCATAGATTTCCAGGCTTGTGATGCGCAGAACAAAAAACAATCGTCCAAAAATGTGTATATTTTTAAAATGTGAATGAAAAAATCCATACTTTTGAAAAATTCTCATAAACATTCTTTAATTGGTGGGAGAAACGTGTGTACACTGAAAAACTCACACAGCTGACACGTACATTTGGAAAATGTGCATGAAAATATGCATGGATTTTCATGCAAAAAGAAAAACACACACACACCAAAGCTCACAACCTGATACAGCCATGAGTCAGAACGAGCTTCGAAGTGGATTTTGGAGAACTTCGACAAGCTCAAGTTTCACTGATTCTCACATCCCTTATTATCAGAGACTTCCATAATGAAAGGGATCAGCCCTCTACAGCTTTAGTTCAAGAACCATGTTTTTACTTTTTACAGTTAGGTTCTTTGCATACACTCTGCTGGCTGACCAGGGTTTTACACTTTGAGCCATGCCAGGTCCTCAGCAGGCACTGCATACTGAACAGGCCAGGCCAGGCCAGGCCTCTAGTATTTATACCAGGCCTGCCCGATCCAATGGATTCATACTACCTGCAAATCGTAGGGGCCGTTGTTGCACACACCTACTCCCTTTAGTGTCTGTGGCCTGAGCACACTATGATAGATTCCAGCTTCCATGTTCATTAGAGTACAAAGAACTCAGCTGCAATACACCTAATTTATTACAAGAAGTCATAAAGACTAGAATCTTATATACACTTACCAGGGAGTAAGTTCCATTAAACTCAGTGGGATTTCGGGATTCCGAAAAGACAAGTTTAGGGTTGCGTTTCAAGGCTTAGCTTACACCAACCTCATACTACAGAGTTCAGTCCACAAAATCCATGACATCTACTATTCTTTAGCAAGACTGCCTCTAACTAAAACAGTCAGATTTAACTTTGGAAACTTGGCACAACTCTTTTCTATATACCTATTTCCTTTATTCTGTTGATGAGTCCACAGCTGTTGCTGCCTCCTCCTCCTCCTCCTCTTCTGTAGAGATACTTGTGCCTCATTATAGACATAGTTACTAACAGTTACACCTAGCAATCATTTCCCCTACATTAAGTAGCTATCTCTTTCAGGCTGCTCATCTCTTTCAAGGCCAATTTTGGCTGCTAGTTAGCTATATCACACATTTGATCACTTTGCTTTTGACAGTGGCATCCCTTCTTTAAAAATTTGCCAATGACTCTTAAAAAAAGTTTTGGAGCAAAAACATGATACACTAAACTGAAATGGCACAAGCCATCCTTATATAAAACACAAACCAATTGTGGGCTAGAAGTATTGGCATTCTAAAATAGAAACAAGGTAACAAGCCCAGTGAATTATTAACAGCATAAATTAACTGGGGTGAGGTGCGGAAAGGAGGAAGAGAGGTTGTGACACTATAGCAAAAACATTTCAATTTTCCAAAACAACCAATACAAGTAGCACCTCCTGCTACTTCTGAATGTCATCCGAGTAAACCAGTAGCATTCCCATACAATTAAAAATGCAAGTAAGACTAATGCTGCATCATCGTTTACAACTGCAGAAAACAATTGGATTCCTGCATTGAGCAGGGGGTTGGACTCGATGGCCTTGTAGGCCCCTTCCAACCCTACTATTCTATGATTCTATGAATTCTCAGTGTGGTCAATGGATACACAGGAGAACAAGGCAGGGGAAAATCCTAAGTTATTCCAGAAAGAAAATAGTCTTCCAGTTTTCATCTGTCTTAGTTACGGGTTTTTTATTTTCTTCCCCCCACCCGCACACCAAAGGTCTACTACATTAAAGGTCTTTATAACTGTAAACTGCCCCAAGGGCATTTGTCGGTCGGGCAGTATATAAATGTAATAATTTTTTTAAAAAATTAAAAGAAAGTTGGGAATGGGATGGAGCAAAGGGACAGAAATGGTACCATATGGCAGGCACGTGCGCACACACATACGCGCGCGCGTGCGCGCGCGCACACACGAAACAATGATATCAAATAATGGGAAGTAAGAAGGCCAGTTACAAGTCATAACTGAATGCTTGTTTTCAACCAATATACGTTTCCCTGTTTCATTCTAAAACTTTATTAACGGAGAACACATTTTCCCCATCTCTCATGCTACAACAATCCAAAACTATATATCAATAACAGCCGCTAACAACTATGTGGAAGACTGAGAAAGCAAAGTGGGTGGGATCAGGACAAACATCCTACTGTCTCCACCAATGGCTTGTAAAAAGATACATTAGGTAGGCCAATCTATCATATATGTGCACTGTTTCTAGCACATACAGTACATGCTAATTTCAACTACCAGGATTTTTCTTCCAGCAGCTATGGTTAGTGCATACGCCTAGAAGTGGGCCTGATGAAGGGTCTGTTGGGACGGAGTAGAGAAGCCTAATTCTGTCCACTCCCCAATCTAAACAAAGCCCTTGCAGTATGTTCAGGACTAGAGCTGGCTGTACTCAGTGCAATCAACCACAGTTCTCAAGCGGTGTACTAGGGGCCCCTTGGTCCTTTAGGCTATGAACCCAATGGAAGAATGAAGCATAGGGACTGGCTATCACTGTTTTTGCAAACGACTCAACCTACAGAAGCATGCATGACTGGCTGGCAGAGGCGGAAGGCAAAGGAAGGGATGGAGAGCCTACTGCTTCCCTCTGCCCTATCCCTTCCTTCCTCCAATTTGTCCCGTACATTTTAAAAAGTCTTATAGCTGAGACAAATGCTGTAATTCTATGTACAATTATCCGAGAAAGAGTATGGTTGAGCACAATGGGCCTGAATAAACATGCATAGGATTTATTTATTTGATTTACACCCTGTCTTTCTATCAAAAAATGGCACTCAAGGCAGCTTACAGAAACATAAAATAGATTAAAACAATAAAACACATTAAAATATAATAAAACATAACAATTATGGAATAAAAATAGCATCCAAACCAACAGACCCACTTACAGACCAAAGGTCTTCTTGAATAAAGTGGTCTTTGCTTGCTGGCAGAAGGACAGCAGAGAGGGAGTGAACCTAGCCTCCTTTGGAAGGGAGTTCCACAGCCTGGAAGCAGCCACTGAGAAGGACCTTTTTAGGGTCACCACCAAATGCGCCTCTGAAGGCAGCAGTCTTGAAAGAAGGGCCTCTCCCGATCTTAAGACTCAGGTAGGCTTGTATGGGAGAAGGAGGTCTTTCAGGTAGTCTTGTCCCAAGCTGTATAGGGCTTTATAGGTCATAACCAGCATTTGAATTCTGCTCAGAAGCAGACTGGTAGTGAGTGATGCTGTTGTAACAAGGAAGTCACGTGCTCCCTGTAACCAGCCCCAGTCAACAGTCTGGCTGCAGCATTCTGGACCAGCTGAAGTTTCTGGACAATTTTCAAAGGCAGCCCCATGTAGAGCAAGTTAAAGGTAAAGGTAAAGGTGTCCCCAGCCAGTCGTGTCCGACTCTAGGGTACGGTGCTCATCCCCGTTTCTAAGCCGAAGAGCCAGCGCTGTCCGAAGACGCTTCCGTGGTCATGTGGCCGGCATGACTGAACACCGAGGTGCACGGAATGCTGTTACCTTTCCCGCCGAAGCGGTACCTATTTATCTACTTGCAATTTCTTGCTTTCGAACTGCTAGGTTGGCAGGAGCTGGGACTGAAGACGGGAGCTCACTCCATCACACAGCACTCGGGTCTCGAACTGCTGACCTGCCGACCTTCCAGTCTGCAGTTCAGCGTCTTAACCACTAAGCCCCGCAGTGCAAGTTACGGCCCCGCAGAGCAAGTTACAGTAGTCCAAACAGGATGTAACTAAGGCATGCGTGACCATGTGCTTTAAGTTTTGCATTTGGAATATAAAAAAAAGATCAGGCTAAATAATATCTAAATTCAAACTGTTTATTAAGCCAGAAAAGCACAGAAGCACAATTGCAAAGAAAACAGGCCTGGAAAGGTCTTTAGGGTGCAAACCTATGCATGTTTAGACAGAAAAAAGTTCTACGACTCCCAGACGATCGCACCTGTAGTCATTTATGGGACACTTGTGCTACAGGTCCTCCAAGCGCTCTGTGTGAGTGTCAGTGTGTGTGTGTGTGTGTGTGTGTGTGTGTGTGAGAGAGAGAGAGAGAGAGAGAGAGAGAGAGAGAGAGAGAGAGAGACTGTGTGTGTGAGAGAGATTGCCAATGGTTTAAGCCAGGGATGCAGAACATCATGGTTGGGGGCCAAATCTGGCCCTCCTGGGTTTCTTCCAGGATTCCCTAGATGGCCAGCCACATCACCTTCCCTTGGCCCCACTCCCTTTCCCCCAACACCATTTGTTTGGTGATTTCTGGGCTTTTATGCAAGTTTTCCCCCATTCTAAAAGGTTGGGATGCCTCTCCTAAGGCTTAGTTACTGGCAGGAAGAGCTTTGAGCCAAAATATGCTGGTGGTTTTGTCCCCTGCCCCCCATTTTGCCTTTGGCCCCACCCACCACTAGAATATAGCCCCCGAGACCCTCTCCAAAATGGGATTTGTCCCTCAGGCTGAAAGAAGTTAACATCCCTGGTTTAAACCATCAGCATTCAGCACCCTTCTTTTTAGCCTAAAGGAAGTCTCTTACAGCCCCTTCCAAAAACACTCCACTGTCCCATTCACTTCTCTGGAGCCTGAGCCAACATAACACTTTATAGGTCAAACTGCTGATCTCTATCTGCATGAGTGATAGTACATCTTGATCTAAAGATTAATCACGTATAGATTCGGAATCTGAGAAACTCTGGCAATGGGATTGGATTGAGGGGTTGCCCTAGAATGACTTCACAATACAGCTACTTTCACTTATTTATTTTTTAATTTAAAGAAATTATATCCCAGTTTTCTTTTCTTTTTAAAGCAAACAATTCAAAGTGGCTTTTTCTGGATAATGAATCCATCAAGGATGTGCTCAGGATGTAGTTGGAAGGAAGGATATGGGGCACTGACAGACAAGTGGGCTCACAACTGTAAACAAATTAATGCAGTCACAACAAATTATTCTGGCTCATTTGTTCTTAATTTCTCCCCTGATTCTGAACAGCATCAGTAAGAATTTGTAGCCTATTCTTAAAAATCAGGATCAAACCTTACAACATCAGCAAGTCAGAAGCTTATGTGCACTCCTGTGCCTTACCGTATCAGTTTTTGATGGCACCAATGGACTGGCAAACAATGTCTTATACCAGAAGACATGAGATCCCTGCTATCAAGAGTTATTCTCTCCAAAGTCTTTTGCTTGTTTGGGCCTGTGATGCAAGACTATCCATGAGGTAAAGCCGCCGCTGGGAAAGGAAAGGAAAAAGCAGGTTAGCATTTAATCAAGAAATGGTATGTAATAAGATGAATCTATGCAATCTGCAAGTCAAAACCAAAACTATTCTATGATACTATTCTATTCTATGAAGTCATCATCAGTTGAAGTGAGCAGGAACATCGTTATCAAACAGCTTGTGTTAAGAAACAGAATTGGGCTTGTACAAAAGTTCGGTCATATTTTCCAGGTACTTCTAACTGGAGTGGGGGAGGTGGTGGTGGGGTGGGGGAGATTAGCACATTTCCTAGGGTTTCTTTACTCCCACTACACCATTAAAGGTACCCCAGGGTGGCAGTCAGGAATACCTACTGCACTGTGCAGAATGGCTGCTTAGTTTACATGGTATGGGTAGGGCTCCGCAGTGGCTCAGCATCGCATCTTCTGAAGCAAGGAAAAGGATCACAATAGCTTTTCCTTCCTTGCAAGAGCTACAGTAGGTTACAATGGCATTTGGAGAAAAACCAAAAAGAAAGGTTAAAGCGTCAGAATCGGTGCACAGAAATGCAAATGTGATGTGACAGATAACATTTTATAGCAGGGATAAGCAATGTGGCATCCGTGGGCATCAGTGTGCCCTCAGACACTTTTCTTGGCACCCACCAAGGTGCCCTATCACTCTCACTTTTTATTTTTTAAAAAAATTTCTAGCAACTGGGATCACTTCAAAGCAAAGTGTGGGCCTCTAGCTGCTTCCATCTTCTTTCCCCATGAATGCCTCTGGGCCACATGGGGGGCTCAGAGACATTCTTAGGAAATGAAGATGGCATGTGGCTGCAGGCCGATGGTTTCCTCTGCAGCGTACCCATTTTGTCGTGGTGCCTAGGACAGCTTCCCCAACTGCCAAATATGCCCATGGACCCAAAAAGGTTGCCTATTCCTGTCTTATAGTATCCTGAAAGTGGGAATTAGGGTCAAGGGAATGTATTCTATACCACCCAATAACCAAAGCTCCCTGGGCAGTTTATATAGCAATGAGGCGCTCAGTTTCAAACCCGGGGGAAGTTTTCAGATGGTGGGAAAGAAAAGCTGTGGAGTCATCGTCCTCCTTCCTCCTCCCCACTAAGCTATCAGCAGTGCTACAAGACTCCTGCTCTTGGCTTTGAAGCCCTGAACTGGAGCGCTGCTGTGAGGGGTTGGGGGTATGCCGCAAGATTTTGTTGCAGGTCTCTGCTTTTCTTATTATGATAGCAATGCCAAAAATAGTTCACTTGTAGAATATTCTAACAGCAGTTCTCTCACCAAAGGGAAAGGAAGGCCTTGCTGACTAGGAGCTCCACATTTCATTAAACCACTTATGAAAGATACCATACAGCTGGTTCCCGCCTCCATGCTAGCCATCTTCCTTCATAAACAAGGTTTATACATCCATTTTAAATCCTAGTTTCAGACCGTGATTAAGATGGAAAGCGTTAGCGTTAATCATAGTTAATGCTGGTGCCCAGTGTCAGCTCCAGCATTCGGGGGCCACTGTCACCACTGCCCATTCGCTTGCCTTCTCCCTCTGTCCGGTGGCATCAAGTGGAGGTTGTTGCTCCTTCTCCTTGCTCTCGTCACTATTCACACACTGGGGAGAGGGCAAGTGAAGAGAGAGCAACAGTGGAGGAGGAGGAGGGTTGGGGGCATGCTAGGTCAGCAGTGGGGTCCTGCTGGGATTTGGGCCTCAGCAGGTGCCCAACAATCTGACCCCTCAGGCTGGCCCTGCTGGTGTACACCCAATGCCCCTGCCCTTTTCAATGTGAAAAAATATTCCCTGTGCGAATCTATCAAATTCAGGATCTGAAGCATCTGCGGGGGAACATTTCGAAATACTAACTGCAGGGACTCTGTATGTGAATGAAGTGGGAGACGCCACTCCAGAATGGACAAAAGCTATATACCACCAAAATCAGATCTGCCTCTCACGACCAGACAAACCCTCACTGCATCAAACACTTACGCTGGTCCGCTAGAGACACCAAGGCTATGGCAACTTCAGTTCAGAGAACAGAAAGAAAGGACGCTGTTCTGTACACTGTACCAAGGGCACAAACAAGAAAAGGGATTGCATAGGCTAGAATGGTACAGCCCAGGCAGCATGTAGCAGGGGAGTGGTCATTTCCAGTGTAAAGAAGAATGCAGTGATACCATGTAGTTTATACACACCCTCTACTTTGTCCTGCTGCAGCTATACATGATGTATATTGTTACACATAATGTACAATACTATTTAAAAACATATATACATAACATTTGAAACAAGCCTGAGAAAAAGGTCAACACTAATTAGCCAGGAATTAGGGTCCAAAGAGCTAGCTACTTCAGGCACGCACAAGGGCTTGTGCACTCCATGCTATGGGTTTTCTTCTTCTTTGAAAAGGAAACCACCATTCCTTAACATACTATTTTTTTTTAGAGTTGCCTCCATTCAAAAGCCATTTACCATGCGGAAGACAAGGTCTACTTTTCATGAAACACAAGATGAAAGTCCCTTGGAGCGCACAGAACTAGTTATTTGGATCCTGGTCATTTCTCCCCCCCCACACACACAAAATTATAAATAAATCTGATTTGTTTACTTTTGAATGAATATAAATCTTTAAAATTTTTATTTGCAAAAGTCCCCTGAACTGTCCCACACTGACATAGTAACTAATAAGCAATTTAGGCCCCAATTCAGTGAACTACAACAGTAATAGCATTCAGAGAGCCACCCCCTCTGCCAAACGGATAATCTGCAGGGGAAAATAAGGAGACCCTACCCTGAGTTCAGACATGCCTCAACACAAGAGAGAAGAGAATGACTCCATGGTCACATAGTCCATTGCTACACTTACAGATGTCTGGAACAGGGCCAGAACCGCATATGTATTGGAGATGCCCTAACTAGACTGAAGCAATGGACTATACCATTGGGCCATCTATAAAGCACGCACATTATTTCTATCTCTTCCTGAGACTAGAACTGACTTTCATTCCACCTATAACTAAATACTAGGAGTGGTTAATCGGACTCCCTGAACAAATAAGGAAGGCTCCAGGGGTTCAGGTAGTATTCTTCTAATGATATGCACAGTCCAAGACAACAGCAAGCAAGCAGGACATTTTATGTTTCCCATTCAATTCAGCAGTAGATCTGAAATTAGAGCCAAATAAGAGGCCAATGCTAGCTTGATAGGAGCTTTTAAAGCACTGACACTCAGGAAAGATGCTGTGACGCATTTAGATTAGAGATTTTCAGCTGCTAGTGCTCTGCAGGGTCAGTTTTTAACATTCAAACCGCAAAGACTACAGAGGCAACTTTCCCACCAACATCCATAAAAGGGCAGCAACAGAGGCAAGAGATCCAGTCTTTTGATTTGCAAAGAATATGATAAATAGTCAGTAGCAGCAATTACAAGGGACAAGAAAGTTTTCCAGATGTAGGGGTCTGCCCGCTTCTTCAGCAGAAGGGTACGGGGAAACACAACCAAAAACACAACGGAGGGGTAGCTATGGAGAGTTACTACCATGGCACAAGCCATCAACAATGTTATGATATAGGCAGCCACAGAGAAAAATGCATTCAGCAAACCAAGTTTTATAACATCTCTATAAGAACACAGAGATAAATACAAACACGCCCAACACCTGCATACTTTTGTGAATGGGATTTCTACTTGTAACTCATTTTTCAATATTTCAGGGATCTGACATTGGGACATCTGCCTGTTCCATAACAATGTTTTATATATATTTTTCTAAGAGGATTGGTCAGTTTAACAATAAAGCTGTTTGCACTGAAATGCCAGCCCAGAAATCCTTATATTCTTTGCTATCTCTTGTGCTTGATTATTGTTAATTCAGGCTATGAACCCCCGGATAAGCTACCCAGAAAGTTCCTGTTATCTCCTTGTGGATCTTATCCCACCACCTTAGCTTCATTGTTGTACAATCCAGATCAAACAGGGTGTTGTAATGTGACTCAAGTAAGTAATCTGGAAGAGGACACTGCAGATTAGTATACCTGGGGTGGAACCCATGTTCCTTCTAGGTTTAGTACCCCATCTCTCAGGCAAGTGAACATGCAATGATGCAGAAGAAAGTACAAGAGACTGCAGGATGCACACATGCAAGATGATGGAGGTTAGTCTCATAAATACCCCCTATTAATTTAGGTTCATGCAGCTGCAGAATTTTTGTAAAACACAGATCTGATTCTGACCATAATTTGAGGATTCCCATGCTTCTAAATTCATATTTAGGTCCAGCCTATTGCAGAAGGAAGGGCTAGTAATGAAATCAAGATGTTGGTCCTGGGCGTATTCTCTGAACCACAAGTAAATATAATCTGGGGTTCTGGAATACGCTAGTGGTGGATGGTGATGCAGCAAAATGGCCACCCAAGCAGCTGCGTGGCACAGTCCCTATTCTGGCAAGCAGTTCTGTGAGATGAAGTAGTTATTCTAAGAAAGATTTCTTTGTAAAATCAAGTAAATAAATTTTTTAATGTCATTAAACCTACTCTATAAAGAAACACAATTCTCCATTGCCATCTTCCTTATAGAAACACTTGCGCTTGATATATGGCCCACTAAATGAAGATTTCATGTTCCTTCCCATCCATCAACCCACCCATAACAGATTACTAACTGTCCGTTTCCTTATCCCTCGTAGTGAAGAATGGGGGGAAATGGTAGACAGAGGCCACACCCAAATCCATATAAAAGACTACCAGACACTGGTTTAAAAAAACACAAAGTGGGACTGTGCTGTAGATTTTTATTTTGGCTAGGGGGCTCAAAAGCAAGGTGAGAATCAAGCTTTATAAGAAGAGGATTTTTAATGCTTTCTTTAAAAAAAAAAGAGATTAAAGTCTCCAAAAGACTATTCTGTTCCCAGCATCAACAATGCTCCTGACACAAAGCTCAGGACTGTTTTCAGATGACATGGAAATTAACAGCAGCAGTGCTGCAAGCTTTGAATCTATTCTGCCAGCACCAAAATGGCCAGGAGTGCCATTGCCTCCATCAGTATTCCTCTGCTGTTAGCTGGGGTGAAAGCTTCCCATGCCAACACCACAACCATGTTTGATTAAGGAGACATATTTTAACACAGAGGGTTTTTTAAAATGTGCTTCTTCCTCCCCAACACCCACTCGGTTTGTTCATATTGTCCACCTTCTCAAAGAAACAACATAGTCAAAGTCAGTTGCGTCACAACCAACCACTAGCAAAAAAGCGCAATTAGGAATCATGTCCATCTGTTTGCTTAGATGGCACCAAAAAAATAATAAATAGAAGTTATTACTGACTCATCGTACTTTCTACTGTGTGGCCTCACAGTACTTCTCAACATTCCTCTGAGGCAGATCTTATCACACCCACTTTGCGGAAGAGAAAACAGAGGCAAGCAGAAAGAAACAAATTAGCCCAAGGTCAAAAAGCCGAGCCAAAAACTGGAGCCAGATCTTCCAACTTCCAGACCAACCCCATAAGTTTCGAAACCACCTTCGGTCAAGCTCACCTGCCTCCGATGCCCTTGTATGAATAACTCCAGGCATGAAAGCTGGGCAGTCTTGCTTTCCTCATCAACCCAGAGAAAAGGTCATGCCTCTCTCACTCCTCATAACTTCCAGGTTCCATAGATTCAGATATCCTTGCATGAACTCCCATTGAACAAGGTAGTTCTTTCTTTTTTTAATCTAATTCAAGTTCACAAAAACAGCAAAACACAAACATCTCCAAGCCTGGCAAGAAAAATAGAAATTGTAAATTTCTATACTCAATCCTAAACATTCAGAAAGGTACTTGTTCTGTCATATGGAGAAAGGAAAAGTTATGTTCCAACTGTATTCCTAATTTATGAATCCAGTTCACTCCCTAAATATAATAAGGTACGCCATTACTGAGCACCAGGTGTCAAGAAGACGATATACAACCCCTAGTGGCCATATCTAGAAAACACAATAGATGTTTGTTTAGATGGCGTCGGTCAAAATGAATTTAACCCAGAGCTCTCCAAACCTACCCAGCTGCATCGTATCCGCCCTGCTCCTGCCAGGAACAATCGCAGTCTCAGCATGGATCCATCCCTGCACCGGAGCAGCCATCATAGTTGTGCCTCCTATTGCCCTCCTCTGCGGAACTAGCACCGCAGGATGCAAGACTGCCTCCGGAGGAGACAGCTCTGCAGAGCAAGGGTTCACAGTGGGGGAGGACTGGGGAAAAGAGAAGGTGATGCACCTGCAATGAAAGAATTTCAAATTAGGCATAACACATGGCAATAGAGAAGAAAAAGGAAAAACAAAGGTTCATATGAGGAGATCATATCGGAAGTGTATATTAGCTGTGTCTCCCTCCCCTCCTCCTTTCAGGCATCATGTCTAACTCCAGAAATGGCTTCCTGGTTATTACTTCTTCCCCCTTTGATCTAGCAATTGTGAATAGCAGACTATGCCTATTCACCCTTCTTGGGGCTTTTAAAGCCTGCTGGCAAATACATATCTTCTAATGCTAGAGAAGACAGAGTACTCTTTAAAAAGCAAGATGGAGAATCAAAATGCATCTGATCTGGTTCCAAAGCCAGTAAACTGCTGCCGAATGACTGGCTGTACTTGACTCTCTAGATGCCGGTGAGTCACCCACACAAATTCTTATACCACCATAAACCCTTCTGTTCATTGGAGCATTTTAAGAGAAAACGGTACAAGAAACGGAGCCTCCCATACTCTATGAGAACGCTGGTTATTCTGGATTTCAGCGTAGGTTCCAAAGAGGAGGGGACATGGACCCCAGCTTCCAGAGTAGAATCATTCTTTGATTGGAATTGGCTTTGGGATGGGCCAAAGTGGAAAACATGGTTCATGCAACGGTTAAAGCAAGCACCACGTCTAGCTTAGATTTTCATCCTATATGCCAGGTGCCCCACCACCCTCTGCTTGATCTTATTTATTGTTCTTGTCCGTTCAACTATCTTTCTCCAGCCAACTTAGAAACCTCCATTGCCTCATTTAAAACCAAAACAAAAAGACAGAAAGGAAACTTCATATTCTTACCACTATATTCTGTTGCCATTCAGTCCAGTAACAGCACTGACTTTAAGTTTACAGAGATATAACCTAGGACACATTTCAGCCCTTAGCTCTGTCCAGATTTTTAGATATGCCTGTGACAGGCATTCTCCCTGCCCCAAAGAGTTTACAATACAAGTAAATTGCTTTGTCTAGTTAGGGTTTCTCCACTCACAGACAGAGGTAGACACCCACCAAAGTCTCTTTTTGTTGTCTCTTCTGAAGCCTATAATAATGTCACGTCATCGTGGCTTGTCTCACAGCAGCCGGAAACCCGCCTGTCACTGATGCAACTCGAGTCACAGAATATTTGTTTTTCCTTCTGCGTCACTTGCACCAGTAATAAACTAAACTAATCCACAATAGTCAAGTTCCTGCTTTTTGCTTTTCTCTTTAAATATCTAACCCTGAGATCACAGAAACATTCCAAAATGCCTGCTTTAAGGAAGAGGGGTGGCTGGGGAGGGGGGGGGGAAGCAAACAGCTAATATTTTAAGTCACAAACTGTTCAGAGCCCCTTTTAAAGCAAGAGGAATGGAACATTTAGATTTGATATCCTGGCCTCAGCCAATCTGAGGCAGCTTTTCACCTGCCACCGCCTCTCCCTCCAATTGAAATGTGTGTTTAGAATGAGAACCCTCCCCAGCCAATCATGTGCAGGCTCAGGCACTCAGTTAATGATGCAGCAGTACAGGGAAGACTATCACATGTGAGCTGGAAGGCTGCCAACATGGAGACACGGAGAGAGCAAGGTAAACAACTTTCCAACGCCAAAATGATGACATTTAATTCCTAAACGCTATCTTCCCTTAACTCAGCCCCTTTCAGTTGGTCTGGGGATTCACAGTGTAGCTGTCCCCCCAATGCTTTTTAAACCTAACAACATGCCAGGCAAGTATCACTGCGTCATCATTTGCCACTTTCTGAACTATGCAGATACAGGCTCCCAGATTTAAAAATCTATAGGGTCATGTTAACCCCTCTGCCAACTCCTTGATGTGCCAGCCGATGGCAACCTGTGCAAAACTACTGTTCTCTTTTTCCTCCCTCCCCGAATCTGCATTATAAGCTACGCAGTGACATTTTACAACCTGTGCCTTCATTCCATTGGTCTGACGCAGGACACAGCAATAATATCTAGCTACAGAAAAATAACACTGGGTCGAAAGTTTGAAGGGTAGGGGGCAGAAAAAACAAACAAACCCTGACATACAGACACACAAAATGAGACTGTCAGCTCAACTACCCCCACAATCAAAGGATACATACGTAAGGAAAAAGAGGAACCATGAGATCTGTTCATCTACACCTGTGCAGTCCTCAACCCTCTGTTCGCTCCGCCGCAGCATAGAATATTCCAGAATTTTCCTCCCATTAACCCTTCCTACGTCTGCCCCCCCTTGCGGGATTAACTGCGTTGTATCTTTTCCGGTAGTGGACAAAATCCGCCGGTACTAAGCAAGCTCCCAAATAACATTCCTCTTTTTAAAAGATGCCGGATGGGAAAAGGAACCATGCT
This sequence comes from Heloderma suspectum, assembly GCF_057233095.1. Lineage (NCBI taxonomy): Eukaryota > Metazoa > Chordata > Lepidosauria > Squamata > Helodermatidae > Heloderma > Heloderma suspectum. The sequence continues at coordinate 253,979,465 of NC_139461.1, forward strand.
TCCCAATGTTATTACTTCTCTTTCATAATCTCTCTCTCTCTCTCTCTTGCTGCAGCAGGACTGTTGCTAGTAGACCTATCGACAGAGCTTGCTCTCCCTCACTCCCTCTCTCCCTCTGAGCTGTGTGACGCAGCTCAAAATTCTCCAGGCTGCTCCTTGTGTTTTAACAGCAGAACTGCAGCTTTCCCTAGAGAGCCGATACCAGCAGTACCAGGGCCGGACAAACCAAGGAAGAAAGTCACTCCCAGGCTAAGCACCCAAGTTATTTATATCTCCCCGTTCCCTCCTCACCTTGGTTTATTTAGTTCAGTTCCAAGCTTCCCTTTTCTCATGTTCACATCATCAGCTTCTTGCGGCTCCCTCACAGTTACACTTGCTATGTTAACTCTTTTAGGGTTGGCAGTCAAAAGGTACAATTCTCGAACAGGCACAGCTGAAAACAGGGCAACTTTTTGTGTCATTTCCCCTGCTCCTGTTTACATAAACAAATAAACAAAAGATGGTTTTCAACCCTCAAGAAACAAGACTGCGCATCCCAGTGAGCCATGCATATTATTTTTGAATTAACTCTTTCAAAAGGCAGAAAAGACATTTCAGTTCTGAAACGACAGCTGCTTTCCCACACGACAGGCACATTGCAGCACATGTTTTTAAACTTTTTTTAATTACTTGCATGATTTATGAATTTCTGAAAACGTTAAGCCTTCCACATGCCGCTCAAGCTCACTCTGGAAAAGTGGGAATGAGGGCAAAATAATAAAATATCTCTGTCCGGAGAGGGAGTAGAGCTAAGATTTTGATGCCTGCGACTCTGCAAGGTCTAGGTCACCAGCAGTGCTGGCTTCAGGAGAGGACTTTTTTTTTTTACAACAGCTAATCTCTTCAGCATGCTAGACTGGCAAATGGTTTTCCCTCCAAAATGTTCCTGAGGGTTTGGATGGAGTTCCTCTGACAGCAGGATGTGTCTTTCTTCTGCACCATTGATAAATTTACCATGAGGTTAAAGGCCTGTTTCAATTGTGAGAGGAAACCATCAGGAACATTAAGTAGAGTGATCAGCGCATGACAAAAGAATGAAGTTTCGGGAGGAATTAGTGAAAACCAGAATATGAAAGACTGCATGCTTTGCTTTGTAGAGATAAGACAGAGACTGCATAAATGAAAAACAGTGATGATCACCTCTAAACATATACATGCCAGCCTTAAATTTGTACTGGAAGACTGACAGCGCAATATATATTCTCGAATAGAGCTGAAGTATCCCGTGATTTCACCCCCTCTCTTTTCTTTACAGAGCTATTTTAGAGTACTTCACTGCCTGAAAGTGACATCTGTTGTGCACAGATGCATACAAGAACAATTGCAAACTTCCAAATGCTAAAACAGCGTGCAGAGAAATGCAGAGCTCAAAATGCATGGGAGGGAAAAGCAAATGAGGAGTGTAGGTCAGAGATACAGTGCAAGGCACGTCCAAGGCTTCAAGAATTCTGCTTAAAGTTCCTTGATGCCTTTGATTAAGCACTATTGCTTCCTGCCATTTCCTTTCTTAATGTGTTTATTTTATTGTTTTGGCATATTGTTGTTCAGTCGTTAAGTCATGTCCGACTCTTCGTGACCCCATGGACCATAGCACGCCAGGCCTTCCTGTCCTCCACTCTCTCCCAGAGTGTGCTCAAATTCACATTCATTGCATCTGTGATGCTATCTAGCCATCTCATCCTCTGCCGTCCCCTTCTCCTTTTGCCTTCAGTCTTTCCCAGCATCAGGGTCTTTTCCAGGGAGTTTTCTCTTCGCATTAGGTGGCAAAAATATTGGAGCTTCAGCTTCAGTATCTGTCCTTCCAATGAGCACTCAGGGTTGATTTCCTTTCGAATTGACTGATTTGACCTCCTTGCAGTCCAGGGGACTCGTAAGAGTCTTCTCCAGCACCACAGTTCGAAAGCATCAATTCTTCGGTGCTCAGCCTTCCATATAGTCCAGCTCTCACAGCCATACATTACTACTGGGAAAACCATAGCTTTGATTATACGAATCTTTGTCGGCAAGGTGATGTCTCTGCTTCTTACTATGCTGTCTAGGTCTGCCATAGCTTTCCTCCCAAGGAGCAAGCGTCTTTTAATTTCATGGCTACAGTCACCGTCTGTGGTGATCTTGGAGCCCAAGAAAGTAAAATCTGTCACTGCTTCCATTTCTTCCCCTTCTATATGCCAGGAAGTGATTGGGCCAGATGCCATGATCTTCGTTTTTTTAATGTTGAGTTTCAAACCAGCTTTTGCACTCTCCACTTTCACCCTCAACAAGAGGCTCTTTAGATCCTCTTCGCTTTCTGCCATTAGGTGGTATCGTCTGCGTATCTGAGGTTGTTGATAATTCTCCTGGCAGTCTTAATTCCGACCTGTGATTCATCCAACCCGGCGTTTCTCATGATGTACTCTGCATATAAGTTCAATAAGCAGGGTGACAATATACAGTCTTGTCGTACTCCTTTCCCAATTTTGAACCAATCGGTCGTTCCATCTCTGGTTCTTACTGTTGCTTCTTGACTCTCATACAGGTTTCTCAGGAGACAGGTAAGGTGGTCTGGTACTCCCATCACTTTAAGAATTTGCTAGAGTTTGTTGTGATCCACACAATCAAAGGCTTTAGCGTAGTCAATGAAGCACAAATAGACGTTTTTCTGGAATTCTCTTGCTTTCTCCATGATCCAGCAAATGTTGGCGATTTGATCTCTAGTTCCTCTGCCTCTTCGAAACCCCGCTTGTACTTCCGGTAGTTCTCGGTTCACATACTGCTGAAGCCTAGCTTGTAGAATTTTGAGCATAACCTTGCTGGCATGTGAAATGAGTGCAATTGTGCGGTAGTTTGAACACTCTTTGGCATTGAACTTCTTTGGAATTGGAATGTAAACTGACCTTTTCCAGTCTTGTGGCCATTGTTGAGTGTTCCAAATGTGTTGGCATATTGAGTGCAGCACTTTAACAGCATCATCTTTTAGGATTTTAAATAGCTCAGCTGGAATACTGTCATCTCCGCTAGCTTTGTTGTTAGTAATGGTTCCTAAGGCCCACTTGACTTCACTCTCTAGGATGTCTGGCTCAAGTTCAGTGAGTGCACTATCATGGCTATCAGGGACATTAAGATCTTTCCTGTATAGTTCTTCTGTGTGTTCTTTCCACCTCTTCTTAAACTCATCTGCTTCTGTTAGGTCCCTGCCTTCTTTGTCCTTTATCATGCCCGTCTTTGCACAAAACGTTCCCTTGAGATCTCCGATTTTCTTGAAGAGATCTCTTTGTTGTTGTTCAGTCGTTCAGTCGTGTCCGACTCTTCGTGACCCCATGGACCATAGCACGCCAGGCCTTCCTGTCCTGCGCTCTCTCCCGGAGCGTGCTCAAGTTCATATTCATTGCATCTGTGATGCTATCTAGCCATCTCATCCTCTGCCGTCCCCTTCTCCTTTTGCCTTCAGTCTTTCCCAGCATCAGGGTCTTTTCCAGGGAGTTTTCTCTTCGCATTAGGTGGCCAAAATATTGGAGCTTCAGCTTCATTATCTGTCCTTCCAATGAGCAGTCAGGGTTGATTTCCTTTAGGATGGACTGATTTGACCTCCTTGCAGTCCAGGGGACTCGTAAGAGTCTTCTCCAGCACCACAGTTCGAAAGCATCAATTCTTCGGCGCTCAGCCTTCCTTATAGTCCAGCTCTCACAGCCATACATTATTACTGGGAAAACCATAGCTTTGATTAGACGGACCTTTGTCGGCAAGGTGATGTCTCTGCTTCTTACTATGCTGTCTAGGTTTGCCATAGCTTTCCTCCCAAGGAGCAAGCGTCTTTTAATTTCATGGCTACAGTCACCGTCTGCGGTGATCTTGGAGCCCAAGAAAGTAAAATCTGTCACTGCTTCCATTTCTTCCCCTTCTATATCCCAGGAAGTGATAGGGCCAGATGCCATGATCTTAGTTTTTTTAATGTTGAGTTTCAAACCAGCTTTTGCACTCTCCTCTTTCACCCTCAACAAGAGGCTCTTGAGATCCTCTTCGCTTTCTGCCATTAGGGTGGTATCATCTGCATATCGGAGGTTGTTGATAATTCTCCCGGCAATCTTAATTCCGACCTCTGATTCATCCAACCCGGCATTTCTCATGATGTACTCTGCATATAAGTTAAATAAGCAGGGTGACAATATGCAGCCTTGTCGTACTCCTTTCCCAATTTTGAACCAATCGGTTGTTCCATCTCTGGTTCTTACTGTTGCTTCTTGACCCTCGTACAGGTTTCTCAGGAGACAGGTAAGGTGGTCTGGTACTCCCATCACTTTAAGAATTTGCCACAGTTTGTTGTGATCCACACAATCAAAGGCTTTAGCGTAGTCAATGAAGCAGAAACAGACGTTTTTCTGGAATTCTCTTGCTTTCTCCATGATGCAGCGAATGTTGGCGATTTGATCTCTAGTTCCTCTGCCTCTTCGAAACCCCGCTTGTACTTCCGGTAGTTCTCGGTTCACATACTACTGAAGCCTAGCTTGTAGGATTTTGAGCATAACCTTCCTGGCGTGTGAAATGAGCGCAATTGTGCGGTAGTTTGAACACTCTTTGGCGTTGCCCTTCTTTGGAATTGGAATGTAAACTGACCTTTTCCAGTCTTGTGGCCACTGTTGAGTGTTCCAGATTTGTTGGCATATTGAATGCAGCACTTTAACAGCATCACCTTTTAGGATTTTAAATAGCTCGGCTGGAATACTGTCATCTCCGCTAGCTTTGTTGTTACTAATGCTTCCTAAGGCCCACTTGACTTCACTCTCTAGGATGTCCGGCTCAAGTTCAGTGACCGCACTATCATGGCTATCAGGGACATTCAGATCTTTCCTGTATAGTTCTTCTGTGTATTCTTGCCACCTCTTCTTAATCTCATCTGCTTCTGTTAGGTCCCTGCCTTCTTTGTCCTTTATCATGCCCGTCTTTGCACAAAACGTTCCCTTGAGATCTCCAATTTTCTTGAAGAGATCTCTAGTCTTTCCCATTCTGTTGTTTTCCTCGATTTCTTTGCATTGTTCATTTAAGAAGGCCTTCTTGTCTCTCCTTGCTGTTCTCTGGAACTCTGCATTCAGTTGGATGTATCTTCCCCTTTCTCCCTTTTCACTTCCCTTCTTTCCTCAGCTACTTGTAAAGCCTCATCAGACAGCCACTTTGCTTTCTTGCATTTCTTTTTCTTTGGGATGGATTGAGTTGCTGCCTCCTGAACAATGTTACTGACCTCCGTCCATAGTTCCTCAGGCGCTCTGTCTATCAGGTCTAATCCCTGAAATCTATTCTTCACCTCCGCTGTATATTCATAAGGAATATGATTTAGGTCACACCTGAATGGTTTAGTGGTTTTCTCTACGTTCTTCAATTTAAGCCAAAATTTTGCAGTAAGAAGCTCATGATCTGAGTCACAGTCAGCTCCAGGTCTTGTTTTTACTGACTGTATGGAGCTTCTCCATCTTTGGCTGCAAAGGACATAATCAATCTGATTTTGATATTGACCATCTGGTGATGTCCATGTGTAGAGTCACCTCTTGTGCTGGTGGAAAAGAGTGTTTGCTATGATCAGCGTGTTCTCTTGGCAAAAACTCTATTAGCCTTTGTCCTGCTTCATTTTGTACACCAAGGCCATGCTTGCCTGTTATCCCGGTGATTTCTTGACTTCCTGCTTTAGCATTCCAATCCCCTATGATGAAGAGGACATCTTTTTTTGGTGTTAGTTCTAGAAGGTGTTGTAGGTCTTCATAGAACCGATCAACCTCAGCTTCTTTGGCATCAGTGGTTGGGGCATAGACTTGAATTACTGTGATGTTGAATGGCTTGCCTTGGATTCGTACTGAGATCATTCTGTCATTTTTGAGATTGTACCCCAGTACTGCTTCCCCACCCTTTTGTTGACTATGAGCGCTACTCCATTTCTTCTAAGGGATTCTTGCCCCCAGTAGTAGTTTTCTTTAACTCTCTACCACTGTGCTATGTCAAATGGAATGCCTGTCCGCACAGGGAAATGGGGGCTTCTGTTTGCATGTCTGGGAGTATGCATGTTGCTAGGAAAACTGTTTTTAAAAAATGGTGATGATTTTTAAAGTACCAATAAACCAGCACAACTGCAATAAGTGGGCAAAAGGAAAAAAATGTTTATGCAATGAAGAAACTGATCTTAGCTCTGCTACTGGAAAAGCCAGTGAAAAAGAATAAAATACACAAGACAAAAATACACCTACAAGGTTTGAATGCCCAAACCTTTAATAAGTATGGAATCCTCTGAAACTTATCTCTGAGAGAACAGCTCTCCCCAAGAATCAGAGCTGCAAGAGTTTTCTGGACCCGCCATCTGAGGAGGCCTGGAGCACATCAGAGGATGCTTCACAAAAAACCTGCCTGGCATGCCTTCACATGTCTTATGAGCACAAACTGTTCCCAAAATTGAACCATGCCCACATATTTCTTTATTTATAACTAAAATGCAACCTGTAATGTACAAATTATAGGGTAAAAGGCGCTAGTGTTCCCTTGAGCTGTAACATGGGAGAATGCCAGGAACAGTGTTGCTGCTGAACAATATTTACAAAGAGACGTCTAAGCAGACATGCTCATCACTCGCCATGATTATTTCAAGCATCAAAGTGGGGGCACGCTCACTGGATGTATATGTTGGTTAACTACTAAAACTACTACTGGACATGTCCCTTTCACTGCGAGGTTCACACCTGACCTGCGGTAGTTTGTTATTAAATTGCCACTGGAAGATCCAGAAATACTTTATTACTGTTTCCCTTGAGAAGCCTGAAAAGAGACAGCACAGACAGTTGTGGAGCATAACTGTTTCTGTCCTCCTGAGCGGAAATAGCGGGTAGAGTGCTGTTTTAAAAGGCAGTATCCTCCACACCCTTTACTCAGTGTAAGAGAATGTCTACTTTTCTTCCCAGCATGGGGGCAAAGCCAAGAGGAACAGCAGTAGTCAAACGCCAAAAGTGCAAACACTATAGAAGTACTTTACTGCTGAAGTCAAAGAAGGAAATGAGCCACTTCTGTTTTAGAAAGAAGGCATGGATGTACTGAAAATAAGTGCAAAAGCTGCATCCCTGAAAATACTCTGCCATCACCACTAGCTGACAGGTACTGTAATTATCATAATCTGACATGTCCAACTACAAGAATCATCAGCTTTGGAAGGGACAGAGGACACATAATAGAACTGTTAATACATACTAAATATGAGGAAAGCTAATATAAATGCCACTAAATCGTGACTCTCTGTAGATACCAAAACTAGCACTATCAGATGATCAGCAGAATGACCAAACCACAATACAGGAAACCATATGCTAGCACAGAGGCTCCTCGCTGCATTATCCACGTTGAAGACAGGCACAGAATACTCTTCTTCCGCCTTGACTACATAGCAGAACTGGTTCTCATACAGTTAGTTCCCCAAGAGATAAATGAGATAGTGAGTGTAGTTATGATGCCATGATGCAACATATATACAGAGCCAAGCTCATACCAATTATCCCACCAATGGCACCAACATCTACCAGTATGCTTACAAAAGACAGCCTAATAGCCTAGGGATACAGCAAAATACTACAAAGGACTTTCTACTTGAGGAAAGCTTTTGCTCAAGCTACAATTTACATAGCCTCTACCACAAGTTCCTTGTACGTACAGGAAATGACAACAGTTAAGATCAGGCCAAGGCCCATGTTTAACTTAAAGTCCAAGATCAAACAACACCAAGGGCGTGTGCAGCACCAAACAAGTTCCTTCCTGGGAATAACTGAGAGGCGCGGCTGTGGATTTATGCATAACCTCTTGAACCCAGTCTCCATGGATGACGCAGCAGCTTTTTGGCTTGGGAAATGCCTGGTTATAGATGGAAGGTGTCAAGAGGCTATGAGTGGAAGAACCTTTTACAGATAAGAAATAATAATGAGCACTTATACAACTACTTTAATTCTCAATGTTATTTATTTTAAAAGGTCTTTAAAACATATTCCAGTTAATGGTTACACACTACTGCTGTTACAGATGGGATGATCCCATTTTTTAAAGAATTCATACCATGGAAGCTCAGCAATCTCCAAAGACGTCTCTCATATATGCAAATCCATGGATATTGCTGTCTTACAAGGTCTGCACCAAGTATTTGGAAACTGGTTCAGAATGCTGTGTTGCATGCCAAATTTAAAATGCTAGTTCTGACTTTTAAAGCCCTAAATAGTCTGGAACCAGAATATTGCAAGAACCACCTTTGCCGATATGAGCTTATATGGATACTAAAATCATCTTCAGAGACCCTTCTGCACATCCTTCTGCTGTCTGATGTCTGGTGGGTGGCCATGTAGAATAAGGACTTTTCTACAATGGTGCCAGTTACAGAACACTATGCTGATATAGCTCTGTTTTGTCCCCACATAAGGGGGGCATAAGGTTTTACATTTTTTTGTTTTACTGAATTATCAGGCAAGAACATATTCCTTTGGTTTAGTGGGTGTTTTTTATGTCTGAGGTAACAGATAGTACTTCTTCACATAGCGCATTGTTAAACTATGAAATTCACTACCACAAGGTGTAGTGATGGCCACCAATTTGGATGGCTTTAAAATGGGGCTAAACAAATTCCTGGAGAAGGCTATCCATGGCTACTAGTCTTGATGGCTATGTGCTACCTCCAGAACCAGAGGCAGTGAGCCTATGTACAACAGTTGCTGGGGAACATGGGTGGGAGGGTGCTGTTGCACTCAGGCCCTGCTTGTGGTTTCTTGGTTGACAGCTGGTTGTTCACTGTGTGAACAGAATGCTGGACTAAATGGATCCTTGGTCAGATCCAGCATGGCTCTTCTTATGTTCTTATTTTAAACTCTGTTGGGAGCCACTCTGTGAACTCGCAGTGGATAGATACCAATATTTTTAATAAATAAAATAAATACAACGTATTTAGTAGTGCATTAGCTCTACTCAGTAGTTGAGCTTGTGAGATTCCTCACTCAAGGAGGCCTGCCAGGCATGTGCTTACTTGCTAGTTTTCAAAAGCTGATTAAGAGCTTCTTGTTTAAACAGTCTGCACTTCTGTCTTATTTTCATCTTGTTTGATTGCTGTTGCACTGTTTTAAAATGGGTTTCACTGACTGTATTTTTGCATTCTATTTTAATTGCATTGTAAAGCTGTTTAGACAGGACTTTCAGGGCTAATAAGTAAGGTACATGTTTTAAATATAAATAAAATACTCCATTCTGCAGCTGAGCAGTGGGATTGACAAAGGAGACGAAAGCAACTGCTGCGTTTGATTGTTCTGCTGCAGCCTGCATCAAGTACGGAGCAGATATCTTCTTTGTCACAGTATTCCTGCTTTATGAGTACAAAGTAACTCAATGCTCTTCTTCCTTTCAGCAGTTTAGGAGTGATTCAGACACATTTTAATTCCCCAAACTGTTGAAAATTTGTTTTAATTTTGCTACTCACATAGAATTGCCATCTCTGCAAAGAGCAAAATGGCCATTCCCCATTTATATATTCAGTTTAAATTACACAAATTTACAACTGCCCATTAAATAGCACTGATAGTCTGCTAAGGTTTTATTATTTATTAGATTTATGCCCCGCCTTTCTACCAAACAAAATGGTGCTCAAGGCGGCTGTAGTTAGATAGTATTGTAACTAAGCCTAAGTATGTGGACCTGAAATAATAACATATTCTTCTCCTTTTTACTCCATCTCCATTCCTTCTCCATCCTCTGTCATTTCCCGTTCGTCTATTTTTACAATGTAAACCCTTTGGGGTAGGACCCCTCAAACCTATTATTTGTAAAACAAAACAAAACACTATATAAATAATAATTATTATAAAGATGAAAAGCTCCTGTTGAATGTTATATGTGTTCACTCTTTAAAGAGTTGCCAAAGAGTGATGTCCTTAAGGCAGTCAGAAGAATGTTGACTTAATGAGATTCAAACACCAAAGAACTTGAAGTTATCTTTCACTAGTAAATTAAACATTTTGTAAAGCCTGGTGCATACCATCCAAGACATATATGCTCAAGTTATCTGGCAGTACCAAGATAATTTTCAGTAAGTAGGGAGTGAGCTTTATAAAGCGTGCATATTGGATAGCTGCAAAAATGCTTGCACACTTACTTTAGCAAGCTCAAATAATTGCACACACAGGAACAAACAGTGATAAAACTGAGGAGTGGAACTAAACAGCAGGCATTAATAAAGGGAACATGAAGTCCTAGCAATGCTGAGACAACGCAGCACCCTGAGCCTCCATTTTAAAGAGTCAATTATGCAATCACATGCAAGGAATTAATTGTGGGTTTCAGTAGTGTCCTGTGGCACCATAGGATGCTATTGCTCTTCATTTCATTTTAGATGTAAAATGTGCACAATCGGTAAGCACCTTAGTATGATGGCTGTGACAGCATAAGTAATAGGGGCTGTTTTAAGATACTGGTCTGAGCAATGGTATGTTACTGAGTACCACTGCACACTATGCAGGTAGGTAAGCAACAGGAAGCAGACAGCCTTCGTAGGAAGAAGAACTTCTGAATCTGAGAGGCCAATAAAGCTGAACAAAATTATTTCCATGATTAGCTGCTAAGAATATTAGAAGTGCCTTATACCACGGAGGCACACTTGACAGCATAACTAGAAGTAGCAGGGATTGCCACTGGTGGCACAGAAATAGCCATTTTCTGCACTTGGCACTCTGCACTTCATAAGTCACAGAAGAAACATAAGAGGTCAAGAGATAAGCACATGCCATCAGGCATATCTCCAGGGAAGGTTGGGAGGTGCAGGGTCATAGTGTATAGTAATTCAACAAATTCAAGTAAGTAACGTATAAAACCTCTTCTTAAGTAATGCTCATGCACAATTTGGTAAAAAGCAGCACAATCCTATGCATGCTTACTCAGATCCAATTCCCATTGCGTTCAGAGGGGCGTATTGCCACGTAAATGTGCACAAGGTTGCAGCCTCAGCATACAACTAGAAGTGCAAGGAATATTAAGTTGGAAAAGATACAATATGCAGTGGAGTTCTGTAGCCCCACTTCTTTCAGCCCTTCTGTGGGCAGCCTGTGATTCTCATATCTCCCATGTGAATGTCTCAGTATTTTTAACCATATTTCTGAAACCCACAGGAGAAATTTTGTTTTGAAATTCATTTTCCAGCATATTATAATATTGTCCTTTTCTTCTTGTCCTGTCATTAATTCACTAACATCAATTGTTTGCGTCAAGTAAAAGTCCCAAACATTATCATACACACATGCTTTCCTTGCAGTTCCACTGCAAAGCATACGTGCACTAAGGAATTAACATTTAGTGGACCTTACTATGAGATTCGACAAAATTACAGGAGGTAAGTGGACATGAAGTAGTGATCACAAGTCCAAAGATGCAGTGAGAATATTCTGCACTTCTTGCCATAGAAGGAAAAATATTATCACCTTCTACATGGATAGATGTGCAAAAGATTTGATGGAAAATTGCCAATCTGGGGAAGTGTGCCAGCTGCTCCAAAACACTGTTCTACTGTAATGAAATCACACATTTCAACCCTCATCAATAACCATCATCAAATTTTTCCACTTTAAACAAGATTAGTCTCCCTTGAAAAGCACTGAGAAAAGGGTTTATATTACTTATTTAATAATACTAGTTCTTGCAAGATAAAGTAGTAAAGCAATATGCCACACAAGTTTTCCCAGGAGCCATGCACATGTAAACAGGATCTATAAACTGAAAATGACTCCTTGCAAGAAGTAGGATCTGTATGGCCTACATCTTGGCTTCCGTTAAATCAGCTTTGAGTATACACAGCAAACCTAGAGTTATGAACTAATCTGCCACAAATTATGCAAGAAATAATATTTACTATATTTACCCACCTAACCAGGGCTTGACCTAGACAATGAGATGCCTTGGGACATGACCTCCACAGTGCACCCTTTTTAAATGATCCTACATGGCTCAGCAGCCCTTCCTTATATACCTCGCTTTCCCTTTCTCCATCATACTGCCGCCACGTCTGGTTAACTCAGAGGTAGGTTAAAGAGCATGTCCTCATCTTACCTCACTGCTCAGATGCACTATCCATTCTTAGAGTCTCGAAAACGGCCAGGCTACAAGAGCCCGACCTCAAGGTGCAAACATCCAGATCTGAAGCTGAACCCAACAGGAAGCACAAGAGAATCTCAAAGAACTATCTTGTATGTTTACTTGTCTGCTGTGCTTTTACCCTACAGAGATTATGACACTAGCATTCATAAATTACAGATATCTTATTATGGAAGTAGTAGGGTGTCCAGTGTACCAGAACTTGTTACTAGTTAAGTTGCTTTAAAAATACCTATTCAGAACTTTCCAGTGCAGATATGGACCACTGTAAACTTACTGCTTAATATTCCTGTTATTTCAGAAGTAAGAGACATGTAGGTTTTCAAAAAAGAGAGAAAAGAATGCAAAGTTCAAAGGAAAGGGAAGTTGGTGCAGCAGTAGATAGAGTTAAGTCAGAGTTATGTAACACTTCTGCTGGGACATGGACAGTGCAGCAGACAGCTTGCTGATGGGCTAAAAATAGAATAATCCCAATTACAGCCACACTTCTACTTTTTCAAGGTTTCCTGTTTCATGAGTTCAGAGAAAGCTCATGAATGGAGAGGGTGGGAAGAAAGAGGCAGATGTCCCAAGACCCCATTTTATTTTTCTTTTAACTGAAAGAACACAAACTTTTGAAAGAGCTAGACAACAGAACATAATATCCTCTCTTTCCTAGCCTACCTTGCTGGGCAAGAAGTTTTGGGTCTGAACTGATAAGATCCAGATGAACCACTTTAAAATCCAGCCTTTCTTAACAGCAAAAGAAGGGCACAACATAAAAAAATAAAAATGAAGGATGTGTCATTCAGCTGATGGTCTTCTGCTGGTTAGTCAATTACACACAGAAGATAAATATGGTTTTCTGAAGAACTCTTTAAAATTTAATGAGGTACAACTTTTTACAGAATGTGGCCAACCTATAAAACAGGTCTTTTCCACTGTGATATTTTATAGGTCAGGCCTAGAAAATTTCTACACAGAGATCTACTTATGTTTTACTTACTATGCCAGATTTTTGTTTGTGTAGCCTCCCAACACCTGTTTTATATACTTAAACATTTTCTCCTTCCCTAGCTATGTGAAATTCATTCACATAATTATGTGTCTTAAGAATGGGAAAAATGTTAAAACAAAAGAGGTTCCCTCCCCCCCACCCTGGCCCCAAATTAAACAAACTGGAAGGCAGTTGATCTCTCACTGTATCATTACATCTATGAAGTATTGTATGCTCTCTAATCTGAATCATGGCACTCAATTTTTAATTGAAATTATAAACATTCAACTTGTCATGGTTCCAGAGTCAGGTTTTCAAAGAATTGGGAATTTCTCCAGAAAAAGGACTGAGGAGTGGATGTTCAAGAACAAAGTTAGCCACTTGGTGGGAGGAGCTGACAGCAACAAGATGGCAGAAAAGGTGACTAGAGCAACAGTAGCGGAAGACTCATGACAAATCTGATCAAGAACAGACTAGAGCTCATATTACAGCTTAATCTGTGGTGATGATGGCAGAAAAGAAATCTTACTTTTCTGCCACATTGTGTCTGTTCAGAGTCAGCCTGCAGAGCTATTCTGAGTAGTTAGCGGGCATTTACCTCAGCACACAAGAAGGAGTAGGATGGATTGGTAACCCACTGTGACCATTTTCCTATAAACTTTGAGGATAAAGATGCTTGTATCCATTCTGACTTAGATGCAGCAGTTACGGCAGTACCAGTAGACATACCTTTGGCAGCTACTTGTCCTCTTGCGTTGGATGCATTTCAATTTGTGCATTCTGAGGATATGGACAAGATTTTGGACGGATGAGGCTGACTGCATGTATACTCTCTTGACCCTTGCCCATCCTGGCTAATAACAGCTGCCAGAGATGAACTGGCCAAGTGCGTGGTGGGAGTGGTAAATCCCTCTTTGCAGGAAGATGCAGTCCTACCATTTTTAAAAGAGGCTGTAGTGAGACATTTATTGAAAAAACCTCCCTTAAAACTACCATCTTGCTTGGGATATCATTTTATATATACAATTTCATGTAAGCCATAGCCAGGGTTTCCAATGTCTGAGGCAACCTCAGAACAATCTGGTGTTTCCCATTCCCTGGAACCATCAGTAGAGTCCTTTCTTGCTAGGTGACACCCCTCACTCATTCTATTCTGAAGTTTCCATATTCCCTGAGAGTTGCTAAGCAACAGCTGGGGTTTGTCTGCTGAAACACAGGGCAGAGGGAGCAGGGACTCTGTAGAAAAAGGTAGCAGCATAGACAAGAGAGTAAAATCCTTCATCCTGAAGCAAAACCATTAGGCAGAAGACAGAGGTCTTGATTCCTGAGCTCTGAGAAAGAGGGTGGAAAGGGCCCATGTGAGACAGGCACAGAGAGGAGAAAAGACCCACAGAAGAAAAAGCACTCTGAGAAAATGGTCCATCTAGTCCCAGTGGTTCTTGGTGGCAACCAAACAATTTTCAGGAGTTTGGTATATATTTGAAATTTAAACAGAGGAGGTGTTTGGAAGGACAGTAAGGATAATGGCTTGGATCCTAAAATAAGCCAAGTTAAGGAAGTTAACACAATGAAAGCTTCACTCCTTCTCTCTCTGCACCCCCCCCCCCAAGCTTCCCTTAGGCTCCTGAACAATGTAGGATCAGGTGTGCCGGTCTGCTGGACTGTGGTGTAGTGGTAAATGTTGAAGTGCAGGCACTCATCCCATAGCCACATCCCCAGGGTAAGTCCAAAAATGTAGGCAGCTGTGTTGATCAAACCTCAGGTTTGTTGTGAGGATTATGTAAGCTGCCTTGGATTCCTTGGAAGAGGAAAAAAGTGGGATATAAATGCTAATTTTTGCCCAACTGAGACTAAACTGCCCCCAAAGACTTTGCATTACAACTGGGATAGCTCGCAACAACGTATTGTGGGGAAAATCCACACACACCTCTTAGCTACTGTGAGGACTACAGCTAAGCTCAGAGGGAACAAGGAAGCCTGAGTGGGGTGGCAAATGATGTCACTGAGGGTCTCTACATAAGGTATTTATTGTGCACTCATGATTGTTCACTCACGGAAGTTCACAGGTCGTTTTCATTATGCCATCAACCTCTGATGCCTCTTGCATTGTTTTCAAGGGATAATCCACCATTTTAAAAGCCATTGAAAATGCGGAAATACACCTAAATCACGTGATAAAACAGCACTATCTCCTGGCCATATCAATTAAACATATGGGAGGAAACTGGCCAAAAGGGGCGGGGGGGGGGGAATAGACATGTATATTTTGCTGTTTGTTAAACCTGCAAAGATTCTGGAAGACAACGTTCCGGTAAGGCTGTATGATTTTTGCTAAATGTGGAGAAGCCCCCTGTCCCTGCTAATCAAATAGTCCCAGCGCTTTGATACCACGAGCCCTGGCTCGACTACAACACTGTTAGCACTGGAGCAGGGGGGAATTACTAAAATTGGCCTTGGATGCTAAGGTAGGTTAATTTACTGACATTCACAGAAGGAAAGCTTCCCACCCCTTCCTCTCTCCAGCAGTTCCCTTACCACCACTCTCTCACAGTATTCAACATCAATGAACCACCAAAGATGCTTTTGGGGGGTGGGGGGAAGGAGGGGGTGGGAAACTTTCCTTACATGAACTTCCTTATGTTAATTTGTTTTAGGATCCAAGATTCTGCCACACCTTTGTTTCAAGGTGAAGAGCTGTATTTCAGTTCCCTTCAAAAGGAAGCTTGCAACAACACTAGATAATTTCCTTGGGTGACTGCTGAAGGGCGGTTGGCACCCACCCAGCTAAGCTTGACCACTCAGTATTTTTCCAGAGTAGAAGAGGAGCCCATCCACCTTGCCCCCAACCTTCAGGACTGTCAGTTGCACCCAAACCAAAGTAAAAGTATCTGTGAGATGGCCACTCTAGTTATCCCAGCAAGTACCTCATCTGCTCCAGCCCTGTACTTCCAGACAGGCCACTTTTCTGCTACTGTAGGCAGCCAGAAATAGCAAGAGGGAAAGAGAGGCCTGTCCATTTTGCCCCTTTGTACCAGTACCTCTCCCCTATAGGGCCCTGGTGCTGCACCTGACCCCAGGAGTAGGAGGAACGGTGATATAGCTGATGTAGATATATCTAGATATTGGGGGTTGGACTCAATGGCCTTGGCGGCCCCTTCATCCCACATCACCACCTCATCTAACCCAGCCCAGCACTTCTGACGGAGCTGCTATCTTGCCATAGCAGGTGACCAGAGAACACAGATCAGCACAAACGCTGAGGTTATGTCACTTGGGCGGGGGGGGAGGTTATTGCCAATTTTAGCCCAGTATATTCTTCATGGTATTGTAAAATTTTGTTTATTTATAGTTCAGTTACTTTTCAATCACATTATTGTTACAATAACTCAGTTCTAGACTGCTTAAAGAGGGCTTGAGCAGTGTTTCTGTGGTGAAAGTGAGGTGAGTTCCTTGATTTACTGATAAAATATGACATTGTTCGTCTTCAGAAATCTTGGATTACAGAATTATTAATAGATAAGATCCTACTCACTGGTTCTAAGGGGTGGTCCCTTTCTGCAGCTGTAGGATTGACCACCCTTAGCCTTGTACCCTTCTAGTTTAAACATGAAAACCGATTGTGAACAAATAATGAGGGCTAATAATTTCTGAAAGTGAGCAAAAATACTTTTCTTTGTTAGTGGTAGACATCTATACTATTCTAAATATTATTATGTAGAGTCTACTTGGCATTCAGCAACTGCATTATTGACAAAAACATATTTAAATGTCGTAATTGTATTGGTGGGGGCTTCAATGCTCGTGTAGGGAAAGATGAGGTGCCAATAGCTTTTCTGCTGAAGTTCAGAAGAAGACAACATATTATTTTCTTCCTCATGTGATTCTAGGGATGGGAAAATTAATTCTGCTGGGATTCCTTTAGTGATTAAACTCTTAAATGGCAAGAGTAACTTGGATAAAAATGGCAGCCTTACTGTTATTTCACACCATGATGTAGGTGTTGTCATTACACGCATGTCTCATTGTATTAATTTGCCAATTATTTGAATTTTGAAGTTTGCCTTATGGGTGAAGTCACCATCAAACAATAAAACTAACTTCCATGTATCTCTAGGGGAAAAAAAACACCTGACGTTAACAGCGCTAGTTTATAATGGAATGTATTTATTTTTAATCTGCCCAATAACCACTGTTCTCTGGGCCGATTAAAAACTAAAAAAGACTAAAACAAAAAGACTAAAATGCCATATAAACCGTTAAAAATAAAAAAAACCACACACAAAACAAACAGCACAGAAATAGATAAAACAGCCAAAAAAAGAGAAAAGAACTAGGTCTCTAAAATGCCCAGCGCTGAAAAGATAAGTACTGTGGGTTTTAAACTTTGTTAATCTGGATGGAGGTTTAGATCTGACTCTGGATGAGGCTGCACTCCCTGGAAGGGTGAGGTATGAAGTCTGGGTGTGCTCCTGCACTCAGCGCTTTCTATGAAGGCGCAGGTGGCATCACGCAAAGAGTGCTTTTTATCGGCTTAGGTTGGTTCAGCAGCTGCAGCCCTCTCTACAGAAAACAAACCCATTCACAGTGGCACATGCTTTAGTTATATCCAGATTAGATTACTCTAATGTGCTCTATGTGGGGCTGCCCTTGAAGACGATTCAGAAACTGCAACTGGTATAGAAAGTGGCTGCTAGAGCACTTGTGGTAGGTAGGTGCTCAGATCACATTACTCCTTTTCTGCATAGTTTATATTGGTTACCTGTTAGTTTCCAGGCCCAGTTCAAGGACAAGCGCAATCCTATCAGTGGCTACCTATCATCCAATGCAAGGTGGGAGGAGCAGTGGAGGAGATCTTCGCCTCCATGTCCTCCCTCCCTGCATTTTTCAATAGTCGGGTTTTTTGCCTGTCTAGATACTATGCTTCAGAGGGGAAGGGAAGGAGGCTGGAGAGGCTTCAGGATAAATCATATCTTGGCCTCTCCAGTCTCCTCCCCTCCCTGCCATGTCCCCCTTCCCCCCTCTCCGAGCTCGCTTTTCTGACCTTGGAGGATAATCAGTGTGATTATTTCTGCACTGGCTGCAAGGGGGCAGGGACAGGGGGCTGGTTTTCTGACTCTCCTTTCTTAAGTCAGAGTGCTCTCCAATCTCAGAGGGGGGAATCCTCAGTATCTTGTGGCTCCTCAGACAATGTCTAGGGGCCACAGGATTGCTCTCTAAATGGTTCGGGACCGTGTTACCTGAAGGTCCACCTACACCTGAATGACCCTGCCCAAGCATTAAGATCAGTGTTAAAGGCCTTCCTCTCTGGCATAACAACAAGAGCCATTAAGCTGGCAAGTACTAGGAATAGGGATTTCTCAGTGGTGGCCCCACACCTGTGGAAGTCCCTCCCCAGAGAGCTATGTCTGGATTCATCACTGCTGGCTTAAAAAAACCAAAAACCCCTAAAAACTCATTTATTCCAGTCTGCATTTGCTGCTGCTCTGTGCATATGCATATTTAATTGTAACTGTATTTTCATGTTTTTGAATATTGTAAACCACCATGTGAGGGCAGTGCGGCTCGCAACATGGGTTAAAAATCTCAATACAAATACTAATACTACTAATTCTATTATATATGATTAATTCTATGTAGTAGGTTTCAGGAAATTATCCTAAATATAGGTACTACAAGGGGACTCAGATGCAGAAGCAATGACATGTTATCTCAGCTGGTGTAGAGAGACGTGAGATACTGAGCTTCCTGCATCAGTGTCCTGAGTTAACCCAAAGTCCTAGTTTCTATAGGTAACCGTAGCAACCTGAATTCTCATAGAAGAGGCCTGTTCAGCTGGTTACAATGCACACATATCACCTAAAATCATACCCTTAGTCATCTATTGTCTTTT
Source organism: Heloderma suspectum (assembly GCF_057233095.1). Taxonomy (NCBI): domain Eukaryota; kingdom Metazoa; phylum Chordata; class Lepidosauria; order Squamata; family Helodermatidae; genus Heloderma; species Heloderma suspectum. The sequence continues at coordinate 253,998,478 of NC_139461.1, forward strand.
TAACATGTATATCAATGTCTTGTATTCACAAAGAGAGATCTGCATATTTTTCATTTACAGAACTGATTAATTAAGGCAACAAATAAAATGAAGAAGTGGGGCAGGAACAGAAATGAGGATACCATAGCAATATGGATTCTTAGCAATATGATTAGTTACTTGGCAACCAAAAAGAGGTGTGTCCAGAAAAAAATGGGTTACAATTATACAAGGAATGGTTCTGGCAGCCCTCAGAGTGTAGAGTGTTGACAAGTGCATCTGATTCAATCATTAGGAAGATCAGTAGTAAATATCCAGATATGGATGGCCTACTTGCCATTCCAAGTGACATCCTTGGCTACCTGCCTATCCGTGTTAAAGCAAGAAGCCACACCTATTTCTTTTTCTCCAGCCACTTGTGTAGCAAAAGCAATAGAATATCCGTCAAGCTCAAACATGGATACTAGCCTTAACACATCTTTAACCTTTTGCTGTTTGTTTTGTATTATTAAGGATAACTTCATGTAAAAAACTTCATTGATGTTCAGACGCTGATGCAATATCATGGTCAGGACAATACATTTTTTTTTTTAACTCTTAAACATTCACATGGCATGGTTCCATCCCCATGTAAGTAGATTTTGGTTTTTAGGGACAGAAATGGCATTCAAAGGGTGCCTTTACAATATCAGCAACTGCCCTAGATTAGGCAGCATGAAAAAATAAATGTGCTATACACAAGTACTCCTCAACATTTTGTAGTGTCATATAAACATAGTGCTATAGTACTATTCACCGCATAGACAGATGCATGTCTTGAAGTGTTAAGTGCATGCATATTTTAAGTGTGTTACCAAAAAATAGCACGCATGCAGAAAGCAGCCCCACTCCTGTTAATTTGCTGCTATGGTACCTTTGGATGTACTCCGTGTTGTAGTGGAGCCAGGGCTCACAGGCTAAAAACACTGGGACTTTTGATCAGCAGGGATGATGATGTCATCTGCCACCCCCCCTCCGGCTTCCCTGTTCTCCCTGAGTTTAGCTGCAATCCTCATAGTAGCTGAGGAATAAATTGTAATGCAAAATATTTTGGGATGGCTTGGTCTTGAATGGGCAAGATCCACTATGTTTACAAAAGACATATAATCTTCACACACACAAACACAGATCCACATAGCTGCCTACATTTTTGGACTCTCCCTGATGAGAGTCCAAAAAATACCATGAGCATCTGATGTCCAAAAATGTCATGATGAACACCTGCACTTCAAAATTTACACTGCACCACTGGATGTATTACTTGAAACAGGAGCATAGTTAACTTCTGTAGAGAGTTCACACTACTCTGCACAGGCAGAGTACGAAACAGAGAGAAACAAACCAAGTTTTGCATGAGGAAGTCAACCCTAAGACAAACGTGGAACTTGTTCATTCTCAAAATGTACACTTTTACTCCTGAAAGGCATACAATTTCACATGAAATGGAGGCACAGGAACTAATAATCCCCAAAACCACAGGATACAAAGCTTCCTTCTGAGAGACACTGTATGTGATAAGGTGAAGAGTAATATTCTGCTTAACAACAGAAGAGGCAGTCAGCCACAGTAAGGAGACAGACACATACAATCTTTCCTGCCCCCCCCCCCCACTGGCCTTATGCAGGCAATGCTGATCAACCCTCCTACATGACCACAAAGACCAAGTAAATTTCCCCCAGAGCTGTCATGCAGCTTTGGAACATCACGTAGGAAGCAGCAGCATGAATACAGTTAAACACTAAAAGAAAAGAAAAAACTGGAACTCATTTCAGAACTGAAACTACCACCTTCCAGTATCTCATGAAAAAAAAAATATACTTGACTTTCTTATCACCATGGTAACATCTTCCCCCCAAAGTGCTTTTCACATCATTTGTTTTTGATTCCTCTGGCTTTGTTGTTTGTCCTGGAACAAAGCGGCCAAGGCTGAAGTGCGGGTAGCTGTGGGACAGGAGAGGGAGATCGGCTAAGCAAGTGTTTGCTTTGTCTTGAGTAGCTATTTACGAGCAAGGCCTCTTTCTCTCTTAACTAAATTGCCTACTGCCAACCTAAATACATAGGCTTTTATACCGAAGACGTCAGGGTGAGGGGAGCCTAGAACAAAGTTACCGTATCTGAACAGGGAAAATGTGAGAATCCAAAGCAGAGTTGGCCAAGGTTTCAACATCAGAACTCCTGTACTTGGAACAGTTGTGCAGAAAAGTTGGGAATTTTGGCATACGCAGGTTGCCTTGTCGCAGTGCTGCAAGAGTTCAAGAACTGTAGCATTCATTCACTGTTGGCTTCTTACTTTCTATGTGCATTACGCATGCATTTGGTTTGCTCATCGGCTGTATGGATTCTCATGTATTAATCCCACAAGGGATGTTTGACTGCTGTGGACTTGGCCTTAGAGTAGGCAGCTCCTTTTTTGTGTGCATTGTCTAGTCTTGAATACTCAAGGTATTTTATATAGCACTGAAGAGTCTACTTGGGAAGTTATTTTGTCTGGATAACTCCTTAATGTCAGACTCTTTAAAAGTTCAGAGGCTGATCACATTGAAAGCAAAAATATGTGTAACTCCTGCACAATTTATCATAAGGAAAAGGAACCATGTGCGCACTGACAATGGGTATTACTTGCTTCTCATCCCTCATCCTTAAAAGGTTTAATCATGTTATACTTCTGGAAAACTCATTAGATACACAAGTTCATCACTGAAAATCCATTTGCAGATTCAGCGTATAGGAGAAATTTAGAAAAAAAAGTAAAGAATGATTATGGCTGAAACAAGGCCAAAACCTTAACAAGCTTACTCTTCCAAAATATGGGACAGATTAGTGACTGAAAATTCTTTAGACATCAATTAATTATCTCATATAAATACATAACAAATAATGAATTTAGTTAAAAGATAACATGAGGCCCACAGTAAGAGTGTATCCTATATACTAATAGGGAACCCATTCTCCAAGTGTGGACCTTATTAGCTAAAACAGTACCATCCAAACACAAGAAGGAGGTTCCAGCAGGCTAGGGGAAAATCCAAGGTTTACAGAAGTACCATATAGCTAATGAGTGTGTGGGGGTGGGGTGGGGGGTGGAATGGAGTATTCTGGAAAAGGGCTGGCTGGCTGACGGGAACCCTGAACAGGAGCATTTTACACTGCAATATTCTATTGCAGTTCCAACTTCTTAGAATTTATTAGAAACATGTAAAATTAGAATACAGCTAGAGCTCCCGTTTTTAAAAAACCAACATATGTAATATGATTTTTAGAATCACATATTTCAGAAATACAGTTGTTCACTGCTACCCTGAGAAGTATTATGAGTAAATCATTTTGAAAATCTAGATAACATAGTGACACAGTGGTTTACTAATAACATAAAGATTCCAGAGCTCCTGTTTTTTTTAAAATGAACAACTAGCCAACTTCACCATTACTAGAGTAAATAGCAAACAATTTATCTCAAAACCAGGAAGTCAGATGTGTTTAGATAATGAGGCTACGTCAGTTAATAGTCACTAATGCCTCTGTAAGGTATTTGTGTTTTATTCTCTCACATTGTTTGTTGATGGCAGCTAAGCAAAGATTCAGCAGTCATACATAATATTTTTTTTTTAAAGAAGCTACAAAGACAATGAAATTGAGCACACAATCATATTTCCAGTTAGTACACTGAGTGGCTCCTTTTGCAAGGTTGCCTGCCTGTTCTCAAGAATCTAGAATCATTAGCAAGATATAAAGAATATATATTTTCTTTATAAGTGTGGAATTTGCCAATATGCCTAGCTGTTTTTCGAAAGCTAATGGGACTTAGTACTTAAGTTTGGGTGGACTGTGCCCTAAAAAATTTATAATCTTAAATATTTAACTATTATTTTTGTTTATGGTGTTTAAGTACTAACAATTCTAAACATGGAATTTTTATATAATGTACTCTTTTCTGAAACTGGGATGTTTAGAACTGTGAAATAATTGCAACAGGAATAACCTATTGCGAATTTCAGAAAATGAGTTTACAATATGAAATAGATCCTATCTATATAAAAGGGGAGGGCCACCTTCCCCATACTAATTGTTCTGTCAGTAGCCATTTTTCAATCTGTCCAATGATTTCCACAGAATAAATAAAAATATCAATCAAGAAAATAAGTCTTTCTGCAGCATCTGAAAGGTTTTTGTTGTCTCTGAAAACTAATGCCATAAACATCAGACGACACCTACATCCTACAAATGCTCATACCACAATCACCAGTCCCTTTAATAGCAGAGGAAGACTTGTGTTCCCAATTCTGCAGACTTACACCACCTTCCTTCAACATTAACAGTTACAAAGCACCTACATTTTCTAAATGTTATATAGAAATTAAAAGGTAAGACAATTTCTGCCTGCAGGCTCACAATCTAAGATAAGGGTGGGCAGAAGGTAGATCTGGGAGTTGAAGTCCAAACCATCTGGAGATCTATTTTCTGCCCACCCCCGATCTAAGAGATATAATTCAAAAGCAAAAAGGAATAGGGAGGAAAGCTGAAAGCAAGCTCCTTCTCTGGCCAATGGGGACCAGAGTGGTCTCTCCCTTGCCATGAAGTTCTTCCTGGGAGGCAGTGGGGTGCAGACTTCCAGGGGCCTTTGGTCTCCTGGCCAGTGGTAGCGTGCCTCCCCTTCAGCTCAGTAGTCCCAGGGCTCCTAAAATCGGTCTCCGGCACTTGCCAACATTTCAATGGCCTAGCTGACACTAGGTTTCTGCTGCAAACTCAAAGAAGTCAGAGAAATTAATTGAAAAAGCAAGTCATGGTAACCCAAACTAACTTTTCTTGTGAAAAATCCTGTGCCATAATCAACTAAAGCCACTAGAGTGTGTGTGTGTGTATATGTATGTATGTGTGTGTGTGTGTATATATATATATACACACACACACACACACACACACACTGATGGCAGTACTATGCTAACTGGGCTACCTTTTCCTTAATAAATGTAATATTGTATAACCTAAGTCACTGGAGGGAAGCTCTGGGGTGATCTGCTCAGCATGGGCCACAGGATACCCCTAACTCTTCGTACCTTGTCAAGGTGCTGTAAGAACCAGGAAGAGCTACTTTAACTATTCATGAAATCTAAAGAATTCATCACCTAACAGCGTAACAAAAATTCTATGGAAAAGATCATTCTCTGTCCTCTCATTAGACAAATTTTAGGTGGCCCTACACATAGCCCTGGAAAGTCACACCAGAACATAGCCTTGGTAATGCTCCTGGGATGGAGCTTTTCATGGGACACCCAGGATAATTGTATCCCTAATCTTAAATCACCCCTTCATGGATCACTGCCTTGTTGTGGTGAAGGGGCTTGCGTAACTCAGTGAAGCCATAAGCTATGCCGTGCAAGGCCACCCAAGACAGACAGGTCATGGCAGAGAGTTCTGACAAAATGTGGTCCACTGGAGAAGGAAATGGCAACCCACTCCAGTATTCTTGCCAAGAAAACCTCATGGAACGTATCACAAGGCTAAAAGATATGATGCCGGAAGATGAGCCCCTCAGGTCGGAAGGTGTCCAATATACTACTGGGGAAGAGCAGAGGGAATTTCCAAGTAGCGCCAGAAAGAGTGAAGTGGCTGGGCCAAAGCTGAAAGGACACTCAGCTGTAATGTGTCTGGTGGAGAAAATCCGATGCTGTAAAGAACAATATTGTTTAGGAACCTGGAATGTCAGATCAATGAATCAAGGTAAGCTGGAGGTGGTCAAACATGAGATGGCAAGATTGAACATTTCGGCTTAAATTGAAGAACGTAGGGAAAACCACTAAACCGTTCAGGTATGACCTAAATCATATCCCTTCTGAATATACAGAGGAGGTGAGGAATAGATTTCAGGGATTAGACCTGATAGAGCGCCCGAGGAACTCTGCACGGAGGTCTGTAACATTGTTCAGGAGGCAGCAACTCAATCCATCCCAAAGAAAAAGAAAAGCAAGAAAGCAAAGTGGCTGTCTGATGAGGCTTTACAAGTAGTTGAGGAAAGAAGGGAAGTGAAAAGCAAGGGAGAAAGGGGAAGATATATCCAACTGAATGCAGATTTCCAGAGAATAGCAAGGAGAGACAAGAAGGCCTTCTTAAATGAACAATGCAAAGAAATCGAGGAAATCAATAGAATGGGAAAGACTAGATTTTTCAAGAAAATCGGAGATCTGAAGGGAAAGTTTTGTGCAAAGTTTTGTGCAAATGATAAAGAATAATGAAGGCAGGGACCTAACACAAGCAGATGAGATTAAGAAGAGGTGGAAAGAATACACAGAAGAACTATACAGGAAAGATCTTAATGTCCCTGATAGCCATGAGAGTGCAGTCACTGAACTTGAGCCAGACATCCTAGAGAGTGAAGTCAAGTGGGCCTTAGGAAGCATTACTAACAACAAAGCTGGCGGAGATGATAGTATTCCAGCTGCGCTATTTAAAATCCTAAAAGATGATGCTGTTAAAGTGCTGCACTCAATATGCCAACAAATTTGGAACACTCAACAGTGGCCACAAGACTGGAAAAGGTCAGTTTACATTCCAATTCCAAAGAAGGGCAATGCCAAAGAGTGTTCAAACTACTGTAAAATTGTGCTCATTTCACATGCCAGCAAGGTGATTCTCAAAATCCTACAAGCTAGGCTTCAGCAGTATGTGAACCGAGAATTACCGGAAGTACAAGCTGGGTTTCGAAGAGGCAGAGGAACTAGAGATCAAATCTCCAACGTTCGCTGGATCATGGAGAAAGCAAGAGAATTCCAGAAAAACGTCTATTTCTACTTCACTGATTACGCTAAAGCCTTTGATTGTGTGGATCACAACAAACTGTGGCAAATTCTTAAAGAGATGGGAGTACCAGACCACCTTACCTGTCTCCTGAGAAACCTGTACGAGGGTCAAGAAGCAACAGTAAGAACCGGACATTGAACAACTGTTTGGTTCAAAATTGGGAAAGGAGTACGACAAGGCTGTATATTGTCGCCCTGCTTATTTTACTGCAGAGTACATCATGACAAATGCCGGGATGGATGAATCACAGGTCAGAATTAAGATTGCCGGGAGAATTATCAACAACCTCAGATACGCAGACGATACCACCCTAATGGCAGAAAGCGAAGAGGATCTTAAGAGCCTCTTGTTGAGGGTGAAAGTGGAGAGTGCAAAAGCTGGTTTGAAACTCAACGTTAAAAAAAACCAAGATCATGGCATCTGGCCCCATCACTTCCTGGCATATAGAAGGGGAAGAGATGGAAGCAGTGACAGATTTTATTTTCTTGGGCTCCAAGATCACCACAGACGGTGACTGTAGCCATGAAATTAAAAGACACTTGCTTCTTGGGAGGAAAGCTATGGCACACCTAGACAGCATAGTAAGAAGCAGAGACATCACCTTGCCGACAAAGATTCGTATAATCAAAGCTATGGTTTTCCCAGTAGCAACATATGGCTGTGAGAGCTGGACTATAAGGAAGGCTGAGCGCCGAAGAATTGATGCCTTCGAACTGTGGTGCTGGAGAAGACTCTTACGAGTCCCCTGGACTGCAAGGAGGTCAAATCAGTCAATTCGAAAGGAAATCAACCCTGAGTGCTCATTAGAAGGACAGATCCTGAAGCTCACTGGAAAATACCCTGATGCTGGGAAAGATTGAAGGCAAAAGGAGAAGGGGGCGGCAGAGGATGAGATGGTTAGATAGCATCACTGATGCAATGAATATGAACTTGAGCACACTCCGGGAGAGAGCGGAGGACAGGAAGGCCTGGCGTGCGATGGTCCATGGGGTCACGAAGAGTCAGACATGACTTAACGACTGAACAACAACAAATCTTAAATCAACTAGACCAAGTATGAGTACAGTGCAAAAATATTGGGACACTCTCTTTGACCTCAAAGGCTGCAATCCTATACCACTGAACTGGAAGTGCAACCTATTGTATTCAGTGTGACTTACTTCTGAGTAGTCCTTCATAGGATTGTACTGTAAACCTCACATATGAGATATGAAACAAGTAAACAAAATAATACAACAATCTCTTTATGCCTACCAAAGAGTTTGACTGGAAAGCTTGCCTCTTGTATCAACACTCTAAACACCTTGCATTGTGTATCTCTTGTTTTCCTGGGGCTCACACTGTACAATGAGCTTGTTCTTCCCTTACACTTAGCCACCTTATTTACAAATTTGCTCCTCCAAACTTCATGAAATGGACATGAAATGCCTATACACTTTTAGGGCCAAAACAGACATTGCTTTAAATCTGTGTTTAGCAGCTAGCGGCTACCTCCTCCTCTTTACCCTAGAATAGGTGCAGACTGGAAGCTCCGTATCTTTAAAGCCTCCCTGCCTCCCAGACTAGAGTCCTATTCAGGATCGGGAGGCCCTGCACCTACTCCAAGAGTAGTAATGACAAGACGAGAGAGAGGCAACTGCTAGCCACGGATTAAAATCATGTCCGTTTTTATCCTTACTTAGGAGTAATCCCGTCGAACAGTGGCATTTCCTTCCGAGTAAACATGCCTAGGATCGGGCTGCGAGGCTCTTACAATCCTCAAATGCCTCTCCTTTCTTTTTTCCTCATCAGAGTCCCGGGGAAGCTTTGCAACTGCACAGGGCAGGTGGGGCAGGGGCGGGAGCTCTGTCCGTCTATCACCCTCCCCACATCACAGCACTACGTAACTACCCATGGATCTCGGCAAGCATTAGGAGGAAGCAGCGAGCAGGAGCGCGCCTGCGAGCTCAGCACGGAGCTGCCCGGCTGGGCCTAGAGCTCGTCAGCTGCCTCTAGGATGGGTGGCGCTTGTGCGCTTCTCCAAGCGGCTCCACGATTTGCATCATCAGCGCTGTCATTGCCTCGGCAACCGCAGCAGCAGCAGCAACGGAGAACAGAACGTTTCCCTCCGAGGTGCCGAGCGCTGCTTTCTCTCCCCAACAGGCTGGCTCGAGCTGTCCCTGTTCTTTCTGCGGGCTCCGCCACACGGCTGCTCATCTTAACTGGGCCACTCGTTGCTCGGGCCAGTTTGCAGAAAAAACAAACCGTACACGGAACAAAACGACAACCACCCCCGCCCCGCCCCGCCCCATCCATCACTCCGCAGGAAACAAGAAAATATCCCAAAAGGAAGATCAGGAAGCAAGCAGCGAAACGTTAGAAATAATAATGGCGTTGGCTCCGCATATCCTTGGGCTGGGCTGCAACTTGGAGTCCAGCAACGGGCAAACAACCTCAGCCGCCGCATGTGGACGACCGTCCCCCTCCCCCGCAACCGCGGAAGGCTGCAAAGAGAACTTAGACGGAGATGCTCGAACTCAGGATGGGTTCTGAACCACCAACCCCCCTTCTAACGTCCACAGAAGGGTCCTCGCAAGGCACTGGATCGGTGACCTTACCTCCCCTCGCGGCGTTCATTTGGGCTTGATCCTAACTGCTCGGAGTATATTTCGCAAGTTCACAAACATCGCCTCCTCCTCCACCGACATACTCCAGATTCTTGGGCTGTCATTCCGGCAGACTTCGACTTTCTTCCGCCCCCTCCCAGTGTTAAGTTACAGGCATTACTTCCCCTTGTAGTTATCAAATTCCCGCAGCAGCTTCTTTGCGTGCCAATGCATTGCAAACCTCGGGCGCTAGCGCTTTGCACGAACATCGCAGGGTTACGCCTTCCAAACTGCGACGCGGGAATAGTTGGGGTAACTCGCCCCTCGTCTGTCCCGCAATGCAAACTGCGTCAGGCGATGAAGATCGAGAGCCCCCTTTTCGAGGACGCCTACTCGTCCCCCCCCCTCTCTTTTAAAGGATGTCCATGCGCGGAGGCGAAGAAGTGCAACTCACCGGCAAGCACGCTCCGACCCCGCTCAGCACAAGAACTTCCTCACTCCCACCATTCTCCGAGTGTGTTTGTTTCGCGGAGTGAAAAAGTGCTGCGAAGGCCATCCTGCTCTCCTATTGGCTGTGCCCGATACACCTCTGCATTGGTATTGGCTGAAGGGGGATAGGAGGAAAAAATGCGACCATTTGCAAGCGGGCCTATGTTGAGCTCAGATATTTTACATTCTCACAAGGAGCCGGGATAATTGTAGAAATGGACATAAGTATATCCTCGCCCCCCACCAGCGCGCCCAAGTAATTGCAGGGCAAATGAAAAATTAAACCCGGCCATAGTTGTGGTGGATTTGGTTGTTGATGCTCCAGAGGTGCTGTTCCAAGTAGTGTAGTGGCAAACTCAGAAGTGCAGGGGCCCTTCCTGACCGTCACAGCCACGTCCCCTTCAAAGATTATACAACCCTGTAAGATATGCAGCCTTCAGCTGGGATCCAAAAACAGTGCAGCTGAGAGTAAGGCAGGGGTATTTCAATTGGCTGTCTGAGAAAAAAAAAATGCAGGGGTGTTGAAACCTTTTTCACTCACTCAAACACAAACATTTCAGGTTTTCAAAATATGATACCCCATGGAAGCTTCACCCTCTCAACTCAGCCCTCATGGACAGATCCCTTCTCATGTAAACAGCCACCTCGCACACTCCCTTAGCCCATTAGCCTTCCCTAAGCTCCTTCATTATATCTCTCCCCTCCCCCAACAGAAACATCCACACACCCAGCTGGATTGAACTATGCGCGTGCGCACACACAGTGGTGTAATGGTAAATTTGGAAATGCAGGAGCTCATTGGGACAGTCTCCAAGGGCAGTCCAAAAATTTCAGGCAGCTGAAATCAACACACCAGTTCTAGGAGTTTTCATCTCCACCAGGAGCACATCTTTGGTAAACAGAATAGGTCTTAACTACCCATTCCAGACCAAGTCATCCCAAATACTTTGCATTCCAACATGGAACAATGTTGCTTGAAAAATTCATCCCCCCCCCCCCTACAGTGAGGATCACAGAGAGCTTCGGCTATTGGGCAGTATAGCAATAAATAAATAAATAAATAAATAAATAAGCTCAGAGGGAACAGGGAATTCTGAGGCGGGTGGCAGATGACCTCAGAGTCCCTGCTGATGAAAAAGTGCCTGGGCTGTGTCCCTGCGAGCCCTGCCTCCACTACACCCCTGGCTGCTCCACTGTTCTGTCCCTACTAAGGCCTAGTTCTCATTGAAATGTTTGGCTACATTACCTAAGACTGCAGGTTGGGAATTGAATAGTCCTCCATACCACATATAACCCACATACCAAAGCAATATGTTCAATACTAATATTACAACATATATTGTTAGCATAATGCAATAATTAACAAACTAATCTTACTTTTCCTTGCTTTTTTTTTTTAACGTGACTCCTTGGTATGCTTCACCCCTCCCACACTTAAAGGCACAGTGCCACTGTATATATGGGGTAGAATTCAGCATAAGTCCTACTTAGAGTGGACCCACTGAAAAGAATTTGAGAAGTTAGTCATGACTAACTTAAGTCCCACTGACTTCAACTGGTCTACTTTAAGTAACACTTATGTTGGATTTTACCCCCACCCCCACACGTATTATACGTACATACAAAACTAACATGCTAATGAGAGGCTAGGCTTGAACCCTTCTCCCTGCCATTTAGGGTGCTTCCAGAAGAGGCTTTTATAGGGGACAAGTAGGACTGATGCATATGACAAAGTCCAAAACTGTTTAAAATCATTTTTAAATTTTGCATGTTAATGATTTTATATTATGTTTTTATTCTCTTGTATTTGTGGCTTGTAATTCTTGTGAACTGCCCAGAGAGCTTTGGCTATTAGGCGGTATAAAAGTGATAATGATGATAACATTAATGATATAAACCTTTTATTGTCTGTTCTGAATCCTCTTGAAGGACTTCTTCCTATTGTGCTGTTCTCATGGAGACCTCTTTCTTAAGAGATATTTTGTGCTTAAGCAGAGATCCTCAAACACTAGTATATCATGTCCAGTATGTAGGACGGATATGTAAAAATCTTGGCTTTCTCCTTTAATACACACACATACTACAGTCAGTTGGATTCAGTTTGCATATATTCTAAAGAGAAAGGCTATGATTTATACATGTGTCATGTGTACACTGTTTATAACTGATGCAATACATGTATTTTGTGTACTCAGATACCACCCAGGTCTTCATTTTATTACTATTATTATTATGTATACCCCAATTCTCTGAGAATTTCCAGGGGTGCAGGGCTTACTCCAGGTTTTGTTTCCTTTGGAATGAGTTCAAAGGGGGCTTACTGGTGTTTTGTAATATCTGTGTTTATTTACAAATATACAAGTTGGGCACAGTATCAGACACCCCAACAAATGTCCCAAAGTTTACTGCTCCTCCATCAGGCTTGCACCCAGAGATGTTCCAGTTCAGTTTCTTTCTCTCCCTGCCCCCTACCCTCTCTCTGCCTTTTTGCCAGCCTGCTCTTTTTAGGCACACACACACACACACACAACTGTATGGCAACATCTCCAACAATGGAAAGCAGATAAGGTGGAGGAAGAAAAACATGCCCCCTTCCGGAACAGTCACTGGCTATTTGCTTCTTATTCAGTGGAAGGTTGTCTAACAGTTTGTCCCCATGGCCTTAGTTTAATTAACAATAAAATGTGCCTGGCCAGTCTGCCTGGCAAATTTCAGGCCCACCCTCTCTCTTAGAATCAAGAACTATGAAGTTAGTACCCTGAGAGATCATCCAGCTCAGCCCTGAATCCCATGTTATTGTTTCTTCTCTTAATTAGTCTTGGTGTATTGTTATGTGATATTCTTCCTTTCTGTTGCCTGTATTTCAACTTCATTTCAAAATAAAGTTTCACATCTAAAGGAAGTAGATGTCATAATGCATTCTGTTCTATCCTGTTTCTCCTCAGGAGTACATGAACCTGTCTAGATGCCCTTCACAGGTGCCCTGTCTTCTGAGGTTAGAGGGGCAGGGGGCTTTTCAGTGATGACATCTAACCGATGGAATTTCCTTGGCACATGTGATCTTTTAGACGTGAAGAGAAATCCATTTTGTTTTCTCTGACTTAATGGCATCTCAGTTGGCCTTTTAAAGACATTTGTTCCCACACTGCTTTGTGACTAATTTTTAACTGACACCAGGTGTATGAATTTATTGGTTTTATATGCTAGCTGTGACTGTCTTTATTTTGTTTTTAGTATATTTGATTCACTTATAAATTTATATTCATTTATATTTATTTTGATGTTTTATTATATATTTTTTCCTTGTGAGCTACATTGAAACTTTGGTCAATAAGATAGAATATAAATCCTAATATAGCTGAGATATATACCCAACAAAACTTACAGTTGTGTTCTTCAAGATGTGTTTGGTAAAACTTTTACTTGTAGCTTGATATCCACCTGAAGGCAGTACACAGAGATTTTTTTTCACAGCCAATTCTTTCAGGTGCTCTGGATTCTGCACTCTGATCTGTAAGGGGCTGGCAGGCAGAAGGACTTGCTTTGTAGTCAGGGGTTGCACTAAGTGGCCTTTGGCTCCCCCAGCCTTTCTCTCCTGTGGTACGTCTGACTTCATTGCAATGCCAAAACATCTTATACCCAGGGAATCCTTCTCTGTAATGAAAGCCTTAGAGTCTTTTGGCTTTCTCCCAAGTCCCAATAAAGCACCTTCAGATATCATGAGACATTTTTGGATTTTTGTACACACAACAAAAATTGTCAATGTTATGCTAAGATCTCTGTATCACAGCTATAGGTTCCCAGTACTATTCATTCATTCAATTTATGAGCCACCCTATTGTTGAAGTTCTTAGGGGAACATACATAATAAAAGCAAATATAAAGTGCTGCTATGCAATAATTAGAAACAGAGCAGACCTAAAAGAAAGCAAAGCCATACTATAGTTTGTTAGCAGTAGTGCAAATGTCTCCTAAATGTATGTGCTGGCCTTCAAATTATGCTCGTAGTAAGTCTTTCTGTCCTGAATGAGTAGCACTTCCTTGCTGTAGCTTAACAGAGGTGTTCCTACAGCTGCAAAAACTTTGCTAAAGCTTATTTGCTTTTTAAAATAATTGCTATTAACCAACCCCCCCTTAAACTGACAACATCTCTTTAGCACACAGAAGAGCTGATAAACCATTTTATGAGCCAGCTATAAATTATATCGCACAACAAAGGGAAAATGTCTGAATATTTTTTCTTGTAATAGGCCATTAAGAATGTTGTACAACTAATTAATCTATTAATTAGACACCTATCATCCTTCCACATGATAGTATGTTGCCAAAGGAAAAAACTGCCTCTGGGCCAGGCAGAAGATAGGAAGGACAGAAGATATAAACAAACAACAAAGTAAAAGGAAATGATTGAAACAAGTAAAGAGAAATGCAAGGAGAGGCAATGGGTGAAGAAGAGGTGAAGTAATATCCTCCGTTTCATTATTCTTCTAAACAAAGGAGTGAGATCCAGATATAATGAAGGGATACAAAAAAGCCAGTCAAATCATTAAAAAAACAACAACAGGCTAATGTGGAAATCACATATTTCAAGAGCTTTTATTATTATTCTGGAATCATCCCCTACTTCAGTTAATGCACATTACAACCATTCACAAGTTATGCTTTTCTGTTTTGACTGTCACTACAGCATCTCTGGCTAGTGTGGAAGAAAGAACTCCTTCATTTGCTTACTGAAGATGCTGGCCCCTGCATTGTAACTAGACTTGGATGGATTCCTATATATCCCAAGGCAGCCTTCCCCAGCTGCCATCCTTCAGGTGTGTTGGACTACAACACTCAGCATCCTGGGAGTTGTAGTCCAACACCTCTGAAAGTCTCCAAGCTGGGGAAGTCTGCCCCAAGGCAGCCCTCTAGCAAGCATAATAAATACTATATGTATAATGCATTATGAGATTTCTACTCCATTTTCTGCTTCAGGGCACATATTCTGTAGTTGGAGAAATAGAGAATAATCTTACTCTGTGTCCTAATCCACACATGTAATGTTCACATGTACAGAATTAGCACTTGTTTTGAGGGCATTTAGCCTAGAATCACAGCATGCAGCAGCAGGAATTGGGATGCCGGGCGGGATGGAGAGCAATAGACCTAAAACTGATCTCTCTATAGTGGGGAATTAACAACAAGACCAGAGCCAGAGATTAGAATAACTGAATATAGTTAATTACAAATATAGAAAGAGTATACACATAGGAAGCATTCAGATATGATGGACAACTCTTTAGTTAACTCTATGGAGGAATTTGAGGTGGAAAGAAGGGCCAAGAAAGGGCTTTAGATGGGGAAAGGAGGATGAGAAGTTGCTCCAGTGAAGGAGACAGGAGAGGATGAGTGGTTGGATAATCTAACTCAAATGGTGATAAGGATTATACAGATGATTAGAGCTGTGGAGATACAGGTAAACGTTCTTGGAGTTAGCAGGGAGAAGGAAGGAAAGACAGAAGAGAAAAAAATATTGAAATGCAAATATTACCTATTCCAAGGTAAAGAAAATAATGTAGGGATGCATGAGTAATTAGTTTCAGTTTGTTTTTTTTACCAGGATTTACCCAGTTTGCATCTCCTGGAACTGCACAGACCTGAATGCAATCTACAGTTGAAGTCTGACATATCCAAGCTTGTGATGTGATTTGTGGAACAGAAAATGCATTAAAAATGTGTACATTTAAAAAATGCACATAAAAATGTGTACTTAAAGTGCAAATATGCTTTACTCAATGTGAGAAAAGGAATTAATTTAAGAAATGTGCACAATTAGTGCATACATTTGCAAAAATATGCATGAAAATATGCACAGATTGTGTGAAAATGAAAAAAACGAAGCTCGTAATCTGATTCGGATAGGAGTCAGAATGAGCTTCAAGGTAGAATTCGGACAACCTCGATGAGCTTGAGTTTTGCTGACTCACACTTCCCTAGACTAAAGAGAGTGTTTCCCTTCAGTGTCTGCTATGATGCAGGAATTTGTTTTGCAGACAAGAATACTAGATTTTAGCAACTGTTTCTTGAAGAATATTCATTTATTCTGACATTTAGAAACTGCCCCTCCACCCACTGGGCTCTTGAGATAATATACAAAATACAGATAAACGCAGCAATAAAAACAAAACACAACCAATGCAGTCATTATGGGATCGCTAATAATTATGGATCACTAAGCAACCTGGCCCTCAAAGTACACCCTTGTAGGGGCACAGAAAGATGATGATAAGGGCCTGAAGGCTACAAATGTCTTATTAGGTCCCCCTGAGTCCTAACTTTCCAAGATGCTTGAGCACCATTTTTTGGCAGAAAGGTGGGCTATAAACAAACAAATACAGAGCTAGAGTGGGGACAAACTAAGGGACTGAAAGAGTGGCAAGAGTTTACCTAGGGCACTAGTGAGCTTTGCAGAAGCGGCAAGTGCAAAGCAGGAAGTCTGTGTCCACATTCTGGGTGTAGGTCCCTCATCTTAACAAAGCTAATGAGTGTTGACAGATTTACAGATGGTGGCAGTGCTTTGGCATGGGTTTTTCCCTCTTTAGGGCTCTAGAAGGCAAATCATGAAGTGTGCCTTAAATGGCTTGATTGTGCCAGGGACTGGGTAGGAGGAAGTCTTTTACATATTCTGTTGGTCCCATGCCCAATGTATAGGAGTGGAAACCCCACCTGTCAAGTTTTTTCTTCACTTACCTTATCCAGACAGCATAGACATTTCTAGAATCAAGCCAGTGAGACTGAGCTCCTTGGTATAAATCAACATTTATTGATTTATAAATGATTTATAAACATAGTGTTGTTGTTGTTTTAATTTCTGGGGGATTCTGTTGTGTTCTGAGGGGTGGGTAGCCTGCCTGATAGGCGGGAGTGAGGGGGCATGTGTCCACCTGATGGAGGCAGTGGGGGGAGTGTTGGGGGCCAGAACATACCGAGACTGGGCAGCAGGCACTTGTGGAGCGCTAGGGGCAGGCCATGCCAGGTAAGGGGAACAAGGGAGAGATGTGTAGTATCTGTCCCCTGCTCCGGGCCTGTCCAGAGCCAAAAGATGGCTGGGGGAGGCGTGACTCCATCTTCTGGCCTTCATTTGCTGCTCTGCAATGCCAGGTCTGTTACCCAGAAAACCTCCCTCATCCATGACATGATCCTGGACAAGGGTGCAGACCTGGCATGTATTACGGGGACCTGGCTGGCCAAGGCTGCTGCTCCAACTCTTGCGGCCATGTGTCCAGCTGGATTTTCGTATGCACAGTAGCTCAGGCTAGGGATTGGGGAGGGGGAGTGGCTGTTATCTACCGAGAGTCCTTGGTCTTCACCAGACCCCCTCTCCGGGAGACCAAGGTTGCTGAGTGCATGTACTGGAGGTTGGGCCTGAAGGGCAGTCTGGGGATTCTGCTCGTGTACTGTCCACCCTGCTGCACGACTGACTCCCTAGCCAAGGTGCTTGAGGTGGTCTCTGATGTTAGTACAGCCCCCTAACTTATTGGTGTTGGGGGACTTCAATGTACATTCGGAGGCCATCCTCACAGGAGCACCTCGGGACTTCATGGAGACCATGGCTTCCTGAGAGATGCACCATATTCTAACTGAGCCCACCCATGTAGCCGGTCATGCACTAGACCTTGTGTTTGTTTCTGGAGAAGCGGGGAGTGATCTGGAAGTCGGGGGTATATCCACCACCCCCTTGTCATGGTCAGATCACTATCTGGTGATGTTAGACTTCTCGGTTCCACAACCCCTCTGCAGGGGTGGAGGACCCATTAAAATGGCCCGCCCCAGGCATCCTATGGATCCGAATGGATTCCTGAACACGCTTGGGGATTCTCTGGAGCACGCCAACAGCCACTCGGTTGAGACCCTGGTGGGTGGCTGGAATGCCGCAATCACTGGGGCATTAGATCGGGTGGCTCTGAAACACCCTCTCCCCCTGAACTGGGCTCGGACTGCACCATGGTGCAATCTGCAGTTACGAGCTCTGAAACAGGAGGTGAGACGGCTAGAGCACCGGTGGAGGAAGTCTCGCTCCAAAGACAATCAGACACGGGCTAGAGCTGTATCTTCAGCCTATCATGTGGCAGTGAAGGCAGCAAAAAAGAAATATTATGCTGCCTCTATCATGTCTGCAGAGTGCTGTCCAAGGGGGCTGTTCCAGGTGGTCCGGAGCCTGGTCGGTCCTGTGGCTCCGGAACCACTGGAGCATTCTAAAGCCTCCTGTGAGGCCTTGGCAAGGCACTTTGCAGATAAAATTGATCGGATTAGGAGTGTTACTTCGCATGCTGTGGATACAGTTAGTGAGCAAGAGGCGGCCTGTGGCAAACCAATTTTGTGGGATCGGTTCCAGCTTCTTCCTTCTGATGAAGTGCAAGGTGCTTTCATCTGTAAGGCCGACCACCTGCTTACTTGATCCTTGCCCATCTTGGCTCATTATGGGCTGCAGAGAGAGACTGGGTGCGGGGATCAGGGTGGTGGTGAACACCTCCCTTGAGGAGGGAGTGATGCCATCAGCCCTCAAGGAGGCATTGATAAGACCGCTCTTAAAGAAGCCCTCCTTGGATCCCCAAGTTCTGAACAACTTTCACCCAGTCTCGAATCTGCCATTTTTGGGCAAGGTGATTGAGTGGGTGGTGGCGATGCAGTTGAAGGCACACTTGGAAGAAACCGATTATCTAGACCCATTTCAGTCGGGCTTCAGGCTTGGGCATGGGTAGGGATGTACGAAACTCACTTACCTTTGCTCCGTCCCTCCACACAGAATCTTCGATGGGGGGGGAGGTGATCCGGCCCTCCCCCCCAGGATCCTCGATGGCTGGCTCCGCTCCGCGGCCAGGCCGCGGAGCAGCTGGCCAGGGCCATCCGCAGCCGGATTTCCAGCCGCGGACGGCCTGGTGCGGACGCCATTTGCGTCCAGCTAGACAGCCGTGATAGGCTATGTAAGAATTTACGTAACCTATCATGGCTAACGTAAAAAAACAAAACAAAACACGCAGCGTACGCAAATGGCAGCGCCTACGGCAGCTGCCATTTGCGTTCCCTATTTTTCGCCGACTTATCTTACGTAAATATTTACTTAAGATAAAACGGCGAAAAAAAGGGGAATGCAAATAGCGTAGGGGACGCTATTTGCGTTCCTTTCTTTTTTCCCCTTCTGCCCTATGTAAATATTTACATAGCCTAGAACGGCGAAAAATAAAGGAACGCAAATAGCGTCCGCTACACTATTTGCATCCCCCTTTTTTACCGTCGTTTTATCTTACGTAAATATTTACGTAAGATAAGTCGGCGAAAAAGAGGGATCACAAATGGCCGCTGTAGCCGCCGCCATTTGCATACGCTGTGTGTTTTTTTTTTTACATTAGCGGTGATAGACAACGTAAATTCTTACGTAGGCTATCACGGTGCAAGGACAGCAATGGCGGCCGCGGCGGCAGCAGCCCTGCTGTGGCCGGCCAGGAGACCAGCCACCACTGCCGCCGCCGCTGCCGAATCTGCCGCTGAATCCGCTCCAGGTAAGTGCCTTTTGGTGGGAGACAAGAGGAGGCTGGGGGATGTTGACCTGGTGTTGAATGGGGTACGGTTACCCTTGAAAGACCAGGTCCGCAGCCTGGGGGTGATTTTGGACTCCCAGCTGTCCATGGAGGCTCAGGTGTCAGCTGTGAGCCGGACAGCGCTGTACCAACTCCATCTGATATGGCGGCTGCACCCCTTCCTTCCTGACCACCTGCTCCCATCGGTAGTACATGCCCTGGTCTCCTCTCGTTTAGACTACTGTAATGCACTCTACGTGGGGTTACCCTTGTAGACAGTTCGGAAGCTGCAGCTGGTACAGAACGCGGCAGCTCGCCTGATTAAAGGCAGCCGCCGGCAAGATCACATCACTCCAGTGCTGAAGGAGTTGCACTGGTTACCAGTTGCTTTCTGGGCGAAATTCAAGGTGTTGGTTTTGACCTTTAAAACCCTATATGGTTCCGGCCCAGCCTATCTTAAGGAGCGCCTCCAGCAACACCAGACAGGCCGCTTAACAAGATCAGCCTTGGATGGCCTTCTCTCTGTCCATCAGCCAGGACAGCTAGACTGGTGGGGACGAGGGAGAGGGCCTTCTCTGTGGTGGCCCCCACTCTGTGGAACTCCCTCCCTAAGGAACTCCGTCATACCCCCTCTTTAATGAGCTGCCGCCGTGCATTAAAAACGTGGTTGTTCAGGCAGGCATTTGGGGTGGGTTAGGGTATTTTAGAAAATGTTTTTATTGTAGAATTTTATTGTTTTAAACTGTTTTATTATATGTTGTACATCACCCAGAGTGGCTGGGTGACCAGCCAGATGGGAGATTAATAAATTTAATAAATAAATAAATAAATAAAATGGCATAACCCCTTCTCTTCAGTGATATATATCTGTGAATCTGAGGATGTCCCAATTTCAACCCATCATGGGGCTTTTAAAACCAGCTTTTCCAGTTTTAGCAACCTCAGGATTCCTTTCCTTTCTCCTTGGGGGTAGTGTTTTCATTCCCATCCTCTGCTAATCAACCAACTGCAAATTAGCAAGGAGCAGGGAAGGCATAGGGATCAGAGAATACTGCCATTGATGAAGAGAACTGGGAGAAGCTATAGTTCCTGAACTGGAAAGCAGAAAGTTTTAAAAGCAAAATAGTATCCTCTCCCCAGCAGGTATTTAAGATGTGCAGTGCAGGGAGGAAGTGGGAGAAAGGAAGCTGTTTTCAAGAAGCAGCAGCTATGGTCCAGGGTTTATTTCTGATTGTGTTTTGTGAAATCTGTATTTCTCTCTGTGTGTGTTTGTGTGTGATGGATTCAGAGTGAACGCTGTTTTTAAAAAGCCCGACACAATTCAGCATGGTGCGAGTAGCAATAATCAGGAAGTCAGGTTGAAGTGATTAACCCTGGATAGTGCTTCCTCTTCTCATTGTGCTGAAACATTTATGAATCAAGACAGCGCATTTTTATGTGAATGAAATGGCCTTGAAATTATCATCGCTTTTTCAAGCCAGCTTTAGGAGAAGCCATTTGTCAATATCACTTCAATCATGTAGGGCAGGGATGCAGAATATAAAGCCCAGGGACCAAATCTGGCCCTTCGGGGTCCCCAGGGGTCCCCAGAAGGCCATGCCCCCCAATGCTGTGGGAACATTTTGTTTCCACAGTGGCTAACAAGATGTCTGTGGGAAACCCACAAGTAGGTCACAAGTGCAATAGCACCTTCCCTCTTGTGTTCTCCAGAAACTCCTGTTCAAAGGCATGTTGCTTCTGATAGCCATCATAACTGGTAGACATTGATAACCTTATCCTCCATAAATTTGTTGAATCCCCTTTTAAAGCTGTGAAATTGGCAGCCATCATTATTTGCTGTTGTAGTGAATTCCACAGTTTAATTATATACTGTGTGAAGTACCCCCTTTTGACCATCCTGAATCTCCCACCATTCAGCTTTGTTGGATGACCCTGGGTTCTAGTATTAGGAGAGAAAAAGAGAAATTCTCCTTACACACTTTCTCCACACCATTCATAATTTAATACACCTCTACTATGTCCTCCTTATACTTGCCTTTTTTTTAAGCTAAACCCCAAACATTTTAACTTTTCTTCATATGAGTATTGTTCCAGTCCCTTGACCATTTTGGTATCCCTTTCTCCACCTTTTTGAGCTGTACAGTATCCTATTTGAGGTGCAGTGAGCAGAACTGTACAAGATATTTCAAGAATGGTCATACCATACATTTATATAAAGGTGTTATAATATTGCCAGGTTTATTTTCGATTCCTTTCCTAATGATCACCATCATGAAATTTGCCCTTTTCACAACAGCCACAGAATGGGTCGACATTTTCAGCGAGCTATCCACCTCAACCCCAAGATCTCTTCCCTGGTCAGTCACTCCTAGCTCAGTCCCCATCAGTGTATGTGTAAAGTTAGATTTTTTTTTTTTTTTTACCCCAGTGTGCATCAATTTACGCTTACTTGCACTGAACTACATTTGCTATTTTATTGCCCATTCTCCCAGTTTGGAGATATCCTTTTGGAGCTCTTTACTATCCCTTTTTGTTTTAACTACCCTAAATACTTTAGGGCACAATCCTATGCATGTTTAGACAGAGAAAAGACCGACAACTCCCAGCATTCCCCAGCCAGCAAAGGAGTTGTAGGCCTTTTCTCTGTCTAAACATGCATAGGATTGTGCCCTTAGTGTCATCAGCAAACTTGGTGACCTCACTGCTCACCCATAACTCCAGATGATTTAAGAAAAAGTTAAAAAGCACTAGTCCCAAGACAGATCCTTGGGGGAACTCACTGTTTAGATCCCTCCATTGTGAAAACTGTCGATTTATTCCTACTCTGTTTTTTTGTACTTTAACTAGTTACCAATGGATAGGAGGACCTCTCATCTTACCCCATGACTGCTAAGTTTTCTCGAGTCAGCAGTGAGGGGCTTTGTCAAAAGCTTTTTGAAAGTCCATATGTCTACCAAATCACCTCATCCACCACTCTCAGATCTAAAATCTTTGCAGAAGCTATGTTGACTCTTCTTCAGCAAGGCTTGTCCTTCTATATGCTTGGTAATTCTGTTTTTTAATAATGTTTTCCACCAATTTATCCAGAACAGATGTTAAGTTAACCAGCCTGTAATTTCTGGGATCCCACTGAACCATTTTTTAAAAGTTGGAGTTACATTGACCATTTTTTATTCTTGCGGTACAGAAGCTGATCTTAGGGACTTGCTACATATTTTTGTTAGAATATAAGCAATTTCACAGCTGAGTTCTTCAAGAACTCTCAACTGGGACTGGTTGTTGTTGGGAGGTTTTTTGTATTCAATTTGTCAATAAGGTCTAGAATTTAATCTCTTGTCACCACTGTTTGCCTCAGTTTCTCAGACTGTGTTTCTAGAAAATGTCAATTCAGGCACTGGTATCTGCTCTACATCTACTACAATGAAGACAGATGCTAAGAATTGGTTGATTCATTCAGCTTCCTTTAGCACTCCTTTAACTTCCTTGTTATCCTCCCTAGCCAATTTCCTGCTTCTGATGTATTAGAGCTTTTCTACACATTTATTGTGTGCTCATCATTCCCTTCTCACAGTTTTTTACAGGTCCTTTAGATGACATTGTGAACCTCTACTTTTGCTTCTGTTCCTGAAGAGCACTTTCAGGAATTTTTTTAAGAGCAAGGAAAATGTGGTATTTATTTGTAAAAGTGAAAGAAAACAGTTTTCACTTGTGTATCTGTGCTAGGTGGCACAATGCCACCTAGAGTTTATATAGCGAACAATCAGGAAAGGAAACACTTTCTGTAGTGTTCAGATCTCAATTCTGTGATGAAACCAAAATAGATGCAGTGGATTAACAGCCTTGTGTCGAAAAACTCTTAAAGAACATAAGAAGAGCCTTGCTGGATCAAACGAAAGGCCTATCTAGTCCAGCATTCTGTCTGCACAGTGGGTGGCCAACTAGCTTCCTGTGAGAAGCCCACAGACATGTTCCACTCATGTTCCTCAGCAACTGGGATAAAGAGGCATAGTGATTCTGATACTGGAAGTAATATGTATCCATCGTAACTAGTAGCTATTTATAGCCTTATCCACTATGAATGTGTAAAAGACATTCCAGGGCATAGCCGTCACCTGAAAATTCATGTCCAGAAGCATCCCCAAGTAGTGTATCTGACTCTTTGTAAACAGTACGACTCCCCTCCAGGGCAGGAATTTCCCCAGGTGGCCAATTCACTGAGTCCCCAACCATCAACATTCTGTTTTGTCTGGATTGAAGGAAGCCACTGAATGAGATGAGACTGATGAGACTGCACCCTAAAACTATGGACACACCCTACCCAGAAGTTTCATGTAATTGTTGGAGGACAAAACTGAACACTTAGGAACCCCATAGGATAATTCCCATGTGATGGGAGGGACATCAGTGGCCCAGCATTACCTTGTGGAACGTACCCTTTAAGGAAGAGCAAAACCACCACAAAATGGTTCCTCCAATTCACAATCCTGAAAGACTGCCCAGAATGATACTGTGCTCAATGGCCACTAAAAGATCCAGGAGAACCAAAAGGGCCACATTCTCCCACCCCACACCTGGTGTAGGTCTTCTATTAGGGTATCAAGGCAGTCTCTGTCTCAGAGCCATGGTGGAAATTAGACTGAAATTATTCACTATAATCAGCTTTATCTAAGAGCACCTGGAGTGATCCAACCCTTACCAGGTGTGTCAACTTCTACAAAATAAAATTCTGGTAGTTCACAGGCAGAGCCCAGCAGGGTCAAGGAAGATTGTCTAAGCATCCAGGACAGTGCCCAGCAGTACAAGGGCAGAGCTCAGGTACCCAAGGAGGAGCCTAGTGGAAAAGCAGTAGAAAATGCTGTGTTTATCTACTGTGTTCAGCTATTCTCTGGGATTATAAACTTCTAGTCACCATGCAATATATCCCATATATTATACCAGGCTGTCCAATTTTGCCACTCATAAGCACAAAGCAACAATTAAAAGTGCCTAACTCAAGCAGGTGAGCCCATCTTACACATCTAGAACCTATATGCAACATATTATTAAGAAATTAAGTATTTTGAAGACATTCTAGGTAGCATTTTATAGATGGGAAACAGGCAGAGAATCTTCAGTCTAAAAGACCATTAGTGAATGCTTGGTAGAGAACTCAAAATTAATGCAGAGCCAAGTGAGTCAATGCACTATATAAAAGCATCCAAAATATCTTTAAAAAACCCTGAGAAGGTGGCTGCATGGGACAGAGTGACTGGGGCCCATGGAAGTGAATGGGTGTAAATACTGCTGGTGCTGGCAACACATTTTCTCCATCCCATTCTACCACCCTCTAAGGTTTTAAAAAAAACAGCTGGGAAAATCTGTGTATTTTTTGGGACTGGGAAGTAAATGGAAGGGAAATGTATGCAAATTTAATGGCTGGGAAGTTCATGGAGGTGAAATTTGTGCAAATTTAAAGACTGGTAAGTAAATGGAGGGGAAAGCTGCACATTTGCAGTAATGGAGCAGTTCATACAGGTGTGCAATTTCCCATCCATTTACTTACCAGCCATTAAATATGTGTACATTTCTGCATTGTTGTTTTTTTAACTGTCAGAGAACCACAGCAACCACAGCAGTAAGTGCTCTGAAAATGAGCTGCAAAAAGGGGGTGGGAGTTAATATCTTCCCTTTCCGGAGTCGCTGGAGACCTGGGGAAGTGTTGAAAAGGTGGGGGACACTGAGATGCGCCAGTCCAACACTTAAAAGTAAGAGGATCACATCGCCAAGAGGGAGATATTGTTCCCCCCCCCCTTTGGTGCACCTACTCCTTTGACTTCCCCCGCCTCCATTCTTGGTGATTCTGAGTTGTGCTACCAGGTCCCTTCTTCCACTTAGTATTATTTCTCCCCCGGTCCTTCTCAATCTTGCCTTGTCAGTTTCCTTGTATGTTACCCATTTCCCTTCACCGCTCCTTTTGACAGATGAAATGTACAAGGAAATTGTCCAGGCAAGACTACACATATCAGATGGCCATAAAAGTGACTTGCAAAAGACTGACAAAAATAATTTTAAAAAATATGACTCCACTGTTCATTTTTGAGGCACTAACTGAATGCAGAGTTCCAGAGAATAGCAAGGAGAGACAAGAAGGCCTTCTTAAATGAACAATGCAAAGAAATCGAGGAAAACAATAGAATGGGAAAGACTAGAAATCTTTTCAAGAAAATCGGAGATCTCAAGGGAACATTTTGTGCAAAGACGGGCATGATAAAGGACAAAGAAGGCAGGGACCTAACAGAAGCAGACGAGATTAAGAAGAGGTGGAAAGAATACACAGAAGAACTATACAGGAAAGATCTGAATGTCCCTGATAGCCATGATAGTGTGCTCACTGAACTTGAGCCGGACATCCTCGAGAGTGAAGTCAAGTGGGCCTTAGGAAGCATTACTAACAACAAAGCTAGCGGAGATGACAGTATTCCAGCTGAGCTATTTAAAATCCTAAAAGATGATGCTGTTAAAGTGCTGCACTCAATATGCCAACACATTTGGAACACTCAACAGTGGCCACAAGACTGGAAAAGGTCAGTTTACATTCCAATTCCAAAGAAGGGTAATGCCAAAGAGTGTTCAAACTACCGTACAATTGTGCTCATTTCACACGCCAGCAAGGTTATGCTCAAAATCCTACAAGCTAGGCTTCAGCAGTATGTGAACCGAGAACTACCGGAAGTACAAGCGGGGTTTCGAAGAGGCAGAGGAACTAGAGATCAAATCGCCAACATTCGCTGGATCATGGAGAAAGCAAGAGAATTCCAGAAAAATGTCTATTTCTGCTTCACTGACTATGCTAAAGCCTTTGATTGTGTGGATCACAACAAACTGTGGCAAATTCTGAAAGAGATGGGAGTACCAGACCACCTTACTTGTCTCCTGAGAAACCTGTACGAGGGTCAAGAAGCAACAGTAAGAACTGGACATGGAACAACCGATTGGTTCAAAATTGGTTCAAAATTGGGAAAGGAGTATGACAAGGCCATATATTGTCGCCCTGCTTATTTAATTTATATGCAGAGTACATCATGAGAAATGCCGGGTTGGATGAATCACAGGTTGGAATTAAGATTGCCGGGAGAATTATCAACAACCTCAGATACTCAGACGATACCACCCTAATGGCAGAAAGCGAAGAGGATCTAAAGTGCCTCTTGTTGAGGGTGAAAGTGGAGAGTGCAAAAGCTGGTTTGAAACTCAACATTAAAAAAACTAAGATCATGGCATCTGGCCCCATCACTTCCTGGGATATAGAAGGGGAAGAAATGGAAGCAGTGACAGATTTTATTTTCTTGGGCACCAAGATCACTGCAGACGGTGACTGTAGCCATGAAATTAAAAGATGCTTGCTCCTTGGGAAGAAAGCTATGGCAGACCTAGACAGCATAGTAAGAAGCAGAGACATCACCTTGCCGACAAAGATTCGTATAATCAAAGCTATGGTTTCCCCAGTAGCAATGTATGGCTGTGAGAGCTGGACTATGCTATGGTCCATGGGGTCACGAAGAGTTGGACACGACTTAAAGACTGAACAACTACAACTAGAATAGTTTATTTTCATCAAGTGAAACGAAATGTCTATGTTTGAATGGCATCTCAATACTCATATTTGAGAAATGATCAGATTGGTAATTAATTTGGATAAAATAGTCTCCTTTAACTCAATGGGTGAGTTTGCAGGTCACACTAAGCCACCCTGTGAACCAGCCCACAGTGGGCTGGTTGTTCACAGAACAACCCATGGTATGCCCAACAGACAATTAGGCTTGCTGTGGCTTGTTCTCCCCCTCCCTCCCCCTCAGTCCTCTAGCCAGCTGTCAGGGGCGCCCTAGTGGCCTCTTTCAGTCTACTACAATAGCCAACTCAAGACACAGATGAAAGGATTCTTTTTAAGGCTTTAATCCTTTTACAACTTAATGACTCTTTCAGATGCGAATCACCAGTGACTAAGCAATGAACAGTGGAGTAGCCTATGCTCCGGGTAGGCAGTTGGTCCCCGTTTGAAGGAGAATCACTTGAGGACCCTGAACTTATGGGCTAGGGAGAGATCCTCCCTCTTTCCCTTGGGTCCACGGGACGCGGCCATTGCTTGCATGCCAAACGGGCGCTATGCCTCCTTTCCGCGCCCTCCATCGCTCGTCGCTCCCTGCGTCTCCGTCGAGCATCTAGCAAGCCCCCCTCCTGTACTTTCTCACTGCTAGGATCACTATCTCAGGAATGCCAGCAGGAGGAATCTCTGCCAGCTGCTGTGCCTGTGAGGGATGAGCTGGCTCCTCTCCCACAGATTGCTGATCCTCCTCAGAATCAGAACTGCTCTGGGGTTCTATCGGCTCAGTTTCCACCACGACACCGGCTCCGTCACATATCCCAGGTGACTTGGCAGCACAAAACCTTTTGTAGCACAAATCCTCTTGTCTCCCCCTCCCCACTCTGATCACTACTTCTTTTCGTTCCCCAGCTTCTGTTAAAAACAAAACAAAAAACCAGTCCATCAAAATTGTGCAATATCTTCCCCTTTCTCCTTTGCTTTTCGCTTCCCTTCTTTCCTCAGCTACTTGTAAAGCCTCATCAGACAGCCACTTTGCTTTCTTGCATTTCTTTTTCTTTGGGATGGATTTAGTTGCTGCCTCCTGAACAATGTTATGGACCTCTGTCCATAGTTCCTCAGGCACTCTGTCTATCAGGTCTAATCCCTTAAATCTATTCCTCACCTCCACTATATATTCATAAGGGATATGATTTAGGTCATACCTGAACGGTTTAGTGGTTTCCCCTACGTTCTTCAATTTAAGCCGAAATTTTGCAAGAAGCAGCTCGTGATCTGAGCCACAGTCACCTCCAGGTCCTGTTTTTACTGACTGCACGGAGCTTCTCCATCTTTGACTGCAAAGGACATAATCAATCTGATTTCGATATTGACCATCTGGTGATGTCCATGTGTAGAGTCGCCTCTTGTGCTGTTGGAAAAGAGTGTTTGCTATGATCAGCGTGTTCTCTTGGCAAAACTCTATTAGCCTTTGTCCTGCTTCATTTTGTACACCAAGGCCATGCTTGTCTGTTATCCCGGTGATTTCTTGACTTCCTACTTTAGCATTCCAATCCCCTATGATGAAGAGGACATCTTTTTTTGGTGTTAGTTCTAGAAGGTGTTGTAGGTCTTCATAGAACCGATCAACCTCAGCTTCTTTGGCCTCAGTGGTTGGGGCATAGACTTGAATTATTGTGATGTTGAATGGTTTGCCTTGGATTCATACTGAGGTCATTCTGTCATTTTTGAGATTGTACCCCAGTACTGCTTTTCCCACCTTTTGTTGACTAGGAGTGCTACTCCATTTCTTCTAAGGGATTCTTGCCCACAGTAGTAGATATGATGGTCACCTGAATTAAATTCGCCCACGCCTGTCCATTTTAGTTCGCTGATTCTCAAGATGTCGATGTTCAATCTTGCCATCTCATGTTTGACCACCTCCAGCTTACCTTGATTCATTGATCTGACATTCCAGGTTCCTAAACAATATTGTTCTTTACAGCATCGGACTTTCTTTTCACCACCAGACACATCCACAGCTGAGTGTCCTTTCGGCTTTGACCCAGCCGCTTCACTCTTTCTGGCACTACTTGGAAATTCCCTCTGCTCTTCCCCAGTAGTATATTGGACACCTTCCGACCTGAGGGGCTCATCTTCCAGCATCATATCTTTTAGCCTTGTGATACGTTCCATGGGGTTTTCTTGGCAAGAATACTGGAGTGGGTTGCCATTTCCTTCTCCAGTGGACCGCATTTTGTCAGAACTCTCTGCCATGACCTGTCCATCTTGGGTGGCCCTGCACGGCATAGCTTATGGCTTCACTGAGTTACGCAAGCCCCTTAGCCACAACAAGGCAGTGATCCATGAAGGGGAAACTATTCTAGTCTGCCCAGTAACTATCAAACCTTGCTCTGACCTATCAGTCATGGGCATTTCATTTTTGTTTCCTACTTAGTTTTTGTGAAATCAGGGATGGGCCAAGACAGAGTGAAGCAGAATGGAGCAAATATATACAAATCTATGCAAAATACATACAGTGAGAGAAAGCCTGCTTATAAGAATGAAACAGTATAAGTCATACTCTATTTAGTTGTGAATTAACATTTGTTATTGTTCAGATTGCCTTCATTGTTCTGGAAAAATATGAAAACATTTCAATGGGAAGCTTGATTTAAATCAGGGATTTAAACTGACTGTTTTCCTGCATTTTTTAAAAAATCACCTTAATTTAAATTAATCTACCCTGGAATTAACCAACTAAAATACATTATTTTACCACTGACACGTACTCATAGCACGCACGTGCGCACACACAACCAGAATGATGATGTGGTTCTCCATTGATCTGGTGAGTGTGGTTAGTCTTGGGCTTGGCAACTAGAGAGGAACCCCATAGCAAGCCTAGCTATTACCCACCCAAGTACTTTTCCCCCACTCCAAAGACTATTCAGCAAGTGGCTTTCAGTTGCCAAGCCCAGCATGATCTGAAGATGGCTTCTTAATAAATGATATTGAGTGGCTCCCTGCCCAATCGCCTACCATTGAAACAACCTTGAAAAATGTAGCGCTGCTGGTGTGACTCACCTTGGATCTTTCTGTTTTTTCTTGCCATAATTTGGATGATTGTAAGTTGCGTTCTCTTTTTATATGAGGTATTCTCTTTGGCATCTGTGGGGACTCTGAAGAGCCCTGCCTTAGTGCCTTAATGGCCATCAGGTCCTAACAGTATTATAAACTGGTGATACAATATGTGTATGTAACCTCAAGTATTTACAGATAATAATTTCCATATACACATTTGCTCAGATGTGTTCCTTTCCCTCCCAGGTAGAATCAAATGAGAGCATAATTCAATATAGCATGCCCATGTAAATATTGCATTTCAGGTTTAAGTTCAAGCCTCAAGCAGGAAGAGCATCTAATTTGTTAAAATTATCAAGGTCACATCAGTGCAGATTTGATTAACTGTTACTGTCAGTAAACGTATTTTGAGTGTGGCTCTTAGACATTGATGGGTTAAGGAATGTGGTCCTCCGAGTCATTAGAATTTGTCACCCCACGCACAGGGCAGCTGGACAAAGCCCACAAGTGGCAGTGACTTCATTAGCCCCTTCCTTCATACCAGTGCAAAAGGCAGTGAACTAATGGCATAGATCAGCAACTATGTGGCATGGAGGGTAAATAAAGAAAAGGGATGCTATTGTGCAGCTTACTGAAATTTCAAACGAAAGTAAATATAGATATTTACAGTGCAATCCTATACATGTCTGCTTAGAAGTAAATCCCATTGAGTGCAATAAGGCTTACTTTCAGGTAAGTAGGAATAGGATTGCAGCCTTAATGTGTATTTACTAATGTAATAGGATTGCTTGTCCTCTTACAGCACAATATCAATTCTTCCATGCAAATCATATGTGTAGAATGTAAGTTATGGCTTGTGCAAAGTCTCAGATCCCTTGAGCCAAACTCAGTCAAGCATGGACATTCAGATAAGACTTCCAGAGAGCTTGAAAATAATTTAGGCTGCAAACGTATGGTCCCTTGGAGGGTGTCCCAGGAGCTGCTGGATGCTGCAGACCACTCCCTCTGTGGGCAAGGAGCGTCTTTTGCCTAGGGAAGTCCTCCTTGGACATTGATGAATTTTTATGCTGCCATTGCTTCCCCACCAGTGGAGCCAAAACGGGATGGCTGGGGTGTGTGTTTTGGGGTCAGCTGAGGAACTGCAGCATCCTAGGCCCATGACACAGCCTAAAGAGAGCCCTGACTATGTCTGCCTGAGTGCTGGTGTAGTAAATGCCCTCCCAGTAAAGGAAACGGCCACTTCTGCCCTGGTTGGTGTAAGCCTGCAGGGCTTAAAAAGTGGCAGTCTCTCCATGGTTAGGCCTCCCTTCCCACGTTAACATCACTCTGCCTACCAATTTCGCCGTCATTAAAATAACAATGCATTAGCCAAGAGCAGGCAGCAGATGGCAGCATTGTACTATACAGCAACTCCACTTAGTCCAGCTGGTTTCCTTTTATCAATTATTTTAAGCAAATCTAGGCATACCTCTGGAAAGAATGATGCTGATTATGAGTGACTAAAACTGATATTCTGCTAAGACTCTAGGGGATTTAGAAATATACCTCATATTAAACGTAATGAGCGACATATACATTTAAATCCTTTAGGGTGTCTGGAAATACGGCATTTAATTTACAACGATTATAATTGTTGTTACTGTTTTACAGTCTGTGTTCTCCTCTTTCTGGTTCAGTTGTGCAAAGTCCTGCTAAGTAACAGCCTACCTTTAGCGGATCATACTAACCTACCAATCCATTTTTCTTGTAGCCAAAAAGCGAATCTTACGAGGAGAGGGTGCTGATGTGGCAGTATAAAGAAAACGAACGGAGAGAATGCAAGGAAGATCCACTCAGACCGTGATCTTTAAGAAATCATTGCTATTCCAAATTCAGGTCAAGTTGGGACAAAACAGGGGTGAATATCAGGCAAGGGCCGTGGCTCAGTGGCAGAGCACCTGCTTTGCTTGTGAAAGGTCCCAAGTTCAATCCTCACTATCTCCAGGTAGGGCTGGAAAAGTTCCTGCACGAAGGGGGAGAACTGCTGTCAGCTGGTGCTGACAATACTGGGCTAGATGGGCCGGTGGCCTGACTCAATATAAGCCAGCTTTTTCCCTATGTTCTTGATCAACGTGCATGGTCGTTATGTGGGCCAGGGACTCTTGATAAACTGTGGATGCTAAAGCTGTTTCAGATTACTTTGTAACTCCTCTAGGTGGTGACTGTTTCTGCCAAGGCTGAGAAGCTGGACATTATGTTGTTGTTCAGTCGTGTCTGACTCTTCGTGACCCCATGGACCACAGCACGCCAGGCCTTCCTGTCCTCCGCTCTCTCCCGGAGCGTGCTCAAGTTCATATTCATTGCATCGGTGATGCTATCTAGCCATCTCATCCTCTGCCGCCCCCTTCTCCTTTTGCCTTCAGTCTTTCCCAGCATCAGGGTCTTTTCCAGGGAGTTTTCTCTTCGCATTAGGTGGCCAAAATATTGGAGCTTCAGCTGCAGTATCTGTCCTTCCAAGGAGCAGTCAGGGTTGATTTCCTTTAGGATGGACTGATTTGACCTCCTTGCAGTCCAGGGGACTCGTAAGAGTCTTCTCCAGCACCACAGTTTGAAAGTGTCAATTCTTCGGCGCTCAGCCTTCCTTATACTAGTTCATTTTTCAGAGAGAGGATGGGGTTGAGGACATGTCATAAGTCAAATAAAGAGGGTCAGACACTGAATGAGGTCTCAATAAGTGTTCAAGATGGCTTGGATTGCCAGTTGGCCAAGAACAACAACTGCTTGGCCTGAACCTGTGTCTTTAACAAATGGTTTGATCTCCAGAAATCAACAGAGGAAGCTTTTCACAGCTTGGAGCTAAACATTATTACCTGGGAATTGTTTCAGCTCACACTGCTGTTGGAGGGACAGCAACAAGAAGGACCTGTTCAAACACTGGCAACCATACATGTAGCACATTTTATGGCATGTGTACCAAACTTGTCTAACAACAAGAAGTTTTCTGTCTCTAGGGCATTTTCTCTAGTATTTTGTGGTTTTTTCCAGTTCCAATTTAATTTCTAAACCCATCACTTTTTAAAAGTCCCCTTTTTCTGATATACTGTTCTTCATCCTGATGTTTACTCTAAGATCAAACTGTGTTTTTTCAGTTTTTCAGGCCACAGGCCTGGCAATTTCCGTGAGAAGAACAAGGACTGCAATTTAATTAAAACTTGTTTGGAAGATTAACTGGGTTCCTTCTTACAACAAGGTATCTAAGGGGTCTTAAATTTAAAACAGAATATCAGAGAGAAGAAGAAAAAAAGCAACAATGCTCTTGATTTTTTTAAATGTATAAATAGAAAACTATGTAGCTTAGGGTGCAATCCTATTCATGCTTAGACAGAACAAAGTCCTACAACTTCCAGCATTCTCTAGTCAATATGGCTGGCGGGGGAGTGCTGGGAATTGTAGGACTTTTTTCTGTCTAAATATGCATAGGATTGTGTCCTTACAGACCAGAATTGCCAACTGCGGGAAGCCAAGCCTGTGCCTGTCAAAGCAGGTTAATCTGTGGAAATCAGAAGGTGAAGCTTTAAGGGTCTGGAGATAAGTATTAAGCATGTTTAAGCTGCTGTTAGAGGTAAGGATATATGTATGTATGAATGTATGTTGACAAAGAAGATATGAGTCAGTTGTGAGAGAAAAGGCTAGGATTCTGAAGTTTACTTGCTCACTGTAGAACTGACAGCAGAATCCTATATGTGTTTTCTCAGAAGTAAACCCCATTGAGTGCAGTGAGGTTTACTCCCAGGTAAGTGGGTATAGGACTGCAGCCTCTGTCTGTGTTTGTTTCTATGATTATAAAATAGTGTTCTAAGTGTCACTTAAATTGTTATCCCTAATGAATCTACATTTTGAGGAATACAAGTGGAAAATGGTCAGGTAGAGAAATCCACAGGATTGCCTGAATAGGGGCTTTGCATATTTCTGCTTTTCACACATTAACCAACTTGCAGGAAACAGTCCATCTCCATACATCCTTGGTTGCCAGCTCATTTCTGGTGATGATTCTGTACTGTACCTTTAACAGGCAGATGAACAGAAACATAGGAGGTGAGGGTTTCCCTCAACACTTTCTGTCCCTGCTTTTAAGAAAAAAACATGCACCAGCTACATCTTTGCTTGTTGGGCAGTTGATAAAAGGCACAGGAGCCTGTTACAAAGAAGTTAGCAATCCAATCTATCTTCCTCTGTTAAGGGCTCTCTCCAACCCACTCCTCCAAATAAATGACGCTAGTTCCAATGCCTATTTTCTTTCAGCCCCTGGATTGCAATGAAGGTTATCTGGGATCATTATAGGCTGTGTACACATACTATGTGTACTGCAGAGATTGATGCACTGAGACTGACATATCCTCTGTAAATGGGGTGTTAATATCAGGGATGCAAGCAAAGTTTGCCTGAGCCAGGCACAGTAAACTCTGGGGGATCAAAACACCTGGCTCAAAGGAGAGGCAAGTTTTTGAAGTCACCAAACTCTTAACCAGGTTGGATCAAAATACAACTCAGAGAAGCACATTTGGGAAGCCATGAAGAGTGACTGGAATTCATTGTGTTCCCAGAAGAGCATCCTTTATTGTTTTGCTACTAGAGCCTTGGGGGGGGGGAACAGCATTCATAGGAAGCACCCACAGCATTACCTTTGGCACAACATATTCTTTGATATACAGCTTTTGCCAAAGGCAGCCATGAACATGATACATTTGGTCTGTGAGCAAAACAAGCTGCGAGGATTAGATAACACATTGCCCAACATGAGTTAGTTTTTCTGAAGTGGTTAGGTGAACAGCATAAGCCCAAGGCAACAGCCTTCGAGTTTTGTGTTTGGCTGCGGCGTGCCACTTCAGCAAGAAAAGGAAGAAATAGCCCACCTCAATCTTACAAGTTTAGAAACAGGTAACCTCAACCCAAGTCATCATTACTAACTTAAGTCCAATTGATTTCAGTGGGTCTACTTAAGTATGAGTAATCCAGATCTAACTCATTGTAAACCAAATGGTGAGGTATTGATATATGTTTGGCACCCTGTAGAAACCACACCACCAAGCGAATGTATGAAGCTGGTAAGCAAATGTAGTAAAACTGCACACCATAGATGCAAAAAACAACGATTCATGAGGTGGTGAGTTGAAGTTCAAAGCTGCCCTAATTTCCTCTGGGTTGTTGGTGCTCAACTCATGTGTTTGTAGCTTTACTGTAGTTCTAATATTTATGGGTCCATCAACTTACAACTTGCACAAAAACTTTAATTCAGCCGGCTAATCCAAGTCTAATCAAAGTTTGTTCTTGTATACATCTGTTAGGGAAACATCTTGAGTCCAACCATGCACTTTATCATGGTGCAGATGTGGTACTAAAGATACAGCTCACTTTGTAGCTGAGCCAGGTTGTACAAAGCAAAACAGAATCACATGCTCCTGAAAGAAAATCTCCCTTCCTCCAGCATTCCCTGTTTCAGTATGTGAAGGGTGAGGGAAGCAGTGGCATAAGTAATTTAGTACACCTTATTCTCCAAGGGCTGATCTGGCAGGAAAAGGCTTTCGGTATTCCTCATTAGTGGCTCTAATGTTTTCATTTTTAATTAGCTTCTCTCCTCCTCCCACCCCATTGTGCCCCCCCCATCATGAGAACAATTGAATTTTGTTCACTGCTGTGTCCCTGGACCATAAGCCCTGCGTTGTCAGCTTATTCCCCCTGACACAGCTGCTGCACCTTCCTGACATGCAGAAATTTCTCAGGTAAAACTTTTATTAGCATGAAGGTGAAATGATGCAAAAAAACAAAGCAACAACTCCAAACCCCACCTGAGTTCCTGTGAGCTAGGCGGATGTTAAAGGCACCAGAGCTCCACCAGCAAACAAAATGGGCCGCCCTATACAGATCTCTCTAATAGTAAGGAAAATTGCAAAAATAAGGCTGGAACCCTAAGCACACTAACTACGGAGTAAATCTCACCAAGCTACATGGGACTTACTTCTGAGTAAACATGCTTAGGATCACAATGTAGGTTGTGGAGGGAAACCTGTGCCTTCAGATGTTGTTGGACTACAACTCCCATTGTTCATGGCCCATTGGCTATGCTGGCTGGGGCTGATGGGAACTGAGGACAACAATACCTGGAGGGCCACGGGTTCCCCACCCCTGCTCTAGGTCCTTTAAATAATTTGATGCTGTGCTGGAATTCTAGTGCGGGGAGTAAAATTATCACAGCAGTAGGTAGATGGAGAAGAGAAGGTCAGGATAAAATGAGGACATGGAGATCTATATCACTCTGAAATTAATTGCATCTTCTTGCTATAATTCCTTTAAGGAACTGAGGCTGCATTCCTAAGCAGCCTCAGTTCCTTAACGTGGGCCTAAGTCCCACTAAATTCAATGAGTTTTACTTCCGAGTAACATGAATAGGATTGGGTGCACTTCTGTTCTCAGAAGAAAATTTCTACAGTAAGGATAGGCAAAATGATATTTGCAGCTTAATGAGCCCAACTTATGGAAGCACAGGCAATCAGCTTGTTATTTTCATATGAGAATTGCAAGACTCCCTGTTCACACCAGCAAGGGGTGGAGTGCTTGTCGCCTGCCAGAAACCACAGTTTGTTAATGAGTTTCAGGCTGGAAATGATTCCTTGGACTGTGTTGTTAGCAGGCTCTCACAGACATTCAGTTACACCCAGCTGGGGAAATCCTAATAGCCTTCCAATCTCACCAGTAAGGACTATTAAGAGTTTCCAAAGAAAGAACAGAAAAGCAATGGATGTTAACAACAGATTTTCAGTTAGGGCATCTCTTGTTGTTGTTTATTCGGTCAGTCGCTTCCGACTCTTCATGACTTCATGGACCAGCCCATGCCAGAGCTTCCTGTCGGCTGTCACCACCCCCAGCTCCCCCAAGGTCGAGTCCGTCACCTCCAGAATATCATCCATCCATCATGCCCTTGGTCGGCCTCTCTTCCTTTTGCCTTCCACTTTCCCTAGCATCAGCATCTTCTCCAGGGTATCCTGTCTTCTCATTACGTGGCCAAACATCTCTACACCAGCTTGAAGTCCTGCATTTAAAACAGGGCTTTCTGCTTCCGTTTTAAATGCAGGATCACAACTGCCTCCCTTTACACGCACCTCCTTCCCCCCCTTCCCCCCCTTCCCCCATGTATCTGAGTCTTCCATTATCTTTCATTGATCTCACTCTTCTTCTTGCCACTTTTAACTCTTTTCATGGAGGAAACTGAAGTGGAACACAATGGGGTAATTTGATAGTTCATTATCTGCAATTTATTTAAAAATGGAACAAAGGGCATTTAGTGCAGGAGATGCCCTGGAGGGTCACGGCATCATGTAAAGAGCCCACAAGCTTCCATGAAGGAGCAATCTCAATCGCAGGATAAAAGCTCTGTGTGAAGGAGCCCTTAGACTCCTTTAATTGGTATCATGGCTAAAACCCCTCTGTGGGTGTTGGTCATTTATTCCTACCATTTTCATGGCCTAGAGAGGTTCTGGATTTGACCATTCCAGGTTTCTGTTTTAGGGAGCAATCCTATGGCTGCTAGATGGCCATAGGTTATCTGGTTTCCCAGGAACCAACCTCAGAGCCCGTGCTCCAAGGTCGGTTCCCAGAGAACCGACCTCCCCACACTTCTGTGCTGCCTCTGAGGCAGCGTGCAACAGCCTTGTGCTCTGTGTTTGCAAGAGGAGTGCGGAGTGGCCAAAAAGGGGCGTTTCCGGAGGGCGTTCCGGGCGGGGAGGGTAGAAATGCCTGTATGACACATCCAATGTGTCGTACGGCAGCTTCCTCCCCCACTCTGCCCTCCCACAACTAGACAGCCGCAATCGGCTGTCTAGCCTAAAATGCAGGGCAGGAGAGGCATGGAGGGAATGATCCCCTCTGTGCTTCTCCTGCCCTGCATTGGATAGGTGGTCACCTCTGAGTTTGGAGGCGGCCGCCTATCTGAATAGGATTGCTCTCTTAAGCTCTAGAACAGGCTGATGTGTTGCATGTCTGGCTGTAGAATCTAATGGTTTAACTCAAGTTATTTAGGGAGCAATCCTACTGGGATGGGTGGCTGCCTCCGAACTTAGAGGCGACTACCTATCCAATGCAGGGCAGGAGAAGCATGGAGGGGATTGTCCCCTCTGCACTTCAGCCACCCTGCATTTGCAGCTAGACAGCGGATTTTGGCTGTTTAGCTGTGGGAAGGTGGAGTGGGGGAAGCAGCTGCTGGACAACACATTGGATGTGTTGTACCAGCATTTCCACCTTCCCCACCCCGGAACACCCCCCGGAATGCCCCATTTTCGCTGTTCCACGCTCGTCTTCCAAGTGCGGAGCCATTCCGAGCTGCCTGCAAGGCAGAGTGGGGGGTGGGGGGAAGGTTGGTTCTCAGGGAACCAACCTCAGAGTGTAGGCTCTTATTGTTGGATTTTTTGTTAAATTATTTTAAACTTTGTACACCACCTAGAGTATTTGTATATAGGCGGGTTATAAATTGAATTAATAATAATAATAATAGTAATTCTTGTTCAAATTATTTGATACATTTTCCCGAAATCAACCCAAAGCGTTATTTTACTAAAAGGAAGAAGTTGCTGAAATTGTCCTTATAAAAATGGGTTGTTTACCTAAGTCATTCATTACCATTTGGGTAATGGTTCATGACCCAGCGGTAAGCCACAGCAACTTTTGGGGTAGGCTGGCAACAGAGGATGCTAGTGACAAGAAGTGTTTAGTCTGGAATTGATAAGCAGGCCTAGAAAACAGATAAAGTTCCATCAAACCATCAAATTATGAGCCATGAAATTAGAGGAGATGGTTGCATATGTGTGTTCACTATTCATGATGAGAAACTGAGTCTTTTAAGAAAAATATGTGAGCCACTGAATATTTTTCACAATACATCAGACATAAAATATAAGGAGCTGTCTTATACTGAGTCAGAACATAGGCTCACCTAGACAAATATGAACTGCTGTGACTGTCAGCAACTCACCAAAGAGTCAGGCAGAAGTCTTTCTCCCAGCCCTGCGGCTTAAAATTCTTTAACTGGAGATTCATGCAACTGAACCTGGTACCCTGTCCATTCATGATTTCTACCACTTAGAACGGGGCCTCCCAACCCTTTTGAGGTTGATGGGCACATTTGGAATTTTGAGAGACTATTTTGGGCACTCTCACAAAATGGCTGCAATGGGTGGCAGTTAGCCATTCACAAAATGGCTATAGTGGGTGTGGCCAGTCACAAACTCCCCATTTCCTAGAAGGTAAACTGGTGAGGCAAAAAGAAAAGTAAGTTACCCAAGAACAGAGGTGTTCTTGGGTAAGACCCCACCTCTAAGGCAGAGGTGGGGTCTGAGCCTCAAAACACAAAAGCACTCTTTTGAACCCACAGTTTTCTGTGCATACTGATGAGGGTCAGAGACAAGTAACTTGGCCAAGAAAATGCCACATGGGGCCCAGAGGCATTCTTGGAAATAAAGATGGTACTGGAGGCCAGCATGACACATTGCAGCATCTCAGCATCCCAGACAGACAGACAGACAGACTAGGGGGGGCAAGTAGTCTGGTGTGCCTCAAGGGAGCTATCCATGGGCACCACATTGGAGACCTTAGACTTAGATAATTGTAGAGCACAGGATAATGGAACAACATTTGAACTTAACAAACCAATTTGATTAAAACAATTTCTGGCTAACTATTTTTCATGCATGCAACAATAGGTAGCACAACATTATTCTTCCCACTTCATTTAAATGAGAAAGCAGGCTCTTGTAATTGTAATGGAAGGAGGATCCCTATAAATCCAAGCAAGATGAAGTATTCCATCATGCCTGTTACTTTCTCCTGGCACTATAGAAACTGTCAGAGATTTAGCAGGGTCAAACTGTTATCAGCATCTTGACTTTTAAAAGTAAGAGATTAAGGATAAATTTTTGCAAGGAAGAAATGCATGTAGGTTGATAAGGAAGGAGTAATAGCGCCTTCAGTTTTGCTCAAGCCAAGCCTGACTATGTTTACACACTTGGGAAAAACTTCCTGAAGCTATGAGCACAGCCTTTCCGGACTGGAGTTCTCTCATGTTCTGCACCTCTGCTGGCACTGTGCACTGTATTTCCTTTGGTTTCAGACAGTTTGGGAACAGCTTTTGTTTTCTTACTCCACTATAGGTCAGGGCATATTTTTTTTCTGGGCTGAGAAATTTGCCAGAGGTTATGTCAAAGGGATTATTAACTTCTGAGGAAAGGTAACATGAAGTCCTAGGAATTCCATTTATTTCCCCATGCTTACCTTAGTTGTATCCTAAATTTATGGAATGTGCTAGTTTGGTCAATAGCAGCTCCTAAAGATCTCCATTAAAAACATGGTCTTTTGGGAGCATCATCTTTTATCATTTCCCCATTAGC
This sequence comes from Heloderma suspectum, assembly GCF_057233095.1. Lineage (NCBI taxonomy): Eukaryota > Metazoa > Chordata > Lepidosauria > Squamata > Helodermatidae > Heloderma > Heloderma suspectum. The sequence goes on from NC_139461.1 coordinate 254,038,979, forward strand.
AATGTGGGTAGCTAGTGGATGGATGTACTGGACATGAAACTGGTGGAGGAAGTGGGCAAGAGTGTGCCCATTCCCCTGTGGGAGTGGGGACCCCAGAAGTATATGGCATGCAGGAAAATCCTGCATTTTTGCAAGGACCTCCACTCCACGTAAACCTGGGTGTAGGGAGGAGAGAGCTGTGTGTATATATTGGCAACAGAGAGCAGGTGCAAGCTCTCAGCTGGCTGGGGGTGGGAGTTCAGTTGAAGGGAAGCAAGAGACCTAGGTATGTCTCCACAACAATGGAAGAAACCAATGGTGGCTTACCTGGATTTTTCAAGGAGCCAGCTTTGGTCTGCACAGGGCTCCACGAACAAGTGCACTGTGCCATTCTAAGTTCCTTCACAGGAACATACTTCTGGGTGGGGTGGGAGATTGAACATCGTCAGACTGGCAGGGCTGATCAGCCAATGACAGAGGCTTCCCCCCCTCCAATGTGAGAGGTTTTCCCCTCCTTTGTTACAGCTGACAAAGCTGCAAACATTTGAAGCTTCGCATTAATTACTCCAAAGCAAACATTAAAGAACCATAGGTGCAGCCTTCTTTCTCCCCTGAAACTCCCAATACTGGGAACCATTGAAGCTTTGCATTAATTACTCCCTTACAGCTGAGAAAGCAGCTTTGACATAGTGCTTCACAGCCTTTAGGAGAGTTAACCCTCTGAATATGTGAAGCACCGTGGCTCCAAGCAGCCCCCTTTCTAACCCCCTTTCTCCTTTCTGCTGAAGCTCCCGATGCTGCAAAGGATCGAAGCTGTGAATTAAATAATTCCGAAAAGCAAGGAAGCAAATATCAAAGACAAGCAGCTTCAACAGTAAGGCTCCTAAATGTGTTATTTCTATGCATGGGAATCTCGGTAAGTTCTGGAGTGCACATTTTGGGAACAAGCCTCATTGACCACAATGGGAGTTACTCTGAGTAACATGTGTTTGTGCTGGGAAAGACAGGGACAGGAAATACAGGGATGGGAAACCACCTCCCCCTTTCTAACCCAATGCAGTGCAGGGCCAAAGGTGCAAATTAGTTACTTCTGAATGGCAATAAAACAAACAATGGAGAATCACAGCTTCGAGGTAGTGCTGTACAGCCTTTGGGGAATTAGTGCTTTAAAATGTGCTGTTTTGATTGAGGGGGATCTCTGTGAATTCTGTAGTGCACATTCAGGGTTTATGCCTCATTGACCACAATGGGAGTTACTTCTAGATACTAATTGGTTTGTGCTGGGAAACACAAGGACAGGAAACACAGGGATGGGAAACACCCCTTGACCAAGGTCACAGTGAAAGGCACACTCCTGGGCAGGTCGAGGTAAATGCAGGGGTTGGGGCACACAGCAACTGTACCACAGAGAACCCGACTTAAGGAAAATAATTGGACTTAAAATAGTCTCAGAAAATCCACTTTTTCTGAGTTTTTCTGCGAAAACTCCATGGTGGCTGTGGGAAGGCCATGATGTTATGTGCCCCAAATGATGCTGAAACAGAGCCAGCTCGCAACAAATTGACTGTGGAGACACCTCTCTGTAAACCAGTCCAGTTCTTACCCCAGTATCCTTTAAACCTGAAAAGGAATGCCTCTCTGGGTTTAAAAGCTGGGAAAATGCATGCCCTCCAAGCCTACCTTCTCCACACTGGAGCCTCTGCTCAAAGCTCAAGCTAGGGGTGTACGAAATACCCCATTCCGGTTCGGGCAACCGCGGGGTGGGGGGAGGCGATCTGTCCCTCCCCCTGGAATCCTCCCTGGCTGGCTCCGCTCTGTGGTGAGTCTGCAGAGCCGCTGCCTGGGCCTGTCCGCAGCCGGACTTCCATCCGCTGCCATGCTGCGGACACAAATGGTGTCTGGCATAGCCGATGCCATTTGCATACCTGTAAATATTTATGTAGCCTATCACCGAAAACAGCAGAGACGCAAATGGCGTTGGCTATGTGGGACACCATTTGCGTCCGCAGTCCGGGGCAGTAGATGGATGGCAGTGGACGGACCCGGACCAACCGGCAGCAAGTAGGGTCAGTCCAGGGAGAATTTCGGGGGGTGGCGGGGGGGAGTAGTTCGTTCCACCAGGGACTCTAGAGGGCTGGATTCTAAAGAATCTGGCCTCATTGGAGTCCATGGCGGATTTCTCCGCCATCCCTACCTCAAGCTGGCTGCTTCCTGCCTCAAGCAGAAGCAACAGCTATCTCCAAAGCCAGTTCCATGGGAATCACATATTAGCCCAGCCTGAATTGTCTTAGAACCACCTTTGATATATCAGATCCACATGGGTGATTGTCCCATTTTGAATTTGTGACCAAAAGCCTATAGATTAGAGGATAGCTTGTGCCTGCTGTGAGTTTCTAAGTATCCATGACCAACCAGGAAATGAGATCCTTTGAGGTGATTATTTAATAAAACACATTAATAAAATAACATTCTCCTTACTCTGATACAAGGTACATAAGGTACTGAGTGTCTCTTCCTCCTCCTTGGAATCCTTGTAAGTTGTTCTAAGTCTAACCATTCTTCCCCTTCTGTGGTTCACCCTGTGTCTTTACATCCTGAAGGACTCTCTGTTTTATATAGCCTCCCAAGTCCTGCCTTGCCATTTTCCTAGCACCCTTCCCACTCTAGGGATGTACGAATCACCTTACCTGCCATCTGGGGGGGGGGGTCCGCTGGGGGTGGAAGCAATCTGTTCCTCCCCCGGGATTCCTCAAGGCGAGGGAGGCGATCCGTTCCTCCCCCCCCCAGAATCTGTCCAGGCCGGCTCATGTCGAACCTGCGGAGCCAGCTGCCAGTTCTGCAGGGCTGGAGAAAGTCGATACAGCTGGCAGCCATTGCTGTGCCATCTCTCTGTCTAAGTCATTCCCCCAGATGTAAATGGTGTAGTGAGCGTTATTTGCGGCCATAAAGCTGGTCAATTAGCCTAAATGCAGCCATTTACGGCTCCATTTAAGTTGATCAGCCAGCTTTACGGCTGCAAATGGCATCCGCTACACCATTTGCGTCCCTATTTTTGGTCGTGATAGGCTACGCAAATATTTGCATAGCCTATCGCATGAACAGGGATGCAAATGGCGTACTGGATGCCATTTGTACATCATTTGCGCTATTTGTGTCCCTGTTCACGCGATAGGCTACGCAAATATTTGCGTAGCCTATCACGGCCAAAAATAGAGACGCAAATGGCGTAGCGGACACCATTTGCGGCTGTAAAGCTGATCGATTAGCCTAAATGTAGCCGTAAATGGCTGCATTTAGGCTAATCGACCAGCTTTACGGCCGCAAATGGCACCCACTATGTCATTTGTGTCCGGGGGACTGACTTAGCCAGAGATACGGCACGGCAATAGCTGCTGGCTGTATCAACTTTCTCCAACCCTGCAGAGCTGGCGGCTGGCTCCGCAGGTTCAACGTGGACAGGTATCCGACCCAGATGGATCCCACGGGGAGGCAGAGGTGAGCCCATTCCGCCATGGACTCCAGGGGGCCGGATTGGCCTCATTGGAGTCTGTGGTGGAATTCTCCGCCATCACTATCCCACTCCCTATTTGGCAAACTGTTAATTCCCCACCTCCATCTTTTGTTTCCCTGTCTATATTGCTGGTAGTAGTCTGCCAGTTCGTGTGCTTGGAAGTTGGTATCTTAACCAAGCATCGATTTTCTTTCAGTAGGGATAGGGATGGGCTTCAAATCTGGCTGAACTAGGCTGATCCAGACAGTCTTGGGAGATTCCAAAGCAGACTAAATCCAAATCTGAATTTACCTGAAGATCTGGGATGCAGAGATGCAGGCAGCATGTCTCCAAAAACTGATACATTTCTCCCCAAGCTCTCCACATAAGGAAAACACCAGGATGGGGAGGGAGAGGAGGTGTAGTTTTGTGACAGTCAAAAAAGCTTCTAATCATAGTGAATAATTTTGACAGGGTTCTCCAATCCCAGTGCTTTGTGGGGAGGGACGTTGAAATAATATATTGCAGGACTGATCTAGTGTTCTTTGCTAGTTCTCTCTCCAGGAGTAGGAATATTAAGGGCTTCTTCACATGGAGCTTTTATCCTGCTACTGAGATTGCTCACTCATGGAAGTTTGCGCCTTTAGATGACGTCGTGAAACTCCAGGGCATCTCCTGCAATAAATGACCTTCGTTCCATTTTTAAATAGATTGGAGATAATGAGGTATCAAACTACCTTGCTTGTGTTCCACTTGAGTTCCCTCTGTGAGAAAGGAAAAGCTGCAAGAAGAGAGCTAGATCAGTGAAACCTATGGAAGACTCAGATAAGGGGGAGAAAGAGGGGGAAAGGAGGCATGTGTAAGGGTGTCGGTTGTGATCCTGCATTTAAAACGGAAGCAGAAAGCCCCATTTTAAATGTGGGATTTTAGTTTGGTGTAGAGATGCTTTAAAAGAGGTTTGGTGGAGTCTGTGGGGTGTGGGAAGGTGCTTGCTTGGAAAATGTTGGGAGTTCAAGTCCTTTGGTCACTGTCACTGAATGGTTCACATACATCATCCATCCTCATCCATTTGTCTGAAATTTGGAAGGCATAATCCCCTTATAAGGGACTATAATGCCTGCAAATCTAATCTAATTCTGACAAACAGGAAAAAATAAGTTATAGCAATTTGTTAATTTCCTGTTATAGTCAATGGGAAGCATGAAGATTTGGTTTTCCAAACTGAGATTTGTATTCTGACCTGAGTTGAAGTGGGCAGCCTTCAAATCAGTCCGAGCCAAATCATGATGTTTTCTAAATCGGGTTCTGAACTAAATCTTGTGGTTGGTGCATACCCCTAATTTGTGGTATAATAAATCTTATTTTTTTGTCAGTTAAGCCAATTCTACTTTTGTCAAGGTACAGTGCATGGTCTATATTTCTGTGTTCACTGTGTTTCTGTGTTCACAGTGTATACATGCAAGTTTCCTTACATGTATAAATGAGCTCTTGTGGTAACGGGCTTATGGTAGTGGAGGAGAGGTAAGCTAACCGGAGGAAAAAAATCTCTTTCTCTTTGTCCCAGCCCTTCTTATCTCACCTGCAATTGTTTCCCACTGGTCCCCACTTGTATTTACACAATAGCCCGTTCTCTACTTCTATCCCTCTTGTCTGACATTCCATCACCATACCTGACACTCACCAAGAAACAGAACTGGGATTGGACTGTGCAGATGGAAGCAGGCTTAGTTCTTAAGGGCAGGGTCTACATCTCATGCCCAAAGCTCCCCTTTTGCAGCTGGTGCAGTGCAAGATGCATGAAATCTGGATAGAAAGCAGTATATGTAATATCCCTTTTCTAGCAAGAAGTGAGTTCGAGGGCTCCTTTACACACAACTTTTATTCTGCTATTGAGATGGCTCAATCATGGAAGTTTGCAGGCTCTTTAGATGATGCCATGAACCTCCAAGGCGTCTCCTGCATTAAATGCCCTTTGTTCCATTTTTAAATAGATCGCAGATAATGAGCTATCAAATTATCCTGTTGTGTTCCGCTTCAGTTTCCTCTGTGAAAAGAGGAAAAGCGGCAAGAAGAGGAGCGAGATCAATGAAAGAGATGGAAGACTCAGATACAGGGAGGAGGGTGGAAAGGAAGCACGTGAAAAAGGGAGTCGTCGTGATCCTGCATTTAAAACGGAAGCAGAAAGCCCCATTTTGAATGCAGGATTTTAGGCTGGTGTAGAGATGCTCTAAGTCTTAATAACCAGCGTGGTGGTATGATGTGCTTTTCATTTCCTGCAGTGGTTTCTGTTTATTAGTTACAATGGTTGTTTTCTCTGTATTGGATCTCGATTTCAGTGGGTGAAATTGGGCTGGCAGAAGTGGACTTTCTGCCCCCTCCTTTCCACAACAGCCCCTCTAGCCCCCTGAAAATGCTAATCCACACCACAGCATGGTAACAATGGGCATGTGCGCAGCACATGGGGCGGGGGGGAGAAGCCATGATAGCCTCTTTTACCCATGCGATCGTCCGAACACCCCCAGTGCTGAATGCCTAAGATTGGCTAGGATTATCAAGCTTTGAAATAATGACGGCTTAGACAATACTCATTCTTATGCTAGCTTAACTTTCTCCACCCACTGGCTCTCAGTAAGCCTAAAACACAACTTTACACTTCCTATTCATCTAATTCCGCCGTTAACTTCAGTTTGAATTGAATCTGAGTTTGATTAGGTGGGTTAAACAATGTGTAACCTAATGGGAAAATCTGGATCACAATTCAGTGGCCAATATTTCTGGTCTTCAATCAAAAATGATTGGAAGAATGACAGACATGGAAGAATTCAGGAGGCTGTTCTGAGTAAAATATTTTCTAATTTGTGTACCTCTTGTCCAGACATTCTCTTACAGAAAAAACATAAGGGTCAAAACGTATCAACTAAACTAAAGGAATAAGATTTCCTCCTTCTTGTAAACTAGCAGCTTACTTATTTTTTTTTTTAATCTATTGCTCTACTCTCATTTCCAGTACCTCATTTTAAGTTAGTACCCACCTCTAACAGGATACTTCTGTGATTCTTCCTACATATACACATGCCCAAGTCAGTTTCTGATTCATTATCTCTTCCACAATTAACATGTAGACCTTGAGACAGAGCAAAACCCTGGCATATTAATGACATCAGATGAGAAGAATCCCAGAATCACTAGAAAGGAATAAAGAGTTTCCTTGAGCTACAAAGTCAGTCACTAGGTGTTGGGCACATTATCCCATTATCTATCTGGTACTGCCATTGCCTGAGATATCCAAGCATGAACAGGGCATTCATATTAGAATTTCCTGTATTATTTCTAATGATAATCTGAATCTGTATATTTTAATGTAAAACAATAATGTCCATACTGATTGGCAAAAAAGAAAAGAAAAAGAATTCATTTCAAAGCCTAGTCACATTTTTGTACTGCATTCTACATACAAAATAATATTTACAGAGTTAACAAATCCCAGGATGGCACTGAACAGCGGGAGCAGGAAGCAGGGAGAGAGTAAAACACAAGGTAGGGAAACAGCTTCCTCATATTTGGGGGAACAGAAAGAAAGAATTAGTATATGAGGCTACACCATGCCATGGAAATTGAAACACCAGATGTGATTAAGCTTAGGACTTGTATTTATCTTCACAAATATACTCTGAAATATTTTGTTTGAAAACTAGATTCAAAGGCTCCAGTCCAAAGGCAATTTATTTAACTTACAGCACAATTCTACTTAGAAGTAATCCCAATTGAGTTCAAGTCCCAGGTACATGTGTATACGATTGCACCCTTAAATGACTGACAGCCCAGTTGATTAAATTATCATGAATGTGCCCATTGATTTCAATCAGACTATTTACTGGGATTGAGGACAATGGGTGACATCCAACATCATGCTGGTGGAAGTTCTAGAAAGCTAACTTCCCTGCTCCCTCCTTCCCCCAGCAACCCCTACAGCCCCATGAAAATGCTACGCAGGGGGGTTGGGAACCCTCCTGAATGGGGTGGGCTGTGGCACAGGGGGCTGAATGGGAATTGTGGATCCCTGAAAATAGGGAAGAGGTGTTTCTGGGGAAGAAGTCTCACTCATGTAAGATGCTTCCATCCAATTTGGGGGATCTTCCCCTTCCCCCTCAAGTCTCCTACACTACAGCCCACCCCCTTCAGGAGTGTCTGTGTAACATTGGGGGAGGGGGATTTCTGGGGACTGCTGAGGAAGAAGGGGGAAGGGAAGTTAAGTTTCCTGAAACTCTCTTCCACCAGTGGGTCATCGGATATCATCTCATGTTTCTAATGCTTGCTTTTTTCTTTATAGCCAACAATTAGTTGTTCTATGGCATTGCTTCCATTTAGTTGTTATTATATGAACAATGAAAACAGAATCCCCAAGGAGAGTTGTTGGACTGGCAGAGGACAGGAGCAACATCTGTCATTTCAGGCCAGTTGCCTATTGCACTTCCATGCTGATTACGGAAGCTGTCGTTCCACATTTATGTTTTTAAAGTGAAGAGCCATCATTTTTTTCTGTGTGAAAGCAAGTTTAATAAAGAGTTTAATCTATGTTATTCACTGAGATTGCTAAATGGTACTTCAGTACGCCTATGATGGGTTGCAGACTTACTGTCACTGAGTGTTAAGGACAGTGCAGCACAAAAACAGAGAGGTGGGGAGGGATGCCTTGAGTTGAAAGAAAGAAATAATAGCATTGGTGGGTTACCTGAGGTTTTGATACACATAACCTTTTTTTTTTAACATCAGGTTGATCTTTTTAGTGATTTTAGCTTAGTGAACTGATGTAATAAATGCACCAGAATGCACCCAAATGGCACTTATTTATAGTTTGAAAAGTTAAAAATGTGGCTTGAAGTAAGTTGGGGGAAGTCACGCTAATGCCCATGTCTTTGAGCATTCACAAAACTGGTTTACTTAAAATTGCTAACATAAATGGCAAAATATCCCATTGTTCATTAACATTTCAAATCTTTACAGAGAAGCAATCCTCCCTTCCCCTAAACAGTACTGGAGTTGTTAAGCAATTTCCCAGCAATGATAAATCATCTCTAAATGTCCAGACAACATCCCTGTCTTTTCCCTGGATGAAGTGTTGTGAAGGCCAGTCACATCTCATTTTGGTCTGAAGTAGAGCAAAACATAAAAATACTAAAAACATGCCCAATTCTATTGAAGCAGCTTGCTAAGCAGACAGAAGCCTGTACACAGCTAAATCCTGTGGTATGCTTTAGACTGGGACTTTGAGCACTTTGTAAAAATGAAAGGATTATGATTCCATCTGTGACTGTGACACTCTTGCATCCTAGCTCCTCTAGATTTTCACTCTGGTTTTTCAAGCCACGTTAACAAGGCTTTGGGCCATAGCCTTTTCACAGTTCAGTGTCAGCAACGTGGGGCCTGGCTGACTGTCCATTTTTCGAGCTTGCCTGGCCAGTCCCATTTTCCCGAGCCCCTCCGTTGATATTTGGTTTATCCTGCAGGTTGGAGTGTTCATGAGAGGCCACAGACATCACAGGGTTGCCATGGCTACCATTTTCTGTATAATATGTATCTTCACCCTAAAGGGAGGGGGCATAAATAATAACAAAATACAGAGTTACACCAGGGCATCACATGGGTGACAAACTGGTTTAGATTCCACATAGAAAAGGAGCATTTGTCCTTTCAGTCATTTCTCCTATTAGGAAAATGGTAAGGAGGCAGCAATATCAATTTGTGTGGACAGGAAGACACAAGAACCTGGTTCAGAAGGGGCAGATCTTGCAGTAGCATGTAAATTATGGTAATAAAACAAAAATGAATGTAAATATGGTAATAAACAAAAGAGGGTTTGGACCAAGGATTGAGGATCCAATATACAAAGGACTAAGCTTAGAAAATAGAAGCTGCCTTATACTGAATCAGACTATTTGCCCAGCCAGTCTAGTATTGTCTACTTTGATTGGTAGCAGCTCTCCCAGGTCTCAGGCAGAGGTCTCTCCCAGCACTTTTGATCCTTTTTGAGAGGCCACAAACTGAATTTGGGATCTACTACTTGCAAAGCAATTGCTTTTCCATTGAGCTATGATCCTTTCCCTTGAGTTGTAAGAAGTCTGGCTTAGAATCTTTGTCCTACCACATGCTTTGCACACAATGCTACATGCAATAGCATTAGGCTGCCCTGAGAAACCTAGGGTGCAATCCTATGCATGTTTAGATTGAAAAAAGTCCTACAACTCCCGGCTGGTTGGGGCATGCTGGGAGTTGTAGGACTTTTTGCTGTCTAAACATGCATAGGTTTGCACCCTAAGATTCTCAGGGCTGCTTATTGCTATTAATGACCTCATATGAGAGGGAGACTCATTGAAGGCTTTCAAGGGATTTAACACATCAGAGATCAGTATGCTTTTTGACCTTCCAGTGGAAATTTGTTTGCTCCAAACCCTGTTTTGATCCATGTATATAATGTATTTGAATGGTAAGAAAAATACATAAGCATTTGAAGGTATTCTTTTTTTTCTCTGCAGCACAGATAATAGCACATTCCAATAACTAAAGAAATGAACAACAGTTCATTCACTAACTACCTTTGTACTAGCACTGGCATCTAACTAGTCAAAGGTTTATGGCAGAGATTGGGAACCTCCACCCTGAAGGCTGGATGTGGCCCATGGGGGTTTCTGACACACCTTCAAGTTTCTTCTGTTGTCATCTCTGATCAGTGATCAGAGATAATAAGGTATTTAAATGCATTGAGCTATGTACTTTGCAGGTATGGAAGCTGTTGCACTTGGGCTTGTTTCTGAGTAAAATGCATGGTATGCTTGCTGGGAAAATGTCCATATGAGTAAGCTTTACATCTGCCCCCCACCACTTCACCTTTGGCTTCACCCACCACTGGAATGCAGCTCCTCTGAGAACTTTTCAAAAATGGAATTCAGCCCTCAGGATGAAAAAGGTTCATTACCCCTGGTTTATAGTATACAGAAAGGGTTTTTAGTCCAGGTTCATGGATGTGATGATATCTGTATAGGGAATTCATCATATGAATTGGCTCTTGTTTAGGTAGGATTATATTTTGTCCCAGAATACAGAAAGCTTGAGAGTAAGTAAAAATAAATAAATAAATAAATTACCCCCCTGGCAAAGGCAAAGTACAGGCTGAAGGGGCAGGATTGCAGCTTCAGATTGATAGGCATATGGTCAAGGAACACCTAATTACTTTGATTGAGTTCAAAGCTCCAGGGCCAGATAAACTGCATCCTAGAGTAATAAAGGAACTGGCAGAAGAACTCTCAGAACCACTGTCTATTCTCTTTGAGAAATAAGGGAGGACGCGTGAAGTGCCAGATGACTGGAGGAGGGCTAATGTTGTCCCTATCTTCAAAAAGGGTAAAAAAGAGGAACCTGGGAACTACAGACCGGTCAGTCTGACATCAGTTCATGGGAAAATTCTGGAGCAGTCTGTAAGCACCTTGAAAACAATGCAGTGATCACGCGAAGCCAACATGGATTTGTCAAGAACAAATCCTGCCAGAATCTGATCTCATTTTTTGATCAGGTAACCTCCCTTGTGGACTGTGGGAATGCTGTGGACATCATATACCTTGACTTCAGCAAAGCTTTCGACAAAGTGCCCCATGATATCCTGATGCGCAAACTAGCTCAAAGTGGGCTAGATGAAACAACAATCAGGTGGACCACAGTTGGCTACAGAATCGGACTTAAAGAGTGCTTATCAATGGGATGGGAGAGGTAACGAGCAGGGTACTGCAGGGCTCAGTCCTGGGCCCAGTGCTCTTTAACATTTTTATCAATGACTTGAAGGAGGAGGTGCAGGGAATGCTGATCAAATTTGCAGATGACACAAAATTGGGCAGGATAGTTAATACCTTGGAAGACAGAAACAAAATTCAAAGTGATCTTGATAGACTGGAGTGCTGGGCTGAAAACAACAGAATGACATTTAATAGGGATAAATGCCAAGTTCTGCACCTAGGAAAAAGCAATGCACACTTACAAAATGGGGGATACTTGGCTCAACAACACTACAAGCGAGAAGGATCTTGGAATTGTTGTAGATCACAAGCTGAATATGAGCCAACCATGTGATGTGGCTGCAAAAAAGGCCAATGCTATTTTGGGCTGCATTAATGGAAGCATAGCTTCCAAATCCCAGGAAGTACTAGTTCTCCTCTACTCAGCACTGGTTAGGCCTCATCTGGAGTACTGTGTCCAGTTCTGGGCACCACACTTTAAGAAGGATACAGATAAGCTGGACAGGGTTCAGGGGAGGGCAACAAAGATGATCAGGGGACTGGAAACAAAGCCCTATGAGGAGAGACTGAAAGAACTGGGCATGTTTAGCCTTGAGAAGAGAAGACTGAGGGGAGATATGATAGCTCTTCAAGTCCTTGAAAGGTTGTCACAGAGAAGAAGGCCAGGATCTCTTCTCGATCATCCCAGAGTGCAGGAGGACATGGAATAAGGGGCTCAAGTTACAGGCGGTCAAATTCCGGCTGAACATCAGGAAAAACTTCCTGACTGTTAGAGCAATATGACAATGGAACCAATTACCCAGGGAGGTGGTGGGCTGTCCCACACTGGAGGCTTTCAGGATGAGGCTGGACAGCCATCTGTCAGGGATGCTCTGACCTGGATTCCTGCATTGAGCAGGGGGTTGGACTCGATGGCCTTGTAGGCCCCTTCCAACCCTACTATTCTTTGATTCTATGAAATACACAGTGTTAGAAGCTCTTAGCGAACTGCACCTACTATATCCTTTATCAAGGAACAGTTCATGTCACATTGACTGGGGTCCTTTGTTCATCCATAGTGTTCGTGTTCTGAACAGCTCAAGCTTTTGATTTGCCATCCAAGAATGTGAAAGGAATTTGGGAAATTCAGTTACTGTCATATCTCTGTGGGAGATTTCTTTGCTGGAGGTACCTGCCCAGCAGGTTTAGGTTACAGGGCAAACTCTGCTCAAATATATAAAATGGTTTGGGGAAGGAAGCTGAAGTGAAAAAGCAGCAAGTGGGGTGAGGAATAATGCTCTCCCACTGCCACTTCTCCACTCCATATTCGAGCCCTCCGGAAGCTTATTTGCCTTAGAACAGGGAAAGGCAACTTGTGGCCCTCAAGATATTTTAGCCTACAACTCTTATCATCCTTCACCATTGGCTATGCTGGCTGGGGTTGATGGGAACTGTAGACCAAAACATCTGGAGGATCACAAGGTTCCCACCCCTGCTTTAGAAGGAACCTTTGTGGTTGTTTTACATGCAAACATGTGCAATGTGTACGTCAGCCCTCAGTTTTTTGGGTTTGTGTAGCAATATTTGCACATCTCAACACATTACACTATTACCCCAATGGCAATTCTAACTGCTAAGATTAAAAGTTGGGCATTTTCGGAATGGTACAAGCAAAAGACGGAACTAACAGAAATTAGAAGGCAACAAATGTATCAAGGAAATATATTATCTTTCTTCATGTTCTTTATTGTCATAATTTGTTAGCTGAATGGTAGGGAGCCATCTTTAGTAAAGCAGATATACAAGGAGACTGTATAACTTCAATTTAAAACATAATGATGTGGGGGAGAATATGATTCCCTCTTGAAGGGTGTTTGTGACTTATATATTCTTACTGCTGAGTGAAAAGTACATATTATAATTGGAAAAAGTAGTGAGTTATATTTTCTGTAAGTGTACACACAACCTTTATTATCGGAAGAGTAAAAAGATGAAGGTGTCATTCATTCAAAAACTGGGATGTTAGAGTGGTTGTCCCTAGAATCGACCTTTATACTTCCCCTGGCTTAAGAAGACGGATTTATTGACAGACAAAGGCAATGATAACCAATCTTTTGAAAAAGTTAAGATCCCTATGTGTTTTTTATCACCATCCATCTTCCCTGAAACATACATGCAGGGATTATTATTAGTGCTTGGAAGTCTTAGGCAGTGGGGGCTTTCTAGAAAGCTTCTGTCATTCATATTCCTGCTGAATTTAGAGATCCCCCTATTCGTTTTGCCAGCTATAAGCACTAACCAGCCTCTCTCCCATGGGGCTCCAGCTCCGTCGTTTCATGAGGTGGTATCCAGCCAAGCCCAGAAATGCCAGCAGCAGACCAGAGGTGACCAAGGCAATAAGTGTCTTCCGAGAATAGTCCTTGTGACTCTCAATGCTCTCCTGTTTATGGGACTTTATCCCTAGCTGGAAAAATACAAAACAGAGCCAAAAATGTCACAAACAGGAAACATATTACATTCGTAGGCTCTTCTATGTACACCCAAAATGCTCTGTTCAGTTTCTTTTTCAATTTTAAGGTTAAGGAGGGATGGGAGGGGGAAGGAGAAATGTGGGCAGAATTTCCAGAAGCATTTGGCATCTCAGTCTCACTCCAGCTTGGTCTCATTGATTTGAGCAGAACCTACTTTCTACATAAATGTGCTCAGGATTGCAGCTTAGGTGACAGATACCATTTTAGAAAATAACATCTGGACATTTTAATCTAAGTAAATTGAAGACTTGATTCAGCCCCAGTGAAAATCAGTGGAACACAACACTCATGTACTCTTGGACAGTCTATAACTTATATAATGCAATCCACCTTTGTTTGTTTTCTTCCATTGTGAATACATTTGTACACCTGAATGCACATACACACATTTTCTTCCAAGCACAGTCCAGCTCCAAAAGAGAATCCTAGTTCAGTTTTTTGGCTCCTGTCCTCCTCTCTGACTAGAGCTCCAGACTTATGTGTCCTCTCTTGGCTCTACTCTCATTCCTGGATTCCTGGGCACCATGCCTGCCAAGAGAGGTAGATCTGGCCTCTGGGAAATTTGTATATCAGAAACAACCTCTGTTGTTTCTCAGTAGATAGATCTGGTGTCGGGACAATGTCTTTCCACCTGCAACTGAAACTCTCCTTCTTTCCTTGGCTCCCTGCATTCCTGTAACACCCTTTGAGCCAAGGGCTATTATATGAGTGAAGGCTGTGGTTAATATTGGGGTGGGGGGTGAGCTTCCCTGCTCAGCTTGCAATCCATCCCCAGGCTCTGCACACAAGAAGCTCAGCTACATTCACAACAGGGTTCTTTATTGCTACAATACTATAATAACATCTGAGAAGCCAAATGGCACACAGCCTTGGCTCCAAGGCCTGCACTGAGAGACAGGGAGAGGCCCCACCCAGGCTTCTAGGATGAAAGAGAAACTAAAACATGCAAGCTCTCTTAAAGCTATGTACACATATCCAAACATAATTATCCCCTCTAACCCTTAGTAAATTGTACTTCTACAAAAATCACCTTCACACATACACTTGCATATTGTATTTCTCTCTAAACACCCCCCCTCCAATATACCAGGATACTGGATAACACTGGATTACACTGCAGGGTTGTCATACAATACTCTAATTCCCCAGCAAAATGTTAATAGTAACACTGGGCTACTTTGCAGGGCTGGCATAACCCACACTCTCAGCCACAGAATCACCCCTGCAATATAGGTATAATAATGATGAACTTTACCTACATCTATTGGCAGGCTAATTTTTAAAATGTTTACAAACTCAGAAAAAAGCATTAAAAAAAGACTTGAGTTAGAAAGATAATGAACTCGAGTTAGAAAGATCAGACAGCAATCACTTCCCATCACGAAAAACCAAAAACAAATAGCTTAAAAATAAAACAGGAAGTTCTTTCTCAAGACAGTAGGTGTGCCAGTCATTGCTATAACATGATTCATTGGCTAAAAACACTGAAAGGTGGGAGCTGGCTAGTTTCTCACAAAACAAACAGGTAGAATAATGGCTGCAGATTTTGCTTCACATTTCAGGTGCTACAAGGGCTACAGAACTTGCCCTTTAAAAAAAGGGGGGGGGAATCTGGGGATTATGGTTTATCAGATGTTCGACGTGTGTGTGTCCAAAGTACTCACATAAAAGTGGCAGTTATGTACTGCCTGCCACTCTAACCCCCACAGTTCATCTCTGAAGTCCACTGTCAAAGTCCAAAGATGGTTTTGATGCTTGAAGTGAACCCAGCTTGAAGAAAAGCAAGCTGGAGGAGAGGAGCTGAAGGGGTGGGGGTGAGGAGAGCCATGGGGGCAGGGAAAGGTTCAACACCCCTGCCCATCTGGTCTTTTGGTCATTTTAATAAACCCACATCCCATTTACACATTAGTGGGGCATGAGTAGCTGGGCAAACTAGATGAGATGTTGGAGATCCATGCTTAGACTGAGATCACGATGCTCTGGAGGCAAGTTAACTTCTTTGCCCATACTATTTTCCTGATGAAAATTGCTGTCCTGAAGCTGCTATTTGCCCTTTGAAGGAAAATTTACAGATATATGAATTGGGGGCCCTTGTGGCTGCTTGTTACAAAATTGGAAAGACAGCAGATCCAATTATGTGTTTCCAATATGTCTTGTCTAGTTTGGTGCTAAGTATAGGAATGGAGACTGTTAGAGTCAGGGTACAATGACAGAGACTGGTAACATTAGGGTACCTGTATGGTTTTCCCTGTGTGGGAAAACTTCAGCTTGGGGGCCGGGGGAATTAGAACTATTGAAATGGCTTATGGGAAATGGTTAAAGTCCCCTTCTCAAGGATTTGAGTGCTGTGGCTCAAATCCAGTAGCTTCTTTTAACTTAAAAACAAATTGATCATGGATTTCCTGTGCCACATTTAGTTTAGTCTTCAGTCATTAGCAAATGGTGAAAACTTTACAGCTCTCAACCCAAACTTTGGTGCCAGTTTATTTTTAATTGTAAGAAAGTCTTCTAAGAGCTATTTTTCCTTTTAAACACAGAATCAGTGTAAAAAATAGAAGTTGGACACAGTTAAATGCTTAGCCTTGTTTATTTTAAAATTAATCTTCCCCATTTCTGTCTTGGGCTTTATAAACTCTCCCTGCCAAGCTGACACCCTTATGTGTAGAAGGCCCTTATGGCTCACATCTTGTTATTTCATGCATCACACCCAGTTTTTAACAGTTACTTTTCACCCATGACAAGAGCCCTGTTTCCCTGAGATTTAGTGCATGACAGCTGCAACAGCTATGGACACATTTAGCTCTTCAAGTGCTATTTTTACAGGCATCTGGAGTCCAGCTTTACAAGCAGAGAGCTGCCTCACTGGAGAGTAGTAAGGATTAATTAATTAATGTATTATCATGCTTTGAAGATGTAAAGTGTCAAAATGACTATTGGGGACCGTTATTAGAAACACTGTAGCATAGGCCTAGCAATATAATTGGCCAACCCCCTACAGCACACTCTCATACAGTTTTTTGAAAAATCTGATTAACTCAGAGATGACGACAGCACAATATTGAAGCACATCTCTCTGAATATGTTTTCCTATCCTCCATCTATATAAATAGATAGAACAATTTGTATAAAATGCTATCCCACACAAAATGGGCAGTATTCTGTGGTGTCATTCTGCTAACACAAATTATGTTGCTCTAGCCTAAGTGACCTCTAGCACAACACCAATAGTGTTAGCTTGCGCAAGAGGTCCCTTACACTGCAACAACATAAGCGTTGGTGGGATGAGACCGTAGGATACTGCCCATTGTGTATAAGCAAATAATATGCAGATAGGAAAAGGATATGTTGTGCCTTGTGTGTGCGCGCATGTGTGAGACACAGAAAGAGAATGAAAGAGAAGACCGGTAGGTTTCAGATGTTTGAATGTTCAACCAGGGCAACATCATGTGCAAACGGGCTGAAAATCTCCTGCTTTTAATTTGTTTCAAATGACACCCCCCAAAATTTTATATACATCAGTAGAAAAAATGAAATTCAATCTAGCCTAATCTCTATAAACAGTGGAATTTTATCTAGGACGAATTTAGTCTAGGGGGCTTTCACACAACATTAGTCTGAATACTGAACAGTAATCTTTCATTCCTCGAAAAAATAAAAATAAAGCTGTACATGGAAACACTGGAAACACTGTATTGCGGTGGTTCCAGTCCTTCCTCTCTGGCAGGTACCAGAGGGTAGCACTGGGAGAGGAGGTTTCGGACCCGTGGCCACTTACTTGTGGGGTGCCACAGGGTTCCATCCTCTCCCCGATGCTATTTAACATCTATGTGAAGCCACTGGGGGCTATCATCAGGAGGTTTGGGGTGCAGTGTCATCAATATGCGGATGACACTCAGCTCTACCTCTCATTCAAATCTTCACCAAGGTTGGCCGTAGAATCCCTGTCCAAATGTCTGGAGACGGTGAGTGGCTGGATGGGGAGGAATAAGCTGAAGCTCAACCCTGACAAGACCGAGGTACTTTTGGTGGGACACAAGAGGAGGCTGGGGGATGTTGACCTGGTGTTGAATGGGGTACAGCTACCCTTGAAAGACCAGGTCCGCAGCCTGGGGGTCATTTTGGACTCCCAGCTGTCCATGGAGGCTCAGGTGTCAGCTGTGAGCCGGACAGCGCTGTATCAACTCCATCTGATACGGCGGCTGCGCCCCTACCTTCCCGACCATCTGCTCCCATCGGTAGTACATGCCCTGGTCTCCTCTCGTTTAGACTACTGTAATGCGCTCTACGTGGGGTTACCCTTGAAGACGGTTCGGAAACTGCAGCTGGTACAGAACACGGCGGCTCGCCTGATTAAAGGCAGCCGCCGGCGAGATCACATCACTCCAGTGCTGAAGGAGTTGCACTGGTTACCAGTTGTTTTCCGGGCCAAATTCAAGGTGTTGGTTTTGACCTTTAAAACCCTATATGGTTCTGGCCCAGCCTATCTTAAGGAGCGCCTCCAGCAACACCAGACAGGCCGCTTAACAAGATCAGCCTCGGATGGCCTTCTCTCTGTCCCATCAGCCAGGACAGCTAGACTGGTGGGGACGAGGGAGAGGGCCTTCTCTGTGGTGGCCCCCACTCTGTGGAACTCCCTCCCTAGGGAACTCCGTCATGCCCCCTCTTTAATGAGCTTCCGTCGTGCATTAAAAACGTGGTTGTTCAGGCAGGCATTTGGGGTGGGTTAGGGTATTTTTTTTTAAAAAAAATTATGGTAAAATTTTATTGTTTTAAATTGTTTATGGTGGGTTGTACATCGCCCAGAGTGGCTGGGTGACCAGTCAGATGGGCGATTAATAAATTTAATAAATAAATAAATAAATACATTTATATGATTTCCGGCTACTAGCACTCAAAGCATTTCATCCAGATTTTAAAATACTTTAGATATTGTGGTTTCTTACTACACCTAACCCCGCTCCCTCATGTAAACACCCCTAATTTATTACCTGAGACAAGGCAGACCTATCCTTTTCAAGAATGTCATTCAATGCATCAGCACCTGTAGTTCCAAAACAACAACAAAAAAGATGAATTACACAACAAAACTGGTGTCCACTTGTTATTTTTCTTTGGTATCCATTATTATACAACCAGAAAATGCTATGAGGACATCAAGCATTTTTATACATGCAGCTTAAATCACCTTTGTGTTTTTCTTTATGAAAACTGTTTATGAAAGCACCAGGTGAGAGCAGAAAAGAGGCATTTGTACTGCAAATGAGCATTCTGGACAACCCTGAATTTACATTCTTATTATTAAGCAACTAAAGCATGAACTGCTTTAAGTTTTGTTAGTGAAAAAGCACACTTCATGATGAATGCTCAAGTTACTTCCAAGGAATAACAACTGGAATGGGCTATCAAGGGAGGAAATAGCTTGTTCATAATATTCACAGCCATCACTCACATACTATTACGTGCACTTTTAGATTAATACTAGAATGCTTGTTGCAGTATATGGTAAACATGAGATATTGGTTGGGCTATACTTGTGATTTGAAGAATTCAGGGCCAAAGCTAAACATTCTTTGAATCATGCAGAGTGTAGCTATGTGTAATAGTTTTACTCATGTGTAAGCAGGCATGGCCCCAATTTGGATCAGTACCATGTTGCTCCGTGAGAGGGGAAGTTAAACCTTCTCTTCCTCCTTCCCCTTCAAATCCCCCTCCCATGGGGAGGTAAAAAATAAGGGGCGGGGAGTCACCATTGAAGTCAATGGAAGCCTTCTCTCTCTCTCTCTCTCTCTCTCTCTCTCTCTCCCCAGCAGTGTGTGTGTGTGTGTGTGTGTGTGTGTATATCACATTTTGTGTGTGTGTGGAACTCCCTGCTATTCAAACAAAAACTCAGGGTGCTTCCACATCAAGCTTTTATTGCACTATTGCTCTCCCTCATTCGCCAAATTTTATGGGGTGTCCTGACATTGACCCAATTTGCATAATCAAAACAGCCCACCACGGCTTAAATAAGTAAATAAGCCCACTGTGGCTTAAATAAGTAAATAAGCCCACCGAGAATTAAATCCCAGGTGGGTTTTGAATATTCAAGCAATATTAAACAACCCTCATATAACCTACAGTCCCCAGATTCGGATAACACAACAAGCCATGGCTGGGGCTTGAATATTCAAAATGGCCACTGCACTACACAGTGGGCAGTTTAATCGTGAAAATTGGCCTAACGTCTTCTTCCCCTCATAACCCTCTCATGTTTTTCCACTGCTTCTTTTGTCATTTTTCTTACCATGGAGAATCCATTAAGAAGAAAAAGATGGAATAGCTGCACAATGCCTTCTGATTGGTATAGCTAAGAGCTTTCTGTCTGGAAGCACTTTCAGTAAAACTATACCTTGTTCCTTATAAAAGCTATATAAATTGGCTCAACTGACCTTTATTGTTAGCTTCAACCAACAGGATGCAGTTATGGTTCACACTGGATTCTGCCAGTTTGATGTGGCATGGCTCCTTTTTACAAACCACGTGTTCTAGGACCAGTCCTTTCTGCATAACAAACTGTTGCTGGAAGAGACCAAGGGGGAAAAAAAAAGTCAAACAAATGTCAAACACATTTCTTTTTCAGCTTTAGTTTATACCAGATTGATATCAATTGGCAAGTTAACTATCACGGCCTTCTATAGAGCTGAAGATCTTTCCAAGGTGAAGGGATACAATGCTTTCTCACAGTGCCACTTGCTTGGGGACCTCATGGTCAGAGGATTGCATGGAATGAGGGGAACTATAAACAGTTTTCCGGAGGAACTGATCATGTCCTGCTTGTGGGTTCCTGGTCGACAGCTGGTTGTCCACTGTGTGAACAGAATGCTGGACTAGATGGACCCTTGGTCTGATCCAACATGGCTCTTCTTATGTTCATAAGGGACAGCAGCTCAATCCACAGAGAGGCCATGTCCCTGGCTAAGACCACCATAGATAAGGATTTCCAGCTGAAGTTCAATGGTATAGTCTACCTTAAGCATGCAATGAAATATTACATGATGTGTCTTTGTTTGGTGTCTGGTGTGTGTCATGGGTTGTTATCAATGGGAAGTGGGGGCAGAGCTACAGGGACCAAGCTTTAGATTATGGATGGGCAACTTGTGGCCCTTCGGATGTTTTGGCCTACGACTCCCATTGTCCCTCACCATTGGCTGTGCTGGCTAAGGTGGGTGGGAGTTGTAGGCCAAAGTATCCAGAGGGCCAGAAATTGCCCATTCCTGCTTTAGATCTTGTTTTAGTTGTGTCAATGCAAGTCTTAGTTTGCCTCATTGTAGCTACCATGGATGAACAGTATCAGACACCCAGCTATTAAAAATAGAAGATACACTAACGAAAAGAGGGAACATGAATGGGAACATTTGTCAAAAGATTCATATCTGTGCATTAAAAAAAAACCCTACTAATCTAATTTTAAGTTGCTGACTATTATAATCAATGACATTTTTACATTTCATACTGATAAAGTAAATCCTACTTAGGAGTGTCCTCTGTAAGTGCTGAAAAGTGAAAGAAGCCAAGGCAGCTCTTATTGTTTTGAAATCATAAGACCATCTCCTTTTTCATTGTCACCAAGGAGGAGATGAGGGAAATCACAAACAAACATTTTGCCTTCCTGTTTGGGAAATGCCTTGAATATTTTGGATGGCTCCTTCTTCGCATGTTTCACAAGGGATAAAATCTTCCCACACGGAGTTTGAAATAAAGTGATCCTTCTTCTCCCAAACAATTGTGACTCTTGGGTGGGAGGAGATGGGGGAGCACATTATAGTGTTGCAGCTTTTTCCTCCTCTTGGTCAATTTACGCGTCAAACAGGATGGAGCTTCTGGAATTCAATATATACATGTCCTGAGGGTTGGGGTCAGGGCCAGGCCCTTGTAAAACAAAGCTAAAAATAAATATTCTAACATCAGACAATGTTCTAGTATAGGCAGGTTTGGTGGCTTGGAAGACTGAGTTTGAGTGTTGTGTTTTTAGTTGAATGTTGGGGTTTTCATGTCTTCTATAAATCCAGCCAAGGTAAGCTGTGAATTGAAAGCTTCAGCCATCACTGGTCAGAAATGTAGGATCCCTAGTCACAGATCCATTTAAGAAAAAATACAGTTCTCATGTGAGATTTCCATGTGTGGGCATTATTTGGATCAGAAAGTAATCAGTGAGTAAGTAAATGTTACATCTGAAGTAGCCTGTAATAACCCTATATTGATCACAAAAGCACCTTAGAAACAATACTTGCTCCAGGGCAAACAGAACATTAGGGACAGGTAGGAACTATAAAGGGAATAACATGGTTAAGATTGTAACAGTGTTCTCTTAATTCAGTGGTGCATAACATGTTAAATACAGCCCTATTCATCCCATTGAGGAACACTGGAAAATGTACAGAGAATGAATAGCTACATGCAAAAGAGATGTACTCTTTTGACTGAAAAATCCAGAACTGATCACTCACTGTCTGAAGCAGGCTATTTTGCTAGAAAGATAATTGTTTTGATTGGGAAAGACCATTCGTTGTGGACAATTCTTATCTAGACTCCTGAAACTTCCTCCCTTCTGTACTTCCTCTTTGCAGTTGACTTCTGAACTACCTTTTCACTAATCTTGTCACACAGTTATAGGCAACCCGCTGTTTAAATCCTTACATTGGCCATCATGCTCTTCCTCATCATCTTCAAGCAACGCCTCACCTTTTGGTCCCTAACTGTTCATCCTTCCTCATCCCTCCTTTCACCCCCCCCCCCAATTCTGCATTTTTCTATTCTTGCTATACACTTTTTTTCCATAGTGCTCCCGCTTTCAAGAACAGACACCCCTTCACTATTCATCAAGGAATGCCACTGTCCACCTTTGACTCTGAGGCCTCTTTACAAATATCTTTGGCAGCTCCAAACCACTGCTTGCATGGTTGCTAACCATGATGTCAGAGGTGTTCATATGGGCAGAATACTTTGCACTTACTGGGACCAGAATGGGAGCGACCATAGAGGCAGCAGTTAATGTAAATAACATAAACAAGGTGGTCTTATTTATCCAAAGCATTTACTAACCTAGCCTTACCCATTCTATCACTTTCACCTGACTCTCTTCAACCTTTTCCTCATTACCTTCACTCATTCTGTTTTTATCTTTTTAACACAGAATGTAACCCCCCTAGCCAGGGACCACCTCAGTACTATGTTTAGTAACACTCTACTGAAACATTTCTATAGTTGCACTTACTACTGCAACAACAACTAAACACTCATATAGTGCATTAGAAAGTTTAAAGTGATTAATGTACATTATCTCAGTAATCCTTACAACCTTCTAAGCTAGGTCAGCATGATCTTCCCCACATTTCAGATGGAGAGTTCCAGTTAAGAGATAGTGGCTTGCCTAAGGCCACCTTGTGAGCTCATGGCAGAGGCAAAATCTGGGTCTGGGATTCCCTGGTTCAATTGGCTGTGTCTCTTACCCATTATGGTACAATAGCTCAATGTATTAGCTTTGTCTATAGTACCTCTGATCTTGTAGTTTTCATTATTCTCCTGTCATTTTGATATATGTTTAGCTTTATTCCCATTATGCTTTCAGCATGGTGTGGGGCAAACGTTTCCTGAGAGAACAACAAACATATTGCTCCCAAGTGTTCACCAGGGAAGTTACAACATGGAAAACACATCTGTTTCTGAAGGGATTAAGTCATCTGGTGAGTACTCTTAGCCCATTTTTCCAGTCAAGTTCAGGATCCAGATTTCAATCTCCAACCAAACAAGAGAACATTAGTATTTACCCATCATGCTTTCGAACTGTGGTGCTGGAGAAGACCCTTACGAGTCCCCTGGACTGCAAGGAGGTCAAATCAGTCGATCCTAAAGGAAATCAACCCTGAGTGCTCATTGGAAGGACAGATACTGAAGCTGAAGCTGAAATATTTTGGCCACCTAATGCGAAGAGAAAACTCCCTGGAAAAGACCCTGATGCTGGGAAAGACTGAAGGCAAAAGGAGAAGGGGACGACAGAGGATGAGATGGCTAGATAGCATCACCGATGCAATGAATATGAACTTGAGCACACTCTGGGACACAGCGCAGGACAGGAAGGCCTGGCGTGCTATGGTCCATGGGGTCACGAAGAGTCAGACATGACTGAACAACTGAACAACAACATCATGGACAGAACTGGCACCCACAATGAAAGATTACAGCATTTTCTTCAGATAAGGTTGGTCCATGGGAAACTTTTATTAGAACTTGGTCTGTCAAATCAACTGGATTTGTAAGCTCTTGCTATTGAGATAGCAGTTGTAAATTCAGATAGTGCTGTGCTGAACGTGCATCTGGGGGAGGTGAAAAGGAGTAAAAAAAATCCCGCCCAAATCTTCAGTGGGCTGGAGGAATCCTTTAACATTTTAGCGTCAGGAGAGTTAAAGTTATTGACCATCAGCAGAGGCTTCCTTTCCCCCTTTTCCCCCTTTCTCTCTCTCTCTCTCTCTCTCTCAAAAATAAGTTTTGCTGTGATATCTCTCCTGATTCAGTCCAGGGCCACCTTCCCTTCCCACAAATTTTGTGTGGGAAAAATCATTTCTACCTAAGCAGGGAAATCCCACTGACGCCGCTCCTGCCATCTATTCCTCTGACATTTGCTAATGATTCAACAGGATCTAGGCAGCCACTTGCTACTTTGGGCAGCCGCTGGTCAGTGCTTCTCTTGAATAAGTGTGGTTGTGGTGGAGAGATGCCAAGAGAAAGAAAAGAGGTTTTCCCACTGTGCGCTATCTCTGTGTGTGTGGGACATGGAACAGGGGGGCTTTCGTTACATATCCCACATCATGCTTAAATGAAAAGGAAAAAAATTCTGGAGAAAAGGGCTCACGTGTTTCTCCCTCCTGCACGGCTATCTTTTGCTCCACACGCTGGCAGGAGAAAAAAGCAGTCTAATTAGGGCTGAGGAGGAAACAGAAGTCACCAAAGGAAGGAACAGCACTGCCTCTTAAAAACAATGGTAGAGCAACACTACAAGGGATCTACATCTACCAGGATTGTGCAACTCTTCCATTCTATCCGTTCTGAGCTTGAAAAACAACAACCTGAAGTAGCACAAGAAGAGCACTGTTGAACCATGATTTGCTAATAATGTTGTATCGATGCCCCATAAAACGTGAGTGAAAGAGTAGCAATTCCAGAATAAACGCTGGTGTGGAAGCATCCCCAGGTGCTCTGTTTCTGTATAAGCCCAGCAGATGGTGGTCAGTGCTTCAAGGCTGCAGTACCAGCCTGCTTGACCCCAAGGGCCTATTCATCAAGCACTAGTCTCAGAGCTTCTTCCTCAGTCTGAGTAATTTGTCTCCTATGTGAGGACACTGAGGAAGCTCCAGCTGCTTTGGATCTTGACCTCTACCTGGCATTGATTATGCATCTGTTTCTGGCCTTCCTGATCCTTTCCTGCTGCCTTTGAACTTGACCCCTGCCTGTTTTGATTACACAACTGCATCTGTCCTGCTTGCACTGACAGCTAACTTTTCCTGGGTCACAGAACCTGGCTTCTTGGAACCAGACCCTAGCTGAAGTCCTGCATGCTCTCATAAGTCTCAGACCTTGAGTCTCAGGTCACCCAATGGAACTCACTGGCAAGGTTCAAGACTGACAAAAAGAAGTATTTCTTCACACAATGTACAATTCAGTAGTCTTTACCTCTTCACACCCAGAACCCAGCTTTGGCACTACCTACTATATGGGACCAGCTTCTCATTTTTACAGTCTATGTCCAAATCTGTTTGCTTCTCCCCACAATCCCCTCATAGAATCATAGAATAGTAGGGTTGGAAGGGGCCTACAAGGCCATCGAGTCCAACCCCCTGCTCAGTGCAGGAATCAAAGTCAGTGCATCCCCGACAGATGGCTGTCCAGCCTCATCTTGAATGCCTCCAGTGTGGGAGAGCCCACTACCTCCCTAGGTAACTCACTAATTTTCTGATGATCTCTCTTCATGCCCCCAACTTTCTGCTTTACACTTTCTTTCTGCCTCTTCTTTCGAAGATGAAAAGGTGGTTATACCTACCTTACTTTGCTCTGAAGAGTAATGGAGTAATTCATTTGTGGAATTCATTGTCACAAAATGTGGTGATAGCTACTAGTTCAGGCCTGGTCTACTTGAAGCAAAATGAAATGGCAGAGTAACCTGTTCCACTTCAGGCTGTGGGGGTGGGAGGAGGGGACGCCATTTTTTAATGCTTCCTCATATTATGAAATAACAACAGACATGTCCCTTTAAGTAAAAACAGACAAACCCTAGTACATCAGAGGAAAAGGTTCTAGTACAGTCCGCTCCCTGCTGTACTAGTTTTTTACTTCCAGAAGTTCCAGGGAACTTTTTAGATAGATAGGCATAATCCAGGATTTGCAAATATCAGACTAGTTAAAGATATCTTAAACCAGGGACACAGTACCTCAGGCCTGGGAGTCCCAATCTGGCCTTCTGGGGATCCAGAACATCACCCCTTTCCCTTGGACCCAATCCTTTCCCCACAACTACTAATCAGTTTGTGGCTTCCCAGGTTTTGTGCAGCTTTCCCCCATTCGAAGAGGTTGAAATGCCTCTCCTAAGGCTTCGTTACAGGCAGTAAGAGCTTTAAGCTACTATATGCTGGTATTTTGGTACGTTGCTCCACCCCTTTTGCCTTTGGCCCTCCTGCCCATCAGTGGAATGCAACACCCAAGAGCTTCTCAGAAATGGAATTTGGCCCTTGGGCTGAAAGATCTTTTGCACCTCTGTCATAAACTGAGTTCCCCTTAACTACAAATGGCTTCTGAAAAATGTGATCCCAACAACATAACTTAAAACACACACACTGTATACAGTTCAGAATGTTATCTATCACAGAACACATTATGCCTGGGAAAATGGAAGATTCAGAACAAAATCTAGTCAAACTGTTCCCACAGACATTCGCTTGGTAGGCTGGAGGAAAAACACTCCTATGCAGTTTTTCCTTTGCTGTGGAAAGAACTCTTGAGAGAATGTCAGAGTTTCCTTTGTACCGAACAGAGATATAAGCCAGTTTACTGGGAAAGGCCGACAGGAAAACAGAGAAGCAACTCAGGCCACTCTGTCTGCTCACAACTCAGAAGCAATTGTCAGTTCTCTGGAGACAAAGTGAGAAGCAAACAGTTTGTTTCTGCCATGTAAAGGTTAGTTGAGTCTGAAACCTTCAGTTGGTTTAGAAAATATATATTTTAATTACTGAGGAATTCAAAGCAATCATGCATGGTGACTCCATTTCAGGTTACACCCTAGGTGAGAGAGCACAAAAAAACCTGATGCCACTCCTAAATACACATTCTCGAAAATAAGGTCTACTGAAATAAATGAGATGGGCAATGTGATCCTATGCATGTTTACTTGGAAATAAGTCCCACTGAGTTCAGTGGTATTTACTTTTAAGTAAGTGTGCATAGCATTTCAGCCTTACACACAGGATTAAGAAATAATGACCATGCTGCTATACATACGTTTTTAATGATATAGGGCAAATTTAAGCATGCATTAAATCTGGAACTTTCCCCAATGGGAATGGTTTTGCATAATACAGTTTACTCTTGAATTTTTCAATTTCAAATTAGAAAAAGCCAGAGACATGATTCAAATGTGAATTTAATTTATTATCACACACACACACACACACACAGTATTAAACCTTCCTCAAGAAGTCATGCATTGTCATCACAAACTATACAATTTTATAAAATAGAATGCACTATATTTTATTGCTAATCCATGAAAATCCCCATTTGTGAAGGTGGGCGTAGACAGAGACACACGGACATTTAATGGTCAAAAACTAAATCTGATCATCTGATTTGTAATTCTCAGCTATACCTCTCTAGCCTTGCAATTTACAATGCTCCTCATTTAATCAATTAACCATCAGTTTCACAATTAGCTATCTATATTTGAACTCTGTGAACTATTAGCCTAAATACATTCAGCCCTATTAATTACTGATGTGAGGAGATGAACTTAGAAGCCAGAGCTAGTATCAGTACCACTGTGCTAATTTTAGAAAGGTTAGGGAATAATCAGCCTCTGTCCCTGCTCACCTCAGTCCCCTTTATGCTGCTGTGTAGGTGTCGGACCAGGAGAAGGAGGGGGCAGACGGGGCTCTCACTTCTCTGCCGTGTGGTTCGCTAGCGGTCTGGGTCGATACAGGCCTGCATAGGAGATGAGGAGGCTCCCCAGGAGCCAATCAGCAAGGCTGGTTAGGCCCTGGGGGCAGGATCCTGAGAGGGGAAGTCTCCTCTCTGATCTGCTTCCAGGGCATATAAGCGGGGCACTCACATAACCTTGCTCAGTGCTGGTGTAGGCTCCCCCAACCCACCCTTCGTATTTAATATCATTGCTATGGACTGTGATTGGTCATTGGTTGATGGGGCTGGGAAGGAATTTTACGTTACCTAGGGAGCTTGATTAGCTATTTTAGATTTTTGCCTTCCTCATAGTGATCTGGTTGCATGAAACATTGTGCTTCTATGTTGTTTTGCTGTCACAGTGGTATCATATGAAGAGTGTGGCAGGCACTGGGCCAGATTCATTTAAAGTGGAAAGTGGGCATGAGCACCCTGCTACCCAATAAAAGGGGAGGGGTCCCCATAAGGGATCCGGGGACACAGTGGCAAGGCTCCAGCCCAGCTTTGGGGCTGGCATTCTGGCCCCACACCAGGCACACAGGAGGGGCACATAAATGGCCCAAGCTCTTGCTTCCCTTCGTATCTACCCAGCATGAAGGCAGGGGTGGTGGTGGTATTCTGTCAGGTGGCAGGGTGCCCATTGACTGGATCCATGCCTTATGCCATGCCAAACTCTGTTAATTGGAACCAATAAAAAGCCATTTGTAATCCATCCCTGCCTACATGTGATATTTGTTCTCCTCTCCCATCCCACCACCCAGTAAGTACTGCTGGTGCCATATGTGATTTCTAAGGCACACAATTCTATTAAAATTGATATAAGAGATCTGTGACAGACCTAGAAGTTATATTCCAAGTGCTACTTCAGTACTTGGCTCAGTATAGAACCAAAGACTAACACCCCAATCCAGATTTCCATGTGAGCATTAATGTGCACAATAAAACCTTTGCATGTATAGTAGTGTCCATTAATTTCAATATATAACTTATATCAGTCTTGCAGGCTGTAATGTTGCCTCTCAGGCAACTATAATAACACTGAAGATATGTTAATGGAGATAAACCTGATAAACTCTCCATATCTGCAAGCGCTGATAGTGATAAATGGAGTCAGAGAATAGCTAAACTAACCCAAATTATGCGATCATGAAACCAACTGCATTACATCTACACACAGCTGCGTGCCATTTGTTTTCCTGCTCATATATCACCCACTAGGTGGCTCCAGTGTTACGACTGCAAACTGTTCAGCAGCTGTTCAGCATAATTCTCACTGATACGCTTCCAACATATGTAAACAGGCAAAGAATCCAGTTGGGAGGATGGAAGGGGGGGCAGCCTTACAGGATATAAGCCAAGAACACCGTAAGACAAAGAATCCAGACCCAATTCAGGCCACTCTCCATTGTTCTGGGGCAACAGGAGTTCATTTCACAACAATGGGGATGGAGAATACATAGCCCTCCGGTTGTGGTTGCACTGCAACTCCCATCATTCCTCACCATATACTATGCTGGCTAGGGCTGATGGGAATTGCAGTCCAACAACATCTGGAGAGCAACATGTCCCCCATCCCTGCTCTAAAGAGTGCCTGCTTCCAGCAAGTCTTCAGTTTGATGAACACCAACTTTTGTATTTCCCCAAATCTAAAGTGCCACTGTTGTTGTTGTTTTGTCTGTCCCCATATAAAATGACTTCACAGTGTGTTCTGTAATTGAGCATGACCTACCTAGGCCCTATGAATGCAGGTCAAACTGCAAGGTGTCTCCTCAATAGCAAAGGATGTATCATCCCTCTTTTTAAAAAAAGATTGCGTACGTCTGATGAAGCAAGAATGTTACTTTGGCTGCAATGCTGTCTCCTGGTTTTGGGAGGCCCTTGGGCAAGGTGCCCTCAGTGGGGCCCACCTCGTCCGTGCCCAGTCACTGCTGCCCATTCACTCGCCTTCTCATTCTGGATCCAATCTGCAGAACTGTGCAGAGAAAGAGTACGAGGCAAGTTGAGGATGTTCTATCTCTTCACTTGCCACTGCTTGCATGCTTGGAGAGGGCAAATGAATAGGTGGTGACTGCAGGAGAAGGAGCAGACAGACCAGAAGGCTCTGGGTTTAGCAGTGGGCCCTGCAGGGGTGTGTGCCTCAGCAGGCTAGGTTGGCTAGGGATGATGGAGTTGCAGTACCAAAACATCTGGAGGGCCACAAGTTGCCCTTCCCTGCTTTAAAGGGACACTGAGGATCCAGGGCTTGCAAACCTCTGTTGCTTAGCTCTGTTTTCTCTGATCTTAAAGGGAGACATTTTTCTCCCTCTCTCAAAATACTGGAACCCAGGGTCATCCTATGAAGCTGATTGGTGGGAGATTCAGGACAGATAAAAGGAAGTACTTCTTTACATAGCATGTAGTTAAACTTTGGAATTCGCTTCCACAGGAAACATGGAATGTAGTGATGTGATGTACAGGATGTAGTGATGGCCACCAATTTGGATGGCCTTAAAATGGGGTTGGACAAATACTTGGAGGAAAAGGTTATCAATGGCTACTAGTCTTGATAGCTATGTGCTACCTCCAGTACCAGAGGCAGTGAGCCTATGTACACCAGTTGCTGGGGAACATGGGTGGGAGGGTGCTGTTGCTCTCATGCCCTGCTTGAGGGTTCCTGGTCGACAGCTGGTTGTCCACTGTGTGAACAGAATGCTGGACTAGATGGACCCTTGGTCTGATCTGCCATGGCTCTTCTTACGTTCTGAAAGCACCTCACCTCATCTGAGCCTCCCTGCCTGTTAAATGTGCTGGGAAGGCCTTGCTTAGATTTTCTCTAATTTGTTAGGCAAGAATGGTGGGGATGTAATATAGCCTTTTTTATTGCAGTCAAAATGCTTTGGAATAATTTGTCTAGTGAAACTTGTAAGAGTATGAACTTTTAGGCTTTAAAAATATGAAGTAAAATGTTCAGGAAAGGAAAGGTTCCTCCTGTGCAAGCACCGGGTCATTACTGACCCCTAGAGGGACGCCATTACGCTGGCGTTTTCATGGCAGACTATAGCGGGGTGGTTTGCCATTGCCTTCCCCAGTTGTGACTACCTTTCCCCCAGCAAGCTGGGTACTCATTTTACTGACCTCGGGAGGATGGAGGGCTGAGTCGATCTGAGCTGGCTACCCGAGACCCGGCTTCCGCTGGGATCGAACTCAGGTCATGGGGAGAGTTTCGGTTGCAATACTGCCACCTACCACTCTGCGCCACACAGGCTTTTAATGATTGTGATTTTGTTGACTGGCTTTATACTAGTTTTACTAGTATAAACAGACATACTTTGCCATGAAAATTAGTTTTGAGTAAACATGGATAGAGTGGGCTGCAGGACTGTATATTTTAGAAGATGTTGAGATGTTTTTACTTTTAATGATTTTCCCTCTTTTATTATTTGTTAGCTGGCTTGAGTATAGAATGTAAGGTATACATGTTAAATAATTAAATAAATTTCAACTGCCTGTCATTTCTATCACTGCTGTTCTACACTCGTTCTAATCCTTCTCCCCAACAAATTCCTCTTTTCTCTTCTCTGGACACATGACTGAAGCTGCAATCCTAAACACATTTACAAGGGAATAAGTCCTATTGAACACAGTGGGACTTACATCTGAGTCAGTATGCATAGGATTTCCCTTTAAGACTGCAGTTCTTGGCCTGGGTGTAACCCCCAGTGAACTTAATGGGACTTATCGCAAAGTAAACATGCACGGGACTATGTTGTAAACTTGCCACATTCTTTGAACAGCCCAGCCTCTGCCCTGCATTATACAACAGCCCCTGCTTAGCTATTTGTCCTTGGGCAGAAAGGATCTTCTATGATCTACAAAAAGACTATCATCCAGAGACCTATCACCAGGGGACCACAGTCCCTCCACTGCCATCTCCTGATATCCTGGGCAGAGGTAGCTTAGCTGTGGTGATTCATGCTCTAATAAACTCTAATTAGGATTATTGTAATGTGCTTATGTGCCCTTGAAAATAAATTGGAAATTACAACTGGTATAAAATGCAACTCTTAGGGATCAGATAACACCAGTCCTGAAAGAGCTGGATGCATTAGTTGCCTATCTCTTTCTGGCTAGAATTCAAGGTGCTGGTGTTGACCTACAAAGCCCTAAATGACTTGGGACCCAGGTATCTGAAGGAACGCCACTCCCTGTACCAGCCTGTCCATACTCCTGGATCTGGGGGTGAAGTGAGGGGACACCCATCTCATTATCCTACTATTAAAAATACTTCAGGTGGTGACACATGATAGGGCCTTCTCTGTGGTGGTGCTCCAACTTTGGAATGCCCTCCCCCAGAGGTATGTCTCATGAGAACTTTATTGATATTTCAATGCCAGGCTAGAAACCATCTTTTTACCTGGACATTTACACGTAGTTAGTTGATGCTGCAATTAATTCTTGCTGTTAACGGTTTTATTGGTTTTATTATATGCTTATGTATTGTATTTTACTGATTTATTGTTATTTTAATATTGCTGTTACAGCCTGGGATTTTTATGAAGGCTGGGATGTAAACAGAATGAAACAAACAAACAAATATTCTCACATGGTGCAAGAGTAGCCCCAGCAGTAAAATAAAATAAAAAGAAAGAAAGAAAGAAAGAAAGAAAGAGGGTAAATGGATTGGGCTGGGAGATGAGGATGGGCTGAGCCGGGTAGTGGATGAAAAGAAAGATGATACTAAATATTATATTATATTCTTTATATTCTTTTAAACTGTTGAGCATTTTATATCCTAACATTTTAATATGTGCCTGGGAGGACTATTGGGCAACTCAGGGGGTCGGGGAGGTGCCACCATAACTGTGGTCACGGGCAGGGGGAGGTATGGCATTGGGGGATTAACAGGCCAGCTGAGGAGAATTGGGGCTAGACACCTTACAGCTGTCCCCTCTTCTGGTTCTTCCCCCAAACTGATGGTTCCTGGCAGCCTTACCAGTCTGCCCTCGGGTCTGGTGGTGCTGCTGCTGAATGCCAGGTCGGCCCAAAATAAAATCTCTCTCATCCATGATTTGATTGTGGATGAGGGGGCTGACCTGGCATGTATTACTGAGACCTGGGTGGGGGAACTGGGAGGGGTCACTGTCTCCCAGCTGTGCCCTCCTGGGTACTCGGTGCAGCACCAACACCGACTTGAGGGTCGGGGAGGGGGGGTTGCCGTGGTCTATAGGAATTCAATCTCCCTCTCCAGGCTTCCTGCTCATTCGAGTGCAGATCTTGAGTGTTTGTACCTTGTGTTGGGTACCCGGGACAGATTAGGGATTCTGTTGGTGTACCACCCACCCCGCTGCCCATCAGACTCCCTGCCTGAGCTGACGGAGGTGGTCTCGGACTTGGTGTTGAGGACCCCTAGGATGATGGTCCTGGGGGATCTCAACTTCCATGCCGAGGCCGCTGTATCCGGGGCGGCTCAGGACTTCATGGCCGCTATGACAACCATGGGGCTGTCCCAACATGTCATTGGCCCAACGCATATAAAAGGACACATGCTTGATCTGGTTTTCTCGACTGGGCAGGAGGACGGTGATCTGAAAGTGGAGGAATTAACATCTGTCCCTTTGTCATGGTCAGATCACTTCCTGCTGAGGTTTAGACTTCTGGTGGCCTTTCCCCTCTGCAAGGGTGGGGAACCTATTAAAATGGTCTGCCCCCGGAGATTAATGGATTCCGATGGATTCCAGAGGGTTCTGGGGGATTTTCCTGCTGGTATGGCTGGTGCTCCTATCGAAGCCCAGGTTGCTCTGTGGAATGCAGAGATGACTCGGGCGGTTGACACGATCGCGCCCAAGCACCCTCTCCCTCTGAGCAGAGCCCGGCCAGCTCCTTGGTATACACCTGAGCTGAGGGCAATGAAGCAAGAGGGGAGACGGCTAGAACGCAGGTGGAGGAAAACTCGTGCTGAGTCTGACCGAACACAGGTATGAGCCCACTATCGAGCCTACTCTGTGGCGGTGAGGGTGGCAAAGAGGCAGTTCTTTTCCACCAGCATTGCATCTTCTCAGTGTCGTCCAGCGGAGCTTTTCCGAGTGGTTCGCGGCCTGTTACATTCTGGGCCAGGGAGAGAGATGGTTGAACCCTCGGTAGCACGCTGTGACAAGTTTGCACGGCACTTTGAGGATAAAGTCGCTCAGATTCGTCATGAATTGGACACCACCATTAATGCAGTTCCATTGGTAGAGGCGTTCAGAGCACCATCTGGTCCAGTTTTATTGGATGAGTTTCAATTACTGAGGCCTGAGGATGTGGACAAGGTGCTTGGCCAAGTCCGATCGACCACTTGTGTGCTTGACCCTTGCCCTTCATGGCTTATTAAATCAAACAAGGAGGGGTTGTCCGGCTGGGTCCAGGAGGTTGTAAATTCCTCCTTGAGAGAGGGAGTGGTGCCTGCCACTTTAAAAGAGGCGGTAATTAGACCACTCCTGAAAAAGCCTAACCTGGACCCAGAGGATGTTAACAATTATAGGCCAGTGGCCAACATCCCCTTCCTGGGCAAGGTGCTTGAGCAGGTGGTTGTAGGACAGCTCCAGGCACTGTTGAATGAAACGGATTATCTAGATCCATTTCAATCAGGCTTCAGGCCTGTTTTTGGAACGGAAACTGCCTTGGTTGCCCTGTGGGATGACCTCTGCCAGGAGAGGGACAGGGGGAGTGTGACCCTGTTGATTCTCCTGGACCTCTCAGCGGCTTTCGATACCATCGACCATGGTATCCTTCTGGATAGGTTGTCTGGTTTAGGAGTTGGAGGCACTGCACTACAGTGGTTCCGCTCCTACTTGGATGGCCGATTCCAGAAGGTGGTGCTGGGGGATTATTGCTCTGTGCCATGGCAATTGTGCCATGGGGTTCCACAGGGCTCTATTTTATCCCCCATGCTGTTTAACATCTACATGAAACCGCTGGGTGAGGTTATCTGGAGGTGTGGGCTAAGGTGCCATCAATATGCAGATGACACCCAGCTCTACCTCTCTTTCTCATCAAAACCAGGTGAGGCAGTGGCTGTTCTGAATCAGTGCCTGGGCACGGTAATGGACTGGATGAGGGCCAATAAACTGAAACTCAATCCAGACAAGACGGAGGTACTGTTAGTGGGTGGTTCGTCTGCCCGGCTAGGTGATATTCAACCTGTTCTGGAGGGGGTTGCACTCCCCCTAAAGGATAGGTTCATAGTTTGGGGGTGCTCTTGGATCCAGAACTGTCACTTGAGGCACAGGTGAACTCAGTGGCACGGAGAACTTTTTATCAGCTTAGGCTGGTATACTAACTACGCCCTTATCTGGACAGAGATAGCCTAGCTACAGTTATCCATGCTCTGATAACTTCTCGTCTGGATTACTGCAATGCGTTATATGTGGGGCTGCCTTTGAAAACGGTCCGGAAACTTCAGCTGGTCCAAAATAGGGCAGCAAGATTGTTAACAGGGACTGGCCTGCGAGCTCATATTACGCCAGTACTTTTCCAGCTGCACTGGCTACCAGTCCATTTCCGGGCCCGATTCAAAGTGCTGGTGTTAACATTCAAAGCCTTTAACGGCTTGGGGCCAGGTTACCTGAGGGATTGCCTCCTCCCATATGTGCCTGCCCGGACCTTAAGATCATCATCAGCGGCCCTTCTCCGTGAGCCCCTGCCAAAGGAAGTGAGGCGGGTGGCTACTAGGAGGAGGGCTTTTTCTGCTGTGGCACCCCGGCTCTGGAATGAGCTCCCTAGTGAGGTTCGCCTGGCGCCTGCATTGTATTCCTTTTGGCGGCAGGTGAAGACCTTTTTATTTTCCCAGGCATTTTAGCTTTCTAAATTTTTATCTTTGCTGTTTTAAATCTGTATTTTAAACTCCTGCACTGCTGCTAGATTTTATTGTGGTTGTATTGTTATATTGTGGTTTTAATATTCTACATATTTTAAATTGTTTTATCGTGTGTTTGGTTTTTAATTTTGGTGAACCGCCCAGAAAGCTTCAGCTATTGGGCGGTTTAGAAATTAAATAAATAAATAAATAAAGGGGCAGGGAATGAATCAGGGATCTTTAAACAAATATTCTCTTGCTGGATAGTGCTGCAGACACAGTAAATTTAGATTGACATTGCTGGGTAGTGAATGCCATCTCATAGGATTGTGATAATACATGAAATCAAAATTGTAAAGTATTTTGTACTTTACACTGAAAAAAAAAGCTACAGAAATTAATGAATATGAACTTGAGCACACTCCGGGAGAGAGCACAGGACAGGAAGGCCTGGCGTGCTATGGTCCATGGGTCACGAAGAATCGGACACGACTGAACGACTGAACAACAACAATATCACCACTTGTGCTTTTTGAATATTATATGTGAAAACATATAATTAAATGTGATGGTGAGGTCCTTTGAACACCTTAAGTTCCATATCCATAGCAATGGACTCCAACCTGGAATGTGTACATTTTTAGAAAGGTGTGACAGTAAAAGAAGGAACTCAGATGGGCCACTATAAATTGAAATATGCAAGTATTTCCATGGGGAAAAGTAGTGAAAAACACATTTTCTGTAGAAGCATGGAAAAATGGAGGATGAGCACCACTTCTTTCCCAAATTGAAACAGACCTCTGCAGCAACAGGCTGTCCCCAAAAGCCTTTTTCATCCAGACCACTATTGTAAATTTCTCCTTGTTGCTTTCGCCTGCCTGGTTGTTACTTACACATGTGTGGGTCTCCTTGAGCTCCAGGCATATCACTTTAGAGGTAGTCACTTCCTTGATATTCATGCATTTGATGTTGGGCTAAAAAAGAAAGGATGAAAGAAAAATGTAATTGTGTCAAGAGGACCAGATGATCTCCTATGTCTAGTGTACTTTACTTTACTTTACTTTACTTTACTTTACTTTACTTTACTTTACTTTACTTTACTTTACTTTACTTGCCACATCTGCCCAGCTCTGACACTGAGTCAGCCATTCAAAGCCTGGACCAGGCAGGGGAAGGCAGCCAGGACATCAAACAGAGGCAGGTGGGCCAACTTACCACCTTACTGGCCCTGCCTGGGACTGTGTTGCTGCCAGTGAGAAGCCACCCCCCTGACTGGAGCAGAAGAGGGAAAGAAAAAACTCCCCTGGGCTAATTATGGCTGATTCCAGCCGGCTGGGCCCAAGCTCCCTGGGAAGGCTCTTATCTGCCCAGCTCTGATGCAGGGAAGCAGCACCCTGGTGGCGTTGCCGCCACCCTTTGGGGGGTAACCCTCTGGGAGAGACGCAAGGACAAGGGCCACCCAGCCCCCTAACACTGGGTTGCCTGGTTCTTGTGGCTTCTATGTGTGGGTGTTGGTTGTTGTTTTTTGTTTGTTTTGTGTCTGTTTTGCTTAGGATCCTGTTATGTGCCTGGGTGAGAGGATATATGGCCAAGTTGGGGCACTTGAGGGCCCCCCAGTTAGTGTGATTATGGGTCAAGGGAGATATGGCATTGAGAGGAGGGCTAGCCAGGTTAGGGGAACACAGCCCAGACAGTTAACGGCTGTGCCATGTTCAGGCCCTTCCCCCAACTGCAGGCATGGTGGTTGGTTGCCCTATCAGCCTGCCCTTGGGTCTCCCGATGCTGCTTTTAAATGCCAGATTGGTTCAAAGTAAGACCTCCCGCATCCATGACTTAATAGTGGATGAGGCGACTGATCTGGCATGTATAACACAGACCTGGTTGGGTGAGCGGGGAGGAGTTAGTCTCTCCCAACTCTGCCCACCGGGGTACTTGGTTCAGCATCAGGGAAGATCTGAGGGCCGGGGGCGGGGTTGCTGTGGTCTATAGGAATTCCATCTCCCTCTGCAGGGACAGTCCCTGGCCATGTGACTGTGTCTGGCGTGTTTGCACCTTGTGTTGGGCCACTGGGACAGATTGGGGACTCTGTTGGTGTACCACCCACCCTGCTGCTCAACACACTCCCTATCTGAGCTGATGGAGGTAGTCTCTGGTGTACTGTTGTGATCCTCCAGACTGTTGGTTCTGGGGGATGTCAACATTCGTGCTGAGGGCACCTTGTCTTGGGTGGCTCAGGATTTCATGGCCTCCATGATGACCATGGGACTGTCCCAACATGTCATCGGCCCAACGCATGTAGCGGGGGCATACTCTAGACTTGTTTTTCGCAACTAGACATGGAGATGGTGGTCTGAAGGTGGAGGACTTTGCATCAGTCCCCTTGTCATGGTCAGATCATTACCTGCTGAAGTTTAGACTTGCAGCAGCTTTTCCCCTCTGCAAGGGTGGGGGACCTATTAAGATGGTCAGCCCCTGGGGGCTAATGGATCCGGATGGTTTCCAGAGGACTCTGGGGAGGTTTCCACCTGAAATGGCGGGCTCTCCTGTCAAAACTCTGGTTGATCTATGGAATGCAGAAATGACCCAGGCAGATGATATGATTGCTCCTGGGCACCCTCTCCTGAGTAGAGCTCGAACTGATCCAGGGTATACCCCAGAGCTAAGAGTGATGAAACAAAATAGGAGATGGCTTGAGTACAGATAGAGAAGAACTCCTAGTGGATGCAATTGAATGCTGGTATGTGCCTATGGTAAAGTATATTCAGGGGCAGTGAGGGCTGCAAAAAACCCATCATCTTGCTGCCTCTGTTGAATCTTCTTTTTGCTGCCCAGAGGAGCTTTTCTGAGTTGTCCAGGGGCTATTACATGCCAGCCCTAAGGACACTGTAGATCCCTCTGAGGCCTGCTGTAATGTATTTGCTAGGGACTTCCAGGATAAGATCTCTTACATCCACTGGGACTTAGACTCCAGTGTTATAGCAGGTGAATCTGGTGAGATATCCAGAGCACAGCCTTGTCCTGTTCTTCTGGATGAGTTTCAGTTGGTCCAGCTCGAGGACGTTGACAAGGTGCTTGGACAGGTTCATGCAACCACTTCCGTACAGGATCCTTGCCCCTCTTGGTTGATAAAAACCTGCAGGGAAGGAACAGCGGGCTGGGCCAGGGAGGTAATTAATGCCTCCTGCAAGAGGGAGTAGTCCTGGGCTGCCTCAAAGAGGCGGTAGTGAGACCACTCCTAAAGAAACCCTCCCTGGACCCAGAAAATCTTAGTAATTTAGGCCAGTAGCAAATGTTCCTTTCCTGGGTAAGGTTCTTGAGCGGGTGGTTGTCAACTTGCTCCAGACATCCTTGGATGAGACTGATTATCTAGATCCATTTCAGTCGGGGTTCAGGCCAGGTTTTGGCATGGAAACAGCCTTGGTCACCCTGTATGATGA
Source organism: Heloderma suspectum (assembly GCF_057233095.1). Lineage (NCBI taxonomy): Eukaryota > Metazoa > Chordata > Lepidosauria > Squamata > Helodermatidae > Heloderma > Heloderma suspectum. The sequence continues at coordinate 254,078,191 of NC_139461.1, forward strand.
CTTATGTTGGGAGAGAGATAGGGGGAGTGTGACCTTGTTGATTCTCCTTGATCTCTCGGTGGCTTTTGATACCATTGACCATGGTATCCTTCTGGGATGATTGTCTGACCTGGGAGTGGGAGGCACTGAATTGCAGTGGTTTCGCTCCTACTTGGATGGTCGGCTCCAGAAGGTGGTGCTTGGGAAATATTGCTTGGCCCTGTGGATTCTCCTGTATGGGGTTCCACAGGGGTCAATTCTGTCCCCCATTCTATTTAACATCTACACGAAACCATTGAGTGCAGTCATCCGTAGTTTTGGGGCATGTTGTCATCAGTACACTGATGACAAGCAGCTCTATTTCTCCTTTTCATCTTCTTCAGGTGAGGCTGTGGATGTGCTAAATCAATGCCTGGCTGCAACAATGGACTGGATGAGAGCTTATAAACTGAAACTCAGTCCAGACAAGACTGAGATGCTGTTGGTGGGTGGTTCTTCTGACTGGACGGAGGGTGTTCAACTGTGTTCTGGATGGGGGTGCACTCCCCCTGAAGGAGCAGATTTGTAGCTTGGGGGTTCTCTTTGAGACATCTTTGTCACTTGAGGCTCAGGTGGCCTCAGTGGCATGGAATACCTTCTACCGACTTCGGTTGGTGGCCCAGCTACACCCCTATCTGTACAGGAATAACCTGGCTGTCTATGCTCTGGTAATCTCCAGGTTAGATTACTGCAATGCACTCTACGTGGGGCTGCCTTTGAAGATGGTTCAGAAACTGCAGCTTGTGCAAAATGCGTCGCCAGATTGGCCGTGCAAAAATGTGGCATCAGAAGGTCCGAACATATAAGACCAACTGTGGCCTGCTTGCACTGGCTGCCTGTATGTTTCCGAGCCCGATTCAAGGTGCTGGTTTTAACCTATAAAGCCTTACATGGCTTGGGACCACAATACCAGATGGAGCACCTCTCCCGCCACGAACCTACCCATATACTATGTTCAACATCTAAGGCCCTCCTCTGGCTGCCTACACTGAGGGAAGCTTGGAGGATGGCAACAAGGGAGAGGGCCTTTTCGGTGGTGGCCCCCAAATTGTGGAATGATCTCCCTGACAAGGCCTGCCTGGCGCCAACATTGTTATCTTTTTGGTGCTAGGTTAAGACCTTTCTCTTCTCCCAGGCATTTGGCAGTATATGATAAGTGTTTAATTGATCCTGGAATGTCTTATGTTTATGATTGTTTGCTTTTGAGATTGTTTGTTCGAAGTTGTTTTAGATATATGTTTCTTTTGTGTATATTGTCTGTTCATGTGTTTTTACGTAAATGGTTTTTAATCTCTGTATATTGTATTTTTAATGTTTTTAATCTTTGTAAACCACCCAGAGAGCTCTGGCTATTGGGCGGCATAGAAATGTAATTAATAAATTAAAAAAATTAAATTTGTATGGCCACCCATACAATGTTCTGTGAGCCACAGAACAAAGAATAAAATAAAATATTAAAATACAAAATGCAATAATTAAAATGCAACAACAAAGGCAATGAACGCAACATTAAAAATGTTCCTTTCTAGCAGAGAAAAATAAAACCTTATTTGCAGCTCAGTTGATTAAAATAAAGCACAGCTCAACCTTTGGGAGTTTATATGTTTTTTAATTGAAGTTATTTTGCCTGGGTGAATAAAAATGAACATGGTGCTGAAAATACCATAAAGAAGATACCAGGCGAGCTTCGGGGGTGGGGCTGCTATTCCATAGGTGCCACCACTAAGAAGGCCCTCTCCCTAGTAGCCATGTGCCTGACCTTACTTGGTGGGGGCACACTGAGCAGAGCCTCTGGAGATAATCTTAAGGTTGGAGTATGAGGGAAAAGATGATCTTTCAGAGAGCCAGTGCAGCTGATAAAAGCACTGTTGAAAAACATCCAGTCCAAGTTAGTAATCTTGCGGCCCCATACCGTTAGAAACCTTTCAGCTTTGTATTCCCATAGAGATGTTACAAAAGGGCACACCATCCAACCAGCCCTAATTTTGGTAGCGCCATCCCAGGTGAACCAACCCCATTCCACAGCTTCTACTTGTTTCATTCAGCTGGTAAGGCAGATACTGCAGTGCTCAAAATTCTCTGAATGGGGAATCTCCATATGCTGCCATCAGGCAAATAAGCATTCATATGGTGAGAAACTTGATTAGTGATCTGTAATAGGGAAGCAAAGCCCAAGAGATCAGCTGACCTGGAAATTCATCCACTAGAGATAATAGCTGGGGCTGTGCTGAAGATACAGATTCATTTTTGGCATGTCAGGAAGGCTTTATATGGCAAAGGGAAATACCCCCTCCCCAATATACCTGCCTATTTTGCACAAGTTCAGAACATCTTCATAATCCTAATTGGCAGTTGTTGTGCATCGTTTTTTAAAAGGTCTTTAAAAGTGAGTTACTACATAGCTAATCTGGTTGGCTATGAGATTATGAGCTTTTCTACACGAGGTATTTATTGTGCGCTCATCATTTACTCATGGTTGTTTATGGATTCTTTAGATGTCGTGACCCTCCAGTTTCATTGCTGTTTTTAAAGCGCACTTTCAATGAGTTTTTTTTCAGAGCAGGAAAAATGTGGTATTATTTGTGAAAGTGAAATAAAACATTTTTTCACTTGTGCATTTGTGCTACTCCACTATACTACAGTGCACCTAGAAGTTATGTAGTGGAAAAGCAGGAAAGGAAACACTTGTTGTGTAGTGCTTGGATCTCAATTCTATTCTCAAATCAAAAGTAGATATAGCAGATTAACAGCTTAGTGTAGAAAAGCCTGACTTCGTGATCCTCCAGTTTCATTTCTGTTTTTTAAGAGCATTTTTCTGGGGCGTGGTTAGAGGGGGAAAATGGAGTATTATTTGTGAAAGTGAACAAAAAGTATCTTCCTACTTGTGTAATTGCATTATTCCACTATAGCACAGTGCCACCTAGAGGTTATGGAGCAGAAAAGCAAGAAAGGAAAAGCTGTTTATGTAGAGCCTGGATCTTAATTCTGAAACCAAAATGAAAGTAGATAGAGCAGATTAACAGCCTCGTGTAGAAAAGCTCTATGTCACTGAGGGCAGACATTACTAATTCAGAGTGAGGGCAATGCCTGTTCAGGAAGCAGTCATTACTCTGAATTAGCTTTCCTAAGATAGGGGGGGGGGAATCTTTTTTTTTTTTTAATAGTGGCACTATAGCACTTCATTGAGGCTATGAAGATGCTCATTCTGGAAGACTGCCACCACTGCATTACCACCTGAATACCAAGTACTGTGGAAACCTGAACATGGGAGGAGGGGAGCAAAGCTGCATGGCCGAACAGGCATGCTATAAACCAGCCTTGACTGGAGAATGCCAGGAGCTGTAGTCCAACACAGCTGGAGGGGACCAGGTCAGGGAAGACTTCTGTAAACACTTAAGAATGACCTGAGGTGAGGTGTGTGCGTGTGGCATCCTCTCAGCCTAAAAAGTCAGGGGACCATAATGGAGTTGACAGACAAACAGAGTATGGAGTTGCAATTTCCAGATATTTTCTAATAGAGGCTGAAATAGTATGTTGACTAATTAGCAGGATGGACTGATTAATGGACTGATCACTGATTTAAAACAAGGCTTCCAATAGTGGGAACTGCTTCGTCTTCCCTGTCATTCCACCCAAACCAGTAATCTAAATTCTTCACATTTCTTACCGTCACATTGGTGTCACTGGTTGTGATAGATGAGCCAGAAGAATTAGGTTCTGTCTGCTTAGTAGAAGCAGATAACAGAAGTGGTGGTGAAGTTATGTTTTGAGCTGTTGTATGGCTGGCAGTACCTGATGTACTCTCCTGTGTTGGAGATGACTGCACTGTTGTATCTGTTGAATTGATTGTGTGTGTGTGTGCTGCAGGGATGCTGGTGCCGTTTGTCTCACTCGTTGAACTTTCCGTTGGGTTTTCTGAAGTTACTAGACAGAAAATGAAAAGCACACAGATACACGTGAATGCCAGAGACATTAAAAAAATCAAACACTACCAGTTACTGGAATGCAATCAGAATTTATTTTAGTAAATGGCATGTGGTTTGTGGCATCTCTCCAGAAGCAAGGTAGATTTGCTTCCCAGTAACCCAAATTTGCTGTCTTCCTCATGGTAAGGCTCCTGAAATCACATTAACTTTAATTGATATAAACTATACAGGAACAGAGGGGCTATAGCCCAGTGGTAGAGCACATGCTTTGTATGCATAAGTTCCTAGATTCATTCTCCTGTTAAAAGGGTAGTTTTGCACGTGAAAGATCTCTGCCCAAGACCATAGAGAGCTGCTGCCAATCAGAATAGATTATGCTGGGTTGCATAGACAAAAAGATTTTGTCAGCCTTCTTCAATCTGAGGCCATACACATATGTTGGACTCCAACCCCATCATCTCTAATGGTCATGATGGCTGGGAATGATGGGAGTTGTAGTGCAACACCAGGTTGGGAAAGGCTGATCTGTCTGGTATGAAGCAAATTCCTGTGTTCAAATGACTGCAGCCTATGAAACCAGTGTAACTGAGACAATAGCAGGTTCCTCAAGTCTAGACTCTAAGGCTTTCAGGTGTCCAGTTCTAAAAAGCCCTAGAATTCTTTTGTCTACAGTTTTGAAGATAAGAGACAACCTAGAGGAGACGCTGGGAAAGCCATGATTGGTTCTCCAGTATTTTTAATTCAAAGAAGTCCTCTGATGTCCCTGTGTTTTCCCCCATGGAACTTCAGGGGAGAGGGAAAACCAGAAAAGGGTGCAGGCTTAAACACTCCCCCATACCACTTCCCTGGTCCACCCCCAACAGCTGCTTTGAACTAAAAAACAACAGCAACCCAAAATAAAATGTGGGAGATCCCATCACAGATCCCTTACTGTCTCATCTAGTTTGGCCAGAGGCCCACTTGGGAGGAGCTTCTTATGTCTTTGTGATTATCAGTAAATAAAAGTGATACAAAGAGGAAGAGGATTGGGGCTGCTTCCAAGTGGGAAACTCCTAGCACTACTAATCATTATTCTTCCACTATAAACTACAAGTGATGCAACTGACTTTTCCCACCATTGAAATTATTCCATTTGTATGTGTGTGTGCGTGTGTGTGTGTGCGTGCATGCTTGCATCTCATCAGGTTCTATCCATACCAATGGGTGTGACTTAGCTATGGATGAGAAAGTTCCAATTTACCTGAGTAGCCATTAAAAAAAAACAAAAAACAGTGGTTTTTAAAAACAACTCAATTTAATTACCACTAAAGCACTTCTGAGAGTGATTGAATGATTACTGCCCAGGAAATGCCAAAAAAGGGCATGTAACCCTTGCTTTGGATTGGAAGTATAGATTGGAAATTTTTCATTAGGAAGAAAAGTTGCTAAAACTATAGTGACTGGAAAAGAAGGTTTTTTAATAAAAGCATTAATTACTGTTATAGTCCTATAACACTCCTTTATTTAAGCACTATTGAATTAATTTTTAAATTAGAATTATAGCTAGAAAATGATTTTAGCACTAATTAAAAGACTAATTAAAAAAACTACAGGGTTTTTAAAAACGTTTTATCATTTTACAGGGTGATAAAATGGTGCCCACCAGAAACTTTAAACTGAAAGTGTATTGGTGATTGGTTCATATATTACTGCACACATGAAAACCATGCCTCTTGGAAAGATGCGAGTAGCAATAAGAACTATCCATAGTACTGAAGACTGAGTTACTGTTCCATTTTTCTTCACACAAATAACATTTTCTATGGTCTGAGAAAAGATGGAAGAAGCTCTAGGAGGGCAACACATTGATGATGATGTTGTGTGGATGCCCCATAAAGGAGGCCAAGTGATTCCATACCAAATGCCTAGTGTGAAAGCCTCCTAGGTATCAAACCACTATCAATGCCCTTTTACCTGGTAATGATGTGGCTTTATTTGTACTGTTAAGAGCTCCCACATCAACCCTCGTACTGGCAATTCCTGTTGCTGTGGAAAGGGGGGTTGTCAGTGGTGGTTTAGTGCTGTGAATGCCCAAAGAAAGAGTTGCTGAAGCTGCCGTTCCATCACCAGAAACTTGATTTTCTGGAAAGGAAAAGAAAAGAAAAGAAACGAGTTTAGAATTCAACAACACAGTAAAAATGATGTCATGTGTAATTACTTTAGTTGTGAAGCACACAACTAATATTTCCCTTCTCCCCCACCCCACCCTTTCATGCTTTACCACTGCTTCTACACTCATGATATGTTGGAGTAAAAATCCAACCTGGATAAAAAAACAAATTCTCTGGGCATGCACAGTTTTTCATTTTGAATTCACTAAGAACATGGCATCATTTACTTGGGAAGAAGCCAGTGGCAGCTGGTGACTCCAGTTCTGGAAGGGTTGTGCTTCCATCCAGTGTTTTAGTACCACGAGCCAAAAACCTAATGATGCTAGCCAAGGTGCTGAATGGTGTTATCCAAGGTGCTGAATCCTATCCCCAAAATGGGTTCACCACCTTGGATAGAACAGTTCAGTATCTTGGATAGCATCATTAGGTTTTTGGCTGGTGGTAAATAAAACACAGCCCTCCCAGAACTGGAGTCACCAGCTGCCACTGGAAGAAGACCATTTTGTTGTAGAAAGAGATAATATATATTTAAAGTAAAATAAATAAATAAATTGAACATCTGTAACCATGTCTGTGCCTGGCCAGCTGCCTCCAAGTATAAAATATTTTTTAAAATAGGAATAACGAAAGGATGCTGCATTGACCAGTGTCAGCGTTGGTGGCCCCAGCATGCTCATGCCAGCCCTGGTACAACAGGCCTGTCTGTTGCTGCCCCCCACCATCTGCCACTCTCTAGGTCTGAGTTAGGCATCCTGGTGCCTATGGGCACCAATTCTTTCTTGGTGCCCACCAAGGTGCGCTCCCCCTCCCTCTTTTTAAAAAATTAATACATTTTCTTACTGGCAACTGGGATTGTTATGAAATAGGTTTCTGTTGGTACTGAAAACTGTGCGTTCAAAGGAGAAGTTTAGTATGTTTTATTTTTTATTTTATTTATTTATTTCATTTCTATACTGCCCAATAGCCGAAGCTCTCTGGGCGGTTCACAAAAATTAAAACCAAAGAGCACACAATAAAACAATACAAAATATATAAAACATTAAAACCACAGTAAACTATACAACCAGAATAAAACCAGAATAAAACCATTTTGTGGTAGTGCCCGGGACAGTTTCTCAAATGTGCCCACTGCTCAAAATAGTTGCCCGCCCCTGCTCTAGCAGGCCGTAGTTGCACCACTGCATGCCTGTCCCAGACTAGGAAACACAGCGTGATCCATCATCTACATGGAGAGGAAACGGTGTGGGGAAGGATGACGTTCTCTGCATACCTTTCTCCCCATGACAATTGTGCTCCCCTAGCTTGCTAAACAGCTGTTTGGCAAGCTGGGCAGAGCGTGATATAACTCAAGAGGAAAGTGCATGGGGATGCCATGTGCCTTCCTCCCATGGACATTCACTCATAGGGGCAAGGGGGTACAACTGCCCCCCCCCGATTCCAGTCATGCTGTCATTCTGAGAGCTGCAACAGTGGCAGCTGTGCTGCACCTGCCCCATCTCTACTTTCAGGCACCAGCCGCAAGGGCAAAACTCAGAACAGGACAGGAGTTCAGTAAACTAAACACGGGAGGGGGAGGGGATGCCCTCGAGTTTAACCAGCGCCTCAAGAGTGCCTCCTCATAAGGCAGAGTAGTAACAGGCAGCAGCACAACCAGGCTCCTCCATGCTGAAGTATGTCTATTCTGATAGCAGCATCAGCACCTTGGGCTGTGCACGCCTGTCTTGTCTATCTCTACTCTTCAGTTCCCTGCAATATGGCCCAGCCGGGGAGGACAGTCAGTGAAACCTGGGGGTGGCAGGGTGGGATATGATTGAGCTCAGTTGAGAGGGGCTGCAATGCAAATGGTAAAACGTTGGCCTGGAAGGGGAGGTGAGGCCGGCTTTCTGGCAAGCCCAGCCAGGCAGTGCTGTGGCTTGTTAGGCCCTCGGTTTGGTAGCCCTCGGTTGTGGAAGCACCTGCCCCATAAAGCAAATGGGCAGTAGTAGCTGCAGTCTAATAAAAAAACAGTCTAAAAATCTAGGAATTTCCTATAGCTGGGTTTGGGCAGTAGTGTGTCTACCAAAACCCAGCAAAGTTAGGATCTTGTTAATAGGTTTTTTTCTGAGTTTATAAACATTTAAAACATTACCTTGACAATGTGTGCAGATAAAGTTCATCATTTTTATACCCATATTGCAGGAGGCAGGGCTGTGGCTGAGAAAGTGAGGGTTACGCAAGTCCTGCAGTGTATGGAGGGGTATGTGTTAAGAGTAGTGTATGACAACTCTGCAGCGTAGTCCAGTATTGTTCGTGTTTTAGGGAAATGCAGATGGGGCTGTGAAGTTGATTGTAGCAGCAGAGCAATTCCATGTTTAGCTTTCATAAGAGGCCCAAGTGGAATCTCTCGCCATCTCTCTCATAGTGTTGGCCTTGCAGCTGAGAAGCTGTGCCATATAGCTCCACAGAGGTTAGTGTTTTCTGTTGTATTGTAGAAATAAAGAAACCTCTTGTGAAGGTACCTGAATCTATTGTGTGTTGGCTGTAGAACAGAATCTAGCAGTAGGCTGCAAGCTGAGCAGGTCAACCCCCTGTGCCCCACCCACACAAAATAATCACCATGTCCTTCAATCTTGTAATGGCCTTTGGCCCAAAGGCCTATTACAGGGCTGAAAGGAGTCATGGAAAGAACTGAGGGTTTCAGTTGTGGGCGGAAAGTCATTGTCTGGAAACCAGGTCTACCTCTTGAGAAACAGCAGAAGGGTAAACCTGGTATACAAATTTCTCAGATGCTATTAGGGCTTTTTAAAAATATGGAACCATACATGAAGTGTATAGTTCAAGGACAAATATGCAATTGCTAAAGAACTTTGCTGTAGTTCAAACTTCAAGCCATGAAAAGTTGTATCGTTAGTGGATGTAAAAAGTGACTGATAACAATGTGAAAAGTAAAACGAATAGTCCAGGCTCCTCTATAGCCCTAAAACCTGATCAAGCATACTCATTTCTCCTTCCACTGCTAAAGACACTCCCCACAGACTCCACTGCTACTCTCTAGCGCTGCCTTCCCCAACATGGTGCCCTTTAGATGTTTTGTACTTGAACTCCAATCAACCCCAGCCAGCATGGCCAATGGTCTGGAATGTTGGGTTTATAGTCCAGAACATCTGGAGGGCACCAGGTTGGGGAAGACTGTTCTAGAGAGTGTTCACCAATGTTTTCAAGATGAAGTCATTCTAGGATGAGTCATGTGAAGTTGTCAATGTTATGATAAGGGCAGTGATGCCATAAAATATACGATATGACATTCTTAAGACGACGGTACTGTGTTTGTGCATTCAGTTTTTTCCCCTCTTGTTCCTATGTTTTTTTAATCCCTCACTCCAAATAAAGTTTTGTTGGAGTTCATGCTGCTTCTTGAATGTAACACTCTTTGCGTAAGTGCTGTTCAGTTCCCAGGATCTTCTACTACTCTTTGTTAGGGAAATAGAAACCTCCCAACATCTGGTCCTGGGAGGGGGAATCCATCGCAGGGAAATCCAGCCTTGGATTTCCTTGGAGTCCCTGTGCATCCTCTGGATTTTTTGCGGCTTTTTTCTCTTTAAACAGGACAAGCTATACCAATTGTGGCCGCAATTAATGTATCTGGGCAAATTACGGCTGTAATTAGCATATTTTACACCATTTCCAGCCATAAAGTGCTTTGTTATATATAAATTGTGGCTGTAACTAGCATATTTTACTCTACTTGCAGCCTTAAAGTGCTTAGTTATAACTATGGCCACAAATTGCATAAAATACGCTAATTACAGCCATAATTTGCCCAAGATACACTAGTTATGCCCGCAATATCTTGCCCTGTTTAAAGAGGAAAAAAAGCCACAAAAAATCCAAAGGATGCGCTGTCAGGGAGAGCCGGTCTGCTGTGGACTCCACAGGTCACATTCCCAGGAATCTGACCTCATTGGGGTCTGCAGCAGATTTCTCCAGCATCCCTACTCTGTGTAGGTTTCTAAATGCCATGGAATGTGATGCTAAGCAGCAAAGAGCAGACATAGGATAGGGGATAGGGGTGAATGCTCCTTCCTTGCTTTCCTCGACCTCTCAGCGGCTTTTGATACTGTTGACCACGGTATCCTCCTGGACCACCTGGAGGGGTTGGGCATTGGAGACATCGTATTGCGGTGGTTCCGGTCCTTCCTCTCCGGCAGGTACCAGAGGGTAGCACTGGGAGAGGAGGTTTTGGACCTGTGTCCACTTACTTGTGGGGTGCCACAGGGTTCCATCCTCTCCCCGATGCTATTTAACATCTATGTGAAGCCACTGGGGGCTATCATCAGGAGGTTTGGGGTGCAGTGTCATCAATATGCGGATGATACGCAGCTCTACCTCTCATTCAAATCTTCACCAAGGTTGGCCATAGAATCCCTGTCCGAATGTCTGGAGACGGTGAGTGGCTGGATGGGGAGGAATAAGCTGAAGCTGAACCCTGACAAGACTGAGGTACTTTTGGTGGGAGACAAGAGGAGGTTGGGGGATGTTGACCTGGTGTTGAATGGGGTACGGCTACCCTTGAAAGACCAGGTCCGCAGCCTGGGGGTCATTTTGGACTCCCAGCTGTCCATGGAGGCTCAGGTGTCAGCTGTGAGCCGGACAGCGCTGTATCAACTCCATCTGATACGGCGGCTGCGCCCCTTCCTTCCCGACCATCTGCTCCCATCGGTAGTACATGCCCTGGTCTCCTCTCGTTTAGACTACTGTAATGCACTCTACGTGGTTTACCCTTGAAGACGGTTCGGAAACTGCAGCTGGTACAGAACGCGGCGGCTCACCTGATTAAAGGCAGCCGCCGGCGAGATCACATCACTCCAGTGCTGAAGGAGTTGCACTGGTTACCAGTTGTTTTCCGGGCCAAATTCAAGGTGTTGGTTTTGACCTTTAAAACCCTATATGGTTCCAGCCCAGCCTATCTTAAGGAGCGCCTCCAGCAGCACCAGACAGGCCACTTAACAAGATCAGCCTCGGATGGCCTCTCTGTCCCACCAGCCAGGACAGCTAGACTGGTGGGGACGAGGGAGAGGGCCTTTTCTGTGGTGGCCCCCACTCTGTGGAACTCCCTCCCTAGGGAACTCCGTCATGCCCCCTCTTTAATGAGCTTCCATCGTGCATTAAAAACGTGGTTGTTCAGGCAGGCATTTGGGGTGGGTTAGGGTATTTTAGAAAATGTTTTTTATTGTAGAATTTTATTGTTTTAAACTGTTTTATTGTATGTTGTACATCGCCCAGAGTGGCTGGGTGACCAGCCAGATGGGCAATTAATAAATGTAATAATAATTTAATAATAATAATAATAACATGTTCCAGCTCACAAAACATTCAAACATGCCTCATTTGCAACCCCAAAAGCAAACGGGAGTGCATTTTTTCAAAAAATGTTCGCTCATCCCCAAACTCGTGATCATGTTCGAAAAATGTGCATGTTTTGAAAAATGCATGGCAAAAATGTATATATTTTGAAAAATGCACATTGAAATGCGGTTTTTGTTTTTAAAAATACAAAGTTTTACATTTTTCATCAATGGGGGGGGACTGCACACTGAAAAATGTGCACAGAAACACACACTTTCCCCATTCAAAATGTGCACTTTTCCAATCTAACTGGGAAACAAATGAAAATGGTTGCAAATGAAATGGGAGTGAGCAGAACCAAGAAGTGAAGTTTGGAGAATTTCAGCAAGCTTGGACATCCCCAGTTCTCCCATCCTTATTGGCAATGGCTTTCTCACAATCCTGCTACTGATATCCTTTTAACTAGCCATGGAACCTAGGATCTTCTGCATAGAAAATATAGACATTACCACCTGAGCATTGAGCAGTTTGTCATATCAGTAGAGCATCTTCAATTCGTACTGATTGGAGAATAATTAAATCTTGGAGAGAACTGGATAAAGGTGTTGCAGTTTACAAACCCTTTAACAAATGCCTGGGTTTGGATTTGCCTCCTTTCAAATGTCTCCTTGCTTCTTTCTGTTTCTTTGCTTTGATCAATTTCTTGGCAAAAAGTGAACTGACTCAAACAGAGTTAGAATTCCAATAAGATTCTTTCACTTGGGCAGTTTTGTTTCATTTTCTTGTGGCCATCTTCCTTGATGAATATCTGCAAGAACACAACTTGCAAAATTAAAGAAGTCTTAAAAATAAGATCTTCTCACTTTCGTTTTAAATGTTGTTGGCTGCTGCCCACCTAATATGTTCTTCTCACTGTTCAGATCATATTACAACTTGTAAATAGTTCAAATGTCTCCATGATCTTGCTCTTCCATATCTTCTTTTCCCACTCTGGTCTTTCCTGGATCCTTATGGAGTGCAGTTAACTAATCTTTTCAGTAACATGGAACTGAAAAAAGTGACAGCCAGTAGAGCAGGGCAAAGGCTAATGTCATGATGATGTCACATCATGAATGTTTTCAACTGCACATTACTGGGAAGATGCAGGGTGAGAGGGAGTGATGTAGGTCAGCTGTGGAATCTGTGAACAGCTGTTCCATGTGGTGAGCCTCTGAACTGCAAATGGCAGCTCCTCAGTGAAGTACCCTCAGGCCCTGGACTGACTGTCTGCCAAGGCTGGCTACTGGATCCTCCTGGACAAGAAGGCTGCCAGCAGCAGAGGCTCTGCTCTCAGTGGGGCGGTGAATCTGCTCTGGGTTTCAGTCACCTTGGATAGCTCCTTTAGAGTTCTGACTGAAATCCAGAGCGGATTCATCACTCCACTAACATTGGAGCCACCAGCCTCCACTGACTTGCAGTTAAGCTTCGGTTAGCAACAAGGTCTTCCTGCGCTCTGGTGTATTCCTCTATCCTTGGTGGGGTTTTGGGCCTGACTTCTGGTTTGCTCCTTGATCCTACCTGCTGTTCTGATGTGCTCCTCAGTCCTGACTACTGGCTTGTCCCATGGTTCCTGGCTCGCTTCAGACTTCTGCCCACAGCCCAGCCCTATCAGCAGTGCCTAGATGTATCCCCATAATATGTAGTTTGGGCCCAACGTTACCAACACTATTTCCTGATTGTGTACCTTTTCCTTCTGCAACTGTGCACTGGAATGGCCTTTTGCATGTCATACATGTCCCAGGGCATGGTCTGAAGGCACATGAGGCAGCCATCTTGCTGAAGCTAAGCAGGTTTGGGTCTGGTCAGTGCATAGAGGGGAAGGGAGACTAATTGGAGACCATACATAGCCACCTTGAGTTCCACGATGGAAGAAAGGTGGGATATAAATGTAAATAAATAAATACAGCTTTCCTTCTTTATTACAGTATTTTAAAAAATCTTCTGAAGATGCATCTTTTCACTCTGGCCTTTCCTGACTGACCTTCCTCTCACGTTTAAAAAAAACCTTGCTTCCCTTGGAGGCCTTCATAATGTGTTTTGTCTTATACCTGTATTCTCCCACGCACGTTCAGCAAAACAACCCCTTGCTATCTTGGGAGCATTTGGGCTGGAAAACAGCATGGGGAGGGTTAAACACTTTCTCCCTTGCAGTTCTACTCCAATCATGTTGTCTATCTCCTGCAGTTTCATTTCATTAAAAAAGAAAATGCTGAGAGATCTAATATCACATAGAATGTATAATTTGGCCCCTAGATTGTATTTCTGCAGTCAGAGCCTAAGTTTTCGTAATTCTTTGTACAGCACTTTAGTTGCATGCTCGCTCTCTCTCTGCATTCCATTTATAACACAATTTACAATTAAAATTTAAAATACCATTTAACCTGAAATATGCTTAACCTTAATTCTTGGGTTAAACAGGGCTAGTTCATCTTTCTTTTACCGATACTCATATAAATGCTACTATTATTAACAACATAGGCCATTCAAACCCAGCATGTTTGATGGATATGAATTTTCTTTTGTGCCTTAAAAAGCACTGAACATGGTAAAGATTATAATTCCAGCAGTAATTTATATGGTGCTCTAGCTAGAGCATTGTGATTCTGATATATTTCATAGCTTCATCTACTATAAACATAACTGCTACAAATTCCACAATAATTTAGTTTGAAAGCAGCAAGACGTTTTGAGGAAAATTTTAATTAGATTTTGTGTGTGTGCGCGGTGTGTGTGTGTGTTTGCCTCTTTAAGTCAAAAGGTTAGAAAGAACAAGAAATCAATTATTTAAACAACTTCTTTGGGTAAGTTGTTTATTTATACCCACCAGATGTATTAAAAGAACATTCTGTTGTGCAAGAGGATATGCTCTCTCTGCCAAGAATTCTGGATTATCTTAAAATTAATCTAGAACAAATATTCAAAGCCAAGTGCCTGGAACAGCATGACTGAAGTCTCAGATGACACTACCCAGGGTGTGTGTATTTCATATGGCTTCAGGTTCACCATAGTCCTGGGCAGATGCTACTATGTATCCATAGCATGCATATTCACATACAAATGCTGGTAAGAATGAGTGTATATGCACTCATACCCAAAGTGTTCACATACATCCAGGGGTGGTGATCACCTATTCATTTGTATGCACATTCATTGGATACTTGGTTCGCACAACCACACATGAACCAAGTATCCAAAGAATGTGCATACAAGTGAATATGTGATCACCACCCTGAATTTATTCATGTTTTCTCACTGCAAATCTATTCACTAGTATAAGCCCTGACAGCGGTGGTGCATCCTGAAAATGTTTTCATATTTTTTTAAAAACACAAATTTGTAGTCCTCACAGCTTTACTGCTGCATACTCAAAGTCCCCCTCTTTCCCTCTTGGCTGCCAGTTCCGGTTGTCAGTCCTTAAAACAAAGAGGCTAAAAGTAAAAACCCAAACCAAATGTGATGTGGCATGGAAGGATAATAGAATCCTTTATTTCCTAGAGTTACAAGATTACACCTTTATGCAGTCCAGTGCTACAGTGCTGCAGCTACCAAACAAATGGGAAGATACTATTTGTGGCGTATTCACACACCGTTTCAGGATATACACTAATGGGCCAAACTACATGTGACAGTGGTTGGTCCATGATCAGCACTAGTGCTTTTTATTGGTATTTAAGTGCACTGATAACTGTTGGGGCACATTACACATTTCATACACCACTTTTCTAGCATTATTTCCTGGTTCTTATTCTGTATTATCCAAAATACCACAGCAGATGTCATTGTGTATGCTACAAGGTATACATGTGCAAGAGGGATATAGCATCACCATGATGGGATCGTACCAATATGGCACAAGTTATAGATATGGACCAGTTGTTTAAAGGGCAAATGTAGCTGAGGTGCCCACAAGTCAGATTGGGGCCACAGCACAGGGGGAGGAGGAGTTAACCTTTTCTCCTTGTACTGTTTCCTTCTGGAGCTGCTATTTACTCTGCAGAACAAACCATACAGGTACCTGTGTAGTACCTATACATTTTCTGTTGTGGGGCAAATAACAATTCATGGGAGTGGGGTGAGATACAATTCAAATTGGAAAAATGCCCCAAGGGGAAAGAGTTAAATGCCCCGAGGGGAAAGAGTCAGGGCCATCATGCCTTTCCCTCAGCATGGCGGCCCCAAGCTGAATTGGGCCCACCCACATCTGCATTTGTGCTTTTAATGGATCGCCTGCCATCTCATCTAGTTGTGCCCTATAAAACAATATTATCATGTGCTACGTGTTCAAGGACAAATAAACTTGCACTAAATAATAGCTGTCGTTGCTCACAGGGCTTTCCTCCAGTGAAAATAGCATGTGTAGTTGATAGGAGGATTTGCTCCAAGGACAGCTGCCATGTTTTCTTTAGGCAGCAATGACTTCATCCTGTGACTGTAAGATTCTGGAAATAGGAAATCTTTTCAGCATGAACATGATCTCAAAAGGAGCATAAGTATGGCTATAGTTTCAGCATTTCTCAGGTAGCATAGTTACAGGAGTGGTGTCTTTTAGGACTTTGGGGGCTGGTTAGGGTGTTATTTGAGGGGTCTGGAAAAGAAGGGCCCTGGGCTAAGTCCACTTTGGGTGGAATCATGGGGTGTTAAGGGAGTGGCAGCTGCACTAATGGGGCTCAGCCCTTACATAGGAGATATGGAGGGGAAGACATATTGGAGTCATGTTTCATAATATCCTCAAGAAAAGAAACACATGCCAAGAGTGTTACAGCTTAGACTGATGCCAGACTGAGACCTGGCACTAAACTCTGGGCTATGTATAGGTTTAGATTTAAAATAGCACCATGAGAACTCTATCCTTGTCTTAAGTACAGAGTATAAGAAAGCCTCAACTGATGAGGCCTGTTGAGGCAAAGAAGTTATTTAAAACAGCCAATAGCATGAGTGAAGTTAATTTTTTGTGATGCAGGACTTTAATCACACACATTTCTTTCCACTAGCTGGAGGAAGGTTCCTCCTGTGCAAGCACTGGGTCATTACTGACCCCTAGAGTGCTTGCGCTGGCATTTTCATGGCAGACTGTAGTGGGGTGGTTTGCCATTGCCTTCCCCAGTCATGACTACCTTTCCCCCAGCAAGCTGGGTACTCATTTTACCGACCTTGGAAGGATGGAAGTAAGAGTCAATTAGGTAACTGTCCCTATCTGTGCAAAAACCAAGGGTTAAACTATGGAATTGAGCAGTTTTAAAAAATCAAACTACCATTTTAGTTTGACCTCAGCATGGAGTCTATCAGAATATTTATGTAAACAGGTTTGCCAAGTGGCAAAAAATTCCAATGATAGCCCATAGTCTTAGCTAGTTCAGGAAGATTTTTTTTTAAATAGTTTTGAAAAATGTCCAAACAGATTGAGATCGACAACAGAAATCTTGGTCTGTGTTCTCTTGCCATTAGAGGCATGGTGAGCAGGCATGAGATAAGGGTCATTTCTGAGGTAGCTTCTAGATTATGCAACACCCTCCCTGTATGGATCAGCTAGGGTCCTCCTTTGCTTACATTCAGGTGGGCAGTTAAGATCTACCTGTTCGAGTAGGTTTTCAATCTATGATGCTGTATTTTTAAATATTTTATATGTTATTGATGCAGTTAATAGCCCCTTTTCTATGTAGCATACTCATAGTAGCTGTTCTATTGTTATGTTTTCATGTTATTTATTTTATTATTTATTTATAACATTTATATCCCCTTTTTTTTCCTTCTTAAGGAACCCAAGGCGGCATACAGAATACTCCTCCTCTCCATTTTATCCTCACAACAACAACCCTGTCAGGCAGGTTGGGCAGAGAGTCTGTGACTGGCCCAAAGTCATCCAGTGAGCTTCCATGGCCGAGTGGGGACTAGAACCCAGATTTCCCGACTCCCAGTCCAGCACTCTAGCCACTACACCACACTGGCTCTCATGTTATGTCTTTTATTTACATTAAATATTTATTTTTATGATTGTTTCTTTTAATTAGGATATTAGCTGTTATGAGTATGCTATATAGAAAGGGGGCTATAAATAAATTGAAATAATTAAATCCAACCAAACACTCAATTTATACAAAACAACTTGCCAGACTGATTATTATCTTTGTGGTTTGTTTTCTGTTAGCCACCATTTTGATTAAGAACATAAGAAGATCCATGCTGGATCAGACCAAGGCTCCATCTAGTCCAGCATTCTGTTTGCACAGTGGCCAACCAGCTCCCTATGGGAAATCCACAAGCAGGACATGAGTGCAACAGTACCCTCCCGCCCACGTTCCCCACCAACTGGTGTACATAGGCTCACTGTCTCTGATACTGGAGGTAGCATATAGCCATCAGTAGCCTTCTCCTCCATGAATTTGTCTAGTCCCCTTTTAAAGCCATCCAAATTGGTGGCCCTCACTACATCTTGTGGTAGTGAATTTCATAACTATGCACTGTCTGAAGAAGTATTTCTTTTTATCTGTCCTGAATCTCCCACCAATCAGCTTCATGGGATGACCCCAGGTTCTAGTATTATGAGAGACGGAGAAAAAGGTCTCCCTATCCACTTTCTCCACACCATGCATAATTTTGTACACCTCTACCATTCTCCCCTTACTTGCCTTTTTTCTAAGCTAAACAATCCCAGCTTCTTGTAACCTACCCTCATAGAGGAAATGCTCCAGTCCCTTGATCATTTTAGTTACCCTTTTCTGCACTTTTTCCAACTCTACAATATCTTTTTTTAGGTGCAGTGACCAGAACTGTACACAATAGTCTAAGTGTGGTTGCACCATAGTTTTGTATAAGGGCAGCATGATATTGGCAGTTTTATTCTCAATTCCATTCCTAATTATGCTTAACACGGAGTTTGCCTTCTTTACAGTGGCTGCACACTGGGTTGACATCTTCATTGAGCTGTCCACCACAATCTCAATATCTCTTTCCTTGTCAGTCACTGCTAGCTCAATTCCCATCCGCTTATACTTGAAGTTGGGATTTTTTTGCCCCAGCATGGATCACTTTACACTTGCTTACATTGACCGGCATTTGCCATTTGGATGCCCATTCCCCCAATTTGGAGAGATCACTCTGGAGCTCCTTGAAATCCCTTTTTTGTTTTAACCACCCTAAATAATGTGGTGCCATTTGGTTAACATAAGAGAGATTGAAATGGGAGGAGGGTCTCCGGAGACTAGTAAAAGGCCAATATTTGCTTCTACTCTATTCAGTTTGTAAAACCTAATCTTAATCAAGATGCTGCTGACCTTTTGAAACCTTAAGGTTGTATGTAATCCTATACATAATCCTATGGGAGTTGCTGGCCTTTTTCCAGTCTAAACATGCATAGGATTGCATCCAAAGTTGCTTATCTTAACTTGCAGAGGGCCCAAAACTTTGCAAGCAGCTCATTTCATGCAAAGCTTATCTTTCTTCACTTAAAATTAGTACTAAGAACTTCAGTGAAGAATAAAAAGGAATACGTAGCACCTTGAGATGAAAGTTACTGGAAGGAAATTAAATTATGGAGAAGGAGATAATATTTAAAAGGGTTGGAATTTTAAATACACTCTAAAAGTGGTATTATGCCTCCTAAAAATAGTGTAGGCAGATTTATCCACATATAGAAGCTTTTAATACTCTGAAGAACTAGAGTACTTGTAACCCAGGTTATACTGAAATGAACGAGGATTACAAAGGCTACTTGCTTGTCTTCATGAGCCCAATACAATGGCAACCATCAGATACGCATACATTAATATAGTTGGTCAGATTTCAAGACATGTTTACCATGCTGAATAGAAAAAAAATGGGAAAACTCTATATCCTATAATAACTCCTTAATTATACATAAAATGTTCAAGACACTTGAAAAGGGACGCTTGAATCAATTTGCAGTCTATTCATTGTGAATCAGAACTGTTCTACTGGATGAACATGTTTTTTTCTTTAAGCTCAATTTCCACATACAAAAACAACTTAAAATGCATTCTGCAATATGTTTACAAAAAACTAAATTGCTACACTTTGTTTCCCCAGTAACAAATTTGTTCAAATCAAAAACAGGAGGCATGTTTTTGTGGCAAAGGATAAGTGGAGTAGTCAACTTCATATGCCACTTTCATAATCTCTTTCTGTGTGTTTATTTACATAGACATCAATAGAAAACCTTAAGTCATTACAACAGCATGATTCTTCACACTTGGCCTCCCCAAGTACCACAACCACCCAAACAAAGACTTTTGAGCCTGTCCAGATGGTTTAAAAATCACCAGGGCTCATTGGCAAAGATTTTCACCCCAGCATGCACTGTAAATCAAGATCTTGATCGTTCCTTTATGGTTATTCGTCTTCGTTCTTCCCTAGGTCCCCCCACCCCCAATTTCCCACTTTCATGCCTTACAGTAAAAAGTAACAAATTGTTCTGTAGTGTTACAGCCCAAGGGATCCCTAGCAATGCAGAAGGGCACTGGTATACCACTCCTGCATGTTATTTGCCTAAATATTCACAATATTCTACACAGCCTATTTTCATTAGTTTTGAAAACTTTGCAGGCATTTACTAGCACCAAGTCTGTATGCTGTCACTGAAGCCAAGTGGATACAATAAGCATGAAATAACTGCCGTCTGGGGCAGCCAGCCCATGGGAAAGTGCCACTAAAAAAAACCACCCTTATTCATATTAACTAGTTATAGCAGAGGGAAGAGAAAAGGGACAACATTTTGCCAATGTTAATGTTATTTGCATTCTATAAACTATAGTAAAATTTCAGTCAGAGTACTGGGTCCTCTTGGCCTTCCACAAATAAACAATTACCTATCAGAACCATTTGTCCGAAATCAAATAGTTTCTGAGTAACATACACACTTGTAAAAAGTGATTTCTCCCCACAGAGTCAAAAGGAAGTCCTACATCATTACCTACCCTACTCAGATATCTGTCTCCACAGAGACAAATGGAAAGACTTTAACCTTTATTTGATGAAACTGTAATCCTTGAGGCTAACAAAGGGAAGTTTTGTGTATTAAGCTTCCTCTGCATAACCAATCTTGAATTTACAATTTTTTGTACTCTCCCGAAGTGTAATATAACAGGCTTAGTGATGGTCAGTGCAATCCTATAGCTATCTACTAGAGGCAAGTCCCACTGAGTGTGATGGAGCTTACTCCCAGATAAGTGGGGCTAGGATTGCAGCCTTAGGGCACAATCCTATGGATGTTTAGAAAGAAAAAAGTTCTACAACTCCCAGCATTCCGCAGCCAGCATGCTGGGGAAGGCAAAACCAACATAATCTTGTGGCACCTTTAAAGACTAACAAATTGATTATGGCGTATGTTTTCGTGGAATACAGCTCACTTCATCAGATGCAACTGATGCATCTTATGCCATAATCAATTTGTTAGGCTTTAAGGTGCCACAGGACTCCTTGTTGTTTTGCTGCAACAGACTGAGGGCATCTTTACATGAGAATCATGCGCTCATGATTGGTCACTCATGGAAGTTTGCGGGTCCTTTACACGATGTTGCCAAACTCCAGGGCCTCTCCCATGCTTTATGATCTTTATCATTTTTTTTTAAGTTTGAGGAAAGTCTGCCCATCCTCAGGCCAATCTGGGTGGCATGAAAATATGTCCCCCTGAAAAGTGACGAGCAGACCCCTGGGAAAAAACGTGACAAGATATGGAAGGTGGGATGTATGGCTTGTCATCCAGAAATGGAGGCCAGAAGGCACGGAGTGATGCTTTTTTTTGCCTTGCTTCAAGTCTTGCCTGGAAATCCTGTGACAGGGATGAAATCTTGGCCCTCACACAGTTGCCCGCTTCCATTTTGTATTGTGCTGGCCAGGCCCCTCCACCCATTGTGAGACTAGGCCATAAAGCACAGCACTACCTCTCCAGGCTGCTGCAATCCACCCTGCTTCCTGACAGCAATCACCATGGTTCAAAGGCTCCATTTCTTCTTGCTTCCAGCCAGTTGAGCCTGTCAGAGAAGCCCCTCACGGCGCCAGTCCATTTTGGGTGTTGCCCCCACCCCAAGAGCGCCAGTGTCAGATGCGCAGGCTGGTTGCTGAATGTGTGACACCCCCTCTGGCTTTCCACATCTGTCTCTCAGGCTGAAAGACAGAAACCTTTTAACATGCATAAATAATTGTTTTGGATTCATGATATTGCTCCTCCACTCTTTTTCTTTTGCATGTGACTATAGAAGAATCATAGCTGAGTGAGGTTATACATACAGGCAGTGCCACTGTTGCATTGTTATTACCTTCTCTCTTCACAACAGCCGTTTAGAATAACTGCCCTTTGAGACAGAGGAGGAGGAAAAGAAGCAAGCAAGGTGAGGTATCACTACAGCCATCTCTGCCTGCTGCTGCTCCCTTTAAGCCAGGGTGGTTTGTTTTGATTGTGCGAACTGGCCCCAATGGTATACCCTTGGATATTCCAGTTTTGGAGTTAGAAAAAAAATGTGAGAAATATTATGCACATGTCTGTCTCTGAGAGAAAATCCATCAGCTCTGGAATCCATTTCTGAGATTTGCTCTGCACAGGTCTTCACTGAATTATACTTGCTGAGTAAGTTTCACGTTATTTCTATATGTGCCTTCTCATATTTTGCAACAGGTGCACTGGGAACTTTATAAACTACTGTGAGAAATAGTCCTCAGTCCCTGACCTTTTAAACTGTACATCCTCTTATTTGATTTGCCCAGTTAAAACTGAATATTATAGTGACAGAGTAACTAAGCTTGAAATTGAAAGTATGAGGGAATGGCACAGACTTCAGTTAGCACTTAGCTTCATACTGCCAAAATAATATCACATTAATTTCATAGTATGCTGTCAATGATGAGGCTCAGATCCAGAATTTCATGTGCTGGATGGAATGGGAAATAACTGAAATGAAGAGTCTAGGATTTTACCCCCATCAGTATTCAGTATTTATATTATATTCTACCAGCACTTATAACAAACTCCACCTTCGGGGACTCAGCTACATTACTCATGAATCTTTAGCTTTGCTCTTCTCCAGCATGAGGCAGGAATTCAAAAGGGTGGAGTCCCCTTCCCTCTGGAAATATCTGATAAAATTTTACCCCTTCCCCCTCCCTTTTTCCCTTTTTCCCTTTGCCATATGGCCCCAGACAGGATAAGGGTGTGGGCTTCTGCAGTCACGAACGATGCAATGAAAAGGACAAAGAAGAATGTGGGAAGGAGAGAGGATGACAGCTTAAATCATTACATCATCCTGGTAAGCAACAAGCATGCTCACCTAATCAACACTCAACCCTGCTCAGATACAACTGATTAAGAGTTTTTTTACTTTGGCTGGTAGATGGCTATGGAAACAGTTTATCTTTCAGCCAATGGACTGCATATAATGTGAAAATCTGACTTTTGTAATCTGTGCAGACTTTGAAACCTGACTCTGAAAAAATGTAGTTGATTGAGTAATATTATGATATCATTGTCTTTAATTTGATTTCACTTAATAAATGTGGATGTTTATTAACTATTGGAATTAAATCTATCATGATTAATGACATTATGCATTTTCTGTTCTAGACTGAATTTAAATTCAACTGATTGTATACATCATCTCAACTGCACACATTTCAAATACAATTAATTTTTAAATGTCAAAATTAGATTGGGCATTCAAAATGCATGATTTGTCAGGAATTTCAGGTTCAGACTATTAAAATATTCCGCTAATCATACTGAAGCTTTTTTGAAGTACTAATGTTAATTCCCTATAAGGCATAATTTATGAAGCATTCGACCACATCAAAAATATATCACAGCCTGAAAAGCTGTAGTTGGCTTGCATATTAATATAAGTTTCTAAAGAATCTAATTAACAGTATTGGCTATGCTTACACCATTATTATTCAAAAAAGGTTTCCCACAAATATGAAAATGTGTGATCGCAGCAACTGAAAACTCTGGACTGAAATCCTGAAAGCTGGGTCCATTTCAAAGTGGCAATCTTATATAGAAACCATTTCTCTTCAGAATAAGCATGTGTGTGAGATTATCATATATGATAACCTACACACAATTTGTATACCTTTTCCTCCACTGAAATTGTTTCCATGTAGGAAATGTTGTGTGTTTCTATGTAGGAAATTTCTCCAGTGGGACTGCTTCACACATTATGCAATAACAAACATGTATTAGTTACTGAGCATAATGAATCAGGGGGCTATAGGCAAACAATATAAAAACAGTTGAACAGCTTGGCTGCTGTTGGAAGCTTCCCCTTTTCAGCATGTAATGCCTTTGCTGAGGGAACTGCATTGTTTGCCCATTTGCTATGTGGTCAGGTTTAAGGTTTTGTTATTGATGTATAAAGCCTTAAATAATTTGGGACTAGGATATTTGAGAGGATGTCTTTTCCCTTAACAACATGAACTTGAGCACGCTCCGGGAGAGAACGCAGGACAGGAAGGCCTGGCGTGCTATGGTCCATGGGGTCACGAAGAGTCGGACACGACTGAACGACTGAACAGCTTCTCCCTTATCAACCTGCATGGTCACTGAGGTCATCGGACGAGGTGCCCCTGGTTCTGCATGGACCTGAGGTCCGTTTAGAATCCACTCGGAGTACAGCTTTGAATGTACTGGTTCCATCTCTGTGGAATTCCCTTCCAGCTTACGCTGGGGAAACACCAGTGTTGCTTTGCTTTCAGTGTCTGTTAATGACATTTTTATTTAAACAAGCTTTTCCTGAGTGACCAGCCACAGGGTTTGTTTGTATAACTTGATTTTAAATATTTTTATTCTATTATTTATTCTAATATTTTATTCTATTATAATATATGTATGTTCTCTCTCCCCCCCACCCCCCTTTACTGTTTACTGCTCAGGAATCTTTGTTAGATATAGAGTGTTTTATACATTTTGTAAATAAATAAAATAAATGCATTCCTCTTTGGAATTTGGAAAGAGGCCGGCTGTTGTGCCATGTTGACAGTTGTCCAACAAAATTACAGTTTTAGCCACCTGAAAATGAGATCTTGTTTCATATCTAAAGTTGCCTCCAACAGAGTTTCCTCCAACAGCTCAGTTCTACTTGGCAATATGCCTGACTATGCATTCTGTATTATCACCAGGAGAAAACACTTCCTCAAATACCAAGTTCTACCTCAATTTTTTCATCTCTGCAAGAATATGTCTGTAAGTCATTCCAGTTCTTGATGTGTTAAGAGACATGACTACTTCAGAGAAATGCATGGATGCCTCTTCTGATCGATCCTCAGCAATATTCAGGGGTGACCTATCCGTATAGGCAAATTAGGTGGGCACTAGGGCCCCAAGTAAAGTGGGGCTCCAAATTCGAGAGGAAAAAATACAAATAAAAAACCCATGAAAATAAAATAACAGAGATGTCATTATTTCAGTTCCCATGCACATACAGAGGGAATATGAGGCTGTGGAGGTGAGCAAGGGACTGAGTGGAGATGGTGGAGCTAAGTCAGGCCACCTGCCCACCTGCCTGGGACCCAGTCCTCCCTCTGGCGATGCGGGATATCCTCCTGCTCTGCTGTTGCTCCTAGTTGGAGGCAGGGAGTGAGAGGCCCTCCTGAGAGCAGTTGCCTCCTTTGCCCTTGGAGGGCTGAGCCTAGGGGCTGGTGGTGCCTTGCTGAGCCAAAGGTGCATCTGGGACCCTTTTTCCAGGGATCCTCCTTCCAGGGCTGTGCTTGTCTCCTCCTGTGCTGATACAGTGCTTAGTAATTTTTAAAAAACATTTGGGGCGTGTTTTATGATAAATTATAATATTTCTGCTTCCGAAGATGCAGGCAGGCAGGGTGTGTGTGTTGCCTGTTCATTAAACAGAAAATAAGAGCAAAATGTTGTCCAGTTTACCAAAAATCTCAGCATTGCTCTGCCCTTGAGGTTTGGGAGTGGGGCATGATTGCATGGTTCGCCCAGGGCACCAGTTGCTGGCAACTAGTCTAGGGCCACCCCTGGCTTTATTAGTATCTTTCTCAGAAATAGTACTAGTGTTCTGATCTTTCCCAGGTGATGAAGGTTTTAGGGCTTTAGTTGGAGGAAATTTGGCATGTTTGAGGTTTACTTACCAAAAAACCAAACCAAAACAGCCAACCCTTCCGTCATGGAAATGCAGCAGCCTTATTGATGAGGATGTATAGGCAGCTATGCAAAGGAATTGTCTGCTTGCATTCCACCACTGCTTTAGCTATGACATAGTGCTTCTCATGCTCACATATCTATGCAATATGCCAAAGAAGGTAAAGTATTATTAACATATTGGAGAAGAAGCCAATCACGCAGGTGTAAAACAACCTTGAAAATGGTTGCCAGGTGTGAACAGGAACCAAAAATAGAATCCTATGTGCAACCTCTAAATGGTAAGAAATGCACTTGTTAGAAGGCATATCTTATCTTGGCCCAGCCCAGCTCTAAGTTACACATAGGGTTTGCATGTCACAGTGATTTAGGGTTTTTAAAACCCTGAGTTGTGAGAGAGCAAGTGTACTGTTTGATAACTCTTGCTGCAAGCTGGAGTGGCTAAACAACCCAGGGATGCTCTATCTCTGGGTTGTTTATCATGATGTTGTTTGTTGTGATGGTTTCTTGTTGGGTTATTTCTCTGACTCGTCAGGGGAGAGACAAGCCAGAGTTCCTGAGTCGCACATCATGGCGGAGTGTCCATGGGTTGTTTAGCTGCTCTAGCTTGTAGCGGGAGTGGTTGGATGGTGTCCACTAGCATGCTGCCTCATTCACACCAACCCAGGGTTTTAAAAAATGCTGGGTTGTTGTGATGTGTGAGCCAGGCCAATGAGCAGCCCTGGATGGACATTCTCATCCACATTAGAGGATGTATCCAGCATTGCAGCAGAACATGAATGAGAATCACAATGCAGATGCAAATGTGCATCCAGTTGCCAGTCCTCTTCCCCATTGGCTGTGCACTTGTAAACCTGCTTTCAAGTTTTTCTCCCTCACTGAATCCGAGCAATTGTGTGGACTGAAGCCTGTATTCTGATGTAGGTTTTAAATGACTGAAGAAATAAGTTGCTCTTCCAGTGCAACTTATACATTTCCAAAGCTTCTAATAAAGTTAAATACAGCACTTGTAGATATTGCACAGCAGTAGCAATTCCACAAATGATGGAGAAATGGGAAAAACGCTATATAGTTACATTGATTATTTGAATGTTAGAAAGTCAGCTATGGTACCATTTTCACAGAAGTGCATTTGAACCTTTATATTAACTTTATATACTACATGTGGATGTACTACATGAGAATGTTCTTAATGCAAGACAGAATACAAATGAAAAATGAAATGTACACTGTCGGCAATGTTGGTTTTTCATTCACATTATTATAAACCAATATATGCACAAATCAATTTAAATCTCTCATATGATAGATTGCTTTGAATCAGCCTTCCCCAACCTGGGTCCCTCTAAATGTTTTGAATTACAATTTCCATAATCCCTGACCATTGGCCATGATGGCTGGGGCTGACAGAAATTGTAGTCTGCAACATCTGGACTACACAGGTTAAGGAAAGATACCTTAGTTCATATACCTGGTCAACGTTGCATCTTTTTAAATATTTCCTGAAGAGCTAACAGAAAAGCACATAATATCTTTGGAGCTAAATGCTCTTGTCTTTACACTAAAACAAATGAGCAGTTTTAGATCTATAAATATGTGTAGTTTTGACAAGCTAGTGTTTGTTGAACATTGTCAGTTCTTGTGTGCCAATATTTCATATTGTGTGAAATATTTCCTATTTTTTTCACAACCACAAACATGTTAGTTCGGTGTTTGCAAGTCAGTGCATAAAGATGGATGGCTCAAGATGACACTTTTTGCATTATGTTAGCATGTTTCCAAATTTCAATGCAGGCACACACTTTGTTTCCCCCCCCCCTTTCAAATCACAAATTACTTTGATTTGTACATCTGAATACATACAACTGCACAAGGGGCCAATTACCTACATGCCCAGAAAAAGACTATGTAAGCTTGAAATACCCTTTTAAAGTCTGCTTTGCACCTTTTTCCTGGAAGAATTGATTAATACTTGATGTGATAGATGAATTTTGCCACCTATACATGTAAATTGCGCAGATGCACATCTCTCTTTCTCATTTGATGTACATACGTGGCAAGCACAACTGCCATGTGAATTGTGACTTGGCCCTAAGATCAGAAGTAATAGGTAAAAATGAAATACTGCAAAATAAATAAATAGGCCAGGCCAGCTTCAGAGAAGTGTAAACAAGATCCTTTGGAAGTACTATAAAGAGCAATAAACCCCCAAAGACAAGAACACAGCAAATCATCCAAGAGGACCTACCGTTTCATAGTTTAGTGGCTGAAGAGAAATTAAGGTAGTCTGGCTGCTTTACAAAGGTTTGGATATTGCTCTCACACAGTATACAGTATGTTCAACAGTAGAAATACTAACTGTACCTATTTATCATTATAAATTTAAAAAATAGTTCCTAGAAAAATAATGCATAACCAGTGGTTTTGATAAATTATTTTTTTAAATAAAGAGAAAATTGATTTGATAATTGGGGGGGGGGGAATGACTAGTCCTTAAAAGTAACAACACCAATAACCAAAGCAGTCAACTGTGTCTGCCACTATAAGCTAACAGTTCCAAACTGTAGGTTGTACTTGCCCACTTGAGTTGCAAGGTTGCCATTTATAGAACCCTATTAAATTATGTTTTCTTTCAATTACACAGTCTGGGATTTTATGTGTGTTAAAAAGAATACATGCTGGCTTCAGGGATGTTGCTAATAATCCTTGTGAATCTCTGGTATGCCTCACTGCAAAGCAATGAATAAAATATGTGCATCCCCCACACTTATATACACCACTCCTGCAAAAGCTAGAACACAGCTATAGAAACCTGAATTATATACAGCTATAGAAACCTGAATTATATACAACTAATTTGGGATTTTTGGTTGCGTGCATGATTGCTTTACATGCTCTAATTCCACTTTCTGCTTTGATCGTAATGCTGTTCTGAGTTTTGAACTCTCTAATGAACGTATTGCAAAACATGAACTTCCCTCAGTATTCCAAACAATATAGCAAAGGCAGCATCAGAGTCATGATTTCTCTCTTTTCTGTGCATAATACAGCCAGTAGCTGTAAAGCCCCCCCGCCCCCCATATTGAATACTCACCCAGCAGGCTCAAAACACAGAATGCTGTCCAGAAAAGCTCCCTCTCCTTCATAGCTTGAAAACTCCACAGTAACATCATTCCCAATGATGAGCTGTAAAACAGTGCCTATGAGTAAAACTGAATGTTTCTCCAAGTTTCTCTCAGATTTTAGTTTTTCTGCAGTGCTGTTGAGGCTTCAGTGTTGCTTCCTTTAAGCTCAAGCTTTTTAAAGTCAGTACATTGTGGGATAGGGTTCCCTTCTAAAAGATGTGCTTGTGGCTCAAGATTGTGAGGTGGAGTTTTCTGAAGTCTGATCTCATAGCTTTATATAGTTCCGAACAGTCTCTCAACATCACATTGTTAAACTTCCCCCTTACACTATCACATCAGCTTAACTCTTTCCTGGAAACTGCTTTCTCTCACTGTAGACAGGATACCCCTATAATTTAAAACTATGTAAAAATGTGCAAGTAAACTCCTCTAAGAAAATCTAACGTGAAAACTGTATTTGCATGTTTCTTGTATACAATAGCAGCACGGCTCATGCCAAAAATTTAAAAGCTGTAAACACACTGCAAACAACTGGAACGGACTCTGAGAAAACCTTTCTATAATTTACTATCAAGAATTTAATCCTGGCTCTTAGTACTACAGAATCAGCAATGAGAGAGTGAAGAAAAAACAATGAATGACTGTACGTGAATTAACAGCAAGTTAATTCAGTAAGGAATGTTGTCTATAGCTGGAAGCATTCTGAAATTTAAGGGCAGCATTTGAAAGGAGTAACCTGCAAGCAAAACATTATTTCTAAAGCCGGTGGGGTGAGCCCTGTTTATTTGGGGTTCAGGGCAGGTGGCAATTTATCATAAAACAGAATATTCACTGTCTCTGGAGTCTTTATAATCTTAACTAAATAAGGTAAAGGATACTCAAAACATTTTGTTAGCCCTACTTTTCAATTCCTTTACACATACCACCATTCTTCATGTTAACGTGCCCGTTTAATTTTTTTTTTTGAAGTTCCATGATGTTCTTCCACACAGCAAACCCTATTTAGATGACACGTAAACCTACACTGGAAGGGGAATGAGAGCAAGATCACACATCAATCTATGAAGCTGCCTTAGCCAATAGTCCATCTAACCCAGTGTTGTTTACTATGACTGGTAGCAGCTATCCAAAATCTCAGGCAAAGGTATATTCCATCACTAGGGCCAGATCTACACTTCGTGTTGTATTGAAATGATCCCATCATGGTGATGCTATATCCCTCTTGCACACTGATATCTTGTAGAAAACACAATGACATCTGTTGTGATATTTTGGATAATCTGGAATAAAAAGCAGAAAATAACTCTAGAAAAGTGGTATATGGAAAGTGTAATGTGCCCTAGCAGTTATCAATGCACTTCAATACTAATAAAAAGCACTAGTGTAGATCTAGCCTTGCTACCTGATTCTTTTAACTGGAAATGCCAGATTGAACCAGGGACTTTCTGCATGCAGAGTATGTGCTCTACCACTGAGCTCTAACCCCACCCTTGACTTACACACATTCAGCAGAACTTCTGAACAGAGCCTATGCATACAACTTGTACTTATACAGGCTTTATATAGGCTCTGTACACACAACTGGGAACCCTGCAGAAAGCAGGATAATTAATTGTACAGAGGGAACCTACATGTGTAAAATTTGTATGCAGAGGTTCAGCTGAATGAACAGAAATCAGACATGAGGCCAAAGGAACGCGTATGGTAGTTGTCGCTTTTCCCTTCTAATCAGGGACGGCCCTACCATGATGCAGTCACTTCAGGCAGCAGGTCCTCGGGGACAAGGAGTGGCAGCAAGCTGTTAGAGAGTAGACTTATATGTGTCTATATGTAGACCCCACAGCCTGCTCTGAAACCCCTAAGATACCTGCTTCCCTTGGGTGCAACAGAAGCAGCCAGTGGTGAAGTACAATTCAACTGCCAGTCTAGTTGCCTTCTGTATATGGAATTGCATGGTGGTGGGGGGCATCTTGTCCTTTACCTCAGGCAGCAAAATTTAAATTGGTAAACTTTCTCCCTCTCTTTGTGCATGTGTACAGGGAGAGATAAAAACCCTCCCCTATGGCCATGGGCCCAGTACAATTCATCCCCCCCCCCCGCTGATTTTAAATGTAAACAAATGATGTTGGGAAATCTGACCATAGATCTCTCACATTATGTCTAGTTTGGCTTTAGAGATAGTTCCAGATCTGTAAAAGGGTACAGTTTTATTCCAAAACTAGATGGCCAGCCCTACTGTGAGAAGTGCACTGAGGAGGCTGTTTCAGGCTGATTTGGGATGTCATGAAAAGGAAGCAGAGAGTTGTTTAATTTATTATTGTTGTATTCTTACTGCCAGGGAGGGTGAGAGGTACTTGTGGGGGTTTTTGCCTCAGGTGGACAAAGTAACTTGGTTGACCTTTGGTACTCTGCACTTTAATGTGGGAAAGGTTTCCTGTGCGGCACTGCCAAAGTTGACAAAATGTCTTGGGGCAGCCTTGCAAACCCAGCATGTGCCCAGCCATCCTCTTATATCAATAACACATTTACTGTATTCTTATTATTCTTAATTATTATCTTGTGAACCATGCTGGTAATATATACTGAAGGCATGTATATATAAAATAGTAAAATACCTATAATTTCCTGGCTCCTGAGGGCTATCACCAAAGACCCACTTGCTAGGAGTTAACTGGGGTGGAGTCAAAGGATCTCTCTTTATTTTCTGTAGTCTCCCTAGACGTTATGTGTATCTGCAGCTCAAAATGGCAATCATTTATCCAGCTTTCCTGTCCCCTCTGAAATGTCCAGTAGAACATTCCTGTATGGTGTACCCTGATGACCATAATAACAGGAGGAAATAAAGTGTTCTGAGAGTGGCTGAATTTCTGGGAATGTCAGCAGAGAACTGCAGTCTAAGGCAGTAGCCATTCCACTGTAATAAAAGTTTCAGAGTGTTAAGTATAGCTTATTTGTTCCACACTTCAGCTTCCTGTGTTTTTCATTTATTTATTTATTTATTTATTATTAAATTTATTGATCGCCCATCTGGCTGGTCACCCAGCCACTTAAGGTAAACTATCCTCAGAAAACAATTGAAACCTGTACTATTGTATTAGTCAATCTATAGCAAAATTTCTATCCCAAACCCACCTTACCATCTAAGCAGTATACTAATGCTAAAAACACTGCTCTTTCTTGGTTGGTAGCTTCCACTGTGTGGGGCAACCCTTCTGTTTACATTGAGATCTTTAACAGATCCCAATAGAGTTCTCTCCCCAATCACTCCTGTCTAAAACTTCTGATCTCTTCGTTAAGATGTAGTACTTTTTTGTTTTATTTCATTTATATTGTAAGAGAAACTCAGGAATCTGTTTTGTAAAAAAACTTTTTACACATTATATCTCCACAGGAAAATTCGCAGACCCTAACTTTTCTTTTTATGTTTATAAGTTTATAAATGGAAATAGATAGGCAGGAGTCAGTGTATGTCATGGGTAGATAAATCAACAGCAAATCCACAAAACCATGTTGTGCCATGAGAGATCGTTACAGAGGGATTGCTTTCAGACAAGGCCTTTATGGAGCCATTGCCCTGTCTCATTCACGGATGTTTTAACAGAGGGAACCAGACAATGATGCCTTCTACTCATGACCTTTCCATGTTTTCTTACAGTTTCTTCCATCTTTTCACTTAATGCAGAAAATCCATTAAGAAGAAAAATACAGAACAGCTACACTATGCCTTATGATTGCTGTCGCTAAGGTACTTCCATGTACTCATTCACTTCCATTGAGAAAACAGTTCCTTGTTCACATGCCATTGAATGTAGGAGGAGGTGGCCCTTCATTAGTGAAGGACTTAAGTGCTTTTTGACTGCGGAAGCTTCTACACTTGCAATGTGTCATTAGGTTACGGCTCAGATCTTTCCAGGATTTTATTCTTTACCTTATAAGGCATAATCATCTGAAACAAAGATAAAGCAAAAACAAAAATTACTAACATGGTAGTCCTAAACAAATTACATACAAAAAGTCCTATTAATGTTATTGCCATGTAAAATGTTCAGAAATGGCAGTAAATATTTTCCTATTGCCACCTTAGCACAAACTTGGAATAATTAATCCATCCAAAGAAATGGATATTAAGGTATCAGACTTCCAGAATAACTTTGATCATTATCAGTAGTTCATATTCCTAGTCATATTTACACAACTGAGAAATTAGGATTCTACAAATTCCTGGCTTTTTATTAGGGGACCTCACAGAGAACCAAAATCTTCCATTAATAAAAATATGTTCCCCAAAAGAATTTCTCCAAAAGAACAGATTTCTCTAAAAGAACAGTGTGATAGCTTGGAATATATTTTTCTTATGCATTTTAGCAAACTGATGAAAAAAAGGGAAACATTTCCCATGGAAGTAAAACCAAGTCCTTAGCAAAATGCTTAATGTAACACCTGCAGTAGAAATGACAAAACTCTGATGCTCCAACTTACTCAGTATCTAAACAAATAATGTCACATTCACTGGACACATAAAAGATATATCTAATTCCAGAAAAAAGTATGCAAAACAAACGCATCTGATAAAGTAGGCTGTTTCCTGTGAAAGGAACCAGTCACATCCGAATCCGGTGTTCTATCTGGTTGCACTGTGATGCACATTTGGAACTCCTGCCTGAGGGTATGTGGATTAATCAGTCTGTATGTACAAAGGAATGCACATACAGATTGGCTCCCTCAGTTATAATGATTAGGAGTGCCTATATCAAGCAAAAACAGCTGGATCAGGGTGTTAGTCTCTAAGGTGTTAAAACATCCTTTGTCCAGTCATGCATTTTGAAATAGAATGCAAATAAACAAACAACAGGCGCAATCCTATGCATGTTTAGACAGAAAAAAGTCCTACAACCCCTGCGCAGCTAGGAATTGTAGGACTTTTTCTGTCTAAACATACATAGGATTGCGCCCTACAGAAATTGTAATATTAACCCCCCCCCCAATCATTTAAACTATTCTCAGGCTATGTTCAAACATAAGCCAGAGTTGCTGAAAATTCTGGCTTATCATGGCTCAATAACCCTCACTCCCCACTGGGAGTGACTAAACTATCTAGAAACTAATGAGGAAGCAATGGCTTCCCTTAACGTGCAAACCTGGACTCCTGAGGCTGATCTACATGAAGGATTTTTTTTACCAGCATTGTAATGTCTGGCTCATTGGCGTGTCACATGATGCACACCTCAAACCGTCCTCCTCACACTATTTCTCTGTCAATATTCTGTTGTTTTCTAAACTATCTGTACAACAGTTTTTCTGGTGCTTGCAGTTTCCGCACACTACAAGGACATGTGTGTTCCAACCAAGTGGGATTATAACTCTCACCAGCAGGAATCTCTTTAAAACTACCCCTGTCTTGCCTCTCCTCCTCCTTTTGTTCTCTGCTCTTTCCTCGCATTGATTTTAATGGGATTTGTTGGCAGTGCCCCTCCCCCCCACCGTTCTCACTCACTCTTGCATGGCGGAACAAAAGGAGGAGAAAAACATGGGGGTGGGTGGCAGCAGCAAGAGGTTGTCTTTGTTGGGAACTACTGTGCAAGAGAAAGGGAAAGGGGGTGAGTGGGGGTCCCTTGCCAGTTAGCACGCCAAAGGCATGAGCAGAAGAGTAGGGGCTGATGTACACGAGAGGTTTCTTCCTGTCATTGTAATGCCTGGCTCACTGGTGTAGCACATGACGCACTCCCAAATCTGTCTTTCTCATGCTATTTCAGCCTTTATATCCCAGAATTTTTGAGAGTGGTTTTATAATTATTTTTGGCCATCTCGTGGTTTACTTGCAGACTATGTGCATGTGGTTACTGTGGATTCGTTACCTGTCCTGGCTGGCAGGAGTGGCTCACAGAATTTCGGCAATAGCTGAATTTGGCAGGGCGGGATAGGCAGTGTGTGACTCTGCCAGGGAGGGAGTGGCTCTGCCCACCATTTTCTGCTATCCTCAGTGGTAGATCAGATCCACCAATTACATCTTTTTTTTGGGGGGGTCCTCATTCTTCCTGTGTACCTCCAAATCTGCGAAGAATGGGATTTGTGGGCAGGAACAGCCCACCCCAATGCCCTCTTCCTTTCTCACTTGATTTCACACAGCTTCCTAGCAAATCAGCCCCTCATCACTACTGTCACCATCGAAAGAGCAGGGAATGAAAGGAGGAGGAGAGATATGGTGTGTGTGCAGCAGCAGTGGCAAGGGGACATTTTGCTGTGCATTGCTGTGCCACGGCAGCCCCATCCCCCAATCCTTTCCCTCCTCCTCCTCTGTAATTTTGTTGCGGTTACTTTTGACTGCGCATGTATGGTGGAGTGAAGCTCTGAATTGTTATTTTTAAACCTCTGTTGCTTCGCACGATCGCAGGTGTGCATTCTGTCAGCTGAATCAAAAAGAGAGAGAAGAAACCAGAGGCAGAAGCTCATCCCTCCCACTTCTTCCATGCTCATGTGACCTTTCAATCTCCTCCTACTTCTCCCATAATTAGAACAACTATGCATTTTTGTGTGGCAGGTGATCACGTTATAAACACAGTGGATACTGTGCCATATTCATTAGCATGTGCCTCAAGGAAAACAACTGCATTTTGAAGAAATACTGCCACAGCACTGACCTGCACATGGAAGGAGATCTTGAGTAGATCCTCCCGAAAAGGAGGCTGAAGTAGCTCGAAGGCAGTTCCCCGCCCAATCCTCCTCCTTCTCCTCCTCTGTGATATTTGCGGCTACTTCTGACTGCACACGAATGGTGGAGCGGAGCTCTGAATTGTTATTTTTAAATCTCCATTGCTGTGCACCACTGAAGATGCACATTCTGTCAGCTGAGTAAAAAACAAAAAAAAAAACAAAAAAAAAATACGAGGCAGCAACTGATCCCTCCCATTTCTAAAGCAATCCAAGCTCTACAAAACAACAGGTGACACAAACTTGCATCACAAAGTAATACAGTTACTCTCATGTGACCTTTCAATCACCTCCTATTTCTCCTACAGTTATAACACTATGCAATTTTGTGTGGGATTTGATCGTGTTATAAACATGGTGGATACTGTGCCGTGTTCATTAGTGTGCTTCAGTGGAAAGAAATACTACCACAGCACTGACTCACACCCAGAAGGGGTTCTAGTGTAGATCTCCAGGTTTGTTGCTTCCATAACAAACCAAAGTCTGAAGCCAGGGTTTGAAGCTGGTTTTCCATTCCTAGTTCGTTAGGGGAGTGACAAGCCAGGATACAGGTTCAGTTAGATGAGGAGCTAAGCAGTGGTGATCAGGGAGGGTGCTCGAACACACTGTTCATGAATGATAAGCCCGAATCCTCTGCAATTCTAGTTTCTTGTTATTTCTAAACAGTGCAGCTAATTGATATATCCAAAACTTGATCTGATGGACTACTAACAATAAACCTGTTCACATCTTATCACAGTTGCAATTAGTAATGACTAATGCCTTTGAAAACCATGTGACTTAAGTTGGTTGCGACCAATGTTTCCCCTTAATCTCTGGTTTAATGTAATACTAAAGGTAAAGGTAAAGGTGTCCCCAACCAGTCATGTCTGACTCTAGTGGGTGGTGATCATCTCCATTTCTAAGCCAAAGACCCAGCGCTGTCCGAAGATGCTTCCGTGGTTATGTGGCCAGCATGACTGAACACCGAGGTGCACGGAACGCCATTACCTTTCCCGCCGAAGCGGTACCTATTTATCTACTTGCAATTTCTTGCTTTCGAACTGCTAGGTTGGCAGGAACTGGGACTGAAGACAGGAGCTCACTCCGTCACGCGGCACTCGGGTCTCGAACTGCTGTCCTGCCGACCTTCCGGTCTGCAGTTCAGCATCTTAACCACTAAGCCACCGCGGCTCCAATGTGATACTAGTCACAACTAAATTTATCTGGATTGGGACTGCAGCGCTTAGGAGCTGGAAAAGGAACACTTCTCTGAGAGGAATGTAATGGAAAAACTTTGTTATGTTATGAAGAATGGAAAGTGTACAGGCAAGACTCAACAATGACTATGAACAATTTGTCACCACGGCATAGATTCGGATTTCAGTATTTCTGGCCCAACACAAATATAAAAATTCAATCAAAACTCATTCTAGTCTCTAAAAGATTTATATTTGGAATGGGCAGAATGCATAACTTTAATTTAGTTGATATAAATTACATAGAACAGTGTACATTTTCTTATTACCATAAGCTTTAATTTTAGAAAATGAACCTGAAAAAACACAAGCAAACCCACACTATATACTTCTCCCTAAAACATGCTTTATACAGACTCCCTAAGGATTAATAGATGATACTCTCTTGAAATTGAGAAAATGGATATATGACTAGGTATGAAGAAAAATTCACTTATTTTATGTAAATATGATAATCAAGGAAATAGTGCAGTAGATTTTAGAATTTATATTCATTTAATGGCATAATAGCGCTAATTTTAGGTTAGGACCGGAAACCAGCACTGCAGGGGAAACATCTGTTGCTATGATATTTTGTTCTAACTTTTTTATATATAGAATCTTTATACTACTTTATATTTTTAAAATCTAGCTGGCATGGTTCTGCAGCAGGTATAAATACCCCCAAACTAAGATGTCGGTGAAAGTTCATTTAAAAATAAAAAAATGAAACCTCTGCCCTCAAGGTGGGTTTCTAATCCTTTTCCAGGGTGTTTGGAAAATACTACATTTTATCCAAGCTTTTGAAATAATATCAAGCTTGGTAATTTTATTAAAAGTAATAAAAGGGTCTGAAGTGCTACATGAAGAGATGACAGCAGTATCTATAGGTCTTTGTATATTGGAAGAAATTGATTTGGAAGCAAAATATTCTTGAAATGTTAAGGATGTTTCATTACTGGGACTTTGACTGAGCTGGTCTTCTGTTGGCTTGTGCATCAACAAATAAGCACATTGCCTTATTCTTAACCCTTAATACACTACTGAATTATATCATCTACTTTCTCTACCCCTCTTTCACTCATCCACCAAGAAAGAGAGAGATATCTAATGCCCTTATGTCCTATTCAGTTATTCTACACACACAGAAGCTATGCATTGGTCTCATCCCCCCAACAGCATGTGTAGCACTGTCTGCATTTCGGGGCAGATGTCCAAGGAGCAGGGCCAGCGCTGCACATGACATCATGGGCAGAATCAGCAGCACATTCCTGTTTTCCCCTTCTTTACATGTAGCATCTATGCATGGAGAACCACGGAACAGGGCTTTACTTAGAAATAAATTCTAAGTTTACTTGAATATACCTTCGAATGTTGAATGTACTTTTCAAATAGGTGAAATGAAATGAGTGTCAAAATATCACTGGACTGAAAAAGATCGGAAGGCCATGTTGATCAGCTCTTTGCTCTATGGACAACACTTCTCATTTATAATTAGTGCATTAATACCGCACTATTCATTGACTACCTGCACAAGTAGTTACTCATTCACACTCAGTGGACTTCTTAGAATCATCTGTCCCACCACCAGTAGATGGGGGACAGCTGGAGTTGGAAACCTGTCACATAATGTACACTCCTTGCCTCTGACCCAGATGTCTCAAGGAATGCAGGCAGTATATTTCCAATGTTTGTATTAGCTTGGGCAATGAGGAATGCTCTGTCTCTCTCCCACCACATTTTAAACCATCTTAATTGTTTGTTTGTTTGTTTGCTTGTTTATTTATGGCTCTATTTCAGCTTATCCTTATTTATTTGATTTGTACCTTGCCTTTCTTACAAGAAAAATAGCATTCAAGGCAGCTTACAATCATAAATAAAACTTCATTAAAACAATAATAAAACAAATGCATTA
The DNA here is from genome assembly GCF_057233095.1 of Heloderma suspectum. NCBI lineage: Eukaryota > Metazoa > Chordata > Lepidosauria > Squamata > Helodermatidae > Heloderma > Heloderma suspectum. The sequence continues at coordinate 254,116,712 of NC_139461.1, forward strand.
AACACAAATACAACAATAACAGGATAAAAACACCATCCAACTCAACAGACCCATTTACATGCCAAAGGCCTTCTTGAGTAAAAATGTATTTGCCTGCCAACAGAAGGACAGCAGAGAGGGAATGGACCTAGTCTCCCTCAGCAGGGAGCTCCAGAGCCTGGGAGTTACAACCAAGAAGGCCCTTTTTTGTGTCACCATCAGACATGCCTTTGAAAGCTGTTATCTCAAAAGGAGGGGCTTCCCCGAGGCTCTTAAGACCCGGGCATATGGGAGAAGCCTGGTCCAAAGCCATATTGGGGTTTATAGGTCATAACCAGCACTCTGACTTCTGCCTGGAAACAGACTGGTAGCCAATGAAGCTGTTGTAACAAGGGAGTCATGTGCTCCCTGTAACCAGCCCCAGTTAACAGTCTGGCTGCATCATTCTGGACCAACTGAAGTTTCTGAAGTTTTCAAAGGCAGCCTTGGATAGAGCATGTTACAGTAGTTCAGATGTGATGAAACTAAAGCATGCATGACCATGGCTAGATCAGACATCTCTAGGAACTGGTGCAGTTGGCACGCTAGCCTTAGTTGCACAAATGCACTCTTGGCCACTGCCAAAACCTGGGAATCCAGTCCATTATTGACATCAGATATTGATTTAGAACTAGAACAGCTTTCTTGGATTTGGATGGAATGTAGAGCTAGAGTTGGGTGTCAGCACACTGGTGGCACTGAACCCTAAATATCTAGACAATCCCTCCCAGCATTGTCATGTATATGTTAAATAGCATGGGAGATAAGATGGAACCCCCAGGGACACCACAGGCCAATGGCCACGGTGCATAACAGGAACCACCCAGCACCACCTTCTAAGATCACCCCTTCAAGAAAGACCAGAGCCACTGTATAACAGTGCCTCCCAGTCCCATCTCAGACAGATGGCCCAGAAGGATACCATGGTTGATATTACTGAAAGCCACCAAGGGGTCCAGCAGAACCAACAGTGACACATACCCCATGCCCAGCTCTCAGCATAGATCATCCACCAAGATGACCAAAGCAGTCTCTGTCTCATAACCAGGCCTGGAGCAGATTGAAATACATCTAGATATTCCCCATCATCCAGACATCCCTGGAGCTGAGAAGCGGTAAGTGAGAGGTAAGTGGGCTGCAGGAAGCCCAGGGGACTGTCCTTTTTCCTTCTGAGTGGCTGTGAGCTGACCAGGTGGTAGGAGAGACAAAGGAGACAAAGGAGACAGAGGCAAAGAGGTAAGTGGGCTGCAGGAAGCCCAGGGGGCTGTCCTTTATCCTTCTGAGTGGCTGTGAGCTCACCAGTTGCTCCTGAGAGCTCCAACTGAATTGGGTGTGTGTGGCCTGAGTACTCCCAGAATCTGTGGGCAGGAAGCTTCAGTCTGTTTCCTGCCTCCCAGCTGAGGAAGCTGCTCCAGCTGGTCCAGGGACTACAGAAGCAAGCAAGCTCCCAGAGAGCGAGCGACCAGAATGAGTGAACGGGGGGAGCAAGCAGGAGCTGGCCAGGGGAGTTTGGCAGGGGAAGTCAAGGGGGAGGCCCCTAACATTTTTAAAATTATTTTTCTTGTAACACACACTTCCACACCAGTGGGACTCTGCTTTTAACCTCTAGTGAGTAGAGGAGCAGGCACAGTCTAGTCTAGAACAATCAGAAAGCTAGATGCAAAAAGGGAAAAGAGGCTATGGAAGGACAAGACTCCAGTGGTGGTGACCTGCAATGTTTGTGCAATGTTTGTTTTCTTCCCTGAGAACAACATGGCCTACACCTGCAACAAGTGCAAGTTGATCACACTGCTGGAAGAAAAAGTAAGAGGATTGGAGTGGTGACTGTCGACCCTCCGGGGAATAAGAGAACACAAAGAGTTCTTGGACAGAACGGTGGAAATACAACAGCAAAGTGAAGACCAGAAGCTTGAAGAGCAACAGCAAGCTGAGGCAGAAGTGGGAAATGCTGAGGTGAGGAAAAATGCACTAGAGGATACTCCTTGGAAAAGGGTGACAGTTAGGAGAAGAAAAACTAGATGCCACTCTGCACCAGTGGAAGCAGTGGAGCTGTGGAACCGATTCCAGGTACTTGAGGATGAGACTGGAGGACAGCCTGCAGAGGAAGAATTACAGGGGAACCTGCATGAGGGCGAGCAAGAGGCTGAAGGTCAGTCAAACAGGCAATGAAACCCAGGCCTACAACAACAAGAAGAGAAGAGTAGTAGTAGTGGTGGGAGACTCCTTGCTGTGTGGGATCAAGACCCAAGTATGTCACGAAGACCCGTGGACTTGCCAGGTATGTTGTCTCCCAGGAGGACGGATTAGAGATGTGACTGAAAGGTTGCCTGCACTCATAAAGCCCACTGACAGGTATCCCTTTCTTCTCATCCATGTGGGAACAAATGATACTGCCAAACGGAGCTACGAAGAAATCACGTCAGACTTTGAAGCTTTGGGAAGGAAACTCAAGAACGTTGGGGCCCAGATAGTTTTCTTATCCATCCTTCCAGTAGTTAGAAGAGGGATAGAAAGGGAATGAAAAATACTCCGGGTGAATGACTGGCTATGAAGGTGGTGCCAGCACAAGAGATCTGGATTCTGGGACCACGGGCTATCCTTCCTGGAAGATGGACTGTTGGCAAGGGACGGGTTGCACCTCACAAAGGATGGGAAGAATGTGTTTGGCCACAGCATGAAGAACTTCATCAGGAGGGCTTTAAATTGAATCCTTCAGGGAAGGGAGATGCAAAGTTGGGGGTAACAATGGACGATGGCTCATGCACCGCAACGGAGAGAACAGTTCTAATAGTGCCCAATAATAGCTTCAGACACATGTAGGAAGAAAGCCAGACTATGAAGCACATGGTCTTCGATGTCTATATACTAATGCCCAGTATGGGAAACAAACAGAACGAACTTGAACTCTTAATACAAGAGGGAAGTTATGACTTGATAGGTATAACTGAGACTTGGTGGGGTGACCCCCTTAATTGGAATACAGCAATTGAAGGATATAACTTGTTCAAAAAGAACAGGAGGAACTGAAAGGGAGGTGGGGTTGCACTGTATGTGAAAAATACCTATCTCTGAACAGAAATACAGGAGGATGAGCTTGGTAGCCCCATCAAGAGCATCTGGATCAAAATAAATGGAGCAAAGAATAAAAGGAACATGGTGGTCGGAGTCTACTACAGGCCACCCAACAAAGGAGAAGACAAGGATGAAACTTTTGAAAAGCAAATAGCCAATGTTTCAAGGAAGCATGATGTAGTAGTAATGGGGGACTTCAATTTCCCCAATATTTGTTGGGAGACAAATTCTTCAAAACATGGCCCCTCCAGAAAATTCCTGACTTGTGTGTCGGATAACTTCCTCCTACAGAAAGTAGGGATGTCAGAGAATTCTGCCATGGACTTCAGTGAGGCCAGATTCTTTAGCATTCCAGTGAGGCTGGATTCTTTAGAATTCTTTAGAATCCGCCCCCCCCCCCGAGTCCATGGCGGAATGGCCTCCCCCCCGTGACCCCGCAGAATCCCTCCAGGAGGGACCTACCTGGTGGTGGATGCAGCGGCTCCGGCGGCGGCGGATGAAGTGGTGGCGGCAGCTCCGGCTGCTGCCAGGCTGCTGCTGCCGCAAATGGTGGCCATTGTAGCATCCGCTATTTGAGCCCCTATGCTTGCCTGTGATAGGCTACGTATATATTTACATAGCCTATCATGGCTAAACCAGGGACGCAAATGGCATCCCCTATGCCATTTGCATCCCCGCTTTAGCCCTGGTAGGCTACGTAAATATTTATGATAAGCACCACCTTCAGAGCCAATCATTCACCTGGAGTATTTTTCTTTCCCTTTCTATCCCTCTTCTAACTACTGGAAGGATGGATGAGAAAACTATCTGGGCCACAAAGTTCTTGAGTTTCCTTCCCAAAGCTTCAAAGTCTGACGTGATTTCTTTGTAGCTCCACTTGCCGGTATCATTTGTAGCCTATCACGGCTAAAGCGGGGATGGAAATGGTGCAGGGGATGCCATTTGCATCCCTGCTTTAGCCGTGATAGGCTATGTAAATATTTACATAGCCTATCACGGGCTAGCGTAGGGACGCAAGTGGCATCCCCTACGCAGGACACCATTTGCGACTGCAGCAGCCCGGCAGAGCGTGGAGGCCCCGCTGCGGATCGGCCCGGCTGCCGGCTCCGCAGACTGGCCGCAGAGAAGAGCCAGCCAGGCAGGATTCCAGGGGGGAGAAACGGATCACCTCCCCCCCCACCGAGGATTCTGGGGGGAAGAACGGATCACCTTCCCCCATCTGCGGACCCCAGCGGAGCCAGGTAAGTGGGTTTTCGTACACCCCTAACAGAAAGTAGAGGAAGGAACTAGAGGTTCGGCTATCCTTGACTTGATCCTAACCAACAGAGATGACTTAGTGGATAAAGTAGCAGTTACAGGAACTCTGGGGGAAAGCGACCATGTTATACTTGAGTTCTTGGTTCTAAGGGAAGCAAAAGCCGAGTGTAGTCAAACGCGTACCCTCCTGGATTTTAGGAAAGCTGATTTTAATAAACTCAGCACAATGATCAGTAAGGTCCCATGGCAAGCGACTCTAATGCGAAAAGGAGTCCAAGATGGGTGGGAGCTTTTAAAAAAGGAAATACTCAAGGCACAATTACAAACAATTCCAACAAGACGAAAAGGTGGAAGACAACAGAAGAAGCCAATGTGGCTTCACAAAAAGCTTAGAGATGACCTGAAAACAACAAAAAAAATGACACATATAGGAAGTGGAAGGAAGGGCAAGCAACCAAGGAAGAGTACAGGCAGGTAGCACAGAATTACAGGGATGGCATCAGGAAGGCTAAAGCTGAGAACGAGCTGAGGTTAGCAGGGGATGCTAAAAGCAACAAAAAGGCTTTCTTCAGATACGTGCATTGTAAAAGACAGAGGAAACAAATGGTGGTTCAGCTAATAAATAAGGATGGCAAAATGATAACAGAGGACAAAGAAAAGGCAGAGGTGCTCAATTCCTACTGTGGCTCAGTCTTCTCCCAAAAGAGGGTCTATGACCCCCCTGGCAAAGGTGAAGTACAGGCTGAAGGGGCAGGATTGCAGCTTGAGATCGATAGGCATATGGTCAAGGAACACCTAATTACTTTGAATGAGGTCAAATCTCCAGGGCCAGATGAACTGCATCCTAGTGTAAAAAAGGAACTGGCGGAAGAACTCTCAGAACCGCTGTCTATTCTCTTTGAGAAATCATGGAGGACAGGGAAAGTGCCAGATGAATGGAGGAGGGCTAATGTTGTCCCTATCTTCAAAAAGGGTAAAAAGGAGGAACCTGGGAACTACAGACCAGTCAGTCTGATATAATTCCCTGGGAAAATTCTGGAGCAGATTATAAAGCAATCCATCTGGAAGCACCTTGAAAGCAATGCAGTGATTACTCGAAGCCAACATGGATTTGTCAAGAACAAATCCTGCCGGATGAATCTGATCTCATTTTTTGATCAAGTAACCTCCCTTGTGGACTGTGGGAATGCTGTAGACATAATATACCTTGTCTTCAGCAAAGCTTTCAACAAAGTGCCCCATGATCTCCTGATGAGCAAACTAGCTCAAAGTGGGCTAGATGAAACAATGATCCGGTGGATCCACAGTTGGCTACAGAAACGGACTCAAAAGAGTGCTTATCAATGGGATCTTCTCCAACTGGGGAGAGGTAATGAGTGGGGTACTGCTGGGCTCAGTCCTGGGCCCAGTGGTCTTCAACATTTTTATTAATGACTTGGAGGAGGAGGTGCAGGGAATGCTGATCAAATCTGCAGATGACACAAAATTGGGCAGGATAGCTAATACTTTGGAAGATAGAAACAAAATTCAAGTGATCCTGATAGAATGGAGTGCTGGGCAGAAAACAACAGGATGACATTTAATAGGGATAAATGCCAAGTTCTGCACCTAGGAAAAAGAAACCAAATGCACAGTTACAAGATGGGGGATACGTGGCTCAACAACACTACAAGCGAGAAAGATCTTGGAATTGTTGTCGATCACAAGCTGAATATGAGCCAACCATGTGATGTGGCTGCAAAAAAGGCAAATGCTATTTGGGGCTGCATTAATAGAAGCATAACTTCCAAATCCTGGGAAGTACTAGTTCCCCTCTACTCAGCACTGGTTAGGTCTCATCTGGAGTACTGTGTCCAGTTCTGGGCACCACATTTTTAGAAGGATGCAGACAAACTGGAGAGGGTTCAGACTTCAGAGGAGGGCAACAAAGATGATCAGGGGACTGGAAACAAAGCCCTATGAAGAGAGACTGAAAGAACTGGGCATGTTTAGCCTTGAGAAGAGAAGACTGAGGGGAGATACGATAGCGCTCTTCAAGTACTTGAAAGGTTGTCACAGAGAAGAAGGCCAGGATCTCTTCTCAATCATCCCTGAATGCAGGACACAGAATAATGGGCTCAAGTTACAGGAAGCCAGATTCTGGCTGAACATCAGGAAAAACTTCCTGACTGTTAGAGCATTACAACAATGGAACCAATGACCTAGGGAGGTAGTGGGCTCTCCCACGCTGGAGGCATTCAAGATGAGGCTGGACAGCCATCTGTCAGGGATGCTTTGACTTGAATTCCTGCATTGAGCAGGGGGTTGGACTTGATGGCCTTGTAGGCCCCTTCCAACCCTACTATTCTATGATTCTATATGTTTCACATGTTATTTTTGCATGTGAAATGCTTCTGCATTTACTTTTCTTGATAAATCATTCATATCTTAATACTTCCTGTGTGGCATGTTTTCATTTGTTTAACAAGTTGAAGGCCATTTCCCTGCTTAAGTTTTAAAATATATTTTAAAATATATTGAACTTTTAAATAGCCTTGGGTCAGCTCTGCTTACACTTTCTCATCCACTGGGGCAAAGTCAGAACCTCATCTATCATGTACATCTTTTTTCTAAACTAAAAATCCAAAATGTTGTAACATTTTCTCCTAAGTGAGTTGCTCAGCCCCCTGATCATTTTGGTTACCCTCTTCTGCACCTTTGCCAGCTCTACAATATCTTTTTGAGATGTGGCAACCAGAACTGTACACAGTTTTTAGATCTGTATAAAGACATTGCAATCATGGCAGCTTATTTTAATTCCTAATGATCCCCAGCATAGCATTTACCTTTCTTTTCTTTTGCAGCTACTGCACACTGGGTGAATGTTTTTATTCAACTACTGACCACAATTCCAGTACCAGCCCCAATTCAGATCTTTGGGGGACCCACATGTTAAGTTACTCAATTGTGAAAACTGACCATTAATAGGAGTCCCCTAGCCCTGGAGACACAAGGAATCAGCCCCCTCTATGTGATCATTTCCCTCTTCCTTGGAGTGATACATTCCCTGAGACCTGCATTCTCAATGACACCATAGGAGCTGTCATTCTAGGAGTGGGAGGCCGCTATCATGTCCCTGAAGGTCTTGTCCACGAATCTCTCCATCTCTCTCATCTTCTCCAGGTCAGTTACCTTTGTCTCAAGGGAACGAACTTATTTCTTTATTTATTTGCAGTATTTTTACCCCGCTCTTCAGCCCCAAAAGTCTCCCAGAACAGCTTACCAAGATTAATAATGAGACAATCCCTGCCCTCGGGCTTACCATCTAAAAGACATGGCACAAAAGGGAATGAGAGGGAGAAGGAAAAAAAGCTAAATTCGGACACCAGTTCTCTTAGTTTCAAAATTCTTATAGGTGTTCTTTCTGGTCGGGAAGGGTAAAACAAGTTCTCTGCAGCTGCACCTTCTCTTGCCGATATATGGGGCTAAGTTGGTCTTCCCCTTAATGTGATATTAACCCTGGAAGGCAGGGGGTGCAGCCTCCCAGTGGGCCTTGGTTCTCTGGCTGATGGATGAGGCCAGAGTCTGCAGTCCTAAGCAACTGTCAGTTGGAGTTGTGTGTATCTTCTGGTAGGGAGGAGTGAAGCGAGCTCTCTTCAGCTGCTCCATCTCTGGCTAATGTATGGGACCAGGGCCCTGTCTCCATGACAACGAAAGGAGAAGGAAGGAGTGGCTTACCCACATTTTTCAAGGAGCCAGCATTGGTCCATGCAGGACCAATCACTTTACAGAACATACAACTTAACATTACACTTAAATCACTTTACAGAACATACTTCTGTAAAGGTAGGGTGGGGGGGGGGTTGGAATGAACGCCTTCTGACTGGCAGGGGCTGCTCAACAAATAAAAGAGGCTTCCCCCCACCCAGGCTCTCCTCTCCTTTCTCCTTCAATAAAATCCTCCTCCTGTGTCTTGATAATCTCACTTGTGCATTTCTGGAACAAGCCTCATTGAATACAGTGGGAGTTACTTCTGATTAGACACTAATGGGTTTGTTGTGGGAAAGACAGCAATAAACATAGGGATGGGGAAACCAGCCCCCATTGTAACCAGATGCTGTGTAGGATCACTGTAATAAAGGTGTGAATTAGTTACTTCCTAAGGCAATAAACCAAGTCATGGAGAATCACAGGTTCAGTAAAGCACTTTACTGCCTTCAGGGAATCAAGTGTTTTAAACTCTGTATTCGATTCAGGGGGATCTCTGTAAATTCTGATGTGGGCATTCAGAGGGCAAGCCTCATTCAGCACAATGGGAGTTACTTCTGAGGAGACACTAATAGGTTCATTCTGGGAAAGAGAGCAGTAAACACAGGGATGGGGAAACTAGCCCCCATTGTAACCCGATGCTGTGCAGGATCACTGTAACGGATATGTGAATAGGTTACTACTGAACGCAATAAACCAAGGCACAGAGAATCACAGGTTCGGTAAAGCGCTTTACAGGCTTCAGGGAATCAGTACTTTAAAATCTGTATTTCAATTCAGGGGGATCTCTGTAAATTCTGATGTGCACAAACTTCATTGAGAACAATGAGAGTTACTTCTGAATAGACACTAATTGGTTTGTGCTGGGAAACACAAGAGGACAGGAAACATCCTTTGACCAGGGTCATGGTGAAAAGCACACCCCCAGGTAGGGCTAGCATACCCAAGGTAAATGTGGGGGTTGGGGCACACAACAGCTATACCATGGAGAACCTGACTTAAAGAAAATAATTGGACTTTAAACAGACTCAGGAAATCTGGTTTTTCCCTGATAAGCTCCAGGATGACTGCTGGAAGGCCACGGCATCATGTATCCCTAACGATTTCAACATGCAGCCAGCTCGGAGTCCCCAGGTTGATCTCCCCTTTGCTACAATGTTCTTCCTGGCAACCAGTGGGTGCCTTGTTCCCTGATAGCCAGCAGGAAGTCATATATGTGTTGCTTTGTCCAGTACATTGGATAGTCCCCCCATTCCTGCTGACTTTCTGCCTTCATAACTGCTTTTTTCTTTCTTTCTTGGAGTTGATTACTTAAAATGCTGGGATTTGTAAGATCATAAAGGGGGAGCCAGAAGCTCTTTGAACCAAGCACACAAAACTTCAAAGTGCGGGGGTGGGGTGTACCTCTCTGGCCTCTTTGCCCTGTTGCTCACCTTCCACAAGTGCTTAATTCACCTACTTAACTGCTTAGTGCTTACCTTGACACTATGTCACTGAGACTGAGATGCTTTGTCAGCATGGACCCCTCTTGTGCGCTATGAAAAAAAGGAAGGAAAGAAGAAACTCATACACTGGATGTTGCAGTATACTATGCCCTAGGGAGATCTCCCCTGCAAGAATGGTCATAAACAAGCAGCATTTAGCTCTAGAATGTTATTCCAAATCTTCTCAAAATTTCTCCAAGTTCACTGTCTGTGAAGGTCACCAGTTTATTTGCTGTTGGGCATGTAGTTCCCTGGCCCATTGCTCATTCCTGTATCAAATGCATTAAGTGGTCTGGAAGTTAATTAGTGTGTGTGTGTGTGTGTGTGTGTGTTTGCATGGGTGAGTAAATTCAGTTTGCATTCTGCAAGTAATTCTTGGCTGCTGGTGGTAATCTCTCCTCTCTCAGTCCCAAGCGTGTCCTATGCATGAAGGACCAACAGAGTTCTCAAAGGTCAGTGAATAGTCTCATGTGTATCTTGGCTTATGCTATGCTAGAGTTATGGACTGTATTATGATAGAAACCTGTTTATGTGGTATGCTTTTATGAACTACTAAATGATAAAGTAGGTAATGAAGTTTAGCTGTCTAATCAGAAAGTAGCTTTCTTTATGCATTTACGAGGTCGGCGTTTTTCCTTTGTAGCTGCTGTGAAAATATCTTAACTATTTGGGGATATACTTCATGTTCCCTGCTCCAAGGTAGAGGTGTTTAAACATGCCTTTTTCAGATTCTTCTTGTAATCAGAGTGTCAGACTATATGTGAATCAAATCTCACATTCCTTGTTTATTAGGAAGTATGTTAATGGTTTTGATACCCACATGAGTCCCAATCATCTTCTTATGTTTAATAAACAAATATATGATTGAAAAAAAGAGAAGAATGTGAAAAATAATGTAGTTTCATTGTAGCTTCTGCCTTCATCAGTAAGTTGAAACTTAAGAATTTAAAATAGGCAGTAAGAATCAAAGTAATGATTCTTCTTAGAACATTAAGCAATGGACAAAATTGTAAGAAAAGTAACATCTGGCTCATAAGTGAAGTTACCTGTGCAAGAATGGCTCAAAGTAGTATTGAACCCATATAAATGCATTTATGCATTATCCTCAAAGATGAGGTCAGGACATGGGATGTTAAGCATTTTCAGCCTATATATCTATTGTGTGTCTACTTTCTCAGTCTTGAATGCTGTTTGTATTTGAAAAATATATCCACCTGAAAGTTTGTAATCATTTGACTAGAAATGCCTGACAATGGGTGCTCACGATTTTTAGATGGGGTCACTGACTTGCAGTATCTGAAGTGGCTATACAGCAGATAGGCAAATGTTTTCCCAACGTATCGTTTGAGGCATGTAGGGCACTTGCATTTCATAATATATATAATGCTGGTGGGTTTGCTGATACAGTTCTGTTTGAGGTAGTAGGTTTTGCCATCATTACACTTCTGAGAGGGATGTTCTGTGACCTCAAGTCTATTTTCAAAGCTTTTATTACTATTTAAAACCTGTCTTACACACAGGAGAAGACACACTTGGTAGAATTTTTCTTGAAGCCTTTTCAAGGGCTGGAGCTGTGAACTCTAGTTATCAGCCATGTCCTGTTAGACAGAATTCTTTTCTTTTTTTAAGGGAGAAGATCTGATATTTTCCTAGGTCGTCAAGAAACTTTCATATATATAAACTAACTTTATCTTTCTTGCCTAGCTATGTCTGAATACTAGACTGGACTATAATAAAAATTTTATGTTGAGAATATCTAGAATCACTAATCAAAAGGTGAAGGCTTCTAGGCACTCTGCAAAGCCAAACAGGAAGCGCACATGGATTAACACCAAAATGGCTTTCAGTGATTCACAGATAGAGGTCTGCTGGCTGACCCCCTTAGCTTGGACTGTTTTGTTAATAAACTGGTTTAACTTAATGGGCTGTAGCTGGTTTAGTGTTTTATGTGGGGAAACTGATGTCAGAGGTGGCTGTTGATAATGTGGAGGACAAGCCTACGATTGGCATGTACCAAAAATCATGAGTATGTTTGTTGTGTGTGCTGATACTGTGGGAAAGAGAGATTTAATGGCCTTATTCAGACCCAATCCCTCCCTGTTTCCACAGTACAAAAACAGGAAGACTGTGAAATACTTAGGGTAAAACAGTGTCTTGAATTTGTGCTGTGGCTGGTTTAAAGATACGAGGAGTGCTTTTATAGTATTACACATGTAATGTCAACATGTTTCTCACAAATACCAATGAATGAATATATGGGCAGCTCCAGTAGTCATTTTATGTAAGCTACCAAAACATGGTTTGTCAGACACAGGGATCCTGTCTTTGACATTTACCAATTCAATGGGACTGATGATGTGACTCTTAAAAGGATATCCTATATTACCACTAGATCTTTTTTTTTTCCCTGTTGGCATGAGTACACTCATGATTTCATGCATCTGCACAATTTGGGTTTTGTGTGTTGGAAAACTACCTTGTAGGAAAATTGTACATGACAATTCTGTCAGAAACAGATTTGCATATTATATTTCTCAGAGCAATCACATTAAAACATAAATGTCTTCTGTCTCTTCATATGGTCAAACATGTTTTAACATGCCCACCATTTGTGACATAGTGAATTAATGTAGTGTATTCAATAATTTACAACTGATCCATTTACTGTTACTAAGGTTTTCCAGGGCACTGTGGCTGGTGAAACAAGTGGGACATCGACTAGAGTGACATTGGTGGAAAATGTGGAATGAATCCAATCAAACATGGGCTAGAACTCATTTTAAAGCCTATTCTGTGGCAATGTGGGTGATGGAGAAACTGCACTTCTCCATCATCATTGCATCTGCACAGAGTTGCCCAGTAGAGCTTTTTCAGGTGGTCAGAGGCCTATTACACTCCAACCCCGCAAGAAGAAAAGGTGGACCACTCGCTACCCTACTGTGACCAATTTGCGCAACACTTTGCAGATAAAATCAATCATATCCATGCTGACTTAGATACTATGGTTGCTACAGGTCCAGTGGATGTAACTTTGGTCCCAGCTTGTCCAGTTGCAATGGATATTTTTCCATTTGTATAGCCGACAGATGTGATCAGGATCTTTGGAAAAGTGAAGTTTACCACTTATGTGCTGGACCCTTGCCCTTCTTGGTTTATAAAAGCAGCTGGGAGGTGGGGGCTGTGTGGGTAAGGGTAGTGATGAATGCTTCAAGGTGTGATTTTGTCCTGCCTAAAAGAGGTAGTGTTAAGAACTTCGTTAAAAAATAAATAAAACTCTCCCTGAACCATACTGTATTGGATAATTTCCAGCTGCTCTGTAATATTCCATTCTTGGGCAAGGTGCCATTCTAAGTGGTGGCTTAGAATCATAGAATAGTAGGGTTTGAAGGCGCCTACAAGGCCATCAAGTCCAACCCCCTGCTCAATGCAGGAATCCAGGTCAGAGCATCCCTGACAGATGGCTGTCCAGCCTTGTCTTGAATGCCTCCAGTGTGGTAGAGCCCACTATCTCCCTAGTAATTGGTTCCATTGTCATATTGCTCTAACAGTCAGGACGTTTTTCCTGATGTTCAGCCAGAATCTGGCTTCCTGTAACTTGAGCCCATTATTCCGTGTCCTGCACTCTGGGATGATCGAGAAGAGATCCTGGCCTTCCTCTCTGTGACAAGACAACCTTTCAAGTACTTGAAGAACGTTATCGTATCTCCCCTCAGTCTTCTCTTCTCAAGGCTAAACATGCCCAGATCTTTCAGGCTGTCTTCATAGGGCTTTGTTTCCAGTCCCCTGATCATCTTTGTTGCCCTCCTCTGAACCCTCTCTAGCTTTTCTGCATCCTGCTGTAGTGTTGTTGAGCCACGTATCCCCCATCTTGTAACTGTGAATTTGGTTTCTTTTTCCTAGGTGCAGAACTTGGTATTTATCCCTATTAAATTTCATCCTGTTGTTTTCTGCCCAGCACTCCAGTCTATCCAGATCACTTTGAATTTTGTTTCTGTCTTCCATGGTATTAGATGTCCCGCCCAATTTTGTGTCATCTGCAAATTTGATCAGCATTCCCTGCACCTCCTCCTCCAAGTCATTAATAAAAATGTTGAAGAGCACTGGGCCCAGGACTGAGCCCAGCGGTACGCCGCTCATTACCTCTCCCCAGTTGGAGAAGATCCCATTGATAAGCACTCTTTGAGTCCGATTCTGTAGCCAACTGTGGATCCACCTGATTGTTGTTTCATCTAGCTCACTTTGATCTAGTTTGCTCACCAGGAGATCATGGGGCACTTTGTCAAAAGCTTTGCTGAAGTCGAGGTATATGATGTCCACAGCATTCCCACAGTCCACAAGGGAGGTTACTTGATCAAAAAATGAGATCAGATTCGTCTGGCAGGATTTGTTCTTGACAAATCCATGTTGGCTTCGAGTCATCACTGCATTGTTTTCAAGGTGCTTCCAGATGGATTGCTTTATCATCTGCTCCAGAATTTTCCCAGAGATTGATGTCAGACTGACTGGTTTGTAGTTCCCAGGTTCCTCCTTTTTACCGTTTTTGAAGATAGGGACATTAGCCCTCCTCCAGTCGTCTAGCACTTCATCTGTCCTCCCTTATTTCTCAAAGAGAATAGACAGTGGTTCTGAGAGTTCTTCTGCCAGTTCCTTTAGTACTCTAGGGTGCAGTTCATCTGGTCCTGGAGCTTTGAACTCATTCAAAGTAATTAGGTGTTCCTTGACTATACACGTATTGATCTCAAGCTGCAATCCTGCCCCTTCAGCCTGTACTTTGCCTTTGCCAGGGGGGTTATAGACCCTCTTTTGGGAGAAGACTGAGCCAACGTAGGAACTGAGCACTTCTGCCTTTTCTTTGTCCTCTGTTATCATTTTGCCATCCTTATTTAATAGTTGAACCACCATTTCTTTCCTCTGTCTTTTACAATGCACGTATCTGAAGAAAGCCTTTTTGTTGCTTTTAGCATCCCCTGCTACCCTCAGCTCGTTCACCATTTTAGCCTTCCTGATGCCATCCCTGCAATTCCCCCAGAGTTCCTGTAACCGCTATTTTATCCAGTAAGTCATCTCTGTTGGTTAAGATCAAGTCAAGGATAGCCAATCATCTAGTTCCTTCCTCTACTTTCTGTAGGAGGAAGTTCTCTGCCACAGAAGTTAGGAATTTCCTGGAGGGGCCATGTTTTTCAGAATATAGGCCCTGTTCAGTTGCGTTTGGGGAGAGGGTGGTTAGGGTAACTACGGGGGGGGGGGAGTAGCGAAACCATGACGCACATGCCCATCCATCACATGACTGGGAACCATACAGTGCTGCGTGGTTCCACTAACCACCCTCCCCGTAGTTACCTGGAGATCTTCCTGGTGTGGTTAGAGCACATCCTGTTGTTCTTCACAGTGCAGATGGGCTCTCGGTGTCTTCATTGGCATCTGAAATAGCTGCATGACCATAGAGAAAGCCCATGGCAGCTAGAACAGTGCCATCAGTGGCAGACGCTCTAGCTGTCAGACTCTATGGTCCTTGCCTGGAAGTCCTCCAGAGACCATTTTAACAACTGGGAAGCATGCCAGATGATATGCTAAACCGCCACAGGGCCCCTTAACCCTGTTGCAGGGCATGGTTCTGGAACTACTGTTAGTGTTTTTTCTCTCCCCACACATGCAAAGCCACCATGGTTACCGGAAATTCCCTAACTATCATAGCTTTGCGTTACATGTGAACAGGGCCATAATGATTACAGAGAAAAAAACAGTACCCATGAACCACAAAGCCATGTGACTGTTTCACGCATAGATAACTCCATGCAACGTAAATTACAGTTTAACTGTTGCTGAGGCTTGATAGAAAAACAGTATTAGGAAAACTGTATTAGAACATCAAATGAAATAGCTATGGCATATAAAAATTATGGTAGGCCAGACTAACAGCAGTTTAAATTGTTACTTGGGTCCACTTAAATGCCCACTAGTCCAAACTAGTTAAATGCAATTCTTAAAGCTTCCAAATATAACTGTGTAGTCCAATGCTTTAGAAAAAGGGAAAATGAAAAGGCACGTTTAGCTACTTATCCTAGACAGTGATCTGGATAACAACTACACACAATTTGAAAAGCATGTCTTTACTATGTGCTACAAAGTAGTCAAAAGAACCACTCAGCGTTATGAACTTTGGATCGAAAACATTTATTTTTAATTTTAGCCTGTAACAGAGCAATCCTAACCGCCTCAGATGGCCATCCCAAAGGCTCCAGTTACACTTGCAGAAAGCTCCACAGGCATAAATCTAAAAAAGCCAGTGATGTTTCCACCAGCAGTAGGTTGCATTAGACCCCAAACAGGACATTCCAGGCCCAGATCTACACCTTGTGTCATGTCGACACGATCCCATCATGGTGACACTATGAGGTATAAATGCACTCTTGTGCATTTATACCTCATAGCACATGCAGTGATGTCTGCTGCAATATTTTTGATAATACAGAATAAAAAGCAGGAAATAATGCTAGAAAAGCAATATATGGAATATGTAATGTGCCCCAACAGTTATCAGTGCACTTCAATGCTGATAAAAAGCACTAGTGTGGATCTAGCCCAGGTGTAGGAAAGTGGTGGCTTTGGATCAGATCCACTGATGTCAGCGTGGAAACTGAGCCGATAGAACCCCAGAGCAGTTCTGATTCTGAGGAGGATCAGCAATCCGTGGGAGAGGAGCCAGCTCATCCCTCACAGGCACAGCAGCTGGCAGAGATTCCTCCTGCTGGCATTCCTGAGATAGATAGTGATCCTAGCAGTGAGAAAGTGCGGGAACGAGGCTTGCTAGATGTTCGACGCAGACGCAGGGAGCAACGAGCGATGGAGGGCGCGGAAAGGAGGCGTAGAGCCCATTTGGCGCGCAAGCAACAGCTGCGTCCTGTGGACCCAAGGGAAAGAGGGAAGATCTCTCCCTAACCCATAAGTTCAGGGTCTTCACATGACTCTCCTTCAAACGGGGATCAATTGCCTACTCGGTGCATAGGCCACTCTGCTGTTCCTTGCTTAGTCGCTGGTGAATAGCATCTGAAAGAGTAATTAAGTTGTAAAAGGATTAAAGCCTTGAAAAGAATCCTTTCGTCTGTGTCTTGAGTTGGCTATTGGGGTCTACAGAAAGAGGCCGCTAGGGCGCTCCTGACAACTAGATCCAAACCCCCTGCATTTCCCTGTGAGGCCCTGGGATCAAGCCCCTTGCCTATGTCAGAGATTGTCCTTTTAAAACCAACAAAAGGGAGTTAAAAAAAAAACACTTTTGGAGGGGGAAAATAAGTCCCACCACCACCTCTACCCATCCTGGCAGAGCTTTGGAAGTAACGGAAGATCTTAGGAATTCTCTGTAAGTGATGAATGAGATTTTTTTTGGGGGGGGGGATTTGATGAACTATTAGAGAAAAAGGAGTTTCCAATCTGTTAATATGTGAATAAGGTTCAAAGTTGGTTTTGTTTAAAGGACCCTTCAATTGCATAGGAAGATAAAAAGATCCATATGTTACCTAGACATGGTTTTGATTAACTCTCCTGTTAGATAGAACCATTCCCTGGATAAGTTATTTATCTTCAACTGAAAATTATGTATCAGGTAAATACTTCGTCATTCATATTGAGCTATGTTTTAGATTTAGAATTTTGAAATACAGCTTTATGAGTTTTTCCCTTTCTCCCCAAAAGGCTAAGAGGTCTTTCCCCACATGATGTTTTCTATCACGTTTTTTAAAGGTATCCATGTATATGTGGGAACGCTACAGGGGATATTTTTCTGACAGGACTGGACAGGAGCCTAAGATCCCGCTCATGGTACATCAAGGGAAAGCTGCAATTCCCATGCAATGTTCTCCATGTGTAGGTGCTCCCGGGAACACTTCAAAATAAAATCTGTGAGAGCATTACATTACGTTGAAAGCAGCTTTGGATTCTTAGTACAAGGGCAGCAGGGTGTGTGTGGAGGAACAGTATGGAAACAATGGATATTTGAAAGTACCAAATTCTGAAATTTTTCTCATCAACCACTAATCACTTGCCAGCTCCCTGCATTCAGTAGCGCTCATCCACAACTTCTTCCAGAGCTCCACATCACTAAGGATTTCCTCCCAGGCTTCCACATACCCCCAGAAAGACTTCCTGATAACTTTCTTTGAGTCTGGGCCTTCTCCCCATCCGCAATGGGCTGGGCCAGTAGGAATGAGCTGTACCTCAATGGTAGAGTCCCAGGTTCAATCCCTCACATCTCCAGGTAGGGCTACCAGTCAGTATAGACAAGACTGCATTAGAGTCACCAATTATCTGACTGATATAAGAGAACTTCCTATGTTTCACCAAGTTTAAAAAGTTGCCCTCATTCAGTGACTCCCTCGTCACAGAAATTTCACTTAGAATATCTGGTGTCATGCTCCTGGTGTACAGTTTGGTTCATGTTAGACTGGTACACATGGAACAAACGTTTAAACATGGATCAGCCACACATGGCCAGACTTTTGCACGACAGTGGCTGGTGGTTAATGTCTTAGACCTTACCCCTGCCACCTGTTGCCAGGCAGGCTTCACCCCCAAACTGCCTCATTTCCTTTGCACTGTCTGCCTCTCCCGTCTCAAGGACTAATTCTGGGATGAGAGTGCTGGCTCTTCTGTGAGCATGTAGGGGAGAATAAGAAGGCAGGAGGAGGGTGCAGGTGGCCCCACAGCTAAGAATGTGTCAGCTGTGAAAGTACCTGTCAGGGTACTGCTGCTAAGCTAAGTGGGAGGGAGGAAAGATTAAGTGGCAGCCTTCCTCCTTCACTTGGTCAGCCATCCAATTCTTTCCCCCACCTCTGCTGAAGTTAATTGCTCTGAGGGCGGTTATTATTTCCAAAGGGCATGAGTGTGCACCAACCCTCGTGCATAAAACAATACCCCCCCTGCATTTTTTAATTAAAAGAGGTAGCACTGAGGCCATCAGGTGGCATGCTCCTGGTGGTTCTGCATGGACCTATGGCCCAACTGGAGTCCACCCAGAGAAAAGCCTTCAGTGTGGTGCCCCCTTTTCTATGGAACTCCCTGCCTTTGGAGGTCAGGCAGGCACCAACACTGTGTTGTTTTTGGCACCTCTTGAAATCCTCTTTATTTCAAGAAGCTGTCCTTGAAGCCATGGTTTTATTGGTACTGTTTTCAAAACAAAAATTTTAATATGGTGTTCTATATTTTTAGAATCTTTTTAACTTTTATTGTTCATTGCTCCAAAATCTGTCTAGATGTGGAGTGGCATATAACCATTGTAAAATAACTAACTAACTAACTAACTAACTAACTAGTGGGAGGGGTCAGTGAACCTTGGGGCAGTATCCAATTGTGCCCTTGCAGGGGTGACCTGCCTCTTCCAGAAATGAGCGTTTCCTCTCTTTTCAGCATTTGTCCCGGAAGTGCTACATCGTGGCCTTCAGGGGTAGGGGTCTGGGCCACCCATGCAAGGGCGCACTTGGATACTGCCCTGTGTCTTCATGAACCACTCTCTACCAGGTGCATCAATAGTGTTTTGCCAGTACGTTAGCACTGTTAGTGCTTTTAAAGTCAGAAACATTGCGACAAGTAACATCTTTAAAAAGACAGGAGGACTGCATGGAAAACTCCAGTATGCATGTTCTGGATTCTCTTTAATGTCAATTCCAGAGAAAATGGGTACTATAGAAGCAAACTCAGTCGTAGGGGAGCTACTTGATCAGGACTGTTAAATAAACAGCCATTAAAACCTTACTTTAGTTCCAGTTAGCTTCTCTACCCTAGAGACAGAAAATCACATTTCTGAGACAAGAAAAAGGGATAATTTAGCTTGCACCCCATTCCACTTATCAAAGCAGTACTAGTCTTTAGAGAAAAAGGTAAACCTGCCTCAGTCCGTAGTCTCATTGCCTTCTTCACTCTCCAAGACCACCTTGCAGGTCTAAGACAGAACTCTCTCTTCCACAAAGGAGAAGATATATATCAGGTGAGGAGGGGAGCGAGCAATGCAGCTGGCTATCCGCAGTCAAGTAATGTTTTATCACACATTGCCAGTCAGGGTGCTGCTCACTCTGCTGAGCTTGTTTCCATGCTTGCCTGTAAAATGCTGAGTGAAAGAGGGCCACAATTTGCATATGTTCTCTGAGCAACTTCCAGTTTTAAAAAGATGGCAGACTAGAGAGGAATAATTGGAACACAAAGAATGCAAAGTTCAAAATTCCCCTGGTAACTACAATCTGCCCACAGGATGTATCTTGTTCAGGGCTGTTCTAAACCAGCCGTTATTATCAATCCATGGTGTTCTCTTTCCTTTCCTAAATTGTCCCGGCTTGAGAGATTGCCCTAGGACCACCAGATATTTTATCTGGTCTTTATCAAAGAATCACAAAAGTGGAAGGGACCTCAAAGGTTATCTAGTCCAACCCTCTGCTGATGCAGGAAATCCATTACTATAGCACTCCTGACAGGTTGCCATCTGGCCTCTGCTTAAAATTCTCTAAGGAAGGGGAGGCCACCACCTTCTGAGGCAGTCTCTTCCTCTGTTGAACAGCTCTGTTGGAAGTTGGTTCTAATTTTTTTTATTCCAAATCCTTTTTCTTGTAATTTGAACTCATTGGGTCAGGCAGGTCCTAATCTCCGGAGCAGCAGAAAACAAAATTGCTAAGTAATCTGTGATGGCCCTTCAAATATTTGAAGATGGCTATCATATTACCTCATGATCGTCTCTTCTCCATGCTAAACATACCCAACTCCTTTAACCTTTCCTCACAGGACTTGGTCTCCAGGCTCCTCACCATCTTTGTCTCCCTCCTCTGGATACATTCCAGTTTGTCAGTAGCCTTCTTACTGCAGTGCCTAGGACTGGACACAGTAGTCCAGTACTCTGACCAGAGCAGAGTTGTGTGGATCTGTTACTTCTTATGATCTGGACACTATTCTTAATGCAGCTTAAAATTGCATTAGCAATTCTTTGGTGGTTCTTCTTAATTTAAGGTGTGGTGAAATGACTGGCCACCATTTCACTCAAAGTTAAAAGGAAAATGTTTTCAAATGATGAAAAATAGAGCTATTCCACATCTCTTTAATGTAATAACATTACATTTCTTCTGGATATTATGTCTAACAACATGTACACTACATATAAATATCTTAACATAATGTTTTTCCGTAGTATATGTATTCCATAACTATGAAGCCCTCCCTGCCAGGTAGTACCAAGTTTGTTATGGATCTATTAGGAACAGGTCAGTTTGTATAGGAAAATATACTTCTGGGCTCTGGACAGTTGTCTTCGAAGATCAGAGTTGCTCTGGAGAATACTGATGCTGGTTGTCCCTGATATATATGACTAACATTCTGTTCCAGGAAACATTCAGCAGCAATTTAAGTCTCACTAGTTTCATTTCCAAAATGCAGCCCTATCATATGAGCTTCTCTACATGAGCTCATATGAGCACACTTGTGATTGCTCACTCACAGAAGTTTTCCGGTCCCTTACACAACGTCGTCAACTTCCAGGATGTCTCCTGTGCTTTCCCCCCTTTATCTCACTTTCAAAAAGAGTGGAGATAAGCAGTAATAAAAGGAAATGGTGCAATACTGGTAGTGTGTAAAGCTGGCATAGTGCCATAATTCAGCCACTAGATGGCGCTGTTTCATTGAACATATAGAACATTGCTGAGAAGGGAAGTTTTCAATTCCAAATCACGTGTTTGCCATCTGAAGGAGCCCATTGTATATCCGGAAAGACTCTGGAAGAACAATGCCCCAGTAAGGATGTGGGATTTTTGATTAATGTGGAGAAGCCCTATGTTATCACTTTTGTTGCAGCATGGCAAGCAGAAGGTTGCGCTGCAACCATCTGGCAACATCTGATCTCTGGAAAGTGAGGCAGAGCTGTAGCAACAGTGTACAACAGTTTGGCATTGTCAGTCAAAACCAGGGTGTGAACCATTTATATACAAGGTGCATTCCAGAAACCAGATGTCAATTCCTGTCTGTAACATTGAGAATAATGACTCCAACACACGTCACCCTCATCTTTCCTTTTTCCTGGCTGCCCTTTTCAGTCACTCAGATTTTCTCTTGCCCATGCTGTCCAGTTTCCTGGTATTCTCTCTCATTTCATTGAAGTGTGGGCTCGAATGAAAGAAAACAGCAGGCCCATCCGGACTACAGCTACTTGCCTTTCCTAAAAAAAGGGAGCTAAAAATAGTGCATCAAACTAAAAATAGGGTGAGATTCAACGTACTGGTCTTTAGGGTGTGGGAACCTGAAAGGCTTGTCATTGCTAGCATAAGTGGAGATGGAATTCAGATGTAACTCTCTTGACAAAATTAATTTACTTATGAATAAATAAGAAGTAGTATTTCCTTGGTAGAAATCTGCTTAACATGCTATGATGAAACTTTCTTTCCTGTTAGGATGCAGAAGGGACATTGCTGACATTGTAGACATATTAACATATACAGTTAAACAATGGAGGGGGAAATGCAGACACGGCAATGCACAGCACAGTTCTTTCCATTTAACTCCCACTGAAATCAGTGGCCTTTAGGTCACTTTATTTTTATTGTGACTCCATTGTTCCCAGAATGGTGGCAGTAGGAAAGAAGAGTCCCTTCTCATTTCTTCCTTTCTTTTTACTCCTGTCTTTGAGACACAAGAGCTCCAAGTGTCAGTTGCCTATCTTGAATTAGAGGGTTCCATTCTTAGCTGTTATGGCTAATAGCCACAGAGGATGGGGTCAAGCTTTGTCCACACCTGAAAGCTGTTTTGAAAGTGATTGCTACTCATAGTGGGTATATTCATTCTGGTTTTGCCTCTGATAAATAGGTTTTGCAGGTTTTTGTACTGTATTATTTCAAATACCTGTTTGACCAGAGGCAACAGTGAAACAAAGAGATATGTGGGAAACAACGTCTCCATCAAACTGCTTCAGACTCTCTTAAAAACCGTTGGCTGTTTTCTTCTATCATAGTCTATTCTATTCTTATTGAGTTGGTTTAATCCTTTAAAAAAGCCATCTACAGTGTTACCCATTGTAATATCCTGTGCCAGCAAATCCCACAATTTCATTATGTATATAGAAGTATTTTCTTTTGTTTTTCCAGTGTCTACTGCCAATCAGTTTCATTGAGGGATCACAAATTCTAGTGTTTTGAGAGTGGATAATAACTTTTCTTAGTTCACTCTTTCTACACCATTCATGAATTTAAGAAACTTCTAATGTAGTCATTCTGGTTTTAAATTTTAAAAAACTCCTAATATGGTCACTCATTTTTATTTATTTGTTGTTAAAAGCTGCAATTTAGGCCTGATCTCTTTTGCCTTTTTCAGTGCAAACATGGGCAAGGGATATCCAGGGTTTTTTTTGTTGTTTTTTAGAAAGCTATTTTATTCTATTAATACTAAGCAATGGTTGGTAGGTAATAGGGTGCTGGGTGTTTGCAGGAGGCTAACCTGAGTGTCCATTGCTTTGTGTTAAATACTCATTCAAATAGACTAGGATTTTGTCCAAATATTTAGAAGACTATTTGGTTTCTCAGTGAATGATGCAATGGACATATGGTTAGGAATTTATCTGCCAGAAAACATGTTTTCTATAAGTATCGTTGCTGAATTCAGCCAGACAGATGGTGGATAATAGTTTTGGCCCAATCATTTCCCCATACAAAAAAAGGTCATTGATTTGGAGACATTAATTCTTCCCATACTCCTAAGGCCTGAGAGTTATTAGCTTTCAATGGATATTGTAAAGCACAGTGAAAAAGAACACAAGAAAGACATATATCGAGGAATTTAGCAAAATTGTTTTGTAATTCTTATGTGAATTAACTAGGAGGTGCTTATTTTACAAAAAGGAATTGGTGCAGGTGGATTTTTCCATCTAGGACCAAGGTGCCCTGTTCTGATCACATTTCAGTAAAATATAGTTTTCTAAAGACTTGTGTTAAGACTAAAACTGAGTGCAGCAAGACATGACAGAGAGACATGATAAGCTAGCAAGGACTGTCAGAGAAACGCTGACAAAGGAGGTGGGAATTGCTCAGCTTTGTAATAGTGCTCTTTCAAACACATTGAAATGCTCACACTGGTGTGAGAAGGGAAAAGGTTGTAGAAGGGTAGAATTGTTTGTGGGTGACCTCTTTCCACATGTGCTGGAGCAAAGAAAGCTGTATGTGAATTCAACTTGAGTTGAATCCCTTACAACTTAATCCATTAAAATCCTAGTTGGGAGCAGCCCTTGTTTACTGCACAAACTTGACCCCCTATTGATTGCCTCCATAATGAAATTGGATATATACACACTACATACCAGAAGAGAGGAGCAAGAAATGTACACCCCACAAATGGTTACAGTTCTGCTTCTGCAGAATATGGCAACCAGGATTGTAACCAGTACAGCCAGGTGGAACCATCATCATTGCTACCACTTGCTTACTTGCTTGACACAGATCCCAGCAGTTCCTAACAGTACTCTGCTGTCCCCCTATACCAAGGTCAGGCCCTCCCAAGCTTGTTGGGAAACCATAGACCTTTGCTGGACCTTTGCTGGAGTACGGACATGCCCCACTGGTTTTCAGGAGCAATCCTCTCTGGCCCACAGCCTTCCCAGTCAATGAGAGTCCAAGATATGAAGCACATGGTATTCCACATGGTTCTGGGCCTGTACAAGAGCTGATCACTGATGTCTAGGAGCAGGGATGGAGTGGCATGGTATAGAGCTTTAACCTGGAAGACCAGATGGAGCTTTATGGCATTGGGAAGGTCTGGTTTGAGTGTGACCGGATTTATCTGTTGAAGGGTAGGGAAAGACCCTGTTATTGATGATCTAGCTTCACAGAAAGATGATTGGACTAGAAGTGTTTTGTGGAGAGCCATTTTGCCCGAACAGCAAAGCAAGCTGGTTCTTGACAATGCTGGTCTGTCTGGCATTTTTAGGCTTCCTTGGCATAGATGTGCTAATTAGTTTCCTGCAGCAGGCACTAAGAAGGAGGTGGGCATGGCTAGATGGTTCCAGGTGCTGGTACCCAAAATGAGCCTAGAACAGGCTCTGGAGTATGGATGCATGGGTCAAATCATTACAGGCAAAGCCCATGAGCAGAAGCAGTGAGTCCCAGAGTAGCAAGAGTGAATCCCAATCATCCTGATGATAACTGAGAAAGCAAGGGAAGTAATGTTCCAGGATCTGGTATACCAACTCAGAATAGGGGAATTAGGAAAGGGGTTGCTTTTCTGCTCTGTGTGTGTGTGTGTGTGTGGGGGGGAGGCGCATCACTAAATATGCCTTGCTACTAAGATGGTCAAAGGAAGCCCTGTGGATTGCTACAGTTTTGGTTACAAATTGCTGCTGTAAGTTCTAGGAGTTGGTGTTAAATGCTCTATTTAATCAGAAGGACCTCAGTGTAGTGCAGCACAATTCTAGGGACTGTGCTGCACTAACTCAGAAGTAATTCTCATTTACCTGAATGGGACTTATTCCCTAATAAGTGGGTTTAGGTTAGGATTGCAGGCTGCAGGCCTGGCAATTTAAAAATCATCTTAAATATTAGAGGTAAAAAGTTCTAGAAATAGTCACCAGTTGAGCACCCGTCACATGGGGCTGGTGTTTCTATGTGTGTATGGAACTAATCTTTCTGAGAGTCCTTCTGACTCCGGAAGCCCCAGCTAGTAGGCTGGGTGAGGGAGATAAGCATCTGTTTGGAAGGCAGGGAACCGCTGGTGATTAGTTATTGTTCAAAGTTCACTTCCTCTTTCTTCAGAAACATAAAGACAGCTTTGACCATATATAAAGGCATCCTGAAGAAGTTGGCTTTGTGTTTAATGTACAAAGGCGAATGTGTTTTATTGTCTGGGCCCCCCCCCCCCATTCCTTAACTCTAAAATGGTATTGTGAAGGGGAGAAAATATAAGGAAATACTTCAGGGGCACTTAATGAATATATGAAGCAGTAGGGTGTCTGTGTATGTCTTTCCTACCTTGTGTTAAGTGAAATCACTTCATAGTTCATACAGTGAACAGCAGCAAACAGACAATCTATTATTGACCTAGGAATAGGAAATTGTGTCATTAGAGGAACAACGGCTCTCCCCTTTTTCCATAGGGATTCTAAAACTAGCCCAGATGGAGCTTTGAGAGGTAGCCATAGTTGAAGTCAATGCAGGAGCTAAGTCATTGGCCTTCAGCGAATATTACTGCTATAGGTGATTACAACATACTTTTATAATGAAGTATATTTAACTTCTTAATAAGTGCAGTACTTATTACCTTACTATGCTATGTAATTTGTATTCATACTACAAACGAAGTAGTATGATGTACTTCATAACCTTGAAATACATCTGTTTGGCAGCACGTAGAAGGTAAGGCTGGGCATTTTGCATTCAGTACCATAGTAGTTCATACTTTGAAATTCTGAAAATTACAATATTTAGGATATAATATATTGATATATGGGAATGAAATATACAAATATGTTTTCTAGATGTTAAGGAACAGAGTGTTTTGAAGGCTTCCAAAGTTGTTCATCCTGACTTGCTTGTCATCCAAATCTATAAACTTAGCTTCTCTACATTGTTCACATATTGAATATCCATTAGGGCTGAAAGCTGGAATTTTATTTGTATGTATGTATGTATGTATTTATGTCTGACTGAGAATAACTATACCCCATTTCATTTGAGAAATACTGAAGGGTATGCTAAGGGAGATTCACTTTTCTTTCTAGCTGAGGGCCTGTATATCATTTGATATTGCATAACTCAAAGAGTGACAGCTGACTGACTACCTCCATTGAAAAATATTGTGTTAGGTAACTGCTCTGTCAGGTAATTGTTTGGTCTTTCTACACATGAAAGTCATCATGATGTACCTGTCACTGAGTGAGGAACATATATGTGCAAATACCATAGGAAAAATGTTAGGAAATGGTTTATCCTGGCATTTGGATAAGTTGTATTCACATAACTGCAGTCCCCCACAGAGTAATTTTGAATTTCAGGAAAGCCAATAATCATAGGCCGATTCATCTTCCCCCACTTGCTTAGGTGCGGTGAGACCATCCTCACATCCTGCCCAGCGTTCTCCCCCACCCTCTTTAGGTTTTATAGGAGAGGAAGAACCTGCAGTGATTCTAATCCTGCCTGAGAGGCTGCCACTTTCCTGGAGGTAAGTACAGCAAGAGAAGTAAAATTCTTTAAGGATACAACTGGATTGTCTTAAAGGATACACCCGTGAGAGCATGCGGGGGGAGGAAATTATGCTTCAAATCCCCACGAGCATTTTAAACTATCTAACCAGTTCCTGATACTTACAGGGTAAGGGATGTCAGCCACCTGTTTTTAGTGGGTGGAATGAAAGAGGATACAGAAAAAGCATCAGGGCATCTAGTTATTTTAGATGCCTCCGTTCAAAACCACCTGACTATATTATTTTGTACTTTACCCTATCCCACGTACCTTTCCAACGACTTCATGCAACAAGTGCAGTCAGCAGCAGCATTCACTTGTAAAAGGATGTGAAGAATACCCTGTGAGAGGCACAATAGGAATAAAAGTCATGAAAATAAACCTATGAAATAATGTCTTTAATTATACATTATTCACCTGGCAAAGATGTTAGAGAACAACTCAAGGTGAATGGTTCAACATGAGAGTCAGTGTTCCTGTCTCATATGCGATGTGTGAACCCACCCCCATCTGGTTTCTCCAGGCGCCCGCACAGCCCCTGCCCCTGCTCGCCGGTCCCCGGACCATGCCCGAGTGCCTTCCATGCTCTTCAAGCAGCCTGCACTCACTCCGGTGACCTTGTCGAGCTCTGCGGTCACCATTTTTGAAAAATGGTGAATTGCAAAACGGCGATTGCAAAAATGCACGTTTGTGAATGCGCATATTTGTGTATGCATGAAAATGTGCATTTTTGCAAAGTGCGTATTTTCACAGGCAAATATGCACATCCACAAAAATTTGAATTTTCACATACGCAAATATGCACATTTCCACGCATATGTAAATATGTGCATTTTTGCGATTGACATTTTATTTTTCAAAAAATGGTGTCTGCAGAGCTCGATGAGGCCACCGGGGTGAGTGTGGGCTGCTCACTGAGCATGGGATTAGGGCAAATGGGGGCAGCAGCTTGACAAGCAGAGCTCAAGGCTGTGGGCAGGGGGATTTCCGCCAGATTCCCAGATGGAGTCGGGCACCCGCACCATCCCTATATGCAAGATGGTTTCTTTTTGGTAAAGCCTTGCAGCAGAATATACCAGCATTATCCTGAACCATGAGGGCTCAAAGTGCGTGGGAGGACAGAGCCACATATGCTGGCCCCATCTCTACATCTCCATATGTGCTAGCCTCCACCCTCTCAGTCCCCAGCCTTGCGGGATTGAGCAGCAAGGTCTGAAGCAGAGTTCTACTTGCGTCCACTTGAATGCAAATAGAATGCTCTGTGCACTTGACAACCTTTGCAGCCCCATCACCTACACCAGCCTTCCTCAACCTGATGCCCTCCAGATGTTTTGGACGACAACTCCCAGCATTTCTGACCATTGGCCATACTGGCTGGGGCTAAAACATCTGGAGGTTACCAGGTCTGGGAAGGCTGCCTTACATAATCTGAACCCTCACACGTTCAGGAAAGCACCCATATAGGGCTGTGGTTTAACATGAAAACCAAACCCTGTGAAACATATTTATATCATGTGGCTAAGAGTTAGTGGCCAATGAAAGCTCATGCAACAATTAATCAATTCAGTTCAGAATTCTCATTTTCAAAAATAGCAGATAAGACAGTAAATCCATTTCAGGATGTACCATTTCAGACTGGAAGCTCAGGCTCACACATGATTAAATGCTCCTTCATTAAAATAAAGGAGATTCCCTGCATGTAGAAAACTAGCATATTAAGGAAAAAGCAACCCAGAGCTTAGGGTGCAGTTCTATCGATTGCACCCTCAGTGATTGGAAGCCCCTGAACCTGGAGGCTTCTGATCATCCAATGCAGGGCGGGAGGAGTGGCAGAGGCGATCTTCGCCTCCCTGTCGTTCCGCCCTGCATATTTTGCTAGATGGGCTTTTTAGCCCGTCTAGTGACAGCACTTCACAGGGGGAAGGAAGGAGGCTGGCAGAGGGTCAGGATAACTCATATCCTGGTCTCTCCAGTCTCCTCCTTTCCCTGCCCACCGGAACAACTAGTTTCCCCCCTCTCCAAAGTCAATTTGCTGACCTTGGAGGGCAGCTGGCATAGTTCTCTTCACACTGGTTATCCATCCTACTCAAAACTGGTCCTCAGGTTTGGCTTAACATTGATAATTCTGAAGACTAAAGGAAATCCTAAAGTGATAGTGTGTGACTGATTATCTGAAGTTATAACTAAGTTCATAGCGGTAATTATTTTTATTAATCCAGATATACTTAGGCTGCAATTCTAAACAAAATATCTTGGGAGCAAGCCCCATGAACACAGTGGGACTTATTTCCAAGTAAACATTCATAAGATTGCACCATAAATTTCTCATTCTGTTTAATTAGACATCTAGGGTTATTTATACGTAATTTCACAGAAGCCACAGCACTGGAAGCATCTGTGGATTTACTTGTATGCAAAATGACTGTGACATACCAGGTTGATAGTGAGAAGTTTCACCTCTACTCTAGGCTCATACATCAATCACAGAACTCCTAAGAAACAATTACCAAATTCCCATCTGCATTTGTTTTCCATAAACATTTGTTAGTCCAAAAATGCTGGATTTTTGCCACTATTTGCTGGTTTGAAACATTCTAGTGGCATTCTGCCTTCCTTCCCCCCTCATGACTTATATTTAAAATTGTAAGAACAAGCCAGAAATGGTGGCATTAATAGATACTTTATTCATCAATAACTGACCCTAAAAACCTATCCACACATTACTCATCTGAAGAGAAAAGGAGTTATTCCACTTTCAACATATATAGGAAAACATATTTGGAACATCAACAGTACAGAGGCCCACAACAGATTCTAGGCATGTGTACTCAGAAATAAGTTCCCCTGTAGTTAATGGGCCTTAATCCATAGTAAGTGTGGCCCCAGTGTATTATGAGTTCACTCTGTATTGATTCCTATGTATGAAACTATGGTAATAATGCACATGTATGCATGTGTGTGAAAGAGTGAATGCAAAAGTGGCCTCTACAGTGGCCCGGCCTTCCTATTTTTGCAGTGAATGGGTAGGCCCAACATTCAACAAAGTGGTTCTTCAACGTTTTGCAGCTACAAACCTTGTCCTCTGTGACGCTCACCCATTTAGCCCAGAAATGAATGAGACCTTACAGCTCTATCGAGGCGTTCGGGTGAATGGGTGTGGGCTAAAAATGGGGAATGTCCTTGCACCCCAACTGGCCCTGCCACACTGGCTCCACTTTTGACCTTCATTCATTCAGCATGCAGGTCCAAAGGAGGATTCTGAATGCATTTAGAAGCTTCCCTACGACTGGGAACTCTGCATTATCAAGGTTCCCAATCACAGAGAGACTTCTAAGCACAATTCTGCTGAATGCCCTTGGAATCTCCCTTCAGACCTTCACGCTAAAAGCCAGCCTCTAGCTTGCCATGCTGGGAGTACCAATCTTTGGGAGAGGAAATGGGATCCAGAAAAGGAACTCAAAAGAAAAGAGGCAGCTCCTACTAGGACAAGTCAACAAAGAGCAGAGAAGTCAGATTTAGTCAAAGTCTGCCAATAAAAGGTCAGTGCTTAAAGTAATAAGAGATAGAGATTTTTCTAAAGAAAGCCAAGAAGAAAACAAGGACAACTAGAGGCAGAGAAAGACAGAGATTAACTGGTCAGGGTTCCATAATAATTTATCAGTACATTTGAAAGATGTCAGAGCCCCATTAACCTGGTTGGTTTCATTGACTGCTCTCCAATGCATCACTGTCCAAAGTACTTAACTATAATAAACAGCAGAACAACAAAACACCAGTAAAAATCATTAAAGCATAAGCTTCATAATTTAGCACACAGTTTAGCCTCTCCATACTTGGTGTGCAGATTGCTGATTGCGATTTATTCCATCTATTTATGGATGTCACATGAAGGCGTGTACTAGATTTATTACTCAGATATTCCATCCATCAACAGTCTGACTGGCAAAAATGGGCAGTTACTACCAGAGATAGATGCTGGGTGTTTAATTTAACCTTAATTTTCAACAAATGGGTTGTTTGTCACTCCATATATTTTAAATATTATTGTTAAATTTGGCAATTTTCATCAAGTTTTAAACCATAGCATATTGACAAGTAAATTGTAGTTACAAGTAACAGATTTTGATGAAAATGTATGGAATGCAAATGTTATTGATAATATGCAACTATTAGAGATGGATCTAAATGTCATATATTACAGCACAACGGAAGAACAATTCTGGACTGGAGCAGCAGGAAATGATATTCTGGTCTTGCCTGTGATGGTGGAGCAGCCCTGGGTCCAGGACTAGGACAAGAGAAAGTGAAACAGAGCACACAAAGATTCAGGAAAACTAATATAAGATGGCCATAAACTAAGACAATGCCTTGGGAGATGGTTTGGGAGGGATGAATGCTAAAGTATCAAGATCGTTTGTGACTTACTTTCATGACTGTTCAGTTCCCATCAGGCAAAATAATCCATTACCTTCTACAATACCTGCTCATTATTTCCATCAAGCATTAACCCCTTGGCTGAACAGACCTGTGTGTGTAAACACACTGTTGCAGCTGTCACAATGAACTATATTACATGTCTCAGGTGATAGATGGGTAGTTACACCCCTTCTTTATGTCACTTTGTCATGGTTTTACTGCTCACTGAAATGTTTCCTTCCCGCCTTTAACATCTTTATCTCCATAAATATTTTTTATAAATGTCCTAGGAACTGGGGGTCTGCTAAAGATCCGCTGTAAATGAAAATCCTTCATCTTGCACATTTCCCTTTTATAAGCTGCCCACATGTAATTCTTTGTTTGGCACATGCCAATTGTCTTCCCCAAAGTCAAAATCTAATGATTTCCAATCGACTCTTTTTAAACTAAGTTTTCATTGGGGCTGCAATGCACAGGGAGTTTTTTTTTTAAAGCCTTTCCTCCCCTGGCACTGTTCTGATGAGGCCTTCCTTTGACATTAGCTTCAAGAGGGAAGCTCATGTCAAGATTCCCATTGGCATCACATCTAGTTTGGCCCTTGCACCTGACTCCCACAGTGCTGGGGTGGAGGGGAGGGGAAATAAAGGGCTGGTCCAACTATAGAAACAAACTAGATAACCGCCTGTGAGGCCGCAGGGTCACCTACTTCAGCTATACGGGTAACTTGGAGAGAGACCCACTGCCTGCATTTTAAGAGGAGACAGACAGAGGTAGCTCATGAGCTGCATAATATCCTCAGCATTCCAGTTGTTGCTTTTGACTTACACCAGTTGCCCAGAGCATGGACACAGTTGTAAAGGGGAGATGGAGATGATGATGAGAGACAAACATTAAAAATGAAAGTGGGGAAATAGTATCATGGTCAACTCTTGCTTGTGTGTCTATGTGTAAGTTTGCGTAGTTCTACAAAAGAACCTTTGCCGACCTCATGTGAATGGGGCAAAACTGAGGGCTTCTCTACATGAGGCTCTTATCATGCGCTTGTGATTAGTCACTCATGGAAGTTTGCAGGTAGGGATGGATGGACTCATCTCTGTCCAGGGCCATTGGTTGGTTGCTGAGCCTCTGCTGCCACCACCCACACCCACTTGATGCTGTGTTGTGCGAGCTCCTTGATGTCTTGGCGAGTGACCGACAAGCGCCGTGGACCCACCTGCTGTGCAGCGATGGCGGCTCAGGCATTTCCAGGAAGGGAATCTTGTGTAGATAGTGGTCACAAAGGGTGATCTATGCAACATTACAGGTGTGAATGGGCCACGTCTATAATTGGGAAAGGAGTGGGTGGGCTGCCCGGCACTCGCAGAATGCTGTGAATGCAGTGTGGTCTGTGAATGGGGGTCTGGGGGGAAGCGGGGGGGGGTGAGTCTGTCAGACTCCACTCCCATATTGGGCACCTGTGAAATCCCTATTTGTGGGTCCTTTACACAACATCATCAGCCTCCAGGGTGTCAGGATTCCTTTTGCCCCTGCTGAAACTTCAAAGGCCAAATCAAAACACAGACAAGAGGCTTCAATCCATGGCTTTTAATCTATTTACTTCAGTGGGTCATACAGATGCAAATTGCCAGTGACTCACAGTCTACAAAGGAAATGCCTTCAGGGAGTTTAAAAGAAAGCTATGAAAGTTGCCTACCGTTTGAAGAAAAGGTGGGCTCACTATGGTAACTTAAGGGGGGAGGGAGATCTCCCTCTCTCTCATGAGGCCTGTAACCAAAGCTGTTCACGCCAGGATAATCGGGCAGACCATCTAAGCTCCGCCCCTGCTATCTCTCTCTTAGCTCTGCGTCTGCACCTGGCATCTAAGAATTCAGCTTCTCCAAGCCCCGCCTCTCCCTGTTCGCTATCTCTCACAGGGGTATGTGAAGAGAGGCCCTCTCTGTCCAGCTGGGCCTTTGAAATCTGAAGAGTCTGCCTATTCATGTCTGTACAAGCCTAGGAAATTTCCTGCCCCATGTCTTGCAGTTCTTCTTCAGAATCTGAACTACTCTGCCACTCCCTGTGCTCAGGGGCAACCCTGACACTGGGCCTCTCTTGTGCTTTATGACCTTTATCCTGGCTTTTTTTAAGGTCAGGGAAAGTGTGGCATTTTCTCTAGAAGTGCAATGAAGTGCTTTAACGGCTGTGTGAACTTCCGTAATTGTGCTATACCACAGCATCATCTAGTGGCTGTATAATGAAACATATAGAACTTGCAGAGAAAGAAACCCCCAGAAAAAAAACCTGTGTCAGCCCGTTTGAAGGAGCCAATTTTAATCCCGCAAAGAATCCAGAAGTAGAAGCCCCGGTAAAGCTGCGGATAAAATCCTGGTGTAGAGAAGCCCTGATACTATGTGATGTCTGTGGATAAGTGTTGAAAATAATATAGCACAATAGAAAATGTGGTAGAATAAATGATACCAAATTATTTTGAGCTAAACATCAAATTTAGCTGTGGACTCAGAATAACTGCCCTTGCTACAGTGTAAATATTGGTACAAAACCACTTCATTGCTACCAACACTATCATTCCTGCATTTTAAGATATCTTATTAAACACTAGGGAATAGGAAACTATATTCTAACTGTTAAAATTTATACCCCCCCCCCAAATAGGGTCTGCCTATGAAAATGTCTAGTGAATTTCCAAATGAATATTGAACTTGGACTTGCCAAATTGAAACAGGAAGCATTTTACTATCCATCCAGGTGTCATTTTCAGGTCACAGGCTCTTCTTTTGGCTTTTTGTACCTTGAAATTTTTTAGAATGAAGATTACATGGTGCAACACTTCCCCCTTGTGGTACATGCTGCTATTATTTCAATTTTCATAATAAAGTGCATGTTTTATTAAATGTGTCTTTCACCTCACAAAATATAAACGCTAGTTGTAGATGCTGCATGAAGACTCAGTATAGTATCACTACAACACAAATATAGCACCAGTTAGCAGTTCATAGATCAACTGAGATTAATTTTGGGATGGTCTTCAGTTTCATGCTCTCGCCTCGAAAGGATTTTAATGATAATCATGACCACAGAGGCTTTCCTTAATAGATGAGTTTGAAAAATCCTACTTTGCATAATTGTGGGGTAGAAATAAAAAAGAAGAAACTATATATTTAGCGTTTGGGTATACTGAGAATAAAACATGTCCTAGATCATCATTGGGCCAGCAATATTGTGTCCTCCAGATATTTTGGACTACAACTCCCAGGCTCCCTGACCATTGCCTATGCTGGCTGGGGCTAATGGGAGTTGTCCAAAACATCTGCAGGGCACCAGGTCGGGGAAAGATGTGTAAGCCATTCTTTCCGAACAGAATGAAGCCCATTTCAAATCTTCAATCTGCAGTAAATGTGCATGGGAGGGAAAGCAGGACTGTGTGCACAGTTCCCCCCACCCTGACCCATGCACGTTCATTTAATGGTCATAATATAGCTTACTAATGTACAACTGTACGTTCGTAGGACTATCATTCTCCATACAGCTGAACATGTAGTCCTTTCAGGGTTCCCAGCTGTGTGGCGAGAGTCCTTCATGTGTATAATTGTACATGCAGAGGCTTTAGTTCAACCTTCAAATAAATGTCTATAGTTCAGGAAAGGAATTGCCTCTGTGTTCCTGCTCCCACCCTGAAATGTGTTTACTCATCACCACAGACTGAAGGTCTGAAAAGGGCTCATGCTTCACAGCAAAAGACTTTCTTTAAAATGTGAGGGAAGCGGTAAAGGAGGCATGCCCCATTACTCATGTCTGGAACTAATCTCATGAGCAGTTCACCACAAATACATTTTGAGATCTGACTGAAAACAAACCA
This sequence comes from Heloderma suspectum, assembly GCF_057233095.1. Taxonomy (NCBI): domain Eukaryota; kingdom Metazoa; phylum Chordata; class Lepidosauria; order Squamata; family Helodermatidae; genus Heloderma; species Heloderma suspectum. The sequence continues at coordinate 254,151,742 of NC_139461.1, forward strand.
CCACCAAATGGCTCACCTTGAGCACCAAGCGGCATATTTGTTTGTTGTAAGCCAGGTTAGAGAATGATAAATAAAACAGATAAATGAATAAATGGTGCGACAGTCATATAAACTGTTCCATACATAGCAGACCTTTGACACAGCCAAGAAGGATTATTCTCTGCCCTAAACTTGCATACATTCCTGCAGCTCATGTGACAACTGCTCCCAGTCATGGAAATGGGGAAGCAGCATGGTCGGGTTATTTCAGAGAAGAAGACAGGCCCCAAATGGATGCCTAGCAGAACAACTTTATTGGCTAGAACAATCCAGAACAGCAGCGTAGCTGACTGTCTCAGTTTGGGTACAGAGCCACCAATAGTTAGAATAGCAATATAACAGTTGAACTCCCCATCACATCTTCCCCCTCATTACTTTTAGCCCTGTATACATCCTACTTTAGAAATTCAAAATGTGTCTGGTTAATCGCAGTCCTCAAAATGAAGAGGTTTCCTGACAATCCGACCATAACAAGTAACAACTTGGCCACTGGGCTGTCTTTTAGTGTCTCTCTCTCTTTCTGTCTGTGCTGAAATGGATAGATCTCTTGACGCAGAGTATGGAGGCACACAGGGAATTTCTTCTCGTATTTGTTTAGTCTTTGGTATTAGCTGTAGATGTCTGTGCTTTCTACCAATTCTCCTTGGTAAAAGATTTGAAGATATGGTCAGCTTCCTTTCCTATAGCATAGATGAGAGAACTAACTTGCACTTCTGCAGTCTCCTTGTGGAACTTTGTTGCTATGTGGAAGCAAGAATATATTTCCTTCCAATCTGGCCATTCTGAAGGTCTGTTGAAAACTGTTCTATGGCAGGTTCTGTGCTGTGCTGGTTCTGGCTAATATGAGCCTGATGGTTTTCTTTGCAAGAGGGGCAATTGGGATCAATAGATAACAGGGCTGCAGAGCCTGCAGTAGTAGCAGGTACTTGAACAAAGAGAGAGGGTAGTCCACCTCTTTGCCCTTCCTTCCTGCCCTGCAGCACAGAGCCAGCCTGACATTGTACTTGCGGCAAGTGGCGTCACCATCACTGTCATAGAATCATAGAATAGTAGGGTTGGAAGGGGCCTATAAGACCATCAAGTCCAACCCCCTGCTCAATGCAGGAATCCAAGTCAAAGCATCCCTGACAGATGGCAAATTGATCCCTGTTCAATTTCATCTTGAATGCCTCCAGTGTGGGAGAGCCCACTACCACCCTAAGTAATTGGTTCCATTGTCGTATTGCTGTAACTATCAGGAAGTTTTTCCTGATGTTCAGCCTGAAAATAGCTTCCTGTAACTTGAGCCCATTATTCCATGTCCTGCATTCTGGGATGATCGAGAAGAGAACCTGGCCTTCCTCTCTGTGACCACCTTTCAAGTACTTGAAGAGTGCTATCCTATCTCCCCTCAGTCTTCTCTTCTCAAGGCTAAACATGCCCAGTTCTTTCAGGCTCTCCTCATAGTGCTTTGTTTCTAGGCCCCTGATCATCTTTGTTGCTCTCCTCTGAACCTTTTCAGTTTGTCTGCATCCTTCTTAAATTGTGGTGCCCAGAACTGGACACAGTACTCCAGATGAGGCCTAATCAGTGCTGAGTAGAGAGGAACTAGTACTTCCCAGGATTTGGAAGCTATACTTCTATTAATGCAGCCCCAAATAGCATTTGCCTTTTTTGCAGCCACATCACATGGTTGGCTCATATTCAGCTTGTGATCTACATCAATTCCAAGATCCTTCTCGCTTGTAGTATTGTTGAGCCAAGTGTCCCGTCTTGTAACTGTGCATTTGGTTTCTTTTTTCCTAGGTGCAGAACTTGCAGAACTATCATAGTGCTTTGCTGTTGATACTTCTGGTGCTAAGAGCAACAAATGAGCAAGCAATGAGGCAGTAGCCAGGCAATGTTCTCACTTGCAAGCAATAGAAACTGGGGAGGCTCTGAGCGAGAGAAGCAACCAGGTGTGATGGCAGAACAACAATTTGAATTTCCCCTGCTTCTGTTGCTGCTGTATGTGTGTACAAACACCGTCTTACAGGTCCCACCTCTGGTGTTCGTGCATGTGTTCTGTATGCATGCACAGAATAATAAAAAAGGAACATTAGAATTGATTCATAATTGATTCAATTTTAAAAATGAAAGTGAATATTAATTTAAAACAGCCAAGCATTTGCCTCCTATGCCTAGTTTCAGATGGTGGTGGGAGGCTGGAGAACAGAATTCCTGTAATCCAAGAATGCACTTCTATACATATGTACAACTGCTACTTCGTTTCAAGAGTCATAGAAGCAGTGCCCATTTTCTAACAGAAAGCAAGTTGTAAGATACTGGAAGTATGGCCAGTAGGAGGAACACAAGGAATCCTGTGACTTAAGTATTAAAGGCCACTCAACTGTGTTTCAACATCGGGCTCCAAGTTGTTGGGTGTTTTTTTTTAGTGTGGTGCTGCTGGTAAGACCATTTCTAAAGTATATATAATTCCTAACTTGATCAGCCATTGCAGCAGGGTTAGCTGGCCCATTAAGAAGAATCACAGTAATTGAAGAATACTTGTCTTCCCTTAATTGACTGTCTCAGAAGGTAGGCCACTGATCAATGGGTTAACTATGATCTACTGAACAGAGCTTAGTGTTGTTAAACCACAACACAGCTTAGTATTATTAAACCACAACACAACCACAGCACTGTATGGCAGACAGCAGCAGACAACTGGAAAGGGAGAACTCTTTCTCAACTGTTCCACATATGCATCCTCATCCTTCTGCCAGTCTTTCTCATCTAATCTGAGCTACCCCTCTGCTGCTAACCCAGGGAAATCCCCTTCCAGTCGTTTTCTGCTGAACCCATGTCCCTTCTTAAGTGGGAGGGAGTCATAGCAATTCCAACAACAAATCTTTTCACTAAACTTCAAATCTCATTCCTGTGGTTTTCTCTGGTACCATAGAGACCCTCCCCTCCCCTTGCTTGTGTTCTCATTTTTTTTTAATTGTATTTTTATCCTGCTCCTCAGCCAAAAAAGGCTCCCGGAGCAGCTTACAATCAGTGAACAAAGAAGACAGTCCCTGCCCGCAGGCTTACAATCTAAAAAAGACAAGAACACACAAGGAAAAGGCAATGGGGGGGGGGGATGTCAGCAGGGCTGGTGGGATGGCCCTGTTCCCCTCTCTAATCTCGGGGGGGGGGGAGAATCCAACTGGAGCAGGCCCTGATGTTCCCTTTGCCTGCTCCCTTGTTCCTTCTTCCCCACAGGGCCATGGATGGCAGTTAGCCCTGTGAGCAGGGGGGTGGGGGAGTCCAACTGGAGCAGGCCCTGATGCTCCCTTTGCCTGTTCCCTCACTCCTTCTGTTCCTTCTCTGTCCGGTGTACTATAATTTTCATTGGCACTTGTAAGAGTTCTACAAGTTCTTTCAAAGCACGCAGCGCAGCATAGGCCGCATCATCTCTAGAAAACATCAAACCATGAAACTTCCATTCCCCTATCCCCTCAGTAGTTTGTGTAATTCCAGAACTCACTCCCTGACATCCCTCTGGGAACCTCATTCTGACCGAGGGTCAGTGCTGTTAGCAGTACCCTAGACTGAAAAGGTAGCTTGGCACAGCTCTCTCCCATTCTCTGGCCTATGCCACTCCGAGTTCAGAGGAAGCAGGTGCTGTGAGACCCTTGCCCTGAAGGGCAAAAAAGATGTGAGGATGGCAGGTGCACCAGGAATTTTCACTGGGGGAGGCAGACACGGAAGGAAGGTCTCCACGGAACTGGGAAGGCAAGATAGCAAATGAACCAGCATGGCAAACCATTTAAAAGCCATCTTCGGAAATGCAAAGTATGTGGTAATAATTTGACCAGAATTCAGCACTGCAAACCAAAGTTGGCTATATCTTTGTGGCACACATGGAGAATCCAACCCTGGCCAGCAAAGGAGATGGTGTTTGCCCTCTGGAGGGTGAGAGGGAAGAAGTGAGGATTTAGACCCATTTCACTGGCCCAAGTCACCTGGTGAGCTTCATGGCCGAGTGGGGACTAGAACCCAGGTATTCCGAGCCCCAGTCCAACAGTTTTTCCACCATAGTTTTCCAGTGCTATATGGAACTGGAGGCCCACTTCTACATGGCTGTGATTCGTGAATACCAAAACCACATGGGAGGGAGTGGGACCAATCATATGGCTCTTTTTTTTTATTTTAACCTGATCACCAAAGAACAAGAATCTGGTGGGAAATGCCCACGAAACTGGCCATACCTATGTGACCAATTTCACAGGCAGACACATAAAGGGAACGTCAGAGTGTGTGGAGGAAGGTCTATGGGCTGAGGTATTACTACACTCTAACCACTGCTTCACACAGGCTCTCTGGCTACACCACACTGGCTTTAAAAAAGGGAATACACGAATTCAGGAAGGCTATCAATGATTGCTAGTCACGTTGGCTATATATTACCTCCATTATCAGAGGCAGTATACCTCTAAATACCATTTTCTAGGGAACACAACTACACAAGCAGGAGGGTGCTATGGCTATTGCAGGCTTCTCACTAGCATCTGGTCAGCCACTGTGAGGAAAGATTGCTGTACTAAATAGGCCTTTGGTCTAATCCAGCAGGTCTCTTCATATGTTCTTACATTCTTAGCTAGAACTCTGGTAAACCTACAAAGGGAATAACAAAAGATAATGAGTAAGTCTCACCTTCTTGTTTTACTCATCTTCTCCTTTTACCATAGTGCTGTAATAGTTTTTCCACCTTCTCCCAGGGAGTAATATGGCCCTGGAGGCCCACATGCTACGTCAGAAAGTGAGACAGACAGACAGGCAGACAGACAGACAATGGACAGAAGCAATATAGAAGGATGGGAGAGGGGGTCTGCTAATAAGGACAAATGCAACCTGAAAGTAGTTAGCGTTTCAGAGCTCTGTCTAAGGAAAAATCTGGCAACCTTAACTGAAGAACACTGGTCCTAATTTATGAAGCAAGCATGGTGTAGAACATCTGTAATTTTGGGGGCTCTATAATAAAAAGCCCCATGATAAAATGCTAGCAATAAGAAGGTGACGCATCTGGAGGGGATCAGCCTATATTGCCATGTAGATTATGGCAGCCTTTCCTCACTCCTCTATTATTACAATTCGCCTGTGTTAAGGTGAACATAGAAGAAAGCAAAAATGATAAACTGCTGATTAAGGATGAAACTGTAGGGGGTGCTGGAAACCTATCTAAGATTACACATATATATCAATATAGGTGCATTCTATTGTTAGAGCTGCAGTGACGATCATCAAAACTATTTGTGAAAGCATATGTTAACTCTAGCAATCTCCTTGGTAATATCTAGGGAATGTAGTGCCCCCTCAGTGCTGAGAAAGTATAAAGGATCTCCCCCTTTCTAGATTGGTCTGCCCTGCTTGACATATCTGTGTGACAGGAACAAGAAGCACAAGAGTGAATTCTTGGAACAAAGGAAATTGCCTTAAACCAGGTTGGATTATTTGTCCATCTACCCCAGAATTGTCTACTTTTGACTAGTGGCAGCGGCTCTCCATGTTTCAGGCAGAGATTTTTCACATCACTGGCTACTTGATCCTTTTAACTGGGGTGCCTGGGCTTGGACCTGTGACCTTCTGTATAGGAAACTTTTCCTTAGGCACATGGCAGTAGGGGGGACTAGATACAAAGGAGGATGTGAGAATGTTAAAATGTCCTTGTCCATTGAAACACATATCGCTTCTGGCCTGTGTTCTATCTCACGTACATAGATTGTTTCTTTTGATCACAGCCATAAACTTGTAAGAAACTGATGGGATTATTTACTAATGATGCCTCCTGTTAGAAAGGCAATTAGCAGAGAAAAAAACAAAAAGGCAAAACAGAATTTACCAGTCCCACATGCACACAGGCTATCTTAAAACAATAAAAGGAGACCACACCTTTCTTTAGTGATGAAAAGAAAATAGTTTTACTCACAAATATTCTTGTGTATACAATACAGGTACCATGTAGAATTTCAAAAGAGTTTGTTCAGTCCATTTTGTGTTCCATTACACCTGCAGGAGCAAGAGAGCTCCCAGCATGTGCTCCCAGCAATGGTGGAGATCAGAGAGAGAGAGAGATGGAGAGGTGGTGGGTGGGGGTGGGAAAAGAAGGGGAAGAGCAAAAGGAAGAAATCACAGGAAACCACATTGTAAACTATAGAGATCTTGAGGCTACCTGTGGTCAAAATTCCCATGAACTAACTTCAACACTGCCCCCCTCCAATAACTTGCAGATGAGGTTGCAATATTCACAACAGAAACCACACATTATTCACCCCACCAGCCCTCTCAAAAGATCCGTCTATTGTAATCCAGGCCACAGATTGCCACAAGCAGAGAGCAGGCGCACTGTTGAAAGTACCTATAGAGCAAACACCTTCAGGTTACGTAAATGGGGAGGCCAGTTATATGTAATGAGTATGTGAGTGTGTGTCAAACCCAGCCCCAGACAGCATTTATCGCCAATTTAACCAGAGATAAATTCCTTTCACACCCGTAATATAGCAATTAGTGAGACTCTGAATGTTAACAAAATGTTAATTAACATGCATCAAGAAATCTCAAAGAATATTGTATTGGAAACACCATGCTAGCAAAGAAGTTGTCATTAAGTGTGATCGTCCTCAATGGCCTAAAATGAATGGTAGAAAATAATTGTGTGCAGGGGCAGGGAACTCTCTATGAAACCAACTGGCCAACAATGAAGCATCAGAGCAGAAGATGCTAAGATAACCCTCATAAATACATCCAGTTTCATTTTGAACCCTGAGTTGCTTTTCACCATAGTTGTCTTTTGTAATTTAAACCCCTCAAAGAGTAAAAAACCTTCTTCTGATTACCAGCAGAAATTGTTAATGACCAGACAAAGGCTTTATCTTCTAACCCTATCTCTCTTTTCCACTACTGTTATCTTAAAACTTACTTGCTCTTCTCATTGTAGTGTTACTCATTCTCATATATTTAATAGAGTACTATGATATATCGTATTCATATCTTGCAGGCTTTAAGTCAAGACTGGGTGCCCTCTGAGAAGTTATGCTTCAGCCAAATAAGACTTAATAGGCTTAGGTGGTACTGGGAGAATTTCATTTCGTCTATATTATACTAGAGATCAGCTGATAATCTTGATAGAACGCCTGACTTGGAAAATGTACAAGTGTTATTCCTTTTAGGAAAAAGGTAGAAGTTGGCTCTAGTAAATGAAAAAATAGATCCTCATGAATTTTCATAATCCTTACATGGGATACCCTCAAACCAATATCAAATTTAAGTTTACGCTTGTGTCTCTGGACTGAACAGTAAAAAACACACAGATCCAGTGGTTGCCATTGATCCAGAGCATGATTCTTCATGATTTTAACATGGAATGCTAACAAAATCACCATTAAGCACAGAATGCCTCTGCAGACTGAGAAGTGACTTATAATTCTATGGTAGTTTTGGGGGGATCCCTGGTAAAAAAATTAATGAGGATCCATAAGGACACATGGAACAGATCCATGTTTTTGCACTATGGCAGTGCTGGAAAAATCTGTGATTTTTTTTTCATGGTTCAGTCCATGGACAGATTTGATATGTGATCTGATGATGGGTGTGTCTGTGTGTGATCAAAAAAATCAAACTTTTATCCAGACTCTTAATTTTATAGTTACCAAAACAAAATCAGAGCTAGTGGATGCTAGTTCTTTATTCAAGATACCTAAATCAAAGCAGAAGTGTGACCCTTGTTGCCAAGAAGATTATTGTTATCTATATTGTCTTGTGCTTCTGGCAGTGAAGCCTCTGATGCTGATTGATCTATGGATATTCCAGTGCTAAGGGAGCAAAACTATTGGCAGTAATGCAACTAGCTTCATACCAACCACATCTCAACTACCTTTATTTGGAGACCAAAGGATAAAAGCATAAGGTGGAAAAAAAAATATAAGGAAGGAAAGCTACTGGTTTCTTCCAGCTGCACACTTTGGGAATGTACTGATGGCAAGATTGATTCATGTTGTGGGGACCTGGTGAAGTTGGTGTCAGCAGCAGCCACCCACTGACACAGCTAGTGCTGGCCCTCAAGCCATTCTTGGATGCCCTGAGCGTGGCTGCTGCATCTCCAGCTGCAGACATACAAAAGGCAGTGAAATCAAAGGAGCAGCCTCAGGTAAGCTCCTTCTATATCCATCCCAGAAGCCCTGTGATTTGAAGTAAAAAGGAGGGTGAAAATGTTCCCGTTTTTTCAGACACACAGTCTATGTGTTTGTCTCCAAATCTTCAAATCATTAATGAAACTTCAGGAGGGTCCATATTCAGTTTGGTTCACTTCAGGTGATCTCCCCTTTGGCTCTCATAACTCCAAAACCTCTCCGAAGCAGCCTGATTGGGGTCTGGATTCAGAATTCCCCCGAATCTACTGTACACACAGAGCTCACATCTTCTAGGCACCCAGAACAGGAAGTAGTCTCTTAAAGATTCACCACAACATGTTCAAATTCTAGAGTCTGGAAGTCTTGACCAATGAAGAGACCAAAAAGGAACACAAACTTGCACAGAAGAAATGCAAGCAGTCAATAAGGGATGTGGAAAAGGATTTTGAGGAGCATATCACTAACAACATTAAAAATAACAATAAAAAAATAACCAATATGCAGGTGATATGAAGCGTATGATACAACACTAAGTTTACTGGGACTTACAGTGCAATCATATGTATGTCTATAGTACAATCGTATGTATGTATGAAGGAAGTCCCATTGAGTTCAGTAGGCATTATTCCCAGGTAAATATGTATAGGATTGCAGCAGTCAATCTCTAGTATGTTTTTTATTGCAGAATCTCACATAGTTACAAGAGTGGTCTACATTAATGTGTAGAGTCTATCATCTTGCTTACCACACTCAGAACAGCAACATGGAGGCTAAGTCCTATTGTTTTCAGTGGACCTTAAACATGATTAACTTCAGCTGCTTTTGTAGCTGAATTCTAAGTAGATGACATCCATAAAAACCTCCATACAGAAATACAGCAAATGCAAAATTTACAAATATATATCTAAAATCCTATAAAATATAACAAAAATCACACAATATTGTTACGCTATATCCATTACATTGTTGAGGGAAGGAATGCTTTTAGAACCAGTTTTGTTATTGGTACTCTCAATGAAATAGACTGGCGTCTGCACAACATTAACACAATGTTTCTCCATCTTTTTTGTTTACATCATGGCATGTTTTCAGGAAAAGTCTCACAAATCTTTGGTATGTTTTCCATCCTATCATTGATGGGAGCTATGAAAAAGATGATAGCCCTGCCAAATTGTATAACCCACTGTAGTCTATTCACTGTGGTCTTAAGAGACCACCCAGAGCATTCTGGGATATGGTCCAAGAATTTGTCTAGTTGGAAATGTTCTTGACAGCACATTCTCATTCCTAATTGCACAGCAGCTTTCTGCACTTTTGGTTTAGCACTGTAGTGCTAAACAGTGGCCTGGATCTGGAGATCCAGAGATTCTCAAACATATTATGTACATTTGATGCATGTATATTACACTTCTGGCACCTCATGCTGGGGTGGTAGAGCACATGCTTTGCATGCAGAAGGTCTGAGGTACAATCTCTGGCCTTTCCAGTTGTAAGGATCAGGTAGAAAATGATGGAAGACACCTCTGTCTGATTTCCTGGACAGCTGCTGCTGGTCAGAGTAGACAATACTGGGCAATATATCAGCTGCTCAGTGGTACACCCTCTACACTGACCTTTGAATGCAGTGATGAATGTCTCTCAATATATTTTTAGCCATAGTAATAGGTTATGGCTTGAGACACTTTAACATACAGGGCCTGCTACAGATGAGTCCTACAAATCCTGCCTCACAGGAAAAACAAAACGAAAACTGGTCCTGGGTAGGGATGTACAGATTTTGTTAAATCTGTCCTGTCTGTGTTTCATGGATTATGAGGCGTCTTTTGTTCTGTCATCTGCTCATTGATGGAATGGGATTTTTTTTGCAGAACTTCATTCTACTTGTTCTAATTCACATTAGTGAAAGTGCGCATTCGCGCTATTACAGATCAGCACGAATCCCCCACCCCTGGCCAAAAGTGAAAAACTGGTCCACAAGCCTCTGGAATCCACATGACTCAGAAAAAAGACGGTCCACTGAAGAATCCACAGGTTGGATTCATAGAAATACAAACTCATTTGAATCCATTGTGGGTTTCTCCAACATCCCTAGCCCTGGGTTTACTGCCCTCTTTATGGACTGAACAGTACAGTCACCTTAAAAGCAAATGAATGCAAAATTTATTCTAAGCTATTAAGCATACAGTATATAGAAAAGAGAAAATGTACCATGGTACTCATCAACAAAATATAAAACAGAAAACATGACATACAAGCTTAGAAAAACACAGTCCATACATTACCACTCACAACTCACTGCTACAAGGGGTGACCCCTTGCTGGGAGCAGCACCACCTTCTCCTTTCATTCCTTAGTATATCTTTACCTGAATGTCAAATTTGTTTGTGACATCTGTTTCAGTCATTGGTTGGTTCCATCTATCTATCTATACCTCCCCCGCATCAGTTGTTTTCTCCATATCATCCAGTAACTGCTGTACTTTACCTCACCATTTGTTTTTTGTACTCTTACTATGTTGTTTGTACTTTTTGTTCTGACCACAAGATAAACACATCCCCATGTTGGTGTATTCTCATAAGTTTCACCTGCACATATGTCAACTTCACTTATTGTTAGGCTAATCTAAACTCTACAATTGCTATGCTGCTGCAGGCCTTTATTTGCAAGCCTTCATAACCGATGGCCTGTACCTTATATCTATGCCTATGTTCTATGCTGCCAGTATATGAGAGACACTAATAGAGGTGTACAAAATTCTGCATGGTGTGGAAAGGGTGGATAGAGAGAAGTTTTTCTCCCTCTCTCAGAATACTAGAATCTGGGGTCATCCCATGCTGGATGGTGAGAAATTAAGGAAAAAGAAACAGAAGTGCTTTTTGACTCAGTGCATAGTTACACTATGAAATTCATGACCACAAGATGTAGTCACGGCCACCAATTTGCTTGGTTTTAAAAGGGGATTAGACAAATTCATGGAGGATAAGGCTATCAGTGGCTACTAGTAATAACGACAATATATTACCTCCAGTATTAGAGCCAGTATGCCTGAGTGTACTAGTTGCTGGGGAACACATGTAGAAGGGTGCTGTTGCAAGTCTTACTTGTGGGCTTCCCACAGGCAGCTGATTGGTCACTGTGTGAACAGAATGCTGGACTGGATAGTACCTTTGTTCCAGCATGGCTCTTCTTATGTTCTTGTGTTTATGTATGTGTAATATATGCTAGTGTATACGCCAGATATACTTTCTGTACTCCTACAAGATCTAGTCACTGAATAAAAATCGTTTTATTGAATAACCTTCTGAAAGTCAAAGGACATATGATTCTCTTACATCTGGTGAAGAACCGCAGTGAAAGAGTGCAGCCTGTTCATTTAGCTTGTAAAAGCTGCACACTGGAAGAGGGTTTAATTTAAAACTGCATGTGCATTAAAAAAGGAAGAAAGTGGCTGAAAAACTGAACACTTGAGTGTGCTACTGCTTGTAACTGATCATTAGGCCTAATTGGATAGCCTGCCATAGTCAGAAAAGTAACATTAACAAGGATTACAGGGAAAAAACACCCCTTAAATTCCATCGTTCAAAAGGGGAAAATCCCCTCCAGCTGTAGCTTATTTAAAGTAAGTACAGTCTAAAAGCAGGAGCAATATATTTCAGCAGGAAAGAAAGCATGATTGTTCTACAATAGATTTACTGTTTGGAATAGCTTCACTGTGAAGTCACTAACATTTAGAGCACAACAAGTTGGTGTTTATGTAGCTACACCACAATGAATGACAGTCTTTATGAACCTTGCAAGCAAAACTTAGTAGAGGCTGACAGTACTTGAAAGAAGAGGAATGTAAAGTTACTGGCACTGGCAGTTCAATAGGAGGCAGGCACACCTCCTTGCATGTCAGTGCCAGGCTGAGCCCAGAGGCATACAAAATAGGTAAGGTTGGTATTCTTTCATTGGACCAGATTCTGCTGGTATACAATTTTTAAGTTGGCTTGATGATTCAAAAGCGTGTGCACTCTTACAAGCATTAGTCCAATAAAAAAAAAGGAAATAAATGTACATATTGTGATTTCCTAATTCTTTGGAGCAACCATGGCAAAAGCATCCTATGTATCCACCCAGATAACATTTGGGAGGATTTAAAATATAATTAAGTAAGTACTAGAGAGAGAGAGAGGGAGAGAGAGAGAGAGAGAATGAATATGTAAACTCACTCATCATCTTTATTGGATTACCCTGAATTCTGCCAATCTTTTTTGGTAGACATCAGCCTTCCTCATCTTGGTGCCATTCAGATATGTTAGACTACAACTCCCATCAACCTCAGCCAGTTTGGCTATTGGCCACTTTGGCTAGGACAATAGGAGTTATAGTCCAACACATCTGGAGGGCATCAGGCAGATCGCTGAAGGCTGATATAGAATAATAGAATAATAGGGTTGGAAGGGGCCTACAAGACCATCAAGTCCAACCCCCTGCTCAGTGCAGGAATCCAAGTCAAAGCATCCCTGACAAGTGGCTGTCCAGCCCCATCTTGAATGCCTCCAGCATGGGAGAGCCCACTACCTCCCTAGGTCATTATGTGGGTTTTGCCACGTTGCTGTCAAGAGAATAGGAACTAACTGTTTCACTGTACTCTTGGAATAACAATCTACAAGTTTGTGATTTAAGCCCTATTCAGATGTTCTCCTCATGAGTAAGCTATACAAATGAGGAGAGGAAGTGAGATCAAGCATACTAAGGATTTCTTCACACTGAGCTTTTATCCTGCGATTGAGATTGCTCCTTCACGCTGTGATCATTCAAGGTGTTTCCTGCACTAAATGCCCTTTGTTCCATTTTTAAATAGATTGCAGATAATGAGCTATCAAATTATCTCATTGTGTTCTGCTTCAGAGGAGCGAGATCTATGAAAGATAATGGAAGAGCCAGATATGGGGAGAAGGAGGGGGAAGGGAGTGGAGGAGAAGGAAGCACATCAAAAAAGGAGTTGTTGTGATCCTATATTTAAAACGGAAGCAGAAAGCCCTGTTTAAAACAAAGGTTTAGGCTGGTGTAGAGATGCCCTAACGCTGCCCCCTCCCTCATGGTTCATGTTGCCCTCTACACATGGAGGGTGACTATCTGCAGGGAACAATTTAGAATCCTCAGATATCTGTTTACCATAGTTTCAGTACATATTCAGGCTTTTGTGTATTAATGTACTTGTTTGTATAATGGCTTTGCCCATTCCCTTCTTATCTTAGGCCTCTGCATGTCTTGTATACTCATATAGAGGGTGCTTTGAGTTAATATATTAAGCCTTTCACCCTTCTATAAATTTTATTTCAAAGTTTAAATTGTATTCATCTGGAGAATAAATCAATAGCTTGAAAGAGACACTATGCCATTGGGAAAGAAGCAATGTGATGTTTGTTCGAGCACACAGCTTGCATAAGTTATGCAAAGGACACTTGCAAAAGTCTAACTGAAGCTTCTGCTTCTAGGTTAGAAAAAAAAAAGGAGACATATGAAACTGGCTGAAGAACAATTAAATATTTTCAAGAAGAACAGCACTAAGCCAGATGACACAAACCTGCGTGACCTCTAGAATAACACCCCAATACCATAACATACAGAGTCCTCTTACTGAGAAAGTTAGCCATTATGGCTCTTGTGCATGTGTAGTTCATGTCTTGTGTTGGAATCATTCTAGCACTTTGGTTAAAGTACCCATTTTGTTCTGGAAGATGCTGCAAGAAGAGGAGATGTGACACTTGCCAGGAACAAGAGAGTCCTGACTGACAGCAGAGAAGCTATCACCCAATTGACCCATGTGTGTCCTCTACTGTAACTCAATCAAAAGGGTTGCCCTGCTGCACTATGCAAAGCTTGGGAATGCCAAATAAAGGCAAATGTTTTCCTAACTACCAAGTCACCACCCCAGCCAGACAACCCTTGAGAGTAACTTTAAATTGGCTAATTTAGAGCCTGTGCAGGAAACATGGTCCAATCTTGAAGCATCCTTACCCTAAGATAGATCAGCAGATAAAGGAACCACCTTCCCTCATGGCATCCTTTTATTCTGTATACTTCTACCTGTCTCTTGAAAGGTAGCCAGGAACATCCTTGAAGTTCTGTTTCATCCCCCAGATCCCTTTTGTCCTACCCCATCCTGAGCCCTGCCCAGAGCCATTGATCCTTTTGTATCCTTTGTTTGGAAGACTATAATTGCCCTTCAGTCTGGGCACCCAATGCTTTCTTTAGTCATCGGTCTCAGTGTAATATATATGTCATGGGACAGAGCTTCTGTTGCCCAGCTCCAAGAATACACCAGGGTTCACTTGGCTGTCAAGCCTGTTCCTTGTGATTCTTCCTAGTACTCGCCCTCTTCCCCCTCTGGTGTTTAGTCCATGTTTCCAAGGACAGAATTCCCTACTCTTCCTTCTGCTGAGAACCACCTCACTGCCTTGTCTGCCAAGATAAATCCATTGCTTTGTATACCTAGAAAAATTATTCATCCCTGGTGAAGCATGCAGTGTGGGTCTCTAGCCAGCTTCCGTTTGTGGCATAGCCTCACCATACTTGCCCTGTGGGAGCCGTGCCATGTAGGAGGTTGTATCAGTTCCATGAATGAGCCCATGAATGAGGCTTATTCATTCTTTAGGGGGACAGTCTGGGTCATTGTGCTAAGGTTTTTCAGGGCATCTCACAATTTTAGTTAGTTTTCCTCTCTTGCTTCCTTTCTCTTTTCCCAAATTTCCTTGCCTCTCTTTGTGTAGTCAGGGTCCAAGACAAGACCTTTTTTTAAGGCTTCCCATTTGAAATTCTGTTTTTGCAACCAAAATTGTTGGGGTGAGGGGGCCCTAGTAATGGCTTGGCCAGCTATTCAGTTTCCCCTTCATCACCTGTGCCTCTATGTCCAGGAGTCCAACAATATTTGCTCATTTCTGAATCTTCTCAAAACAATATTTGGATATTTCAGCCCTTTTTGGCTATCCCTGGACAACTTGGCATTCAAGGGAGTCTAGGCAGCCAGGGTGACTATTTCATTCTGAATTCATGGCTGTTGTTGTTGTTGTTGTTGTTCAGTCGTTCAGTCGTGTCCGACTCTTCGTGACCCCATGGACCATAGCAGGCCAGGCCTTCCTGTCCTGCGCTCTCTCCCGGAGCGTGCTCAAGTTCATATTCATTGCATCCGTGATGCTATCTAGCCATCTCATCCTCTGCCGTCCCCTTCTCCTTTTGCCTTCAGTCTTTCCCAGCATCAGGGTCTTTTCCAGGGAGTTTTCTCTTCGCATTAGGTGGCCAAAATATTGGAGCTTCAGCTTCATTATCTGTCCTTCCAATGAGCACTCAGGGTTGATTTCCTTTAGGATGGACTGATTTGACCTCCTTGCAGTCCAGGGGACTCGTAAGAGTCTTCTCCAGCACCACAGTTTGAAAGCATCAATTCTTCGGCGCTCAGCCTTCCTTAAAATCTCTAAACCAGAGAGTAGCCTGTGTCCTTTGTGAGTTTCCAAGTATCCATGAACAACCAGGAACTGAGGTCGTTTGTATTCCCCTCACTCTGAAACAAGGTAAGTATATCTGCTTTGACTTTATTTTTTCCTCTTTCTCCTGATATTTCTCTGAATGTATCCTTCTGCCCCTTACATAGCCTAACAGGTACACTTGCAATTCAAAGGTCCTGTGGTATATAGCCTTCTGAGCCTCACCTTGCCATTTGTCTAGCACCCTCCCTGCTCCTTATTTGGCAGACACTAATTCCTTGCCTCTGTTTTTCTCTGTCTCTATTATTGCTATTAGGAATGGTGTGCCAGTCTGGGTACCAGGGAGTTGGTAAAGTAAGCATTCTTCTTTCATAAAATAGTTTGTGGTAAAATTAAATTTGTACTGATCAAACTTGATCATTGTTCTCACATTGATTTCCCCATTTGAACACACTATTCCCCATTTGCTTGATTACAATGCATGATCTGCCATGTGCATACCATACCTCTGGGAAAAAGGTTCCATGTACAAGTTCATCTCCCCATGAGAACAAGGCCATGTGGTAACACACAGACCACGCAGCTGACGTCTCTCTGATCATGTGCTGAAAGTGTGTGGTCAAGAGAACAGAGAGCGTGAAAGGAGGGGGCTTGAACAAATTATCTTCTGATAGATGGGGAAAAAGTATAGGAACCAAACTCTGGAGCATGCATCTTTGGGAAGCTTTGCAGGCAACTTTGGGGCAAGACCTCTGTAATCTGGGATCACTGATTAAGCTTCCGCCAACAGCTATCAGCCCCACCCCTCTGTATTCCTAGGCTGGCCATCTAGCAGTTGGAACACCCGTCATTGGTAACTATATTCTCCTCCCTTGCAGAGTATGCGTGCAGGTGTGCACATGTGTGAATCCTTTTGTTTTTAGTTTTGTATTCAATAAATTTAGTGCTTCTTGCCTCACCCACCATATACATTTTTGACAGCTGGGCTTCATGCACAACAATATGATATACTCCAAAGCCACACATACAAATACCAATGTCATGACAAACAGCAGCTGTGCAATGTACCATGCACAAAATTTCATACACACATCACAATATCTTCCTAACACTCACCTGCTCTGAATACATGTCAAATAAAGGGAATTAGATCTTCAAATACGAAGGATAGGGAGTAGTGTACAGACAATACAGAGGAAGAACTTGAACCAGCTAGCAGCTGCTTACCCATTCATTATAACATTCCTATCTTGCTAGTGTTATTTCTGTGTACCAACATCTGTCATGTGCAGGATAGTCAACTTATTTTAATTATTCTTCTGTTCTGGAAAAAAAAAATCAATCTGTCCCCTTTCCTTTAATTATAGAAGTGAGAAATACAAGTGTCCAGTCCCCCTGTTGGATGACCTGGGGGAAAAATGTGATTTTTTGACATGGTAGCATTTATGAGTGCAGTACTAAATTCATGTGACATTAATTGATTGGTAAGTTTATACATTAATGGCAAGGCTGCCGACACCCAAGCACCTTCTGATGCCACATAATAAGCCCAGGCATGCTTGTATGTGCACATTCACATGCACACACACACACACACACACACACGGTGAATGATAGAACAAAAACCTCCTAGTGACTCCACAGATTAGAGTGCATAAAGGCAAGTGGTTAAACCTCTCAGGAGAAGGGTAAAAGGCAGAACTTCTGAAGGAAGACGGAGAGGGTGCTGTTGCAAGAGGGTTAAAACAAACCCAAGACTTTGAGGGGAAGTATACATTTGTATTGCATATTTGTTTCTTCCTTCCTTCCTTCCTTCCTTCCTTCCTTCCTTCCTTCCTTCCTTCCATTAATAAGCCATTCTATAACCATAGTTGTCTGGGTGGCATATTTTCGTTTGCATTATTCTGTATTCTAGTTGCATACCCTCTCATATCCCTCTGTCTCTTAATCCACTGACTTTGACCAATGTGTGCTCTTTTTTAACCTGTCTCACTTCATACTTCCTCCTTTCATCATGAGCCAGGTCAGATAGGGTTTCCCGACAGTCCCATTGATACTACTCAGTTTTGCTTGCTTGCTTGCTTGCTTGCTTTATTTATTTATTAATTAATTAAATTTATGACTCACCCATCTGGCCGGTCACCCAGCCACTCTGGGAGATGTACAAGAATATAACAGTTTCAAACAATAAAATTTCACATTAAAACATTGTATTTCTAAAAATACCCTAACCTGCCCCAAATGCCTGCCTGAACAACCACGTTTTTAATGCGTGGCGGAAGCTCATTAAAGAGCGGGCATGGCGGAGTTCTCTAAGGAGGGAGTTCCACAGATTGGGGGCCACCACAGAGAAGGCCCTCTCCCTCATCCTCACCAGTCTAGCTGTCCTGGCTGGTGGGACAGAGAGAAGGCCATCTGAGGATGATCTTGTTGAGCAGCCTGTCTGGTGTTGCTGGAGGTGGTCCTTGAGATAGGCTGGGCCGGAACCATATAAGGTTTTAAAGGTCAAAACCAACACCTTGAATTTGGCCTGGAAAACAACTGGTAACCAGTGCAACTCCTTCAGCACCAGAGTGATGTGATCATGCCGGCAGCTGCCTTTAATCAGGCAAGCCGCCGCGTTCTGTACCAGGGGCAGCTTCCGAACCATCTTCAAGGATAACCCCATGTAGAGCGCGTTACAGTAGTCTAGACAAGAGGAGACCAGCGCATGTACTACTGATGGGAGCAGATGGTTGGGAAGGTAGGGGCACAGCCTCCATATCAGATGGAGTTGGTACAGCGCTGTCTGGCTCCCAGTTGACATCTGAGCCTCCATGGACAGCTGGGAGTCTAAAATGACCCCCAGGCTGCGGACCTGGTCTTTCAAGGGTAGCCGTACCCCATTCAACACTAGGTCGACATCCCCCAACCTCCTCTTGTCTCCCACCAAAAGTACTTTGGTTTTGTCAGGGTTCAGCTTCAGCTTATTCCTCCCCACCCAGCCACTCACCATCTCCAGACATTTGGATAGGGATTCTACGGCCAACCTTGGTGAAGATTTAAACGAGAGGTAGAGCTGCGTGTCATCCGCATATTGATGACACCGCACCCCACACCTCCTGATGATAGCCCCCAGCAGCTTCACATAGATGTTAAATAGCATCAGGGAGAGGATGGAACCCTGTGGCACCCCACAAGTGAGCGGCCACAGGTCCGAAACCTCCTCTCCCAGTGCTACCCTGTGGTACCTGCCAGAGAGGAAGGACCGGAACCACGTTAAAACGGTGTCTCCAATGCCCAACCCCTCCAGGTGGTCCAGGAAAACAGTATCAAAAGCCGCTGAGAGGTTGAGGAGAACAAGGAAGGAGCATTCACCCCTATCCAAAGCCCTCCTTATATCATCCAATGGATCCATATTGAAATGATCAATAGAAATATTTCTAGATAATCGGCTTCTTCCAAGAGTGCCTTCAACTACATCACCACCACCCACTCAATCACCTTGCCCCAAAATGGCAGATTTGAAACTGGGCGAAAGTTGTTCAGGACCTGGGGATCCAAGGAGGGCTTTTTAAAGAGCGGTCTTATCACTGCCTCCTTCAAAGCCGATGGTATCACTCCCTCCTCAAGGGAGGCATTCACCACCACCCTGATTCCCTCACCCTGATTCTCTCTGCAGCTCATAATGAGCCAAGATGGGCAAGAATCAAGTAAGCAGGTGGTCAGCTTTACAGATGAAAGCACATTGTCCACTTCATCAGGAGGAAGAAGCTGGAACCGATCCCACAAAACCAGTTTCCACAGACCACCTCTCGCTCGCTAACTGTATCCATGGTGCATGGAATAACACTCCTAATCCGATCAATTTTATCTGCAAAGTGCCTTGCCAAGGCCTCACAGGAGGCCTTAGAATGCTCCAGCGGTTCCATAGCAACTGGACCGACCAGGCTCTGGACCACTTGGAACAGCCTCCTGGGACAGCACTCTGCAGACGCAATAGAAGCAGCATATTATTCCTTTTCTGCTGCCTTCACCGCCACATGATAGGCTGAAGATACAGCTGTAGCCCGTGTCTAATCGTCTTTGGAGTGAGACTTCCACCACTGGCACTCTAGCCGTCTCACCTCCTGTTTTAGAGCTCGTAACCGCGGATTGAACCATGGTGCAGTTTGAACCCTGTTTAGGCGGAGAGGGCATTTCAGGGACACCCAATCTAATGCCCCAGTGATTGTGGCATTCCAGCCACCCACCAGGGTCTCAACTGAGTGGCCGTTTGCATGCCCCAGAGAATCCTCAAGCGTGTTCAGGAATCCATTTGGATCCATAAGATGCCTGGGGCGGGCCATTTTAATGGGTCCTCCACCCCTGTGGAGGGGTTGCGAAAGCAAGAAGTCCAGAGTCACCAGATAGTGATCTGATCATGACAAGGGGGTGGTGGATATACCCCCAACTTCCAGATCACTCCCCGCTTCTCCAGAAACAAACACAAAGTCTAGTGCATGACCGGCTACATGGGTAGGCCCAGTTGGAATAGGGTACAGAACCCAGGAAGCCATGTCTCCATGAAGTCCCGAGGTGCCCCCATGAGGACAGCCTCTGAGTGTACACTGAAGTCCCTCAACACCAATAAGTTAGGGGACTGTACATGCACATCAGAGACCACCTCAATCACCTCGGTCAGGGAGTCAGTCATGCAGCAGGGTGAGCGGTATGTGAGCAGAATCCCCAGACTGCCTGTTGGGACCAACCTCCAGTATATGCACTCAGCAACCTTGGTCTCCCAGAGAGGGGGTCTGGTGAAGACCAAGGACTCCCGGTAGATAACAGCCACTCCCCCTCCCCGATCCCAAGCCCTCGGCTGCTGTGCATACGAAAATCCGGCTGGGCACATGGCTGCAAGAGTTGGAGCAGCGGCCTCAGCCAGCCAGGTCTCCATAATACATGCCAGGTCTGCACCCTCATCCCGGATCATGTCATGGATGACAGATGTTTTCTGGGTAACAGACCGGGCATTGCAGAGCAGCAAATGAAGGCCAGAAGGTGGAGTTACGCCTCCCCCAGCTATCCTTTGGCTCTGGACAGGCCTGGAACACATCTCTCCCTTGTTCCCCTTACCTTTCCTTCCCTTCTTCCCTTTCCTTGCTTCTGAAGAATCTCTTGACCTCCATTTTCAACAGCTGCTCTCTGTTACTAGCTCACTCCCACCTGCCACCCAAACCTTGCCAGTCATTTAAAAAGGCCCTTCGTTATAATCTTTTTTTGTTCTGTTAATCTAATGGAGATGTTAGGCCTTCTGCACAAGGTGCTGTGCATTTCTCTAAGCATAAAGATGGTACTTGACAAAAGTTAAAAAAACCCAAACCAATAGCTTTACTAAGAAAAATGATACACTGGGGATAGGCAAATCACAAAGGCTATACTTAATGCAAGTAATTACAAAGACATCCCATATTTCCATACATTTCATGTATGGATGCACTCTCATGCCAGCGAGAGCAGCCTTTTAAGGATTGGAAAAGTGTAGATTTCACAAATGATCAGATAGGGTCAGTGTTGCATCTGGGGACACCAGATGAAGATCAGGGCCCAACTGCATTCAGTACAGCTTAGACCAACACTGAAAGGAAGACACAGAAGCATCTTGACAATGCAGAAAAAGTGACTATGTGTGAACAAGAATGTTAAATCTGTAGAACTGGATTGTAAAACATCTGACAGTCCTCATCAGGCAGCAGAAGGCAATGTCCAGTAGAACAGAGGTTGTTTTGAGGCTTCCCATACTTGAGGACATAATTTGTGCAGTTTAAAAATCAGTTGGTATTCTTATGTGCTCCTCTCATAAAAAAGAGGTGGAGTTGTTTTGAAAGTGTAGCCTTTCAGTATACAAAATTATCATAAAACTCAGGTACAAGAGAAAACTTGCCTTGTTATTCTCCTCTTATAAGACTTATATAATCATCTGCATATTTAAAATCCTCTTTCTTTGAGTCTTTTGAACCATTCTCCAGCTAAGTAGCTTCCAGGTTATATGAGACTATCACAGTGTGCCAAACATTTTATTATAGTAGGATATGGAATTTGCAAGTGCTGGAATAATTTTGCAATAAAACAAAACATGCAGGACCTGTGCACTATAATGAGACATATGAAGTACCATTAACATGTCCTGCTCATCTGGTTGCCATTTATCTTGATGTCCCACGGCCTTGAGGTTAACTGTATTTGCAGTGGGTGAGTATAATAGGCACATTAGGAATACCCAAGATAGAATAAGACTCCCCAGCATAATGAAGAATTAATGACTCCTAATTTGTCCAGAGATACAGGATGAATGTCAGATCTGATAGATGCTGGCCAGGTGAAACAGATTTGTCCTTTCTTTGCTCATGTTGGCACCTTGTCAGCAGCTAAACAAGATTAAAGTCAGGCTTGTACCAAGCACCCACAGCAATACAGGATATATTTTATTGACATTGCTGTTCTGCCTTCTGTGCAGGTTATAGCAATGAATAGGTATCGGTAATGAATAGCTTCCTATAGAGAAAAGGTTAATTGTTTTGCTATATAAGTCAGCTCAAGGGAATTTGTTCCTTCACTCAGTTGGAAGAACCACATCTCATGATGCAACAGAAGGATAGCCAGGTTTTTCTTATTTGATATGACTGTCCTTTATTCTAGAACCCTGTAGCTCCTGTCCAAGCACTGAGGCTCCAGACCTCCAGTACAGTCAACATCAGAAATCTCTCAATTTTCTTATATTTGAAATACTGAGCTGGCCATCCTAGTATCCTTGGGATGAGAATAGACTAGCCGAGACCCGGCAAGGTAACGACAATCCACCAGTCATGGGTGGCAGTCCAGGGCCTTGATAAGCCTGCCAAGAACTGCAATAACAGGGGGTTCATCGCACATATGGCAGACTGTAATAACTGGCTGGTGTGTTGCATTCTGTGTGGCTGGTCACAACTTGTGCATCACTGCAATAGACAGAGTGGGCACATGACCAATGCAACTGTGGCTGAATCTACACATAACAGTTATACTGTAATCATACCATTTTCATAACTATTGGTGTCCATTGGCATCATGTGTACCAATAATTATGATAACGGTATGATAACAGTATAAATGCTATGTGTAGATTCAGCCTGAGGCATAAATGACTTCCACCACTACATGTACCTGTTCATAGTGTCAATTCATACAGTCATATTGGGAAGTTGAGAATGTGTGTAAAGTGGATCTGGTGATATTTTGGTCCTGGTCATTGGTTCTGAAAATGACTGCTTGCAATTGGGGACCATCTAGTGGACAACAATAGGGTTTTACGTGAAGTGTAAACAACAATATTGCTGTACTGTATCATAATACATAGTGAATGTCTTGCTGAAACTTCTGAACACTGCTGAGAACAATGTGGTGTAAACAAGTGCCATATTGGATGTAGATATAACACTAGAGCTGTCAACCTGTTAAATAATCTTAGTTGATCAAACAATTGTTTAAAATTAATTGCCGATTCATTGATCAAATTTCTCCTCTGATATATACTTGCCCAGCCTCTAAGATCACCTTCAGAGGCCCTACTCTTACCGTAGCCGCCACCATTTGCATACGCGTGTTGTTGTTTTTTTTACCCAGAGCCCTCCGCGGCCAGAAATCTGGCTGTGGACGGCCCTGGCCGGCTGCTCCACAGAGCCGCCACGGAGCACAGCCGGCCATTGAGGATTCCGGGGGGGAGGACCAGATCGCCTCCCTCCCCATCGAGGATTCTGGGAGGAGGGACAGAACACCTCCCCCCCCATGAACAGAATCCGCGAAAAGGTAAGTGACTTTCGTACATCCCTACTCCCACCTCCTTTTTTTTTTTTTTTTAAGGTGGCTTGCATACCTGGCTGTGCTGGCCTCTCACAGGACATTTGGGCCTTGAGGAAGCCACAGAGGAAACCCACTCTGTGGCTGCCCAAAAATGAGCATGGAGAGGAGGAGGTAGACCAAGCATTACTGGCAAGCCTTACCCCTCTAAGACTGAAGAGTGGAAAAGAATCTGTTTAAAGACAGGTAAATACCAAGGATTATGGCAGAAGGGAGATTTTAGAAGTCAACAAGGGAAGATTGCTAGGAACCTGAGAATCCATTCCTTAAGTCCCTAGCACAGTATATTGTTGAAATACTGAAGGAAATGTGAGATAGTGTGCAATATAATAAGCAAATGCTATGATTCATGGTTAGAAGGAAAGGCTATATTTAGTATTAATTTTCTGTTTCCTATTACATTAATTGTTGTTGTTGTTGTTCAGTCGTTCAGTCGTGTCCGACTCTTCGTGACACCATGGACCATAGCATGCCAGGCCTTCCTGTCCTGCGCTCTCTCCTGGAGCATGCTCAAGTCCATATTCATTGCATCAGTGATGCTATCTAGCCATCTCATCCTCTGCCGTCCCCTTCTCCTTTTGCCTTCAGTCTTTCCCAGCATCAGGGTCTTTTCCAGAGAGTTTTCTCTTCGCATTAGGTGGCCAAAATATTTGAGTTTCACCTTCAGTATCTGTCCTTCCAATGAGCACTCAGGGTTGATTTCCTTTAGGATGGACTGATTGGACCTCCTTGCAGTCCAGGGGACTTGTAACAGTCTTCTCCAGCACCACAGTTCAAAAGCATCAATTCTTCGGCGCTCAGCCTTCCTTATAGTCCAGCTCTCACAGCCATACGTTACTACTGGGAAAAACATAGCTTTGATTAGACAGACCTTTGTCGGCAAGGTGATGTCTCTGCTTCTTACTATGCTGTCTAGGTTTGCCATAGCTTTTCTCCCAAGGAGCAAGCGTCTTTTAATTTCATGGCTACAGTCACTGTCTGTGGTGATCTTGGAGCCCAAGAAAATAAAATCTGTCACTGCTTCCATTTCTTCCCCTTCCATATGCCAGGAAGTGATGGGGCCAGATGCCATGATCTTCGTTTTTGTAATGTTGAGTTTCAAATCAGCTTTTGCACTCTCCTCTTTCACCCTCAACAAGAGGCTCTTTAGATCCTCTTCGCTTTCTGCCATTAGGGTGGTATCATCTGCATAATTGTTGATAATTCTCCCGGCAATCTTAATTCCGACCTCTGATTCATCCAACCCAGCATTTCTCATGATGTACTCTGCATATAAGTTAAACAAGCAGGGCGACAATATGCAGCCTTGTCGTACTCCTTTCCCAATTTTGAACCAATTGGTTGTTCCATGTCCAGTTCTTACTGTTGCTTCTTGACCGTCGTACAAGTTTCTCAAGAGACAGGTAAGGTGGTCTGGTACCCCCATCTCTTTTGAGAATTTGCCACAGTTTGTTGTGATCCACACAATCAAAGGCTTTAGCATAGTCAGTGAAGCAGAAAGACGTTTTTCTGGAATTCTCTTGCTTTCTCCATGATCCAGCGAATGTTGGCGATTTGATCTCTAGTTCCTCTGCCTCTTCAAAACCCAGCTTGTACTTCCGGTAGTTCTCAGTTCGCATACTGCTGAAGCCTAGCTTGTAGGATTTTGAGCATCACCTAGCTGGCATGTGAAATGAGCGCAATTGTACAGTAGTTTGAACACTCTTTGGCATTGCCCTTCTTTGGAATTGGAATGTAAACTAACCTTTTCCAGTCTTGTGGCCACTGTTGAGTGTTCCAAATTTGTTGGCATATTGAGTGCAGCACTTTAACAGCATAATCTTTTAGGATCTTAAATAGCTCAGCTGGAATACTGTCATCTCTGCTAGCTTTGTTGTTAGTAATGCTTCCTACGGCCCGCTTGACTTCACTCTCTAGGATGTCCGGCTCAAGTTCAGTGACCGCACTATCATGGCTATCAGGGACATTAAGATCTTTCCTGTAGAGTTCTTCTGTGTGTTCTTTCCACCTCTTCTTAATCTCATCTGCTTCTGTGAGGTCCCTGCCTTCTTTGTCCTTTATCATGCCCGTCTTTGCACAAAACGTTCCCTTGAGATCTCCAATTTTCTTGAAGAGATCTCTAGTCTTTCCCATTCTGTTGTTTTCCTTGATTTCTTTGCATTGTTCATTTAAGAAGGCCTTCTTGTCTCTCCTTGCTATTCTCTGGAACTCTGCATTCAGTGGGATATATCTTCCCCTTTCTCCCTTGCTTTTCGCTTCCCTTCTTTCCTCAGCTACTTGTAAAGCCTCATCAGACAGCCACTTGGCTTTCTTGCATTTCTTTTTCTTTGGGATGGATTGAGTTGCTGCCTCCTGAACAACGTTACGGACCTCTGTCCATAGTTCCTCAGGCACTCTGTCTATCAGGTCTAATCCCTGAAATCTATTCCTCACCTCCACTGCATATTCATAAGGGATATGATTTAGGTCATACCTGAATGGTTTTGTGGTTTTCCCTACATTCTTCAATTTAAGTCGAAATTTTGCAAGAAGCAGCTCATGATCTGAGCCACAGTCAGCTCCAGGTCTTGTTTTTACTGAATGTATAGAGCTTCTCCATCTTTGGCTGCAAAGGACATACTCAATCTGATTTTGATATTGACCATCTGGTGATGTCCATGTGTAGAGTCGTCTCTTGTGCTGTTGGAAAAGAGTGTTTGCTATGATCAGCGTGTTCTCTTGGCAAAACTCTATTAGCCTTTGTCCTGCTTCATTTTGTACACCAAGGCCATGCTTGCCTGTTATCCTGGTGATTTCTTAACTTCCTACTTTAGCATTCCTATCCCCTATGATGAAGAGGACATCTTTTTTTGGTGTTAGTTCTAGAAGGTGTTGTAGGTTTTCATAGAACCGATCAACCTCAGCTTCTTCGGCATCAGTGGTTGGGGCATTGACTTGAATTACTGTGATGTTGAATGGTTTGCCTTGGATTCGTACTGAGATCATTCTATCGTTTTTAAGATTGTACCCCAGTACTGCTTTTCCCACCTTTTGTTGACTAGGAGTGCTACTCCATTTCTTCTAAGGGATTCTTGCCCACAGTAGTAGATATGATGGTCACCTGAATTAAATTCGCCCATGCTTGTCCATTTTAGTTCACTGATTCCCAAGATGTCGATGTTCAGTCTTGCCATCTCATGTTTGACCACCTCCAGCTTACCTTGATTCATTGATCTGACATTCCAGGTTCCTAAACAATATTGTTCTTTACAGCATCGGATTTTGTTTTCACCACCAGACACATCCACAGCTGAGTGTCCTTTCAGCTTTGGCCCAGCCGCTTCACTCTTTCTGGCGCTACTTGGAAATACCCTCTGCTCTTCCCCAGTAGTATATTGGACACCTTCCAACCTGAGGGTCTCATCTTCCGGTGTCATCTCTTTTAGCCTTGTGATACATTCCATGGGGTTTTCTTGGCAAGAATACTGGAGTGGGTTGCCATTTCCTTCTCCAGTGGACCGCATTTTGTCAGAACTCTCTGCCATGACCTGTCCGTCTTGGGTGGCCCTGCACGGCATAACTTATGGCTTCACTGAGTTACGCAAGCCCCTTTGCCACAACAAGGCAGTGATCACAAAGTAAACAGAAGTGTATCCTAAATTTTCAGTCCTACTGGTTAAAATGTGAGCTCATTGAGTTATTCCACCAATTAAACTTGTCAAAGTTTGCAGCCCTATAGAATACCACTAGAGCTTTGTATTTGAAGTTATAAACAGTGTTGTAATATCATGTAAAATATAATAATGAAAAATAATACTATAAGGCCTAGATTTGTGCAAAGGGAAAGCCAGTGTGGTTGAGTGTAGAAAGTGAATATGGAGGAATAGAGTTCAAGTCCCATCTCTGCTGCCATGGACTGATTGCGCAGCCTGGAACAATACACTATTCAAATTCCCATTCACAAACATGGTAATAGTGACAGCTTCACAGGTTTATCATGCAGACAAGCAGAATATAGACAGGCGGTACACAGCAGATTCTGCAGTCTCACCATGTTCTTTAATACTAGATTTTTATTTAAGTACCCAGCATGCTGTTGGGAATATTGCAACCTCATCTGCAAGTTATGGGAAGGGCGCAGTGTTGCAGTTAGCTAGTTAATGCATAGGAATTTAGACCACAGCTAGCCTTAGAAGCTCTATAGCCTATAGTGTGTTTTCCTGTGTCTCCACTCCCCCACCCCGACCTCCCCCACTGCTTGGAAGCACTTGTGCTCTCTCTCTCTCTTGCTTCTGTGGGTGTTATAGAACACAAAGAAATGGAACGAACAAACTTGTTTGGAACTATACGCTGTATGAGCATTTTTATGCAAGAAACTGTGAGTAAACTATTTTTACCTTTTCTTCACTAAAGAAGGGTGTGGTCTCCTTTTTTTAGCCTTGTGTGCATGTGGGACTGGTAAATGCTCATTCTGTTCTGCCTTTTGTTTTCTCTCTGCTAAATTGCCTTTTTAACAAGAGGCATCAATACCAAATAATTCCCATCACATACAGGGTAGATAGGAACTCTTCTCTTTTCAAAATTGATTCCCTCTGTGCCTAAGGGACAAGAAGCTCAGTCATGTTTTATCACACTGAAGAGGGTTTGGGGTTTTTTTAAGTGGGGGGATGCTAAAAATGTAGCCATGGAGGCTATAAACCAAATGGGAAACCCAACAAGAGGAAAATGTGCTGTTTCCCCACATGTATGTATGTATGTATGTATGTATTTCTATGCCGCCCAATAGCTGAAGCTCTCTGGGTGGTTCACATGGAATCATCCCCAACTGCTTTTTGCTTTGTATGGGGAAAAAGATGTTTTGCTTTGCATAGGGATGTTTAGCAGGGAACTGGCTCATAACTTCCTCCCCTCCACCTGCTTGTCTTCCACTTTAGTTTGCAGCCTCTGTAGCTGCATTTGGTAAATCAAGCAAACAAAAAATGTTAGGTACAAAACAGCCTAGTACGGAGTGTCATGAACTCCGAGCAGCTTTATTTAAAAGCCACTGGCCATTTCTTCCCTGCTTTCTATTTTTATTGAAAAAAGATAAAGCATGTGGCCAGGGGGCTCCAATTGTTCACTTGAAAGCAAAAAACACTTTTGTTTTCTAGGACGCTGCAATGGATGGAATAATGAGAACAGAAGCAAATATGCCAGACATTAAAAACAACGACAAAAACCCTGGCTGCTTCTCCCTCTTTTTACTCCACTTGCCCCCAAACACCCACCTGACCATGTTAGCCTGTTCATTTTCATGTACGAACTGGTGTTACAATGAGTACAAGCATGGATGTGGTACGCTCTGCTGCACAGAGACCTGGAGCCCATTTTCACTAACCTTGACCTGCTGTAAGCCATCAACCTCCAGTGAGACTCGCCAGTGCTACATGCTGTTGCTACAGAGAGAAGGGAGGGGGAACCCCACGAAGCATGTTTATTCTTCCATGGGGAATTACAGCTGGCTTGCCCCAATGCCACTTTGAATAGGAACCACAATCCATTCAATCACATTGGCTGTCCCACTCCTTCAGGTGTATTCCTTCTCTACTGCAGTAATTGCACATGGCTTGTTACCCCTGGCAGGGCTGCGGACTGATCAACTAAAATTACTTTTGCTGAAGAGTCCGGCAGAGGGAGTGGGGAGGACGGGAAGACTGCAGAAGTCAGTTGCTCTATGTGGAGCAAGAAAACTACATGTTATACCTGTAATTTACTGAAAGTAGTCAGTACATGTACTATATGTAAACTTTCTCTTTTGTGTGCATATTCTCTCTCTCTCTCTCTCTCTCTCTCTCTCACACACACCCCCCCCCCCTAACCAGACCTAAACCCTTTTGGTTGCGGGAGGATCAAAAACAAAGATCACTTTTGCTATTTTCTGTTGGATGGAATTGAAACAGTAGGTTTCAAAGGCCCCATACATTTCATCAAACAAGAAACTTCTTTTTCTTGGCTGGAATTAAGGCATATATTTGTCGCAAGAAGATCAGTGTTTTCCCACTGCTGGAGATAGGTGCTTGAGAGGGAGCAAGATGTGCAGCTTATTGACAACTATGACTTTCCTGGATGTCAGGGTATTTTCTGTTTTGCACATCACAAACACTTGGAAGCAGGAGGGGGAAGGGAAGCTCCCTTCCCTTCAAAAGATACAGAAGAGAAAAATGTCAAAAGGTAGTCTAGAAGGGCGGTATATTTTAATTCAGACAGAAACAAAGGGTACAAAAGTCTGAGGCTTCCTAATAATAATAATAAACCCTCTATATCGAATGTGTCATTCTGGCCTCCAGTAAATCCAGTAAGAAACTTTAACAGCAAACAAAAGTCAAGAAGGCTGTGGCGGAGCTCTGTCTTTAGCAGCTGTTTGAACCCACTGCTATGGCTACTACCATTCATCTCACTTCCCCACTGACTGAGGCACACAATGGATGGATCAACTACATCTAAAAAAACCCCCGGAGCTCTCTCCATAGTAGAAAGTAAAAGCAAATTACATTAGCACAGTCTTGCAAGCTTGGGAAATAAAATCACACTCGATTCCATTTTAGTCCTCCTAAAAGCGGGGAAAACAAATTAAGAGGTAATTACATTCTGCTTTCCAAACTGCAGAAGGTATAGTAACGTTTGTTGTTTTAAAAATGTATACAATGTAGGAAGATGCAAACTCTGATGACTCTACCCCAGTGTACTCATTACCAAATAGTTTATTTTTAAATCAGAAGCTATAGAAAACATTTTTAACAGTGCCTTAGAACAATATTGTTAACAGCTTTAAAAAAAAGAATAGGAAAATAAAGTATCAAGAAAAAGGACATCATTTTTCAGCAAAGTAATATACAATGCCAAAGTGAGAAATAATAATACTTATAATAATAATAATACAGCAGAAACCATTAAAATCTTCCTCTTATTTCTTGCATATGTATATCTGTGGCTGTCTACACACATGCACTCATTGAATCATACTGATTCCTGATACAGATGACCCGGCCAAGAGACTGTCAGTTATATGTTCCAGTCTACTGTTGCAACTTCCATAAAAAATAATTGAGGAATTATTTGTTGCTACCATTTCAGACACCTGTGTGTGATTTGCCTAGAATGCAAACATTCAAACATGATTAAAGCAGATACATATGGGCTGTCCACTTTTGGTGTATCCAACAGTGGGTTTTACCTTTAAAGGTGGCCTAAAAATAATTTTGAATAAATAAAATCAAACAGGTGGGGTTCCCACCTGGCATAGGATCCAGGATCCCCCGGAACATGCAGAAGTCTTCCTCATGCCCAGCTCTTTATCTTATCAAGCCACCTCTGACTGGCCATCCAGAGCTCTAGAGAGAGGACGCTCCATGGCAGAAAGCACTACCACTACCAGTAGACACAATAAGGGTGCAATTCTATCGGATCTGCCCTTGATACTCATAAGCCTCCAAACTGGGAGACTTGAGAGTATCCAGAGGTGGGAGACGTGGTGGAGGTGATCCTCGCCTCCACTGTGCCTCCAGCTCTGCAATTTAGCTAGGTGTCTAGCTAAGGCATTGGGGAGGGGGAGGGGGAGGGAAGGAGGCTCAGGAGGCCTGGGGATATGGTGTAAGCTGTCCCCTCCCTGTCCACTGGCATGCCCCCTTTCCCTTCCCTACAAGGTCACCTCTATGAGCTTGGAGAGGCAGCTGGCATGGTTCTCTCTGCACCAATGGGGAGGGGGAGGGAGCAGGAGCTCAAACTCCTGGGTCCGAAGCTGGAGTACTCTCTCCAGCCTCAGATCAAAGAATCCAAAATGTATTTGTTTGTTTGTTTATTACGTTTATATCCCACCTTTCTTCCATCATGGAACTCAAGGTGGCTACTTGTGATTGCCAGGTAGTCTCCCCTCCAAGCACTGACCAGACCCAAACCTGCTTACCTTCAGCAAGGTGGTTGCCTCATGTGCCTTCAGACTATGCCCTGGGACCTAGACTCTGTCTAGAGGACACAGGATTGCTCTCCCTGGGCACAATCCTATACATGTTCAGACAGAAAAAAGTCCTACAACTTCCATCATTACTCTGTGTAAACATGCATAGGATTCCACCCTAATGCTCACTGGCATCAGTATAGGTTAGGGACCTCCACCCATACATATATTGGAAGATAACAGAAGCATCTGTATCACAGGTATATACATATTATAATATTGTATATATTAATTTATATATAATATATATTATATGTACAACATATATTAATTTATCTGAAGAAACAACTCATATGTGAAACAGGTTTATACCGGATTCCTGTAAAGACTTTTTGAATGGACTTTAAGATCCTTTGTACAAACTATAATATTAATATGTATATACCTGTGATAGAGATGCTTTGGTTATCTTCCAATATATGTACAATTGTATTCACATTGCTTTCATATGTATAATTATATTGTTCCAACAACAATCCTATTTTAAATAGATCACTAACACCCACTACGTTCATTGTGTATTCATATTGTTACAACATTGTACCAGTATTACCTGACATTTATAGTTGTGTGCTTGTTCGCTAATTTCCTATCGGTTTTTACAACTGTGGCTCTTTTTTGTAAGACTGCTATTTTGACCATTAAGCTTGTATAAGTTGAAAGGATGGTTTTGAATCATGGGCCGAATTATATTTTAATTGTTAATTTTGACTTATACAGTACAATCCTATGCATGTTTACTCAGAAATAATTCCCATGATATTCACTGGACCTTACTCACAGGTGAGAGTGCATAGCATTGCAGCCTAATTGTACTTGTTTTAGTCTTTTGCTACTTTGTTGTGTGTCATGGACAAATACATTAACAGTTTATCTGTATAGCTATATAGAGGCTGTATAGAGAACCTTGTCTTGGGGTGGGGGCCTGTACACTAGGGCAAACCCACCCCTCTCCCCAACTGTGGAAGATCTCACCACTGGGCAATCCTATGCTTTCCTTCGTCTGCCACCATTAAAGTACACACCTTTTATTTAAAATACGCCTTTCCCCCTAAGATAGCTGGTCATTAGGCATGAGACAAATCAGATCTGAGGTACCAGGAAAGAAAACAAAGACATATACCATTTTATTAAAAATAAATTGAGAAAAAATATTATTTAAGAAGGCTGTTACTACTTTCAAACAGGTTTTCCATACAGTCACTTTTACCATCACACAGATGTTAGAAACCCCAGTTCCTACCCCTAACCAACCTTAAGTCAATTCCCCTATCAAGTTCCACCACAGTTAACTCGCAGGCCTAACAATGAGGGTTTGAAAGGTACAGGCTTCTCTCTGGACAGGTTTGACTTCCACCTGGAAACTTCAAAGCTGGTCACCGGGCTTCTCCTAAAGTTTGGTCCAGCAGCTGCTCAGTCTTTAGACCACCTCCACCCACTCAAGCTTCAGCTCTTCCCTCCAAAGGCTGCTCCAGGAGTCTTCCTCTCCTCTCTTGCATACCTTCTTTAGCTTCTGCCTCATGGGCTCTCAGCTCAGCCTCCTGGTCTTGTAGCGGCTCTTGTTCCTGGCTATTGTTTCCTTCAGGCTCTTCAGCCTGTCACAAAGATACCTCCTCAGGTGACTCTCCAGTCAGACTCTCCCTGACAGACTCTCCTCTCAGGCTCCTCTCCATAGCATATGAGCTCCAATCAGAACCCTCCAGCCAATCAGCTTTGGCGTGGCCAACATTTCATCATGACCACCTCTGCCTAAACTCAGGACCAATGGGCATCTTCAGCTATTCTCCACTCAGATGGTACCAATTTCGATCCTACCTTCCATATATAAAGACAGAACCCTGGCTTCATTTTCACCTCGAAGCAGTAACAGTAACTGCCAATTTGCCAGCACAGCATATTTACACCATAACTTTCCACAGGCACAAGACTCAAGTAAAAAGCATACATTTTGCTTCTGCTGTTACCCTGTTCAGACCTTCAGTTATTGAAACAAATACTAACCATGAAACTTTTACCGCAGTTTCTTCACAGGCTGACTATGGCTGCTCAGTGGTGAGGTCAGGGGGTATCTTTGAAACTATTTCTCTATTTCTGATATTCTGCACTGCTTGATATAATAAAATCCCTAAGTGGTTCATATAGAAATATTAAAATTGCATTTAAAATACATTATTAAAAACAATTCCAATTACAATCATTAGTACAGAGCAATACAAGGAGCCAGAAGATGGAGCAGCATGATTAATTACAATTAATGACGAGCCAGTGAAAGCCTGTGTTTTTAGGAGGCATTTGAAATACGCCACATTTTCTGCCTCCTGAACTGTTTGGGGGAGGCTTTTCCAGAGGGTGGGTGCCGCTACCAGGAAGACCTGCCATCGGGGTATTACATGGTGACATTCTGTTTTGTTCGGAATGACCAGCAAGGCTTCCTCTGACGATCTTAAAGTTTGGCTAGGTAGATATAAGGGAAAACAGTCTAATTGATACCCTGGTCCCAAGTTGTTTAGGGCTTTGTATGATAATAACATAACCTTGAACATGGCTCAGTAGCTAATAGGCAGCCAGTGCCGTTCTTTTAACACAGGTGTTATGTGAGCATAGCTGGGTGTCCCAGTGAATATCTTAGCTGCTGCATTGCGCACTAGGTGCAGCTTCTGAACGAGGCATGAGGGTAGCCCCACATAGAGTGCACTACAGTAGTCTAATCATGAGGTCACCAGTGCATGGATCGCCATGGCTAGGCTGCCCCTATACAGGAACAGGTGTAGTTGGCACACCAAGCAAAATTGGTAATGTGTGCTCCAGACTACCGAGGTTGCCTGGGCCTCCAGTGACAGAGATGGATCCAGAAGCACCCCCAAACAATGTATTTAGTCTAGAAGCAAACTACTATATCACACCACACAAAACATGAACTGCTTCCAGTTCTGTTTTCACTTCAGGGATTCTGTTGCCCAGATTTTAAAAACTACGGAGTTAGGGATGGACAGATCTGTCTATGCCTGACCCATGTCAATTTTGCATGTGTTCATTCATAAGTCCATTCTGTCATGTTTCCACATCAATGTGCATTTTTCAAAATCCACATGAAAATTTGTATATAAGTATGTATTTGAATATGTATTTTTGAACATATTGTCTCATAAAATGCACATCTCTAAATGTATTTTATCTAAATGTACAAATTTCCAGTTGCATTTCATCTTGAACTACACATTTTAAAATGCATTCTGGTATGTTTTTTGAGCCAAGAACTACATCACAAAATTTGGGGATGTAGGTAATCTAGGGATGTACGAATCTTACTCACCCGTCCGTTCCAGGGCATCGGTGGTGGAGGGGAGGCGCTCCGTCCCTCCCCCTGGAATCATCCCTGGACCGGCTCCTCTCCACGGTGGCTCCACCTGCAGCCAGAGTTCCGGCCACGGCTGGGCTGCTGCGGCTGCAAATGGCGGCCATCGTAGCGGCCGCCATTTGTGTGCTTGCAGTCAGCCATGATAGGCTACCTAAGTATTTATGTAGCCTTTCACGGCAAAGAGCAGGGACGCAAATGGAGGCTGCTATGCCATTTACATGGCTGCCACCGTGATAGGCTATGTAAATACGTAGCCTATCAAGGCAAAGAGCAGGGGCGCATTTGGCATAGTGGCCGCCATTTGCACCCCTGCTCTTTGCCGTGATAGGCTGTTGTTGTTGTTGCTGTTGTTGTTCAGTCGTTAAGTCATGTCCGACTCTTCGTGACCCCATGGACCATAGCATGCCCGGCCTTCCTGTCCTCCGCTCTCTCCCAGAGTGTGCAAATACTTATGTAGCCTATCATGGCTGACTGCAAGCATGCAAATGGTGGCCGCTACGATGGCTGCCATTTGTGGCCGCAGCAGCCTGGCAGCGGCTGGCCGGGGGACCAGCTGGAGCCGCCGGAGCCGCCGCCGGAGCCACCGCCGGAGCCGCCACCGGAGCCGCCGCCACCGGAGCCACCACCTCCGCCGCATCTGCCCCAGGTAAGCTCCATCCCGGGGGGATTCCGCGGGGTGGTGGGGGGTGGGAGGCCGTTGTGCCAGGGATTCCAGGGGGCCGGATTCTAAAGAATCTGGCCTCACTGGAGTCTGTGGCAGAATTCTCTGACATCCCTAAGATAATCTGCAGTATAATTTCATTCTGATTGGCACATTAGTCCAAGAATGAATTCCTCAAGCATCCCTATAGAGAGTATACATATCTGCCAGAATTTGAAAATCCAAGAGAAAGGGCCAGTTCACACGATCGCTGCAGCCCACCATGGTTTACTTAAGCCATGGTGGGTTGCAGTGCATGCCAGCCGCCCTTTTGAATATTCAAGCTGTGGTGGGCAGTCACCATTTATTTATTTAAAACATTTGTATCCTGCCCTGTATCATTAGGATCGGAGAGGGCAGTGTACAGATAAATTCAATTTAAACAGTGTAAAACAATAAATAATTTAAATAGCTAAAAACATATTAAATCATTAAGCTAGCTAATACTAATTTAAAATCTAAAACAATAAAACTGTACAAACTCAGGGAATCCAGTTAGCCCTCAAAGGTTTTCATAAAAAGCCATGTTTTAACTTGGCGCTGAAATGAAACCAGTGTCTGTGCTAAGCAGGCCCCCAAGGGGAGGGCATTCCACAACTGGGGTGCCACAGCAGAAAAAGCTCTCTCCCATGTCCCACCATAGTGTATGTCTCACACTGGTGGGACGGAGAGGAGGGCTCCTCCAACAGATCTCAGTCCTCGGGCAGGCATATATATGGGGAGGCATTCCCTCAAATATCAAGGTTCCGAGCTGCTTAGGGCTTTAAATTCATCACTAGCACCTTGAATTCTGACCAGAAACATATTGGTAGCCAGTGCAATTCCTTTAAGACTGGTGTTATAGGATCTTTATGTGATGTTCCAGTCCACAGTCTAGCTGCTGCATTTTGCACTAGCTGCAACTTCTGAGTCGTCTTCAAGGGCAGCCCTACATAAAGTGCATTGCAGTAGTCTAATTGGGAAATGCAATCTAGGACTACACCAAAGCTATGCACCTGCTCGTTCAGGGGGAGTGCAACCCCATCCAGGACAGGTTGCTTACCCAATTCCCAGACTTGGGAACCACCAATCCACACAGTTTCCATCTTGTCAGGATTTAGCTTCAGTTTATTGGTGTTATTGGCCCTCATCCAGCCCATTACAGCTTCCAGGAACTGGTCTAGCACCTTCACCACCCTAGCTGACTCTGACACCATGGTTTATCACATCATGTGAACCTGGCAAGGAAACCATGAAGAGTTCCAGAAACGACAGAGAGAGAGAAATGCTTTTTGAGATTACAACAAGCCAAAGACCAATCCTTCCCAAAGCCTACTTTTCACATAAGGCCTTTGATTTAACCCCTTAATTCTCACCCCTAACCAAAACTAAGGGGAAGGGCCAAGTCATGGGAATAACAGAGATATTAAGTTTAGGGATGGGTGGGAATTTTGTTTCAGTTCAGTTTTGGATTTATCGAAATCCACAAAGTTCTTCATGTTTGGGACAAAAAGAATTTGAGATTAAAACAAACTGAATAAGAGGAGAAATGGAAACTGGCAGAAACTTTGTTCATCTAGTCCTGGGACTTCGAGTGATTTGCTTGTAAAAGTCTGGGTTTGAATCCTTGCATATCCATCCATGTTAGTGCTTGATTAGGGTTCCCATCTCATTTATCTGTCAGGCTCCTCATTTCTAAAAGCTATATGGCAGGGAGGTACATTGTGGTCCTCTCCATGCTGAGAATAGCTGTACCTATTGAATTTGGCTGGTGCAGATGGATGAGAAATTCATTTCAGTTCATGTTTTATGAGGCTTTATCGAAATTCGCAACATTCATGTTCAGGAGAGAAAGAACTTGAGATTTAAAAAATTCAAATGTGGGAGAAAGTGAAACTGACTAATTCACCCAACCCTAATTAAAGTTCCTTCAGTCCATCTCAGTGAGATTACTTACTCACCACCAGAGGTGGCAAGGAAGAATGAAGGGGCCAGAAAGTGCCACACTGTACCTTACTATGTAACGTAACTCTCCCAGAGATGAGATGACAGTTTAGGGTGTTTGGTTTAGGGAGGGGAATGAGGTATGGGGAAATTATTGTTTCCCACACCTTGTTTTTCTTTATAAACTCACCCAGCTCCATCCTCTCTTCTTTCCCCTTCCATATACCAATTCAATTCTGTGAAACTCTTGTCATTTCTGACATTTATCATTCCCATCCATTCCTGATGCAAGGTGCCATGATGTCATGTCTGCAGTCTCTTGCTATGATAAACAAACATAAATTATTCTCTCTTTTTCAATGTCATGGACCCTGATAAGTTGACTTGCATTTGGCTCTCAGAAAAAAAGATATTTTCTACTTCCATCAGTGTATATTTTAACTTATGAATTATTAAGTGAGCCATGTTCAAGAGTTTAAATTCTCTGAACAGTAGCTCATGTCTCCAGGATTTGGATTTGTGTTTGCGATTGCTGTTCCATTTTGCACAAATGTGGAAACTGTACAAACATTTTCCAGAGTTGTGCAAATTTCCTCCATAGTCTAAGGTGTGAAATTGTACATTTTTTAAAATAAGCAATTTCAAACTTCCCCCCAGCAAAATTGGTGTATTTTTTGAATGTGAGCACATGTTCGAGAATTTGCAAACATTTTCATAGAACATGTTCTCCTGCTTGCACTCAGGGTATATTTGCATTTTTTACAAGCAGAAATGACATTCTCGTACATCCCTAAACTGAACTGTATGCCTGTTGAGCCTTACATTTATTTTGTGCATAGCCATCCCATCCATTGGACAAATGAGACATCCTAGAAGCAGCACGCACACACACACACCCTCCACCACTGACAGAAGCAGCAATGGGGGAGGGTAGATGGCACTATTGACATTGGTACATGTTAGCAGAGGTGCAGAAGAGAAGT
Source organism: Heloderma suspectum (assembly GCF_057233095.1). NCBI lineage: Eukaryota > Metazoa > Chordata > Lepidosauria > Squamata > Helodermatidae > Heloderma > Heloderma suspectum. Next base: position 254,190,175 of record NC_139461.1, read on the forward strand.
GGGGGCAGAGTTGGGCCTGTTCTTGAAAGTTCTAACACCTAGGGGCAATTCTAGAGTTAACGTTAATGTTGTTATGTAATCCTGTCATAGTTTCATGTGGTTTGGCATTGTTTTCACACAGTTGGATTCAGATTTATGCTGGATCAACTGCACTGGTGGAAATAGAATTCCCTGCCATCTCCTTCCCACGGCAGCCCCTCCAGCCCTCTAAAAATACTACACAGGGAGTCAGGGGACCCTGCTGAATGGGCTGAGCTGTGGTGTGTGTGTGGGGGGATCCCCAAAACTTAGGGGGATCCCCAAAACCCTTACACAAGCAGAGCCCTTTCTCTTGTGGAAGGTCCCGTCCTCTAGCACAAAGTAAATACTGGATGGAACCCAAAGTGTGTTCACGTAAGAGAACAGTGGACAAGGGGTGGACAAGAGGAGAGTACAAGTAGTCCAGCTCTCCAAAAGACCAATGTATGATACATGTGGACATGAAATGGAAAGGAGTATGGAGAACAATTTATATCTGCTGGATTACCTCTTGGCCAGGAGAGGTTGGGAAGTGAACTGGCAGAGGAGGACTGAGGAACCAGGAAACCAGGATTACAGATTTAGAAAACATGTCTTTCCCATATTTCAGAATTTCTTTCAAGGAGCCTGGTTACAAAGACAGTATTCACCACTCCATTTGTTTGGGTTTTCTTTGCTCAAAGTCAACCATACAGCATGTTATGTACTATTCTAATATCCAGCGTCCTTTGGCTTTGATTGCTCATTCCCATGGAAAAATTGTGGAGAGTTCAGAGCATCTCTTTAGATGGACAAAGAACTGACTGTTGGGGCCAATTCATACAACCAGATTGGCATGGTGAGAAGGTGGTTTTGTCGATATATGATGACTTTGGTACTTAATGAATGGTATATGTAAGATTTATATAAACTATACTTAATATGCCACACACCACTTATCTCCTCTAGGCATCAGTCCAAAGGATCATAAATTTGCCACTAGGGATGTACGAAAGTCACTTACCTTTCCGCAGATTATGTTGATGGTGGGGGGGAGGCGTTCCGTCCCTCCCCCCGGAATCCTGGCCAGCCGGCTGTGCTCCACAGGGATTCTGCGGAACCGCCGGCCAGCCGGACATCCAGCCGCTGGCTAGCAGGGACGCAAATGGCGGTGGCCGTAGCCGCTGCCATTTGCGTCCCTGCAGTCAGCCGTGATAGGCTACATAAATGTTTACATAGCCTATCACGCCTGACTTAAAAATCAACAACAACAACAACTTAAAAAAACAACAACGTGCGTACGCAAATGGCGGCGGCCACGGCCTCCGCCATTTGCGTTCCTTATTTTGGCACGTCTTAGTCTACGTCAAGATTTACGTAGACTAAGCTACGCTATTTGTGTTCCCCTTATTTTCACCATCTCAGTCTACATAAATCTTGACATAGACTAAGACGTGCCAAAATAAGGAATGCAAATGGCGGAGGCCATGGCCGCCGCCATTTGCGTACGCACGTTGTTGTTTTTTTAAGTCAGACGTGATAGGCTACGTAAACATTTACGTAGCCGCCGCACCGCCGCCGGAGCCGCCGCCAAAGCCGCCATCGGAGCCGCTGCCGCCGCCCAGAAGATCCGCCCCAGGTAAGTCTCGTCCTGGGGGGGGGGGTGGCGGGGGGGTGGCAGGCCGTTCCGCCACCGTGGCGGAATTCTCTGACATCCCTACTCGCCACAAGCAAAAATCACCACACCTCTTTGAAGCGAGGACTGAAATCATTGCACATGGGAAGGGAGACTGGTATCGTTGCACACTAAAAGGAGGATTTAATATGGGGATTCAGTAACTATATCTGGGACTATTTGATAATGAAAGCAGTAACTCACCAGTTGAGAACATACAGAGGACAGGCAAAACCTTCTTGACAACGTCAAATCTTTTAATGTCCTTTGATGGCCATCAGTGCTCAAACCATCTCCTCATTTGACAAATACCAAATATTGCTATTATATTGACCTTTCCCCCTTGTTTTGAATCCTACTGATTCTAATGTTATCTGCATTGCAACTCGTCTTCATCTGTAAGAGAAAGTAATTTGGGACAAATTTGAATCTCCTAGAGTACCAAAAATAAGTCTTATGATATTTGAGGAATGGTGAACTGAAAGTCTTCCATTTCTTATCTCTTAAAAGTACTTAGAAATGTCGTTAGTAAAAGTTTAGGAGTGAATGAGTTGTCATTGCTTCCACTCCTAGCACCCAACTGCAGTAATAATAACTTAGCACAGACTTCCCCAGCCTGGCACCCTCCAGATTTGTTGGACTGCAAATCACATCATTCCCAGCCAGCACAGTCGTTGCAGTCCAACTTATCTAGAAGGCACCAGGTTGAAGGCTGACTTAGTATTTGTACAGCTCACTGAAATGTTCAAAGCACTTTTCAAATAGAGATTTTCTATGCAAGTCATTTATCATGAGCTCATCATTCCCTACTCATGATTGATTATGGGTTCTTTAGAAGACATTGTGACCCTCCAGTTTCGCTTCTGTTTGTAAAAAGCACTTTCCATGAGCTTTTTTAAAGCATGGAAAATGGCGTATTATTTCTGATTGGCCAAAGAACGTGCAAGTTCCTCTTGTGAATTTGTACTATTCTGTTACACCACAGTGCCACCTGGAGAAGGAAATGGCAACCCACTCCAGTATTCTTGCCAAGAAAACCCCATGGAATGTATCACAAGGCTAAACGAGATGACGCCGGAAGATGAGCCCCTCAGGTCAGAAGGTGTCCAATATGCTACTGGGGAAGAGCAGAGGGTATTTCCAAGTAGCGCCAGAAAGAGTGAAGCGGCTGGGCCAAAGCCGAAAGGACACTCAGCTGTGGATGTGTCTGGTGGTGAAAAGAAAATCCGATGCTGTAAAGAACAATATTGTTTAGGAACCTGGAATGTCAGATCAATGAATCAAGGTAAGCTGGAGGTGGTCAAACATGAGATGGCAAGATTGAACATCGACATCTTGGGAATCAGCGAACTAAAATGGACAGGCATGGGCGAATTTAATTCAGGTGACTATCATATCTACTATTGTGGGCAAGAATCCCTTAGAAGAAATGGAGTAGCACTCCTAGTCAACAAAAGGGTGTGAAAAGCAGTACTGGGGTACAATCTTAAAAATGATAGAATGATCTCAGTACGAATCCAAGGCAAACCATTCAACATCACAGTAATTCAAGTCTATGCCCCAACCACTGAGGCCGAAGAAGCTGAGGTTGATCGGTTCTATGAAGACCTACAACACCTTCTAGAACTAACACCAAAAAAAGATGTCCTCTTCATCATAGGGGATTGGAATGCTAAAGTAGGAAGTCAAGAAATCACCGGGATAACAGGCAGGCATGGCCTTGGTGTACAAAATGAAGCAGGACAAAAGCTAATAGAGTTTTGCCAAGAGAACATGCTGATCATAGCAAACACTCTTTTCCAACAGCACAAGAGGCGACTCTACACATGGACATCACCAGATGGTCAATATCGAAATCAGATTGATTATGTCCTTTGCAGCCAAAGATGGAGAAGCTCCATACAGTCAGTCAAAACAAGACCTGGAGCTGACTGTGGCTCAGATCATGAGCTGCTTCTTGCAAAATTTCGGCTTAAATTGAAGAACGTCGGGAAAACCACTAAACCGTTCAGGTATGACCTAAATCATATCCCTGATGAATATACAGTGGAGGTGAGGAATAGATTTCAGGGATTAGACCTGATAGACAGAGTGCCTGAGGAACTATGGACGGAGGTCTGTAACATTGTTCAGGAGGCAGCAATGAAATCCATCCCAAAGAAAAAGAAATGCAAGAAAGCCAAGTGGCTGTCTGATGAGGCTTTACAAGTAGCTCACGAAAGAAGGGAAGCGAAAAGCAAGGGAGAAAGGGGAAGATATACCCAACTGAATGCAGAGTTCCAGAGAATAGCAAGGAGAGACAAGAAGGCCTTCTTACATGAACCATGCAAAGAAATCGAGGAAAACAACAGAATGGGAAAGACTAGAGATCTCTTCAAGAAAATTGGAGATCTCAAGGGAATGTTTTGTGCAAAGACGGGCATGATAAAGGACAAAGAAGGCAGGGACCTAACAGAAGCAGATGAGATTAAAAAGAGGTGGCAAGAATACACAGAAGAACTATACAGGAAAGATCTGAATGTTCCTGATAGCCATGATAGTGCGGTCACTGAACTTGAGCCGGACATCCTAGAGAGTGAAGTCAAGTGGGCCTTAGGAAGCATTAGTAACAACAAAGCTAGCGGAGATGACAGTATTCCAGCCGAGCTATTTAAAATCCTAAAAGATGATGCTGTTAAAGTGCTGCATTCAATATGCCAACAAATCTGGAACACTCAACAGTGGCCACAAGACTGGAAAAGGTCAGTTTACATTCCAATTCCAAAGAAGGGCAACGCCAAAGAGTGTTCAAACTACCGCACAATTGCGCTCATTTCACATGCCAGCAAGGTGATGCTCAAAATCCTACAAGCTAGGCTTCAGCAGTATGCGAACCGAGAACTACCGGAAGTACAGGCTGGGTTTAGAAGAGGCAGAGGAACTAGAGATCAAATCGCCAACATTCGCTGCATCATGGAGAAAGCAAGAGAATTCCAGAAAAACGTCTATTTCTGCTTCATTGACTACGCTAAAGCCTTTGATTGTGTGGATCACAACAAACTGTGGCAAATTCTTAAAGTGATGGGAGTACCAGACCACCTTACCTGTCTCCTGAGAAACCTGTACAAGGGTCAAGAAGCAACAGTAAGAACCAGACATGGAACAACCGATTGGTTCAAAATTGGGAAAGGAGTACGACAAGGCTGCATATTGTCACCCTGCTTATTTAACTTATATGCAGAGTACATCATGAGAAATGCGGGGTTGGATGAATCAGAGGTCGGAATTAAGATTGCTGGGAGAATTATCAACAACCTCCGATATGCAGACGATACCACCCTAATGGCAGAAAGCGAAGAGGATCTCAAGAGCCTCTTGTTGAGGGTGAAAGAGGAGAGTGCAAAAGCTGGTTTGAAACTCAACATTAAAAAAACTAAGATCATGGCATGTGGCCCCATCACTTCCTGGCATATAGAAGGGGAAGAAATGGAAGCAGTGACAGATTTTACTTTCTTGGGTTCCAAGATCACCGCAGACGGTGACTGTAGCCATGAAATTAAAAGACGCTTGCTCCTTGGGAGGAAAGCTATGGCCAACCTAGACAGCATAGTAAGAAGCAGAGACATCACCTTGCCGACAAAGGTCCGTCTAATCAAAGCTATGGTTTTCCCAGTAGTAATGTATGGCTGTGAGAGCTGGACTATAAGGAAGGCTGAGCGCCGAAGAATTGATGCTTTCGAACTGTGGTGCTGGAGAAGACTTACGAGTCCCCTGGACTGCAAGGAGGTCAAATCAGTCCATCCTAAAGGAAATCAACCCTGAGTGCTCATTGGAAGGACAGATAATGAAGCTGAAGCTCCAATATTTTGGCCACCTAATGCGAAGAGAAAACTCCCTGGAAAAGACCTTGATGCTGGGAAAGACTGAAGGCAAAAGGAGAAGGGGACGGCAGAGGATGAGATGGCTAGATAGCATCACGGATGCAATGAATATGAACTTGAGCACGCTCCGGGAGAGAGCGCAGGACAGGATGGCCTGGCGTGCTATGGTCCATGGGGTCACGAAGAGTCGGACACGACTGAACGACTGAACAACAACAAATAGAAAAGCAGGAAAGGAAATGCTCCTTGTGTGGTGCTCAGATCTCAATTCTGCGACGAAATCGAAAGTAGATGCTGCAGATTAGTAGCTTCATGTAGAAAAGCCCATAGTATTACTGTAAGCCTTGCAAGATCCCTGTAAAGTAGGCTAGTATTATAAGGCCAAGGTGAGATTTGAATCAGGGACTTTCTGATTCTTAGAAATCAGAATGTGTAGCTCACATTCTTAGCTACACTAGCTCTCACTAAAGACAAGAGATGAAATTCGCAACATAAGGGCAAGTGTAAAAATCCTGAGATGAGCAGCAGTTTCTTAAAAACAACTTTTGTTTGTAATTTTTTAAAAATAAAACCTCTCCCCTCCAAACCTCTTTTCCCTCTTTTTTCTTGTCACCATCTAAACCCGGCAGCTGTGAAATATTAATTGTCTCATTTGAGGCCTGTCATAGCTGTCAGGAAACATCAAGCTGGCATTCACTGGGAGCAAACCCATTTCAAAACATGATGCTGAGATCACCTTTTGCACCAGGGGAGGAAAATGTGGCTTTGGTTAGAACCTTCATTTCTCCCTTCATGCCTGTGTGCTGCCAAACCTGAACTGGGAAAAAGAAAACCATACGAGTGAGAGGGGGCTGCAGTCAAAGCTATATGATGCCAGCTATGACGCTGCAGTAGGCCCCTCAAACCTCCCCTCCTGGGCACCTACCAGGGAGCAAAAGGCCCTATTTATTCTGTCTGTCCTCTCTCCAGCCACCTTGCTGCAAGCACAGCCTAGCATGGCAATGACAGCTGATGAGCCCTGACTGCTACAGAGATTGTCAAGAGCCAGGTACAGGGATACCAATGCGACATTTCTGGGCAAAGTCAAGAGTGACGGGAACAACTTGCTGATCCAACCTGACCTTGCAGCGATGCCAAATGACATTTGTATTCAGAGATGTGCCATCTGGGAAAGGCACCAAGGCAGAATGGCTTTGCTTACAAAACTCCCATGGACTGCATCTCTCCCTTTGGGCTCTCAGATCTATGTGCAGTGTAGTTAAAACCAGAGACAGGGGAGCCAGTTTCTTAGCAGATATGTGTGCTCTGAAATAAAAGTACATGCAAAATGCTTGAATCGTAAAGGAAGACATAGAGGGGCTCTTAGTCAAATCCACAAGCCTCATCCTCCCCTTTTAATCAAATCATCACTTCCCTGAAACTTTCTCAAAACAGTAATTGGGGCAGTTGACTTGAATGGTAAGGGGGCAGGAGACCTCCCCCCCTCCCCAATTCTCACATTCAGGTGTCTTGTATTTTTCAGGTTTTAGGGCAGGGGTATTGAACGTCTTTCAGCCTGAGGGCCAAATGCAATGTCTGAGAAGCTTCCAAGGGCTGCATTCCTGTGGTGGATGGGACAAAAAGGTGGGTGTATTTTAGTGTAAACTCTTACTGCCTGTAGCTAAGCCTTAGGAGAGGCATTTCGACCTTTTAGAATGGGGGAAAAAAAACATGCAAAAGCCAGGAAATGAGTAAAGAAATGGGGGAAAGGGGATGTGGTCAGGGGAAAGGCCATTTGGGTAACTAAATTTGGCCCACAGGCCTAAGGCTGTACTTCACAGCTCAAGCAAACAGCAAAGAGGGCACAGTCTCCCTCTTCCTTGTGTGAAGTGGGATTTGACAGAAAATGTTGGAAATATTTTAGTAGTATGTGTCAGAAGCTGATGAAGCAGAACAGTTCAGGACAAGAATATGGCTTGCACAGTGGGCAGAGCTTCTGAAGATTTGCACTCACAGCTCTTAAAAAATGGATCACTGTGGTTTAACAAAATTAACTCTGGGGTTTCTTTATTTGCTTGTTTTTTTATCCCAACTTCCTTTTACAAAGGAAATATCAAATAGAAATAGGTCAAAGTAGGCGAATGGAAGAGGCCTTTCTGCCTCTCCCCCTCCTGCAGATTGGTGAGCTACTGATGGTCTCAAAAGGGGGAAGCCTGGTGGCAGTTGGGCCAGGCACTAGAGTGGCCACTTGCACTTAACCAATAAAGGGAAAATGCATCACAAAAAAAGGGGACAAAAGAGGGAACCAATTTGTAAAACATTTATATGTACCGATGCACATTTAGAAATAATTGCTGTAATTTAAATGGAAATACACTACATCTCTCCATAGTGGAGAAGACTGACTAGGGGGCTGTCCTCATGGGGGATTTGCTGAGAATTGGGGGCATCTTGAGATCGTTGGCGGCAGATGACGTCGTGGACAATCTGCAGCCACCACGGAGATTTCCAGTGGAAAAGTCAGATTTTCTGAGACTGTTTTTTAGGGCACTGACCAAAGCCCACAAGAACTTTCAAAACAAAGAGCTAGACCTCTCAGCCCCATGCCACTGCCTCCTCCTGCCTGCTCAGCTGTCAAGGACTGCTAGCAGTCTCCTGCTCGTGAGGAGAAGACAGCTAGCGAGCAGCGGGGGCTTGTGCCACGCCTCCTCCTCCTCCTGCCTGGGCAATTCACAGTGCTTTTTGCGTATAAGTCTATGTGCACATAGACTTCCAATCGCCATGTCTTTAAAAACATGGTGATCGCGGTGGAGGCAGAGGGACTGGTGAGTGGAGCAGGGGCTTGAGGGGGGTGTCTGGAGAACCCAAGTGGGGATGGGTTCTCAGATCCCTAAGTAACACCACTAGAATGATCTCTGTCTCTGAAACACAGCCATTTTTCTAGGGTTCTACGAAACACCTACCTGGCTCCGCAGCGGGCAATCCGTGGTGGGGGGAGGCGCTCCATCCCTCCCCCTGGAATCCTCGACGGGAGGGGGAGGCAATCCGGTCCCCCCCCCCCGGAATCCTGCCCAGCCGGCTCCGCTCCGTGGCCAAGCTGTGGAGCTGCCGGCCAGCTCCGGCTGCCTGCAGCCGGACATCCAGCCGCTGGGCAGCCCTGCAGGGACGCAAATGGCGGCTGTTGTAGCCGCTGCCATTTGCGTCCCTGTATTGAGCTGTGATAGGCTATGTAAATATTTACGTAGCCTATCACGGCAGGGGGAAAAACCCAGCGTACGCAAATGGCGGCGGCTACCGGCATTTGCGTACGCTGGGGTTTTTCCCCCTGCCGTAATAGGCTACGTAAACATTTGCACTGGCATTCAGCCTCACCGAGATCCACCGCAGAATTCGCTGACATCCCTACGTTTTTCTCCAGTTATTCAGTCTTCCCTCCTTCTCCACCACTGTCACTGATTGGAGTTTGCTGGGTTATGTTCAGCCCTGATTTGGCAACTAGAGCTCCATTCGCCAAAGCTCCCTCCTCCTCCTCCTCCTCCTCCCTTCTCCTCAACCCCTCGCTGAACTTTCTCAAGTTGATACTTTTGGTGCCAGGCTGTCTAGGTTGCTCAGAATGAATCACCAAGTCAGACAAGGTGCTTTTTATACAAGCTGCTTTGCTTCAGGGTGTCTCATTGGTATTCTGCTCCACCTTGTATCACATGGAGACACCTCTGAAGCAGTCTGCTTCAACTTGTTATTTGGGCTTCAGACCAAAGCAGTGTACACCCCTATTATTTTTACTCTGTTTTATTTCTTTAATTCAGGTTCTTTGCACTTCTGGTGCTGTGTGCCCCTATCTTTCACATTTACTTTGGCCTGATAGCCCTGCCCAGGGGTGTTTCACCTGGCCATGACCTCACTGGGCCTTTCCACCCTTCAGAATCGCCCTGTACTCCCATTTTGCCAGTAATTAGCCTCCATGATGATGCACTTCTCTGATATTTGTATTACTTCACTTCTCCATTGTTGTGTTAAATTGCATCTCCAATATTGTGTAAAGTCGCTTCCTTGATGTTATGTAAGTTGCTTCTACAATCTGGAGAGGTCTTGGGAGCCTGTCATTACAAGTTGGGAGAAAGTGCCCAGAGAAGGAGAAAGGCAGGGAAGGGGTGTGTGTGTGGAAGCAATAACTCTGCAACAGTTTGCTGGAATGGAGCAAAATGGGAGGGGGTGCTCTCGGGAGGAGCCTTCAGATGCTGCACTTGAGAACCGGGGATTTTGGCTTCTCAAGGCAAAAGTGCGCACATTGGGGAACAGGGGAGAGAAGAATAACTCTGCGGCAGATTGCTGGAATGTGGAAAAGATTCTCTCCCATGGAGCAAGGGAACATTAGAAGTGAAGACTGAAAATCCTATTATTGGAACCTGTGGAGTGGAAAATAGTGGTATGTGTGTGTGCTGGAGGTTATCACAGCTGGTCCTCAAATGGCAGGGATGCAGCAATCACAGCATCCATTGAAGGAAAACAAGCCACCAACAGCTCCTTCCCTCCTTTCCAGTGGTGGCCATCTGCACAACAGCACCCACTGAGCACAGGCCCAGTAATAAGAATTAAACCAGCAATGACGACAATGACTCAGTGGGCTGATTTTGATATACAGTAAGATAGGTTTATTTTAGAAACGAAAAGGTGCAGGTCCAGTTTGCTTAGGGAATCCAGGCAGGAAAAGCTGAGTTCAGTTTCCTACTGTGCCACTCAAATAGGGATGTGGGATAATTTTGTTCAGTTTGCATTTTAATAGGAACCTCGCTAATTCAGACTTCCTCAGCCAACAGGGCAAACTGAAACGCAGTTATTTGCACTTCTCTGAATTTTATAATGCAGTTTTCCAATCAAAATATGTGTACATTAGGGAAAGGTGTGCACAAACATGCATTATATTAGGGGAAATTGCTTGCCAGAATTCATACATTAGGAAAAGTTGCATACATGAATACATAAGTTAGGAGAAATGGGTGCGCGCACACACACAAATGCTTACAAATCTTATGCAGACTTAAACACACACACAACAAACCCCCAAACTGATGCGGAAACAGGATTCATTCATTCATTCATTCATTCATTCATTCATTCACAACATTTGTATATTGCTCCCCATCCAAACAGATTCTGCAGTGGTGAACACAAGAAGTACAATAGTAAAAAAAGATAAAAGATTAACACAGCATATTAAAATTATTAAAAATGGAATGCCAAGGAAAACCATGGCTGGTTATTCAAGGTATTTATTTACAACATTTGCAAATAAATAAATACAAGGATGACTTAAGATTGGAAAAATGAGAAACAAAGACACTCCAAAATTGTCAGATTCTTTCATCATTACGCTCAATGTGGTTAAAATATGTTTGGGGAAGGTAAACAAGATGCCACCTTAGCCAGAGGACATATGTAGAGGCTGTGTGAGCAAAATGAAATCAATGAGGCAGCTGATAAGGTGTGTGAGGAGATTGACTGCCAGGTATTACAGAATTGTGTGTCAGAGCAGAGGTAGAGGGTTGCCGTTTGGCAACTTTCCTCCTTTTCCTTGCTGCAGCATACACGACTTGCCATCTTCCGTTCTCAGACCCACTCTGCTAAATTAGAACTTGAGCACAGAAGTCCCTTGCCTTGCTGGGAGATACAACCGCAGTCTCAAGAGGCCCAAGACACAACTGAAAATAAACCCCTCATAGGGCACACTGCTTCCTAAGCAGAGGGAATCAATGTATGTTTGATGGAACAACTATTCCATGCACCATATCTCCCTGTTTCCTTTGGTTACATCCCTGGCCACAGTCTCCCTGTATGACCCTAACAGGTCTCTCATTCCCCTATTTGTAAAGCTGAGCACTACCACAATGAAGAGGTTGTGTAAGGAAAGCCGATTAAGCATGATGCGATGTTTGGATGCTGCAGCAGTGAGACCTACACAAATACCTAAATTAGAGAGCAGCTAACAGTTCCGATAGTAGCTGGATGCTCTTCTCATTGCAAATCTTTAGGGCTTCATCCTTCACTGGTAATGAACATTAGCAACACACATTTCTGCGGATGTGCATGTGTGCTATAATCCCTCCTGTTACTAATCATGGGCCTGGAGCATATTTATGCTGCATGAGCCTTCTTAGTCTCACCTGCTTTCAAGGATAATTAAAACCTAAATCTGCCTTGATAGAGTTGCTTGATTCTTTTAAGTCTCATTTAGAACAAGGTGACAGCCAGAGTGAGACCAAAGTGCTTATTTGTTTTTCATGGACTTGTCATACATGACACTTTTGCTACATAAAGATACTATCTGCTTAGGAAAAAGTGCTTCTAATATCTAAAGAATTTTCCAAGAGAAAGAAGAAATAACTGGCATCCAACTAGTAACTGATGAAAGCTTGCTCCCAGTGGATGACGTATGCCTGACATATTTGCACATTTCCCCAGCAAAAAAAATCTGCAAGCCAAAGAACTACCTGGGTCAGGACTGTTTGCACCCACAAAGATGCTACTTGAGAAGTAGTCTGGACTGGATGAGGGTGGGTACACAGACACACATAGAAATCAGAATCATTTTTTTTTTTCCTCCCACAGCTTGAGCCTACTTCTCCTATCCTAACCTATCTGATAGATGTACCAGTTAGAGGACTGAACATTCATTCTGTGACCTCATGCCACAGAACTGCCCTGTGGCACAAGGAGGGGCAAAATTTGGTCCAGCAAGACGTTATAAAATGGTGATAATGGCTATAAAAGGGAACTACGCAAAACTGGGGAGATGCAAAATGTGTAAGAAACTAGACATATTTTCCATGAGCTATGCTAGTATCAGGAAGGATGAGAGCACTGTAATACACAGAGGAAAAGAGAGCGAGAGAGAGAGAGAGAGAGAGAGAGAGAGAGTGACAGCAACAGACAAACAGTGGTAACATTTTTAACTTTAGTAGAAGTAAAACAAAATATGGGGAAAAAAATGAAGAGCAGGTCACTCTGTGGAATGCAGAGATGACCTGGGCAGCTGACATGATTGCACCCAAGCTCCCTCTCCCTCTGAGCAGAGCCTGGCCAACTCCTTGGTATACACTTGAGCTGAGGGTAATGAAGCAAGAGGGAAGACCGCTAGAATGCAGCTGGAGGAAAACTTGTGCAGAGTCTGTCTGAACACAGGTTCATTATTGAGCCTACTCTGTGGCAGTGATTTTCCACTATCATTGCATCTTCTCAGTGTCATCCAGTGGAGCTTTTTGGTGTGGTTCATAGCCTGCTACAATCTGGGGCAGGAAGAGAGATGGTGGAACCCTCAGTAGCACGCTGTGACAGATTTGTGTTGCATTTTGAAGATAAAGTCACTCATATCCATCACAAATTGGACACCACAATTAATGCAATTCCATTAGCAGAGGTGCCCAGAGCAGTGTCTGGTTCAGTTTTATTGGATGAGTTTCAATTGTTGAGATTTGAGGATGCCGACAAAGTGCTTGGCTACTCCACCACATGTGTGTTTGACCGTTGCCCTTTATGGCTTATTACATCTAATAGGGAGAGGATATCTGGCTGGGTTCAGGAGATTGTAAATTCCTCCTTGACAGAGGGAGTAGTGCCAGCTTCTTTAAAGGATGTGATGATCATGCCACTCCTAAAAAGCCTCACCTGGACCCAGATGATGATAACAACTATAGGCGAGTAGCCAATATTCCCAGGCAAGGTGCTTGAGCAGGTGGTTGCCAGTCAACTTCAGGCACTCTTGAATGAAACTGATTCTCTAGACCCATTTCAATCAGGCTTCAGGCCTGATTTTGGAATGGAACCTGCCTTGGTCACCCTGTGGGATGACCTTTGCCGAGAGAGGGGTGGGGGAGTGTGACCCTGTTGATTCTCCTGGACCTCTCAGCAGCTTTCAGTACCATCGACCATGGTATCATTCTCAATAGGTTGTCTGGATTGGGAGTCAGAGGCACTGCGTTGCAGTGGTTCTGTTCCTACTTGGATGGCTGATTCCAAAAGGTGGTGCTGGGATATTATTGCTCTGTGCCTTGGCAGCTATGCTATGGGGTTCTATTCTATCCCCCATGCTGTTCAACATCTATATGAAACTGCTGGGGGAGGTAATCCGGAGGTGTGGACTGAGGTGTCATCTATATGTGGATGACACCCAGCCCTATCTCTGCTTTTCATCAAATCCAGGTGAGGTAGTGGCTGTTCTGAGCAAGTGCCTGGGCATAGTAATGGACTGGATGAAGGCCAATAAACTGAGACTCAATCCAGACAAGATGGAGGTATTGTTAGTGGGTGGTTCTCTGTCCAGCTAAGTGATGTTCAGTCTGTTCTGGAGGGGGGTGCATTTCCCCCAAAGGATCAGGTTCATAGTTTGGGGGTGCTCATGGATCCAGCATTGTCACTAGAGGCACAGGTGGACTTGGTGGCACTGAGCACCTTTTATTAGCTTAGGCTGATTATTATATCCTTATCTGGACAGAGATAGCCTAGCTACAGTTACTGATGCTCCGGTAACCCCTTGTCTGGATTACTGCAATGTGTTATACATGAGGTTGCCTTTGAAAACTGTCTGGAAACTTCAGCTGGTCCAAAATAGGGGAGCAAGCTTGTTAACAGGGACTGGCCAATGTTATCATACTAACTATGCCAGTGCTTTTCTATCTGCAATGGCTGCCAGTCCATTACAGGGCCCGATTCAAAGTGCTAGTATTCCAAGCCCTAAGTGGCTTGGCCCAGGTTACATGAAGGATCGTTTCCTCTCATATATACTTGCCTAGAACTTAAGATTGTCGTCAGCGGTCCTTCTCTGGGCACTCTCACCAAAGGAAGTGAGGTGGGTGGCTACTAAGAAGAGGGCCTTTTCTGTTGTGGTACCACAGTTGTGGAATGAAATTCCCTGAGAGGCTTGCCTGGCACCTGCATTGTGCTCTTTTCAGTGCCAGGTGAAGACCTTATTTTCCCAGGCATTTTAGTCTTTCAGTTTCTGCTGTTTTACATTTGTCACTGTATTTTAAATCTTTGCATTGCTGCTAAGTTCTATTTTGGTTTTTATTTTTTATTTTAGACTGTAGTTTTATTTTTTAAATTGTATCTTATGTTGTATTTTATGGTTTTAATTGTTGTGAACCGCCCAAAGAGCTTCGGCTATTGGGCAGTATAGAAATGTAATTAATAAACAAACCAACAAACAAATATAAATACATAAACAAATTTCAGCGGAACCATTGGCGAGGAGCCTCCAGGAATGGGAAGACTCCTTAGTCTGATATAGGCCTCCATGGACATTAGAACTCTCTTTGTGGTGCATGCCAGCCAAAATGAAGCCAGATGTCTTTGTTGGAAGAAAATTTCCTTGTACTTGGCAACCAGTAACCCCACCTGCTGCCTGACTTTGTTGCTGGAGAGACCACTGAATAGAGTAAGGAGATTTTCTCCCATGGTGTTTTTATTATTTAGAGACAAGAAATATTCCGTATCCCAACACTATCTGGAATTTTTTTTGTTGCCTTAGTAACAACAGGAGTTGTGAAGGAATTGTATTTTTATAAGTTGTGAGGCTACAGCACAGCAGACATCTGCCCAACTGTGTTCTTTGAGTTCAGAGGCTATGGAAGATATTAACAGAATTGCTGCAATCAGGACCCTTCTGTGCTAGGGTTACCAACTGATAGAAAACTCACATAGACACACACACACATGCACACACACACCAGTTTTGTCCAGTTGTGTGGGTTTTTCTTTTGTTTTGGTAGGTTAGCATTTTAAAATTCAATTTTTCAACCTGTTTGTCCCTTCTCTACCATCTTTCCTGTCTTGCCCCGGTTGTGAGCGTTGAACTCTTAGGTTAGAAGTGCCAAGATAGTGATAAATCAGACTCAAAGGTTTACTAACAAGGAGTACTTTATTGAGTAACTTACAGCACACAGGCATACCCAATGTTGGATCAGACAGCTTCTCTGAACCCCGAGCCATTGGGTCTCATACTCTACAGGTTAGCAATAAGCAGTGTTTCAGCAGCACGCGCCCCTAGCATCCATTGTCATCATAGGCTAGAAGTCTTTGGTTCTCAGACACAGCCACCTGTAAACAGACTTTGCTTCCCAGGCACATCAGAGATAAAGATTCTCCTCATTAGCAAGGAATGCACCAAGAAGGCTGTTATTGGCCTTTTGACTCATCTGCACATGCTCAGAAGCTTACTAGCATGGGAATTGCACCAATAATGAACTTAAGCAAGCATTATGGATCTCTAGGCCCCTCTAACACTACAAATGACTTGGCTACGTTCCTGGGGCCAATACATTTCCTCATAGGTCCATTTGTTTTAGAATGTAATTGTTGCAATTAAGAAATATTGAGAGGTGTGTAGAGGTCTCCAGTAAAAACAAGTACCATACAAATCTAAATGTAAATAACATAACTCTGAACATCTCAAATCCAAACTGCCTATTGCAGATGCACCCTTAGTTTGTCCAGATCAGCCTTCCTGGACTTCAGTGGCCATTAGCTCTGCAGCATGGCCAATGGCCAAGTATCTTTGGAGTTGTTGTCCAAAACAACTGGAGGGCACCAGGTTGGGAAAGGCTGCTCTTGACTGCTATTCCAATTCTTTACAGGGCAGCCAATGGACTTTTCCCAGATGCTAAGTACAAATGGGTTATAAACGATGTGAGGCAACAGCACTAAATAAGTGTAAACTAATCAGCCATGCAGACATGAATTTAGAATGTCATCTGTTGTCCTGTTTACACGGGCCATTTGGGGCGTCCCTCCCTCCACCATCGCTCTGCTGGGAATATATGCTCCTCAATGCCTTGTGTGTATTGTCATTTGATGAGGCTTACAGCACACTCTGCATCATGGGGTGATGAGGTGTGTGCGTTCAAGGTGGTGGTGATCTGGGAAGAGAGTGGTATTCAAATCCTAAGGCACTCCAACAATGTGGTAAAGCAAAGAGAATGGTGATGGGGGCTTCATGGTACCACACACAGTTCTTTTTATTGATCATAAAACCTGCCTTCAAAAGGCTTTTCATTTCAGAGCTGATGTTCTTTCTGATCCTAATAGATATTGCAGCTCACAGGCTGTGTCCTCCCAAACCATTATTTCAGAGACATTCAGTTTTACAAAGCCCCTTCCTACTATCCAAGTTTCAGAAACAATGGTATCATTTCACTGATCACTGTGTAACAAAAGGCAGCTATTTTTTTGTGGCTTCACACTTTAAAAACCCCGGACTCTCGTGGTTCAACATCCCCTTTTCAATGCTATTCCCCTCTCTCCTTCTGCCTCCGCTCTGCTTAGCAGGTGTGAAATATTAATTGCTACACTGGGGACTGGGCGTTCAGTCTGCTGCATCTGACTTAAATATCATTCTCCATTGCAAGTATAATTATTGGGGGGGGTGTTGGGGGAGAGAAAGGCAACTACATTACAAAAAACAAAACAAAAAAACACTTCCCGCCTGCCTCTTAATTAAGAGCCATGCTTTGCTTCATACTGAGATATTTTGGCTAATTATGAAAGTGGGGCTGCACAATTTGTCACCTCTTTTGTTTGCATTCTGCCATGTCTCTCAATGACAGCATCACCAAGAAGTGATGTACTGCTCAGCCGACAGTTCCAGATGCTCCCTCGCAAATCAAGAGAAAGCCACAGCTGAAAAATTCAAAATTACATTTTTAAAAACAAAAAAAATTTCCTTACAGAAAAACTATGTCCCCTCTCCACACACAAATGGAACAAAGTAAAACAGGATGTCTATACTTCTTTCAGAATAAGCAGTCCCTTTGGGGCAATGTTTCATTCAGAGAACCTATGAGCATTCTCATTAGAACATGATCTTAAAATGGTAACAGCAATCAGAAATTTGTCAGTGATTAAAGTTGGATTTATGCAGGGCTGCATAGCACTCTGCATGTATACTGTTTTCCTCCATACACCAATATTGTCCGGTGAAATTTGGCATCCTGAGAACATCAGCTATCTTTTTTTTTTTTTTTTTTAAAGTATATTAAGCAAATGTTTATTACAAAACTCATGGAAGAAGGACAGAGTGGCCAACCTAGCCGCTTTTGAACTTCTGGGATGGCTTCTAGACTAAGGAGGAAGGCTGTCTCACACTCCACACTGGTGTCCCCACATGTGCAAAATTTAAAATAGCCACCTCCTGGCTGGGTCGCCATTTATCAAAAGCCTGTCTGATTGGCTGGGTCGCTTGGTCACTCCCACTCTTTGTCCTACAGTGGGATGGTAGTGAGCAGCAGCAATGGTAATGGTGGGTGAGCAGCATTAGAACTTCCAGCCCAGCCTTGGGACTTGTGGCTGAAGCAGCACTTGCCAGTGGCAAGCTATGTCACACCACCCAATCAGCTCATGGTTGGGGTGAGGTCTGTTGGTTGGTCATTTGTTGTGGCACTTCAGATTTCAAGCCCTCTCTCTTCAACTTTTATGTATTTACTACTAGTGAACATGCCCAGCTTTGCATAGGTTGGAACAGCCCATCTGCCACCTAGTGACTGAAGATGGTACTGCTGGCTTCAAACACATAGATACCTATAAATTAATTCAAATTAATTAATGCTTTTTAACAACTGAATAATCCTGACAGACACATCCCTAGGGGGATATCATGTTTTAGGTGTCTAAGTTTCACAGTTTGGGATCTATGATACTGATAGGCAGACATACACACATTATTATTATTATTATTATTATTATTAAGCATTTTTAAATCTTCAATCATATTGCCAGGACAGGGTCAGCTACTAGCCCATCTC
The DNA here is from genome assembly GCF_057233095.1 of Heloderma suspectum. NCBI lineage: Eukaryota > Metazoa > Chordata > Lepidosauria > Squamata > Helodermatidae > Heloderma > Heloderma suspectum. Next base: position 254,208,474 of record NC_139461.1, read on the forward strand.
CCCTACCTAAGCTGTGACTGATGTAGCGGCAGAGCAGAGCAGGCACCCAAGGAGGATAACTGCTCCACTTTACCTGGCATATCACACCATTTACCAACTTTAAAATGTATAGAATAGAAGGGGAATTGGCTCTTCCACTGTCCAAGCAGACACCAAAAGCAAAACTAGTATTATCACAGCCTACTGGGTTACATTATCTCCAGACTAGCAGGAGCCCATATATCTCCAATCAAGAAAGCTTATACTAGACAAAAATCTAACCCTTTGGCACGGCAGAGCAATTTCTTCCATCGCAGTCAGTTCTTAACAGTTGCTTCAGGCTTTAGCAGTCACCACAGTGGCAAGTATCATTTTTAGGGCACTCAGGGCAAAACAATATTAATAATTTGATCAAGAGGTATTTATGAGGGCATCAGAAGGCAAGTCTAATAATCTGTCTATGTCCAAATATATTACATATTTCTTGCTACATCCATGCTCCTCACTAAAGTCAAGTATTGCTTTAGTAATTCAATATTAGCTGAGTTATATAAGGTTGCAGCAGGTCACACAGTCCCAATTTTAAGACAGAGCAAGCTGGGTGGGTCTCTATAAAGGGAATATATTCACCGAGGATATAGCGCACTTCAGTATGAATGAAAAGTAAATGACACCTGAGAGATTCCTCACTTTCCATTAAAGAGGATGTGGGCGACTCCTGGTAGTTGTGGTCAAGACCATCTTCTATAAGCTTCCAATTAATTGCCAGCTCAACCTGTGCATACCTGCCTGGGTTCCACCTTTTCCCCAGCCTCCACCTCTAAAACTGAGAAACAAATCCCTCAGGAAACGAGTGCTTTCACCTGGATCAATTTTTCCCACGACACCCAAGCTTCATCCCTTTTACTCTCTCTCTCTCTCTCTCTCTCTCTGGATTCCAGAGAAACTCAGTATGTTCAATTGGTTCTCTCAACCCACTACAGGAGAAATAACAAGGGAGTAGATGTAATAATGGTAGTGTAACAAATAATTCAATCCACACGGTATTTAAAAATAAAATTTAAAAGGTCTGTATTTAAAAAAACAAAATATAAGGTGTATTTGTAACACAAAGAGTTATATGTTATTACTGTTCATTAATGCTTGGTCCTAACTTCCTTACCTACTCCACCCCTTCTAAAATCCTATACACAAACCCCACTAGATGATGCTTCCACAATCTCTAAGGCCCTATCTGACTAAGTAACTGTCAGTTCATTCCTTACATAACCTCAGAATCCTCACACACACAAGCCCCTCCCACCTTTCACTCACTCACTACCAAGAAGTTATCCCTATCTTGCCTGGGTCACATTTAACAATGAAAACTCATAGATTAATATAACATGCATAAGCTACACAGCCCTATCTGGGGAAAGCAAACCTGGTTCCGGATATACATTCACTGGTGACACCCAGGCTCGATTACTCCAGTGCTCTCCACTTGGAGATGCCCTGAAAGACAACTCAGAAGCTTCAGTCGGTTCAAAAGCGGTCACCAGGATGTTTATTTTTTTATTATTCAGGTTTATATACTGCTTTCCACAAAAGTATCAAAGCGTGTTGGTAGGAGCAAGGTGGTTGGATCATATAACACATATCCAACACCAATAACATTGGCTACTGATTTATTTCCAGGCTCAATTTAACATGCGGGTTTTGACCTTGACACCTAAACAGTCTGGGACCTTGTTATCTAAAGGATCACCTCTGCCCATATCAACCTACCCAGGTTTTAAGATCTTCATCCTAGGTCTTGTTCTCTGGTGTCCTATCGAATCAGACCCATTTGGTGAGTGCCAGAGCCAGGGCCTTTTCTGCAGCAGCACACAGACTATAGCTTTCTCTCCCTGGGGTAATCCTGCAAGCCCTCTCTCTCCACGCATTTAATTGCATTCTGAAAACTTTTTTTTTTTTTTTAAACAAGGGCTTTTTATGATTAGTCTTGATGTGTTGGCATAATTTTTCAGAATACTGTTTTAGCTGAGATGTTTTATGTTATTTTGTGATTTTGTGATTTTATTGTTTTTATTGATTGTGTGATTTTGATTGTTTTAACTTTGATAAACCACATTGTAAGGAGTTATCCTGAAAGGTGGGATATAAATATATTGAATAAACAAATGAACAAATCACTTTCAGAATAAGATTATTCATTCAAATTGTATTTTATAACAGAATTTTGACTTGTACACAGTCTTATATCAAGGCAGGTTATTCCCTTCTGACTACTGCAAAGTGTAATGTAGTTCCCCCTAAAAATAGCTAGTAAGAGGTCACTACGGATGAGAGTGCACGACATCAGGTGGCTCATCCATTGAAGTCAGAGCAATCATCCATAAACAACTTGGGTATTTTTGTAACTTCTACACACAAACAAAATCTCAGCTGGATCTCACTAATGCTGCTGCAAGAAAAACATGATATAAAAATATATGTATTGAGACACAAGATGAAGGGCTTTAGTTTAAGCTTTGATGCTTCCTTTCTCCAAGTACTTGATTTGCATCTAGACAGCCAGTGTAGTGTAGTGGTGAGAGTGATGGACTGGGAGCCGGGAGATCCGGGTTCTAGTCCCCACTTGGCCATGCAAGCTCACTGGGTGACTTTGGGCCAGTCACAGATTCTCAGCCCAACCCACCTCACAGGGTTGTTGTTGTGAGGATACAATGGAGAGGAGGAGGATAATGTAAGCCGCCTTGGGTTCCTTGCAAGAGGAAAAAAGGAGGGATATAAATGCAATAATAAATAAATAAATAAAATCTAGTAGAGAGTGGATGTTCTCTCTCTCTCTCCCCCCCTCTTTCTGTCCCTCCACACTGCCCTTTTTCATTTCAGAAATCTAATTGTTGTTTCTGTGTTTGTGAATAAAAAAGGATTAGCAACAATGCGTTGCATTAAGTTGCCATTTTGTAAAAGGCTTTATAATTATTTATGAAATTATCCAGCATTTCATAGTTTGCCTGATAACAACTCAAATTGATGTATTAAACAGGCATAGTAATTATTTTAACAATATCAAATGTCTCTCTGTCAAATAATCATTTCATAAATATGAAGAAAGCATTTCTAAGTGGTACCATCATTTAAGACGTTACCAGATTAGTGACACAAAAATCCTGTATCCTTTTTCTTCAAGACAGATGGAACTCCTTATCTGCTCATGAGCTTCCTATTTCTCGAAAAATGAAAATGAATTTTTAAATTAAAAAAATTATATATTATAGAGGCAATTTTGGCAGTGAACCGGAAAAATAGAAAGGAAGATAAAAGGAGGTATTTCTTTATCCAGGAATAAATTGTGCAAACCTTGTTCTATTACAGACAGTCCCCCAGGGTCCAAAGAAATAATTCATTTTCTGTCATCTATTTAAGACTCACAGTTCAGACTGGGCGTATTAGCTAGAGGTGTCTGAACCAAAAAAACAAACCAAAAAACTCTAAACCCCATGAAATTAAATAGTCTCATTCTTTGGATGAAACAGAAATGTTAATGCTGCTTATAGCCTGAGGATACTCTAGTTCAGATGTTCACAACCTAAGAAGAGTTTACAGATTTCTAACCACCTTTCCTCATTTGTTCCATGTTGTTGTTGTTGTTCATTCGTTAAGTCGTGTCTGACTCTTCGTGACCCCATGGACCATAGTACGCCAGGCCTTCCAGTCCTCCGCTCTCTTCCGGAGTGTGCTTAAGTTCATATTCATTGCATCGGTGATGCTATCTAGCCATCTCATCCTCTGTCATACGTTCCATGGTGTTTGCTTGGCAAGAATACTGGCGTGGGTTGCCATTTCCTTCTCCAGTGGACCACATTTTGTCAGAACTCTCCGCCATGACCTGTCCATCATGGGTGGCCCTGCACGGCATAGCTTATGGCTTCACTGAGTTATGCAAGCCCCTTTGTCACAACAAGGCAGTGATCCATGAAGGGGCATTTGTTCCATGCCTTACACTAAAAAACTACAAAAACCAATGATTCCCCCACCCCCTGCATGCACACACAAACACCACTATGGTTAACAGAAAATACACTTTTACTTACACTAGGGGTAGGCAACCTGAAACCCTCCATTTATTTTGGACTTCAACTCCCATAACCCCTGACCATTGGCCATGCTGGCTAGGTGTGATGGGAGTTGTAACTCAAAACATTGGGAAGGCACCAGTTTTCCTATCCCTGACTTACACAGTAATGAGATCCTGAGTTCAATTCAAGGAATGTCTTGCTCCAAGGAATAAATCCTGTCATTGCCAGGCTTTACTTTCAACAAAATTGCAAGGACAAATACTGTACTATTCCTCTCTGCACTGAAATAATGGCTATTTACCAGATATGGTGAGCCATGTGTCCTGAGAACAGAGGACAGTTCTCTATTTGAAGGGCTGTTAAATGACAGCCCACTATTTAAAAGTGTCCTTTATTTTAAGGGCTGTCCAGTTCAAGTTCAGTTTCAAGATAAAGGGCAGTATCCAACTGTGTAATTCTGTTAGCAGAAACTAGGTTCTGAACTATGCACAAGAGAAGAAGCCAACTAAAGTTACGTTTGCACAAGTGTGGATGCGCGTGCAGTTTTGCATTACGCTTGTGCAATGTGTTGTACAATTTGCACAACAGAAAGATTCAGAAGAGCTCCACTAGTGCTATTACTGTTTGCGGAATGTCACCACTGGATACTGCCCAATGAACCCTAAGAAGGGAGCGGAAGGTCCTTGACGTTGCACCAGGGGAGCAGTGTGAGGACCTGAGGCCTTTTTGACCACCTCACAATCCTACTTCGAGTCACCAGGTCCGGTGCTTTGGCCAGTGTCTCTCCTCACACTGCCACTTTTAGGCTCTCACCCACAACCCTCGGTTGGTGTATTGTGATGCTTCACCACTCTCTCCATTGCAGCCACAAATAACCCTTCTAGAGCTGCTTTCTTTCTTTCTGGTAGCACAGACCAAGCAGCCAGCACGTGGGGGTTATTACATGAAACCCTTCCTAATAACTAAAAAGGAAACTGTCTTTTAACATTGAAAACAAAGAAGGTTTATTTGGTACTACAGGATTAGAAATAGGAACTGGGTGGGGATGAGAAAAGGATATCAGGGATGATGATTAAAATCAGTCAACACTATAAACTACACAATATAACTCTTGCTTTTAGCTCTATGTTCAAAAAAAGCCCCTCTCACACACTATCTGACACACTGTCTATCCCACAGACTATCTCACTAGATGTTCTCACTCTTATCTCCCAATCTCATCTCAGGCTTCTCTAGCTGTACCCCACCTACCTTCCTCCCAGACTGATCTGACTCCCTAGAAGCAATCCCTCCACCTTTTTCTGCACAAGCTCTCATCCAATCACACTGCATTCCATTCTCACTCAGCCACTCCCCCTTTCTTCCACTTGCCAAACTGTCATCCATGCCCACACTCTGCCAAACCCCTGCCTCACACTCACCTGTCAATCATTGCAGCCACACCAGCCACCATACACATATACAAACCTTTACTATATGCATATTGTACATGTGGAATCGCTACAAGTGATTATCTGGTCAGTCTTCTCCACTGTGGTGAGATGTACTGCATTTCCATTTAAATTGTATTCATTACTTTTAAATTTGCATCTATACTTATAAATTAGCATATGCAAATTTTATGGAAATCTGTACTCACATTTGTCTTCTTTGTGGTGATGTGTAAGTGGCCACCCAATACCAGATGCTGCCATATGGGCACTGACCATTCATGTTGCATAGGATGCGCGCAATCTCGTCTGATCTCGGAAGCTAAGCAGGGTCAGCCCTGGTTCGTACTTGGATGGGAGACCGCCTGGGAATCAGGCTTCCTGCACTGAGCAGGGGGTTGGACCTGATGGTCTTGTAGGCCCCTTCCAACCCTATGATTCTATGAACAGAGGTAGCTACTGAGTCAGACCACTGACATGGATTGGACCTGTAACCTTCAGCATGCAAATGATATGCTCTATTGCCACAGGTCTATGGCCCTTTTTGTTTCTGTGGTGTCATCCATGGTTAGCACAACACCTGGGTAGACTCCAACCCAACATTGCAGCAGCCAGCTTGCACCAGAATAGAAACTGCAGCTTTTTCAGGCCAACCCTTGTCAGCCATCGCTACCTATCTGACGACTGCCCAAGCAATTCTTGCAGGAGTGCCATGAACTTCACAAGCCGTTGGTGGAGATGAGATGAGACATTAAAATGTTTCTGAAATATTGAAGCTGTAGCTCATTATAAAGGAAGAAATGACTCTTTATTTTCCATAAGTGGCATGAGTGTAGAAAAAATGTCAGCAAAATGATGTTAGGTGGAACAATTATTTCATCCTGATGGGGTAGCATCAAGTTTAGTACTCTGATAATCACCCAGGATTTTTGATGGGTGGGTTTTGTTTTTGTTTTTTTTAAGATCAGAGAGTAATAAATCTTCATTGAAAGGATTTCAAGGCTTGGTTTTGTTCTTTCTCTGGCTGAGCATGGCTCTATGCTGTAAAAAAAAAAAAAAAAGGACTATGGCTGACTAGGCAGATATCTAATGACAGTTCCAAAAACTTTTCAGAGGGGTAGGTATAGAAACCTCCATGTTCTTTAACATTGGATGCAGACACTTGACTACCTGACCTATTGACTGTTATTCAATAGGAAAGCCACTTTAAAGTAAAAATACCCCCAGTGCTAAGCAAACAACCCAACAACATCAAGCTTGGGTTTATTCAACACACTCATCCAGCCCCACAAGTAGGATTCTGTCCTTACAGAAGGCTTTGCAGAAAAACACACAATTCAAACCACCACCACCCCGCACCTTGCCTGCAAAAGAAGTGACAAACAACCCAAATTCATTTCTGCCAAATGACCAGAAGAAAAGATCTTTGCTGGTTTTGTTGTTGTTTTCTTTCAGATCAGCTACCAGAACAATAAGGGGGACAAGGCTATTTGTCCACCCATTAAGTATTTTTAATTGTAAGGCAAATTTCCTTCGAGCTAGCATTAGACTCGACAACTGACCCAACACAACAAGCCACACCAGTTTTGGAATTCTTGCCGTTCTCATTCCCCCCACCCCAAAGGAGGAGGGAAAAGTGCCTTAATATTTTACAGTGCAATCCTATGCACATCTGCTCAGAAGTAAGTCCCAATGAATGTAATAGGATTTACTCCCAATGAATTTAATAGGATTTACTCCCATGTAAATGTGTATAGGATTGCAGCCTTAGTCCTTTGTTTCATTTGAGCATGGTGCTATTTGCACTGGGGAGAGAACTCCCATTGGTGCCAGTGGGGGATTTCCTCCTAAGGCAAACAGCAGCTTCAGATGAGGGGCTTTACTCAGGACCAGTGAGGGCGAAGGAGGAAGGGTTACATTCCCCCTCTACATCTGCTGTGAATCCAATAATTATCAACTCCCCCCTTCCCCACCATGGATGCCATCTGCATGTTGTCCTCAGTCAGATCCTGTTCTAGAAAGTTGATCCACATCTCAAGTATCCCAAATACACTTTTCTAAAACAAAGATTACAACTAAAAGCTTTTCTACACAAGGCTGTTAATCCTCTGTATTGTCTTTTGGTTTCATCGCAGAATTGAAAGCCGAGTACTACATGAAGAGTGTTTCCTTTCCTGCTTTTCTGCTACATAACCTCTAGGTGGCACTGTGGTATAGTGGATAGTGCAATTACACAAGTGGAAAAAGCATTTTCTTTCACTTTCAGAAATAATGCCATATTTTCCTTGCTCTAAAAAAACTCATCAAACGTCCCATTTAAGAACAGAAGTGAAGCTGGAGGATCATGACATCATCTAAAGAACCAGTAAACAACCATGAGTAGGAAATGATGAGCACACAATAAATGCCTCATGTAGAAAAGCTCTAACTGTTACAGGCAGCTTTCTGCTCTCTAACCCAACTCCGATGGTTCCTTTATATTCCTTCCCAGTATTCAGATGGAGTCTTCCTGATGCTAGCTTGCATGCATTTCAGTGCTACTTCATCTAGGTAGCTGTCCTTCACCCTGCGTTCTGTCCCTACACCATACCTAGATAACAGACTTCTTGCTGTCAATGACTGGCAACTCTAGTCTGCAATGACATTGCATCATAACTTGCCTTTTGATAAAATATGCTGCTCCAATCACAAATTATTGCAACATCCTTGTTGTATGAATGTCCTTGAAAATTGTTCAGACTATAATGAAAGCACAGTATTGATTGTTCACTGTGTGAATGACCATATCATATGGATTTGGGTAGCATATTAGAAAAGCAGTTTAGTTTAGAAATGTTTTAAAATCAGAAAAATAATAAAACATTGTTCACATTTTATAGATGAGAAAACTGAAGCTGAGACCTGGTGACTTATCCAAGGCTAAACAATGAGTCCATAGCTGAGCTGGCTTGGCTCTTGAACCTAAATGCAACATGCATGTGCTAGATCACTATGGCCCTCATTGTGTATATATAGTCTCTTTCTATGCAGTAAAAAGCAGCCATCTAAGTCATACGGAATAACAGTAGCCAGAAACCTAACTATGCTGTGCCATCAATCCAGGTAAGATAACATCTCATTTCAAACTATACAAATTTTAGTATGAACAACAAATGCTACACCTTCCTATAGAAGATTTAAATGATGGGACAAGAGCAAGCCTGGTAAAGGATGATCCATTTGCAAGCAGAGTTATAGTCACCATCCCCTATTACCTAGTGTCAACAGGAAAACCTTTTTTTTTATTATACTGTTCCTGCTTTCCTGTAGGTTTGTGTGCACATGCCACTTTGCCCACATTATATGTCATCATGAGTCACTTTGCAAGACTGACAGAACTTTTGTCTGGGGAAAATGTAAGCTTTAAGTGCTTCAGAAATGAGTGTGCCACTCATCTCAAATGTTAGCACTTTGAAGAGACCTTTCCTTTCCAATTTGTGAAATATTATTGTAAGCTTTCCCCATTGTTCCCTCTTTAAAAAAAAAAATGCTATCTATCCATTCTCTTTGCTCATTGTGAGATGTTATTGTAAGTTCTTCCCACTGCCATTTTTTCTAACCTTTATGCTATCTGCATGTTGGCATGAACCATACAGCTTTCCTCTTGTGTTCTTCACACCGCAACAGTTAAGCGCTCTTTTGAATGTGAGTCTCTCCTATTTGTAATGGGTTAATCCCTCCCAAAAAATTGCAAAGCACTTTATACAGAATAGCACCCTAAAACAGCACCATGGTGCACAACCAGATATAAATACAGAAACAACCAGCAGTATTCCACAACAACTGAAGGACAAGAGTCAAGGACAGATCGTCCATCTTTAGCATTGCTACCTCTTTCTTTCTTTCTTTCTTTCTTTCTTTCTTTCTTTCTTTCTTTCTTTCTCTGACTATGGAACCCAAATAGGAGAAGCCAACATCTTTTGCAACATATTGATGCCCTGTTCTGTAGTTCTACAAGTAACTGCATCTTTGTTTAGTTGTAGAATCTTTTACAGTCCCATTGGAATCAATGATGGATGGCAGTAATATCCACTAACTTTCATTGAAATAGGGTGAGAGAATCCTCAAGGCACCAGCACTAAATCTGAGTTTGCAGTTGCTTGAAGGTTTTTACTGATGGTCAAACTTGATGCTGAGTCCAGACAAGACGGAGGTTCTATTGGCCAGTAGACAAGCCAACCTGGGATAGGGGTACAGCTTGCTTTGGATAGGGTTGCACTCCCTCTGAAGGACCACGAGTGCAGCTTGGGGGTCCTATTGTACCCAACATTTTCCTGGAGGGCCAGGTGGCTGCTGTGGCTAGGAGCTCCTCTGCCCAGCTTCAGCTATGCCAACTATGCCACTCCCTAGGGAAGGTGGCCTGCTCATGGTGATACTGCCTTAATTACCTCTAATTTAGACTAATGTGATGCACCCTATGTAGGGCCACCCTTGAAAAGTGTTTGGAAACTAAATACAGTGGCCAGACTGTAGTGTGAGATCCAATTTAAAGACTGCATATCACCAATCTTGAATGAACTGCACTGGCTTCCAGTTTGTTTCTGAGCCCAATTGAAGGTGTTGGGTTTGACTTAGAAAGTCCTAAATTGCTTAGGGCCAGGACATCCTCCTGTTTGAGCCTGCCCATAATTTAAGATCTTCATAAGAGGCCCTCTTGCATGTTCCTCCATCAGCAGAGGCTAGGTTGGTAGGTACACAAGACAGGGCTTTTTCTGTAGCAGCACCTCAACTGTGGAACTCCCCCGCCTCAAGGGCGGTCAGGCTGGCTCCATCCTTATTGTGTTTTAGTCAAGCAATAAAAGCAGTATAGTGTTGCCAGGCTTTTCGCTTTTAAAATTGTATTTGGCTTGATTTTAAATAATGTTCTGTTTTTGTATTCTGTTTTTATGTTGTGATTCTATTGCATTTTATTCTACGTTGCTTTGAGGGCCCCAGTGGGTAGGAAAGCAATAAACAAATGAACATGTGTAGCAGTTTCAATCAGACCCCATTCAGCCTCATTCCTGCTGAGTGCAGGAAGGTCAGGGACTGAACTGGTGGGGCTGTTGGGGGTGGCACACACAGCCCCATACTCCTTACATGTGTTGCTATACCGTGAACAGGGCTATTGGTGGTTCACTGGAACACTGAGAAGACATTTCAAAAGTGCTTTGTATGTCCTCTCCTTCTCTGTCTGGCTCCCGGAAGTGGGGTAGGGTGGATTTCCATAAAATCTTTTCAGGTTTTAGACTTTGTTGAAATGTTGTGATCTAGTGGAAAATGTGCATTCATTCTCTCACCAGTTTCCAATTGTCCTTTGGGGCCAAACGTTTGTGATCAGGCTAACCCTATGGCTCTGATGAAGGCTACCTAATCTGGCCTACATTCAGTAAATCTCAACGCTGGCAGACTAACTATATTTAAAACTATACAGACCCGGCTTCGCATGGGTTGGAATAGCCAATAGTTTGGTTCAGTGATGCCTTCAAGCAAATTATGCACCTCTCGGTGTTGGACACATTGTGCCCGCCCCATCTAGCCATGCCTGCTGGCAGCCCTAGGCAGGGCCCCTGCCATGGTGCACTCCTATAGCCCCCTGAGGCAGGGGTCTGTCCACTCCATTCCCCTGAAGGGAGCTTCCCCAAAGCAGTGAGAAGGGCATCTGTATAACTCTCTCCCTTAGACTACTCCCCACTGGCTTCAAACTGTGTTGACTGCAAAGCTATGCACTGGTTAAGAAAGTCTGCCACCTAGTGACTGAAGATATTACTTAAGGCTTCAACCACATGGACACATTTAAATTAATTAGGGTGCAATCCTATGGCTGTTAGACAGTGGCTAGACGGCCATAGGATTGGTTGGATTCCGGGAACCGACCTCGGAGCCTGTGCTCTGAGGTGGGTTCTCAGAGAGCTGCCTCCCTGCCCCCTCCCCCCCACCTCATAAGAGGCGTGGTTTGCCCTGGGCTTCGGGCTTGTAAGAGCAGCATGGAGCAGGGCAAAAAGGGGAATTCCCAGGGGCAGGGAGTGTGGAAGTGCCAGTACAATGCTTCCTATGCTTTGTCCACCACCCCCCGCCAAAATCGGCCATCTAGCCACAAGTGCAGGGCAGCCAGAGTGTGGAGGATAGGATCCCCTCCATGTTCCTTCCACCGAGGATTGGATAGATGGTCACCTCCAAGTTCAGAGACAGATACCTATCCCGATAGGACTGTTCCCTTCATGTATTTTAAAAACATAATAACCCCAAGGGGGTCTAGGGCAGTCTTGGTAAGCATGCTAAGTTTCAGGAGTTTAGGTTTCACAGTCTTGGCACTATGGCACTGACAGACACATCCTCTTTTATTATTATAGATTGTTCACACTGTTTTTCATAAACAAACAAACACAGGTTCTTATCCATTTTCTATCCAAATGCTGAGCTTGGACCCATCCTGCTTAATTTGCAAAATCAGTAAGAATGGTTACTGTCTCCAGGGGTTGGGGGAACTCCTCTTGTGGCTAACGGTGTTCAGTGGCTAGCCCCAGCATGCAGCACCACTGATGCATTTGCTAACTTTGCCAAAATGAGCTTTTATTCCACTCTTTGCTGCCTCAGCAGAGGCTTCTTGTAAAGGCATGGCTGCCATCCAGAGAAGCTTTCATCGAGTGCAGGGCTGGGTTTATCTATCACAACAGTGAAATATTTATGCCTTGGACTGGCCATTTACAAGAAAACTGCTCAAATATTGATACCACAGCATGATGACATTTGGTTGGGCCCAAAATATCTAGACAATTATACAGACAGGCAATGTTTCTAGAGGAGTGTGCCTTCATAATGGCATTGCAAAGCCTGCCGATAACTTATGCATGAAATTTGTAAACATACAGATATGAGTCCTAATAAACCAATCTTCATAGTAAAAGGGATAAGGAGTTAGGGTTCCAAGGTTTCAGAATAAAGACATATGCCTTACTCTCTCTCTCTGCATTAAAGTTCTCTTTTTTCATTAATGTGTGTCTGTATTTAATGAAGGTTAAATCGCAACAATTAACTCAGGCCCCCTGTAAAGGAGGAAACTGACCAACAAAATCACAATACATCTGGTTTCAACAAAAAAGACTTGGCCAACCCCATACTCAGACTTAGCCATAAAATAATATATTTTAAAATAATAATTTTTGGACTCCAGTCTGTTTCTTTCATTCACTCCTAAGAATATATAGGCATCCTAAATTCATTTCCCAGTGAATACATTCGATTGAATACAGTAAGATTTACTTCTGAGTAAATATGCTTAGGATCACAGCTTAGGATGCAATCTTATGGCTGCTAGACAGTGGCTAGACAGCCATAGGATTGGTCAGTTTCTGGGAACCAACCTTGAAGCCCGTGCTCCGAGGTTGATTCCTGGAGAACTGCCTCCCCTTCCCCTCCCCCTCCCAGGTGGCATGGATTGTCCCCAAGCTCCGTGCTCATAAGAGCAGCATGGAGCAGGGCAAAAGGGGGCATTCCCAGGGGCGGGGAGTGCGGAACTGCCAGTACAATGCTTCCTATGCATCATCCAGCCTCGCCACCCTGGGCTCTGGCATCCTTCAGCTAGACAGCCAAAATTGTCCATCTAACCAATCCCTCCTCACTCCTTCTGCCATGCATTAGATAGTCAGTCGCCTCTGAGTTTGGGGGCCGCTGCCTCTCCACATAGGATTCCTTCTTCCTTAGCACAATCCTAAGCATCTTTACTCAGAAGTAAGTCACACTGTGTTTAGAGGGCTTACTCCTGCCCCAAGAAAGGGCCTACTTTCAATTAAGCATGATTAGAATCAGACTGCACAAGGATCTGTGCTGAGTTGGCCATGTGATGAGCAATGTGTGTTTCTCAGGGCATCCAGCTTGTATCTTCTTCTGCCTTCTCAATAAGCCAGTTTTGTCATGTGAACTGGTCCCAAAATATCCTTGGAAAAATGATAATCTATCCACACATACTTTCAGGATCGCACCCTAGTGCAGCTAAATCCTATCCTTGTGTGCTACATTTCATTGCTTTCAATGGGACTTACTCCAATTGCCAAAGCTTCAGCCAATAAGGATTTATAGCCTCCCCAAGAGATGCCACTATGGAACTTAGACCCACCTTTGCTCTTAAAGATAAAGCAGAGTTACATGGAAGTGAAGCTAAGAACTATCTTAAAAACAGATGTTAAGAAATGTCTAGCAGGCATATATAAGCAAGCTCTCATTTTTTAGGGACAATGTACAGATTAAAAGTTTAAGAGCTGAGCCCACCATATTTTTGCCCCTTTTTTAAGTGGCGAGAGGCCATTCCTCTATTTGAAGGGCTGTCAGGGAAGAAGGAAGAGAAGGGAGCTTTAAGATGTGCCCATCAACAGCTAACACCTGAACACCAGACTGAGCAGGCACGGAGACCTCCTGTCCACAGTCTTCCCACGCACTCTGTGGAGGTGTTTCTACTTCTAAATTTGCATCTACACAAATACATTAGCATAGGTCCCCATGGTATAGTCTGAAGGCACATGAGGCAGCCACCTTGCTGAAGCTAAGCAGGTTTGGGTCTGGTAGTGCTTGGAGGGGAGACTACCTGGGAAGCACATGTAGCTACCTTGAGTTCCATGATGGAAGAAAGATGGGATATAAATATAATAAATAAATAATAAATTAGCACATGCAAATTTTATGCAAATTGGTGTCCTCTTTTGTCCTCTTTTTTTGGTGACATGTTTTTGCTTTTTTGGTAATGCATAAGTGACCACCCTAACCGTATTTTACTAAAGCCTAGCAGGACTTGTATAATTCATTGAGAGTTTGAGCTTTGTGTCTGTTAAAGGATAGATAGGTTCAGGAACCTTTCATGATGCAGAACATACCAATATTTAAAACATGTGATCTGTTGGTAGCAATGCTCATCTACACTCCATTTCTGGTGTGGTGGGTGAAATTCAGGAATTTGTTTTGGGAGTTAGACTGAATGAATTTTTATATTCAAAGTGCCACTGATTTTAATACTGTAAAGCTGAAATGATTATTGGTGGAATGCATATCTCCATAATTACCATGGGTACAAATTGTACTGAATTAATCACTACAGTGTGCCAGTTATTCCCCCACCCCATCCCCTCCAACCTGTGAAGGAGAGTCCCTATTGCCAATCGGCCCCATTGCTAGTGAATTAGTAATTTCTGTTCCTCACCCTATGTTTCTATTCAGAATTTGTTTGGTGGTGGGATTGGGCAGTGCTGTGCAAAATGGCAGTAATTAACCCAGCTGCAGAATGTAGCAAGCTGAGAAAATCCCTATCATTTTCTGGAATGGGGGCGTTTGGGGGAGGAACCTTCTTGCTATAGCCCTTTTCGTATTGTAATTGCCATAACAGATGCTGAAGGAGAGCTAATTTTTTTCCAGTCCAGGGCCTCTCTCTGCTTGTTACCACCTGTGAGGACAGCCACTTTCACCCTTCAAAAGCTAGTGTTTAATAAGCCTTTCTCAGTGGCACGTATCAATTATTACTCAAGTACCTTGGCTCAGGCTGGGTAACTGTAAAGCTATTGAGTTAAAGAAATAATGAGCGGAAAGCCAACCCTCGCCATGGGGCAGCCACAACAAACCAGGGGCTCTGTTGTTAAGTGAAATTCGCCTTTTTCATGCCCGGGCTTTCAGATCTGAAACCTGTAGATGGTTCCCACTTCAGCCATCTGCAGCATTTCAGATGGCTCCTTTATAAAATCTGTGGTGGGAAGGAAATTAAAAGCCCAACTGTATGTAAATAGGAACCTGAGCAAATGCACTCGGCAGCTCTGGGGAATGAGCAGCTGTGATTTGCCAAGCCAACCAGAAAATTAAAAAGATTGTTTTACAAACAGGCAGAAGAGGTGTGTCGGAACATGAAACTCTGGGAGCACACACAGCTTACGGAAGGCAGCTTTGTGAGGATTTCCTGTGATTTAAGCTCGGCTTCTCAGCCTCTTGGCATGAGCCAGACCATTGCAAGAACAAGATTTACCAGGGGCTTATCCCCCTGTTCATCCATGGTTTATCTTTTACACTGAGAGAAGGGATGCCAACTCTTTTCATATCCAGATTGCCTGGTTTGAGGCCCTAGGGCACAGATGGCCAGCTATATCCAGGGCCCAATCTACATGGAAATGGTATGAGAAGTGTTTTCCGTTATATCCAGATTCTCATGAAATCTCTTTGGTCCATCAGCATCACACAAAGCAATAAAAGTGGCATATACACTACCTAAAAACCCACTTTCACAGGCAAAGTGGCACTTGAAACTGCCTTACTTTGGGGTTGGGTAGACAGACTCTCGCAAGTAGAACTGAATGTCATCAACCACATAGATGCTACTCAATGAATGAGAGAAGCTTGTTCCCCACCCCTGTCCATGCTACCCTGCTCAGGGAAGTGTAACGGAAGAGCTGAATTATGCTCCTGTAGTTTACCCCCACACCTCTCCCCTCACATCCACCATTTGTCTTCAGAAGTGCATTCCACTACTAGAGTGGTTACACTGATAGGAAGCTGGGTGCTGCCATAGCACCAAAGATGCCTTATTGCATTATTGAAGCCCTGCTCCTTGCAGCTTTGGTCTTTGTAATGGTGGAGAATGAGCTACTACCTAGTACAAGTCAGTTATGAGTATCACGTGAATGTGTGCGTTATTACAGTATTACATGATTACAGGACTGCAAAGCAGCAATACTGTGAAATCACAAATCCAAAACAAGCAGGAGTGCCTTTTTTCCAGAATTTTTCCTACAATCCTGAATTTTGATCCCAGCCAGTACAAGTGTGTTGCTAATACCTCTTCTTGTCAGCCTCCTTTCTCCACAGAAATGACAGTCCATTCAAACTATTGTAGTAGTGTGCAATTGCGCTATCATGCGATTGCGCTATCATGAATTTACAGTTAGTTGCAAATACTAGTGTTTAGGTTTTGTTTCTCTGCACCCTTTGTTTTTTCCCCAGTGTTCAAAATGTCCATTACACCTGTGCAGTGCCTTTCCAATTACTTCCCTAAAGTAACCCTCCCCAGATGAACCAAATTCCAGCTGGTGCTTTGTGCACATGCAGAACTCTGCTGAGATCGGAGTTAGGTGCACACTCATCATTCTAAAGGATCCAGAGTCAGCAGTAAAGTAGCAGTGAAGGTGTGGCAGGAAAACTTGGTGGGCTAGAGGTGGTGGGCTCTCCCACACTGGAGGCATTCAAGACGTGGCTGGACAGCCATCTGTCAGGGATGCTCTGACTTGGATTCCTGCATTGAACAGGGGGTTGGACTCGATGGCCTTGTAGGCCCCTTCCAACCCTACTATTCTATGATTCTATGACTTCTTAAGTCTGTAAAACTAAAGTAAGCAACTGCGAAGTAGCAGCTAGGGAAAGATAGTGAGCTCTAAACTGCCCCTGAAACACCAAAATAGCACTACTGTGAAATAATGCAAAGTGAAAGTAAACAGCAGAGAAGGAAAGGAGAGCTGCCAAGGAAAGAAGAGATAGTGCCAAGTGCCCTATATCCAAATCACACAACTGAGAAGTAGTGAAAGAGTAAAACCATGCTAGTGTGAAATAGCACTACTGTGAAATAGTGCTAATGTGGAAAATAAGTCTATGTCCAAAAAGCACGCTACTTCCAGTGGTGGAAAAAACAGAATAGGGAAAAAAGGGGATGGCCCCACCAGGTCACAGACATACCCCTAGGCATGCCCAGTATGCAGGATTTAATTCAGGGGAATGGGGCACACTACAGCTGAACCATGTGGGAGCTGTGTTTAAGGAAAAATGACGCAGTAAAATTACTTTGTGAAAATGTGCTGTTTTCAGGGAAAAGCTGTGGGGTTGGTTGCTGCAGAGTGGTGACAATGTCACAGGTCATGAATGACCCTTATGTGCTCTCACTCTGCACTAGATCACCCATTTAGATTGGGCCCGGTAGCCTGGGCAGTTCTCATCTGAGGGCCAAAACGAATATTACTTTAAATCCACATGTAGCACTGACTCCCTCCCCCCATTTTTACTCTAGAATAAGATCTGGATCTCAAATGTCCCCCACCCCTTTGCTAGAGTCCCAATCTGGATTGGGTTTCCTGCATCTACTCTAGAGTAAAAATTAAGGAAGATGCTAGAAAAGATGCTAGATAGTCTCATAGATAAGCTGCTAGATAAGGATTTGATGTCTGCTTTAGCCATGTTACACCATAGGATCTGCTTGGATTTCTGAGTGTCTCAGTACTAGAACCCTAGGAACTTTCTGTGTTGGGTCCCTTATTCAGGGTTTTTTCCAATTGGAAGTGTCATTCCCTTAGGGTTAATCTGTTGAGGGACCACATGCCAATGGTGGTGGGGCTGAAGGCAGCAATGATTGGGGCCAGAGCCAAAATTGGGCAAGGCAAACTCCTTTTCTTTCTCTGACTCTCTTTCTGCCCCTTCCTTCCTTCCTTCCTTCCTTCCTTCTCCCCCCTCCCCCTCATGCCCTCCTCTCTCTCTCTCTCTCTCTTTCCCCCATGCCCTCCTCTATGTCTCCGATGCCCCCTGCTCTTCCTGCCTTGGCCAGCAGGCTGCTAGGGAGGGACAGGTCACTCTTGCCAGAGATGAGATATGAACTGAGGGCTTTTGAAGTTAGGCTGGGGTCCACGTGCAGCCCAAGGGTGGCAGGTGGACCACCCCTGTGATAAATATAGGCTGCTAGAATAAATGCCCGTCAGGCATTGAACATTTTCAAAAGAAATATGCATGTCATCCTGGGGGTAAAGAAGAACAGCACAGCATCATGAAATGGGTGTGTCTGATGGAGGATCTCTCTGGACCATACGCTTCATTGGAATACTAGTAGGGAGCTCATACACCTAGGACATGAAATGTTTAGTGTAAAACATCCTAAGTCCTTGCAATAGAAGTGGCTATAAATCTAGCAGCACATTTACTTGTTGCTCTAATGCTACCCTGCTCTCCCATTATTTAATTTTGCAGGTAGGGAACAGAGTCACAGAAAAACTGTGTTAATTTTCATAATAAAAATGGCAGTTATGTTTCTTCCCCTATTCCAGAGTTAGAGGGTGCTTCCAGACTTACTCCCAGGTAAGTGCGTGTATAGGATTGCAGCTTAAATCAAACCGACCAAAGCGAACATGAGTTCAAACTGGATTAAGATTAGTTTATTTTACCTAATATTGATGATATATTGATTAGGATTAGGGCAGCTGGGGAGATTTTGAACAAATTCTTTGATCATAGTACTATGAACACTTTCTTGGCTAAAGACTCACTGAATCCAGTTTATTAAGAGGGACTGTGGATTCTCTTTTGAAATGACTTTTCAATGGAGTACCCTAAACTATGACATTCTAGGCAGTGGAGGGTGTCTTGAGAGATGTTCTATGTTTTTAATGTATGTTTATATATATTTTATAGCTCCAAGGCTTCTCTGTCACCCTCCACCTCACAGAACAGACAGCTTAAAGTCCCAGAAAAGCTCACGCTTCTTTCCTAGATCTCTATCTGGTGCTCATTTGCTCCTGCAGATGACAAGGGCCATGTTCTTTCTTTTCTGTGTGCAGCATCCCCTCCGACCTACACCTACCCGCCAAAGGCTAAAGTGCCATTTGAGAGTACTTGTAAGATATGCATTGGGATCCCTGACCTAGGCTATAAACTCCTGTACTGCCTGAGGCAATGCCTCTGTGGTGAGCTCAGACTGACTGTGGGTTCCAGCCACAAAAATCAAATGACTGTGTCAAAGGAATCTAAAAAGCTCATTCAGGAGCACCCCCCCCAACACTCCCCCCTGTCCCCCGACACTTCCCCCTGTCCCCAGACATCCCTTTGGAGAAGCTGAACATGGCTTGGAAAAGAAAAGAAAAAGTGAACCTAAGCATTTTATATCTTCTCTTCAAAGCCACATCTAATTGAGATCTAACAAGGGAGAAAATGCTTTCCTTTTTCTTTCAGAAACCAGCAGCTGGACCAGAATGGCAATTTGGAAAGCATTAAGGAAACAGCCTCACCTGAAAGAGGGAAGGAGGGTTCACACATGAGGCTTAAATAACCTTCAGGGTGTTTTCTTTCAAATGTGAATATGGAATAGAAGGATTTGTGGTTGTAATGCGCAGGCTGCCTGTTTCCAAGAGTGTTCCAGATCAGGAGCAGGTAGGGTTTAGGCTTATTTTATTAGATCTGAGATGCACCAGCCTGATGCTAGTGTAAAAGACAGGCACTTAAAATTATAGAATTTTGAACCTAAGAACTTGCTTTGAGTACAAGAACTGAATGGAGCTTACTGTCCTTCTCCACAAAAATCTACTTCTAGTTACCCCATTGTCAGTAGTCTCCATTTCAGCAGTTAGATGGGGGTGGGGCAGGGAGAGGAGAGTAACTGCCCTGGTTTGTATAATCACCTTGGGTTAAAGAAGCCATGGTGGCATGTTCAAGCTGCGGTGCATGCTAGGCACTATTTGTCTAATCATCCGCCTTGACTCAGCTTGATGTGTCATCCAAACCTGCATAGCATGGCTTGTTGGAGGGGGAAACAACCCTCAAATAACCCAACCCATAGGTTATTTGAGGGTTGTTTCCCCTCCAACAAGATCATGCAAATTGGATGATTTTGTTGTTGTTAAGCAGCCGGGTGTCACAAACCCTTGCTGATCTACTGTGAAAACATTCAAAGATTTAGCAGTAAATGCTAGGTTCCTCAGTAAAGGAGTCTAACTGGCAAGGTTTTGGGTTTTTTTGCTTTCAGGCCAGTTACTCTCCTGGCTGTTTTGTTTAAGTTGTGGTATGTGAGGGAAATAAACTACTTTTGTTTGGGACTCTAGCCCCATACTTGCCAAATGACTGGGATCAACCCCTATAATTCCTCTGGGCTCTGCTTGGGGACCCAGGATACTACACAGTCAGACCCACCCAGGTTCTAGAATGTTCTTTATTTCAAGAGTTTAACCCTAGCTCTAGAGGAAGAGGCAGAAAAGGGCACTGGAAGTGTATTACTTACTCATCTGCTCTCCACATGCGATAAGACCCGATTGGGCTCTTAATTTGCAACAACTGTTATGGAACAACAAAAGCTTATTTCTGCTGGCTGATAATACTAATTAAAGAGTTAATTGTAATCATTATACATGCTGGCTGTGATCCAGAGTTCTGTGATCCAGAGGCTTGGTGAGTGTTGCTGCTTCTGCTGCCTCAACTTGGGCTACAGTGGCCAGGTGTCCTCTTTCATATGGCCCAGTATTGCCAGCACTCTGTTTCCAGGGCCCATAGAGGCAATAATTTATTTTTCCATACAGTGTCTGTGGAAACAAATGATGCCTGTTGTTTCGCAGCAGGTTCAAGGTTTCTCATTGTTTGTGCAATGCCTCAGCAGCAGGCTTCTGGCTTGCCAATTTTTTTTTTTTTTTATGTAGAAACCACCACTCACCAGGTTGGCCACCTCATCCTTTAGTAAGAACACTCCCCTGAAGTGGTATACAGAATTCATTAAACTAACAAGTAGAATAAACTAGGAAACCACAATAAGAACAGAAAATCTACTAACCTAAGTATTAGAATCAGCAAATGCCTGGTTAAACCAATATGTTTTTAACAGGTGCTGAAACACCATCAGTGTTGGGACATGGTGCGCTGCAGGGGGTGGGATTCCAGAGCTGGGGCACCACAACAGAAAAGACCCTTCCCTTTTTGAATGTTTGGATTCTGAATTTAAATTAGGGTGATAGTAAGGATGACGGGTCAATGGGAATAATTATTAATTGAAGGGGAATTGATTTTGAACTGGATCCGTCTGGGTGGGATATTAACTGGGGACAAATTAATGGAAGAGGAACTCGGCTACCTGAGGGCTGAGCTACATGCTGTGTTAAACGTGTAGCATGTAGGTGATCATTATTTTGTGTAAGCATGTTGGTACCCAATCCAGACTAGGACCACCATGTCCTGATAGAGAGGGTTCAGCCTTCATACCCAGCCACATTTTTTCTTTAAATCCCCCCCACCCTCGGGATTTCAGAAAGAAAGAAAACTTTCATTAGCACCCACTTGTGGCAGTCCCAATGCAGATTGGGACCCCACATGCTTATAGGAAAGTAAAAAGAAAAAGGTTATAATCACCTAGGATTGGGGTGCAAATTTATTGAAGAATGTATTTTTAGTGATTGGAATGGGAAACTAATTGACTTGCTGGTGAAATTTAAATTCTAGTAATTATAACATTTTACATAGTATATCCAAATTTCATGCAAATCAGTGTCTTTTTTTGTCCTCTTCTTTGGTGATGCTTAAGTGGCTGCTCTCGCTTGACCTCAAGGCAGTCAATGCTGCTGACCTTGGTGTATGAATGATCCTTGCATAGGTGACATTATGCATACCTCTTTACAAGGAACAACCTGCCACCTACATTAAAAACTGCCCTACCTACATACGTGTGCCAACTAGCTAGATGAAAAGTCTCTGGCCTGTTTCTATTCCTTTAGAAGCAGCTTGATCTGCAGAAGTTCTCAGTTGAAGCTTTTCACAATATGAAGGTAAGCATTAGAACTATCGAATGTCTGCAGAGCAAGTGACGGTTAAAGGCACATGGGTGGAACTGTTACAGCTGGAAATTTATACTTCCCTTCAATGGATTGGTTATACCAACTCACCAGGAGTTGTTAGATATACCCTGCTGGGCTCCTCCTTTTAAGGCTACAATCCTATGCAATTACCTGGGAGTAAGTGCCATTGAACTTAATGGGCCTTCCTGTGGTTGAAACTTTTTGTTAGGAGAAATGTATGTAACCAACAGCCTGGTCCTATGGAGAGCTAACTGCAGCTAAACCTATTGATTTCAATAGGGTCAGATATACCCTACTCTGTCTAGGACTGGGCTGCATGTAAAGGAACATGCACTTTCACAAGTGTCACAAAAACCATCTTTTTGGCTAGAATGTGTCACTCCTGAATGTTGTCGATGGATTATAGAAAGCAGAAGGTGGCCATTTAAAAATCAAATATACATTCTAATCAATCTAATTTGTTCATTCAGTTAAAAAGACCACATTTTCCCCTCCCTAGCTCTTTTGAAATTGTACTCCAAATGCATCATGCCTCCCTAAGAGCCTGAGAAAACCAGAATTTTACTTGATTATGTTCCAAACTGATTGCCTCATTCTAAAACCAAAACTAAAAAAAAAAACCCTTACAAGAACATCTGTAGGCTTTCCAGCTTGTGTAGCAAATGTGGCCTTTAATTAATTGATTACATTTAAATAAATTTGCATATCACCAAAACTTCAACGTAGGCTTTTTAAAAGTATAATGGGAGAAAGGTGAAGTTCCTTGCGTAACAGAATTTACTATTCGTTAGTGGGAAAAGCTAACTTCAGTATTTCCCCACACACATTTGAGAACTGGGAATATAGAATATTCCTAATTATAATTAAGTGAGTGGCTACCGAGGACAGAGACTTCTTTGTCGTGGCACCTCATTGGAGGTGTTCTATCCCTTGTGGCACCTTTGCTTTAGGTGTGGCTGCTCTTTAAGTTGAATGGTGATTTAGGGCACAATCCTATGCATGTTGAGGTGGAAGAAAGTCCTACAACTCTCAGCATGCTGGGAGTTGTAGGACTTTTTCACTTCTAAACATGCATAGCATTGTGCCCTTAGTTCTTTTACTGTTGCTTTTAAATTTTATTGTGTCTCTTTATATTTTATACTAGTTTTATGCTGTTATTTACTGTTTTATTATATATGTTTATGCTGTTAATAATTTTTATCCTGATTTCTAAGCCAATTTAAGAATTTTATTAAATTGAGAGGATATTAGTTCTCAAAATAAATAAATAATCATGTACAAGCCTCACTGGCATACAAGAGCATTTCAAACTTTACTCAGTTAATCTACAAATTAAAATCAATTAATGCTTACATCTTTGAAAATCTCATTTGTTAATGAAAACATGCCATTGATTTTGGGTTTTTAAATCCAGTTTTCACATCAAGATAGAGGTACCTACATTTGATTTTATTCCCATTAAAACAGAAACAATATGCATAAATTCAGGAATTCATTTTATTTTGAAAAAGCCAGATTCCAACATGTGTATAATCATACACCTATAAACAGTCTTGTTTAATATGTATGATTAACCAAAATAGCAAATAAGAAACATACACAAAGAATGATAGATGGCCCATTGTGATCTCCCAACATTAACCATCTATGCTTGGCATGCAGTCAGGGAAAGGCAATTTTCAAGGGCAATAAGGGTGAAATGATAGCCATAAAACTCCAGTAATCAAATGTAAAAATAATAGCCCCAATTCATTAATACAGTGTCAAACTAATGGAGGTGTCTGTCTTAATTATCAGATAGAACCACTGATTCAGTTTTAATAATTGTTATTTAAACTTGGGATCTCTCCTTAGTTACAGACATTTTGCTTCAGGGTGACTTGGTGAACAACTGAAACTGGATCCCATCACTGGAGTTAATTATATGGGCACAGTAAATGTTGACAGACTTCTGTTTCTTTATGGAATCTCTTTAAGTATCTCTTACTTTATGGAAACATTCTTTGGCAGGATGGGGAGCAGAGTGCTTTTTAATTTTAACACACCACCAATGTGAACATTCTCAATTTTTGTACATGCTCATACAAAGGGAACACACCCACACCACAATCCTATGCATTTTTACTTAGAACATGGTTCAGAGCTGGACTATAAGGAAGGCTGAGCGCTGAAGACTTGATGCTTTCAAACTGTGGTGCTGGAGAAGACTTACGAGTCCCAAGGATTGCAAGGAGGTCAAATCAGTTAATCCTAAAGGAAATCAACCCTGACTGCTCATTGGAAGGACAGATACTGAAACTGAAGCTGAAATATAAATATTTTGGCCACCTAATGTGAAGAGAAAACTCCCTGGAAAAGACCCCGATGCTGGGAAAGATTGAAGGCAAAAGGAGAAGGGGACGGCAGAGGATGAGATGGCTAGATAGCATCACCGATGCAATGAATATGAACTTGAGCACATTCCAGGAGAGAGCGGAGGACAGGAAGGCCTGGCATGCTATGGTCCATGGGGACACGAAGAGTCGGAAATGACTTAACGACTGAACAACAACAACAACAAAAGTGTGTATAGGTATTGCAAGTTCAGTGTACGCCCCTCAATACCAGTTGTTGGGGAACATGACCAGGATTGTGCTATTGCACTCTTGTCCTTCTTGTGGATTTCTCGCAGGCATCTGTGTAAACAGAATGCTGGACTCCATAGACCCTTGGTCTGATCCAGCATGGCTCGAGTATATAGGATCTTATTTTCTTAGTGTAGTTGGGCTATTGCTGAAGTTCTGCTTCCCACCTGTTGGAGGACCCAAAGTGTAATTCCCAGCTCAAATCACTAATGATATGGATTCTGGGCCCTAGACTGATGTAACATTTGGGAAGGGAAGATTACCAACCCCTCAATCCTGAGGAGCACATGAAAGAACCATATGGGCAATGGGCCCTTTTAACATCAATGCTACCATGCCACATTGGAAGCTGTGTCTTGGTTTTGCTCAGATGAAGAGCCCACAATGGAAATGGGGTGACTTTCAGAAATTCTGTTGGGTACATGAGGGAAGTTCCATGAATGCAGCAAGCCAAGGATTGCGCAGGCCTGTGAATCCAGCAGGCAAGAGGATAAATGGTTCAGTAGCAAAAAGACTGCAAGAGCAGCCATAGAAGCCAATAACTGGACTAGGGAGCCAAAGACTAACAAAGAATGCTGCACTCAACTGTTCCTTAGCATTGTGTGCTGCAGCTCAAATATAAGCTCATACATCATACCTTGAATTCCATTTCAAGAGAAATGAAGAGGGGGGGATAAGGAAAAGGGGAAATCGCTCACTGAAATGTGTGGGTGATGATGGAAGAGGGATTACTGTGTGTGGGTAGAATGGTGTGTGAGTGGGGTTGGTTTGTATCTGTGGAGAGGAGAATGGCTACAGAGAAATGATTGCAATGTCCCCGCTCCTCAAATTTCCATGTGTTTTTCTACCTGTATAATTCTGCAGCCCATCAGCATGAGAGTATAGTATGAGAATATGGGCAAGAAAAAGTTTTTATCCTATCTATCTATCTATCTATCTATCTATCTATCTATCTATCTGAGAGAGAGAGAGAGAGAATGAGTTGATGTGATACAGAAGTTGATGTGATACATGAATACTGGGGGAATCTGCTGGGGAAAGAAAAATCATAATAAGAAATGTTTATGATGAACCGTTAGGTGACCTAACAAATAGGTAGAATAAGTAGAATCAGACAATAGTATTTTTTCAGGACATTGAAGGCAATTTGAAAGAGGAATTGCTTCTCATGGTATGCATATAATAGCTTGCTTTCACCTCTGATAAGTTTGGCATGTCTTTCGTTTCGAAAGCCTGCCAAACCCACTCGATATTTCTAACCAGTAATCTTTATTTTTAAAGATGCAAACAACCTTCACTAAGAAAGGCGCCACCAGAACTGTACAGCCAAGACTACTCCCAGTGAAAGGGAGGAAACCCCCTGCTATTAAATTATCTCTCATCATGCCTGTTTTACAGAAAAAAATTATTCTGTTCCTCCTCCTAGGCAGAACCACACGTGTACACTACCTCCCTCCCCTCTCCCCAAATCCTGGAAAGAGACTTGTAAGACTGAAAGGAAATGCATGCAGAGTAAGTCAGCTTTTCCTTTTTTATTGCAAAGTAATCCCTTCAAATTCTGGGGAAGTATTTCTATTGATATTGTCTTAGGGCACAGTGTTTCCTGGGTGACAGATTTCGTATTAAGCCACCAAATACCATCATCTTCTGCCACGAATTTCTGCAGACGCAAGGGCCTTTGATGTGCCCAAGAAAGTGGGAACATCCATTTGGTGTAAAAATACCAGCAGGAGCACCAGCCTCTTCCAAGTCACGTATATTATGTCTTCTCCCACCGCCAGCCCTGCCTTGACATCCAAAAGAAAGCTTTATCCATGAGAAGAATGTGCAAACTACAGGATATTTTCAGAGTTCATTCAAGCATAGACTCTTGCTTTCAGCAGTGGTCATACCTGAGACTTTCTTATTGCTCCTGAAAGAAATATTTTTCATTGAGGAAGGGTTAATACTAGGGCCGAACTAAAACTGTTTACTTTGCTTTGTGTCCATTTTGATGAATATCATTAAACATTCCTGACACCCCATTGGCAATCAATTGGGTATATAAGTACTCAATTTTCAAAGGAACTCTTGGTATGAATGCCCCCCAAATGTTGCTGGGTACTGAATATTATCTAGTCTTTATTAAACCTTGCATTTAAATTATAAAATCCATATTTGAATGTATTCATGGATTTCATAGGATAAGTGTGCATAGCATTGCAGCCTAAATGGACATAGAGCTCTCTGAGAGTTTCTCAAGATGCAGGTGCTGAGTGCTATTGAGAGAGATGCTCATCTTGCTAGTCCTTATCTGGCAAGATAGACGCCTGAAGTATAGTAGGGATATCAGATAAATCCACAATGGAATCAAATGAGTTTGGATTTCTATGAGTCCAACCCATGGATTCTACAACAGACCAGCTTTTCCCAAGTTGCATGGATTCTTTGGACTTGTGGACTGTTTCTTTTACTTTCTGGAATGTTATGTGAATTTAGTTGTAGGAAAATATGTAAAAACAAAAAAAAAGATGGGCTGAAAATGCGCATTTTCCCCATAGGCTAAAGCATGAAAATGCACATTTTGGGGGGGGGGATTTGTGCATTTGGGGAGATTTGCACATTTTTGCAAACATGAATTTATGCAAATGTGAATTTGTGCAAATTCGGGAATTTGGAAAAAAATCCGATTCCGCCAATGAGCAGACAACAACATGAGAGGCACCTGACAATCTGAAAAATACAGATGGAATGGAGTTTACAAAATCGGTACATCCTTAACATATAGGTTTAATATAGGCTGGTAAGTGTATTCTGACTTGACTTTTAAGTGAGAGGAACCATGCAAGTTCTCTCTTGCCACTAGACAATAGTGGCTCTCTCATTAGCGAGTCTATTACAAATGCAAGTTTGTGATCCAAATTTCACAAAGATGATGTGCATGATTGCAAATATGGCTAAATATCATACAGTTGTGAATTCCTCTTTTAAACTAGTTTCAGGCACTTAGAATTTCATCAGGATGAAGATATATGGAGCGTCCATCACTAGGAGTTTCCTGCAAGGACAGACACATGGGGAAATCAGCACACCAGCAATATTTAATGCTCCAAATAGAGCATCCTCTAGAGGCAAATCAGAGTCAGAGAGGTCCAATTTGGAAGTAGGGAGCAGTCAGCTTTTGCTGACCTTACATACGGTTAAATTCACCACTGGGTCCTAGTATACCATAGAAGTGATGCACATAATTAGCCGGATGCTGCAACCAGATGAAGATGATAGGACTGGTTTACTTTTAGAATCTCTATGGGATAAACAAAAGCACATTCCCATCACCTGACTCTCTTGCTAATGATGTTCTCAGTGCATCCCGGTTGCTGAATCAGTCTGGATTTTCCCATATGGGAATACAAATAATCAGATTCCATAGAGAAACCATTTTAGCTTGGGTTGGAGAATTCACTCATTAGGCTTCAGGAGGGGCTTACATGTTGGCCCCAAAGCTAAACCCATGATTAGGTGAATAAAATATCCCACTTGTGAACCTTTCTCCCAGCAGAAGAAAGAAAGCTCTGAAGATCTGTGTGGTGCAGAATACTGTGGAATATATTGAGCTGTCTGTCACTAGTACTTCATGGTAAATTTACATTTCAAATGTATGATCCATCTATACATGTTAACTCAAAGGAATATTTATGGGAATAAAAGGCATTGTATTTTTGTGTTTATTTTATTATAGTTAATTTAGAACAACCGTTTGTCATTAAATCCCATTATGTGACACCCTCCAGTGAAGTGTTTGTAGAGGTCGAAAGATGTTGGAATTTCAACAACTGCAGGTCAAAATTAATGTAGTGATTGTGTTTGATAATTAAAAATGCCACATCGTTTAGCTTATCTTGAAAGGCAGGGAGGAAGAAACTCAGAAATGTTCCTGATACGATGCAGCTTAGAAGGATTGAGAAAAGGCTAAACAAAAGCTGAGATTGGCAATGATGAGCAGAGATACCTAAGGGGCAAATTCCAGAACAGCAGCTGTGTGAAATCGGATGTAGCAAGAACAATAAAAGAGCGGCATTTTGAAATACAGCAAGTTTTGGGGGCATGAGCTTTCATAGACTAGCACCTGCTTCTGTCAGCCCTTGAAAGCTCACACTGCCATATGTTTGTTTGTCTTTAAGGTAGGGATGTCAGAGAATTCCACCACGGATCTCGGTGAGGCCGAATTAGGGATGGGGGAGAATTTCTCCCTGAAACTTTGGGGGGCCGAGTGCCAACACAAGGTTGTTCGGGGAGAAATTCTCCGCCGCCCCCTGCCCCCCCCCGATGGGACTTTCTTTCACAAATGACCCTCCCGGCGGCGGGTCCCGGCAGCGGTTCGGCAGGTCTTCGTCAGGGGCGGGGGCGGCAGCTGGTCTTTTGACTGGCTGCTGCCGCTGCCATTACAAGAAAAGTAAAAAAAAAACAAACGCCCCTGTGATAGGCTACGTAACGATTAACGTAGCCTATCACGGCTAGATTTGCAAAGTCAGCCGTGATAGGCTACGTTAATCGTCACGTAGCCTATCACGGGTGAATTAAAAAAAAAAAGCGCGTACGGCTAATGGCGGCCCCCATAGGGAGCCGCCATTCGCATTCCTTATTTGGTCGCTGTAGTCTATGTAAAGATTTACATAGACTATGGCGAAAATAAGGACAATGCAAATAGCGTTGCCCTTATTTTCGCCGTAGTCTACGTAAATCTTTACGTAGACTACAGGGACCAAATAAGGAACGCGAATGGCGGCTCCCTATGGGGGCCGCCATTTGCGTACGTGCTTTTTTCTTTTTTTTTCAAAGTCACCCGTGATAGGCTACGTGACAATTAACGTAGCCTATCACGGCTGACTTTGCAGATCTAGCCGTGATAGGCTACGTTAATCGTTACGTAGCCTATCACAGGGGCGTTTGTTTTTTTTCTTTTGAAGTTCGTGGCCGGGGAGACGGGGCACTTCTCCCCAGCCTGAATTTCGGCCGGGTGAGGCGGGAAGCCTCCCCCCCCCGGCCTGAACTTCAGGGGGAGCAGCGAAGCGTCTGCCCCCACCGCAAAGTAAGCTGCGAGACCAGGTAAGTGACCTTTGTGCATCCCTAGGCCAAATGCCAGTGCATTCAACCCCCCGAAATCTGTGCCGGAACAGCCTGCTCCCCCTGCCCCCCCACGGATCCCCTCGGGACGAGACTTACCTGGGGTGGATCTTTTGGGCAGCGGCGGCAGCGACCGCCGGTCTTCTGACCGGCTGCCACAGCCACCATTTGTCTTGTAAAACAAAAACAAAACCCCCTGACATGATAGGCTACGTAAAGATTTACGTAGCCTATCATAGCTGGGTTAAAAAAACAACCGCGTACGCAAATGGCGGCGGCTATGGCCGCCGCCATTTGCGTTCCTTATTTTTGGCTGTCTGAATCTATGTAAATATTTACGTAGACTATGACGGCAAAAATAAAGGGGAATGCAAATAGCTTAGAGGGCACTATTTGCATCCCTTTTTGACGCAAGCACCCACTACACTATTTGCGTTCCCCTGTATTTTTGCCGTCATAGTCTACGTAAATGTTTACATAGATTCAGATGGCCAAAAATAAGGAACGCAAATGGCGGCGGCTGTAGCCGCCGCCATTTGCATACATGTTCCCCCTCCCCATTTGCATACGTGTTCCCCCTCCCCATTTGCATACGTGTTCCCCCTCCCCATTTGCATAAGTGTTCCCCCATCGGCTGCGGATGGCTCTGGGCTGGGCTGGGCTGGGCTGGGCTGGGCTGGCTGCTCCGCTTTCGTACTTCCCTACTTTAAGGTGCCACAGGACTCTTTCTGTGCCAAACAATGGAGAAAGCTGTAAGTAGTGCAAAACTCAAGATGGTGCCATTTCACAGACAGCGTAAGTAGGTGGGTGACTGTCATGCAAGCTGTTGGAACTAAGCAAATTGTTAGGTGCCTTTGCAGACAGACAGCAAGGCTTGGAAGGAGATGCACGCGAACTGGGAAAGACACAAGAAGGTACCTGGGCTAATGATCAACATTACTGCATGCGATTTAATATATTACTGTTTTCACATCTAGAGTTTGTACTTCTCAGTCCATCAAGTTTATTTTGTACTTTACACCAGAAATGCTGTAATAGCGAACACAATTCATTTGGCTTCCTAGCTTCATAGTAATGTGTAAAGTTTCCTTTACACATGGCAGACCAAGGAGGTGCTTAGCACACATGTAATATTTTTATGGCACCAAAAAAAGCCAACTTTCAGTGAAGCCACCATCATATTGCTGTGTCAAACTGGCCATGCAAATTAGTCCTGATATAATAACCATTTTATTCCAACATGGTGGAGGCAGTTTAGGATGGGTGAATTCCCACCCCCCATGCCCTTTTTGCAAGGCACTTGCTGGACTCCTGCCAGTTGCCTGACCCTGGTGGGCGGGTGGGTTCCCAGGGGTACACGCATTCTGTGGGTGCCCAGCAAGAGCTCATGGCAGTTCCTGCTTGGTCACAAGCCATCATTTTGTGCAAAATTGTGGGTAAGCTATTTATAGAAATCGCAATTTTGCACAAAATGGTGGCCATAAATAGAACATTTACCCCTGCAATTTACAGCTGCCATTTTGTGCAGAGTTGCAATTTCTGTAAATAGCTTACCTGTGATTTTGTGCAAAATGGTGGCTCGTGACCAAGCAGGAAACCGCAAGCTTGCCCAACTTGGTGCACACCAAGTTGGGCAAGCTCAGGGATCCGTGAGCTGTCATCTGGGGGGGGGGGGGGCTGAACTGGCAAAAACTCACCGAGCTCCACTCCCAAACCAGATTCCTGACATTCCTAGAGGCAACTTCATGCTTATATATTGAATATCCGAGACAGGACATATGTGAGAAAAATAGTGATGTGGAGATCACAAAATGTACAGTCGCTTTCATTGTGGTTGATAATGTTTCCCAGTTCTGGGGAGGGAAGGTAGAGGATTCTCAGAACCTGTCTTTCTAGAGAGCCTAGCTATTTGCTCTACGCATTGGCTTTCTTTCCCTCTTCCGCAAGGTTACTGTGTATTTCCCCTTCTCTTTCCAGTCATTTGCCAGGAGACGGGAGGAGGGTAGGAGAAGCTCATAGTTCCAGAATATATCTTGCCATAATAGACCATGGGGGACTGTGATGCAGCAAAGACAAAGGCATTATGAATTTCCCTCTTCCGTTCCTTACCTAAACACACTCCAGTGAACAGGAGGAATACTGGCAGGGCTAGGGATTGGGAAGCTTACCGAGGGATTAGAGCACCAATCAAAGTAATCATCCGTTGGACTGAACATTTATCTTGAGAGGTCTACAAAATAAGATTTTGAAACACAATCTTCATCTAGGTGAAGACAGTGAAGAAAAAAGAGCAGAAAGGACGAGGCTGAAAATTAAAACCATCTCTTCTAAATGTTGGATTTCTCAGAGTTCCTGTGTGGGCTTGTCTGTATAACTATATAATAACTGTGCAAAGTTAAAGCCAGTAGAATTGTGATCTTGTTCAGACAGGATTAAACATAATCCTTAAATATGAAGAAAGAATAAATTTCCACAGGTACCATTCTGAAGTTCCTTGAGAAGCACCTCAGGATGCAGATCCTGGGCCCACCATGTTAGACAGGAGAAGTTGATAGGGTGAGGGCTTTGAGCAGAGTGTGCTATCTGCATATTATATTAACTTTCCTAAGCATCATTTGACCTTGTCAGTACAGATAAAGCCCTGTGAAGTGCACACCAGACGAAATGTAATTTTAATTAAGTATAGTTATATCTGGCCAAGGTGGCATGGAATACAAATGACCCTGCCACCAGTGATTCCTTCTCAGATTAAAATTTATTTTGTAACCCATACGGCTGAAAGAGAAAATTGTCCAAATTCCTGAGGAAGGATTAGGAGATGGAATTCTTCATCTTATGGTATCTGATTGCCTGCACTACTGAGATGTCCCCCCAAACCCACAGGAATATCTTACTTTCTCCACAGCACTGGATTGAAAAGCTTTCATTTGATTTTCTTCATCCATGACCCATCTCTCTTTCAGGAAGACCCTTCAAATCCCAATGTGGCCAACAGCACCCCTTGTATGACAATAGGTTGTACTTGTACACTCCTACTGTGGTATCTGTAGAGATAGGTCAGCAACAGTCCGTATGGTCCACAGTGAAATCCATCTGTAAAGTTCAGTAAATGTAAAATCTGACTATCATAGAATCATACAATAGTAGGGTTGGAAGGGGCCCATCGAGTCCAACCCCCTGCTCAATGTAGGAATCCAAGTCAGAGCATCCCTGACAGATGGCTGTCCAGCCTCGTCTTGAATGCCTCCAGTGTTGGAAAGCCCACCACCTCCCTAGGTAATTGGTTCCATTGTCATATTGCTCTAGCAGTCAGGACATTTTCCTGATGTTCAGCCAGAATCTGGCTTCCTGTAACTTGAGCCCATTATTCCGTGTCCTGCATTCTGGGATGATCGAGAAGAGATTCTGGCTTTCCTCTCTGTGACAACCTTTCAAGTACTTGAAGAGTGCTATCATATCTCCCCTCAGTCTTCTCTTCTCAAGGCTAAACATGCCCAGTTCTTTCAGGCTCTCTTCATAGGGCTTTGTTTCCAGACCCCTGATCATCTTTGTTACCCTCTTCTGAACCCTCTCCAATATGTCTACATCCTTCCTAAAGTGCGGTGCCCAGAACTGGACACAGTACCCCAGATGAGGCCTAACCAGTGCTGTAGAGGGGGACTAGTACTTCCCGGGATTTGGAAGCTTGTTGTTCAGTCGTTAAGTCGAGTCATGGGACTCTTCGTGACTGCATGGACCATAGCACACCAGGCCTTCCTGTCCTCCACTCTCTCCTGGAGTGTGCTCAAGTTCATATTCATTGCATCGGTGATGCTATCTAGCCATTTCATCCTCTGCCGTCCCCTTCTCCTTTTGCCTTCAATCTTTCCCAGCATCAGGGTCTTTTCCAGGGAGTTTTCTCTTCGCAGTAGGTGGCCAAAATATTTGAGCTTCAGCTTCAGTATGTGTCCCTCCAATGAGCACCCAGGGTTGATTTCCTTTAGGATTGACTGATTTGACCTTGCAGTCCAGGGGACTCGTAAGAGTCTTCTCCAGCACCACAGTTCGAAAGCATCAATTCTTCGGCACTCAGCCTTCCTTATAGTCCAGCTCTCACAGCCATACGTTGCTACTGGGAAAACCATAGCTTTGATTATACGGACCTTTGTCGGCAAGGTGATGTCTCTGCTTGTTACTATGCTGTCTAGGTGTGCCATAGCTTTCCTCCCAAGGAGCAAGCGTCTTTTAATTTCATGGCTACAGTCACCGTCTGCGGTGATCTTGGAGCCCAAGAAAATAAAATTTGTCACTGCTTCCATTTCTTCCCCTTCTATATCCCAGGAAGTGATGGGGCCAGATGCCATGATTTTAGATTATTTAATGTTGAGTTTCAAACCAGCTTTTGCACTCTCCACTTTCACCCTCAACAAGAGGCTCTTTAGATCCTCTTCGCTTTCTACCGTTAGGGTGGTATCATCTGCATATCTGAGGTTGTTGATAATTCTCCCAGCAATCTTAATTCTGACCTGTGCTTCATCCAACCCGGCATTTCTCATGATGTACTCTGCATATAAGTTAAATAAGCAGGGCGACAATATGCAGCCTTGTACTTAGGGATGTCAGAGAATTCTGCGACGGATCTCGGTGAGGCTGAATGCCAGTGCAATCGGGCCCCCGAAAACCATAGCGGAACGAAGCCCCTGCCCCCCTAACCCACGAAAGGCACGCGGGGCGAAGTGCCCGCCACCCCCACCCAATGAAAGGCGTGCAAAACGGAGCATTTACCTGCTCCCGTCCGTGCTGCTATGCGAATGGCAGCTGTCCTGCGGCCGCCATTTGGATGCTCCTCTTCAGCCGTGATAGGCTATGTAAATACTTACGTAGCCTATCATGGCTAATGCAGGGACGCCATTTGCATCCCTGTGGAGGCCGTGATAGGCTACATAAGTATTTACGTAGCCTATCACGGCAGGGGGAAAAAAACCCCAGCGTACGCCAATGGCGGAGGCTACCACCATTTGTGTACGCTGGGGTTTTCCCCCCTGCCGTGATAGGCTACGTAAATTTTTACGTAGCCTATCACAGCGAAAGAAAGGGACGCAAATGATCCAGCGAATGTTGGCAATTTGATCTCTAGTTCCTCTGCCTCTTCGAAACCCAGCTTGTACTTCCGGTAGTTCTCGGTTCACATACTGCTGAAGCCTAGCTTGTAGGATTTTGAGCATAACCTTGCTGGCATGTGAAATAAGCCCAATTGTACGGTAGTTTGAACACTCTGGCGTTGCCCTTCTTTGGAATTGGAATGTAAACTGACCTTTTGGCCACTGTTGAGTGTTCCAAGTGTGTTGGCATATTGAGTGCAGCACTTTAACAGCATCATCTTTTAGGATTTTAAATAGCTCAGCTGGAATAGTGTCATCTCCGCTAGCTTTGTTGTTAATAATGCTTCCTAAGGCCCACTTGACTTCTCTCTCTAGGATGTCCCAAATAGCATTTGCCTTTTTTCAGCCACATCACATTGTTGGCTCATATTCAGCTTGTGATCGACAACAATTCCAAGATCCTTCTCGCTTGTAGTGTGGTTGAGCCACATATCCCCCCTCTTGTAACTGTGCATTTGGTTTCTTTTTCCTAGGTGCAGAATTTGGAATTTATCCCTATTAAATGTCATTCTGTTGTTTTCTGCCCAGCGCTCTAGTCTCTCAAGATCACTTTGAATTTTGTTTCTGTCTTCCAATGTATTAGCTATCCTGCCCAATTTTGTGTCATCTGCAAATCTGATCAGCATTCCCTGCGCCTTGTCATCTAAGTCATTAATAAAAATGTTGAAGTCACTGGGCCCAGGACTGAGCCCTGCGGTACCCCACTTGTTACCTTTCCCCTGTTTGAGAAGATCCCATTGATAAGCACTCTTTGAGTCCGATCCTGTATGTATGTATGTATGTATGAATTACATTTATATCCCGCCTTTTTTCCTCCTTAAGGAACTCAAGGCGGCATACATAGTCCTCCTCCTTCTCCATTTTATCCTCACAACAGCAACCCTGTGAGGTGGGTTAGGCTGAGAGTCTGTGACTGGCCCAAAGTCACCCAGGGAGCTTCCGTGGCCGAGTGGGGACGAGAACCCAGATCTCCTGACTCCCAGTCCAACACTCTTACCACTACACCACACTGGCTCTGTAGCCATCTGTGGATCCACCTGATAGTTGTTTTATCTAGCCCACTTTTAGCTAGTTTGCCAATCAGGATATCATGGGGCACTATACTCTCAGAAGATTCATTTGTCATCAATGACTCTTTTATTTATGAAATTTGCTTGAAAGAGCAACACTAAAGGCCATTTCATAGGGGTGCTAATTGTATGAATCTACTGTGTTTCAGTCAGGGGGCACATGCTAGTATCAATCAGGGCCAAAGCCAGAGGTGGACCAGGCCTGAGCCAAAAGTGGGCGAGCCATCCTTTCTCTTTCTGTCACCCCCACCCCTTTCTGGTAGACTCCTCTCTCTCTCTCCCCCAATCCCTCTTCCACCATGACCAGCAGGCTGCCAGAAAAGGGACATATTGCTCTTGCGAGAGGTCTGAACTAATCACTTGCAGATGGCTTTTGAAATTAGGCTGAGGCCTACCTAAGGCCACTGGTTGCCCACTCCTGCTGTAGCAAGCAGTGCTCTCTCTCTCTCTCTCTCTCTCTCTCTCTTTCTCTCTCTCATTATAGGCACTATCTAGTAGTACTTCCCAGTCACCCACCCTCCTTCCCTCCCTCTGTGTTGCCAACCCTATGCTGCCAATGCAGCTGCTGCTAGGTAATGCATGGGATTAATTGAGGCAAGGGGGTTGGAGGGCTCACAGATCGGGACTGGCAATTCCAAATCAATCTAAATCTTTAGAAAACAAATAAGCTTTCTCTCAACATTCCTCACCTTCATTCATAAATGCTGGTTCCAATCTGAATCAGCCTGTGCTGAGTTGCCTTTAGGTTGGAAGTTTATTTTACACACAAAGTGATTTCTAGATCGTGAAAATTGGATAGGATCCTTCAGTAAAGCAACGTTTTGATCTAGTGCAGCCATTAACTCTCCATTCTTCTCCAGACTGTGACAAGATGCTATGGGTTTTTTGTTTTTACCTCCATGGTCCTCCTATGCTTATTAAAAACCTTGAGTTCCTTTCTGAGATGCAAGAATCCCCCCCCCCTTCGTGGATTAGCATATTTCCTTTCTGCTCTCCCCAAAGGGTCTCCATTTCTCTGTCTCTTCTCATCACCCAGAGTAATTTGGGGCTGTTAGAGAAAGTTCATTGCTGTAATTGCATCCAGATTGGTCATTAAAGTTGACAGACAGCTGTTGAGAAAGTCACACATTGATTCCTGCCACTCAGCTGCTGTTCCCAGTGCTTGCTCAAAGGCAAGCTTGAATTGCTGGGAAAGGCAGCATACTCCCTTTACATCCAGGAACAATAGTTTCTGGGAGGAGAGAGTCCTCAGAACTCCTGGCTTTATATGTAAACAAGGTTCAGGTGCACCTTCCCTAAATCAAGCCAGACAATTCAGCAAATGAGATTCCCCTGGAGCTCTCTCTTATGGCTCAAAGTCGGTAATACATTTTAGAAAAACAACAGTTTAGACTTGCAGCTGACATAACAGCCTTAGTGCAGGATCTTTAGGAATTGTGTGTAAGTTCTCATCCTTCTGGCTGGGGTCCCTTTTCTGTAGAACTCTCTCCCATTTACCAATATGAAAATGGATGGGCTATGCATAACCTCCCTCAGTGGAGGCTGGTGGCTCCTTTAGAGTTCTGACTGAAACCAGGAGTGGATTCAATGCCCCACTGACATCAGAGCTACCAGCCCTTCCCTTTTCCAACGACACTGAGATTTGTAATCTGCAAGTTAAGAAAGAACCCATTT
This sequence comes from Heloderma suspectum, assembly GCF_057233095.1. Lineage (NCBI taxonomy): Eukaryota > Metazoa > Chordata > Lepidosauria > Squamata > Helodermatidae > Heloderma > Heloderma suspectum. Next base: position 254,246,130 of record NC_139461.1, read on the forward strand.
TGTGGTACTGGTACCAGTGTTTTTAAACTTGTTCATAAATTATCTTGAGTTAACAATGAGGTGGCCAGGTTTGCTCATGACATCAAATTATTTAGGGTGGTTAAAACAAAAAAAGACTGTGAAGAGGTCCAAAAGGATCTCTTCAAGCTGGGGGAATAGGCATTAAAATAGCAAATGCAGTTCAATAGAAGCAAGTGTAAAGTGATGCATATTGGGGCAAAAAACCCCTAACTTCACATATATATATACTGATGGGGTCTGAGCTGGTGGTGACTGACTAAGAAAGAGATCTTGGGGTCATGGTTGATGAAAATGTCAACCCAGTGTGTAGCTGCTGTGAAAAAGGCAAATTCCATGTTGGGGATCATTAGGAAAGGAATAAAAATTAAACTACCACTCTTAGAGTACAGAGTACTGTTCTGGTCACTACACCTGGAAAAAAGATACTGTAGAGCTGGAAAAGATGGAGAAAAGGTGATCAAGGGGCTGGCCCGACTCCTCTTTGAAGAAAAGTTACAGTTATTGGGGCTTTTTAGCTTAGAAAAAGGCAAGTAAGGGGAATATGATAGAAGTGTATAAAATTATGCACAGTGTGGAAGAAGTGTATATCTCTCATACAGCTAGAACGGGTTCTTCCAATAAGGCTGAATGGTTGGAGATTAAAGGCAGATAAAAGAAAGTACTTCTTCACACTCTACATACAACTACTGCATTTGAGCTGGGAACCTCTTCTATGGAGCAGTAGCAGTGTTCTTGTACCAACTTAGTGGCATCAGCATTTTTGAGTGACCATTCTCTCTCTCTCATTTCAAGAGAAAAGATTACCTTTTTAAAACCAATGCCAATAGAGTGGAAGGCAGGATTGTAGCCAGCCTTCCTTGCTAGATGGGACTTCAAAACAAATGAACAAGAAATCTGTTATTTCCTGAGAACCAACATAAATATGTTCCTACATGGATATATGCTCCTGAAGAAAGGAAAGAAACTACTCTAGTCATTATAATTTTATAACAGCCATTTAGCCACTGTAATTTTGAGTTGGGTGCTTTAAAGGGTGCTTTAAGGAAGAAAAGAACACTCAGCCACTATTCTAGGGTGCTTTAAGAGAGCCACTATTTCAGGGTGCTATTGCTGATGGGGCTATGTGCACAGACCACAGACCCACAAATTTACATGTAATACACAGCTAGGGATACACACATGACCTCTAGCTAGACTGGGGAGTATGGTTAGGGTGGAAATTAAAATATGGCCCCTTGGTATAAAAGGTTGAATGTGAAGATACATATCCTTTGGTTATGGATGGGAGGATATTTTGGAAGTGGGATGTTTCTTCTCATAACCAGGCTGAATGCCTCTGTGTTCATACCCTAAAAAAGGAAATCTGTCAAATAAAATAAAAACTCCCTTTTTTGTTTATTGCCCTGGTTAAAAATTTCGACTGGATCCAGTGTCATTCTACAACCTGAACAATGATTTCTTCTTCATCACTGATCTGATACATTATTTCTCAATGGCAGGATTTAAAAACAAACCAGTTATTTCTGTGAGGATGTTTCTTCTTTGTTAATGGTGAAAAAAATAATCTATTTTGTCAGCACCTAAAGCTAGATGGCAGTGTTTAACCTTCTTCAGTCTCTTGAGTTTTAAGTACTTGGCATGTTGTAAAAGTAAATTGGAGATTAAATATTTCATTTTGGATCTCCTAGTACTGATTTACTACTGGTGCAACACAGAAAGTAAATATCCCCTCACTGGTTTATCAAGTGCATGCAGTAGTAAATTCAACCTATCCCAAGCCAAGCCCACTAAGGAAATATATTTTTATCCAGTAAACTTTATTTATATATAACAACAGTACAAAGTGAGTCCTTGAATTGCAAAATAGGAGTGTTTCATATTTACAATAGGTACACAATAATATATTAGAATAATAACAAAAAACTTTTTTTTCCCTTGGAACAGTTTTAAATATTTCAGATTTCTTACATCCCCCCCCCCCACAACACTTGTAAAAACAACAAAAACCAGACAACCATCTCTTAAAAAAATTAATATAGAACTCCAGTGTGTCAAGTATAAAGGAGGAAGAAGTTGAGAAAAAATTTAGGGTAGTCTGTTGTGGGTAAATAGAGACCTTGCCGGCCTGTAGTCAATTCCAGGCCTGGGACAAATTAAATGAAAGCCCTTTCTCATGCCCTCTCAAATCTTCCTCACAGTACTAAACTGGATCTTTATTAGAAATTTCACAAGATTTGGGTCCTGTCTATTATTATTTTTATATTAGTGCACGTGCAGAAAGAAACACTGCATGAGAATAAAGATTGCTGTAGTAGGAAAAAATCCACCAAACGTAACTCCTTCAGGGCCTTCATCCATTTAACAAGGCTTGGTAGAAGTTGTTCAGTGGATTCCACCCTCAGTGCTTTCAAAACACTTGCTTGCTTGTGAATAAATCTCATGATGTGCTTAGGCACAACGAAAGCTTATGGACAAGACCTACATCATGCTCAAAATAAATCTAGAAAGTGTTTTGAAATTTTCAAAACAAAAGCACCATTCCAGAAACTGTGCAAAATTTAGTTCCTGTAAACATTCTGAAATCTTGTTTCAACATTGCTGGGACATTATCTAAGCAGAATGCTGACAGCCAATTTTGAAATATCAACTGTTTCCACTTTTTCAGAAATGGCACGTCAAATTTGAGAATAAAAATTTGCAGGTACCAAAGAACCCTTTATAATTATGAACAAGTTGTAGAGTATGTTTGGTATCTCTCCCTTTCCCCCCCTCCCATTTTGTAGCTTCACCCTAAAAAATGCTTCACTTGTTGGCCAACAACAGGATTTTTAAAAAATGCTTGAAAAGCTGGCATTAAAATGTTGCTGACTTCTTTGGAGCACCACCTATCTTGTAAACAAGATAAAACAAAGTGAACAACAAAATATGGGAAGTTTTAAGTGTCTAAACTTCTGCTTGTTTATTGGGATAAATGTATTTTCTCATTTTAGCCCATCATCATGTTTCATCTGTGAAGGGGGAAAAATACACAACGAAGGCAAAACACAGAGGGAGATTCTGGGCAAAAACAAGAGACAAACACAGAACCCCAAGCACTAATAGCATTCAAAGCAACTTGTATCTCATTTCAATTAAGTGACCAGATTTATTTCATATAATACGCTGAGGAACAATGTTATTCTCAAATAACCACATGAGGTGAGTTGCTACTTGTTCCATCAACTTTTTCCAGATGCTATTTGTTGCTAAAAGGGGCTGCACAGAGCAGCCTCCAGCAAAGGAGGTTGGTGATTCTGATGTCAGTGGGGAGGTGAATCCACTCTGGGTTTGTCAGAACTCTAAAGGAGCTCTCCAAGGTGCAGAGCCACCTCTTGGCCTAGCCTACGTCACAGTGTCAGCATTGCAAGGATAAAAGGTTGAAAAAGAGCCACGTACACTGCCTTGAGCTCCTTGGAAGAAAGGTAGGTTCAGCACCTTGGATAGCTCCTTTGGAGTTCTGACTTGTTCTAACTGAAACCCAGAATGGATTCACCACCCCTTCGACATCAGAGCCATCAGCCTCCATCATACTTGTTCCCTGGTTACACCTGAGGCAGGACACACGCCTACAACAAAGCTTTACATTTATCAGGGCAAAGGCCTTTCTGCACACTTTCCTTGTGAAGGTTTCTTCCAGATGGCCCCAGATCTGAACAACCGCTTACAGACACAACAATGATTAGTACATGGGGTATATTTGTATCATTAGTTTATCTGGAAATAATGCTCCATCATTATGGTTCTAAGGGTAGTTTTGCATGTTAGAAGAAAGGGTGTGGAGAGTGAGTTGCACTTGTTCTTTTTGTGCTTCTGATGTCATGTGTGAAGGGCACTTTGGATTCTCTCCTCTGGTAAGGTACCCACGTCTCAGATGCAGAAAGAGCTCATTTGTCTCATTGTGGAGGAGCTGGAAAAAAGGTCCTCATTTGCATGTTATATATGGGAAGTGCAAAAAGAGAAAGGATGATTCAGTCATGCTTCCCCTCCTCCTCTTCTTCGTACCGTGTGATACTGATAGATTAAGGTGTGCATTTGGAGCAGGGGAGGAGATGAAACCCACAGAATATCTAATCAAGAACTATACTTCAAACCTCTATCAAATCCTTCAGAGAAACATTTACTGGAAATTGAACATAAACATTTTCGTTCTTGTGAAGCCTTTTAAAAGGAAATACATTCAAGGGGTGTTTTCAATTTTAAAACAATTTTTACTCTACTAAAACTGCAAAATCCTGCATTTAGAGTTTTCTCAGCCTATTGGTTTATGGATTCTGGTCTGGTTTGCACAATATGACAACCTACGGTGGGTTGTCAGCTTTGTTTCAGAGTAGCTTGTCGTTATGTCTGAACCTGGCATAGTGGTTTCAGTGTGGTTTGCTAACCATGTACAAGCCACCCTGAGAACCCAGGCTTGTTGTTGGGTTGTCCGGAGTGGCTTGTTTTGGGAGTGGCTTGTTGTGATGTGCGAACCCAGCACAATGGCTTCTGTGTGGCTTGTCCCAAAAGGCTATAGATTCACTTGGCAAGAGCAGAAGAAAACCCGACTTCTACGTTTGCTGTCTCGCGATCTTGCTAGCTGTATGTCAGGCTGGCAATATCTGTGCGCCCTATTCCCATTCGCAATCGCTGCTCCCTCTGTGCAAATGGGAGAATTGTGCAAACTGAGCAGCAAACAATTGTGAAATTTGTGCAAGTTTCCCCAAATCTGTACAAATTTCCTGATTTGCAGACCATTAAAAAAACAAACAAACCACTCTCTGCAATTGTACACAAATTTATTTGGGGAAACAACCCAGAGACCAAAAATACACATCCCCTCATAGGCTAAAACATTAAAATGCAGATTGCGGTGGTGGTGGTGGAGATTCATGCTTTTTTTTTTTACCATTTCACCACTTGGGGGGGGGGTTGCACACATACTCATTTATTAATGCACATTTGCACATGTGCTCATTAACAAATTATATTAGTTAATGCAAATGTGCATAAACCTCCCCCGAAGTGAGAAAAAGTTAAAAAGCACAAATCCCCCCAATTCCACATTCTCATGCTTTAGCCTATGCAGCGGGGGGGGGGGGGGGCGGTATTTTGGTATTTGGGGATTTTCTCCCCAACTAAATTTGCATACAATTCCAGAAAGTAAAAAAAAGAAGACGATGCCTGACAATCTGCGACACACAGCTGGAACGGATTTAACAAAATTTTACTCTTAAAAAAAGTTGTGCTGCAACTGGGATAGGTGATGTGAGTGGGTGAGAGGACAAAGGGGGAAACAAACCATGGCAAACCAAGGAGCGCATGAATGGCTAATGGGAGCAGCATGGATAAGTGATGGATTAAACAAGCTACCGTGGTTTGTTTCCAGGGTGGCTTATCAAGATGTGTGAACTCACCCTATGAGTTCTTTTAGATACTTCTAAGGGTAAGTTATGTTTTGGACCCAAATTTCAATCCTTGATACACACCTCTGTCTACAAAAGGCAGGTGCTTTATCTGCATTATGCTGGCATGGGATAGGGTGGATTGATAATTACCACACGCAGATACAAAAGGAAGGATGTGCTGTGCTATTCAGAGGTTTGGAAAATCCATCTAGCATCTTGAAAAATGGAATATATCTCTTGAGTATTTATCACTTAGCTCCCACTGCTGAGTTCATTGGGTAGATCTGGGACAGATGGGTAAAAGTCAATGGGAGACAGAATGGTGGGGGCAAGAAGTCTCTGGAGACACGTTCACTATTCAGAAGATCAGACTGCTCACCTAGCTCTAACTTGCAAGTAAATATGTAGTGTAACATCTCTCTGTACTATTACTGGCTTGTGGTTTATAATACAAATGGAATCTGATAAACTCTTGCTCTACTGGAGTTTAAACACTTCTTTCATGTTGGTTATTTATCCTCCTCCAGCTGCTCCTGCTGCTGCCTCTTTTTTTCTCCAGGTTTCAGTCTCTCTCCCCTCCCCCAAAGCTTATCCAGGTCAGGCTGTTTTTGTTTCATTTTGTCTGGTGAACTGAAGCCCTTTGACAGGTGAATTTAGATAACATTGGAGCCTAAAAGGAGGGCTGTTGGGGAAATCACAGCACCTGGTGCTGCTAATGCGAGAAGCTCTAATTCCTACATAAAGCTGAAATTAGAGTTTTCTCAAAATGAAGGTCCTCAATCCTGCATCCGGTTGCTGAAGTTCAAGGGAACATACACAATAAATTATGCGACTGAAGTTCTCTTCTGGCTAAGCTTTTACATGGTCAACTTGAATTTAGATCTAGACTGTTCCTGTTTCAGCCAAACCCTGTTTCTAAGTGTTGTGTTTTTGGTCTTTATACAACAAAACAGTATTGAAGAAAATAGAGCAACTATAGCTAGGTGTAAATACTGAGCAAAACTCAAACGGCAACACTAAACTATGTATTCTGCTTATACAGTCTGACATAGACTGTCAGGAATGATTCTGAGCATGTGGAGATAGTTAGCAGCTCAGACTCAGAATGGGAACAGCCAGAACTGGGGGAGGTTTCCTCCCTAGTGAGCTCAGATATGGATAGACATTCTCCCCAGCAACTTGGCACAGAGTTGGCTCAACCTGAAGCCCCCCCCCCCCCAAGTTATTCTGGCCGGCAAGCAACATCTCTGATTCCCACTTGGCTATGTAATCAAAATAGTAATCAAAATTACTATTGATATGTGTAATTGTGTGGAGTAGCTGTTTTCCTTTGTAGTCTGAGTCTCTGAGGATCTGCATTTGTAAAGAGCCTGGTTGTTAACTAATAAAGTAGTGAGCCTGAAGCCTGGTACCCTGGAGTGTGTTGACTGCAAAGGGAGAGAACCAAGGAACTTGACACAGACTCCCTTTGGTTCCAGACCTCGTTCCAGGAAACAAGACAGCGAGCAAGTGCAACTAACGCCTGCCACCATGACTTTTCTGTGACAGCATCAATTACATATTGGAGGCATCATAAGAGGTTGCTTACCTTCTAACTGGAGTCATTATAGAATGGCCCCATTCAGAAGAAGGAGAAGAAGTGAGGCTGAGTACTGGTGGAACTCGAGTAGCTCTTGTGATTGGATGGGGCCTTTTGCAGAAGAAGTCTTGCCTAAAGGGTAAGTTTCTACTGAAAATACAATCCACTGGGAGTTGCAAAGAACCTAATCTAATCAAACAGTTGGCCCCTTTGTTGAACTGAGGCAAATTTGGGACAGTTCATCCGGACAATGTTATGTAAACTAAGTTCACTTATTATTATTATTTATTACATTTCTGTATTGCCCCATAGCTGAAGCTATGAGTTATTCAGAAGTAGGACCATTCTAGTGAAGTAGCCATTACTGTAAAGATATGGGACCCCTTCTACCAATTTGGCAGACAGCAGAGACTTCCTTTTCTGGTGGCCAATCATCTGACCCTGTGACTTAAACAGGTAATAACATTATTTACAACAGCATATAATGGAAGGGTAGTTTGATAAAAAAGACCTACATCACGGTATGAAACTGTAATACGGATGCTAAATGTTATACTGAATTTCCTGACTGGCAAGCAAAAGGCATCCCATAATGACAGGGATAGAATGGGAGCTTGCTAGTCCACATCTGCTTTTCTGGGTAAGGCTAAGGTGTCCACACTGTTCTGAATAAAGTAGAGAACCTTTAGCTATTCCTAAGATATTTCGCACTATACTTTAATTTCCAACACTAGGTTTTACCATGCTTGTCATTAATTTAGCCAGAGGCTATTCTCAGTGCAGTTGTATCAGTTTAGCTGTTTACTCCCTTCTACCACTTTCTAAGTGCTCATGGAATGTATTCCAAGAGAAGCTGCACAGACAAGAGTGTCCCAATGCTCTGGCAAATGAAATGGCTGCTGAATTTTAGTGCTAAGGGGAGAATAAGTACAGCAGGGGCAGGCAAGTGTGCTAACAAGATGGAAATGTTAAAATAAAGGCCTTCAAAGGAAAGAAGCATTTGATTAGCACATCACTACCTCTTGGAGAGGGCTCTTTGATGGCCCTGGATAGCACTCATCAGTGGAAGATTAAATGGAATTATTCAAACAGCAGTGCCAGGCACAGAAAGTCTAGGAATTACGTCTCTGGCTTTGATGTGAAAACACCTGAAACAGAGCAGGCTGAGACTCAACTATCAGGGGAAGGAGGCACTGACATGGATGGAGAATGTCACCTAAGGCTATCACAATGGCTTCTGAATGCTCAAACCATGCTGCTGTCCAAAGAAAATAGTACTTAAAACTTAACCCCCACAACACTTAACTGAATTGTCCATGAATTAGGCTACACAGCTACAACGTTTGGTAGCTCTTTCCTTATCATATTTTTTAAATCATGGAGCAGAAATTATAGCACAACTTGGATCCCCAGTTCAGCTTATGGTAAGTTCTAACTACTTAGTGTGCAGAACTGGGCTGGCCCAAGTCATTTTGCTGGGCAAAGGACAAGATGGCACCCCACCTCCACATCAGATTTCACATACAGAAGCCAACTGGACTGGCAGTTGAATCTTACTTCAACACTGGTGATGAAGCAGCATCCTCCCAGCATCCTGCCTGAGGACTAAAGGCTAGTTTAGGGGGAACAGGGCAGGTCATGTGGCACACACAGCTCTGTCCTCCAACATCTCACTGTGTCTCTGCCCACTCTCCACTACAGAGCTGATGACTGAGACAGCTGCCTCACTCTGCCTAATGGTAGGGCCAGCCCTGGTGCAGAAAATACTAGATGAAATGTTTCAAAATGGGAGATCCCTTCTAGCTTTAAAAGCTATGTGTGGAGATTACCAGTCTGCTATGGGAAGCATGAAAAACAGAAAGCAGTGGTCATCATTGGGGGACACTTCCAAATGCATGATGCCTGACATCTACTAGCTGCATAAAGACTCTGACAATCCCTGTGCTGTTTGCCACTGGTTCAAACAGTCTAGCAGGATCAGTGTTGGCGGCACAATCTACATAAGAAACTGTAGTGCCAATCCACCCCTACTAGTTGGTATCTCTGGGTGAGTTACCTCTTTCTCCACTTCTGAATAAGAATACAGGAAATGGCTGTAGAGTGTTTTTTGGAAGGCTGTAGCTACAGCCACACAGCCCATCTGTCCCAGTGCACTGAAGGAGACCTAGAATGGTCAAATTGTGAAGTGCCTGCAATGGGGAAATTCGTTTGACCAAAACTGGCTGTTGAACTTACCACCGACACCAATTAAGTTCAGGAAAAGAGGAGACAAGTCTGCCTTTGCAGTCAAACTCACCACACTGCTGAAGGATACAGAAGCAACTCTTCTGAAACTGGGCTGCCCCTCTTCTGAGATGCTTCCTGCATTTGGATCCTGGTCCCTGTTCTTGCCAAGCCAATGTAAATCAGAGCTTTCTGGCTGCAAAGTTTTGGCTGCTGTGAATGTCAAAGGCTTTGGCTTCTTGCACAAGGTCAGTCATTAGTATTTCTTTCAGGCTATTAATAGGGCCCAGGGAAACATATGAAAGTGAATTATCAGGGGAAAAGTGGGCTTGGCACAGCTTTTAATGAATTAGAATTAAAGCAGCAAGTTGCTCCTTTCCTTTATCCCTTTGCTGGCAGCATTCAGGATAATGATTAGAAAGTTAAAATTGGAGATTCTCACAGAGTAGGTAATTCAGTGTGCAACCCACTTGTCCACAGCCTTTTATACAAGCATCCCCCCTCTCTCATTTTGAGGGGAATCGGGGTGGTGCGTGCTGGAAGGTGGGAACTCTGTGGATGATACACATCTGCACAAGCCATTGGTGGCAAAAACTGTCTGTTCTGCCAAAGAAGTAGCCCAGTTCCTCCTTTCTGATATGGTGATTCACTAGCCCAATCTCAGTGATGTATGAGTCCCCTTGCGCAGGGGCTCCACACAGTTAACGGGCTATGCCACTGGTCCTCGTTGTGGTGTTGCAAGCCTCCCCGCCTCCCCAATGAGCATGTACATCTGAAGAGAGGAAGCCTATGCATATAGAGCTCTATGCACACTGGCTTTATGCAATCTGGAATCTCAATTGTGCAAGGTTCCAAATTGCATGGGAGCCTACAAGCACAGAGCTCTATGCGTGCTCAATGTACTGACACTGGGGAAGTACAGCCCCATTTCCTGTTAATAATGTGGAACCCCTTTCATGTGTATAATGTGTGATGGGTGCTAGGGTAACCTCCCTTCCAGACTACCTCTTTAAATCTGAATCCTGCCTTGGATTTATATGGCAAGGATAGTCCTTAGATATAGGATAGATAGATGGACTGGTGCTGTAAATGTGAGGCAGGAGCAAAAGCTTTGGGTCTCCTGATTCTTTGAGACTTCCTCCATTGAACAGTTATAGAATACTACAAAATGGTTACTCCTTGAAAACCCCTACTCCAAACTTCTTTAGGCTTTTCTAGTATGAGCGCTCTGACAACCTATAGCTGACATGAGATGGCATCCACAGGGCAGCTTTCAACAACCCTGGATTATGCTGAAAACGTTACAGGCTTTAGGAAAACGGTGACATGGTCAGAATCATCATACAAGTCGGTGGTACAACAAGCCCATCCTAGACCTCATTTAAGAAAACCATTCTACTTCTCTTCAATCTGACACAGATTCTAGTTAAAGGATCTGAACTCATGTGGTCGATATCCTGCTTTCCATTAGGCCTAATCGTCTTGCCCCCTAGTCACCCCTCTTAACTGCAGCCTGCACAACTATCAATATTTATTAGAGAGAGAAATATTTACAGCATCCCATCTGCTACTTGGCACTCGTGAAAGGGACAAGAAAGCTTTGGTCTCATGTGTGTGTGTGTGTGTATGAGAAAAGAACAACAACTCACAGACATCATCAGCCTTCCACAGATCACTAAGGAATGGGCTGTTAGAGTCAGCTAAGAAACCTAACCTGAGACAAGACACACGGACAAAGACAAAGACGACAGCCATTAACAGGCATGTAGAGTGTGCCATTTCCTTTTGTCTAGAGAGGTCTCCCTCACCTCACCCTCCCAGTGGATACAGAGGTCTTATGCTTGACCTTTACATGACCTTGCACATGGTGTGAGAAAAATGCAAATGCCATTTGTCCTGATCGCAATAAGCATCAGTGAATCCAAGGAGGGAAAGCAATAAATATGTCACCTCACTAGGTCTACACTGTTCAAGTATTGCTTGCCGTAAACAGGTATTTTTTTACTGCAAGAAATCACATAGTGACTAGGGAAAAACAACAACAACAACAACAACAATAACAACAACAACCCAAAAGCTAACCAACCCATATCCGAAGCAACTAAGAAAGCCAATTAGTTTTTACACAAATCGCACCTGCGGAAGCGCACAATGCACCAGTTTCAGTTTAAACCACTCACAACTTCCTTAGCTTCAAAAGGACAGGACATTCCTTAGGAACACGGTTGTCAAATACAGAGAAACAGGGAGGATTTTTTTTTTTTTCAACAGGGTGAGTTTTGTGTCAAAGTAGAAGAGGAATGAAGGACATTCATAAAATCATAGCGATCCTCCAATGGGAAATAAGAAGTATTAAAAAAATATCCGTACTCTATAAATACATAGCTGAAGTTGGATTTCAAGACAGATGGGTTGGATGACTGGATGGCTTTTCCACTCATACATTTCTGCTCAGTGCCATTTGCAGACACAGGCTGCTGGGCTTTCTTCCCCAACTGCACTGTTTAAAAGGTTTGGTGCAAATTTGTGCTCGTTGGGTTTTCAGCAAGTTCCCAGGAAGAGGAATAATGGAGTTTTTCAAACATTCCCAAAGGTGTGAGAATCCACTCACAAACCATCCATCTGAGCCACCGATAATGAGGACCTCATGGGATGGGAGGGGCAGTGTGTGCAGTGGAATCTTTTCAATGGGATATTTGATGTGGCCACTGTGGTTTTTATACATTTCATTTTTTTCCTTCTCTCTTTCCTTTTTCTTTTTTAAAAAGAAAAACTTTAAATAGTGTTTTTGTTATCTCCTAATATACATCAAACAACTTTCATGCAAAGCAGCAGTCATGGAGGAATCTAGGCTTCCCAGGATCTTTCTAGGTTCCAACTTGAAGAGCTGAAGTTCTTGGCTAATCCAACTGGTATTTGAGATGCACTGTTGCTATTGGTTTGGTTTTCTCTTGTTCTTTCAACTGGAATCTGATGAGTTCCAAGCTAAGTATCTGGGCCAACTTCTGCTTTTTTGGGGAGGTCTCCACAGTACTTCAGGTATGTTCCCTGCGGCCTCCTTGCCTGTTTTACTCTTAATCCCCAGAAGCCTTCGCAGTAACCATTTCATTTTCTTTGTTGTAGGAGTTCCTGCTCCTTTCTTCAGCTCTCCATAGACATGGCACCAATAAGCTGTTCTACTTTGTATGCCAAACGCTGCCGGCGCGCCTGCTCATCTTGCTCCAGAGCCCCAATGATCTGGAACCAAAATCAATACCAAGGTTTTAGAAAGAGCAGGCAATAAAATGAGTTGATAGAGTGAGTCAGATTAAACAGAGATGAAAGGAAAGAGAAAGGGAAAGAAAGTCATGAACAAAGAAAGGCTCTTCAAAAACAATGGTGAAATAGTCTACAGCCTATAAGAGTATGCCATGTTGGTTCCATTCCAGATCCAAAGACCAGTGTGGTGACAGTATCTCATGCTAGGTAGAATGAGGCAGCTGGATACTAAAGTATAGGTAGTTACCCTAACCCTAGTTCTTAGCTGTATTTTCCCAGGAAAAATGTAAGGGATGAAAGGAAGGCAAAGCATAGAGTGCCATTGCATTCATGGTCCCATACTCATTTATGTGTTATCGTGTTGGTGCACATTACCGGCAAAAAACACAGTCATATTCCGGATGCTACATTTCCTGTATCATTTAGCAGGAAAGTAATGAGGTTCTCATCCCTAATCGGCAAATGGCTGCTGCACAGTACCACACGCTTATACACGCAATTAAATGACAAAAGCCTTGCATTTAATGGTTGTAATTGCAAAATAGGCTTTTCTTGCACTGCAAATTAAAGGGCTGAACAGATGGTGGGAACTTGGTTTCAAGTGATGCATCCATCAGAAGAGTCCATGCTGCCAGTAATACTTTGCAAAATAGATTGTGTTTAGGTTGTGCCATGCTATTTGTTTCTGGGGAGGCAAGGGATGGTGGGATGGCTCCATAGGCCACAATGGTTTTTGAAAGCATTTGGAAAGCAGTGCAACTTACAAGAGCTAGATAAAAAACACCCCCCTCTCTGCTTTCTCTGAAGACTGTGATCTAATCACATCATGATGACGAGTCATAGCTAATTCGATTCTATCTGAAACACATTTTGGATAATGGCAAAGAAAACAAATATAATCCGAAATGAGGCAACCTTACAAAGACTAGTAAAAAAGATCTTATATCTCAAAACATGGGTGTTTTGTTTTTTTACTTTACACTTAGCAAGACTAAAACTCTTTTACAACACAGATTTATAATCAATGATACCACAGGGATTTATAAGCCCATTTATATAAATTTAGAGAAAACAAACTTCTAGAGATATTTTTTAAAACTTCAGGATAAGAAACTCGGTCATATTGTATCAGTGCCCATGACTGGAGAGAACACCTTCTCCGTTGTGGTGCCTCATTTATGGATTTCTCTTGCCAGGGGGGCTTACTGACTTTTCCGCCTTTTTGGTGCTGGGCAAAGTTCATCTTTTTTCCCAGGCTATGATAAATTGAAATTAGCAGCAGGAAATTTAAAACTGTTGTGTAGTTGTGGCTTAATGTTATGCATTCATTTTTATGGTTGTGAGTTGCTTGGGCTACATGATTAAGTTACATCATATGCGTCAACTCCCCCCCCCCCCAAATGGGCAACTGCTTTTTACAGACCCAAGGGGGCTTTGGCAAACTGTTTTTGAAACTCAGAGGAGTTTCAAAAGCATCATGTCAGTTGACATAGTGGTCTGCTGTTCAAAAAGTCAGCAATCTCATTGGGCAGATGCACAGTAGCAGAAGCACTAGTGCAATGCATTGTACGTAGGGGCTGTCTTTGAAGACAGTTTGGAAACTTCAGCTGGTTCAAAATACAGCTGCAAGGCTTTTGAGCAGGACCAGGTGGTGGGAAAATATCTCCCCAGCCCTTAAACATCTTCACTAGTCCATTTCTGAGCACAATTCAATGCGCTGGTGCTTATCTTTAAAGCCTTTCGTGACTTTGGCCCAGGGGACCTGTCTCCACACCAGCCTGCCTGTCCGTGGAGTTCACCCTTGCAGGATCACCTTCAGGTGCTCATGCCCTCTGAGGTGAAGCAGGTGGCAACTAGGAAGAGGACCTTTTTGGTTGTCACACCCTGCTGATGGAATTCCCTCTTCAGGGAGGCTCGCCTGCTGCCTACTTGTTTAATCTTTTTGGTGTCAAGCTTTGAATGGTTAGGCTTTTTAAGAGTTAGGCTGTGACAAACTAAAACTAGCAGCAGTAAGAATTATTATTATGGTTGTGAGATGCCCTGGGAATATTTTATATTGAAGGGCAGCATAGAAATGAAAAATAAAATAAAATAGAAGTGTAGGCTCTTACGCCCACCTAAAGTAACTCTTGGTTCAAACTTCTTCCAAAACATTTCTTTGATGCATTTTTGAATAGTTAATGCTTATGATCTGTCCTGCCAATTTATTACTTGGAGAAATGTTTTTAGGCTACATATATAAAACATGAATTTCTTGAACAGGTAATTTGTTACATTTTATCTTAAACAGATCTTGCCCTGTTATTTGGGAAACACAATATTAATATTTTTTTCTTTGAGAGAATAACTGAGTTTAGGTTGCAATCCTTAAGTTCAGCCCTATTGAACTTAATGGGACTTCTGGTGGACACACACAGATTGCACTGTTACTGTTCTGTAGTGATTGCCTATGCATCTCAGAAGGCCATTTTTTCATCATAATTCATTTGTTAAGATCATGTACTAGTAAACATGGCTTACATTCTGCAAACACAGATATGTTCCTGGATGACAAAAGAATTATATATGATTATGCTCTGAAGGGAACTATACTAGGTCCTAGGTCCTATACTAGGTCCAAAGCCAGACAATAACTATTAGCTGTTAGGCTAAGACCTTCACAGATATAAAAATTATCACACACTGCATTTATTGGCAACTGTTTAATTTTTGCACTTGCTTTGTAGCACTGGAAACTGAACATAGTTCAAGACAAGCAACTAAGCTAGAACAAAATGCTTTTTCGCCAAACTTTCCATTGGGTGCCCTGAAATCCACCAGAGCTATCATCAGGGAATGGAGATATGTGACAATATATTGGCATAAAGTCACAACTTCCCACCAAGACACCGTGTGTCTCAGAGATCTTGATGACAACACACAGAGAAGTGTCTTATGAGACAAATGGTTCCTTGGGCCCCCCTGAGGAGGGAACAACCCCTTACCTCCTCACTGTATTTGCTGACGTAGGAGTAGATTTCATTGAGTGCACTCAGCATGTTGAAATCAACAGAGTGGAGACGTGACTGTTCTGCGAGGTAGGCATTCATGTCCTGGTCACTGATGGCTGGTAGTTTTGCAATGTCTGCATAATACCTGCAAAAGACATGGAAAGACACATGTGAGAACTGTGTGGTTCAGAAACAGAATTAAATGTGTACAGCGCCAATGTCTGACAGCAGAACAAGCAAGGAGAGAGCAGGTATGAATTGTATTAGACTCACAAGTCATGTTCAGCAGGCAAGGTGTGCCACAAAAGCAGCTGAGCAAACAACATCAGGCAGATCTTGTGAATATAAAGTAAGCTGCACTTTTTCTAGTACTGTATGTATCACCATGTACCCTTGTACAGCCACTATATGCTTACTGGCAACTGCCTGTTGTTGGAAAAAAGTTGCACCTGGTAAAGGAAAACCAAACAAGCAACTCTATTTGTAAAAATACTTTTTGAATTGGAGAAGAGGGAGGAGTCCTTGATGGTCTAATACTGGAAGTTCATTAAAATGATTAAAGCGACACTAGACTTAATTGAAAGAACAGGAAGAGGATATTACATTAGGAAGTAAAACAAGTCAGTGAATGTTGACAAATGACAAGTATGCAATCTCTTGATTTCCCTAGTCTGGGAACATTGTTTGTTATTGTAACTTCCTTGTTATTGTAATTTTTGCAGAAGCTCGATGAATGTCATTAAAACACACAAGTGCACATAAGAAAGTGAATGGGAGAGGACACCGGGGTTAACAGTACAACTCTTCCAGAATGTGCAGATGAATCCTTAATGGATACACGTGTGCATACAGCAATAGAGACAGGAAGAAAACACCATGCTGCCTAACTGTCTTAATCCAATCCGAGTGTCTTAATCCGAGTGTCTTCACTCGGTTCACAGTGAAACAGTAGTAGGAAGAATAACTGCAAACTTAGGGGAGCTTTGAGGAAGGGACTCACAATACAGCAGATGCTCACTCATTCCCACACTGACCTCTCTACCCAGCTCTTATAGCTGGGTATATCCTTGGCATACAGCAGCTTGTTGGAGGGGGAGTCCTTGCCCAGACGATGCTCTGAGGTGGAGCATGAATCCATAAAGGTCTGGGCCACGACTGAGAGGCAGGCATCCGTGATACTTCCCTTGTGGATGTCAAAGACAAACTGTGGGTTTTTAATTACATTCACCCAGAAGCGGAGGGGAAGACTGTAGGGAAGAGGGACAGAAAGACACATTACAAATCCAAGAAGGAAGAGGGTAGTACATCTCATCCTGACACCATCACTCTTTCTTCTCTTTTCACAAAATGGCATTTGATAGCCAAAAATAATATGTTTTTGGCAATAAAGGCTGCTATCAGTGCAGCCAGAAAATAATCAAAACCAGACCATACTTGGTACCAAACTCCAGCCAAGTTAAACATCCTTTTCATCTAAAATGTTAGAATGAGTAAACAAAATCAATAGGGAGCTATTTCTTCATCTGAATTTATCATATGTATTTGGTTGTTTGTGCTGGACACCTACCAGGGTGAAAATGTCTTGTAGCCAGATCAGAGGAATTGTTCTTTGGTGAAGGTTCTGCTTTGTGTGGTTACTTGTGTTTAACATGTTAATGGGAATCTGCTGTGTACATTGTGTGAATAGACTCTTCGCATGGATCTTCAGAAGTGTGTTCCAACCTACAATTAATACTTTTTTGAATGAGGCTCTGTTTTCAGATATTCTCTTTGCTCTCTTGAGTTCTCTTTAATCTTAAGAGACCAAATGCTATCGTCATTTACTGGGAAGTCTGTCACTAGGTGCCACTGTTTGTCTCTTTTACTCATATACACCACTATTATGCTCTGACAACAAACAAGAACTCCAAGGTTTCCCTATCCAACATATGAATATGTACTCTAAAATCCAGGTAACCAGCCACAGAAAGATAACCGTTACTATTGATTATGTAAATGTCCTTCTCTGAAGTTTGTAAAGCACAGCTGTCCCTAGCCACTTCAACAGCTACTTCCACTCATGGCTGGAAAAAACCCCAGTGATGTTGCTGAAGTTAGCAATTCCTCAGTTCAGAATGAAAACCTCAGTCACTTGTTATATTCACCTTAAAGGGGCAAGTAATACAACCCTTGAGTATTTTGGGGGCTCAGATTTTAATGTAAGCCAGAGAAGAACAACTCCCTCTCCAACCCACTCATCTCCTGCTCTGGTGGCGGAGCAGGGCAGTACCTCTCTTTCTCCCCTCTCTCCTTCTCCCCCTGATATCTGGAATGGGGCTACAGCAATGACCCAGGCACCAGGAGCCTAGGGAAATGCAGTTTCCCAGGCTCCTGGTGTCTGTCACTGCTATGATGCATCTGAGGCAGAGACTGCGGAGGGGGGAGCCTATCTCAGTAATAGGGTGTGTGCTCTGTATGCAGGAGGTCCCATATTCTGGCATTTCTGGTTAAAAAGGATCAAGTACTAGGTGAGTGAAAGACTTCTGCCTCAGATCCTGGACATCTGCTGCAAGTCAGAGAAGACAGTACTGGGTTAGACAGACAAATAGTCTGACCTTATATAAGGCAACTACCTATGCCCCTATGAGGGGAAGAGTTTAAATCAAGACATCTCCCTGCTGCTGGCAGAACAGCTGCCAACAGGAAAGAAGGTGTAAGGAAAGGAGGGGGGAATAAATTCTCCTATGCTCCCCTTGATATCATTAGGAATTCAAGGACAGGTGTGTCCAACTTTGCTTCGTAATTGAGTGTGGAATAAAATGTATTATTTTGCTGTTGCTGTGTTGTGTTGTTGTTGTTTTGGAAAGAGCTAGATTTGACAAACACAATTACAAATCGAACTGGTATGTGTGTCATCCATCACTATGGGGAACTTGATGGATTGTCTTCCCCAATATAGACCCATATGATTGCTAAGATAATCAGAGGAGGCTGTCCTGGTTGAACCATGACCTGCAAATTGCCATCTGGCGGCAACTTTAAAGTGGGCCTTCTCTGTGGTGGCACCCAACTTATAGAACACCTACTCCCCTGGTATTCAAGAGGTGCCAACTGTGGTATGATTTAGGTGTCTGTTAGAGACCTATCTCTTTACCAAGCCTTCCCTGATTGTTTCTACTGCCCGGTTCGTTTGATAACTGTTATGTTTTAAGTTTATGGTTTTAAATGTTTTAACTAATTTACTTCCTGAAATTTTCTAGAGAAGGCTGTTTAACCTGCTGTTTCTGCTTCCAGATTGTTTGCAGAATTAAGATCAGAACTCTAGACAAAGCTTTTTTCCTCTCTTGTTTTCTGCTACATAACCTGTAGATGACGATGTGGTATAGTGGAATAAGGCAACCATACTGGTGGAGAGTTGTGATTTTTTTTTTTTTTTGCAAAATACTGGATTTTTCCAGCTTCCCCCCTCCCCCCCAACCCTCACAAAAAATGCTTGGAAAACACAGCAGCAAAAATGGAGGATGATGACATTGTCTAAAGCATGCATAAACAACTGTGAGTGAGGAATGGCGAGCACACAATAAAAGCCTCATCTAGAAAAGCTCATTATTTATTAATAATACTTATACACTGCTTAACACAATAAAATCTCTAAGCAGTTTGCATACAAAATTATTAAAATATCACTGCTAAAATACATCGTTAATAAGCAATTACAACTACAATGAAGATAAATAAGCAGACAATGAAAATAAAGAATAAAATGATGAGTATTTGTATTTATTATGATGTACTTTAATGTCTGATTTTGTAAACTGCTTTGAGATACTTTTTAGATGTGGTAAGTGGTATATAAATCAATTAAATAAATAATAAATAAATAAACCTATGCCTATCCAAGGAGGTTTTGCCTCTGGACTTCCGTTGTACTATAGATGGGAAGACCCAATGTGTTAAAAGCCAGAAGAACTGTCTGAAAGCCAGAGAAAGATTACCTGTACATGAGCTGAACCCAAGAGTTAGAACAGCCACAAGCAGCACTGTGTTTCTTGAAGAAACCTGGCTGGCTGCTCGACTCCCATGTAGCGTGTTTCATGAAGACTATTATCTCAGAGCCAATTCCTTACTTTTTTCCTTAAACTGTGTGTGCGTGCAGCCGGAAAATGACCACAAAGTTTTTTTTTTTAACTGGGTGCCTGATCAACTGTAACACTGATGCATGTTTCTGGCAAACTCCCCAGAAAGTTTTTCTATTGTCTATGCATCTCAGACTTGCACCTGTCAGTCTGCAATTACAAAGATGTAGGCCACTTATAGCCATTGTCTTGCTGCTTTGCCACACACATCTTCTCCAAAAAACAGAGGAAGGCTGCTTATCGCCCATTTTCTTGGAAGGTGTGTTAGAAGCTTCCCTTCTAAATCCCAGGCATCTACAATGAAAGGTAAGTTATGATTCACATTGCTGTGTGGCAGGATCCACAAAGCTGCACTTTCCTGCTAGCTTTCAAGTGTGTGGCAAGGCATCCTGCTTCAATAAGGAATTGAGCCACACTCTTTTCAGATGAACTACTGTGCATGCCAAATGCTAGCTAGATTCCTGCTCTGTTCTTTCAACTCACTTGGATTTTGTAGTCATAGCCTTTTAGCTTTGGTGTTTTAAATCTGTATTTTAAATCTCTGCACTGCTGCTAGGTGTTATTCTGGTTGTATTGTGGTTTTAATGCTTTTACATTTTATATTGTTTTATCCTGTGCTTTTTGGTTTTAATTTTTGTGAACTGCCCAGAGAGCTTTGGCTATTGGGTGGTACAGAAATTAAATAAATAAATAAATAAATAGTACACCAAGCATTTCCCTATTCTGTAATTCCCAATAAATTACCAAACTTGTTCTCCGTTTCCTCTCAGTGACTTCACTCAACACTTCTCCAGACTGACCTTCAAGTATGAACAAAACACCTCAATCTTAGGTACGCTATGAGGATCTTTCTTCAGGGGCATTCAGGGGTAAGAGTAATCTTTCCTACATTGCAATGGCAGCTACAGGCCAAACACCCAGAGAAAAAAGATGGTGTAAAGCTACAACAAGGTAGCCTGGGTAGTTTGGATCAACCACAGAATCCTGTTGTTGATTCTCCTTAATCTCAGTTAATGTAATTACACATTTATAAAATAGGGATAACAGTGCTATTGTGCCATATTATGTGCATGTTATGGGAATGAATGGTTCCATGAGAAGTATATTCTCAAATTCTACAGAAATGGACAGGAGCATCTAAGTTTTTTTTGCTGAAAGGCTTGGGACAATGTGCCTTTTTCTAAATCAGTTAGGTTTTGTTTTAGATTTCATCTAGGCATATATTTGATTTCAGTTACTACTGCCTGTCTCCACATCCAGTGGCATCACAAAGATAAAAGAATATTGGGTTGACAAGGTAGCAGTAATGTCCACCAACTCCGCCAACTTTTAAGAGGATTAGAGAAAATCAGGGCGGGTAAGGCTATCAATGGTTATGACTCATGATGGCTATATATTACCTCCAATATCAGTGTGCCTCTGAATACCAGTTGCTAGGGAACATGAGCAGGAGAGTGCTGTTACACTCATGTTCTGCTTTGGGCTTCCCATAGGCATCTGGTTGGCTGTTGTGGGAACAGTATGCTGGACTAGATAGGCCTGTGGTGTGATCCAGCATAGGTGTAATGCTCTTAGATTTTAAAGGGGCAAGTTCTATCTCACATGGGCAAGCTGCTGGCATTCCTGATCGAGAGGAACACAGATATCTCAATTTTTCACTGGCAGCTGCCAAAAGCAGTGTGTGAGTGGGAACTTGCCTACTCTTCCCCGCATCCCAAAGACGTTTTCCCTATGGCCAAGCCTTTGCAATTTGGCAGGCATACAAATTTAAATCACACACACACACAAGATAGCAATCTTGCTTTCTTTTAATTGACAGTCTACCTGTGGCAAGACTGCAGTTCTTGGAAAAGGGCCACAGTTCAATGGCAGAATACATAAAGCTTCATCACACAAGGCTAAAATCCCACATCCTTACCGGATTCTGCTTCTGGATTCTTTGTGGGATTAAGATCGGCTCCTTTAAATGGGTGGACATGTGCTTTGAATTGGGAAATTCCTTTCTCAGCAAGTTCTTCACGTTTCATTTTACAGCCACTAGATAGCGCTGTGGTTATAGCGGAACTGTGCAATTATGCACAGCTGATAACGTCGGCTTAACATTCCTTATCGGGTTATCTCTAATCTTTTAAAAAGCAGGATAATGGTCAGAAAGCTCAGGAGACACCCTGGAGGTTGACTACATCATGTAAAGGACCCACAAACTTCTATGAATGACCAATTTTGAGTGTGTAATAAAATCCTCATGTAGAAAGGGTCATACTTGGAATACAGAAGGACCAAGGTTCAATTAGAGATGCTTATATATTTTCATTTTCATTTATTTATTTATTTAAAACATTTGTATCTCGCCCTATATCATTAAGATCTCAGGGCGGCATACAGATAAAATTGATTTAAACAGTATAAAACAGTAAATAATTTAAACACCTAAAAACATATTAAACGATTAAACAAGCTAATACCAATTAAAATCTAAAACAATAAAACAGTTAAAACAGCGTGCTACTTTAGGGAATGCATTAAGCCCTCAAAGCCTTTGGTAAAAAGTCATGTTTTTACTTGGTGCTGAAAAGTGTCTGAGCCAATCGGGCCTCCAATGGGAAGGTATTCCACAATCAGGGTGCCACAGCAGAGAAGGCCCTCTCCCACATCCCACGATAGTGTATGTTTCACACTGGTGGGATGCAGAGGAGGGCCCCTCCAACAGATCTCAGTCCTCGGGCAGGCATATATAGGCAGAGGCATTTTATTGAGGTCCTAAGCCATTTAGGGCTTTAAATGTCATCACCAAAACCCTGAATTCCAACCAGAAGCATATTGGCAGCCAGTGCAATCCCTTTAAAACTGGTGTTATATGATTTTTATAAGATGCTCCAGTCAGCAGTCTAGCTGCTGCATTTTGCACTAGCTGCAACTTCCAAGTTGCCCTCAAGGGCAGCCCCATGTAAAGTGCATTGCAGCAGTCTAATTGGGAATTTACCAGTGCATGTACTACTGTGGCTAGATTATTCCTGTCCAGGAAAGACCGTAGCTGGTGGATCAGTCGAAGCTGGCGCCATGGAGTCCACCTGGGGCTCCAGTGACAGGGATGGATGTAGGAGTACTCCCAAGCTACGCACCTGCTCCTTCAGGGGGAGTGCAACCCCATCCAGGACAGGTCGCTTACCCAATTCCCGGACTTGGGAACCACCAATCTACACAGCTTCTGTCTTGACAGGATTCAGCTTCAGTTTATTGGCCCTCATCCAGCCCGTTACAGCCTCCAGGCACTGGTCCAGCACCTGCACCACCTCAGCTGGCTCCGATGACAAGGAGAAACAGAGCTGAGTATCATCAGTGTACTGTTGACACCCCACCCCCAAACTCCTAATGACCTCACCCAAAAGCTTCATATAGATGTTGAACAGCATGGCGGATAGAACAGAACTCTGTGGCACCCCACAGCTCAATAGCCATGGGGTAGAACAGGAATCCCCCAGCACCACTCTCTGGAATTGACCCTGTAGGTAGGAGCAGAACTACTGTAGCACAGTGCCCCCAACTCCCATCCCGCAGAGCCTCTCCAGTAAGGCACCATGATCAATGGAATCAAAAGCCGCTGAGAGATCCAGGAAGATCAACAGGGTAGCACTCCCCCTGTCTTTCACCCGGCCGGAGTAGGTCGTCAGTCAGAGCAACCAAGGCCGTTTCAGTGCTGTATCCTAGCCTGAAACCAGACTGAAAGGGGTCCAGATAATCAGTTTCCTCCAAAAACGTCTGAAGCTGCCCAGCCACCACACGCTCAAGCAACTTGCCCCAAAAGGGAATATTAGCAATGGGGCGATAGTTCTCACATACTTCTGGGTCTAGGGAGGGCCTCTTCAGGAGAGGGTGCATTACAGCCTCTTTCAAGGCAGCAGGCACCACCCTCTGACAGAAGGAAGCATTCACCACCCCCTGGACCCACCCAGCCAATCTACTAGATCATATTAACCAGACGAAACACTGGACACCTCCGCGGACTCTGCGATAACTGTGGCATCAAGTTCTGCATGAATATGAGAGACATTCTCCTCAAAGTGCCTAGCAAATTTATTACAGCAAATGACCGAGGGCTCCAATCCCATTTTCTCTGAGCCCGAGCAAGATCCCAACAGGCTGTTCACCACTTGGAACAATTCTGCTGTGCAACATTTCGAGGATGAGATGATAGAGCTGTAATAAGACTTTTTTGCCATCCTTACTGCCGCATAATAGGCACATTATGCAATGCAGTTTTCAGCAGTTTAAATGTACTGAAATACATATTAAAATATGTATTTTGTGAGAAAATATGCATTTAAAAACATATTTAAATAACATAAATATTAAACATAAAAACTAAACAAAATAAAAACTTTGTTTTTAAAATTAAAATTTTTAATTTAATTTTTAATTTATAAAATAATTTTTAATCAAACATAAAAATTAAACAAAGACGTTTAGTTAACTCAAAATGCATATTTAATTAACATATTTAAATATGCATTTTGAGTTAATTAAACATCTTTGCAGAGTAATGTGGAAGTGGAATGGAATTATGGGTAAAAGCATGCAAAAGTGATATGGACTGGAAACAGATTCATCCATCCCTGGATTCAACCCTTGAACTTAGGTCCCACTGAAATCCATGGGACAAATTAGTTATGACTTAGGTTATTTCCAATTGATTTCAACAGGAATTAAGTTCAAGTTCAAGTATCACTTAGTCTGGATAGGAGGGCTGGAGAAGACTTTTGTTGAGCTAGATGGACCAATGATCTGATTCAGTGCAAGGCGGCTTTGTCTGTTTGCATGATCACATCTGAACGGAGAAAGTTTAAATGCTGGTTTGAGTTTGGAGACTGCAGTGTCTGTCTCTCCTCTCAAGAGTCTTTTCTAGCTGTTGTATGCAGAGATCAGCAATGGTTGGGGTGCTCCCTGTGCTGCAGGCCCATATGGTCTGGCAGCCATAGGGGGGAAAAATCTCTGCTCATCGGCGCCACTTGGTAGCATTAAGAAGTGTCATTTCATTCAGGATTCCAACGTTTTATCCTAATAACACATTCCTCTAAAGCTTCTGCTAAATTGTTTTTAGCTCCCTACAGCCTTAGCAGGGAATCTGGCTTTGGCAGACAGGATGATTAGAGGCTTTTCAAACCACAAGGGATTGAAGAATACATACGCACACACACAGTCTGGGGTTGGCACTTCAAGTGTATAGGACCCTTTATTTTCAATTCTGTAGTAAATTTCTAACCCAGGGAAATTTTAATCCTAAAATAATAGCTAAGAGAAATATGTAATAACAGCAATTGTTCTGAAAACATGGAATACGAACTGCTGCTTCTGTCAGTTGTAATCAGATGAAACATGGGCTGCTCTCAGCCACCCTATCCCCTGCGTAAGATCATGTTGGAAGTCCTCAAAAACATTTGGAGAGCGGCTGATTGAGCAGGCACTTCTGCGCAGTTGCTTAAACTGTCCAGGTTCAGATGATTAGTGGAGGAAACAATGCAGCATTGGTTGTTTCCTTCAACCCTGTGCATACTGGTCGCATGACCAGGATTACTCTAATAACCCACGTTGTCCAAACCCAGCATGCACATAGTGCATTTTCACCTGCTGTACAATTCATGGCTTGCAGTATGCGTTGTAGGGTGGGTGAAAATGTACTACACCCGTGCTGCCCACCGGGTTTGGATGACTCGACAACCTGTGATGTGGTGTGGGTAATTACAGTAATCCTGGTTGCACGACCAGCATGCATGGGGGTGGGGGAGACAAGTGACTCATTGTTTCCCCGCTGATTGTCTGAACAACCCCACGAAGCAGTATTACAACCATGGCTGAGCCACAACTATCCATGCGGGTCTTGTTTTGGTTTCATCATTGTTGTGTTTCCGATAACATCCCTACCCCTCTTTGGGGGACTTCCCGAAAAGAGAGCTGTGCAGGAAGCCCCAAAGTGATTTTTTAAAAAGGCTTTGGGGAGTTCGGCAGTCCTAGGCCTAGCTAGGGGGAATCACTGAGTCCAACTAAATAAAGCTTCAGTGGCCTCCTTTTATATCATCCAGTGAGAGTCTGCATCATATGTGGCCAATAAGAACTTGCACCACCCTGGCTCTTACCCAGTTACAGGCACCAGGAGAGGGCTTACACATGGTGAATAAAGGGAGGCTCATGAAATTCCTGAGCATCTGGCTGAGTCTTAGTTACATCCACATTTGTATGTTACATTCATGTTGGTTTCCCTGAGCAGTTCCTGTCCAGCCTTTTCTAAGACCTGTCATCTCTCTCAGTGTGGAGTAGATCTCTGCTGCTCAGAGAACAGGATTGCATTTCTGGCTCTACTGACTGAGAGTGCATCACTCAATCAGCTCTAGATGTGATAACACTATCAAGTAATGGAATAATTAATAAGACTAGAATAATTAATGAGAGAGGGGCATGAATCAATCGCAAGTCTCTGCCCTGAAAATAAATGGTTATATACTAAGGGACTTTGAGGTCAAATTATTCTATACCTACCTAATACAAATCTTGTCCTTTCTTTCACTTTCTTTGAAGTGTTAGGTTTTATCACTGTCAAGAACAAAATATTGGTGAAAGCTAATCCAATGAAGCTGGGCTATCTGCTGGGTGGAACATGTCCTAAACAGTACATAGAGAGCCTCATCATTGGGATTCTCTTCCCATTACTTCAAATGTGGAAGCCCATTTCTCACTTTCCATGTTGAGCAAGACAGTCACTATAGCTGCAGATGGACTAAGCTGCAATCATCCTAGACCGCTGCCAGTTTTCCCTTCAACCAGAATGTGGCACTGAAGCCATGGGTTGTGAGAGATCAAAAAGGAAAACTGTACCCTACATTTCCAAGCTCTTTGTAGCTTTGGTGAGGTGCTGATGAGGTGACAGGAAAACATGGTAGACGTTTATGAGACTGCTCTTGAGTAAATCTGATAATTCCATATTAAAAAAAGTAGTTTTAAACATGCCACAGTAAAATTCTGCACAAGACTGCATGGACATAATTTGTGTTACTATCTGGGGGAAGCAGATGGTGCTATACTGTAAAACTAACTACCTAGAAAATATTAGAGAAAAAGTTGAATAGTAAAAGAAGCAGCAATTGCCTGGCTAGAAAGGGAGCTGAGCACAATAAAATCCACCTTCTTTTTTCAGGAGTAAATGAAGAAGTCTTTCCAGGAGAGTTATTTCTTTTGTTTCGCTTACTTTTGTTGTTGTTTAAAGCTTGAAAGGCTTTTCGAAAATACCTCTTTCTGGAGGATAGACAAGAATCTGAGCCTCTGGGTTCACCTTCCCTTGGCTGAGACCTGTTCTGCTGCACTGTGAATTTGAATGATCCATTTCAATTCAGTACAGGTTTACTAAGAATGCAACAATATCGGCTAAGGCCAGGTCCACTGAATGCAACAATACAGGCTCATTCTCAAATTTAAAAAATGACTGCCTGTACTTTTAGAGCAATATAGACAATCACAATGTGTTCATGTGCTTAACTTCAGAAAGCAAGCTGGAAGCATCCTTGGGAGTTCATGATAGGCTCAGGAAGCCTCTGCTTGATTTACATTCTGACCACAAGGCCTTCAATATACATTTCCATAGCCCAGCTCTTTCTCCATACCCATAAACCTTGACCCCTCTCACCAGTTGCTCTTCCAGGTGTGCCTCACATCGGTGTCATGGATGCCGTGCTTATCTGCTTGTTCATCCAGGAAATCAAACATATATTTGATAGCCAGTGGGAGAGCGCTGCCTCGGTGCACAGTGCTGAACAAGGTCTCGAACAAGTCGTCCACAAACTTTTGCAGTGTACCCTGATGGAAGCAGAAACCAAAGAATGAAGGTAATTGACCACAAATCATCAGGTGCAGGACAGTTTTGTTAGAAGCGGGGTCGAAACAGCCTCAGTAACTTCGCAGACTCATTTGCACAATGCAAAGTTGCTCCCCTTTTGTTGATACTTCAAGGAAGGAGGAGATGATGCTGGGCAGAGTTTGCACACTGTGCAAGGGGAAAGGAAGCACATTCCCACATTGCGTAGGCAACATAGGGTAGCTAGCATCCCTCTCTTCTCATGCTGTTGTTGGTTTGGAATAGGTTAACTTTTATCTGCTCTACTCAGCCTCTGTTATTAATTCACTTGTGGGATGGTCTTACAATTGTTTCATTGTTCATTTAATTCTTTTATTATTTGTATGCAAAAAGACAGAACAGTAATAAATTTCACTGTGACCCATGGTGTTAATGTCAAACACTTTCAGGTGATGAAAAAGAGATACAAAATCAAAACCCTATGTTACCTTTGTAGCTAGCAGCCTTGTCAGGTAGATCTCTGATACCATCTTACTGCCCCGATCACCCTCCTTCTGGTCACCGTGGTCGTGATTCTTGACTAGGTGCCAGACTTTCACCCCACTCTCTAGGTCTGGAGTGATCATGGGTGCCCTGGAACGAAGACTGTCTGGGCTGCCTGTGTACCGAAATGTGGAATCTGGGCGAGAAGAAAAAGAAGCTGATAATGCACAAAAGGAAAACAGGCTTGGGTACATCTCTGTCTCACTTTGTCCACAGTTCTCTAACAGTGAAGGCATCTTCAGTGGCTTATTTAAACAGTAACAATGTAAACACACTATCAAGTCACAGTCTTTCTCAAACAGTTTCCAGTCCATTGAGCTAGTTCATCTAATTTCTGGAATGGTGCAAAATGGTCCAGGCTTTTTCTAAGTTTTATGATGCATGAGGGTGTGATATGGGCAGTATTATGTGCAACTACAATTGACCTCCTGGACATAATGGTTCTTGGATCATAGGACTGATCTGGTAGAACAAAGGTGACTATCCATCTAGAACTAAAAACAATCTTCTGAACTGTAGTTATCTTGGTCATTATAGCTACAATAAACAGTAGAAGCTAAAAATAAAAGGACATATGTCCTCTTACAAGGACATATCTGCCTACGCCATGTGAAGAGTCCACTATTATTCGCCAGAGATTGGAGCAGGGTTTTTTTGAGTAAAGTCAAGCCAGTCTATATACTTTTCTTTAAAAACATACATCTTTTCTTTTCATTCTTGAACAAATGCTTGTTTTGCTGTGACCAGCTCAAACTGGTTTCTTAATTTGCCACTCTTCCGTTCTGGCTGACAGTAGGATTAAGGGGATCCCCATAAATTAGTAGGAGAATGACTGAATCATTACAAAATTTTCCAAAGCTTCACTCTTGATTAATGCTCAAATATGAATATTCCTGTGAATGTAATTAAGGGGTGAGAGCACTGAATCATTCTATTTTTAAACCAAGCTCTGCACCGATACATAATGCAAATTGGGAGGGTAAATATGCAGCTTCATTTGCATGCCATCTGTGCAATCAAAGATATCAGTATCAATGTTAGCAACAACTGGAAGACTCATTGGTACAAATGCTCTTATGTCAACTTCTTCAGACTGAACAGTTCAACGCTGATATTGTCTGATACAACTATTTTCTGTCTTTAAAACAGGAATCCTAGCTTGGAAGAACTTTCCTAGTCAGTTGCAAACAAAGCTAAATTGTTGCAGAGTTGTAATGGTGGTCTCCCAACAGAGTATCCCCCTTGACCCTTAGAAAAGTTGTCCTTGGGTTCTTGTATCGAAATATTTTGAGAATTAGAGGAACAAAGTTGGATTGTGCTTAGAACTCTCTCTCCCAAAATGAAAGAGCTGAAAATCCATTCTACTTGCAAATTCAGTAAAGCATCCTGGTGTTTTATTATCAGACATATGGTACAACAATTATTTGGGCCAACACAAACCTTTACCAAAAATAGACGACAAAAATAAACAAGTCCCAATTCTCAGATTTGATATCTGATTTTAATCCCAGTTTCTTTTTCTAATAAAATAATTGTACTCCAAAATCAGTATTCAAATTTATTTTTTATTCTTATTTTTATTTAATATTAAAATAAATGGCAAATTATCAAATGGAAAATATATGTTCATATTGGGACATTCATGTAAACATTCATTCCACTGAAATAAGGCAGTGCAGAGGAATGACATTTAGATGTGCATTGGCTGTACATCAAAATGCTCATCTAAATACACAAGGGAGAGTTTTGGTTGCCTTGACAGTGGGGATGTGATCCTCTTCCCCCCAACAGCCTAGAATACTCCCCCCTCAATTTGGCAAAGGAGCATGAAAAGTGCTGAAAAGCAGGAGCACATTTTTCCCAGAAGGGGTGGGGCATTCACAATTTACATCTATGGTTTTGACATAGCACTATTCTGAACTGACTTTTTCATCAGTGATGTCAGTGGATAGCCAAATCTGATTGGCTGTGTAGTATTGTGACATTATCATATCATGATGTGCTCCCTGATTGGTTGAGGTCCCTGATGGAATTAAGGCTGAAAGAAAAAAGAAACACCAGCCAGTAGTGCCACAGCAGCATCTAGGGGAGCAGCATAAAACACGACTGAAAAAAGATGAATATTCTCACAAATTGCTTTTCTGAACAATTTCTCCCAAATAGCTAATTTCTGCCCAAAACCAAAATGGCAGAATATTAGGCACAATCTTTTTTCCAATTTACACATAAAATTTTAGGTGTACAATGAAACATTTATGGTACACGTGTAAAAAATAATATTTAAATCAATCCTTTGATGGCTTAGCTGAATTCTTACCAAATTTGTTAGTTTTGTAAGCTTAGTATTTGAATATTAGTGGGGATATCTGAGAAACCTGGATATCTGAATTCAGCATCCACCGCAAAAGAATTTGAATAGGGGATTTAAACAATAGCAGCCCAGGCTGAAACCAAATGTTACCTTTAATACATAGCATACGGCTACATCTGTTCTTTTTCTTTACTCAAAAGTATATATGGGGGTGGGGGCAGGGCACCTTTAACCCTTTCTCACCCACAGTGGTCCCAATCCTGATTGGCCACTGCCCGCACCTGCAATTTGCATGAGAAAAAAAGATTGGATTCCCTTATCCAAATTGCAGGTGTGGGCTGCCTACTCTAGACTGGGACAAAGCCCTTTTACCTCACCCCATGCTAGGGTCCAAGTATGGATCAGATCCCCTGTACTTACTTTTGAGTAAAGAAAAGCAACAAATGTAGCTGCATGCTATATATTAAATGTAATGTGTAGATTAGCTCTCAGATTCTGACTGTTTCAGAGAAATTGCCCAAGCCAATAGTTCTGGTAACATGCACAAGTGATCTCAGTGGGAATCCCCATTTCACAGGCAGAGCTGCAATCCCTACCTCACAGAAGACAAAGGGGCAATTTCTGTCCATGAAGCGCTCCATATGTACACTAAAGCTACCATGTAGTTTTGGACTGTGCCCTGTGTTTGGGAAATGCCTCTGTATATAAAAAAGAGTGTATTTCCCAAGCATCAGGGATAGGGATTCTCAGATGCTTGCTAGTCATGTGGCACAATTATCAGGTTAGACCATTAATATGGAGACTCAAAGAATTAGACTCTTTGAGGGCACAATCCTATGCATGTTTAGACAGAAAAAGGTCCTACAACTCTCAGCCTGCCCCAGCCCGCATGGCTGTCTGGGGAATCCTGGAAGTTGTAGGACTTTTTTCTGTCTGAACATGCATAGGCTTGTACCCTAAGTTTTTCATCATGTAACTTTGCTTCTTACCGTATCTGCTAATTGAGGTCCGTGATATGCTGGCAGAGGCGGGAATGTTGTAGGAAGAGGTCTGCTTGGGAACAAGGGCCACTACAGAGCGATCAGACACCTGGTGGAAGAAAAAGGCAAAGAAGATAAGCAAGCAAATGGAACATTGTAAGGAAATTCTGCACTAAAACATATTCACAGAGTACAGCTAGCTAAAAACATTGAATGTTATAAATCTTACAATCCAGTCTTGGCAGAAACATATGGAATGACATGCGGTGCCAGAAGACCAAGGAAAATAAAGGGTATATTTCCCTATTGGCCTGTTCTGTCCCTGAAGGAAAGGACTGAGAAATGAAAAGACATATTGAAGGCATTCTCGGTCATTTTGATTTAGGATTACATTTGATCCAATAAAAACGGAGATTCCCAAGAACTGTAGCAACCCAATTAAAGCAATAACACAGTGGGAATAAAACAGCTATAATAATGTTATGGACCATAAAACATTCCTATTAACCCATTTTTTATTTTAACCATTTTTATGAACTTTAAAAGTTTGATTTACAATAGAACAAGTCATAAAATCATCTTTCGAGATCTTAAATGGCCAGTCCCACAACTACACCAAAAGTGTGTGTGGGGGGGTAAATCTGGGAAAGTCAAACTATAAATGAACATTAACACTAACGAGATTTTGTTATAGCAGGTTTTAGTGGCAGTGTATAATTTTACCCTCCCTATAAATCTGAGAGTCACAAAGTTTTTAACTTATCTTCATTAACAGACCTTTACATCTCTGAGATTTGTATTAACAGTCTCCTAGTGTAGAGCGGTTGTGGGAATTGAAATGGCAAACCTTTCAGGCTGGAAATACTCTCTGACTTGTATTTGACTTTGGGTGCTCACTCCTTCATATCACCGGTTGCTGGAGTGAAATCATTAACAAGGTGTTGGTACTGAAAGTGCTCAGTATTTGGGCCTGATCCAGTCAAGCGCTTAAGCACACACTCAATTTTAGGATGTATCTTCGTTGAAATTAATAAGCCTAGGCAGAGGCTCACACTTTTAAACACGGGGTCAGGCCAGATCATTCATTTTTTGGAAAGACACATGTGTCCCGAGTTTATCTATTAGAGGCAACTATGGAAAGTGCTATGAATACCCACTGGAGATAAAAACTGTTCAATAGGATTTCTTATCCACTTTACTGAATCTTCACACAGTTTGTATATATAGTACTTCCACTATAGTCTTCCTTTGTACACTCATTCATTCTGCTGCGATCAGTATCGCATGACTTACTTGACTTTCTGACATGCTACTCTGTCCCATGTAACTCCATATTCATTCAGTAATGCATTCAATGCTGAGACAATGCCTTCTATTATTCTCAGCATTACTCCATTCTTCTTATACAATCAGGTTTCTGGTATATTCTGGTTATTTTATATACTACAGTTACTGGAAAGCTTCTGCATGACACAGTCCCATTTGCTAACATCTTAGCTGTTTCATCCCTCTCTTGTCCAGGGTTGCATTAACCCAGAAGCCTGCCTCCTCTCATAAGAACTTACCAATCCTTTGGGGGACCTGCTTCAGGTCCCCTTGCTGTTTGAGATATGGCAGGAGATCATCCAACACAGAGACTTTTCTACTGTGGCACCAAAGCTCTGGAACTCCTCCAGGCCTTTGCTGCTAGCTTCCTGGTGGCAAGCAAAGGCTGTTCTATTTCTGAGGCAGTTGTACTGGGGATTATTCATTCTTGCTGCCCCAGCAGAGGCTGGCATGTTTTTCTGGCAGTGGTCAGTTTTCATAATGCCTCAGAAAAATCTCAGGCACTGGAGGAAAATGAAGGTGGCAGCTGCTCAGAAACAGAGCATCGAAAAAGGTAAAGGTAGCGGGAAGGGGCCTTACAGGCCCTAGCATCTGTCCAAGGGTGCCAGGTGTTGACATCAGCCTTGCTCTTACCACCAAGATTCTCAGCCACAATACATTTATTTTCCTGAGCATTTTAGACGCAAGTTTAATCCTGCAGGCTGTTTTATGCTGCTTTTTATAATTGTGTAGGTGTTGGCTTATTTTATTTTTTGTACTTACATTTTAATTGCATTACTACTACTACGACGATGACGACTATTGTAAGCTGCCCTGGCTATATGATTGAAGGACAGGAGAAAAATATTTTAAATAAATAAATACATACATACATACATAAATGAGACTCTTAAGATGCCATAGCCCTCTTTTCAGGATTATTGTAAATAATGGTGTGCAAGAATGCTTTACGTTATTTTAGATAACTTGCCTTGACAACAAATAAATGTCTTGATCTGAATCCAACATTCCTAGTTCCAAGCCCAACACACTACCTCACTCACAGGGACATTGTGCCTACCAACAAGCAATAACTTTTAAATAAAATAATAAAAGAAATAACTTTTATTATTTTATGAAATAATAATAATAAGTAGTAGTAGTAGCAGTAGTAATAGTATGGCCTAGCAGGCTATACAGCAATAATAAGTTTTATATATATATATATATATATATATATATATATATATGGGGAAACAAAGTTCCTTTGTTATTTTTCCTCCTCCACCTCCTTTCAAGTAGTTTATAAGTCTTTAGACAAAACTGTAAACAGTCATATTATTTTCTTAGGATGTTATTAGCTGCCACTTTGGCTTACGTCAAGTGGCTGGAATATAAAATGGCAGTTCACACACAAGAGCATTCACTCCCAGGTTTCTCGGTCTGTATAGTTACTTCAGAGCTTTATTTAACAAAAAAGAAAAATTCTAAGCACACACACACGTAGTATACAAGCAGGGCTAGACAAGTATTTCAAAGTCTTAGCCAGCAGTGTCATGTTTCTAAATTCCTGGCCAACCAAGCACCAAGAGTTGTTCTATCTCTGTTTCCACCCAAGGCTAGAATGCGTCTTCTTTTCAGCCAAAGTAACAACTGATGTACTACACATGTTTTTCTCCATCCCATTTCACACATATTTATCTAAAGCAAAACTCTAGAGAGTTAAGGAAAACTACTGGACAACTTTTTGTCTTGATCCACAACTCAGTGAAGCTCAAATACTTAGATTTAATGGGTCGACATCCGAATGCCAGCTGGAGATGTTTTATACTGGAGGGTCCTCCTTCTGACTTGAACTGTGTAACATTATAACACATTGACAGGAACAGGTAAAATAATGTTTCCTAAACTTTTGCTAATGGTATCCAATTAATGGATGATATCCATTTCACAGGCCATGTGCATTAGCACTTATATGGGTCCTACTGGCCAGTTCTCTACACGTCCCTTATAACTAAGCCTCTTCTAAGTTCACTAGCTCATTGTTTTTCAGAACTGCCCAAAACAATGCGTGCAAAAGGCACCATTTATTAACTGTTTCATTCCTTCCTAATGCTTCATTTAGTTAAGAAACAACAGAATTGGAATGTTTGAAATAGATTTTAAAAATTGTTTATATTGTTTTAATTATGTTTGTAAGCCACCTCTTGGGAGGCCTTTGCCCGGAAAGGTGGCATATAAATTTCACAAACAAACAAACAACTAGAAATTACTAGCTAATATGTTTTCATTCATATTAAATGAATGAAAACATATTAGCATATTAAACATATTATATTAAATGAGGGGCCGCGGTGGCTTAGTGGTTAAGATGCTGAACTGCAGACTGGAAGGTCGGCAGGACAGCAGTTCGAGACCCGAGTGCTGTGTGACAGAGTGAGCTCCCGTCTTCAGTCCCAGCTTCTGCCAACCTAGCAGTTCGAAAGCAAGAAATTGCAAGTAGACAAATAGGTACCACTTCAGCGGGAAAGGTAACAGCGTTCTGTGCACCTCGGTGTTCAGTCATGCTGGCCACATGACCACGGAAGCGTCTTTGGACAGCGCTGGCTCTTCGGCTTAGAAATGGAGATGAGCACCACACCCTAGAGTTGGACACGACTGGTTGGGGACACTTTTTACCTATGTTTTCATTCATGTGAATGAAACAACAAATAAGAGCTGCTGGATAAGGCATCTGGTTTTTGTTTGCTGTACTTATTTTTCCCTAACCAATTTTAAATTGGAAATAGACTCTAATCTCTCTTTCCTTAGCTTTGTCAGCTGTCCACTGACTTGGTTGCCTGTCTTAGAATTAACCTTACACATGCAATTATACATTGTTCGATGTTAAATTAGGGGCAAGTCATTTTTCTCTTAAAATGGATGTATTTGTGAAGCTGTATTTCTCTCTTCTTCAGTCTTCTTGAATCTTTCAATCTATTTTCAGAACACTTAAATTTTCAGTTTTATTTACTGCAAATGGTAATAAATGGTGTACGTTTCAAGGCACTGCTAATTGGAAATGAGTCAGCATTCTGGGATATGCTGGCCTTTGGAAACAGGAAATGGGTTTCTATTGTCTGTGGCTGAACACTACATGATTTGGTGTATGGGCTGCATCTATATTCAGAGAGCTGCTCTATTAGAGGCGTTTCATACCGGCGTGTGGGTCACTTATACAACACAGACCCAAATACCTAGGGATGCAATTCTATGCTGCTATATGTTCTTCAGTACTTTTGATTTCAGTGGGACAAAAGTTATGTGTCTGTATTACACATTGCAGCCTAGCCTTCTGATCCAGAAAACCAAAAGTATAGCAGAACACAGAAAAGGCACGTTGGGTTTGGGGGCCTAAGACACTCACATAGCTCTGCTGGATCACTGCTGCCCTCTTGCCAAACTCCCACCCTGCCTAATAAGTAAGCAGTCCAGTGAGAAGCTTCAGTCTCTGAGGATATTGTTCCCATTAGGTAGGGCAGAATGGGGCAAAGGGAAAAGGAGCTGGAGTGGGCATCCCTTCCTACACAGCTTCCAGTTCCGTGAGAACGCCTTGGGTTTCAGAGCTCTCAAAATCCAATCTGCTATTGGGTGAGGGAACACTGGGACTTTGCACTGTGTTCGGGGTAAAAGAGCTATGCTTATACACTGCCGGATGTAGGTTTCTGCACTACCACCATGCCCTGTATCTGGCTTTTGCATATCTGGAAGGAATGACCTGTGAGGTGAAATCTGCTTTTTCATGAGAATTACATATACATGTACTGCTGCCAGAGAACAAGAACCAGTTTAGGCCATGGAAGAGGCTTAGCCTGTGATGTGGAGTGTCACAGTCTGTTTGCCTTGGCAACAGGGATGCTGAAATCCTCCTCCCTGGGCCTGGATCCCCAGTGAGAGAGACCATATCCAGGGAGCATGCATGGTTTGTCATGCCTACTTCTAAGGGGAACAGAGAACTTCTAAGGGGAACAGAGAAGAGCTAGAGTGGATCAGGGCCAAGCTGCTCTTCAGCATCTGTCTGGGGAAAACAGGTGAATGAAGAGGAGGCTAAGGGCAACATTTTCACCACCAATCCTCATATCTGAGACCAAGAGTTTCAATGGAAATGCTCTTCAGTCCTTTGGGTTCAGACTGAGAGCTGCTGGGGTTGAACTGCCCTCAACCCCAGCCTTACAGTATGCCAGCCTCTTGCTCCTGTATTGCAGGAGGAAAAGGGAAGGTTTTATATTACCAAGCTATATAAAAGGGAAGGGAACCATTCCTGTGTTAAGGGTCTATCCTGCCACTTGGCCTTTGCACAGATGCTCAGAATCAGTGACAACGCCAGGAATCTGAGGGCCTTTGGGCAAGACAAAGGGGAATAGGGTGCTGTTGCGCTCAACCCCTGCTTCTGGGTTCCCAGTCGACAGCTGGTTGGCCACTGTGTAAACAGAATGCTGGACTAGATGGACCCTTGGTCTGATCCAGCATGGCTCTTCTTATGTTCTTAAGACACTCTCAATGAGTCCCCTCCTTTCTCACCACCACTGTCACCAACTGATATTGCTCTTCCCCCTCTTTCTCATCATTGCTACCACTTGCTTGCTTATATTTGACAGGCAGAGAGCCAGTGAGCAAGTAGGCAGTGGCATCTATTTCTTCTCCTTCTCACTGCTACCGTTGCCTGGGCCACAGTGAGAGGAGAATGAACAAGCAGGTTGCAATGGAGGAGCAAGTCCAGGGAGTTCTTGTCACTGGGATCCTGCTGGGGTGTGGGCCCTCAGCCAGTGCCCAACCATGCCTACCTTTGATGCCTACCTTCAATGCTCAGAATGACATAGAATATAATGACACACAATACAGAAAAACAATAAAAACAAACAGAATAAAATTCCAATTTAACCATTAAAACCAACAAATTAAATTCAAAAACATTATCAGAAACCCATAAAACAAGTAAAAGAGGTAATTAAAAGCAGATTATTCTGACCCTGAAATGCATGCTCAAAGTTTTTAAAACACTTTTGACCAGGTGTCTAAAGGTAAGGACATAACTAGACTGTTGAGTTTTCCTTAGGAGAGTGCCATATTATGGCTGCCTCCACTGAAAAGGTCCTGCTTTTTCTTTATCAAAGAAGGGACTTGGAGCAAGGTTCTCAACTGAAGATGTGTGTGTGAGTGTGAGAGAAAGATTGAGAGAGAGAGAGAGAGAGACAGCGTAAGAGAGAGAGAGAGAGAGAGACAGCGTAAGAGAGAGAGAGAGAGACAGCGTAAGAGAGAGAGAGAGAGAGAGAGACAGCGTAAGAGAGAGAGAGCACTGTACAACAGGGCTCTTCTTAAGTTCTTATGCGTGTATTTCATATGGGAGGATGTGCTCATCTGGCTCACAAGCGAGCTGGGTCCTGAACCAACTGAAGTTTCTGAACAGTCCTGAAAGGTTGATGCACATAGAGAGTGTTACAGCAGCAGTCTAGTGTGGAGGTTACCAAGCTATATATTATGGTGGTCCTTTTCTGGGAGTGTTCACAGCTGGAAAATCAGCTTAAATTGATAAAAACACTCCTGGCTGCAGCTACCATCTGAGATTCCAGAAGCAATACAGGGTCCAGGAGGACTCTCAGACTGTGCATCTGGTTCTTCAAAGGAATAGCATCCCTTTGCTACAAATGGTTGCCAATTTTAAGTGGTTAAGGACGCTCATTCATTACAGCATAAGAATGTAAGAATATAAGAAGAGCCATGCTGGATCAGATCAAGGGTTCATCTAGTCCAGCATTCTGTTCACATAGTGGCCAACCAGCTGTCGATCAGGGACCCACAAGCAGGGCATGAGTGCAACAGCACCCTCCCACCCATGTTCCCCAGCAACTGGTATACATAGGCTCACTGCCTCTGGTACTGGAGGTAGCACATAGCCATCAAGATTAGTAGCCACTGATAGCCTTTTTCTCCAGGAATTTGTCCAACCCCCTTTTGAGCCATCCAAATTGGTGGCCATCACTATGAAATGAATTGTCCTTGATTTAGCATTGAATAACAAACTGAGGACACTTGATGATTGCCCTGTTTAGAGTACACCTGTGTTCAATGCACTGTCCAGTCCTCAAGGTTCTGTAATTTTGATAACTAAAATGAACATTATCTCTGAATTTGAAAAGAAACTGTGTTGGGAATGAAAACAAAATTGTGTCTGGTGTCTGGTAAAGCATCACTTGTTGCAAAGAGGGCAGCTGCTTTCTGCAGCTTAAGCAATCTCGAGTTGAGCTGCTAAATGATCTGGTATATGCTTAGAAAGGATTGTGCACATTTGGCAGCAAATTATTTCTTTTTCATACTCATGAAATGGAAACAGCTATTACTGTCAGTTGAGGCAACAGTCTGATTAATGTAAAGGACAAACCAGGAGCACAGCAAAATACTAGAATCCCTGAAATGCAGCATGCCCCAGGCAATTGCTACTGAATACATGCATACATCACACATGCTTTCACACAGAGGCTGATAACTGCATGGCAAAAGAGCAACAAGGACAGGGCATTTAAACTCCTACATGATCCTGGCATGGCGGGTGATGGCCCCAGCTATATATTAATGCTAAGACTTTCCATGTTACTAAAGGGATTTGGATACTTGGTTTACAATCATTTTAAATGGAAGATGGGCTGGGATTTTCAAGTGAAGGGAATTTGTGCTTTTTTAGTCATTTAGCTGCTGGGGAAAATCCCCAGTTCTCCACTCCCTTTAATAATAGCTGAGGTGGCTTTGTAAATCTTAGCCTGCATTTGTATTGTATGATAACAGTCTGCATTTTCATCTGTAGACACACAAAATGTTGGGTTTAGACAGACGGATAAAGGTTCATACTCTACTTAGCCATGAAGATCAAAGGGTGAACACGGGAAAGTCATGATCTCTCTCAGCTTTACCTACTTTGCAGAGCAGCACTGAAGATCAATAACAGAGAGCTGTAAAGGACTTTGTGCTATGAACAATATTACAGAATTTTTTTACTTTAAATAATGCTAACTGGCAGAAGTGCTTTCAACAGTATGAGTTTCGTTTATGAAAATGCTTCCAGAAAGGAAGGACTTGTCTTGTCTGTATCAAGAACCCTGGAACTATCATAGCACACTCGCATCTCACTCACAAGGTGTCACAGGTATATTGTTTCCCATATTGTGATATTGTTATGCTTTGTGGGGAGCCCTGCTGTGGGGAAAAAGAAGCTGAACCACTGGCAGCAGCTCTTAGGCTACACATGCACAGTAGTCCAAATTCAGGCCCAGTAGTCCAAACTGACAAACCCAAAGCAAATCTGGCCTGTACAATGTGCACAATTGCTATTGTGCTATTGGCCAAGGATGAAGCACCTGCACAGACACAGGAATTGTCTTGCGCCACCATGCCACTCCTGCCCCAGCCCAAATGCACAATTGGTCCTTCCTCATACTTCTGCCAAAATGGAAAAGTGACTGCACAAAAGCTGAGGACATTACAGACACCGCTGAAGGTGGTTTCCACTGTAATCCCATAGTAGCCTGAAGTCAAATGATAAAAGCAGTGAGATACTGTCATTCCCTGCATAGCTCCACTGCAATTAGCGGCGTTAGCCTAGGCTAACGATCTCTATCATAACTGGAACAAGGACCACAGAGTCTAAGGGCCTTTCTAGATGTTCAATTTATTGCATTAAAAAAGTGCACTTTCAATTGTTTGAGGGGATCCAAACATTTTCTTTCTTGCCAGCATTCCTGTTGCAAGGAAATAATAATAAAAAGGTCTCAATAGGGGCAACAGTTTTATTCTTGGGAAAAAGTGCCTCTCCTGCCCTCAAGCAAGCATCTCTATGTTCAAGAGTGAGTGAGTGCCGTGTGGACTGCAGTTGTATGATTGTTATGGGCATCAATTGGAAAGTTGGGATGAACAGGACAACAGTTTCCCATGCTGATTGGTGACCTTTATTCTCCCCGCCCCTCGCCCACTGATTAGTGGATTAGTGCTCTCCAAGGTAATACTCAAGTGTGGAGTGTTCAGGCAGCTCTTTGCAATAAACCAAAGTGATGAAAAACAGGAAAGCTTTCCCCTCGCCCCAAACACTTCTCACTACTGGGTAAACTTTTATCCCATTATTTTTCAAATGTACCACCTCTTCAGCACACAGCTCCCAATGTCTTAAAATTTCAAGAACTATGAGCAGACTATCCTTTCCAAAGGAGCAAGGATATTCAGCTTTCCTGTAAGAAATTTATTTATTTATTTATTTATTTATTTATTTATTTATTTATTTATGTATGTCTGCTTATAGGACAAGAGATGAACTTGAGCACACTCCGGGAGACAGCGGAGGACAAGAGGGCCTGGTCCATGGGGTCATGAAGAGTTGGACACGACAGAACAACTGAACAACAACATAGGACAAGAGAGCTCTCTTAAGATGGCTTACAAAATCTATAAAACATCAATAATATACAATTAAAACCCAACTAACAATTTAATAACAAATAAAAATGAAACAGTAGGACTGAAGCCAATCAAATGCAAACATTAAAATCAACTATGCACTAAAACCATTCCCATCAAGCAGACACATAAAAACCTTAGGAGAAGACCAGTGAGAATAAATGTCTCTTTGGAGCACTTCTGAAGGATGGCAAAGATGGGGCCTAAACCTAGCTGGTAATGGATTCAAAGGCATGGTGCCACAAAAAACCCTATTTCTTGTGCCTACCAGTCTAATTATTTTCAAAGACAGGCAAACAAGAAGAACCTCAGCTGATGACTTTAGAGTGCAGGCAGCTTGGTATGGGCAAAGGCAGTCCTTCAGATAACATGGCCCCAAACCATTTAAGGTTTTAAAGTTTAGCACCAGCACTCTAAATTGGGTTCGGAAATGCAGTAGCAACCAGTGCAACTGGTGCAGTATAAGCTCAGATGATCAGACCACCTTGCATCTGCTAGTACTTGGGTGGCCAGATTTGCACCAGCTGAAGTTCCCGAAACATCTTTACAGGCAGCCCCACATAGTGCCACTGATGCCATATGTGAACCTATCCATGTATTAGTATCCACCAAGGAGATTCTTCTCCATGTGTCCCCTGTAATGGAGGCACTCCTGGCGGTGGTGACATTCATAATAGTACACTCAGCGGCCATGCCTAGATTCTGGAAATCCCTTTCTAGAGAGACTCATCTTGTTCCTTCCCTGGCCTGGTGAAGACCTTGTTGGGGGTTTCTGGATGTACCCAAAAAGTATATTGTCCTGCAGAGCTACTGTAAGCCCTGGTGTTTATTTATAAAGGTGTTTATATCGCACCGTTCTATTTCAAATAAAATATTCAAGGTGGTCCTTGCAATGCTGATCAATGAATTGAACTGAATAAACCCCCAAGCTTTGTAGCGGGAAGAGGAAAAGGAGCTCCTTTTAATTTTAATGAGAACCATGGCAACTGATCCTGGGCAAATAAGTGCTGCTGGCTGAAACTGCAAGCAGTGTTTAAGTCTTGGTTTTGTGAGAGGATGGGACTCAGTAACAAGGTCAACTGGGGAAATTGCCAAAAAGAGTTCCTAGTTAGCTGGGTGGCTAGATGGAGGCAGTTAAGCAGGGCCTCCTTCAAGTCTATGCCGACAACAATAAAAGCAAATGAAGGAGGCTAGATATCTAAAGCAAATTTGTGCAAAATAAAAGCACCAAGAAGAGTTATCTTGTGTGTTTTGTACAACACAGAGAACATGACTCACAATGGTTAAAAGGAATTCTTGAGAGGCCTCAGGAAGCAATATTTCTATTGAGCTGAATGTTCAAGAGTGACAGACAGGCAGAAGTAGGCACAGAGTCACAGTAAAAGGGAGTTTCTGAGAGTACAGCATCAACATTTCTAAGTATTTTCACCTAAGAGGGGGTGTAGTAACTCCTCAACAGGAGGAGGGGTAAGCAAGTGAACAGGCCTTGCTGGAAGTGAGGTGGGTCCCTGGATTTCCACCCTGTAGTAGTCTGCGGCTAGCTGGGCCTCTGGCGCTAACTCTCTATTACTCTTGAATTTCATCTGCCAGTTTTGGTGATGGTGGTGGGAAACACCGGGTTCTTCAAGGTTAAAGCCCCAAGGAATTCCAGTTTCCCTCCTAGTAGGCTAGAGCAGCTAGTAACGTGTGGAAAGTGTGCATGTGTATGCGTGCAGCTGTCACACAATTAGTCAAATGAAACTAAGTAGAAAATAAAAGTAACGAACGATATAATGAATGGAGCTAACTGCAATTACCTTTGAGTGGAGCTGTCAGCCCTCTGTACTTTCATGAGATAGCCAATTTATTTATTATTACATTTCTATCCCACCTTCTTTCCTCTTGCAAGGAACCCAAGGTGGCTTACATGGTCTCCTCTCCATTTTATCCTTACAACCATCCAGTAGGGTATGTAAGGCTGAGAGTCAGTCACTGGCCCAAAATTACCCAGTAAGCTTCATAGCTGAGTGGGAACTAGAACCCAGAGCTCCCGAGTCCCAGTTCAAGACACTACACCACATTGGCTGTAGTGTGAGTTAAATTATTATTTATATTTATTTGTTTGCCACATTAGGACCCTGCCCTTTCTCCAAGGAACTCACAGCAACATACACAGGGTTCCTCATCAGTTTCTCACTCAGATATTGGTAAGGCCAAGAGCTGCTTAGCTTCAGA
Organism: Heloderma suspectum; assembly: GCF_057233095.1. Classification (NCBI taxonomy): domain Eukaryota; kingdom Metazoa; phylum Chordata; class Lepidosauria; order Squamata; family Helodermatidae; genus Heloderma; species Heloderma suspectum. The sequence continues at coordinate 254,289,410 of NC_139461.1, forward strand.
AACAGAACTGCATCAGGAACCTTCCAAACATTCCTCTTCCACAAAATCTGGATGCTAAATCCAAAATCAAATGAGGAAACTGGCTAAAGCCAGAGGACAGCCATCCATCAACAAGCCTTTGCCTGAGAGCATCTTCCCTTTTCCACAGGAAAATTTGAAGCAGCTGTGAAATGATCCGTCACCTGCATCTTTCAATCCTTCCCTCACCTGTCAAATATTCCCAACCAGTATCTCACTGGTGGTGAGCTAACCCAATCTCAGCAAGGGTTAAATCTACTCTCTCAGTCTAGTGCACTCTCTATTTCACCCTAATCAGCACCTGCAATTGAAAATTCATTGAATTCCTCTGCCATGCAATCCTTGTCTGGACAATGTCATTTGCACACATTACAAGGCTGAATCCTTTGGGGAAATGGGGTTATCAAGTAGCAAATTGCAAGGGCTGCAAAGGTTGCCAGCAGTGCATCTAGGAGACTGGCTCGATTATTTGCTGACTGAAGATAAATAAATGGTTTATGTATGTGACACCAAGAGTGTCTATAGCCCCAGATATCCCTTTAATGGGCGGAAAGCCTACCAGAGAGCTAGCAAAACAGGCAGGTAGAGATATTTTACCTTTCCTAAAGCAGGAAACTTGGGTAGCAATCCTAAGCACATTTACTGGTGAGAGTTTCATTTAACTCAGCTGGGCTTATTTCATGTTTAGGATTACAGTGGATTCACGTGGTTGCTTTTTGACCAGCACAGAATGATTTTTATTTCACATGCCTTATGGTAAGATCCATGTGGACCTGGATCATGAGAAGGGTTCAGTGTGCATCCAGCCTTCTGGGCAACATGGATTTTGTCAAAACTTATTTTAACGTTTGCTGAAGATAGTAGAGTGCCATACACTTGCCAGGCCCTTCATATTGTTGTTGTTGTTGTTGTTCAGTCGTGTCCGACTCTTCGTGACCCCATGGACCATAGCACGCCAGGCCTTCCTGTCCTGCGCTTTCTCCCGGAGCGTGCTCAAGTTCATATTCATTGCATCCGTGATGCTATCTAGCCATTTCATCCTCTGCCGTCCCCTTCTCCTTTTGCCTTCAGTCTTTCCCAGCATCAGGGTCTTTTCCAGGGAGTTTTCTCTTCGCATTAGGTGGCCAAAATATTGGAGCTTCAGCTTCATTATCTGTCCTTCCAATGAGCAGTCAGGGTTGATTTCCTTTAGGATGGACTGATTTGACCTCCTTGCAGTCCAGGGGACTCGTAAGAGTCTTCTCCAGCACCACAGTTCGAAAGCATCAATTCTTCGGCGCTCAGCCTTCCTTATAGTCCAGCTCTCACAGCCATACATTACTACTGGGAAAACCATAGCTTTGATTAGACGGACCTTTGTCGGCAAGGTGATGTCTCTGCTTCTTACTATGCTGTCTAGGTTGGCCATAGCTTTCCTCCCAAGGAGCAAGCGTCTTTTAATTTCATGGCTACAGTCACCGTCTGCGGTGATCTTGGAACCCAAGAAAGTAAAATCTGTCACTGCTTCCATTTCTTCCCCTTCTATATGCCAGGAAGTGATGGGGCCAGATACCATGATCTTAGTTTTTTTAATGTTGAGTTTCAAACCAGCTTTTGCACTCTCCTCTTTCACCCTCAACAAGAGGCTCTTTAGATCCTCTTCGCTTTCTGCCATTAGGGTGGTATCGTCTGCATATCGGAGGTTGTTGATAATTCTCCCAGCAATCTTAATTCCGACCTCTGATTCATCCAACCCAGCATTTCTCATGATGTACTCTTCATATAAGTTAAATAAGCAGGGTGACAATATGCAGCCTTGTCATACTCCTTTCCCAATTTTGAACCAATCGGTTGTTCCATGTCTGGTTCTTACTGTTGCTTCTTGACCCTTGTACAGGTTTCTCAGGAGACAGGTAAGGTGGTCTGGTACTCCCATCTCTTTCAGAATTTGCCACAGTTTGTTGTGATCCACACAATCAAAGGCTTTAGCGTAGTCAATGAAGCAGAAATAGACGTTTTTCTGGAATTCTCTTGCTTTCTCCATGATGCAGCGAATGTTGGCGATTTGATCTCTAGTTCCTCTGCCTCTTCTAAACCCAGCTTGTACTTCCGGTAGTTCTCGGTTCGCATACTGCTGAAGCCTAGCTTGTAGGATTTTGAGCATCACCTTGCTGGCATGTGAAATGAGCGCAATGGTGCGGTAGTTTGAACACTCTTTGGCGTTGCCCTTCTTTGGAATTGGAATGTAAACTAACCACTATTCTCTGGAACTCTGCATTCAGTTGGGTATATCTTCCCCTTTCTCCCTTGCTTTTCGCTTCCCTTCTTTCCTCAGCTACTTGTAAAGCCTCATCAGACAGCCACTTTTCTTTCTTGCATTTCTTTTTCTTTGGGATGGATTGAGTTGCTGCCTCCTGAACAATGTTACGGACCTCCGTCCATAGTTCCTCAGGCACTCTGTCTATCAGGTCTAATCCCTGAAATCTATTCCTCACCTCCACTGTATATTCATCAGGGATATGATTTAGGTCATACCTGAACGGTTTAGTGGTTTTCCCGACGTTCTTCAATTTAAGCTGAAATTTTGCAAGAAGCAGCTCATGATCTGAGCCACAGTCAGCTCCAGGTCTTGTTTTGACTGACTGTATGGAGCTTCTCCATCTTTGGCTGCAAAGGACATTATCAATCAGATTTTGATATTGACCATCTGGTGATGTCCATGTGTAGAGTCGCCTCTTGTGCTGTTGGAAAAGAGTGTTTGCTATGATCAGCATGTTCTCTTGGCAAAACTCTATTAGCTTTTGTCCTGCTTCATTTTGTACACCAAGGCCATGCCTGCCTGTTATCCCGGTGATTTCTTGACTTCCTACTTTAGCATTCCAATCCCCTATGATGAAGAGGACGTCTTTTTTTGGTGTTAGTTCTAGAAGGTGTTGTAGGTCTTCATAGAACCGATCAACCTCAGCTTCTTCGGCCTCAGTGGTTGGGGCATAGACTTGAATTACTGTGATGTTGAATGGTTTGCCTTGGATTCGTACTGAGATCATTCTATCATTTTTAAGATTGTACCCCAGTACTGCTTTTCCCACCCTTTTGTTGACTATGAGTGCTACTCCATTTCTTCTAAGGGATTCTTGCCCACAATAGTAGATATGATAGTCACCTGAATTAAATTCGCCCATGCCTGTCCATTTTAGTTCGCTGATTCCCAAGATGTCGATGTTCAATCTTGCCATCTCATGTTTGACCACCTCCAGCTTACCTTGATTCATTGATCTGACATTCCAGGTTCCTCAACAATATTGTTCTTTACAGCATCGGATTTTCTTTTCACCACCAGACACATCCACAGCTGAGTGTCCTTTCGGCTTTGGCCCAGCCGCTTCACTCTTTCTGGCGCTACTTGGAAATACCCTCTGCTCTTCCCCAGTAGCATATTGGACACCTTCCGACCTGAGGGGCTCATCTTCCGGCGTCATCTCGTTTAGCCTTGTGATACATTCCATGGGGTTTTCTTGGCAAGAATACTGGAGTGGGTTGCCATTTCCTTCTCCAGTGGACCACATTTTGTCAGAACTCTCTGCCATGACCTGTCCGTCTTGGGTGGCCCTTCACGGCATAGCTTATGGCTTCACTGAGTTACGCAAGCCCCTTTGCCACAACAAGGCAGTGATCCATGAAGGGGCCCTTCATATTGCCCAGGTTAAAATCTGCATGCACATAACTTAACTGCCACACACAAGTGAACAATACATGTATTTCCACTGAAAGAGAGGTGTTGGCAACTTAATTTCTGACCCTGAAAATACCATCTTCTTGCTATGTGCCCATCTACCTGGTTTGAGGCACAACGGTTTCAGAAGTACAATGCATTATGTAGGATAAAGTCCAATAATCATGGGAATAAATAGGAAGAGTAGTGCCAGAGGAAAGTAACATGTTAGCTGAGGGAAGTTGTATAACTTTGCAAATAAAATGGAAATGTTTTGGATTTTTCTTTCCTCCTTAGAAATGTTTCATGAATAGCAATAACTATTGTCCAGTTAACACATTATATCCATGAAAGGTTTTCCACACAATTACCAGAGATTGGGGTCATGCCAATGGCCTGACTGCCAAGGTTGTGTGGCTTCCTTTCCCCACCACCTGAGGTCTACACATTGAGTGCGGACATCTACAGGGGAAAGCCTATGTGCATAGATCTTCGTGTGCTTAGGCTTCTATGGGAGCTGGAACCCTGCACAATCTTTGGGGTGGTACAGCCTACCTCTGTGGTATTATTATTATTTAACATCTTTCATATCTACCTTTTAAGACCACAGTCTTCCCAAGGAGGTTAATTGTGTGAAGACCACTTCATGCCTCTAACATGTGAAGGGAGCTTATGTTGAGGAGTATATATACAGCCAAACAACACTTCTGATGTCAGCTTCCAAGATTTTTGTGTGTTAACTGGTGTGTTTATATTTTATTTATTTATTTATTATTAAATTTATTAATCGTCCATCTGGCTGGGCCACCCAGCCACTCTGGGCGATGTACAACATACAATAAAACAGTTTAAAACAATAAAATTCTACAATAAAAACATTTTCTAAAATACCCTAACCCACCCCAAATGCCTGCCTGAACAACCACGTTTTTAATGCACGATGGAAGCTCATTAAAGAGGGGGCATGAAGGAGTTCCCTAGGGAGGGAGTTCCACAGAGTGGGGGCAACCACAGAAAAGGCCCTCTCCCTCATCCCCACCAGTCTAGCTGTCCTGGCTGATGGGACAGACAGAAGGCCATCCGAGGCTGATCTTGTTAAGCAGCCTGTCTGGTGCTGCTGGAGGCGCTCCTTAAGATAGGCTGGGCCGGAACCATATACGGCTTTAAAGGTCAAAACCAACACCTTGAATTTGGCCTGGAAAACAACTGGTAACCAGTGCAACTCCTTCAGCACTGGAGTGATGTGATCTCGCCGGCGGCTGCCTTTAATCAGGCAAGCTGCTGCGTTCTGTACCAGCTGCAGCTTCCGAACCGTCTTCAGGGGTAACCCCATGTAGAGCACATTACAGTAGTCTAAACGAGAGGAGACCAGGGCATGTACTACCAATGGGAGCAGATGGTCAGGAAGGAAGGGGCGCAGCCACCATATCAGATGGAGTTGATACAGCGCTGTCCGGCTCACAGCTGACACCTGAGCCTCCATGGACAGCTGGGAGTCCAAAATGACCCCCAGGCTGCGTACCTGGTCTTTCAAGGGTAGCCGTACCCCATTCAGCACCAGGTCAACATCCCCCAGCCTCCTCTTGTCTCCCACCAAAAGTACCTCGGACTTGTCAGGGTTCAGCTTCAGCTTATTCCTCCCCATCCAGCCACTCACCGCCTCCAGACATTTGGACAGGGATTCTACGGCCAACCTTGGTGAAGATTTGAATGAGAGGTAGAGCTGCGTGTCATCCGCATATTGATGACACTGCACCCCAAACCTCCTGATGATAGCCCCCAGCTGCTTCACATAGATGTTAAATAGCATCGGGGAGAGGATGGAACCCTGTGGCACCCCACAAGTAAGTGGCCACGGGTCCGAAACCTCCTCTCCCAGTGCTACCCTCTGATACCTGCCAGAGAAGAAGGACCGGAACCATCGCAATATGGTGTCTCCAATGCCCAACCCCTCCAGGCGGTCCAGGAGGATACCGTGGTCAATGGTATCAAAAGCCGCTGAGAGGTCGAGGAGAACAAGGAAGGAGCATTCACCCCTATCCAGAGCCCTCCGCATATCATCTACCAAGGCGACCAAGGCCGTTTCTGTCCCATGCCCAAGCCTGAAGCCCGACTGAAATGGGTCTAGATAATCAGTTTCTTCCAAGTGTGCCTTCAACTGCACCGCCACCACCCGCTCAATCACCTTGCCCAAAAATGGCAGATTTGAGACTGGGCGAAAGTTGTTCAGAACTTGGGGATCCAAGGAGGGCTTCTTTAAGAGCGGTCTTATCACTGCCTCCTTGAGGGCTGATGGCATCACTCCCTCCTCAAGGGAGGTGTTCACCACCGCCCTGATCCCCTCACCCAGTCTCTCTCTGCAGCTCATAATGAGCCAAGATGGGCAAGGATCAAGTAAGCAGGTGGTCAGCCTTACAGATGAAAGCACCTTGTCCACTTCATCAGGAGGAAGAAGCTGGAACCGATCCCACAAAACCGGTTTGCCACAGGCCGCCTCTTGCTCACTAACTGTATCCACAGCGTAACACACCTAATCTGGTCAATTTTATCTGCAAAGTGCCTTGCCAAGGCCTCACAGTAGGCCTTAGAATGCTCCAGTGGTTCCGGAGCCACAGGACCGACCAGGCTCCGGACCACTTGGAACAGCCTCCTGGGACAGCACTCTGCAGACGCGATGGAGGCAGCATAATATTCCTTTTTTGCTGCCTTCACCGCCACCTGATAGGCTGAAGATACAGCTCTAGCCCGTGTCTGATCGTCTTTGGAGCGAGACTTCCGCCACCGGCGCTCTAGCTGTCTCACCTCCTGTTTCAGAGCTCGTAACCGCGGATTGAACCATGGTGCAAGTCTATTTGGCCTTAGAGTGCAAGTTTCCCTTTTTCTTCCTTTACCCCTATGCTCCCAGGAGAGTAGATATCTGTACAGGATAAGAGTTAAACTGTGCACCCCTCCCTCCTGACAAACCAACTAAGGTGATGGCATTTACGATGTGGACAGCAGATTACTGACACCACCATCAGGCTTATTCCAATGGGAGGCTACCACATGGCTGTGCGATCAACTAAATTTAACACAAACTGAAAGGAGAAAAAAAATCCTAAAGGAGCAAATGGTAAGAAAATCTGTTCTGCTTTAGAAAATACTGCACTCAGAAGAATTACTATTCATAGAATTTATGGCCAAAAGGGAATAATAATATCCCTTGGTACAATCTACTGCACAATGCAGACCTGATAAAAACTATACTCCCTTCCTTTATTAAATTCCAAGCATCTGACTGAGTAAGAGTCAATCTCCCACACTTTTTTTTTGGTGAATAATTAGACAGTTTACTTATTCATTTCATTTGTGAAGCTCTCAGGGCAACATACAAAATAAAAACAAACACAATGAAACCAGTAATGTCACTTTAAAACAATATAAATAAATAAATAAATAAATAAATAAACACAGAAGAAAAATATCAAGGCAGAATAGAGTAAAGCATTTTTTAAACACGGCTTTAAAACATATGAGGCATAATCAAGTAGCAACGTAAACATTGTAAGAATTTTAAAGTCTTGAGAGATTAAAAAAAGGCATTTTGCCAGGTGTTGGAAAGTCAACAGAATCAGCATAGGGCTTCTCTAATGAAGGCATTCCACAATTTAGTTACTAAGTGGGATATTTCACTGGATACAAATGAAAAACGTACTGAGAAAAATGATGATGCAGATAGGATTTTTGCTGTTCCACCTCAGGCTGAAAAGGTTCCATTTTGATACGCCCATTTCCTGTGTAGCACTCCAGACTTGGACTAGTAGATGGGCCTGGCTGAGTATACTTGTAGATACCCAACATATCATTCACCCTTTTAGCTAGTGCAGCCTTTGCTTGTTAAATCAGATCGAGTGAACTTGCACAATATGGCAAATAGGACTACAAACCTAAATGATCTGCTGAAAGTCACAGATTGGCTCTGTGGCAGCATAGGGAACTGAACCCAGGTCTTCACAATATGGAGACAGTGACATATGAAATGGCCAGTCTTCCTAAATTGAGCTGTAGTACAGCTTTGTGTGTGAATTGGTGGAGAACCAATTGCCCATGCAGACTGATATCTTGCAACATTTGTTCTGACTATCGCTCTATCCAGCTGCATAATCTGCAGCCCGTGGCAGATTTCACCACCACCTTGACACAACGCTCCTCTGTCACATTCTAGTCCTGGGTTTCTGACATGGCAGCTATTGCACCGGCCTCCACCTCCTTTGTGGTGGAAGCTCAGCTCCTTTGCATATGCTGCCTGTCTTACGACGACGGCTGGCATTTTTAATTGAGTCAGTTTTCAGCTCTGCTTGTTCCTGTGAGATGTGTGTCAGGGCTGTTTTCTCTTTTAATATGTGAACACATTGAGCCATTCTGATTTTTCATAAGAATGTGACTCTCCCTGCCTGCCTTGTTAGAAGAGATGCTGAGGAATTAAATGTCTGGTCTTTTTGCTTTGTCTTCCACTCAGCTGATTTCTGTGGGCTGCATGCTAGGTTTGGCTTGCTTACCTGATAATGAATCAGGGTGTTTAGCCGCTTCCAGTCACCCTCAATCTTGGTGGTGATGTCTTCATCCTGAAGGACCACTCGTGCTATTCGGCCCTGGCGCCATTCTGCAGGGGAAACAAGAGCAATCAAGCTCAGAAGCACAGATATCTCTGAAAGGCTGATCCATCAAGAAAGGAAAAAAGGAAAGGAAAAATGGGTTCCCCTCCTGTTTACTCCTGTACAACTGCAGTTGTTAAAGCAGTTTGGCTCCATGCAGATGAGACAAAACTAATCCTAAGACTGCAGAACCACATCACACATCTTAGCTTACCTTCTCCCACCTGTATGGAGAGCTTTCTGAAGAGGCCTTGTAGAATTAGGCAGCATCAGGGCTGGCATCAAGGGTAGGAATTGTTGGGCACTTGCCAAGGGCCTACACCCCAGCAGGGGGCCACTGACAAAAGCTCCCTGGACTTGTTCCTCCTCTTCACCTTTGCAAACTGCTTATTCACCTGCCTCTCGCTCAAGCCCAGACAATGGTGGGAAGGAGGAGCAGTAGATTGCACTGCTTACAAGTGGTAGTAATGGGGAGAAAGAGGAGGAGCGATAGCAGCTAGTGTCAAAGACAGTGAGAAAGTAGACTCACTGAGGGAGCAGGCCCATTAAGGGTGTTTTGTCTATGGACCCTCAAAAACCTGGACCTGGCACTGGGCAGCATAATGAGTGAATATCCAAAGTCAACACTTTTAGGGGTAGAGAAAGGAGACCCTGTCATTAGAACAACACCAAACACTGGAACAGGCTTTAGTTATCTTCCCACAGTAATAACATCTATTTTAGGTGAAGCAATATTGTTTAGGAACCTGGAATGTAAGGTCAGTAAATCAAGGTAGGCTGGAGGTGGTCAAACATGAGATGGCAAGACTGAACATCGACATCTTGGGAATCAGCAAACGAAAATGGACAAGCATGGGCGAATTTAACTCAGGTGACCATCATATCTACTACTGTGGGCAAGAATCCCTTAGAAGAAATGGAATACACTCATAGTCAATAAAAGGGTGGGAAAAGCAGTACTGGGGTACAATCTCAAAAACGATAGAATGATCTCAGTACGAATCCAAGGCAAACCATTCAACATCACAGTAATTCAAGTCTATGCCCCAACCACTGAGGCCGAAGAAGCTGAGGTTGATCGGTTCTATGAAGACCTACACCTTCTAGAACTAACACCAAAAAAAGATGTCCTCTTCATCATAGGGGATTGGAATGCTAAAGTAGGAAGTCAAGAAATCACCGGGATAATAGGCAAGCATGGCCTTGGTGTACAAAATGAAGCAGGACAAAAGCTAACAGAGTTTTGCCATGAGAACACACTGATCATAGCAAACACTCTTTTCCAACAGCACAAGAGGCGACTCTACACATGGACATCACCAGATGGTCAATATCGAAATCAGATTGATTATGTCCTTTGCAGCCAAAGATGGAGAAGCTCTATGCAGTCAGTAAAAACAAGACCTGGAGCTGACTGTGGCTCAGATCATGAGCTTCTTGTTGCAAAATTTCGGCTTAAATTGGAGAACGTAGAGAAAACCACTAAACCATTCAGGTATGACCTAAATCATACCCCTGATGAATATACAGTGGAGGTGAGGAATAGATTTAAGGGATTGGACCTGATAGACACAGTGCTTAAGGAACTATGGATGGAGGTCCCTAACATTGTTCAGGAGGCAGCAACTCAATCCATCCCAAAGAAAAAGAAATGCAAGAAAGCAAACTGGCTGTCTGATGAGGCTTTACAAGTAGCTGAGGAAAGAAGGGAAGCGAAAAGCAAGGGAGAAAGGGGAAGATATATCCAACTGAATGCAGAGTTCCAGAGAATACAAGAAGGCCTTCTTAAATGGACAATGCAATGAAATTGAGAAAAACAATAGAATGGGAAAGACTAGAGATCTTTTCAAGAAAATCGGAGATCTCAAGAGAACGTTTTGTGCAAAGACAGGCATGATAAAGGACAAAGAAGGCAGGGACCTAACAGAAGCAGATGAGATGAAGAAGAGGTGGAAAGAATACCAGAAGAACTATACAGGAAAGATCGTAATGTCCCTGATAGCCATGATAGTGCGGTCACTGAACTTGAGCCGGACATCCTAGAGAGTGAAGTCAAGTGGGCCTTAGGAAGCACTACTAACAACAAAGCTGGTGGAGATGACAGTATTCCAGCTGAGCTATTTAAAATCCTTAAAGATGATGCTGTGCTGCACTCAATATGCCAACAAATGTGGAACACTCAACAGTAGCCACAAGACTGGAAAAGGTCAGTTTACATTCCAATTCCAAAGAAGGGCAATGCCAAAGAGTGTTCAAACTACTGCACAATTGTGCTCATTTCACATGCCAGCAAGGTTATGCTCAAAATCCTACAAGCTAGGCTTCAGTAGCATGTGAGCCGAGAACTACTGGAAGTACAAACTGGGTTCCGAAGAGGCAGAGGAACTAGAGATCAAATCGCCAGCATTCGCTGGATCATGGAGAAAGCAAGAGAATTCCAGAAAAATGTCTATTTCTGCTTCATTGACTACGCTAAAGCCTTTGATTGTGTGGATCACAACAAACTCTGGCAAATTCTGAAAGAGATGGGAGTACCAGACCACCTTACCTGTCTCCTGAGAAACCTGTAGGAGGGTCAAGAAGCAACAGTAAGAACCACACATGGAACAACCGATTGGTTCAAAATTGGGAAAGGAGTATGACAAGGCTGCATATTGTCGCCCTGCTTATTTAACTTATATGCAGAGTACATCATGAGAAACGCCGGGTTGGATGAATCACAGGTCGGAATTAAGATTGCCGGGAGAATTATCAACAACCTCAGATACGCAGACGATACCACCGTGATGGCAGAAAGCGAAGAGGATCTAAAGAGCCTCTTGTTGAGGGTGAAGGTGGAGAGTGCAAAAGCTGGTTTGAAACTCAACATTAAAAAAACTAAGATCATGGCATGTGGCCCCATCACTTCCTGGCATATAGAAGGGGAAGAAATGGAAGCAGTGACAGATTTTATTTTCTTGGGCTCCAAGATCACTGCAGACGGTGACTGTAGCAATGAAATTAAAAGACGCTTGCTCTTTGAGAGGAAAGCTATGGCAAACCTAGACAGCGTAGTAAGAAGCAGAGACGTCACCTTGCTGACAAAGGTCTGTATAATCAAAGCTATGGCTTTCCCAGTAGTAATGTATGGCTGTGAGAGCTGGACTATAAGGAAGGCTGAGTGCAGAAGAACTGATGCTTTCAAACTGTGGTGCTGGAGAAGACTCTTACGAGTCCCCTGGACTGCAAGGAGGTCAAATCGGTCAATCCTAAAGGAAATCAACCCTGACTGCTCATTGGAAGGACAGACATTGAAGCTGAAGCTCAAATATTTTGGCCACCTAATGCAAAGAGAAAACTCCCTGGAAAAGACCCTGATGCTGGGAAAGATTGAAGGCAAAAGGAGAAGGGAACGGCAGAGGATGAGATGGCTCGATAGCATCACCAATGCAATGAATATGAACTTGAGCACACTCCGGGAGAGGGGAAGACAGGAAGGCCTGGTGTGCTATGGTCCATGGGGTCACGAAGAGGTGGACACGACTTAACGACTGAACAACAACATACAAATACATTCTCTATATGCAGGAACTGTAAGTTCTAGTGTGATTGTTCTAAGCAAGAACTGTTGCCTCCTTTGAGATGGCAAACTTCTCAAAGACACATCCCAATCCCTTTTGTAAATCTCTCCCTTTATCACAAAGTAGGAATGCTCCTACCCAAGTCCATGTCGACAGCTCGTGGCCTTTGAGAGTATGGTACGTTTTTATACACTGCATCCAGAATCTTCTCTTTGACCTGGGTGATGGTGTCACAGTTCAGCACCTTCACAGGAATCTCAGGACTGTTCTCATTGTCAGGATTCACACAGTTCAAGATCTAGAAAGGAGAAATAATGGGAATATTAGACTGAATACAGAAAAGCTAGGAAGAATGAAACCATCACCATAAGATGGAAACATTTTTTGCTATGTAATTTCCATAAAAATCTCCTGCATCCTCAATTTTAGTGTTGTTTAGACTGGGAAGATGACCATATTACAACTGGACAATAATTTCCAATTTCACCCAAAGGGTTTGGACGCCTAGACCTGGAAGCACGCGGAGATAATTTTGCCAATTGCATATGTGCAAACAAGGTACACAATACTTTTGTAAGTTAGAAGCTTTTGAAAGCCATCCCTCCAATTATACATATAAACAGCCAATAAATCATAAAACCTCAATTCTGAAAATGCGGGTGAGAACTACTTGAGATGGTTAGCTGCCTATTTCCAGCTATTACTTATATGGATATCTGTAGGTAACTGCCCTACCACTGAAAGCGATGGACTAAGTATAAGAACTGATTCTTTATTTCTGTTAATAGAGGTGCTCCAACAAGGTACTCCCTGCCTACCTGGGCTCTCATGTTTTCACAGGAAACCTCTGTGTTTGGACTCAGAATTGCCGCTGTATGCTGATACACCATGAAAAAGCCCCACTATTATATAGAGACCAGGGAGAGGAAAGAATTTGCCACTTAGCTTCCCAGCTTAATCCATGTCCAGCTATGGGGACTGTGTACTTTCTATGTTCCCCATGATGCTTGGCGACTGGTGCTAGCATAAGCTGTTCCAGAGAAGGCACCCACTCACTAGAGTTTTGTACTCAATCTGCTGCCGGATTAGCTTGTCCTCGCTCAGGGAATAACGTGCCTCCCCCGTAATAGCATCAATTGGGCCTTTCTCCATCTGTTGCTTGATGGCGCAGTACAACATGAAGAGTGGCTCTCCAGCACATTCCTGTTTGATACAGAACACAAGAGAACCGGCACAATAGTAAAGGCAGAACTTGTCTAAGGTAGGCAAAGGTAGGTGGAAAACAAGCTTTATTATAAAGTAGTTACACACTTCTGCAGATATTTTATTTATTTAGCCTCACAGGCAACATGGATGAAATGGATTCACATGTTTTGGTTCCTAAGAATGTGACTTTGAGATTTTTTTTCAGCATTTAGTGAGGAGAAAGGAAGCATGGGCTTTTAGACCTGGACAGACTATACTGGACAGACTTAATTGTGGAAGTCAGTCTTATCCAGGTAACTCCATCTTCTTGTTTAATTCATTGGGAAAGGACCTCAACCAAACACTGACTGGGTTCACACAACACAACAACCCATACTCAGGGTTGAGTGTGGGTTGTCACTGAACCATGAGTTATTGCGTTGTGTGAACTCAGCCACACTAACAAACCATGGTTTGTTAACCACAAACAACCCACAGTTTGCAACCCAACAACAAACCATGGATTCACTTTGTGTGTTGTTCATGGTTAACAACCCATGGTTAGTGCATATGGGTTCACACAACACAACCCACGGTTCAACAACAACCCACACTCAACCCATACTCAACCTTGGAAGTAGGTTGTCATGTTATGTGAACCCAGCTGATGTGGCAAATATGTTGATAGCAGTGGACTTAATTTCTTTTTAGTAGTATTAATAGTAAAAGAACAGCACTAAAAATGAAACATTCTGCCTGCTTATTTATGAAACTCCTTCTCTAATCAAGTATGTGCTGCCTTTTTGCTCTTTTGCTGCAACTCCCTCCTCAAAAACCATCTTTTCCACACTGTCTTTGGTTTATTCCCTTAATCTTCAACCCAAACTTCAACCACGTTTTAATACATGTAACTGTATTTGTCCACATCTATCTCTTCCTACTCTTGTCTCTCTTCCCTCGCTCTGTTTTCCCCATTGTTTATTTTAGATTGTAAGCTCCTTGAGGGCAGTGACCTCACTAGTTCTACCTATAGAACTCTGAAAGGCACCATGTACATTGATAATGTTGTATAAACAATCACAATCATAATAAAATGTATAAAAACAGTATAAATATCTGATGGACTGAATCATAAAGTAGCACAATATCAAATGGGCTCAAATTTGGAAGGGGTATTTGTATCCTCACTCCACCTGAAGTGGACATAAACTGTTCAAAGAGAGAACGGTTGAAATATTCAATTGTTGAGAATGCACTGGAGAACATTTAAGAAAGGAGAACTTAACTGTATAGCCTTGGAAAGACTAGTATTGCTTCCTCATATCCTTTTCAATTTTAACCTTTTGTATCTGAGTCTCTTGATTTCCCTCTGTTGAGTATGCATGTGTGAAATTTTAGATTTGTAATATAATCTAGAAGACCAAATACTAAGCAAAGCAGTATAGGACATACGTGTACTACAATCCTAAATAATCCCGGCTTCCCCCAAGCAAGTACAGAGGAAGCACCAAGAATTTGATAGGTTAGTCTACAATCCCATGCATGTTTAGACAGAAAAATGTCCTATAACTCCCAACATCTTTCCAGGTTAACATAGATAATCAACAAGGACCGCAAAAGCATGGAACACAGCAAATGGGATCTGGGTTGAAGTAACTAGTTATTTACCTTTAGGAATTTGTGAAGAAGGAAAGCAAACCAATTGGTCAACATCTTCTCAGCCACTGACTCAGTCCTGGGGAAAGATTAGGAGGTGTTTTATTAAGCCCACATTAAAACAACAACATATGTCTATCCTCTGCTTAACATCACTGCCCATATTCGATCATCGGAAGCAGTATATTTGATGGTTCTGCATGGTCTTGAAGTGCATTTCATGAGTGCAATAAAAGGAGCATTTAGGCTGCAATCCTATGCCTGTTTAGGTAGAAGTAAGTCCTACAAATCCCAGCATGCCCCAGCCAGCGATGCTGCCTGGGACATGGCAGGAGTTGTAGAATTTTTAAATATCTAAAAAGGCATAGGATTGCGTCCCGAGTGTCAAGGCACCCATGCTCTGGAATGGTCTTCCAATTAACATTAGGCAGGCGTCTACAGCCTTCACTTATCAATGTTTCCTTAAGACTTACAGACTTTGCCTGAGGTGTGACCCAGTCAATTATAGTTACAGTTTTATTGTTGATCAGTAGAATAATTATTGTTATATTTTATTTTTATATTTTAGTGAAGAAGTTGTTATTTTGTTCACCACTTTGATACTTTTGTTGGGAAGCAGTATATAAAGGTGTGAAGTAATAATAATAAAAATAAATAATATCATTAAGTATTACATGTGAGAATTGCTAGTCTAGTTTAACATCGCCCTCCTTCATATATTAGGATGGAATAACATCTGGTTGCTGACAGTCCCTCCATTTTTTTCTACAGTGGGGCACTAGACTGGGGGATTGAATGTCAGGAGATGAATGAAATACAAAATGAAGCTAATAGCGTTGTGCAGATTTCAAATGATGTGGCCATCCATCATACAATGCGCTTGTGCCTCTTTTGACATCTTTTTTATTTTTATTTTTCTACATTCTTCTGTCTCCTGAAGAAACAATGAATAAGAGTCACAACACCAGACAATACTAACAGAAAACCATCTGCTGCAAGAAAATATATATATATATATATATTCACACAAAGATAAACATAACCCCCACAGTGTAATCTGAGGGCAAAACTAAATGTGAACTACTATGGGAATCTGTTGTAATACCATAGCCCCGTATGCTATGTGCTATTCCTTGTCAAGCTGTGAACTTTCAAAGTTTTCAAAAGAAAAGGAAGATGTATAGCCTGGGTGTATAAATATTTACTCAAAAGTAAGTACTACTGTGTTCAGTAGAGCTTGCTCCTAGGAAAGTGCACGAAGGATTGCATCCTTAATCAATTCTTCTTCTCCGGACACCCTTGGCTATCCAGCAATTGCTTATGGTCAAGAGAGCTTCAGTGCAGGCAGAGTTGTCCCATTCATTTCTTTAATTGAGTGACTCAATCCACATGTGCAAAGAATTTGCATGGATTGAGCCTCTCACTGATGCCGTTGGGGAAAACAGTGCACACATCAATGCACCAAAGCATTCACAGAACTTTAGACTGGGACACCTGATTTTAAATTCTTGAGGGATTGTTATAATCAAATCCTGATCTTCTGAGCAACACAGACTAACAAATGTATCCAGCAATTCTTCTGCCAAACTCTCAACTTTTGGCTTCTCTTTTAGATGGAGATGATATATTACTGTATACATACCCCTTCAACTTGTCTGTAGGGGTCTGGAATTTGGTTAAATTAACTGAGTCTCCACTTAAGTCTAAATTTGAAGTGGACTTTGCAAACAAAAAAAAAGTCCCAATCGAGCCAAAGTTAGCTATGATTAAGGCCACAAGCAAATGAAGTTACTTTGGAGTAAGCTTCATTGAACAAAGTGGGACTTACTTTTGGGTAAAAACACATCGATTACAGAGCAATCAAAGTTCTATCAAAACCAGTGGAGAAACTTAGTAATAGCACTTTCAGCCCCAGTACTTTCACTGGAATACACAGCCTGATCCTGTGCATGCTAACTCCAAAGCAAGTCTGTCTTTCTTCAGTCCCAACTAACTGTGGATAGGTTTGCAGTCTTGGTCACAACTTATTTTAGCTGGATGAGGGACAATGTGTACACCCGCTACATGAGCAACACACAAACACAGTTTAACAAATCCTTGCCAAAGTTTGGAGATGGAAAAATTGTATGCAGAGAATTTCAAGCCACACAGCCACATTGTGTCAAGTGGGGTGTATTTTTTCAAGTCCTAGTGCTAAAATTAAAACCATCATGTATGTGTTCACTCGCCAGTGTCAAGCAGGGGCTAGTGTGTTGCAGTGGCTTAGTTTTGGTGAACCTGGGTTCAAATCCCCGCTCAGCTATCAAATTCACTCACTAGGTGGCCTTTACGCAAGTCATATTCTCTCAACCTAAGGCTTCTTGTAAGGCTAAAATGCCACCGTGAGCTTCTTGGAGGAAGGGTGGGAAACAAAATGGAATATATAATAACGGTAATTATTAGCAAATGTCATTTTTAGGATCTCTGAAAATGTGTCACTGCAATGTGTTTCAAAAGAAAGGGGAAGACAAGAACAATTGACTCGATGCTATAGCTTATGAATGCTGGAAGGTCCCTCTCTTGATTTTTGATCAACTGGAATTGGAAAGTCAATCTGGTGCTTTTGTCCCCTGCCCTGCCCCTCCCACACTTTCTGTGAGAAGTAAATGCAGATCGCTTATGAACTGAAAGTAACAAAGCCCAGCTGACAGCCCATCACCAGCCCCTCTGAAGGGGATGCCTGGTGGAGCTGCAACTCCTCACACGTGGTGCAAATTATACCCTCTGGCTCAGTAAATCACTGGAATTTGTGGCTGGTGGCAATCAAGGACAGCAGAGTGACAATGGCAGGGGAAATTGCAGCATTTCTCAAGGGCCACACCCAGCACTAGCTCCCCACATTGTACCCAAGATTATCTCTAATTTAAATACAATGGTTCTTAATGATAGTTTTTAATGCCTGCTCGGCAGGATTGCCAATTCCTCTTTAAAAGGGATAGGGGCGGCCTTATTCCCGGTAACGGGGAAGACTTTGAATGATGTATCAATGAAAGGAGTAGAGTTCCTGTTCTTGCTATGTACAGAGCCAGGGTGTGCATGTGCTCACAAGCAGCTGTGGAGCTCTGCCAGCCAAAAACATGCAAATAAATCTTTTACAACAAGGCAGACTTCTGGTCTATATTGTAGCTTCTGTAGGCTTTCTTCCATAGGACATTGAGAAGTAACAATACCTACTCATCTGTCCCCACCAACATAACAAACAGCATTGCTGTGGATCATTCAGCTGCATATTATCCAGGAATCATAGAATAGTAGGGTTGGAAGGGGCCTACAAGGCCATCAAGTCCAACCCCCTGTTTAATGCAGGAGTTTAAGTCAAAGCATCCCTGACAGATGGCTGTCCAGCCTCATCTTGAATGCCTCCAGTGTGGGAGAGCCCACTACCTCCCTAGGTAATTGGTTCCATTGTCGTATTGCTCTAACAGTCAGAAAGTTTTTCCTGATGCTTAGCCAGAATCTGGCTTCCTGTAATTTGAGCTCATTATTCCGTGTCCGGCAATGATATGCTAGGATGCATTTTTCTTGGATGACAATAAAGTATGCAGTGATTTACTAGGCACCCTTCTTGGCATATTAAGTGGTCACCAGAAATCCAGAAAACCTTTTCCTACCTGATTATATATCCATTTACAACACTTGGCATGGGTATTTTTCAAGTGAATGGATCACTGCCTTGTTGCGGGGAAAGGGCTTATGTAACTCAGTGAAGCCATAAGCTATGCCATGCAGGGCCACCCAAGACCGACAGGTCATGGCGGAGAGTTCTGACAAAACGTGGTCCACTGGAGAAAAAATGGCAACCCACTCCAGTATTCTTGCCAAGAAAACCCCATGGAATGTATCACAAGGCTAAAAGATATGATGCCGGAAGATGAGCCCCACAGGTCGGAAGGTGTCCAATATACTACTGGGGAAGTGCAGAGGGAATTTCCAAGTAGTGCCAGAAAGAGTGAAGCGGCTGGGCTAAAGCCGAAAGGACACTCAGCTGTGGATGTGTCTGGTGGTGAAAAGAAAGTCCAATGCTGTAAAGAACAATATTGTTTAGGAACCTGGAATGTCAGATCAATGAATCAAGGTAAGCTGGAGGTGGTCAAACATGAGATGGCAAGACTGAACATCGACATCTTGGGAATCAGCAAACTAAAATGGACAAGCATGGGCAAATTTAATTCAGGTGACCATCATATCTACTACTGTGGGCAAGAATCCCTTAGAAGAAATGGAGTAGAGAAAATGCGAAGAGAAAACCTAATGCGAAGAGAAAACTCCCTGGAAAAGACCCTGATGCTGGGAAAGATTGAAGACAAAAGGAGAAGGGGACGGCAGAGGATGAGATGGCTAGATAGCATCACCGATGCAGTGAATATGAATTTGAGCACACTCCGGGAAACAGCGGACGACAGGAAGGCCTAGCATGCTATGGTCCATTGGGTCACGAAGAGTCGGACACGACTTAACGACTGAACAACAACAACAACATCAATTTTTCAAGTAGATTTTCATCTACACACCCTTGCTAGCTGATGAGTGAATATTGGGTTCCAAAGATTCTTCTTTATGTAGAAAAAAGGAAATGCCGTAGCTCAGTGGGAGAGCGAATTATTTGCATGTTAGATTCTTGCTGGTATCTCCATTTAAAATATTTTAGGTAGGAGGATTGGGCACATTTGTGACTAAGAACCACTTTGAACATTATTTTTCTTGATGCTGACATTAATGTTCTTGGTCCAATCATTTAAGGAAACTCCATCGTTGAGCTGATCAAAGATTCAGTCAGATCTGGTCATGCTGTGCATAAAAACAAACAAACCAACCTACAACATTCTGAATCCTATATGCAGAGCATATCTGCATATACAGATACCCTATATGCCGAGCAGATTGTTCAAATTTGCCTAAGTCATGCAAGCATGTGCGTGCATGCATGCATGTACACACATACTCTATCTTTACTAGGGTGACCATGTGTCCCATTTTACAGGAACCTCTATTTGAAGGTATCATCGATTCGGTGGGCTGACCAGTACAAGTCCGGTTTAAAGATAAATAACCATAAGAAGAGGAACAAGTGCCTTGAAGTTCCCATGAACAGTTAGCGCCTGGTCAGCAGATTGAGCAGGCATACAGGTTATGTGGTCTTTTCCACTACGATATGTGTTGTATTTCTATTTACATTATAGTAATTATTTCCAAATTTATATGAATACAAATTAGGATATGCAAAGTTAATGCAATTTTTTTTGGTGATGCATAAGTGGCTGCCCTAATCTGTACACATGTTTACTGTGCTAGAATTAATTATGTTTTCATAGAATGCCAACTATTTTGGGAGAAGAACAAATGTTTTCGCTGGACTTGTAGAATGCAGAGGCAGGACTAGGAAACACTGAGATGAACAGGGAGTTGTATAGACAGGAACTTTCTACATGTGTTTCAAAAATGTGTCTAAAGCAATTATGCTTACAGATTTCTTTTTAACAAATATGAAAACTGGGAATCAGAAGCCAAATTGTGCGTGTGTGTGTGTATGGTGCATAAATTAAAACATAAACTGTACAGATCCTTATTCACTAACATGTTTCAATAAACCATGTGCTACCTCTACACTCCTACTTAATTATAGAGATGTGGTGAAACATGAGAAGGAAGGCTCTACAACCAAAGGATCATATGATTTGTATGTACATATACATCTCTCATATAACATGGTAAGTTTTAAGATAGTTAAGAATGCCACCAAATTCTGCACCAGGCTGAAATGTGAGGTTTGTTTTCAGAATAACTGTATAAGAGGAAAAAGCACTACATATGAAACTAAAATGATCCTTCTAGGGCTCTTCTGTTCATGATTATAATCACCTATGTTTCTAGGACAATATGCCTGCATGTATCCTCTCTGTTGGTCATCATATGGTACTATATGTTGCCTTTGCCGGCAACTTACAGCTCCTCAAAACCAATGTTACAGCATTGCAGTGTCATCTATTTTTGTAATTTTGATCTCCATGTAGCTCCAGATACATGTAAATAACGTGCAGGATTTTGTGATGGCACAAGAATCCATAATCACAAATGACTGATATTTAAAAGCTTCATGTGGGAAAGTACCTTTCTTCCTTTTTCTGTAATACTATCATCATCCAATCAACAAGGAGGAAAACACCATGAATAATGATCAGCCAACCATTAAACATCAACCAGTCCATAAAAGTCAATGATACAGCATGAGCATGTCTTCGAGTTATTTGTCCAGCTCATTGTGCAAGAGCTTTAAAAAAAAGGAGCCATTTGGAATCAACCTCTTAACAATTTGATCCCTGAAGGTCAAAATAGACATGTGATGTGTATCCCCCGCTCCCAGTTTGTTTAACCAAAAATCTCACAGGAGGCTGTAAGTTTGAAAAGAACAATTGGGGGGGGGGGGATGAAAAGAGAGGAGGAAAAGATGGAAGATAGCTGTATCATTTCCCCCATGGGGAGAAAACAGCTGGGTGGGGAGAGCAGAAAAATAGCCTGAAGGGAAAGGTACCGCTGTTCAGACCCTCTTGAGAATCATTTTGGTTACGGTATAACATTTGGGAAATACATGTAACCCATGCTTCAGTTGTTGCGCCCATCGTTGTTAAAAGAATGGCAAATCTAGCATGCCTGTGTTTTCTAGCACTGGGTGGGGTTATTACCCTCTCTCCTCTCTTTCTAGAGCCAGCTATTGGCGCACGCTCAGTATGTACTCTTCTGGGTGGGCTGGCTTCTTTGAGAAGATTCCGGCAGTCCAGCCTTGCTCAAGAAGAGAAAGCGGCTCCAGAGCGAGCCTTCAGACTCTGTGTTATTCACAGGCCTGCTTTGCTTGTTTTTGGGATACAAGCAAGTACGAATGAAGATTTAGATTCCTGCACAAGAAAACTGCAACAACTATAAAAGGCCTGTGAGCTCACTGTCTTCTTCTTCTGTGCGCCCTGTTAATAGCTAAAGAAACTGTGACTTCTTCGCTGCTATGGAGCAATAGCAACCAGACTGCCAATAATATCAAGAGTATCACTATCACTTGAATGTATATTACTCTTCTGTGTATCAATAAGAATTATTTATTTTATTTCAGTATACATTTAAATTTGATCTGTTGTTTCTTTTCTTCGTTATTGCAAATATGGATGGGAATCACACTGTCAGAAAAGACTGAACCTGCCCACTTCTATCTAATGCAGATATCGTGGGTTACATATAAATGTGAGCACATCTCGTTTAGTTCTAAGGAAGTACTGACTGGCAAACACCAAATAGCACAGACCAGTTCCAGTCAAGTTTAGCTGCGTTCTTTACAAAAGTTGAAGTTTTTCACACAGGCAACAAGAAGTGGCCATGCAGATGTATGATAAACACCTAGCTCTCGTTGGTCATTGCAGACCCTGCGGCTACACTTTCTGCATTTGGACCTGCAAAAAAGAGTGTTACTTTTAGTATTGCAAATGCAGGAATCAGACGCATCTTTGAATACCTACGAAAATAATAATGTGTGAATTGCTGACACCTCACATGAATACTGAGAAGTCAAACTCAGGAGTTAGGATTTGCACATTACATTTCTACTATGCAGGAGAGAATCAGGAGGGATTCCTGTATCTGCTCACTTGTTTTAAGCTTTCTCAGTCTGAGCATTTTACATTCACAACTCTTCTTATGACTTTGACTTCATTTTTCTGTTCAAAATAATTTAATATTCTTTTGGCTTTTAAATGGCCCTTAACATATTTCCACTGGTAGTTCTTTATGATCCCCTGTGTTCCTAATATTCTTTTGGCATCTTTCCTTTTGTTAAGACTAATGTTTCTCCTCCTATGGTGCATCTTAGGTGCTTTTCACTATTTTATCCCAACGTTGGGATACCCTGGCTGGCTCATGAGTTTATTTAAATCACAGTCAGTCCTATGTTTCAGCAGCATTTAAGTACACTTTTTCTTTGCCTGAGAATTCATGCACTGATTATTCTGCTGAATTCCTCTTTTGCATCCATTACATTTCCCCTAACTCTCTTGACATTTCAGTTGTAAATTTGTGGGCAGAACCTGCCTTTATTTTAAACTTTATTGTACAGCATGTGGAGCCTGACCCTATACAAGTTTACTCAGACATAAACCTCCACTGTGTCCAAACTGGCTTACTTACAGGTAGGTGTGTACAGGGTTGCACTTTAGAAAGCACTTCATAAACCATAAATATTAGCCAGGGTCCCAAAGAGCCATGAAAGTAATTCTGTGAATGCAAGGGGGCTTTTCTTGCCTCCCTTCTGCATAGCAAGCTGCTTTTGCAACAAAGGGCATTTCATAAACTGTGAAATGGCATACAAGTCAGCAGTTCAAAGGAAAAAAGTCATAAATGTGACTGGGCTTGAGCAAGCCCTTTGTGTGAGTGTAAGCAGCTGTTTGGATGATGGCTATCTTAATAACAATTAGTGTTGTTGTTATCATCATCATCATCAATATCACTGTCTAAAAAGTAATAGCCAAATGTATGGTATTTCCCTAGTTCTGGCAAGAAATATATATGCATCCTTCAGCTCAGCTGCACCCCCTTGCACTGAGCTCTTGCAGCAAGTTCTAATCCACTGCATATAATGTTGCCACCCACATCTCATTGTGGTTAATAGTCTCTGAAATCTGGCCTGGGTGGGAGTTCCCATAAGTAGTCCTTAATACTTGCTTGCCATGTTCTGGAGGGACCTCTGCTATTCTGTCCTCTACTGACGAGGGCCTTCTGATCTGCAAAGATAGATTCTTTGGCGCACTGCATTGACCCCCACAGCAGGTATGCTTTTTGCTCCACAGACTCTGAAAAGACTGCTACAGATCTGCCTGTAAAAATATTAAATAAGCTCCCAAAGATTAAAGCAGCAGGGGACCATCCCCAGGCTCAAAGAAAATGCTTTTCATATTGACCGCATAACGAGGGCAAAGCACACTCCAGAGATGAGCCAGCATTCCAAAAAGGAAAAGGAAAAAAGAAAACCAGGCCTGATGCCAAAACCCAAAGCCCTCTAGCTGGCTAGAGGCAAGACGAATAAAAACTAAGTCGAACAAAGAGGTTTAGGAGATCCCTAAAAATCAATGTATATATTATTCATTTTTCTTGGGTTTGCCTGGGACTCTGAACTGCCTGCTTCTTGTTCTAGGGACAAGCACAGCAATTTCAGTTAATATCAACTTTCCCCCAGATTCCCAAAAAGGAAAGAGTAATGAGAGACAGAGGGAGAAGGGGGGGGGGGCGCGGAGCGCCAGCTAGAAAGTGCTTCCATCTGAGATCTCAAAATAATATAAAACAATCTCACACTTTGTGGCTGCTCATTCATTATTAACTTAGAACAAAATGTTCCATCTCACAATATTTTGCATATTAAATAAAACTCAAGGAGTCTACTGATCCACAGGGTTGGAACAGACCTTTATTTGTAGCTTTCTGTCTGAAATGTTTGATCTGAGTAAACTTGTATAGCATCAGGCTCCACATGCTGTACAATAAAGTCAAGCAGGCTTTTAAGTTGTTTTGCTCTTCCCTCTGGTTCCCCCCTTGCATCTTTGCCTTGCCTTATGAATAACTGCTACTTCTCATTAACCCTTCTGAGACTGCTGTTATGGTTTCATCGCACCACATGGCTCACCCTTTCAGCCTCAGCAGTATGTCATCTATCAAAGTCAAAGTTTCCTTCATACAGAAAAAAAGTGAAGAATAGTATAGCATTGCGGGCATTGCATTTCTGGGACAGAGCACAGGATCACACGTGAAATGCAACACACTGCATTGAAGCACAGGAGAAGGTGACTATGTGAAATGCATAGCTGAAAAGCATTCTGCAAAAGAGACCTTTACGGATTGCTTGGGGCTGCAATATTCAGCACATGGCTTCTTCATGTATTCTGTATTCTGCAACAGATGCCTAGAACACTACCCTTCCACAACTACACTGTACTAATTCTTGCATGGAAGACCAGAGTCCATTGCAAAAGTAAAATGTACTATATTTTGCTGCACTGAAGACCTCAAGTTCTTGATAACTTGGAAGTTATCAAGTTATCTTGATAACTGTTATCTGTTATCAAGAACCCTGACCTCTGATGTTCACACCATTTCCCTAATTTTAAAGCAAATTTTGGTTCTGCAGATTGCATGTGAAACAGCAGGATGTGGAATTACTTTTCGCACTGAATCTACTTGGAACCCAATAGAACTCCTCCAGTTCAAAACAGTGTGAATCTCACACTTAACTTCTGGCAAAGAAGATATTTTTTCCATTAGGATTTTGTCAAATGTTTGCTCCTTTACTGTTTAGTCCAGGGTGGAGTAACAAATCCCTGTTTAAGATTTTTTTAAAAACATCTTAAACTTGTGTAGCAAAAATTTCACACATTTCTGTGTGAAATTTCTGTGTCAAGGGTTGGTGGGTAAGAAATATATCATGTAGACATGACCTTCTGTCCCTCAATCTATTTACAAGTCAAAATGGATGTCTGTTTTGCAGCTGTTGTTCATGATAGCTAATGAGGAGAGATCTAGAAGAGAAGTTTAAGCCTTGATAGAGTCCTAGTTTCCAGAATGTAACTTCTTGGCAGATCTTTTATATGCTGGAGCTTTCACATTGTGTCTTAGAGTGAACTACACATTATTATTAACACTGAAAAATGTGTATCATATTTTCCTGCTCCATAACATGTAGTGAACTTTACTTGCGTCTTGACATAATCATGCCCACTTCAGCAAAACATCATTAGGTACTGCTGGCGGAGATGAGAAAGTGCACAATACAAACACATCAATGCACCAGTAGGTGGAAAGAGGGGAAAAGTAGCCCTATATCATCATAAGGCAGGGCTGGGCAACGCTCCCCTCCATTGCATCCCCCAGTGCCCAATTTTTTAAAAGGTGTCCATAGCGGCTACAGAGCACCAAAAAGGTTACATTTAACTTGCAAACAAGCTAAATATAGCCACTGTGCTCTGTAGCACTGTGGAGTGGTTTCCTGTTGAATTTCGGCAGCAAACGGGATTTCAGTCCCTTTTTTTCCTGTTTAGTTGGGTGGCACCCTGCGGACTGTACAGCGCCCCATAGAATGCAGCCCATGGTGGGGTCCAGGATGGGAAATGGCTCCCGGACATCTGGAAGTGGCCCATCCCTGTTAGAAGATATAGTTCCACCCTTAGCAGTGACCTTTACTGTTGATACATCATTTTACAGGGATACCATAAGTGCATTGGGAATCACATTCCTTACAGGAATTGAACTGTACCTATCTAGCAATCCTAGAACATTATGGTTGCGTTTAAGGATTATTTCTGATTATACTCTTGATATCTTAAAAAACAAACCAGCGATGTAATACCAGTTTTCTGTCCATGCAAATTATGCTGACCACCATAGGACACCAAACAGACAGGCATATGGAATACTTGTATACTCCTGTGCTAGGTTAAGGGCCTGTGCTCTGCCTCAGTATAGTAGTTCTTATTTTACTTTGAGCAGCGCAGTGTAAATCTGAAGAGTTCAGTTTCCCAGCATCTGACTCTGCCACAAGAAAGGCTGTCAGGGATTTCTTTCTAAGCCTTCTTTGGGCAATAAAACATCTGCTTCTTGATTCATTCTTTTCCCTTTTCAGCTCAAAGACGCCTTCCCAGCTCACAACTGAATGCACTCTGACTCTGGGTTTGGCAGAAAGAAGTCAAATAAAAAATGCCATGTACACTTTAAGCAGGCAAGAGAAGACAAGCACAGTCAGCACCACAGCTTGCCACACACAGCCTCTGTGGGCTTGTTGTTCCTGACTCTTTCTCCATCTCTCAAGGAATCAGGCTGTGATGTTGCCAGACTGGCTCTGATGTGGTGCACTGGATTATGAAGAAAACCTGCTGCTGGTAGAGAGCATGAGGAAATGCTGAGATCATATTTTTTGGAGAACAGTGAAAAGTCATTACTAACAACTCTGTCAGAACATCCTTTTCTGCAGCTGAAAAAAATGGGGAGGGGGGAATAAAGAGCACTCCCATTTCTGAAATGCATTGCTGCCTCTGTGAACATGACCAGATATGTACCCATTTCACATCAAGTGTTTTCACTGGCTTGGTCCAGGCAATCACCTAAGCCATTGTTTAGGTAATTGTGAACGAGCCACAGTGCGCCTCAGGGTTGCACACTCTCCCTTCCCTCTCATCTTCCTTTGCATGCAAGAGGAGGGGAGTGAAAGCCTCCTCTTGTGCATAGAGTAGCATTAACATCTTGTGTGCAGAGCAGAAGAAGTGAGGGGAGCATGTGAGCCCAAGTTTCACCACTGCTGGTTCCTAATAATGATTCAGGCGATAATCAGAACTGGGCCATTGAGTCCAGATCAATTAAAAGCAATGGGAGTTTCTAATAATGACTTCAATGGAAGTAATAAATGCAGTAAAGTAGAAATGTAATAAATAATAATAGTTATATGTTGCTTGTATATATTGTTTGTGTGCTTTTAAACTTTTTATATTGTATTTAATGTTTTAACTTCTGTAAACCGCCCAGAGAGCTTCACTATGGGGTGGTACAGAAATGTAATGAATGAATGAATGAATGAATGATATTGGATTGGCTAAAGGGGTCCCTAAATATCCTTCTGAGTTGTGCTGCTGCTCATCATCATCATCCCTTGTTTTCTGTATCTGATTTGCTGTTACGGTATCTTCCATGATGTTAGATGCTTTTTGCAGCACTTTTAGGACACAATCTATGCATGTTTAGACAGAAAAAAGTCCTACAACATCCGAGCCAGCAAGTAGGACTTTTTTTCTGTCTAAACATGGATAGATTATGCCGTTAATGTGGTGAACCAGCCACAGTCAGACATTCTCATGTAATTCTAGCATGGTGAAGTAGTTTTGTGAATACCGGCGGCAAAGTTCATTTTTCAAGGGGTTTCTGCAAAAAGTGATGAGTCGCTGTCTCGGCATGTGTCTGAGTATTAGAAGGCAATTTCATGAAAGCTGAATCATCCAGAAAAAGATAATTCCCCTCAATCCACCACATTAAAAAATGCTTGTGTAAACTGGGCTTTGGTAACTATAAGCAGAGACTAAAAGAGACTTGCCTCTCACATATGGCTGTTAGGGACAGAGGTACTCAAATTCAAATGCATAGCTTCCAATCTAGAATTGATTAGGTCACAATTCTGACCATCTTTCCAAATCCTTGCAATTACTTATAGGTGGGTGGCCATAGCAAGGCCACCTATCCTGGCAATATTGAGAGAGAGAGAGAGAGAGAGGTAGTTAAAAGTTGTGAGCTGTTTGGATATGCCTTTGGGATTCTTGCAATTATGCATAAAAAGCTGTCAGAAGCGGACATTTCCCAAAGTTCTCCCCACCCCCCCAATCTCTTGTAGCCTTGTCCCATCAGGCACTTTCGCTCAAACTCCAGCATAATATCTCATGGTTTTTGTTTTCTTTGACTGCATCCCTTTACCCCATGTATATTACGAAGTGGTACCTCCCTGCTTCAAGGCAGCTAAAAGTATGAACTCCAGTAATGATTCCCATTAGCTCAAGTAGGCCACAAAAATAAACACCTAAGGTAAACACCTGTGCACATGCAGCGTATGCACTAGAAAAACAATTACAACAGTTTGAAGAAATGTATCAGAACAAACTCCTGTTGTGATACTGCAGCATTTCCTGAATGACCACTACATCTTCTGCTATCAGTTAAAATTGCCATCTCGCTCCCTTCCTCTCTACTTCTTTATTAGACTTCCTCCTCTACATTTGTCTCAGGCTTGTCTATCTTCAACTGTAAGCCTGCCAGGCACAATGCCTCTTCTTTGGGATGGTTGTCAAGTCCCACCTCCCCCTTTTGCTATTTTTTAAATATATTTATGCAGTAGAAGTTGATGAGGTTATTCTGAACATTTAATTGCACTTACAGAGCTATAGTTGGAGAGCAAGTCTGTGTGCATTAAAAAAAGAAAAGAAAATTATTTTTTTTGTGCCAAATTAACAAAAATTCTGCACCAAGGTGAATTACATGGCTATTTTAAATTGTAGAAATTAAGCTAATTTGCATACAATGCTTATTTTGTATAACATATTCTGTTTCAGCTAGTCATGAATTTGGACAAGAGCTAGTCCATTAAAGTCTCACCACCTAACTACTAGAATAGTGCTTAGCCCTGCCTTGCCAATTTCAGTGTTTCCTAAGATAGGCATTGATGATCTTTGCACCCTTAAGGGCTAGAAACATCATTTTCTAGAAGAAGAAGAAGAAGATTCCCAGGATGCTGAATTTTGCGTGGCATGAAGCAACTGGGAGAGGTTATATTTGGTATATGGTTCAGTATGCTAATGGTGTCCAGCTCTCTTCTTTCCGTCTATTTCCAGAGAAGCTGTGGACTCTGAAAGAGTCTGGCTTGATGTGGACTAACAAGATGAAGCTTAATCTGGGAGCCCCCACTAAATGAACTGAGGTGGGTGGCTACTAAGAAGAGGGCCTTTTCTGTTGTGGCATCCTGGTTGCGGAATGAGCTCCACAGAGAGGCTTGTCTGTCACCTATGTTGTAATCTTTTCAGAATCAGATGAAGACCTTATTTTCCCAAGCATTTTAATCTTTCAGCTTCTGTTTTAAATATGTTACTGTATTTTAAATCTTTGCACTGCTACTAGGTTTTATTTTGGTTTTTAATTTTATTTTATACTGTAGTTTTAAACTTTTAGCCTTTTATATTATATTTTATCATGTTGTATTTTATGGCTTTAATAGTTGGGAACTGCTTAGAGAGCTACAGCGATTGAGCAGTATACAAATGTAATAAATAAATAATCCAGGCAAGATAGAAGTGCTGATGGTGGAAAGGAAGGCCAATGCAGGAAGAGGTGTTCATCATGTTCAGGGGTGTGCGTGCGTGCGTTCGTGTTGTCCTTAGGGCAGGACTTACGCAGAATCAGTCCTGCGTAAGTCCTGCCCTAAGATCCACGGCACATGGGAACTGGTTCTTTTTTCTGCATAGTGCTCAAGCCATTGTTAAATTCTAATCCATGCTAAAGAGTTGAAGTACTGTCTCTAAGCGGAGTGTTCTGCAAATGAAATGCATTGGTATAAAAATCACAAAGTTAAGCAATACTGTTTCATTAGAACAAAACTATGTCCCATCCCATATCTGCATTAATTGCAATTCTTTAAACAAAAAATTGCCTGAAAATTTGTACCTAAAAACTTATTTAAATACTTAATTTTGGACATATTTGCTCACAAAATACGCATTTCTATATGTACGTTCTGGTCCTCCCTTGAAGGTTGGTTCTAGATGGTGGTGTTGGGGTCTCCAGTTCAGCGCCTTGGTCATTGGCTTATGGTGTCCTAAAGGGAGCAATCTTGTCTCCCATGTTACTTAACATCTACATAGAACCGCTGGGAGTGATCGTCAGGGGATTTGGGGTGTATTGTCACCAATATGCGGATGACCAAATTCTGTTTCTCCTTTTCAATGAATACCAAGCAAACTGTTGATGTTCTGAATCTGTGCTGTTATGGAGGCAATAATAGGCTGGGTGAAGGCTAATTAATTAAGACAGAGGTGCTCTTGATCAGGACTCTGGATCCAATTTGGGTGAAGACTCACCTTGAAGATTAGCAGTCTGACAGTGCTCCTGGACTCTGATTTACACCTGGATGACCAGGTAGCAGCTGTTGCCAGGAGTACCTCTTGCTAGCTATTCTTTGTGTACCAGCTGTGCCCATTTCTGAGGTCAGACCTGGTCACAGTAATACATGCCTTAGTTATATCCAGGTCGGATTATTGCAATCTACTCTAAATAGAGCTATCTTTGAAGAGCCTTTGGAAGTTTCATTTGGTCCAAAATGCAGAAACAAAAGTGGGTCCATGCCCATGGAATCACGTTGCACCAATTCTGCGACAGCTGCACTTGTTACGAATTTGCTTGCAGGCACAAGTCAAAGTGATTACTTTTAAAAGCCTAAATGGCTTGGGTCCATGATACCTGATGAACTGCCTCCTCCCATACCATCCTCCCTGCTTCCTAACGTCAAGAGGAGAGGCCATTCTCTATGTCCCACCTAGGGTGGAAGGATGGTGGATGGCAACAAGATATAGGGATTTCTCAGTGGTTAAATTGATACTGTGGAACACACTGCCCCATGAAGTACAGACGGGCCCCTCTCTGGGGGTCTTTTGCTGATTGGTAAAGACATATTTCACTCTGGCAGACTTTTGCCTGCTAAGTATCTGCTGTTTTATGTAAAGGTTGTGTTCTATCTGTGGACTCTTGTTGTATCTGTAATGTATTTTATTGTACTTTATTGCACTTTTAATATTTTTATTGTATTTTATGATATTTTGATTTTAAAGCATTGTAAGCTGCCCTGAGTCATGTATAGTTTTTAGAACAGCAGAACAGAAATTGTAAATGTGTATACGCAGTTTCCCCTTCATGGATCACTGCCTTGTTGTGGTGAAGGGGCTTGTGTAACTTAGAGAAGCCATAAGCTATGCCGTGCAGGGCCACCCAGGATGGACAGGTCATGGCGGAGAGTTCTGACAAAAAGTGGTCCACTGGAGAAGGAAACGGCAACCCACTCCAGTATTCTTGCCAAGAAAACCCTGTGGAACGTATCACAAGGCTAAAAGATATGACGCCGGAGATGAGCCCGTCAGGTCGGAAGGTGTCCAATATACTACTGGGGAAGAGCAGAGGGAATTTCCAAGTAGTGCCAGAAAGAGTGAAGCAGCTGGGTCAAAGCCGAAAGGACACTCAGCTGTGGATATGTCTGGTGGTGAAAAGAAAATCCGATGCTGTAAAGAACAATATTGCTTAGGAACCTGGAATGTCAGATCAATGAATCAAGGTAAGCTGGAGGTGGTCAAACATGAGATGGCAAGACTGAACATCGACATCTTGGGAATCAGCGAACTCAAATGGACAGGCATGGGCAAATTTAATTCAGGTGACCATTATATCTACTACTGTAGGTAAGAATCCATTAGAAGAGATGGAGTAGCACTCATAGTTAATAAAAGGGTGGGAAAAGCAGTACTGGGGTACAGTCTTAAAAATGACAGAATGATCTCAGTACGAATCCAAGGCAAACCATTCAACATCACAGTAATTCAAGTCTGTGCCCCAACCACTGAGGCCAAAGAAGCAGAGGTTGATCGGTTTTATGAAGACCTACAACACCTTCTAGAACTAACACCGAAAAAAGATGTCCTCTTCATCATAGGGGATTGGAATGCTAAAGTAGGAAGTCAAGAAATCACTGGGATAACAGGCAAGCATGGCCTTGGTGTACAAAATGAAGCAGGACAAAGGCTAATAGAGTTTTGCCAAGAGAACATGCTGATCATAGCAAACACTCTTTTCCAACAGCACAAGAGGAGACTCTACACATGGACATCACCAGATGGTCAATATCGAAATCAGATTGATTATGTCCTTTGCAGCCAAAGATGGAGAAGCTCCATACGGTCAGTAAAAACAAGATCTGGAGCTGACTGTGGCTCAGATCATGAGCTGCTTCTTGCAAAATTTCGGCTTAAACTGAAGAACGTAGAGAAAACCACTAAACCATTCAGGTATAACCTAAATCATATCTCTTATGAATATACAGTGGAGGTGACAAATAGATTTAAGGGATTAGATCTGATAGACAGAGTGCCTGAGGAACTATGGACGGAGGTCCCTAACATTGTTCAGGAGGCAGCAACTCAATCCATCCCAAAGAAAAAGAAATGCAAGAAAGCAAACTGGCTGTCTGATGAGGCTTTACAAGTAGCTAAGGAAAGAAGGGAAGCAAAAAGCAAAGGAGAAAGGGGAAGATATATCCAACTGAATGCAGAGTTCCAGAGTATAGCAAGGAGAGACAAGAATGCCTTCTTAAATGAACATTGCAAAGAAATCGAGGAAGACAATAGAATGGGAAAGACTAGAGATCTCTTCAAGAAAATTGGAGATCTCAAGGGAACGTTTTGTGCAAAGACGGGCATGATAAAGGACAAAGAAGGCAGGGACCTAACAGAAGCAGATGAGATTAAGAAGAGGTGGAAAGAATACACAGAAGAACTATACAGGAAAGATCTGAATGTCCCTGATAGCCAAGACAGTGTGGTTACTGAACTTGAGCCGGACATCCTAGAGAGTGAAGTCAAGTGGGCCTTAGGAAGCATTGTTGTTGTTCAGTCGTTCAGTCGTGTCCGACTCTTCGTGACCCCATGGACCATAGCACGCCAGGCCTTCCTGTCCTGCGCTCTCTCCCGGAGCGTGCTCAAGTTCATATTCATTGCATCCGTGATGCTATCTAGCCATCTCATCCTCTGCCGTCCCCTTCTCCTTTTGCCTTCAGTCTTTCCCAGCATCAGGGTCTTTTCCAGGGAGTTTTCTCTTCGCATTAGGTGGCCAAAATATTGGAGCTTCAGCTTCATTATCTGTCCTTCCAATGAGCACTCAGGGTTGATTTCCTTTAGGATGGACTGATTTGACCTCCTTGCAGTCCAGGGGACTCGTAAGAGTCTTCTCCAGCACCACAGTTCGAAAGCATCAATTCTTCGGCGCTCAGCCTTCCTTATAGTCCAGCTCTCACAGCCATACATTACTACTGGGAAAACCATAGCTTTGATTAGACGGACCTTTGTCGGCAAGGTGATGTCTCTGCTTCTTACTATGCTGTCTAGGTTGGCCATAGCTTTCCTCCCAAGGAGCAAGCGTCTTTTAATTTCATGGCTACAGTCACCGTCTGCGGTGATCTTGGAGCCCAAGGAAGTAAAATCTGTCACTGCTTCCATTTCTTCCCCTTCTATATGCCAGGAAGTGATGGGGCCACATGCCATGATCTTAGTTTTTTTAATGTTGAGTTTCAAACCAGCTTTTGCACTCTCCTCTTTCACCCTCAACAAGAGGCTCTTGAGATCCTCTTTGCTTTCTGCCATTAGGGTGGTATCGTCTGCATATCGGAGGTTGTTGATAATTCTCCCAGCAATCTTAATTCCGACCTCTGATTCATCCAACCTGGCATTTCTCATGATGTACTCTGCATATAAGTTAAATAAGCAGGGTGACAATATGCAGCCTTGTCATACTCCTTCCCCAATTTTGAACCAATCCGTTGTTCCATGTCTGGTTTACTGTTGCTTCTTGACCCTCGTACAGGTTTCTCAGGAGACAGGTAAGGTGGTCTGGTACTCCCATCACTTTAAGAATTTGCCACAGTTTGTTGTGATCCACACAATCAAAGGCTTTAGCGTAGTCAATGAAGCAGAAATAGACGTTTTTCTGGAATTCTCTTGCTTTCTCCATGATGCAGCGAATGTTGGCGATTTGATCTCTAGTTCCTCTGCCTCTTCTAAACCCAGCTTGTACTTCCGGTAGTTCTCGGTTCGCATACTGCTGAAGCCTAGCTTGTAGGATTTTGAGCATCACCTTGCTGGCATGTGAAATGACCGCAATGGTGCGGTAGTTTGAACACTCTTTGGCGTTGCCCTTCTTTGGAATTGGAATGTAAACTGACCTTTTCCAGTCTTGTGGCCACTGTTGAGTGTTCCAGATTTGTTGGCATATTGAATGCAGCACTTTAACAGCATCATCTTTTAGGATTTTAAATAGCTCGGCTGGAATACTGTCATCTCCGCTAGCTTTATTGTTACTAATGCTTCCTAAGGCCCACTTGACTTCACTCTCTAGGATGTCCGGCTCAAGTTCAGTGACCGCACTATCATGGCTATCAGGGACATTCAGATCTTTCCTGTATAGTTCTTCTGTGTATTCTTGCCACCTCTTCTTAATCTCATCTGCTTCTGTTAGGTCCCTGCCTTCTTTGTCCTTTATCATGCCCATCTTTGCACAAAACGTTCCCTTGAGATCTCCAATTTTCTTGAAGAGATCTCTAGTCTTTCCCATTCTGTTGTTTTCCTCGATTTCTTTGCATTGTTCACTTAAGAAGGCCTTCTTGTCTCCCCTTGCTATTCTCTGGAACTCTGCATTCAGTTGGGTATATCTTCCCCTTTCTCCCTTGCTTTTCGCTTCCCTTCTTTCCTCAGCTACTTGTAAAGCCTCATCAGACAGCCACTTTGCTTTCTTGCATTTCTTTTTCTTTGGGATGGATTGAGTTGCTGCCTCCTGAACAATGTTACGGACCTCCGTCCATAGTTCCTCAGGCACTCTGTCTATCAGGTCTAATCCCTGAAATCTATTCCTCACCTCCATTGTATATTCATCAGGGATATGATTTAGGTCATACCTGAACGGTTTAGTGGTTTTCCCGACGTTCTTCAATTTAAGCCGAAGTTTTGCAAGAAGCAGCTCATGATCTGAGCCACAGTCAGCTCCAGGTCTTGTTTTGACTGACTGTATGGAGCTTCTCCATCTTTGGCTGCAAAGGACATAATCAATCTGATTTCGATATTGACCATCTGGTGACGTCCATGTGTAGAGTCGCCTCTTGTGCTGTTGGAAAAGAGTGTTTGCTATGATCAGCATGTTCTCTTGGCAAAACTCTATTAGCTTTTGTCCTGCTTCATTTTGTACACCAAGGCCATGCCTGCCTGTTATCCCGGTGATTTCTTGACTTCCTACTTTAGCATTCCAATCCCCTATGATGAAGAGGACGTCTTTTTTTGGTGTTAGTTCTAGGTGTTGTAGGTCTTCATAGAACCGATCAACCTCAGCTTCTTCGGCCTCAGTGGTTGGGGCATAGACTTGAATTACTGTGATGTTGAATGGTTTGCCTTGGATTCGTACTGAGATCATTCTATCATTTTTAAGATTGTACCCCAGTACTGCTTTTCCCACCCTTTTGTTGACTATGAGTGCTACTCCATTTCTTCTAAGGGATTCTTGCCCACAATAGTAGATATGATGGTCACCTGAATTAAATTCGCCCATGCCTGTCCATTTTAGTTCGCTGATTCCCAAGATGTCGATGTTCAATCTTGCCATCTCATGTTTGACCACCTCCAGCTTACCTTGATTCATTGATCTGACATTCCAGGTTCCTAAACAACATTGTTCTTTAGAGCATCGGATTTTCTTTTCACCACCAGACACATCCACAGCTGAGTGTCCTTTCGGGTTTGGCCCAGCCGCTTCACTCTTTCTGGCGCTACTTGGAAATACCCTCTGCTCTTCCCCAGTAGCATATTGGACACCTTCCGACCTGAGGGTCTCATCTTCCGGCGTCATCTCTTTTAGCCTTGTGATACGTTCCATGGGGTTTTCTTGGCAAGAATACTGGAGTGGGTTGCCATTTCCTTCTCCAGTGGACCACATTTTGTCAGAACTCTCTGCCATGACCTGTCCGTCTTGGGTGGCCCTGCACGGCATAGCTTATGGCTTCACTGAGTTACGCAAGCCCCTTCGCCACAACAAGGCAGTGATCCATGAAGGGGTTAGGAAGCATTACTAACAACAAAGCTAGCAGAGATGACAGTATTCCAGCTGAGCTATTTAAGATCCTAAAAGATTATGCTGTTGAAGTGTTGCACTCAATATGCCAACAAATGTGGAACACTCAACAGTAGCCACAAGACTGGAAAAGGTCAGTTTATATTCCAATTCTAAAGAAGGGAAATGCCAAAGAGTGTTCAAACAACCGTACAATTGCGCTCATTTCACATGCCAGCAAGGTTATGCTCAAAATCCTACAAGCTAGGCTTCAGCAGTATGTGAACCGAGAACTACCGGAAGTACAAGCTGGGTTCCGAAGAGGCAGAGGAACTAGAGATCAAATCGCCAACATTCGCTGGATCATGGAGAAAGCAAGAGAATTCCAGAAAAACGTCTATTTCTGCTTCATTGACTACCCTAAAGCCTTTGATTGTGTGGATCACAACAAACTCTGGCAAATTCTTAGAGATGGGAGTACCAGACCACCTTACCTGTCTCCTGAGAAACCTGTATGAGGGTCAAGAAACAACAGTAAGAACCGGACATGGAACAACCGATTGGTTCAAAATTGGGAAAGGAGTACGACAAGGCTGCATATTGTCGCCCTGCTTATTTAACTTATATGCAGAATACATCATGAGAAACGCGGGGTTGGATGAATCACAGGTCGGAATTAAGATTGCCAGGAGAATTATCAACAACCTCAGATACACAGACAATACTACCCTAATGAAAGAAAGCGAAGAGGATCTAAAGAGCCTCTTGTTGAGGGTGAAAGTAGAGAGTGCAAAAGCTGGTTTGAAACTCAACATTAAAAAAAACTACGATCATGGCATGTGGCCCCATCACTTCCTGGCATATAGAAGGGGTAGAAATGGAAGCAGTGACAGATTTTATTTTCTTGGGCTCCAAGATCACTGCAGATGGTGACTGTAGCCATGAAATTAAAAGACGCTTGCTCCTTGGGAGGAAAGCTATGGCAAACCTAGACAGCATAGTAAGAAGCAGAGACATCACCTTGCCAACAAAGGTCCGCATAATCAAAGCTATGGTTTTCCCAGTAGTAATGTATGGCTGTGAGAGCTGGACTATAAGGAAGGCTGAGCACCGAAGAATTGATGCTTTTGAACTGTGGCACTGGAGAAGACTCTTACGAGTCCCCTGGACTGCAAGGAGGTCAAATCAGTCAATCCTAAAGGAAATCAACCCTGACTGCTCATTGGAAGGACAGATACTGAAGGTGAAGCTCAAATATTTTGGCCACCAAATGCGAAGAGAAAACTCCCTGGAAAAGACCCTGATGCTGGGAAAGATTGAAGGCAAAAGGAGAAGGGGATGGCAGAGGATGAAATGGCTAGGTAGCATCACCGGTGCAATGAATATGCACTTGAGCACACTCCGGGAGAGAGCGGAGGACAGGAAGGCCTGGTGTGCTATGGTCCATGGGGTCACGAAGAGTCGGACACGACTGAACGACTGAACAACATACGCAGTTTGGTATATTTCAATTGAGAACTGCTTCACAAATTTTGAAGAAGTGCAAAATCTGAAGGATAACTGCATTCCAATCCACACATTAGGAGGTGGAGGTCAAGTCAGTTCGCTTTGAAATGTGGATTGAACAAAATCCTCAAGCATCTATAATTGTAGCACATAGAACTCAAGTGTATTCCATGTACTGACAGTCCAGCATTAACAGTCTACCCATTAAAATTACATCTGTCTGTCTGATTATTTATGCTGTTTCATCTCTGTAATGTCTGTGCAGGAGGCCTGCAGGCCCAGAGAAAGGAGCCACACAAGAAATCAGGTGACTGGCCATACAGTTAGACAATTCAGAGACACAGGAGAAGGAAACTCTGCTTCTGGCATTATTCTGAATCTTTACCACTTTGCTGACTTCAGCAGGCATTTAAAATCCAAACAAATGTGAATCCCAGGGATTTCCTACTCTGCTTTGAAATGAGAGAGTTGTCTTAGGCATGTTCTGCTACAAAACTGAAAAAACAGCACTGTTAGCTAACTTGCGTTGTAGCAAGAGCATTAGTAGCTTCCTCTTGGACTTAATGTCATCTCTTTTAGAACAATTATTCCATATGAATATAGCGGCCAGAATTCTAAATGCACAAAAACCAGGTTATGCTTCTTGGTTCCTTGCATAACGTATGGTTCTTTGGGAATATCTGAATGCAATTTTCTTTGAGCTTGAGATACATTCATTCAGTGTATCCAATACCTGTCATTCACACATTTGTGCATCTTCAGCCTGCTCTTGTCCTCTGTGCATTTGAATGGCAGATGGAGACAACAACAAATGCCAGCAAGGACTCAGAGTAAGCATGGTGTTGGAGTGGGATTGCTGCATGTTACCAAATTGTATGCCTTTACTCAGGGAATATTTCTTAAATTTCAGGATTAGTGTTAAAGTATGGAACACCAGGCAGGAGAAGCACCTGTGCCCATGTCCAGAAAAAACAGCTTAAAGCAGGGATAGGCAATGTTTTTGGGCCCGTGGGCACATTGGCAATTTGAGATACCGTTCCGGGCACCACCACAAAATGGGGAAGGCTAAAGATGAAAGCATTGCCCTACAGCCACCTGCCATCTTCATTTCCTAAGAATGTCTTGGAAGTCCCACATGTGGTCCAGAGGCATTCATGGGAAAATGAGATGGGAGCAGCTAGAGGCCCTCACTGTGCTGTACTTTGAAGTGATCCTGACTACCAGTAAGACACGTTGTTATTTAAAAACATTAAAATAAAAAGTGGGAGCGCTAGAGAACCTCAGCAGGTGCTAAGGGGCTCACTGGTGCCTGTGGGTACCATGTTGCCTACTCTTGGCCTAAGGTATCATATATTACTATGGTCAGCCATAATAACAATAAAAAACTCCACAAAAGCTATAGTGCTACCTCAGAATGTGGCTTTGGAATAGATTCCTAATGTACAGCATCATTTGTAACATGCGAAATACTTGGGGCTGGGCCAGCCTGGCCCTCCTGTAAATTAGGGTGAGGCGCCTGCATCAGGTGGCAGAGTGGGAGGAGTGGCAAATTGCATAACTTCCCACCCCCGCTAGGAGGGCCTGTCACAGCTGTGCCTCCAGCTGGTGCTCCCCTTAAAGCCCTGGCAGCTGTTCTCCCACTGTGGCATTTTCAGCAGTGAGAGAGCAGCTGGTGGGGCTCTCTGGAGCAGCCACCTGCTCTCAGTTTCCCTTGTTGTCCCCCCACCCCACTTTTGCCGCTGCCACATCACCTCTCTGAAAAGTCCCACAGCCAGAAGAAGCAGCTCCGGGACTTTTGCGAAAGCCCCACAGCTGCTTCTTCTGGCCTCGTGGCTTTCCATAAAGCCATGGCAGCAGTGACAAAAGTGACGGTGGGCATGATGGGGGAAGGGGTGCACAATGCGACAGTGGTGAGAAGGGGTGTGATGTGGTGGCAGCTTGTGTTCTCTCTTGCCTCAGGCAAGACAGTTTGCACCGGGGCTGACAATATTCATCTTCAAACCTGCTGTTCAGATATGCATCTCCTAACCATACTCCAAACGAAACATCTCCTGTCTTATGCAAACTCGGGGTTCTTAGAGTTGTTTCTGTACCCCTCTGTCCAACATATCTTATGCAAAGAAGCAACACTGTCAAGATTTGGAAAGGGCTGGAACTGAGCTTTTTCCATTTAGGGCCTTTTGTATCTCTCTCATGACACTGGGCAAACAGAACTCAAAGAGGCTAGGACACACATTTGAGGTAAATAAATATGCAGTGCAATGTGGCACTCATAAGTCTTTCTCTCATGGAATGGTTGCTCTGGAGAAAATGGACATACATGTGAGTAAGTGCCCTGCCAAATGCCTTTCTTTCTTTCTTTCTTTCTTTCTTTCTTTCTTTTTCTTTCTTTCTCCCTCCCTCCCTCCCTCCCTCCCTCCCTCCCTCTGAGGAAACTTACCAATATGTTATAGGAACTAGCTGGGTTCACACAGCAAATCTTGTATTTCAGGGCTGTTATGTAGAACATCATTCAGAGAGAAAGCTGTAAGATTACCACTGATTGAGAAAATTAGCCCATGTGCTACTGTTCTATATGGAGCAGACCAAAGAAACACGATACGAAGTGGCTTTGTCATAAGGACGATGTCCCTTCAGAGATTCAGATAAATTAGGTGTATTGAATCCTTGACCTGAATTTCCCCTCAGATTAATCTCCTGTCCATTCCTAACTCCTGAGGGAACATGTTTTCCTGTATACTTGCCCTTCATCTTGTTTCCCTCCTTTTGACAGCTACTCTAATCCACCAAGAAGATGAAATGGGCTGGCAGGGGAAGGAAGTGTAAGAGTGCTTCTGACACCTAAGGCCCTGTGTAACCTAATGGCACTGGTGAGAATGATGGTTCTTTGGTGATTTTGCCCCTCCTCCATGGAAAGAAAGGTCATTATTTTGGAAAATACAGAACGCTTCTGGTACACTCAGGAATCCTGTGCTCTTCAAAGTCCCAGTTGTGCTATACTGGGCTGGTGGAAGAAAAATGCTATCCTCCATCAGGTGCCTTGAGCAGCCAATTCATTTCCCTTTCCTGTCTCCAGTAACATGAGGTTAATTCTATCGTATGATTTCATGGGTGGCTGCACAAGGTCTTAAATTGGATATAAGAGAATGATTGTCTCCACTACTTCGCTCTCACATGTTATTTCCTGCTCCCCTCTGCCCTTCCCCTCTTTAGCTAGAAGACACAACAATACTATAAACTTGGTAGGATTTTGTCTTCTAGATGCTGTTTCCCTATCAGGTAAAATGGGAATAGTTTTAGGAAGAGCTGTGGAATGGTCTGACTTTAGAGAAAGCCATCGCTATCAAGAATGAAGACACAATGTGAAACAAGCAGCAAGAGAAGCCTTGTTTAGGCGAACGTGTAAGGGCTTAAAGGGGGTAGAGAGTTGGGGTGGTGCATGCCAGCACAGCCCCCTACATCTCTGGGCACGTCAGTGCTACCCACCTCAGTTCAGACCTTGCCATGTTGAATTGGCAAGGTCTGAAAGGGAGTTCTACTCATGTTTGCTTGAATGCAAGTAGAACTCTTTGTGCAATCGCAGACCCTGCCTTATCAGTAGGGATGTACGAATCCCTTACCTTGTTCTGGTCCAGGGCATCCGCGGTGGGGGGGAGGCGATCCGTCCCTCCCCCCAGAATCCTTTCTAGCCGGCTCCGCTCCGCTGCAAGTCCACAGAGCTGCCGGCTGGGGCCGCCCACAGCTGGACCTCTGTCCGCTGCCAGGCTGCGGCTGCAAATGGCGGCTGCCATTGCGTCCCTGCGTTAGCCGTGATAGGCTACGTAAATACTTACGTAGCTTATCACGGCTAAAGTAGGGAGGGAAATGGCGGCCACAGACCAGGGGCAGCGGATGGACCAGACAGCTGACACAAGGCAAGATCCATCCCGGGGACGTTTTGCGGGGTGGCGGGGGGGATTGCTGCGTTCTGCCACAGACTCTGGGGGGCCGGATTCTAAAAAATCCAGCCTCACGAGTCCGTGGCGGAATTCTCTAGCATCCGTACTTATCAGGCTTCCCGATCGCGTGGAGAATTCTACTTGTGTTCAAGTAAACACAAGTAGAACTCCCTTTCAGGCCTTGCCGGTTCAACATGGCAAGGTGTGAACTGAGGTGAGTGGGCTGGTGTACCCAAAGATTTAGGGGGTGGGGCCAGCATTCACAACCCCATCTCTCTATCCCCTTTAAGCCCCACACATTCACCTGAATAGGGCTATAGTCTCCAGCGTCTGTTACTCCCATGTCAGTAAATGTATGTTCAGACAGGAAGTAGAGGGAAGATGTACCTGCAAAGAGAGACTTTCCACTTTCCACTATGTAACATTATGCAGAGACTGTGCAACTTACCACCATGTGCAGTGTGCCACCGACAGTAACCTTACGATTTCTCTTATCATTTGGAACAAAAGGAATCTGCGCAGGGTA
Organism: Heloderma suspectum; assembly: GCF_057233095.1. Classification (NCBI taxonomy): domain Eukaryota; kingdom Metazoa; phylum Chordata; class Lepidosauria; order Squamata; family Helodermatidae; genus Heloderma; species Heloderma suspectum. Next base: position 254,331,556 of record NC_139461.1, read on the forward strand.
CGAAACAGTTGCCCAGTCACCTGCTGGCTGCAAAATCTGTGCATCTAAGACTCTTCAAAAACACACACACATGGACATGGCCTAATTGGCTGATCTGACTTCCTGTCTATTCATAATAACTAATGGGGGGGGGAGGCTGGCTCTACCAACCTACTGGTTAGGCTAAAAATGGTGTGAGCTGGGAATAAAAGTCTGACATCTGGAAAATATAGAGCAACATGGTAATGTCCCTGTAGGTCAGGGTCAGGCTGGTGATGCTGAGCAATGCATTTAAACTGTCAAAGCTGTCAAAACCTCCACTGCATATTCTTACTTATTACTGTCACCTAGGGTCACCCCATGTGGAGCTGCTCCTTGACAATGTAGGGACCTCCAAGCACTCCTGGTGCAGGTCAGGTGAAAAGCTTAGGCAACGATCCCCAGCTCAATTTCTGAGACACCAAAGGCAACAAAAAAAGTAAATGGTAGAAGAATGAGCAAGTCTCATAGGGTCTTGGTGTGCTCTTGGTTTGTCTTACTAGACTGGGAATTCCCTGCTCAAGCTCCCAGAGAGAGAGCGATCAGAGCAAGCCAACAGGGAGAGCAAATAGGAGTTGGCCAGGGGAGGTGCAGTGGAAGAGGATACAAAGGAGACAATTTCAAAGAGGTAAGTGGGCTGGAGTAAGCCCAGGGGGCTGTCCTTTTCTTCTGAGTGGCTGTGAGCTCACCAGGTGCTCCTGAGAGCTCCGAATGAATTGAGGGTGTGTGGCCTGAGTACTCTCAGTGGGACTCTGTTTTTAACCTCCAGTGAGTAGAGGACCAGGCACAGGCTACTCTAGAACAATCAGAAAGCAAGACACAAAAAGGGAAAAGAGGCTATGGAAGGACAAGAATCTTCAGTGGTGGTTACCTGCAAGGTGTGTGCAATGTTTGTTTTCTTGCCTGAGAACAACATGGCCTACATGGGCAACAAGTGCAAGTTGATCACATTGCTGGAAGAAAAAGTAAGAGGACTGGAGCAGCAACTGTCGACCCTCCAGGGAATAAGAGAACATGAAGAGTTCTTGGACAGAACGGTGGAACTACAGCAGCAAAGTGAAGAAGAGAAGCTTGAAGAGCAACAGCAAGGTGAGGCAGAAGAGGGAAATGCTGAGGGGAGGAAAAATGCAGTAGAGGATACTCTTTGGAAAAGGGTGACAGGAGCAGAAGAACTAGAAGCCATTCTACACCAGTGGAAGCACTGGAGCTATGGAACCATTTCCAGGTACTTGAGGATGAGACTGGAGGACAGCCTGCTGAGGAAGAATTACAGGGGAACCTTCATGACAGTGAGCAAGAGGCTGAAGGTCAGTCAAGCAGAGGCGATGAAACCAAGGCCTACAACAACAAGAAAAGAATAGTAGTAGTGGGAGACTCCTTGCTGCATGGGATTGAAACCCAAGTATCTGGCGAAGACCCGTGGACTCGCCAGGTATGCTGTCTCCCGGGAGGACGGATTAAAGACGTGACTGAAGGGTTGCCTGCACTCATAAAGCCCACTGACAAGTATTCCTTTCTTCTCATCCATGTGGGAACAAATGATACTGCCAAGCGAAGCTATGAAGAAATCACATCAGACTTTGAAGCTTTGGGAAGGAAATTCAAGAACTTGGGGGCTCAGATAGTTTACCCATCCATCCTTACAGTAGTTAGAAGAGCAACAGAAAGGGAAAGAAAAATATTCCGGGTGAATGACTGGCTACGAAGGTGGTGCTGACGAGAGAGATTTGGATTCTGGGACCACGGGCTATACTTCCCGGAAGATGGACTGTTGGCAAGGGATGGGTTGCACCTCACAAAGGCTGGGAAGAATGTGTTTGGCCACAGCATGAAGAACTTTATCAGGGGGGCTTTAAACTGAATCCTACAGAGAAGGGAGACGTAAAGTTGGGGGTAACAATGGACGAAGGCTCATGCACCGCAACGGAGAGAACAGCTCTAATAGTGCCCAATAATAGCCTTCAGAAACATGTAGGAAGAAAGCCAGACTATGAAGCACATGGTCTTCGATGTCTATATACTAATGCCTAGAGTATGGGAAGCAAACAGAATGAACTTGAACTCTTAATACAGGAGGTAAATTATGATTTGATAGGTGTAACTGAGACTTGGTGGGATGACTCTCATGACTGGAATACAGCAATTGAAGGATATAACTTGTGGAGTTGGGATGCTAAGGGATGTGGAGTTGCACTATATGTTAAAAATACATATCTCTGCACAGAAATACAGGAGGAGGAGCTTGGTAGCCCCATTGAGGGCATCTGGGTTAAAATAAATGGAGCAAAGAATAAAAGGAACATGGTGGTCGGAGTCTACTACCAGCCACCCAATCAAGGGGAAGACGACTATGAAACTTTTGAAAAGCAAACAGCCAATGTTTCAAGGAACCATGATGTAGTAGTAATGGAGGACTTCAATTTTCCCAATATTTGTTGGGAGACAAATTCTGCAAAACCTGGCCCCTCCAAGAAATTCCTGACTTGTGTGGCGGATAAGTTCCTCCTATAGAAAGTAGAAGAAGGAACTAGAGGATCGGCTATCCTTGACTTGATCCTAACCAACAAAGATGACTTAGTGGATAAAGTAGCAGTTACAGGAACTCTGGGGGAAAGCGACCATATTATACTTGAGTTCTTGGTTCTAAAGGAAGCAAAAGCCAACTGTAGCCAAACCCTGGATTTTAGGAAAACTGATTTTAATAAACTCAGAACAATGATCAGTAAGGTCCCATGGCAAGTGACTCTAATGAGAAAAGGAGTCCAAGATGGGTGGGAGTTTTTTAAAAAGGAAATTCTCAAGGCACAATTACAAACAATTCCAACAAGAAAAAAAGGTGGAAGAAGCCAATGTGGCTTCACAAAAAGCTTAGAGATGACCTGAAAACAAAAAAGGACACATATAGGAAGTGGAAGGAAGGACAAGTAACAAAGGAAGAGTACAGGCAGGTAGCACAGAATTGCAGGGCTGGCGTCAGGAAGGCTAAAGCTGAGAACGAACTGAGGTTAGCGAGGGATGCTAAAAGCAACAAAAAGGCTCTCTTCAGCTACGTGCATAGTAAAAGACAGAGGAAAGAAATGGTGGTTCAGCTATTAAATAAGGATGGGAAAATGATAACAGATGACAAAGAAAAGGCAAAGGTGCTCAGTTCCTACTTTGGCTCAGCCTTCTCCCAAAAGAGGGTCTATGACCCCCCTGGCAAAGGTGAAGAACAGGCTGAAGGGGCAGGATTGCAGCTTGAGATTGATAGGCATATGGTCAAGGAACACCTAATTACATTGAATGAGTTCAAATCTCCAGGGCCAGATGAACTGCATCCTAGAGTAATAAAGAAACTGGCAGAAGAACTCTCAGAACCACTCTCTATTCTCTTTGAGAAATTATGGAGGACAGGTGAAGTGCCAGATGACCGGAGGAGGGCTAATGTTGTCCCTATCTTCAAAAAGGGTAAAAAGGAGGAACCTGGGAACTACAGACCAGTCAGTCTGACATCAATCCCTGGGAAAATTCTGGAGCAGATGGTAAAGTAATCCATCTGTAAGCACCTTGAAAACAATGCAGTGATTACTCGAAGCCAACATGGATTTGTCAAGAACAAATCCTGCCAGACGAATCTGATCTCATTTTTTGATTAGGTCACCTCCCTTGTGGACTGTGGGAATGCTGTGGACATCATATACCTCAACTTCAGCAAAGCTTTTGACAAAGTGCCCCAGGATCTCCTGATGAGCAAACTAGCTCAAAGTGGGCTAGATGAAACAATGATCAGGTGGGTGCACACTTGGCTACAGGATCATACTCAAAGAGTGCTTATCAATGGGATCTTCTCCAACTGGGGAGAGGTAACGAGCAGGGTACCGCAGGGCTCAGTCCTGGGCCCAATGGTCTTCAACATTTTTATTAATGACTTGGAGGAGGAGATGCAGGGAACGCTGATAAAATTTGCAGATGACACAAAATTGGGTGGGATAGCTAATACCATGGAAGACAGAAACAAAATTCAAAGTGATCCTGATAGAATGCATTGCTGGGCTGAAAACAACAGAATGAAATTTAATAGGGATAAATGCCAAGTTCTGTACCTAGGAAAAAGAAATCAAATGCACAGTTACAAGATGGGGGATACTTGGCTCAACAACACTACAAGTGAGAAGGATCTTGGAATTGTTGTAGATCACAAGCTGAATATGAGCCAACAATGTGATGTGGCTGCAAAAAAAAGGCAAATGCTATTTCGGGCTGCGTTAATAGAAGCATAGCTTCCAAATCCCAGGAAGTACTAGTACCCTCTACTCAGCACTGGTGAGGCCTCATCTGGAGTACTGTGTCCATTTCTGGGCACCACACTTTAAGAAGGATGCAGACAAGCTGGAGTGGGTTCAGAGGAGGGCAACAAAGATTATCAGAGGACTGGAAACAAAGCCCTATGAAGAGAGGCTGAAAGAACTAGGCATGTTTAGCATTGAGAAGAGAAGAGAAGAGAAGAGAAAAGAGAAGAGAAGAGAAGAGAAGAGAAGAGAAGAGAAGAGAAGAGAAGAGAAGAGAGATGATAGCGCTTTTCAAGTACTTGAAAGGTGGTCACAGAGAGGAAGGCCAGGATCTCTTCTCGATCATCCCAGAATGCAAGACATGGAATAATGGGCTCAAGTTACAGGAAGCCCGATTCTGGCTGAACATCAGGAAAAATGTCCTGACTGTTAGAGCAATATGACAATGGAAACAATTACCTAGGGAGGCAGTAGATTCTCCCACACTGGAGTCATTCAAGATGAGGCTGGACAGCCATCTGTCAGGGATTTTCTGACTTGGATTCCTGCACTTAGCAGGGGGTTGGACTCGATAGTCTTGTAGGCCCCTTCCAACCCTACTATTCTATGATTCTGTGACTCTATGATTCCTCACCCACCCTGCATCTAATACTTGTTTCCCCACTCTGCACCTCAAACCATGCTTTCCCTACCACCTCAGGGGCAGCAGGGCTACCACAACTCAAGGCAAGTTACAATCCTGTGCCTCGTTATACACAGAGAACTCCCCACCCCTATCCTTCTGAACCCTTTCAGGATGAGGTTCTTTTTTAGAGCTGTCTATCTGAACTTCCCCTTAATGGATCACTGCCTTGTTGTGGTGAAGGGGTTTGCGTAACTCAGTGAAGCCATAAGCTATGCCGTGCAGGGCCACCCAAGACAGACAGGTCATGGTGGAGAGTTCTGACAAAATGTGGTCCACTGGAGATGGAAATGGCAACCCACTCCAGTATTCTTGCCAAGAAAACCCCATGGAACATATCACAAGGCTAAAGCAATGAATATGAACTTGAGCACACTCCGGGAGAGAGCAGAGGACAGGAAGGCCTGGCGTGCTATGGTCCATGGGGTCACGAAGAGTCGGACACGACTTAACGACTGAACAACAACGATCTGAACTTACAACTCGTTCCTAAGACTGGCTGGCCTAACATTACCGCTATGCAAGTGCAGAATCACAAAGCATGATGTTACACAGGAATTGAGGTGATACTATGATTGAGTGACAGGCAGATCAGTAGAAATCTTTAGAAAAGGAATATTTGTCAGATACAACTAACAGGATATTTGCTTTCTGTTACTTGCCTTCCAACATTTGGTGACTGTAAGCAGGAAACTGGCCCAGAGCATCAACTGTTGCCAGGAGACTAACAGGTGAGTTTTCTGGTGGAGTCAAACAGTTGTCCACTTCTACCCTAGCTATGACTGAGATTGCTGTTCCTCCACTGTTTCCTGTTAGCCAGCTCTGCTACTGCTATCCTCTGCTCCTGTTGCTGCCACAGCCACTTTGTTCTGGCCCTGCTCACTCTAAAATCTTCCATCCCCCTCACTTCTGCTTGGCTAAAACAAAAGCAAAAAGAGTCTAACAACCTTTTTACAAAGGGCTGGCTTCAAGGGTAGGCATGGTTGGGCACCTGCCAAGGGCTCACACCCCAGCAGGTCCAGAGAACCCCCTGGACCTGCTCCTCCTCTTCACCACTGCAACCTGCTTGTTCACCTGGTTCTCTCTTTGGCCCAGACAATGGTGCTGGTGATGAGAAGGAGCAGTAGATACTGCTGCCTACTTGCTCACTGGCTCTCTGCCTGTCAAGCAAGCAAGAGGTAGCAAAGAGGAGGAGGAGCAATAATGGAGAGAAGGTAGACTCACTGAGGGAGAGGGCCCATTGAGGGTGTCATGTCCAAGGACCCTCAAAAACCTGGAGCTGGCACTGTCTTTACACGCTAGTTTCCTGAACAGACAGGGAAAGAAGAACAGTGGCAGGAATGTGGGATATCATATGTTCTAATGGAAACACCACATTTTCTAGGAACAAACTAGAATGGTACAGCAAAGCTTTTTAAAAAAAATAGGCCTTGCAGCATGGTACAGTTCAAAGGTTAAGCCTGGTGGGTGAATCTGGTGACTTCAGCCACACCAGCAAGCAAGTCACATTTCCATTCCCACACTTGAAATGTGAACAGCTGGTGTGTTTCCTGATCTGCAGTTTTTCCCTACAAGGTACCAGCCTCTGCCCAACTGCCTTCTCTCTCTACCCTTACCTGCGCAAGAGGAGTTTGGGATGATTTTTGTTTTCCAGGTTCTTCTCAATCAGATCGGACAGTAACTGCTTCAAGACATCAGTGGCATATTCTAGCTTTCCCTGAAGTCCTGTCATGATGAGGGAAGCCACATTACCACGGTCACGCATAGAGAAACTTCGCTGCATCTCCAGGGTACGGATGAATGTCAACAGAAAGACCTTGTTGTTGATCAGCTGGGCAAAGAGCTTCAAGGCCTTTTCAACATTCTGCTGCCCATTCCCTTGGACCTGGAAGAAAGAAGAGTGTTCTCAAGGATCAAGTTAGAGAGATGGTGCCCCTTCTTTCCAGCCTGGCTTGGGCTTTCCAAAGGCTCAGAGTGTGGCCCAATGAAGTACATTATAGTGTCTGTGCACTGAGGTAAAAAGCTCCCTAAATGGCCCTTGAGCTGTGTTGCACAGAGGTGACATTCCCAGTGGCAAATTAATTACAATTTAGGCTATTGCTCGATTGTGAAGCAGCAGTATAAAACACACAATAACAAAACAGTCAAGCTTTTTCTCTCGTCATGGTTGCAAGTAATTCATTATGAGTCAACATGATAAAGCACTGTGTGCAATTCTTTACCAAAAGTTTTGGAGACTTATGCATTCAAGTTACTCACATCATGCAACTAAGCAGCTGCCTAACTGGCAGTACATTCATCAATACTATAGCTTTTTGGGAACAGTAAGTAAAATAAGTATCAAGCAGCAATATTTGCTTGCTATTGGCTGATCTAAACAGAGAAAACCAGGAATAACTGACTACTTAAATGCCAATTTACATGGGTACTATCTCACTGGGAGCCTTAAGTGGCATAGGTACAGTGTGTGTGTATGGTGGTGGTGGGGGTGTTAAGAGATGACAGGAGCAGGCTGGCCCATGCCATGAACGTAAGAGGTTGGTAGGAACGCAGGCCTAACAATATGCTGTTCCTCGCTTCTAAGCTCAGAAAATTAGAAGCAAAACTGCACCAAGACTCTGGGTGCTTCATGTGTGCAGTAATATTGTGTTCTAGAGTGATACTACCTCATACATAGGTCAATGGTTTAGATCAAGAAAGAATATAAATGAGACCAAATTCAAAATTACCCACACTGGCCCAATTTTTCTTAGACCAGATCTGCAATCAGCCGAATTTAGGGTAGTATATATGTTTTTGACTTTTAATTTGTATATATCTTACCAGAAAAACAGGATGTGTTGCATTCAATCCAGAAAGAGTATTTCCTGGGCAAGCCCATCAAAATAAATGGGAAATGCACTGCAGCACGTTGATGCTGTTGGGCTTGGCCAAAAAGTTTGTTTGTAAAAACAAATTTGAACATCGAAACCAAGTATATGTAACACAACACTATTTCATTTAAGTTTGACCTTCCAACCCTTCAGCTCTGGTCTTCAAAGTACTACAGCTTGAGCTACTTTTTGTAGCTGCCCAGTTTGTTTTAATTAGAGCCCTAGAGAAGGACTTCATATATTGATCAGTAAATTAAATAGCTATTGGCAGGATATTGCAGCTGTGTATGCTATACAGTAGGATAGCAGAGTTCTTTAGCCCGCACTACATGCAGACCCTGGATTCTCTCTGCCTTCACATGTCACCTCTTTGCACGTTGTGTGGTAGAACTGCATGATTGCAGAGTTCCTTACCTGCTATAACAGGAGCTTTATTGAAAAGACAAAGGACACTGGGAAATATCTGTATTGGAGCTATCAGCAGCAAAAATGAAACTCAAAACTATTTCACAGTGCACCCCTTTGGCTTACTGAAGCATGGGTATTTCCATGTTACTACTCTCACACAGGCAGCATATACAATTAATGCACAGAAATGCCACTGATGGCGTTACCCATTCTTTTGTTTTTCCATGGTTAAATGCCAGCAACAGCATTTTCATATTGAATAATGGGTCCCATCTGCTCCTGCAGTTGCTGTAACTATATGAGAACTGCCTCAAAACTGGGTTGGCTGGCAATGCCATTGGTAAGCTCAGCGTGCAGCGCAGACAAAGCTGAAGTGATGTGACCAAGGTCTCTCACACACAAAAGCTTTGCCAAGCAGAGGACAAGATGTAGAAAAACTGGCATGCTTCTTTGCAACAATGGGAGCCTCGTTCCCCTTGGGGCTGCAGAGTGTAATTTTCCCACGTGCCCCCTCCCTTTGGCTTCCTTTTCACAAAGAGAGAATTCAAGGAGCATGTAATCAGTTGCTGGTAGCAAATGCAGCTGTTTGCTGCTGGACATTCAGGGCTGGTCATGGAGCTTTAGCAATGGGGTGGGGGGAGAGATGGCAGGACAGCAGCTACACAGAAGGTATCATGAGGAAGCAAACTGTGTGTAAAATATCTAAAGCACAGGGCTTTTGCTATAATGAACCTCAGTGTTCATTGTGCTTAGCCCAGCACTTCTATCTAATAAGATTCAGTGTGGGAAGCAGAAAGGTGCTTTCACAGCTGTGTGGGTTTTAATCTCGCTTCCCAGAGGGGACCTGGGAAACAACAATACCAGTTACCTGATGAGAGACAGAGATGGAGAGAATGCGCCGCTACTCCATTACCTCTAGCTCACGCAGGACAGGATGGTCTTCGATGCCAGGGAACAGCACCCTCATGGCATACGTGCGATAGTCAAGGTACGGGATGCCGGAGCGGTCCAGGTCACTGGTTAACTCATTGATGTCTGTCTGCAGCTCTGCAAAAGCTATGAGAGAAAGGGAGGCAGGAAGACAGACAATCAGAGACAGGCTCGGGGAATGGACGCTGTGGTACAGGCACTCCAGGGCTGCAAATGAGCCAACTCGGGGAAGCTCGTTTACTGTAGACCTCTCTGTGCCGCTCTGCTATGCCCTCAAGCTGGGAGCCGCTTCCTCAGCATCACAGAGAGAGAGAGAGAGAGAGGGAAAGCGCACACAACGCAAAGAACAGATGCTGAGAACAAAACACACTTGCTAACTTGTATGCAGTTCACACCTCATATGTAAGCACTGAAAATGCCTTGAAAGGCACTAGATATAAATAAAGACCCTATTTTTAAATCTCAGCACTGTGCTGCTTTTCTCTCTCTCACTCACTCTGCCCCTTCGCTCCTTGTGTTCTTTTGCTGTGGCTAGCACAAGGAATCTATTCTCATTCTTCACAGCTGAAATGGCATTATCCAGGGCCTAAGAAGAATAGTATGCTTCCAGGTGGGGGTACAGAACTGCGACATGATTCACACGCCCACCAGAATGGGCTCTTGTTGATGTACATAATGGGAGAACGTGAACAGTTGCATAGGCCCGCCGTGGCTTTAACATAACTGAACTTTTCAAGGGGGAAGGTCTGCACAAATAAGGTGCACGTATGGCAGCATCACATGTGATGCCTCCAGCATTGTGGCATGCTGCCAATGTTCCTGCTCCCCTAACATGCATGCTGGGGGCTTGTTCTGATGAATGTGTAAAATGGCCCTAAGATGCTTGATTGCATACTTGTTTGCAAAAGTACCAGTGCTGGTTAGATTCATGGGATTCACAATCCATTATCTAATGCACCATATAACACTAGTACATAAGCCATGCTTTCTGCTTCACCAATATAAAACAATCACAGAGAAAGACACACTATTCCATTGTCCTCATAACCCCGATACTAAAATGTGCTATGGTAGTAGATGACACAGTACTTCTGACACCCTGCTGGACAAAACAGAAATCAATAAAATAAAATTAATATTATAAAATTTTAAAATAAGGGTCCAATGTTCATCAGTTATCATTCCAGTGCCTTTGTATTTATTGGCCAGAACACTAGAAGGTGGGAGCAACTTTGCGTCTTGGTGAGCAATTGGGTAAAATACTATCTCTAGCATGGTAGAGACTTGCTCCCCTCCCCTGCAACATAAAAGCTATAAATTGCACTGTAGCTTTTTGGCCAGTGCACATGAGCTAGAAGCTTAACATTTCAGTTCTGTCTCTATGACCCTTCTTGGGAGTCCACATCGAGTCTGTCTTGCTTACGGAAAGAAGTACAAGAACATGACATGCTAAAATGCAGAGATGTCTGATGACTAGTTTTTAAGAGCCCAAAGTCTCAAAAGCATCTTAGAGAAGGCCCCTTAGGTCCCTTAAAGTTCATATATTGTTTGTTCATGACTACTGTTTAGAAGAGTTAGTTTTTGATCTGCAGTTGCACTGCCAGAAATGTCTTGATTCTTAACTGGACTTTTTAATCTAAAGGATTGTTCTGCTTCATAGTCCTTTTTGCTTTTGCAGTGTGTTACGCCCCCAAAAGCCAGCTGCACATCTCACACTGTCACCTTTGAGTGCAATGTTCCCAGACTTATACATGCCCCCGACCACATACTTTGAATAAATCTCTTCATACACATACCTAGGGATGCAAATTATCCTGCTGGTTATTCTTAAGAACTCAAGCCTTCATTATGGAATACTTTTTATGGCTCAAGGTTCTTTCGAATGTCTGCAGTGAAGGTTAAGAAAAGAGAGAGCTTGCAATACACCTTCTGTCACTACCTCCCCCTCCTCTTGCCTCCCAAACAGAAACTTTTCTGAGGGTAGGGCAAAGTAGGAGAAGGTGGCAGCAGGGGATGTTCCAGGGTCTTCTCTGTGGCAAAAGTGATATGAATGGTGTCCATTTCCTGTAGGGGGTTCTGCGACTGGTAGTCCAGTCCCATCCAAAAGATGTTTAACTTGGCCTTGGGGGCATCTGCTGACCTAGCTTAGGGGAAGCAGGGGAAAGGGGAGGTGGTGGCACTCTCAGGGTCAAGGTGAGCAGGTCCCTGCTTGCCTCAACCCTGTTCATGACTCACAACTACAGGTACTGTGGGAGTTTGTCTGAAGATATCTCAAGAATGAATTCCTGAGGCTCTAAAAGGGGAAGTGGGCTTTTAAGACACCCCCCCCCAACTCTCATCTGGCTCATATATCCGGACCCCCACCCCATTCCCAAAGCACCCTCCTAAATGCAGTGGCAATGGCCCTTGGGAGAACTACATATCCTAGCTACACCACTCTGGAAGCCCTGATATGGTGAAGAGCACAGCAGTGCAACAGAGGGGGCGGGGGGAAGGAGAGAGAATATGCTTTTTCCTTCATGCTCTCTCCTCAGCACTGCTGCCAATGCACCATCCAGAGTGCAGGGTAAATAAAAGGGAAGGGTGCTTAGGGGATCCCCCCCCTCTAATTTTTCAGAAAGAAATTAGGGTGAGTTTGATGGGAGAGACTTGGCAATCTCACCCATTCCTATCTGCAGCAATCCTACATAAACCACATGCCTGCCTTTGCTGCTCTCCCTTCCTCAACTCCATGTCATCCCAATACGATTTCCCTTAGGATAAATGCAACATGCAGTCATACACTCCAATTCAATTTTTCCCTTCTAGAAGACAACCATCTAACATCTATAAGTTACTCCTTATATATTTCAACCACTTTGCTGAACTCAAAATGGGTGAATGCAGGTGGCAATTTACCAAATGGTAAATTTACCATGGCAGGCATTCAACCATGTGGCATGATCATCTGCAGCATCTGCCCATGTGGTGAAGAGACTTTTACCTCATCCTTACTTCTGTGAATTTCTGCTTGAGTCCAGATATGTGGTAAACCTCTTACCACATAAGCAGGCACTACAGATGACCTATTCCCCATGCCATTGTGTATCCCTGCGTCTGCAATGGTAAAGTTGTCACCTGGAAAGTGTTCATCTCTCTTTACACAGTGAGAATGTTTAAACAGCAGTCAGTGGTGAGAAAGGACTTTTTTCTCCTTCCAATATTTGCTTGGGGGTGAAGTGGGAATACTAAGCAGGGTATTTTTTGTGTGTTTTCATTGTAAAAAAATGCAGGCAAGAATTCAGTTCTCTCTAAGCCAGGAGTGGGCAGACTTCAGGTTTGCAGGATCTACTTTGTTTTTTTTTTACTAGATCCCCAAGCTGTATCAACAGGAGCCAGGTGCAAAATGGTGAGCTTGGGCAGCGGGGGTGGGCGGACATAGAATTAATTAACAGAGTGTGTCTGAGCATTTGCTCAGTCCACATTTTTTTCCAAAACCTGAGCTCACAGTTTTTTCACACAAAATCCCACTCCTGTTCTCTTCCAAAATTCTGTTTCAGCAGCCTTATTTAGAAGAAGGAAAAAAGAGGTCCTTTTGTTGTTGCTATTGTTAAATGACTGGGAGTCAGTATTCTTGGAGCGGAGGCTAGTGCCTCCAATGTCAGTGGGGCAGTGAATCCTCTCCAGGTTTCAGTCAGAACTCTAAAGGCACTACCCAAGCTATGCTAAGCACCTTGGATAGCCCCTTTAGAGTTCTGACTGGTGCTGACTGAAACCCGGAGCAGATCACTACCCTACTAACATCGGAGCCACCAGCCTCCACTGAATTCTTGCTGATCTGCTCCAAATGACTCAGATGTCTGCTAGTAGATCCCACTCTACATTAAGGCCACCCTCACTATACGCTATGCCACACTACATCCAGAGCTTGGTTTTTTGCTGGGTGGTCTGTGACTGTTTAATATTCTAAGGTTTAAAAATGAGCAAACTTTCCTCACTAACTCCGTCAGACATCAATTATTTTTCCACCAGGCTCTAATTCACCCTGTGTAGCACTTGGATCATTGCAAAGGATTCCAGCTTAGGAAAGTCTTCCACATGAAAAGTCTTCAGAAAAAGGTCAGCAGACAACCAGGCCTAATGACCTGGCACCGACAAACTCTATACATGTTGCTTAAATAGGATCAAGCACTAATCCTGTTCTCCACACATTAGCCAGGCAAAGGATGCTTCTGCATCCAATACACTTCTTACTGTTTTCTTTCACATACTGGGCCTCATGGGAGAGAGTTCAGCGCTTCTTGCTGCAAAAGAGGGCCATTTTCGAGTGTGTGTGTTTGAGATTGGCCAAATGTTTATTCTGCAGCTGTACATGGGCTCAGGCCCTGTTAAATTTATACCAGATCAAAGGCAATCGGGTAAGCAGGAGGTGGTTACCACGGAAACTAGACTTGGCACTGCTCAGTACTGGGGATGTATTCAATCAATGGGGAAAAGTTATATTAGGCAAGCCAGGTATGCTTAGGTGCATGTTTGCATGTACAAGAAGAAGATTTCTTTCATATAAAATGGCTAATTTTAGTGGCTGCAGGACTCTTGCATCCTGATTCTATGAATGTTTACTTGGAAGTAAATCCCATTGTGTTCAGTGGGATTTGATCCTAGGTATGCGTGCAGGGATTACAACAGTATTTTTTTTTCTATAACAAGATTACTACAGCCACAGTTATGATCCTCAAACTCTTATTTGGAGTAAACACTGCACATAGTTCCAGGATATAAAATAGATGAGTTAATCAATCTGTTTGCTTGAGCCTGCCTAGATGCAATAACGGTTGGTGAACGTGATTATGAAACTATGTACATTTCTTTGTGTTTCCTTGTGTTCATCAGTTGAGCAGCCCCTGTTGCAGGGGAGGCTAATTCAAACTAAGCTTGCTTGTGGGCTAGTGGAATTTTTACCATTGTATTACTCTCAGAATAATATGGGGACAGGTTCTCCCTCCATCTTGGTGATTTCTGACACTGAAGCTTGGATGCATTTGCCTCCCTTCAACTGAGGTGTGTATGTCAGGCGTATCAGCAAGCTGACATCCCTCTTCCAAAGATTTACATAGTTTAAGTAAGAGGACTGAAGTGAATTTATTCTTTGGAGCCAATGACACCGAGGCAGGAAATGAACTATGGCAATAACTCTTACAGAGAAGACAAAAGATAATATGAAATTAATGGCCATGGCCATTTGTCAATGACATATGTAGCTTATAATGTGAAGTAAAGGACCGAGACTTTGACTGACTCTTCATTTCTATTTATATGTGTGCACATGGACGTGCAGGCATGTGTGTGTGTGTGTGTGGGGGGGGGTCTTGAACCTGAAAACCTCAGGTCTTGATTCCTATGTTGCATCTAGTTTTTTGGCCAACCAAGACATGGTGTAGAGCAGCAGCTTATCCGAATCTGACTTCACTACCATAGACAGGACTGGTTAGGTCAGGTGACATAACCAAGTTGAGATGATGGAAGAGACAACATGGCCATTTGTTAATGCACTACATTTTGGAGGTTCTGCAATAACCTGAGGAGGAGAGGTTTTGATCAAGAATTTAGGCATTGGCACGGTCTCTCAGGTAGTTTCCGTCACCTTCTGAAGCTGAATTCCATGACGCACTTTTCTTCATTCAGAAATGAGGGCCTTAAGCAATGTAGGCTGGCAACTGGCTTGCGTTGATGCAACAAGGAAACTCCTTTTCATTGGTAAAGAACCTCACTGGATCCCAAATCTATACTGCTTCCGTGAAACTATACTAGAGGGTGTATAGTAAATACACTTTGAATACATGCACATGCCCTTGTTTAAGTAGCCTTGAATAGACCTCATGCTTATTTGGCATTTCCATATAAGTAGTACTGACATCCGGGGGTGGTATTACTGACCTTCTTTGCATTCAAGGGCCACCCGAGACTCCAGGTTGTCCATCTGCATCTGTAGCCTCTTGAGGGTGAGGTCATTTTCACGAGACTTACGCTTGTAGGCGATGAGGACAATGATGACTATGATGAGAAGAAGGCTGCCTCCTGCTGCAATGCTGACAATAGCTGGCAAGGTGAGCAGGCTGTCTGAGATCACGTTCACTGAGCCAGGTGAGAAGATGATGCCACCCACATGCACCTAACCAAGCAAAAGACATGGGACTCAGTCATCAGATTTCACTGCAGCATCCATGTAGATCGATTTGGGGTAAAAACACCTGTTTGGAAAGGAGAGCACAGGGCCATTCATGCAAAGGGTCAAACAGCTTCTACAACTGCTACTAGGGAAGAAAGAGAGCTGCTAGGACTGGTATTACCAGTGGGAATGTGAACCTTCCTAATACTGGTTCTAAATGTGTGTCTTTGCTCACCTGAGCTAATCTATGGAAGAAAAACTGCTATTTCTGCTCCAGTAGTTATCTCAGCAGGATTATTATTATTTTTTTTTAGAAACTTGTGCCTTCAAGGAGTGGTGCCTGACAGAGATCTCCTGCCCATGTCACTCCTACTCTGGAAATCATTCCCCAAGCGCCAAAGATACTTTTAGAAGGCACAGTATGCCATTTGGCTGCCAAGTCACAGACAAGACTATGCAAACGGTGTCTGTCTTCAGAAAGAAAGGGCACAGCCTACTTGAAACACAGAAAAGGCTTCAAGTTGTGATAAATACGTCATCCCAGCACTATCTCTGGCTTTGTTCTGATTATCTGATGGCTCCATTTACTTTCATTTCACAGGCTTTCAGCTTCCTTTTGTAAACTATGGACATTGGAGACAGAATGACAATTTCATTGACAAAGGAATTTAAAGGGAAAGTAGAGAAGAAGAGAAAAACAAAGGGACTGATGGAATGGCAGCACCTGGGGAAGACCATGGGATTGCTGCAGAATAATCAGGCAGACAGTTAATGATGGACTAGGGTTTTGCTGAACATGCTATGGTCTTTGAAAAATGCAGAAACTAGTGGAGTAAGTCTATAATACAGTGTTATTGCAACAGGGATCTGTTATGCCTTGTCACCAGGGAGTATGAGATCCAAAGTAGCTAAGGCAAGAGATTTCCAGCCAAAAAAACCACACGACTTGAAAGACCACTAGAAAGTTTTGATTACTGGACCAACTTGTTTTGGGGAAGGAAAATGTAAGCATTCTTGTTTCACTGGGTTTTCCTTCAAAAATTATGAAAAAGTGATACAAAAAGTTTGATCCAATAAACACACCTTATTTGTAATATTTTAGTTCAGTTCTGTTCAGAAGGTAAACTTGGAGAAAAATTACCATCAGTCAAAGCATCATGCAAGCTCTGCTAAGACTCTGCAGAGATTGTCTGTGTGATCTCCAACTATATCGTTCACAGGTGATGGTATTTTTAATGGGGGATATCTTACAGTATGAATTTCCCAGTGCTCCCTGACTGGTTAATTCTAGGTAGAAATGTGTGTTTTATGAGGTATGTTACAGATTAGCACTCTGCTAAAGTCAAGAACAAATACAGAAACATTTCTTGGGCAGTATCCAGCGTGCCCGTTCGTGAGTGGGGCCAACTGCTGCTTCTGTTGTATGAGAGGCCAGCCCCGCTGATTCCCTTCTGCAAGCAGCACCCTTCTGCAAGCTCTGCTGGCCTGCCCCATTCCAGAAATAAGTGTTTCTGTTCATTTTGGGGCTTGCTCCAAGAAGTGCCAAATCTCCATTCTGCAAGTGGTGGGTGCTGCTTGTGGAAGGCAATTGGTGGTGCTGGCCACTCGAGGGCGGTCTCTATTGGATACTGTCCCTTGTGTAGTCAATTATAGTTGCCAGCTAAAACTTCTTGGATACACATTAAATGAGTTACAATGGATTCTTAAAAATGACAGTTCTTTCAAAACAGGATGACAGGCTTAAAAGCAGGCAACTCCCTAACCTGAAAAAGCCACTCACCTGCAGCAGTGGAATACCAGACATGCATCTCAAGAAACCATCTAGCCTTGCAACGAACCCCAGTGCCAGCTCTACTCTTCACCCATTCTGGTAACATTATTGTTGGAGCTAATAAAGTCAGCCATTGCATTAAAGGCTCATTCACCTCACCCGCATGTCCACTATTAATAGGCTCACTCACTTATCAGCAATAAATACCCTGTGGTGATACAATGGGCTAAATGGGGCGGTCCCTAGGTAAGTGAAAGACTGGACACAAAGTAGTCAGTAAAATGAACAGGTAGAGATGGGAGCATCCACACTACTTCCCTTGTCCCAATTTGTAAAAATTGTATTTGTTTCTCATCATATCTCATTTGTTCTGGGGTGTATCTAGTATAGCTGTTCCCTTAGAGTGCATAAATGGTACTGATAAAAAAATCTGACAGACAGGCTGATCCTGTCTTCAACTGTAGCTTCCACTAGTGTGAGCTGAGATAAGGTGTCTGCTTCCCACTGTGCTGGGAGTCCCGCACACCCACTTATATGCTCTGGCACCTACAAAAGCTCTTGCTACAATAAAACTAGTTAGGCTCAAAGGTGTGACAGCACTTTTTGTCTTTCGACAGCTGTGGGGTTTAGCACTTTCCAGCTACTAGTTCAGAGTCAAATCTGATTTAGTCATTGCTACTAAATAAAATCCATGCTGTGCCAGTGTGCGCGTGTGTAACATGTGGGCAGGCAAGCACACATACCATTACACACACCTGAAGGCTAAAAATGCTCTACAAATACAAAATCTCTAGTCTATTCCCTCTAGAAATGTGTTTTACAAGCTGTTGTATGGTGAATAAAGAGTTCTGCATGCTTTGGTGAATAACGCTGTTTTGCTGCATCGTATTCTCAAATTCATTTATTTATTTATTAAGAAAGTATCTGTGCCACCCTTCAGTAAAAACTCTCAGGGTGGCATACAAAGACATTCACTTAGGTTTCCTGTGTGTCTAGAAAACTGGGGGCATTGGAGAGTCCCTTCTCTTATAGCAAAGATGGTGGTAGTGGTGGGGTTATTTTATTTTATTTATTTATTTTTGCATTTATATCCCGCCTTTTTTCCTCTTGAAAGGAACCCAAGGCGGCTTACATTCATTATCCTCCTCCTCTCCGTTGTATCCTCACAACAACAACCCTGTGAAGTAGGTTGGGCTGAGAGTCTGTGACTGGCCCAAAGTCACCCAGTGAGCTTCCATGGCCAAGTGGGGACTAGAACTCGGATCTCCCAGCTCCCAGTCCGTCACTCTCACCACTACACTACACTGGCTCGCTTAACCAGTGATGGTTAACATCAGTTTCCATCTCAGAAGCCAGAACAACAGCTGGTGCAGAAAGGGAGAGTACTCTGACACTTCAGTGACAAGAAATGCAAAAGATGGATAGACAGAAATATATTTCTTTAACCTTACCATAACTTTGTGCTGCCCGGTGAGATTTGGAGGCTCACATAGTAGCTGGGTCTCAGAGACAGTGACAGCACAAGGGGTCTCTCCAATCAGAACAGTGTAATTCAGCTTTGCTCCACCAGAGGCAGGGGGACACAGGTTTTTACCCTATGAGACAATAAGGGAGAAGGTTCTATGAAAATATAGTAAATGCTTTGGCTTTCTCCCTGATAAACTCTTTAGCAAAAAATCAACATTATATCACATACCATGTACCTCCATAATCCTTTCCCAGTAGCTTTTCCCTCAGTAGTGACACACATTCCTACAAACATTCGTATTTAATGACAGCTAATTTCCAGTAATGTACTTGGAAAGGTGCATATTCAAGATATGTGCCTGCCGCATCACTGCCTGCTTGTATTTTTATATCTCTGTCACAGCCAGGGGGACCACTGTTCCAGTGCCAAACCTGTAGGAGAGTCTGCTAGCAATGTGCTCTCTGCCTCTTTACTCTCTTCTTGCCACTCCCCACCTCATTAGCAAACCTAAGTTGAGGCCAGCAGGACTCCCAGCAACTTACCGTTACTGGGAGTTCATTACTCAGGAGTTATGGAAACTGCCAGCCAAGCTCTCAGTCTCCTATGGGTCAGCTTCAGCCTATCGTGTCTCCTTATCTCCTATTAACTTAAAGCTGGTAATATGACTCCAGTGCTCTAGGCAGCATGGAGAGAAACACAACCCATGAGTTTTAGCAGAATCCAATCCAACCAAGGAATCTAATGAAGTCAAGTTTTGTTGTCAAGCTTAAAAAGAGGGAAATAGGAAAAAGGCAGTGGTTATGCACTGCACCGTAGTAAAAAGGAAATAAAACACAAAACCAGACTACTGATCTATTTACTCCTATACTAACCAGTCTAAAGTAGCAATCATGTCAGGGTCATGCCACCAGTCTGTAGCCTCTTGAGATGGTCAAAGGATGAGTAACCATTCAGAAGAGGCATTTTGTGGTGTTTAATCAGGGTGATCAGGGTTGACAGCTCACTGGCAATTGTTCAGTGAGAGGAGGGCCAGGCAGGCAAGGAATGCTTGAGGAAAAGTCAGTAGATGTCACCAATCACTCTAGAAGATGAGAAGTAGAACTGAGATGATGAGTCTTTCTCTGCCACACAACTATGTGAATTTGAATGGGGTGCTGGTTTGCAACTAGCAAGTCATCATCAAATGGTGTCTGATATTCCAGCCAACTATATGGAAGATTTAAGAAGTCTGGCTTTTCAGGTTCAGGGATTCGTGACAACACCTACAAAAGCCAGCCTCTCTCTTATTGTAATGTCTAGCAACATAGAACATACCTACAAATTCTGAAGGGGATAAGAAACCATCTGGATATGTCTATCCCAACAGTCTTCAGCATTGCTCCTACATTAAGAGTTTGTTCATCTTCAATAAACAGGACCCATTTTCAATTGGATTCCCAATACACACACACAACTTTTGGACATACCTGAGGCATTGTATTTTGTAATCAGTAATGAAAATAAACATGACATATCTCTGCACTACCTTCAAGTACGTTAAATATAACACTAAAAAGCACATTATCACAATTGTGTCTTATAACTTGTGCAACATGGGAGTGGAGAAGTAATGCTGATGAAGTGAACAAGAAATCATGTTAATACAGTATTGGACTTAAATATTGTGTGTGCTTAGTGGAAGTGCACAAGTTGGGTTCTTAATGTGCAACTTTACAGAAAGTTACAGAAAGATAGCAAGCAAAAGTCCATGGTAGTTAAGTTTATCTGTACAAGGAGAGGATGAAGCATTTAATGGAGTTGTGGGACATCAATAAGAGCTGGGTAATTAAAGTTTTGTTTAGTGGTGTTCTTAACTAGCAGATACAGGTCAAAGATGTCAAGAATTTAGTTCTGCTGGGTAGCTCAGAGTTCAATCTAGGGCCATATCACACATCATGCAGAAGAAAACCTGGATATATTCAGTATGGAGTTGCATCCATTAATGGATCCCTGCAATCATGGATGCTTGTATCACAGAGGTACACATGTCAAACATGTTTTTTTGTAATGATGAAAATGAAGTTGCAGTTAGGGGAGTTTGAAATATCAACTCCTCTGGTTCTAAAATTTTCACTCTATTTTGAATTTGGCCAAGACTCGGGGCCTCTGGAGGAGAGGCCAAAAGAGCCGCCTTGCTGCCTGCTACCCTCTCTCCCTTCTCAAAAGTAAATAGATTGGCTTAGGAAGGGGTGGGGGAGTGGCAGAGAGGGCTGGCTAGCAGAAGGGATGTGTTTCATCCAATTGTGTTTTTTTTAAGCTTCACTTAAAAAACATCCTTGAGTTTTTCCAAGTATTTTTGTGGTAAGCTCATCCGCCCCCCCACCCAGTTTTTCAAAGGAAATTTGCACATCTCTGATTTTTGTACTTACACTTTACAATTCTAGATCTACACTTAAAATCTCTTAGGTACATCTAAAAATGTAAATATGACAAGTGGCCCCAGTACAATAAATCTATAGGGAGATTTGTCAATTGAGGCCAATTACAATATACATACAGTGTATCGCTGTCCCAAGATATTATTATTCCAATAAACCTGGATTTGCACAGCCAGATATGTCACCTGGACTGTGTTATCATCTTACCTTCAGGATAATGGGTGAGCCTGGCTTCTGATCCAAGACACCAGTGGCACTCAGAAGCTCAAAGGTAGGGTTTGGGTAATAGATAAACTTGGTGTCATTGTAAGTCAGCAAGGACTGAACATTGTTGAAGATGAAGCCAAACTCATCTGGCCGTTCAATAGCATCCAAACCAGGTCGATACTCCGTGGTGAGTGACGGAGCCAAGCAAGTCAGGGTTGTTGTGTTCACAACTTTACATACCTGAAAGCAGATAATTAAGGAAGTGTTACACTTTGAATAACATCTTTCTGTCACTGGGAAGAAGTCAGATAATTCATGTAATGATGCCACCAACATCAGTGGAACCAGATAAGACTGAAGCATGAGACCCTTTCCCAACCTATGTGCTGCCTTGCACTAATGGCTGAACTGTGTGTGTGAGAGAGAAAAAACTCTGGATGTGAGAGAAGCATTTTTTTCCCCTGGATTTGTTCTCTAACAGATTTTTTAAAATGACCTTGCAAGGCACAGAAGGCTAATAGAGATATATGATGCTGGGAGGTTTGGCATAGTTTCAGTGTACTGGAAATAATGTGAAATGCTACCCAAGTAAAGAAACAAATACATGAACACATGAAAATGTTTTCTTGTTGTGTTCACAGATCACATGAAAATCATGTCAAGAAACAGCTCACGGGCACTGAGGCACAGCAGTAATCTGACTATTGCTATCACTTCCACAAGTATGTGTAGCCACAGGCATTAAGTGGATAGAAAAGTGGTTTCCATATAATACACCTGGTTTATGTCTCTCTGTCTTTCTTTCCTATTCTATTATGCATAAGGATTTAACAAGATAGTCTAAGATCAATTTACTTCTCTTCGTACAAAGATATAAATGATATTACAAAAATAAAATTCATATTAAATTATTCCATCAAGTACAGTGAAATCTGGTAATACCAAAACATGGCCCCCTTTTCCATTCCAGAAACAAAGAAATAAACACACATGCACACCTGAGTTCTACACACCTTATTGAAATTCTGAAAAAAGTCTACAGATTCCAATGCTCATCAGCCCTTCCCCAATTCTTAATATCCTACTTCTTTTCCTTTTTAAAACACAAACATTTTCCCAACAACCTCTCACTACAACTTGGCATTTTGCTAACTTGTACTTCGAATTCCAGCATAAAGCCCAGTTCAGAGGAGTCTGGGACTGTACAAAGAAGCTTAGATACAGATAACCCAGCAGTTGGCATCTGGAAAAGTTCAGGTTGCTTTTAATAGATGGATATAGAATCCGTGAAAAAAATGTGGAGAAGAACTGAGTTGTTGACGCAAACCTATTTGGAACATGATAGGATCATTAGCTCAGATTTGCATCATTATAGTCTCCCTTTGCCCTCAACTAAACATTAGCCCATTAGACAACACTTCAAACTGAAAATAACAGAACATGAGTTCTGAATGAGACCCCTCCTCCCCCCACACACTACTTTCATGCTGTGCTGTTGTCTGCCAAATATGCCTTTCAGCTGAACTTGTAATTAATGTCTGGTTCTGGTGACAAATCTAAGCAATCTTCCCATGCCAGCTGTACCGAACAATCAGTTGGTCACAAGAGATTTGGGGTAAAATGAAGGTTATGTCCCACTGGTAAAAAGTTGGCGGTCTAGCTCCCTTCTTCCCCTGAGAGAAGAGATCATTAGAAAGCAAAGCGTGGCTCCTACTGTTGGAGTACTATTTACAAATCATGTCCAGTAAAGCAGCAGGAGACCGTTAATTTGGCCTCACTCAACAAATCAGAAATTTAATTTTCACCCACATTTGTGTATTAAGAACAACCTTTTCAATAATAATTAAATGAAATGTTCTTTTCAAACCCCAAAGATGAAATGTGAAGGCACGGGAGGCAACTGCAAGGTAAGGATGATATGCAAGATATGCATTTTCAGAATGGGTTTTTCAAATTAATATTGTTTTAAAAGAATTGCCCCCCTTCCAAAAAATGTCAAACTGCATCAGCCCTACGGGCCCATCTAATCCAATGGCAATGGTACTCTGTCAGAAAGAGAACTGGACTCAGGTCTACAAATGAATGCTCAGCCAATCAGGAAGAGCAATCCATCTTTGCCTCTTGACTTGTGAGGTGCAAACACTTTCCATGACAACTGCCAGTGGTGCTCCCATGTCCTGATCTGCCTGAAGCGCTTCAGAGCAGTGAGACGGCACGAGGCAACAGTACTTCTCACTCCAGTGCTCCAGTTGTTCATTTGCCTGCCCTAGGGTACATAGGGCTCCAGTTCAGCCATACAGCTAACTGTCTCATCACACCAAAATTATTAAAACTACACACACAGACCATGTATACTGGGGGTGCAGCAAGAAGTGCGGCCTACCAACCCTCCTATATCTGCTTCTGCTGCAGAAGCAGTACCGCTTATCCCTTCCTTATCTCTGATTAGAGATCAGAGATAAGGAAGGGATTTCCATATTAGGGCTAGCAAGGGAACCCCTTCCCTCATTTCCAGTCTGATGACAGATCAGAGATAAGCAACAGATTCCCTTGCTAGAAGAAACCTGAGAGGTTGGGGCTGCAGGAGCAGGGATCACTGTATTACTGCTGCTAATGGTGGCGTTAGAGCAGCAAGCATGTTGGCATCGCTGGGGCAGGGTTCCCCAGAAACCCTGAACCACGTGTGTGTCTGTTTCTCCACCCGTCTGTGTGTGTGTGTGTGTGTGTGTGTGTGTGTGTATGTGTAGGGAGGGGCCATAGCTCAGTGTGACAGAGCCCCTGCTTTGCATGCAGAAGGTCCCAGTTCAATCCTCAGCATCTCCAGGTGAGGCTAGGAAAGAATCCTGCCTGAAACCCTCGCGAGCCGCTGCCAGTCAGTGTCAACAATACTGGGCTAGATGGACCAATGGTCTGAGCCAGTATAAGGCAGCTTCCTCTGTGTGTTTGCATGTGTGTGTGTGTGTCTCCCCCCAGCTTAACTAGATTTTACTCCTTTTTGTATCCCGTTGGTAGCGTTAGAGTCATTCTCAAACTGTAGGTGAATGTGTGAGTGTGTGTATGCATGGGGTGTGTGTGACCTGATTCTTTTGATTGGAGAGAACAGCATAAGTATCCATTATTATGTCCAGTTGGTATATTGAAAAGATGGCAGTATTTGCCATAAAAGGAGAGTAGTTGGGATAAGGGAGCATGCCCATTCCAATTCGCTGTTCAGTTTCAGAAGTATTCATATGGAACACTTTTTTTTTTTTTTACCCTTCACAGCCTCCCTAATGAGAACAAATGAGGAAGAAGAAAGCTCTGCCAGCAAACATCAGATCATTTCAGAATATTGCTCTATAGCTGCCATTTGTTTCAAATCTACACCATTTGGCGCCATGAGAATCTCAGCTGCAATACTGTGTACAGTTAAGTGCACTTAAATTTCATTTATATTAATGGCATTTGAGTGCAAAGAACTGTGTGCAGGACTGTAACCATCCGTTTTACAGTTTTGAGTCCTGATGGTTGTGGGGAACTGCCTCAGTAGAGAATTTTAAAAGGTAAGTAATCAGAAGCTACATTTTCACAGATTTATGTGGTTCCCCCCTGCAAAATGGCAGGCATCATAAAAACATGTAGCTCATCTACGCAATATCCCAGCAATGTGTATCTACATGCTCTTCATCAATCTGACATCTTGCTTAGACTTTCTCATGACCTCAATAGTCAATATCCAATCCTGGCTGAGGATCGTTTTATCAGCTCCAAAGTCCAAGTGTGCCAGTGACATACACACCAACAAAGTCATGTTGCCATGTAGTAAAATGAAGCTGCTTCCTTGCAGAACAGCTCCTGAAAATCACTAAGAGGCACTAGTAAATGCGATTTCTTTATAGCGTTCTGGGCTCCTTGCAAAACAACAACATTAAAAATCATAAAAAATCCAACAGCACCACAATTCAAGGAGATAAAAGGTGTGTGTGTGTGACATATTTATAATGAATGTTAGGTGGTGGCCAATGCCCGCGCAGTTGCATAAAGGCTTTGTGCCACTCTAACAGGAGCCAAAGATTATTCTTGGGAGGGGGAGATCTGAGCTAGGGAGATCTGAGCTATACAGACAAAAGAAGAACAAAAATGTGAAAATTGTATGGCAGAGCATTTATGCCACACTGTGTTCACTATTCAAGTTGCATATCAACTTGTAGTGACTTTCAATTTAAAAAAACAAACAAACCATGAACAGTCATAGAACATGAAGACTAAAAAGCAGCAAGTTTTTTAAAAGCAAAATAAATAAATCAACAAGATTAAAATTACATCTAAAAGAACTGGGAAAACAAAAGGTCTTTGTGTGGCACTGAAAGTACAACAAACTAGGTGCCAGGCAGACCTTTCTGGAGAAGACATTCCATAATCTGGGTGCCATCACTGAGAAGGCCCTCTCCTTGGTAGCCACTTGCCTTACCTTAATTGTAGGGGGCACCCGCAGAAGACCATGCAGTGAAGGTCTTAATGTATGGGTGGGAATACACAAATAAAGGCAATTCTTCAAGTATATTGATTCTAAGCCATAAAGCGCTTTAGAGGTCAAAATCAGCAATTTGCATTGGACCTGGAAACTGACCAGGAACCAGTGCAAATAGTATAACACCAGCGTAATATGGTCATAACGTCCCTTCCCAGCTGATAATCTAGCTGCTACATTCTGAACTACATTTCTTTTTCTTTCTTTCTTTCATTCATTCATTTATATCTTGCCTTTCCTCCAAGGAACTCAAAGTGGGTACTTAATTCCTTCCCCTCACCTCTTATCTTCACAATAATCCTGTAGAGTTGGGTAGGCTGACAGATAGAGGCTGATCCAAGATCATCCAGTGAGCTTCATGGCTGAGTGGGGTTTTGAACCTCAGTTTTCCCAGTTCTCGTTCAACGCTCTAACCACTTCACCACAATGCTTCTTGAACTTCAGTTTCTGAACCATCTTTAAGGGCAGCCCCAGGCAAAGCACATTACAGTAGTCTAGCCTGGAGGTTATCAAAGGCTAGATCTCTAAGGCCATGCTATCTCTGTCAAGGTTTGGGTATCTATCAGCCAGTCATTTCTATTTCATTCATAAGGACAGTCTGTTTTATTTAATAGCATTCAAAGCAACACCAATATTCCCTCTCTAGTATTTATAGAAACAGGGAGGAGGCTAACAGTAGAAAGGGTAACTTGAATCAAAAAGAAAGCGTAACACCCCATATCTCTATGAATTTGAAAAGAAAAAGAGAAATAAGGTGATAGACTACTACTGACCTAAGGCATTTGTACAGAACAGAATGGTGCCAGGGAGAACCTTATTAACAACTGGAGAAAAGGAATATGTTTAAAAGACACCCAATCTGGGAAAGTACCTGGAACATAAGAATATAGGAAATCGACTTATACTGAGTCACATCATTGCTTCATCTAGTTTAGTATCATTTACACTGACTGGCAGAAGCAATTCAGGGTTTCAGACAACAGTCTTTCTCAGTCCTACCTGGAAATGCTGGAGACTGAACCTGTGACTGTTTGAATGTGAAGCATGTGCTTTACCACAGAGCTCCAGCCCTTCTTCCTGCCAGTTGTTCTAATGACTAAGGGCCAAACATGATGAGATGCCATCCACACAATTAGCAAAAGCTCAAATGGCTTTTAAAAAGTAAATTTCAGGTGTAGGGGACATAATCTGGATTGGGACCCTGGTGTGGGAGGTAGGGGGTTTTAAGAGTTTACCCCCCTCTGCAGTCCCAATCCAGATTGGATTTCTTGCACCTGCTATTTGTACTGAGTAAAAAGCTCCTATTCACTCCAATGAGAGCATTTTTATCAATGCAAATAACAGCCCTGGGCTCTTGATCCGGATCAGGACTAAAGTAGGGGACGAAGAGTTCATGCTTCCTACCCACACAGCAGAGTCCTAATCAGGATCATTCTTCCCACACCTGCAATTTACTTTAAGAAATCAATTCATACAATTGCCCATTGCCTGGATGTCACTGTGTTTAGTTTGGCCCTGAGTGAAGGTATACAGAATGACTAAGTCAAGGGAGATCACAATTTACATTCTGTAGCCAAATATAAAAGGTATTACAACTCTTATGTATTGGCATGGTGATTTATAAAGTGAAAGACAAATCGTTGAAAGCCAGATAAAACTTATAAAAAGTGATGGATAAAAAAGAGAGAAAAGCAATGCCCTTTTTACCTAGGGCTCCAAGTTCCCAGGAACAGGGATAAAACTATTCCCCTCTCTGTTACAAACACGCATGTCTGGGTATCCTGCATAACACAACCACTGATTCTGGGTGTGGTGAAAGTATGCTGGAAAGCATGCAGGCCATTAGGATCAGAAACCAATTCTCCAGTTGCAACAGCAGTGTGTATGCACCAATTTCTTGCCCTCCTTCCTTCTTGAGTTGTGTTGTGCAAGTACCATAACCAGCTACTTACATAATTTCTCGTACAATGCTGAGAAACATCTGGAACAATAGCTGGGGGCCCTTTTTCTTTAGCAACAGCTTCATTTGTCTTGGCTCATAGATACATTTGGGAGGGCATTGGAGCTGTGACACAAGTCGTGTTAAAGAGCTAATCTTGACTTTAATAAAAAGGATCATGAGAGTACCTTGGTAAAAATAATTGTGCTGAGGTGGCACTTCTTAGAACTTTTTAATATGTTGCCTACAAGCAAAAGGACACAAGAAAGGGAATGTGCTCACAAGAGCCTGAGTTTGTGGAATTACCATCTACTTAGAGATGACCTCTAGTCGGTGGCCTGCAGGGGCTGAGGGTATGCTAAGAGCAGGGAGAAACTATAGGGAAATCCAAACATAAAGTACATTTGCAAGGCTCATGGGCTACATTCCACACTGACCTGGGGCAGAGCAAATCTTTGTGCTTAAAGGGGGCTCTTTCATCTCTTGCTTTTATGAGGTTCTGATAGTTCCACATTAGCCCCCAGGACAACCCCATTGTCATGAAGCAGGTGCTCAGAGGGGTAGGCTCAGTGAAGACATCACTTCCATTGTGTCTCTGTCAAACCCACATTGCCTGTTTACAAAGTGCACCTCTCCCTTCTGCTGTGGGTTTTTTGTGTAGCTTGGATGATATATAGCAGGGCCGCATAATGACACAAGTGCCATATGCCTCCATTGTCCTCTGCTAAATGCAGTTTCTCCATATGACAGGGCACTGTGGAGCAAAACAGGAACAAGCCCTTGAGGTTCTCCATGATAATTATTCCAAAGGGGATTCACCTGCTGGACCAAAAGATGTGACTACACAGAGGCTGCTCTTGCACTTCAACAATATGCTGGAGATGCAGGATGCAATCCTCAGACGTTATCAAAAGGTACATTGTAAAGTGAGCTATCCTGAATGAACCTAATTCTTTCCCAGATGCGTGACACCACCTGCACAGACTTCCCAGTTCCAGATGAAGAGGAAAGCAGCATTTAGCCTGGGCACTGAGAGACTATTTTTATTAGTTTGTAAAATATGTATTCTGGTTTATCAGCCCAGAAAAGGTCCTCGAGGCAGCTCTGAAAGAGATGCTGAGTGAATGCATTTTACCCTAGAAGAAAGGCCCATACCCAGACAAGGGATGTATGAGAAATTCATTTTAGTCCATTTTTTACCAGAATTTACCCAATGTGCACCTCCCAGACTTGAATGCAATCTGCGGTTGAAGTCTGTATATTGCCAGATTTATGATTTGTGGACCCCTCTCCCACCCCCCACAAAAAAGAGATCAACAACATATGTACATTGGAAAAATCCACATGAAAAAATGTGTACTTTTGAAAAATGCACACAAACATGCTTTAATCAATGGGAGAAGGATGTGTGCATTTCAAAAATGTGCACAATTGACGTGTACATTTGAAAAAATCAGCACAAAAATACACACAAATTTTTGTTTGAAAAGACAAAACCAAAGATCACAATCTGATATGGAAATGAGTCAGAACAAGCTTTGAGGTGGAATACGGAGAACCTTGATGAACTAGCGTTTTGCTTGTACAGGCATCCATAGCACAGACATGTGCCCTTGAAGCAGCTGTCTATGTTATACTTCCAGTTCTTTACCAATTCAGTTAACTGATGACCATGTGCGAATACAACAACAGTAGTATTAAGAATAACATCTTGTGGTAGCTTGTGCTTTTTTCCTACTGTGCAAAGTTATTTATCCCATTTATATCCCAGCATGGTGTAGTGGCTAGAGTGCTGAACTGGGAGTCGGGAGATCCGGGTTCTAGTCCCCACTCGGCCATGGAAGCTCACTGGGTGACTTTGGGCCAGTC
This sequence comes from Heloderma suspectum, assembly GCF_057233095.1. Taxonomy (NCBI): domain Eukaryota; kingdom Metazoa; phylum Chordata; class Lepidosauria; order Squamata; family Helodermatidae; genus Heloderma; species Heloderma suspectum. The sequence goes on from NC_139461.1 coordinate 254,361,064, forward strand.
ACATACTCTCAGCTCAACCTACCTCACAGGGTTGCTGTTGTGAGGATAAAATGGAGAGGAGGAGGATTATGTACGCCACCTTGAGTTCCTTGGAGGAAAAAAGGCGGGATATAAATGTAATAAATAAATAAATAAAATAAATAAGATTAATGTTTTCGCTTCACAACAATCTTGTGAGATAGGGAAGGCTGAGCAATTAAGACTTGCTCAAAGTTACACAGTGAGCTTCATAGCTGAGAAGGAGTTTGAGCTTCCCTCTCATGTAGCCAAACTATAGTATAACCACTATGACAGAACTGTTGCTGTGTGACAGAAACATTTATGTTTACAAATGTGACTTGTAAATTTGTAGCGTTCATATGCAAGGATCTGCAAAGTTCGCTAGACAGGAAAAAATCAGCACTAGCATATGAAGTCCCTAACTGACTAAAAAACCAACCAACCCCCAAACAAAAACACAATAGACTGCACCATATTATCCCTCCCTTAACAAAAGGTCAAAGGCTACCTTAGTTAATTGTCTGTCCTGTCGATCCCTTTTTATCAACAAGCACAGTAAATAATGCCCCTTCTCTGAGGCACAGTGTAAACTCAGGCACTACTTTGTCTGTGTCTGCCTACTGTCTGGACACTTCGGAATTTAGCTACCTACAACTGAGATCTAAGTGTCATTTTTAAATTTACTTTTAACAAATAATCTGAATAATAAACAAAGCAAGTTTAAGCCCTTTGCCAGTGAGGTACTTTTATTAAAGGGTCCTGCATTTCTAGAGTGATTTTATTTCCAATGAGAATTTAGAATCAGAAAGTAATTTGGATGGCTTCCCTTCTTTTGCTGGCCAGTCAGCAGTACTTTTGGGTCACACGTTGGAGTTGCTCTGCTAACAATATGGTCCAAAAGGTTTGCTTATGTGTCTGGAGAAAGAAGAATAAAACTATGAAGCTATATATTTAGGAAATATAGTATTCCTTCAAAGGCGTTTAAGATGGAATGGTATCTGAATCTCAGTACCTGAAAAATCACCCATAGAATAAATCTCCATGAGCCTGGGTAGAATGTGTCTATCCTATTAGCAAAGAATAGCAGGGGCACACTTTGTAGAGAATGTTTTCTTTTCCAACAGGCTAAAACTATAACACACAGTTTACAATGGAATGGCCATGTCCAGGAAGAACCTTGCAACAACTTGTTTAAGTCAGGATGAAACTTTGGCAAAAGCAGCTACTTACATTGACTGACTCCTTGCCATTGTACTTTACTCGGATCCTGGGCTCTTGTATGACATCCAGGTTGGATCCTGTGACAGTCAGAGGCGTATGGCCACTGAGAGGAAGCAGAAGACATCGGGTTAATGAGGTTTGGCAAAGGGAACTGGGGGAGAGCCCAGTGCCCATGTTTCTGGCAAATATAAATGCTTGTTGAACTCAGCAAGATGTTTCCTATGGGCATAGAGGAACTAGGTGACAAAGTGAATTAATATACCATCACCCTGACTCTGGCTAGAACTGTCTCATAAATTAATTGCGTTTTCTGGTCTCATCTGTCCCCCTAGTGAGCAGTTACATCACCCATATAACATTTTTTGGGGGGTGGCAGGAGGAAAAAATAAAGATCCAGGACTAAATAAGGACAATAAATTAGTCAGAGTGCTTAATGGTTTACTTTAAACACGAAGCATGCTCCAAAGAAAGGGAAGGTATGCATTATATAGTGCTTGCAGGGAACAGACTGCCATTTTGCTAACTACTTTGTAATCCCCAGCAAAATTACTACATGCTGGGCAAGGATTTTCACAGAAAAATGGATGTCAGGAAAATGAAGAGAGGCATAATGGCCCAAAGGAAGTGACAGTGTGGGTGCTCATCATAGTGTCTGAGACCGTTTTCTTGACTGAAATACTGTAGCTCAAAAGGGTTCTTTGGGTGTCTTTTGAATCTTCCCCAACATTGGGTCTCTCCAAATTCCTAAGGAATGTTGAGTGCTTCCATGATCTCACCTAGCCCAGTATATGTATATGCCTTGACAGTGTACCAAATCACTTCTGCCCAATCACTGTTATTCTGAGTTCCTCCTGCAATGGATTCAACGTGTGCCAAGGATTGGCACAGCCTCAGTCTCACAAATTCTCCCCACCCTTGGTCTTGCAGATACTGCAGCAGTGAGGAAAGTGGCTACTGCCAGCCAAGTCATATTTATTCTGTCTTATTTACATCCAGAAAGCCAGTGTTTGACATGAGCTAGAGAAGTTCACTATGTACAATTTGGGCAGCCTAGAAAAATAGGACTAACAAGTCACTGATCACACAAAACTGGTTTGCCTAAGATATCAATAGCTGCAAGTTTTTAAAGTTTGGATATTCCATTTTTCTCAGCATGCTGTGCACTTCTGGAAATCAGTTTGAGCACAATTCCTCTAGGGATCTCCACAGCCAAGCCAGAATCTTCTCTTAAGAGTTCACCCCTGTCCATTTCCATCTCCCTTGTGGTCAGTTTGTTTTCAGAGTGTGAAGCTTCTGCACAAACATTTCATACTTCGTGTTCAGCTCTACAAAAGCCAAAGAAGTTATAGCAGTGAAGAAACTGACCCAATGTTTTAGAAAGTGGTCCATCAGCTCCTGTAGTTTACAGCGCTTCTGTGGTGTGCAGCAATGCATTTTGGGTAAACAGCATGTTTTGAGAGGCATCAGCTTTTTTATGCATTGGTTGTCTCTGGTTTTGTTTTATTCCTGACTCTCTGACGCTCTTAAGAAGCAGCCTTTAATGAGCAATTGTGCACTTCTCCAGCAGATGGGAGTGATCACGGGGCTCTGTTCGCTCTCTCGGAATCTTGTCACAGATTGCCATGGATGTAATTGCCTCAGTAATTACAATTGAGTTAATAACTCTGATTTTCCAACTCAGGGAACAGGGATGCTCTAACTGCCTAGCAATGAAGAATTCAGGTCTGTGGATGGGAGACATATTATTCCAGATAGTTTGCTCTTTAGTAATATACTGAAGGGGACTGAGATGTTTTCAAAGAGCTTTCCTGAGCTTCTGTAACTACTGTTCATAGGCCCAGCAAATGCAAACGATGTGTTGCTCTTAAGGGCATAATTCTTCAAGTTGCTCAGATCCTCTGAACCCAGAAAATCCACAGGAATGCATGTGCCAAGCTCCTTGATGGATCAGACCTTATCCATAAATCTTCAGTATTTACACAAGTGGAATTAATCCCCTAGGAGCCTGAGAAGCTGGGTGTTGACAATGGAGAGCAAAGCAATGCAAGGGAATTACAGATAATAGCCCTTTCTCTCAAATAGGGGACTTGGCTCTGCTGTGCTGAATCACAGTCCATATTTTCTTTTCTGTGGGGGGCAGTAATCATTTTTAAATGAGTCTTTTTAAAGTTAGTGTTGATACTAGAGTCATCACCAGTAAAACACCAAGGGCTGAGAGGGCAAACAACAACAACAAAAAACAGCTGCAGAAAGTTTTGTTTTTCATTATTCCTCAAAAAGTTTCTGTTGATTAAATTTATCTACTTTTCAATACAATACAATGAACATCTTTCCCCCTCCTTCCCTTCCTACCTACCCCCTCTGGGTTTCCTCCCCCACTCCCTTCATATAGTCCTTATAAATATACTTAGAAAATAGAGCTATCCTGGAGGAAACATTTGTTGTAATTAAAACAGAACAGTTGACTGTGAAATGTATTTATAGAATTTGTGTCTGTAAAGATGTAACTTTCATCAGAAATTTCACTCCAGTCTTTTTCTACCCCCGCCATTTTTTTCTGCCCAGTTTCTAGAAAGAGGCATTTAGAGAGGAACTGGGTAGGGCCGGGGGTGGGGTGCACATGTGTGTGTGTATAGCCTGTGCTATTTGGGTTAAGAACAGGTAGAAACCTAACCAAATGTACATCCTTATTGAAATACTGGTAGCAAAAGTATTGAGAGGGTCACCATGAATCACCCAAAGTATGCATGCTATCAGTTAACTGTGTAGTAAAGCACCCCACTTTACTGCATTATGAAGTATTATGAAGTATTGTGCCTAGGATACTGAAGTGTATCTGTGATGTAAATCTACTTAAAGTGAAAGTTCCAACTAACAATTCATGTCATCCTCAGATGAATTGAAGTCTGTCTCATTATACCACACAAACATCTCTGGTTTTCAAGCACACCCAAACCAAAGGCGCCTCCATAAATAATTCTGGCAAAAACAGTGTAGACAGATTACTCTGTCCCTAAACAGCTGCCCAGAAAGGGTGGATGCTCACATAACTCAGTTTCACTCCATAAAGGAGGAGAGATTTCATTGCACTCTGGTTCATGGCATAAGACATGGAATGGGGAACTGCCAACCCGGAGGCTTGATGCAACCCATGACAGATATTCTGGCTGTTGGGCCTCTCCTCATTGGATCCAGACCCTCCTTGCTTCTTTTTCCTTCCCAAATCACTCTGCAAATTGCAGAGGAGGTGCAGATTGCTCCACAAATTGCAGGCATGGTGGCCTTGATTCAGATTGGGACCCTGGTGTGGGGAGAGAGTAGGGAGCTTCAACCCTTTATCCCCAGCGGTAGTCCTGATCTGGACCTGCACTGGCAATTTGCATTGGGGGAAAATGTTCCCATTCACTCCAATGGATTAAAGTCCCCCTACCCCACATGCCAGGGGTCCAATCTGCATTGGGCCCCTTGTACCTGCAAATTAGAGCTTTTTTTCTAATACGAGTTGCAGGCATCCTCCCCGCTCCTGATCTGGACTGGGACTGCAGCAGGGGAGGGTTAAAGCCTCCCAATCTTCCACACTAGGCCCCAATCTAGATTAGGGCTTTGCATCCGGAATTTGCAAAGTGATCTTGGAAGGAAGAGAAGCAAATAGGAGGTGGGGCCAAGGAGAAGAGGACCTGCGGGAGAATGTGTGGGCGTCAATGTGTGGATAAACCCCCAATAGTGATTAAGGCTATCCAAGCTTGGTTTGATTTTGGAAGGATTGTCTCCAAAGCTGCATGGTTTCTCCCAGGTTTTTGGGAGGAGGTGAGTTCCATATCTTAAGCCAGAGGTGGGAAACCATTCCCTCCCCTGAGGGATGCATTCCCTTAGGGGTAATGTGTTAGAAGCTGCATGCCAGTGGTGGGTGGGTCCACAGCTCCACCCATCCCCACCCTCCATCCGTCTTCACACAAGCACACGCTTGATTAATCCATTCACTACCTTTCCCTCTCACACTCACCAAAGCATGCACTCGATTCATCCATCTTCTGTTGTTCTCTGTCTCACATCTCCTGATCCAAACCATGTGGATCCTGGTTCCCCTACTGTTAAAAGCCCAGTTACCTGGCTATGCTCCACTCAGGCTCAATACGCTGAACTTTGGGGTCATCGATGTATTCAAACTGTAACATGCTCTCTAACTGGGCCCGGTCCACACTGACTGAGACATGCACAGGGCCTAGGCCATGAGTAGAAGGTGCAGAGACACAGACAATCTCGTTTACAGATCTCCTGTAAGAGAGAAGGGAACACATGAACCTTCAACCAGTAGTAAGACAAACAAGGGATGGTAATACTCTTAACATTCTTGTAATGGTCTCTGGTTGAACTACAGAAACAATCTATTGGGTTCACTTTAACACAAATCTCTGGGGTGAGATGTGGTGCCTTCCTAATAGATATGGTAGCTACCAGGAGCAATCATGCCACAGCACACACATTAAAGTGTTGTCAGCTGAAGGTATGGTCACTTTTGCATTCAACTGGCACAGCTCCTTGCAATGTCTGGACTAGAACTTGCTCAGGATTATAAATCTGGTGTTGCGATTCAAAATTCAGGAGCATATGGTAGAGTCCTGACTCTACCACTTCAGAACACATGTGGGGGATTGCTTGTTTAAAAGTATGCCCATGTCAAGATCTTCTGTCCTAGAGATAGGAACATAGGAAGCTGCCTTATACTGAGTCAGACCTTTGGTCCATCTAGCTCACTGTCGATGACACTGACTGCTGGCGTCTCTCCAGGGTTTCAGGCAGGAATTTTTCCTGCCCTACCTGGAGATGCTGGGGATCAAACCTGGGACCTTCTGCATGCAAAGTATGTACTCTACCATAGAACTACAGCTCCTCCTCTTTAGACAAAAAGTTTACTAACTTAATCCTGCCATGAAAATTGTATGTGTGTGTGAGCAAGGGGGGCGCAGGAGAGCACACACAATGGGGAAGGGGGGGAACCACTGTATGAGACATGCATGTCTGTTTCACATGTCTGTTTTGTGGCAGTCTGTTTTTAAATAGAAGCAGCCAGAGGTGGCTATTAGTTTGAGAAAAGGAATGGTGGAGGGACTGATTAACTCTTACGTCTTACCTTCCCTGCAGTTAGTCTGCTCAGAATCAATCCCCATGCTGTTTTTCTCCTCACAAAGGAAAAGATATCTGGGTGCGAAAACAGCTTTCCCCTGTGGGTGGGAAAACAGCTTGCAGGGAGGGGTGATTTTGAGCTAACAAATGGCAGGAAAAGACAGAGTTAAATTCCCTCCTACCTCATCTGCCACTTCTGCTTCCAATCACAGCCTCTCAAGGCTGTCTTTTGTTAAAATAATTTTTAAAAGTCTGTGGAAAGAAACCCAAAATTGTATGTTACATTCAGTTTGGCCCAGAAACACTGACAGATAAACATACAAAGTCTTGAAGGTTCTTGGCCTTCTTAAATAAAGCTGTAATATGCATGATTAACCATAATAATTAACAGCAATGCTCCTTAGATCAGATATGGTGTTGGCATACAATAATGGTGGGAGGAATCAATATACAATACACATCTGAGGCTCATCGGCAATGGAAAAAGGGCAGTTCATGCCCATCTCTTGACTCCTTCTGTTGCAATTAGAGAACTACAAATGAAATCTGCAATGAAATGTTACATTTTAGAAAGCTCCTGTTCAGGGTTCCAGCCAGCTAGCCCTCTTCCAAGATACTCCATTCCATTCCCCATCCCTCGAAGTTTTGTTTTTTCCTCCCAGTAGTCAGTCAGCATTCTGTGCCTGCTGTGTATGTTTTGCCCTCACTGAATTGTTTTAGGGTGCCCCCCATTTAGGTTTTTCCCTAAATGTTTTTGTACTTCTACAAACCATGGAGACTTCCAAAGTTTGCTGATACCTCCTTGTTGTGTGTGGATGGCACCATGTTGGTTTTTGGTGCCTTTTTATAAGAAGGCAATTGGGACTGATACACAGGACTCAAGAAAATGTCATTTGTTTAAAAAATATTTATTTATTCAATTTATATCCTACCTTTCTGACAAAATTGGTGCCCAAGATAGCTAGTAAGGCAGCATTAAGAAAAAGAACCATTTATTTTTTTCCTCTTGTTATACTCTAATGCAAACGCATTTTTACAGCACCATTCTGTGGACAGTATCCAATACTGCCTGCACACTAGAAGGATCCACTACTAGTGCAACGAGTGAAACGCTCGTTTCCAGACTGGGGCAGGTTAGCGGAGCTTGTAGAAGGGAGCTCTGCTGACCTGCCCTGATCTGGAAACAAGCATTTCTGGAATTACTGTTGGAAGCATTAGTTCCTGTTGTGCAAGTAGTGGGTCCTGCAAGCACAATAGAAGCACTGGGAGAGCAGCGGCAGTATTTGATACTGCCCCATGGCAGTATTCTTTTTGTTCCTAAAAAGAACAAAAGACAAGTCTGTGCCCTGAGGAGCTTACAATCTAAGGGCCTTTCTATAAGAGGCCTGTATTATGCACTCACAATTTCTCACTTATGATACTTTGTTGGACCTTTACACAACATCAGCATCTTCCAGGGCCTCTCCCGTGGTTTGCAACCATTTTACCAGGTTTTTCCCCGCAATGAGGAATGTCTGGTATTATTTGTGAATGGCAGGATAAAACCTAGTGTACTTGCACAATTCTGCTATTTCACAGCATCACCTAGTGCTTGTATAATGGAACATAAAGGATGGAAGAGACAGAAAACCCCTGGAAAAAAACACACGTAAAGGAGCTGATCTTAAACCTGCAAAGAATCTGGAAACAGAAGCCTCAGTAAAGTGTGGGTAAGCCCTTCCCTTGATCTTGATGGGCCTTGACCATGTAGCCTAGAGTTATCAACAAAAGTTGCGGGTTAAAAGTCTCATGTAGAAAAGCCCATTATCTTGACGGGGAGGGGTGGGGGAATTAAAGGGCATAGGAAGTAGTGAAGAAAGAGTGAACGTTAACAATTCAAGAGAGAGAATGCATGGAGGAAGGGATGAGGCAAAGGAAAGGGAAGAAGAATAAGCGAGGTATGTTGTCAGGGCCCAACTTCAGTACTGCGGTGGGCCTTGTAGGTTATAGCCAGGATTTGATTAGAAGTAGCCTGGGAGGGCTCGGGCCTATTCAGTTTCTGGAATGTCAGAGTATCTCTGTCAGTGTTCTCAGAGCAGAGCCAGGGGGAGTCACCCAACTCCCTGTCTACCTGCTGGTCTAGCCTTGGCAGGCAGGGAAGCTGGAAACTGTCCATTTGAACCTGACAGAGGTGGGGTGGGGTTTGCAGAAAGGTCACCCAGGTTGAAGCATCACTGCTGGAGGGCTGAGCAGTGCCGTCCTGTTCAGACAGGGGCCTTGCTTAACGGCTAAAGGCCCTTGTCTGTCAAGGGGTGTCCTACAGTCACGCCTTCCCTTTTAAGCTGATGCAAAGGTGAAGAGCCTTTGCTAGGAACATCTCGTCTTCATTGCCCAAAGCCTTCTCTGTTTGGATTCATCATAGTCTGGGCTTTTGGAGGCACTGTGCACATGGACTGGAACTTTGGATTGTTAAGGACTTGCCATGAAAAGTACTGTGAGGCTTTTCATAGACTTGAACTCTCGTTGCTATGGATTGTGTGTCTGTGTTTGTAGTCAGCTCAGTGTACGGCAGGCTGGGTTTGATCTACGACTTTTGGACTTCCCTCTGCCAGAACTCATGCAGTGTGAAGCTGCCAATGCAAAAGCAGTGGCCTGGAACTCCTTGCATGTGTGGGTAAGCCCTTCCCTTGATCTTGATGGGCTTTGACCATGTAGCCTAGAGTTATCAACAAAAGATTCAAAGTTGGACTCTCTATGGGTGTGGGTTGTTAGGCTTTGTTGTTGTTGTTCAGTCGTTCAGTCGTGTCCGACTCTTCGTGACCCCATGGACCATAGCACGCCAGGCCTTCCTGTCCTCCGCTCTCTCCCGGAGTGTGCTCAAGTTCATATTCATTGCATCGGTGATGCTATCTAGCCATCTCATCCTCTGTCGTCCCCTTCTCCTTTTGCCTTCAGTCTTTCCCAGCATCAGGGTCTTTTCCAGAGAGTTTCCTCTTCGCATTAGGTGGCCAAAATATTTGAGCTTCAGCTTCATTATCTGTCCTTCCAATGAGCATCAGGGTTGATTTCCTTTAGGATGGACTGATGTGACCTCCTTGCAGTCCAGGGGACTCGTAAGAGTCTTCTCCAGCACCACAGTTCAAAAGCATCAATTCTTCGGTGCTCAGCCTTCCTTATAGTCCAGCTCTCACAGCCATACATTACTACTGGGAAAACCATAGCTTTGATTAGACAGACCTTTTTCGGCAAGGTGATGTCTCTGCTTCTTACTATGCTGTCTAGGTTTGCCATAGCTTTTCTCCCAAGGAGCAAGCGTCTTTTAATTTCATGGCTACAGTCACCGTCTGCGGTGATCTTGGAGCCCAAGAAAGTAAAATCTGTCACTGCTTCCATTTTTTCCCCTTCCATATGCCAGGAAGTGATGGGGCCAGATGACATGATCTTAGTTTTTTTAATGTTGAGTTTCAAACCAGCTTTTGCACTCTCCTCTTTCACCCTCAACAAGTGACTCTTTAGATCCTCTTCGCTTTCTGCCATTAGGGTGGTATCGTCTGCATATCGGAGGTTGTTGATAATTCTCCCGGCAATCTTAATTCTGACCTGTGATTCATCCAACCCGGCGTTTCTCATGATGTATTCTGCATATAAGTTAAATAAGCAGGGTGACAATATGCAGCCTTGTCGTACTCCTTTCCCAATTTTGAACCACTCAGTTGTTCCATGTCTGGTTCTTACTGTTGCTTCTTGACCCTCGTACAGGTTTCTCAGGAGACAGGTAAGGTAGTCTGGTACTCCCATCACTTTAAGCATTTGCCACAGTTTGTTGTGATCCACACAATCAAAGGCTTTAGCGTAGTCAATGAAGTAGAAACAGACGTTTTTCTGGAATTCTCTTGCTTTCTCCATGATCCAGTGAATGTTGGCGATTTGATCTCTAGTTCCTCTGCCTCTTCAAAACCCAGCTTGTACTTCCGGTAGTTCTCGGTTTGTACTGCTGAAGCCTAGCTTGTAGGATTTTGAGCATCACCTTGCTGGCATGTGAAATGAGCGCAATTGTGCGGTAGTTTGAACACTCTTTGGCGTTGCCCTTCTTTGGAATTGGAATGTAAACTGACCTTTTCCAGTCTTGTGGCCACTGTTGAGTGTTCCAGATTTGTTGGCATATTGAATGCAGCACTTTAACAGCATCATCTTTTAGGATTTTAAATAGCTCAGCTGGAATACTGTCATCTCTGCTAGCTTTGTTGTTACTAATGCTTCCTAAGGCCCACTTGACTTCACTGTCGAGGATGTCTGGCTCAAGTTCAGTGACCGCCCTATCATGGCTATCAGAGACATTAAGATCTTTCCTGTATAGTTCTTCTGTGTATTCTTGCCACCTCTTCTTAATCTCATCTGCTTCTGTTAGGTCCCTGCCTTTTTTGTCCTTTATCATGCCCGTCTTTGCACAAAACGTTCCCTTGAGATCTCCAATTTTCTTGAAGAGATCTCTAGTCTTTCCCATTCTGTTGTTTTCCTCGATTTCTTTGCATTGTTCATGTAGGAAGGCCTTCTTGTCTCTCCTTGCTATTCTCTGGAACTCTGCATTCAGTTGGATATATCTTCCCCTTTCTCCCTTGCTTTTCACTTCCCTTCTTTCTTCAGCTACTTGTAAAGCCTCATCAGACAGCCACTTGGCTTTCTTGCATTTCTTTTTCTTTGTTATCCCCTTCTAACAAGAAGGGGATAACTTCTTGTTAGGCTTTACAAGAAGTTATCCCCTGATTGCCTGATGGGTTCATTCCAGGAATCATTCCCTTTCAGTTTTTGGGGTTGGAGCCCTGTGAAAGGATTGTCTGGGTTAGGTACCCAGGAATCCAGAGTCCCTTCCCTTGTGTTCAGAACCGTGGAGATGGCAATGGAGAAACCATGCTGAGGATCTTAGTCACGGTAGTAGTGTTTAGCTTTGGACTGTTCTGGAATTACATAGAGCCTATAGCTACTGACTATCAGCTATTTGATTTCTGAAGAGTGTAACCATAAAGGTTTTGCTGTGGGATTCCCTGCAATAAAGAGATCTCACTGATTTGGGTATCCAGTGTCAGATTGCCTGAGCGTGTGTGCTGGGGGGATCAGGAAACCTGACATATGTACTGCTACAACTGTGTGCAGCCTGGGCCTTAGTAAGAGCCAATTCCCCTCAGACCTTAATAATTCTCAGCCATTCCCTGCCATGTCCTTCTTCTGTCTGCCAGTGCCTCATGTGAGCACAGGCATTTTAGCATGCCAGAGACCAGACTTCAGAGAAGCCTGTTTAGCCCTTGTGCGAGATCCAAAGCGACACCTCACTGCTGGCAAAGAGTTACCGCAAGCTCCCTGTGATCAGTTAATTAGCTTTCTGCGCTATTACCATGTCGTCATGGTGAATCTCCCCACTCCTCCGATCAGAGGCAGGAGAATAGAGGGATGCTGTAATTATAGTGAATCTCATTAGAAACTGCTTCATCTAATCAGTCGCTCTGCACATCATGAGTACATGCCAAGTTCATCACCTACAAACCGTGCAGTAGAAAAAAGAAAAAGAAATAGGCCATGTTATGACCTTGTATGGAAATACTACTGGATTCTAGGCAATGCTGTTTTACCGGTTTATACGAGGTAATTAGATAATATGGTGAATTAGGAGCGGTGCTTAAATGTAACCATTTATTTATAAGGATTATTGTGCTGGACAAAGTCTGGGCATGAAAGCACCCATTCCCACACTTTCCCTTGATCTATATGTTGGAATGAAATAAACTTTAAAAACTTTTCAGACCATTATAAAATAAGGGCTGGATGTGCCTGATCCCATCTGATCTCGGAAGCTAAGCAGGGTCAGCTCTCGTTAGTACTTGGATGGGAGACCGCCTGGGAATCAGGCCTCCTGCATTGAGCAGGGGTTGGACTTGATGGTCTTGTAGGCTCCTTCCAACCCTATGATTCTATGAGGTCTATGATGTTCTATGAGTCTTAGTAGCATGCTGTAAAGCTTAGCTATGCCCTTGAAGGCTTGAGGGATTGGTGCTTCACCATCCCAGAATCCTGATTGGTCAGTAGATGTATAGAGTATTATTTATTTTATTTATTTATTATTAAATTTATTAATCGCCCATCTGGCTGGTCACCCAGCCACTCTAGGCGATGTACAACATACAATAAAACATTTTAAAACAATAAAATATTACCCTTCCGCTTCCTGTTTCCAAATATGGAAAGTGATACAGAAGAGGGAGAGCACAGTATGGAGCACTTCAGAGGGGAACCTTCACTACTTCTGCCTCATACTTTTCCACAATGGCACTTCCCCTCCAACACACTCTCTTCTGGGATGCTCACACCTTTAAGGAGACATTTTTGAATGCCTTTGGACATTTTTAGGAAGAAAGTCAAGACCATTGTTTACTCTGCTAAGGTTTTTGTGTTTAGGACCTTAAGGGAAAGGAACAAGTAGCAAATTCCTAAGTCTAGATCCAGCGTTGGATCCAGACTTAGTCATACTTAGAATAGATTCACTGAAATCAATGGAATCCCATTGATTTTAATGGGTTAAGTATGACTAAGTCTGGATCCAACATGGTATTCACCATAGCTTGAAGTATTGTGAAGTTATTATTTTATGATGGATGTTATTTTATAACTGTATTATATTATCATAGAATTTATTTTAAATTGTTGTTGTATAGCTCATTAGCCAAGTGAAGGGAGGGTGCTTTTGCAAAGTGAAAAAAAGGATAAAAGTAAATATCTGCCCTCAGGTACCCATAAGGGACTCACTGAATTAGTAATCTGTGAAAACTGCCAAGGGAACACTCAGCACCAACCATGCTTTCTTTCTAACTATTCATGTTACAATGCACCATCCAGATAATCCATCCTACTGTCAAAGAACAGCAGCAGGAAGGGTGCCATCCAAAGGTATTCAGGTATGTTTTGGCTTTCTTTTCAAGCAACAAATCATGTGGTGTAGTTGGAAATTTTTGTTTGTCATTTTGTTGGCCAACAGGGCTGACAGTAGGCATATAAACCAGCAAAAGGCAGAGCTCTTCAGAGGTCAGTGGTGTGTCCCAGCGCCAATTTCTGAGAGATCCTACACAAGTCCAGACTTAAAAGCACATCTAAAAAGCAAAGGCTATGAAGAGAAAATCTCATATACAGATACAAAATGAAATAGGTGGTAAAATTTAACCAGGCATACTCTGCTTTCCTTTTTATCTGTTCCCAAGGTATAAATGAACTCTTTATTGAATCAGAAGAGAACATACTAAGACTGTTAGCTTGCCGTCCCTAATCTACCCTGTTCCCAGCCCAGGCATAAAATGGGTGCTGGACTGTTTTATTTCTTCAGAGGCTGCAGAAAGCAGCAGTTCTGATATGTAATGTCTCCATAATACACTAGTTTGGATCCCACCCAGTATTTCTTACACAAGTGACCATGTAAAGCATGAAGTCCATAGTTATTTACTGGTTATCATGGTAGCATACTATTTATATGGGTATACAAAATCAGTGTGTATAAATCAGAGTACTGCATGTTTAAGGAATATAAATGACAAATAATGTGAGATGTGCTTTTTTCTTTAAAGAGTAAAACAACAGGTGAAAATCTATATCTTAGATTTTTAGGAGAAAACTACAATTAAGCACAGAAATTAAAATACAGATTACATTTTCTCCTGAGAACAAGGGGATAGAGACTTTTAAAGGGATTATCCCAACATCAGAATGTGCTTGGGATTTGGGGAGGAGACAGGATTTTAATATATTAAAATAAGCCAATAGATAAAATTAATAAACATTAACTCAGTTCATTGCTATGCATCACTCATCACTGTCAGTGACAGGATGGCTTAAGGTGATTAATGAGAGGTTGGGTGTTTGTAGCTGGAGTAGCTTAAATGCTGCCCAAGGAAGCACAGAAGAGATTATTACAACACACACACACACACACACACACACACTTGTTCTAGCCCCCTTACCCATAAAACTCGCAGGTCTGGTTTCCCAGCAGCACCGACACACTGCTGCCAGCCCCCAGAAAATGGCCAGTGATGGTCACCATAGTTCCTCCTGATTCCGGCCCACGGTTGGGACTCAGAGAGCTCACTGCAGGATTCTTGAGAAGAAAAAAAGAAAAAGATAATCTCCTTTTGTCTGATGCTCTTAGAACACAGCCCTAAGATATATTTCTATAGTTGGAGATAGGCCAAGAAGGACTTTTGCTGAAGGCCCAAAATACATGACCAAATATCACTAGTGATAAGACTTTGAATGTTGTAGCATTTTTTTTTTCATGTTCTTTTATGTGAACGATTTCATCAGTTTGGTGTTTGGATGTGGGAAACTGAGGCTCAATCATTACTGAACTATGAAGCTCACTGGCTGGGCTTGGGCTCTCAGACCTAACCCACCTGACCTCACAGGGTTGTTGTGAAGCTAAAACACTGCTTTGAATTCTTTGGAGAAAGGCAACATAACAAACAGTAGTAACAAAATATAGCTATGTCACTGAATTATGTATGCCATTATTGTCCTAAACTAAAGAGTTTTCCTTTCTACACAATACTTTTCTTGCTGTGATTTTGCAGTCACGTGCAAGATGGAATTATAGGAAGAATTTCATTTATTAAATAAATATTTGCATTAGACTTCAGTCAGTAAAAATAATAACATACAATTAACTAAATTAATCATATAGACCAATCACACAAGGTGAATAAATCAAATGCATTCATTAAGTTATGCTGAAGTTCCAAAGAGTTCACTGAAGAAAGTATACAAGTATTGCATTATCCACAAATCTTTCTATAGCAATCCATGGGAGCTTCATGATACTATTGTGCTGCCTTTCTTTCTTTTTTAATTAACATCTGTAATAAAACTATACCAAAGTTCAAAGAAGTTATCAGCTCCATTATTTTGAGTCCTTGCTGCTCTTAATTGTTTGGTTAATTTTTCTGCCAGGGCAAAGGTCCATAGGTGATTATACCATGAATCAATTCTACCATTTCTACCTCTTTGCAAACAGATGGCTGTGAACACATGTGTGCAAACAAACATGCATAAACCTAGAAAGCTGTATGAATTATGTAGGATTTAAAATGAGGTTATTTTAGAGATGGCAGTGCTAAGATAAACTAAGGTCAATTGGTGCGCTTACAATTAGTGATGGCTGCTTATTCTTACAAAAAGAATCTGAAGAAAGCAGGTACATTTAAATTTGTTTTCAGTTCATGGATGTAACTAAATTGTTTCGCTAATTCTTCTCCCATTATGGCTCTCATCTGCTATCTGGCAACATCCCAGCTGCATTCTCTGGACACTGTCATCTTGGTGCTTCAGCAGCACAGTGAATATGAGAGACTTCTTCATTGCTCTCAGATCATTGCATTTCCCGGAAGGCATCATACAAACTGCCATATATAATCAATTCAGTGGTCAAACTAATCCAGTGCCCTGGCTCTGAAAAGTGACCTATGCTGAATGTTTTAGATATACTTTTCCTAGCTTCAGGGAGCTTAGAAGGCATTCAAAGAGGCTATATCTGGAACAGAGGGATAGGTTTTCCCCATTTATGAGACTGTCTTACATCAGGATCTGAGTTTTATGCTACATAATTATGCTCTAATGACAGCACTGTAACCTAGATAGGTGATTGAACTCAGCATAAATAGGTGTTTGTCCCAATTCCTGCCTGGCCTAGTGAATAGCTCTTCTGTGCCATAATTTGTCTCCTTTCTACAATGGGAATAATGATGCTGACTTCTAGAGCAAAGTGCTTTGAAATCTATGAGTGAAAAGTACAGCAGTGTTAATAATAAATTGTGCTTAACGCTGGGTGGTTACAGTGCTGAACTCCTAAGAAATATAAATGGTACATTCTAAGCCTTTTTATTAACAATGGACAGGAGGGCCATTGCAGAAACAGGCAGGCTTTAGGTCTTATGTGGCCTCCAGGGCACTTATCATTGTTGAGCATAGGCTTATCCTTGTAGGGTATCATGTTTTGATTTTTAAGATTCCAGCCCTTCATGGTTGCAAATATATCAAAGCAAAAGCAAAAGCATCACACTGAGGGCACAAGATATAAGAAGCTCAAATTCCTTACTTTTTTTTTTTACATGTCATGATTTCAATGATAGGCCAAGATTTTTGAGCCACCCCAGCCTCCAATTATAAATACTGTAGGTTAAATACACAAGATCAAACAAGCTGCATATCTCCATTCTTGAAGCGAATGTGCAAAGTATATTAATTCCATGTAACAAAATATTCAAATGAGCTGTGACTCACCTAGTATCTCCTGGTCCTAAACAAGTTGCTTTTCCTTAGTCAAAAATCCCCCATGCTTTGGCTAGCAGTTAGTGTTTTCCTTGTCTGATTCCATTGTATTTCTGTAATACTTACTTTTTTGTTATCCTGGGATAACACTACATCAAAAGGGGAGCTAAACTCTTCCTCCCTCTCTGTGGTCTGTCACCCAAACTCCTTTTTCTTCCTACCCAGTTTTAATACCAGAAGTGAGCTAGGCTGGAAAAAAGTGCTAGGAGCGGTGATATAAAGAGGTAAGGCAAAAGAAGGAGGAGGCAAGGCAGGCAGAATTCAGCTCCCCCTACCTGCATTCCCCTGTTGATGCTAAAATGAAAAACACACTGTTTGCTTTATACATGAACAGGAAATACACATGAACAAATATGGGTACCACCATTATATCTACTTAGGCCATAACACAGTAATAGAACCTGGTTAGTGTTGGGCATTGGAAAGGAATGTTGAGGCTGGGCCCAGAAACAGAAAAGAGTACTTTCTAAATTAAAAGAGCTTAAGACTGATATGGCTTTTCTTTTCTTTTTAACAAGAAACTCATTTGATGACTGCAGATGAATATTTGTGTGAAAGGACTGGGTTGATGAGGTTTATGTAACAGATACTTCAACTAGGTGTAAAGGGTTGCAATTTTAATTCCTAAGTGACTTTCCATTTCAGTTCAATGGGTGATTCTTGATACTGAGGGTCATTTTTTGATCCTGGTTGGGAAGTATATAGATAAATTACTTGCTATGATTAAGAGATGTGGGCCTATTAATGATTTCCTGGTTATGTTTCATGATTGTTTTAGTAAATTGGTTGATACCACTTATGATTATTTGATTGTGGGTGGGGACTTTAATGAGGTCTAGACCCTTTGTTGGATAGGAGTACACTTCCTCCTAAGACCCAAAGAGCAGTGAGACTCCAGGTTTATATGGTTGAATATGGTCTAATTGATGCTTGCAGAATTTTACATCGTGCCAATACTTTTATTTCACCAGTTCATCATAACTGCTTTAAATTAATTATTTTTGAGTTTCTACATCTTTGCTATGTCAAACAAAAGACTGCAAGACTGACACACTGGTGGTGTCAGATCATGCCCCAGTATGCTTGGAACTGCAATTTTCTGACACCCCTAGGACCCATGGTGTCCTTAATGTTTCTCTTCTTAATAATGAGAAGTTTAAAACTCAGATGTTAGATGAACTGACGGAGTATTTTAAAGCTAATGAGGGTGAGGCTGGTTCGTGCACCATCGAGAAGGAGGCCAGTAAAGCTTTCATAAGGGGCCAAATGATTGCCTGTGCCTCTTACCAATTTTTTTTTTAAAAAAATCAACAGATGTCCTTAAATAAGAAGTTGAAATTTCTAATAACTCGGTTTGCCATTTTCCATACTGCACAACTTTAGTAAGAGTTGCGGAATGCTAAGCATGAATTGAACAAAATTCTTTCACAGCAAGCGGAATTTGCTCTGACTTGTTTTCGACAGGCATATTGGGAAACCAGTGAACATCCCAGTTATATCCTTGTACATCATCTTAAACAGCAACACCGAAATGTTATCTCAGTTATCAAAGATGAGAGTGACAAAAGTATATACTTTTCCCATAGATAAACTATGTTTAAACTTTAAACTAACAATTTGTAAAGTTTTATACCAATCTTTACAGCATTGGTAGCGAAATGTCAGAGCAAGATATGGATGCTTTTTCTTCTCATATTAATCTCCCATGCTTATATTCCTCACAACGACAACTTCTTTTGGTTCCTTTGCATTTGGAGGAAATTATTAATGCAATTATGAATATGAATACAGGGAAATCATCCAGTCTGGATGGATTCCCAACTGAGCGGTATAAAACATTCTCCAGCCTTTTAGCTCCAAGGCTGTACAGCCTTTATAATCATATTTTTGAATCGGGCTTCCTTTCTTCAACGTTAAATGATGCTTATATTACTGTGATTCCTAGGTCTGGAAAGGATCATACCTATTGTGCCAGCTATCGACCTATATAATTTATTAATGTAGATATCAAAATATTAACAGCAATTTTGGCCTATAGACTGCAACAAGATAT
Organism: Heloderma suspectum; assembly: GCF_057233095.1. Taxonomy (NCBI): domain Eukaryota; kingdom Metazoa; phylum Chordata; class Lepidosauria; order Squamata; family Helodermatidae; genus Heloderma; species Heloderma suspectum. The sequence continues at coordinate 254,379,800 of NC_139461.1, forward strand.
TACAGCATTGGTTCGACCAGACCAGGTAGGATTCAGTAAAAATAGACAGGGGACTGATAATCTCAGACTAGTTGTTGATCTGTTTACCTTAAATCCTGAAAGAACTGACCAGGCAGCCATTATTTCTTTGCATGCAGAAAAGGCCTTTGACAAAATTCACTGGAAATTTATTTTTACTTCATTGACTAATTTTGGTTTTCCTATAGAATTTTTGAAATGGGTTAAAATTCTATACTTGGCCCTGAGAGCTAGAGTTATGACCAATGGTTTACTTTCGGCTTTTTTCCTACTTGGGCAGGGTGCCAGACAAGGATGTCCACTTTCCCCATTGATATTCAATTTATGTTTGGAACCCCTGGTGTGTTATTGAACAGAACAGTAATATTCATAGTTTTGTGCATGCTGGCTTAGAATTTAAAATTCTCTTCTATGCTGATGATCTTTTGCTGTTTATCTCGAAACTCCAGTCATCAGTTCCAGCTTTGATGAAACTGATTAATACTTTTGGTGATTTGTCTGGCTATTCAATTAATTGGACAAGTCGATTGGAGAGAGGTATACTCTAGTGTATTAGCTAATTGGCAATTTCCAAGGTGCCCAGATTTCATTACATATTTGGGAATACATATCCTTAGAGATATATCTCAAATTATCAACTTAAGTTATAAAAAGTTGATTAATGATATTTCACAAGATATAGATAGATGGGCTTCTTTAAAGTTGAGTTTATGGGGTAAGGTTAATACCCTTAAGATTAATACTATATCTCAAATTGTTTATGTTATATGTGGGATCCCCTTACTGATACCTGGCAAATATTTCCAAAAGCTTAATGCTTTGCAAATTTGGGGGTGAGGGGCATCCTTTCCACCAAGAATATCTTTGAAAAGGATGCAACTTCCAATTAAAGTATGTGGGTTTGGCTTTCTGGATCTTGCTACATATCATTGGGCTTATCTGCTGAGCTGTACTAAATTTTGCTCTTTTCCATGTAGATTTGATTTTCCGCCTTGTTCAGTTTTGGAATCTTCCTGTCTACAGCCTCTCTCCAATTAGGTTCTTGGCATATTAAGGTGGACAGAGCTCTTCCCACAATCTCAGTGGCCAGAGATGTGTGGCATATAGTATCATGCTAATTACAGTTTGACCAATTTTCCCATGCCAGATTGACTCTATGGGGAAATCCACATTTAAAAAAGGGGAAGGAAAGTGTTTTTGTGGCAGACCTGGATGGGTAAGATGATTTTTACCCTGGGTCAATTATTGGGTGCTGATGATGTGTGTGTTTTTTTGTCATTTTCAGCTTTCCAAGATAAATTTGATTTGCCTGCTAGAGCTGAATGGCATTATTTGCAAATGCAACATTTGTTAGAATCTAGCTTTGGTCCTACTGCTTTTACCACCTCGGAGTCCCATTTGCTACTGGAAACACTTATTGAAGCTGACCAGGTATATCAACCCACGATTCATGTTTATAAATACTTATGAACAGTGAACAAATATTATATACAGGGTCTTCAGCAGGAATGGAACAGGGAATTGGACTGTTCTATTCTGCCTAATTAATGGATCACCATTTTGCCATCTGTATCTGATATGTCTATGGACCTCTGATTACGTCATATTCAGCAAAAACTCTTGTTTGGGGCTTATTGGATGCCACAACGTCTCTTTAAGAAAGGTTTTTCTAACTTGGCTAATTGTTGAAAGTGTAATACAGTTAATGCTACTTTTATTCATACGTTTTGGAAATGCCCGATAGTTGCTTCCTTTTGGGAGGAAGTTAGCATATGGATAAACTTTGTATTGGAAAGCTCTTTAATATTTACTGATCCATATGTTCTCTTAAATTATTTACCAGCTTCTTGGAATGTAACTCATAGTCAGTGTTAATGGATTTTTCGCACCCTCTTGACTGCTAGAAGACTGATACTACAATACTGAAAGGATAAAGGCTCACTGCCTATAATGCAATGGATTGAAGACCTAACAACACTAGCAACATTCAAAAGAGTGGTATATGGGCACCACTCCTGAATGGACTGATATTTGTTCTGCTTTTACTGAAGTTTATGTGTAATCTATTCCTTTTTTAGAATGTTGTAATATTTAAAACTGAGGCCTTTAAGTTATACTTGCTATTTTTAATATTGTTATTGTTATTGCTTTTGTTTTTGTTTGTTTGTTTTGTTGAAATCTATAATAAAAAATGATTTAAAAAGAGGCTCGGCCCAGAATTGTCTCAGAATCAAAAGGGAACTTTTCTTTTGACATATATCCATTTCATTATGGTATTTAAGCAGCAGCAATTTGCCATTATGAAGTCTGTGGCAGTGCCGACAGAGAAGCAAAAACTGTCCAGGCAACAGGAAGAAATTATGTGGTGGTAGCTTTTTCCATTCATAAACAAAGCACAGCAATGCAAAGACGAATAACGTTCAACATATGTTTAATGAGTTGCTGCAAGGTGTTACTTGGAGATTCATCTTCACAATTGCCTTCACCCATGTTTAGCAAGGAGAAAGAGCTTTCAGAAGAGCTTCCAAAAATATGCCTGAAATTATCTTCAAAAGCAGATCCTGAGCTCTTTAAAGTACTTGCTCTTTAGGTTTTAAGACAACTTTTAAAGTTATTACTTGGCTAATCTCTAAGTGACAAAATAAGCAAGACAGTAGCATAGCACTAGAGCCAGGATCCAGCATGAGTTTTTTTTAGGCCTGTGGAAGACTTTGTGCTTGGTCAATTACAGTTTCTACCCTTATACCCAATTCACCATCATGTACAGCTTTTTGATGCAGCCCTAAGCTTGAAAAGGCAGGTGGTGTTCAAAGATATCACCAGGGCAATCCTACCATTGCCTTAGGTGTTTTAAAAATAAAACAGAAAGGTGGGATGAAAGATATCCTAATAACGAAATAAAAATGCATAAATGTAAGAGTTTCTGGTAATTCTGAAGTCTGGAGTCCCTCCCTCCTGTAAGCTGTTAATATGCAATATTTTTCCAACAGAAAAATAATTTTCTATTCTAGTAAAATGTTCATAACAGTGATGAGAAGGCAGGTGCAATCCAATTTGTCTATCAATTACTTTACGAATTGTGGACAATTGGTAAGCACTAACATGTAATCAGCACAAAATCAATGAGGCCAGATAACCTTGTTTAGGCAAAAATGGAAATGCAGAAAAGCCCCAGGTGTGACTTCCAAGCATATGAATAAAAAGGTTCATAATTAAATACAAGGGTGCAATGATCACGTCAGGAATGGAAGGCTGCAACAAGGAACTCTGGATTAAGCAGATAAATTGAACCTCTATTGAATTAGCATCTATTTGCTACATAAATGGAGAAATATGCTTGCACATGAAGGAAAGATAAGAGAGAGACACACGCACGCACGCACACACACACACACACAGATTGGAAAGGGAGAGGGAGAGGGAGAAATAAAGAAGCAGACACATTTCCTCTTCAGAAGCTATCAAAAGAATGGTATGTCTTCGGTAGCCAGATAAAAGTATTCCACAGTCTTCTGAATATAACAGAATGGAAAGATGTATCTCCATAGATTAATTCCAGTAAATTAAGTTCCAGAGAAATAAGGGTTCTCATTCTTTCCACTGTGAAAAGGGGTGGGAAGGGGAGGAATTATGACCAGCATGATGTCTTTCCTTGCTACGATAGTGCAGAAGGGGATCTTAAAAGTACGGCAAACTCACAGTTAAAAGCACACTTTGTCACAGAAGGTACCCACAAGCATTAAGTGTCAGCACCTGTGCCAGGTGGATCATCGTATAAGGCACGTAGAATTCATTTTTGTCTGACAAAAATATATACACATAACGCATACATTGTTTACATTGACTGTAATGTCTCCTCTTTGGGGTGTAAATGAGATATAAAAGTATGTAAAAGGCTCTAGTCCACAAGCTAGATCACTAAAACATACCAACTATATAAAGACCAGTTAATGTTAGGGCCACACATTATGTCTATTTATTATATCTATACTGTTTCTTAAATTTAGAAACCATCTTTACAGGCCCCAGCTGGTATGGTCTTCTACGGCGTGTATGACTCAATTTGTATTTGTATCCAGAAATTCTTTTTGCACATTTGTTTTCACAGGTTCTGCAATTTGCACAAATTTCTGAGCAATATGTACAAATTCAGTCATAATTTGTGCAAATTTTGCCATAATTTGCACAAAGTGCCCAGAAATTCATGCAAATTGTGGAACCTGCCCCCCTGCCCAAATTCTAACACATGCAGAATGCCCAGAAAATCTGTGAACTGGCCTGACTCACTGCAGACGGAGTGAGGAGTTGCAGTAGGAAATGGAACGAAGTCTGAGGAGCCAAACAGGAAAACTCATCGAACTTCCAAATGAATTTCTCTGACATCACTAACTAGAACACATTGCTTTTCTTGTAATACAGAGGAGTGTGTAATACAACACATATAGGGTGTTGGAAGGTAACCTGTATGTAGTGAGAAGGTATGCATAAACCCATGTCAGTTAACTACTGACCACACTTCTTTCTTTATCATTCACTCCATTTTATCACTCCACAGACAGAAACCAAGGCATTCCTACTTGCCTGGATAATAAAGAAAAAAGTGTGGTGGTCAGAGACAAGTTCCAGAAAAGGAGACACATTAATATATCGCGTCAAAAGGCAAAAGGTGTTTTGTCATGTTATGACCCACATGTGAGGGCCACTGAAAATTGCTTCCATGCACTGGCCCTCACACACAGAAGACGTTAACATTTATAACCAACTTAACACATGGATAGAAATGATCATCTGAAGCCACAGTTTCTGGGCAGCCAGTAGCACTGGTATGGAACCATGCTGAATGTATTACGACATATGTTTTCATAGCCAAGAGCCTTTTCAATCATATTACAAAGGAGACTGAACAGAGGTTGCAGAAGAGTAGAACATAAACCCAAGGTGACTGAAATGCACAAAAAAAACTATATCCTGATAGCTGGTGTGCTAAATGTGATCACAGTACATAACCTAAACATTGGCTGTAACATCAAAACATGAATAACAAACCATTTGTATCACTTTGGATATTTCTGGATTCCCCTTAAATATTCATTTGCTAGAACTGGAATTAACTCTTTATTATTTATTTTATTTATGTATTAATATTTGATATGACTTTGCCAAATCAATTAAAACGATGGTTGCACTCACACTTACCACAAATGTGTAATGCTGTGCAGACTTGGCCACAAATTCTGACTTGCATTCTCCAATGCAGAGGAGTGCAGGACCGGCACTGATTTCAGGCTCAGCCTGTCCCATCTCACACACAATTCTGAAAATGTAAAATGCACAATGAGTTCCATGAAAGGAAGAGATGTTGCTACGTATCTGCACTCCCCACCCCATCATTTTCATGCCTGATACTCTCATCTTCTGAATGAGCTAATTATGGAGTCTCTCTCTTTTTCTTTTTTGTTTTTGTGATGAAGTAATTTAAAGGGGAGAAAGTCAAAATTAGATATAATTATTGCAAGCTGTAAACTTGGGTGCTAAGCAAAGCACAAATGGCAAATATATTAGACTATAGAAAAGAAAGTGTGAAGTCCTTGAAGTAACGGATGAGTTCATTTACAGAACAGCTCTCACTTCAGGTCGCAGTTTCATCAGCAACAGGCACACATACTCCAATGAGGTATGATAGACTTGACACGTTTGACCACAAGAGAATGCTCTGATAGTGGTGAGAGCATGAAGCAAGTAGAATGGAACATTACTGACACAATGCAATAATAATCACAGATAAAACAGCTAATGTATCACATTTGGGGGAAGCGAAATAATGTATTATGCATCTGCACTCAAACCAGTTAATGCTGGTGGTAACATAGATGGGTTGGGTAGGCCACTTCTCATACTCCTCTCCAAAACATGGAGGAGAATGCGATTATGGCTGTTGATCCCACACCCCATGCACTGGGTAGATGTAGGAATGGACCTGGTGCATGTACAGCTCTACACATGATCAAGAATCATGGTTCCATCAGGGTTCCTATTCAGAAGTAAGGGCCCTGCACACATTCAGTTGTACATGCATCGGGTCTGTTCTCATGTTCTGCCCTATGATCAGAGTTGAGGCCTGGGGCTGGGAGACACACAGCAGTATGGTGTGGGGCCAGTCACTATGATTTAAAGCAGTAAAGGGGAGTATAAAAAGAAAGCTAGTATATGTCAATCTCTATCTGTCTATGTTGGGTTTTCTCAGGCTTATGCTGTCCTTTATCTGGGTGAAACTTGGTGCGATGCGGCTCGACATAGGGCTAATGCCAACATTTGAGTTATTGCAGGAAATAAGGATGAGTAGGAGTTCAGTGTAATGCAAAAGGGTATCCCACAGACAAGGCTACGTCATATGTATAATTCAACCGTGGGTGGATTTTGCAGCTAAAAGTAGGTGCGGTTATAATGGCAAATATAGACCTGCTCACTTTAGCAAACTGTGCCCCATCTCCATGCTGCACCATATTGGTAAGAGTTACAGCCAGAATCTATATTAGTTATATATTAATTGTGCTTCATCCATATGATTCACCTCTGCTCTTAAGTGGCTAATTCCATTTTGAATACAGGATACTCCAGCACAAGGAGATTGATTCTGACAACTCCACTGTTCATGTACTGATTAGTCTTTTGTATTTAAGTGCTTGTTATTAAGATATTATCCAGCTGAAGTGACTTAATATTTACAGCTTTCACTAGCCTCATTCTGCACATGATTTCAAGCTCCCATTTTTTCTAAGGAAGAGCCCTGTTTAATTCAAAAGCTGGCATTCTCTATCACCATCAAAACGCCAGCTGTAATAACAAGTATTGCTGCTAAGGATGGGCAAAGAGAAAGCTGTTCACTCCAAAAATGAATTGGGCCCCTTCAAGTATTCTAGGCAAACACTGAAACCATCAAGAAGGGGTTGATGTTCAAAAGAGTTCATAAGGGGGCCCAATTCTACTCCCCTTCCACCACTCTGATTTCAGGCTAGAAAACACACTGCATAGTAACAAGGCCAATATCCACTTCAGTTTTGAAAAAAAAAAATGGGAGAAGGAGGATGAGTGGCATACCAGGCCTCTCCCATCTGTACTGGAGCCTCCACTAGAGCTTCCCACTACCCTGTCCTTGCCCCCAAAGTAAGCTTTCCCCTTTAGGGATGAAGAACGGGGTGGTGTGTGTTCATGAAAGTAGAACTGAGGTGGGTGTGCTGTCTGCCCCAATTCTGTTTGCAGAAATTGAGCAGGGTTGCTGTTTTTTTGCCTATGCAAGCACCCCAACTTGGTTTCTTCCATCACCCCTAATTGCTGAACTGATGGCAAATCATTCATTATGTGAAAGCACAATGACAGCATCACTCCACACCGTCCTACCATTTTCTGCAGCTTTAGTCAAATTCACTCCCACACAGAAACTTAAATTGACAAAAAACACCGTTGACAGAATGCCGAAAGAGGCTTAACATTAAACACGTAAATGCTACCAAATGTGAGAGCTGCTATCACTGCATATCAACACAAGCTCCCCATAGAGAGGCTGCCCTTGGAGAATCATAGCAATTCTTGTGTATGCCTAAATCCTTTGTATGATCTTCTCTATCATCCTCTTAATCATGGATTATGTGTGTGCCTCTTTCTTACTATGTTCAAAAGCGAGCTTCACACTAAATGCAATGGGAGCAGTGATTCATTTTGGTCATGGCACATGGCAGGTGTATAAGAGGCTAAAAAAAGAGTGGAGGTGGGGAGAAATTCTCACAAATTCCTCTTCTCAAAAAGTTTTAAATGGGGATTTGGACTGGCTTCAACAGAAAATGCTGACACTGTGTAATTTAAAAAAACAACAACTTCAAAAGTATATTATTGTAGCATCATCCTCAGAAATTAAATACATCAAGGGCACTTTTATGATTGACTTACCATCCACTTCCTAAATTTGTGATGGCACTACAGCGTTGCTGAAATAAGGATGAACACTTGTGTTGTAAATGAGCTAGTTCAGACTAATTTACAGCAGCCTTCCCCAACCTGATGTCTTCCAGATGTTTAATTTAGATTACAACTCCATCAGTACTGACCATTGGTCATGCTGGCAGGGGCTGCTGGGAGTTGAAGTCCAAAACATCTGAGGGGCATCAGGTTGGGGGCTGATTTGCGCCCACCCACCCTTAGCACACCTGTCACTCCTCCAGGCCTACAGCTCTCCATGTGTGGATGTCACATCTGCATGGTTATTTTCTGGATTTAATGTAGGTTAACAAAAATGTGTTTTGGGGCTATGCATGTTTGATTTGTCACATGTAAGTAACATGCAAGCGAGATGTCCATCCATGGGTGGATGACTGGCCCATAGACAAGACGTGGTGGGCAGAGAAGGAGGATGCAATTCATCTCTCTCTCTCTCTCTCTCTCTCTCTCTCTCTCTCTGTGTGTGTGTGTGTGTTGTGTGTTGTGTGTGTCCTATACATTTGCCCAAACTGAACCAATGTGACTTGCATTGCCAGCTGGATATGTGGTGGAGCTGTGCTAAACTCTGCAAAAATACACTCCTCTCCCTTTGTAAAAACACCATGTTGATCATGGTATCATCTTTTACTGGAGTGAACTTAATGAGACTGCACCAACCTTGTAGTTTCTCACAGCTGTTTAGTCTGACTGTAATCCTACTGAAGTAAGTCCCATTGATTTCGAAATTACAGAAGAAAGTATTGCTCATTCTAACCTTTGCTATTTAGTGTGACTCAAAAAGAAGAATCCACATTTTACATGGAATGAGATTCCGTTCTTTTTAGTAGCCTCTAGTTATACCTGCTTTTTCATCCTTCCATTGGCAGAATTATTAGCTTTGAATAATAATGCACAGTTATGACATCCACAGGCAAGTAGGAAATTAAAGTTGGGATATTAATTGCTATGGTTCATGTGCTCCGAGACAGAAGTGCTAATCCATTCCAGGCCAAAACCACAGGTATCCTGTCACAAAATGATGCTCTTGGAAGAGCTATAGGGGGCTGATTACTGGGTTAAGTGGCCCTTTAGCCAATATTAACCTAATTGCTGACTGATAGATAGCATGGCTAAGAACATGGTAAAACATTACTGCTTCAGAATCCAGTCTGCCCACAGAACCCTTAAGAGAGTCCTTTTATCTGGATTCATCTTGAAAAAGCAGTCAACACTTGCTGTTATCTTCCTAGGATAAATGTTTTAATGATGTTAACAATCTTTGAAAGCTTGAGAGCTCTAATTAGAGTTGTGATTATAAAATCAGGGTTTCATACTATCATCAAAAGATGGTAATTTTAATAATCCCCCATCTCTTCTCCTAAAAATAAAATGGAACACTACGGTGTATAAAGTATAATGGCTGTGCAAACCCATTCCTACTGTAACTTCTGATGGCATTAGTGCATGGCCTCAAGCTATTACTGTAATAATAATATTACTTTGCTCTTCTATAGAATCTTTTAGCTGGGGATCTAAAGGTACTTTACAAGTACTAGGCCACCCATGGCACTTTAGGAACAATAGATCAATGCAGTTATGCTGGTTTTTGAGAGGAGGCAACTGAGGTACTTAGCAATGTAGCGATTTGCCTAATGTGAATGAGAGATAGGATTAAAATATCCTGCTGCAACCATTTGAATTCACTGCCTTCCCCCAAACCAGGAAACATAAACTCTTTCCTTGCAGTGAATTGTTTGCTAGTGCGGTCAGATGCATTGCCTCCATCTGCTCCACTTAAAACTGTTGGAATAGCAATGGCAGGGGAACAGACCAAGGGCTAATCTACATTTCGCCCGCTATTGCACCGAAGTCGGGGTCCTGTTGGGTTAAACGCAGTCGCATTAAAACATGATTATCCACACTCACCCATTTTCCCCGTTGTTGTTAGGGATGTACAAAATACTTACCTCCAGGTCCGGGGGTGGGGGGGTCCATGGGGGGAGGAGGTGATCTGTCCCTCCCCCCGGAATCCTACCTGGCCGTCTCTGCTCCGTGGCAATTCCGCAGAGCTGCCAGCCAGCTCTGGAGCACCAGCGATACAGCCACCTGGGCTGATGCGGACACAAATGGCATCCACTACACCATTTGCGGCTGTAAAGGTCTTAGTTTAAGCTAAATGCAGCTATTTACAGCTGCATTTACACTAACTTTTACCTCCTTCTATCCCCTGCTTTGGCTTTTTTTTTTTTTAAATTAAGGATCACAACTGAGTGCCTTTACACACGCTGCCTCCCCCCCCCCCATTCTCCCGGTAGCTTAACTGGTGCTGTAATGTTTTCTCATGGCCCCAATTCTGGGCACTCACTTACTCAAGAGTAAGCCACATTGAACTCAGTGGAACTTACTACTGAGTAGACATAAGATCACCCTGTAAGTCCGCAAGCCTTGAATAAGCCCCATTGAGCCCCATAGGTGCTCTGGGACAAAAGAGGACATTGCTTCTGAGCTTGGTGGGGTGAGGGATCAGAGGTGTCTCCCTTGATTGGAGGGAGGCATTTTACCTTCTGCTCCCTCCAATTGAGAAATGCAGAGGCAGGAGATGCTCGGGTCGGAGGGGCGGGGCTGCTTGCATCTTAGAAGACTGCCCAGTGAAAAAAATTATGCTTGTGTGTGGGGAAATAAGGCTGGAGAAGCCACTATTCTTCGAAGATTTGAAGATCTGAAGATTTGAAGATAATGTCTTAATTAAAAAAAAAAAAGATCACTTAAAGGCACTCAGTTGTGATCCTTAATTAAAAAAAAAAAAAAAAAGCCAAAGCAGGGGATAGAAGGAGGTAAAAGTTAGTGTCATTTGAAGGGAGAGAACACCCCCCTGCTCAGTGCAGGAAGCCTGATTCCCAGGCGGTCGCCCATTGAAAATTCTGGTCAGGGCTGACCCGGCTGAGCTTCCCAGATCAGACAAGAGCCAGCACCTCCAGCCCTCTGCTGTTTGGTGATAAAACTTCCAGTGCTAAGGAAGCTATGCTATCAGTAGCCAGAAGACCAGATGGGGGCATCTAGAGCTGTGATTGGACAGGACGGAAATACAAACACTGCTGTATATGGACAAGCATGGGAGGGGACTACAACCTTATAAGGTAATAAACACAGAAGAGCAGAGCACATGAATGGGAAATACCAGGATATCAGGGTATTGAAAGCGGGAGCACGGAAGTGGGAAATTCCGGTCCAAAGTTGAGGCGGGTCCTGCATAGCGTGAAAGACGAGCAGTGAAACCTTATTGGAAGCGGAAAAAATATGTAAGTGTAGATGGCCCCCAAAAGGGTTGCAAGTGAAGGGATGATTTGTCCTTAGTATTTTTGAAGCACTTATGAGGAGCAATAACAAGGGTCATTCAAGGTGCAGAACTAATTAACAGCCCTAGATGCATCGGAGAGTCTTGGGTGCTAACAGAAGTCAAATGTGGGGAGGGGGAGGGGATGTTGCTTAGCAGTCAGGTGGAGCCAAATAAGTTTCCTTTTAGCCTGGGTTTCTTGTGTATAAAAAGACTAGTATGTCTGGTGGTAGTAGTGTTTTTCATTCTGTTAGAAGCCTGGCCTGGTTTTTTCAGCTGTTTTATATTTCTGACTGCTTAGCCAGGGAACTATCTGTTCATAGTTGAGTTAAGCTGGCTAGGCCCTTCACTTTCTGGATTCACTTTGCTTTATTCAGCCACTTCTGCTAACGAAAACTCCAGACAGGATGCATCAAGAAAAAGCTTAAGAAAACCTTCCTCCTTCCCTCCCTCCCTGCTGCCAGTCCTCCTGTAATCATTAGCATTTACCGGTGACATTTTCTTTAATACAGAATTGTTGCAGCATGAAGTCCGCTCTACAGCTGCAGCAGACTGAACTGGAAATAAAGTGATTGAGTGCTGATGTGGTAGAATGGGCTGTGCCACTTCAGATTGCAGGTGGGGAATCACATTTTTGAATGCTCCCCTATGGTAAACAACAACAACCATAAGTAGTCAACAACTCGCATAGCAGGTAGAGGCTAGTGCCTTTCTCCCTGAGGTGTTTGTTTTCTATTTCCACAGTACTTGGAGAAACACTCAAGAATGGTATCTCCTCCTGCAATTGGAAAGTGGTGCAGTGAGTCCATTCTATCAGCTCATCCAGCTGTGTGTATAGGCCAGGCCTAAAACTATACAGGAGTTGATTCTAATAGGTGAGCACTGCTGACCTGAGTTGTAAGCAATTGAGATGAACTTAGCTTTTGTGAAACCAGATTGTCTAAAGTATCCTCCTAGACCTCGCTGAACTTGATTATTCAAAGGAGAAGCCAAGCTGAGGAACAGACAGTGGCCCAGTTTGCATGACCACAGCATCTGAAACGAGCCACCGTGGCTTGTTGTAGCTGCCACATTAAGCCGGGTGAGTGCTGGCTGGATTTCCCTAATTGTCCATACTGGTGCAGCTTGCTGTGTCATCTGAACCCAGGCATCATATCTTGCTTGGGGTGGGCAGCAATCCTCAAATAATCCATTGGCTCTTGTTGGGTTATTTGAGTGTTGCTACTCACTCCAAGCAAGCCATACCACCTGGGTTCAGATGACACAGTAAGCTGTGGCAGTGTGGGTAATTAGGGAAATCTGGCCAGCATGCACATGGCACGCATGGCAGCTGCAGTAAGCCATGGTGGCTTGTTCCAGCCACCATGATTATGCAAACTAGGTCACTTGTTTTTCGTGCTTCGTGCCCTTTCCAAATGGGAACTTTATCTTGCTTAGTAGTTCTACACATTATTAATGTATTTTATTTAAGGCTTCACTCCAAATGGCAGAATCCTGGAGGAAGCATGTTATTTTGCTAGACTCAAGCAGTCGAAGTATAAACGGTAGCCATACTCTACTTAGCCAATAAGCTTTTGTCTCACTTCTAGGCCTGAAAAAGAAGGGAAGCTCTCATGCCATGGTGAACTTGGATGCTAACTGTTGACACATGCTCTCAAAGGGTGGATTAACACAGGGGTGGGAAACTTTTGGCCTTTCAGCTGTTTTGGCCTATAACTCCAAATAACCCAAGCTGGTGATGAGGTATCCTGGGAGATGTAGACCAAAACATCTGGAACACTACAAGTTGCCCATCCCTGGATGAACTGAAACTTAGCAAACTCATTTTGTATAGGTCACCGGAGTGCCACCAAATAGGAACTTGCTGCTCCCAACTGGTACCAATATAAAGCAATGTAGCAAAATGCCATGCACTGCGCTCTGTAGTCTTTCTGCTTCCCATGTTATGATTGACATGAGATGGGGGAATTTCCTATCTGACAGTGCAAAAGAAATCATAGTAAAGTGTTACACAGCTAAGACCCAGAAGCCATGGCCACTACTGATCCAGTTCTGGAACTCTGGCATATCTACGCTGTCCTCAGAAAGAGGCATATAAGCTTTCTTAAGCTTTCTCATGTTAAATTACATAAAAAGGACTTAGGGTACTGGAGGGTCATGGAGACATCCGTGCTGGATGTTTATCTCCACTTTGCTCCCAAAGCTTTTGCCATAGGAGCAGAAAGCTACTATAGAACACAAAATTATACTATACATTGCCACAGGATTCTGTAATGGCCAGTATGATCACATTAGAGATCAATACATGGTAAAGTATGTAAATATCAATAAACGGAAGTTAGCTCTGTTAGCAGCTACTAATTTAGAAATAAAGACTGCATTCTCTGTTTTCAAAGACTGTATATTGAGGCTTCCTTTTTAAATTTTTCAAATGTTTAAACTGTAATATAGTTACATTAAAATATAACAAATATAACAAAATATAAATTATGCTGGAGCTAAGATGTGGAAGATGTGTGCATCTGCTTGTTTTTTACTAATCTTCCTGCAGCACTTGGCCAGCTGTTGCTAGTTACAACACTGAAATCTTTGAAGCTAAAACAAAGAGTTTAAAGCACTGTAAGACTAACAGATTTATTCCAATATTTTTCTAGGTTACATCCCATTTGGCGAAGGGGCTTGCGTAACTTAGTGAAGCCATAAGCTATGCCGTGCAGGGCCACCCAAGACGGACAGGTCATGGCAGAGAGTTCTGACAAAATGTGGTCCACTGGAGAAGGAAATGGCAACCCACTCCAGTATTCTTGCCAAGAAAACCCCATGGAACGTATCACAAGGCTAAAAGATATGACGCCGGAAGATGAGCCCCTCAGGTCGGAAGGTGTCCAATATGCTACTGGGGAAGAGCAGAGGGTATTTCCAAGTAGCGCCAGAAAGAGTGAAGCGGCTGGGCCAAACCCGAAAGGACACTCAGCTGTGGATGTGTCTGGCGGTGAAAAGAAAATCCGATGCTGTAAAGAACAATATTGTTTAGGAACCTGGAATGTCAGATCAATGAATCAAGGTAAGCTGGAGGTGGTCAAACATGAGATGGCAAGATTGAACATCGACATCTTGGGAATCAGCGAACTAAAATGGACAGGCATGGGCGAATTTAATTCAGGTGACCATCATATCTACTGTTGTGGGCAAGAATCCCTTAGAAGAAATGGAGTAGCACTCATAGTCAACAAAAGGGTGGGAAAAGCAGTACTGGGGTACAATCTTAAAAATGATAGAATGATCTCAGTACGAATCCAAGGCAAACCATTCAACATCACAGTAATTCAAGTCTATGCCCCAACCACTGAGGCCGAAGAAGCTGAGGTTGATCGGTTCTATGAAGACCTACAACACCTTCTAGAACTAACACCAAAAAAAGATGTCCTCTTCATCATAGGGGATTGGAATGCTAAAGTAGGAAGTCAAGAAATAACCAGGATAACAGGCAAGCATGGCCTTGGTGTACAAAATGAAGCAGGACAAAAGCTAATAGAGTTTTGCCAAGAGAACATGCTGATCATAGCAAACACTCTTTTCCAACAGCACAAGAGGCAACTCTACACATGGACGTCACCAGATGGTCAATATCGAAATCAGATTGATTATGTCCTTTGCAGCCAAAGATGGAGAAGCTCCATACAGTCAGTAAAAACAAGACCTGGAGCTGACTGTGGCTCAGATCATGAGCTGCTTCTTGCAAAATTTCGGCTGAAATTGAAGAACGTCGGGAAAACCACTAAACCGTTCAGGTATGACCTAAATCATATCTCTGATGAATATACAGTGGAGGTGAGGAATAGATTTCAGGGATTAGACCTGATAGACAGAGTGCCTAAGGAACTATGGACAGAGGTCCGTAACATTGTTCAGGAGGCAGCAACGAAATCCGTCCCAAAGAAAAAGAAATGCAAGAAAGCAAAGTGGCTGTCTGATGAGGCTTTACAAGTAGCTCACGAAAGAAGGGAAGCGAAAAGCAAGGGAGAAAGGGGAAGATATACCCAACTGAATGCAGAATTCCAGAGAATAGCAAGAAGAGACAAGAAGGCCTTCTTAAATGAACAATGCAAAGAAATCGAGGAAAACAACAGAATGGGAAAGACTAGAGATCTCTTCAAGAAAATTGGAGATCTCAAGGGAACGTTTTGTGCAAAGACGGGCATGATAAAGGACAAAGAAGGCAGGGACCTAACAGAAGCAGATGAGATTAAGAAGAGGTGGCAAGAATACACAGAAGAACTATACAGGAAAGATCTGAATGTCCCTGATAGCCATGATAGTGCGGTCACTGAACTTGAGCCGGACATCCTAGAGAGTGAAGTCAAGTGGGCCTTAGGAAGCATTAATAACAACAAAGCTAGCGGAGATGACAGTATTCCAGCCGAGCTATTTAAAATCCTAAAAGATGATGCTGTTAAAGTGCTGCATTCAATATGCCAACAAATCTGGAACACTCAACAGTGGCCACAAGACTGGAAAAGGTCAGTTTACATTCCAATTCCAAAGAAGGGCAATGCCAAAGAGTGTTCAAACTACCGCACAATTGCGCTCATTTCACATGCCAGCAAGGTGATGCTCAAAATCCTACAAGCTAGGCTTCAGCAGTATGCGAACCGAGAACTACCGGAAGTACAAGCTGGGTTTAGAAGAGGCAGAGGAACTAGAGATCAAATCGCCAACATTCGCTGCATCATGGAGAAAGCAAGAGAATTCCTGAAAAACGTCTATTTCTGCTTCATTGACTACGCTAAAGCCTTTGATTGTGTGGATCACAACAAACTGTGGCAAATTCTGAAAGTGATGGGAGTACCAGACCACCTTACCTGTCTCCTGAGAAACCTGTACGAGGGTCAAGAAGCAACAGTAAGAACCAGAGATAGAACAACCGAGTGGTTCAAAATTGGGAAAGGAGTACGACAAGGCTGCATATTGTCACCCTGCTTATTTAACTTATATGCAGAGTACATCATGAGAAATGCTGGGTTGGATGAATCAGAGGTCGGAATTAAGATTGCTGGGAGAATTATCAACAACCTCCGATATGCAGACGATACCACCCTAATGGCAGAAAGCAAAGAGGATCTCAAGAGCCTCTTGTTCAGGGTGAAAGAGGAGAGTGCAAAAGCTGGTTTGAAACTCAACATTAAAAAAAACTAAGATCATGGCATCTGGCCCTATCACTTCCTGGCATATAGAAGGGGAAGAAATGGAAGCAGTGACAGATTTTACTTTCTTGGGCTCCAAGATCACCGCAGACGGTGACTGTAGCCATGAAATTAAAAGACGCTTGCTCCTTGGGAGGAAAGCTATGGCAAACCTAGACAGCATAGTCAGAAGCAGAGACATCACCTTGCTGACAAAGGTCCGTCTAATCAAAGCTATGGTTTTCCCAGTAGTAATGTATGGCTGTGAGAGCTGGACTATAAGGAAGGCTGAGCGCCGAAGAATTGATGCTTTCGAACTGTGGTGCTGGAGAAGACTCTTACGAGTCCCCTGGACTGCAAGGAGGTCAAATCAGTCCATCCTAAAGGAAATCAACCCTGACTGCTCATTGGAAGGACAGATAATGAAGCTGAAGCTCCAATATTTTGGCCACCTAATGCGAAGAGAAAACTCCCTGGAAAAGACCCTGATGCTGGGAAAGACTGAAGGCAAAAGGAGAAGGGGACGGCAGAGGATGAGATGGCTAGATAGCATCACGGATGCAATGAATATGAACTTGAGCACGCTCCGGGAGAGAGCGCAGGACAGGAAGGCCTGGCGTGCTATGGTCCATGGGGTCACGAAGAGTCGGACACGACTGAACGACTGAACAACAACACATGGGTGTGGGGGGGGGGAATTGTAAAGGTGGGGTTAGATGGGAATTAAATTGTGAATGGTCGCTGTGCTTTTGCACACATTTAGAATGCAATCTTATACATGCTTATTCAGAAGTAAGTGGCATTGAGTTCAATGGGGTATGCTTCCAGGTAAATGGGTATAGGATTGCAGCCTTAAGCTCTAATTGAATTGTCATTTGTAACTGTACTTTTTGCATTTCACTGCCATCTTACCCTATCTTTTACATCACGCATCTGATGAATTGGACTCTAGTCCACAAAGCTTACACCATAATAAATGTGTTAAGTCTTTAAGATGTCACAAGACTCTATTATTTTTGCTGCCACTGACTAACAGGGCTACCCCTCTGGAAATGCTTTTAGTCAGTGGGTAAAAAGTGCTTAATGTATTCTTTCTTACCTTGTCCTGCATGGATGGGCATTTACAGACATGCTTCTCCTTTCAGTACACTGGTTCTCCCCCCTGCCCCGAATAGAAATGCCACAAAAACAAACAAATAAGCAGCTAACATGGGGACATGTGTCACTGAGGAAGGGTTGTTTGCTGGGCTTTGTTACATGCCTATTTTCTAATTTTCAGCTGACATTTTTCTTAGTGAAATAAATGAATTGACTCCAGCAGAGGCCTATTCGGATTAAACTGCTGTCACTGCCTCACACGCTTAACAAATGGCTGCCTGCATCTGGCAGCACGGCGGGATGCATTCCAATTGGAGCAGGGAGGAGGCTGAGTGTAAACCACAAGGTACTCATCAGGAAAGTTGCTTAGCAAAGCAGGAGCCCAGACTTGGGAGGGAAACAAATGCTTAATAAAAGTTTTAAAGGGTCGTTTAATCCCTGAGATAAAAAAAAAAAATCAGTCTCTTGGTTCTTAGTTGGTGCAAGCTAGCCTGAATCATTGGAGCGCTGTTGATTTATACTAGCTGAGAATCTGGCCTGACAGGTACGGGGTTTTCGTTTGTGCAGTGCTGTGGAACAGGAAAGGAGGAAATGACAGGAATACAGAACCATGCATGTTGTTGTGCTGGAAGGTGACTCCAGAAGTCATCCTGGCACTGAGGCAGGGTTAATTAGCATAAACTATTAACACCAGTTGTTTTATTTTCCCTACAGTGTGGCATTTAGGTCATGTTAGCCCTAAGAAAAGTATGGTTTTGCATCAGAATATCTAGGAATCTCTTCAGACATTGAGAAAGAGCATGTGGAATTATTCCACCTTGGAATACACTTGGAGGAATTATGGTTTGACAGGGCTCCAGTTTCAAAATCCTCTGACACATTCAGAGAGCACAGATACATGGGGGCACTTTCAAACAAACATTGCCATACAAGCATTCTGAGATAGAGCAATGTTCACATGGGAGGAAAGTGCCAGAACATTTAACTATTGGGCAATAACTGGCCCCGTTATTTGGGAGGGGCTGTAGCTCAGTGACAGAGCACATGTTTTGGATGCAGTACATCCCAGGTTCAATCCCCACCATCTCCAGGTAGAGCAAGAAAAACTGCCTGCAACCCCAGAGAGCTGCTATCAGTCAGTGTCAACAGTACTGGGCTAGATGGACCAATGGTCTGAGCCAGTATAAGGCAGCTTCCTATGTTCCTATGACACCAAAGGGGTATACAAGTATATAGTACTTTCTTCTCAAAGCAGAGCTCCTTCATACCCCAAGTACCCTCCTATAACAAAGACTTGGCTTTTTCTGTGATGTATCAGATATTTAGTGTGTGTGCATGTGTCTGCAAGAAAAGTTCCATTAATGGAACACTGGAATAGTTAGACCCCATTTAAAAGGAAAAAGTGAAAAACTACAAGCTCAGGGTTTTTTCTGGGGTGTGTGTGTCTAAATGACTGAAACATGGTGAACACTCTTGTTTAACAACACAGTCACCATATCTTGTTGATATTGAAGTTAAGGAGATTATCACCATTCAGGGTTTATTCATAACATGCCTGCCGTGGTGGTCATGGCCAGTCACAAAAGACTCATTTTGCAGAAGCCAAATCAGTGAGACTAACAGAAAAGAACTAGCCCAAGAACCTAAGTACAAGGCAGAGGTGGGGGTCTGAGCTCCAAAATATAAAATCACTCTTTTGAACCCAAATAAAGATTTTGGGTTTAAAATACTCCAACTTATTATACAAGGGAAAATGGAAGGAAAAAGATCAATAGGAAGAAGATGAACATCATGGTTAAAGAATTTGAGGGAATGGTTCAACTGTACTTCTATACAACTATTCACAGCAGAGGCGTCAAAACCTAAAATAGCTGTAATGATAGCTAACCTCCAATAGGAGATGGCATCTTAAGAAGTAGAAGAAAGATTTTGAACACAAATAAAGGGCAGCACTTTACTTTGCAGCATGGCAGTCTCCCAATTAAAAATAGTTTAAAATAATCTTAAGAAATAAAATTAAGTCAGGGAAGCTAGTGGGTACCAAGAGAGGTGTCTGTGGGCACATTGATCCCCATGGGCACCATGTTGGAAACTTAGACTTAGAACATCCGGATCAGGAAATTCTTCCCGAGGCTGAGTAATGGATGGTACCTCTAGCCAATACCTGTAGTTAACTTGAGGTAAGCTGAATTATGGAACTCCCTGATACAAGATAATAGCTGTGGCAAAGAATCTAGCAATTTTCAGAGGGTTCAGATATCAATATAAAATGATATCAGCAACTGCCAGTTGATTATGCCAAACTCTGCCTCCACCTGTCACCATTTTGTGACTGGTAGGACTCAATGATTTTCAGCTCTCTCAAGCAAGCCGTAGGGGTAGAAAGTTTGAGAACCCTGGAGTTAGACCACACTGGAACTAACACTGGAAGGTCATTAAATATACCAGATGCCATCCCTATGCAGAGCCCAGTTTGCCAGCTTCCCCTGTACTATAAATAATAATCCCCAATACAATTGCATATTTTACATTAAACCAGAGTAATTGTCAAATTCATAACATTATTTAAAACTGTGACTTAACTAGCGGCTATTTAACCCCAATATCTGGCTAGCAAAGTGCTTTTTACACAGGTAAGAGGGCTACATTGGGTCCTGCATATTATTATATTTATTACAACCTTAAAACATTGAATGCCACCGCTTATACATTGTTTCCACTAATGGTTCACTCAGGCTTATAGATTTATTCTATTGGGATTACCAGTTGGGATTCCAAGTTTAAAAACCACCATCTACCATTCTGTTCTTTCTAGCATAGGTATACTCAATTGTATTGTTATCGTTGTTACAAGCTAAATGTTGTAAGTGGTCTAGTTCACATTAAGGCTCAGGTGGAGATACATAAACTCACTGCTCAGCAATAATGTACTGCTCTTCCAGCGGAGTGCACTCCACACCAGCCACTTGTACATTGTGGGCTATCTCAGAAAAATCCAGGCCCAGATTGACACCACGAATTGTCACTCGTGTTCCTCCTTCTGGTGGGCCTGACACTGTTAGGATCTGGAGAAGGAAGCAAAGCATAGTGTTTACAATAGAAACAAAATTGTATACTTCCTAAAAAGCCAGAAATCGTTTGAGAAATTTCTGGTGAGAAAAAGAAAACGCGGTTCTGCAAGTGGCTGTGGAGAAGGTACAGGTTTCAATTTTCTCCCATTGGAAGTATGGGTTCTATGACCGTGAGCAAAATATAGTTATTCTGGACCCCACTGGCCCATTTTGAAAATGGGTATGACATCTCTGTTCTTTGGAGTAGAGGGTGGATAAATGTATGAGACCATAGTGAACATCTAGGATAAGTCTTGTGGCAGATGAGGCCAGGATAAGGCATTCCTTCTTAATGTGTAGTTCTGGCCCAAGTGTCTTGGTGAAACAAGAAACACACATGCAGACATGTCTTGTCAATGGGCACTGTAGTATAAAGTGGTATAGTGGTAAATTTTGAAGTGCAGGAGCTCACCATGAAAGTGTGTGTGTGTGTGTGTGTGTGTGTACACACCCAACGCACACACACGGAGCAGCATTATATATCCAATTTATTAAGAACAGCATAATTATTAAGAACAGCATTAATCCTGTGTATAGTTTCCTGGAGTAAGCTCCATTGAACTCAGTGGTGCTTACTTCTGACTGCATAGAATCAACCAGTAAAACACACTGAGCGTTAATAAAAGATCTTCAGCCAGCTGGAATGGAACCTTCAGCTTTTAAGTAGAAAAAATATGTCACAAATTATAGGGAAACTTGAAATCCTCACCATTACCTCATTCACTTGCTAGAGCAGGGAGAGTTCTTCAGTTACCTGGTGCTCTAGCAAGTGACATCGCTGCTCCTGCTGTGAAAAAAGTACTAGAGCTGTGCACCCCCCTCCCGTGTTTTCCTTCCACTATACTAAGGGCGCTATAGCATGAACAGGAGTCTGCTTTCTCCTGCTCATTTGTCTGTTTCAAAGCTCTTCTGTTGCAATGTCAATTTGTCATTTATTACCCCTGCTAATACACTTCTTAGTTTGCTATACACATGCCACAATTATCTGAGGATTATGAGATTGTTTTTGATTTAAATAATGCTAAATATTCAAAACCTGTTTCCTCTCACACAGGAATAATTATTCTATCTACCTACCTACCTACCTACCTACCTATCTTTCTATGCCAAGAAGATTATGGAGTATTTGTTCCGGTCAAAAATCAACTCCCCTGCAACTGTCACTACAAAAAGTAGTTAACAGAAGAAATTGCATCAGGTACCCATTGTATATGAGTGGATATGTGAAAAATCAGCTAAAAATAATAACAAAAAACTACAGCTAATATGAGGGACAATGAGAAGCATTTATCCAAATATAAACATGGAGAACAGTGGGAAAATTAGTACATCTTTAATGAGGTACTATGCAAAGATACCTGGAAGTGAAGCATTAACTGGGATAGAATATGCAATGAAGTGTGAGCCGCCCAAGATATCTGTAGTGATACCAAGTATCTGTGAATATTACAGGAACAGAAATATCTTAATGGTTTGTGACTGCAAAAAGTAAAAATTGTAGTCGGGCAAGTACATTTATTGGGACAAATCAGTCTGTTACAAAATAGTAAGCAAGCTTTTGATTTCTCCAGAACTCTTCATCAGGCTGAATGTTAATCAAAACTGAGATGGCATAGGAGAGGGGAGGAGAGAAAAACTGACTTGATGTTGGAGCTACAAAGTCTGCATTAGTCAGAGGCTTAAGATGGGAGTGTAGGAGAAGACTGCAGATTTAGGGTGCAATCCTATCCATGTTTAGACAGAAAAAAGTCCTATAACTTCAAGCATTCTCCAGCCAGCCATGCTGAAGCAAATAATTGTTGATCCCCCATTTTGGAAATATAAAATCCAGCAGTCACACACATCCGAACCGTACCGAACATAAAGAGAGAAACATAGCCATTTGTATATTATCAAAGCTGGAGATTAATTTTAGGGTCTGTACTAGGTAAATGGTTAATAGAAGCCAAATTTGGGTAGCATTGTCTAATGGTTGGAGGACATTTAACCTGGAAAACCTTGACATCCATAGCTTCCCCTTGGATTATACAAAATTTAGCTGTTCAGAAAAGGGGTCTTAAAACTGAAGGAAGATATTTTTCTACCACCTGAAGATGGACCAAATTCAGCTGTCTTCACTTTTTGTGTAAAAATACATATATGATCAGTTAATCTTGCATCATTGCAATGATACCATGCCTCCTATGCGTTTTACATTATAATTTCCTTAGGATATAAAAACCCTAAACTTAATGAGATAAAAGACTAAGGGTGCAATCCTATTCAGATAGGTGGCCACCTCTGTACTCGGAGGTGACTGTCTATCCAATGCAGGGCAGGAAAAGCACTCTGTGCTTCTCCTGATCTGCATTTTCGGCTAGACAGCTGATTGCGGCTGTCCAGCTGCGGGAGGGCAGAGTGGGGGAGGAGGCTGCTGTATGACACATTGGATGTGTTGTATAGGCATTTTTGCCCTCCTCACCACAGAACGCCCTCTGGGAACACCGCTTTTCCGCCATTCCGTGCTCCTCTTGAGAGCACGGAGCACGGGGCTGTCCTGCGCTGCTTCCGAAGCAGCAAGGAAGTGTGGGGGGAGGTTGATTCCTGGAAAACCAGATATCCCATGGCCATTTAGCCACTGTCTAGCGGCCATAGGATTGCTCCCTAAATCTGTGTTGTCACCCCAAATATATATGACTCACAAACTAAAGGACTAGCCTTCTCCAATTGTTCATTGCTTTTATAGTTCCTCTGTGATATCGTTTCATATTTAAATTTTCTCTCACATCTATAGAGGTGATAAAGTTGTTTTATTAAGAAAGGAAAACTGAGATTCTCACACTTTCAGAATGTAGTATTTAAAACATCACTTAAAAAAAAAGTAACAGGCTCCCATGCAAGGGGCAGGAACTGGTATCATTTCCATTCCCACAGGAAAAAAGGAAAGGTTCCTCTTGTGCAAGCACCGGGTCATTACCGCTTGCGCTGGCGTTTTCATGGCAGACTGTAGCGGGGTGGTTTGCCATTGCCTTCCCCAGTCGTGACTACCTTTCCTTCAGCAAGCTGGGTACTCATTTTACCAACCTCGGAAGGATGGAGGGCTGAGTCGCCCTGAGCCGGCTACCTGGGACCCAGCTTCTGCTGGGATCGAACTCAGGTCATGGGGAGAGTCTCAGTTGCAATACTGCCACCTGCCACTCTGCGCCACACGAGGCTCCTTCCATTCCCACAATGTCTTGACAAATTTTGCAACGATCATGTGATGAAGTAGGAAAAGGCCAGTTTTTGAGGTTCGATGGATATGCATTAAGATGCACATCTGACTGCACAGTTAAATGCAGAGGTCATTTCTCTGCACTGCATTACTTTTAATGGGATGTGCATTTAGATGTGCATCCCAAAGTGAAGGAGCACTGGCCCAGTTATTTTGACAATGGTGATACGTTCCCTCTTCCTCAGAGACCTACTCCCTGCAAACAGTTTAATTCCCTTTTGCAAAGGAGTGTGAAAAATCAACAAAATGTTTGGGCTCAGTTCAGAGGTTCTATTAAACACAAATACAAAATTATTATTATTAAACAGCCTCTATGTGTGATCGTACCTGGCACAATCTTGGGCAGCGTCTATTGCACTATAAGATATCTTGTGAGAGAGAATGTTCTCATCTTTATTCCTCTGACAGCATCTGGCATTTGTTCAATACTGTGACTGTTAACAGCATTATTGTGCAATTAACAAGCATCTCTCTCTCTCTCTCTCTCTCTCTCTCACACACACACACACACACACACACACGACATGAGGAAAAGAGGAACCAATGAAGAGATTGTTCATTCTCTCTCTCTCTCTCTCTCTCTCTCTGTGTGTGTGTGTGTGTGTGTGTGTGAGGGTGGGAGGGAGGGAGGGAGGGACAGTTGCTTGCACGTCTCTTCTCCCCAAGGAGTTTATCATTTGAATTTCAACAGGAGAGGAAGTGACAACAGGAGGGAAAGGAAGGAAGTTAATGGGTAGAGAAGGGCTTTCCACATGCCCTCATGCAACAGCTGCAATGGCAGAAGCTTCAGGTTAACATGATACTTTATTTTGTGCACTTTCTACAGGGACATAATCTGACCCCACTCCAATGGATCATCACTCCAATCTGGGTTTAAGCAGAACTATTCAACAGCTGTGCCAAATCCCACCTGTTTCTTGTGCAGATGTCACAGACCAGATGTGTGAGTTAATTTCATACC
This sequence comes from Heloderma suspectum, assembly GCF_057233095.1. Lineage (NCBI taxonomy): Eukaryota > Metazoa > Chordata > Lepidosauria > Squamata > Helodermatidae > Heloderma > Heloderma suspectum. The sequence goes on from NC_139461.1 coordinate 254,404,728, forward strand.
AATGCACAACATATCCTTAGATGGCATTCCCAGCAACCCCATCAGTCCTTTTAGCCTTCACTAGACCCCATATTGCATTTCATCTGGCAATTTTCACATCAGCTCTAAATGTGAACCACATAATTCTGTCCAGCTCTGAAGACTGCCTCATTTATCGTAATCACTCCTAGCCCAGCATGTGGATCTCAGCCTTCTCAGCTTCTGAATCATGCCCTTAGCAGCCGTGGGCGGTTGCTTCTGCCTACTATGCTGGAACACAAGAAATCTGGTGGGAGGCTGCAGCTGGTGGTTAGTGGCAGAAACGTTTGCTGGGGGAGTAGGACTGGCTTCCTTTTTATAGACTTTTATAAAAGCTAGTAACCTTAAAAGGCTTGACAGTTACTTTGGAGAACTTCATTAAGCTCCATTTTGGACAGGCTTTGAATGTTAAATACCACATTTTATTAGGGAGCAAGGCGTTCACACCTCCTTAAATGTCTTTTTGAAATACTAAAAGGGGGAGTTCATTCCTTAAGCCACCTATTTATAGTACACCTCTATCATAGCCACTACAGCTCCTAGTCTAGAAAAAGGCACCTTCCATAATTCTCTCCCAGTGGTAGGATCAGTATTTGGTTATGTGCTTAGCAATAGATGGGTCCAGTCATCAGAACATATGGAGCCAATATTCTGGCTCTTTGAGTGGTTTGCAGTACAACCTGGGTAAACCCTTTATTGCATTCCTTTAAAAATATGTAGGGCCAATTCCCAGAACCTTTTAAACAGCAGTTTTTCATTAAAAGCTACAACCTGGCTTTTGGGCCACAGTGACTCATCATGTTGGTACATCATGCTCTGGCACATGCCAATGTTGCAGTTCATAATATTTTGGAAAAGTTTCAGGATATGGGGTGAGTTGCAGTCCTGAGGTGTGTTGGAGCAAGTGTCCTTTGGAAGTCTTAGGCCAGGGAACGTGTCACCCTCCAGATGTTGGACAGAAACTCCCATCATCCCTTGCTATTGGAAATGCTGCCTAGGGCTGATAGAATTTGCAGTCCAACAGCATCTGGATAGCCACACATTCCCCACCCTGTTGTAGGCTGTAATTGTATACACCAGACTGGGCAAGTTCAGATGGTTCATGGACCAGTTTCTCTCCCCACAACCCGCTGGGGGCTTCACCCCTGCTGCCGCCAAATTACCACTGAATTTTGGCATCAATTTGGTTGCAAATAAAAAGAAAGAAACCCCAAGGAGTGTGATTTTGCATTAAAACAAGGCACACACCTTGTTTTAAAGTGAAAATTAGAGTTTTTTTCTTACCGCTGCCATGTGCTGCTGAAATTGGGAAGCAATTCAATGGTGCACTGGTGGTGATTTGGAGGAGGCAGGGGCCACAAAAAAAGACCAGGAGCTGTATCTGACCCACTACATACAGGTTGCCCAGCCCTACTATACACACCTACCTGGGAGTAAATTCCAGAACTCAATGGGATTTACCTTTGAGTAGACATGTACAGGATTGCACTGCTGATTTAATAATATCAGAAAATGTTTCCTGGACACCTTTATTGACAATGGGAACAAAACTAGCCAATACTGCCCTTGGTTTTGAGGTGTAGATTCAGAACTAATATTTCTGTTTCAAACATTTCATGGATCCTACCCTCCCCTTTCACAACAGACATTTTCATGCAGTAAAGAATATCTAGAAAAATGCTCTTACACGATCTGTGGTGGGAGTTCTGAGCTACAATTCTTTTATTTTATAAGATTTTCTGTTATTCATGGACAAAAGTCATATTTACAAAGCAAGTTATTTGTATTGCAAGATTTCTTTAATTTCCTAAACATTGGCCTACAATATTTTGACCCTGAGTTCTAGTCTTACGAATCTTCCGCCTATTTTTCTTGATGGGTCCCAGCTTTGTTTTCCAACTGTTGTTGCATATGAGGAGTCAGTGTCCACTAATCACATTCAGAGTGGATTTCCCTTATGACTACGGAACTACAGCTAATCTCACACACCAGGAAATCAGTGATAGGTTGCCAGTGGTGTCATGAGGGCAGGACTTTAGGGCAAAAGTCCTTTTGCTTACTCAGCAAAATAAGCAGGAGGGCCCCCAAGCACATCAGGGCTGGTTTATCGCATTTTGAAATGAAGTAATACACAGTAGAGATTGGTGGCTCCAATGTCAGTGGGATGGTGAATCCACTCCAGGTTTCAGTCAGAACCAGTCAGAACTCTAAACATCGCACCTTGGATAGCTCCTTTAGAGTCCATTAGGTCCATTAAATCCAGAGTCTACAATTACTTACTTGCACTACTTGAGGATTCAGCAGGCCTTCTTGAGCCCTGGCACTTCCCTTTAAAAATTCACCATTGCCTGGACTTCGGTCCCCTGTGACCAAATTAAAACTTGCTTCCTCTGTGTACTTGCTCTCCACTCCCACCACAAATTGTGTGAGAGGAAACATAACAGTTAGTTATATCTCCTCTTAAGGTGAAACTTCCTCTTCAATTACATGCCTTCATTCTTTCCTCTCTCACTTATGCTTAATTTATCTCACTTCACTTCTTCTCCTATTTATTCTGTAACTCAAAAGCCAAACCCATTCCAGAATATAGCTAACCATGCAGGTACCATTCTAAATATGACTGCATTGTATTCTAAAAACCACTCGTTTAATCTGGCCCCATCACTTCCTGGCACATAGAAGGGGAAGAATCCTTAATTCCCATCGTCCCCCATGCTCTCAGCCCCAGGTCTAAAAGCTTTAATCTGTTCACTGTGTTGCATCTGTTACACTCCATTTTATGTAACTCACACTTGGTAGTGTGTCTTGTATCATTTTCCTTTGCAAAGCATCATGTGTCTACAAAAGACACGATACAAAAATCAAATCATGTTATATTATACTAAGCACTGTTGAAGGTCTGCTACTACTAATGTTTACAAGCCACCCATACACAGTGGTTCACAGTTCTTGACAGTTATTTCCCTTACAACTGCATGTTATTTTTAAAAATGCATTTGCGTGACAAGCTGGGGCGCTATGCCACTCCCAGTAAAACCCACTGCTTGCCATTTTTTAAAACACTGTTAAAATTGCTTACCTACCTTGAGTCAACAAAACCTGACTACAATGTCAAACGATGCACTGCTGCCTTTCTATTTTCCAAATGTTCTGACCTGGAAAATACCCGAACCAGACTTCCAATTCGACCTAGATTTTAGCGGCCACTAATTGAACAGTTCTGAAGGAACTGTGTCACAATGCAGCCCCAGGGTTAGAAAAGATGCATTCAATTAATTACAGCTGGAGAAATTCAGTCATAATCACAAAAGGCAGCAAAGATTTAAAGGGTCCTGTATTATAGGCCCTTCTAAACAGAACTGGACCAGGCCAAAGGTCTAGCCAGCTGCCATATAAATGTGGCATCCAAACTAGGATTATTATTTTTTTTAAAGACATAGCATTTGGATCTAACTCTTATGTAGATTCAAGTCAGTAATACAGGGTAAACCCAACCTTAGTCTTCTGTTGACATTGTAGTGTTGGCAGAATACCAACTACCTTTACAGTCATCATCTTTTTACTAGACCAGCTCCTCTGTCTTTACTAGACCAGCAGCCTGACACACAGACATTTAGCAGGTGACGCTTTTTATTTATTTATTACATTTCTACCCCACCCAAAAGATGAAGCTCTCTGAGAAACATGACAAACCAGTGGTGGACTTTGGAGCAGAAGTCCAAGGCCTCACTCAGCAGAATGACAAAACATAGCATAAAACTTTTAAAAGTTTAAAACTACAGTATAACACCAAAATAAAAGCCAGCAGCTTTCCCTAGAATAGAGACTGGAAAAACCAAATTTCTGTGTATCGGGTTGCTGTTCAAGGCACAAGCAGTGGGGTCAGAAAACATTGATGAAATACGTCATTGAAGTGTTTCCTTTGCTGAGAGGAAGGGGGGTTATAAATCATCTATACTGCAGTTTTAGACCCCAGTCCAACAGAGCATGTGTGCAGCAACCATAGATGCATGTGTACATTTTACAGAGCTGCAATCCCACTGTTCTTGCTACTTGGTAAGAAAAGAGGAGAGCATGGCACTGAATCCAGCCCCAGTTTCTCCACATGAACAGCTGATCAGTGGGGTTATTGCTTTTTCTTATGGCTATGTACAGTAGCTCTAAATACTGGATTGGCTGGGGAATCGCATGCGCAGGACCCATTTGCACATACAGTTCTCCATTCAGGTGGGGATACATGTGCAGAGCCTGCTTCTATACATGCGCGAACCCAAGCAGGATCAGGATGCTAGTGTACAAGGTGCCTAGTAATCCTCATCACATTTATCCTCAACAAAGAGATAAGGAAAGAGGCTGCTATTTTTCTAGGACAGGCCGCTACTTCTCAAGCTCATGTGAGTTAATCTCTATCAGCGTGTCACAGAGCTCCAGCTGCTTCTGATATTCAAAGTGCAAGACACTCCCTGGATAAAAGAAGTTACACGACGCAAATAATTATTAGTTCACATGTGTCAGCCAGGATCAAGAACTCCTTGGGATGGACCCATAGCAGACCTTCTCCAAAACTACAAATGATAGAATCATAGAGTTGGAGGGTGTCTCAAAGGACATCTAGTCCAATCACTTGCCGATGCACAAAATCCACCACTTCAGCATCCTTGATAGGTGGCCGTGCAGTTTCTGCTTAGAATCCTCCAAGGAAGGAGACTCCATCACTTTCCAAGGCAGTCTGGTCTACCATCAAACTGCTCATACCACCAGGAAGTTTTTCTTAGTTGAAATGCTTTTTCTAATTGTTTGAACCCATGGGTTAAGGCACTATCCTCCATCTGGAGTGACAGAAAACAAACTCCTTCCCTTCATCATATGATCTATTTTTGTCTGGTCAGGCAGAGTTTCTTTCATGGGAAAAGACTGGCAAAATTGAAATTAAGCAGTTCTGCCTTCTCTCTGTGGCCCGTTAGCACATCTCCGTTTCCTTGCAGTGGATCGACTACTTCCTTGTTCTTCCTCCTACTCCCAACAAAGCTCCCAAACTCCCTTTTGTTTTTTTTAAACTTCTCTCATAAGCCCTCGTGAACTCATTTGGAGCTTTAGCCCTTGTGACACTCTCCCTACAAGCTTTGGCTACCACTGGTTTGTCCTTGTCCTTGGGGGTTTGCCCCTCCTTCCATTTCATTCATATCCCTCCCTCCCTCCCTTTTAAATCTGAGCTCATCAGAAAGCTCCTTATGCAGCCACCTTGGTTTCTTTAGATGCCTCCCTTTTTTTTCCCTTGCTCACTGGAATAGTTTATGACTGTGCCTTCAATATTTCACTTTGAAGACACTCCCAGCCATCTTGAACCACCTTCTCCTCGACCATTTCTACCCATGGGGCTGCACCCAGTATTTCTTTAAACCGGTTGAAATCAGCTTTCTTGAAGTCCAGGGTGCATGTCTGATTACAGCTGGCCTCTGTCAGTATCATGAATCCAAAGACAACATGGTCACTTCTACCTGAGGGCCCCACTACTTTAATCTTATCAATCAGCTCTTCCCTGTTGGTGAGGATCAGGTCTACGATAGCTGATCCCATTCTCTCTTCTGGAAGATGAAACAGCCAAGATGTTTTTTATTCTTAGCAGAGTTGGACTTCCAACAGAATCAAGGTCCTTAAGTCTCCCATTACCACTATCTCTCTCTCTCGATTGACAATTTGATAATCTGGTTTAGAAAGGCATCATCCAAGTCTTCTGCCTGGCTTGGTGGTCTATAGCAGACTCCCACAATGATATCACTGTTATTTCCCTCTCCTTTTATTTTTGCCCACTTGCTCTCAGCTGATCCATCATCCAAGCTGCAAATATTAATTCAGCATCATAAGGTCCCAGAACTACCTTATTTGCCTCCTGAGTAATCTAGATATGACTTATTTAAAAAATATCCTGTAAGACATATGCAAAGATGGACTGGAAAAGGAAGAATTCCATTATGCTCTTATATCTTCTGCATCCACCACAGTCTTTAATGGTTCAGTTCTGTGGTCTCTTCTGTGCAAAATAAAAAAATTGATAGCACTGGCCACTGGGCCAGTACAAACTTGCAGGTCATGATGTACTGATGTAGTAACACTCAGGACAGTACAATCATGCCAGCCTTCCCCAAGCTGGTGCCTTGCAGACTTTTTGGACTACAACTCCCAGCATTCCTGACCACTGGCCATGCTGGTGGGGGCTGATAGGAGTTGAAGTCTAAACCATCTGGAGGGCACTAGGTTGGGGAAGGCTGAATTAGATGGTGCCAAAACCTTGAACAAGCATCACTGCCATTACAGAGTATTACCCCAAACATACAGGGCTTCTCCACAGAGAGGCTTTTTATCCTGCAATTTTACTGGGGCTTCTGCTTCCAGATTTTTTGCAGGATTAAGATGGGCCCTTTACATGTGCTTCCTTCCCCCCCCTTTTCTCCTTTATCTGTGAGTCCTATAAGCTTCATTATACAGCCACTAGATGGTGCTGTGGTATAGCTCCTGTTATTGCGTAAGTTCATCTTTTCAAAGAGAAATTCAGCGTGCTTATTTTAATAGTTCATTAACTCTGATCTTAAAAAAAAAGGATAAAGGTCAGAAGACATGGGTGAGGAGCAGGAGGCTGACGATGTCATGAAAGAACCTGCAAACCTCCATGAGTAACAAATTTGAATCACAGGAAAAGACCTCATTTAAGAAGGCTCATAAATACCAAGTACCAAGACCCACAGGCTGAGTGGCACCTCTCCAGCAGAAAGCATGACTGACACACTGGTGCCAGTGCTGTGCCAGTCATAGACCATAGTCCACAAAATGCAGGGGGCAGGTGCTGTCCATGTGGTATGTTTTGGAACATTTTGATTTGAGCATATGTAATATAAATACATGAATCACAGACAGGAAATGAGCCCCCATCAAGTACTGTGATATAAGCCACCTTTAACATAATAGCATCAGGTCTGACAAAGGAAAAAGGCAGAGTCGTGGCTGTACCAAAAGATACCCTTTTTGTTCCATGGCTATATTTGTAGCTGGCTGCATCCCAGTAGATGAGCCCAGCAGGAGCTCCGCACATACACAGCGCTAGTTCATCAGCCTGGCATGATCACTCCTTGTCTCTGTCTTAGCTGATAGTACATTCCAAACCTAATTGTTATCTCAGCAGAGCAACTCCATTATTCAGCCTGACACTGCTTCCCCCAACCCCCGTTAGCTGTTTGTTTCAGTGATGTTATATTAATGAGGCCTGCAAATAAATGAATAGGAGATCAAAGCGCTGCTTGTTCATAAGGAAGCTGATTTTTTTTTTATTTAATCATTGAGGCTGCAGGCAGCAGGGGAAGATTTATGCTGTCAAGGAGAACATAGAATGGATCCCAACGATGTGTTGTATGAATGGGAAAGATTTCATATTAACATGTATGCTGTTATTGATTTCTCTTTTATGTCAACAAATAGAGTTCCCCCTACTCTCCACTCCCCATTGCCTCATGACACTTTTAAAAGCTTATCTCTCCACTGAATTGTTTAAACTTTTCCTGAAAAAAAAATCTGACAAAATTTCACCTTCTTTCCGTGATGGTTCACACACACAATCCTATACATATTTGAGAGCTGATGCAGATGTAATCTTTCCAAATGTGTATGTTTGGTTAAACAATTAGATGTGGACCATGGGATGATGAGCTTTCTTCCTTCCCCTTTCTCTTTTGAAGTACAAATCCTTCTCCCTTGCTGGGTTTAGCTGTGATTAACTATTACATCTGCAATGGTGTTAACCATAGCTAGATTGTAGCTCAGAGTTTCCAAGACTGCTCCAGGGATGGAGGCAGGGAGACCTCATGGCCAGCATTTTCTAGGAGATGATTCTGTCTTGGGTCAAGGAATTATTTTTCCCTGCTGCTTCGCTCAAGGAAGGAAAACCAAGTCTCCAATTTCTGAAAATGTTATATCTGTCTGAACAGTTTAGTGGGAAGAGAAGGCTGTTTGCAGGCCATTTTGCTTCTGGTGACGTGTGAACTCCCAGCATTTTGCAGAGAATACAGAGATCTCTGTGAGAAGAGCAACCTTAAAATGCTGAGAAGGCAAGTTTGTTTATTTATGGAAGAGCTCTAGGTTTTGATTAAAAATAAAAAAAATGGAAACAAAACCCCTTGGGAGGAAAATAAAATACACTGAGCCCATCAGGTTGGCAGAGTGGGTGGGTCTCAGTGTCACATAGAATCAAGCTGAAAGAGAGACGTACGTATTACTTGGATTTTAGTGGCTGTAGAAGGGGGATAAAAAATGCAGTCCTGGGCAGAGAGCCAGTATAATGTCTATGCTTTACTTAAATTATACTGAAAACGAAGGCCATGCCTAACAGCACCAGAAGCCTAAAGAACATGTGATACCAGAGCTGGCTAAACACACTTCCAGGCTCCCTTGCATGTAACAGTTTGGGAGCAAACACTGAAAAACTGTACGTTTTTATGAATTGATCATAGAATCATAGAATAGTAGGGTTGGAAGGGGCCTACAAGGCCATCGAGCCCAACTCCCTGCTCAATGCAGGAAGCCAAGTCAGAGCATCCCTGACAGATGGCTGTCCAGCCTCGTCTTGAATGCCTCCAGCGTGGGAGAGCCCACTACCTCCCTAGGTAATTGGTTCCATTGTCGTACTGCTCTAACAGTCAGGACGTTTTTACTGATATTCAGCCAGAATCTGGCTTCCTGTAACTTGAGCCCATTATTCCATGTCCTGCAGTCTGGGATGATCGAGAAGAGATCCTGGCCTTCCTCTCTGTGACAACATTTCAAGTACTTGAACAGCGCTATCATATCTCCTCTCAGTCTTCTCTTCTCAAGGCTAAACATGCCCACTTCTTTCAGTCTATTTTCCAGTAACAGACTGGATAAAGGTGATTAAGTTGAAACTACCTTGAATTGGGTCATACTTCCTTCCAAAGTATTAGGTTTGTAGTGCTCTTGGACCAAGGCTTCTTTCTGGAAAACCAGGCAGGAGCATCTTCTATCAGCTTCATCTGATCCAACAGCTATGCCTCTTCCTGGAAAAATGGGATCTGAAAACTCTGGTGATGCCCTGGTAACCTCTTACCTTGACTACTGTAATGTACTCTACGTGAGACTGCCCTTGAAGGCAACTTGGAAGCTTCAGTTGCTCCAGAATGTAGTAGCCAGGTTAACATCTATTGTTCACTTTAGGGAGCACATAAAGCCTGTTATCTATGATTCCCAATCAACTTCCAGGCTAAATCCACAGTGCTGGTAGTTAACTTTAAAATCCTTTATAGTCTGAGCCCAGGTTATTTGAGGGAATGCCTTCTTTGTTATGTTTCCAACTCTCTAAGATCCAAGGACAAGAATGTCTTGGTAATCCCACTATTGATCTGGCTTGCAAGTTATTTTTTTTATTATTAAAACATTCCTTACTGCCTCCACCCCCTAAATGGATTTCTCTGACATCCTTATGAAGGACTCAGTGAGAGCACCACTCACAAGAGTTCTTTGCAATGGTGCTGAAAGTATTCATATTAATCATGATCATTTGTTTGCACAAACATTCAGTCCCTCAACACTGATCTCTTCCTTGTTTTTAGGCTTTTAAGGTTTTGGCAAGAAAGGGCCTGCCTACTAATCTGCCTCTGCACATTGCATAGCAGAGTGTAGTCACAATCAAGGACTACCAGAATAAACATGATAGCGAGGAAGAGGATTATAAAAGGACATATAGAAGTCTGAAACAAGGATACAAAACGTGGTTACCTCCATTAATGGTCCATCACGGACACCTATAAATGGCTGTAACCAGGACACAGTACAGGCTGTAATCTGTATTTCTATCAAGGTTTTGCTATTAATATGTGTGTAAACTTCAATAAAACTGGAGGTTTGCTGTCAACATTTTGCTAATAATTTGCAACCCTTGTACCTAGCCACTACTTAGAGAACTACGGGAGAATCTCTCTCTCCTCACTACCTTTCTCTACCTGACTCTCTTTGCTGCTGGGTATCCTGAGCCCATGCCTGGAGCCAAATAGCTCTATAGGAGCTGTTAATGGAGCTCAAGTCTGGGAAAGACTGAGAGCTTAAATGGTGGCTGCCCCAATTCCCCAGTTGCAGCTGGGTTTGCCTCATCAGAAGCCACACTGGGTCTTTCACTCCTGAGCAGACCCTTCCTCATGAGCATACCCTAGGTGAAAGGGTCTTCTGGCAGCCAGGCAGGCAATCCATTGACACCACTGAGCATCCCACCTGATCCATTACCACTGGCTCTCCAGAGAAGCATGGATGGAGGGAGGAGAGTCTGGTACCATGGCTGGCCTTGGGACAGGGTTAAAAGTATTCTTGGGGATCTCAGGAGAGGCATCCCAGCCCTAGTCTATTGTAGGGGAATGCTGTGCTGAGGGACTGAACTCCTCCTTCTCTGAAGCTGCCTCCTGTGGGCTTCGGTCAGCCAGGAGCCTGACACTGAGCCAGATATGACATAGGAGTTCTGTGTTCAGGATTTGCCATATTTTAAATATTAATATCAACCACTAGAAGCAGGTATTTGGATCAGGGCCAAGGTGCTGTGAGTATCTGTGAATTTTCTGTCATGTGGCATATATAGCAGCTTCAGCAAAAGGCAATTCAAATCTGGAAAACAGGGCAGGGTGCAAGGAATAGCTCCCCTCTCCCAGCACAACGACCCCCCACTGAATCCACCTCAGCAGCTGGTATTAATATATTTAATGTAGCAGTTCCTAAACACAGATCTCTCACGTTACATCTGTTTTGGTGTCCTGCCTCTTTTGCTGTCACCAGTCCCATGTCTCTTCCCACCTCCTGACCAATGTGTTTGACATTTGTAGCAAGATTCACTGTCACAAGTACTATACAATATGCATAACTTGCCCTTAGATTGGTTCTCTTGGATTAAAATGAGAACACTGAGACCTTAGGACCATAACAAGGATTTTCACCAAATGAGTAAAAGGGAGACCCCTTGTATATATGTTTTTTTACATAATCTAAACCACCAAAAGGAGAAATTTAGGGTACAATCCTATTTGATCTGCCCTGGGTACTTGTAAGCCTCCAAACCCGGAGGCTTATGAATACCCAATGCAGAGCGGGAGGGGTATTGTGTCTCCTGCTTCACATTTTAGCTAGGTGGGGTTTTTTGCCCATCTAGCAGAGGCTTGGGGAAGGGGAGGGAAGGAGGCTGGGGACAGCTGGGGAGAGCTCACATCCCCAGTCTCCTCCCTGCTCACCAGCATGCCCCCTTTCACTGCTCTACGAGCATACATTTGCAAGTTTGTATAGGCAGCCAGCGTGGTTCTCTCCGCACTGGTCGGAGAGGTTGAAGAGCTGTCTCTGGCCTTGGAGGAATCCGAAATATCCTATGTCCCTGAGACGCTGTCTAGGGGCCACAGGAATGCTCCCTCCAGGCATGTTTTTGGATGGGTGCTGGAGTGGGGGGAAGGTTACAAGTGTGACCCTTGGATCTCAATGCAACTTTTTAAAACTGTGATCACTAAGTCATTCTTCATCAGATTACGTCCCCCACCCCATAAAATTTGGTCAGATTCTATCCGTTATGAAGTAGGTTCTCCATGCAAAAGTTCCTAATGACAGGCCAAATCTTCTGAATTTTATGGTGAATTGAATTTTCAGGCTTTATAAATCAAAACACTAAAAACAACAACCCCAACCCAAGATACCATAGACTATGAAGCTACTCCCACAGTTCCATAATGATGTTGGTACTAAATCTGGCTCTCTACTGTGTAAACTATTTATCCAGAAACTTCTACTGTAACTACTTCTGTATGTTCTCTGGCCAGAAGTTAAATGGAAATTGTTCAGTCTCTGTTATATGCTGAATTTGAATTAACCAGAGCAATAAAAAAGATTACACGGCAAGGCATTTTTTTTTAACAAGCCTTTTACATCGTAGGATTGTTATACAGTGACAAGCCCCAGCACAGCTCTAAAGTTTCCTCTTATGACAATGTGGAGTCATACAATTTGGAGATTTGGAAATGACAGCCAATGTATAAACCAAGCTTACAGATAAAGGAACCTCAGTGCCAAGAAACAACAGCATTGGAGGCCAGCGATTTCTTGATCTATAGTCTTAAACTCACTGCAGAATGCTAGTGCTAGAATTGCCAGCTTAGACCAGTGATAGCTTTAGAGTGAACAAAGTTTTCATAAGACTATTGCCCCTGCACTGGCCTGCAATCCAGAGAAATCCATTACAGACTAATTACTTCCCTGTTTTAATTAGTGTGCCTGCTGAAAGGCAGAAAGGACACCCCCATTCTGATGTCACTCTCTGACAACTGAGAGTGGGTGATCGAGGCCAGTGAAAGTGCACACCGGGCGTGCATAAAATATACTAACAAATCTATTTAATATTTATTTGTTCCTCTTTAGTGTAATAAGAATTACAGGCTACATCAGGACAAGCAACATGGAACCAGGAACAGACAAGGTTCCTAAGCATATGGACATAGAATTGATTAGCATGTCCTATTGACCGCAATGGAATGTACTTCATGGTAACTGGGTATAGGATTGCAGCCTTAGATCCATCCATTCTTTCCATGCAATAAGTTTAGTAGTATCAGATTAATACAAAGCTGACCTGACCGGTGTGACATAGTGGTTAAAGCGCTGGATTTTGGCTAGGGAGACTGGACTTTCCTCTCAGCCACAAAGCTCATTGGGTGACTTTAGGCCAGTCACATTCTCTTTCTCAGCTTCACCTACCTCACAGTGTTGTTATGAGGACAAAGTGGGACAACCCTTATCTATATTTGCCACTTTGAGCTCATTGGAAGAGATAAAATTGGGATTAAACAACCACCACCACCACCACCACTACTCTGTAGATTGCTTTTATCCATAAACAAAACATCCTTTAGATTTGCATGGAAAAATGACATGATGTGAAAATACTGATTGTCCAAGAACAATCAGGAGATGTCACCCATATGGAATTAGACCAGAGTCAGGGCTTCACCACTGAAAAAGCCCCCTCTCCTGTAATCATCTGCTTCACCTCACCTGATGGGCGGCACGTGAAGCAGGGCCTCTGGTGAAGATCTCAGAGTCTGGGTAAGTATGTGTCGATCATTACACATTACTAACATATGCCTGTGAAGGCAGTTGTCAGGTACAAAAACATTAGTTGGAATTAAATAAAGACAAAGCAAGCAAGCATAGAATAGAACGGAATAGGAAAAAAATCAAATCTGTCTGGATATCATTACCTCGGTGATGCGTGGGTTGGAGCACTTGACATTCCTGCTTGACCAGTCGAGCCACCTTCCCCATCCACCAATAGGAGAGGGGCAATGCTGGTGCAAAGTGCACTTTCCTTCTCCAGTGCACCAGCCACACTCAAATTTCTGATCTGCTTTCAGGCACAACCCACAGCTTTCCCGCTGGGCTGCACATTTGTACAGATGAACTGTGGAGACAGAGAACAGGAGAACGATTTGAAAGTGAAAGGCAACATGCTTTTGCCAAACCAAATGAGATACATCTACTCATAGTGGTGGAAGGTGACTGAAGCTCGTAGTTCCTCCTGTATGACCTTTCCCACCAGTTCAAATACTCATAGGCCTTCTACTGGCTGCCCTCACCTGTTGAGGCTAGGTGGGGGGGCTACTGGACAGAGGCCCTTTTTTATGGTTGCTGTTGAAAGCCCTTCCAAGGAAGTTCTGTCTGGCTTCTTCGTTAGTATTCTTTAGGCACCAGGCCAAGTCTATCCTGTTTTCTTGGGCTTTGGATAGGGGAACTGAATTGCCCTGTTTGCTGGCTTTTGTATGTGTGTTTTGGGTTGATCTTTCTAACTGCTGCTTTTATATGCTATAAATATATAGCATAAATATAAACATAGCATTTGTTGTTGTTGTTGTTGTTGTTCAGTCGTTCAGTCATGTCCGACTCTTCGTGACTCTTCGGGACCATAGCACGCCAGGCCTTCCTGTCCTGCGCTCTCTCCTAGAGTGTGCTCAAGTCCATCTTCATTGCATCGGTGATGCTATCTAGCCCTCTCATCCTCTGCCATCCCCTTCTCCTTTTGCCTTCAGTCTTTCCCAGCATCAGGGTCTTTTCCAGGGAATTTTCTCTTCACATTAGGTGGCCAAAATATTTGAGCTTCAGCTTCAGTATCTGTCCTTCCAATGAGCACTCAGGGTTGATTTCCTTTAGGATTGACTCATTTGACCTCCTTGCAGTCTAGGGGACTCGTAATAGTCTTCTCCAGCACCACAGTTCGAAAGCATCAATTCTTCACGCTCAAAGCGCTCAGCCTTCCTTATAGTCTAGCTCTCACAGCCATACGTTGCTCCTGGGAACTTTGATTTGCTTTGATTATGCGGACCTTTGTTGGCAAGGTGATGTCTCTGCTTCTTACTATGCTGTCTAGGTTGGCCATAGCTTTCCTCCCAAGGAGCAAGCGTCTTTTAATTTCATGGCTACAGTCACCGTCTGTGGTGATCTTGGAGCCCAAGAAAAATCTGTCACTGCTTCCATTTCTTCCCCTTCTATGTGCCAGGAAGTGATGGGGCCAGATGCCATGATCTTAGTTTTTGATGTTGGGTTTCAAACCACCTTTTGCACTCTCCACTTTCACCCTCAACAAGAGGCTCTTTAGATCCTCTTTGCTTTCTGCCATTAGGGTGGAATCGTCTGCGTATCTGAGGTTGCTGAGAATTCTCCCGGCTATCTTAATTCTGACCTGTGATTCATCCAACCCGGCGCTTCTCATGATGTACTCTGCATATAAATTAAATAAGCAGGGCAACAATATACAACCTTGTCATACTCCTTTCCCAATTTTGAACCAATCGGTTGTTCCATGTCCGGTTCTTACTGTTGCTTCTTGACCCTCGTACAGGTTTCTCAGGAGACAGGTAAGGTGGTCTGGTACTCCCATCTCTTTAAGAATTTGCCACAGTTTGTTGTGATCCACACAATCAAAGGCTTTAGCGTAGACATAGCATAAATACATATAAATATAAATAGCATCAATATAGCATACGCACTGATGTTATCAGCTGTTTTATGTTTTTATTATATGGTTGTTTTAATGAGATTTTGTTAAGCCACAGCGAATGCCAACTATGAAAGAAAGGCAGCATACAGGTAAAAATGAATGAATGAGTGTATGTCCAGATTGAATTTTGAAAGAACTGTATGTCTCAGATGAGTAGTCCAGGCTATTGCACACTTTTAAGACAGGACATCTGAGCCTATCACTACTTCATGGCTGGATTAGCCGGGTTTTGCTGTCATTGTAGTGCTACAAAATGTTAGTGCCTCTCCGGGGATGTGAATCCTGGTCAAAGTGAGGGTTGGAGCTTAGAACTAGCCTGTCCAGTCACTATCCACATCTCCATATTTAAATAATATGGGTTTTTATACTCATTACACTTGTAAGTTGTACTGTAATGCTTGCTTAAGAAAACAACAACACAGTCCTAACTCTTTAAACATCTAACAATTTCCAGAGGAGTAGCTGTGTTAGTCTGTGTTGCAGCAAAAACAACAGAGTCTTGTGGCACCTTAAAGACTAACTCATTTATTATGGCACCAGCTTTTGTGGACTGTACATTTGTTTGTTTTAAAGTGCCACAAGACTCTTTGATGTTTTAAAACAAGAATGCAGACATGACTTCACAGCACAGGTGACTTCACAAGACAGGTGCCATATGTGGCAAAAATGGGAGAATTAAGAACATAAGAAGAGCCCTGCTTGATCACACCAAGGGTCCATCTAGTCCAGCATTCAAACAGCTGCCTGTGTCAATGCTGATAATAATGTGTTGATAATAAAATGAAAGATGTTTAGTACATTTCAGTCATTATAGTAGGGGGTACTTTCTCACCTATTTTGACAAATAACAGTTATCTATCCTCACTTTGAATTCAGCAGCAAAGTACTTTGCTTATACATTGTTCAAATTATACTTTCAAGAAGATTAAGCTGCTACTTTGCTGCTTTGGCCCCATGTGCCCTTGCATTGAACAAGGGAGAATGAATGATGCTACCTTTGAAAACGATGCTTGATGCAACTGTTTCTGACCAGGTAGATAGAAGAAATTATTTTACTTCTGTATTTTACTTCTGTGGAATATTTGAATACTCCAACACTAATTTAATACCAAACGTGAACCTGATAGTGACAGTGTGTCCAGCTATAGTCAGAGGCAAGCTGCCAATAGGAACACACCTTTGATACTTCTGTAGAGTTCTCTGAGTATTGCAGCCTGAATTGAGGCTCAATGCAAGATAGGTTTTTCAAACTTTTTTTCATGACTCCACTAAACAGGCAACAGTGCCTACTATTTCTGATATCCATCTACACATGCATACATATCTATGCTACCTATCTTTAGCACGTTTATGCTAAAATACCAACAGTATTTTTACTTTAAGTATTGTGCTCCTACTTAGGATGTTTTACTGTAGATGTTCCTTAAGCATATCAGTTATAGACAAAGATTTATCATTACTGAATTCCTTTGTTTCTTTAGTGATTTTGTTTTATTATTATGTATGTTCTTTTTCTTCTTTTTGTTGCCTTAATTTTGATAACTTTATTTCAAAATAAAATTCCATGGGGAAAAAATAAATAAAAAGAAATAGATACAGGGTGAGGGGCCCTGATCTCCCACTGCTTCTTTACCTCTTTCCATTGTCCCCTTTGTCCTTCTGGTTTTATGTGTGGAAATTAACCTTTTCTAGCAAATTCTCAAACCTTTATATAGAAGAATCTCCCCAGCCTCTTCCCTTTATGCTATCTCCAGAGTTTCCATTGTTAATCTTCGTAAAAGCCTTCCAGGCTTTTAATTGACTAAGGAGTATCTATGCTTTTCCAACCCCATGCAACTGTAATTCTTGTGTTCATTAATAAATGAGTGATTAGCTGCCCACAAGCCATCATTTCTAATGGATCACTAAGATTTGGTTAAAATAATTAGCTTCTTGTAATGATGGACATCCCATTATTTCTTTTTTTCTCTCAACCTTTTAAAAAGCATTTTTATTTGGGTGCTTGTCCACCGTATACAATACACATTTTAAGTTTGTTTTCAGGAAGTTCTGAACAACTGTCTTATATTTTGAATTATTAAGGCTTATAGGACTGAGCACATACAAACTGAGGATCATGATCATTTTTGAATAGATAAGCTATTGCATGATTGTTGAATAAATTGCTCCCTCTCCCTGATTTAGTGGCACTCTCTCTCTCTCTCTCTCTCTCTCTCTCCAGATATTAGTAAAATGTACCAGCCAGGATGTAACCAAAGCATAACTCAAGAGCTATGGGCAAGGTCGTGTAAGGTCTTTGCTTGCATACAAGAGTTTGGACAATGGGGGCATATAAACCCTTCTCCATCCTGTTGAACCTTTCTGCAGATGTTCTTAGATATTATTTCTTCCATGCCTGATTTGGATGACAGCCTTCAAAACCTCTTTGTTTAGTTTCCTTCACCGATTTCAACCAAGAAAGACCTCATTGAAAACAATGTCTCCATTCCCAGAGAGCCTGGCAGAACTTCCAGTATATCAGGTTCCACAGTAAACTTCAAAAGCACTCAAAAGCAAAATATAGCTCAGATGGGAACAAACTGGAACCCATTAAATGGATGTCCTCACTGCCATAAAAACGATCCTCTAACGGGTATCCATTTCATGGAGCAAACTTGCTATTTTCACAGGCTTGTTTTGGTCTGAACTGCCACAGATTTAGTCATACAATAACTGACTGTGATACCATGTGCATTTTTCTAGGCATTCCACCTGTACCAGCAGCTAGCATAATACAGCTTTCCTTGTATATTAAAAGATTCACCCTTCTAAACTGAACTACTTTCCCCAACAAAAGTTAATTATTTTCAATCAACCAGAGTAAAATGTATATTCCTATTGATCCCGTTAATGGTTCAGTGTAATTGCCAACCCATGTTTGGAAGCCCTTGTTTTTTTAAGACTTTCAGACATGTAGCTTTGTGAACCGCCCAGAGAGCTTCAGCTATGGGGCAGTATAGATAACAACAACAACAGCAACAATAACAATAATAGCTTTTATTGAAACAGGCTTTTTTAAAGTATTATTTCAAATGGATGAAAACAGAACCTCAAAAAATCCTTATAGGACTTCCATCTAGCCCAGGATATAAATTAATGAGAAGACATCAAAATAAACAAACAAACCTTTACCTTTCAAATCCTCTGGGTTGTCAATAATGAAATTTCCATTCCAAACCACAGCAAAATCCACTGCTAAGTTACTTATGTCCATTCCATCATAGAAATACTAAGGAATAAGGAAATTAAACACATTTATGAATACTTTCTGTGTGAAAAGGAGGGAAAGAGCCATTAGGCTGGACATCTTTTAAAAAAGAGGTTTGACAATACACAGCTTAGGAAAGTGTGGCAGAATTTGAATGACTGGCAATTTTAACATATACTTCCATCATCTGCATGGGGAGAGACACTGTGTGCCATTGACTCTATGGCACAGAGGGATAATTAATTGAACTGACAAACCTGGGGAAAGGTAATACATTAATTATCCAATTCATGCAGACTGTTCTCACTACTTAGTCCTTGGTTTGCCAATAAAGCCCCATCACGACTGTACAAATTAATGAGATGAAAAAGAGAATCCTACACTCCTATAGGAGAGCTAGAAGAGGCTCTTCAATATGTAAGTGTGCCATAATATTCTGTGGAAATTACAAGGGAAATATTCTTGTTGACATGCCATGTTTTAGGCAGTATATACAGAAATACATGGGTCCATAGTTTTAGAAAAGGGTTTCATTCAAAGATTACTTCCTCAAAGCTTGCTGGGGAAAAAAGCATGGAAGGGGGAGAAGCCCCAAACACCCCAACGAGTACTGAGCATGCTCAGCAGCCCCAGCATGTTGTGTATCTGTTGGAGACAAAAAAATGGAAAAATTGGGACTTGTGTGCGGGAGGAAGGGGGATGAAAAAGAGCACCTCAGAAGAGGGCACTGCTGGCTGGAACCCTGGACAGGAGACTCCATACTGCACATTTTGTTGCAGGTCCCAGTTGTTACCTTTATTAGCAATGATCAGGAGTGGGTGCTGATCCATATGTGGCCAAAACAGCATCACCCATACACAAGAGGGAAGTATCAGCAGGTTCAAGGAAATTCCAAGGTTTGCAGAAGTATCTCCCCTCAAAAAACCAACTTTAGGGGGGAGAGTAAGGGGGACACCCCCACCCCCCAAACCAGCTCAATATGGATTAAGCATGCTCAGTAGTCACAGAATGTTTGCTGACTGTCACAGGAGAATGGACCAGAAAAACAGGAGGGAGGGGGAATGGATCAGAGGAGCCTGGAAGAAGGCATGACTAACTGTCTGGAACCCAGTACAGGAGCAGTTCACACCACAACATTTTGCTGTAGGTTCCACTTTCAAGAATTATAATGGCATTCGAGAGCTGGAATTCTCAGGTCTATCTAATAGGAATATTAGGGTATGTGCTTTCCGATGTCTCCCTAGATTGCTTGTGGTAGCTTTATATAGCTCTATATGGAAGATAAAAAAAGTTTATAACCCAGCTAGCAAGTCCTTCCTTTTCCTTGCCTAATGAGGTCTACATCACAAATTTCTTTTCCAAAGAAGAAGGTTAAGCTCATTATCAGAAAAAAACGGTGTATTTTATAACACATTCTTTATGGCACAAGTGTCTTTTTAGCTGCACAGACACTGATCAAACAGACACTGTTTGAAGTAGCTTTGACATGCACAGTTAGGGCCAAAAATGCCACAGAGAAAAGGAAACCAGGGAAGGAGAGAGAGAGAGGCAGTACTGTGTCAGAGACTGAAACCCATGGATGACTGTAGCTCTTAATTATACAACCCCATTTGCTCCCCTCCATCTCTTTAGGAAGCTGGAAGTACAGCTTACAAATAGTTTCCGGAGACCACTATAAACACCCAGTCCTAAGAGGCCTCGTGTGGTGCAGAGTGGTAGGCAGCAGTATTGCAACCGAAACTCTCCCCACGACCTGAGTTCGATCCCAGTGGAAGCTGGATGTCAGGTAGCCAGCTCAGGTTGACTCAGCCTTCCATCCTTCCGAGGTTGGTAAAATGAGTACCCAGCTTGCTGGGGAAAGGTAGTCACGACTGGGGAAGGCAATGGCAAACCACCCCGCTATAGTCTGCCATGAAAACGCCAGCGAAAGCGGCATCCCTCTAGGGGTCAGTAATGACTTGGTGCTTGCACAGGAGGAACCTTTCCTTTCCTAAGAGGTAAGTCAGGATGCCCCTGCAATTAAAGTGGCAGTCTAAGCAGGCAAATGAAACCAGCCCATCCAACTTTGTGCTTCAGGTATCACAAAGCCTACTCACTAGTAGGACAAAATCCTAAATTCAGGGTTGCCACCAACACTGGGCATCTAGGACTATGCTGACATGGTCAGGGCAGGATTAAACAATTACCTATTTAGGGCCCAATCCTATGAAGATATTAGGCAGCCTCTGAACTTGGAGGCCACTGAGTAACCAATGCAGGGTGGCTGGACTGCAGAGGCAACCTTCGCCTTCGCTCTCCAGCCATGATTTCACCCATCTAGCAGTGATGCTTTGGGGGGGCAGCCATCGGAAATGTGGTATGGCTGCCGCCACAGTCTCCTCCCCTCCTGCCCCTGGGAATGCCCCCTTTTCCTGTCTCTGCTCTCCATTTCCAAGTGTAGCCAGAGATGTAGACAGAGCCATGCTGGCTACAAGGGATAGGGGGTCAGGAGCATGGTTTCTGGGCTCCAAGGTCAGAGCCCTGTTTCCAGCCTCAGAGCCCAGAAACAAAACAATCCTATGATCCCCAGATGCTGTCTAGGGGACATACAACTGCTCCTTTCGACATTTCAAAGCTGAAAAGGAGTCAAAGCTCTGGACTATTTCACAGTGTATACACACGCTACTTGCTGCAGTGAAATGGATGTGTGACTAATCATCACATGAAATGTTCTATAAGTGATTTCCACAGTTTTCTTACATGGAAGTACTATCCATATTGAAAATACATGGGATCTCATGTTTTCAGCAACCTTAAACATACTTACATAGGAGTAAGTTCCACTGAACTCGATAGGGCTCACTTTTGAGTAGATATGGATAGGATTGTGCTTTAAGAGCCACAATGCTTGGGTTTCTATTGACATTCTGTTTTTAAAAAGCATAATTTTAATATGGTGTTTTAATCTTTTTATTCTTTTACTATTTTATCTTTTATGCTCACAGCTCCAAACTCTGTTTTAGATATGGAGTGGTATACAAATATTGTAAATAAATAAATACATAATATTTTATTGGATCAAGTAGCTGTTTGGGAACCTCTGATCTTTACAGAATTCACCTTCAGGCTCATCGTTTATTTTACTTTTGCTCTGAATGCTAGTGCAAAAGTACTATTAGGTGAAACCACTGTGTACACTTTTGCAAAAATGCTAAGCGATCAGCTGGATTATTTCCATGTTTAAAGAAAAAGGAGTTTGTGTAGTTGCGGCCTCTACACAGCAGCGATGGCAGGTGTTTTTTTTTTCTTTTTTACTGGACTTGGAGATGCAGTAAACACTGATTGTCTTGACTGATGTGATTGATTCCAACATCATTGGTGTCAGCTTGGACAATCCTGTTGACTCGTCTGACCCAAAGTCTGTTTCACAACCAGGTTATAGCAGGATGCTTGACTGTGCTTATTTAAGGGAGACTATTTTTCCTTCCTTCCTTCCTTCCTTCTTTTGCTCATCCCTGCTTCTTCCACAATTTCTCCCAGCAACAGGCAGCTTTCCAGTATTACATATTCTATCAAGCTACTGCGGCCTGGAATTTGACAGCTTCCTGATAAGAGGTCTGCAATTGTCTTTTATCTCTCCTGTGTGAATTAGATTTGCCTTAACACCTTTGTCACATCCCCGCCCCAACTCCCCCTTCCCTGACCCCCCACAGTCACAGACGGGGAAGCTGACAGATAAAGGATCTTCTCTGGGGCCAGGATTCTAATTAAACACCTCACTATAGCACATTCCCGCCTGGAATTCAGGATTAGTTTAACCCCTGGTTGTTGCTGTTTTTGTTTCCTCTCCCAGAATATATGCTTCCTGGTGCCTTTTCTTCTGCCATCTCCATTTGCCCTATTTGTAGCTTTACCATCTAGGTTGGCAGCCTCTTCAATACTTTGAACACCAGTAAATGTGAGCAAGATATTCCCCAGTCCTCAAGGATAATAAAATATCTCTCTCTCTCTCTCTCTCTACACACACACACACACACACACACATGGGAAAAAAGATGCTCAAAGAGGCTAGACAGAAAAGCTAGCATTGTTCCTTGTAACAGCCTGCCATGGCATTAATGAATGGGCAGTCCTGATAAATGGATACAAGAGATAAATGCCCCATACTGGGTAGTTCATATACTTACTGCTGGGAGATCTCTCAATTTCTAAACATTTGCCTAATTGTCACAAACGTTTTGCCTAATTGTCACAAATTAGGCCCTCTTTAATGACCTTCCACCACGCATTAAACATGTGGTTGTTCAAGCAGCCATTTGGGGTGGGTTAGGGTATTTTTAGAAATATGATGTTTTTACTGTAGAATTTTATTGTTTTAAACTGTCCATTATACACTCTGTACATCGCCCAGAGTGGCTGGGTGACCAGCCAGATGGGCGATTAATAAATTTAATAAAACAAACAAACAAACACAAAAACCCTGCACTGACCTGTTTTTTGCCTATTGCATCAGATGTAGCTATGAAATACACACTGAATTACGCCCCCTGCCCCAGTAATACCTGGCAGCAGTCATTACATCGGGTTGTAACAGAGACAGAAAGCATAGCAGGGCCATCAGTAGCTCTGCTAAGAATCCACCATCATCAGGCTCCTCCCTCTCCCAACTGTCATCTGGCAGGAGCATCTGGACCGCAGTGGCAGCAGGAGGAGAAGGATTTTGCCATTATCCCCAAGTTTCCTGATTGCTGCCATGGCATGGGACAGTAGAACCACCAGCTGGCTCCTGAGAAAACCGCCACAAGAAGCCTAGAACAGCTGGCTTTTGCAAGTGAACTTGGTGTGGACAGCCAGAAAACCACCAGCCTCCAGGGACCATAATAGCAGCTGGTCCATCAGGGAAGCCAGGGGAAAGATTGATATTTCTCAATTTCTGTCATCCTCCTCCTCTGGACGTCCCAGGCACTTCCATGGTGAAGATCAGCAGAAGAGCAACAGTTTCTACTAGCTGACCATTTATGATATTTTAAGCTGTTTTGTGAGGGCAGTGTGACCTGAAAGGTAGTTACATATCTTTAAAACAAACAAATTACTGGGAAATAGGTAGGAGGTGGAGGAGAGAATGTACAAGTCTCCCAGAGTGGGCAAGTTTATCCCTGTTGGGGCTTTGTATGAATGTATGATCCTTTAATCCTGAGGTTATTTATCAAGTAGCTTCTATGTCTGATACAATCAAATAGTTTATTGATGTTGAAAGGATGTTGAAAGTGAGGAAGAGCGCTCCTGTATGAAGAGGGGCTGTTGATTCATTTCTTTTGGGATAAATCATCATATAAACACTAGGACGATGTGCCAGCCTAGGTGTTCACCATTTACTATAATCAAACAGAGACTACCAGGGACCTGAGAAAGGGAGCAAGAAGAAACATGCTGGATCTCCCTGCCTTATACGAACATCTACACAGTCTGTGGTAGATACCTGCCTTCTGATAGCATTATTCAGTCATTTCATACCACTTCTATGTACTGCATTTGCCTTGGTTGAAAGTTCTCATATATTCTACTTTTGTATAGCCTTTTCTAGAGAAAATTACTCACATGTAGAATCAACAGGTGAGGGGGAACCGGGCCGTGCTGCCTAATCCAGCCCCAACATTGTGATTCCCAGTTGCTCTGGCCCCTGAGATCTGTGCATTGACTGACTGCAAATATCTAAAAAGGGGAAGCCTTTTGAGACATTCACACTCAATATGAAGACGTCAGGGATCAGGAATAGCAGGGCACACGATGTTGGTGATGGAGCTAGCTACCAATGCCCTACTCCCCTTTACATGTTGATTCTATATGGCTTACGTCTCTCCTATATAATGTCTTCTTGTCGTATAGCACCTCTTCCTGGTACTGTACTTTAAGGAGGAAAAATAGTAATTTATCAGGAACAGGACCTCTTCTCTGGCACTCCCCCAAGGTCAGTTTGTGTTCTTCCCTGTTCTCTTTTTGGAGGCATTTGGAAAATGTTGGAAATGTTTGCTGTTGTTTTAATGTCATTTTAAATTATTGCCTTATACTGTTTTAGTTGGGTTGATTTTCTACTTTGCATTTTATTTTTTTGTGTCAAACCACTATGTGAAGAGCTTTGTTGGAAGGCAGACCAGAAATATTGCAAATAAATAAATACATAAAGCCCCAACTCCTTTCATATACAGCCTTCTCCTCCCCTTCCTCTTCCTCCTTCTCCTCAGCTCCTAAACCCTATCACCTTACCGAGCTATTCTGGCACTGGACACTTGAGCTGTTGAAGCGAAGAGCAGGTACACGATGAATCACGCCTTGGATGTTGAGGACACACTCATAGCCACGCTGGCCAGACTGAGGCTGAGGTAAATTTCTAGCCTTCAGTGTGATGGGCTTCACTTCACCAACAGGGATCAAAATCTCTTCTGTAGGGAACAGCTGTGGGCAATCCTGGAAAATATATAAAACACACACACAGCTGTTCAGGTAACTCACTGTGGACACTTTGTACTCAAAATATATTTAGATTCTGGAGACTCTGTGGAACTGCAACTCATGAACAGGAACTCTACTACATGTGATCGTCTATGTAAATGATTGTAACTAGGGGGTTTCAGACAGAGGTCTCTCAGGGCTAATGATCAGAAGGCATTTTCTTAAGGAAGAAAAGTTGGAATAAGCTGTTCTGTCTTTTCTTCCTTAATGGGTTTCCTGCAGTAAGGAAAAAGATGGAAGTAGTGGTGGGAAAACATGGGAGGGTTAAGAGTGGAAGCCATTGTTGTCTGGACCCCTGTAAAATTTCATGAATGAGGCAGGGCAATGGTGCCATAACAATCTCACCTGGAAGCACCATAGGGATGAGCTGAAGGTTCTGTTAAGACCTTGTTTGGCTTAAATGTAAAAATTTTGGAGGGAGAGGAGGAAAGGGGAAGGAGAGATTTTGTTCCCCTGCTCACTTTTTTCACTGCTGTATCAACCAGCATGCTGTATTGTTTGTGGTCCTGGTGGCAGTGGCAATGGCTTGTCCAATTGCCCTGGTGGTTAGTGGGTGTCATTTTTCCCCAGCAGGCCCTAGAGTGAGGAGACGAAGCATTTCGCCTCACACTCAGACTGGCTTCATGGTGATGCCATGTCATCATGATGTAGCATTGCCATGTAGCCAGCTGGCATGACCGTAAACTTCCCTGTCTTCATTCTAGGCCTGTTGGGGGAAAATTGGCACCCATTAGCCACTGGGACTCTCAGGAGCACCATTGCTGCTGACTGTAAATTCAGCACCCACTTCACCTGCTTTAACGATCCTGCAGTGGCCAAAATGCTACACCCTGCATTTTTACATCATGCAAAAATGGTGGTGGCTGAGAGAAGATTTTGGCTCAACCCTAGTTTTAACTGCAGCAGAAGGAAGAATATGGTTCAAAAAATTAGAGAACATTTTTGAAAATGAAAACATCAATTTCATTTGAAAACTCTGGATTATTTTTATAGCTTTCCTTTGTAATTTTTCATCAGCCTCTGCTTTCTAGCAACTGAAATGTAAAGGCAACCCAGGGTGTATGTTTTGTTCTGCAGCACTACCAACCCCATAATACTGTCAACAGCTGCAATTTCTCAGGTGTTTAGAATAAGGAGTGTTCTGTGTTTCCACAGAAAGGAAAAATAAAAACAAGATCCTGTTGGAAATGGGATGCTGGACTAGATGGGTTTATTTATTTGCTTGTTTATTTATTTTAAGGATTTCTATGCTGCATTTCAGAACTAAAAGGTGATTCCAAAGTGGCTTACAAACCAAAAAGGCTACTAATATAACACCATAAAACACCACATTAAAGCCACATTAAAATTCCATAAAATCTAGGAAGTAGAAGAGCAGCATAATGCAACAAAATGTTAAAATGTCAGCCTAAACCAATCACAGAACATATAAAATGTAACCAAGAGAATAACTAAACTCAAACCAAAGTAAGACTAAAGTAAAAAATGTTTTCAGGGCCTGCCTTAAAGAAAACAAAGAAGAGGCAAAATGTATCCCTAGGGAGGAAGTTCCAAAGATGGGGAGCCACCATTGAACAGGCCCTGGATCTTTGGTCTTATGCAGCAGGTTCTTACTATGTTCTTATGTTTTTATGTGCATGGAAACCTATGGAGCAGGCACTAGTTCAATGGTACAGTCACAACAGTGAAAATATAGTGTTTGCAACACTGGGTTGTCCCCCAGCAACCCAGAATTACTGGTTCAGACATCACACTAAAACAACCCAGGGATGGAGCCCTAGTGGGAGTGATCGGGAAGCAGGAGTCAGCACACTCACTTGCTCCCACTTCATTCACAACTAGGGATGTTGGAGGAACCCATCTGGTGAGCTTTCGGGGGCTCAGACCCCCAAGTTCAAGTCTGGTGAGCTTTTGGGGGCTCAGACCCCTGAACTGCGGCTTGCTTGTCTGCAAGATAGCCTGACTTGACCTGTGTCAAGTCAGGCCAGCTCATGGACTTCTGCCACCCCCATCACCATTGCTGGCCACTCTGCACTCTGAAGGCAACAAGTCCTCCCTTGCTGTCCCCCTCCCACAAGCAGTTGATGTTCAGAGGATATGTTAGAGTGCCTCTCCTGGCATGAACCTACATGTACACTACACTCATCATCTAAGGTCCTCCTCCAGGTGCCCCCTCTGTGGGAGGCTCGGAAGGTGGCAACAAGGGAGAGGGCCTTCTTGGTGCTTCCCCCCCCCCATTATGGAGCGATCTCCCCAGCGAGGTCCGCCCAAGTTATTTTTTGGCTCCAGGTTAAGACCTTCCTCTATTTTCAGGCGTGTGTGTGCTGTCTGTTTATATGTAAAGGGTTTTTATATTATGTACAATATTGAATCTTTAAGGTTTTTAATCTTTGTAAACCACGCAGAGCTTTAGCTATTGGGTGGTATAGAAATGTAAGAGATGAAATTAATGTTAACGCTGTATTGGTGAAGAGTGAGGTAGGCTACAGAGATCCCAAAGCATCTCCCCCCACCCCATCTTTTAAGATCTTAGTCATTTACGCTACGGTGGGCAATTTGTGGCCTCCAGATGTTTTGGCCTACAACTCCCATAATTTCACACCATTAGTTATGCTGGCTAGGGCTGATGGGAGTTGTAGACCAAAACATCTAGAGGGCCAATGATTTATGCCCAAATTCTTCTGAGTTTATCTCTTTTGCTGACTGGGTGGGGAGCCTGTGGCTCCCCAGATGTTGTTAGATTACAATACCCATCATCCCTGAGTTTGGGTCTGGGTTTGAGTCCTGTGAGGGCCACAGATTCCCACTCCTGCCCTAGAACAAATTTTAATTTAAGCCCGGAAAACAACAACAACAAACCAAACCTGTCATCATATGAAATACCTCTGATTTAGACAGACAACTTAGCCTCATAGGCAGGAAAGAACATGCTTCTATGAAATGATTTAGTGGGTAAAAGAAATGAGTGACAGGCAAGTCAAGAGACCCATTTACTTTTCTTAGCAAAACTGGGGTTGCTCTAAGAATGTCTGTTCCCTGAAAAACCAGGGGAAAATGTTTCCAAAGTGTCTTGTTAAAAGAAGGATGCATTCCATTTAGGGCTGAAATAAGAAGGGCTTTTGAACTGACAGATGCAACTTTTGGCAAATATGTTGATTTAGCATATTAAACTGCTCTGAGAACTTCTTTTTCATTTGTAATAATTTATTTCATTTACCCGCTTCACAAACAAGAACGCTGAAATATATAATTCATAGCGTTCACAACTTTCAGAATAAATCACTCATCCAATTACACACTGTGCCCTCCAGCATGATTTGTTAACAGCAAATAACAACTCTTATATTTGCTAATGAACAAATGGAAAATTTCAGCGTTATGACATCACAATTTATGTAATACTTTGTCTTCCTGATGTCTCATTTTTTTCATTAAGGATCTATAGATTTTTTTAAAGGTTACACATTAAGGAGAATTCTCTATCTAGATCTATCAGCACCAAATCAACTAAATTCACCAGAGACAAATAGCGCAGTGAACAGTCCATTCAAATTCATTTTTCTTTTGGTTCCTAAGTCTTGCAATATTATGAACCCATTTATAAGCAATGCTCAGGGAAGCTATCAGTACTGTTTGGAACTCAACTTTTTAATTTTTAATACCAAGCTGAGAACCTTAAAATTATAAATGGGCGGTGGCACCGATCCCCAGCCATTCTCCAAATACCTCCTACCAGCAAAGTTGTTAATTGCAAGTATCCCAGACCTGCAGCTGTAGTTGCCTAACCTGGTCTTCATGTCAGCCCTGGAAGCTGCACTGGCAATGCATGCTCAGTACTGTTCTGCTGGCTGAGAGGCAGTGAGGCAGGTTGTCCAGGTGGAATGGTCTACCTTACTGCCAAACATGGACACCATCTGGCTCTCCTGAACTTCCGCAGGGTCTGGATTTTTACTCTGAGGATGGGTGCTCATGCTGGGTTTTGTTGTTTGTTTAAGAAGAGGTCATAGCGTGCCTGTGTGGAGCTGAAGAGGTCCTTTTTTCAGTCTCAAGGTGATGGCTGTACTGGCTAGAACTCCACAGCCTGAAGAAGGAAAAAATGCTGCTGTGTGCCTGTTAAGGAAGGGAGGTTGGGAGACTGAGTGGCAGCAGGCTGGAGCCGGCTGGTTAGAGCAATGGGGTGGCTTTGGTGTGTGCATGCACATCACTGCGAGTGTGGGGTGTGTGGATCCGCCCCCCCAATTTTGCACTCCTGGGTTTAAAGCCACTTTATTCAGTTTCTTTCTCTGTGAAATGTGGGCTGTTGCTGGAACAGAAAAATGTGGCTCCCAAGAATGCTTTTGTGTGGCTCTGGAGATGATGATGAGGACGATTGCTACTACTACATGCTTTGTAGTATTTTGGGTGGATTTTGGATGCTCTCAAAACCTGCTGTCCATGCTTACTTCTGAGTAATCTAGTCCTTCTTACTTCTGAGTAGACATGCATAAGCGGGAGTTTTTCACTGTGCTGCTTCTCACTGTTATTTCTCAATAGACATGCAGAGGGATATTTGGGGGGATGTTTTGTATTGGACATGCAAATAGGTGGACTGAGGATGATCTCAGAACTCAGAAACTGCTGCTGAATTGCTGTGGTAGCGGCAGTGAGCGGATCTGGGGGGGTGGGGATAGACACAACCAGACAGCAGCAGCCTTCAGTGGCTCACTCATAAGGTGCAGGGTCAAGAAGCAGGAGATGTGAATTTGACCCCCCCACACACACACACACAATTAGAAGTGGGGAAAATGCCCCCACACCTTTTGCATGCTTGCCAAAAAGCAATCATGTCACAGGCAAAAGAGAGAGAGTTCCCAGGACTCAAACGCACAAAGCAAGCTCCGCAGATCAGCTTCCTAACCTCTCAGGCACAGCAGCAGACAAGAAACATCATGATCATGGGCATTTGTTTCCCACAGCCACAAGACCCAGTCATCGACGCCAGGAGCACAGGGGCTGCAGGTGTCCTGCAGGTGTTCCTTCCTCCTCCTCCTTCACAATCAGCACACTCCAGGAAACAAGGCTTCAGGCTCACTACTTTATTAGTTAAAGACTACCTTCTTTACAAATACAGATTCTACGAAACTCTCAGACTGCAATGAAACAGTTAATCTGCACCTACGAATATCAATAGAGGAGTGGAAGTGGAAGTTAGAGAAGTTGCCAGCAGTCTGGGCAAGAACTCCTTGGCCAGACTAGCTTCGCAGGGATGCCCCTCCCTCAGGGTGGCTCCCTTCTATGTAGGCTTTCATGAGTGGCCAACCTGATGGAGCACCGCAAGTTGCTCACGCCTGCCCTACAAGAACAAAAATGTTGGCAAGCCCTTTTCTACTATATCACTGATATCATTCAGAAAAGGCTGTGACAGTTTCATTTGATGTCCAGTTCTTATGATAGTTGGCAGAAAGGGTAACTCCCTGACCCCTTGTTATTCACAATGTGGGACGCATGATGGAAAGGGGCAGTAGATTCCTCACTGCACATCCCACGAGGGCTCAGAGTCTACCTCTTGCTCCAGACCTTGCTACTGGACCACCAGCAGGTAGAGCTGGGTGTGCAATTTGTTCAGTTCACATTTTATTATGAAGTGACGTAATTTACATTTCCTGAACTAATCCATGAACCAGAATACAATTAGCCTTCAATTTTTATACTTCTCCAAATCTTGCAATGCAGTTCTCTGATAAAAAAAAAAAACTGCACAAAAATTAATACATTAGGGGGAAATGGAAAAAAATCAAAATCAACCACTAGGGATGATAGTGTGCACAAATGCATACATTAGGGGAAACTGTACAGAAACGCATATAGATTTTCATGCGGACTTCAAAAATCCCATTCACAAACTCTCGTGGAAATGGCACGGAACAAACAGGTGCTTGGGAGAAAAAAAAAGCAAAAATTATAGAAAGAGAAAAATGCAGATTGATCCATCCCTACCAGCAAGGGAAAGGTGAGAGATCTCAGTAGCTCAATGTCCTCTTAACAGCCCAATAATTACTGCTACTATGATAAACTGATCAGGGATCTGCATTAACTAGTGGGAAGAGGAAGATTTCTAACGAGGTATGCTGGGTAAATTGTCAGCAGATGCTGGCAATGAATCAAACCAACAAGGAGGAGGCACGACTTCATGGAATGAGAGAATTGGACAAAAATGAATTAGACAGGTGGCCCATTACTACTCACTCTGATTTTTTATTGTATTGCATTCTTCCCAGCCCCTTTTTCTTGGGGGCCTGTAACCAGCAATAAGGCTTGGGCCTGCTTCTATGTTAAACCTGCTATTAAGTTATGACTCTGTGCAGGGCACTTTCATCTGTATGGCTGGTTGAGAGAAAGAGGACATGTCACAGCCTAAGCTCCCAGGAGATGACAAAGACCCCATTTTTGGTCTGTCCTCTGTCTGCTCCTGTAGCTATATGGCTAAGGTGCAGTTCTGTGAAGCAAGTGTTCTGGGTTCTAGCCCTGCTGCCTGCATCTGAAAAGGTTGTTGCTCATAAGGCAGAGTGCCTTGTCACTAAAGTGATTAAAAGCTAGGCTCTGCCTTGGAGAAATTACATTTCAATTTTACAGGGCAGGGAACTGAACGTTGAGATGCTGTATACCATTGCACTGCTTTTTTCTACGAGGCACATCACACTGATGTGCTATTGTAGTGCTCATTCTTCCTTGTCCATGTGGCTTCTTTCCCAATCCTTTGCCAAAAAACAAAACACAACAAAAACTTACTCCCCTCGCAGACAGCATTATGAACCTTTTGTGTGCTATAAACATTCTCGGCTCAGATGGGTGAATCTATTTCCAGTCTGTGTCACTTTTGCATGTTTTTATTTATAATTCAATTTTGCTTCTACAAAACATGTATTTAAATGTGTATTTTCTTTCAAACTCTCTCTCTCTATATATATATGTTCAAACGTCTGAGAACTCTGTTGCAATATTTGGAGAAGCACGAGGTAGATAGCTACATTGTGATCAAGACATTAGTGTGAGAGGTGCAGAGCAGATCAATTCGCACAGGAATCCACAAAGACAAAATTCCTCAAGCATCATAGAATCATAGAATAGTAGAGTTAGAAGGGGCCTATAAGACCGTCGAGTACAACCCCCTGCTCAATGCAGGAATTTAAGTCAAAGAATCCCTGACAGATGGCTGTCCAGCCTCGTCTTGAATGCCTCCAGCGTGGGAGAGCCCACTACCTCCCTAGGTAACTGGTTCCATTGTTGTATTGCTCTAACAGTCAGTAAGTTTTTCCTGATGTTCAGCCAGAATCTGGCTTCCTGTAACTTGAGCCCATTATTCCGTAACCTGCACTCTGGGATGATCGAGAAGAGATCCTGGCCTTCCTCTCTGTGACAGCCTTTCAAGGACTTGAAGAGCGCTATCATCTCTCCCCTCAGTCTTCTCTTCTCAAGGCTAAACATGCCCAGTTCTTTCAGGCTGTCTTCATAGGGCTTTGTTCCCAGTCCCCTGATCATCTTCGTTGCCCTCCTCTGAACCCTCTCCAGCTTGTCTGCATCCTTCTTAAAGTGTGGTGCCCAGAACTGGACACAGTACTCCAGATGAGGCCTAACCAGTGCCGAGTAGAGGGGGACTAGTACTTCCCGGGATTTGGAAGCTATAGTTCTATTTGTTGTTGTTAATGCAGCCCAAAATAGTATTTGCCTTTTTTGCAGCCACATCACATTGCTGGCTCATATTCAGCTTGTGATCTACAACAATTCCAAGATCCTTCTCGCTTGTAGTATTTTTGAGCCAAGTATTCCCCATCTTGTAAATGTGCATTTGGTTTCTTTTTCCTAGGTGCAAAACTTGGCATTTATCCCTATTAAATGTCATTCTGTTGTTTTCTGCCCAGCACTCCAGTCTATCCAGATCACTTTGAATTTTGTTTCTGTCTTCCAAGGTATCAGCTATCCCTGTGTCATCCTCAAATATGATCAGCATTCCCTGCACCTCCTCCTCCAAGTCATTAATAAAAATGTTGAAGAGCACTGGGCCCAGGACTGAGCCCTGCGGTACCCCACTTGTTACCTCTCCCCAGTTAGAGAAGATCCCATTGATAAGCACTCTTTGAGTCTGATCCTGTAGCCAACTGTGGATCCACCGGATTGTTGTTTCATCTAGCCCACTTTGAGCTAGTTTGCTCATCAGGAGATCATGGGGCACTTTGTTGAAAGCTTTGCTGAAGTCGAGGTATATGATGTCCACAGCATTCCCACAGACAGTCCACAAGGGAGGTGACCTGATCAAAAAATGAGATCAGATTCGTCTGGCAGGATTTGTTCTTGATGAAACCATGTTGGCTTCAAGTAATGACTGCATTGTTTTCAAGGTGCTTCCAGGTGGATTGCTTTATCATCTGCTCCAGAATTTGCCCAGGGATTGATGTCAGACTGACTGGTCTGTAGTTCCCAGGTTCCTCCTTTTTACCCTTTTTGAAGATAGGAACAACATTAGCCCTCCTCCAGTCATCTGGCACTTTACCCATCCTCCATGATTTCTCAAAGAGAATAGACAGCGGTTCTGAGAGGTCTTCTGCCAGTTCCTTTATTACTCTAGGGTGCAGTTCATCTGGCCCTGGAGCTTTGAACTCATTCAAAGTAATTAGGTGTTCCTTGACCACATGCCTATCGACCTCAAGCTGCAATCCTGCCCCTCCTGTGGGACTGAAGCCTATGGATTCTACATGCAGGGCTTGTAATTGTTGGACTTTGTATTTGGTTGGCTATGATTGCAATAGTGATCCTTGCTTCCCTGTTTTGGCCCTGGCTTTCCCTCAAGAAACAAAAAAAAGTTGATTACAAGCTCCCAGTGGCATCCCAGAACTAGTGGCTGTAGATGTCAGTTGCCATTGCCCTATCCATTGGGATATAGGAGGCCTCTGTTGGGGAAGATGCTGTGGGCTTTTCCTGGGGGTGTGCTTGTGAATTATGTGAGTGTAGAGTAGGTCCCTGCCATTGCCACATTGACCACATTGATTAGTGCCTTCTCTGCATGGCTACTGTGCAAGTGTTCAATATCATGACTGGTAGGTTGTAGCAGAGTTACCAGAGACACTGTGGGAACAGATGTCAATGTTGCTCTATTACCTTTGTTTCTAGCTGCTATTACTGTGCTTTCTATTTTGCTCTAGGAGTGCATAGGGTCACACTATATCACGTAGGTGTTAGCCCTGGCATAGAGACTTCTGGCATAGCGGGACCATAGGAATAGCCTGCCCAAAGGATTCTTGAAGTTGACACAGTTACACGCAAAAAATGTTATCCGTAAGTCTCTTATGGTGGAGAGGAGATGAGGGGGTGGAGAAGAGGAAGAGACTGCAGTGCTGATCTGCTATCATACCCTTTTATTTTCCATGCTACTGTCTACCCCCCAACATTGACTATAATTATTTCTTTCATTTTCTTTTTAAGACTAGAGTATTCAAAACAAAGTATTGTGAGGTAGGCACCAAAATTACAGGTATCTCATTTTCCTTTTATCTTTTAAAGCAGGGATGGGCAACTTCAGGAGGTCTGCCCCCCCCATCCACTCTGTGTCTCTCCACCCACCCCCACCCCCCAGAGCCAAAGACAGAAGAAAAATTTAAAATAAATTTTAAAAATGGGAACTGGAGATGCTACAGAGCATCAAAAGGGTCAAAATTAGCTTGACTGTAAGCTAATTTTTAACCTTTTGGGACTCAATAGATGCTACAGGGGGCTAAAAGGGTCAAATGTAGCTTGCAAACAAGTGATGCACCTCAGTATCTGTGCAGAATGGTTGCATTCAGTAAAACACCATCCCCATGGTGTCCCTTTTGGGCTTCCTGTTCAAATAAGCTGCTTGGCCACATGAATAATTAACCTTCTCATTACCAATAGAAAAGTGAATGTGGTATGCTGGCTAGAAGGTATACAAACATAATGAAATACATCACTGTACTCTTTATACATTGGAATCAACCTTGGATGAAAGTCGGGCATAAGTACTACACATCTAAGAAGCCACAAGTGTAAAGCTGTCAGAGAATTCCGCCACGGATCTCGGTGAGGCCGAATGCCAGTGTATTCGCCCCCCCGAACTCCGTGGCGGAACGGCCTGCCCCCCCGCGGATCCCCCCTGGGACGAGACTTACCTGGGGTGGATGTTCTGGGCGGTGGCGGCTGCAGCGGCGGCTGCTGGTCTTCCGGCTGGCCGCCGCTACCGCCATTTGCAGTCTTGTTGTTTTGTTTTTTGGTTTTTTTACAAGACGTGATAGGCTACATAAAGATTTACGTAGCCTATCATGGCTGGGTAAAAACAAAAACAAAAACAAACGTGTATGCAAATGGCGGCGGCTATGGCTGCCACCATTTGCGTTCCTTATTTTTGGCCGTCTTAGTCTACGTAAATATTTACGTAGACTATGATGGTGAAAATAAAGGGGAACGCAAATAGCGTAGCGGGCGCTATTTGCGTCCCTTTTTGATTCGCCGTTTTAGCCTACGTAAATATTTACGTAAATAAGTACGGCACCGCTGCAGAGCACAGCCGGCCGTGGAGGATTCCGGGGGGGGAGGAACGGATTGCCTCCCCCCTCCGTCGAGGATTCCAGGGGGAGGGACGGAACACATCCCTCCCTATCAACATAATACGCAGAAAGGTGACTTTCATACATCCCTACACCAGTGTGTTATGCAGACATACAGAAAGTATGTTAGAAAGTAGACATGCAAACCAAATTAACAAAAATAAAAATCAGATTTGGGTTGAATGTTGTATGTCTCTGACAATTCAGAATCTTGTTCTGAGAATCCTAGCAACCATATAGAAATCCAAGAACATAAGAAGAGCCATGTCGGATCAGACCAAGGGTCTATCTAGTCCAGCATTCTGTTCATATTAAATCCTGGGCATGCCTCTGTGACATGGCTGTGACTGGCAAGTGACATTGTCAAGGAGTGGGGCTGCCCCTCCCCCCCTCTTTTTCCCATTTGCAGTAGAGCTGCTTTCACAATAAGTAGCCTCCTTTTCCCATTCATAATAGCAGTAGCACTGATTCATTCACAATAGTAGAGCAGCCCATTTATAAGTAGTGCACAATAAAGATTACACAGAGCTGAAGGAGGAAGGGCAGCCAGTAGCAGGAGCCTGCAGCTACAGTATTTCACAGTTGTGTTACTGTGATATACCTACAACTTTGCAGTGGCATGATACACCTACAACTAAGGAATACCTAGAATGGAAGGAGAGAGGGTGGCCAGCCTCAGTATTTCACAGTCATGATACACCTGCAACTTTGCAGTAATGATACACCTACAACTTCGCAGTAGCACAACACACCTACAACTAAGGAAGATCCAGAAGGAGAGAGGGTGGTCGTACAGCAGGGGAGCATGGACAGAGCTGGGAACAAACCTCCTCAATCATGGAATCGCGCTGTGTTGCACCTTGAGTCCCAGTATGGGGAAAAAGGCAGGATATAAATAAATATAATAAAATAATAATAATAATTCAGACTAATGCAGCAGTTTGTTTTTTTCCATTCACAAACAGCAGCCGCTGATTCATTCATGTCTGTTCTTCAGAACAGTCCCCTGTGTGTGTGATTTTCCTGTGTGTTTGTGGGGAGGAGGAGGAGGCTTAGTTGAGGTTGGGGAAGGGGAGGCAGCAGCTGCCACTGCTGACTCCAGAGAGCTAGCAGAGGGAGGCAATTCCAGCCCTTTCCCTCCATGCAGGACCTAAGCACCTCTTGTCTTCCCACCTGTTGCTCTGTTCCCGGGCTTCAATATTGCTGGTTCACAGTTGGTGGATGTGAGGGGGAGAGGTGTAGAGTAAACTATCTGACATTACTCATCTCTTCTATTAAACTTCCCTGAGCAGTGGAGCATGCAGAGGGGCAGGAGTAAGCCTCTGTCATTGGCTGAGCAGCATCTATGGGGTTGATGATGTTCACTTCTACTAGTGAGACTCTGCCTATCCATCAGCAAAGTAAGGCAGATCACAGTGCAGTTTGACCTGTGAAAAGTGGGGTTTAAGGTAGTGTTTACTCCACAGTTTTTGCTTCATGTGCCTGGGATGGACCAAAAGTGATTTCATGAAAATCTGGATAATATCAGAAGTGCTTCTCATTCCATTTCCGTGTAGACTTCCCCTTGGTCTGCATTTGGTAAACACCTTTTCTGCCCCCAATAATCCCAGCCAAATATTCAGCATCAATTATACACTAAAAGCAAACCTTTAAGGGAGTTGTCAGGGTGTGCTGGAGTGCTCGGGGATCTCATTTCCAAGATGAAAACAGTATGTTGTATGCTTTTTAGAAGAACCTATCTAGAAGATCATCATCATTTGTTGGAAAACATAGTCTGAGACTGGCTTTCTAAGCCAATCTCAGCACAGCACCTTATTGACAGCCGGCCTTCTTTCAAGCATCTTTGCTAGCATTAGCTAATTATGCACATTGATAAATGTTAACCTCATTAGCAGGTTATCTAAAACTCTGTGCTCTGTGCACATTGTGGATGGTTCCATTGATTTCACTAACATAATTCCTAATTTATAGTGGTTGAATCCAAAGAAGAATGTGATCCTTCTGGAGGACTAACTCCAGTAGTAACCAGAGAATTTAGTAAATGCTACATTTCTATTCATCTTACCTGTAGTCTCATGGTTGCTGGTTTTGGGTTTTTTTAAAAATCCAGTTGCTTATTGCATGTTGTTGTCTGGCCTTTCCTTTGCAAACAGACAAGTGCATTTTCACCATGATGGTTAAATATTACTAATAATTTAAAATGCCGTTTATGTCAGCCAATTTGTTTTGAATAAATATGCCCCTTTGCACCTGCAACCTCAGCTTTATCTCATTAATGCCTGCAGTTATAGTCAATATTTTGCCTTAAAATATAACCCACCCTCTGTGATCTTTTCCCAAACACAGTGCTGCTAATTTCTCTTATTTTGTTGCAAATCTCACTGTTGTCAGCAGTTATCGAAATCCCACTGACCACAATTCCTTCAGTAAATCAGTTTCACAGCTGTTATTTAACAAAATGTAAGCTCCTGCAATAGACAGAATGAAATCATGATAAAGTGTATAGAAAAGTCTTACAGTATAGAAGGCCATGATTCTAATCCTGTGAGGGTGTGCTTGTACAAGTGAAACTTTGCACAAAAACACATGTTACTTTAAAGAGATGGTTAGCAGCTATGTCTTTTTTCTTTTTTACTCTAAAGTAAGCACAGAGGTCTAGATCCAGATTGGGACCTCTGTACCATTAAAGCAAATGGATCACTGTTAGGCAACATTTTATTATTTATTTATTATTAACATTTTTATACCGCCTTATCTGCTAAATAGGTATCAAGGCAAGAATTTAAAACAAGAAAAGCAAGAAAACCTTAAAACAATTAAAACCTTAAAACAGGAAAACCATTAAAAATCTACATATTTTAAAAGGCTAAATTAAAGAGATGCATCTTTGC
This sequence comes from Heloderma suspectum, assembly GCF_057233095.1. Lineage (NCBI taxonomy): Eukaryota > Metazoa > Chordata > Lepidosauria > Squamata > Helodermatidae > Heloderma > Heloderma suspectum. Next base: position 254,443,035 of record NC_139461.1, read on the forward strand.
ACCCTTGCTAAAGGCCAAGAGAGTGGGGGCCAATTGCAGTTCTTGAGGGAGTGCATTCTACACTTCGGGGGCAACAAAGGAGAAAGCCGTTTCACGCATGCCTGACAAATCAGCTTCTGCAGGTATGGCACCCTCAAAAGGGCCTCTCCTGCAGAACTTAATTCGTGAGGTGGGGGCATAGCAAGACAGGTGGTCCCTTAGATAAACTGCAGATGGCGGGGGGGGAGGGGCAATCTGGTTTGGGACCCTAACAAAAAGATATGGCTGCTTGCTATGTCTTTAAAGTAGGGATGTCACAGAATTCTGCCACGGATCTCGGTGAGGCGGAATGCCAGTGCATTCAGCCCCCCGAACTCTGTGGCGGAACGGCCTGCCCCCCCCGCCCCCCTGCAGATCCCCCCCGATATGAGACTTACCTGGTGCGGATGTTCCGGGTGGCTGCGGTGGCGGTGGCGGTGGCTGGTCTGACTGGCTGCCACCGCCGCCATTTGCAGTCTTCTTTTTTTTTTTTTTTACAGACACGTGATAGGCTACGTAAGTTTTTACGTAGGCTACGTAAGCCTATCACGTCTCTGTAAAAAAGAAAAAAAAAAGACGAAGAAAAATAAGGAACGCAAATGGCTTGGATTTGGTTTGCCTTGGATTTGTACTGAGATCATTCTATCGTTTTTAAGATTGTACCCCAGTACTGCTTTTCCCACTCTTTTGTTGACTATGAGTGCTATTCCATTTCTTCTAAGGGATTCTTGCCCACAACAGTAGATATGATGGTCACCTGAATTAAATTCGCCCATGCCTGTCCATTTTAGTTCGCTGATTCCCAAGATGTCGATGTTCAATCTTGCCATCTCATGTTTGACCACCTCCAGCTTACCTTGATTCATTGATCTTACATTCCAGGTTCCTAAACAATATTGTTCTTTACAGCATCGGATTTTCTTTTCACCACCAGACACATCCACAGCTGAGTGTCCTTTTGGCTTTGGCCCAGCCGCTTCACTCTTTCTGGCGCTACTTGGAAATACCCTCTGCTCTTCCCCAGTAGTATATTGGACACCTTCCGACCTGAGGGGCTCATCTTCCGGTGTCATATCTTTTAGCCTTGTGATATGTTCCATGGGGTTTTCTTGGCAAGAATACTGGAGTGGGTTGCCATTTCCTTCTCCAGTGGACCACGTTTTGTCAGAACTCTCCGCCATGACCTGTCCGTCTTGGGTGGCCCTGCATGGCATAGCTTATGGCTTCACTGAGTTACGCAAGCCCCTGTGCCACAACAAGGCAGTGATCCATGAAGGGGTTCTTCGTCTTGGTCTATGTAAATATTTACGTAGACTAAGACGAAGAAAAATAAGGAACGCAAATGGCGGCGGCCGTAGCCACCGCCATTTGCGTATGCTTCCCCCCCCCTTACCCAGAGCCCTCCGCAGCTGGAAATCCGGCTGTGGACGGCCCTGGCCTGGGCCTGGCCGGCTGCTCCATGGAGCCGCCGTGGAGCACAGCCGGCTTTCAAGGATTCCAGGGGGGAGGACCGGATCGCCTCCCCCCCCGGTGAGGATTCCGGGGGGAGGGACGGAGCGCCTCCCCCCCCCCAGCGGAACCCAGCAGAGCCAGGTAAGCGGGGTTTCGTACACCCCTACTTTAAAGTAATGTGTTCTTTGGGTCTATGTCATGATTATTATGGGACCACATCATTTCCCTGCAAAAGATTCCTTGTTCAGTACCAGGCATCTCAGGTAACAGTGTTGTGAAAGACCCATGGAGAGTTCTCACTGGTCAGAGGAGACAGCACTGGTTTTGATGGACTAATGATCTGACCTCGTAAAAGGCAGCTTCATGTATATATTCTTTAATGGGCTTGGGCCAGTCTGTCCCCCACTGAATTATGAGACATTATGTAATCTAGGAGTAGATTAAAAATTCTTGGGGGTCCTACATGGTCTTGATGAAGGAAAGAAGTGCAATTGCATCTGATGGATACATATCACTGGATCATGGCCAATTAGACTGTTAAAGCTCATTATTCCTGAGGTTGCCAAACCCACATAGGAATCTAGGCTATATGCAGCATAAATCCACAATAAATCATTTTCCTGACAAGCCCTTGAATACTGGGTAAAGTTGCTACTCACTTCTTTATCCCTTTACAAGGAAAAACCTGAAAACATTATCAGTATACAAACAAAGTTTGACATTTTTTTCACCTCTTGATGATAGCTAGCCTGACACAATTTGTAGACTTTGCTATTGGCTTAAGTTAACAAACCTGCCTAGGAGATAATGAGTGTTTAGGGAACATAAAGCTCTTATTTTACTATCCACTCTTAAGCATATTTCCATCTAAGGGAATGAATAAAATTCTAATCTAGAAAAAAAAGTTCAGCAAAATAATGTCTACAAAATATATTTCAAAGATCTCAGTATTGAGAAAATAACTGAATGCTCAATAAAACAACTACACGCTACAATTCAGAATGCATATTGCTACTGAAACTCTCCACGGCATCTGATCCATGCACATTTCCCACATCTCTTTAAATGCCATCCGTGCAATATTTCATTTTAAAAAAAACCTCATCCTTCTAAAGCAGCCACAGCAGTCTCTCTTTTACTATTATGCCTTGCTGAACTGCCAAAAAAACCTGAACCAGGAAGCTGGAGATAAACACTAACCTTGCAACCCATATTGAGCAAGGAATAATTGGCTTTAGTTCTGATCTCCTTCCCTCCCACCTTGAAAACTAGTCTCCTGACTCTGCTATTGCTTTGGTATGCTTTTCACCATCACCGAAGTTTCCTAAGCACCAGTAGTGGCAATTAAGGTAAGTGGTCCAATAGCTGAGATTGCCAGATAAAAACAAAAACATTTTCCAACACAGCTGAGTTCTTTGGCAAACTAATTAATTATTAGTTGTGTTGTGTATATCTTTATCCAACCTTCATTTGAATTATGAATTTGAAGCTGACCTATGTTGCAAAAATACTTCACTATCAACCAGCAAGTTCAGCTCCTGTTGGCACTGTATTTGAATAAGCCTTGTAGCATCGAGCTTCTAGATCTGCTAGATCTGAGCAGCTAGATATTTTTGGTCTGAAGTCTTTTAAGACATTTCTGAAAATGGCCAGCATTTATAACAAGACAAAGCAATAAATGCCTGATGCTATATCTTAAATGACTGGCAAAACCAGGAAGCCTAATGTTTTTACTTTTGCCATACCTCCCGGAATGTAATTTGAATGGATGCTGCTTGCTTTCTCTCTGAGCACTGGTGTTCTCCACCACCACAACCCAAACAAGTTTTCAGTGTGCCACCAGTTGCATTGTGTGAACCTACATAAGAAATTTCCCAAGAGGGATCTGTACATGAGAGCCAAATCAATGTTTTGGTTTCATGTATTATATTATTTATTTTTATTCTAACAGCTTTTTGCATTTTCAGGAATGTTATATCTTCATGAGCTACAGTCCAACATGCTGGCCCAGTTCACACACAACAATTCATATTTTATTTTTTAAAACCTGGGTTCCAACTCTGGCTTGTTGGAGGAGAGACAAGCCAGAGTTGTTTAGCATCCCCACTGGCAGGAGGAGCCAAGCAGGAACATGCTAAGTCATGGTGATTAGCACACTGGTTCATTTACAACAACCCAGAGGTTTGGTTTGTTTTTTTAAAAAAAAACCAAACTCTGGGTTGTTGCTGCGTGTGAACTGGGCTGCCATATACTTCATTCTAAATATACTTTCATAAATTAGATTACTAGCTGTATATATCACAAAATGAAATGTTAATTATCTTTGTAGAACATTGGGACAGATATTCAGAATGTCTATGTTTTATTGTGAACACTATTCACAATCTCAAATCAGACTTCTTTGGAAATCCTCCTAATATTCTAGTATGTTATATTATCTAAATTGTATGTTTAACAAATGTTAGCAGATTAAAAACATATTTGACATTTTGGGTAGATATATCATGTTTGAGCAGAAAAAATATATGGTATAGCTCCTGTCTGTCTATATATCATTAACTGTGGATGTCGGGAATTCTGCGTGACTGGCTTTCTATTTGCTTCAACAGAGTGGGCTCTTCATAATGTTCTCCTTTTGTGTATTGAGAGCTGCTCCCTTTCCACTGAAGTGAATGGGAAAGACCTGGTGGGCGAGGGGGGACACTTCATGGACCTGGTGGGCAACAGATCCCCTGTATCCACAAGAAAGAATGGAACAGGTTCTGGTTCAGCAGTTTTAGCAGAGACCACAAATAACTGAAACCCCTCATGCACACACCAGTGGTTGCACAACTGGGTCCTGAAAGCCGTTCTATTTCAGCAGCTTTGCCTCCTCCCCACACCAAGTTACAATCTGCCTTTCAGTCTTGGAGGAATGTAAAATATGGTTTGGTGGTTCAATGCTACTCAGGAAGGAAAAGGAATGTTGAACAGAAAACATGACAAAAATCAGAAGCGCATGCATTGCTCCTTCAAGTCCACAACTCTCAAATACTGCCTGTCTAGTAAATAAAAATGAGATGCCAATATGAATAGGCTTGTGGATGCTCTGTCATATGTTTTACTAACATACAATTGAGTTCATATTAAGGTTTCATATGCTGGCAAAATCTGTCAGCAAAACCTAATGAATAAACTGGCTGACTTTACTTGGCTTTGGCTCCAGTCTCTAGTAAAAAGATCTAGCCACTTAAAGGTCAGGCAGATGCTTCAGTTTTGTTGTTGTTGATGATGCTGACAATGATTAGAATAACAAGGAACTTCAAATCAGGTATGGAGATTTTCCAGGTGAGAATATTATCTAAACATTTCCACTGAAAGGAAACAGAATGCACCTTCAGTTTAACCTTTCGGAATCTGTGAAAACTCCATCTGCCTGATTCAGTGCACACATGTGGAAACAACATTATCAGTACAAAGTGGAAACCAAAGAAGGGAGATTCTTCAGATTAGGGAGAAATAAATTAAATAATTCTCCCAATCTCACCACTGGGATAAGACCATAGGAAATTATATATATTTCTCCACCATCTGGATTTTTCCCCAATTTACACGGTGTGAAGGTTTCCCCTATGACCTGGACCTCCTGAGCAACTCTGTAAGGATCTCTTCCTTCTTTTAAATGTCCCCTTCCCAATAACGTGGGTGTTTAGGATGTAGATGTGGGGTGACTGACATTCTAGACACAGTGTTTAACCACAACAGTTTACTAGTAGATTTAAAGCAAACAAATTACAACGAAAAGTATTTACATGGTAAAGCTGAGTGATACAAAAGGCATTAAAAGAAAATAAAAGTTGCAAAATGCAAGTTCCTTTACCCTAGCTTTACCCTTCCCTTACCCTTAGACTTTTCTAGACTGCTTCTTCCTGCTCACTCTTCAAACTCTGCTCTCACTTGAGGCTCTGGCTGCCTCTCCTCTTACTCTTGGTCTGGCTGCAGCCTATCTTTTCTAACTCTCACTGGCTCTCTCCCTCTCTTTATATACCCTCCTCCCTCAAAACTGAAAGTACTATTTCAAACCTGAAGAAATGGAATGGAACTTAAGTGAAGAAATGAAACTGACACTAATCTGGAGGAATGAAACTTCTCCTCTCAGGGTTACCCCCTCCCTACAGAAAACTCAAGGCCTGACCTTTCCCCCCTTTGCCTCTGTGGGCCTTAAACCTTCACACACAGATATGTATTTTATTATCATAAATCTCACACAGGCATACAAAGACACCCAATTCACCCCCACTACAAATTGTTCATGTTACAGGGCTCATTTAAAAGCCAATATCCCTTGAATGCCCTTTCTTATATTTACTTAAGGGGTGGAGCATACATACTGTGTCAGTGGCTTTAGCTATGAAAGCTCATCTGTTAAATCCTTTGCCTTTGTGGTTAGACACATTCCATGTTCCCTTTACTTCAGTAACGCAACTTTAATCTTAGTTTACTGGATTTCTCACTAAGGTTAATAGTAGCGAGCTGTCTATACCAGCCTTCCCCCAACCAGGTGTCCTCCAGATGTTTTGGACTACTGTTAACATCAACTCCAAACAGCATGGCCAATAGTCAGAGATGATGGAAATTGTAGTCCAGGTTGGGGATGTCTGGTCTACTCTATTACGTAATACTGAAATGTTAGAGAATTACTACTTTCAATCCCTGAAAAAAACAGATGGGAATGATTTCCTAGGAGCCTTGCTAAGGCTTGGCCACCTATGGAATGCTATGCCTGCAACAACAAATCATTTCTGCAGCCAACATTAATCAGAATGGTTGCTCTTTGATTAAATGTATATCTGTTACCATCAAGACCTTCCATGTATATTTGTCAATGATTCCATAGCAACAAAATTATTTTTTCCCTAAGTGCTTCCACTGAAAATACAATGTGGGGATCTTAGAATCAAGCTGGGTTCACTGCTGTTCAATTTGTCAACAGAGATGGCAAGTCTCTGGGCCAAACTCCAATCTCATGCTGCATTCTCACTTGATGCTGAGCTCCACATTAACTCTGAATCCATGGTGAGAAGACATTGCTTCTATTTCCCCTTTCCAAGCCAGTGCTTGTATGTTCATAGTGGTCCACATCACCTACATTTTTCTATAATGCTTTTTGGAAGGGATAGGGTGGGTGTGCAGTTTTGTTTGGGCTGTGGAGAATTGCTCACATGGAAGCCACTCATAGACAAAAATTAATCCATGATGCTTGAGAACTTGTCCACGTCCATGATTATGTCTGGGTATTTACTGGAATGAAGATGTGTTCTTGCATAGTGGACCCCCTGCCCCTAAAAGTTGGATAAAACATTCAGACATGCATAATATCATGGGTACCTAAGAGAGAATGTTAACAAATTTAACATATTTACCCATCTCCTTCCGTATGGTCCTTCTTGGGAGCTCTGCTCAACAACTGATGAATGGTCTCCATTGGGAAGCTGTATGGCTACCTCGCTCCTCACCTTTCTGTGAACAGCTAAAATGTGGCTTTAAAAAAAAGCTTTTGGGGTATAATAATTTTATTTGCTGCTGCTGTAAAAAATATTTTTTGTGTGGGGGGGGCTTTTAAATTCTCTCTCATGGCTGTCCTAGATGGGGCGTGGTAAAAAAGTGGGATCAGAAGTGTTTTACCAAACCAACATTGTGACAACTGATTCTCCTCACAAGATGAATCATACTGTTTTCAGTGAATTCCTCAGACAAAATTTGCTTCAGACATCCTCACTGCCCTAGTAGGCTGGCTTGCACAGGCGTTAAGTGCACAGTTGTTTAACTGGGTTAAAGAATAATTCTGCCAAAGTGCAAAGAGGAAAAGAAATCAAGCAGTGCCAATTTGCTTGAGTGACTAGATCGCAGATCTGCCTCCAAGCGTTAATAGGGAACAAAGTGGTGAAACATGAAAGTACCACTTTTTCCATCGTTTTGCAAAGTATAACCTTATTTTAAAGGCTTCAGGTTGCCTTCACTCCAACATAAACAAGCAAATGCTAGCAAGATGTCATGGTTCTTACCACTGATTAATGTCTGATAAAGAGTATGATTTTCTCCCAGGCATTCAGCAGTATGTGATAAGTGTTTAATCAATCCTGGAATGGCTTATGGTTATGGTTGTTTGTTTTTGAGATTGTTTGAAGATGTTTTAGATATGTTTCTTTTGTGTATATTGTCTGTTCATGTGTTTTTTATGTAAATGGTTTTTAATCTCTGTATATTGTATTTTTAATGTTTTTAATCTTTGTAACCCACCCAGAGAGCTTCAGCTATTGGGCGGTATAGAAATAATAATAATAATAATAATAATAATAATAATAATAATAATAATAATATTTTAACCTTTCAGAAAAGATGTGCCAGCTAATGCATAAGAATGGTTGTGGAGGTAGACTTCCGCATTTACATCCTGATGCTGAGTTGCATGCCAGCCAGTATCCATGCAGGAAGTTTTGTGTGTTCTTCCTTCTTTGACAGGAACTAGTTTGACTGAAATTTTATCATTTTTGCTTAGGTTCCAGTGGCAATGCATCCTCTGTTAACAATGTCTGCTTGTGTGTGAATATTCTGCTAATATATTACGGCAGATGTAAGAACAGCTTTGCCAGCAGGGTGATGCTAAAAGCAGAAACCCTTACAGAGACATTTTTGGACCCCAGGCATTACTCTCTGCAAAGTGCTTTTAACAGAATAACTGGAGTACACTTTTGTTCTCACAAACAGCATTTTATTTTTCTCAGAAAATAAAGAGACTATGCAAATTAGCCTGCTGAGCTGGCTGGGTCTGAGCGCATATGCGTATCTGGAGCACAGAGGAACAAGATTCCATTTGTATCATCATGGTCATGCTTAGCAACAGTGATCCCTCAATGTGGCACAATACATTTTCTCAACATAAGCTAACTAGAGAGAGAGGTGAACAGTAGCTCTGCCAGCTAAAGATGACAGTCAGGAAGCGACAAGGAGACATACACAGGGAGATTTCCCCAAGCACTGCAGTTCCCCCAAATCAGGTCCTAGAGAAGTCTTTCCATGGAAGATAAACAATGAATAGATGATCTCCAAGAAACCCAAACCTCCTACAGCCCTCAATCCTTTCTATGTGGTTAGATTTTTAGGAGAGCTCAGCACACTGGGGAAACTGCACTTTGGAATATTCTGCCCAAATTCATGAAGAGGTTTGTAATAGTAATTAGAGCAGACAGAGTTGGGATTCCCTCCAGAGTTAGATTCCCAGCTGTGTCACACATTCATTTCCTTATCCTGATCTAGATAAAATCATCCTTTTTTGTCTCCTCCGACCCCATCCACTTCCTACTGGGGCAGTAAGAGCATATTACTGGGAAACTTTGACATTATTGCTTTCAAAGTGCAAAACTGGATCCTGAATTTGAGCAAGGGGAATGCAGTCAACCTCACTGGTCAGGAAGGAAAATCCATCCACATTAGAGCACAGGAAAAATAAAAGATAATTGCTCCCCTGTGCCACTTTGAAAATATGCATCTTGGTTTTGTATCAAACTGCTGAAACCTAATGCTATGTCTCCAGAGTTTAGAACTCCTTGGGCATCTTCTCTTACTTCTGAGTGAAATGCTTTGACATTCAGAGCACAAACCACCCGGTGTCACTTTTGGTTAAAGACACCAAGGAGGCAGTGGCCACTCCCAGTTATGCATGTCTGATGGTTGCCAAGCTGGGCTCATGCATATAAGCACGTTGTTCTTTTATGTGTCAGGCTTTATGCTACATCAGGAAGATGTGCATGTTGTTTTAGCCTGATATTTCTTGTTCATTTTGTATGCAGTGCAATTCCTTGATACGAAGAAAGGAAACTTGATTTTGCCATTTATTACTGAGTGTTTTATTCTCTTTAATCTCATTTCCTTGCTGGTCAGACTCCACCTTTATGAGGCTGAATTACAGCCAATTATCCCTAATTGTAATATGAAATATATGTGAAGTTTTCAACCAAATGTTCCACACCTTTCTCAGCTAGAAGGACAAAGCTCTTCTTTGGCACTGTCCACAAATAATCTCTATCAATAACAATTTGGATTTCTGCTGCAAATTCGAGGTGCAGTTTCCCCCCGCCCCACCACACCCAGGTCCATAGAGGGAAGAAAAGGGTTAAAGCTCCCACCCTATCTCTGTGCCAAGGTCCCAATCAAGATCAGGAGCCCCCACAGTGGCAGGAAAATGCTTGCAGTCATGGGTAAACTACATGATTGAAGTTCTGTGTGATCTGGCCCCTCAGTTAGGACATTCTGCATGGACATTTCCTCAAACCAGTGGTGCAGCTAGGTAATTTTAGATCCTGGATTTAATGGTTGTTTGCTCCCTCTTTTAGATGGCTATGTGTATTACCTCAGTTGGGAGGCACACAACCGAGATTTCTCTTCTCCCCCGACCATGATTCCATGTTTTAAAACTGCTTCTACATTCCTGTTATATTAGAACAAAACCAGAGAAATCAAATAAAAAAACTGTTTGCAAACCCTAAGAGGGCACCTCCTCTGAGAAGAAGGCCAGCCTGGCTGAGCTGGTGTTCCCTAGACAGCACACCCCAGGCAGCAAGGGTGGCCAGCTGCTGCACTATGCCTTCATCTATATTTTTTAATCCAGACCCTGGTTAAATGCAGGAGCAACCCCATTTCAATCATGTGCTTCTAGCTGCCTATGTTTGTGATTCAGTGGAGGCTGGTGGCTCAGATGTCACTGGAGCTGTGAATACACTCTGGGTTTCAGTCAGAACCAGTCAGAACTCTGAAGGAGCTGTCCAGGTGCTGAACCCTATCCAAAACCTTGGTCTAGCACTTTGGATAGTTCCTTTAGAGTTCTGACCAGTTCTGACTGAAACCCAGAGCAGATTCACAGCCCAACTGATATCACAGCCACCAGCCTCCACTGTTGTGATTTCCTCATTTCAGCTGAGAGTTAAACAAAAAATATCCTTAACCCGAATCCATCCCAATATTTACAAATATGCTCACATTAATATATTTACAAATATGTTAATAAACTTGGGTTAATGTCAAACAAATAATCAAAGTATAAAAACTCTGAAAACAGGCAACAACCCCAAATCCCTGCTTCACTATGAACGAGGATAAAGCACACTCTCTCTAAACCACTCTGCATCCCCAATCACTCTATAAATCTTCTTCTTGTTAGGTCTACGACTGAGATCCTCAGTAAGACACTTGGTGCTATCACGTCAAAAGTATGCTTTATAAACATATATGTACTGCCATGGTTGTGACAATCCATATAAGGTGGTAGCATCCTGCTAGATAAACCCCACTTATTTCTCTGGGATTTATGCTTGAGTAAACAGATGGTGCATTACCGCCTAAAGATACAGAACCCAATTTTTGCTAGAATAGAAGACAATGGGGATCATTATCTCTTGCATCAATCAAATAGACACTATTTACCAGCATTCCAAGAGAAAGAATTTTTCACAGGCTTTCTTACAAATACACCTCCATCTCAGGCTTGAATTGTGGTTTGCACTTCTGTGATTCTGTACCTTCCATTTATTTTAAGCCCCTTCTATCCCAAGTCCTAAAATGAGATCAACAACCAAACTATTCACATTTACTTTTCATCTTGGAACGGCTTGAGTCTTTGTGTGTGTGGGTGGGGTGGGTGAGATGCAGGGGAGGCGAGGAGAGGAAAAGAATCATGAGGAAAAGATCTGAGAACTGTACTACAATAAAAGGTGCTGCCTAGCTTCTAAATACAGTGTCCATACCTCAGAAACATTGATCCGCCCCTCCTGGAATGAACATGTTGTGGGATCATGAGTGCAGAGGTTTCGATATTTGCACCAGTGGCAGCGAAAAGCACTGTTCACACAAGACAGACACCTGCCAAGAAAGAAATAAAAGACCAAGTTATGTGGATGAAAGCATAAGTCTGAGCAAATATGTTTATTGTTGATCATGTCTGACTATTACTGAATATCCAATAATGATACTGTTGATAAAACAACAACTTTTATGGATTCATATACTAAAAAATCCTCATTAAAACATATACACATTTGGTTAAAAATAATGAACACTTAAAATATATATGATTTACTGGGCTGGATACTTGATGCATTCTTCCATCCATAATATTGACAGTTTGGTGTCTTTTATTTTTTAATTTCAGCTTCTACTGCCAAATGACTTTCTTCCTTACTTCTAGCAAGTGTTAAAATGGAAATCTAGAAACAGATGGGCAGTGTGACAAATAATAAAGCTTCGACAGAATTAAGAGAAAAAATATATTTGCGCTGCCGGCACATCTGCAGGGAAATAGATAGGCCCATGCAGGTGAAAAGATACAACAATACTTGGCATTTATAATGTACCTCCTGAGTGTTCAGAGTGCTTCCCATACCCCATCTCAGTTAATCTTACAATAACCCTGTAAAATAGGTCACTATTATACCTTCATATTGCAGATGCTAAGTGGCTTATTAGTGGCTTGCCTAAGCAAACTGCATGCAGATTCCAACTGTCATAGCTGCAGTTTTAAGAAGATGGAGCTAGATGGGACACAGGCTATCCAGACTATATAGACAGAAGGGGATCGTGATACACCCGGTGACCTTCCTATCAGAGGGAGGGAGGCAACACCTGGACACCCCTCCATCATCCTTGAATTGACCTGACTGAGATTCCCCCTTTCCCAACAGCATTGTGTACTGTATTCAAATTGTCCTTGGGAACCAATTTTTGGCTGAGAAGTGTAAAAAGTATATGATGAATAACAAACAAGCCTCTGATCCATGACTACCAGTTTTATATGGCAAATTAGGATTGCAAGGCTGGGCTTCACATGACTGATACAATTACATGTACAAAAAGAAAACCATGCCAAAATATTTTAAACGACTTTTGATAAATAACTTTTGGCCCAGGATAGCAGGCCTTTCCTTAACTTTGCAGAGCTAAAGTTTGCACAACTAGACTGAACACTTCAAAATTAAGGGTGGTTAATTTGGCTGTTTGTGGAGAGCTGATTTTCCTCTGATCATAGTATCATAGCTGCAAGTTTATGAAGTGGCTTTTTTTTTTTTTTCTGTGCTGGACTTTTTGGGCTAATTAGCCAAAAGATTTAGAATACCATTAACCATTCACAGAAAAATCGTCCTGCCCCTGGTCCTGTCTCTCCATCTGCCTCCCCACCCCCCATAAGCCATCTGCTAGTGACTGACTTTTGGTATAATTTTATTTTCTCTCTTCACATCACTCCAGATGTGCTGGCAAGCCACTTATAAACAGTAACTTTCAAGACTCCAGGTAACTGGTATGTGACAGCAGCAACAATAGTTTAATGCCATCTAGTGGGTCAGCTAGAGCTCAAGAAAAGACAGCTATGATTGCTCCACTCCAGTTTCTGCCCAGGGCCTTGGTTAGCTGCTGCAATACATTCAATTTTTCTTCCCCTGTCACTGAGATGGTGTTTTTAACCAAATTTTGCCTTGGGATATTTTGAGAGCAGCTGCTCCCAGAGGGGCAAACCTCTAAACAGCATTTGGATCATGAGCATGTCTGCTTCTGCCACATAGAAGTATCTTTTCTTCTATTTGTAATCATAAACAATATAGGTGAAAAGGGGGAAGTTAATATTTGCAGTGGCCAATAACATCTGTATAGGGTAAGAGTTCAATTCCTCCTGCTGCTTTCCCTGTTTCATGGCATAAAATCCTCTGGTTTTCTTTTCCCACACCAACAAATGGTAACGCAATAGACAGTCAGAGATTTTTTCAGGCCAGTATGGACCGCTGTGGTCTATTATTCTCTCTGGTACCACTGGAAAAACCAAACTAAAAACCAATAACAACCCCTGAAACCTAATATAAGATATATGAGAAATTTCACCACCTCACAAATGAAAGATGCTTTCATGTCAAACTAGAGAGTGTGGGCAATTCCCCCCACCCTGCCCCGTACTATGCTAAAACACACATTAACCATCTTCTTCCATCTTAAATCCTCAATTGTAATTTCCTTTTGATTCTTCTGTAATGACCTTAATAGCTAAGGAAGCTTATTCTAATCATACAAATGCAAATTTGAGTGGGATAGGAATATTAAGCAGTGTGAGCATATTTAATTACTCATTTATTTGACCCATTTCTCTCTCCTTTTCTCTCTCTAATTGACAGGGGTCTGTGTGGCACCTGCTCTTTAGCTGCCATTTCCACAGTCAAAATCAGTCCTTCCTTACTTAGCATATTGTCATTTTCTGCTCTGCCACAGCCTGGAATCCCCTCCTCATGGCCCTTCCAGTTTAGGGTAGCTGTTGTTCCACAGAATTTTGCCACTTCTCTCACCTCATCAAAGACAGTTATGCTACCTTAGACTTTTGACTAACAAGACATCCTGGCTCCATTATTGCCGGAAAACTCACTTAGAGGAAGTGCTCACCCCTTTTTGGGACAATTGGCTAAACAGGCCCACAGGTTAGAGGACTTAAGAAAAGCGAGACTTGGCTTTAAAGTCTGTACAACTAAAACTAACGGCCCGATCCTAAAGCTTAGTCTATCAGTATAAGAGGGCTTGGCATGCAACATATCAATAGCTGCACAAGCACAATATCACAAAACATGATTTATTGGTTTTATTTATTTATTTCATCCATTTATAGCCCACCACTCAAAAAAGGCTTGAGGCAACTAACAATGATTAATTTGATACCATACTGTTGTGATGATGATACACTGCCCTGTCTTTGATATCTAATCATATCGATACTACCTTTGGTGACAAGATGATCGAGTCATGCTCATAATATATTTGTTGTTCAGTCATTCAGTCGTGTCCGACTCTTCGTGACCCCATGGACCATAGCACGCCAGGCCTTCCTGTCCTGTGCTCTCTCCCGCAGCATGCTCAAGTCCATATTCATTGCATCAGTGATGCTATCTAGCCATCTCATCCTCTGCCGTCCCCTTCTCCTTTTGCCTTCAATCTTTCCCAGCATCAGGGTCTTTTCCAGAGAGTTTTCTCTTCACATTAGGTGGCCAAAATATTTGAGCTTCAGCTTCAGTATCTGTCCTTCTAATGAGCACTCAGGGTTGATTTCCTTTAGGATTGACTGATTTGACCTCCTTGCAGTCCAGGGGACTCGTAAGAGTCTTCTCCAGCACCACAGTTCGAAAGCATCGATTCTTCGGCGCTCAGCTTTCCTTATAGTCCGGCTCTCACAGCCATACGTTACTACTGGGAAAACCATAGCTTTGATTAGATGGACGTTTGTTGGCAAGGTGATGTCTCTGCTTCTTACTATGCTGTCTAGGTTTGCCATAGCTTTCCTCCCAAGGAGCAAGCGTCTTTTAATTTCATCGCTACAGTCACTGTCTGCAGTGATCTTGGAGCCCAAGAAAATAAAATCTGCCACTGCTTCCATTTCTTCCCCTTCCATATGCCAGGAAGTGATGGGGCCAGATGCCATGATCTTAATGTTGAGTTTCAAACCAGCTTTTGCACTCTCCTCTTTCACCCTCAACAAGAGGCTCTTTAGATCCTCTTCACTTTCTGCCATTGGGGTGGTATCATCTACGTATCTGAGGCTGTTGATAATTCTCCCGGCAATCTTAATTCCGACCTGTGATTCATCCAACCCGGCGTTTCTCATGACGTACTCTGCATATAAGTTAAATAACTAGGGTGACAATATGCAGCCTTGTCATACTCCTTTCCCAATTTTGAACCAATCGGTTGTTCCATGTCTGGTTCTTACTGTTGCTTCTTGACCCTTGTACAGGGTTCTCAGGAGACAGGTAAGGTGGTCTGGTACCCCCATCTCTTTAAGAATTTGCCAGAGTTTGTTGTGATCCACACAATCAAAGGCTTTAGCATAGTCAATGAAGCAGAAATAGATATTTTTCTGGAATTCTCTTGCTTTCTCCATGATCCAGTGAATGTTGGCGATTTGATCTCTAGTTCCTCTGCCTCTTCGAAACCCAGCTTGTACTTCCGGTAGTTCTCGGTTCGCATACTGCTGAAGCCTAGCTTGTAGGATTTTGAGCATATTATATATATCATAATATATAGGTGTACGTAAAATCAGTTATCCTAACAAATGTGGGAAATAATAGTTCTGCCTGGTGCAGATGTTAGTGAACACTGGCAACTAGGGCTCTGAATTTGATTCTTTTACTCTTGCTATCTTGGTTTTCAGGCCTATTACTTGACATCCTGCACTGAGAAACCTTTATATAATCTAGCATTACTGCTAAAGCCTTCAGGCATAGGAAGAACAGGAGAGTGTCTTACAGCTGGTGGGCGCTGCAGTTGTAGAACTTGAACTCTGTGCTGACAAACATCTTCCCGGTCTCTCTAGATTTCAGCAGCAGTTCTATTCCAAACCAGTCTAGAAAATTGAAAAGAGAGTGAGAGAAGGATGACTGAAACAACAAGCACAGGCACAACGATGGAACTTTTCAAATTCCTCATACATAGTCTCATTATCTTTCCGGCCTCTTCCCTTTCCGTTTCTCTTGTGCTGGCCTTTCAGTTGCAAACAGGGGTGCTTTTCCACAACTTTGGTGAGATTGTTACCACCTTTTCTTTCAGACTTGGATGCGTCAAACATAATTAATGGCATTGTGGTCTACATAGGGCTGTTCTGCTCTGATGGGAGGGTAGGGGGTGACCAGCCTCCTTTTTCAAGAGGATCACTGGGTCACAGCCCACTGGTACTTTAGCATGAGCTCCCTAAAGCCTTCCAAGACATAGATGAATAGTGCTTTCTTGAACTATAAAGCCCTAAAAGGTCTGGACCTTATATGCCTAAGAAGCCACTTTTTCTCCTATGTCATGTCACAATCTCCAAGACCTAATGCTCACATTACCCCAGCAGCAGGTGGGAGCCACAGTAGCACTACTCTTCCCCATGCAACCATGGTTATGTGAGAAGCACCAAGCCATCAAGACAGAGCCCATGCTGCATCTCTTTCCCATGCAAACATTAATCCAGGTTTTCACAGTTCATGCTGACATGGGGAGCTGCAGCATGAAGGCCTCTTACATGGTCAGGGCTCCTCATATCACCCTAAAGATATGAGAAGGGCTGGTATTGCTGGAACTGCTACACCACTGGGGCAACATGATTGTTGGGCCTAACAGACAGGGGATGCCTTTTCGATTCAACATATGTGCCAAGCACCTATGACAGGGGCACAAAGAATAGTACTCATAATGGCTGCTGCACAGTTGTAGAAATCTATTACTCTGAAGGCTCCAAAGTCAGTATTAAAGGGGGCTGTTCTTGAAAAATTGGTAAAGGGTAAAATAGTCAGGTAATGGCTACAGTAGTTGAGCTGCAACAGGAGTCTGAACTCTCTGTTCAGATTTTCGGGCCTGAACTTCTGTGCACATTCGTCAAGCATTTTCTGCATAGTTATCAGGAGAGTATGGAAACGAGCTAATGAAAAACAAGTTTAAAACAATGAGCTGTTTGGTAATGGCATGTGTAAGAGAGAACTTGACAGCAATGATATTAGCAAAGAAACATCCCAAAAAAATAGAAAGCTTCGCCACCCACTCATAGTGACTAAGTCAGACTTCAGAGTATGAGTAACACCCACATTGCCTCCTTCCTGGTCCGCCTCAAATAACAAAAGACAGAGACCCCTAATGATACATAAGCCCAGAAAGCAGATGGCTTGAAGACTGACTTTTAAATGTGTGGGGTGCATAACGTTTGGTAGAAGCAGATTACACCCACTACAGGGAAGCCATATTTGTGGATGATATCTCCTTCTTGCCTGCTCTTTGGGGATAGAGTTCTGTCTGCCGGATAAAATCTATAGCCAAGCTACATGTCACAATTACATTTATTTTCAACAGGCATTTGTAAAACTACAGTATCTACCAAGTGAAGTGAAGAAACAGATTGACAGGGCCAGACTGGTATACAGAAGTTGTCTACTACAGGTCCTCACTTACAGCAGCACCACAATCTCTGGTGTAGACTCCAGTACAAAGTAGCTAAATTAAAATTAAAAATTTAGTTTTAATTCAATTTCATTCACATCAGTAACTGTGGATTTTTTCTCTTTCACTGAAGGTGTTAAATGGGAATATCATAGCTAGAAAGGTAGTATATTGAAGGACTTGTGTTGTGAATGAGTCACTCTGTTCTGGCATATATATGGTCTCTGCATAGAAATGTCACAAACAGTGTCCCCCACTGCATTTCATGGCCTTTTGGCCCCACAACAAATGTACCTACACACCTACTCAGGAAAACATTCCATGCAATTGACAATGTGGCTCTAGTTCATGAAAACCCATGCTACAATAAAATTGCTAATTTAAGATGCATGGGATCTTAAGACGTTTTTGATAAAAGCCCAGTCTTTCAGGACTTGCTAACTGCTCCCATGCATTGTAAGGCTAATCCACATAAAATGCAAATGGCAGACAACCATGTAGGCAAGTGTGCCACAAGTCAATGGCAGGGTGTCTCTCTGGTGTGCATGATGATAAATATTCTTTGGGGTGTCTTTGACTCTAGTCTAGTGAGTCAGGGAGTAGAAAGCAGCCCAACACTGGAGAGACAGGCAGGAGTGTAGGCCTAAATCTATCTCACAGTCAAGCCCACCAGTAATTGAACTCCTCTTCCTTTGTGCTACAAACTCCTGCTGTCTGTGCTACAGGTTGATCAGGTATGTTGTAACCCAATTGTCAAGCCACTCACCCTGGTCCACCGGTATGGCAGGGACATCCTTAGATGCTGGTGAAATGCATATGATCTGCTTGCCCAAAACCTGGCCTTCCACTTCAGTGAGATTTCCAAATACACAAGTGATACCACTTGACAGGTCGGGTGCATCATTCACCAGCAAGCTGAGCTAGAGAAATTAGAAAGAAAAAAAAGGAAAGAGATCACTACCTGACATTGCATAAGGGAGAAAAGAAAAGGCATGTGAACGATTTCTTTTCTCTGCCTTTTCTTTCTCTCTTCAAGAGAGAAGCAGAAAAGCTCTTTACCAATTTTGTAAGACGCTGCATTGCAGCTGCAGTTGCTCCACTGACCTGAAGAGTGATAATACCAGTAGGCAGAGAAGTGGAGTTGACAATTCTGTCACAGCCTGACAGTACCAAGCATTTAATAAGACGGCAGGCATCTCGGCTTTCCATCTGAGGAACTTCCTTGCACATGTTGTTTAAAAATACAATGGAATTATATTTTCCATTAAAACCCTAAAAACTCAGTGGTTGTAAAAGATATTGCCTTGGGGCCTCACAAATTCCTCAGATCACTATACATAGAACTCAATTTTTATTCACTTCCTGCCACTGGTGACACACACGGAGGTGATAGCATAGATGCCATTGCTACACACGAAACTCAGCATGGATTGGCTGTTAATACCCCAATGGAGACACTCAAAGTGCTACATTCACAGAGTCATGCAAAAAGCCAACCATGACTGAGTGTGTGTGGCTGCCTCAAGAGTGGCAGCTACAAATGAAAGTTAACACAGAATGATTCAGACTGTAGCTGCTACTCTCTGAGAGGGTTATGGAACAGGCCCTTAACTTTGAGCTAATGATATAACTGTCAAGACTCAGCATGATTTTAAAATCCATTTTATAATTATTAGGGATGTACCAAAGTCACTTACCGTTTCGCGGATTCATTCGCGGTGGGCGGGGGAGGCGCGCTGTCCCTCCCCCTGGAATCCTCAATGGGGGGGAGGCACTCTGGTTGCCCCCGCAGAATCCTGCCCGGCCGGCTCCGCTCTGCGACAATTCCGCGGAGCTGCCGGCCGGCTCCACCCGTGGCCGGATATCCGGCCGCTGGGCAGCAGGGATGCAAATGGCAGCAGCCGTAGCCACCGCCACTTGCATCCCTGTAGTGAGCCGTGATAGGCTATGTAAGTATTTACGTAGCCTATCATGGCAGGCTTAAAAAAAAAAAAGCGTACATAAATGGCAGCGGCTACGGCGGCCGCCATTTGCGTTCTGTATTTTTCGCCGTTTTAGCCTATGTAAATATTTACATAGGCTATTATGGCGAAATAAAGGGGAACGCAAATGACGTAGTGGGCGCCATTTGTGTTCCCCTTTTTTTGGCCGTAATAGCCTACGTAAATATTTACGTAGGCTAAAACAGCGAAAAATACAGAACGCAAATGGCGGCTGCTGTAGCCGCCGCCATTTGTGTACACTTTTTTTTTTAAGCCTGCTGTGATAGGCTACGTAAATACTTACGTAGCCTATCACGGCCTCCACAGGGACACAAAAGGTGTCCCTGCATTAGCCGTGATAGGCTACGTATGTATTTACGTAGCCTATCATGACCGTGAAGAAGAAGCGAATGGCGGCCGCAGGGCGGCCGCCATTCGCAAGTTGGCACCGACGGGAGCAGGTAAGTGCTCTGTTTCGCATGACTTTTGTGGGTTGGGGGGACGGGGGCTTTGTCCTGCCCGACTTTCGTGGGTTGAGGGAGGCGGGGACTTCGTTCCGCAATGGATTTCGGGGGGCCAAATGCACTTGCATTTGGCCTCACTGAGATCCGTCGCGGAATTTTCTGACATCCCTAATAATTATAGAGACCTGATGCAGAATTGTATTTATTTATTGTCATACAGAGCAAGCGGCCTTGCAGTAATCACCTTCTCACTACTCTCAGTCATGTAAATGAAAAGCAGTAAGATCTGCCCCTAGTGGCTCAGGATAAAAGAAACAGTGCCCTACAACTTTGCAAAAGGGAGTTCATTCTCTCTGCGCACAACCCCCGCCCGCACTTTAGTAGGACATATTAAGCAAAATCCTTCTTGTGCTGTTATCTGAGACAGTAGAACATCACACTCTTGTGGAAATTCAGAGAATAAGAATAGCATATTTTTAAAGCAAGCAAACATCTGCCATGGCTACTTACAGGAAGGCTGTACTCGGAAACCGGGATGCTGCTTGGTTGAACAATGATAGTCATGCATTGGTTGATGTTCGCTGCAAATCGGTATGGTTCATCTTGCCTCTCACACTTGTCCCTTCGGGAGCACCTAATACCAAGAGCACAGGGCAGTGTAAAGAGGCAACTAGCACTCCCAAAGCTGTTCATATAGCCTAGTGTTTGATCTTCAATGGCATTCAGTACCAGATGATACAGACGTATACTAGAAAAATAAACACAGCTGTGGAACAATTCATCCTCTACCAGTATTCCTACCTGTTCAGAAATAAGGGATTGAAGAACATCTTATTGCATATACTGGCCATTTGTCCAAATTTCTTCTAGGAATTTATCTAATTTGAGTATTTGTTTGAAGGAAGAAGCAGGAGAACAGGGAAGGGGTATTCAGCAATAATATGGCCCTTCTCTGCAATGTCACATTCGTAATGCCTTCCAGTAGTAACTGTGGGAGGAAAATGCTTTTTAGCTTTATGTATTACCTACCTATTTATTTAGGTACTGGTACACACTGACTTTCTCCAACTCACTCAGGATTTTAAAGTGATCAGTCATATCCTGCCTCAGTCACAATTCAGCAAGAGAAAATGCTATCGCTCAAGGCAGAGATGCCTCAGCTGTGGAGAACCCAAGGCTGGTGCATCAAGGTGAATAAAGGGAAAGGGTGGCCAATAAGGGGCCTCGTGGATTATCTGTTCAATAAAGCAATTTGATTTGGCTCAGATTTTAATCAAGGTGTGCTTGTAAGGAAAATTGTTTGCAAAATGAGAGATAAGAGATATGCTACAGCTTGTTTTAGTTGCCTTTGCATTGTATACATAATGTTCCAAACATGCCCAAGCATTTGCACTTCATAACTATAGAGCTCTTGCTGCTGCAACAGCCTGACCGCCTGTGTGTAGACTGGCCTGTGTCTGCTTCTGGACCTGACATTATAGAAATTGTCTATCCCTGCTTTAGAAACTGACCTGTTCTTATTGATTTGGGCATCATGCCTGGGGCTCGGAGTGAGCTAAATGAAGCACGTACTAATTTTCTGCATACAATTAAAAACAGAATCATTCCCTTGAACAGCCAGGTTGTGCAAAACCTCTGAAACAGGCTGTGTCAAGGGCTCCTTGGAGGCCTCTCTCAGTCTAATCCAGTAGCCAAGTCCAGACACAGACAAAGGAATTCCTTTCAAAGCTTTATTCTTCTTTTACAACTTAACAACTCTACAGGTAGCAACTAGATCTGAGCAGCACAGTACCTATGCCCTAAGTTGGAACAGTTGGTCCCCGTTTGAAAGGGAATTACTGGCAGACCCCTGAACTTAAGGACTAAAGAGAGTCCCTCCCCTTTTCCCTTGGATCCTCTGGGCGCAGCCATTGTTTGTGCGCCAACCGGGCACTACGCCTCCTTTCCGTGCCCTCCATCTGCGCTGCTCTCTGCGTCTGCGTCGCGCATCCACCAAGTCTGCTATCTGTGCTTGGTCACTCCCTGGACTGCTAACTAAACTAGGAATGCCGGTGGGAGGAATCTCCATCAGCTGTTGGTCCTGGGAAAGAGGAGCGCGCTCCTCTCCCAGGAGCGACTGCTCTTCCTCAGAATCAGAACTACTCTGGGATTCTATGGGCTCAGTGTCCACCCTGACAGGCTGAGACTTTGATGAGTCTGTAGTGAAAGATATTTTAATGGCTTCATGGAGAAGTGGGGATGGCCATCGTGGGGAAATCCACTCCTTTATAGGCTTGCTGGATTTCCCCAGAGCCCTCAGCTTAGCTTGCATTTGCGACCTGTGCCGAGCCTTTTTCTCGAAATCCAGGAACTCTTCTCAGCTTCCCCCCACCTTAAATCAACATTTGCACAAATTGCAGTGACAATTTGGGTACTTTGCACAAATTTTAGCCGTAATATTCCCAAATTTCAGCCATAATATGCTGAATTTGCGCAAATTGCACCTGCAACTTGCACAAAATGTGGACACAATTGTGCAAATTAAGCCTATTACAGCCCATCTTTGCACAAATAAATGTTGATTTAAGGAGAAGATCCCCAAAATGAAAATCCATGAGCTTGCTTAAGTCAATCTGCATTAAGTCAGGCCAGCTTGTGGGTAGGCGAGCTGAAGTCTAGGGAGCTGAGCTGATGAAAGCTCAGTGAACTTCACTCCCCGGATGGATTCCTCTGACATTCCTATGGAGGAGCCTCCAAGACGTTTCTTTGCATGCCTTCGCTGTGTGAATTTGGTGCAAGGATTGTATACTTAGGAGGATGCAATGGGAATTAGGGAAGGAAGTGGTTTCTATGGCATTCAGGGGTCCAAATCTGTTATTCTCTGCAGACTTTGGCACCCTCAGCTGAGAGCAGATTTTCCAGGGAGATAAAGCTCCCATTTTGAAAAGCTTTGAAAAGTCAGTGAACAGGAAACACAATGGAAATCTCTGGGGGTGCAATCTTTTGAAAAAACAAAACAAAATAAAAAATGACTCTTTGTGTTGATGACTAAAACTGGAGCTGTGCCACTCTCTCCTGGCTTTGTATGCTAAGCACTTGAAAATAGATCCTCAGTTGCAGAGGCTGAATATCTAATACTATGCTCTGTGGTCCTTCATTTTCCTAAGCATGAGATCCATCAGCTATTCAGACTTAAAGAACTGCATACCACTGGAAGGCAGTAGCAGTGCAATACCTACACTTTAATTAAAAAGGAAATCTGTGGCTAATTAATTTCCTTCTCACAGAGGTGAAGGGTCTTGAAGCTTGGATTCCTCCTCTCCACACTGGAGACACTGGAGTTAAGGTTCATTATCATGCCTGAGTCTCCCAGGTTCTCCCTCCCCCAACCTTCCTCCTTGAACAGAAGCCATTACTTGTCAAGACCTGAGTTATGAGCACTGCAGCTGGCATGTGTTGGACACCTGGCTCATCACCAAAGTCATTTCATTTGAGGAGGGCCCCAGAGTGGCCTGTAAGTCTTGCGTGTCTATCAAAATGAAGAAAAATTGAGAGAAAAGGCTATTCGTCCTGCCGTCTTTCCATTGCCTTCATCATGAGAGGCTAAAAGGTCACTGAACACACCAAGATACAGCTCTGAGAAAGTTGGTAGAAGAAGAAATGCTACCAAACAAGCATGGTTGCTGTTCTGCCTGTGGCACTCAGTGCAGCAGGATGGATAATGAGACACATGATGTGGCTAAACTAGAAGATCCAGGATAAAATGTGGCATTTCTAGGTATGGGTAAGAAATTTGTTCCATTAGCAATTTCAATGCAAACTTACCAAAGTAACATTTCTCAAACCTAAATGTGAACTGGAACACAAATGGACATTAAAACCTGTAGATTCTGACATTTGCAATGCAGTTCACCCCCATCAAAAAGCATCCGAAAAATGCATACCTTTGGAGAAGTGTGTATAAAACATGTGCATAGTTGTAAAAATGCACATAAAATGCTTTTTGCACATAAAAATGTGCTTATTTCAAAGAAATGCATATAAAATGTGTATATTTGAAAAATGTGCATGAAATATGTACAAATTTGTGAGTTAACTAAAAAAAGAGAAAAAAATCACAATCTGAGGCAGGAACAGGATGGACAAACTCAGCAGTAGAAAAATGAAAACCTGAGCAAAATCAAGCTTGACAGGTGCATCCATCCCAAGGCATTACATGGTTAATGGTCCTGTTTTTAAGACAGACTGTAAGCAAAGTTTTGATAGATTTGGAACGGGTGCCTTAAATAATGGGGTTTGCTCTCATTGCTCAAATTGTCACTGCTTCTTGCCTGATGAAGAGATCTGGAGATCTCAAAAGCTTACACATTTTTGTGACCTTTGAGTTGGCCTAATAATGGTATTACACTAATATGGATTTGAGAGCTGTTAGTATCTGCAGTCCGCTGGGCCCAATGCTTTCCCTTCTGCAGCAGCCTGAATTGGAATGCAAAATCATTAGGAACTATGGCATAGTTCTGAATAGATGCTGAAAGGCTCTGGAGTCCTACACTTGACACATTACACTCTTCTACAGATGGGTTTTCCAGAGTTCTTTTGGAAGCATTTGTTGCTGTAAGTCGTGCAAGAAGATTTTGTTTTTCTCCCACCACTGAGACTAGGTATAATGGAAAAGATGCACACTGCAAAAAACAGTTTCACTGTTTTCTTTTCCGTTTGCCATGGCTGGATTCAATCTTAGGGAAAACGTCTACATTAGCAGACACGCTGACTGCTCAACAAAGGGTCTTAATCTTCCTGTGACAAACTTCCTCCAGATGAGGTGACAAGAATGGCTCACAAAACCAGAAGTCTTAATTACTGAAAAGCCATTTGCTTCTGACTAAGAAATAGCACGTGGGGAATAGGGGTTGGGTGGGGGGAAGATGCTAACCATTTCCCCTTTGCAAACAGCTGCAGCAATACCTGGCAACTGATACACCTATTTTCTTCCTGCACCCTCCTCCTTTACTTGAAAATAATGGACCAAAAATATGAATGCTGCCAAAGAAAAGTATTGTGTTTTAAGTGAATCTGTGAGATTGCTCTAAAGTGAGCTCTTGACTGGAGCCTTTATCTCATTGACCTGCTGGAATGGCTCTTTTTTATCATACTATTCATGGCAACAGCCCTAACAGGGATGAATAGATCTGAAGACAATAACATACTAGTAAACAACAGCATACTGAGGAGCCTTGCAGGTTATACGTCCTGCTGGACCAAGAAGACTCTTTAGCAGTCTCCTCAGGAGCTATACTTGCTGCTGGAACAACGGGATGGCTAACAGAGAGGGAGGCGGAACCAAAATTTCCTTCCTTTTCAATTCTAAGACAGAGACTCACATCAAAAGCTGGCACACCAGGTGTTGGAGACTTAGCACACTGGGCAGGATTCCTTCCTTCCATTTTAGCCTCGGAGTCTACAGATTTCCCAAGGTAAATAAAGGATTTTACCAAAGAAGCATTTTCCCTTTGGCTTTACCTTAAGGCTTTCTGAACAACAGCTTTCAAGGTCACAAACTGCACCGAGAATAGAGACGCTACTGAATATTGCTCAAACCAAATTCCACAGCAGGTTTGGAAGAACCTGCTCAAGTGGAACATTAGTTTTGTTGTTGTTTATTCGGTCAGTCGCTTCCAACTCTTCGTGACTTCATGGACCAGCCCACGCCAGAGCTTCCTGTCGGCCGTCACCACCCCCAGCTCCCCCAAGGTCGAGTCTGTCACCTCCAGAATATCATCCATCCATCTTGCCCTTGGTTGGCCCCTCTTCCTTTGGCCTTCCACTTTCCCTAGCATCAGCATCTTCTCCAGGGTATCCTGTCTTCACATTATGTGGCCAAAGTACTTCAGTTTTGCCTTTTATGTCATTCCCTCAAGTTAGCAGTCTGGCTTTATTTCCTGGAGTATGGACTGGTTTGATCTTCTTGCAGTCCAAGGCACTCTCAGAATTTTCCTCCAGCACTACAGTTCAAAAGCATCTATCTTCCTTCGCTCAGCCTTCCTTATGGTCCAGCTCTCGCAGCCATAGGTTACTATGGGGAATACCATTGCTTGAACTATGCGGACCTTTGTTGTCAGTGTGATGTCTCTGCTCTTAACTATTTTATCCAGATTTGTCATTGCTCTCCTCTCAAGAAGTAAACGTCTTCTGATTTCCTGGCTGCAGCCAGCATCTGCAGTAATCTTTGTGCCTAGAAAGACAAAGTCTGTCACTGCCTCCACGTTTTCTCCCCCTATTTGCCAGTTATCAATCAAGCTGGTTGCCATAATCTTAGGTTTTTTGAGGTTTAACTGCACCCCAGCTTTTGCACTTTCTTCTTTCACCTTCGTCATGAGGTTCCTCAGCTCCTCCTCGCTTTCAGCCATCAAAGTGGTATCATCTGCATATCTGAGATTGTTAATGTTTCTTCCAGTGATTTTAACTCCAGCCTTGGCTTCATCAAGCCCAACACGTCGCATGATGTGTTCTGTGTACAGGTTGAATAGGTAGGGTGAGAGTATACAACCCTGCCGTACTCCTTTCCCAATCTTAAATCAGTCCGTTGTTCCATGATCTGTTCTTACCGTTGCTACTTGGTTGTTATACAGATTCCTCAGGAGGCAGACAAGATGACTTGGTATCCCCATACCACCAAGAACTTGCCACAGTTTGTTATGATCCACACAGTCAAAGGCTTTAGAATAGTCAATAAAACAGAAATAGTTTTTCTGAAACTCCCTGGCTTTCTCCATTATCCAGCGGATATTGGCAATTTGGTCTCTAGTTCCTCTGCCTTTTCTAAACCCAGCTTGTACATCTGGCAATTCTTGTTCCATGAATTGCTGGAGTCTACCTTGCAAGATCTTGAGCATTACCTTACTGGCATGTGAAATAAGTGCCACTGTTCGATAGTTTGAACATTCTTTGGTGCTTCCCTTTTTTGGTATGGGGATAGAAGTTGATCTTTTCCAATCTGTTGGCCATTCTTGTGTTTTCCAAATTTGCTGGCATATGGCATGCATCACCTTGACAGCATCATCTTGCAAGATTTTAAACAGTTCAGCTGGGATACCGTCATCTCCTGCTGCCTTGTTATTAGCAATGCTTCTTAAGGCCCATTCACCATCACTCTTCAGGATGTCTGGCTCTAGCTCACTGACCACACTGTCAAATCTATCCCCGATATTATTATCCTTCCTATACAGAAGATCTTCCGTATATTCTTGCCACCTTTTCTTGATCTCTTCTGCTTCTGTTAGGTCCTTGCCATCTTTGTTTTTGATCATACCCATTTTTGCCTGGAATTTACCTCCAATGTTTCTAATTTTCTGGAAGAGATCTCTTGTCCTTCCTATTCTATTATCTTCTTCCGCTTCCACGCATTGCTTGTTTAAAAATAATTACTTATCTCTTCTGGCTAACCTCTGGAATTTTGCATTTAATTGGGCATATCTCCCCCTATCACTGTTGCCTTTTGCTTTCCTTCTTTCTTGGGCTGCTTCCAGTGTCTCAGCAGACAGCCATCTTGCCTTCTTGGTTTTCTTTTTCTTTGGGACTTTTTTTGTTGCCACCTCCTGAACAATATTGCGAACTTCTGTCCATAGTTCTTCCGGGACCCTATCTACTAAATCTAGTCCCTTAAATCTATTCTTCACCTCCACTGCATATTCATGAGGAATATTAGTGAGCTCATATCTAACTGATCTGTGGGTCTTCCCTATTCTCTTTAGTCTGATTCTAAATTGTGCAATAAGAAGTTTGTGATCTGAACTACAATCAGCTCCAGGTCTTGTTTTTACCGACTGCATAGATGTCTGCCACCTTTGGCTACAAAGGAGGTAGTCAATCTTATTTCGGTGTCAACCATCTGGTGAAGTCCATGTATAAAGTCATCTCTTAGGTTGTTGGAAGAGAGTGTTTGTTATGCACAGTGTCTTGGCAAAATTCTATCAGTCTATGTCCTGCTTAATTTTGTTCTCCCAGACCATGCTTGCCTGTAATTCCAGGTGTCGTTTGACTACCCACCTTAGCATTCCAGTCTCCTGTAATGAAAATAACATCTTTTTTTGGCGTACTATCCAGTAGGAGCTGCAGATCCTCATAGAACTGATCTACTTCTGTTTCTTCAGCATCTGTGGTTGGGGCGTATCTTTGGATCACTGTGATGTTAAATGGTTTACCCTGAATTTGAATTGAGATCATTCTGTCATTTTTTGGATTGTATCCAAGCACTGCTTTAGCCACTTTATTATTAATTATGAAGGCTACTCCATTTCTTCTTTGGTCCTCTTGTCCACAGTAGTAGATCTGGTGGTCATTTGATGTGAAGTGGCCCATTCCAGTCCATTTCAGTTCACTGACACCCAAAATGTCTATATTTAATCTTGACATCTCCTCAATAACCACATCCAATTTGCCCTGGCTCATAGATCTTACATTCCAGGTTCCTATGGTGTGTTGATCTTTAGAACATCGGATTCGTCGTTCACCACCAGCACCATCGACTGCTAGCCGTCCTTTCAGCTTTGAGCTAGCTGCGTCATCACATCTGGGGCTAGTTGAACTTATCCTCTGTTCCTCCCCAGTAGCATTTTGACCATCTTCCGACCTGGGAGTCCCATCTTCCGATGGTATACCGACATATCTCTGGTTGTACTGATCCATTTAGTTTTCATGGCAAGAATACTGGGGTGGGTTGCCATTTCCTTCCCCAGGGATAGTATTTAGTCTGACCTCTCTGCCATGACCTTCCCATCTTGGGTGTCCCTTCACAGTTTAGCTCATGACGTCATTGAGGTGCTCAAGCTCCAGCACCATGACAAGGTAATGGAATCTAGAAATTGTGAAGATATTAGCCAAGTCTCAGGGGGTTCTGCACATCTTAGTCACCAGTATATTTCACCTAGACTGAACTTTGAGGTGAATTTTGCTGTCTTAAAAGAATTACATTAAGATTAGCAAAGTATGACTCATGTGTAACTGAAAGCACCCAGCATCATTGCCACTAGGCTTCCTGACAGAGGTTCTGTGCATGAAACAGTACTGTGACAGGTAGAAATTCAACAGACACAGGTTTCACCATCATTTACTTTCTGTACCAGGACGAAAAGTAGCAATCATGTCTAGGAATCACGTATGGGTTCCATAAAGCATTTGAGGATCATTTCCCTTAAAAAAGATCAGTAGAAAATGGATGGAGACCTTTAAGGTCTTCAGGTTATCAACTTTCTGGCAGAACTCCTGTGCATAACTTTCTGGCAGAACTTCTTTTTAGTTTCTACTTCTCAACCAATTCCTAGCCTTGTCCTCTTCCCTTAGTTAAACTGCTTTTGGGCCCTTACCCTACTCAGCTTCCTGGCTTTTACCTCCTTCATTTCTACCAACAGCTCACAGCCACCCGCCCCCCAATCCCTAGGAACAGTGTGAGGGCTTTCCCACATTCTGACATGCTCTTGACTCCTCCTTTCCTCAAATTCCTCTGTCCATCAACCATCACTGACCCATCTATAAATGTGTGGAATAACAAGTTCTGCCATAAATCCTGAAATAAAGGGATTATTCTGCATATGTGCAAAAATGGAAATGAACTCAAGTGTGGCCATGTGTGCATTGTTAAATCAGATGTGAATTTCAAGGGCTCCGACTGTAAAAATAGAGCGACCTGCAGATCTGCTTGATGTCTGCAGGCACAAGGGATTATGGAAAGCAGGGTCAAGCATGAACCAGTTGGCCATCCCGTGGTGTCACCATTCCAAGTTTCCACTTTCTTGTTTGTCTTTATCAGCTGCCTAACAAATGCAGTGTGAACAACACTACTTGGACCTCCAACCTCTTCTGCACAGAGCTGACCCATTTGGCAGACGCAACATAACAATTAGAGAGGCAAGAGCTGACATATGAAATACAAACATTCAGGCATTCAAAGACTCCAAACAAATACAAGAGCAGTTTTGGGAACAGCAAGATTAACACAGCCATTCAAAGGTTCAGACTAGGGCTTAAAAATGATCTCTGCTCAAAAAAGATATTTTGTGAGGCAGGGAAATTCTACAGAGAAGCTGATAAAGTACCATTAGGCTGAACAGAGTCACTGCAGCATGTTCTGTATGCACTCACAACTCAATGCTGTATCTGACTGCCTTGGAACCACCAGGTTTTTATTCTGATCTGTAGTGTAAACCTACGAAGTATCACACCTTGCATTTCATTTCAAGTGTTGCTAATGAATAGAGCTCAACAGGACTCTGGGGTTATACTGAGTAATAACAGCTAGATCTCAGAGCTGAGAGTAAGTGCTCCAGAGGCTGAATCTTCTGTCTGCCTCTGCCATTGACTGGCCCTGTGATGTTAGGTAAGGCATCACTATTATTATAATAGTGCTTCATTAACTCTCAGCCTGACTGTGTTCTGTGTTGTTTGCAAACATCACGCTCCCACTGTGGGAGGCTCTTCTCTGATAGGGTCTTCTGGATGTATCTATTCATGCTATTAAAATGCAGATGGAAGACAATTCTGTTTTGCTGGGCTTTTTTGAAATCTAAAAGTTGAACATCTTTTTAGATGCTGCTTTCAATATTCTGCTATTGCTACTAATTTTAGTACTCTCAAATGTGGTCTTGATGTGTTTTAAATGTTTTCTAAAGTGTTCTGTGGATGCTTGAGTATATTTAATGGTTCTTAACTGCTGACGTGTGCGTGGAGTGGGCCTCTTGCCAAAAAGCAGGATAAAAACAAAATAAATAAATAAATAGATGGTTTTGAGAAGCAGCAGCTATTGAACTGAAGAGTAAGTAGAATGAGACACACCAGGGTGGGTACAAGTCAGAATCTATTGCCTTCTGTTTTATTTCTGGTATGAAGTGCATCAAAACCCTGATTTGCAGTCCTGGCAGTGGTCTTCAAGAAGGCTCTATTTAAAGTATGTCAAGTGTTTTTATGAGCAGCAGTCATGATGTTTTGTTGTTGCTGCTGCTGCTGCTGCTGATTTAGGATACACACTAGAACCCATTTCCATAGGGCAGCCTGGATCTGCAAAGATTTCTGTGCTCAGATATGGGGATGTGCCTGACTCAAATTCAGCCCTCCAATTAAGGACTTTATCTGGAGAAGAGTATTGTTGCTGGCAGTTTTTGTCTTCATGAATCACAGGGTGTGTGTGTGTGTAGATATGAATTTGACAGTGGCTGCAGAAGCCATGCCGGAGTGGGAAAAGCAGATATGTAACTGACTCGCACAGTTGTTTTTGACGTTTCTGGTGTTAGGTTTAAAAGCGGATCTTGAACATCTTTCCCCTGTGAAGAGATGTGTGGGCTCCAGATACTGTGACAGCGTGTGCATCTCATTGCAGAGAAGATGTGCTAGTTTCCCTTTGGATGTTACATCAGAAGCATGAAAATGAGGTATGTGACTCACTCATGCCTGCCCCTTTCCCTGCTAATGTCTAATGTCAGACGTTAATATCTGCACATTGTTGACAATCTACCAGGTGAACTTCAGGAAGGCACCAAAGATGTCAAGCAGCCCTTTGAGATCTCTGACACTGGTCTGTTCTCTACCATTTGCTTCCCTCATCTCCCAGCTGACCTCTGCCCTCCCTAATGTGGACACATGGGAAAAAAGAAATGCAGAAAATATTATGCTGGAAGTGACCTTATGTCATAGCTCAAATACCTTAATCAAAAGAGTTTGAAATTGTCTGGATAGTCTCCGTGTTCATCACAAAAGCATTGCAACATTGCAAACCAGTGAACATGCTACACATTCTCCTTGCTGGTCAAGGAGCAGGAACCCATCTGGAGTAACAGCAGGTAGAAGGTTCACCTCCCAGCAAAACATGCTTTGCAGTGATTAGAGGGATTTTGTGGGAGTTACTGCCTAAACTCCTGTGGTCTATGCAACATAAGACACATGAGGTTAGGCTAATGTTAATCTTTCTTTCTGGCCTTGGCCACACTTTCTCAAACACATCAAGGAAAAATATACCTGACAATGCAATCCTATGCATGCTTACTTAGAAGTAAGTCTCACTGACCAGGTTCAAATGACACACCACAGCTCATCCTGGGTTATTTAACCCATGATGAGCCATGGTGCCTACAGGCACCAAACTGAATATGCAAACGCTGTTTGGAGGTTGTCATGTTGTGCGTACCCAGTGAGCATGGCTTATGTGAGGGTTAAACAACACTCACATAACCCTAAAACAGTCCTTACATAACCCATGCTTGGAGGGGTTCGCATGACATGACAACACCCACCAAGTGGGTTGCATATTCAAAATGGTGGCTGCATGCACCCCACATACACCACAGCCTCACTGTGGGTTAAATAACCCATGGTGGCCTGTTGTATTGTACCAACACCCTCACTGTGTTCAACAGGGCTTACTTCCTAATAAGTGTATCAGGGTTGCAGCCTGAGCCTCTGTAATGGTAGCAAAGGCGACCTTATAGCCAGCTTAGAGGCAAAAGTCACTAGTCTTGCTCTAGTCCATAGGCAGGACAGGCAGATAAAAGTAAAAGGATGGACTTATGACACGCTTTAAACCTTAAGTTTAAGGTATCCATGGAACAAAACTCAAGGGAAGAAAAGGCTTGAAAAAAATAGGTAGTACCCAGTAGCATATGAAGAGGGAACTAAGATAAAGTTGCACTGGTAGAGAGAAGAGGAGAGAAGATAGAGAGACAATTAATATGGATCCTGACCTGATCAAGATGCACACAAAATTGGTCTTCATGATCTTAAGCATTATTGCCAGCAGTTTCTCTGGTGATGCCACTCTCCCAATGACTCCTTGGGGAGTTCTGCCTCATATCTTGAGAATCATGGCAATAGAAATGGTGCAAAATGTGATTTCAAGGAGATTCAGTTCCAAAAAATTGGGTCTTCAGGAAGGCATCAAAGCACCTGTGCAAATTGTTGTGTGCTGCTTTTAGTTGCTAACTCCAGACTCTGAATGAGCTTTTGTTCCTTTAAAAGATGCATATAAAAAAATTCTGGGTACAGCTTCCCTTGTTCCTTTAGAACATTGATGGGGAAAGCTTTTGCTAAGATGATGCACGCAACTGGAGCTGCTTG
Organism: Heloderma suspectum; assembly: GCF_057233095.1. NCBI lineage: Eukaryota > Metazoa > Chordata > Lepidosauria > Squamata > Helodermatidae > Heloderma > Heloderma suspectum. Next base: position 254,475,991 of record NC_139461.1, read on the forward strand.
GCATTTTGGAAAACCCAGGCCTTATTTTTCTGCCAAAACAGAAGCTGCGCTTTACAGAAAATCTGTCCGCATGTGCTTTACTTTGACTCCAATGTGGTGCTAGAAGTGGCACTAGGAACAGGTTAGAGACAAATGGGGTGTTTTTTGTTTTTTTAAAAAGTGGCAATGAACTTTGAAAATTAGATGCCTTCTGACAATGCGGCATTGAAATTAGCCTGCTATATGTAGGTCTCTGATCCAATCAGGATATTGCATCAGAGCCTTCCTCCCCTCTCTCCCCGTCACTCTCTCAACACCTGCTGCATGGGCATATTGCCAACTGCTATTGTGTGGGTACCCTTTGCCTCTGCCCCAAGTGCTAAACATTTAATAGGAGAGCTGGCATCAGGCCCAAAGAGGGTTTTGGACTCCTTTCTGTAAGTGAACTCCAGGCCTCTCCCTCCTTCAGACTCCGAGCACCCCTTCCGCTTAAGGAAGCATTGCCATTGTTGAAGAGAAAAAGATGCCAAACACCTCAATAATTCAGAGGCACAGCTTCCTCAGCTATCCCCAGGATGTTGCCTAGAAAACCTCTATCCTTTGTCCTAGCAGACATCTTCAAGCTCACAGAATAGCTAGACTAGCAAGCCTGGACAATTTCATTACTTTGCAGGGTTTAAGACAGAGACTGAAGTGCACAGCCTTTCCGAAATTTCTAAGTGGTATTTAAACAGTGATTCTATTAGGTTACAGTCTAAAAGGAAGTGATTGATGCCAGGAAGGACTCTTGGCAGGTGTGTGGCAGCTTGTTTTGCGGAAAAGGAACAGAGGAAAAGAGAACATGAGGTATAGGGAAGACACTGCACTAAGATTAAAGTGGCAATCTTAGGCTAAGATAAGTCGATTGTGGATGGGATTCTGGCTATTCATAGGGTTTGATATAATAAAATGTCTCATGAATGCATTCATTTAATGGCAAAAACACATATCTATGTAATTTGGAAGAGCGTGTGTGTGTGTGTGCAAAATATCAGGAGTCTGAGAACTTTTTCTCCTCCGTTATTTAGTTGGCTAGGTCTTACAATCATATCACAATATCAATCTAATTGAAAATGAGAGTATTATGCTGATGTGACTGACTGTGAAGTTGCAGATAATTCTGCTAACAGAGTCTTTAAAAACAATGCAGTAATTCAGGTAACTAAAGGATGTGTGTAAACTAGATCCAGTGCCCAGATGTCACACTCCGAGTAATGTTACCTTACACTTTTGCATTAATGTCTCCTTTACACAATGGAGAGTCCTTTCTAGATGCTCAATAATATTTATCATACAAAGCTAAGCAATCCCTCTAGAAATGGAGAAATGTTAGGCTTGTATTAATTAAGTAATAATGGTACCACATCTGGAATGAAGAGGTGTTTGGTTTGGCCTTAAGATAATAATCTCCAGTTAATGCTGAACTTACGTATGGTGCAGAGCACACCAGCCACAGTGAGGGTCTCCTGAGCTCAGACATTCTCCACAGGTTGTATACTGTTCACAGGATTCAACAGGAACCTGGGACACCTAGAAAGAAAGGGAACAAAGCAAATATTCAATGCAGTTTCACTCATCTTGTTTGCTTAGTAAATCAAGAAAGCAAGCCACACATAGCTGAACCTTCTGCAGTTAATGAGTGCACACATTTTAAATAAGGCTCACAACATCCTTGGAAAGGTAGATAAATATGTTGCCCATTTCCCCCACTCCTCTCACTGTAATGATGGGAAAAGTGAAGCACAGAAAGGCAGGGCCAGTGTGGATGGAACACAGGCTTCCGGTTAACCATGGTTATCAAATCAGGAACCAGTCTTGGGAATGAATATTGCTTCCTGCCTACACCTTCTCCCTTCCCTGGAGCAAATCCTCACACGCTGCTGCTGTCAAGGTTCCCTTTTGTCCCTGCTGAACTTCAAATAGCCAAATCAAAACACAGACAAGAGGCTTCTATCCACGGCTCTTTAATCCTTTTACTTCAATGGGTCATACAGATGCACATTGTCAGTAACGCACAGTCTACAAAGGAAATGCCTTCAGGGAGTTCAAAGGGAAGCTATGAAGGTTGAAAGTTGCCCACCGTTTGAGAAAAGGTGGGCACGCTTTGCTAACTTAAGGGGTGATGGGGGATCTCCCTCTATCTCATGAGGTTTCTATGTGTACCTGTTCCCGCCGGGCCAATCGGGCAGATCGCCTAAGCTCTGCCCCTGCCATCTCTCTCTTGGCTCTGCGTCTGCTCCTGGCATCTAAGGATTCAGGCTCTCCATGTGCCACCTCTCCCTGTTTGCTGTCTCTCACAGGGGTGTGTGAAGAGAGGCCCACTCCATCCAGCTGGACTATTGAAACCTGAGGAGTCTGTCTCTCCCTGTCTGGAAGAGTCTGGGAAAGCTCCTCCCCCACGTTTTGCAGTTCCTCTTCAGAATCTGAGCTACTCTGCCACTGCATATGCTCAGAGGTACCCCTGACATCATCCCTGCTCCTTTGAGGTCCCCCCTCTTGCTCCCCCATGGGGCCCTGGGCTTGTGGGGGTACTGATGGTGGAAACGGAATAGCAGCAAGGGGCATACAAATGTTCGTCTGGGCCATACCCCTTCCAGTCCACCAAGTATTGCAGGCGCCCTCAGAAAAGGCGCGAGTCCAGGATGTCAGCGACCTCAAACTGCTCCCCACCACCACCACCACCGGAGGTAGGGGGGGCAGTCAGAGCAATGGGGATCACCAGAGACTAGTGGGGAAAGCAAGGAGTGATGAAAAACAGGATGCACCTTCATGGAGGGTGGGAGTGTCAGTCGAAAAGCGACAGGGTTAATCTGGGCTGCAGTTTGGAAGGGGCCCATCCATTGGGCTGTGAGCTTCTTAGTGGGGAGGTGAGAGTAGAGGTATTGGGTGGACAACCAAACCCAGTCCCCAACTTGCAGGGGTGGACCAGGCTGGCGAAGTTGGTCCGCAGCTTCTTTATACGCTGCTTTAGCCTGTTCGATGTAATCCCATAAGAGGTGGTGCACAGAGCGCAATTCCTCCAAGAATTCATGGGCTGTAGACACTGACGCAGGGCTAAGCGAGGAGGGGAATGCTTTGGGATGGTACCCAAGATTGGCAAAGAAAGAAGTTTGGTGGGTGGAGGCATGGCACACATTGTTGTAAGCGAATTCCACCAGAGGCAGCAGGGAAAACCAGTTGTCTTGTTGGTAGTTTACATAACAGCGTAAGTATTGTTTTAGAGTGGCATTGGTGCGTTTGGTCTGCCCATCCATCTGGGAGTGGTGAGCGGAGGAAAGCTGGAACATCGCATTGAGCAGTGAAAGCAATTCCCACCAGAAATATGCCGTGAATTGGGCCCCCCGATCCAAAACAAGCCCCTCTGGCCAGCCATGCAGCTGGAAAACATGTGACAAAAAGAGTTCTGTCGTTTCCCTGGCCATAGGCAGTCCTGAGCACGGGATAAAGTGAGCCATCTTAGAAAACAAGTCCTCCACCATCAGAACAGTGGTCTTACCTTGTGAGTGGGGCAAGTTGGTGATGAAGTCGAGGGAGAGCAGCTTCCAGGGGCCTGAGGGTGTAGGCAGGGGACAGAGTAAGCCCAAGGGGTCTTTTGCTTGCTGACAGGTCTTGCAGGAGGCAACATAAGTTTTGACATTCCAACACACTCGAGGCCACCAAAAGTCCCGCGTAACCCCATGTAAGGTCTTGGAGAATCCAAAATGCCCAGTGGTGGGGGAGTCATGGCACTGATGGAGGACTCTTTCTCTTATGCGTTTGGAAGGCACATAAGCCCTGTGTGAGTGATAAAGCAGTCCTCCTTGCAAGGAGAAGGGGGTAGACTTGGGGGAGCCAATTGCTTGTCCCAGTTCTGCCACCTTTTTGCGGATGAAGGGATCCCAGGCTTGGTCCGTGCGAAGAAGCTCTATCCAAGAGTGAGGTTCTACAGGAGCCACCAAACTTGGGGGGGGGAAGATCAGGGAGGGGAGGGGCTCTCCTCACCCCCTGGCTGTAGGTCTGGCTTATGGGAGAGTACATCCGCCTGTTGGTTGTCAGTAGCTCTCACGTGGCGGATCTTGAGGTTAAATCGTGAAAAAAATAAAAACCACCTAATCTGATGCTGATTTAAGGCTCAGGTGGTACAGAGATGTTCCAGGTTATGATAGTCAGTTCATACTTCAACTGGGTGCTGTACCTCCTCCAAAAGATGACGCCACGTCTCTAAGGCAGATTTTATAGCTAACAGATCTTTCTCCCTGATGGTATAATTCTGCTCAGACACATTTAATTTCCTGGAGTGGTAAGCACAAGGCTGCAACTCACCTCCTGCTGGTCGTGGCTGGAAGAGTATGGCCTCCACCACAAAGTCAGATCTGTCTGTTTGCACTACAAAAGGCTTCCCTGGGTTGGGATGTAAAAGGATTGGCTCAGAGCTAAACAGCCTTTTCAGCTCTTCAAAAGACTGTTGGGCAGAGGCAGCCCAGTGAAAGAGAGATTTCTTGCCTTTGAGGATGTCTGTGAGAGGAGCTGTCAGTCTTGCATAGCCGGGCAGGAACTTTCTGTAGAAGTTGGCAAAAGCCAGGAAATGTTGGAAGTCCTTCTTTGTGGATGGAGCCTTCCAGGAGAGGACAGCTTGGACCTTTACAGGATCCCTCTTGATGCCATCCGCTGAAATAATGTAACTTAGGTAGTCCAAGGATGCTGTCAGGGTGGAAACTGAGCCCATAGAGCCCCAGAGCAGTTCTGATTCTGAGGAAGAACAGCAATCCGTGGGAGAGGAGCTCGCTCATCTCTCACAAGCACAACAGCTGGCAGAGATTCCTCCTGCCAGCATTCCTGGGATAGATAGTGACCCTGGCAGTGAGAGAGCACTGGAGGGGGGCTTGCTGGATGCTCGGCGCAGATGCAGGGAGCGACGACAGATGGAGGGCGCCGAAAGGAGGCGTTGCGCTCGTTTGGCACTCAAACAACGGTCGCGTCCCAAGGACCCAGGGGAAAGAGGGAGGATCTCTCCATAGCCCATAAGTTCAGAGTCCTCCCGTGGTTCCCCTTCAAATGGGGACCAACTGCCTTACCTGGAGCTTAGGCTACTCTGCTATCTTTCACCAGTGCTGTTCCTTGCTTTGCTGCTAGTGATTAGTATCTGAAAGAGTCATAAAGTAATAAAGGAATAAAGTCTCGGAAAGAATCCTCGTCGTCTGTGTTGGCTATTGGTAGGGATGTCAGAGAATTCCGCCACGGATCTCAGTGAGGCCGAATGCCAGTGCATTCGGCCCCCCGAACTCGATGGCGGAACGGCCTGCCCCCCCGCCCCCCCGTGGATCCCCCCCGGGATGAGACTTACCTGGGGCGGATGTTCCGGGCAGCGGCAGCTCCGCCGGCGGCTCTGCTGGCGGCTCTGCCGGCGGCGGCTCCAGTGGCTGGTCTTCCGACCGGCTGCCGCCGCCGCCACCATTTGCAGTCTTGTGGGGTTTTTTTTTTTTTTTTACAAGACATGATAGGCTATGTAAAGATTTATGTAGCCTACAATGGATGGGTAAAACAAACAAACAAATAAACAAACGGCGTACGCAAATGGCGGTGGATACGACTGCCGCCATTTGCGTTCCTTATTTTTGCCCATCTTAGTCTATGTAAATATTTACGTAGACTATGATGGCGAAAATAAAGGGGAACGCAAATAGCGTAGCAGGCGCTATTTGCGTCCCTTTTTGATTCACCGTTTTAGCCTACGTAAATATTTAAAAAGGGACGCAAATAGCGCCCGCTACGCTATTTGTGTTCCCCTTTATTTTCGCCGTCATAGTCTATGTAAATATTTACGTAGATTAAGACGGCCAAAAATAAGGAACGCAAATGGCAGCAGCTGTAGCCGCCATTTGCATACGCGGTTGTTGTTGTTGTTTTTACCCAGAGCCCTCCGTGGCCAGAAATCCGGCTGTGGACGGCTCTGGCCTGGGCCTGGCCGGCTGCTCCGCAGAGCTGCCGCGGAGCACAGCTGGCTGTGGAGGATTCCGGGGTGGAGGAACGGATTGCCTCCCCCCCCTCGAGGATTCTGGGGGGAGGGACAGAATGCCTCCCCCCCACCATCAACATAATCCACGGAAAGGTAAGTGACTTTTGTACATCCCTAGCTACTGGTGGGGACTGCAAGGGGCAGCTAGGGTGCTCCTGACAGCTTGGTCCCCATTCCTCTTCTTTTTTTCTCTCTCTGCTCCTACTGCCTCTGGAAGCTGCCATGGACCCAGCAGTGCAAACTCTTGTGCAAGAGAACCAGGCTGTTTGTGATCAAGTGGCTCAACTGACGACTGCTGTACAGAGTCTGCAAGCTGCAGTTCAACCCCCACCGCCTCCGATTTTCCCCTGCTGCAAGTGCCTGGTGGCTCTGCCAGCGAAGTTTTCTGGTGAGAAAGGACTTTTTCAGATTTTCTGGGCCCAATCGGAGCTGTACATGCGCCTACGACCTGAGGATTTCCTGATGGAACAGGTTCGTGTGGGCTTCATCATTAACCTACTTTCAGGCATGGCAGCTAAATGGGCTACAGGACTTCTAATGACCCCCTGCTTGGGGACTATCAAGGTTTCATGACAGTGATGGCCAGTTTTTTCGGTGACCCCCTGCGCACGCAGACGGCTTCTCGAGAGATTCGCTACCTCAGGCAGGGCAAGGACTCAGTTTCCAGCTACATGACAACTTTTTGCTTGCTGATGCAGGTTTTACAGTGGAATGAAGCTGCACTGGTGGCTCAGTTTTTGGACGGTTTGAACAACGAGATCTTGGATGAGTTGGCATGCACGCCTAGCCCGCCTACTTTGGAGGATCTCATCCAGACCTGCCACCAGATAGATAGTCGGCTGGAGGGGCGCTGGCAGACCCAGCGGGGCACTGGGGGCTGAGATTTCCCTCCTCCCATTCCCCCACATTTCCTGCCCCTCCCCCACCCCCCGCCCCTGTGGTGGGGGCAGAGGAGATCCTGATGCAGTTGGGAGCTACCCGAGCCCTGCTGCCGCCGGAGGAACTGTAGCGGTGGCGTGCGGAGCGCTGATGCTTTCGGTGTGGAAAGCTGGGACATTTCGCCAAAACCTGCCGCGCCAGACACGCAGCCCCACTGCCTCCCCCTCCTCTCCTTCCTCCTCCTCCTGCTCATCCCCAGGCCTGACTAGGCTGCCCCCCAAGCAGTGTGGGGGTCGGTTCCCCACCAGGTGGGTGCCTTCCGCAACCTCCCCACCCTCCCATCTGCTATTGCATGTTCACGTCCGCTCCTCCCAGTGGGGTGGGGTGGAGGCCCTAGCTTTAGTGGACTCTGGGGCTACGACCAGTTTAATGGATGAAACGTTCACTCACTTCCACAAGATTCCTACCCTGCCTCTTCCTGCCCCCTTGGCAGTGGAGACCATTGATGGGCGTGCTCTTTCTTTGGGCGCGGTGACCCGGATTACAGCTCTGCTCACTCGGCGCACCCAGTCCCATGTTGAGCAGATTCAGTTTCACTTGGCCAAGGTTCCCCAATACCCAATCGTACTGGGTGTCTCCTGGCTCTCTAAGCATAATCCTCAAATTTCTTGGGGGCTTCAGCAAGTGGAGTTTGTGTCTCCCTACTTCTGGGAGCATTGCCTCCTGACTGAAGCGCCAGTCCCAGCCCAGGCCTTAACCCTTTCCTCCCCCTCTTTGTCTGCTTCTGGCAGTTCTTCAGCTACTGTGATCCTCCCAGAGAAGTATGCGGCTTTTTGGGATGTTTTCGACAAGAAGGAGGCCGACCAGCTCCCCCTCCCTGCCCTTTTAACTGTGCCATTAACCTCATTCCTGGGGTGACCATCCCCGCCGGCCAGCTGTATTCAATGTCGGAGCCGGAACTTGGAGCTCTGCGGGAGTTTTTGGACACAAACCTCAGACGTGGCTTCATTCTCCCCTCTTTCTCCCCCGCCTGCGCCTCTATCGTGTTTGTGTGCCAAAAATTGGGAGAACTCCGCCCGGTACATGATTTTAGAGAGTTGAATTTGGTCTCGATCCCCGACAAGTACCCCCTCCCCCTCATACCGGAGATGCTGGAGCGCCTGGGGCGAGCCAAGATTTTCACAAAGTTGGACCTGCGTGGCGCCTACAATCTGATTCGCATCTGGGAGGGGGAAGAGTGGAAGACCTGTTTCGGCACCCAGTATGGAGCGTATGAATACTTAGTGATGCTGTTTGGGCTCGCCTGCGCCCCCCCCCCCACGTTTTTGTGTTTTATGAATGCCATCTTCCGGGACTATTCGGACACTTTCCTCATTGTGTATCTCGATTATTATATATTCTGAGGACCCCCACGCCCATCAGAACCATGTCTCTGCTTTCCTCTAGTGCCTCCACGACACCATCTTTATGCCAAGCTGGAGAAATGTGCATTTGACCTAAACTCTTTGGACTATCTCGGCTACATTATCGAAGCTGACGGTATCAGGATGGATCCTGCAAAGGTCCAGGCTGTCCTCTGCTGGCGGGCCCAATCCATCAAGCAGGACTTGCAACATTTTCTGGGGTTTGCTAATTTTTACAGACAGTTCCTGCCCAGCTTTGCTCGGCTGACATCTCCTCTCACAGACCTCCTTAAGGGCAGAAAATCTCCTTTTCATTGGACGGCATCTGCCCAACAGGCTTTCGAGGAACTTAAGAAGCTTTTTAGTTCTGAGCCGATCCTGTTACATTCCGACCCGAGGAAGCCTTTTGTGGTGCAAACTAGGGATGGGGGAGAATTTCTCCCCGAAACCTCAGGGGGCCGAGTGCCAACGCATTCGGCCCCCCAAAATCAGCAGTGAAATTCTCCACCCCCCCGCCCCCCCGGGATGGGACTTACCTTTCATGAATGTCCCTCCCGGTGGCGGGTCCCGGTGGCGGTTCGTCGGGTCTTCGTCAGGGGCGGGGGCAGCAGCCGGTCTTTTGACTGGCTGCCGCTGCCGGCATTACAAGTGCAGTAAAAAAAACAACAACAACCCCGTGATAGGCTACGTAACGATTAACGTAGCCTATCACGGCTAGATCTCCAAAGTCAGCCATGATAGGCTACGTGACGATTAACGTAGCCTATCACGGCTGACTTTGCAGATCTAGCCGTGATAGGCTACGTAAATCATTTCGTAGCCTATCACGGGGCTTTTTTTTTTACTTTTCTTTTGAAGTTTGCGGCCGGGGAGACGGGGCGCTTCTCCCCGGCCTGAATTTCGGCCGGGCGAGGCGGGAAGCCTCCCCCCCGGCCTGAATTTCGGCCGGGCGAGGCAGGAAGCCTCCCCCCCTGGCCTGAACTTCGGGGGTAGAAGCGAAGCACCTCCCCCCCACCGCAAAGCAAGCTGCGAGACCAGGTAAGTGACTTTCGTACATCCCTATTGCGTACGCGCTTTTTTTTTTTCCAAAGTCACCCGTGATAGGCTACGTGACGATTTACATAGCCTATCATGGCTGACTTTGGAAATCTAGCCATGATAGGCTACGTTAATCATTACGTAGCCTATCACGGGGGTGGGTTTTTTTTTTTTTCCGCGGCCGGGTAGACGGGGCGCTTCTACCCGGCCTGAATTTCGCTGGCGAGGGATGGGGCGCCTCCCGCCCGACCTGAATTTCGTCCGGGCGAGGCGGGGCGCCTCCCCCCCTTGCATGAACTTCGGGGGGAGAAGCGAAGTTCCTCCCCCCCACCGCGAAGCAAGCTTCGAGGACAGGTAAGGGACTTTCGTCCATCCCTAGTGCAAACTGATGCCTCTGACTTTGCAGTGGGGGCGGTGCTTTTTCAGCCAGATCGGGCGGGTGGCGGGTTGCAACCCTGCGCTTACCACTCCAGGAAGCTGAACATGTCTGAGAGGAATTATACCATCTGGGAGAAGGAACTTTTGGTCATCAAGTCCGCTTTGGAGACCTGGCGTCATCTGCTGGAGGGGGCACAGCACCCAGTTGAAGTTAGAACCGACCATCGCAACCTGGAACATCTTCAGACAGCCTGTGCCTTAAACCAGCAGCAGATTAGGTGGTCACTTTTTTCCCCCCAGTTCCACCTTAAGATTTGCCACGTGAAGGCCTCCAACAACCTACAAGCAGATGCTCTTTCTCGTAAGCCAGACCTCCAGCCAGGGGGTGAGGGAAATCCCCCCCTCTGATTCTTCCCCCCCAGAGCCTGGCAACAGCTGCAGTACCTCACTCTTGGGAGGAGCTTATTCACTCTGAATAGGCTCAGGAGGCTTTTGTCCACACAAAGGTGGAGGAATTGGCGCTAGCCTCTGCCTGCCCACTCTACCCCCCCACTCTACTCCCTTCTCTTTGCGAGGCGGCCTGCTTTACCATTCCGGCCAGGTTTATGTGCCTTCTAGACCCCTCCACGAGAAGGTCCTCCATCAGTGCCACGACTCCCCCACCGCTGGGCATTTTGGCGTCACCAAGACCCTGCATGGAGTGACACGGGATTTTTGGTGGCCTCGTGTGTGTCGGGACGTCAAGACCTATGTCGCCTCCTGCCCAACCTGCCAGCGGGCGAAGGCCCCCTCAGGCAAGCCCACAGGCTTGCTTCACCCCCTGCCTATGCCCTCAGGACCTTGGAAACTGCTCTCCCTTGACTTCATCACTGACTTGCCTCGCTCACATGGTAACATCACCATTCTGGTGGTGGTGGATTTGTTTTCTAAGATGGCCCATTTTATCCCCTGCTCTGGGTTGCCCACAGCCAGGGAGACAGCGGAGCTTTTTTTGGCACATGTTTTCCGGCTCCACGGATGGCCTGAGGGTCTCATTTCGGATAGGGGCGCCCAATTCACTGCCCATTTCTGGAGGGAGCTACTTGGGCTTCTCCATGTGACGCTCCATCTTTCCTCCTCCCACCATCCACAGATGGACGGTCAGACCGAGCGCACCAATGCTACTCTGGAGCAATATTTGCGCTGTTATATCAATTACCAGCAAGATGACTGGTTTTCCTTGCTGCCTCTCGCAGAATTTGCTTATAACAATGCCTGCCATGCTTCCACCCGCCAAACTCCATTTTTTGCCAATTTTGGTTACTACCCCAAGGCTTTCCCATCCACCCTAGCTCCCTCTTCAGTGCTGGCAGCCCATGAGTTTTTAGAGGAGTTGTGAGCAGTACACCACCTCTTACGGGACTCCCTCGAGCAAGCCAAGACAGCCTACAAGGTCTCTGCGGACCAGCGGCGCCAGCCGGGTCCATCTCTGCAACTGGGGGACTGGGTTTGGTTGTCCACCCAATACCTCCCCTCTCACTCGCCCGCAAGGAAGCTCACGCCTCGCCGCATGGGGCCTTTCCAAATTACAGCCCAGATTAACCCTGTTGCTTTTCGCCTGGCTCTCCCGCCCCCTCCATGAAGATCCATCCTGTTTTTCATTGGTCCTTGCTGTCCCCCCTGGTTTCTGGCGACCCTCATCGCTTGGCCGGCTCCCCCCCTGCCACCAGTGCTGGTGGAGGGGGAGGAGGAGTTTGAGGTCGCGGAGATTCTGGACTCACACCTTTCTCGTGGCTGCCTGCAATATCTGGTGGACTGGAAGCGGTACGGGCCAGATGAGCGATCCTGGGAACCCGCGGAAAATGTGCATGCTCCATTGCTGCTGAGGCGCTTCCACCAGCTCTACCCCCACAAACCTGGGGCCCCAGGGGAGGAGCACGAGGGGGGGCCTCATGGGAGCGGGGATGATGTCAGGGTGGAAACTGAGCCCATAGAGCCCCAGAGCAGTTCTGATTCTGAAGAAGAACAGCAATCCATAGGAGAGGAGCTCACTCATCTTTCACAAGCACAGCAGCTGGCAGAGATTCCTCCTGCCAGCATTCCTGGGATAGATAGTGACCCTGGCAGTGAGAGAGCACTGGAGGGGGGCTTGCTGGATGCTTGGCGCAGATGCAGGGAGCGACGACAGATGGAGGGCGCCGAAAGGAGGCGTTGCGCTCGTTTGGGGCTCAAACAACGGTTGCAACCCAAGGACCCAAGGGAAAGAGGGAGGATCTCTCCATAGCCCATAAGTTCAGAGTCCTCCCGTGGTTCCCCTTCAAATGGGGACCAACTGCCTTACCTGGAGCTTAGGCTACTCTGCTATCTTTCCCCAGTGCTGTTCCTTGCTTTGTCGCTAGTGATTAGTATCTGAAAGAGTCATAAAGTAATAAAGGAATAAAGTCTTGGAAAGAATCCTCGTCGTCTGTGTCCTGAGTTGGCTATTGGTGGGGACTGCAAGATGCAGCTAGGGCGCTCCTGAGAGATGCCAAGTCAAAAGCACATTTCTCCAGTTTTACAAAGAGGCGGTGTTTCCAGAGACACTGTAGGACCGCTTGCACATGTTGTTGATGGGAGTGGAGGTCCAAAGAAAATATAAGTAAGTCATCTAAATAAATGATAAGAAAAATGTCCAAATAGTCCTGGAAAATGGTATTCATAAAATTGAAAACGTAGAGGGAGCAGAGGCTAGGCCAAAAGGCATGACTAAATATTCATAAGATTCGTACCTAGTTCCAAAACAGGTCTTCCACTTATCCCCCTCCTGGATGCGAATCAGTTTATAGGTGCCACACAGGTCCAATTTAGTGAAAATCTTGGCTTGCCCCAGGCGTTCAAGTATCTCAGGGATTAGGGGGAGGGGGTATTTGTCAGGGATAGTAATGGCATTTAGGCTTCTGTAGTCATGGACGAGATGGAGCTCCCTCAATTTCTTCTTCACAAACATGGTGGGAGCGCTGGCAGGGGAAGTAGAGGGGCAAATGAAATTGCGCCACAGGTTAGTGTCCAAAAATTCCCTCAGAGCTCAGAGTTCTGACATAGAGTACAGCCGGCCGGCTGGGATGGTAGCTCCTGGGATCAGATTAATGGCACAGTCATAGGGGCAGTGGGGGGGGGAGCAGTCAGTCAGCCTCTTTCTTGTCGAAAACATCCCAGAATGCCGCATACTGAACCCTGACAAGACCGAGGTACTTTTGGTGGGAGACAAGAGGAGGCTGGGGGATGTTGACCTGGTGTTGAATGGGGTACGGTTACCCTTGAAAGACCAGGTCCACAGCTTGGGGGTCATCTTAGACTCCCAGCTGTACATGGAGGCTCAGGTATCAGCTGTGAGCCGGACAGTGCTGTACCAACTCCATCTGATACAGCTGCTGTGCCCCTACCTTCCTGACCGTCTGCTCCCATCCGTAGTGCATGCCCTGGTCTCCTCTCATTTAGACTACTGTAATGTGCTCTACGTGGGGTTACCCTTGAAGACAGTTCGGAAGCCCTAGCTGGTACAGAACGCGGCGGCTCGCCTGATTAAAGGCAGCCGCCGGTGAGATCACATAACTCCAGTGCTGAAGGAGCTGCACTGACTACCAGTTGTTTTCTGGGCCAAATTCAAAGTGTTGGTTTTGACCTTTAAAACCTATATGGTTCTGGCCCAGCCTATCTTAAGGAGTGCCTCCAGCAACACCAGACAGGCCGCTCAACAAGATCAGCCTCGGATGGCCTTCTGTCTGTCCCATCAGCCAGGACAGCTAGGCTGGTGAGGACGAAGGAGAGGGCCTTTTCTGTGGTGGCCCCCACTCTGTGGAACTCCCTCCCTAGGGAACTCTGCCATGCCCCCTCTTTAATGAGTTTCTGCCATGCATTAAAAACATGGTTGTTCAGCCAGGCATTTGGGGTGGGCTGGGGTAATTTTAGAAATGTGATGTTTTTAATGTTGAATATTATTGTATGAACTGTTTTTATTGTTGTACATGGCCCAGAGTGGCTGGGTGACCGGCCAGATGGGTGATTAATAAATTAAATAAATAAATAAATAAATAAATAAATAAATAAATAAATAAATACTTTTCTGGTAGGATCACTGGTGCAGAAGAACTGCTTGGAGAAGACAAGGAGGGATAGGAAAGGGTTAAGGCCTGAGTTGGGGCCGTCCTCACTCCTGGGAAGCAATGCTGTTGGCAGTAGGGAGATGAGAATTGCACTTGATGAAGCTCCCAAGAGATCTGAGGGTTATGTTTAGAGAACCAGGATATACCCAGCACATTTGGGTATTGGGGCACCTTGGCCAGGTGAAATTGAATTTGCTCGACGTGCCCCTGGGAATGTAGGGTGACTGGAGTTGTAATCTGAGTGACTGCTCTGGAAGAGAGAGGGCGGCCATCAATAGTCTCCACTGTCAAGGGAGTAGGGAGAAGCAGAGCAGAAATGTTGCGTTACCAAGCAAACGTTTTGTCCATGAAACTAGTAGTAGCCCCAGAGTCCACCAGCACCATGACATCTCCCCCCCACACACACTGGTTAGAATGGAGGTGCACAGGAAGCAGCATATGGGACAGGGGGATGTGTGGAAAGCATACCCCAGTTGTGGATGGTGCCTCCTCACTGGAGACCCCCAAACAGACTTGGGGGGTGGCCTAGTCAGGCTTGGAAGGCAGGAGGTGGGGGAGGGGGTGGGGCCGTTGGTCGGGAACAGCAGAATCTGGTAAAGTGACCCTGCTTTCCACACCTGAAGCACCGCTGCTCTGCGCGCCACGGCTCCAGTTCTTCCAGCAATAGCGTGGCTTGAGTTGCTCCCAGTTGCATCGGGGTCTCTTCTGCCCTTGTGGCAGGGCTGCAGGGGGGAGGGGGCAGCAGCCACGGGGGAATAGGAGGAGGAAAATCCCGGTTCACAGAGCTCTTCTTAGCTTGACGATGCCCTTCCAGCCAACTGTCAATCTGTAGACACGATTGGATGAGCTCCACCAGCGTCGGTGGATGTGGTGCCCATGCTAGCTCATCTAACATCTCGTCATTCAAACCGTCCAAAGACTAGGCCACCAGAGCCGCATCATTCCATTGTAAATCCTGCATCAGCAAGCGAAAACTGGTCGCATAGCTGGAAACCGAGTCTTTGCCTTGCTTGAGGCGGCAGATATCCCAAGTTGCCATCTCTGCACGAAGGGGGTCACCAATCCCACCCATCGCAGTCATGAAGCTCTGGTAGTCTGCCAGCAGGGGGTCATTAGTGAGGAGAAGTGCTGAAGCCCATTTTGCCACCACACCTGAAAGCAGGTTAATGATAAACCTCACACGAATCTGGTTGGTCTGGAAGTCCTGCAGCCGGAGGTGCATGTACAGTTCAGATTAGGCACAGAAAAATTGAAATAGTCCCTTGCCACCAAATTTCTCAGGAAGTGCCACTAGGCATTTTTGATGGGGAGGGATTGGGGGTGGAGGGGGTTGAGCAGCCACCTGTAAGGCTTGTACAGCACCCACCAGTTGATTGACCTGATCGCGAAGAGCCTGGTTCTCCTGCGTCAATGTGTTCAAAGCCTGTTCCATGGCGCTGTCCCAGAGTGCAGTCATTGAAAAAGAAACGAAGAGAAGAGAGAGAGACAGAGAGAGAGAGAGAGAGAAAAGAGAGAATGGTGGGCAAGCTGTCAAGATTCCCTTTTGTCCCTGCTGAACTTCAAATAGCCAAATCAAAACACAGACAAGAGGCTTCTATCCATGACTCTTTAATTATTTTACTTCAATGGGTCATACAGATGTAAATGGTCAGTAACTCACAGTCTACAAAGGAAATGCCTTCAGGGAGTTCAAAGGGAAGCTATGAAAGTTGAAAGTGACCCACCATTTGAGAAAAGGTGGGCACACTTTCCTAACTTAAGGATTGAGGGGGGATCTCCCTCTGCCTCGTGAGGTCTCTATGCATAGCTGTTCCCGCTGGGCCAATCAGGCAGATCGCCCAAGCCCCGCCCCTGCCATCTCTCTCTTGGCTCTGCGTCTGCGCCTGGCATCTAAGAATTCAGGCTCTCCAAGCCCCACCTCTCCCTGCTCGCTATCTCTCACAGGGGTGGGTGAAGAGAGGCCCTCTCCGTCCAGCTGGACTATTGAAACCTGAGGAGTCTGTCTCTCCCTGTCTGGAAGAGTCTGGGAAAGTTCCTCCCCCACATTTTGCAGTTCCTCTTCAGAATCTGAGCTACTCTGCCACTGCCTATGCTCAGAGGCACCCCTGACAGCCACCTTAATTGTGATTAACTGTTAAGCAGTATGTTAGGTAGTGTTAACCAGGATTTCCCTTAATCCAATATCTGAAACCAAATTCAAACCCTGGTTTCAGATCCCTGTTGGAAAGGAAACCTGATTTATTTATTGATTGCTGCCTTTCTTAGCTGCCTTTCAAGACTGCTGTCTTCCCAAGGTGGCTTACCATATAAAGTATTTCACCTTACACACAATTAAAGTGAGTGCTGACATTTCCTTTAACCACAGATAAGGCAAGAGAAGGAAATTTGCTCCAGTGAGGGGAGAGGCTGTCAAGAAAGAGAATGTGTTTCTGAGGCCAGCTTCTAATGTATTTACTCTGGTTAACAGGGAGCCAGTTTTATGTCTGCAATGGTTCAAAGTGACTTGTGGAACATCAGTTTAGCAAAAACAAAGATCTGAATTCTTGGTGCTCAACTCAAGTTCAGGTCATCCCACCTATCTGGGCGGAATTTATCTTTTTTAAAGGTACTAGCATCCTTTGGACAACATGTCTAGCCAAAAAATTAGCGTTGAATTGAACTGAAACACATCTTGGTTGAATGAGGTCCTCCAAGGAACATCAGTTCTGGTTAGTCTTCAAAAAATATTGCAGATTACAATAGGTTCAAACACTCACAGGGCCAGCCCATGACATTTGTTGCCTGAGGTGGAGCAGCAAATGCTGCCCCACACTCCAAATCAAGGTCTATAGTTCCTAATGCTGGCCAATTTATTTTGGCATTTTAGACAAAAAATCCTACAAGTGCCTCTCCTTCGGAGTAAAAATACAACAACAACAACAACAACAACAACAACTTCAATAACTAACAAAATGCTTTCCTTTCATGACACTCAAAATCAGTTGTTAGTTTAGCCCAAAGTACTTCACAATAAACATCAACTGATCAAAACACAACATCACATTTGAACCCCCTCTATTTTTATTACAAAATCCAACACCAAATTCAAATAAGGCAAAATCAACTATTCAATATTACAGTGAAATAATCTAGACTTCATACGCAAGTATAAAGCAAAATCAACATTAGTGAGATAAACACAAACAAAAAAGGCAAGCCAACCCCAGTTGGCAAGCCAACCCCAGTCAGAGTGGATTGCACTCTGGCAATCCACAGCAGCTTGGCTTACAGTTCAGGATCTTGGGGCAGGGTTTCCTCACTAGGTTACATGGTTCATCACTGGGTACCTCTTCTCTCCTCCAAAGGAGCCTGGCAGCCAAAAGAGGCAAATGGTGGAGAGGGGGAATGATATGAAGTCCTCACTCTGCCTCATATTTTGATACATAAACATTCACATAGATTTATTTTTATTTATTTTATTCACAACATTTCTATACTGCTCCTGTGGCTTGTCGGAGTGCTGCAAGGTGAGATACAACAAGGTCTTGACTTTCTTGACATCTTCTTATCAGCTGAGCTGGCTTAAAAAAAAAAAATCCTTTTGGGTGGCTGCAAGATTTGGAGGATCAGAACCCACCTAACCCCAATTCAGTACAGAGGAGGGGCACATTTAGGTGGCGATGCAGATCCATACACTTGCATAAATATCCACTAATGGACCATGTAGAGATCTCTGCCATTTTATACATCGCAACCTACAAAGCTGCTTATAAGTCTGTGGACAGAGGACTTCTCAGTTGGGGGACTAGAAAGAATCTGTGCTGGGGAAAAGCTGGAGACAGAATGTTGTGCTAGAGCACATATCCTATTCCAGACTCTTCCACTGGCTTTTCAGGTGGTATATGCAGTGATTGGGGGTGGGGGACATGCATAGTACTATCTATATGCCTATGAATTCCTGGCCTGTTAGTATCCCTAACAGCAGGGTGGCTTCAGGGCAAAGCAACACAGCAAAAACTGTTACATGCTATTTTGTTTTTGAGCAGCGAAGAGTATTATCAAGGAAGCTGGCAATTGTGAGAGAAGGGCAAGTTCAAACGAAGAGGCGACTGAACAGGATGGGAAGCTGGTGGTGAATGCTTACCAGCCACATGCTGCAATAAATTAAACGTCCATTTGACAGATGACGATTGTTACATTTCTCTGAGAAAAGCAACAATAATCGTAATGAGTCCCTTCAGCAGCAACAACACGGGGATAGTTGTACATCAACCAATAAAGATGGTGCCACCTCATTTTCTGCTGCTACTTTGTGTAAGTGTGGGGAAGCCCAGCAGGGCCAAGGAACAGGGGACAGCCTGTGCTGACAGATGGCCCAGCAGTCCAAGCTGAGCACATCAAGGATCAATTCTTGGCTCATTCAATAGAAACCTGTCTGTTAGTGCCTCAAGCAATACTTCTCCTGGCACAGCTCTGCATCAAAAAGCTGTTCCCCCAAATGCCCAGTCACATGAATTGCTGGGGAAATGGCTCTGACTGGAGATAGCTGGGTATTCGACATGCACTGTCACCTCATTTTCAGGCAGGTCTCATTCCAGGCAGTGATGACAGCAAGATTTGGGCTGGGAAGGTATCCTGCACTCAGAGTTAGTGCAGAACTGGAAAAGGTGCAGAAAAGGGCAACCAAAATGATCAGAGGGCTGGAGCAAGTATCCTACAATGAAAGGTTGCAACATCTGGGGCTTTTTAGATTAGAAGGAAAGCTGAGTAAAGGGAGGGGGACATAACAGAGGTTTATACAATTACAGGAACTCTGGGGGAAAGCGACCATGTTGTACTTGAGTTCTTGGTTCTAAGGGAAGCAAAAGCCGAGTGTAGTCAAATGCATACCCTGGATTTTAGGAAAGCTGATTTTAATAAACTCAGAACAATGATCAGTAAGGTCCCAAGGCAAGCGGCTCTAACGAGAAAAGGAGTCCAAGATGGGTGGGAGCTTTTAAAAAAGGAAATTCTCAAGGCACAATTACAAACCATTCCAACAAGAAGAAAAGGTGGAAGACAACAGAAGAAGCCAATGTGGCTTCACAAAAAGCTTAGAGATGACCTGAAAACAAAAAAGGACACATATAGGAAGTGGAAAGAAGGCCAAGCAACAAAGGAAGAGTACAGGCAGGTAGCACAGAATTGCAGGGATGGCATCAGGAAGGCTAAAGCTGAAAACGAGCTGAAGTTAGTGAGGGATGCTAAAAGCAACAAAAAGGCTTTCTTCAGCTACGTGCATAGTAAAAGGCAGAGGAAAGAAATGGTTGTTCAGCTATTAAATAAGGATGGCAAAATGATAACAGATGACAAAGAAAAGGCAGAGGTGCTCAATTCCTACTTTGGCTCAGTCTTCTCCCAAAAGAGGGTCTATGACCCCCTGGCAAAGGTGAAGTACAGGCTGAAGGGGCAGGATCGCAGCTTGAGATCGATAGGCATATGGTCAAGGAACACCTAATTACTTTGAATGAGTTCAAAGCTCCAGGACCAGATGAACTGCATCCTAGAGTAAAAAAGGAACTGGCAGAAGGACTCTCAGAACCACTGTCTATTCTCTTTGAGAAATCATGGAGGATGGGTAAAGTGCCAGATGGCTGGAGGAGGGCTACTGTTGTCCCTATCTTCAAAAAGGGTAAAAAGGAGGAACCTGGGAACTACAGACCAGTCAGTCCGACATTAATCCCTGGAAAAATTCTGGAGCAGATGATAAAGCAATCCATCTGTAAGCACCTTGAAAACAATGCAGTGATTACTCGAAGCCAACATGGATTTGTCAAGAACAAATCCTGCCAGATGAATCTGATCTCATTTTTTGATCAAGTAACCTCCCTTGTGGACTGTGGGAATGCTGTGGACATCATATCCCTCGACTTCAGCAAAGCTTTCAACAAAGTGCCCCATGATCTCCTGATGAGTGATGAGCTCAAAGTGGGCTAGATGAAACAACGATCTGGTGGATCCACACTTGGCTACAGAATCGGACTTAAAGAGTGCTTATCAATGGGATCTTCTCAAACTGGGGAGAGGTAACGAGCGAAGTACCGCAGGGCTCAGTCCTGGGCCCAGTGCTCTTCAACATTTTTATTAATGACTTGGAGGAGGAGGTGCAGGGAATGCTGATCAAATTTGCAGATGACACAAAATTGGGCGAGATAGCTAATACTTTGGAAGACAGAAACAAAATTCAAAGCGATCTTGATAGACTGGAGCACTGGGCAGAAAACAACAGAATGACATTTCATAGGGATAAATTCCAAGTTCTGCACCTAGGAAAAAGAAACCAATGCACAGTTACAAGATGGGGGATACGTGGCTCAACAATACTACCAGCGAGAAGGTTCTTGGAATTGTTGTCGATCACTAGCTGAATATGAGCTAACAATACGATGTGGCTGCAAAAAGGCAAATGCTATTTTGGGCTACATTAATAGAAGCATAGTTTCCAAATCCTGGGAAGTACTAGTTCCCCTCTACTCAGCACTGGTTAGGCCTCATCTGGAGTACTGTGTCCAGTTCTGGGCACCGCACTTTAAGAAGGATGCAGACAAACTGGAGAGGATTCAGAGGAGGGCAACGAAGATGATCAAGGGACTGGAAAAAAAGCCCTATGAAGAGAGACTGAAAGAACTGGGCATGTTTAGCCTTGAGAAGAGAAGACTGAGGGGAGATATGATAGCACTCTTCAAGCACTTTAAAGGTTTTCAAAGAGAGGAAGGCCAGGATCTCTTCTCGATCATCCCAGAGTGCAGGACATGGAATAATGGGCTCAAGTTACAGGAAGCCAGATTCTGGCTGAACATCAGGAAAAACTTCCTGACTGTTAGAGCAATATGACAATGGAACCAATTACCTAGGAGGTCATGGACTCTCCCACACTGGAGGCATTCAAGATGAGGACGGACAGCCATCTGTCGGGGATGCTCTGACTTGGATTCCTGCATTGACCAGGGGGTTGGACTCGATGGCCTTGTAGGCCCCTTCCAACCCTACTATTCTATGATTCTATTATCTGATGTGGAGAAAGTGGACAGAGAGAGATTATTCTCCCTTTCTCATAATATTAGAACATGGGGTCATCCCATGAAGCTGAATGGTGAGAGATTCAGGACAAACAAAAGGAAGTGCATCTTCACACAGTGCATTGTTAAACTATGGAATTTAGTACCACAAGATGTGGTCATGGCCACCAGCTTGGATGGCTTTAAAAGAGGAATAGACACATTCATGGAGGACAAGTCTACCAATAGCTTCCAGTCATGATAGCTATATACTGCCTCCAGGATCCAGAGGCAGTATCCCTCTTGATACCAGTTGCTGAGGAACAATAGTCCTGTTTTGAGCTTCCCATAGGCATTTGGTTGGCCACTGTGAGAAACAGGATGTTGGACCAAACAGACAGGCCTTTGGTATGGTCCAGCAGGGCTTATCTTATGTACTCAGCAAACAGGGGTTTGGGGAACATGGTATTCTAAGCTAATGTTAGTTTTTCCCAAAGACACAATGTCTCTTGAGCTCAGCACTAAGTAAGGGCACTCAGTTTGTGGGAACGATTGCAGGAATGATACCTGACCAGGTGGATAAAATTACTCACATTTGCACTGTTGGTTGCCATAGTTATGACAAGAGTTAAAGATGGAGGTAAGTAGAGCACAATCTAGTCATGCTGTTATGGGTACCTTGTTTAATTTGTGCAACCTGAGGATGTGGACAAGCTACTTGGACATTTGAGAATATCATGGCCCAGGACCAGGAGCCCTCAGAAACTGAAGCCTCCAGCAACTGTGATTCTAAGGAGGCAGCAGATTCAGTCCCTGGTTCTTCTGAATTGGGGCCTGCTGCCTCAGATCTTATATCCTATCCATGTGACCCTCAGGATGTGCCGTTACCCCCTGACTCTGAGGGCTGGCCCTTAGAGTCTACTATTGAACAGGGAGACCATGAGGAACAGTCCCCAACCAGTTCCTCATTCCCCAACCTTCACTTCCCAGGAGAGGCCAACACCTACCGAAAAGGCTGCTGTGCCTTTAAAAGCCAGATAACCATCTGAGAGGGTGGAGCTTCCAGAAAGACTCTTTTGGCTTGTATATAAAACCCTGCCAGTTCCTCCCAGTCAGTGCTTGTTGGTACTTTAGCTGACACCTTTTCTGTGGTACTGAAATCACTTCCAAGTCCTGGGCTGGTACCTGTGGTGCTGGCCATGGTACTAAAACTGCTCCTGATCCAGTCACCTGTCCCACATTGTGCCTCTTTGCCTGAACCATCACCCAGAGCAGATGATGGAATCTTAGATGGAGCAGGACTGAGATCCACCATTTTTTCTCTGGAACCTTGCCCATCATGGTTGTTAAAAACAGCCAGGTGTCAGGAGCGCTCTGGCCGCCTCTCCCAGTAGATTCCAATAGGCAACTCAAGACACAGATGAAAGGATTTCTTTTCAAAGCTTTAATCCTTTTATAACTTAATGACTCTTTCAGATGCTAATCACCGGTGACTAAAGCAAGGAATAGCAGGGTGGCCTAAGCTTCAAGTAGTCAGTTGATCCCCATTTGAAAGAGAGTCACTTGAAGACCCAGAACTTATGGGCTAGGGAGAGATCCTCCCTCTTTCCCTTGGGTCCATGGGAGGCGGCTGTTGCTTGTGCGCCAAATGGGCGCTACGCCTCCTTTCCGTGCCCTCCATCACTCGTCGCTCCCTGCGTCTGCATCGAGCATCTAAGAAGTCCCCCTCCCGCATTCCCTCACTGCCACGGTCACTATCTATCTTAGGAATGCTGGCAGGAGGAATCTCTGCCAGGTGCTGAGCCTGGGAGGGATGAGCTGGCCCCTCTCCCACGGATAGCTGTTCCTCCTCAGAATCTGAACTGCTCTGAGGCTCTCTGGGCTCAGTTTCCACCCTGACACCAGGGAAGGGTTGAAGACTTGGACATCAGGAGTAGTAAATGCTGCCTTGAGGGAAGGTGTGGGCTCAGATACACTTACAGAAGCAGTAGTGTGGCCCTTGCTTAAGAAATCCAGCTTAGAACCTATGAACTTGGGAAGCTACCATCCAGTCTATAATCTCCCCTTTGGGGGGAAGGTGTGGGTCTCAGTTCCAGGTGGTTCTTAACTGATTTGGATTCACTACATCTGGATTCCAGTTTGGTTTCAGGAAGGAGGGAGTCTTTGTTGCCCTGGTGGATGAGATATGCCACAGCCTGGATGGTGGGAATGTGATACTAAAAAAGCCCTCTTAAGACCTCTCAGTGGGTTGTGATACTATTGACCATAGTATCCTTCTGAGCTGGTTTAGGAGGCATAGTCTTACAATGGTTACAGTCCTTCTTGGATAGTAGTTCCCAGAAGGTAGTGCTGAGTTCTGTTCCACCCCATGGCCTCTGGCTTGTGGGGTGCCTCAGGATTCCACACTATACCACATGCTCTTCAACACACACACACACACACACACACACACACACAGGTTTTGGCATAAATCATTTGGATGTTTGGGCAGCATTGCCATAAATATGCTAATAACACACAGCTCTACTTCTCTTGTCCAAGCACACATGCCAGGGAGGCTGTGGAACTCCTGAACAGGTGCTTGTATGTGTTTTGCGATGAAAGAGAGAGAACAGGCTGAAACTTAATCCAGATAGATTAGGGCTTGTGAGTTAGGAGCTCTGCCATTCTGGACAGAGGTGTTAATCTGGTTCTGGATGAGGCGCTCTTGGACTTCTTGCTGTCTGGAGAAGCACAGGTTGCTACCTCAAGCTTGTATGCCAGTTTGCAGCCCTTTCTGAAGTGGCATGACTTGGCCTTGGTTACTCATAATCTAATTATGTCCATACCTCAGTCTATGTAAAATGTGGCCAGGCATATGCTAACAGTGAGCAGAAAGACCACTTAGCTCTGAAAAGCAACAAATAATTGAAATAAATACATAAATAAACAGGTGCTGGCCCTGGCCCACTAGCTGAAAGAAAGGGCTCTTCCAGCTCTTCCACCACCAACCTAGAAATGAGATATCTGTGCAATAGAAGCACAACTTTGAAAGATGATGCATGGACCATGCACAACAAATGAGAAGAAATGCACAATTATTGTGCAAAATCTGACTGTATTGAAAGTCCTCTGGGCTATGTTCTTCCATCCTGTCATCCTTCAGACATCTTATTTCCATAACTGCAAGCATGTCACCCATATTCTTAAATCTGTCCCTTTAGTTGAACAGAAATTTGCCTTCTTCGCAGATTACTTAACTGGATCCAGGACTGAACTATTAAGTGTTAATAGTTAAAGTTAAAAGTTAAATAGTTAAATAAATAATAGGTAAATAGTTAAATAGTTAAGTGTTAAAAGGCGTTTGTCCTTGAATATAATTTAGCAAATTTGTTGAAATGTCTGAAGTTCACAGAGAGAGAAATGAAGTTCTAGAGGGGAGGATGAATACGTTATAGATATTTTAAAACAATGAGACCTCCTTTGGGAGAGGTGCTTTTCTGGCACTATACGTACAGCTATCATAAAGAAAAAGGAGAGGAGAGGAGAGGGGCGAAGTGAAAGGAGCCCCTGGGGATAAAATGAAAGTGAAGAGAAAAATAAGGTTTTATGTCTCCCCCACCTCCAAAAAAGCTTCATGATCCAGTAGGTCTGAGAAGAAATTTCTGATTCCTGCTCCTGTTCACCTCTCCTATGCATAGGCTGTATCCGTTACACTCACCAGTCAGCTCTCTTCTGCCCTGTTCTTGTACCCAGCTAACTAAAGGAAAGAATCCAGACTTTTTTTTCTTCATTTTTCTGGTCCTTGTGAGTGATGTCAGCAACTGGCTGAGAATTAAAACAACTGTCTGCATTGCATTTGCTCAGTCCGTCAAAACACTGCCCAGCTCCCAGCAGCTGGAGAGTCAAAAGCTGAAAGGGATCAGTGTGCCTTGGAACAAAGGCCACTTTCATGCCAAATACTGTTGATACAGTCAGAACTCAGTTCCTCTCTACATTTGAAACCAATAAGGCCCCTATTTTTCTTGTTTCCTGGGCCCTACTTAACAGATTTTTCCAGAGGAAAAAAAATGTATGTGTGTAAGTGAGTAAAATCAAAAGGGTACGAAGTCAGATGCAGCTCACGTCCCCTTGGAAGAAGTAAGCTGGTGAAGCTATCATAAGCATCTTGATCATACTCCATAGTTAAATTAAAAGTGATGTTAAATTGCTTGTTAAGTGAAACAATGCTCTCATTGGATATTTCTAGTTGTGCAAAATGAAATCCGGGAATCCAGGCCAGCTAAAGGCACCAGGTGGCAGATCAGAAATACAGGCAATTAGGTAATGGTGTACTGAAGGCAGGTTCACGGTCTCTGTTCTTTTAGGGCCTAACTACATGTTACATTAACCATATGATTAGCAAGCTAGTCATGGATTTAAAAAAATTAAATACCAGACATGGGAGCCCTATATTCTCCTCAGGAATGGGGTGCACAAGGAAGGGAGACTTAAGCCCTTCCTCCTCAGCCACAATATTGGTGCAATTGCTGAGCTTTTTTCCTAATTTGAACTGCCACGTGGAGAAGGAGGGATTTTCACCAATACGGTGGCTGGGAAGGAAAGTCTCAAACCTCACCTCCACATACACTGTTCCTGGGACAATCACCTTTGCCCCATGCCTGGCATTTAATTTTGAAAAACCCATAGCGTGCTTGTGTGGAAACTGAATACTCTTTGAGAATAATCAGGGATGATAGAAATCTCACATAATCTGTAAAAAGATTCCATGGGTGACTGAAGTGTGAAACAAACAAACTTTACTTAACACTGCTCAGTTCTTACTACAACTGATATCGAAAGGACTGATATCCTGGTGTTCAGTTATGTGCTGGTGTTCCCAGAAATGCTTGCTTGCTTGCTTGCTTGCTTGCTTGCTTGCTTCCTTCCTTCCTTCCTTCCTTCCTTCCTTCCTTCCTTCCTTCCATGCATGTTTGTTTGTTTGTTGTTGTTGTTGTTGTTGTTGTTGTTATTTGTCCATAGCACAAAGGCCTTTACAAATATAAGTTACAATACAGTTATATATAATATAAGCCCCAAACGAAAGCATCAGATAATGAATGCCTAAAAACAGAATCCAGGAGGCTATACAAAAAATAGAAATAGAAAATAAGATTTTTTTAAAAAAATGCTAAGATCAGGCCACAGTAAAACAAAATAACCACACAAATGTTTAAAAAGTTCATTAAAAACTGATGCCAAGAATAAAAACTGTTTTATTCTTATACCAAACGAACAAACTGGCCAAGCTCATACTCATTTATGTTATAATAAATTATCTCCTTGGTAATTCACAGCAGATGTCATCAAAAAGTTACAGCGGATCTTTTGAGCTGCTACTGCAAAAGATGCTACCCTCATTGTAATACATTTGTTATAGTCTGCCAATAGATCACAGATAATTTCCACAGGAGATCTGCCAGCTCTTCTTTTCAGGAGACCCCCCAAAAGGTGGGTCCTAGGTTCCTCATACAAGGGGCAATGCCCTTAATGTACTATATCCTCAACTTCCCCAGAACCACAAATACAGGTCCGCTGAGCCAGAGGGATCCCATTGTACTTCCCATCCAAGTTAGCAGTTGGCATAGTTTGAAAACGAAGGGCTGTAAAAGCCTTCCTGAGAGCCACAAAAGTTAAATCCTGGAAATACTGTTGTAAATATTGTCCTCTTTTGAAAATACAAAAACATGGTGAGAAGACCTGGTGTCGGCTAGCCGGAATAGTTTCATGGCCATCTGCTTCGGAGATTCTGTCTCTGATACTCCACTTATCCAAGATAGTTAGGGAATTGCGGGGATCCTCAAAATAGGCCTGAGGCAGCACTAGCCAACGCTGGGCCCAACCACCCTCATCAATTTGCTCAAGAAAGTTTTGTTTTGCCAGGTTTCCATCAGTAGAGCTCAGTAGTCTTTTGCCATAAAGGATGAGAGCTTTGTCTATTCTTGCTTTGATAGACATAATTCCAGCTTCCAATCTTAGCAGGGAAGAAGGGACCCCCGGTGGAAGTGCCAGCAGCTCTATCAAAAATTTATTTTGAATGGTCTCAACTGCTGGGGCATGACCCTGACCCCATATCTCTACACCATACAGAAGCTGGGGAAGCACTTTAGCTAGATAGATTTCCAAGGTTGGGCCCACCAGAGAACCACCATTGTGCCACCCGAAAGATAGGGTTGCTTTAGCAGTCCTCCAGGTGGCAAGCTTTATTGCCTCTATGTGGGGTTTACAACTGCCATTTGAGGAGAATTGTCACCCCAAATATTTGAAGCTAGGACATTGTTTGATTATGTGCTCATCCACGTGCCATTTATGTAGTCGTTTCCTTTTAGGAAAAAACATAACCTTGGTTTTGGAATAATTTATAACCAACTTCTCCTGTCTGCAGACCAAACTAAGTTTATTTAAAAGTCTCCTTAGACCGACTAGAGTGGTTGAGAGAAGGGCCATATCATAAAGTAACATTTGTACCTTTCGAGGTCCCAAAGATGGAGGGAAGTGATCCAGGGAACTTAAATCTGCCACTAAACTGTTCACACAAAAATTGAACAAAAAGGGGGCCAGTATACAGCCCTGTCTGACACCTCTTCTGGTGTTGACTTTTCCGGAGAGCGCTCCTGACAGACCAGTACGAACTTTCAGATCTGTATGAGAGTGGATTTTCTGCACCAAAAACAGCAACTGCTTATCAATGTTTGTATATGACAAACATTTTTCCCATAAACAGTTCCTATCTATTAGGTCAAATGCAGAAGTAAAGTCCACAAAGGCTACATATAGTCTGCCTCCAGGCCTATTCAGACTTTTACAAATCAGATGGGACAGCACAAAACATTGGTCAATTGTGCTCCTCCCCCACCGAAAACCCGCTTGTTCATCTGCATGCATGCATTCACAGAACATTTGGGTTCCTTTGTAAGTACCATTACACCTCCTCTTTTTTCTTTTTTTTAAGAAACTATTGCTATCTATATTTAATAATTTTTCTTATCATTCTGCCTTTTGATGTAATCACAGGGATCTTTATGTCCAAAAGCTTCTCTGAAGTCTCACTAGGACCTTCAGATACAACTGTTCCAATTGTTCTGTCCTCAGACTCTAGCTTGTCTATATTTGATGTAGGTATGTCTGCATTCTGAGTTGTTTCATCCATCACTGGCTCAAGATTTTTAATGCTCTGCAGGTCTTTTCTGTTCCTCCTGTAGACAGATGTATCATCACTCTGAACCAATTATTATCTTGGGGTCATATGTTGCTCAGTCACTTTTGTAGGTTTCTACACTCCATTTTGACAGATGGTAACTGGCTCTTTTTTGGAATTTCATGAGGCCACAGAGGTTCTTTTTGGTTTTTATTTCTGAAGGTTTGACAACTGCTACGTCACTGTACCAAGTCTTATATTTGAGCACATATGCCTGACCAATAAATAGCTATTCTAACCATTCTTTACGTAGCTCCATTCCTAGATTAATGTTGTGTATGCGATTCAGTATTTCTTGCCTTACGCCTTGTGGCCTTCTGATCCTCTCATTTTTTTTAAAAATAAGCTCATTTGGTACATAATTCCATGCTACAGTTTCAATGAACAGGGATATCTTCTTATTCTAGCCAGGCAGCCATGTTGGCCGGGAATTATGGGAGTTGTAGTCCCAGACATTTGGAGGACACCAGGTTGGAGAAAGCTGCTATAGTGAAATCATTTTCCAAGTGCTTTCCTTATACAGCTAAAACAGCACAACCCATGAACAAGAGGGAGGTATCAGAATGCTGGAATCTCTTTGCAGAAGTACCCCCCCCAAAAAAAAAACTTGAGGGGAAAAAAAACTCTTAAGGGGAGATCCCCAAAACAGCACAGTGAGGACTGAACATGCACAGAGGCTACTGAACACATAGTGCTTGGGGGGCAGGGGCAGAAAACTGGGGAAACAGAATGGAGTCTCCTGGAAGTGAGCATTGCAGTCTGGCTGGAACATTGAATATGAGTGCTCTATATTGCAACATTCTGTCTGAAGTCCCACTTGTTGTTTTAATGTTTGAAACTCCTCTAGAGCACAATCGTATATATGTTTAGACAGAAATAAGTTCTACAGCTCCCAGCATTCTCCACCGAACCAAGCTGGCTGGGAAATGCTGGGAGTTGTAGGACTTATTTCTGTCTAAACATACATAGGATTGCATCCTTAGTTTTTATTTTTGAGATGGACAAATAAGACATCATCAGGCATATATCATCATCAGCTTTTTCAAATGAATCCTTCTCCATGTTCCATATTTCCCTGTCTAAAGAACAAGTTCTTTAAGCCAAGGAACAAGAGATTAACAACTCTTTGCCTATGTTAGGGTTCCCCTTATGAACTGGACCCCCTGAGCAACTCTGTAAGGATCTCTTGCCTCCTTAAGAGTCCACCTTCCTTCTTTTACCTTTCCCTTTCTAATAATATGGTGTTTAGGCTGTAGGCATGATTGACATTCTAGGCACAGGGTTTGACCACAACAACTTACTGGTAAATTAAAGCAAGCAAATCACAACTAAAAATATTTACACAATAGAGCTGAGTGATACAAAAGGCCTTAAGAGAAAATAAAAGTTACAAAAGGTAAGTTCCTTTACCCTAACTGTATTTAGACACCTCCTGCTTCTGCTGGCTCCCTCTTCAGGCTCTGGTCTTCCTCTCTCTGGTCTCCCTACTGGCTCTCTCGCTCTCTTTATATACCTTCCTCCCTCAAAACCAAAAATACTGTTTTAAACCTAAAGAAATGAAACTTAACTGGGAAATGAAAGTACTCCTCTCAGGGATACCCCCTCTCAACAAAAACTCCAAGCCTGACGTTTTTCTTTTCCTTGCCTCTGTAGGCCTCAAACCTTCACAGCCTGGTCTATATATCATCTGAAGTTGATATATCTGTAATATTGGTGCCCATCTTTGGATTCTTCAAGGTGCATTATACATAGTTTTTTCTAAAATTGCCTTCAGTGGCTTGTAGTCTTGTTTCCACCATCACTGTTTTTCCATACATAAGTTGGTACAACATGTGGATCCAAACACCATTGCCATTTCTTCTATTTCAGCATAGTTCTCTTGAATAGCTGTCAGCCTTTCTACAACAATATAAGCCCTATACAACTGGCATCCGCTGACATAGTTACAGGTTCAAATTATTTCTCGCTGCAATATTTCTACATAGCTGACTTTGTTGATGATTCTTTCAATTGCTTGAATTCTATTTCATCATAGATTGGCATCCGGTAAAAACTCAACATCTTAGATCAATGACTTTCTTAATTGTATTATCACTGTTGCCATGTTTGGGATAAACCTTACTATTGCTAGAAATCTTTGTAGATCAGCCTTGTTCCTTGAAGTGGGCATTTAAATGATAGCCCTTATTTTCATCAGGCTTTAAACCTTCATAGACTCAGCATAAAATCTGTGTCCTGGCAAATGTGCATTTTCCTTTATTCAGTTTCAGGTCCCTCTGTCAGCAACTGCCTAGAATTGGTCTTTTCCTTCACAGGGTTATCATCTCTATAACATCTGACACCATCAGCCCATAAATAGTAATCATATAAATCTGTATCAGCCAAAAGATGGATACAGTGTGCAGATTCTGAAAAATTTGCCATCTAGCTGAATTTGCTAAAATACAGTACTGGCATTATACTATAAGTAGTTCTGCTCTGCTAACTGACTGATGATTTCTGCCACATAAGGAAACTGAACATGTTCTCTTAGAACGGCTTTGTTCTTATCTCCCAGATCCAAATATATTCTTATCTGGTCTTTGCCAGGCTTGCCCACAAATCAACTGTTGGATTGACCCACTCTATATGTTCTTCTACTTTGATAATCATATTTACTATTTATATTCAATTCATTTCCTTTTGAACTTTATCCCTCAGTGCAACTAGAATCTTCTGAGGTGTTTGAATTACAAGTGGTACCTGTGGAATTATATTTTAGGGTGTATTGTTCTAGTAAGCAACTGAGGTCTTGAAATGCATTCTTTGTTATCTGTATTATCATTTCATTGATCTTCTGAGTCTCCTTTTATTAAATTAACTCTTTATAAAAAATTTAAATTAGTCACACTCCTTTGACCCAATACAGCTTATGCCTCAAAATCTACAACTCGAGTCTCAACTGAGTTGTCTTATCTTTATATCTGCAATTCATACTGCATTTACCAAACACTTGCAGTCCTTTCCCAGAGTATGTTATGAAGCTGGTATGTGAATGTTTAAGGGCACAAACCTATGCATGTGAAGACAGAAAAAAGTCCTACAACTCCCAGCATGGCTGGCTGGGGCATGCTGGGAGTTGTAGCACTTTTTCTGTCTAAATATACATAGGATTGCATTCTAAGTGATTCAGTTTACCACAGGTTTTTAAAGACCTTGCATTAGCTTTGAAATGCATGACTTCATAATTATTAATTAGAAGATCTATTTGTCTACCAGAGCTGAAAAATTCAGCGTACCATTCAGTTTTCATGTTTTCTGCTAATGTAGATATAACTTTGTTTTGATATTTTCTCTCTTAATTTTACACATTTTGGCAAAATAACTAAATTTGCCATATTTTCTGAATTTTTCCCATATGCTGGCAATTTATTAAATGGCTGGTTGCACAGTTATAGCAAGACTTTGCCAGTTCTGATACCTCTCTGGCATACATTCTGTGTTAGAGCTTGCTTTGCCTGAGGCTGGCTGAATTTTACCTTTTTAAAAGTACTTTAGCATCCATTTGTTTTTTCTGCAGCCTCCAGCCTTCTCTACCATTGGTTTGTTTCTTTGAAGTATATCTATACTGCCCTTCAATCATATTTCCAAAGTTGTTTATGAAGTGTAAAAGCAAAACAATAATAAAAGTAAAAAAGCCACAAAATCATCGAAGCAGCATGAAACAGTCAGCAGGATTCAAATTGTCTAAAAAAACCTTAGGAAAATAAAAATGTCTTTGCTTGATGTCAAAAGAACAGTAAGCTAGGTGGCAGGCAAACCTCTCTCAGGAGAGTGTTCACCCACCAAAAGGGCCTCTTTCTGGTAGCCACCTGCCTCACCTCAGAAGGCAGGGGCACTTGCAGGAGGACCTTTCTGTAGGGCTGGGTACCTGTACAAGACTTCCAAGTACCTTGAACCTGTAATACCCCAAGTATCTTGATCAGGACTTTGATTTGGGACCTGAAACAGGCTGGGAGCAAGCTTACTATACTATAAAAACAATGCCCAGTCCCAGTAAGCAATTAGCAGCTGCATTCTGCACTAACTGCAGTTTCCAGACAGTCTTCAAAGGAAGGCCCATATATAGTTCATTACAGTAGTCTAAGCTGGTGGTTACCAGAGCCAGGATAACTGAGACCAAGGTATCTCTATACAGGTAGAGCTGGAGTTGGTATACTAGCCTAAGCTGGGGAAATGCACTCTGGGCCAAAAAACCCTGTACACTTCCACTGAAAAAGACGGTTCAAGGCACACTCCCAAGCTGCAAACCGATTCCTTCAGGGGCAGTGCAACCCCATCTAGCACATGATACACACCACTTCCTTGGGCAGCAGAACCACCTACCCACAGTATCTGTTTCTTGTCTATAGTGAGTGTCAATTTGTTGGCCCTCATCCAGTCCATTGCCATGGCAACATGGATTTAGTTTTGTATCCATTTCCTCTGCTCTGTCTATGCCCACTGCACGTTCCACGTTTACACCAATACCCTGGACCTCAGTCTGTTTTGACTTTATGACACCCATGATGAAAGCTTTGATAAGTGATTCACACAGCTCCCACATTCAAGGGCTTGTGCTGATACTTTATACCAGTAGCATATAGGCTCATACTTTCATCTTCACTCTAGCAAAGAAATATTGTTTTTCATAATTTGTTGCTTTTTCACCCATTTCTTCTGGGTGCAGAGTATGCTTCAAATGTATTAAACTAAACCTGATCTGTTTTTCTTCTTTCTTCACCTGCAACATGAAGAAATTGTGCTGACTGAAGACTGTGCTTCTTTAAAACCTGATCACTTACAGTTCTCTGAAGCATTTGCTTCAAACACCAATATCTATAGATATAGATATATGTCATTGTTTTACTTTCGGTTTCTCTTCTGACACCATGATATTTGCTGCTGCAGCAGACTGAAGTGTGTAACTCACAAACTGCAACTCTGCCAGTGTTCCCAGAACTCCTTCCTTCTAAGATCCTCGACCTCCAACAGTTCTGATTCAGTCAGGGCTGCCACATTTTTCAGAGCTTTGTCCTGCCAAATGTTCAGAGTATCAGATGTAAATCACACCCTCCCTCTCTTCTCTTTAGCACTGTGCATGCTGATGGCATCTAATCTGGAGCCAAGGATAGGCGTCACAAATAGTGCTGAATTAAAATGTTCCCCATCCCCAAATTTGCCACCCCATTGGAAGGGGGGATTTCTCTGCATCAATTTGAAAAAAGGGGGTGGTATTAGTTGAGCAGAGGCAGATCTTTTTCCCTTTAAAAATATAATAACAAAGGAGTAATCTTGGCTGCTGTTGGCTGGCCCCAGAATTTCCCAAATGCAGCATTGTTCCAGAGCATTCTGGGTTGGGAGTGGGGGGAATGAGGACTGCCTTTTTTTGTTGGCAGTTGCCTTATTTCCCCAGAATAGTCCAGAAAGTACTATGTCTAAGGCATGGGGTGGGGGGATGGCAATCACCAGCCAACGACTACCAAGAGGATGTCTTCACTATCATATAGGTATTTTGTTGTTGTTTATTCGTTCAGTCGCTTCCGACTCTTCGTGACTTCATGGACCAGCCCAAGCCAGAGCTTCCTGTTGGCCGTCGCCACCTCCAGCTCCCCCAAATCAAATAGGTATAGATAAAGGTATAATGCTCTGCCAAAAATGGTAAGCTCACCTCCTTAAAATTATGACCCCTTTAAAATATTTGCCTTCTTCCTTAAAAAGTCACCCTGTTTTAGCCACATATTTCTGCGCCAACCCCCATTCTCTCAGGAGAACTGCTTTCTGTTCCTTTAGGACATAGTACAACCAGAACAAGGAATCCACATGTTAAGTTCAGTTCAAGTAACAGATCACTGCAGAAGCTGGAGCATGATCAAAAAGAGCCACGGTCAACAACAGTTGAAGTGGAATGATAGCAGGAACTAAACCTGCAATCTTACACACTTAATTTGCTTAACATCCACTTAATCCATTTGCTTTAGGGATCGCTATTTTGCAATAGAAATAGCAGATACAGGGGTCCATAGTGGGGGGGGCAAGGGTGGAGGGGGAGGGTTACACTCCCTACCCTTCATGTAAGGGTCCTGATCCAAATTGGCCTACTCTAGGGAAAAATGAAAGGAAAAAACAGACATAGCTGAGTCTGTTGTTTTTGTAATGTTGTTTTTGGCCCTTACTATGGTAGAAAGCCACGTGGAACACAGTGCACAGTATTGACCTCTAAGGTTTTAATTAAAGCTCGGCACAAATGGCCTCTTGAATCCTCCACCTTATTTGCGGGCAGAGAAATTTGGGAGAAAAATTCACCAAATTTCTCCAGGGGGAGGAGAAGTTCTCCACAATTTCTCCCAGGTGGGGCTCTCCACTGGCAGGGCTTGTAGCATAGCTTTTTTGTAAGAGTTTTGGGGGGGTTTGTGCTGCAACACCTTCAACTGTCTTGGCAGGCTGGCCCCAAGTTTACATCCACCATAATGCAGGTGAGGAAAGTGTTGTGTGTAACTCCAGGAGTTAGTGCTCTGCCAAAATCTGTCCTCCAATTTCCTGAGTTTTCTCTCCCCTCCCTCCCCCTGCATGAAAGAGGCTTCTATTGTTCTGCCTCATTCAGCATGTTTTATAATTTATTTTTGTGGTGTTTTTGAGCTTACCTAATCACAGCTAGCCTCCCAAGCTGCCTGCATGTCCTGATCTGTAAAAGCCCTATGGGAGGAATTACCTCACGGTGCCTTAAACTGGGCTTTAATTGAAGTGTAGGAAGCTGAGGAGGCTACAGGCTGCCAGAAAGATGATTGTACAATGACAAACAGGACACCTGTGCTCACTCCTCGGCCACCTCCTAAGTAAGGTAAGCCCAAGAAACCCAAACCCAACCCACGAGAATTTCTCCGAAATTCTTCACCATTGAATTTCCCCCCCAAAGTGATTTCTCTTCTATCAAATGGAATGAGAATGGTCGAAAATAAATGTGGGAGAAATTTTTGGCACAGCACTAGTTTTAATCCTATGAACACTCAGTAGGAAGCAAGTTGCATTGACACCAGTGGCACTTACTTCAGAGTAAACAGGCTTATGGCTGAGGTGTTAGAAATGTTGTATGGCAGCTTTTTGGGGAGGCAAGGTGAAGTATCCAAATAATAAAATGAATGAATAAGACAAATTTAGTAGGCTTGTGGAGAAGTATAGAAACTTCTGCTGGTGATGACCAGCAGTTTAGCCAGACAGAACATCTGGGCAAAGAGGACTGTGTGGAGCCATTCCAGTGCCGAAATGAACATATGCCAGCCTTCCCCAATCTGATGCCAACCCGATGTATTGGACTAGAACTCGCTGTATCCCATGCTGGCTGGGGATGCTGGGAATTGCAGCCCAACACATCTGGAGAGCACTAGGTTGGTGAAAGCTGGCATCTGGAATAGCAAAAGAAGGGGAGTTAGGTTCTTGTGAATATGTGATTAATCTGGGGATATTTTTTACAAAGTTTTGTGATGTGAAAATTATTTTTTAAACAAGAAAAATCCAGTATACAGTTTTATGCTGGGAGAGGCACATTGCTATGTCATTTATTATATTTTTCCTGTCATTCCAAATGACAGGATATAAATCTGGTTGAGTGCTAAATGTGCGTGTATGTGCCCGTGTGTGTCCTCAGCATTCCAGTTAGTTGGGCCTCTTAATGGGCTCTTGGCCAAATAATTTATCAGACTGTGTTAAAGTCTGCCTTATGAATACAGGTCCCTGATCTCAAATGGAGCATTCAGCTAAAAATTAAGTTAGTGCAATGAACAGCCCTTCTAATCTCTTACACACACCCAAATTGATGTGGTTTCTGCCCAAAGACACACACACACAGACATGTGTGTTTGAATGTATAATTCCCAACCCAATTTACTATATGTTGTTTTGTGCATAGTGTATAGTCCACGTGAAGTCTCTAAGGGGCTTCCTACCACTGGGTATGTTTACTACATAAGAATTTCTCTCTTCCCACCCCCTTTCCCTTAGGAAATCTGACTATCATGCTTGAAAAGAACATTGCATTGGCCCAAGTACTTACGAATCAGGTGGGGTGGTAAAAGAGGTGGTATTTAGGCTCTGAAGGTTTCCAAAGGAATGGAAAACAACCAGAAACAAACTTAATCCCATCTCCAATCTGGAATCTGCCCCTGTGCTTTCTCAGCAAGAACTCTTGTACTGGACACCTCATGTTGCAAACATCCCCTCTCTGAAAATGAACAAGCAGGCTGCAAAGAAAACAGCTGAAATGGAGTGCACAGGAGGGCTGTTGGTGGAAAGCATACTTGGCCTGTAATCTGCTGCCCTAACTCTCAGAAATTGTTGTATACCTTCAGAAGGCAGAAAGAAGAGGAGATCCATGATTCAAACCACCCTCCCTTCTCTCTGGAGTCGTCATCCCCAGTGCTGTTCAATCTCAGTGTCGGAATTCCTGTCACTCTGCAACATCGTGCTCACTGACATCCTATGGTGTTTTAATTAAGGTAATTGTCACGGGACACTATGCGAGATGCGATTTGCTCTTCCTTCGCAGAGCAGGAAAGCAAGCGTCTGAGCCCATCACATGAAACGCTTGCCAGAGGCCACTGGGGGCTTTATAACCCTGGCTTTTTTACATGATGGAACACTTTGCAGTCCTGTCACGCCTTTCATCAAGGATCTCAAAGCACAATAAATTAGATCTTCCAGTCCTTGCTGGGAGAACGTTAGGCACACAGCACTGCTGCACTAGGATGTGAGACGTTATAACCAGGATAGGGTTGGACACGCTATCCCGGCGAGGCACGCAGCACCAGCACTGAATTAATCCACTAGCAAAGCACTGCTTGATTCCCTCCTTGCAGTATCTTCGGGGCTGACAGGCCTCATGCACTCAACTGTGGGTCAACCTTGCAGAGCCTGCAGATCGTCTCTCACATGGTGTCTAAAAGTGCATCATCGGAGGCAAAGCTATGTCTAAAGGTCCATGATACATGGGTCATATGTTTCCTATTGCTTTAAACTTGAGTACAGGCTGGCTCATACATAGCCCCCGCATGTAGAATGCATATGTAGTGACCATATTCCCCTGGCTAGAGCTGAAGAGTGGAAAAAAACTCCCCCAGGCAAGTTGATTTGAGGCAGCTGGGCTCAAGTTTCTCAGAAATCCTCTTATCTCTCCAGTTCTGACGTGGGGTGGCAGCACCTTGAGGCAACGATGCCGAAGGTGAGGTTGCCCCTTTAGGGGGAGCCACTTGGGGGGGGACGCAAGGGCAAGGGCCATTCCCCTAACAGTGGCTTGATTGGTTTTGTAACTTCTATGTGTGGGGACTGGTTACTTCTCTTAGGATCTTGTTATGTGTCTGGGAGAGAGGATATGTGACCAAGTTGATGCACTTGAGGGGCCCCCAATTAGTGTGGTTATGAGTCAAGGGAGACACTGCACTGGGAGGTGGGCTAGCCAGGTTAGGGGAACATGGCCCAGACAGTGAATGGCTGTGCTGTGTTCCGGCCCTCCCCCATCTGCAGGTGTGGTGGTTGCCCTATCAGCTTGCCCTCTGATCTCCAGATGCTGCTGTTAAATGCCAGATCAGTTCAAAATAAGACCTTCCCCATCCATGATTTAATAGTGGATGAGGTGGCCAATCTGGCATGCATAACCGAAACCTGGGTGGGTGAGCAGGGAGGAATAAGTCTCGCCCAGCTCTGCTTACTGGGGTATTTGGTTCAGCATCAGGGAAGACATGAGGTCTGGGAGGGAGGGGTTGCTGTGGCCTATAGGAGTTTCATCTCCCTCTACAGGCTTCTCTGTCCATCTGACCATGGATCTGGAGTGTTTGCACCTTGTGTTGGGCCAGCAGGAGAGATTGGGGATTCTGTCGGTGTACTGCCCAACCTACTGCTCAACAGACTCCCTATCTGAGCTGACGGAGGTGGTCTCAGTTGTGCTGTTGAGATCTCCCAGACTGATGGTTCTGGGCAATGTCAACATCCATGCTGAGGGCACCTTGTCTGGGGTGGCTCAGGATTTTGTGGCCTCCATGTCCACCATAGGACTGTCCCAACACGTCATCAGCCCAACTCATGTAGCTGGGCATACACCAGGCTTGGTTTTCTTAACTGGACATGGAGATAGTGGTCTGAAGGTGGGGGACTTTGCATCAGTCCCCTTATCATGGTCAGATCATTGCCGGCTGAGGTTTAGACTTACAGCAGCTTATCCCCTCTGTAAGGGTGGGGGACCTATTAAAATGGTCTGCCCCCATGGGCTAATAGATCTGGATGGTTTCCAGAGGGCTCTGGGGAGATTTCTGGCTGATATGGTGGGCTCTCCTGGTTGATCTGTGGAATGCAGAAATGACCCAGGTGGTTCACACGGTTGTTCCTGAGCACCCTCTCCAGAGTGCAGCTCGTACTGCTCCATGGTATACCCTGAAGCTGACAGCAATGAAACAAAATAGGAGACAGCTTGAATACAGATGGCAAAGAACTCCTAGTGGATGTATTCAAATGCTGGTACATGCCTATGGTAAAGTATACTCAGTGGCAGTGAGGGCAGCAAAAAACCAACATCTTGCTACCTCTACTGAATCCTGCCCAGGATCTCCTGCCCAGTAGCTTTTCAGAGTTGTCCGAGGGCTATTACACACCAGCCCTAAGGATACTGTAGACCCCTCTGAGGCCAGATGTAATGCATTTGCTACGTACTTCAAGGATAAAATCTCTTCCATCCACTGGGACTTAAACTCCAGTGTTTCAGCTGGTGAATCTGTTGAGGTATCCAGAGCACAGCCTTGTCCTGTTTTCCTGGATGAGTTTCAGTTGGTACAGCTTGAGGACATTGACAAGGTGCTTCGACAGGTTCGTGCAACATCCTTGCTCCTCTTGGCTTATAAAAACTGGCAGGGAAGGAACTGCTGGCTGGGCCAGGGAGGTGATTAATGCCTCCTTGTGAGAGGAAGTGGTCCCGGGCTGCCTCAAAGAGGTGGTGGTAAGACCACTTCTGAAGAAACCCTGCTTGGACTAAGAAAATCATAATAATTTTAGGCCAGTGGCAAATATTCCTTTCCTGGGCAAGGTTCTTCAGCAGGTAGTTGTCAACCAGCTCCAGACGCTCTTGAATGAGACCACTTACCTAGATCCATTTCAGTTGGGGTTCAGGTCGGGGCTTGGCACAGAAACAGCCTTGGTTGCCCTGTATGATGACCTACGTCAGGAGAGAGACAGGGGGTGTGACCTTGTTGATTCTCCTTGACCTCTCAGTGGCTTTCGATACCATTGACTATGGTATCCTTCTGGGACAACTGTCTGAGCTGGGAGTGGGTGGCGTTGCATTGCAGTGGTTTCGCTCCTACTTTGATGATCAGTTCTAGAAGGTGGTGCTTGGGGAATATTGCTCAGCCCCATGGATTCTCCGGTATGGGGTTCCACAGGGGTCAGTTCTGTCCCCCATGCTATTTAACATCTACATGAAACTGTTGAGTGAAGTCATCCAAGTTTTGTAGTGCATTGTCATCAGTATGCTCTTTTCCATCTTCTTCAGGTGAGGCTGTGGATGTGCTGAATCAGTGCCAATGGATTGGATGAGGGCTAATAAACTGAAACTCAATCCAGACAAGACCAAGATGCTCTTGGTGGGTGGTTCATCTGACCAGACAGAGGGTGGTCAACCTGTTCTGGATGGGGTTACACTCCCCCTGAAGGAGCAGGTTTGTAGTTGGGGGGTTCTCCTAGAGCCATCTTTGTCACTTGAGGCTAAGGTGGCCTCAGTGGCACAAAGTGCCTTCTACGAACTTTGGTTGGTGGCCCAGCTACACCCCTATCTAGGGATGGGGGAGAATTTCTCCCCGAAACTTCAGGGGGCTGAGTGCCAACGCATTCGGTCCTCCGAAGGTTGTTCGGGGAGAAATTCTCCGCCCCCCCCCGGGATGGGACTTACCTTTCACGAATGTCGCTCCCGACGGCGGGTCCCGGCGGCGGTTCGGCAGGTCTTCGTCACGGGCGGGGGCGGCAGCCGGTCTTTTGACCGGCTGCCGCCACCGCCATTACAAGAAAAGTAAAAAAACAAACAAAACGCCCCTGTGATAGGCTACGTAACAATTTACGTAGCCTATTACGGCTAGATTTGCAAAGTCAGCCGTGATAGGCTACATTAATCATCACGTAGCCTATCACGGGTGACTTAAAAAAAAAAAAAAAAGCGTGTACGCTAATGGCGGCCCCCATATGGAGCCACCATTCGCGTTCCTTATTTGGTCCCTGTAGTCTACGTAAAGATTTACTTAGACTACGGCGAAAATAAGGGCAACGCTATTTGCGTTGCCCTTATTTTCTCCGTAGTCTACGTAAATCTTTACGTAGACTACAGGGACCAAATAAGGAATGCGAATGGCGGCTCCCTATGGGGGCCGCCATTAGCGTACGCGCTTTTTTTTTTTAAAGTCACCCGTGATAGGCTACGTGACGATTAACGTAGCCTATCACGGCTGACTTTGCAGATCTAGCCATGATAGGCTACGTAAATCGTTACGTAGCCTATCACGGGGCTTTTTTTTTTTTAACTTTTCTTTTGAAGTTCGCGGCCGGGGAGACGGGGCGCTTCTCCCCGGCCTGAATTTCGGCCGGGCGAGGCGGGAAGCCTCCCCCCCGGCCTGAATTTCGGCCGGGCGAGGCGGGAAGCCTCCCCCCCCCGGCCTGAACTTTGGGGGGAGAAGCGAAGCGCCTCCCCCCCACCGCGAAGCAAGCTGCGAGACCAGGTAAGTGACTTTCGTACATCCCTACCCCTATCTGGACAGGGATAACCTGGCTTCAGTTGTCTATGCTCGGGTAACCTCTAAGTTAGATTACCACAGTGCACTCTATGTGGGGCTGCCTTTGAAGATGGTTCAAAAGCTGCAGCTTGTGCAGCCAGATTGATAACAGGAACCAGAAGCTCTGGCCCTCGCACTGGCAGCCTGTATGTTTCCGAGCCTGATTCAAGGTGCTGCTCTTAACCTATAAAGCCTTACACGGCTTGGGACCACAATACCTGACTGAGCGCCTCTCCTGACATGAACATACCCGTATACTACATTCAACATCTAAGATCCACCTCCAGCTGCCTACTCCAAGGGAAGCTCGGAAGACAGCAACAAGGGAGAGGGCCTTCTTGGTGGTGGCCCCCAATTATGGAATGATGTCTCCCATGAGGCCTGCCTGGTGCCAATATTGTTATATTTTTGGTGCCAGGTCAAGACCTTACTCTTTTCCAAGGCATTTGGCAGCATAGGATGTGTTTTAATCGATCCTGGATTTGTCTTTTGGTTATGGCTGATTGCTTGAAATTGTTTTTAGATATATGTTGTCTTTGTGTATATTGTCTGATCATGTGTTTTTTATGTAAGTGTCTTTTAACCTCTGTTTACTGTATTTTTAATGTTTTTAATCTTTGTAAACCACCCAGAGAGCTTTGGTTATGGGGCGATATAGAAATGTAATTAATAATAATTATTATTATAATAATAAGCTATATACATATATAACTACACACACCATGCACAGAATACTTAATATGAATCAAGGCATCTACATATAAGGACCTACATGAACAGGCCAAACCGCATGATTTATCCAATATGAAAAAGAGATTGCTGGGTTGCTTGAGCAGAACCTATTCATGTAAGCATTTATGCATGTAGGCCTCGGTTCACACTGAAAGTTCTACATGTAGGGTTGCAGGGGGAGTGCATATGAGCCTGGGGATCTTCCTGTGCCCCACTGTGTATACATCCATACTGGGCTCTGGCTTTGATCAAACAAATATAGAATGCAAGGACACTTCTGTCCCATGACTAAATGGGTATAAGGCAGTGTAAGCTTCGTTTACCACAAACAATCAAGTCTGAAAAACTGGGCTCTTTGCAACTACTGCTAAAAAAATGTAAATGGCTTAAAGTTCAAGTGACAACCAATATATAAGGATAGATTTGAGACTGCATGGTCAACACAACACTGATTACACATAGAGTTGATATATTATTCTCCAAATAGCTGGCCAACATCCCATACTAAGATGTTAGAGTAGCACTCACAAAGCTAGTAAAACTATCAACAGTCCATATTTATTCCTTTGCCTTTACAGCACAAGTCACTAGCTCCACTCCATGTGTTGTGCACACTCACAGTGTGCACTGTTAAGATGCCTAAACTAGGGCTGGGTGAGAGTTTCATTCCAGGTCATTTTTGATAAGAATGTACCACAATTTGGAAATGTCTCCACATTTGAGAGGAAAAAACAGATTTTAAAAAATGGAATGCTAAAGAAACTGAAATGGACAGATTCATTCATCTAGGCCGGGGTGGGCAACCTGTGGCCTTCCAGTTGTTTTAGTCTACAACTCCAATCACCTCTCACTATTGGCTATGCTACCTTCGGCTGATGGGAGTTGTAGGCCAAAACATCTGGCCCACCCCTGATCTAGGGTGAGGCTTTTGAGAGCTAAGCACTTAAGTGTGGGTTTGATTCCCTGTGAATTTAACCATGTCAGTGCTGAATTAGGGTTGCTACTTCATTTTTTCTGACAGGCTCCTCATGTTTAACAGCTATATGACAGACAGGTACAACGTGGTCCCCTCCACACTGGGAACAGCTGTACCTATTGAATTTGGCCAGTGTAGATGGGTGAGAATTTCATTTCAGTTCATTTTTAAATAACAATTTACCAAAAATTCACAAATTTCTCCATATTTGGGATTGAAAGAACCTGAGATTTTAAAACTTCGAACGAGGAAGAAAGCGAAACTAACAG
Organism: Heloderma suspectum; assembly: GCF_057233095.1. NCBI lineage: Eukaryota > Metazoa > Chordata > Lepidosauria > Squamata > Helodermatidae > Heloderma > Heloderma suspectum. The sequence continues at coordinate 254,518,847 of NC_139461.1, forward strand.
ATTTGCCCATCGCTAGACTGAGACATGAGAGCTGTGTTGAAACCAAGTGTGCACAAGTGTACTTTTGAACATGCAGCCATTCAGCATCCCTAATGGAGAAAAGTAACCTGTCAAGGTACAGAAAGGGCATCAGAGGTTAGCAATGGGGAATATAGTAGAAGGTCAGGTCACTTAGGGGATTTGGAAAAGAGCCACTACAGGCCCATAGGCAAACACTGCATTGTTATGCAGCAAGTACTATTTATTTTCTTCTTTCTAACACACCTACCCTTTGTCCCTCCATGTACTAATATCTACCTTTTCAGAGAGACAGTGAATTTCTGTCAAAGTCCTCCATGGGAGAGGACATATCCATCAAAGTATGGCTGAAATGGAGTTATTGTAACAAGCAGATCGCCTTACTTCCTTGTATTTACTCTTGTAATCCACAGTACAAATATACCCTAGTATTACCATTCCACCTCACACACAAAATTTGGTTGACTTAGAGCAGAACTGCCACTAAATTTAAATATTATCATGTAATTCTATCTTACAACGCATGGCTCTGAAATGTTAGGCACCAAAGGGAAAAAGACTGTGTGTGTTCTTACTCTTTACCAAAGCAAAATGGAAGCAAGCTTGTTTGTGTTTTCATTGTTTTTTGCTGCTGCTGTAATTATCATTCTGAGATCAAAGTGCTTCTGCATGTGAAATACCACATGATGAAAATAAAAAACAACAACCCTGTGACTGAAATACAAGACACTCTGCAGACAGATGATATGGATAATTGTTGACTTAAGGCAATGAAATCAGGCAGACAAGGAAGGATTCGAATCATAAAATGAAAGATGTGGAGAGCAGGAAACTGGCAGAAACCAAAATTAATTTGGAAGAGTGATCATGTCCACTGTCTGCCACATTTTTCCACCTCTAAGAGGAGATACAAATATTAGGGTTGGACTCATTTCTCTCAATATTTTTACCCTGAATAAACATCTTTATATAATTGTAATGCCTCAAGTTCAAACAAATTCTTTTAAAATGTTATTTATAATTGTATGTATAATTGGGGAGGGGGTTATAATTTTTTTACAGATACAAATACCATAATAACACACATATTTTATATAATGTGTACAATATGTAATATGTTACATGCATTTATACCTCCCCAAAACAGCTTCTGCATATCTAGCAATATCTTCCTGCAGGATTCTACCCCATCCTTTAGGAGAAAAATGAGACCAAAGAACAACAGGTGATAGAATGACCAAGATGGAAGCAAACCAAACGTAGCCTATTTCTCTCCCTTACCTTAACAATGCAAACCTATACATATCTGCTGGGAAAAAAGTCCCATTGAGCAGGGCCGGTGTCAAGGGTAGGCATTGCTGGGCCCTTGCTAAGGGTCCATACCTCAGCAGGGGCCCATTGCAAAGAGTCCCCTACAGTTGCTTCTCCTCTTCATCATTGTAACCTGCATGTTCACTTGCCTCTCCCTTTGGCCCAGACAGTGGTGGTAAGAAGGAACAGCAGTAGATTCCACAGCCTGCTTGCCCACTGGCTTCTACCTGTCAAGCAAGCAAGTGCTAGCTAAGATGAGAAAGAGGATGAGGAGTAATAGTCATTGGTGACAATGGTGGTGAGAAGGTAGACTCACTAAGGGAGGGGGCTCATTGAGAGTGTCTTGCCCAAGGGCTCTCAAAAATCTAAAGCCAGCACTGCCATTGAGCTGAATGGAACTTACTTTGAGGTAACTGTTTATACTAGGATTGCAGCCTAAATCTCTTGCTTTACAAACACTTCCTCTCCAACCATCCTTTCTAACGATACCCTGTACATGTCTACTCAGAAACATAAATCCAGTGGGACTTACTACCAGATCAGTGGGTACAGGATTTCAGTCTAAAAGTTTAAAATTTCCAAAAGTTAAGTGATTTGGGACTTCATAACTAGCTAAGTGTTGATTTATATTACTAACTGCCAAATGGTGTGACCATACTTGGAATATTGTGTACAGTTCTGGTCACCACACACACACACACACACACACATATAGTAGAGCTGGAAAAAGGGCAGAAAAGGGCAACTGAAATGATCAAGGGGTTGGAGCATCTCCCCTATGAGAGAAGGTTACAACAGCTGGGATTGTTTAGCATGGAAAAAAGGACGGTAGGGGAGACATGATAGAGGTCTACAAATTTATGCATGGTGTGGAGAATGTGGATAGGGAGACTAGAACCCAGGGTCATCCCATGAAGCTGATTGGGGGAAGATTCAGGACAGATAAAAGGAAGTACTTTTTCATATAGCACATAATTAAACTATGGAATTCGCTACCACAGGATGTAGTGATGGCCAGCAATTTGGATGGCTTTAAAAGGGTGTTAGACAAATTCCTGGAGGAAAAGGCTATTGATAGCTACTAGTCTTGATGACTATTTGCTACTTCCAGTACTGGAGGCAATGAGCCTATGTACACCAGTTGGTGGGGAACATGGGTAGGAGGGTGTTGTTGTGCTCATGCCCTGCTTGTGGGTTCCTGGTCAACAGCTGGTTGGCCACTAGACTAGATGGGCTAGCACTGGACTAGTGCTGGACTAGATGGACCCTTGGTCTGATCCAACACAACTCTTCTTATGTTTTTAACTGAGCATGAGCATCCATTCGACTTTACATGTGAGCAGCCCTCTTGTTACTGAGCTTTCGGAAATATTGTTCTCTGGAGGTTTAGGATGTTACCAGATACGATGAACTGTAACCTAGTCAGAGAGAATTCACAAATCCATTTCCACAGGCAAGAATCCACTAGAACAAAATTAACTTTTGGTAACTTTGTCATGTTTTTTTTACAGGTAATGTGAACCACAGGCCCTGAAGCATGACTGATTCGACTTTACCAAAAAAAGAAAGAAAAAAGACAGTGAGTTATAATAGTCAGGCTCCCTCCCTAATCTCGACCGTATGAGGCTGCACACTTCACAGGAACACTACAAACAGTGATCAGTGTTTAAGATTACAGCCCTAGGTCCCATCCCTTCCTATTTCCATCTTCTACCCCACCCCCACTGTGAGGCTTGCCTATCCAAGGGGAGTGGTTAAAAGGTTAAAAGATAAAGAACATTGACAAAGCAACAGGAAAAGAAGAAAAGGGAGAAAAAATGTTTAAAAGTGTGTGTGTGTGTGTGTGTGTGTGTGTAAACTGTTAACAAAAGAGGATAAAATAGAACTATTTTAGATTAGAAAGTTATGTAGAAAGGTAATTAGGAAGGTAATCAGTCTTGCTTTATGAACAATTCCTCTCCAACCATCCTCTCTAGTGATACCCCCATTAAAAAATATTTTACAGGTATGTAATTGCCTGAGTCCCTGGTGGTATACTTTTGACACAGGGATAGTTCACTGACAAGTAGAGGAAGAAGTCTCTCTGCTGTGCTTTGATGGACTCCTCTCATTAGTGGACCCATATCTACCTGCTCCTGCCTGAGGTTCCCAACTGGCTCTCCAACTGAGATGGGCAACAGACTGACACTAACAGGTTTTGCTAGGTGAAGATCACACAACAAAAAGATGGGGCGGAGAGGACAGAAGGGCAAGAATAAAAAGATTATTTCCACATCTCTCCTCCATCCATCCCAATCTTCCTGCCACAAGTGGTAAAGGGATGGGTAAGGGAAAAGCCCATCTTTAGCTGAAACAGGATACTATTAATGAAGTCCAGAGTTGTCCCCTGTCTTTGCAAGGTATCAGGGATGCTAGCTGACCTGAAACTGTCCACAGTGGGCTTCAGAAAAAGAAAGGAGAGAGGCAGACGAAGACAGAATATACGTGAACAGTTTGAAATGTACTAAATTGCTACACCAGCAGTATTTCCACTTGCCCTCTCATATTCTTCCTCCACTTCCTGCTGGCCATTTTAATCTCATATATTCACACACACCACACTGACACAGCAGTATCAGTTCCTGTCTTTATTCTCCTGTCTCAGCAAGCAATGCCAGCATTGCCAGGTTGTATTTATCACCATGAAGTGGTGCACATCTGGTGTAGTCAATTGAGCTACCTACCTACCTACCTACCCACCCACCCAATTTATAACCCACCCTTGTTCCAAAGAGCTCAGGGAACCCCATACATGGTGTTATCTTATTTTATTTTTACAACAACCCTGTAAAGTAGGGCACACCCCAAAGATATGCCACCCAACTGGTTCTCCATCCCATGCAGCTCGATGAAGAAGCTGCCTGCGGGCACTTGCTTTGCTTAGCCCTACACTGGCTTAGCCACACCACATATCTAAACTATGTGGGATGGAACTTGCTGTGGAAGTCAGACAGGGCTGGCATGGGAAAGGGTTAAGCTTTCCCTTTTTTCTGATGGAAGCTCTCCTTTTCTCCTCTGGAAGGCAGCAGTGCACTGGTGGCGGGTTGTGCCAGGGCTTCACTCACTCCTGCACTTTTATTAAAGCCAGCTCCCACTTGGGTCACAGTCTGCTGCAGGAGGAGGAGGGAGTAGAGGAAGGGAGTGTGGGCAGTTGGCGGCTGCCTCTCATCTACCACGTAGAGCCGGCCAAAGGGGGCGAGAGAGAGAGCCTGAAGGAGCTCTGCAGCCTCCTCTCGGTGCCCCATATTCTCCTCCTCAGCTCTCAGCTTCTCCATCTTCCACCCTCTGAGCAGCCGCCATGCCTTGCAACTCGACCGTCCCCAGCCAGCCCCTCAGCTCTCTGACCCTTTCCCCACCCTGCTGCCCATCCCTGCTCCATGCCTGCATGCCCGACACTTCCTTTGTTGTCCTGCAGCACTGGCCACCTGTTCACCTCTGTGTGTGTGTGGGGGGGCTGCCACCATTTGTTTCCTTGTGGGGCAGGGCAGGTGGCTGGAAGAGCCCTAGAGCAGTTGCAGCTGCTGCTATTGCAGCAGCTACTCTCCCTGAAGCGCCAGGCATGGGACAGGAAGAGCAGTGAATTCCCCCCTCCCCTGTCCAGAGAGCCTGCCTGGGCAAGGCAGCCTCACCCAGAACAGGGTTAATTTACCCTTTCTTGCAACTGGCCTGCTCTCACTCTGAGAGGGAGGAGCTGCTCACCATGCCTGCGCCTGAGACTGCGCCATTGCCATCCAGTTTCGGGGAAGGATGGGAGCATGTGGGCCAGGCTAAGTTGCTTGCTGGAGACGCTGATCCTGATTGTCAATCCCATGTGGCCAGCAAGCCCAGCCAATTGTAGAGCAACAGCAACCCAGCATGCATGGGCTGCTGCAGTGAAAGAAACGATACGCCCAGAGCCCAGGAACACACTGGCCAACATCAGACTCAGACAGGTCAGCTCAGTCAGTTTGTTGGGTGGCGGCAGTGGAAACAGCGGGGTGTGGGGTCAGGGCATGGCAAAGGCAGAGAGAAGAAAGTGGAAGTCTATATGAGTGAAAAATAAATGAAAAGAAATTAAATTAAAAGGATAAGAAATACCTGGGGATAAACCCCATTGAAATCTATATGTTTACTTCTGAGAAGACATGTACGTGGATATCTGCTGCCTCACCTGCCTCCGCACAGCCTGCACAGCTCTGGGCAGGGGCCACAGAACTTATCCATTGTGTGTCTCACCCAGCCTTTCCCAACTTTGTGCCCTCTAGATGTGTTGGATTGCAAATCCTATCATCCCCTGTCCCAGCCATTATAGCCAATATGCTGCCTGGAGCCAATGGGAGTTGTCGTCCAGCAAATCTGGAGGGTGCCACGTTGGGGAAGGCTGCAGCCTGCTGCATTTCTTCTTGGCTGTTCCTGCAGAGAGTGAGGGCCTAAAGTGCACATTGCCAGCAACCCTGATGGTCTTCAAATAAATTTGTTAAGTAAAGCAGCTTTTCTCTTGTTCTCCCTCTCCATACACTCATTTCCTCCATATATTTGCTTTATGCTTACTTGAGAGTAAGCCCCCATACTTGAGAGTATGCCCCACAGCCATTATTTATTTAATTGATTGATTGGATGTATAGTCTACTTCATCCCAACGGCTCAGGGCTGGTAACAATATGCTAATCAATATACTCATCTTTACCTGTTGCTGGTCACCAAACAACAGTTTGAATAAAACATCATCACCTTCATTATTATCTATTACATTTCTATACGGCCCAATAGCCGGAGCTCTCTGGGTGGTTTACAAAGATTAAAAACATTAAAAATACAATATACAGAGATTAAAAACCATTTACATAAAAAACACATAAACAGACAGTATACACAAAAGAAACCTATAGCTAAAACAACTTCAAACCAACAATCTCAAAAGCAAACAACCATAACCATAAGATTCCAGGATCGATTAAAACTGATCATATACTGCCGAATGCCTGGGAGAAGAGAAAGGTCTTCATCTGCCTCCAGAAGATGCACAGACTTTGGTTTTTACAATACATGTTATGTTACAGAGAATCATAAGCAAAAAAGCCAGGTCTCTGCCCCTAGAAGTTTACAATCTAAATTTAAATTTAATTTGTAATCTAAAGTTACATAGCTGTTTGAAACTTAATTTTTGATTATACAATCTATCATCATCATCATGTTCTCCTATTTCCTCACACCATTTAACTATAATGTGCCTTTAGGAAGTAAGGGTGTGGAGATATGAATGGCCTAGACCCTTGTCCTCCTTTTGAAAATATGCTCCCATTGTTTTGTACCTTTTATTTAAAAACACACTTAAAGCTGATTTACATACCCTTAACTGAGGTTTCTTTATGGGTGGGGCCAGGGCTCATTACTGTATCACCCTTAAAACTCCTGATGCTTAAACTTTTTCTTGGCAGTTCTCCAAACCATACCCCTCTAGCAGCAGCCAGAGCCAGCTAGAGCACCATACTATCCCACTCCCACAATTCCAGGGCAAGAAAGGAGAACAGGGCCACAGCAGTACACCAGCTCCCTCAGTAAGTGTGTTTAGGATTGGTGCCTTTTTGTGCTTTACATTGGGGGGTGGGGGGTGGAGAAATTCTATGGAATAGTTTCTTTCACATTTTGATGAACATGAAAAAGATGGCGGCAGATGGGTGGTGCAAATGAGAAGCAAGATGATGTCTTGTCCAGCTATTGAATTATTAATATTCATTGTAAGAGTTGGTTTATGCCAGTTTTTAGGATTTATCACACAATGCATGTTTACTCAGAAGTGAGTCCTGCTATGTTCAACTTTCTCCCAGGTAAGTGTGCATAGGACTGCAGCCTTAGCTGCCTTCCCAAGATCTCTGTAAATTTAATTCGAAAAAAAACACCCATCAGATTGCACTGTTAATTCTTGAACATTAATTTCTACAGTAAGCAGAACTGCCAAATGCAACCTGCTCTGTCAGTGACACTTTTTGCTACAAGGTTGGCATGTACCTGGGCAAACAAACCCTGGCAGAGGGAAGAGAAACAGAAAAAAATTAAGTTGGGGGAGGGAGAAAGAAGGTAGGTGTGTGTGTGTGCGTGTGTGTGTGTAGTTCAATCCAGCTGGGTGTGTAGACATTTCTGTTGCGGGATGGGAGAGATATAATGAAGGAGCTTAGGAAAGGCTAATGGGTAATGTTGGGGCTCTACGGGAGAGTGCAAGGGGGCTGTTTAAATGAGAAGGGATCTGTCCATGAGGGCTGAGTTGAGAGGTTGAAGTTTCCATAGAGTATCATATTTTGAAAACCTAAAATGCTTGTGTTTAAGTGAGTGAGTGAGTGAGTGGCTGAGTGAGTGAAAAAGGTTTCAACACCCCTGCATTTTTTCTCAGATGTCCAGTTGAAATACCCCTGCCTTACTCTCAGCTGCACTGTTTTTGGATCCCCGTTGAAGGCTGTATATCTTACAAGGTTGTACAATCTTAGAAGGGGGCACGGCTGTGAAGGGGCATGGCTGTGACTGTCACAAAGGGACCCTTCACTTCTGAATTTGCTGCTACACTATTGCCAGCAGGCAAGTTGTTTGGAGAGGGGTAAAATGGGGTCTGCTTAGGGATGTACGAAAGGTACTTACCTTTCGGGGATTATGCTGATGGTGCGGGGGGAGGCGTTCTGTCGCTCCCCCCCGAATCCTCACCGGGGGGGAGGTGCTCCGTTCCTCCCCCCCTGGAATCCTGGACGGCCGGCTGTGCTCCGCAGCGATTCTGCGGAGCCGCCAGCTGGCTCTGCCAGCAGCCGCACATCTGGCCGCTGGCTAGCAGGGACACAAATGGCGGCGGCCATAGCCACCGCTGTTTGTGTCCCTGCAGTCAGCCGTGATAGGCTACGTAAATCTTTACGTAGCCTATCACGGCTGATTAAAAAAAAACACGCGCGTACGCAAATGGCCACTGCCATTTGCGTTCCTTATTTTGGCACGTCTTAGTCTACGTAAACATTTACGTAGACTAAGACGGCGAAAATAAGGGAAACGCAAATAGCGTAGCATCTACGCTATTTGCATTCCCCTTATTTTCGCCGTCTTAGTCTACCTAAATGTTTACGTAGACTAAGATGTGCCAAAATAAGGAACGCAAATGGTGGCGGCCATGGCCGCCGCCATTTGCATACGCGCGTGTTTTTTTTTTTTTAAGTCAGCCGTGATAGGCTACGTAAAGATTTACGCAGCCTATCATGGTGTTTTTTAAAAAAAATCTGGCTGTGATAGGCTACATAAATCTTTACGTAGCTTATCACGTTTTTGTTTTTACCCTGGAAATGGCGGCGGTGGCAGCTAGTCGGAAGACTGGCCGCCGCTGCTGAACTGCCACTGCAGCCGCCGCTGCCAGGGAGATCCGCCCCAGGTAAGTCCCGTCCCGGGGGGGTGGCGGGGTGGTGGTGGGCCGTTCCGCCACTGATTTCGGGGGGCCGAATGTGCTGGCATTCAGCCTCCCGGAGATCCATGGCGGAACTTTCGTACATCCCTAGGTCTGCTTTGTTTCCTTTAGAAAGTCCCAACTGTGCTTCCCCAAGGCAGTTTTTGACTGATTGCAACTGCATGCCAAAACCTCATGCTCAGTTCAGTCCAAAGAGTCATGGAAGCTAGGGATGGGAGAACAAATTATGTCTGAGCTCATTAAGGTTCTCAGTTTCCCACTTTGATGCTCATCTCACCTCATTCTCACTCCCAAATACAAACATCTTTTTTTTTTTTCTGAAGAGGAAAAGTACACTTTTCCAAGCATGCACCTGAAATGTGCATTTTTCCCCCATAAGGAGGAAATGTGCAGTTTTGGAAGTCTACAAGTGCATGCTTTCAAACATGAATTCAAGCATGGGAAATTGCAAACAGTTCCGAAGAATTATGCTCCTGTTTGGGGTTGCAAGCAGGATGGGTTTGCACGATTTGTGAACAGGAACAAAATTCTCATACATGGAGAATTCAATGGCTGAAAGTGATCAGAAGGGGGACTTCAACACATGCCCAAGGATCATGGGATTGCTCTCTGAAAGTTAGTTGGTTTGACAAAAACCCATATCTGCCACAGGCTTAAAGAGATATGTCAGTAGCCTATTAAAGCAACACATCTGATCCCCAAATTAAGTGTAAAGAAGATTGACATGTATTCAGACCTACACCTGGATAAATTATTAATATGATCATTAATATCCCACATATAATTCTTCTTCAATCATTCTTTTTTAAAGATAAGTAATAAGTGAGCATGAAAGGAAAGAATGCAGAGCAAGTGATATGTACCAGAGCTTTACATATCATTTACAATGTTTTCATTTTTACCCATTTCCAAATCAATCCTAATTATTATTCCCTACAAGTACTAAGATGCCAGCATTCACCTGGTATTTCTTCCTCCCATTTTTCTGCAGGAACCTCAGAGTACAGCAACCTTTTTGTTTGTTTAGTTGACATAGCAGCTTTGGGGCTCGCTTTCACTTCCCTAATTACAGAACTTCCTACCCAGTAATTAAATGATAAAGACTCATTACTGTTTTCCTTGATTGCCTGATTGGCTCTGTTTTACAAAAACCTATGGGGACATTCCAGAAACCCTTACATTTAGAATCGCTTCATTCCTTGACTAGCCACTAGAGCCGTAAAACAAATATGCTGAACAATATGGTCCTAGAAATAATTAAATAATTAAAAGGGGGGAGAAATCCTGGACCCCCCCCCTTCCTGCCTTTGTGATTGCTACCAAAACAAGCAGCTGACCTCTCTGACTAGGAGCCAGTCCATGGGGCATCCCGTCAGCGGCACACCGCCTTGGAGACCTGTCGTGGTGAGAAGAGTTCAAACAGAAAATCTATTTTTAATGACTTTGGGGAGTTCTGGGGAGATGCTGAGTAATTCAATGTAATTAAAGCTATCTATCACTCAGTGAGCAGGAGCTGAAAGTTGATGAACTTTTCAGTGATATTTTCTTTCATTCATTAAAAAAATACAGCAATGTGCTCCAGAAGGAGTAATAAAATTCATACACACACACACACACACACACACAGAGGCCCATCTCATCATTTTGTAGCAGTTAGCATTTCATACAGTACAAGCTTAGAGAAAATAAAAACAGGAGCACATGCCTCCCTTCCAGGCTTATAAAAATTCCTCTAAACCAGACAGAAAAATGGCAGCCTATTTCTAAAAACAGTATTAAAAGTTAATGAACTTTATATTTATAATTAAATACAGGAGTCACTGTTGTTCAAAAGACAGGAAACTGTAGACTTTGATCTGTGAAGCTTGAGTTTGAGTCGCTATCTTAAAAAAATGCAATTCAGTATAGATACACATCATCAAAAAAAAGTAAACAATAAATATTTATTTGAGTCACTATCAACCACTCAGCCTTAGTTTGCCATCTCTAAGAGCACTTCAGGATGTGGTTCCCTGCAGTGCCAGCAGCAGTACCAAACCAGAAGTGCAAAAAGAAGCATCTCGAAGTATTTCTTACAGCAGGAGCTTTTCAGCCTGAGATCCACATACTTTGGCTGGCCTTGGTACCCCTTTGAGGCCCAGTACAATTGTAAGGCCAAGGCCTCATACTCCAGTTGCAAGCTTCAACAGGTCTCAGAGCATTTTCAAGGCCAGCACACCTGAGGAGGTGAGTCCCTACATTCGTCCCAGAGCTGGGGAAGGGGTTCTTTTTCCTAGTATTGCAGTTTTTAAAGTGCTGGGAGTGCTTCCAGATCCAGGATAACTGTGGGGGTGAACCCCCGCCCTTCTCCTCAGCTGTGATCTGGGCAGCAGATGGTTGTAGGCTCAGTATTATGTCAGGGAGAGCCTCCATCTTTATCCATAACCTGGAGACGGGGCAGGCTCCCAAACTAAAGAAAAAAGTCTTTCTGCTTCCAAATGCCTCTGCAATTCAATATGAGGTCAAGGAGAGCTCCTACCTATCTCCAGGGTCTGGAGAAGGTGGGGTTCTCACCAGATTAAAAGATGTGCTTGCCAGTGCTGAGCAGGCTACCAGAATTGTAGACCCCTGTTTACAGATACTTTACCTAATTTGGCACAGTGGCAGTTGTGCCATTCATACTGATACTGTTAGTCCATCTGGACTATCAGCAGTCACTATAAACATGCAAGTGACTCCTGCTGTGATTTGGAGTAAAACAATATGGGTTGTATCCAATGGTTCTGCAAGCACAAGGCAGGTCTCACAACAGATTGATCTTCCCCCTACACCCCCCTGTAACCCCCCACCCTCTCCAGAGTATCATGGGGACATCTTGAACAGTGTGGGCCATGTCACATGGCACTTCAGGGTGCTGCAGGGGGAGGAGGAAAGAGAAAAAGATAATTTGTACAAGCTGCCTTATGCTCATACAAGTATTGGATATAACCCTATGCCTGGAAGCAGCCTAAAATTGGGTAATCATGATCTATCCTAAACAGATGCTGTAAGGTTAAACTTCATAAAGGTTCCAAAGCACTTGAAAATAAAAAGAAAATGCTGTATATGTGATCAATAATAACAATGGAAGTAAAATACTAGACAAGTGCTCTAATGCAAAGTTATGTGGTGTTCTAATGAGTACATAAATATTTGAGCAAACTAGATGCACAACAGATTTCACTGGAGAGAGCAAATCCGCATACATAGAGCAATGTCTTATGTAATCACATTTCTATCCTACCCATTTTCAAACGGGCTCAGAGTCACATCCATGGTTTCCTTCCACCACCCCCTATTTTACCCTCAGAACAACTCTGTGGCAGATTAGGCTGAAAGATGGGACTTGCCCAAGGCCATCTAGTTAGCTTCATGGATGTAGTAAGTGGCATAGGGGGATTTAATCCTAGTTCTTCTTGATCCACCATCCAAGATTTTATTCATCACATTAACTAGCTTACTGTGCAAGACCATCAGCTTCTTCGCTTGGAATGAATGTGACATCACATGATGGAAAACTGGAACTTCCGTACCCATAAGAAATCAATAGATTGGGCCAACACTTTATATTTCTGAGTATGTGATGAAACGTATTGGGTACTACTGGATTCCAAACTCACCAATGCTTGGTGACAAATTTTTTTGGGGGGAAGCCTCTTCATTTTAGGAGAGCATTGTAACTGAAGACTTTATGAGCCTTAGCGTACATTCTGTGGGATTTGTATTAGTATTTGATCTACAAAAAAGATGGCATAGAGCTATAGGGTCTTGTTTTGACGGGTCCTTGTGGAATTAAAACTGCTGGGCCCCCAAAGGCAGTTATTTCAGGTTTGCATCCAATATTTCTTTGGTCCTAAAAGGTCAACATTTCACATAGCTGACAGTAATTGTATGATTGCCTACACTGGCATTATGGCCATGCTAAATATGCATATTTATGCTAACTTCAGAGAGCTGGATTAACTTTAAAAGATAATGCATGATTTTTGAGTTGTCAATTCCACTGTGGCTCATTAGGGTCAAAAAGGTAATCCCTTTCTTCTGGGCCATCAAGGAGTGCCAGTCTATTATAGGCGATGTGGCCTTACACCTCCAAAATTCCCTTGTGATAGCTTTGTGGATGGGTTTTACTCATTTTTAGACTCTGAGTATCATAACTGTATGTCAGAGGTAACACAACTCAAGACGTTGAACCCCAGAATGTTGGGAGAGGATTGCAAGAAGATAACACTGAAAAACTGCAAGTCCCTAGAGCTCCTCTTAAAATGTGGAAGGGAGTGGTGATGGCTCCTGTAGGGATCAAGAAAGCTGCATTGCAAACATGATGGCAGACAGCCTTCTAGATTTCTAAGAAATACTCACACCTTCTGCTTTCCTTCCAACCTCACTGAGAGGCTTGGGACAGCTCAAAGGATCTAGAGTGTCCTGATTATCATCCAAGAAATGTCATATAGAACTTTTTCGTTTTTAAGTGCTAGAGCCAAGAGTGCTCACTCTTTATGTTTCCATGCTCTTGACCCACTACTGCATAAATTTTGGACTACCAGCTGGGCTTCTGTTGTGTCAGCATTCATATACTCTTCCTGCTCTTTCGGACTACCCTTTTTGTTGTAGTGGGCACCTGATAATGGCCACTGAAGTGTTATTTTCTCCCTGTATGCTTCCTGCAGAATTGTCTTGTCCTATCTCTCTTTCTCCCAGTGGGAATATCCATTTATAAGCATTCTACCTCATGTGTTCTCCTCCTCTGGAACTTTACAGCTTTGCTTCAAGTGAAATGCTTAAACTTGCATATGCTCACTAGCCCTACAACCAAAGCTAATTTTGTGTGTGTGCATAGTATGGAAGATTTAGCCTTTTTTTTCTAGTGTGGGGTAAGCTTTGTCCAGCTCCTAATATTCTATACACTTGAATATGAATCAAGTCTATGTAACTCTGCTATAGCTGTGAATATTGTCTCCACAGAAAACCTGGTAGAGCAGTATTTGAGATAGATCATCTGAAATTATTTGTTCTGTTACTTTTAATGTGATCTGGGTTGTGTAGGTTAATGTGTCTGCCTGTTTGGGGTGGAATACAGATGGTAGTGGTCCTGTTTTAAGTTGGAGAATATCTTGAGTAAATTGTGTTTTGGCCCCCTTAAAAAAATCTATGAAATAGCAACCATGTTTTTGGTCACACATGGAAAAAGTACAGGAGTGTTTAATGCATTTCAATTAATGAAGTATGTAGGTTTGAGTCTTCAGATGGCAAAGAGGCAGGTACACACCTAACTCCACTGGGTCAAAGAATCAAAGTATCTGGACCCAGTCTCACACAGTATGAACTACTGACAAGTCTTAATCACCCCAGCCAGTATTTGCATTTCAAATATATTTCCCTACATGTACTAACACCTGCAGGCACATTTCAGAGCTGTTTGTTGGCGTACTTTACATCTATCTGGCTTGTTGCTATATTGGCTGATTTCAAAATTTGCATGTGCACAGATAGTGAAGTTTGATGATGCAACAAAGGGAACAGCAGCTGGAAATTACACCCTGTGGGTTTTGGGGAAATAAAAATGTAGTCTGAAAATAATGCTATGTATTGTTTTAAATCTGTAGATCTGGAATTATATGACAAAGGAGATCAAAACATATCCCCAAAGAGGCACAAAGACATGGAATAAATGACCCAAAGTTACCCAACTGTCAGGGTGGAAACTGAGCCAATAGAGCCCCAGAGCAGTTCTGATCCGTGGAAGAGGAGCTCGCTCATCTCTCACAAGCACAGCAACTGGCAGAGATTCCTCCTGCCAGCATTCCTGGGGTAGATAGTGACCCTGGCAGTGAGAGAGCACTGGAGGGGGGCTTGCTGGATGCTCGGCGCAGACGCAGGGAGCGACGACAGATGGAGGGCGCCGAAAGGAGGCGTAGCACTTGTTTGGCACACAAACAACGGTCGTGTCCCGAGGACCCAAGGGAAAAAGGGAGGATCTCTCCCTAGCCCATAAGTTCAGGGTCTTCCCGTGGTTCTCCTTCAAATGGGGACCAACTGCCTTACCTGGAGCTTAGGCTACTCTGCTATCTTTCCCCAGTGCTGTTCCTTGCTTTGTCGCTAGTGATTAGTATCTGAAAGAGTCATAAAGAAATAAAGGAATAAAGTCTCGGAAAGAATCCTCATCGTCTGTGTCCTGAGTTGGCTATTGGTGGGGACTGCAAGAGGTAGCTAGGGCGCTCCTGACACCAACAAGTCAAGAAGCTGAGTCAAAGCTGGGGCACTTCTTTCCTGTTCATCGGATCCCAAGGACCTGGTAGTTTTCTGAGATCACATCTACAAAATGCTCTCTTTTTTTAAGGGCAGCAGTATCAAATGGAAAGAATCAAACGTGGACAATGCCCAACTGGAAAGCACTTACTTAATCAAAATTATTTTGTCACATGTGGAAAAAGTTACAGGAGTGTTTAATGAGTTTCACTTAATAAAGTGTGTAGATTTAAGTCTCCAGATGGCAAAGAGGCAGGTGTGTACCTAATTCCACTAGGTCAAAGAATCAAAGGCATCTATCTGGATGCAGATTTTCATATAGGAAGAACTCCTGGTGCTTCTTAAATACATCAAGTTTCTGGCAGTAAACTTGCCCCCCATCCAATTTTTCTGATGAAGCTAGTTCCTACTTTGTCTACCTAAAGGAAGTACATGAGCCGTTTAAGAACGCAAGAAGAGATCTGCTGGTTTACACCAGGTCCATCTAGCCAGGCATCTTTTTTTTCCAGTGGTGGCCACCCAGATGCTTGTGGGAAGGCCACAAAAAGAGAATGAGAGCAAAAGCCCTCTTCTGCTGTTCTCTCCCAGTAACTGGTATTCAGATGAACACTGCCTCTGACCCTGGATGTCCCATTTAACTCTCATGGCTAATATCCAGTGATATACTTCTCCATGATAAATTTCTCTAATTCCACTGTACAACCATTTAAACTTGTGGCCAATCACCACATCTTGGGGCAGCAAATTCCATAAATGAATTCAACTGTTTTATATAAGTTATTTCACCTCATAGTAACTTGGTGGAGGCTGTTCCCTAAAAGGAAATCATGACATAGGATAGAATGCTTAAGGAAAGATTCGGAGCACCAAGTAAGCATTCTAGCCGAGCAGAATGGCTGAAGGAAAACCAGTGTCTGCCTGTGGTTTACCACAACTCCACTGAATCATCAGAGTTGCCTGAGGAACCTCAGTGAAACATGTTGAAATAACAGAGAACTAGGGGGAGGCTAACGTTCCTATTCCCAGACAAAATGCCTAAGGGGTGTGTGTGTGTGTGTGTGAGAGAGAGAGAGAAAATAGTTTTCGTAGCAAACAAGAACTGTTCAGAACTAAGTTCAGCCAGTACTCTCTTGAGTAACACACCAGCACCTCCTCTTGTTCCA
This sequence comes from Heloderma suspectum, assembly GCF_057233095.1. Classification (NCBI taxonomy): domain Eukaryota; kingdom Metazoa; phylum Chordata; class Lepidosauria; order Squamata; family Helodermatidae; genus Heloderma; species Heloderma suspectum. Next base: position 254,535,056 of record NC_139461.1, read on the forward strand.
GCAACTCGAGGCCAAACTAGACATAGCGATGACAGGCTGACAGCCATGTTTCTTTGTCTGTTTGTTCACATGTCTGCTCTGTTCATGTATAAATTGGGGGAGTGGGGTTTGGGAGTCTAAAGAGATGCACAGGTGAGGGGAGCTGACCTCCACCCCACTTTACCTCCCACATAGTGTATGGCCACTTTTCATTCAGCTTGGGCTACTTCTCATATCATAGGAGCCTGGCTTCAGAACTAAGCAGCTTCAGTAGTCCGCAGGGATATAAGGTGGGAGAGAGTTCAGCTTCCTCGCACAGTGCTCCTTTTGAAGTTAAAGTTACATCCTCACTCCTGGGGAAGGCATGTGGCTGAACATCTAGCAGAGTCATGTGTGGTGGTGTCATGGCCCAGGACTTGAGGGCCCTCTGAGATGGAGTTTTCCAGCAGCAGCAGCAGCAGCGACTCCAAGGAGGAGTCAGAACCTGTTTCTGGACCTCCACAAGAGGGGTCCACCATGTTAGATCTTGCACCCTGCCCACTCAATCCCCAGGAGGTGCCACTGTCTTGTGACTCTGAAGAGTGGGCCTCAGATTCCTGCTGTGAGCAGGGAGGCTCTGGGGAGCATTCCCCAACTATCTTCTCACTCCCCAGGCTCTCACCACCTGGATGAAGCCAGCAATTTCAGGAAAGGGGACTGGCATGGTAAAACCCCCAATGCAGCACTTGAGGTGGTGGAGCCCCCAGAAACCTCTCTTGGCCTGGCTATAAAATCTTGTCAAATTGCTCTAACACAGTTCTGGGTTAACTTCTCCTACCTAGCTTCAGGATCGCTCTCCACGGTCCTGAATTTGAGCCCATGGTCCCTGACCCTGAGTCAACACCTACAGTTCTATCTGGGGTTCTAAACCAGAATTATTTCAGTCACCACCTAACCAGTATTCCTTCGCTTGAGCTGTCACTTGCTGGGGATGATGGAATCCACAATGGAGCTCATTGGTGGCTTTGTCTATTTTAAGCAATGCGGTTCCTGAATGACTGCCCCCACCTTTTGCAGATCACTGCTGTCCATGATTTACAATTACAATGAAGCTTTCAGAGTATATTGCAAAAGTCTGTTTCATTATCCAGCATGTGTTTGACAAGGCAGAATGTTGAACCCTGAGGATCAGTTGAATTCATTTCTGTTTTGCTGTATTTGAATCTGAACTCAGGGGAGGAAGGTGGAGAGTCTCTTCATTTATGCAAATCCTCAGAAGTATCCAAAGCTTTTACAGGTTCTCTTTCATTATGCTACTATATGCATAATCAAAAATATAGTCCAGACTCTCATGACCTTTCTGGATGGTGACTATACAACATTGTATATGTTGCAGAACTCCTCCAGGTACAGCAGCAATTGCTAAACTGATAAGGAGAGTGTTAAGATATCATGTAGGGCAGTTCCAGGAGCAAGGAAGCTACCCTCCCACATTCAGTGTTCAAGAATTTTTATTTTTGGAAATGTATAAACCAACAAAACCAGCAAGAGGGTGACAGATAGAGAAGATCATCAGTGCCCAACTACTGTGTACTCCAAATGAGCCTTTCTTCCCTTCCTTACCAGCCACTGCAGGCTTCTTCTTCCCTCCCCAGAGAAGGAAAATGAGAGCAATGACCCTGCAGCAGTTTAGGACTACCAGATAAGCACTGGAAAAACCGATTAGGCAAGCAGGAATGATTGCATGGAGGATAACATCTGAAGAGGGGCATCATTTCTTACCCTAGGTTACATCACAAGATGATTCTGAAGATAAAATGAGGGTAGGGATGCATACCAGGGGATGCACACCACTTGGACCTTCTGAGACGAATGGTGGTAAACTAAAAAAAAAACAAAACTTCAGCGCTATTTTGTTCACCATAGGATTCTTCATTACTCTTTCATCAACAACAAATGATACTTCAAGGATACACACACACACATCAAAGAATCTTTTGCTTCTAGAGAAGGAAGGGCATGAAGATTGCATATGAAGAAAAGGATACAAATGGCAATAAGTTGATGGCCACTGGAAAAAGTGTCTGAAAGAAAAAGGCACACAGACACACAGGAGGCATTCTGCATTAGTGGTATCAATGCAATGGACTGAATGAACACAGAAGGCAAAACTGGGTGGCTGTGGAGGAAACCCAAAGACACGGGCAGGAGCCCAAGAGGGAAATTTTTACATCTCAGTTGGAACTCATCAGCCAGCTATTTGGCTGTAGACCAGTAGCTGATAATTTTTATTTCCAGCCTGGCTGAAAACTTGGTGTATGGCCGATATATGCTCTACGTTGGCTAATATTTCATATAAATATCAAATAAGGGTAAGATTTCCCCTGGCAATTCCCCTTGCACCACCCATAGCCTCATTTTCAGAAAAGCTCCATAAATTGAACAAACTCTGGCCTTATATAAACACATGACTACTTCCAGACACATCACTCAAACAACCCGAATAAGCTGCTGAAGTCTTTATAGTATCCTGGCTCTGCCACAGGCGTTGCTATTTAAGCAATCCTGTGCATGCTCACATCACAGATAAAGCTCAGTGTTGAACTAACAGCTGTGTCAGGGTGAAGAAAGCAGAGAAACTGATCTACAGATGAAGTGATTTAGGACTGCTCCATTTGAGGTCATAAAGCCTCTGTTGGTTTTAAATCAGGTCAGGATACAGCAATGGGATATCATCCGGAGCAACCAATTCTTCAGCCATTTCAACATGAATATTAGCATGTTGAAACTTTGCATACTTAAAGTCAGAAACCTTTTCATTTTCCCAATAAAAGGAGAAAGATTCCCTACCACACTGCACATACAGGACATAATAGCTTAGAACAAGATGTCAAAGCAGGACTTTAGCGAAGAATTTCAAAATAAATCCTCTTTTTGCAAATCACCTATTATTGGAACCACAGAAACCATAAAGCTTTTTTTGTTTGTTTTCTATTCCCTCCCTCCCCACCTCCCTGCATATCCCATCCCCCCAAAAGCACAGTAGCTGCATCCTTTGTTTAGGAATAGCCAGCTTGACTCAGCCTGGTGTTCTTTGCAGAGAGATCCCCCCTCCCCCCAAGAAGGGCTGATTACAGATTCCAAAATGCCTGCATAACAATGGACTGTGTTATACAGCAGATTATAAAAAGTGCAGGTTAAGCATGTGGACTGTCAATTCTAAAAATGTCAATTCTAAAATTAAGATCCTCCCCTACAACTCAGAAAGGCAAATTCCCTGAGAAAAAGATGGAATCTCATGCTAAATTGATCAACGGCTTAATTCAGACAACCTTAGTAAGAAATGAGTTGTAGGCTTGCACAGTTCTTCCTCTTGCATGCAGTTTCCCCTATATGTTCCCTGTATAAAGCTAACCATACCTTGCCTTGACATCTCTGGTTAGCATCTGCCTTCCATGGTTTGAAGTAGGTTTGTGATTCTGGTTTGGAGATCAAATATGAACCAGTGTTTGCCCATCTGGATGTCACTATAGCTAATTAGATGACATGGAGAGGGAGATTGGATGCAAAGGAGGAGGGCAATGAGGATGGGGCATATGAGCCTGCAGCTTTTTCATGATCCTGCAAATCATGGTTTGGATAATAGTCTAAATCAGAGAGTGGGCAACATGTGGACGGCAACTCAATCAGCCTAGCATAGCCAATGGTGAGGCATGATGGGAGTTGCAGTCCAACAACATCTGGAGGGCCACAAGTTGCCTACCCATGGTCTAAACCTTGGCCTTTATGCATCTAATGGTTCATAGAAAGCTCTAAAAAGCATAGGCACAGCGCTTCTGCCTAAGTGAAATATTCATGGGATTCCTGAATGGCAGCAATGATGTAGATACAGTAGCCAAATGATAATGGATATATGTTTGAAATGCTACCTTGCTAGTTACTTTTCATCAGGACTTAGCCATGTTCTGAGATGGGCTGCAAATGAGGGTCTGCTTCTGGCACAGGCAGACCAAGGTCCAAAGAGCCAGAGGTAGATGATGTGGTTGAGGACAGGTTTGGGGTAGGTTCCAGATCAAGTAAATGAGGATCAGAGGGCCAAGATCAGAAGACATGGACAAATATGGGCTCATGATCAGGTCCCAGCTCAAGCAGGCAAGCCAAGCAAAGGAGTATGTATGGGTACTTGGTTGCCCAAACTGAGCAACCGAGTCTAGAGCAACAATTACACAGAGCCAGCCAGGTCACATTAGATCCTCAGATGATCTGATGAGATTACATGTCTTCTTTGGCCATCGTCAGGGTGGCACTACAGCATAGGAAATATCAGGCCAGTAATTCCTTCAACCTGTGAGCTGCTTCAATGGCACATGAAGTAACGTGTCTAGGCCCTGCTGGTTCATGTCCCTCAGTGCCTTACACTTTTCTGAGAAAAAAACTAGCTGATCTTGAATCATACCAGAGCTTCACTTTGTACTCTTACTTCATTCAAGACTTTATTGTGGGATTTACCATCAAACCAACTTATTTTGAATCAGGGTGAGAGTGCCAAGAGGTAGTCCAAAAATACTTCAGGACTGTAAATGTGACTGGCCAGGAAAGGCTGACTCCCACCAATTACAGTTCTCTGCATGCCACGATCTCCCCAGTATGGTAATCACCACTACTTTGAGGCCTGGCAATCATAATTATTTTGAGAGGAAAATGTTAATTTCTTTTTTCTTAAACATTCTGTGCCAAAAAATGAAATGGAAAATGTCAGGTATTCATACTGAAACAAAACACTTATCCCACTTATAAAATGTTTAAAACATTTCATTTCATTTCATTTCATTTCAAAGCAGCAACTGCTCATTTTAATTTCTTCTTTCAACCTATTTAGGTATTATTGTCACTTTTTTTATAAAGGAAGAAATGTTGATGTTTTGACTTTTATATATAATGAAAGACAAAAAAAAACAAAGAAAAGGAAAAAAGAAAAAGAAAAAAGTGAGTAGTGGGCAAAATGTCTGATCTGACTTGTCCCATCCTCCTTGACTGACTTCTCTTCTTAAAGCATTCATTGCTTTCACCTTTGCAAATAAAATGTTCTCTTAAAACTGGGTAATAGATTCAGAGTCACGTAGCACATCCCTACATCTTGATATATCTACCCTGCCAATCTTACCCCTTCAGGGTAAGGATAAACAGGGAGCAGCCTTCGAAAATTTTGCAGCTCATGTTGGGAACTGTCCCCTGAAGTTGGACTTTGATCTTGCATTGACTAGTGGTTTTACCCATGGCTGTTTCCCCTCCTTACCATGTAACCTGAAACACACACCTGACAGTCATTTAAGGACAGAAAATTAATTAAGGGAATAATTACTGGGCAGGCATGCCTCCTTTAGGTATAAGTGGCAAAAAATAGGATTTTAAATAATTTTAGCGCTATAGCCAATGTAATTAGGTGTTCAGTGAGCACTTAACAATTGAGCTATGCTTATTAAAATTACTCTTTTAATCAGAATGTTGCCAGAGAATCTTTAATAGCACAATGCTTTGATTCCCTGGAACTCTAATTAGGCCCAGACTCCTCACCACCTGGGGAATTTAATCCTGCCTTGGTGCTACAGGTAATGTATTATCATCTGCTGTCATCCCCCTCCCTGTGGGTAAAAGAAATTGATGCTGCTTTGTCATGACCTCATCTTTGCAGACCATGGCTAGAGGTAGCCAAGAGTGGCTGTCGAGGCCTCTGAAAAATCAGAAAAGGGAGGCTGGAAAAGGCTGTTCTGAAATATTAAAGAATCTCACACTGTTGCCTCCAGGAGTGGGAAGGAATCAAAGATCAGCTGTTTACTTTAGTCTGAAGAATTGGTTTCTTTGGTCAGACTGCAAAGGTCACTCCAAGACAAGCGGATCTGTAACTCTGTTGTCTCCTGATGTAACCAGGGAAAATCTCTGACTCCTTTGTACTAACTCCTTTAATGCTTCGCCTCTGTGCTTCGTATAGCTCTATGCAGGGAAGTCTGTGCTTTTCTTAATTCCATTGTCTAGCGTTTTTGGCCTTGTGCCACTAATAGCTACTCTTACAAACCAGAATCCAGCACCTCAGGAAAACCAAGATCATAGACCTGTAAACGCAGAATGCATTTCATCGTATATGTAACCTGCTAAACTGTACAGTTATCTGTACACAAGATATTCCTGATAACATATTCAAACACACACACACACCCCTTTGCAGGGCTGGCCCAAGACATTTTGGTGCCTGAGGCAAAGAACAAGATGGTGCCCTCTCCCCAAGATGGTACCATTAGACAGTGTGAGGCAGCTGCCTCAGGCAGCAGATGCTGAGAGACGGCATCAAGGTGCTGAAGGAGAGAGTTGTGTGCCATACAGCCCTCCACCCCCTAAGCTAGCCTGCTGCCTTATGTGCATTGGAGGTCACTGTCCCATCAACAGTGTTGACGATAGATTCAACTGTCACTCAAGTAGGCTTTTGTACATAGAATGGGAGAGACACCATCTCATTCTTTGCCTCAGGCAGCAAAATGCCTTGGGTCTGCCCTGCCTCTCCCGTTCCATGTACAAAAGCCAACTGCACTGGCAGTTGAATCTTTTTTCAACCCTGGCAATGGGACAGCATCCTCCACCACCCATAAAGGTAGCAGGCTAGCTTAGGGGACACAGGATAAGCTGCTTGGGACACAGCTCTTTCCTCCAACACCTTGCTGCCACCTCCCAGCATCTGCCGCCTGAGGTGACCGCCTCACTCTGCCTAAAGATAGGGCCGGGCCAGCCCCTATGGATTCTCGCACATTAAAAAATACTCCCCTCCCCCGACATGCAAACGCAGAATTTGAGGTAGGCCTGCACTCTAAGATCCACTGGTTAATTTTGCATGCAGTTCTGGTATACATGGGTTACACTACACTGGTGTCAACTGCTCTCACACCTAATGCAACATTTTCTTTATCTCCAGCTCTACAACATTTTCCTTATCTCTAGGTCTACACAGTGAATGTAACTCAAAATTAACAACATGATCTAGGTCTACACACATTGGGCATTACATATATACATTTTTTTTAATGTTACACTCACACATGTAACATTGTGATGTCCAGTGGAGGCGGGAGAACCACACCAGCTGTAAATTACCAGTTCAGTTGGGAGGGAAATCACAAACTCACCCCCAATATATGTAGGGGAGCAATCCAGATAAGAGTATTGCCTGATCTGGCTCTTTCCAGGGAGAGGCCCTTAAACCATTATAAATATGTTCATAACTTGTCTATGCTTCGAAAGAGCTTCATTATAGAAAATTTACCCTAGGTGGTTTTTGAACTGGTTTCAGTTTACTTTCAATTGGAACCCATGGAAATTATGGCTATATCACCACTATGTTTTGTGGCCTAGTTCTGTTGTCTTACCCATTTATAATACACATGCCTCCCAGTTCTGAGATTTGCATACAACTTGTGCTTCAAGCAAATAGGCTCTACATTTGCATACCATCCACCTACAGGGTTATTTAGATATTCTATAAACAAAGGTGCACATATTCAAAACTGGGGTTGGCATGTATTCACTAAGTCTAGTGTTCTCTATGAAGCATACCTTCTATAAACATCAACACATAAAAGGAAGGAGATTGAATAATTCAGTATGTATTCATAGTGGCCAGCATTATATCTGTATGTGGTATGTATAATAAAATAAATGAAAATTGTAAAGGAGGCACAAGATAATAAACCAGTGAAGAGTAACAGTAGTTCAGACAGAAGTCAGCAGTAAGAACAACAGAGATATAGTTAGAATCCATACTTTTGTGTTTCACTCCACAATTCTAGAAGGAGAAAGAATGTGTTTTGGCTACCATAGTTCTACTGCGGCCCACAATACCTGCCAAGATCCTTCTCAGCTCCACTGCACAATGTCGCTGGATGTGGAAGGAACTCTGTTTGAGATCACAATTTCTAGTGTTGCAGAAGGTAAAAAACCCCACACACATTCAAAATCACTGTGTTAAGAGATCAGCTATAGTCCCAGCAAACTAGGGACTCTTATCCATAGTCATGAAGTAGATATGCCAGCTCCACCATAATCTTACAAGAGTTGCTTAGACTGTCTCTCCTCTAGCAAGGAAATACCAAGCTTCTCAATGGGTCAACTTCAGTTTGGAAACAAACAAAAGGCCCAGGTTTGCAAAAAGCCATGGTATCAGCACCTCCTTATTACTATGATAGACACCCATGACTGTGTTCACTATGACTAAAAGTTTCAGAAGAGCTAAGTGAAAGGCAGCTGTGCTGCTCTGGCAACTTAGCCCATTGCCTTTAAATACAAAGGCCCATCCATTCACAAGAGACCTGCTGTTTCTGAAGCACCATATGCTAGAAAGCAGGGACCCCCTCCTCTGTTTCTGCGACTGCCAGGAAACCCCCCCCCCCAAGTTCATCTGTGCTGTTAAAAAAGGATTAGGACAGGGCACGATTAAACAGAGGAGTTTAAAATGACAAACAAGCCTCTAAATGGGATTAGAGCCTTAATGAAAGCAGTAATGAATGAAAGAAGCACTGGAATATTACCCATAAATATCCAGCAGATAGATTAGATCCCTGGATACTGCATTAGCAGACTCTATAAAATTATTTCAATTACTCTTCATCGATAAATAACAAGGCCATATTCCACGTAAAAGAAAGTTCTTCTCTGCTGCTGTTTGAAGCCAATAAAAGAGATTTGGTGGTTTTATCCCATGAAAAGTGAGAAAGAGGGAATACACAGATATGCTGACACAAGCAGCATATGACAAGTATGTATTCACACAAATATGTATTCACACTATATAGTTTCTCCTGTCCTACGTACTGCTAGCATTGTGAGGCTGGAGACAGACAACAGATTTTATTTTATTTTTAAAGCAAATTGAAGGTGGCATGGGGCTTCTTCACATGGAGCTTTTATCCTGCTGTTGAGATTGGTTACTTATGGAAGTTTACAGGACCTTTAGATGACTCATTAACCTCCAGGGCATCTCCTACACTAAATGACCTTTATTCCATTTTTTAAAAGATTGGCTATAATGAGCTATCAAATTACAGTGCTTGAGTTCCACTTGAGTTCCCTCCATGAAAAGAAGAAAACCGTGATAAGAGGAGCTAGACCACAGCACCATCTAGCGGCTGTATAATGAAACATATGGAAGACTCAGATAAGGGACAAAAGGAGGGGGAAAGGGAAACACATGTAAAGGGAGTCTGTCATGATCCTGCATTTAAAAAGGAAGCAGAAAGACCTGTTTTAAACGTGGGATTTTAGGCTGGTGTAGAGATGTTTATGATATGAAACATTATGTCCCTTTGTTTTCTCCTGCTGCATTAAACAAGTCTTACAGGTATCTGAAGCACGAAGAAAAAACTGGTAAACTTATTTACCAGGGGCAATAGCAGGATGAGTGCACAAAGGAGAAGGTACAGGTAGGGATGAGGAGCAAGTGCTTGGGCCGGCACTGGATGTGTACTAAGGAGAAGGTAGTCTACTGACCAGGTGTGATAGGCCCCTACATTCTGATGTAGCACAGCAATATCCCCTAGAGCGGGTGCAGGGGACCTCTTTCAGCCCCAGGGCCACATTCAATTTTGGAGACGCTCTCAGGGTCTGCATTCCAGTGGTGGGCAGGGCCAAAGCCAAAAGGGGTGGAGCCAAAATACAAAAAAAATACCAGCATAATGTAGCTTAAAGCTCCTAATGCCAATAACTAAGTTTTAGGAGAGGCACTTCAGTCATTTAGAAGGGGGGGGGGAACTGCACAAAAACCTGAGAAGCCACCCAATGATTAGTGGTTTGAGGAAAGGGGGTGGGTACAATCAGTCTCTGGTAAGGGGCAGGTTTTCTTGAACTTAGATTCCTCTAAAAGTAAGAATTTGCTCACTCATTGAGAGCCTTCTATCTAACTGAAGGCCAAGAAGCTGTCTTTCAGACCATCCTCTCAGGAATGAACTCTGCATGTGCTCTGGAATCCCAGGCACTACTCAAGAAAGCAGCTCGTCACTAGAGAGGTTAGATTGATTTTACTGATTTTATTTGGAATTCTGCATGTGTGTGTTCGTTCCTTTCCTTGGCTTTTTTTGCCCCCCCCCCCACTCCTTTTTAAATATTTGGACATTTGGCTGTGTTGTTTTAAATGGGAATTTTTGTTTGACTGAAGTATTGTATTTGGGGGCAAACCCCCACAAATATTCCTAGGTTGGGCTGAAGGGAGGGGGGATGTCCTGGGCAATAGGGCTCAGAAATTCCCCAAGAAGCTGGACAGCCTAGGGAAGGGATGGGCAAGTTATGGCCCTCCAGATGTTTTGAACTACAACCCCCATTAGCCCTAGCCAATGGTTAGGAATGCTAAGAGTTGTAGGCCAAAACATCTTGGGGGCTACAAGTTGCCCACCCTTGATTTAGGGTGTATCAAGAGGTTCACCCTGACTGGTGGCAGCATATCAGTAATCCTTTTTCCTGAGGAAACGTTTGTACAGAAGGGGTCCACCAAGAGGAAAAGTAATTCCCCCTTCCCAGTCGATAACACCAGGTAAGAGCAGAAGGCTCCTAGTGTTTGTACCAGACCTAGCCAATCTATCTTGCTGGCCAATCACTGGGGCCAACATTGCCTGCCTCAATTTCCTTCAGTGCTCTTTGGCCTGTTTGCACATAGTCCTTGGTAGCTCATCAGCCCAGGTATCTGCTTAGAGCCATGAGGTTCCCAGTTCAGACCCCAGAGTTCTTCTGAAAAGTGCAAGCTATCATTTCTATGGAGCTCTGTTGAAGAAACAGGGGCACCATGAATGAAGTTGGGGAGAAGAAATTAATGTTATTGGAAAATATAAATTAACTTCCCTCTGCCTCTGATTTCCTGCTCTATCCAACTGTTCAAGAAGGCAAGAGAGTCACGTGCACTATTATTCCTGCAGCTGAGGGCACGGATGACCTTTCTGATACAGTACCTTTATAAATCTTAAATAATGAATTTTTTTACAAAAGAAATGAATAAGTTCAGGTTAAATCATTTTCTGCAAGAGATTTATGCTGAGAGCTTGGAGTGTGCAGATGGAAGGCTGGGTCATACAATAGACCTTCCACATTCTTTCCCTTAAAACTATGGTGACTCCTAAACCAACGGATGAGTGACAGGAGCCCTGGAAACAGCATTTAGTTTGCTGAATAAAAGTAAGGGGAGCACAGAAGTTAAACTGTATCTGGGTTTTTTTTTCTTTCCAAATACATTAATACAATATGCAGGGTACATATTAATATGGTGTGCTCTGCATTTCCCTGGGCAGTGAGTAGTTCCTGGGGCAGTAACACTACCTGGCTTTGGTCTCCTTTGGATGAGTCTTTTCTCTTTGTAATATTTGCTTTATTTACAAATATAAAAGGAGAGCATTAGTGGAGGCAAACAGCAGGCACACCTACAAGGCAGCCAATCTGCTACCCAGTGTCAGATCTACAGAGACAGATGTTCTGCACCCCAAGCTGTCTTCAGACAATGCTCAGTTCTCTCTTTGCTTCTGTCTCTTTCAAACTGCTGTTTTGCATGAGCACACACGTGTTCTGCACAAGCACATACCCCTGACCCTTCCCCTTAGCAGGGGAAGGACGTAACCTCCTCCAAGGTATCAAGAGACCAGAGCAATGAGTTCCCCTGAGGAGACCGCAATACAGCATACTGAGCTATGAGCCAAACTAAAGAACGGCTCGCCAGCAGTATAACAATATCATGTCTGAATACTGTTGCTGTAGCAGCATCCCATCAAAACTTAGCACTCCTCAAAGATCCCATTCTCCTCCTGGGGCTGGACAGCACGCACTTCCACTAGCTAGTCAAGAACATTAAGCTCCTAGCTTCTCCTTAATTCCCTTGCACACTGCAAAGCAAGTACTAGTGTTTGTGGTTTAGAAGTGCCCCAGGGAACTAAGGGAAAGAACATACAAGAAGCTCCCATTAGCCTACTTAAAAATACAAACAGCTGCCTGAGCCACAGAACGTTTGGTCAAGGAGCTCAGCCGTGAGTCAGTCAAATAAGGTTGGTGTATTGGTCTCACAGAGCACGAAGTGTTACCATGTTGATGTCTGATTCTGTGTTAATGTTTTTCTTCTGAGAGGGGGTACTAACAGAGCATTACATGAAAAAATGCTGCAAAACATTCAAAATCTATACAGGTTTTGTATTCTTTGCCATATATTTTTATGAGGAAAACCATTAACCTGAAATGGACCTTGCCAGCTTTGTCATGTGTTACTTTTAGGGGTCCAGTGCCCAATAGTTCCTCAAACAAAGAATATCCATGTGCACCTCTGGGATGTGTGACAGATTAGCATGACTGAGCCCCTATCAAATCTCAACATGATCAACCACATATTTTGGATGTACCAAGGAAAGCTGTATGAACTAACTCCGTCATAAGAAAACTATCTAGATAATAATACAGTAGTGTAAGGCTTATTACTTGAGATATACCAGACTGATTCTGCTCATCTTTTCTTTAAACTGAAGCATGAGTAGTGTAGATATGCAGAAAATTTGAAACTTCGATAAAGTTCAATGTTTGAGCCTTAATAGCAAAACAATATGTTCTTTGGCTCCATGCCAAACAGTCTCCTATTCCTCTACAGTTCACTGCCAGTTTATTTGCTCCACCCCAAACAGCACCTGATCTGATGATCCAGCAAGGCAATTCTTCTGTAACTTACACTGCATTGTAAACTTGTTTATTTGAAAGGAAGCCCCAATGAGTTAATTTCTTTGGGTTTTTTTTCCATGAAGAAAGTGCATGCTTAAAGTAAGGCCTGCTGACACTCAACTCTTCTCAGCCGCCAACTTGCGCTTGCTACAATTTCCCCCAGCCCCCAGGCAGATCACAAAGCACAACTGTAAAGGGAATAAATAGTCATTATTGCCACACTAATACAAAATGTAAAAGGTAAAAGGTAAAGGTGTCCCCAACCAGTCATGTCCGACTCTAGGGTGCGGTGCTCATCACCGTTTCTAAGCTGAAGAGCCAGCGCTGTCTGAAGACACTTCCGTGGTCATGTGGCTGGCATGACTGAACACCCAGGTGCACGGAACGCTGTTACATTTCCCGCTGAGGCGGTACCTATTTATCTACTTGCAATTTCTTGCTTTCGAACTGCTAGGTTGGCAGAAGCTGGGACTGAAAACGGGAGCTCACTCTGTCACGCAGCACTTGGGTCTCGAACTGCTGACCTGCTGACCTTCCAGTCTTCAGTTCAGCGTCTTAACCACTAAGCCACTGTGGTCCCATCTAATAACTTTTTGTTGTTGTTCAGTCGTGTCCGACTCTTTGTGACCCCATGGACCATAGCACGCCAGGCCTTCCTGACCTGCGCGCTCTCCCGGAGCGTACTCAAGTCCATATTCATTGCATCAATGATGCTATCTAGCCATCTCATCCTCTGCCGTCCCCTTCTCCTTTTGCCTTCAGTCTTTCCCAGCATCAGGGTCTTTTCCAGGGAGTTTTCTCGTCGCATTAGGTGGCCAAAATATTTGAGCTTCAGCTTCAGTATCTGTCCTTCCAATGTGCACTCAGGGTTGATTTCCTTTAGGATGGACTGATTTGACCTCCTTGTAGTCCAGGGGACTCGTAAGAGTCTTCTCCAGCACCACAGTTCGAAAGCATCAATTCTTCGGCGCTCAGCCTTCCTTACAGTCCAGCTCTCACAGCCATACATTGCTACTGGGAAAACCATAGCTTTGATTATGTGGACCTTTGTCGGCAAGGTGATGTCTCTGCTTCTTACTATGCTGTCTAGGTTGGCCATAGCTTTCCTCCCAAGGAGCAAGCGTCTTTTAATTTCATGTCTACAGTCACCGTCTGCAGTGATCTTGGAGCCCAAGAAAATAAAATCTGTCACTGCTTCCATTTCTTCCCCTTCCATATGCCAGGAAGTGATGGGGCCAGATGCCATGATCTTAATGTTGAGTTTCAAACCAGCTTTTGCACTCTCCTCTTTCACCCTCAACAAGAAGCTCTTTAGTTCCTCTTCGCTTTCTGCCATTAGGGTGGTATCGTCTGCATATCAGAGGTTGTTGATAATTCTCCCGGCAATCTTAATTCCGACCTCTGATTCATCCAACCCGGCATTTCACATGATGTACTCTGCATATAAGTTAAATAAGCAGGGCGACAATATGCAGCCTTGTCGTACTCCTTTCCCAATTTTGAACCAATCGGTTGTTCCATGTCCGGTTCTTACTGTTGCTTCTTGACCCTCGTACAGGTTTCTCAGGAGACAGGTCAGGTGGTCTGGTACCCGCATCTCTTTAAGTATTTGCCACAGTTTGTTGTGATCCACACAATCAAAGGCTTTAGCATAGTCAATGAAGCAGAAATAGACGTTTTTCTGGAATTCTCTTGCTTTCTCCATGATCCAGTGAACGTTGGCGATTTGATCTCTAGTTCCTCTGCCTCTTCGAAACCCAGCTTGTACTTCTGGTAGTTCTCGGTTTGCATACTGCTGAAGCCTAGCTTGTAGGATTTTGAGCATCACCTTGCTGGCATGTGAAATGAGCGCAATGGTGCAGTAGTTTGAACACTCTTTGGCGTTGCCCTTCTTTGGAATTGGAATGTAAACTGACCTTTTCCAGTCTTGTGGCCACTGTTGAGTGTTCCAAATTTGTTGGCATATTGAGTGCAGCACTTTAACGGCATCATCTTTTAGGATTTTAAATAGCTCAGCTGGAATAGCGTCATCTCCGCTAGCTTTGTTGTTACTAATGCTTCCTAAGGCCCACTTGACTTCACTCTCGAGGATGTCCGGCTCAAGTTCAGTGACCGCACTATCATGGCTATCAGGGACAGTAAGATCTTTCCTGTATAGTTCTTCTATGTATTCTTTCCACCTCTTCTTAATCTCATCTGCTTCTGTTAGGTGCCTGCCTTCTTTGTCCTTTATCATGCCCATCTTTGCACAAAATGTTCCCTTGAGATCTCTGATTTTCTTGAAAAGATCTCTAGTCTTTCCCATTCTGTTGGTTTCCTCCATTTCTTTGCATTGTTCATTTAAGAAGGCCTTCTTGTCTCTCCTTGCTCTTCTCTGGAACTCTGCATTCAGTTGGATATATCTTCCCATTTCTCCCTTGCTTTTCGCTTCCCTTCTTTCCTCAGCTACTTGTAAAGCCTCATCAGACAGCCAGTTTGCTTTCTTGCATTTCTTTTTCTTTGGGATGGATTGAGTTGCTGCCTCCTGAACAATGTTACGGACCTCCGTCCATAGTTCCTCAGGTACTCTGTCTATCAGGTCTAATCCCTGAAATCTATTCCTCACCTCCACTGTATATTCATAAGGGATATGATTTAGGTCATACCTGAATGGTTTAGTGGTTTTCCCTACGTTCTTCAATTGAAGCCGAAACTTTGCAACAAGAAGCTCATGATCTGAGCCACACTTAGCTCCAGGTCTTGTTTTTACTGACTGTATAGAGCTTCTCCTAGGGATGGCGGAGAATTTCTCCATGAATCTCCGGGAGGCTGAATGCCAACGCATTCGGCCCCCCGAAATTGTTGGTGAAATTCTCTGCCGGCCCCCCCCCCCCAGGATGGGACTTACCTCGTGTGAATGTCCCTCTCGGCGGCGGGTCCGGCAGCGGTTCGGCGGCGGTTCGGCAGGGGCGGCGGCGGCGGCCGGTCTTCTGACTGGCTGCCGCCGCCGCCACCATTGCAAAATAAAAAAGGAAAGTAAAAAGACAAACAAAAAAAACCCGTGATAGGCTACGTAAATCGTTACATAGCCTATCACGGCTAGATTTCCAAAGTCAGCCATGATAGGCTATGTAAATCGTCACGTAGCCTATCACGGGTGACTTTGAAAAAAAAAAAAAAAGAACGTACGCTATTTGCGTTGCCCTTATTTTCGCCATAGTCTACGTAAATCTTTACGTAGACTAGACGTGCCAAACTAAGGAACGCAAATGGTGGCGCCCCATGGGCGCCGCCATTTGTGTACGCGCTTTTTTTTTCCCCCAAAGTCACCCATGATAGGCTACATGACGATTTACATAGCCTATCATGGCTGACTTTGGAAATCTAGCTGTGATAGGGTACGTAAATCATTATGTAGCCTATCACGGGTGTGTGGTGTTTTTTTTTTACTTTACTTTTTTTTTCATGGCCGGGTAGACAGGGCGCTCCTCCCCGGCCTGAATTTCGGTGACGAGGGATGGGGCGCCTCCCCCCCAGCCTGAATTTCAGCCGGGCGAGGCGGGGCACCTCCCCCCCTCGCCTGAACTTCGGGGGGAGAACCGAAGGGCCTCACCCCCACCGTGAAGCAAGCTGCGGGACCAGGTAAGTCCCTTTCGTCCATTCCTAGCTTCTCCATCTTTGGCTGCAAAGGACATAATCAATCTGATTTCGATATCTGGTGATGTCCATATGTAGAGTCGCCTCTTGTGCTGTTGGAAAAGAGTGTTTGCTATGATCAGCATTTTCTCTTGACAAAACTCTATTAGCCTTTGTCCTGCTTCATTTTGTACACCAAGGCCATGCTTGCCTGTTATCCCAGTGATTTCTTGACTTCCTACCTTAGCATTCTAATCCCTTATGATGAAGACGACATCTTTTTTCGGTGTTAGTTCTAGAAGGTGTTGTAGGTCTTCATAGAACTGATCAGCCTCAGCTTCTTCGGCATCAGTGGTTGGGGCGTAGACTTGAATTACTGTGATGTTGAATGGTTTGCCTTGGATTCGTACTGAGATCATTCTATCGTTTTTAAGATTGTACCCCATTACTTCTTTTCCCACCCTTTTGTTGACTATGAGTGCTACTCCATTTCTTCTAAGGGATTCTTGCCCACAGTAGTAGATATGATGGTCACCTGAATTACATTTGCCCATGCTTGTCCATTTTCGTTTGCTGATTCCCAAGATGTCGATGTTCAGTCTTGCCATCTCATGTTTGACCACCTCCAGCTTACCTTGATTCATTGATCTGACATTCCAGGTTCCTAAACAATATTGTTCTTTACAGCATCGGATTGTCTTTTCACCACTAGACACATCCACAGCTGAGTGTCCTTTCGGCTTTGGCCCAGCTGCTTCACTCTTTCTGGAGCTACTTGGAAATTCCCTCTGCTCTTCCCCAGTAGTATATTGGACACCTTCTGACCTGAGGGACTCATCTTCCGGCATCATATCTTTTAGCCTTGTGATATGTTCCATGAGGTTTTCTTGGCAAGAATACTGGAGTGGGTTGCCATTTCCTTCTCCAGCGGACCACATTTTGTCAGAACTCTCTGCCATGACCTGTCCGTCTTGGGTGGCCCTGCACGGCATAGCTTATGGCTTCACTGAGTTACGCAAGCCCCTTCGCCACAACAAGGCAGTGATCCATGAAGGGGTTAATAACTTTACTTATTAATTTTTTAAAGGGCAGTGGCAGTGGGAGTTTAAAGCTCTCTGAGGAGGGGCAACTTCCAACTGTAGCTTTTAGCCAAAGGAGCAAAGCCTGCTGGGTCCGGGATCACACACCAGTGTTAGTTCTTGCACCTCTGAAGCTGCTTTGCTCCTTGCAGCCACGGCATGATCATTCTAGCCTACAGCACTGCCTAGAGAGGAACATGCCCAGCACCAGCAGCTGAAGCTACCAGTGTCCTAACTTTGCCCTTTCTTGCTAAGTGAGGATCTGATTGCCCGCTGTAGAAGGCAAGCAGGGAGGGAGGCAACTATCACACTCCCATGTGTTTTTCTCCACAAACTTAAAGAAATGGAAAATGAACACTTTAAAAAAGAACATCTTTTTTGTTTTGTTTTCACCTTCACCTTTGCCAGTTTATCTGTAGAAAATTAGTTTTAAAAGTCTAAAATTGTACCAGTCACAAGGCAAACAGGCAAACGTATTTTTATCCAATCATTCTCAGACTACTAGCCCTCATGGCGACATGGGGTTTACACTAGTAGTACAGAATTTCAAATTCTAAATGTGTGAACGAGCCCCCAAACTTGAGGAACGTTGTTCCTAAAAAGGCTCTATGAACAGGTGTCGAGGTTAGGCTGGCCTGATCCCTGTCACTGCTCCCTGCTCAGGCGCTGCGCTGCTGCTGAATACAAGCCGCTGAAGTCTCAAGAGGCTGTGCCAATGTCCAAGTTACACCTGCTCTAAGATGAACCTGCCTGTAGATTAAAACCTTTCAAGACTCTCCTCTTCTTCCCTCTAATAGTTGAGGTGCATTTGGTGGGTATACAGGGGAGGGCCTTCACATTGGCTGTGCCCAGGCTCTGGAACCCCTTTCCTTTTTTATGTCGGAAGGCTTCCGGTTGTTTGAACTGTTGGATTTCTGCCCTGTTACACTTTTTGCTATTCTTTGTTTTTGGTCTTCAGCTCGGATGTTTTTTCTTTTCTTTTAAAGAACTCCTCTTATGTATTTGCTCTCTTTCATTTTTATTGCACTGTGTATATTTAGTGATTTTAGTGTTTTTAGGCACCTTGGGCATTATGGTGGCTAAATACAGAATACTTAGCCACCATGACTAAATAGGGGGTCTACAGAATATTGTTTTTATACGAATAAAACAAACAAATAATTGTAGGTACTATATTATTCTGGTTCTAAGTCTAGAAAACTAGGGCTATATTAGGAAAAATCTGAATTGCTCAGGAAGCTATGGGACTTGTTTATTCTGGTGAAGTGTACCAAAGTTTAACCATACAATATAAAATTGCAAGGGATGTTAAGAACTCTGTGGCAACCTCTATTCCAATAAAATGGATGATGATTTGAATCTGATTTGATAAAGTGGATCTTTTTTCAGAATTAATTCATTTTAATTTATTTATTGTGATATACATCATTTAGAAGTATGAATAAATAAATGAAACTGTGACAGACTGCACTAGCATATCTTCATAATGATAAAAGAGGATGTGTGTCTGTCTGTCAGTGCCATAGTGTGAAGTACGTGAAACCTAGAAACTTGGCATGCATTCTAAGGGGACCCTAAGGGTGTGTATAGAATCATAGAATAGTAGGGATGGAAGGGCCTACAAGGCCATCAAGTCCAACCCCCTGTTCAGTGCAGGAATCCAGGTCAGAGCATCCCTGACAGATGGCTGTCCAGCCTCATCTTGAATGCCTGCAGTGTGGGAGAGCGCACTACCTCCCTAGGTAATTGGTTCTATTGTCGTATTGCTCTAACAGTCAGGAAGTTTTTCCTGATGTTCAGCTGGGATCTGGCTTCCTGTAACTTGAGCCCATGATTCCGTGTCCTGCACTCTGGGATAATCAAGAAGACCTCGGGATTATTTGGATTGTAAAATGCATCAATTAATTTTAATTAATTCTAAATGTGTCCATGTGTTTGAAGCCTCCAGTTACCATCTTCAGGTAACAGACTTCCATAATTAACAGGTAGATTTGCAGTCGGTACAGGCTGAAGCCGGGGGGAGTACTCCAAGGGGCAGAGTTATATTGCTGCCCCTCCCCCCTTCTGTGAGAAAGTCCCGCCGCAGGGGAATGGAGTGGACCGACCCCTCTCTCAGGGGGCTATAGGGGCACACCATGGCAGGTACCATGCCTAGGGATGCCAGCAGGCATGGCTTCGCTCAGATGGGGCAGCCTCAATGTGTCCAACTCTGACACCTGCTTGAAGGCTTTGCTGTATCAAGCTAAGGGCTATTCCATCCCTTGTGAAGACAGATCCATTTGCTATAAATGAATTGGTCAGTAAAAGAATCACAGTAAGATCTGGCAGTACTGGGGGCCAGAAGCAAATGCCCTATAGACACCTAGATAAGAGAATTTGGAAAGAGGCCAAAGGAAATGTAAAGAGAAGTGGGCTCCTAAGGTCACTGTGAAGGAGGATTAATAATAAGGTTTTTTAAAGTCCTTCTGTAATGACCGCTTAACCCAAGTGGTGTCCAACGTGAGCTCATTCCAGTTCACTGTGGTTCATTTTCCTTTCTTCTGGAGACAGCAGCAAGCACCGACTCCCCTCCCCAGCCTCCCCATCAAAGCTGAATGAAAACCCACTGGTACAGAGAGGCTTCTCTGTAGGACAATCAGCCAGGGATGAGATTAATGGGCCTGCCCCATGTGTGACCTCCCTTTTCGCACTCTGAAACCTCTAATTACCAGGCAAAGGAAGAAAGGAAATCCTATAGAGTGGGTCCACCCTGCCAAGCTGAGCTCTTCCCTCACCGACGGATTGGTAGCCACCTGCTGGGTTGAATGAGGGCATTTCCCTCCAGGTGGAGCAAGGGGAGGCCACAAAATCAGCTTTTCATCTCTTCCCAGGCAACTAATCAAGGCCAAGCTGGCCCTCGAAGGAAGGAACAAACCAGCAAGTGTCCTCAGTAGCTTGCGGAGGGCATAAATAAGTAACGCTGCTAATGAAAAAAGAATCAGACAGATGAGACTGCTTGTAATGCACCAATGGTATAACAATAGGCAAATGAGCAGCCATACTTATCTGTTTCCTCTCTTATGAGAAACGTGCAGGCCGCAGGAAAACAGGTTATGAAAAATGAGCAGCATATGTATCCAAGACAAATGGGGGCAAGGGGGCTGTGAAACGGGGGGGGGGGGACCTGGCAGCTTCTCTCACATTTCCTTAGCTTATTCAGGAATTTGTAACAGGTTGGTTACGCCCCTGCCTCATTACTGGCTTCTGTCATACCTACCTCTGCAGTCCCTTGGGAAAACAAGAATCATGAGAAAGATTCAGACACTATTCCTTGGTTTGCAACAGGAAAAGTCTGTTTGTTCCCTTGGCCTTCAATTCTCCCTCTACAAAACAGGAGCTAACAATTTTGTCACCTTCCTGTGGCAGAACGCATGTTCTTTCTCATGTATTAGTTTTAAATCATTCAGCTTCTTTGAGGTAATCTACATTACAACTTTAAACTGGTTTCAAACTTGTTTTTAGTGATTACGGCTACCAAGTACAGGAATTCTGGGAATTGTAGCTCTAGGAAGAGGGGCTGCTTGGGCAGGGGACAGGGTTCTCTAGCAAAGAATTCTCAGTACCCTCATGAAACTGCAGGATCCCTTGATATAAACCGGTTTGAAACCAGTTTAAAGTTGTAATGTAGATTGCCCCTTAGTCTCTCCTGTCTTTTTGCAATGTCCAGAGTCTCCTTTGTCAAAAGAAGCTCTAGGGCCAGTCAAACTCTTGTCCTGAAGCTAGCATAAAAGCAGCAGTGTTGAGCGCACATTTCAGAGCCATAAAGGAACAAAGAAGTAAGCTAAGAGAAGGCACAAGATGTAAAAGGAGGGAAATGCACAAATAGAAGTAAGAAGGATGTATAAAATGGTGAAAGGTTAGGTCTGTCTTGGTGTGTGCTCTCTCTCTCTCTCTTTCTCACACACACACACACACACACACACACGAGGAAGAAAGCAATTCCAATGGCCAACAATATTTCATGCCGCCCCTTACTCTCCGCTTACAATAAACACCTGACCCTACAGTTCCCATGATTGGAAGCCATGCTCAGAATATACTATTTCCCAGTCACCCTAAGGAAAGTTTTTTTTTCCTTAAAGGAACCAGAGGCAGGAAATGCCAACTCAATCAGGAACACTTTGTCCTGGGCTTTTAACAACAGGCTCAACCACAGCATCACAGTAGCAATGAGACTATCTGGCATGTAACTTCCAAATGTAGTTATTTTAAACTTTGTTCCAGGGAATCCTGCAGTTCCTTGGAAGCTTATCAGGAGTTCTTCAACGAAAAAAGCTAGTAATAGTAAACATGGCTCCCCAAAAGACATTCCACACCTCAAATGATTTCCCCCTCAAATGTGCAGCTGCAGGAAAGTGATGCATGAATGCTAGGGCACACTCGAATCAGAGGCGCCAACTGTGGGGCCCAGTGCTCTCTGGAAACTGTGTATGCAGTCCTGAAGATCTCCAGAATTATTTACAATATGTTAGGGCTTCTCAGCAGACAAATCATTATGGAAAGTGTTCTGTGAAGGTAGCCAAGTTTGAACATCATTGTCATGACTTGATTCTTTTTGTTAAAAACCAATCTTCTAGTGTCTAGCCTAGCCACCTTTTACTGTCTGAACATTGCTGAGATGAAGACACAGGCAACATACCTAGCTAATTTTTCATTTGTAAGAGATTATTGTTTATTTTATAAAGGGTTGCTTGAGAAATAACAAAGAAAAAAACAATTAAAGCTCCTGCAGAAAGTTTTCTATAATCCTCAAAATGCGAAGAACAGAATATTATAGCACTGGATGTAATTTACAGACCATTTCCAATGATGCTTTAAATGGGAATGCTATGGGAATTGACACTACTAGAGAATGCATACGTTGGCCATTCACCCTTTGAGCTGATTGCACCCCTGACACTCCTCTATTGAAGATAACTGTTTTTTGTCATTTTGTAACTACCTTCCATTGTCCTTCCTGTTTGAGCATCTGTGCTTTTTGGGTCTGTCATTCCACCTAGTTCTATATATCACCCCGTCTAGCTGTCAAAAGCAATTTAGGAACCTGACCACCATTGTGAAAAATGAACTTCCTTTAGATATCCATGCAGAAAACTGTAGCATTGCAGCAGCTGGGCACAGCACAGAAGCTGCTTAGAAAGCAAGACTGCTGGATGTTTCATTACATTGCACAGGAGATGGATGTTGCTGAGGAAAAGCAGATCTCCACAGAAAATATCTGAAGTGAAATCTCATCTGAGAAATACAGGGACTCATCTTGACAAATAGAAGTGGAATTTGTAAACAAACCTAGGTGCCTTTTTAAAGACAATACAAGTTTTTGAAGCATTATAACATATGCAGGGTGACTGGAGTGTTCTCTGTCCTAGACCACACAAGGCTGATGTACACTACTGTGGTTCAGAAGGCTTTATCCATTAAAAAGGGCTATAGTCAGGATTTGTCAGCAATGTTATCTTTCTGTGCCCATACAACTTATACTGATGTAATTACATCAGTGCAAGAAGGGTCTATAATCTAATTTGTCAGCTCCTCTAAGATTCAAGTCCTTGAGAAACTGCCCTGGGATAAATATTATGAAGAGTGGTATATAAATCCTTAAAAGTAAATAAGTAAGTAAGTAAATAAGTAAGGAAATAAATAAATAAGCAAGTCTTAATAACGAGATTGTCACAGATGCGGCATTAGCTTTGCACTTGGTTTTTCTCAATTGTTGTGGCTAAGAACTAGCCAGTGGCCATGTTCACTGTAATCCAGATTTTTTGTAAAGTCTATATTATTGTTAGTGAGTCCACTTGCTAGTGCACATGGCTTAATCATTTGGCTCCTCTTGCCAGTAGGAGCAGCTTAACAAACCAGGGACACTCTGTCCCTGGCTTGATTACCATGACATCTGAACCAGGAACTCTGACTTGTTTCTCCCCCAACAAGCCTGAGTCGTAACTCAAGATGACTCTGGAGTGACTGACCTGCATGTATGCATGGGTGATTGTGCTTTAGCATGCTGGCTCACTCATGGTAAACCAGAGTGTACAAAAAACCTGGGTTACTGTGATGCCCGAACTGGGCCTGTGCGTATGGAGCCACATAGGATAGTCTCATGTTGCCCATTCTAAATTAAAGGCACAGGACTTGACAGATGGATTCAGTGGAAGAAACAGTTTGCACAAATTTGATCATGGATACCTATTGATGGATGGATGGATGGATGGATCAATCCATCACTGGATAGATTCACACAATATATTCAAGGATTCCAGTTCATATATTAACAAGTGCAAAGGGAAGCAAACAGAATGATTTCAGGAATGATTGACCAAAAGCAGTAACTTGTTCTGTTGTCCTTTCCAGACAGGAAGCCCTATCCAATCTAGATATAAGAAGCTCCACTGGGTAATGCTGGATCAAATGTCACAAGAGCAGCAGCTATTAACACAGCTGCAGCTCAGTTCAATACACACGTATGTATATCAACACACCAGTGCTTGAACAGGACATGGAAACATCATGTGCCAACATGTTCCACTGCTTAACGCAAGTATCCACAGCTGGGTTTGATCATTTTGGAGCAAAATTGTGGAACAGTCCATTTTACCATGCACTTTACTTCTTGTCTGCATCTCCTGTGTGTTAACATTCTTTTTACCACTTAGTAGGATTAGTAAGTAATTAATAGTTTATTATGGTCACAAGACCAGCAAAGTGAAGTAGCAGTATAAATGCAATAATATAAAAGCAAATGGAATTAGTTAAAATGCAAATAAATAAGAATTGCACCTAACCCCTCATAATAGTAAAATATTTAACAAATTAAAACATTATCAAACAATTGACATCATCCCACGCCAACAAACAATTACAGCACTACAGAATTAGCCACCTTAGAGGTTATCTGAGAATTCTGATCAGCAAACAGATAATCTGTATAGAACACATCAGATCTCCCTGGTATTCCTTGTAAAATAGGAGTAATAAAAATATGCCAAAAATCATGATAAAAGGAACAATGCAGCAGTACATGGCCCATGGTCTCCTCCATGTCAGCTTCACAGGGACATAAACGCTCAGAGTAAGGTACCATTATATCTACCCTCCAAAAGTGCGGAAGGTGACACATTGAATTTGGCCAGTGTGAATGCTCTCCTGTATTTTGGAATGGTTAGAGTAGTTAAATAGATTGCAGGTAAGAAAGCCCGCCCCATATCTCTGAATTCGGAATATGGAGTAGCTACTCTTATATGATCTTGTAACTCATTATCCCTAATATGCTGGCATATATTTGGCTTTTGTATGGCCCAGGGTGAAGATGGCATTTTGCAAGAAACCCAGCTTATGTAGTTTCTCATTCACAGCCCTTTTCCATTTTGACTGAAATGCATCGGTCAAAGTCAGAGGGGCCAAACCTTGAGGGCCAAATATCAGTTTTCACCAAAAAATTAACTTATACATCCAAACCCGGGATTCAACCGAGATTTGGCCTGTCTCTAAATGCAGGAGCACATTGGGAACACAACTTGGAAGGCTGAGGATATTTCTCAGCAATTTTGTTTGGGTGGATTCCATAGTGGCAATGTTACTGTAAACACACAGCTGTGCACCATATAACATTTGTGTTAACACCTTGGCAGAAAAAACTTTTAGGGCTGATGGTATGTGCTGGCCTCCTTTGGCATAAAAAAAGAGATGCGTGATTTAACACTCCTCTGAGCATTTGCAATGGTGTTAGAGATTTGAGTTCTCCAAGAGCCAGATGACTGGAAAATTGCTCCCAAATATTTGTAGGATTTAACCTGCTCAATTGGATGCCCATTTATCTGCCAGCGATGTTTAGTCCATTTTCGAGTAAAGACTAAGACGTTAGATTTGGCATAGTTAATCACCAATTTCTCAGTTTTGCAATAAATGTGCAAGGTTCTTTATCACCGCCTCAAGCCAATGCATGTCAGAGAGAGAAGTACCACATCATCTGCATATAATAAGACAGACAAAGCTCTATTTGCCAATTTAGGAGGGTGGGAGTTTGTCTCAGAAAGCACATTGACCAGGGAATTGATGTAAATGTTGAACAAAGTAGGGGCTAAAACACAGCCCTGTTTGACACCAATATAAGTTGGAATTGGTCTGGTCAGATGGCCTACGCGGTTGCATCTCTCCTGCAGCCACGTTTTATCATCGAGACTACGAATAAGAATCAACAATCGCCTATTGATGTTAGCAGCCTCAAGTTTTTGTCATAAACTGTCCCTCGGAATTAGATCAAAAGCAGACTTTAAGTCAATAAAGGCTGTATTATTTATTTATTTATTTATTTATTTATTTATTTATTTCATTTCATTTCTATACCGCCCAATAGCCGAAGCTCTCTGGGCAGTTCACAAAAATTAAAATCAAACAACACACAATAAAACAATTTAAAATATATAGAACATTAAAACCACATTAAAGAACATTAAGAACATTAAAGTGCCTCCCCCCTCTCCCCCAGGAACAGAAGAATATTTTTCAACCAGGTGTTGTAACACAAGCTGTGGAGTGCCCTGGTCTGAAACCTACTTGGCAGGATTATACAAATGACCAAGCTACCATGAGGTAGAATGTAGCTCACGCTGAGATACTTTTGGTTATCTGTATGGGTTCTTTTTTCTATGAATACATTGTACCAAGAGAACACTGCGGTTAAGTTTTCAGATTGGCACAAAATACTTATATTAATAATACAATTGTTGCTTTGCCAATCTGCTCTTTTGGCAAAATGCACTCTATGGTATTGGCCAGTGCAGCATCTCCAAGGGTATTCAGCCTTCATGAAACCAGCTGTGTGTTGCAGCCCCCACATGCAGTGCAGTACACACCATTAATTAGTGATTTCATTACAGAGATTGACTGAAATTGAAGCCAGAAACAAATAGCTTTGGGTTTTAGAACAAGCCATGCTGTGTTTTGATGAGCTACAAGGGTATATGGACAATGGAAAGTTGGTAAACTCAGTTTTAGCTCAAAGAGTTATAGTGAAATGCCAGTAATAAAAATGGTAGTCCCACTGAAGCTATTTGGGTTTCTCCAGACTAATAAGTAGCCTGTGAATGGCAAGCTTAGCTGTTTAGGGGGAAATTTTCTGCAATTTCATGACAGAGTAATTATCTGAGAAGCATTCCATGATGGAAGTAGTGAATGTTCACACCTTTCTGGAAAAGAAGGGACATGGGAAAGGTGTCAAGCAATGAAGTTTCCCAGTGTTAAACCTGCAGAACCTGTGCCTTTGTAGATACCACCTTCATGTTGTAGAGAGTTAATACAAATGAACATGACCAGGAGGTACAGAGCACCTGACATAGCAGGGGCGTGAGCATATACATTAAGTGATTATATACATCGAGCTCACAGCAATTCGATTTTCCCAAGGGGTGAGCATACCACTATATGAATTATGACGTTGACAGACAAGGTTCAGCACAGTGGGTAATGGGGTTACCAAGCTCTTCTTGGCCTTATTGCTCAATAAGAGGACCAATGCAAATATCTCCACAAAGTGCTGGTTTTGAAACAAAACAGCTCAACTTGGTTTCTGAATCTATGTTTCGGTTTCTGCGAGCTCCTATAGAAAGTTGATGTTTAAAAACCCAACATATTTTAAAATCTTCCTAACAGTTCCAGGATGGATTCATCCTTGGACTCACAGTGCACTGAGCTGTAAAGGGCAAACTTTACACCTATTTCGGTAGAAATTTGTTAACCACGCAGAAGCTCCCTGTGGTCTTCCCAACATGACATTAAACTAAACTACTCATTCAATTCCCATCAGACCTTTATTACAAGCAATGTTCTGTACACAATTACACAAGTGGAAGAAGAGATTATATCAGGTATCTAAGGGTGACAGATACTCAACATGTCTAGCCTAGGTGCAATGCTATTTAAACCAGAGATCCCAAGTTTAAGCTGGATTCTTCTAAGATCCCAGGTAGGTGGGGACCACAACAACTGACTTTCCTCAAGCCATAGTAATGTTCTGCCAAGAACATATGGTATTTGAGAAATTTATTGTTTTCATTAGTATTGGTTGGATTGTTAAATAATTTTTCACTTATTAAAAGTTAAAAATAAGAAGAAATATTCTGATAGAAATATTTAGTAACTCTAGTAAACTTGGTAGAAGTAGATATTTTCTCTAATCTTCTCAAATTTACTGAAAACCCCATCTTTCTACAACACACTTTCAAAAAACAGCATCCACTGCTATTGCCTTTCTAAATCTTAACTCTCTATTTGTCACCTTCAAACTTCTGTCCACATAAAACTACTTTCCAGGGAATTCCATCACATCAGCTAATGTTATTAGCATTGCACTAGAGGTCCCTTAGGCTAGCACAATATAAGAACATAAGAACATAAGAAGAGCCATGTGGATCAGACCCAGGGTCCATCTAGTCCAGCATTCTGTTCACATAGTGGCCAATCAGCTGTTGACCGGGAACCCACAAGCAGGGCATGAGCACATCAGCACCCTCCCACCCATGTTCCCTAACAACAGGTGTACATAGGCTCAGTGCCTCTGGTACTGGAGGTAGCACATAGCCATCAGGACTAGTAGCCAGTGATAGCCTTCTCCTCCATGAATTTGTCCAACCCCCTTTTAAAGCCATCCAAATTGGTGGCCATCACTGCATCCTCTGGTAGCGAATTCCATAGTTTAACTACGCACTGTCTGCAGAAGTACTTCCTATTATCTGTCCTGAATCTCCCATAAATCAGTTTCATAGGGTGACCCCGGGTTCTAGAATTTTGAGAGAGTGAGAGAAATGTCTCCCTATCCAAATTCTCCACACCATGCACTGTAGACCTCTATCATGTCTCCCCTTACCCTTCTTTTTTCCAATCTAAACAATCCCAGCTATTGTAACCTTCTCTCATAGGGGAGATGCTCCAGCACCTTGATCATTTTAGGTGCCCTTTTCTGCATTTTTTTCCAGGTCCACAATGTCTTTTTTAGGTGTGGTGACCAGAACTGGACACAGTATTCCAGGTGTGGCCACACCATAGATTTGTATAGGGGAAATATGATATTGGCAGTTTTAGTCTCAATTCCTTTTCTAATAATGCCTAACATGGAGTTTGCCTTTTTTTACTGTGGCCACATACTGGGTTGACTTCTTCACTGAGCTGTCCACCACAACCCCAAGATCTCTTTCCTGGTCAGTCACCGCTAGCTCAGATCCCATCAGGCTATACTTGAAGTTGGGATTTTTTGCCCCAACATGCATCACTTTACACTTGCTTACATTGAACCACATATGCCATTTAGATGCCCATTCTCCCAGTTTGGAGAGATCCTTTTGGAGCTCATCAGAATCCCTTTTTGCTTTAACCACCCTAAATAATTTGGTGTCAGTGGCAAACTTGGCCACTTCACTGCTCACTCCTAATTCCAGATCATTTATGAACAGGCTGAAAAGCATTGGTCCTAATACAGATCCCTGTGGGACCCCACTATTTACTTCCCTTCATTGGGATAATTTATCATTTATTCCTACTGTCTACTTTCTGTTCTTTAACCAGTTACCGATCCATAAGAGGACCTGTCCTCTTATTCCATGACTGCTAAGTTTGCTCAGGAGTCTTTGGTGAAGGACTTTGTCAAAAGTCTTTTGGAAGTCAAGTAAACAATGACTACCGGATCACCCTGTCTACATGTTTATTGTCACTCTCAAATAGTTCTGAAGGGTTAGAGAGACAAGTGTTACCTTTGCAGAAGCTGTGTTGATTTCTTTTTCAGCAGGGCTTGTTCTTCTGTACATTTAATAATTTTATCTTTAAGAATTCCTTCAACCAATTTACCGAGAACAGACATTAAGCTAACAGGTCTATAATTTCCCGGATCCCCCCACCCCACCCCGATCCCCTTTTGAAAATTGGTGTTACATTGGCTATCTTCCAGTCCCCTGGTATAGAGGCTGATCTTAGGGACATGCTGCATATTTTGGTTAGAAGATCAGCTATTTCATATTTGAGTTCTTTGAGAACTCTAGGATGCATACCATCTGGGCCTGGTGATTTATTTGCTTTCAATTTATCAATAAGGTTGAGAACTTCACCTTTTGTCACTGCTATTTGCCTCAGTTCCTCAGACTCCTTTCCTGAAAACATCAGCTGAGGCACAAGTATCTGTCCTATATCTTCTGCAGTGAAGACAGATGAAAAGAATTCATTCAGCTTCTCTGCAATCTCCTTGTCCTCCTTCAGTCCTCCTTTAACTCCAGTGTCATCCAATGGTCCAACTGCCTCCTTAGCTGGTTTTCTGCTTCTGATGTATTTAAATAATTCTTTATTGTTGGCCTTGATGTCGTTAGCGATACGCTCTTCAAAATGCTTTTTTGCATCTCTTATTGTCTGCTTGCATTGCCTTTGTGCAAGCTTGTGCTCCCTTTTGTTTTCCTCACTTGGGCAAGACTTCCATTTTCTGAAGGAAGCACTCTTTTCTCTAATAGCTCTCTTAACACTTCTCATTAACCATGGTGGCAACCTTAGACTTGGTGCTACATTTCCCAACCTGTGGTATACATTTAGGTAGGGATGGTGGAGAATTTCTCCATGAATCTCTGGGAGGCCGAATGCCAATGCATTCGGCCCCCCGAAATTGCTGGAGAAATTCTCTGCCCCCCGCCCCCCCCCCGGAATGGGACTTACCTCTGTTGAATGTCCCTGGAGCTGGCGGCTCCTGGCGGCGGTTTGGCGGCGGTTCGGTGGTGGTTCGGCCGCCACCACCGCCATTTCCCAGTAAAAAAAACCAAAAAACAAACAACAAACCTGATAGGCTACGCAAAGATTTACGTAGCCTATCACGGCTAAATTTTCCAAAAACACCATGATAGGCTACGTAAATCCTTACGTAGCCTATCACGGGTGACTTTGAAAAAAGAAAAAAAAAGCGCGTACGCAAATGGCAGCGCCCATGGGTGCCACCATTTGCGTTCCTTATTTGGGCACGTGTAGTCTACGTAAACATTTATGTAGACTATGGCGAAAATAAGGGCAACGCTATTAACACATGCCCAAATAAGGAACGCAAATGGCGGCGCCCATGGGCGCCGCCATTTGCGTACGCGCTTTTTTTTTTTCCCCGAAGTCAGCCGTGATAGGCTACATAAGGATTTATGTAGCCTATCACACGGCTGACTGCAGGGACGCAAACGGCGGCGGCTATGGCTGCCGCCATTTGTGTCCCGGCCGGCCAGGAGGATTCGCGGCCGGAGGGACGGGGCACCTCCCCCCAGCCAGAATTTCGGCAGGGAGGAATGGAGCGCCTCCCCCCCCACCGTGAAGCAAGCTGCGGGACCAGGTAAGTGACTTTCGTCCATCCCTACATTTAGGCTGGGCTTCTAATATTGTGGGTTTGAGTAATCTCCAAGCATTCTGAATTTAATCCTCTTGACTCCCCCCTTTAACTTCCTTTTCACCAGTTCCTCATTTTGGAGAAATTTCCTCTTCTGAAGTCAAATGTGACTGCGCTGGACTTCCTGGGCAATTTTCCACTTAAATATATATTAAATCTGTGATCACTGTTTCCAAGTGGTTCAACAACATTTACATCTCGTACTAAATCCTGGGCGACACCATTTAGGATTAAATGCAACGTTGCTCCCCTCTGGTCGGTTCCATAACCAACTCTTCTAGGGCATCAAGACATTTAACCTCTTTGTCATGGTTGGAACATGCATTTATCCAGTCAATGTGGGGGTAATTGAAGTCGCCCATTATTACAACACTTCCTTGTTTGGAGGTCTCCCTGATTTCATTTTCCATCTCAAGGTCACTCTGAGCATTCTGGTTTGGAGGACAATAGCATGTTCCTAACACTAAATTATTTTTGGAGCCTGGTACTGTCACCCACAGTACTTCTGTGGAAGAGCCTATGCCTTTTAGGTGTCCACTTGACCGACACTATGCCCTCTTTGGCGTAGAGGGCAACACCTCCCCCAGTACGCCCTTCCCTGCCCTTCCTATAGAGTTTATATCCAGAGATGACTGTATCCCACTGGTTGTCCCCGCTCCACCAGGTTTCTGTAATGCCCACTATATCCAGGTTTTCCTTTAAAATCAAGCACTCCAATTCTCCCATTTTAGCCCAGAGGCTTCTAGCATTTGCATAAAAATACCTATACATGGTATCCCTCCCCAGTTGCCTCTGGCGTGTGCATCTTTTGCTATGGGACATTGGCCCCTTTGATTGGCTATTATGTTCTACCATGTGCTCCTGGCCTATTTTCTCCCCTTCTACATTTGGGCAAAAACATTTTCATCTTCATCCCTTTGGGATGATTTAACCCAAACCAGATGCTTCCCAGCTCCTGTTGGCTTTCCCCCAGGGTTTAGTTTAAAAGCTGCTCTGCCACATTTCTTATATTTAGCACCAGCAGTCTGGTTCCATTTTGGTTTAAGTGAAGCCCATCCCTCTTGTACAGGCCTGGCTTGTCCCAAAATGTTCCCCAGTGCCTAACAAATCTGAACCCCTCCTCCCTGCACCACCATCTCATCCATGCATTGAGACTCCCCAGCTTCACCTGCCTAGCCAGCCCTGTGTGTGGAACAGGCAGCATTTCAGAGAAAGCCACCTTGGTGGTCCTGGATTTCAACCTCCTACCTAGCAACCTACATTTGGCTTCCAGAACCTCACGACTACATCTCCCCACATCGCTGGTACCAACATGGACCATGACCACTTAATTCCACCCCAGCACCTACTAGGTTATCTAGATGGTGCATGATATCTGCAACCTTTGCACCAGGCAGGCAATTCACCATGCGGTCTACATGCCCATCACAAACCCGGCTGTCTATGTGTCTAATGATCGAATCTCCCACTACCACAAGCTGCCCTCCCCCCACAGAGGGACATCCTGAATGTGACAGGATATTTGTTTGTCTTATGAGGAATGGGTCCCTTCTAAAGGATTGTTTCCCTCTTCCTCAGAATGACTCCCTCTTTTCCTCAGACCCGCATTCTCCATGACAGCAGAGGATCTGTCACCCTGGGAATGGGACACAGCTAATAGGTCCCTGAAGGTCTCATCCCCCAACCAATCTGCCTCTCATAGCTTCACTGGGTCAGCAATCTTGGCCTCAAGGGAACAAACTTGTTCCCTGAGAGCCAGGAGCTCATTACACCAAGCACGCACCCACAACGTCTGTCTCGCAGGTAGATAGTTGTACATGTGGCACTTAATGCAATACACCTGATGGCCTCCACCCCTCTGCTGGCTTTCTACCTTCATACTGGTTTGTTATTTGGGTGTGTTTTCCCTGGAAAACCTAGTTGTTTCCTACAAGAAGTTGGGGAAATTATTTACAGTTACTTACTGTGAGTACGGAGTAGGGAGGGAAGAGTTCCCTGCCCTGGCTTCCTCTCCCTGTTGCTAAACTCGCACAGTTGCTTAACTTGCTTGTTTGCTGATGCTTTGTCACTGGGGCTGAGACACTTTGTCACTGGGGCTCCTTGTGCTCGGAGAACTGGCTCCCTCGCAAGCGTAATGCAAATATAAATTACATTAGCGATAGTTGGATACTGCCCATAGACGTCAAAATGTGTGCATTAAAACAAATAAGGTAGCTGAAGTACACAGGGCTGGCTCAGCATACTTTGTTAGGTATTTTAGGCAAGCTTGAATCCCACACTTCACAGGTGTTGTCATATCCTGAGAAGGACAGAGTCACAGAGTGCATGACAGACTTAGGGCCAAACTAGATGTGGCGGTGCAGCCATGTCCATTATTCATTATCTCCCTTGTTCACATATAAAATAGTGGGTGGGATTTAACTTCAAAGAGTATACACAGGTATGGACAGCTAAAGATTTACCCTTCCACAATACCATCCAGTGTGATATGGGTCATCCCCCAACTTTATTATTTCTATTTGTCTTTCAGCCTGATCCTATCCATGCTTACTTGGAAGAAAGTCAGACTGAGTTCAGTTGGGTTTACTCTCAAGTAACTGGGTTTAGGATCACAGTGTGATCTTCTGAGTGTTTATTCAAAGTAAATTGCAAGCAAGTTTCTCAAAAGAAACTGCACAGGGTTACAGCTGTCCACCACAATTCTATTCATGTCTACTCAGACCTGAATACAATGACAATGGGGCTTACTCCAAGGTATATGTGTACAGGATTGCAGCCTTAGTCTCTAGCAGAATATATCCCTCTTTTGCACTCCTGTCAGCAACTATCAATTGGAGAAATCATTACATTGTTTCATGTTGTTTCTTGATTTGTTTCCTTTGAAGCTCACAAATTTCAAATGGTAGTTTGACATTTCAGGTCTGCTTGGATTCAGAGAACTACAGTATGCCTCATCAATTCATTTCCAGCTGCAATTGTACTTATATACTTATAGGAAAATACTTATAGGAAAACAAGATCTTGTGTCAACAGACATAGCAAGTCAACACCTGTGTCAATCTTGTCTTATCTTTTTCCGCTGCTACAATTTCTTCCTGAACATTTGGACATTGGACTAAACTCATCCCTGACTTAAGCCTCCAGTTGCTTCAATAGGTTTGTCCCATGAAATCTGCTTGGCTCTGTGTCATCCCATTTTATCAGCTCCCCTAGTAATCAGCTCTGGAAATAATTTGCTGTTTGCCTTCTCTGATGTTTCCCTCTTTTGTGTGTATCGAAACGACAAAGCAATCAGACCCTCAAAGTCCAATAGAAAAATAATTGGAAATCCAAAGTGGCACTAAATGTTATTTTCTAAATAAAACACATTCAATTACAGAACATGCAACTGTGGAACATTAGGAAAGATTAGTTAGCATTTTAAAAAATGTATTCAATGTTCAAAGCCTTCATTAGACGCAAAGGACAATGTACACTCATTGGGCCAGGCATGAGTTGAAGAGAATGCACAACAATGAAAACTCCATGTCCTTTAAGCAAAATGGAATGCTTTTTCTATCTTGTCTTCCACTTGCATTTTTTATTTGCTACGTGTGGAATATAGTCATCATCCTTTGCTGTACATCCCAGCTAGGTGTCACCAGTTTTATCTCTGTTATCCACCTTTCTGTAGACATAAACATTTATGGATTAATACTTGGGTGTAGACAATTGCCGTTATTTTAAAAATAATGCACCATTGTATAAGGGCCAAAACAGACATTAATTTAAATCTGTATCTAGCAGGGTTTTTTTTTTTTTTTTAATGATTGTAAACCAACCCTGCCAGTTTGGTGGTGGTGGTGTGTGTGTGTGTGTGTGTGTGTGTATGAGAAATAAATAAGTAAAGAGCAGCTACAACTTTTTAAATTTCTAGAGTACGCACAGAGAACCCAGTCCAGACCAGGAGCCTAGCATAGGGTTAGGGGGCTTTTAAGTTCCAGATTGGGGCCCTCGCTTCTACTCTAGAGTAAATATGAAAACATGTAGCTGCTAAATATGGATTTAAGTAATGTCTGTTTTGGCCCAAACAGATAGCCTAAAGTGCTCTACAAATTCTGTCATGAGCAGATGCAACCTTTCTTAAACTTGGGTTCCCAGCTGTTGTTGGACCACAGCTCCCATAATCCCTGATCATTTGCTGGGGGTGATGAGGAACTGTAGTCCAACAATATCTGGGCACCTAAGGTTGGGAAAGGCTGTAAAAATAATGTAAAGAAATGACTGGTTTGGGAAAGTATATGGACATCAGCACCAACAGCTAGGGTAGAGTAATTTTGAAAAAGTGAAGGGAAGATATTTAGAAATGACTGCAATATTTAGAAAATGGGGAAAGCCTAGCTGTACCAGACCAATGCTCCATCTGGCTTAAGTAACCTGGGTCTGGCAACATCTAGTTCCAGCAGGGCTCCAGGTTTGAGGGGTTTGGTAACCGCCCCCCCTCACACCAATGTAAGTACAGAATGCTGTCACTGAAGACCTCTTCAGCCACCAGACCATGGTGGCTTAGCTCTGCTTCTGTGGTTGTTTACAGCCTTTGCTGTTTATTTTGTGAACCACTCAGAGAACTTTGGCTATAGAATGTAAGTAATCAATAATCAATCAACTAATCAACTAATCAACAAGTGGCTCTGCCTGACCTACTGGGCAATGGGGCATGGAGGCCAGTAGTGACAGCAGGGCTGAAAGGGGATGCACCAATCAAGTGAGTGAAGTGGGTTTTTTTTAAATGCTACCATGCCCTAATGTAGCAACACTGTTTGGGTATGTAATCAAAAGATGGCTCATTCATTCACTCAGAGCAGCTGCCTCATGCCTCTCAGTTTAGAGGCACTGGACAAGCAAGAGAGCCATTCTCGCTGTGCCCCTGATGTAGCAAGCCTAAGTCAGGAATATTGGCCAGGGAATAAAAAGATGATTTAGGGTGTAATCCTATCCATGAAAAAAAGTCCTACAGTTCCCAGTATGCCACAGCCAGCAATGTTGGCTGGGGCATGCTGGCAGTTGTAGGACTTTTTTCTGTCTAAACACACATAGGATTGCACCCTTAGTCATTTGAAAAATGTTTTGAGGGGGAGCGTGAGGATTTTTTTAATCTTATTTTTAATAAGGTGAGACTGGGCCTGAGTGCCAGGTACTTCTGAAGAAATGTACGGGAGCAAAGAACATTAGAGGAGCATTTCTAGGTTTCCTGTAATGTAAGTAATTAAGGTTCTGCCACGGTAAATTCAGACAACCATGTTATTTTTAAATGCAATTAGCATAGGATAGACTTGCTATCCTAGTCGTCACAGTGGCTTGTCATGTGTGTGCGTGTATGTGTGTGCGTTTTTGGTTTTTTTTAAATAGATTCCCTCAAAGGAATTCAAATGTGACAAGAATATTCACCATGTGAATACTAACTGGGTTGTCTGAATCAGAGCCTATTCTGCAAGAACAAAAATTGCGAACACAGCAGGTACTGAGTGAATTAGGCAGGTTGTCAGTCTGAAGGTGTGTGTTTTCTAGAGATCAATATTCAGAGTCAGACAAAGGTCAAGTTTAAATTGCCAGTGGATAAGACAAGGCATGGCAGAATGAATGCGGGAAGCTAATTCACAAAGCAGGAACATGATGTGGGCACCAGTGAGCAATTGTTCTTTGATTGCTTAGCATGGCCTACGAGCTGTCACATTCCCACATTTCAGCAGTTGGTAGCTAAAGAAGGAAGTGCCCATTTAGCAGGCTCCACAAATGCCTTCCTTCAGCCAGTGGTCCCAGCAGGACTCTGGGTCAGGTCCAGGACCCCACTCACCAGAATGAGCAGAAGGGCCCCCAAATGCAATGGGGCTGACATCACATTTATTTAAGTATATTGCCATCTAAAGAGCCTCCCCCACATAAGACCATTTAGTCCAGATGCTAAGATTATCTAACTGCACCACTGCCTTCAGCCACTCTGGGTGGTGTTTCACTAACATAGCCATGACTCACAAAACACAGGCCATTATTCAAGTTCCCCTGCAGATCTAATTCTTGACTGTTTCTTTCTAGATTGAGAAATGCTTCTATACCTGTGTATTATTATTTTAGCCTCTAGTACTACTTTTAACTCTTGTAATACAACCCTTATAGCTAGTAGAACAGATAGAATAACTCCATATACCTAGTATGAAGTCAGGTGATTTCTTCCCTCTTCCTGACTGTTAGACAGGATGATACGATAGTCATTGTTAAATGTCTAGTGCTTCCTCAGGAAGAAAGGATATTTAATAACCCAAGAACGTAGGAACTCCAATGCCACTTCAATTATTAGAACTCTAGAAACGTTGACACTGGGTTTTCCAACTCCCCCAAAGCCAAGAATTCTCCAACAAAGACAGCAGTGCCTGTGTGTGGTCTGGATCTGAAAACAAGCCTTTGTGCTCATAGCTGTTTGTTAGAATTTATCCGAATAAGTTCAACAATGCAACAGATGCACACATAAACTTCAGCAAATATAATGGACTCCGAACAAGAAAGGACCAAGATAATCCTGTTTCACACAATAGGAGCTGGCACATCAGTGCTTAGCAGCAAAGTGAGGGTCTAACCAAACACGACTCTGAATGGGATCCAGTTCCACAGCATGGACGGTGCTAGCCAACAGAGAAAATGTAAAATGAGACACATTTATCTGTTACTTCTGAAGATTTGCTTAAGGGCTCCATTCTTTCAAATTATACACAGAAAGAAGCTGAACAACAGAAAAGGCAAGTGCTGCACAGCATAATGACTTATTTTGTTAGCCATTTTCACATCTTGCTTTGTACATTTCTTACAGAAAAACAAACTGTAATCTTCACAGGAGTGTGCATGAAAAAAATTACTCCCCTGAGGCTCATATCCAAGAACAATGGCACCATCTCAGTTGCTCCAACAAATACAATCATGCATACAAGCAAAACCATGAAAGAAAGAACAGACTACAAGTAACTGGGATGGATTCACCTCAACCTGCGCTTCAAGCCTTTAAGGGTGGAAAGCCAAATTGTACTCTCCCAGGTCTTCATTATTCTGGAATGATTTTCTACTGATATTTACACATACTCACTTGGAACCTACACATCTTGAGACAGTAACAACAAGGAGCAAAAGGACATGCTGCCTTCTTCTACAGTCACCAATAATTCAAGCATGTTATGCCACTGCCATCAATGTGATTACACACAGACTGCAGAATGAAATAAAGCCTGGCCTTCTATGGAATTACAGCTTGATATCAGGT
The DNA here is from genome assembly GCF_057233095.1 of Heloderma suspectum. Classification (NCBI taxonomy): domain Eukaryota; kingdom Metazoa; phylum Chordata; class Lepidosauria; order Squamata; family Helodermatidae; genus Heloderma; species Heloderma suspectum. The sequence continues at coordinate 254,573,136 of NC_139461.1, forward strand.
GCCCTCAGAGTTACAGGAAACCACTCCATCTTTAAGCCAGGCCATTAAACATGAGCGTAAAATCACAAATCAGCACTGGAGAGGCTAAATGACATTTGCCATTCTCCTTACATTACTACAGAATCTGAACATAACTGGGATGTATTGTTCATATGCAGGCAGTGGTTAAGGGCCATTTCATAGAAGATCAGTTCTCTACTTGGAAGTCAGTTCCATGTAAAAAAAATTACCTGAATCACGTATGTAATTCAACTCATTTGATAACCCTATTATGCCCATTTCAAGATGCACATGAACATGCACATATCTGCCTTTCGCTAGGTTTCCACACAGAATGCATGCAATTTCCTACATAGGAGTGATTTCTGTGTGGGAAATGTTTTGTGTGAAGTGGCCATAAAACTACCACCTGGAACAGGAATTCAACAATATTTAATTAGGATCACCTAGAAGAACAAAGAAAATGATTTTGTTTTGCTTTCATAATGTCACTCAACTGACTGCTATTGCACCACAGCTATGCTGGCATCAGGAGTGATGTAGCTGACATCCTATGAACTCCAAACAGCAACACAGAAAGTGGAATGGTACTAATAGATGCAAGAGATAACATAGCAGCAACACTAATAATTACTGCCAAACCATGCCTGGCAACTACACCACCACTGTGGTACTGGTTGACACCAATAGATGTATGGCAGCCTGCAGCATCAATAAATGTGAACACCACCCTGCAGTGGCAATTGACATCAATAAATGTGTGGTGGCAGCAGGGACTCTATGCATGAACATGTTCCCAGGAAGAGCCCACAATGCTTCCCCCATCACAGCCTTCCCTGCATCACTGTCTGGTATTTGCAGCCAGCAGTTCTCCTCAGATAGGTGTTCAATTCCTCTTGCAGTACAAACACAGTAGTAGCAGATGGCAAACAATACTTTTGGCAGGGCCAGAACTAAGGCAAGGCAGTGGATAAGAGAGTACTGATCCAATGTCAACATTCAGCCCACACCATTGTCCAGTAGTTGCGGTTCTGCACATAGAACACATATGTCACATGTCCCCTACCAGAGAAAGGGTGCTAATGATTCCAGATAATGCTAAGAGCACTCAATATATTTGCTCTGGTGACTGTATTGGAAGCAACATGAATAATGAGGGACGGGAGCTAGGATATAGAAACAATAAATAAATAAAATATAGTGCAGTACTGAAGGAGCCTTTTGTAGATCTCTAGATCAGTGGAACATCACAGACTTAGTACAAGAAATCCTGGGTTTAATCTTTGGCTATGGGCTCTCAGGAAAACAGGCTGGGATACAGTGTGATAGTAACATATACCCCCAAATCAGGCATTGTGTCACGTAAATGGGGTGGTCTTTACAAAAGCAAATTCAGATTGTTGGGAAATGCACAAAGGGGCTTGTTTTTAATCCTAGACCACTTTGAAACAAAGGATTGGATAAGTCTTGCCACATGACTGGAAGCCCCACTGCACAAGCGGACATCTGCTCATGCAAGGGTTGGATCCAACCCTTAAAAAGAAAATCAATTCCTGAACAACATTGTATGAGTGATGTATCCTTCCCAAGGGACCATTGTGTGTACTTTTCCCCCATGGCATTTGGGACTGGTGTGGGGTCGATCTACATTGCGCTCGCAATCGCAATGAATTTGGTGTCCTGTCGGGTTAAACGCTTTGACATTAAAACATGATTATCCACACTCAGCCATTTTCCCCATTGTGGTGCTTCATCGAATGCACAAGCTCAGTTCACACTCGAGCACTGTGCTGTTTTCCTGCTCTTAAAGATGGTGGCTCTCATTGGAGGATCAGAAACTCTTCCTGTTTCTGCTGATTCCACGCCCACCGCATGGCAGCGGTGTGGGAGAGGCTTGTCATTTTCCACGTGTTTTCCTGGCCTTGGGGAAAACGACCAGCTTGTCCATTGCCGCCGCCGCCACCACTGTAGCAGGTGGGGGTGGAGGGAAGGAGAAGACACCTATCCTCTACTCCCCCCACACTTGCTGGAGGCCAGGACGAGTGGCTGGGGGGTATCTGCCAATGCTCTTTACCCCATGCCAGCCCTTGACAGCTGGCATGAGGAAGAGGGGCAGTGGTGGCAGCACCTGGCGCTAGCATTTGGGGGGGGCTGCTGGCATCTTCGAAGATTCAAAGCTTCACGTTGGCCTGTTCAGTAGTTGGATGGGCGACTACCTGGGAACCAGGCTTCCTGCATTGAGCAGTAGGTTGTTCTATCCCTTCAAATGAGACTACGTTTTACCCCTTTCTAGCCCCCACTTCAGCTTTTTTTTTTTTTTAATTAAGGTGTTATCTTCGAAGAATCATGGCTTCTCCACATTTTTTTCCCCTAATTCAGGCATGATCTTTGAAGATTCGAAGATTCGAAGATGTGAAGCTTTGAACCATGCCAACGACCTCTTGGACTTGGTGTTACCTTTCCTAACCTGTGGTATACATTTTAGCTGGGCTTCTATTATTGTGGTTTTGAGTAATCTCCAAGCATTTTGAAGGGATCTAATCCTCTTTACTCCCTCTTTTAACTTCCTTTTCACCAGTTCCCTCATTTTATAGAAATTTCCTCTTTTGAAGTCAAATGTGACTGTGTTGGACTTCCTGGTCAATTTTCCACTTAAATATGTATTATTTATATATGTAAGACAATACATAGTATCACAATGAAGATGATCATGTTCTTCACAGGGATAAGTAAGAATTGTGCTACCCATAGATTTTGAAACAGGAAGCACTGCAAAGGGACCTTGATTAGATGGATGTTTACTGAATTGATATGTACAGACCTATTGTCTACAGCAGCTCCTTTTCTAATAGCCAGTGGGCAAAATAATAGGATAACTATATAAAATGTGGTTCCCAGTGTCCCTGTTTTACAGTAGCATGCACTTCCCATGGTTCCCAGCATGTCTGGATCCTGCTCCATATACACTCTGTTAGCAGTGGTGTACAAGTCTTGAAACTTGAGGCCTAGAGTTGCCATGAGCCTTCCTTGTTTCTCCCCCACCTCTATAAATGTGGGGAAAAGGAGCAGTGGGCCAAAACAGATATATTTGGGATTATCTTGGACATCTAAATGTGTGTCCAATTTGAAATGGATCTAGGAGCAGACCACATTAATCATTCAAAACTCATCCACTCCCAATTTCAGACTCTGCCCCATCACTAAATATTTCTGTACCTAAAAGGTCCCAAGACATGGTCTGAAGGCACACAAGGCAGCCACCTTGCTGAAGCTCAGCAGGTCTGGTTCTGGTTAGTGCTTGGAGGGGAGTCCACCTGGGAACCACAAGTAGCCACCTTGAGTTCCACAATGGAAGAAAGGTGGGATATAAGTGTAATAAATAAATAAATAAATGGCCTATTGGAACAGAGATTCCTTGGCTTGCTTCCTAAAATTGCTAAAGGGCTTGTTTAGTAGACATCATGGAGAAGAGTATTCCACAAAGCAGGTGCCACAGCCAAAAAAGTCCTGCCCCTATGGGACTCCAATCTCATTTCTGACAAAAAGGGTATTTGAGCAAGGAGGCTTATGTGGAAAAGGAGCCCTCTCAATAGTATTCTGATGACAGTGTTACCTTCACTATCATTCTCATCCATCTTTAATCATTTTGCAATTGAAATTACAATGTCTAGACCAGCCATCCCTGGTGCCCTCCAGATGTGTTGGACTACTCCCAGCTGGAAGTCATGGTCCAATACATCTGGTGAGCACCAGATTATGGACAGCTGATATAGACCTTTCCAGATCCTAAGCATAAACACTACTTTAATCAGTCCCTAAATTCTTCTTAATTTATGGCACCAGCATAGATTCCAAAACTGCATCAGGTTAGATATTGAATGTATTGATATTGAAACGTGTGGAGAAACTACACACTCTTGTTGAAGATCTTGGCTTGATTTTCATTAGAAAGCAACATTTCTACTAAATACAGAAACATAGAGAGCAAGAAAGGTGCGTATAAACTGCTAGAAAAATTGGATTGGCAAACGATATCCAAAAATATATTCACCCATGCCTTTGATGGCAGTCTTTATCAGTAAAGTCTTATTATCACCTTTCAGAATGTACATAAACCAGCAGTTTTAAAGTCTGTGTGACTTTACATGAAAGTATGTATTTTGACTTCCTTTTATGCCTGCCAATCTTCTGCCCCGACTTCTGCGACACACACCACTGCCTTGGTGTCAGTAACATAAATATGAAATAATATTTTCCTTCTGCTGAAGACCATGTAAAGCCGCCTTTATGCTCCAGCTCCCAGTTTACTCTGAAATGCTGGTAGTGATTCCTCCACAGCTGAGTGCCCTGACAAATTCCCTTTTGGGCTGGCAATCCTCAGAGTTGGAAGATAACCATAATCTGATGCATAATCTCTTTCCTGCTGTCTTCTGGATGTACAGAAATAGGCCAATTTTGTCCAACAAGGAGAGACGAGCAATCACGGCAGGAAGATTGGATTTTAGATGGTAGCCTTGCCCAATTGCATAACCTTTCATGAGCACAGCAGAATCAAATTTGCTGGTACAAAATGGCTCGTGCTGTGTGGGGGTTACTACTATGTGAGGAAAGCACTGCCAGATTTATGCTGCGAATGAATGTGCTGCCAATAATATAGATCATTGCATACAGCCTTGCAAAATATGAGCTATGTAGAACCATCTCTATATTCTGAGGAGGAGCTTAAATAAAGGCAGGGCATTTTGATGGACACAGCTGGTGCTTTCCAAGCAATTCAGATAGCATAATAAAAGCCCTTAACGGCTTGGGGCCAGGTTACCTGAAGGATCGCCTCCTCCCATATGTGCCTGCCCGGACCTTAAGATCATCATCAGCGGCGCTTCTCCGTGAGCCCCTGCCAAAGGAAGTGAGGCGGGTGGCTACTAGGAGGAGGGCTTTTTCTGTTGTGGCACCCCGGCTCTGGAATGAGCTCCCTAGTGAGGTTCGCCTGGCGCCTACATTGTACTCCTTTCGGCGCCAGGTGAAGACCTTTTTATTTTCCCAGGCATTTTAGCTTTCTAAATTTTTATCTTTGCTGTTTTAAATCTGTATTTTAAACTCCTGTACTGCTGCTAGGTTTTATTGTGGTTGTATTGTTATATTTTGGTTTTAATGTTCTATATATTTTAAATTGTTTTATTGTGTGTTGTTTGGTTTTAGTTTTTGTGAACCGCCCAGAGAGCTTCGGCTATTGGGCGGTATAGAAATGAAATGAATGAATGAATGAATGAATGAATGAATGAATAAATAAATAAATAAATAAAAGATGGAAGTAGGAAGGGGTGGGAGAAGAGAACAATGAAGGCATTGTCAGATGAATCATAGAATCATAGAATAGTAGGGTTGGAAGGGTTGGGGTAGGGTTGGAATATCTCCTTTGAAGGTTTACCTTGTTCCTTCATATTGTGGATTTCTAATCTCATTGTACTTAATATATTGTTTCCAGTCTTATACAACCCCTGCCATGTTCCACCATGCCTAACACAGAAACTTTGTCCATAACACGGGATGTTGGCATTACAGCCAAAGCTATATCCCACCAGCCTACATACCAGCACGACCCTATGTTATATACCACAGTGTGGACAAGGTTAAGCAAGATAGAAGTTGAATGGGACTTACCTGGGAGTAAGTCCCATTCAACTCAATGGAACTTACTTCTGAGTAGACCTGCAGAGAATTGCACACTGGAAGTAATCCTTAACACACGTGCCAGCAAAAAACACCCCCCCCCATTGCATAAGGGCTGTTGAATCACCCAGCAGCACTTTCAAATGACATATCTACTCAGAAGTAAGAAAGAGCATCATGTCTACTCAGAAGTAAGTAAGGCAAGCTTCTGCAGGAAGCAGAAATGAATCTCTCAGCAGCTGAACAGAGGTAAGTGCTTTCCCATGCTAAGCACTAAGAAAGGGACCCTTTTTCAGTGTTAACCAAGGGAAAGCACTATAAGAACATAAGAAGAGCTGTGCTGGATCAGAGCAAGGGTCCATCTAGTTCAGCATTCTGTTCACACAGTGGCCAACCAGCTGTCGACCAGGAACCCACAAGCTGTACAAGAATGCAAAAGGATCCTCCCACCCATGTTCTCTAGCAACTGGTGTACATAGGCATTGTTTGGGAGTGGAGGAAAGCCTGTTGACTGGGCCGTTAATATACATCAAAGACAATGTGCTAGTCCTAGTCCTAGGGATGTCGGAGAATTTCTCCACGAATCTCCGGGAGGCTGAATGCCAATGCATTCGGCCCCCCGAAATTGGTGGGGAAATTCTCCGCCCCCCCCCCCAGGATGGGACTTGCCTCGCGTGAATGTCCCTCTCGGTGGCGGGTCCTGGCGGTGTTTCGGGTGCGGAGGCGGCGGCTGGTCTACTGACCAGCTGCCGCCGCCGCCATTTCCCAGTAAAGTAAAGTAAAAAAAAAAAGAAAAGTGATAGGCTACGTAACGATTTACGTAGCCTATCACGGCTGACTTTGAAAATCTAGCCGTGATAGGCTACGTAAATCGTTACGTAGCCTATCACGTTTTTTTTTTACATTTTTTTTCTTTCGTGGCCGGAGAGGCGAGGCGCTCCCCCCCGGCCAGAATATGGCGGGGAGGGATGGGGCGCCTCCCCCCCTGGCCTGAATTTCGGCGGGGAGGGGCGGGTGCCTCCCCCCCGCCAAGAATTTTGGGGGGAGAACCGAAGCGCCTCCCCCCTCACCAAAAACAGCTGCGGGACCAGGTAAGGGACTTTCGTCCATCCTTACTAGTCACTCTCCCTCCTCACTGGCTCCGTGCTCTCTGCTCTCAGCACCTCTTGCACTCCTGCTCATTCTGCTCAGTCTCTGGGTGGCAGTGGCTGCCTGCTTGCCTGCCCGCCCCATAAATGTGTGTGGGTATGTGGGGTTTGTCATGAACATCTACTCGTAAGCAAGTCCTCCATTGCACTTGGCTGAACATGCAAGGGAAGGGGAGCAAGCCTCCGCTCACTGGCTGCCCTGCAGCTACGCAATTGCTGATGTTCATTTCTACTTGTGGCGGGAGTCGCCCACCCCACCCCACCCCACCCCACCCCAACTAATGGAGCTTCACTTCCTGTATATACTGCAAAAGTGGAGGAATACAGCACTGCATGTACTGTGGAAAGAGCTAATTTGACTCTGTGGAAATGTGGATTTTGCCCTTCACAAAGCATTTCCATTTAGATTGGCCCGTTGCCACTGTTATCCATCCTTTGTTAATGTTCCGGCTGGATTGCTGCAATGTGTTATACATGGGGCTCTCTTTGAGAAGTGTTTGGAAAATACAAGTAGTGCAGAATATGACTGCCAGACAGTTAAACTTGAACAGGCCACTGGGAACATATTGTACCAGTGCTTAAAATTCTTCAGTAGCTTCTGGTTAGTTTCCAGGCACAATTCAAAGTGCTAGTTTTCACTTTTAAAATCCTAAACCACTTGGAACTGGGGTTTCCTTTACATACAAACCTGCCTGTCGATTGAATTCTTCTGAGGCTCTTCTCCAGATGCCCTTGACTTCCGAGTTTATGCAGAGAGAGGGACTTTTCTGTGGTGGCATCAGGGTTGTAGAACCAGAAAACGTTCTCCTGGCAACAATATTATGCTATTTTAGATGCTAGGCATGGTCTGTGATGTTTTCCTGTACTTTCGATGATGTTTAAGATCCATGCCGTAACTTTGTACTCGTTTGTACTCTGTGTTATATTACTGTTGCTTTGTATTATTGTCATGGAATTTTTAAAGCCACCTTGGGGGATATTTCAGCAGAAAGGTAGAGGCAAACCTTACAAAAATAATGAAATAAACTATAGCATCAGACTGGGATTCTGTCTTCATTTCTTAGCCATTGATTTAACTGAGTGACCTCACTGAGGCGCTTTGGGCCTGGTGTCAGAATCTGGCATGGTTGGGCAAATGCCAAGACTCACAGGCCTTAGAAAGCCCACCAGGGCTGACACCAAGATTTTTAAAAAAATCTTTAATTGTTTTTATATTTAAAATGTTAAGGATGGCCCTAACAAGAAAAGTGCCAGCTGCCAGCTCCTTTCCTGCCAACACCTCCAGGTCCGACCCCCAACTCAATAACATTAAGCCAGGGGGCTGAGGCATTTGGGGGAAAGAAGATTGATGACCACTGCAACACTACCTGGCCTAGCCCTTCTCCTTTCAGTGCGGAATTTTTGAAAGGAAAAGAAACTGGTCTAGCCAGATCTTTACCCTGGGCCCCCTCAAAGCTGGCACCCAGCTCAAGCATTCTCTCCCCCGCCCCCAATTCCTGTATGAACAGTATTGACAATGATACTCTTATCCGCTGGGGCTATATGAATATTCAGAACTATGTGGTAATATTTTGGAGATCTAATATTATATTAGTGTATATTAGCAAGGCTCTAAAGTAGTACACATAGGTAGGGCTACTTTCAGATAGTGTGTTTTACCTCAGTGCACTCCATCATTTTACTTATGCTGAAGTGAGGGGCCACTGAGAATTTAGTTATTTATATTTTTAACTTGAAGTTATTATAGTAAGGATGAATAATACTAAGAATGCTATCTTATACACTTACATAGAAGTAAGTCCCATTAATTCAGTGCAACGTTCCTCTGAGTAACCATGCATATGTTTGCACTGTAAGTTACTAACAGTGAAATCCTGTTCATGTCTACTCAGATGTCAGTTGCACTGAGTTCAATGGGACTTACTCTTGTGTAAGTGTATAATGGATATATAAGTGTAAGTGCATATCAGATTCAACCTAAACTACAATAAATGTGAGATAAATTTTATTTATTTATTTATTTATTTATTTCTAAACCACCCAATAGCCGAAGCTCTCTGGGTGGTTCACAAAAATTAAAACCAAAAAGTGCAGGGTAAAACAATACAAAATATAAAAGCATTAAAACCACAATATAACAATACAACCAGAATAAAACCTAGCAGCAATACAGAGATTTAAAATACAGATTTAAAACACCCAAGCTAAAAGACTAGGAAGCTAAAATGTTAAAATGTGTGGGAGAATAAAAAGGTCTTCACCTGGCGCCAGAAGGAATACAACGTAGGTGCCAGGCAAACCTCTCTAGGGAGCTCATTCCACAGCTGGGGTACCACAGCAGAAAAGGCCTTCTTCCAAGTAGCTACCTGCCTCACTTCCTTTGGCAGGGGCTCATGGAGAAGGACCGCTGAGGTTAAGTTGTCAGCCTTGATTCAAATCTTGCAATTCCAGCTGCAATTTAAATAGTTCTGATGGCTTCAAGGAGAGTTTTATAACTTTTTCTGAACATGTTCAGGAGCTTGAAAAATGCTTGTAATGTATAGCTCACAGGAACTGCTTATTACATAAGATGGGAATTTGGCCCAATCTGCTAATACCCACCAGGAAAAACTGTTGCATGCATCAGCCCTACCTTTAGTCGTTACATATATTAGAAAGAGAATTGGTAATATGATCAAATGTTTTCCAGTATGCATGCTATCAAGGGAAATTTAGGGATGGCGGATAATTTCTCCACGAATCTCCGGGAGGCCGAATGCCAACGCATTCGGCCCCCCGAAATTGGTGGTGAAATTCTCCAACACTCCCCCGGGATGGGACTTACCTCCTTCGAATGTCCCTCTCAGTGGCGGGTCCCGGGGGCGGTTCGGCGGTGGTTCGGCGGGGGCGGGGGCCGGTCTTCTGACCAGCCGCCGCTGCCGCTGCCATTACAAAGTAAAGTAAAAAAGGAAAAAAAACATGTGTTAGGATACGTAATGATTTACGTAGCCTATCACGGCTAGATTTTCAAAGTCAGCCGTGATAGGCTACATAAATCTTTACGTAGCCTATCACGGGTGACTTTGAAAGAAAAAAAAAGCGCATATGCAAATGGCGGCGCCCATGGGCGCTGCCATTTGTGTTCCTTATTTGGGCAGCGGTAGTCTACGTAAAAATGTACGTAGACTACGGTGAAAATAAGGGCAATGCTATTTGCGTTGCCCTTATTTTCGCCGTAGTCTACATAAATCTTTACGTAGACTTGTTGTTGTTGTTCAGTCGTTCAGTCGTGTCCGACTCTTCGTGACCCCATGGACCATAGCACGCCAGGCCTTCCTGTCCTGCGCTCTCTCCCGGAGCGTGCTCAAGTTCATATTCATTGCATCGGTGATGCTATCTAGCCATCCCATCCTCTGTCGTCCCCTTCTCCTTTTGCCTTCAGTCTTTCCCAGCATCAGGGTCTTCTCCAGAGAGTTTTCTCTTCGCATTAGGTGGCCAAAATATTGGAGCTTCAGCTTCATTATCTGTCCTTCCAATGAGCACTCAGGGTTGATTTCCTTCAGGATGGACTGATTTGACCTCCTTGCAGTCCAGGGGACTCGTAAGAGTCTTCTCCAGCACCACAGTTCGAAAGCATCAATTCTTCGGTGCTCAGCCTTCCTTAATAGTAGTTTGAACACTCTTTGGCGTTGCCCTTCTTTGGAATTGGAATGTAAACTGACCTTTTCCAGTCTTGTGGCCACTGGTGAGTGTTCCAGATTTGTTGGCATATTGAATGCAGCACTTTAACAGCATCATCTTTTAGGATTTTAAATAGCTCAGCTGGAATACTGTCATCTCCGCTAGCTCTGTTGTTAGTAATGCTTCCTAAGGCCCACTTGACTTCACTCTTGAGGATGTCCGGCTCAAGTTCAGTGACCGCACTATCATGGCTATCAGGGACATGAAGATCTTTCCTGTAGAGTTCTTCTGTGTATTCTTGCCACCTCTTCTTAATCTCATCTGCTTCTGTTAGGTCCCTGCCTTCTTTGTCCTTTATCATGCCCGTCTTTGCACAAAACGTTCCCTTGAGATCTCCGATTTTCTTGAAGAGATCTGTAGTCTTTCCCATTCTGTTGTTTTCCTCGATTTCTTTGCATTGTTCATTTAAGAAGGCCTTCTTGTCTCTCCTTGTTCTTCTCTGGAACTCTGCATTCAGTTGGATATATCTTCCCCTTTCTCCCTTGCTTTTCGCTTCCCTTCTTTCCTCAGCTACTTGTAAAGCCTCATCAGACAGCCACTTGGCTTTCTTGCATTTCTTTTTCTTTGGGATGGATTGAGTTGCTGCCTCCTGAACAATGTTACGGACCTCCGACCATAGTTCCTCAGGCACTCTGTCTATCAGGTCTAATCCCTGAAATCTATTCCTCACCTCCACTGTATATTCATCAGGGATATGATTTAGGTCATACCTGAATGGTTTAGTGGTTTTCCCTACGTTCTTCAATTGAAGCTGAAATTTTGCAACAAGAAGCTCATGATCTGAGCCACAGTCAGCTCCAGGTCTTGTTTTTACTGACTGTATAGAGCTTCTCCATCTTTGGCTGCAAAGGACATAATCAATCTGATTTCGATATTGACCATCTGGTGATGTCCATGTGTAGAGTCGTCTCTTGTGCTGTTGGAAAAGAGTGTTTGCTATGATCAGCATGTTCTCTTGGCAAAACTCTATTAGCTTTTGTCCTGCTTCATTTTGTACACCAAGGCCATGCCTGCCTGTTATCCCCGTGATTTCTTGACTTCCTACTTTAGCATTCCAATCCCCTCTGAAGAAGAGGACATCTTTTTTTGGTGTTAGTTCTAGAAAGTGTTGTAGGTCTTCATAGAACCGATCAACCTCAGCTTCTTCGGCATCAGTGGTTGGGGCATAGACCTGAATTACTGTGATGTTGAATGGTTTGCCTTGGATTCGTACTGAGATCATTCTATCGTTTTTAAGATTGTACCCCAGTACTGCTTTTCCCACCCTTTTGTTGACTATGAGTGCTACTCCATTTCTTCTAAGGGATTCTTGCCCACAGTAGTAGATATGATGGTCACCTGAATTAAATTCGCCCATGCCTGTCCATTTGAGTTCGCTGATTCCCAAGATGTCGATGTTCAATCTTGCCATCTCATGTTTGACCACCTCCAGCTTACCTTGATTCATTGATCTTACATTCCAGGTTCCTAAACAATATTGTTCTTTACAGCATCGGATTTTCTTTTCATCACCAGACACATCCACAGCTGAGTGTCCTTTCGGCTTTGGCCCAGCCGCTTCACTCTTTCTGGCGCTACTTGGAAATACCCTCTGCTCTTCCCCAGTAGTATATTGGACACCTTCCGACCTGAGGGTCTCATCTTCCGGCGTCATCTCTTTTAGCCTTGTGATACGTTCCATGGGGTTTTCTTGGCAAGAATACTGGAGTGGGTTGCCATTTCCTTCTCCAGTGGACCACATTTTGTCAGAACTCTCTGCCATGACCTGTCCGTCTTGGGTGGCCCTGCATGGCATAGCTTTGGCTTCACTGAGTTACACAAGCCCCTTCACCACAACAAGGCAGTGATCCATGAAGGGGTTATGTAGACTACCCCTGCCCAAACAAGGAATGCAAATGGCGGCGCCCATGGGCGCCGCCATTTGCATACGCGCTTTTTTTTTTCTCTTTTCAAAGTCACCCATGATAGGCTACATAAAGATTTACGTAGCCTATCATGGCTGACTTTGAAAATTTATCCGTGATAGGCTACGTAAATCGTTACGTAGCCTAACAGGTGTTTTTTTATTTTTACTTAATTTTTTTATTTCGCGGCCGGGGAGACGGGGCGCTCCCCCCCGGCCTGAATTTCGGTGGCAAGGGATGGGGCGCCTCCCCCCCAGCCTGAATTTCAGCTGGGCGGGCGGGGCACCTCCCCCCCGCCAAGAACTTCGGGAGGAGAACCGAAGCGCCTCCCCCCCACCGCAAAGCAAGCTGAGGGACCAGGTAAGGGACTTTCGTCCATCCTTAGGGAAATTGTTGGGAAATAACAGCAGTGTAGTACTAATACTAATCACACACATTTACCCCATGCTATTTGACATCTGGAAGCATCCTCTGACAGATCTTCCAATACATGCATTACATACCAAGATACTAAAGCAGTCCATAAATATGGGTGTCTTCACCTTCATGTATCATAATACATTTGTGAAGAAGATGACTGGTATGCTTACTTCAGAGATGGAGAAAATGAAGCTCAAAACCTAGGCACTGTCCCTGCCAACCAAATCTGAAATCTAAAATTGTGTGCCTAAGACCCAGAAAGGTTCTCACGGTACTACTATTCATGTCCTATCAGACACCCACTCTACAAGGGTTCATGAACACTACATTCCACTCTCAGCAGGGACACTAGCAACTTGGCAGATTTAAAGTTGCAAGCTTAGCAGCGGGCACTGTTGATGCTGGCATTCTGCCCTCCTCACTTCCTTATTCCTATGTGCTTGGAGGTACAGGGGGAAAGCCAGAATGTTTAGTCTGCCTGGCACATTCCTGGATTGCTAAAATAAATAGAAGATTATTAATGGAGCTGCTTTTCCTCAGCAGTGTCGCCAGGAGATGCCAAAGTTATCAAGCAGCTCCTGAAGAATGTCGGAGGCTCTGTGGGGAATGGATCAGAGTGACTCTTTACATAAGCAAACTGCCCCCACCCCATTTGGAATGAATATAGAACTGGCCTGCTAACCAAGTTTTGGCTGCAGATGTTTTGTAGCTTCAATTCAGAAGTCTTCCCCAAAGGAAAGCTGGCTTGGTGTTAAGGAAATAGAGTGACATGCAGATACAATCCTTTTCTCTGTCATAAACTCCGAACATGACTTTGGGCAAGTCACTCAGTGTCTTGACTTTTCTCTCCCTTTGCAGAATAGAGGTAGTAAGACCACGCAAGACATTTTCACATGTTACTGATTGGTGTACAATAAACACGTGAGGAGAGGGAGTACTCTAGTCCCCACCCCACCCCCGCTCCCTGTGTCCTCTATTTCCATTGCCCTCTACTCATGGAAAGTGACTTTCTGAAGAGGAACGTCTCCTGAAAAAGCAGAGATCCTGATCATGTGGAGAGCATGCATGGATACAGTAGGTTCTCCTCTTCAGAAAGTCAGCTGCCATGAGTAAAAGGCAATGGAAAGACACAAGGAGGGGGCCAGGCTAGAGCGCTCCCTCTCCTCAGGTGTTATTGTACACCAGTAAAAAAACACCTCAGTAGAGATACTATCTTTCAAGTACATATAGGCATACACATGACAAACACAACTATTGATGGAAAACTAATATGGAAGCCTAAAAGAAGATGTGATGGTCAACCAGCAATGTGGGGTGGAAAATTTTCTAAAATGGACAATTTCCCAGAAAATTTTCCATCAATAGGCCATCAATATGCAGATGACACCCAGGTCTACCTCTCTTTTTCATCAAACCCAGGTGAGGCAGTAGCTGCTCTGAATCAGTGCCTGGGCACAGTAATGGACTGGATGACGGCCAATAAACTGAAACTCAATCCAGACAAGAAGGAAGTACTGTTAGTGGGTGGTTCATCTGCCCAGCTAGGTGATGTTCAACTTGTTGGGGGGGGGGGGTTGCACTCCCCATGAAGGATCAGGTTTGTAGTTTGGTGGTGCTTTTGGACTCAGAACTGTCACTTGAGGCACAGGTGAGATGTCACGGAGCACTTTTTTATCAGCTCAGGCTGGTGTATCAACTACACCTTTATCTGGACAGAGATAGCCTAGCTACAGTTATCCATGCTCTGATAACTCTTGTCTGGATTACTGCAATGCATTAATATTTGGGGCTGCCTTTGAAAATGGTCCAGAAACTTCAGGTAGTCCAAATAGGGCAGCAAGATTGTTAACAGGGTCTGGCCAATGAGATCATGTTACACCAGTACTTTTCCAATGGCTGACAGTCCATTTCTGGGCGGGATTCAAAGTGCTGGTATTAACATTCAAAGCCCTTAATGGCTTGGGGCCAGGTTATCTGAAGGATTGCCCCCACCCCTATGTGCCTGCCCAGACCCTAAGATCATCCTCAGTGGTCCTTCTCCATGAGCCCCTGCCAAAGGAAGTGAGGCAGGTGGCTACTAGGAAGAATGAAGAAGGCCTTTTCTGCTGTGGCACCCTGGCTGTGGAATAAGCTCCCTAGAGAGGTTTGCCTGGCACCTACATTGTACTCCTTCTGGTGCCAGGTGAAGACCTCTTTATTCTCCTAGTATTTTAGCATTTTAGCTTTCTAGTTTTTTAGCTTTGAAGGTTTAAGCCTGTATTTTAAATCTCTGTATTGTTGCTAGGTTTTATCTGGTTGTACCGTTACATTGTGGTTTTAAACTTTCATATTTTATATTGTTTTATGCTGCTATTTGTAGTTTTAATTTTTCTGAACAGCCCAGAGAGCTTTGGCTATTGGGTGGTATAGAAAATAAATAAATAAATAAATTTATTTCTCAGAGTGAAATGGGACTAATAAATAGTGACAGTGAAACTGAAGGTGCCCCAAAAACCCTAGTGGAAGAGAGATGAACTCTGTAGAAATAGATGAGTGGTTATCATGTGCAGTTCTTTGGGTTGCTAAAATTAAGTATTTTCTACATAATATAACGTATAAATTATATTAAGTGTGCTTAAATCCCCCCACCAATATTTCCAGTCAAATGCTTGTGGTTATTGAGACAAAAAACATCAGGTACTTTTTTAGCTTTGTTATTTACTAAATACAAGTAAAATAAACATGCTAAATGAGATCTTTCTGAGGCATTTGAAAAAATTCTGATACAAATTACTCTATGCACATTAACTTAATTTGCACTGGAAATTTCCCCCCCACAATATTGCAATTCAAATTTTTCCAGAAAATCCACATCACTGTGGCCAAGCTCTGTCTACTTCAAAATTATATGCACCGTTTTACCTAAAATGCAAAATCTGCAAATGGGATGTAATTTGAAGTGCATCCACATTTTCTAGCATCCACTAAACTTTTACATGCGCTTGCCCTGTACAGTAGCAACCTGCTTCCTCTGAAGAACCTCTTTGTCTTAGAGACAGAAATAACTGCAGGTTTGTGTGTTTTTGTATTCTGAATTACCTTGAAATTTTTTGTTTTGTACAAAACTCAAATTTTTGGAATGTGTTTTTAGGGATGTCGGAGAATTTCTCCATGAATCTCCGGGAGGCCGAATGCCAATGCATTCAGCCCCCCAAAATTGGTGGGGAAATTCTCTGACACCCCCCGCCCCCCCCCTGGGATGGGACTTACCTCGTGCGAATGTCTCTCACGGCGGCGAGTCCCGGCGGCGGCGGCCGGTCTTCCGACTGGCTGCCGCCGCTGCCATTTCCAAGTAAAGTAAAAAAAAAAAAAATGATAGGCTACGTTAAGATTTACGTAGCCTATCATGGCTAGATTTTCAAAGTCAGCCGTGATAGGCTACGTAAATCTTTACGTAGCCTATCACGGCTGACTTTGAAAAAAAAAAAAAGCACGTACGCAAATGGCGGCGCCCATGGGTGCTGCCATTTGCGTTCCTTATTCAGGCACGGGTAGTCTACATAAAGATTTACATAGACTATGGAAAAAATAAGGGCAACGCAAATAGCCCTTAATACCAAATTTTTATTTCATGGCCGGAGAGGCTGGGCGCTCCCCCCGGGCCAGAATTTCGGCGGGGAGGGATGGGGCGCCTCCCCCCCGGCCAGAATTTTGGCAGGGAGGGACAGGGCACCTTCCCACCCACCAAGAATTTCGGGGGGAGAAACGGAGCGCCTCCCCCCCCCTGAAAAAAGCTGTGGGACCAGGTAAGGGACTTTCGTCCATCCCTAGTTTCTTTCATCATTTTTCTTCTTACTGTCCCCCTCATGATTTCTCCACCGAATGCTCACATTCTTCTACAATGGCCTCTGAGTGTTAACTTCTGAAAACATCACTTCTAGAATAGCTTTCTTGGGAAAATGCCAGCAATCAACATGGATTAAGAAACATGGTAAGGAAATGTCCTTCTCTTAGTGGAGAAGGGAAGAACTTCCAGGTCACAGGTGATCCTTTCTCCTCCATGGATCAGCAGACAATTCTGCATATGCCAACTTTCCATGCATCCTTCTTGAGTCTAGTGAATCAGTGTGATGGGAGTCTCAGCAGCCAGGAGGGTCTGTGTGTCTCTTATATTCACTCCCTGCAAACTTCATAATAATAAAGTGATACACTATACCATATCCCTTTTCCCATTTCACCCTTCACTGGATCATTTTATGCTTCTATTCCCATTGCTAATTCAAACTAATTAAAATATAAAATGGAATAATTTGTGCAATTTCAAAGCTCCCATCTCCATATTGTGAGTTATGTTTCTTTTCTGTTAGCGCCCAGCGTGAACAATTCCCCTTCCTCACCGGCTGACTAGCCGCCAAACTCATTTACTGAAAAGCCTCTAACAGCAACGACAGCACTGAAAAGGAATAGAGAAGGGTCCTGATAGAGAGAGAACAAGGAGTCTGAGGTTTGCTTTTAAATTTCATAGCTGAGCACTTTTTGAATTGGGCAATGGGACATTTCAGTTTTGTCCTCTAAGTAATTACCTGACTTGAGAATATAGTTTCCTACCTTGTTATTCTTATTCTTATGAAAGGGGAGGGAGACTGTCAATCAAACATGGACCTGTTTATCACATTAAAAACTAGCAGCTACTTGTCAAGATGCATTTTCATACATCTTGGACTTCACTTGTGTATGAAGGCACATATTTTGTAAGTGATAATGCCTGCACTATTGTCTTTTCCTCCCAGTATATATAACTAGAAGCCAATTTCTGCATTTGCTTCCAAAAGTGTGTATTGGGAGAAAAATAGGCACAGGTTTAGCTATTCCCATTTTACAATATATATGAATGAAGACCTGCAGGTATGTAGAATTCAATTTGAGTGACAGCCCTGAAATTCAGGGAATGTGACAGAGATCTTTTGAAAATCATAGAAGTCCCTAACCCACCATAGACAACCACTGAGGGACAAACCAGACATTACTTCAATGTTTCTTTTTTTATTCTAGTGTAAGGGGGAGAGGGGGTCAGTCCAGATCAGGACCCTAGTATGCGGTGTAGAGTACTTTAACCCTTCCACTGTGGTCCTGTTCTTGATTCCCAACCCTCCCACCTGCAATGTATAATTTCAAATAGTGACCCATAAGGTATCAAAAATCTGGAATCCTCATTCCTCTGTTCTACCTACTGTTGGCAGCTAGTGTGTGAATGTGTTTTAGAACAGCCTTCCCCAACTACAACTCTGATAATCCCTGGCCATTGGTGCTGCTAGCTGAAGCTGATGAGAGTTGTAGTCCAAACACCTGGAGGGACCCAGGTTGGGGAAGGCTGATTTAAAATATGCTCATGATTAGTCTCAGCTATTATGCAGTTAGGATCCTAAGTCTCATACAACTTCTGCCCTGAATAACAGCTTTTGGATACATGGGTCTGCTATTTACCCAGGTTACAATGAGAAGGACAACTATGTCTTTAAAATGTTTGATTTTTAGAATGGGACTAAGAATAATAGTACATCAATTGGCTTAAATCCAATGTCGTGTGAGCAGACTTCCACTTCTGCAATGGGACTTCCCCTTGCTTTCCTCCCCCTGCAGCCCCTCTGTGCCTCTCAAATCTGCTTCAGAGGGTCCCCCAACCCTATGGAGCAGATTGGGTGACATACAGCAGGGGCTGCAAGAGGCAACCATGCTGCCACCAGTTCCCATCTGGATGGTGGCTGTTCCTTGTCTTTAATCACAGAACTGCCCCAATTGCACAGAAAGGGTGTGTGGATTCTGAGTGTAAAAGCAAAAGAGATGCACAGGTGAAGCAGAGTGTGGAATTCTCACCCTGCCTGTGACTTAGCTTCCCACAGCCCCTCACTCCAAGCACTTTTTTCCAAGCCAGGACAGATACCAGAAGTAACCCTGATGAATGAAAAATGCATTTCAGGACAAGGGATGCAGGAAGGCAAGTCACAGAAGTGGAGAGGGTTATGCATTCCTCACCCACATATCACTTTTCCTTTTAATATCTGATCCCCCAGCGCTTTCTGGCACAATGTGCTTAAACAGATGGGATTGCTGACCCATTACATTTAGTTTGGTCCTTAAAAGGTGACAACTGAAATGTATGATATTGGATGGAGATGTTTTGTTCACTTTTTGCCAGAGAAAAAGAGAGCAATCAAAGTACCTCTCAGCTGACAGCAATGAACAGCTACTTAATCGTGACTTTTAAGTATTGTCCATTGCTAAAAGCTGCTGCCATTTCCTTAGTTCTTCTGCTGGCATTTGGTAGAAACTGTTTTTCTTATGAGAATGCTAGAAAGGTCTCAGAGCAATGACTGCTGATCTGAAAATTAAACATGGTAAAGTGATAAAAATGGGAAAGGAAGCTAACATCAAGTCTCATTCATGCTGGGAACCTTGGGGCTCCATTAGGCAGGTGGGAAAAGGTTACTAAGTAATTCTAAACAATATGTGCAGAGAGAGAGAGAGAGAGAGAAATTCAGTGTACTCTGTTGAAACATTTCACTTTCTGAAAAGCCATCTCACTCAGACCACAGATGTTAATAACCATTTCTGTGGGGAAGAAATTCATGTTTGGTTTTGTCCATTCAAAAGAAGAAATCCAGCTTCCAGCTCCAACCTCCAATCGCAAGAGTAGCTTGTAAATTATGGGGTTTGAAATACACACAAACACACAAAACCATGTGGTTTTAAAGGCACAAACAGAGAGCTTACACTAATGTTTTACTTCCCAGAACAGCCCCTGTGAATAGTAAAGAATGCCCATGGATAAGTTTTGGAAAATTGAGCAACAATTCAGAAATGCCCTAAAATCGACCTAGACAAGGACAAGTGCTTCAGCAGCTCTAAAAATCTGATAAACTGTCTACTACCCAAGGAGAAAAATGAAACAGTATGTAATCCCACCTGCTTATGCTCTTCTTTTTTTTTTTAGATCAATTAAAAGTAATTAACACATCCTGCTTGTCAGCTAGGTCTTCTTACATGACCTCAGACTAATTTTAGCTAGAAAATCTCTACTACTTCTAAATGATTACAGGAATAAGAAAATCTAGGGGTTTAATATAAAGTTGAATGTCATAATGAGAGGGGAAAGGGCAATAATGAGCCAGCAGGAGCATCCTTCTTTGCCAATCGCCTCTAACCACATATTCTATTAACAAGCAGCCATGCCAGTCCAGTTTTCATCCTTCTATGGCAACAGGAGCATCCTTGTAGCCACAGAACTGTGTCTTGAAATTGACAATGGAAATCAAGGCAAGGCTATTTTTGATTAGATCTGCTCACGCCATAAGATCTGTCTTCTGGGGTTCCTAGAGAGATCTATCTTATTTGTAATTTGGTCCCACTATGTAAAATGTGTAGATTTTCTAATTAACTGAGTGACTTCTATGAGGCCGGTGGGCATCCTTAAAGAACTGCATCTTTTCTAAAGAGCAGGAGTGATGGCATGGTATCCTGGCTATCCCACTCCCCTCCCTGAACAGACTGTGTGTGGTTCTATGCATACTTGATGGACATGGTAGAATGAAACAACTGCTTTCAGAACTATCTCCTGGCCTTGGTGTCAGTATTCAGCAGGGATCACTTTGATTCACTTTGCAAGGCTGAATGAGAGCCTTGCAAAGTGAATCCATACCATAGTGGTACAGCCAGGTCATATCCCAGTGAGAATATCTCACTTTGACACTGTAGGGCACAATTGGAGGAAAAGGAAATGTTCTGCAGAAAAGCAGATACTCTTCCCTCCACATCCTCACAGCAAGGGGGATAAAGAACAAGATGCCTCTAAGCACATGCTCAGTCCAGGAATTCATTTTCAGTACCAGAACTGGAGCTTACACACAAATTCTTATGCACATGCACCAACTCCTGCTTTCCAACAAGATGTCTTGGTATCAGCAGCCTGATATAGGAAGGAAGAAAGGCTTTTTGTTGTTGTTTAACTACTGGGAGCCAGAATCCCTTGCTAATCCATTACAAATTACTTGGAGATATACGAGGAGATCCCAATCAACCTTCTTCTTGATGCAAAGTACTTTTCTCCTTGACATCCTCCTTTGAGATCCCTAACACATTGGGATTCCTACAGATATTTCTCTTCAGTGTATCCTGGCTGGCTGGCAGCCAGCTTCACCTCTTTTCTCAATTGTCATCCCAGATGTTAACTCAAATGCTACTCATCTTTAAACTCTCCAGGTGTTCTCCAACTGGGCATGATCAAATCTGCAAATGCTCATTTTAATGAATGGGAGCCTGTGCTATGGTCATTCAGGAGAAACATCTGTACTGTCAATACAGGTTCTGACCCAATTTTAGTTAAATTTTTGGCACATCTACACAGAATATCTATTTAAGCGCTGATCTGTCCATACAAGACTGGGAAGTGCTTTTACATCACGACTGTACAAAACTTGGCAAGACTGGAAATAGGATATATAGATATTTCAGGTTTGCTTTATGTTTTTTTAAATGTTTTGGATTCCATTAGAGATTAGTATGGCCAGAGATTCAGTTTTCAGTTGCTGAATACATAGCCAAAACCTGAGTCAAACAACCTGTTTCAAATTCCATCACTCCTAACCCTTATGCATTACCCACCCATTCAGCATAATCATTATCAGACAAGATCTCTCACAACAAAAGGTGATAGAGCCAGTGTGGTATAGTGGCTAGAGGGTTGGACTAGGAGTCAGGAGATCCGGGTTCTAGTCCCCACTCAGCCATGGAAGCTCACTGGGTGACTTTGGGCCAGTCATAGACTCTCAGCCCAACCCATCTCACAGGGTTGTTGTTGTGAGGATAAAATGGAGTAGGAGCTGGATTATGTACACCGCCTTGGGTTCATTAAGGAGGAAAAAAAGGCAGGATATAAATGTAATAAACAAATGAAAGAATGAAAGGGTGCAAATATAGGGCATAATATATTTGATTAACTTAGCCAAGGCAGGTCTCTCATGTCCAGAAAACCATCTGAGAAAGGAGATAAAGTTCAAATTTAAAATGGTTTGTGTTTCATCCTAATCCCTCCCACACCAATTTTATTGTCCTAGCCTAGTAATTTTTCTCACTTCTTTTCAGGACACCAGCAACATTTGTGGCTTTCCTGTTCCACAACTGATGGTCCTTCTTTACTTTTCTTAGCCCTTAATCCAATCCTAACCCCTTGTAAATCTTCTGGGCATCTAGCATTTACTCCCTACCCCCCCCCCCACACACACACACCATCCCTGGCCAGACTCAACAGCCAGAAAATCCAGCTCAAACACAAAGCCTTTTCCAGGCAATTTACACATCTTAGGGTTACAGGGCACAGAGTTTCATTGCAATTTATTTCTATAGACTACTATGCCTCTGCAGTTCTTGACACAGAAACGTTTGCTAGGCAATTGCTTCACAACCAGAGAAGGAGGGGAAAAAGAAGAAGAAAGAGATGGACACACAGATAATGACAGCTTTATTTACAAGAAACTCTGGTAGTGCAGTGTGGAACAGCTACATTGCACTGAGCCAACGGTACATCTGTTGGTTTCCCAACTTTGATAGAGGCTTGTCCTAGATGCTTTGGAGCTGTGGTTCTCAAAATGTAAGGTGGGCCATAAGGTGTGACCTGCTGCCTGACCTCTGACCCCCAATGACCTTCTGTCAATGCAACATTGGTAGTTGTGTCCAGAAGGATGGCCATGCTAGTCCGCTGTAGAGAAGTCAACAGAGTCTAGCAGAATAACAGCATATAAAGGCAGTTACCCTATTCTATTCCTCCCTTGATTCTCATGGTCAGCAGCTTACGAGTCCTTGAGCCCACAGAATTATTCATGCATTTTAGTATTTTTACAGAACAATCTATATTGTTCACCTGTTCAAAGGCTGATGGGAATCCATTCCCCCTCCCACTCTCTCTCCCTGTATATATAAAGCAAATAGTCCATTTGTGGTAACCTTCTGCCATTAAATTTCTTCTGGTACGCTTTATTACATGTAAAATGAAAGTTCATGATAAAAAGGCTCAGCCACCACTTGTACAGCAGGAAGCAGAAGACTCCACCTCCTGTCATACAGGCATTTATGGACCATTTATAATGCACATACAGGTGAAGGCAGCACGCCACACAAATGGGAATCCTGTTTGTCAAGGTCCCTGCGTGGAGTACTGTGTATGAACATAGGCATAGTGCCGGAAATATGCATACAAGAGGGAGCAGTGCCTGCCTGCTTCCACTGTACACCTGTTTAACAGGGTTCTTTTTATGACCCAGATGGGTAGCTATTGAGGAAGGTGCTGGGGGAGGGCTAGACAAACCAGCCATGGGTGATGTGAAAGGGAAATCTTTATCCTTACACACATACTAACAAGCAGAAATATACTACACATCTGAGAGACCAGCTGCCTTTGGCTCTTCCTCAACTGTCAGCTAGCAGCAGCCATTCAATCAGGCTAGCTAAACTGTTTCAATCCCAGCTGGTAGCTGTAAGAACTATATCCCCACCCCCTTTTTCCTTTTCTGTGGAGTCTTTTAGCTTTAGGGCACAATTCTGTACATGTTTAGATAGCAAAAAGTCCTACAACTCCTACCAATGTTGTCTAAACATGCATAGAATTGTGACCTTAGACTGTAACCCTGAGGACTTGGGGCTGTCTTCTTTTAAAAAAAATTGATCTGTAGGTGACTCTGGGAGTCTTTTCAGCTGAAGAGTGAGGTAAAAATGCTTTAAATAAATAAATCTGTCCTCTTCCAGAACTGTGTGGTAGCCATGTTGTAGAAAGGCTAGGAAACCAAATTACAGAGGGAAGAGTGATCAATTTATACTAGCTCACTGAACAAACGTAGATAAGCAAGTTAAATTCAAATCATCTATGCTAGATGTATTCTACCTTTTAATTACTACTGATAAACGATATTGTATTAACTCTTTTATACCTATTCATAGATCTTCAACCATAACCCTAGTTCATACTCTAGGGCAATCTTTCTTAAACTGTGTTCTACAATATTGGTGTTCACAGTGCACTTTCAGGTGGTCCATGATATCATGTTACAACAGAAAAAGGCCTTCTGTCAACAAGGCAATTAAAGCTCAGTGGAGATTGCACAAATCTAACAGCATCTACCTGCTAAACAGCCATTATTTGTCTCTCCTTTTATCCCATGTTTCTGTTAGGGATGTCAGAGAATTCCGCCACGGATCTCAGTGAGGCCAAATGCCAGTGCATTCGGCCCCCCGAAACCTGTGGCGGAATGGCCTGCCCCCCCTGCGGATCCCCCTTCTGGGCGGCGGCGGCTCCGGCAGCGGCTGGTCTTCCGACCGGCTGCCGTCACCGCCAATTGCAGTCTTGTCATTTCCGCCCCCCCGTAGACGTGATAGGCTACGTAAAGACTTACGTAGCCTATCACGGCTGGGTTAAAAAAAAAAAATGTGTACGCAAATGGCGGCGGCTACGGCTGCCGCCATTTGCGTTCCTTATTTTTCACCGTCTTAGTCTACGTAAATATTTACATAGACTATTACGGCGAAAATAAAGGGGAACACAAATAGTATAGCGGGTGCTATTTGCGTCCCTTTTTGATTTGCCGTTTTAGCTTACATAAATATTTACTTTAGGCTATAACGGTGAATCAAAAAGGGACGCAAATAGCGCCTGCTACGCTATTTGCGTTCCCCTTGATTTTTGGCGTAATAGTCTACGTAAATATTTACGTAGACTAAGACAGTGAAAAATAAGGAACGCAAATGGCGACAGCTGTAGCCGCCGCCATTTACGTACGCTTTTTTTTTTTTTTACCCAGAGCTCTCCGCGGCCAGATATCCGGCTGCAGACAGCTCTGGCCTGGGCCTGGCCAGCTGCTCTGCGGAGCCGCTGTGGAGCACAGCCAGCCATGGAGGATTCCGGGGGAGAGGACCGGATTGCCTCCCCCCCCGTCGAGGATTCCGGGGGGAGGGACGGAACGCCTCCCCCCCCATGAACATAATCCGCGGAAAGGTAAGTGACTTTCGTACATCCCTAGTTTCTGTTAGATTTGCACTGGAGGGCAGAAGAAGCTGAGTTTTAACTCAGGTCTTTCAAGTAGCCTCCTGCACGGAGGCCATCAAGTTAAAAGGAATGATGTGGTCTACAAGGAATGAGGTGGTCTACAAAGAACAGGGAACTAGCACTGTTGTCCTCAAGACAATAAATGCTTAACAACCAGTGTTCTAAGGTATACTAACTATCTGAAGTACAGACTAGCACTATATCTTGAAAATGCACAACATACAATTCCAAAAACCTCTGCTGAAGAGTAGAGCTGCAACATTAGTTGACTAACTGAACCGATTAAACATTTGTGCCTTGGTGTTTTTTTTAAAGGACTCCCAACTAATTTGACACTTCTCAGTCACAAGCCAACACATAGCTCAATCAAAAATTTGTTTCAAGAGCCAGCAATTCCTTATCTCAGATGGCCCAATCAGGAAATTAACAAAGCTAGAGGCTGTGATGTTCTTATGAGAGGGGCTGTGCTTTGTGACTCCCATGGTCCTACATGTAGGGATGGCAGAGAATTCCACCACAGATTCCAGTGAGGCTGTATTCTTTAAAATCCGGCCCCCCGGAATCCATGGCGGAACGGCCTCCTGCCCCCCGCCCCCCCTGTGGAATCCCCTGGGATGGAACTTACCTGGGGTGGATGCAGTGGATTTGGTGGCGGCGGTGGCTGGTCTCCTGGCTGGCTGCGGCCGGGCTGCTGCAGCTGCCATTGCCGTCCTTGCAGCTGTGATAGGCTATGTAAGAATTTATGTAGCCTATCACGGCTAACCCCCCCCCCAAAAAAAAAACCAGCGTACGCAAATGGCGGCGGCTACGGCGGCTGCCATTTGCGTTCCCTATTTTTTGCCATTCTAGCCTACGTATATATTTACGTAGGCAATTACGGCAAAAAAAGGGAACCGCAAATAACACCCACTATGCTACTTGCGGTTCCCTTTTTTTCACCGTAATTGCCTACGTAAATATTTACGAAAGCTAGAACAGCGAAAAATAGGGAACGCAAATGGCGGCCGCCATAGCCGCCACCATTTGCATACACCGTTACTGGGGGGGCATGTCGTGATAGGCTACGCAAATTCTTACGTAGCCTATCATGGCAGCCTGGAAGGATGGAAATGGTGGCCGCAGCAGCCTTTCCGCAGCCGGAAGTCTGGCTGTGAACAGCCCTGGCCGGCTGCTCCAAGGAGCCGCCGCGGAGCAGAGCCGGCCGGGCAGGATTCCGGGGGGGAGGACCGGATTGTCTCCCCCCGTCGAGGATTCTGGGGGGAGGGACGGAACGCCTCCCCCCCCAGCAGATGCCCTGACTGGAACCAGGTAAGGGATTCGTACATCCCTACCTACATGGTACCATGTAGTAGGCAAAGGTATGTGCATTCACATTTTAAGCAGTGCTGTACTTAGAGGGAACAAGCGAACAGTCTCTAATTTCTTGTGTCCTTCTCTTCCCTCCACTGTTCTGGCTTGCCTATGCCATCAAAGAGGGAGCATTCCACCTCCTATCACTGTTGTGATCATAGCTGACAGGCACCATGGTGGCTACTTGTTTTAAGGAGCCAATGTAGCTAGCAAACAAAGGTTCCTTTTGTGTCATGTGCTGTAAAAGTGATTGTTGTTGTTGTTCAGTCGTTCAGTCGTGTCCGACTCTTCGTGACCCCATGGACCATAGCACGCCAGGCCTTCCTGTCCTGCGCTCTCTCCCGGAGCGTGCTCAAGTTCATATTCATTGCATCCGTGATGCTATCTAGCCATCTCATCCTCTGCTGTCCCCTTCTCCTTTTGCCTTCAGTCTTTCCCAGCATCAGGGTCTTTTCCAGGGAGTTTTCTCTTCGCATTAGGTGGCCAAAATATTGGAGCTTCAGCTTCATTATCTGTCCTTCCAATGAGCACTCAGGGTTGATTTCCTTTAGGATGGACTGATTTGACCTCCTTGCAGTCCAGGGGACTCGTAAGAGTCTTCTCCAGCACCACAGTTCGAAAGCATCAATTCTTCGGCGCTCAGCCTTCCTTATAGTCCAGCTCTCACAGCCATACATTACTACTGGGAAAACCATAGCTTTGATTACACGGACCTTTGTCGGCAAGGTGATGTCTCTGCTTCTTACTATGCTGTCTAGGTTTGCCATAGCTTTCCTCCCAAGGAGCAAGCGTCTTTTAATTTCATGGCTACAGTCACCGTCTGCGGTGATCTTGGAGCCCAAGGAAGTAAAATCTGTCACTGCTTCCATTTCTTCCCCTTCTATATACCAGGAAGTGATAGGGCCAGATGACATGATCTTAGTTTTTTTAATGTTGAGTTTCAAACCAGCTTTTGCACTCTCCTCTTTCACCCTCAACAAGAGGCTCTTGAGATCCTCTTCGCTTTCTGCCATTAGGGTGGTATCGTCTGCATATCGGAGGTTGTTGATAATTCTCCCGGCAATCTTAATTCCGACCTCTGATTCATCCAACCCGGCATTTCTCATGATGTACTCTGCATATAAGTTAAATAAGCAGGGTGACAATATGCAGCCTTGTCGTACTCCTTTCCCAATTTTGAACCACTCGGTTGTTCCATGTCTGGTTCTTACTGTTGCTTCTTGACCTTCGTACAGGTTTCTCAGGAGACAGGTCAGGTGGTCTGGTACTCCCATCACTTTCAGAATTTGCCACAGTTTGTTGTGATCCACACAATCAAAGGCTTTAGTGTAGTCAATGAAGCAGAAATAGACGTTTTTCTGGAATTCTCTTGCTTTCTCCATGATGCAGCGAATGTTGGCGATTTGATCTCTAGTTCCTCTGCCTCTTCGAAACCCAGCTTGTACTTCCGGTAGTTCTCGGTTCGCATACTGCTGAAGCCTAGCTTGTAGGATTTTGAGCATCACCTTGCTGGCATGTGAAATGAGCGCAATTGTGCGGTAGTTTGAACACTCTTTGGCGTTGCCCTTCTTTGGAATTGGAATGTAAACTGACCTTTTCCAGTCTTGTGGCCACTGTTGAGTGTTCCAGATTTGTTGGCATATTGAATGCAGCACTTTAACAGCATCATCTTTTAGGATTTTAAATAGCTTGGCTGGAATACTGTCATCTCCGCTAGCTTTGTTGTTACTAATGCTTCTTAAGGCCCACTTGACTTCACTCTCGAGGATGTCCGGCTCAAGTTCAGTGACCGCACTATCATGGCTATCAGGGACATTCAGATCTTTCCTGTAGAGTTCTTCTGTGTATTCTTGCCACCTCTTCTTAATCTCATCTGCTTCTGTGAGGTCCCTGCCTTCTTTGTCCTTTATCATGCCCGTCTTTGCACAAAACGTTCCCTTGAGATCTCCAATTTTCTTGAAGAGATCTGTAGTCTTTCCCATTCTGTTGTTTTCCTCGATTTCTTTGCATTGTTCATTTAAGAAGGCCTTCTTGTCTCTCCTTGCTATTCGCTGGAACTCTGCATTCAGTTGGGTATATCTTCCCCTTTCTCCTTTGCTTTTCGCTTCCCTTGTTTCGTGAGCTACTTGTAAAGCCTCATCAGACAGCCACTTTGCTTTCTTGCATTTCTTTTTCTTTGGGATGGATTTCGTTGCTGCCTCCTGAACAATGTTATGGACCTCCGTCCATAGTTCCTCAGGCACTCTGTCTATCAGGTCTATTCCCTGAAATCTATTCCTCACCTCCACTGTATATTCATCAGGGATATGATTTAGGTCATACCTGAAAGGTTTAGTGGTTTTCCCGACGTTCTTCAATTTAAGCCGAAATTTTGCAAGAAGCAGCTCATGATCTGAGCCACAGTCAGCTCCAGGTCTTGTTTTTACTGACTGTATGGAGCTTCTCCATCTTTGGCTGCAAAGGACGTAATCAATCTGATTTCGATATTGACCATCTGGTGACGTCCATGTGTAGAGTCGCCTCTTGTGCTGTTGGAAAAGAGTGTTTGCTATGATCAGCATGTTCTCTTGGCAAAACTCTATTAGCTTTTGTCCTGCTTCATTTTGTACACCAAGGCCATGCCTGCCTGTTATCCCCGTGATTTCTTGACTTCCTACTTTAGCATTCCAATCCCCTATGATGAAGAGGACATCTTTTTCTGGTGTTAGTTCTAGAAGGTGTTGTAGGTCTTCATAGAACCGATCAACCTCAGCTTCTTCGGCATCAGTGGTTGGGGCATAGACTTGAATTACTGTGATGTTGAATGGTTTGCCTTGGATTCGTACTGAGATCATTCTATCGTTTTTAAGATTGTACCCCAGTACTGCTTTTCCCACCCTTTTGTTGACTATGAGTGCTACTCCATTTCTTCTCAGGGATTCTTGCCCACAGTAGTAGATATGATGGTCACCTGAATTAAATTCGCCCATGCCTGTCCATTTTAGTTCACTGATTCCCAAGATGTCGATGTTCAATCTTGCCATCTCATGTTTGACCACCTCCAGCTTACCTTGATTCATTGATCTGACATTCCAGGTTCCTAAACAATATTGTTCTTTACAGCATTGGATTTTCTTTTCACCGCCAGACACATCCACAGCTGAGTGTCCTTTCGGCTTTGGCCCAGCCGCTTCACTCTTTCTGGTGCTACTTGGAAATACCCTCTGCTCTTCCCCAGTAGCATATTGGACACCTTCCGACCTGAGGGTCTCATCTTCCGGCGTCATCTCTTTTAGCCTTGTGATACGTTCCATGGGGTTTTCTTGGCAAGAATACTGGAGTGGGTTGCCATTTCCTTCTCCAGTGGACCACATTTTGTCAGAACTCTCTGCCATGACCTGTCCGTCTTGGGTGGCCCTGCATGGCATAGCTTATGGCTTCACTGAGTTACGCAAGCCCCTTCGCCACAACAAGGCAGTGATCCATGAAGGGGTAAAAGTGATACATAAGTTTTAAAAAGCAGCAGTGTCTGCCAAAAGAAAGAAAAAACATGTGTGGGGAAAAAAATCTGGTACTAAAGAGATATTGCGATTTACCTGATGGTGTAGAGTTAATTATCAGGATGAATTTGCACTATGTGAACAATAAAGCAATGGTATTCCCCGTAGTAACCTATGGCTGCGAGAGCTGGATCATAAGGAAGGCTGAGCGAAGGAAGATAGATGCTTTTGAACTCTGGTGTTGGAGGAAAATTCTGAGAGTGCCTTGGACTTAAGGGTGTACAAAACCCCGCTTAACTGGCTCCGCCAGGTTCCGCTGGGGGGGGGGAGGTGCTCCGTCCCTCCCCCCGGAATCCTGGCCGGCCGGTTCCGCTCTGCAGGAATTCCGCAGAGCTGCCAGCTGGCTCCGCCAGCAGCCGGACATCCGGCCGCTGGCTAGCAGGGATGCAAATGACGGTGGCCGTAGCTGCCGCCGTTTGCGTCCCTGTATTCAGCCGTGATAGGCTATGCAAAGACTTATGTCGCCTATCACATCTGGGTTAAAAAAAAAACACCTTGTACACAAATAATGGATCATGATTCCTTATTTTTGGCTGTCTTAATCTACGTGAATATTTACGTAGACTAAGATGGCAAAACTAAGGGGGAACGCAAATAACGTCGCAGATGCTATTTGTGTTCCCCTTTACTTTCACCATCTTAGTCTACGTAAATATTTACGTAGACTAAGACGACCAAAAATAGGGAACGCAAATGGCGGCGGCCGTAGCCGCCGCCATTTGCGTACACTTTTTTTTTAACCCAGACATGATAGGCTACGTAAGTCTTTACATAGCCTATCACGAATGGAAACAGAGTGCAAATGGCGGCGGCGGCAGCTGGTCGGAAGACCAGCCACTGCCTCTGCCTCTGCCGAAGCTGCCACTGGAGCTGCCACCATCCGGAACATCCGCCCCAGGTAAGTCCTGTCCTGGGAGAGATCCCCGGGGGGCAGGCCGTTCCGCCATGGAGTTCGGGGGGCCGAATGCACTGGCATTTGGCCTCACCGAGATCCGTGGTGGAATTATTTGACATCCCTACTTGGACTGCAGATCAAACCAGTCCATACTCCAGGAAATAAAGCCAGACTGCTCACTTGAGGAATGATATTAAAGGCAAAACTGAAGTACTTTGGCCACATAATGAGATGACAGGATACTCTGGAGAAGATGCTGATGCTAGGGAAAGTGGAAGGCAAAAGGAAGAGGGGTTGACCAAGGGCCAGATGGATGGATGATATTCTGGAGGTGACTGATTCGACCTTGGGGGAGCTGGGGGTGGCGACAGCTGACAAGAAGCTCTGGCGTGGGCTGGTCCATGAAGTCATGAAGGGTCGGAAGTGATTGAATGAATAAACAATAATTGTTGTATCTTACAGTTCCCGTGTTGACTCAGCAGCCATTTCCAAGGAAACATGACTGCCTTCTCTCATACAAGCCTGCCCAGTCCTTAAGATCTTCTGGATAGGCCCTTCTTTCGAGACCACCACCATCATAGAATCATAGAATAGTAGGGTTGGAAGGGGCCTACAAGGCCATTGAGTCCAACCCGCTGCTCAATGCAGGAATCCAAGTCAGAGCATCCCTGACAAATGGCTGTCCAGCCTCGTCTTGAAGGCCTCCAGTGTGGGAGAGCCCACCACTTCCCCAGGTAATTGGTTCCATTGTCGTATTGCTCTTACAGTCAGGAAGTTTTTCCTGATGTTCAGCTGGAATCTGGCTTCCTGTAACTTGAGCCCATTATTCCATGTCCTGCACTCTGGGATGATCAAGAAGAGATCCTGGCCTTCTTCTCTGTGACAACCTTTCAAGTACTTGAAGAGTGCTATCATATCTCCCCTCAGTCTTCTTGTCAAGGGCTCCTTGGAGGTCTCTCTCTGTCTAAACCAGTAGCCAAGTCCAGACACAGACAAAGGAATTCCTTTCAAAGCTTTATTCTTCTTTTACAACTTAACAACTATACCGATTGCAACTAGATCTGAGCAGCACAGTACCTATGCCCTAAGTTGGAACAGTTGGTCCCCGTTTGAAAGGGAATTACTGGCAGACCCCTGAACTTAAGGACTAGGGAGAGTCCCTCCCCTTTTCCCTTGGAGCCTCTGGGCGCAGCCGTTGTTTGCGCGCCAACCTGGCACTTCGCCTCCTTTCCGCGCCCTCCATCTGGCGCCACTCTCTGCGTCTGCGTCGCACATCCACCAAGTCTGCTATCTGTGCTTGGTCACTCCCTGGACTGCTAACTAAACTAGGAATGCTGGTGGGAGGAATCTCCGTCAGCTGTTGGTCATGGGAAAGAGAAGCGCGCTCCTCTCCTAGGAGCGACTGCTCTTCCTCAGAATCAGAACTACTCTGGGATTCTATGGGCTCAGTGTCCACCCTGACACTTCTCTTCTCAAGGCTAAACATGCCCAGTTCTTTCAGTCTCTCTTCATAGGGCTTTGTTTCCAGTCCCGTGATCATCTTTCTTGCCCTCCTCTGAACCCTCTCCAGTTTGTCTGCATCCTTCTTAAAGTGTGGTGCCCAGAACTCGACACAGTACTCCAGATGAGGCCTAACCAGTGCTGAGTAGAGGGGAACTAGTACTTCCTGGGATTTGGAAGCTATGCTTCTATTAATGCAGCCCAAAATAGCATTTGCCTATTTTGCAGCCATATCACATTGCTGGCTCATATTCAGCTTGTGATCTACAACAATTCCAAGATCCTTCTCGCTTGTAGTGTGGTTGAGCCACGTATCCCCTATCTTGTAACTGTGCATTTGGTTTCTTTTTACTAGGTGCAGAACTTGGCATTTATCCCTATTAAATGTCATTCTGTTGTTTTCTGCCCAGCGCTCTAGTCTATCCAGATCACTTTGAATTTTGTTTCTGTCTGCCAAAGTATTAGCTATCCCGCCCAATTTTGTGTCATCTGCAAATTTGATCAGCATTCCCTGCACCTCCTCCTCCAAGTCATGAAGAAAAATGTTGAAGAGCACTGGGCCCAGGACTGAGCCCTGCGGTACCCCACTCGTTACCTCTCCCCAGTTTGAGAAGGTCCCATTGATAAGCACTCTTTGAGTCCGATTCTGTAGCCAACTGTGGATCCACCGGATCGTTGTTTCATCTAGCCCACTTTGAGCTAGTTTGCTCATCAGGATATCATGGGGCACTTTGTCAAAAGCTTTGCTGAAGTCGAGGTATATGATGTCTACAGCATTCCCACGGTCTACAAGGGAGGTTACTTGATCAAAAAATGAGATCAGATTTGTCTGGCAGGACTTGTTTTTGACAAATCAGAGGTGTGTTTAGTGGCAATGTGAGAGAGGGCCTTTTTGGTTGCCACTCCCAAGCTGTGAAATTCCCTCCCAAGGGAGGCTAGGTTCACACCTTCTCTGCTATCCTTCCAATGGCAGGCAAAGGCTACTTTATTCAAGAAGGCCTTTGGCCTGTAAGTGGGTCGGGTGCTGTTTTTATTATGTAATTACATTTTTATTGTATTTTAATGTGTTTTATTGTTTTAATCTTTTAAAAATTGCTTTTGTTAAGGCACTTTGAGTGCATTTGTTGGCAGAAAGGTGGGGTATAAATCAAATAAATAAATAGGAGTTAGAAACAGAATCCTGGGCTAGTTGAATCTTGATCTGATCCACCAGAGAAGTTTTTAATGTTTGTGTGGGGAGCAACAACAATATTGGGGAGGATTTCCTGGATTAACCTGGTATCCATGACTATTAAACAAGTAGGTAAATGAAACCTCATGTTCAGAGACTGTGTACCTCTGAATACTAGTAGCACAATTGTAAACAATGGAAAGAAAGGATCCCTTGAATAAGGTAATAGCTAGGACTCTACAAATTTGATAATGGTGTGGCAATATTTATTTTTTTTAAGATAATGGTTTGTTAATGAGTGAAAATAGTTAACTTTTATCAGAACAATTACTTGGATGTACATACAAATTCCATCAATTAATACATTAACTGAATAAACTCATAAGATTAAATCAACAATTTATTTATTTATTTCACTTCTATATGGCCCAATAGCCAATATAATTGAGTGACAACCCAGTAAAGTGTAATATTTTATCTCAAAATCTTCTGTGTAAATGTATAGAAATTCTTTTTCCATCTTACACAGTTCCTTCATTAAGGGAACACACTTTTCTCCCTTTTTACAAATTATTTGGAATGGTGTATCTAAACACACAACCAGAACTGTATGTGTTTACACAATTCATCAGGGAACACAGGGTTTGGAGTAAGAAGCCCCTCCTCCCCCAAAAATATTTTTACACACGCTTTATTTTTACACAAACCTGGTGGAACTGAATGGAGGGTGTGCAAAAGCATTTCTCTGTTGATGGTAGGAAATAACCACCACCTGGAACTCTTAATCCTCAGTCCTTGCAGTAATCAAAACAATTACTGACTCATATCATAATTGTCTGCAATTATGGAACTTTATTAAAATTTGGGAAAATACTTAAAATAACCATAAATGCTACTATGTGTTCCAGTTACAGAGGTAATACATTTTCTCTGTCCTGGCCTTTGCCACATTCTTCAGACCGATCAAATCAGTCTTAAAATAGCCTCAGTATTTAGCTTTTGTCTGTCTTCAAACTTTGGAGAACCTTAGTTCAGCATCCTCAGTGTTCAGCAATTATCAGTGTTAAATTTGTCCACATTTAAATAAATTCATATGTGCAAATTCATGCGCAAATAGCTGGCTTCATGATGAGGTAGTTTCCCCTGTGAGAGAAATGGCAATCCTATGTACATCTTGATTAGTATTCCTAACTTCACTCAGGACAACAATGAAATTTCCTCCAGCTGTACTGGAATAAATTTTACACCAAACTTCTGTGTTGGGTAATGAGCAGAAAACCCATCTATTCCCTCATGTCTTCCCTTTCGCAACTTCTTGGAATGACTCCCCTATAGCAAATGCTAATTACCTGGACCAGTGAAAACTTCCTAGGATTGGCCCAAGGGGATCTATCCCTTTCATAAACCTTGGCAATTTATGTAAAGTTTTTCATGCCAATAAAGTTTCCTTGAACTGAACTATGAATCTATGGCTCTTATTCAGCTGCAGTTAAAAAAACAACTCCCCATCCTCCCCTTCCATTCTAATAACCTTCAAGAGTCAATGTCCCCACCTCTTCCATATGGAGTTCACCTGTCTCCCCTAGGCTTAGAGTAAGGCCTATCATTTATACAGGCACTGGCCCAGCCTTCCCTTTGCTTTGACTGTCTTGCCCTTCTTGTTGCAACGTGAGGAGAATCTTTAGGACATGGCATTAATCTTTTCCCACCTCCCATGGAGTGACAGGCATGAGTGCTGCTCTGTTCATAATATTCTGCATAAGGGTCTCTAAACTACATCAAACCAGCATAAAAATGTCACATAAGCCATGAGAAATTGTTTCAGGTGCTCTATTGTTCACTTTCTCTCTCTCTCTCTCTCTCTCTCTCTCTCCCTCTCTCAAGAATTATTTCCACAGGTGAAACCAAGGAATGGGAACCACCTACACTTCCTAAAGTAAGCATTATGTAGGATTTGGAAGCTGTAGGAGGCCTAGTTTACATCACAGCCTCTTTGTGCTATTCTAGCAATGGTAAAGAGGTATTATGTAATGTGAAGCCATGTTAAAATGATGTTAAGGGCAAGGTATATAGGAAAGGAACTATGTGAATAAGAAGATGTCATTGAAAAGGAACTGATCAATGAACCCTAAAATGAACTTCTCTGGTTGTGTGAGTGTGTGTTTAAATCAAATCAGGCCCAGTGTCAACCCATGGTATCCTCAAGCACCAATTGGAGTCCCAGTGTCCTGGCAGCACCCTCAACTGGTGCTATGTTTTGGGTCCCCTTTAACTGGTGCTCCAGTCAGCTTAGTCTGGGGCCACCAATTTAATTTCCCACAATGCCTGCAATTGCTCTGAGGCATTGTGAGATATTAAAATTGTTTTCCCCTATCAGATTGCTGATCGACAACAACTGGCATGTTCATCTTTTAAAAACAGAAGTGGCTCATACAGCAGTTTGAACAGTATTTCCTGGTCATCATTTCCAGAGTACCAGCTTAGGAGGAGGGGATAGAGGCAAGCCTCAAGCACATGTAAATTTCACTGGTAACAAAGAAGGAATCTGAGACTGAAGTCTCAAAGAGACAGTTTAGAGAGGAAGGGGCAAGGGAAGACAGGAGCCAAGTCTGAAGAAGATAGTTCAAAGAGATGTGGAGGTGCCCTGGTTTGCTGGCCATAGTTGCCTACAGAATGTTCATGACCTAAAGTTTCCACCTTTGTTTCCTGCAGATGTCAGCAGGAGAGACTTTCACCAACAAAGCATCTCCATGCCAACTAAATGGTCAGATAATGAATGTGTGACTGTTATGTAGTCGTCAAAGGCACAGGAGCCCTACTAGAGACAAGTTGGCAACTGTAACTTCACTTGCATTATATGTGCCACTTAATCCGTTCCAAGGACTAGCTTGAAGCCAGGTTGTACAATGGCAAAGAAAGTTGGGCTGAATGCAACACTTGCTTGGCCTTTTAGGTTGGACAGTTGTCTAAGGTCTCCAGATTTGAAAGACTTTATAGCCTCTGCAGGAACTAGCACAGGATAATAATTTTGGAACTAAAAACTTTGTTCTTATTTTAAAATGTAATTTACTGGGACCTAAACTCTCTCTCTCTCTCTCTCTCTCTCACACACACACACACACACACTATTTAGTTTATTTAAAAGTACCTCAGTGCAGGGAAAGCAAGCAATTAAGTTCCTAGATTGTATTGTTGAAAAAACAGCAGCTATATGGGGTTCTGTTTGTTTGCCTGCTCACAAGTTTAGGAAATCTTAGGGTATTTTCAGATGTGAGGCTTAATAAGCACCTTTGAGCCTGGCATGTGAAAGTCATTCATGTGGAATAGAATGTAAAATAAACAATGACTGATCAATGTAACCCAAGTAGGTTTTATAATCATATTTCAAACCACTTTACGCCAAAACACATTTAAATCTCATTATGTGAAAACAACCTTACAGACTTCTTCTTGCACATGCAGAGATTTATGTTTACAGCCTGAACTTAACTGAGTTTACTCAGAAGGAAGTCCAGTCAATTTCAATGGGATTTGCTAGGTGTGTTGGGGATCGCAGCAGAATGAACCTGCCTTCAACAGTTGGGCTGGTAGCACCCCCTGAACATTTACAAGTGTTCAGCTGTCGCAGTCTCTTTAACCCCTCAACTGTTGTTTTATCTGTGAGCTCAAGTCCAGGTGCAACATTCCTGATTGTGTATCCTCATAGCTCATTAATGTCTGCAGAAGCAAGCATAAATAAAACAAATCTCCAGCACGAGTAGCAGCAAGGACTCAGGACTCAGAGCTTTCCTTTAGAAAGCACACACATAAAAACATCCTAATTGAATTGGGAAGTTGTTTCTTTAAGAAAAGCAAGGCAGCAAGGAGAATTATCAACAACCTCAGATATGCAGACGATACCACCCTAATGGCAGAAAGTGAAGAGGGTCTAAAGAGCCTCTTGTTGAGGGTGAAAGAGGAGAGTGCAAAAGCTGGTTTGAAACTCAACATTAAAAAAACGAAGATCATGGCATCTGGCTCCATCACTTCCTGGCATATAGAAGGGGAAGAAATGGAAGTAGTGACAGATTTTATTTTCTTGGGCTCCAAGATCACCGCAGATGGTGACTGTAGCCATGAAATTAAAAGATGCTTGCTCCTTGGGAGGAAAGCTATGGCAAACCTAGACAGCATAGTCAGAAGCAGAGACATCACCTTGCCGACAAAAGTTCATATAATCAAAGCTATGGTTTTCCCAGTAGTAACGTATGGCTGTGAGAGAGCTGGACTATAAGGAAGGCTGAGCGCTGAAGAATGGATGCTTTCGAACTGTGGTGCTGGAGAAGACTCTTACAAGTGCCCTGGACTGCAAGGAGGTCAAATCAGTCAATCAAATCAACCCTGACTGCTCAAGGACAGATACTGAAGCTCAAATATTTTGGCCACCTAATGCGAAGAGAAAACTCCCTGGAAAAGACCCTGATGCTGGGAAAGATTGAAGGCAAAAAGAGAAGGGGACGGCAGAGGATGAGATGGCTAGATAGCATCACCGATGCAATGAATATGAACTTGAGCACGCTCCGGGAGAGAGCGGAGGACAGGAAGGCCTGGCATGCTATGGTCCATGGGGTCACGAAGAGTCGGACACGACTTAACGACTGAACAACAATGCGAAGAGAAAACTCTCTGGAAAAGACCCTGATGCTGGGAAAGATTGAAGGTAAAAGGAGAAGGGGACGGCAGAGGATGAGATGGCTAGATAGCATCACCGATGCAATGAATATGAACTTGAGCATGCTCCGGGAGAGAGCGGAGAACAGGAAGGCCTGGCGTGCTATGGTCCATGGGGTCATGAAGAGTCAGACACAACTTAACGACTGAACAACAACAAGGCAGCCCATGCTGTGAAGAAAGCTAAAAATGGTTCCTCACAAATTCTCTCAGTGCAGATGTGCCAATGGATCCCAGTTTTGCCTGCAACAGCCACTGTTGTTTCCAACAGCACTCTGACTCACTCAGCACATCACCCCATTTGTGTGTCTTCACCCTGATCTGCAGAATTACTTGCTGCTATTCCACATACATAGCAGCATAGACTGGTAGCAACACCCATCTCTCTGCTGAAGATAATCTCTAGCCCACTATTGTAAGCATGGATGCCATGAACCCATACTCAAAATGTCACAGACCCCATCAGCTATAAAATGGTACTACGATCATGTGTAGTTAGTAAGCAGCTAAATCTTTGCATTAAACTCAGTCATACATAAGGCGACCAGATACATAGAAAACAGTGCTTCTTTAGCAATTTCAGCAAATGCAACTTGTTGTGCTATGGAAGTGAGAAAAGCTGACCAAAGTTCTCTTTTCCACACAGTAATTAAACATAAACGAATCCTTGGCCTCTTGTTGCCCAAGGCACACACTATGCCACCCTCAGTCCATTGAGATCTTACAACAATTATAATAGAGAGTTCTCTGGCTGATTAAGGAAGGCTGATTCTTATATCCTTGCCCTTCATGGCTTATTAAATCAAACAAGGAGGGGATGTCCGGCTGGGTCCATGAGGTTGTAAATTCCTCCTTGAGAGAGGGAGTGGTGCCGGCCGCTTTAAAAGAAGCGGTAATCAGACCACTCCTGAAAAACCTAATCTGGACCTGGAGGATGCTAACAACTATAGGCCAGTGGCCAACATCCCCTTCCTGGGCAAGGTGCTTGAGCGGGTGGGTTCAGGACAGCTCCAGGCACTCTTGAATGAAACAGAATACCTAGATCCATTTCAATTGGGCTTCAAGACTGGTTTTGGAAGGGAAACTGCCTTGGTCGCTCTGTGGGATGACCTCTGCTGGGAGAGGGACAGGGGGAGTGCGACCTTGTTGATTCTCCTGGACCTCTCAGCAGCTTTCGATACCATCAACCATGGTATCCTTCTGGATAGGTTGTCTGGGTTGGGAGTTGGAGGCACTGCACTGCAGTGGTTCCACTCCTACTTGGATGGCTGCTTCCAGAAGGTGGTGCTGGGGGATTATTGCTCTGTGCCATGGCAATTGTGCCATAGGGTTCCACAGTGCTCTATTTTATCCCCCATGCTGTTTAACATCTACATGAAACTGCTGGGGGAGGTTATCTGGAGGTGCGGGCTGAGGTGCCATCAATATGCAGATGACACCCAGCTCTACCTCTCTTTCTCATCAAACCCAGGTGAGGCAGTGGCTGTTCTGAATCAGGGCCTTGGCACGGTCATGGACTGGATGAGGGCCAATAAACAAACTCAATCCAGACAAGACGGAGGTATTGTTAGTGGGTGGTTTGTCTGTCCGGCTAGGTGATATTCAACCTGTTCTGGAGGGGGTTGCACTCCCCAAAAGGATCACGTTTGTAGTTTGGGGGTGCTCTTGGATCCAGAACTGTCACTTGAGGCACAGGTGAACTCAGTGGCATGGAACGCTTTTTATCAGCTTAGGCTGGTACACCAACTATGCCCTTATCTGGACAGAGATAGCCTAGCTACAGTTATCCATGCTCTGATAACTTCCCGTCTGGATTACTGCAATGCGTTATATGTGGGGCTGCCTTTGAACACAGTCCGGAAACTTCAGCTGGTCCAAAATAGGGCTGCAAGATTGTTAACAGGGACTGGCCAGCGAGCTCATATTATGCCAGTATTTCCCCAGCTGCATTGGCTGCCAATCCATTTCTGGGCCAATCCATTTCCGGGCCTGATTCAAAGTGCTGGTATTAACATTAAAAACCCTTCATGGCTTGGGGCCAGGTTATCTGAAGGATCGCCTCCTCCCATATGTGCCTGCCCGGACCGTAAGATCATCCTCAGCAGCCCTTCACCGTGAGCCCCTGCCAAAGGAAGTGAGGCAGGTGGCTACTAGGAGGAGGGCTTTTTCTGTTGTGGCACCCCGGCTGTGGAATGAGCTCCCTAGTGAGGTTCGCCTGGCGCCTACACTGTATTCCTTCCGGCGCCAGGTGAAGACCTTTTTATTTTCCCAGGCATTTTAGCATTTTAACTTTCTAGACTTTTAGCTTTGCTGTTTTAAATCTGTATTTTAAATCCCTGCATTGCTGCTAGGTTTTATTCTGGTTGTATTGTTATACTGTGGTTTTAATGTTTTATATATTTTATATTGTTTTATTGTGCGCTCTTTGGTTTTAATTTTTGTGAACCGCCCAAAGAGCTTCAGCTTTTGGGTGGTATAGAAATGAAAATCAATCAATCAATCATGTGGGAAAGAAAGACCCTAGCTCAGTGACAAAACACATGGGTTTCCATGCAGAAGGTCCCAGGTCCAATCCTTGGTATCTCCAGCTTAAAAAGGATCAGGTAGGAGATGATGGGGAAACACCTGCACCTGAAAGCCTGGAGAGCTGCTGCCAATCAGAGTAGACAATACTGGGTTAGATGGACCAAGGGTCTGATTCAGCATAAGGCAATTGTCAGGGTGGACACTGAGCCCATAGAATCCCAGAGTAGTTCTGATTCTGAGGAAGAGCAGTCGCTCCTGGGAGAGGAGCGTGCTCCTCTTTCCCAGGCCCCACAGCTGACGGAGATTCATTCCTCCCACCAGCATTCCTAGATTAGATAGCAGTCCAGGGAGTGACCGAGCGCAGGAAGTAGACTTGGTGGACGTGCGACGCCGACGCAAAGAGCGGCGCCAAATGGAGGGCGCAGAAAGGAGGCGAAGTGCCAGGTTGGCGCGCAAACAACAGCTGCACCCAGAGGATCCAAGGGAAAAGGGGAGGGACTCTCTTTAGTCCTTAAGTTCAGGGGTCTGCCAGTAATTCCCTTTCAAACGGGGACCAACTGTTTCAACTTAGGGCATAGGTACTGTGCTGCTCAGATCTAGTTGCTACCTGTAGAGTTGTTAAGTTGTAAAAGAAGAATAAAGCTTTGAAAGGAATCCCTTTGTCTGTGTCTGGACTTGGCTACTGGATTAGACTGAGAGAGGCCTCCAAGGAGCCCTTGACAGCAATTTTGCATGTCCATGTGTTCAACAAGAATTCTAGAAGGAGACAGAGGAGGAGGATCAAGAGGAAGCATCGCAGATGTAGAGGAAACAAACAGAAGTGGTAAATCACAAATGTGCAAAGGTTTTCAATAGCATATTATAGCGCTTTGGCTATCAATAGCATATTATAGCGCTTCGGCTATTGGGCAGTATAGAAATGTAATAAACAAACAAATAAATAAATATGGGGAGTTTGTGGGAGAAGCGCTCGTAAACTACGAAGACCACTGTGATTCACCCACCTGTGGGATCCCTGTCAGTGAAGACTAGGCCAATGTCAGGCATAGAGACATTGGCAACGAAGTGCCCAAGTGCAGAATTTTAATTTTCCCCATACAATGGAATAATAAGCACTCAGTTATACAGGATAAAGTAAAATGGTGCACTGAGGGACAGTGCTGGGTGGAGGTTTAGGTTGTGGCCCCAGCCTCTGAGTATCAACTGTTCCTAACTCCCTGGTGCCTCCCCTTCATCTACATTGCTCTGTCTTAGGCTCTGTTTCATGGTCACTGTACACTGTGTGAAAAAATGATGGGAAGTGGCATTTATAGGTAGGTTTATCCTGATACAGTTCCAGCCAAAATTGGTCCTTTTCATAGCATGCAATTTATTGTTCTTTCTTAGCAGTTAGGCAGGAGACTTGATCACACCTCATGTCAAGAAATGGCAAGTTGTGGCACCAAGTGAGAGAGGTGAGCATGGAAAGAAAGATGTAAGGCTATTGTACATGAAAGACAAGTGCCCATCTGACCATCACTTGTCTCTACAGTGTATATGATAATATGTGGAAGGAGGACATATATATCTGAAAACATGTGGGAAACATGCATCAAGAACTTTGGCCAACTCCCAGATATTTTTAGACACATGTCTGTCCTCCCC
Organism: Heloderma suspectum; assembly: GCF_057233095.1. Lineage (NCBI taxonomy): Eukaryota > Metazoa > Chordata > Lepidosauria > Squamata > Helodermatidae > Heloderma > Heloderma suspectum. The sequence goes on from NC_139461.1 coordinate 254,615,400, forward strand.
ATATTACAATGGTCAATGCAGAAATGAGGGCCTGTCTGTCTCGTAACATGCAAAGTAACCCATAGGAATAGCTCGCAAGGGTATTTTTAAAAGTTGTGTTCCAGTTGTTCAAAGGAACAAGAAAAAGTTATGTTATTCAGCCCAATTAGCTTAGAAATGGAATATTGTTACACAACTGTGTCAACATTATGAGGCCTTCTCTCCATCATCTGACTTAGACTTGAGTAAGGTTTATTTATTTAAAATATTTCTTGGCTGCCTTTCCGGGCAGAAGCCCTCCCAATGGTGCCTACAACAATAAAACACATAATAAAAACCAATGTGATAATAAAAACAATAAAAACATAATAAAAACAGTAAAAACACAATAAGAACAGCAACAGCAGCAAACATTCTAAAATAAACACCAGCATAAAATAAAACAGAACAGACAACTGCAGCTACAACCCAGTCTGATAAAACATAATCAGGGAAAGGCCAGAGGAAAGCAGGAAGTTTTCAGGGCCTTCTTAAAAGCCTGAAATAATGAGACCAGGTGGAACTCTGAGGGCAGCTTATTCCAGAGGTGTGGGGCCACTGTGGAAAAGGTCCTCTCTTGTGTGGTCACCCAACTAACCGCTCTCACAGGTTTTAAAATGAAAACGGCCTCTCTTGCTGATCTTAAAGTGCAGGCAGGCTGATATTGGTGAAGTCAAAATTCTAATCAAAGTAGTAAAATTGCTGCAACCCTATGGTTCCTAGACAGCACCCCAGGGGCCATAGGATTGGGCAGGAAACCCATTCTGAGGTCTTAGTCAGAGCTCTGTGATCTCAGAAGGGTTTTCCTCATGTTAGAGGCCCCCTTCTAGCTCCACCCACCGTGAATGTTTCCATGGTGGCTCCCTCTATGAGGTTGGAACTCCAGCCTCATAGAGAGGAGGAAGTGGGCATACCAGGGGCATGCCAGTTCGTGGGGAGGGAGTGGTTGAGCATCTGTGAGACCTAAGCCTTCCCAGCCCCAAATCTTACCCCCAGCACAGAGGGGACATTAGATGTGCTCTGATACTCATCTAACTAATTTTCCCTTGGGTGGGGGGGGGGACGGAAATGAGGCAAATAACGCCTCTGATTCTGCTGTGCCAGCAAGAGCCCAGCAGCACTTTGGACAGAATGGAGCGAGATCAGAGCACCCTGTCACTTGGGCTATTTTTTTGTCCCTTCTGAAATCATCCAGGATAGTTTCCTGCTTATCACTAAAAAGCAATCTGTACCAAAATGAAATGTTTCATTTTCTTAAGACCTCTGTCAGAAGAGTGTCTCTTTAAATGCAAGCAGAAATGAGAATGCAGAAACCATCATGAGCAGGTTAACAGTGAAGGAGACATGTAAAACACTTCACCAATGAGTTAAACACAACTCTTAATGGAATTACACTTCAGGTATATTTAATAATTCTCTCTAATTCACAATTAACAAAATTAGCAACTCCGATGAATATTTAGGCCCTCTCGCAGTCTCGCCCCATAACAGATGAGTTTGAGGCATCCCTGCTGGACCTCTATTTGAAAGCCTCATGAGTAGCTCATTTAGCCAAAGATAAGGTTCCCTTACAAAAATGACTACCCAGTCTAAATTTCAAATGGGGCAGTATATTTGAGAAAGGTCAGCACAGCTGGGTCCAGCTTCATTCTCTGGTTTAACAAAAAATATAGGCAGCCATGTTGGTCTCTTGGGGAAAAAAACTAGAAGAAGTAGTACTAAATGAAGGTTATGAAGTGGTGAGGTAACTTCTGAGGTTCCTAGAACTCTTCCTCTGGCTTGATGTTAAACAAAATTAAAGTGGAAGAGGCGAGAGAAAAGGATATTGTTGGTAAAGGGCTTAGGGCACAATAATCTGCAGTATGTGAATCTTGATGATAATCAAGGAAGCCCTTTGTGATGCACTGTACCACTGTTTATTGCCTGAAATAGCCTAAGGGCTTTCAGAGAGGAAGAGCTAGGCTTAAAAAACTGTCAGAAGCCCCACTGAAACAGGGCCTGTTCCTTTCCCCTCTATGTGAATAAAGCTCACAGGATATACAGGAAAAGGAGGGAGGTTATTTCTGTGTGGGAACACACACAAAATGTGCAATTCTTTTTCTGTTTTTATTATTAGTAAGGGCAGTTCTAAGAGAATATTTATGCAATTCAAAACTTCAAGTTAGGCAAAAGTTTATCATGTTAACTGATGCAAAAAGTGACTCATAAGAATGTGAATAGTAAAGTGACTAGTCCAGTTCGCTAGAATCCGAGACCCCGATCAAATATACCCATTTCTCTTTCCCCTGCCAAATACATTCCCTGCGGATTCTACTGCTACTCTCCAGAGAGTCTTCATCAAAGTTGCAAAAATGAAGAAAATCATTCTAGAACATGAGGACCCATTTCCTGGCAAGTCATGTGAAATTGTTGTCAATGTTATGATAAGGATGGTGTGATGCCAGAACATATCTTAAAAGGGATCTTATTAGGACAAAGTTACATGAAGCATTTGTGTCTGAATGTAGCATGACAGCATAGCAGCCAATTTGGTCCCCGTTAAAAAAAAGGGGGAGCCTTTAAGGTATTTAAAGATCCTTCGAAATGCAACAAGACAATGCTCAGGGACAAAATTATTGAGCTTTGAGAAGAGGGAAACCTTCTGTCAAGATTTATCATTGTAAAGAGGTCAGCCGTATATTGGCCTCAAAGAGGCACTTGGGTAGTATGAATTCTCAGTTCCACTTGGGTAGCATGAATTCTCAGTTCTTCCAAGATCTCTCTTCCAAGATGCTTTCTGTCTCCTTATATATGACATCAAAGGTTAGCCATGCCCTAGATCCCACCCCCCACCAAGTACTCCCACATGTATGCTTTTTTCCTCCCCAATCACACAGCCCTCCAATCAACAGAGCAGTTCACTCCGGAAATCTTGTTAGACACACTGAAAGCTCCAAGAAAGATCCTGCTATCATAAAAGGCTATTCTGTGCCTTTCAAGTCAGGAGAAGGATTCTCTGCTTTCAGGGTGGGGGAGAAAGCTTTTAGCTGTCTGCCCCAATTGCCTTCTCTAGTCCAGAAGAACACTCTCCACACACTTAAGGCATGACTATTGACTAATACTCCCTTCTCTTTGTGATGTCTGGAATATGTGATAGAAGGATTAATATTCCTTGAAGAGTTGAGTTTGTTTTTTCTGTAGTCTGTGTACCAAGAAGAGTGTGAGCTGAGGCCTGTTGGCCTGCTGAACTATATTTCTGCATCTGCTTTTCTTCCTCTTGTTTTTAGTTTTTGTATATCCCTCACTTCAAATAAAGTTTTGTTGGTGTTCATGATGCCTCTTGTGTGAAGCTTGAAAACTACATTCTTCTCCATTAATATTCTCAAATTCCCAGTTCTGTAGATTTTCTCCCACTCTACATAGGGTTCCAAATGTCATGAAATGTAACCCTAAAGAACAAAGTTGTGCACACACAAGGAGAATGTACAGGTGTGTTGTAGCAGTGCCCACTAAACACACAGATTACAATCATGCACCACTGCACTGTTCCAAATTATTTTAAAAAACCCTGAAAAGAAAAACACTTTCCCCTCTGGGTTCTATTTAGGTAATTTCACAGATAAATAATCACACAATGTGCCTATCAACTGTGGACTTTAAGAAAAAAATATATACAAGGAACTATTCAGATCCATCAAAATCTAGGTGCATTTTACCATTAGCTGAGCGGTATCCTGCCCCACCTTTGCTCAGTTACGATATGGGTGATTTTTAATCAAACATTTTAGCTAATCATACTATGGGGAATTTCTGGTGAACTCCAAATGTCTTAAGAGGGAGTAATAGGAACTAAAGTTGATTCAAACAGGGATAGGCAACCTAGTGCCCTCCAGATGTTTTGGATTACAATTCCCATGAGCCCCAACCAGCATGGCCAATAGTCAGAGATTATGGGAAATGTAGTCCAAAACTTCTGGAGGGCACCAGGTTGCCTACCCCTGGATTAAAAGTAGATCCTGGTTCTAGAAGGAACACTCACACCCTGTATTATTTTGTTTATGTTTTTTTTTTTTTTAAATTAAAAATCTTCTAGAGAACTCTATCCTAAGACCTCTGAAAAAGATACATTATGAAAGTACACAATACAGTTTCTTCCTCTGACTGGCTGAAAGTCTAACTTTTTAGTTAAAGAGTATCACCCCGGTTAAACCAAAGACCAGACCATATGTAGATGGTCTGAAAGAAGCTTAGCACTATGTCCTAGCTGTGTCCGCATGTCCTTGGATTCCTAGGTTTATGCACACATAGAATAAGAAGTCATTTTGGTAGTTCTAAGATAGCATGATGGTCACAGAAGATGCAGGGTTCTAGAGGAGAACCATAGTAGCTAAAATCTACGGGAGACTGAGGAGCCATTGTAGACACTCAGGCATTGCTGTAGTGTGGTCTTATCAGCCTACATGTGTCAGGACATGGACCAGCTGAGATTACCGAACTAGTGAACTACTAATTGCATGGGCCTTAAAACAGACTCTTCTTCTAGTTCACGCTCTTTGGCCACTACTGAAACTGCCATATAGCTGTAGCAAATTCTTCTTTTAAACATTTATAGCACATCCCATCCTAAAGGGAAGTGTGTCTGTCACTGCCACTGTTTCAGAAGAAAGGATGGATAATACTTTGGGTTTACAGTTAATGAACAAACAACATCTCATAATTACTGGAAGTTACAGCACACACTTGTTTTGCTTCTGGGTCCCCCACCCCAGTTATGCAAAAACCATTAAGAAATATTATCAGAAAATATAACCCGTTGCCACTGAAGGAAAAATGTACAAAAGGGCTGCAGTCTCAATACTTTTTTATTGGGTTCATTTCAAAAGCTGGGTACAAGGGGACACAATGGGAGCTGCTTTGTGCGCAGCACGTTCAAAATTATGTGCTTTTCTTTAGTCACTATGTGTTAACATAGATTTGGAAAATCAGGTCCTTTGTTCTGGCTTCTAAAAATCAATTCCCAAAGGGTTCAATTCCACAAAGAAATATGCAGTGCAATCTAAAGTCTTTGTGATGATACCCTCATCTCCTGCCATACACACAGCACTAGACAAATTATTCAGTATTACAGAGGCAAGAGGGATAGCCACTAAAATGCTTAACAAAATCAGTGAACCCAAGAGCAAGGCTTCATGGCTGGGATCTCTTGTATTTTCTAATCTCTGACAGGAGCAGAATACAGTCAATCTGTTGCAGTTGAGGTTCTGGATTATTTACATGGTCCTGGCTCCTGTAAGCAACAGACTTTAGTGGACTGCAAAGGCTATAAATTTTCATCATAATCATTTTGGTGTTGCCAGGTACAATCTGGTTCCTTTTTTTTCAGAATGGCAGTTTATCACACTCATAAACAGGTTCAGAGCAAGGGCCTTGAAGACAGTAAATATCAGGGAATCGAAGAGCTGACACAGCTTGGGAAACAGTGACTCAGATTCCAGGTCTCCCGTTTAGAAAGAGTTCATCACTTTCCTCTTTCCTACATTCACAGCTGAAATGAGTTTCAACTAGGGATGTACGAAAGTGACTTACCTTTAACGAAATTTGATTCGAGGTGGGGGAAGGCACTCCCCCCCCCCGAAATTCTGGCGGGGGAGGAGGCGCTCCGTCCTTCCCCCTCAAAATTCTGGCCGGGGGGGAGGCGCTGCATCCCTCCCCCCCCCAAATCCTGGCCATAGCCGCCCCCGTTTGCGTCCCTGCAGTCAGCCATGATAGGCTATGTAAATGTTTACGTAGCCTATCACGGCTGATTTAAAAGAAAAAAAACACGCGCGTATGCAAATGGCGGCGCCCATGGGCGCCGCCATTTGCGTTCCTTATTTTGACATGTCTTAGTCTACGTAAACACATTTACATAGACTACGGCGAAAATAAGGGGAACGCAAATAGCGTAGCGTTTAAACATTTACGTAGCCTATCACGGTATTTTTTAAAAATCTAGCCGTGATAGGCTACGTAAATCTTTACATAGCCTATCATTTTTAATTTTTTTTTACTGGGAATGGCGGCGGTGGCAGCCGCCGCCGAACCGCCGCTGGACCGCCGCTGGAGCCGCCGCTGCCAAGAGGATTTGCCCAAGGTAAGTCCCGTCCCGGGGGGTGGCGGGGAGGGTGGCAGACCGTTTTGCCACCAATTTCAGGGGGCCGAATGCGCTGGCATTCGGCCTCCCCGAGATTCATGGTGAAATTCTCTGACATCCCTAGTTTCAACCATCATCGCTATCTCCAAGAAACTGCTGCCCAGAGCATTCCGTGCAATTCATTGGCTTCATAAGCTTGCATGTTCATGCTTAATCCTGTCTAAGTGGGACCGAGCTGGCTAAAGTGTGAGCACAGTAGCTGGTGCTTTGTGGATCACCATCCATATCTATTCCCGGTGGTTGTAAGATAAATGTGATAAATGGGAAGCATTGAGAAAAATGCCTGGGACAATTGAGATGTGTAATTAATGAATTAAATGTAGAGGGATCACTAGGAAGTACAGGGAATTATAAGAGATACTTCACAGAAAACAACATTGATAAATTGTGCCTGGTCTTAAGAAAAATAACAGAGAAGACAGCAGTGGTATCAAGCTAAGAAATAATCTGCTATCCAGGTTACTTCTTAGCATGACAATGGACTGGATCCAGAGTCAGACATGCTTAGTGTAGTGTAGTCGCACCGAAATCAGTCGGGTTTAAGTCAGTCATTCTGAACTTGACCCATTGATTTCAAAACGTCTACTCCATGCATGACTAAGTCTCAGCCCATACAGAGGGTAGAATCCAGTTCTAATAGAATCCACGTGTGGGTGAAGTTTAAGATCAAGAATCTAAAATTTAAGCCAGTCTTGGTTACATCCACACATTCTAAAATGTTAAGCCCGATGAGTCCTTAAATGGTAGGTTTGGGAGTTTATCACAGAAGTCTTATAAATGGGTTGCCAAACTGATAATTAATACAAAGGACTTCAAATTTTCTTGTTCGTAAATAAAAAGAAACAAAGTCACAAAATACTTTCAATTTAAAAACACTTCCTTCCTGCTTTCTATGTGATATTAGCAACATTTAGAAGCATCACATGGAGCCGGACCTTGGCCACGACTATCTTTTGTAACCTTAACAAACACTGGGTCGGGATTTCAGTATGTACAAATTGCTCAACATGGCTGGATGGATAGAACAGACATGGAACAAAGCAGTGTCCTGAACTTCCTTGAATACAGTTTGCTTGCATTGTACTCTGCTTCTAATCTTGCAATTTAAATTGCCTCTTAAAACACATGCACTTGAAATCCAGAAAAACAAAACAACAAAAGACAGTTCTATGCAAAGGTAGCCTACTGCCAAACATATGGAGAGGAATGAATGGACGAGTCTTTTGCCCAATGAAACGGGCTTTGCTAGCAGATTGAAGTCCAAATCCCCAAACTATATTTCATTCACCATGGCTCTGTCTAATTTCCATTTCTTAAAGACAATAGTGTACCAATGAGAAGGAAACCTCCTCCTTCCCTGGTGCACAGACAGTTGTCTCTGCCCAGACCTTGATAAAAATAAAACCTCCATTGGCACTATCCATACCAGAAGCAAATGTTAAGAAAAAGGAACAGTTTAGAATATGCAGTGCTTTCCCACTGCAAATAGAGCTAAATATAAAAGCTACAGTGGGGTGGAAGAGCAAGACTTACCTGTTTTTCTGACATGACGTAGAGGTAATTATGATCTGTGGAGAAGGCCATGTCACGAAGGATAGGACTCCCGTCCTTGAAAATTGGCACCATTTCATACTGAATACCACCGTGAGGAGGCCCATCTGCTCGAATCTGGAATAAAGATGGGCATACTACAGGTGAAATCACTGTCATTAAATTTGAGGGAAAATATAGGCAGACGTTAACTACGTAGCTATTCAATGGAGGCTAAAGTCAAGGCCAGTTTGATACCCAGCATGTCAGAATGGCATCTAAACATAAGAGTGCTATGAAGAATGTGGTGTGAGGGCATTTTCACAAGTGACATTTGGAATGCCTTTTAGTGTTCAATGGAGCCCTTTTCACGTGGTCAAAATACACCTAGAATGACTACATGGAGAGGAGAGTAGGACTACACTCACTGTTTTTGTTGTCCCAGTGTCCGAATGGTCACTGGTTTTCTGTTCACACAACCTAAATGCACATCAGTTTTTCCATTTGCTTAGGTTTGCTACACGACTGGAGCTACTACTTTTCTGTCTCAGTCAAACTTATATGCATGTCAGCTCTATGCAAACACAATCAATGCATATGACGGTTGAGGCATGGGACAGCAGGTATTATCTCATCCCCTCCCCCACTTTTAACATGTTACTTGTTCGTGCAATCGGGCCAAGTGAAAAAGCTAATGTTGGTTGGAAGAATGCAGAACAGACCCATTTTCTGAACTGAATGCATAGTTTGATCATTGTGGCCCTTTCCTTTGAATTAGAATATGGAAATTCAAATATAGTTATTTTCTTTATTTGTGAAGACACCCTTAATTCCTCAAGCCCTTAGAAATAGAAGGTGGAGAAGTTGACAACTTGTTGGCTGTAGAGTTACAAAAGACCAAAGGAAAATGGGGGAGGGAGAAGCCCCTCCTTTTTAAATCCAATCCCACCCCCAGTCATTTCACATCTCCCGGTTCTAAACACTGATTCCTGGCTCTAAACAATGATTCTCAGAATTTCCATATTTCTCTCATTATTGCTTTGCACCTTCATAGAGTGTGTATTTTCCATCTTTGAAAGTAAAAAATTTATATGGTAATTTTTGCTTTCTCTCCATTCTAATAAGAACTAGAAAGAGGACCCTAAGCACCAATGCACCTCTGTGCCTGTTACCTTCCAAGATGACAGGCAACGTTTTCAAAAGCATCGAAGTGATCAGGGCATCCCATATTTTAGTATCAAAACATAAAAGGAAAAGGAAAAACAATATTTTTATTTTATAAGAGTGAACACCAGTTATACACTGTGTATGTGAGTGACACAGCAAGCCTTGTGCCAGAGTTGGTAATTGCATGAAAAATTGCAGTTTAGGTTGATAATAGAAATTTGAACAACAACTTTTCAAAGATAGCTAGTAGAAACCAATATTCCATTGTTTTGATGAGACAATGGCCTGGTTCTCACTGAGGAGGTAAATCTGCATCTGGGCCAGCACCACTTCTAGGGTAGCCACTTATACATCACCGAAAGAGAGGAAATGTATCACCAAAAAAGATTTGTATAAAATTAGCATATGCTAATCTACACATATAGATGCAAATTCAGAAATAACTACTATAATTTCAATTAAGGTACAATACATCTCAGTAGAGTGAAGAAGACTATGCATGAGCTGTGTGCCTGCTCAGTCTACTGTCCAAGTGCTAACTACTGATGGGCAACTTGAAGGCCCTGACTCTCCCTTATTATCAGCGGTGTAGTGGTGGCGGGTCACGCGGGGGTGTTGCTCCGGCACTTTTTTTGAAGCCAGCTCCCAGCCGGGTCGCAGTCTGCTAGGGAAGGAGGAGGGAGCAGAGGGAGTGCAGGCGGCCACCTCTTGGCTGCTGGCTAGACAAAGGGAGTGAGCAAGCGAGAGAGGGAGCCTGAGGAAGCTCTGTAGCCTCCCCCCCCCCCGCTCTTGGCTTCTCTGCCTGTCCCTGCTCCGTGTCTGCGTGCCCGGCACTGTCCTTGTCTCCTGCAACGCTGGCCACCCATTCAGGGCGGCTGCTGCTGGCCATGGCAGCAGGGGGTGGGGGTGCTGCCACCATTATTTACTTATGGGGCAGGGCAGGTGGCTAGTTTGTGCCAGTTTTTAGGATTTATCAGACGGTCCTATGCATGTTTACTCAGAAGTCAGTCCCACTATGTTCAATTGCCAGTTGGGCTTTTTCCCAGGTAAGTGTGTGTAGGACTGCAGCCTTAGCTGCCTTCCCAAGTTCTCTGTAAACTTAATTCGAAATAAACACCCATCGGATTGCACTGTTAATTCTTGAACATTAATTTCTACAGTAAGCAGAATTGCCAAATGCAACCTGCTCTGTCAGCAACACTTTTTGGTACCAGGTTGGCATGTACCTGGGCAAACAAACCCAGGTGGAGGGAAGGGAAACAGAAAAAAATCAATTGCTGGGACAGGAGAAAGAAGGTAGGTGTGTGTGTATGTGTGTGTGTTTCAATCCAGCTGGGTGTGTGGACATTTCCGTTGCAGGATGGCAGAGATATAATGAAGGAGCTTAGGAAAGGCTAGTGGGTAATGTTGGGGCACTAAGGGAGTGTGCAAGGGGGCAGTTTAAATGAGAAGGGATCTGTCCATGAGGGCTGAGTTGAGAGGGTGAAGCATCCATGGGGTATCATATTTTGAAAACCTAAAATGTTTGTGTTTGAGTGAGTGAAAAAGGTTTCAAAACCCCTGCATTTTTTTCCTCAGACATCTAATTGAAATACCCCTGCCTTAGTCACAGCTGCACTGTTTTTGGATCCCAGCTGAAGGCGGTATATCTTACAAGGTTGTACAATCTTAGAAGGGGCGTGGCTGTGAGGGGGCGTGGCTGTGACTGCCACGAAGGGGCCCTGCACTTCTGAACTTGCCACTACACTACTGCTTATTATCCTCCATTATCTTTAAACTGGACTTGGACTGAACAGTCCTTCAAATAGAGGAGACCTTCAGACAGATGACTGTACTCTGTAATGTAGGACATAAATCAATCCTAACTACTTCTGGCTCCAGGTGGGGGAATCACATGACTGAATGTTCATCCATATTTTAAAAATCCCCTCAGCATGGAGAAGCATATCAGGGGAGGAGGGTGCTAGCTTAGTTTTCTCCCTAACATCTACTGTTCTATGCAGAGGGTTCTCTTTGCAGAAGGAGCATCTGAGTATGCGAACTCCGTGCCTATAGTCTCACATGGTATAGCCCTGACTTGGGTTCATTCATCCAGCAATAACTCATCCTCTGTCTTAAATGAAATGTATTGGTTGATACCAATATTGTGAGGCTATCCAGTCTGAGCAGAAGATTTTGGGGGGTGTTATTACAGGCAGCAAATAGTCATTGATTGATTGATTGATTGAATCATAGAATCATAGAATAGTAGGGTTGGAAGGGGCCTACAAGGCCATCGAGTCCAACCCCCTGCTCAGTGCAGGAATCCAAGATGGCTGACAGATGGCTGTCCAGCCTCGTCTTGAATACCTCCAGTGTGGGAGAGCCCACCACCTCCCTAGGTCATTGGTTCCATTGTCATATTGCTCTAACAGTCAGGAAGTTTTTCCTGATGTTCAGCTGGAATCTGGCTTCCTGTAACTTGAGCCCATTATTCCGTGACCTGCATTCTGGGATGATGGAGAAGAGATCCTGGCCTTCCTCTCTGGAACAACCTTTCAAGTACTTGAAGAGCGCTATCATATCTCCCCCCCAGTCTTCTCTTCTCAAGGCTAAACATGCCCAGTTCTTTCAGTAAACTGCCTTTTAACCCAAATAGGACCCCCAAGGTGACGTACAATTAAAACTTACAGCAATTTAGTTCATTATGATATTTATGCCATCATGAGGAGTACCATTTGGATCAAACACCAAATTTGTCTGCATCAAACACCAGAGCAAAGTATTTGATTTAGATTCTAAAACCATATAAAAGATTGTACTTTCTAGCTGATATAGGCATCTCATCACCTCCTAAAATTTGCTGATTCCAGCAAAGAAAACATAGCTCTCAGCAGATAAGCAAATGAAGTGGGTATTTGGCTAGTATTGGAGGAAGGCCTCCTGGCCTGTTGATATTGTAGATAGTTGAGGTGTGATTATGCAAATTCTTCTCCCTGCAGGAAAACTCTGCTCAGCTTGTAACGGACCCCACTGCACACAGCAGGAACACAACTGTGAGAGCAGATCCTAGTCTCTTTCCAAATGTTAATAATTGATGGCCTTGGGGAAGAGAGAGGGAGGGATAAACAAGGAATTTACATTGTATTTTCCCTAGAAGGATTTGCATATTTGAGGAGCCATTTGATTACAACATGGTGTCTACATAACACCAGGCTGCAAACATTGGCAACTATCAGGCTGGGAGATTAGACCAGCCATGGGAACCAACAGCTCCATGAAGCTTCCTGATGCCCTGTGGCACTCACTGACAGAGATTCTGTTACTTACTGGCCAAAAAACTGCTGTGCATGAAGGGGTGCTTCAGTGCACATGCATGTGCTGCCATGCTAGGAGGACGGGATGGTGGCTGAGTTATGGGGCAGGGGCGGGGAAGCTCATCACAAAGAAGCCATCTGCTGTGACTCCATACCTCCCTGTCACTCATCATCCCATCTTGCTGCTCAGTGACTCAAATTCTGATTATTGTGCTAGGGCTGAAGCATGAAAAGGCCATTTTAGTGAAGGATGAGCTTCTAAGAAAGGTAGTAGAAAAGTGGGCAAGGGCTGAGGAGAATCAGAACCTTTACACAAACAATGTCCTTTTCCAAAATGGCCAGAAATTATATATACTATTAAAAAAAATGTTTATGCTCATTAGATCAGGGGCAGGAAACTTGTGGCCCTCCAGATGATTTGGCCTACAAATCCCATCTTCCCTCACCTTTGGCTATGCTGGCTAGGGCTGATGGGATTTGTGGCCTTCCATTATGGCCTACAAGTTACCCACCCCTGTGTTAGATCCAAAAGGAAAATATGTGTTTCACAGTTCATGATGGGTAAGGCGAAATTGTACTCATTCCAAATGCCCTGAAACATCTCTTCTCAGTTTGCAACTTGTAAGGAAGCAGACTGCTCTGTCCCCAAGCCCAGCTCTTCCAGCAATCCCCTTCTCCACCCATCATTAAACCAGCTGTTTAAAACTGTTGCCAAGGCAACAGCCTCCAAAGTCCTTCCATTAAAATGTCTGATTGTAATTTAATTAATCCTCACAGGCCAGCAGGCAATGTGTTGCTAAGCCTGGCATGGTGGCATTTCCTGATCACTGAAACATGACTGAGTTCGAGTTTCTGGCAAGGACACTTTGTCTTTTCCTTTCCACAAGCAAGTAATCAACATTTCCTCATGAAACAGGAAATCCTCTTCCCATTCAACTCATAAGAGACGCCCCAAGCGGACTATAGAGCGAGGGGGACAGTTCAGTGCCCTCTTATGCCCTCCTCTGTATGACACTAGCAGTGCCATGCTCTGAGAAGGTGCAGTTTTCAAAATGCCAAACTGGACTAAACTGTTCTTACATTTCAAAAGGAGGTCTTAGATACATCTCAGCTGCTACATAGTGTCTGTTTTGAATGGCATCCTGTGGCAGGTACCTCCATGCAGCAACTGGGGATGTACAACCCCCCCACTGTCCAGTCTGGGGGGGGGGTTCCAGGGAGAGGCAATTTGGGCCATTCAGGGCCCTGCAGAATCCTCCAGAACCCAGACACGTCTGCCGGAGTTGGCGGAGTGGCTCTCTGGCTCCCCATAAGATGTGATACGCTAATGGCGGCTGCCATTAGCCTCTTGTGGGAAAAATCCAGCTGTAAATGGCATATTGTACATCATTTGTGGCTGTAAAGCACTGACTTTGACCTAAATTGCAGTTGTTTACGGCTGTATTTAGGTCAAAGTAAGTGCTTTACAGCCGCAAATGGCGTACAATACGCCATTTACGGCTGTAACTTCCCTGCAATAAGCTAATGGCAGCCGCCATTAGCGTATCACATCTTATAGAGAGCTGAAGAGCTGCCCTGCAGGAACACCTCCGGACCTGGAGGTAAGTGCAGCCGCTCTGCTGCAGACTCCGGAGATCGGATGCTTTGGAATCCGGCCTCATTTGAGTCCATGGCAGAATACTCCAGCATCCCTAGCAGCAAGTTATGTGTCTATGTCAGGGATGTTGAAACTCTTTTACCCCAAGGGCCAAATTCTATTTCAGAGAAGCTCTCAGGAGCCACATTCCAGTGGTGGGTGGGGCCAAAGGCAAAAGGGACAGGGCAAAAATGCTAGCATATTTTAGCTTAAAGCGCTTCCTGCCAGTAACTAAGGAGAGGCATTTCAGCCTTTTAGAACTGGGCAAAAAACTGCAAAATCTGGGAAATTGCCAAATGATTAGTAGTCAGGCACAAGGGGCTGGACTGGGATCCCAGAAAGACCAGATCTGGCCCACAGCCTCAGGTTCAACACACCTGGTCTGTGTTTACACACTTCACAGAGACTTGCATGTCAATAAAGATTTAATACCCTCTGACCTCAGGGCTGCTTCACACATAACTAAGTACTTACGTGGGTATCAGCAGTGTGTGTGTATGTGGTGTGGTGTGTGTGTATGCATAATTATAGCATTTCTTTATTTGTTGCATTGCATCCTGCTTTTTGTCCAAGGAGCATATATTTTATAATCACAACATTCCTGTGGCAAAGGTCAGGCAGAGAGAGAATGAGTGTCATGATTAAGCAGAGATTTGAGCGGTCCAATTTATAAAATGCTGATACTGCTTTTCCATTAAAAATATATGATAGTTTAATAATCTAAAATACACAAATGTTTATAGTGAAACAGAGTGTAATTCTAATGTGTGTGGTGAAAAACTCTCATTTAAATCACACATTCTGATTGACACAAGTACTTCCCACAAATTCCTACTATTTGGAAATGCTGTCTATGTGCTAAGTTGTTCTTAATTAGGAGTGAGGACTAACAGGCAGGTTAGAACTGAGAAAAACATTCACAGTCCGGAGTGTTTGATGTTACTGACAAAACTCTCTTGCACCCACCCACCACCATCACACCAAATCACACAGCCACTCCCTATTGGGAAAGAAGGGGCAAAGCAGCTAGGAACCTCCACATAGGGATGGGTGAACGAGCACATCGTCTCACTGCTCATCTCATGCATGTTTCCTGTTTGTGTTTGCAATCACTGCTTGTTCTGTGCAAAAGGGAAATGTGCACAAATCGAGCAGCGAATGAATGGGAAATTTGTGCAAATCTCCCCCTAAATTTGTGCACATTTCCTCCATAGGCTAAAGCAGGGCTGATTCAGTCTATTAAAGAAATTTGCACAAATTAGGATATTTTCTCAAATTGACCTGGGGAATCAAGGATGGGAAGTGCGACCACATTTTTGACAATTTGTGAATGTTTTCAGTGGACATGTGGTTGTACTCGTGCTCGTGTTCAGAGCTTTGAATGGGGCATGCTTGCATGTTTTCCAAGGCAAAACAAAATTCTCATACATCCCTACCTACATGCACTTTCTTACAGAAGCCCACACTTGACTTGAGGAGCAAGGGTAAGCAAGCTACTGAAGAGCTTGTACTGACCTCTACTAAAGGGTAGACAGTCAACCTTATTGGTGGACATGCATCAGTGGTTCACCAAATAGTAAGCCTGGACATGTAAGAACATAAGAATTGCTTTGCTTGATCAGATCAAAATTCTATCTATCTATGACTGATGGAGAGGCCTCTTGGGCATTTTCATTTCATGCAGGGAGGCATGAACCTGCCAAATATGTTCATTGCATGAACCTGCCAAATACGTTGAGTTTGTGTCCCCTGCCCTCCCTTTTTGATGATGCAATGGTGGGGGAGATGCAGCAATATTTTCAGGGAGGGCCTGCCTTCCAGCTGAAGTTGTTGACCCTTGCTACTCTGCAGCTTAGAATTTATTATTTCTAGTATCCCTTGAAAAGGACAGGAGTGAAGGTAAAAATGAGACCACAGATCTGAATGACACCATCAAAGGCAGAAAAAGCAGCATTGTGCATAAACATCAGTGTAAGAAGACAAGTGTTCAGGAAGACATGACACTGTAGGCTATTTGTGATTATGGATGCCTTCATTAATGAACTAATTAAAAATACTTATTCCCCAAAGCTCTCCATTAACCATTCATTGGCTTGGTTTCATCTGGATTCTGAAAGCGTGAAACAACTTATTTAAATGACTGACCAGTTGAATCTCTGACAAGTTGCATGAGGCAAGAGCCCTGCAGCTAAAAATGAAACCCACAGAACAGTTCATGATACAGAGGATGGAGACTACCCTAGGACTCATCTGTGATGCTGAAGAGTCTCCTGGGATGAAAGGAGGCTGTTTCCTCAATCAATGCTGATATGTGTTTGCAAATACAGCTTGAAAGGAGCCTAACAACATAATCTGCAAATCCAAATATCAGTCCCAGCTCAGAGCATTCAAGGCCAGCAAAACATCTGCACGTGACCAAGCAAAATGCATTCCGATTCGGAAATTTTAGTTCTTCAAAGGCATCATGGAGATTTGTCTGGCTAATACCCCTACAATGCAGACTGCAGGCATAAGCTCTACATTATCTTAAGAGATTAGCAAAATACCATATTGTGTCATGTATATGTCGCAGAGTAAGCACCCCTGGTGATAGTGTCTGATCCATTCAAGGCTCTAATACAACCCCACTCACCCACTGAACTGAGTCTTCCGCACAGTATTTTACTCACCATCACAACTGTCATTATAACTAAGCTATGATGGGTCTGCATCTCCTTCCAATTCCTCTCCGCAGGCTCTCATTAAAGGGTGTTAAAGACTCTTTGTGGGAACTTTCCATGACTAAATTACCTGTCTTTTTTCATTATGAATTCTAAAGTGAGACAGAATTTCATGACAAAGTATTCTGTGCCAGAAAAATAGCAGAAGTGCCTTTGCATCAAGCCCCACATCTTGAAAGCAGCAAGCCTGTTTCTCTGAATGCCCAGAGATCAACAGCTACCTTTTCACACCTCTTCGGAAGTACCAAGAGAAGGAAGATGGCCCACGAATTTAAGATCAGTTCTGTCATTTTAAAGAACAGCATGCATTCTCTGCTGTGCCCTTCACTCTAGCAGCCCCCTACCTCACCAGTTCTTGATAGCCTTAGGTCAGGTAACTGCAGAAGAAGGGATGAAGAAAGACACCAATCACTTTATAAGCTAGTGAGAAATGGCAGCCATATTTCAAAATGAGCAAGGGCTGAACAATCCAGCACACTGGTTCCAGGAGCCCATTTCTAGTCACAAAGCAGGGAAAGCTTTCTGATCAGCTACTACTCCAATGGTGTTTTCTCTCTCTTTTGCACGGTGTTGCCAGATGTTCCCCATGCCTAACCTTCAGAAGGTTCCTAAACCCTGACCCTGGCCTTGAGGGAACCCTAAAGGAAAATCCCCTTCCCTCAGTGACCATCAATCAGACCTTGTGCATGTGCTACCAGAAATGTTACTGTGATGCCGCACTTCCACATTTTGAACTGTCACGGTTTCGGATGCCCAGACAAAAGGGAAAGAAACACAAGATCACATATGCATGGAAAAACCCCTCATGACCACAGAATGCCATGACTGTAATGTGAGAATAAGAGTCGCAAGGTATTCTTCATAAATTTACTTTGCTATGTCTTTGTTGTGTCGCTGAGAGGAACATTGGAACTGGTCCTTACAGGATCTACTTCCTAGCAACCCACTTCACTTGCATTTCTCTCTGCCGCTACTTAAGAGTCCACTGAGGTTCCTCTCTGAATAGTATCACAAAGGCAGCGGAAACACCCAGCCTCATAAATGGCTGCAGCTAAGTTTCCCCACCTCACTCTGTGTCCTGGTACATTAAGGAGCAACACTGATGTGATTTAATGCTCTGTCTTCTGTGTGGGAAGCTTCCCCTTTGAAATTAAAGTGAAATACTAATCCTATTATAATTCTTCCCCTTAAATCATAGATATGTCCACAAGGAAATTAATGACAACTCTTTACATGCATATTCAATTCAAATCAGCATATCCAATTAACCATGTTACCTGGAGGCCCCCTCATCTCAGTATCTCTGTCACATTTCCACTATTTAGCCCTAAATGATGGCAGAATAAAGTCATTCTTGGTGGACATCATCTCCTTTTGTTGTTGTGAGGGCATCAGGGAATGGGTTCATTTTTTAAAGGTCACTGATATGACCTATCGGTCATATGAACAGTTCTGTGAGAATATGCTCCACATGAAAGATGGAAAAGGAGTACAATGAGCAGCAAAATTCTCTCTAAAGCAAAAGGAAATTCATGACCACAGGAGCCATTTCATCTTATTAGAGATTAAAGCCCTCTACAGGTATTATGCCTGAACAGGGTAGAGCAATGCATGTGAGGGGCACAACATCTCTGCCTTCAACATCCCCTTCCCCGTCCATTCCCCAACTTTCCTGCATTGAGTGGGGAGGTCTGAAGGGTATCAAGAAGTACTCCCCAGCTATACAAATGTGTTTTCAGGGAGAGTGCAATGGGCTGCACAGCCAATTCCCAGACATAAGAATCACTTACTCACAGGGCCTCCATCTTGTTGCAGATTCAATGTCAGTTTACTGGCCATCACCTAGCCCCATCCAGCACTTGCACAGTTTCTCCTGACTCAGATGACAAGGAGAAATAGAGCTGAGTATCATCAGCGTATTGATGACAACTTAATATAAATCCCTTGTCTTCATATAGATGTTAAAGAGCATGAGGGTTAAGATGGACCTTAGCAGGTTCCCATCACTCATATACCATGGGGGAAGCAATCTCCCTCCCCCATGCCACTTTCTGAGACCAACCCTGCAGGTAGGAGGGGAACCACTGCATCATTGTGCCTCCAACACCCAACCCGTAGAACCAATCCAGTAAAATAACATGATTGGTTTGTAACAAAAGCTGCTGAGAGATCAAGGAGTATCAAAAGGGTCACCCTCCTGTCTCTATCCCAAGAGAGGTTTTTGTAGTTTCTCCTCCAACTCTGGAATTAAGTTTCACTTGTACAACAACATTTTGAGCTGCAAAAGCTTTATTTGATAACGATGCAAGCTGAAGTGGTTGTGATTTAGCAGAAGAGGCAAAAACAAAACAGATTTATAAAACCATGAAACTTGGTAGGCATGCACATATATATATATATATATATATATATATATATATATATGAATGAATGATACTGGTGTGGTAACACTTGTGCTGCAGTAAGCTGTATATGAATGAATGATACTGGTGTGGTAACACTTGTGCTGCAGTAAGCTGTTTGGCAATCATGAATTTAGCATGCAATTTGGGACTGCAACCAGGAATAGACAATTCAGCCTGGACTGCAAATCCAGCTTGACATTGCAGGCTTTTTCTCACACTGCTGGGCATAAGATAAACAAAGCAGTAAACCAGCATGAGGCCAAGCAAGCCTGTCTGCTCTGATTTTCAGGCCTAACCATTCTTTGACTTGCTTTCCTTCTCCTCCCACCCCACCCTCTCCCATTTCTTCTTGAAGGGACATACTACTTCCAAATATATAACTAGGCACCTTCCCCACCCCCATCCCCATATTTTTCTCACAACATTCCCAGATATCCACCTCTTTCCACCAGCAGGCTTCATAGATCCGTGTGTATGTGCATGTCTGTGTGAAGAAAACACATGCGCGCTTTGTGAATCATTCACTACCTCTAAAAGAGAGGCGGCGACTGAGAATGTAAAAGAAGGAGAGAGCTGGGAATCAGATCTGAGGAGCGAGAGTGAGCTAATGAGGTAGAATTGGGAGTGCAGCACCACAGTCAGTGCTGAGAGCAAAAGAAAGGGAGCCAGTGGGTTTATTTTTATAAGGCTTTATGACCCAAATTATTTATAGATTCAAGTCTTTTGTAAGTTCAACACTCATGTCAAAATGTGTAGCTGTGTATTTCTTTCTCTCTCTCTAGCACACACACAAGCCTCCCAAGCCCTATCTTTGGAAATGTTATCTAAATGTTCAAAGTCTCAGCTCAGCAGCCTGAAGCTCCCTAGAGGAAGGCTTGTAGTCTGACCCTAAATGCCAAGATAATTGTATAGGAGGACAGGAAACTTGTCCTCCCCCCGCTCCCTGCTGCCTTGCCTGTTCATGCTGTACTGGAAATGGATGAGGGTGTGTATGGCTTTCTTAGTGCTTCTAATTTTTTTTTTTTTTTAAACAGAGCCCTGGGATGATTAAGGGCACAATTCTATGGGGATAGTCAGCCACCTCTGAACTTGGAAGCGGCCAACTATCCAATGCAGGGCAGGTGGAGTGGAGACGGGATCTTCTCCTCTGTACTCTGGCCGTCCTGCATTGCAGCTAGATGGCCGATTTCGGAACAGAATCGGGGAGGCCAGACAGCTCAAAGGAAGCATCGTAATGGTGCTTCCATGGTCCCTTTTTGGCCACTCTGCACTGCTCTTCCAAGTGCAGAGTTGTGGATGAACCGCACCTCCTACAAGGGCAGGGAGTTGGATTTTTGGAACCTGAAAAATCCTATGGCTGTCTAGACGCTGTCTAGCAGCCATAGGTTTGTGCCCTAATTTGCTATACCACTTCTGAGAATATCTTGGCTCAGTCCTTTGCTCCAATGCAGGCAGTAGACAAATCAGGACCAATTTGCAAGACCAAACTGATATGAAGAGAACACAGGCTGAGCGCTATCTGGGCTGAATTGTGCCTGTAGTAAAGTGGTCATGCAGTTGCATCACTACATGGTATAGTTATAATGGCCGCAGGGATCACTTTATCATAGCCTTTCCCAACCTGGTGCCTTCCAGATTATTTTGGACTTCAATGCCCATCAGCCCCAGCCAGCATCGCCAATGGTCAGGAATGCTGGAAGTTGTAGACCAAAACATCTAGAGTGTACCAGGTAGGGGAAGGCTGCTCTCATGGGTCTGTGTGTGTGTGTTTTCTATTGGTGTTTATAGATTTGTATGGGTTTTAGGTTGTTTTTTGTTGCCATGGGTGCCATCTCATAGCAGAGAATGATGTCTATACATATTTAAATAAACAAATTAATAGAGACTCCATGTCACCCCAGGGATGGGTGAATCTTCCAATTTCAGGTTTTATCTGTTTCTCATTTTCTTCCCTGTAAGGTTCGTTTTGGCCCGATTCTGCATCAGTTTCTGAATTTTGGAAAAATTTGTGTACATTTCTCCTAATATATCTATTTTGTATGCATTTTTGCAAGTCCTTTTCCCCTAATATAATGCATTTTTCTGTGTACTTTCCCCTAATATACACCTTATTGTGCACACATTCCCTCAATATACATTATTGTGTGCATTTTTGAGTTGTGAACTGCATTGCAAAATTCTGAAAAATGTGGATTTTAGCACTCAAGTGCATTCTGGCTCACATATAAGTTTGGGAAGTGTGAACTGGATAACTTCATATAAAAATATGGAGCAAGCAAATGTCTTCTCCATCTCTAGTTACCCCTGCCCCCCCTTTGCCTGAAATGTGTAGAGATTCTCCGTGCAATAGTTCCAAATCCTTGAGGTAAGACCCTGTGTCAAATTTTGCCATTTAAGTCCCTCAGGACAGGGAACTGTACAAATAGCAACAGTTGGGACATGGAGCACTTTTCACACAGATGCTGTGATATATAACTACCCCTAATGTGCAATCTATTGAATGATGTTCTTACACAAATGCTGGTGACAGTATTGAGAGTCAAACAGAAGCATTATTTGGCAAAATCAAAATCCAAGGTGGTAACTTTGCTGTGGTCTGTTCCTTAGGATTCCCTTAAAATTAAGGAAAGCCGTTTGCTTTGAATTTCAGAGCAATTGAAATCAGAGTTGAATACTAAACACCACCCACCCAATTGATTTCCTTCTTCTAATAAAGAGCACATGTGGCCATGTTGGCCCATTAAAAAAAAAACAACCCTATACAGGGATAGTAAAACTATAGCTTTTGGAGCCTTTATAATAATACCTTTCTGATTATGTGTGGAGCTTAATAAAAGTATTGTTTTACTGTCCTGCATGGAATTGCTTCTGTTTCCCACAATATGTTCTATACAAAATGTTTCCCAATTTAAATACTTTATTCTGATCTGGCTACAAAATATGGAGGGCTTTCATTCTACACACACACACACACACACACACACACACCAGACCCTTCCCCAAACTCTCCTTCATAAGAATTAAAGGAAAGTTTACGGTACGAATTGGCCTTGAGGCTTAGCAAGTCAATGCATGCTAAATACATTTACTGCACAATGCCCTGTGTGCAGGCAAATAACATGGCAATATTTCCTAGAGCACACGTCACTGAACTTAATATGGAAGACGTCACAGTAACATTACCGTTATCAAGATACATAGAAGATAACTAAAGGCGTTCTTCCAAGAGATACTCTCTTACAAGAATTAAGAGGTTGTGTAACAGCATTAATAAACTGGTTATGTAGATGGTGTTATTCCCTCCCATCCCACCCAATATGTAATACATTAACACCACTATACATGGAAGGCGAACTAATAATAATTACAGTGCTGCTTGGTTGTACCTTCCTTCTTACAGTTGTTAACCACATTTGTAACATATTGCCACATTTTGCTACTGGCAAAAATGTGGTTATATGTGTGTGTTTTCAGATACAGGAAATGGGCCAGAGAGAGAATGTGTATACAAGATGAGAACCCCAATAACAAAATTTCAGCAATTCTAGCTATCCTAATCTTTGCATATTGAGAATTTGTATTTTTAACTGAGTCCAATAATTAATTCTCCCATTTCTCATTTTTTGTAAAACAGGGAGACAACATTCCTTTGTCCTGAGTTAGAAAAAACAGATTAATGCACTGTATCCAGAAAAATTTAAAGGGCTTGGGTTGTTTGAAGCCTCTTCTCATTGCTCTGGCCAAACCCCTTCAAGGGCACCTTGGTGTGGGCAAAGAGTGAGACAAAGTTACCTCTCCCAAGTCCAAACATGGGCACACAGCAGATGTCACACCAAGACTAGCACAGATGGCTTTTATTCTAGCAACTGCCTATGCTTCCCTTTGGCACATGGTAGCCTGAACCAATTGCAGCAGAGGCACAAGGCTTTTGGGAGGGTCTGAAAGTTGGAGAAGTATCCAGTTTATTCAGTTCTCCTTACTTTGATTATAGAAATGTTTTCTTCATATAGAAGCTGGAAACGGAAGGTAATTTCAGCCCAAAATGTGTTTTCAGCATCTCATTAAATATGTAAATGCATGCAAGTGGATGTACACACAAGTGTTCCTTATTGTACATTTCTCTTTATATGCTACTAGGCTGTTACTCTGCAGTTTATTAGAGGAAATTACTGTGTACTGTTTGTTACGGAAAATTGTCAGAGCACACAGTACTTTTCATAACAAACAGCTTGCTGCCCCAAAGGGGTGGGGGTTGCATGTTTTGCTGCTTATGAATTGCTAAAGTTCAGCAGACAGACTTCTTAATCCAGGACTGCTGCAAAATCAACAGAATGGTATATGCAAATAGATTACCATAAGGTCTACTGATCACCAGGTCTACAATACTCAATGAGCACGGAGGATGTTTTTTTCTGTCTTGTTGCTGTAAAAATGCTGAGATAGCGGGCAATTTTTCAAAGTGAATAAACTAATTATTAATACACATCCAGCACACAACAAGATAAAGGGGGTTCCAACATTCTCCATTTGGCATGTCAGTGAAATAAACTGTAAGTGCAGGAACAAAATGGGTACTTTGGATGTTTTTATTGTAAACTCTTTTAAAGGCATCTTGGCTGGAAAATGGTCTATTAACAACAACAACAACAACAACAATTATATACCACCCTTCCTCCCAAGTATTGGGAGCCCAGAGTATTGGGAGCCCAAAGTATTGTACAACATAATAAAATACATAATTTATAGATCATTAAAAAAACCAACCATCATTTATAAGATGCAATAAGAAAATCTACCATAAAACTAAAAAAAGAAAAAGAAAAAAAAAAGCACAACACACACACACACAATCTTAAAGCAGCAAACTCCGAGGGCCAAGTTTCATCTCCAAAGCCTGGGTGAACAAGAGTGTTTTTAGATGCTCTCTAAAATATGACAGGTAGACAAGGCAGGCAGACAAGCTAAAACAGGTCCTCCCACACTGGTTTCAGAATTGCTGCTGTCCCTGGTAGGACCAGAGGACGAGTATGGAATGTTAGTCACATGTGTGGACTGTGGGATTGGATGTGCATCTAATGCACATATGTGTCCTTTCAAAACTACAATCTGAAGGGACCCAAAGAGAAACAAAACAAAACAGAACCTCTGCTCCTACCAGCTTTTACAACCCCAGACAGTGTCCTTTTATAATGTCGAAGGCTCCCATTGAACTAATGAACAATTTGAACGTGCTAATGCTGTGAGGTGAATAAAGAGAGACCTGGGTTCAAATCCCTTTTCTCAGCCATGAAGCTTACTGCCCCTCTGCTAAACCTGCCTCATAGTATCATTACAAGGATAAAAGGGGATAACTCAGTGTATGCCACCCTGAACTCCATGGAGGAAGGGATACAATTGTAATGTATAAATACGTTTATGAAAAACAGCTGAACTGAGAGCAAGAAATTAATCTAATTCTGTCCCATGTGAAAATAGAAAATGTATGCCTCAGTGCCCACTGGGCTGCTCTTTATGGTAACAGCAGTAGTGCAGGCCTGGTAAGGGAGATAAAAGGTAAAGGCAATGTTAAAAAGACTTTGAGCACAAAAGGAAGACAGTAGTGTGCAACTCCACATGGTGCTCTTCAGTAGCCATGCCAAGAACACAAGAGCAGCATCCTTTCACACCAGCAAATATAGAACCAGCCTTGGAGCTAACGTTGACATTTTAGTCAATATTTCTAAAGCAAACTATAATATTCAGGCCTTAGCTTCAAGTTCTACAAAACTAAAACAACAAAAAGTGAAGATTTTTGTCTCATTAAACATTTTCAAAGATGTTTTACTGTGGTTTCTGTCAGAAAGTCTTCATATCCCCCCCCCCCCATTTTCTAGCCCAGTCCTATCTCTCAGGCTTGGTGGCCTTAATCAGACCTAACTTAGACCTGACATATTGGCCCTTACTTTGTATTAGGGTGGCCACTTGAAAATCACCAAAAAAAGGACACCGTTTTGCATAAAATTTGCATATGCTAATTTATATGTATAGATACAAATTTATAAATAATTATTATAATTTAAATAGAAATAAAGTAAATCTCACAACAGTGTGGGAGATTGTGACCAGGTGACCCATGTGCCTTGATCAGTTTGCTCTCCAGGTACCATTGATATGTCACTTCAAAACTCAGCTCTGGCTTCTGATGGTTCTTCACATTTATACAGAACATGGACTGGACAGCCCTTCAGACAAAGGATGCCCTCAAAACAGAGAGCAGTCTTCTGTAAAAGAGGACACAAGCCCCCCCCCCCTGAATTTTATATCCTGTCTTGTCTTATCCCCGCTGAGTTTGCCAGTCCCAAACCTGTAAGGGATCACACTCATCCTGGTCTCGTAACACTTCCTCTGTTAACTTAAATGGACTCTGTATAAAATTTTCACTTTATTCTCTATCAGCCTTATACACCTGAGCAAGTCAAAAGAGGTGAAGCTGAATGCAGCTTAGGCTGGAGTCCTCTTTCATCTCTTTGTCTCCACTGTAGCATCCTCTTCTACCTTTTTCCGCTTCTAATTCAAAAAATATCTTCAGATAGGAAATAAGGGAAAAGGTAAGGAGATGCCATACCATGAGCAATCAGCAGCCTTGGCATCCTTAATTTATTACTGCATGAGAAACCTTGTTGAGAACAAAGCCAGCAGTTCGGGAAGATCATTCCTGTTAAAAGATTTCTTATTTGAAAAGCTGTCAGTCTGCACCTTGTCATATCCCAGCTCGCAAGAGAGGAACTTTAATAATGTGCCACCTCTATGCAAATGAGCTCCTAATTAATTAAGTACTATTCTCCCAAGGATAGATTCATTAGAATCAAATTTGGGGAGCTGGGCTGACAAGGTTGGTTTTTCTTTTATTATGGTCTGGTATTTTATTTTCCCCATGAGTCTGGACACTGGAGAGGTTCTGTTGATTGAAATGGCACAGCCTTCCTTCTCACTTCTTCTCTTAAGATGAAGCGTAATGGCTTGAGCCAGTCTGATAAGAACTTGATTCTCAGCTGTGGACGACTCACTTAATCTGCCTTTGCAAAACAGCAATAGCAGTGCCCTTCTGCCTTGGATTCCTGCATTGAGCGGGGAGTTGGACTCGATGGCCTTGTAGGCCCCTTCCAACCCTACCATTCTATGATTCTATGATTCCAGGGAGCTGGAAAGATCATAAGCCATGCAGAAGGTAGGGCAGGCCTCAAAATGCGCGTGCAGAAACAATCAGAATCCAAAATCTCCGTAGTGCTTTCCCATTCTATTTTTTGTACATCTCCTTCAGCCTCTGGGCTGATGGCACAAATATCCTGAATGCAGTAAGACTGTGCCTGCACCTGGGCATAACGATCTCCCGCTAATGTAAGCTGAAGGGAGAGGCGCAGTAACGGGGAAATATGCAGCTTTGAAAAAGAGGAACATGCTGACACCAAACCTTACAGTCTCTCATTCCTGTCTGAAATGGCCATGGAGATATAGATCCTGTGGGGTTTAATAGAGATCTGGGGGTTGTTGGGTAAAATGTGTAGCAAACAGCAGTATAGTTATTTGTGGCACTGGAAGCGTATGAAAGCTGTCTCCTTGCATCTGGATGCGTATAACTTTTTTTTAAGCTAGGAAGTCTCTACAGAAATCCCCCTAAGTATTGTCCATTCATGCCTCCCCGTGCCTATTGACATGAATAATTCTCTGACCTTCAGTGTCACTTTTTCTCTCAGAAGATCACAGTTACAGAGTAACTGGTTTCACAGCTGAGAGGACAGCAACATAGCCTGAACTAGCTCCATTTGGTTGAATGACCAGGCAACATGGAATAAATAGCCAATCATGGTACAGTTTGACAACAGATCAAGTGTGAATCGTTTGCTTGGGGCAATTCATCTCAGTAGGAAATTGTAAGACAAGTTATCATCATGGATCAAAACATAATTTGGGAACTCCTCACATGCCAGATGAAACTAGGCCAGCGTTTCAGAGGTTGTTCATGAGAACTGTGCTTTCTCATGTATCTACAACATTGCTGGTAAAACACAGCAAGGTATCTTGCTGCACACACAAACATACACCACCGCTGATATCAACAGTATCTGTGGACTTTAGTGGAGGATTTATTTTACAGCTCTTCACAGTGCACTGGATCAAATACGGAGGAAATATATTTCAGCATATTGTCACAGATCTATGAAATATCTGTGTTTTATTGTTATGGGCTGCATGCATTTTTAAATGGCTCCTGAGAGTCCCTTGCTGGAATTAACCATTGGAGGGTTCCTTTAAAATGCTAAATTTGTTTTCTTGTTTGCTTGCGAAAGCTGTGGCAAAGGCATCAGAGTGGTAATTGCTAATGTAGCCAGACCCCCTGTTGCTAGGGATCTAAATTAAAGGTAATAGCCGGAAAACGTATTAATAACATTATAATTAATATTTGCTCAGACGTTTCCCCTAATTGATCATTATCCAATCTTGAATGTCTTTAACTTCCTGCTCTGTGAAATATCTTGATGCGGTAGCAGGAAGGAAGGTTTCACACCTATTCTCCACCCCCACCCCACCCCGCTGACACACTGAGAGGAGTGAGCCAATAGAGGCCTAGGAGCTGCTCTACTAAGGCCAAAAGCATCTAAACGAGGGAGAGCCTTGAATGTCCCGAGAGATGGCAAAACCATCACAGTGGCTGTTGGAAGCCACCTGCAGTTGGCTGCTAAACAACAACAGTGTGCTAGCTTTTCTATGCTAAAAAACTATTGTTACTTTTAAAATAAATATTTATTTATGTTTAAAACTGTTTTTCCTTCTGGTTGACATGATTGTATATACCTTTCAATCTGAGACTAAAGTTCAGTTTCAGAGTTAGCTCTGGGGGTATATAAAGAGCTTTGGGGTGGAAAAGGCATTGGCTCAGGTAAGCTCAACCCCACTGTGTTTTTTAATACCAAGCCGCCAGTCTCAACTGGGTATAAATGTTGGCAGCATAACTGTAAGTATGTCAAACAGACTCCAACTCTGTGCTGAGTTAGGTGGTTTCTGCAACTCACAAGAATAGTTTTTGTAATAAATATATTCCTGAATTTGTTCCATGATTGGTTCTAATTTGTTATGGTGGCTGTCCTTCCTTCCTTTTTCTGGAATCCCCCAGAATGACAAAACACATAGAACAGAGGAGGAGCAGAGGTGGTTTTTTCTCCAGATGTTTCAGACTTTAACTCCCAGCAGTCCTGCTCATTATTCATGCTAAAAGTCTAAAACATCTGAAGTTCTACCTTTTGCCACCCCGCTCTAGAGCATTCGAGGTGGGAGGCAGGAATGGAAATGGTGGCTCTCAAAAGGGGCCACAGAAGTCTACTCTCCTGTCGCCACCACAGAGCTTAGCAAAGAATGGTTAAACAACTAAAGATGAATGTAAATAATGAAATGAATCCACTTTCAATGAACAAATACTGAAACAAATGTGATTTTAAATAATTAGTACTGAAATACATTTGATTTTTTTAAAGTAACAGAAACAGACAGAATAGTGAAATAATTTCTTTTCTTGTTTATCACTATATAATGGCATCTTCTTGCAAACAACTTCTTGCTGTTTGACCAGGACGCTGACAAATGTTTGTACTGTAACTATATTATTTAGGGATGTTACATGAGAGAATAAAATGTGGATGTAAACAAAATCAGAGTTTTATAAAATTCAAGCATCTCTATGAAACAACATTCAGATTCCATACTTGGAAAGGGTCCAACACTGTATTTTTTTTTATTTTTTTCATACACATGGGTTCAAGGATGAAAGTTGCATTTCCGTTTTTGTCCATGTACATAAGTTGTCCATCAGATATTATATATTTCCTGATCTGTGCACTGGGTGAAAAAAACACACATCCTGGCATGGCCATTCCTACATTACAAACTACACATCTCAGTGTTCATGTGTTCACCCATGTACAGGGAAATGTAATGTGACAATTCATTTAAAGTCCACTCTGTTGTATGTGGATGACTAAATCAAAATTTTAGGAAAGTCAAAGATGAGCATTGATGAGTGTCTGATACACGTACTATATCCACTTAACAACCGAAATGGTTTGATAATTTGGGGCATTCGCTGTCTTAGTCGTTATATTTTATTGATTACATTTTTATCCTGCTTTTCTTCCATGACAGAGATCAAGGTGTCACGCATTGGATCCCAGGTATTCTCCAATCTGGGTACTGACCAGACCTGGACCTGTTTAGCTTCAGCATGTTTATTGCATGATGTGCCTTCAGACCATGCTCTAGGCCAGAGATGCAGAACCTCAGGCTGGGGGCAAAATTTGGCCCTCCTGGCATCCCAATCCAGCCCTTTCGGGTTTCCTTCCCCTGGCCCCACCCCCTTTCCCACAACCACCCATTGTTCAGTAGTTTCCTGGCTTTGTTTTTTCCCCCAACCTCCATCCTCAAAGGTTGAAATGACTCTCCTAAGGCTTCGTTACTTGCAGTGACAAATTTGAACTAAAATATGGTGGTCTTTTTTTGCATATTTGGACCTGCCCCTTTTGCCTTCAGCCCCATCCACCACTGAAATGTGCCCCCCGAGCTTCTCTGAAATTGAATTTGGCCCTCAGGCTGAACAAAGTTCCCTACCCCTGCCCTAGGCCCTCTTTTGCAGATGGAAGAATTTCACCTCACAAGGACAGCATGATACTGCAAACCTTTTCCCACCTGTTTCCCCCCTCCCATGAAATTCCACCTCCACCCCGCATGGGAGGCGGAGGAGGGTTTTAAAAAAGAGAAAAAGTCTCACAATGGATGAAACATTTGTGTCCCTAGGATCTGGTAGGATCCACTTCTTTGAACTTGCAGTTATTTGATTAAGTCAATCCAACTTGTCTGGTCCTGACACTACTCTATGCAATCCCATCTGCTTGTTGCTACGTGCTAGGTGACTTTTAATACTTGCACATGAAGCTGGCTCATACCGAGTCTACCTTAGCCTTTGCCAACCTGGTCCCCTCCAGATGTTTTGCACTTCAACTCCCATCAGTCCCAGCCAGCATGGCCAATGGTCAGGAATGCTGGGAGTTGTCGTCCAAAACATCTGGAGGGCACCATGTTGGTGAAGGCTGGTCTAACTATTAGTCCAAGTCTGCTTAAAATGACAGTGGCTCTCCAGGGTCAAAGATAGTAACTTCTCCCACCCCTGCAACTCATTATCTTTTTGTTAGTTCAAGGTGCCTTGAAATCAGAGCCTTCCACATGCAAAGCCAAGCTTCACTGCCTTGATCCTGCTCCCTTCAGCTGCTCAGTACCATCACTGAACACTGCTGAACACTACTGAATCATAGAGTTGGAAGGGACTTCAAAGGTTATCTAATCCAACCCCCTGCCAACGCAAGGAATTATTTTGCTACAGAACTCCTGACAGGTGGCCATCCAGCCTCTGCTGAAAAACCTCCAATGAAGGACAGTTGTTCTGATGCAGCCTGTTCCACTGTCGAAAAGCTCATAATTACTTCTTCCTAATGTTTAGCCAAAATCCCCTTCCTTGTAATTTGAACCCATTGTTTTGGCTTCTATTCTCTGGAGCAACGGAAAACAAGACTTTCCTTAGTGCACTGTTTACTATATTAATTTACTCTGTGTTATTGTGTTTATAAACTGAGTGTCTGTTTCCTTGTTTAAAAATTTAAGAACATTTTATAGAATGCTTAAACTCCAACACATTCAGAAA
Organism: Heloderma suspectum; assembly: GCF_057233095.1. Lineage (NCBI taxonomy): Eukaryota > Metazoa > Chordata > Lepidosauria > Squamata > Helodermatidae > Heloderma > Heloderma suspectum. Next base: position 254,646,066 of record NC_139461.1, read on the forward strand.
CATGTACTCTCAAGGCCAGACAGTTAGGAACATCAACAAAATTTTAACTAGGCATCCCCCAAACTAAAAAGAGAGAGAGGACAAAACAGGGGCCTTAGTGTACTGTGATTTACCAGTGATTTACTAGGCTAGGTACCATAGAATCATAGAATAGTAGGGTTGGAAGGGGCCTATAAGACCATCGAGTCCAACCCCCCGCTCAGTGCTCAATGCAGGAATCAAGTCAGAGCATCCCTGGTAGATGGCTGTCCAGCCACATCTTGAATGCCTCCAGTGTGGGAGAGCCCACTACCTCCCTAGGTAATTGGTTCCATTGTCATATTGCTCTAACAGTCAGGAAGTTTTTCCTGATGTTCAGCCAGAATCTGGCCTCCTGTAACTTGAGCCCATTATTCCATGTCCTGCACTCTGGGATGATCAAGAAGAGATCCTGGCCTTCCTCTCTGTGACAACCTTTCAAGTACTTGAAGAGCGCTATCCTATCTCCCCTCAGTCTTCTCTTCTCAGGGCTAAACATGCCCAGTTCTTTCAGGCTCTCCTTATAGGGCTTTGTTTCCAATCCCCTGATCATCTTTGTTGCCCTCCTCTGAATCCTCTCCAGTTTGTCTGCATCCTTTTTAAAGTGTAGTGCCCAGAACTGGACACGGTACTCCAGATGAGGCCTAACCAGTGCTGACTAGAGGGGAATTAGTACTTCACATGATTTGAAAGCTATGCTTCTATTAATGCAGCCCAAAAGAGCATTTGCCTTTTTTGCAGCCACATCACATTGTTGGCTCATATTCAGCTTGTGATCGACAACAATTCCAAGATCCTTCTTGCTTGTGCATTTGGTTTCTTTTTCCTACATGCAGAACTTGGAATTTATTCCTATTAAATTTCATTCTGTTGTTTTCTGCCCAGTGCTTCAGTCTATCAAGATCACTTTGAATTTTGTTTCTGTGTTCCAGGGAATTAGTTAGTTAGGATGTATACTAGATTCTTGAATGATATTACGCCAACCAGTTTTCCTATTGTAACCTAACTCTAGGAAGCAGCCAGTACTCCACAGCAGCCAGTACTCCACAGCTTATTTTACATCCTGTGGGATCCACAGCAAAGAGTTTGGCCGACAGAGAACTGTGCACACCTTCCTTCACATAAGTGGTTTTTGGCCTATCAATATCATTATCTCTTCCCTATATATTTACATGAAGCATAAAGATATTTGAGCTCATTTGGCTCAAGGTGTTGTAGCTGATGAGAACGCTGAGCAACAGAACAATTTCAGACCCCTGGCTTTAAAAACAACAGACACGCGCATAAAATAGCTTATTTATTTATTTATTTTATATCCCACCTTGTTTTCTTCTAAGGAACCCAAGGTGGCGTACATAATCCTCCTCCTCTCCATTTTATCCTCACAACAACAAGCCTGTGAGGTAGCCTGCTGAGAGTCTGTGAGTGGTCCAAATTCACCCAGGGAGCTTCCATGGCTGAGTGGGGACTAGAACCCAGATCTCCCAACTCCCAGTCCAACACTCTAGCCGCTACTCCACACCTGTTAATACCCAAGTTTTAGCTCTGGGTAGATCCCTTGGTGATTTGCTGTAGTTCAGCAAATATTTCTTCTTGTTCAACAATAGCAGCAAAAAAATGACTCACATGCATCCACCCTAAATTATACAGCTGAAATTAAGAAAACTTAAAGTAACCAGGAATGGATTTTTGTGTGGAAAGACTGTGAGCTCTGTTCAGTTCCAGTACTCAGAACAATTCCTGGGCTCAGAATTCTTTACTTCTAAATGTATATCTTTCGCACCAGGCTCTGGTTCATGGTCTCAGGGTTCAAGTAAATACCAAAGCAGATCCTGTGAGCTTGAGGTCTGGCTGGCCACCCCTTACTTAGATCATTCTTCTAAAAAGTAATGCTTTCAGTTTATATCTCATCTGGCAGAGGCTGTCAGCAGCACTGCAGAAATTGGTCAGTCAAACGAAGAGCTGACAAACCAAGTGTCAAGAGTGCCCTAGCGGCCTCTTTCAGTAGACTCCAATAGCCAACTCAAGACACAGGCGAAAGGATTCTTTTCAAGGCTTTAATCCTTTTACAACTTAATTACTCTTTCAGATGCTAATCACCAGCGACTAAGCAAGGAGCAGCAGAGCGGCCTATGCGCCGAGTAGGCAGTTGATCCCGGTTTGAAGGAGAGTCACTTGAAGACCCTGAACTTATGGGCTAGGGAGAGATCCTCCCTCTTTCCCTTGGGTCCATGGGAGGCGGCCGTTGCTTGCGCACCAAACGGGTGCTACACCTTCTTTCCGCGCCCTCCATCGCTCGTCGCTCCCTGTGTCGAGCGTCTAGCAAGCCCCCCTCCCGCACTCTCTCACTGCCTGGGTCACTCTCTATCTCAGGAATGCCGGCAGGAGGAATCTCTGCCAACTGCTGTGCCTGTGAGGGATGAGCTGGCTCCTCTCCCACGGATTGCTGATCCTCCTCAGAATCAGAACTGCTCTGGGGTTCTATCGGCTCAGTTTCCACCCTGACACCAAGTCACAGAAAAACCCTTCCTTATCAAAGGATGGAACTCTTTGAAGTAGGTGATGTCACAAACCCATGTGGGTAAAGAACTCTCTTTTGAAGTTTCCGTGTAACAATTGGCAATTAACTGAACCCTTACTTATGGTTGCTAACACTGGGAAGGAAGACTGCATGTTCAAAGCCCCATTAGCACAGCTAGCCAGTGCTGCTCTTGAGATATTGATTCAGTGTTGCAAGCAGAAAAGCTTAGTTTTGATGCAAAGGGAAGGGAGAGTATCGGTGAGAATGGTTCCAACGCATATTCAGCAACAAAGTATAGCAGGAAATATAGTATAGCAGTATAGGCTGGAAAACTCAACCTTTGGCCCAAGAAATGGTATTACATTCATCATGGTTACAAATTTTAGGCATGGTACAGGTACACTCATCTTTCTGTCATGTTAGTATATTCCTTGAAGAGCCAAGGATGTCAGAAATTCAGTTTATCCAGAAAGATCAGTGACCCCAAGGAAACCAAGGCAGATTCCCAGAAGATTCTGTCGAAAAGTGTTGTAATGCAGGATTGCAGAGGCTTGGCAACACCTGTGATAAAGTAAACTAACCCAGTTGCCTGCTCTCTCTTTCCATAGCTCCTCTGTTTAGAGACTCCTCAAGTGGAGATTGTTATTTAACTAGCCAATGCAGGGGGTGGGGGAGAGTGCCCATTGCCAGATTGGTACCTACTTTTAGATGAAAGCAAACTGCTAGACCTTTAACACACTAAATGTTATCCTAGACTCAGCTCCTGGAGAACTGGGTATCAAAGCACTGAAAGCAGCTCGCAGCCTCATATGTCTCTCTGATAACATTGCATCAACATATAGAAGCATGAGAGCTAGAAACTTAAATGAAACTACAATTCCCAGACTGCTAATGGGATGTTATGGTCCTTCATATGCCATGCAGGTAATATCCTTGGAGAAAGTTGCATTTCTACCCTCACAAATCCATTGGGCTGAGTGTACGCACAGTTTGCATCCCTTATATTCTTCCCCCAAAGGAACTAACGTGATTAATGTAGGCACAGGACAGAACTGTTGCAGGATAAAAGCAGACAAGCAGTACGTTTAGAGGGAGGAAACTATCAGTTTGGCTTCCTTTTGCTGCTGTCGTCCAGGTTTTAGATGTCCAGCATCAGAAGGTCAGGGTCAAAGCCTGCTCAGGGAGGACAGCAGTAAGATGATACCCAATGGCTTCTCAGCTCATGACCTGCAGGGCAGTGGCCCCACCTGACTAACTTTAGATGGCACTGCCAACAGCATGTCAGAATTACACTGAGCTTTTGGAAGTTCCACAGAGTTCCGAAGGGGAAGAAGCAAAAGCCCCACAGAATCTTCTCTGTGAGCACAGAGAGTCCTAGGCCAGAGAAAACAGAGCCAGATGTCTGCTGTGGTGGATAGTCTGTGAGCCTTGTACCACTCTGATCCATCTCAGCTCAGGTAAAAATTAAAATATGCCACAGATTCCACTGAGATATGACATGCCCCAGTAATAAACTCATTACACTCAACATCTCTGAACCCCTCAGTTCAGCTGTTCAGTTCTATTTTATTTTCCTTCCTCTTCCTCTTCCTCTTGCTCATCCTTTCTCTTTCTGAGCTCATAAAAAAAGGTAAAGGTGTCCCCAACCAGTTGTGTCTGACTCTAGGGTGCGGTGCTCATCCCCATTTCTAAGCCGAAGAGCCAGTGCTGTCCGAAGACACTTCCGTGGTCATGTGGCCGGCATGACTGAACACCAAGGAGCACGGAACGCTGTTACCTTTCCCGCCGAGGCGGTACCTATTTATCTACTTGCAATTTCTTGCTTTCAAGCTGCTAGGTTGGCAGAAGCTGGGACTGAAGACAGGAGCTCACTCGGTCACGCAGCACTCGGGTCTCGAACTGCTGTGTCGACCTTCCAGTCTGCAGTTCAGCGTCTTAACCACTAAGCCACCGTGGCCCCTTCTGAGCTCATATCTGCTCACAATTCCCCCCATTCATTTGGCCTCCTCCCTAATTGTTCTAGTTCTGAATGTGCCCCAAAGGTACGTTTCATATCCATGACCAAGGCATGTTTTTAGGGTGCCCAGATGCAAAGAAGGACTGTGCTCTTGTACTTTAAATAGTACTAAGAAAATTAGGAATTCCAGCAGGTGCCAACTTCTCTCACTCTGCATGACTAACTGCAGAAGCCAAAAAACCCTGTTCCACATAACTACTAAACACATGAGAGGCCTGTCCTTTGCATCTAGTCATCTTACCTGACCAATCAGAGCCAAAAGACAAGGATGTTCCTTTAGTCTCCCTACAGCCTCTTGATTGTTAGCTGCACTACATTTTTCATGTAATTAAACAGAAAACTCTAATCCAGTGTAATTAGCTCCCTCATTGCCAATGTCAAGCCGAAAAGACTGTTTTAATACTCTTTCAGGTCTAGCTGGCTAGGAAAATACAAGTGTGCGGTTCAGTAGTTTAAAAAAGAAACAGCCTCCATTCTTGTCTCCTCCCCTTCGCACTATGCTTATAGATTTGTTTTCCTAAACACCACTGAATGATTTCCTGCGTGCAATAAGCCTGACATCTCACAAAGCACTGCACTGCTTGTCTCATCCAGACAAAAAGGCTGCCATCACATCCCTGTTGGGATAGCAAAAGAACTGGCAGACCAAACGCCAGCTGTAGTGCTTGCCAGTTTGGGGAACTTTTTCCCCATCTGCACCTCTAACTTTGCAAATTAACACACACACACACACACACACACACACACACACACACTAGTTTTCTCAGGCCAATTTCTTTCCCCCTGCCCCCTCCACCCAGAAAACCTTGTCTGTTTAAAGCTGGGCTCCAGAATCTACATTTAGGGCTGTGAATAAAGGTGGCCTGGTTCCCAGAGCTTTAGAGCTGAGGCAGCTCTGACTGATTTCAGACGGTGAGAGTGACAGATGCTCAACACTTTGGAAAATTTAGCCACTCTAATTGGAAGCCCAGCTGTGAATTTTGGAACTCCTGTTTTCAAAAGAGGCAGAACTGAAAAATGTCAGTCTGGGCGAAGAGAAGATGAAGTCACTGTGTTGTATTGCCATTCAAAATTTCTCATGTGCTCTTCCAAGTTGCAAAGGGTTCAAACAAAAGATGGGCAGGAGTCAATGGGACACATTTTAAAAGTGGAAAGCATATACACATTAGCTATCCAGTTAAACACAAATCTTTTAAGCATTTGTTTCATTGGCTTAACCCTTGATATACTTAAAGTGGGACAGGGGAAGAACTGCATTTGGGAGCATTCCATTTGAACAAACTCATGATACAAATTCCTTAGGGAATATGATGCTATTCTCACTTCCATCTGCTATACCCAATACACAGCAGCAGTTGAGGATTCATCATGTGATCCTTAACGTATTGATCTCGAATGGACTTTATGCTCTTTTTGCAAAACCCAATTCTGGACAGGGTCATCCATACCCAACACTTCTAAGCAGCTTAGATTGTGTTATATAGATTACAGTATGACATCTATATATAAATTGGGGACCCCTTTAATAGAACTTATCTTTAACTATTTTAATGGATTAATTAAAAGAACATCTGCTGGATATCCAAACATTTATTTATTTATTTAGGAAGAGCAAGTGGAGGCTTCTAGGCCCTGTTCAACAGTTCATGTATAGATCCCACCCACCCACCTCCACCACCATGCAGATCCCCTGCTACTCCTCTCACTTCACACTTCACACAGTGATGATGACATCACTGAACAGCAATGGGACCTATTGAACTCTACTTTTGTCACACCCCTCCTAGCCTGAACCAAGCCTTCATAGCCCACATCCACATAGATCATTAAACTATCATGGCAGCAGAGGGAGGAGTCAGTATGTAAAGCAGGCACTAGGTGTTTTTGCATGTCTGCTGATGTGGTCATCACTCTTGCCACTGGTCCTAGATTCTGGAAAGGATCATTCTATTTTGATCCTTTTGGGTCCTATTTTGGTGGCTAAACCTGAAGGTCTAAAATGGGCCTGAAAGAATTGGACCCTAGAATTCAGTTTCTGAAACTGGGATCTCCAAATTCCAGAAAAAATGGTAGAGGAACACAAAGAGTGAGCTAACAAATGAGTCATGCCAAATGCACAAGGAAATAGAAGCGCTCTCTCTCTCTCTCTCCCCCTCCATGACTCATCTCTTAGGTCCCTGAGGGAAAACAATTTTCTCAACCTGGTGGCATTCAATTAGCCCCTGAGCCTCTCCCAAGACAAACTTTCCATAGCTTTTTAGCACAATTCCCCCTAGTCTAATAGTACATCTCCAAAGAGATGGCTATTACAGGATTCCTTACAAAACTGTACGTTCTTCATAGTTAGGATCCCCATATGTTACATTAATAGCCAATTTGTGTTGCTCTAAGTTTGTCTCTGTTAGCCCCAGTGGTGTATTCTTTTACACACAAGAGAACCAAACTAGATTCATTTTCCAAGTGCTGTCTCCTAATTCTGATGAATGTCACCCTCTGAAAAGCAGGCTGATCACACAAGTGGAGGATAAGAAATCTCTTTTTTTTTTGCATAGGTACATGTTTGAGTGTATGGGTCTAAAATGCTCCTAGGTAATAAACATTTTCTTCCTCCTGATCGTATTGACATTTTTGAAATCTGCAGCCAGAAACACTCACTATGCTAAACTGTGTAATAATAAGTTATTTGAAAAGAATGCACTCTTTTTTTTTGTAACGCAAAAGTTCCCCTTACAGTGAAGTCCTATGTGAAGTTCCAGCTGACACCCATCATTGCACTGAACAAGATAAACCCATCCTCTGTCTTGAAGTTTGGTTTTCCCACACTGGGAAGGTCTCAAGAACAAGGCATTGATTGCAACTGGAGCCTCCTGGCTTGATGACAGAACTTCAGTAATAGGGGCATTAGCCTGCAATAACAAATATGTAACAACTCCTCCCATGCCATCAACGCATCCCTCAAACATGCTGTCCCAAAGGAGTTTGGGCAGATCAGTTTATAAGGCAAGCAGTCCCAGGTGTGTGATGGTGAAGCTTGGATAACACTGGGGCTGTTCATTTTCTTTGTACTGCAGTCTTTGGGCAGTGCATCTAGAGCAGTGCATGCCTGCCAGATGTAAAAGAGTAGCCTGGCTGCATGGTTCATTTTGTTTCCCCTGCCAGCAGTGGTCAGTATCAACTGACATTATCAGAGGAAGGTCCACGTGGAATACAATGGGTTAGTGCTCCTGGTTTACTATTACTATCATTACTACTATTACTCTACATTTATATGTATAGTATATGTACATTTATATAGTACGATCAGTTTACATTGTAAGGTCCTCTGTAAAGCACAATTGAAAATAGACAGTGGAGAAGACAACAGAAGGAAGGGAGGAGTCAACCCACAAAGATGTTAATGTCTAGATTCCATAACCATTTCTAGTGGGCTTTGCCAAACATTCACAGTGCACTTTTCACTGTTCATTGAATTGTTAATAAAAATCCCACCTGATGTCACTTGTCCACAGCTGAATTCCCATCATGCTCTGTTTTCCAGCCCAACATGATAACAGTTTTATCCCACAATGCAAGGTCGTGTGTTTATAAGCAAAATACCATGCTGTTAATGGAATTTATTATATAAAATATTTTTAAAACTCCCTTCAGAAAAACGGATTAGGACAGCCTATGGAATTAAATGTCAATATAAGAAATACAATCTAAAATAGCAAAACCAGAAACATAATAAAACTCAAGATAAAAATGCAACATTGTGGGTAAGATCTCATTAAAAGCAGCTCGTCCTATGGACTAGAATGCCTGGGAAAATAAAAATGAAGAAGCATGGTTGCTCAGTTTAAATGTTTGATATGAAAATTTGCAAAATTTGTGATGCCAGGAATAAAGAGAGGGTAATTTAATTTTTTAACTCAACCATAAGTTGTAGAACTCAGTTCTTCATTTCAGAACTTGTGTTTAGCACTAGAGATCCCTAGTTAATGAAGGACAATCAGTCCCAGGTACGTAACCTCCCTGGCACCTCAGGCCAGAGCAGTTCATATGGGTGACATAGTGATAAAAGGACATATCAAGATAGCAGCTGCCTATGCTCCTTGATGCGTGCTGGCAACATAGGAAGTGCCATTGAAAAAGACAGTAGAATTTCTCTGCAACATAGCAATGTGGACTGAGGGAAACCACTTGTGCAGACTACAACTGTAAGGCCCACACAGGCTCCTTACAGTGCAATGCTTTGCACGTCCATTCAGAAGTAAGTACCACTGTGTTCAGCAGGACTTACTCCCAGGTATGTGGGTACAGAATTGCAGCCTCAGTCATCTTTGGGCCAAACTACATGTTACTTTAGGGTGCAATCCTACTGGACTGCTGCCTGCTAGATGGAAACCTCCAAGTATCCTATGCTCTGCTGGGCTGCTTCTCTGGCACAGCGTGAGGAGCGACGGAGTTCTCTCAGTCCTCTTTTGCAATTCTTTCCTCTAGATGGGTCTTGGAGCCATAGAATCCAGCATATCCTAGCCTCTCCTCCCTTCCCTACCCACAGGAATGCCCCCCTTCCTTCCACTCCAAAGTTGTCCGCAATCCACTTCTGCAATTTTGGGAAGCAACTGCCATGGTTCTTTCCACAGTGGCTGTGAGGCTGGGAGGAAGGATTGGAATGCAGAGACCCCCTCCTGAAGCTGTAGGAGTCTTTACGGCTTCAGGAGGGAGACTCTGACATATCCTATGATCCCTAGGATGCTCTGCCAGGGACCACAGGATTGCTCTGTTAAAGACTTAGCAGCTATGTCTTTGTTCTTCTTTACCCTAATGTAAGTAAAGGGGACCCAATCTGGACCAAGACACTAGTGTAAGGGTCAGGAGGCTTTTACCTTCTGCCCCCTGCTGTAGTTCCAATTTGGATTGGGGCCCCTGCGCCTCCAATTAAAATGAACAGACCAGCATTTGGTAATATAAATTGCAGGTGTGGAGAGGGGTGATCCAGATTGGAACCACGGCAAGGGGAAAAGGGTTAAAGCCCCACCCCCATGCTAGGGTCCCAATCCAGATTAGGTCTCCTGAACCTACTTTAGGGTAAAGAAGGAAAAAAAAAAGTTGCTTCTAGCTACACCTTAAAAGTGATGTGCAGTTTTACCCTTTGTCGGCAGTGTAGATGAAGCAGATGATGAAGTATCCTGCCCATGCGCTCTGCAGTGATTGGGTGTGCTGAAACAGCTACATGACTGTGCCAACAGAAACAGGGAGACTCTGACATCATAGGGCAGCCTTCCCCAACATGGGGCCCTCCAGACATCTAACACATCTGGAAGGCACCAGATTGGGGAAATCTGTCTTAGGAGATTTTCTACATGTCAGCTAGGTTTAAAGGACCCAGGGAGGGACAGAAGGCCCCTAGAGCTCAGCTCAAAGGAACTCCGAAACAGACTTGAAAAGGCAGCTCTCTCAAACCACTTCATGTCACTAGTTTTTTTGCTCAGGCTGGAAATGTATTCAGTGAAATTTATGATGTGCCATATCCTGAAGACTAGAGGTAACAAATAAAAAGGATCATATAACCTCCGCTAAATATATAATAAAACAGAGTTAAAAGAATGCAAACTTCCAAGAGCCAGCCCAAACAGCTAGTTCTTACAAACTTTGTGAAGGATGCTCAGTCTCACAGAGAGATGTGTTCCCAAGCAGAGTGGTGGGAGTTTGTAACTGTATAGGTAGCCACAAAGAGAGCTCCTCGGTGGTAGGATATATGATCCCTTTGATTCATAGCCATTTACCTTTGTTTGGAACTGTAAATCTGTCTAATTAGGCTAATGTACAGAGGGCAGATTTTGCATTTCCCTGGATGCCTCCCCCCCCCCCCAATGCAAAAGTGGCCGAGATCGAACCACTTCCAGGCAGACTGGGGTATTCCAGAGGCAGACAGTTGAGGAAACGTACAAGCAAGTCATTCTCTCCACAGCCCAAATGAAAACTTGATAAATATTACCCCTTTCTTCTCTAGCCACAAGTGCCATGCAAAGCTAAACACACTATGGGGAGATTGAATTGCTAATGAATTCCAGCTGAGATATCGAGTTTACACCCTGTGGTTGCAGCAGGGTGGGTTTTTTTTTTTCCAGAAGGAATTCTCTCTTCTTTTTTTCCTTTTTGGTCCATTTGCAGTTATTCCACCTTTTGATTCAGTTACTGGGAAATTGCTCCTGCCAAAAAACCCCACCATGGAATACCAATGTAACAGAAGTCTGTGCCTCGACTGGTTTGTGGTCTCTTTGCCTCAGAGCCATCCTGGAGAGCTCCCTTTCCAATCCTTATCTCACATGTCCCATAGCAAATGACACACCCTTGGAAGCCACAACTTTGTACAAGTCTGCTTGGTGGTGGTAGTGGGGGGGGGGCAAATTCCCTCTGCTGCCTCTGAATCATAAAGGTCTTGGTGGCAGATTAGTCAGAGAAAGCCAGACCACTAGACAGATGGCTGGAGCCTGAGAGGTAGAGTGGATAAGGCTTAGGTAACTGGCCATGACCTCTCTCCAGCGGATTGTGCTGCCACTTGGCAGGTGATAAAGCAGCTAGCACAATCAAATCAGTTCAATAATTTTTCAACAGCCTTTTTACAACATCTAGAGGATGGAGGAGATGTCTCAAAACACACAACCGGGAGTTGACTTGTGCTTGATTTATGAGCCAAGTGGAGCTGTATCTAAAGTCAAGTCCCGGGGACGACAATACAACAGATTGTGGCTGCTTTTCAAATCGCACTTCAAAAGCCATAAGGTTAGCGGCTGCCACACAACTATCTTGACGTGAGACTATTTAAACATTAAATAGTTAGCAGTTGCCACAAAAGGAAGAGTGTGGCTGATAGAGCCTCCTGCTTGTTAGCTCTGCTGTTTTTGGACTCACTTGATCTGTTAAGATACTCAGCTGTGGAAGGTGATGATCCTACTGCAAGGGTGGGGGACCTATTAAAATGGTCCGCCCCCGGAGATTAATGGATTCCGATGGATTCCAGAGGGCTCTGGGGGATTTTCCTGCTGGTATGGCTGGTGCTCCTGTCGAAGCCCAGGTCGCTCTGTGGAATGCAGAGATGACTCGGGCGGTTGACATGATCGTACCCAAGCGCCCTCTCCCTCTGAGCAGAGCCCGGCCAGCTCCTTGGTATACACCTGAGCTGAGGGCAATGAAGCAAGAGGGGAGATGGCTAGAACGCAGGTGGAGGAAAACTCGTGCTGAGTCTGACCGAACACAGGTAAGAGCCCACTATCGAGCCTACTCTGTGGCGGTGAGGGTGGCAAAGAGGCAGTTCTTTTCCACCAGCATTGCATCTTCTCAGTGTCGTCCAGAGGAGCTTTTCCGAGTGGTTTGCAGCCTGTTACATTCTGGGCCAGGGAGAGAGACGGTGGAACCCTCGGTAGCACGCTGTGACAAGTTTGCGCGGCACTTTGAGGATAAAGTCGCTCAGATTCGTCATGAATTGGACACCACCATTAATGCAGTTCCATTGGTAGAGGCGTTCAGAGCACCGTCTGGTCCAGTTTTATTGGATGAGTTTCAGTTACTGAGACCTGAGGATGCGGACAAGGTGCTTGGCCAAGTCCGATCGACCACTTGTGTGCTTGACCCTTGCCCTTCATGGCTTATTAAATCAAACAAGGAGGGGTTGTCCGGCTGGGTCCAGGAGGTTGTAAATTCCTCCTTGAGAGAGGGAGTGGTGCTTGCTGCTTTAAAAGAGGCAGTAATTAGACCACTCCTGAAAAAGCCTAACCTGGACCCAGAGGATGTTAACAATTATAGGCCAGTGGCCAACATCCCCTTCCTGGGCAAGGTGCTTGAGCGGGTGGTTGTAGGACAGCTCTGGGCACTCTTGAATGAAACGGATTATCTAGATCCATTTCAATCGGGCTTCAGGCCTGGTTTTGGAACGGAAACTGCCTTGGTCGCCCTGTGGGATGACCTCTGCCGGGAGAGGGACAGGGGGAGTGCGACCCTGTTGATTCTCCTGGACCTCTCAGCGGCTTTCGATACCATCAACCATGGTATCCTTCTGGATAGGTTGTCTGGGTTGGGAGTTGGAGGCACTGCACTACAGTGGTTCCACTCCTACTTGGATGGCCGATTCCAGAAGGTGGTGCTGGGGGATTATTGCTCTGTGCCATGGCAATTGTGCCATGGGGTTCCACAGGGCTCTATTTTATCCCCCATGCTGTTTAACATCTACATGAAACCGCTGGGGGAGGTTATCTGGAGGTGTGGGCTGAGGTGCCATCAATATGCGGATGACACCCAGCTCTACCTCTCTTTCTCATCAAAACCAGGTGAGGCAGTGGCTGTTCTGAACCAGTGCCTGGGCACGGTAATGGACTGGATGAGGGCTAATAAACTGAAACTCAATCCAGACAAGACGGAGGTACTGTTAGTGCCAAAATCTCCAATTCTCCAATACAGCACCTGAAGGCTTCCTATGAGAGCAGCCCACCACCCCAATTTTGTCCCATTCCAGCAAACTGTCGCGGAGTTATTGCTCCCACCCCATTTTTCCCAGTGTGTGCACTTCTCAATGAAGAAGCCCAAATCTGCATTTTCTCCCCAATTCACCCCCCTGACATCCACTTGCTCCCCAACATATTCACCCAAATGCGTGAAAGGGCCCTGTCCACACATAGACCTTCCATTTGCCTAGAAACCCTGCACAATCAAGGCCTATCCCAGGGATAGGCAACCTGGAGCCTTCCAGATGATTTGGAATTCATCTCCCATTAGCCCCAGCCAGTATGGCCAATGATCGGGGTTTATGGGAGTTGCATCTGGAAAACACCTGTAAGGCTGCCTATCCTGGTTGCCTATCTAGCTTTCAGCCAAATGCCTTTCTGGCATTTGGCTGAACACAGCAGGCAGGCACATGAACCTCAGGGGCCATGCCAGCTGATACCATCCTGCCTCCTCCTCCTCCTGCATGTATTCAGTACACATGGAGAGGAGGACTGACTGCACAGGGTTCCCATTGCCACCTTTCAGGATTAAGAGTTGCCACTATTCTGTTTGTCACGGTTACCTTATTTTTTCACAACAATCCCTAAAATTTGATGCTCACTGTTGGTTTTAAAAATCTACCCCACAAGCCATCTCTTCTTTGCATCTTTGCAAGCTTTGATCTGGGCTGGCTTGGAATGTTCACAGAAGGAGCCCACACCACCTCAGCCATCCTCTTTCCAATTCAAGAGTTCATTTTTTTTTTCTCCAGGAGGACATCCAGACTGGCTATTGCTGTTTCTCATAAGACTTCTCCTTCAGCTTCTCTGTGGTTAATTTTTAAAAGCCCACACATATTCATAACAACCATGTCTTTCAAGGCTGATACTTTGCTGCAATGTCACATTTCATTAGGCATGTTGTGGTTTGCATTCAGCTTTAGAGAATGCGGTTGGTGAGGAAAACTGCAGGATTCCATCTCCTCCAGTGTATAGCAGAAGTCACTTAGGAACAGTCAACTGAGACTTACAAACGTTGAGTTGACAAATTACATTGTGGGTCTCCAATGCCCTGTGGTTCTGAATGCAGAGAAAGCATGGAGTATCAAATCTTTATGCTACAGTGTGTGCACAAATCATTAAGAGTGTTTACCGTGTTGATGCTACTTAAAAGGCAGCTGTGCATTGTACTTAGGAAAGGAAAAAGAAAACCTAGAATTTGTACTGTGTTTGTGGAACAGCAGAAACAATCTGAGTCATTCCACTGCTTAATTAGGATCTAGTTATTGTTATAAAACGTACTGGAAGGTTCAAGGCAAAAACTTATGCTGGTGAATTCAGAGTAATCAAATACATTTTACACACACACACACACACTTAGGGCGCAATCCTATTGAGATAGGCAGCCACCTCCGAACTCGGAGGTGACTGTCAGTGTGGACACTGAGCCCATAGAATCCCAGAGTAGTTCTGATTCTGAGGAAGAGCAGTCGCTCTTGGGAGAGGAGCGCGCTCCTCTTTCCCAGGGCCCACAGCTGACGGAGGTTCCTCCCACCAGCATTCCTAGATTAGAAAGCAGTCCAGGGAGTGACCGAGCAGAGATAGCAGACTTGGTGGATGCACGACGCAGATGCAGAGAGCGGCGCCAGATGGAGGGCGCAGAAAGGAGGCGTAGTGCCCGGTTGGCGCGCAAACAACGGCTGCGCCCAGAGGATCCAAGGGAAAAGGGGAGGGACTCTCCCTAGTCCTTAAGTTCAGGGGTCTGCCAGTAATTCCCTTTCAAACGGGGACCAACTGTTTCAACTTAGGGCATAGGTACTGTGCTGCTCAGATCTAGTTGGTACCTGTAGAGTTGTTAAGTTGTAAAAGAAGAATAAAGCTTTGAAAGGAATCCCTTTGCCTATGGCTGGACTTGGCTACTGGATTAGACTGAGAGAGGCCTCCAAGGAGCCCTTGACAGTGACTACCTATCTAAAGCAGGGCAGGAGAAGCACAGAGGGGATCGTTCCCTCCGCGCTCCTCCTGCCCTGCTTTTTTGGCTAGACAGCCGATTGTGGCTGTCTAGCTGCAGGAGCACAGAGCGGGGAAGGAGGCTGCTGTATGACACATTAGATGTGTCATACAGGCAGCTACGCTCTCCCTGCCTCAGAACACCCCCAGACACGCCCTTTCCAGCAAGTGTGGAGGATGGGGTTTTTCCGTGCTGCCTCTGAGGCAGCACAGAAATGGGAGGAGGTTGGGTCCCGGAAAACACCATATCCTATGGCCGTCTAGCCGCTCTCTAGTGGCCCTAGGATTGTTCCCTCCATATATCATTCAGTCTAGCTCATTCACTGTGTCTTTGAGGTGATGCAGTACCGCCTGAAAGCAGTGTGTATATGCAAGGCTGGCCCAAAACATGTTGTTGCCTGAGGTGAAGGACAAGATGGCACCTCCACTTTCAGAAGCAGATTGGACTGGCATTTAAATCTGATTTCAACAGTAGAGATGGGTTAATTAGGGGGCAAAGGGCAAGCTGAGTGGTCCACACAGCTTTGTCTCCTAACAGCTTGCCACTGCTCCCCGGCTTCCCCAGAATCAGCCACCTCAGGCAGACAGCTGTCTCACTCTGCCTTATGAGCTGGCCCTGTATATATTAAGTGAATCCCAATGCTTCAAAATAGCTGCAAAACTGCTTGAACTCAGTGGGGCTGGCATGCAGTTTCAGCCATAAAGCAATAGCACTGAAAAATTCAGCAAGACAGATCGGATGTGATATGGTATGTTGTAAGGGAAACATTACCATAAACTAATTCTCTTTTCCTTATCAAATGACATCATGTGTGTGGCTACTTGTAAGTGTATAGCAGAATAATCCCATCAGTTTATTCACTGTGGGACAATGGAAGGTCTCATGTACTATAGTTTCAAAACCTCAGGAAACTCAACAATATTAATGTATGAAGAAGCTTTATGCACAGTGGGAATGGAACCTGGGTTTCTTGTCAGTATGCTAAAAATTAAATATTTTCCCTCTAGAATTTTCTCATTTCTTGGAGGATCAAGCTGCAGCAGGTTTGAACCATGCTTTCAAAATACAATCCCTTTTGTTCTGAACATGGATGGAATATCCTTAATATTACCTACTACAAAACTAGAGCAATGAAAAAGCAGAAAACTAGTGTTTTTAAATAAGCCTGGAAACTGTCAGGATTTGATGCACGGTTTCTGGTTTCTGCTATTATCAAACCCTATGATATAGATCAAGGGTGGGGAATATGTGGTCCTCAAGATGTTGTTGGACTGCAATTCCCATCAACCCCAGCCAGCAAAACCAATGGTGGGGTATGAAGGGACTTGCAGTCCTACAACATCTGGTGGGCCACATGTTCCACACCCCTGATAGAGATTATAGAAGCTACTTGCAAGGTTTGTTCCTAGCCAACTAATATCTAGAACTCTGCATCCCAAATCCACTCAGACTCAGGGAGTGCAGTTCGACAAATGAGAAGGGGTAACTTTTCAAAGTGGTTGGATTTGATGTCATTAATTAAACTGCTTGCCTACAAGTTCACATGACTTGAAGGTTGTGTGTGCACTTGCAGTATATGCCTGATCATTTTTTCTTCCAGGAAAGCAAACCTCTGGATGCCTCAGTTCTTTTGAGCTCATCCCAGATGTGTGAGGAGCAAGGGGTTACTACTTTCCTTCAAATTGCCACAACCATTAGAAACCCCTGGAGAAAATACCTCAGTCAATGAACCAGTGCTGATGGGAATACTGCTGGATGTGGTGTGCACCTCAGGTTAACATCTAGAGAAAATATCATCTTGAGACTGTGTAGGTTTCCAAAGAAATGGTGGCAAACTGAGCGCTTGACTTAACCAAGCAGACGGCTCTGCCTCTATTAGCAAGCTACTCTGGGCAATGATTTCAAATGAAAGTCTGTATTTTATTAATTATGAGTCTGCTTTGCTGCTGAACTCTTTAATGAGTTCCCCAGCTGTATCAATCCATAGCCATTAAGTCTAAATGGCTTGTGTGAGCGCACGGATAACAGTTAGGCTAAAATGCATTCATCACCCAGAAATTAAGCATGTGGTTTAACAACAATAAACAGCTCATCAGCTGCATGTGGCTCATGTGAAGCCATTTTTGCCTTGGTCTAGAGAAGCTTGTGATAAAATCTGTCAAACGTTTAGTCGTCAATTTTGTAGAACGAGTAAAGCTTAGAACCTACACAGTTGTAAAGGAAATGTTGGAAACATAACTACACTGGGTATACTGAAGGCTCAAATGGAAGATGGCAAATGCTAAGACACAGCATTATTTTAAACTAGCAAGATGGCTGATTATGAGGTAGGGCTGGTGTTTGGAGGGAGGGCCTATACATTATCAGAGGCAGTATGCCTATGTACTTCTGTTGCTGGGGAACATGGGCAGGAGGGAAGTGTTGTGCTTGTATCCTGCTTGTGGGTCAACAGCTGGTTGGCCTTTGTGTGAACAGAATGCTGGACTAGATGGACCCTTGGTCTGATCCAGCATGGCTCTTCTTATGTTCTTATTATATACAACTAGACTAGCCTTCCCTAGCCCGGTGCCCCCAGCTGTTTTGGACTACAACTCCCATCATCCCAGACCATTGTCCATGCTGGCTGGGGCTAATGGGAGTTGTAGCCCAAACATATGGAGGGCACCAGGTTGGGGAAGGCTGATCTAGTATATGCGTGTGTATGCATGCACAAAATGTGTTTTTCTTTGGATGGGTTCACACAACCACTGTTCTTCTGCTGCAGGAAGAGCTTTTACAGTCATCTTGTAGTGAAATCTATCGTGTCTGAGCTTCTGAAAGGATCCAACATATATTGGGCACCTAGTCCTCTCAGAATGCCCAGAAAAAGTCAACCCACATTAAGAAAAACACTTAAATGAATCATGCAGTGTGTGTGTGCTTGTGTGTGTGAGAGAGACATTCCAGCTTTGTGCCAAGTGGTGCCAATTGTTTAACTACTCTAAATGAGAGATAGAAGTATATTAACTCTCATTCATTTTTTTTCTACTAACAGAAAACATGGTCACAATAATTTGTCCTTTGAAAGAGCCTTTAAAGGGTGGAGCGATCATTTTAATCTGAAGTATTTACTGTTCCATCATCTCAGGATAACTAATCCAGAAAAACCACACAGATTTACATAGTATTAGGAGCTAATCCCTTAAATTCATGCTCAGCTTGGAATTGTGCATTTCCTGCACTGAAACAGCATCCACATTTCTGACTAGAAACCTTCTAAATCAGTCCTATCAAGCAAGATGTTTGTCTTACAATAAATCACAATCTAGAGCTGATGCTGGGAGAACATCCTATTCATGCGCCCCTGTCTGGGGGTGGGAGGATACTTTGCCCACAAACCAAGCCCAACAATGCTTTTAGATAATGATGACAATCATTCTCCACCTGGTGGGGTAAAAATGAATTACAGGCTAGGAATTAATAGGATGCTGCAGCCTGACAAACCCATCAGGATTGTTAATGATTACAAAGCAAAGTCCATCTGGTGAATCTGCCGGGTTCCTCCATCCTTCAAGCAGGTTGGCAGGAAATGCAAAGAGCTATCTCTATCACTGCTGGGTTTCAACAATGCATTGCCAAGGGCTGTCAAGGAGATAAGATGAGAAGAGGAGCTAAGATCATTTGCATTGTTGCAAATAGTTCTTCTGGTCTCATTTACAAACTTGGCTATCCCAGTCAATTCTGCTAGCTGTATTAATGACTCCTTCAAACCCTAGGCTCACTGCTTCTGTATTCACTTCTCAAGCAATTACAACAGATTCCTTTTTTTTTCTTTTTTGGCACATACCTTCTCCAACAACATAGGCAAATTAGCAAGAACTGATTCCATACAGCTGAAGAGTTATTCATCTGTGAAGTGACAAAGTCTGTTGGTTTTGATGGACATACTGAAATGCGAGGCTGTGTTTATCAACAGTTTAGCATGAGAAGAGGCAAAGATGTTCATTTCAAGGATGGCATCAGAAGAAATGTAAAGGGTTTGTTTTCCATGTGTGGCTTTCATAGGTTTAATAGCTGAGATTTCACTCATAACCATCATCAACCCAGGTTTCCTCTTGTGCACATCATCCCCATTGTTATGAACCAAGGGGGTTGGTGGTGGTGATGATGCCCCCGGCGATGGTTGGCTGGGTTGCCATAATGTTGCATGCGAGCAGAAGCATCTCTAGGTGCCAGAGTTGCTCAGATCATACAAAGGATGGCAGGCAGAATGGCCTAGGGAGAGAGGGATAGAAGAACTAGGAAAGTAAGAAGATGGGCTGCTAGAACTTGGCAAACCAAGGGAAGCAGAGGGAATCTCAAGGCAAGAGGTCTGGAAGTCATCCAAGGAAATATCTTGGAAAAGAAAGCCATTGGGAGAAGAAAAACAGAAGAGAGAGAGAAAAAAAAAAAAAAAACCAGGCAGAGGGGTGAGAGATGCACATGGTTCAGTCCAGGGAAGGACTGATTTCACATACTGATTTGAAATCACCAGCCAAATATTTAGCTCCAGGCCTATACAAGGGCCATTGAAAAGGAATGGAAACTACACAGAAAAAGCACTTGCTGGTGTTGTAGGCCTAGTGTTACCAAAGTGTAAAAAGCAGTCATCAATTGTGTGTTTATAGTCCTTGCAGTCCTTTCACTTTAGGTAAGAATTGGACTTACCACATTGCCTTTTCATTTTATTTTAAACCAGGGATGATGAACTTTCCTCCTCCCAAGGGCCCCATTCCTTCTGGGGTAATCTGTCAGGGGCCACACACTGGCCCCAAATAGGCAGGGATATCTGTTTCTTTTTCCACCACTCCCTTTTCACCCATCCAAGGTCATAATTGCTTGCTTGAAGAGGACCTTTGTAATTAGCTACATATGACTCTAGAGGTGCAGGTTGCCCGCCCATTTTAAACACAGACCCCACCTTCTGAGACTACAGAAAAGGGAACCTACTGCAGCAGCCACAATTAGCGTTAGCCACAGTTAGTGCTATAAAGACTGAATGGAAGCTTGTCTGCCGCTCCATACTTTATGCTACAAATATCACTGCTGTGCATACACTTATGTTACACCAGTGTCCTTGCAGTAGATGTGGAAAATACAGGCAATGTACACACAATCTTTGAATATTCAGATGCATGTATACAAGTGTTCCGCTCTGGAATCTGTCTAGATGTGGAGCAGTATATAAATGTTGTGTTGTGTTGGTTACACGAAGTATGGAGTCTTGTTACAGTTGGTCTGCTGGATGAATGCTGCAGGGTTTGCTTGGATTCATATTGTCTTTTTTTCTCTACTGAAGAAGGGGGAAAAAAGTCAGAAGGAGAAAGCAGCCAGTGAGCCTTCTTTGCGTGGACCTGCATCTCTCTTGTCCTGGCAAGGTGGAGGGGGTGGGAGGGGGAGAGAGAGAGAGAGAGACTGAGAGAGGAAAGGAAAGGAAAGGAAGCTGACAGAGGTCACCTGCTTGCCTGGAAGTGAGTAGGGTAGTGGCATTTTACAGTTGTGTAGAGAATGAATCCCTCCCTTGCTCAGGTGTTTAACAACAACTGCAGGATACTTTTTCCACTGGATTCGACAAGGCGAGAAATACTCCAATCCTATGAATGCCACTCAGAAGAGTCTCACTGTTTTCAGTGGGGCTTACTCCCAGGTAAGTGTGTATAAGATTGCAGCCTAAGTTTCCTCCATCTCCAGGGCTATCAACCCAACCACTTCCACCAGTGGGTGATTCACTTAAGAAAATAAAGTAGCTAACAACCCTCCTGTAATCCTAGCAGCACTAATGGGTTCTGCTGTCTTACCACTGCTCTCATTTAAAGCTTGTAAAGCTGAGCAAGAGAGGCAGTAGATTAAAAATATCACCTTCCAAGCAAACAGCATCATGTTGGATCTTTTCAGAGAAATTAAGGCAACAAAAGGACCCTGGATGTGCTTGTAGTATAACCAAGAGGTATGCTCGCTGCTGTACATGTCCATCTGGCAGGGACATACTTTCAATTTTAGTAACTGCTGTGATGAGCGGACAACAAGGCTGATGTGCACAAGGCAAAGAGGCCAGAAGAAATGAAAGCTGCACGAGAACACTTTACCTCTTAAGAATACTGTATGTCTATTCACATAAGAAATTATACAGCTGCTACTGATGCATGTTCTTGCGATACCCAGCATGAAATTAAAATTCCCTCTCGGTAGCACAGTGCAAGCTAGAGTTGTTCCACAGACCCAGCAGAAAATGTATCTGTTGGCATCCTCGGCATTGGGATTGGAAGCCAGTGGGATGAGGGAGACAGGTCTATTGCCTGAGGTAAAAATACTCCATTTCCAAAATAAATCCTGTAGAAATATTGCTAGCCTAGAGCACGTCTCTTGGTATTAATTTCACAGTATGGATTTATCAGGGTGGAAACTGAGCCGATAGAACCCCAGAGCAGTTCTGATTCTGAGGAGGATCAGCAATCTGTGGGAGAGGAGCCAGCTCATCCCTCACAGGCACAGCAGCTGGCAGAGATTTCTCCTGCCAGCATTCCTGAGATAGATAGTGATCCTAGCAGTGAGAAAGTGCGGGAGGGGGGCTTGCTAGATGCTCGATGCAGACTCAGGGAGCGACGAGCGATGGAGGGCGCGGAAAGGAGGTGTAGCACCTGTTTGGCGTGCAAGCAATGGCCACCTCCCGTGGACCCAAGGGAAAGAGGGAGGATCTCTCCCTAGCCCATAAATTCAGGGTCTTCAAGTGATTCTCCTTCAAACAGGGATCAACTGCCTACTCGGAGCACAGGCTACTCTGCTGCTCCTTGCTTAGTCGCTGGTGATTAGCATCCGAAAGAGTCATTAAGTTGTAAAAGGATTAAAGACTTGAAAAGAATCCTTTCGTCTGTGTCTTGAGTTGGCTATTGGAGTCTACTGAAAGAGGCCACGAGGGCACTCCTGACAGGATTCATGCCGAACCTCTGCACCACCCCCTCCCTCTACTTTCACTCCTTTCCCTCTTATTTTTTCAGAACAAACACAATGTGTAAACTCATTTTAGTAGCCTTCCACGAAGAGTCCATGCAATGTCTTGCTGGAAATGCTATTGGAGCATACATGGCAAGGGAACGATGAGAAGAGGAAAGCAATGATAAGAAAGGAAATTTGGGGCAATTAAGTGCTTTACTGTGCTTCATGCCATGGGCAATCCAAAAGGGACTATGACACACTCCACAGAAGGGTCTGTACATCAATTATAATTAGGTCAAATTCAAACTCCACCCTGGTTGCATGGCTGGTGCCAAGAACCCCAACAGCAGGGCTACCTCTCCATATGGTTAGCTATTTTTGTGAAGCAAATAAGGCTAAGTATGTGAGCAACGCTGGCTGAATATAAAGCATTTCACTCCTGTAGTTACGCATGGCCTGAACGACATGGACACCAGTTCACACAAGTAGCTTACAGCATGGAATGTCACATATGCAGTTAGGGCAACCATGCTGAATTAGGCCAGGTAGCAACAAGTCTGATTTGTTAGATTCCCCCCCCCCCGACAAACATATGGCTCTTTTAATGCGTAAACTGCTTTATAATTTGTTTATCTCTCACCAAACTGAATTCACCAGAGGTGACTAGGTGAGTGGCATTTTACAACTGGGCAGATAATGAAACCCTCCCTTGCTCAGGTGCTCAACAACAACAACAAACAACAATGTTATGAGTTCACTGTTTGCATTTTTCAGATGAGGAACTGAGGCTAGATAATGGCATGCTCAATGGTATCCGCTGAGGCCACAACGTGGCACAAGTTGAGCCTAGATCTTCCTTCCACTGTACCACACCAGTGGCTCCGTATCCTGAATGTTAGGTGGCTGGTCCATTTGCCCTACAGACTGAATTCTGGTTAACTGATAGTCTCCAGGTCTCAAATAATTATTTCCATGTCTTGCTACCCCAAATCCTTTTTTTAAACTAGGATGGCATGTTGGGTCTTTTACACGTTCTCCATCACTGAACTCAAGCTTTAGTGTCCTGGTGCTTGAGTTTTAAATTCCCCTAGTTCATTCCAAGGTATCAGCCAAGATTGCTTCATTGTAAAGTTTGATTGTATACATGAAATATGTTGGCAAATTTGCCAAAAGCTAAACTCCTGGATGACATAGGGGGTAAAGCAATTGTGTTTAAGGCTTCTATGAGAACACCAGGAAACAGACTGAAAAAGCTGAGGCTAGAAAAGAAAGTATATCTTCCTTCCTTATACACACACACACACACACACACACAGATTGGATTTCCATTCCTGATGTTTAATTATTTTCACACATTAGAATGAGTGAGAAATACAGCATACTGAATGAAATATTTCATGTGGTGGACAAACTGGGACATTGAAGTATACACCTTGAAGTATAAAAATGCCTCAGAACACAAAAGGCGGGACAAACTACTGGTTTTAGTCAGTAATGGCACCAAAAGCAGGACCTCTAAAAAAATGTCTCTGGCTCAAATGATGATGAGGGGGTGCATAAGAGCATGTGATAAGTGAGAAAAGCCTCTCAGGATCACACTGAGCTCTTTAAAATGATTAGGATTGAAGGAAAAGGAGCACTGCATGTTCCTCTCCTATAAGAACCCTAGAAACAGCTGCAAATACTTGGAGAGCTCTATGCAGGAAAGATTTTGCTCAGAAATGAACATGCCATACACCAACTCAAACCACAGTTTCAGTATTAGCTGCATCCTTTCTCCCTTGCTGCCCTCAGTGTTTGGAACTGTTCCCCCAGAAAACCTGTTGTGATGCCACCTAATAACATAAGAACATAAGAAGAGCCATGCTGGATCAGACCAAGGTCCCCCTAGTTTGGCATTCTATTCACACAGTGGCCAACCAGCTGCCCACAGGAAATCCATAAGTAGGACATGGCTGCAATGGCACCCTCCCACTCATGTTCCCCAGCAACTGGTGTACATAGGCATACTGCCTCTGATACTGGAGGTAGCATAGAGCCATCAGGACTACTTGCCACTGATAACTTTATCCTCCAGGAATTTGTCCAATCCACTTTTAAAGCCATCCAAATTGGTGACCATCACTACATTTTGTTGTAGCAAATTCCATATTTTAACTATGTACTGTGTGAAGAAGTACTTCCTTTTATCTGTCCTGAATCTCCCATCAATCAGCTTCTTGGATGACCTCAGGTTCTAGTATTATGAGAGATGGAGAAAAATGTCTTCATATCCACTTTCTTCACACTGCATAATTCTGTACACCTCTATCATGTCCCCCCCCCCTACTCAGCTGGGACAACAGTCCCAGATGGTGTAACCTTTCCTCATAGGGGAGTTGCTCCAGCCGCTTGATCATTGCAGTTGCCCTTTTCTGCACTTTTTTTCCCAGCTCTATTGCATCCTTTTTTTGGTGCAGTGACCAGAACCACTGTCCTTCAAATTCCTCCTCAAAATCTACCTGTTCCATGAAGCCTAGCATGTAACTCAGCCTAAGCACGTGTAATGAAAACAATTGCATATTCATTGCCTGGTTACTGCTGTCTTCACTTCCTCTGTTATTTCCCCAGATCTAATTTTAGATTGTAAGTCCCTTTGGGGCAGGGACCTCTCCTCAGTGATGGTGCTATATAAATAATAATTATTCTATTCTGATTTGTAGCAGCTTTCCAAGGTCTCAGGCAGATGTAGTACCCAACTTGCTACTTCATACTTTTTAAAACAGCCTTCCTCAACCTGGTGACCTCCAGGTATATATGGCTACACTTCCCACCATCTCCCAGGGAGCCATGCAAATTCCTCCTCAAAACCCACCTTTTCCATGAAGGCTTTGACTGACTGGGGGATACTAGGAGTTGCAGTCCAACACATCTGGAGGGCAGCAGGTTGGGAAAGGCTCCTTTAATTGGATATGCAAGGGATTGAACCCGAGTTCTTTTGCATGCAAAGCACAAGATACAGAGGTGACTGGGAGAGCGCAAAGACATTCCTAGAGCAGGGCAGTGTTCTCCCTGGGGCCCAACAAAAACTGGATATGGTGAGCCGTTTGGAAAGAGATTCAGGAAACTTATTTGCTGCCTTGGATAGTATTAGAGATGCTTCTGAATTACCCTCCCTCCAAATTCTCCCCCAGATGTAGCCATCCCAATGTGCACTTTTTCCTGGTTGAAATATGCTTTCTACCATTCTTTCAGCTTGGATTTCTAGAATTTGTAGAAACTGCTGAGCATGCATAATTTACTCTTGATGCAGCATCCTGTACTTTTTAATGTGATTCTCCCCCCTCCCCCCACCAGTCAAAGTAAGCCATTTGCGTAAGTGATCATGAGCACTGAAAGACTGAACAATCATGATCACATCAAATAAAATTTTCATTCTGACCCCCCTCTGACTTGCTAATGGTCATCTAGTAGAGAAGAAAGAGTCTCTCTTTTCTCTTCATTCCCCAGTTAACAATGAAAAAAGCCTACAAGAATAAAATATATGCCTTATTCATTAGGTCTGGAGATGTAGTGCCTTTTAAGCCAAAGGTTATGAGTTTTAATCCCACCAAGTATCAACATCATCTTTTAACTATTCCTCTTTCAACAGTTAGCGTTCTTACTACAGTTTTCAATTTAATTTAAAAGGCAAGTTGCTTTAACAAAATATGCCATCCTCCTCCCACACTTTTATTATTATTTTAATAGAAATGTTCACAGGAGAAAAAAAAAATGGCCAGGTTTTATAGATTGTGGAGCATCACATAAGATAACTCTAAAATCCTATTAAGAATTGTATCAATATCCGTGGAGATTGTAGCGCTATCCAAAAGAATTCTCAGACATAGGAACATAGGAAATCGCCTTATCCTGAGTCAGACCATGGGCCCACTTAGCCCAGTATTGTCGACACTGACTGGAAGTAAAGACTCCAGCCCTACCTGGAGTTGCCAGGGATCAAACTCGGGACTTTCTGCATGCAAAGCAGGCGCTCATCTACTGAGCCATGGCCCCTTCCCTTTGAAATATTTTGAAGGAAGAAACAAATCTGCATTTTTGCATGCTGAAATTCCTGTGCGTTCAGCAAGGTGGTTCAGCAAGGGCAGAACAGGGGAGGAAAAGACTCTAATAGCTTGTGAAGTACAAGACCCTGTCACCAGACTTGCCATATAATCTGGAACGCTTAAGAAGGTTAGCTTATTACACATGCAGAGAAACAGCAAGTAAAAGCGGGGAAATCTATATTGTGCTGTAACACGATATAGAATTAATCCCTCTAGTTAGCAGAATCCCTCATAAATAGCGAACGGGGGACATATCCACAGCATTATACTTTATCACATATTCTGTCAAAATATCCCCTGCAGGGAGTCTTTCACATGATGATATCACCAGTAGAGCCTTACTCGGAGAAGATGATTTTTAACCTGGCAGCAGCCAACCATCAATATATTTCTTAGTGAGATGAGTATGTTAGGAGACACCTTATAGTCCTATCTAGTCAGTTATTCCTCTTCCTTATGGAGTGTAACTATTTTTATGAGTCTATATACACAGTATATACCACACCATTTATTGTTAATAAAAGACTGGCTTATATTGACATAGCAGTTCCCATTCTGCAAAAACTTTTATTGATTTAAAGGACCAAAAATCAGTTAGCCCATAATATGCTGCTACCCCCAGAGCAATACATGGCAGCTGCTTAAGCAAACAAGCTGCACAGAGCAGACTGGGAGATGGAGTTTCAAAGTGCCATCCCACGGAGTTGCAAAGGTGCCCCCAAACATATACCCCTACACACCCCTGGGAAAAACATGAAGCTCAAAAGTGCCAAAAAGTCTAGGGGCCTTTGCAGAAAACTTTCTGTTGCATGCAGAATTGGTAGTGATCACTCAGATGTCATTTCTCCGCAGGTGGTGCAGGTGGGGAAATGGCGTGTTATGCTTTTTCAAAGGGCAGCATTAAGTTGCTGGTAAAATGTGGTCAGATTTAGGCGAAGGAGACCCGGGTGACTGCCTGAAGTACCGGGCTTGGGATGCTCAGGGCTTGGGTCATGCAAGTGGTGAGTGCAGCCTTGCAAAGCTCAGGGTCATTAAAATATGCTTTTGATTGAAGATGGCCATCAAGAGACTGACATTACATGCTGTTTTATCGACTCAAAATGCCATTGGCCAGACTTTGGATCTCTCAGACACTATGCTTCAATTTGCATTGGCAAAGGCAAAAAGAAAAAGGAGGGGGAAAAAAGGAACCCTTTGAATGAATGGATTAGGGTTAAAATTCAAAGGCTGTCAGGCTGTTTAATATTAGTCCAACTTTGTTGGTGCACAGCTCAGTTTCTTGATGTTAGTACATTTCAGTTATTCTCCAAATTAAAATCCTTCTGTAATCTTAGAGGAAGCTTGTTCTTATTTGCTTATATATGGTGTGACTAAATTCATATTTACAGATCTATGCATGCAAATGACAGGGAGAAATTATGCATGAAAATCATGCATAGTTGTGAAATGCTCTACAAATCTTATAAAAAAATCAAATCAAATCCCCAAATCCATATTATTGTAATGCTTTTATTAGGCCAACCAAATGGTCTAAACAATGTGCAAGCTTTTGAAATCTTCAGGTCTCTTCCTCAGGCAAGATGCCATAAAAGCAACTCCAGGTAAAACCTGAAACCATCGCATCACCTCCAAGAGCCTTATTTCAATGTCTGCAGACCCTTCCCCCCATTCTATTTGAAGATGGTGACCATGTAGAAACCATGACTTCAATGTCAAGTCAGTTCCCCCACCCAACCCCCAGCAACTTTTGATGAAGAGCCTGATGAAGAGATCTTGAGCTCTCGAACGCTTGCATGCTTTCCCGACTTTTGGGTTGGCCTAATAAAGGTATTACAATAATATAGACTTTGGATTTTTTTTCTTATGGCCAACGCAGCTACCATTGCTTTTTGTGTGACTTGTTGAATGGCTGGAAGGGCTCTGCATGGTGTGCCACATGGCCTAGGACTGGCCCTGTCCCTCCCCACCCTCTCTGCAAGCACAGCTATTCTAATTAGTGATAGGACTGTGGTAGTGACAGTGAGACAGACTATAAAGTATTCACATACACTGAAATACCAGGGTAGGTTGCCATCTATTGCAGTTCTACCAACCCATCCCTTCTGCAAATGTCTGAACAGCCTGCAGAGGTCATTCTAATTCCTTAGGGCTCTGATCTCAGCTTGCCTCTGGGGAAAATAGAAGGCTGGTTTGCACATCATGATAAGCCACCATGAGTTAATTAACCCGTGAGGCTCCAAGATGCATGCCGGCCACCATTTTGAATACGCAAGCCATGGCAGGGCTGCCCCCACTGCAGCTTGCACATTCCCAATGGTGGCTGGTGTACAGCTCGGAGCTCTGCAGGTTAATTAACACTCAGTGGTTTGTCGTGATGTGTGAACCTAGTCAAAGACGCTGCAGTGATAGTGGCTAACTCTATGTAACTTCTAAATCAAATGTAGGCAGTTCTATGCTCTATGAAAGGACTAAATGTTTGAGGTCACACAGAGAGTTATTTATTTATTTATTTATTATTTAATTTATTAATCGCCCATCTGGCTGGTCACCCAGCCACTCTGGGCGATGTACAACATACAATAAAACAATAAAATTCTACAATAAAAACATTTTCTAAAATACCCTAACCCACCCCAAATGCCTGCCTGAACAGCCACGTTTTTAATGCACGACGGAAGCTCATTAAAGAGGGGGCATGAAGGAGTTCCCTAGGGAGGGAGTTCCACAGAGTGGGGGCCACCACAGAAAAGGCCCTCTCCCTCGTCCCCACCAGTCTAGCTGTCCTGGCTGATGGGACAGAGAGAAGGCCATCCGAGGCTGATCTTGTTAAGCGGCCTGTCTGGTGCTGCTGGAGGCGCTCCTTAAGATAGGCTGGGCCAGAACCATATAGAGTTCTATTGCATCCTTGGCTGACTTCCCTTTGGTTTGCATCAGGGAGCTTCCTAATCACTTTCAGATAAGATCTTGTCCTTTTGTCCTGAAAATTTCCAAGGAATAGAAGTAGTTCACAGCGATCTTGGTTTCATTCATCTCCAATCGAACAGATAAGAAGCCAGCCTAGGAAAGGCAAATCAGAATATCTGGGCATTACTGAAGATCCCAGATTCACTGGTTCTAGTGACTTAGGGAGCACTCCTATGTATGTTTAGACAGAAAAAGTCCTACAATTCCCAGCATTCCCCAGCCAGCATGGCTGGCTGGGGAATGCTAGGAGTTGTAGGACATTTTTCTGTCTAAACATGCATAGGATTGGACCCTTAATCAGAAAAAAAACACCCTAAAAGCATGCTCCAGTCACTTATTTCTTTTTTCCTTCTGAAAGACAGCCTTCCTTTGAACACAGAAGACACAAATATCCTGCATGCCCCATTGAGCTCATGTGTGGGCCATTCTGCCTTGGTAAATTTGGCTTTGTGGTTGATCCTGCAAGACACTCACCTGGAAGAGAGAGGGTCTGCTTATTATCTCTTCTGCTTCCTTGATGCCCCAGATCAATGACCCCTAGCCTGTCACTCTGCATTTGCGCTAGATGTTTTACACATGGCAGGGTCAAAGCTATTACAATAGATCTAAGCCAAGTCCCCGCACTTAATCTTCACTGCACTGCAATAGGCTAGATATTTTCTTTAGATCACTGGCTGCCACGCCATCCCCATTTTCAGGCTGACAAAGCTTTGAATACAGGATAGAGGTTAGAGGAGTTAGGGTGCTTATCATTTATTCTGGGACTACATTTGAAGTATCTGTGAACCTACAAAGCTGGGTAAATGTGAAAGTCCTAGAAACTTCAACTTCCATTTAAACATAAAATAGAATCTAGCCCTTATAGTGGCAGTCAGTTTGAGGGGTGCCAGACTTAGGCCTCCCTGAAAATCATGCACTATGCTCTGGGTGCAAACAGGACAAAAATAGGTTTGAAACCCACTTCAGTGCTTTGGACAGGGGGCTGCTTTGGTTTAGATAAACCTCAGATAAACATACCACTTTGGTTCATTTTCCATTTGTATGTCCCCACCCACACGAATGCCCCTGGCAATGATGCTATGTCATTGTATAGTGTTATTTTAGAAGTACAGCGGTGGTGGTTAACTTCTGCCAGCCAGCAGAGCCATGAGGATGTTGCCACCATTGGTAAGGGCT
Source organism: Heloderma suspectum (assembly GCF_057233095.1). NCBI lineage: Eukaryota > Metazoa > Chordata > Lepidosauria > Squamata > Helodermatidae > Heloderma > Heloderma suspectum. Next base: position 254,676,274 of record NC_139461.1, read on the forward strand.
GCCCAAACTCTCCCAACCCCCTCAAAAATCACTGAAATGTCCCTCCATTTTAACGGTGTGTGAATGAGGTGGTAAACATTGGGGGTGGAGGACTTCACCTTAGCCCTAGTTTACTCAATAGTGAGAGAAAGACACACAGCATGTTCCCAGGAGCACTCTCTAAGGCCTTATGTGTTCCAGAGCTGAGCCCCAATATGTATGTATGTATGTGTGTGTCTCTGTGTGTGTGTATGTATGTGTGTGTGTGTGTGTATATATATATATATATATATAGAGAGAGAGAGAGAGAGAGAGAGACAGAGACAGAGACAGAGAGAGACAGAGAGATTGTTTTCAGGGCTGTACCCTGGCTCAAATTAAGCTCCCCCAAATGGTCTAACCATCAAGATGATATGGATATTTAAACAAATTTCAGTATTTGAGCTAGGCTTATAAACGGGCATTATATAAAAGGAAATTAAAAAAAAAACAACACAAAAATTCTGCAACCCAGAAAGCCAATTCTGCAAGACCATCAGTAATATACTGCAGAAATTATGCAAATGTAATCTTTTTATTTTCTCCCATTTAATCAATCGATGACATTTGTTACACACTCAGTAAAACTGACAGGAACTTGTTTAGACAGTGCAGCTCCTGCTATGTTACATATTCTGTCCCAACTGCAGAACAGAGCAATAGGAGAATGGCTGAAGTGTTGGATTTGTGAGATAGTGGTCAACTTTTGAATCGAACAAGGAAGGTTGGGGACTGGGATCTATGTCAGAAACTTTGGTGATCTGAAGCCCTTCAAAACGTATAGTCTTTAACAAATCCTGTCTTTTGCATGATTGTTTATTTAACTATGAGGACAAGAAGCATGTACTTTAAAAAATAAAATGAAATGAAAGCTAAGGTCTCAGGAACCTTGTGAATACACTGGCATAGGAACCGAGTTATTTATCAGGGTATATGAAATAGTAGGTGATCCACAGAACAGTGTTGTTGTCAGGTTAGGCAGTAGCCTGCTTCCACCATCACATCTCATGTCAAGAGAGAAACTGGATCATTTAGCAGCTGTCAAAGTACATCCGTAAGGTTCACAGATGCTTTAGCAGGACCCATGTTCTGCAAGACACAGTATGGTAGCAGCCCATTTAATAAACCAGTGTCCCTTTTCATTACTAATGAAATATCTAACATAACAGCTCGACCATTTGACCATTTATTTGGAATTAGGACCCTCTGCATTAAAAGGGACTTACTTCCAAGTAAGTGTGCATATAGGCTGGAATCCTTAGACTTTTTGAACATCAGCTCTTGATAAAGACAACATGCCCAAGAAGGATCTCCATCTCCAGATAGACATCAGTGTCCAAGGAAAGGTGGCCCCCGGCACAATGAGCAAAGGTTCAGGAAAAAGGGTGTCACTTCAGTAGCAGAAACAATCCCCTATAGCTTGCTGTAAACACAAACATGTCAGTTCAGTCATGCTTTGAGAATGTCCCTGTGTCCCCTTTTCTACCTGTTTTTGCTGTATATTTGTTTGTGAAAGGAATAAGGATCTGTTCTGTTCAGGCAGCTACACAAATTCAATGTACAGAAACAGGGTTTTGTGCCCACTGCTGGGTCTGTATCCTGGAAACTTCTACTTAGTCACACTGTTTAAAGCAACCTTCCCCAAATTGATGCCCTCCAAATGTTTTGGCCATCCACTCCCATCATCTCCAGCTAGAATGGCCAATGGTCAGGGATGCTGGGAGTTATAGTCCAAAGCATCTGGAAGGTACCATGTTGGTGAAAGCTAGTTGAAAGGATCTGGGATAATTCCCTTGCGTATACATACTTAAGCTCCCTCAGTGTATCAGGCCAGCCCAAATCAAGTGTCCCAAGCTGCTGTACAGTACAAGAGGGTAGGAGTAAATGACTTCGGGTCTATCCAGTCTTGATGTCAGGGTGGAAACTGAGCCCATAGAGCCCCAGAGGAGTTCTGATTCTGAGGAAGAACAGCAATCCGCGGGAGAGGAGCTCGCTCATCTCTCACAAGCGCAGCAGCTGGCAGAGATTCCTCCTGCCAGCATTCCTGGGATAGATAGTGACCCTGGCAGCGAGAGAGCACTGGAGGGGGGCTTGCTGGACGCTTGGCGCAGATGCAGGGAGAGACGACAGATGGAGGGCACCAAAAGGAGGCGTTGCGCTCTTTGGCACTCAAACAACGGTCGCGTCCCGAGGACCCAAGGGAAAGAGGGAGGATTTCTCCATAGCCCATAAGTTCAGGGTCTTCCCATGGTTCCCCTTCAAATGGGACCAACTCCCTTACCTGGAGCTTAGGCTACTCTGCTATCTTTCCCCAGTGCTGTTCCTTGCTTAGTCACTAGTGATTAGTATCTGAAAGAGTCATAAAGGAATAAAGCCTTGGAAAGAATCCTCGCTGTCTGTATCCTGAGTTGGCTATTGGAGGGGACTGCAAGAGGCAGCTAGGGCGCTCCTGACACTTATAATTCAGTGATTATATGCACCACAGGGGGGCTAGAGTAAAGGCAGGGGGGAGGGGAGGAAAAGCAGCCACATGTCCTTCAGAACTTCTGTGCAAATCTCCTTCTCACGTGCACAGTGTCCCAACAAGGCAAACGAGCAGCTGATATTCTGTAAGCTAGCAAACAGTTGGGTCAAGACAACCGCTCCATGGCCACTGTAATGTTTGAATTGAACTGGAGGTTTTGAGAGTTACTGAGACATTGATCAAAACTGCGATCAATCAGAAGGTACTAACTTACTCTGATGTGCTACTGGGGAAGCAGCTCCCCATACCCCACAAGTGTTAATTATTTACATCCCCTGGACTTTTTCAATTATCTCTCCCATAGTGAGGGATTGCATTCTGCTCTTCAGAGATATTGATTGCCCAGGGAAGAGAAGAAGGGCATTTAGCTCAGTGCATCATTTGTTTCTCCAAGAACTTATTGACATAGGAATGTTATAGGAGATGCAAGACTTGATCAGACCCTCAGCCAACCTAGTTTAGTATCATGCCTTAATATTAAGTCTCCAGTACAGGTAAAATCACATGCCATAGACTCCAGGCCAGGTAGATGTGGAATAATCTGCCCATATAAAGATCTCCCCTCACACACACACACAAATCCTCTTTTGATTTGAAAAAAATAATAAAACAATCATGATCCTATATTTGGAACTCTGTGGAGATTGAAAGTTTAAAATGGCGACACAGAACAACCTCATGCCACCAAAGCAATCTCTTTTCACAGGTCATACTGCCTGTCTGACCCTTGGCTGCGCTGGAATGGTTGGTGTCCACTGAAAATGTCATGCTAAGTTTAAGATAACCTTAAGAAAATATGAGCAAGACATAAACCTGCTTTGCTCAATCTACCCCGCTACATTCAGACAGAGTGACTTATAAAAAATTAAGGCCCAGCTAGCTATTACTTATCCCAGAATGTAGAGCTGCTGGAGTTTAAAAGAAAGATCAGTGGAACAGTCTGAATGGTACATTGGCTAGAGAATTAATTTTATGAGGTAACTAATACATACAAATAGTAAATAAATGACTAAGTAAATCAACCTGAAGTGCCCTTTTGAAGCTGCAGGTAAAATAGTTTAAAATAGTGGCAGACAGAAGGGTGAGGCCAAGAAGGCACCAGTGAAGGAAATATTGCTGGGTGTTCATGAATTCCAGCTGGCATAAATCAAGACCAAGAGAGAATGGTGCAGCCTACTCAAAGCTCACATGAAGATGCCTACAATCATCTTGCCAAATAGGGCTATTTGATTCTTGGAGTCAAATCACCAAACCTCCTGCTGCAGTAGGACCATTCACAAACCAGCTCACCACAGCAATCTGTGCAGTCCAGCTCACAGCATGCCAGAAGAAAGCAGCGAGAAGGTACGCCACAGAAGGGTGTTTGACTTGTAATGTAAATCGCTTCAGATGACCCACACATGGCTGCCAAACCACACATGCAAGGAGAATTGGGAAGGCAAAACACCCAAAGTATCACAAGCCTATATGACCAGGAAAAATTCCTTCCCAACCACAAATATGGAGATCAGTCACTCCATCTGCTCTGGTTTCTCTGGGTCTGTGGAGATACTTTAACTTTGGTGTTTATACTCTTGCTACTGTACAGGACAGGACATATAAAAGGAAGTTCTTCACACAGTACATAGTTAAACTATGGAATTCACTACTACAAGATGTATTGACAGCCACAAATTTCAATGGCTTTAAAAGGGGATTGGACAAATTCCTGGAGGAGAAGGCTATCAATGGCTGCTAGTCCTGATGGCTGTATGCTACCTCCAGTATCAGGGCCAGTATGCCTGTGTACAGCAGTTGTTAGGAACAGTACCGGGAGGGTGCTGTTGCATTCATGTCCTACTTGTGGATTTCCCACAGGCAGCTGGTTGCCACTATGTGAACATAACGCTTAAGGTAGGTCGACCCTGATCTGATCCAGCATGGCTCTTCTTGTGTTTTTACTATTGTTTGTATTCAATTTCTGCTGCCAAAGGTGTTTGGGGCTTGTTTTCCTGGAAGTAGAGCTAAAGAAGTTGCATTGCATGCCTCTGTTGGTAGTTACAGTGGTTAATCCTGACACAAATCATGATAGCTTTCTTTGGAGCTCTGAAACTCTTGGATCTTCAGCAGGATGATCTACCTTCTGCTTGAAGAGCAGAGTCACAGGTCTATATGACCTGGATATCATAACAAGGTTTTCATATATCTTCCATCCTTAACCATAAATCCCCAGAGCATTCCTGCCTACATTAATTACCTGCCCATAGTGAATACAATAGTCAGGAGGTGGCGATAACACAAGACTGATATTAAATGGAAAGACCATGCATCTGATGCAAAACATTTATTTGTATATTTATAATTAAATCATTATTTTTTTTCTAAAACATTCTTCAATCTTATGGATACCAGAATTGTGTAGAAGAAGCATGACCAATAAGACATATGACATAAAAACAATCAATAATGGCCACAATTATTTACATAGAATATAACAAAAACAATCCATTATCATCATTATGATACAACTGGAGAGCAGCTAAAACTATAACAGACTATAGGCATACCTATATTAAGACGCCTGGGCAATTACAAGAAGTTTTGATCTGGTGCTGAAAAGATTGCAGTGTCGGTGATGGTCATACCTCTGTGGGGAGGTTATTTCACAGTCAGGTTGCAACCACAGATAAGTTCCTTTTCCTCATTATCACATAACACACCTCCCCACATAACATACATAAGATCTTAAGACACGGACAGGCTGGTATCGGAAGAGGCACTCCTTCAAGTAACAGGGTCACTGCCATGTCTCTTGCTTCTGAGGCCCAGCATCACCCTGAGGAAGACTCAGATTCAATGGGTCACAGGTCACCTCACTATGGGAAGAGCCTCTGGCACCTACTTCTATAGCTTCCCAGCCTGGGAATGTAGCATTCCCATCAGCCTCTGAGTCTGACGATGAGTCCCCTGAAGCTTGTCTTATCCCTCGGCCACAGAGGAGCAGGAGCCAGCAGAAACAAACAGCCCTTTAAGAACTATAGTGAGCATCCAGCAGGGGTGGAGCCAATGGAAGACCAAACTCTGCTAGCCTTTTAAAGGCCTTATTTGACTACAGTCTTTTGCTCAAACAATATCTTTTTCCAGCTCAGCTGAGTACACTGGGAGCCATCCATGGTCCTGATTGCCTGGTCTTGCTAAGACTAAAGCAGTCTAATGAGCTGACCTAAACTGACTTAACAGTGATTTAGGGCACAATCCTATGCATGTTTAGACAGAAAAAAATCATACTACCAGCATTCCCAAGCCAGCCATTGACTAAGCCTGATCTACTTGACTCAGTCTGATTTTCTTCACCTTGATCTGTTTGATGTAGCCTGCCTCTATCGCTTCTGGGATCCAGCCCCTGCAACCAAGGTAGGCCTGGGCCATTTAGGGGTTTAAAGTTTACTTCAAAGTGCATCAGCACTTTGATTGAGCTTGGAGGTGAACAGACAACCAGTGCAACTCCTTCAAAATTGGTGTGGAGTGATTCCATCTGGCTATATCAGTTAAAATTCTAGCAGCTGTATTTTACATTAGTTGAAGCTTCTGGGTTGTCTTCAAGGGCAGCCCCATGCATAATGCATTACAGTAATCTAATTGGGAGGGTACCAGAGCATGGATCACCATGGCCAAGCTATCTTTATGGGAGAAGGAGATCCAAAGTATTCAAGATTCCTGCTGTGAGACTACAGATGTCATGTAGGAGTGTGCTGCTCTGTTCACTTTAAGGGATCAATAAAGACTAGCCTTCCCCAACCTGTAGCCCTCCCTCCAGATGTGTTGGTATTCATCCTCATCATCTCCACCTAGTATGACTAATATCCATGCTGGCAAGGGTGGTGGAAGATGTAGTCCAACACATCTGGAAGGAGGGCCACAGGTTAGGGAAGGCTGTTATAGACCTTGGCTGAGGGAAGCGTAATGTAATGATCAATACATCTCCCCTGACCCAGATCTGTAGTGTTGGAAGCTTCAAGGTCAGAGTTAAAGCTCTGGTTTCTTTGACCTGAGTTGCACCATTAAGGGTAAGAGTACCATACAAGTGCCTTCTCCTTGGATTTCAAGCAGCAAAAAGCTTGTGCACTCACCATGGAATCCATGATAGACAGGTTGTTTTCATAAAAGGACAATTAAGGTTAATCCTTTACACACATAAGCACATCTGTGCAATAATAACTTGCCTAATTTATGAATGTTCAAATGTTAACATTTCATACTTTCAGAAATGCCACCAAAATCACTCTCTAGCATAAAGAGGTCATGCCTCTAAAAGAAGAGGCTGCATGCTGTTTTTCTTAAGGCAAAAAAAGTGATTCGTAATTGATAATGCACATCTTTAAAGAGCACATCTGTTCATAGGAGCATGGAAACACATTCCCACCTGATCACTGGAATTACATCGTCATATTTTCAGGCACAAGCATTCTAAGCAAAAATGGTTTTCCCATGTTATATTCCAAATTGATAATTTTCATAACTTTTAAAAAATCCTATGTTCCTGGAACACAGAAAGGATTGTTGACATTATTTGTGAAAAGTCATTACTTTATGTCTAGGGTACTGGCAACAGTACCTCGAACAAACTCCAGTTATGGACAGCCTTAAATACAAATTACTTGGTCTACTAACTGCAAAATCCAATGCATGTTTACTCAGAAATAAGTAACAGTGAATCCCTAGAAAGAATGTTTAGGACTGGGTCAGATCCTAGCAATCTGAATCCTATGAAAAAGCCCACTGTGGGGCCAAACTACAAATTTGGATATTAACACAAGGCCCTGTAGGGCTAATTACATTGACTATAACTCACACCAATAGAGCTCAGCATGTTCCTCTTGACAGGAAAAAGAAAGTAAGTGCCACTGAAGCTGTCTACTCATTTTGCCTTAAAGAAGCACAGCTGCTACTCCTGTATGAAGCTACTAGTGACAAGTTTCTCCCTAGACATGGAATAGAGGTCACGGAATAGAGGGCTCCAGGAAGTGGTTGACTACCTAACCTGACAGTAACTCAGCTCTGTGGCTCACCTACAGTTTCAGATGTCCCTGATGGAAACAGGCAACAGTACATCTTTAAATTAATTCATTACAGGATTATTATTATTTAACTCCAGTCCACCTTACATTTGCCTGATATCTTTGTTCCCAGGGGGAACCATAATAGACTTGGCTTTCGTTATATAATTAAATGCTAACACATGTATCCTTTGCTTAGCACCATTTCTGTATTTGCTTGTGTTAATTAGGATGTGAACCTAGGAATCTCCCAACAGCATTTTAAACATGGTTTCAAGCTTTTTCGTTTTTTGAAACAAAGGCTTAGATAGCAAAATTCAGTGTGTACTGCAGCCTCAATTCAACACATTCTTCTAACAAAGTAACAAGAAGGTTCTTCAACACCCACACATCTCAAATACTTTTATCACTTACATATCTATACCATTCACTCCACAAGGGCTCCAGCTATCCCTCCAACCAAGTACTGATACATCAATTTATGTAATTTATTTATTTACATCATTTATAGACTTCTCCATATCTAAAGAGATTCCGGAGCAGTGAACATGTGTGCACAACACTGATTTTGGTACTGTAGGCAAGACCAAAAATGAATCAAAATCAAAAGGGTTGTTTGTCATGGACTGGCAACACCCTGTTCCATGAGCAGAAGGGAAAACAGGTGAGACAGTATGCCTCTATTACTTTTTGTTCTTCCCTTCCTATGGCCTTTCTTCTGCCACAAGGTGGAAATCTCTTTTCCTCTGGCTGCCTCTACCAATCTAACCTCAAAACTCGCTGCGTCTTAGGTATCTACTTTCTGTACTTTGTGGGCTAGTTATTAGATCTGGGGTGAGTAAGCAAAAAGAAAAGAGACCACAAAGTTTCAAATAACAAAGTTTAAGATTTTACTGAAGAAAAATGTTAATAGGAAAAAGTTTTAAAATCTGAACGGATACACGCATATACATACACCAAACCATATGAGCAATAGGGTAATAAAATAACCAGGGATAAACACATCCAGCTTACCTCACTAGACTGTGTCCTTATTTTATCCAGGTCCCTTACCAAAGCAATATTTTACTGTCATTGGTCCAGCCCTCTCACTCAGTTATCCAGTTCCAGCGACTCTGATTCTTTTCTTTCGTCTAGGGTTCTAGTTTCTTTCTTTCCTTCCTTCCTTCCTTCCTTCCTTCCTTCCTTCCTTCCTTCCTTCCCTTCTCACTCTCTCTTTTTCTTTCTGCCTGTCTGCCCCTCTGCCTTTTTGCCTTAAGGTTTTATCTCTTAAAATTAGTGACTTCTCTCCACATCTCCAACCAATCAGTGGTTAGTTTCTTTTTCATTTCTGCAAACTGTGGATAGTATCCAGTGTTAGTCCTACATAGAGTAGACCCGTTGAAATGAATGAGATTATGTTAGTCTCAACTAACTTTAATCCCATTTATTTCAATGGGTCTATCCTTTGTGGAACTAACTTTGGATACTACCCTAAGTTTCTGTTTCCCGAGTTGAAACTTTTTATCTCTCTTCCTCTCAACTTCTGTTGAACTTCATAATCTCCTGGCTTTCTGAACAAAACTTCCAAACTTCTATACGCTAACTAAACTGTTGATTTCTGAACTAGCAACCTTTTGATGGAAACTGACTAGCACACATAAAAGACCCATAATATCCTAAAACCAAACTAAGTACAAAAATGGTGGACAGTTCTGTTCCTTCACACCTTACATCCATATGTACATTTTTCTGTTGCCCACTCACAAATATTATGCAATGTACAACTTCTACTAGAAGAGAAAAATCTGTGCTACTAACACAACGTCTCTCCTGAGGAAGCACCATAGCTAAGTAGCATAGCACATCATTTGCATGCAGAAGATCCCAGCGTCAGTCCTTGGCATCTCCAAGAAGGGATGGGAAAGATCCCTTTGCAGAGCTACTGCCAGTCACTGCAGACCATACTGAGCTATATGGTCTGATTCAGTCTACAGCAGTGTTCCAGTGCAGTGCTGCTCTTTACATAGCATTGCCTGAAGCAACACCCAAGTGGGAGAGCTAGTCATAGACATTACTCCAGACACACCCACACTTACTGCATAGTGTATGGGACTGGTATTGCATTATGTCTGCAAGCCTACGCAGAATTAGGCACAACTCACTTTGCATAGAATTGGGTTGCAGGCAGTGGAGGCTGGCGGCTCTGATTTCAGTGGGGCTGTAAATCCATTCTTGGTTTCAGTCAGAACGAGACAGAACTCTAAAGGAACTATTCAAAGTGCTGAACCCTATCCCCCAAATGGGTTCAGCACCATGTATAGCTCCTTTACAGTTCTGGCTGGTTACGACTGAAATCCAGAATGGATTCACAGCCCCACCATAATCTAAGCCACCAGCCTCCACTGGTTGCAGGTCATCCCCAAGCATCTCCTAAAGGAAATGAGAGATGACCTGTGGATTTCATAAAGCCTCAAAACTTCTAAAATGTAAACTACATTCCCCAATATATCTGAATAATGAAAATTGGAATCTGAGAGATGCATGGACATGCTGAAACATCCAGGGCACCCAGTTTAGAGAACCTAAACTGTCCATTTCCTCTGCTTACCATTGTGGAAGTGTGTGTGTGTGTGTGTGTGTGTGTGACTCACACATAGTGTGCCAAGCATGGACTTTCATTCGTTTTTTTAATCAGAAACCAAGGATTGAATTAAATTCAATACATGAACTCTGTATTCTACCTCCAAGGCCAGTTGATTAGCCTGTTAGTATTGGTATTTTTAAGGCAGATTGTAAATGAAAATTAATAACAGCTGACATCTTCCCTCCTGTCTAAGACCATATCTGATACTTCAAAGAAGATGAATAAATCACTGTGAATTGCTCTGCTCATATAGGAGATGAATAACTCCATGAACAAACTGCACCATATCACTGAGGACCTCCTCATGCTCAGTGTAATCAGTACTGAATTATATTGTGTAGCACTGAGTCCCTTATCTGCTCTCCTCATTGTAATCAATTTATTTTGCACAGTCCTCAATAAAAGCGTTAGAGGCTGGATGCATAACAATGAAGAAATCAAAGCAAGACTTTGCTGCTCTTCAGAGCACTAAATTCTATTCCCACCTAGGCTGAAGTAATAGAGAACAGGGCTTGGATGGCCACATTTGTCACTTAATTCAATTGGACATAAAATTGGTCAAATGACAATTTCCAGCCAAAAATAGTTCAATATCACCTCATCCCAAACATAAGAATCATAAACCAATCCTATGAGCCACTTCGCTGAGACAGCATCTCGGTAATAGCAGCAGGTGGGTAGGGTCCTATTACAGGCAGTTGGGTCACATGCCAGGACCTTAGCTACTTTAGGAACAACTTGATGAAAAAGAGGGATACAACTGAAACAAACATATAAATGGGAGCTCATGAGCCATCCTATGGGCGGTTCATCATTAAACACTTAGGAACAGCAACACAATCCCGAACCACTACTTTCTAATAATAAAGGATAAGATAAAGCCAGTGTGTGAGTTGGCACAATCATTTTCAGCCATGGTTTTTTGGCATGTGCTGGGTGCCCATTTCATCACCCAACCACTGCTCATAGGTTGTCATGTCACCCAAACCCCACAAGGGTGGGTTGTTGGCATGGTTAACAAACCACCCCAAACTAGGGATGGGTAGATTCCCTACCTGCCAGTCCGTGGGGAATCCGCCTGCAGGGGGGGAAGCAATCCATTCCTCCCCCCGGAATCCTCTTCAGCTGGCTCTGCTCCATGGCGATTCCACAAAGCCGCCAGCCGGCTCCGAAGTGCCAACGATATGGCCGCCATGCCATATCGCTGGCTGAGGGGTATTGACTGACTGCAGATACAAATGGCGTCCAGGACGCCATTTGCGGCTGTAAATGTCTTAGTTAAAGTAAATGCAGCCGTAAATGGCTGCATTTACCTCAAACTAAGACCTTTATGTCTGCAAATGGCATCCTGGATGCCATTTGCATCCGCAGTCAGTCCCCTTCAGCCAGCAATACAGGATGGCAGCCGTATAGCTGGCAATCCGGATCCGGAGGATCCGGCTGAAGAGGATTCTGCGGGGATGTGGAGGTGAATGTTTCGTTCCACCATGGACTCTGGGGGGCTGGATTCTAAATACTCATTGGAGTCCGTGGTGGAATTCTCCACCATCCCTACCCCAAACCCTAAAACAGCCCATGGGTTCTGGATGGTTGTTAACCATGCCAACAACCCAGCATGCAACTCCTTTGATGAGGGAACTGCACTGGCTGCCCATTCACTACTGGGCCAGGTTTAAGGTTTTGGTACTAGTGTACAAAGCCCTAAACAACTTGGGACCAGGATACCTGAGAGAACGCCTTCTCCCTTACCAATCTGCCTGGTCACTGAGGTCATCAGAGGGCATGCTTCTGGTGGTTTTACATGGACCTATGGCCTGACTGGAGTCTACCTGGAGAAGAGCCTTCAGTGTGGTGGCCCCTTTTCTTTGGAACTTGCTGCCCCTGGAGGTCAGACAGGAGCCAACACTGTATTGCTTCTGGCACCTCCTGAAAACAGTTCTGTTCCAGGAAGCATTCCTTGAATGACCAGCCATGGTTTTTATTGGTATTCTGTTTTTAATAATTTTAATATGGTGCTTTAACTTTTAAAATATTTTACTATTGTACCTCAGAGGTTCACCACTCTGGAATCTGTTTTAGATGGGGAGCAGTATACAAATGTTGTAAATAAACAACCCATCCTCTACTGGTTTGAATGACATGGCAACCTACGAATGGAGATTAAATTACGGAATGGGTGCCTGAGGGTGCCTGGCACATGCCACAAACTGTGGTGGCTTATTTAAGCCATTGTGGCTGAAAATGATCATGTGAACCAGGTCAGTGTATAGGACATGAACAGGTTTGCCCCACTTGGGCAGCTTGGAACAGCAGCACAAAATGGTTTACACTGCATCAACTGAAGCACAACCACAGGCAACCCAGCCAAGTTAAAAATCACACTGCTATAATATTATTTCCTATTCCATATAAATTAGGGGGTACATGTGACAGGCCAACACATTTTCCATAATTAGACTTGGAATTGAGGTCCTTTTCTAAAATAAATTTGCTAACAGGAGTGACCTAGCAAATCAGGGTTGTGATGAAAATTGTAGTGGGAAAACATTTATATCCCTGACCATACATGACTCAGACCTGGATATACTAAACCATTCCCTAATTCTTGGGGTATCCTGTATGTGATTCATAAGTACAAATGGGTATAATTGTATCCTATGATATGATTCCTGACTTGCAGGACTACTCCTATGAACAATAACTGGAACATCTGAAGCAGCTCTGAATAGTAGACTTGCAGTCCCTTATCTATCGCATTACATCTGTTCTCTCTCTTACCAGTTCAACCAAACACAAAAATTGAATTCTAGTTCAAAAAGAAAATGAAAGCAAAATGTGGATGGAGAAATCAGGAAATTATAAACAGACAATTTCTTACTTCCTCAGTAATTTATCCTGGAAGAATTTGCTTATTTTTTAATTCTGCGCAATCCACATTCAGAATATTTTAAACAAATATGCAGCACCTACTAATGGACAGCACAAACTAAATTTGCTCAGACTTTCATAGCTAAAAAATGTTCTCCTTTCTGAAGAAAGAAAAAGCCCAGCATATTCAAACTGATAGTGAAATAAAATTATAGACAGACCTTTTTTTTTGTTGGTAAATGATTTCATGAATACAAACTTAATTTGGGGAAGATCACTGTAGCGCTGGGTAAATAAGCAATGACACATGCTCTGTAACAAGGGTGCGCAACACGCAGCCCATGGGCTAAATGTTACTTCCAGTGCTCACCTGTGGGGCCTCCACCACCCCTGCCGCTACCCCAAAAATCAACAAAAAAATGTTTACAAAAAAATTGGCATCCAAAGTAGCTACGGAATGCCCAAAGGGCCAAATTTAGCCTGGAAACAAGCTGAATTTAATCTCTGTAGCACTATGGAGTGGTTTGCTACCAGATTTTGATGGCAAACCAGTGGTTTGGGGGGTTTCCTTTGCTTTTTCTTGAGGTGCCCCACTGACTCTGTGGCACTCCATGGAGGGGGAGGGGCAGGGGCCAAAATTGGCCCCTGGGCCTCCTAAAGTTGCCCACTGCTCTAAAACATTAAAGGGGTTTGTATGTTCTGTGCCATTCATTGCAGTGTTCTGCTAAGGCAACCTCAACCCTTTTGGGTCACTGGGCAGATTTGGAATTTTGAGAGAGTGGCATGGCTACTCTCACATAATGGCTGCCATGGGAGGACCATTGACCACTCATAAAATGGCTGCCATGCTGCAGGCATTGCCAGTCACAAAACACTCATTTCACAGAATGCTAACTGGTGCACTAAATTAGGAAAAGTAACTCAGGTACAAGGCAGAGGTGGGGGCTGACCTGCAAAACACAAAACCACTCTTCTGAACCCAAATAAAGATGGTGCTGGAGGGCAGCAGTTTTCTTTACAGCACACCGGCCTCCCAGTTAATTTGCTTAATTTCTCAAAAGGGGCAGGGAGCCTGGTGGGTGCCAAAAGAGGCACCTGCAAGCATGTTGGTGCTGATGTGCACCATGTTGAAGACCCCTGATCTATACTTTGATCAGTTGAGGATGCCTTGGGCTACAGCTGCACCTTCATGACACATATTCCCACTTCACATATGGTCAATTTTCGCCGTTATGAGCAATAAAAGAATCCCAATCATTATTGCATTGGCTAAACTGCAGCAGCTTCCTAGACAAGTAAAAAGGAGCAACAATTATGGTGTATATATTGTACATGTAAGTGAGATGGTTATGTGATTCTGTATATAAAGAGAGAAAATAAGTCAGCAGAAGCACAGCTGTGCTGGCAGTCTGTGTCTGTGTTCATAGGAGGAAAGAATAGTGGTGCAGATGTAGGTGATGGGGCAAGTCAGGGTAGGGCCATCAGTTTAAAAGAAAAATAATCAAGCATAATGCAAAAGTCACAAGTCAGGGAAGGCAAAGTCGTCCATCTTGGTTAAATTTACATTCTATCAGTTCCTAAAATAACTCATTGCTATTTAAAAAAAATAATTTACATGGTTTAAAATTAGATGAAATGTTTGTGGGCTGTAATTCTTCTCAGTACTGATTGTTAACAAAAGGCAATAAAAAAGAACTTGTCATCCAAAAAGGGTGCACTCCAGATGAATATCCATCTGCCTCAGGCTGCAGCACAGCTGGGAAACAGCTGGGAAGGTAAAGCAGCAGCCAAACTTTTATGTCTACATATCCCCAGTCACATGAGATGTGAAGCGATGTTCTGTGGTTATGGAGTTGGGCACTGAACTCTGCAACTTAGTGCCACAGATGCAGCTGAGACATTTCAACAAGTGACTGCCAATCTACTGATAAAAGGACATATTTCTCCACACAGCACACTATGGAACTCACTACCACAAGTTGTAATGATGGCTACCAACTTGGATGGTTTTAAAAGGGGATTAGATACATTCATAGACAATAAGACTGTCAATGTCTATTCAAAATGAGGGTTATATATTACCTCCACTATGGTTCTGAATACCAGTTGCTGGGGAACCAAGCAGGAAGGTGCTATTGGGCTTATTTCCTGCATGTGGGCTTCCTGTAGGCATCTGGTTGGTCATTGTAGAGAGCTAATTTTGGACTAGATAGGCTTTAGGATTCTTCTTATGTTCTTATATCTTTACTTGAATGAGGATTACCTCAGACCACAGTAGGTTATGCCAGCAAATCTTTGAGCAAAATGCTTCACAGAAGATTTCAGCGAATCTTTAATACTACTGTTATTTTTCATTATGTAGAACTTGTAATCTCCAAAGTGTTGTACATTCCTTGCTGGATTCACTATCTGGGCCATACTGTGAGGCAACACTACTCTGGGAATTAATTTGAGATGGAGTCTGGAGTTCAAAATGGAATCTGGGCTAATATTCCTAGTCAGCCACAGACTAGCAGGTCCTCGTGCAAGCCACCAACTGCTCTTCCCATTTTTCAGGTGGTGGTCCAATGGGGTGAGGTAGTAACTTCCCAAGAGCACAACAGAGGAAAAATGTGAACCCAGGTCTCCCTGATTCAAGTTGCACTCTCCTTCCCACACACCATACTAATATGTCAGGGAAGATAGTGAAGTTTTAAAGGGAGTGTAGCAGATTATACCACAACTTTCTTCAAAAGCATTGTGCTGTTACTGTCAGAGAGATTGTCCTATAGGCATATCAACACTAGAAACTTATATTGGCTTCACTTATATCACTTCAACTGTCATAGCTTTCCTCCAAAGAACTCTATGGTGAGGTGCTGAGATCTTTCTGCATAGAGCTTTAGTCCATTCCTCACCTCACAGAACAATTCCCAGGATTCCCTGGGAAGAGGAATGGCTACTAAACCCATTTAAGTTGGTAGAATATGGCCTGAGGGGGCACATTCAGTCCCCAGAGACAACACACACCAGACACTTCATTCCATGCTGTACCCCATCCTGACAGTTGTCAGGGAAAACAAATCAGCAGTAAATGCAGCTGGACACGTTGTTGGAACTCTGGGTCAATGAAATACCATACAACCACTATTTAGAGAGAAGTTTCCAAGAACATTGTAAAAATATGTACACAATGTAAGGATGGAGATGGATTTCAGAAAGCTACTAGTTTTTTCTTTCTTTCTTCAGACATGTGTAGCTCTGGGGCACCAGTAGTTATAGATTTCTGTCAAGATCAATTTACTCAGACATCCCCTTACCTCAATTCACATAGCCCTGAGAAACAATAATAGCAAAAACGACTGCAATGTCCAAAGGTTGGTAAGGACAGGTCAGTGTGCATGCTGGCCAGAGAAAGAGTTGTGTGTGCTTGTATGTGTGTCTGAATCGCACAGTAATTCACTTGGAAAGTTTACAAGCAGCACCAGACAAGAAGGCTCCAGTGACAACAAATGCAAATCTATCAGAGGAGATGGAACTGAGCCATAATATTCTCTTGAAATAGCAGTTGCTTAGTTATTGATGATTTCATATCAAGAGTTCTTTGATGCAGGCAAATGCTTGTCTCAAGAAAGGCTTCCATGGGTAAGGCAAAATAATGGTTTGAAAGCAGCAGTATGACTTATGGTGGTCTATTTATTAAGTAATGGCAATCGACTCCACTGAGGATAGATTTGCCACTATTTGCATTGCACTGTCAATCATAATCACCCAAGTGGTCTTCACCATAGGACCACATTGCTGCTGAAATGTTAGGTATCTGGCACACAAGGAATCAGGATTCCATAACTATTAAAAGGTACAGGAAGGCCTGTCCTGCACTGCACCTGACCTGCATACACTTTATAAAACATCGGGTTCTCTACATGGATGCAGTGGCAGTAAGCAAGTATGGGGACATTGGCTATTTACTAGAGAAACCAAAATTTCCCCAGCTGTGTAGCTTTGAAGTGCAGCTCCAGTCTTCGGTCTAAATTCAGTACATACCAGCAAACAGTCTACACAAATTAGAAAATATTTAGGAACAACTGTAACATTATAATACAAGTTATTCTCCCAACACACCACCCACCATCTCCCCTTTGTAATGTTAGAGAAACACTGGATTTGGTTTTGCTTTGAACATTGGATGCGAGATTTTCTTAGCCTGAGTAGCAGTGGGATATTTTTAGCCCTGGTGGTTAATCAAGCCTAGACTTGTTCATGGATTTTTACTGCCTGTCCTCTTTGTTATTTGATTGGGTTGGAGTCGAGAACTCCTCTCTGGGGCCAAAGGAGTAATAAGTCACATCACTTGCATTCTCAGCGTAGTTCGCTCAATAGTTAGATGTGCCAAAAAGTTCTGGCATTAATTATCATAAGACACCTGTTGTTTGTAGTGAGCCATGGTTGGGTGGGGGGCAAAAGATACCAGCACTTACAGGTTGTTTGCAATATCTCACCTATGAATGGTGAGGTCAACATGCCTTTTATAAGGGGCAAGGCTCCATAACTCAGAGGAGGCACACCACTGACTTATGAAGGTTTCTTTCATGGCTGAAATATTCCTTTTCTTTAAGGGGCTTTATCTGTGGCAGTTTTAATTTTTCATCCTAAAGAGCTTCGGCATGCTATTTTGGGTTCATTAACCCTCAAAGTGCTGGCAGTTTCCAGCCAATCCGACACTAAAATGGCTAAAGGGAACATCTAGATGGATTATTGGATAGACTTGGTGTATGTCAGCAGTCTGCAAAGGGAAGAGATGGAAAGACTGCAGTCTGAGGAGGAGGAGAAACTGAGAAAGCAAAGAAGGGAGATGGGGCAAGAGAGACAGAGCCAACAGAGAGGGCAAGAATCCTGTGATTTGGGCATGAGCTCCCCAAAACTCTTCATTTGTGACCTTCAGCTAAGCACTTAGGGCAGTCTTCCCCAACTCAGTGCCCTCAAGATATGTTGGAACTGCAACTCCAGTTATTCCATGTTGGAATGTGAATTGAGTTGCAGTCCAACCCATCTGAAAGGTACTAGGGGAAGGCTGATTTAGGGATAATTTTCCAAAGGATTCCTCTTCTCTTTCTTCAAGCAAAGTAAGCACTTCTGAGAATCAGGCTGCAGATATACAATCACCTGGTCCTCAGGTTATGATAAGCCAAGGTTTTGCCCAATTAGGGCTTATTGTTTATGAGCAGCATGTTCATAAAGGCTGCCTAATTGCTCCCACTGCAAACAGGAGCAGGTAAACAAACTATGGACCTGCTGGCAGCAGAAGAGGGTGGGCACTGCTTATGAGCCTGCTGCTCATAAATGATAAGCCAGGCTTCCCCGGGAACCCTGGTTTATTGTGATGTGCAGACTGGGTCAATGGAAATGGCAGCTCCTACTACTATGCAGGAATAGCTTGGATCTTTCTGCTTGAAATCTCCTTCCCTCTCTGCCTCCTCCCTGCTATGGTGTATCCATCTCATCTCTCCAGTAGTAATATGAAAATGAATCATGGGAAAACGGCTAAGCACCCATACAATCAACCTTCCCCAACCTGTCCACCCCCCGCAGATGTTTTGGACTTCAACTCCCATCAGCCCCAGCCTGCATGGCCAACGATCAGGAATTCTGGGAGTTGTGGTCCAAAACATCAAGTTGTGTAAGGCTGTATAGAAGGCTCCCAGACATACCAAAGCCACTCTCGTCAGCAATTCACCTTTTCCTTTTCCACCTCCACACTACCCTGCAACTCTCCTCCATACAGCTGGCATTTTTTTTCTAGCTGCCTCCATTCTGATGGGTGCTGACAGGTAAATTGTTCTCAGACAGCACCACTAGATTGCCAGAGGCTGATAGTCAAATGATTTCCCCCCTCTCCTATTAACATGGAAGTTGCTTTTCTCTGTCTCTGCACTCACCCTAGTCTCCCCACCACCACCACACACCTCATTTGTTCTTAAAGCAACAATGCACTGCTTGCTTCTCTGCCAAAAATGCAGGAAAGGAACTTTAATGAGAGCTGAAGTGTCTTGAAGCAATTATTACCAACTGGAGAGATGCTGCAATGGGTTGGGCAGATTAGTTTAGAAGAGCGACAGAGAGCAGCTGATGTGTAACAATGTTTATTTGAATCTGAAACAAGTTCAAGATGGATGATAAAACCTCAGGCTTCCACAACACACAGTGTTCACTGAACAAGAGGCTGTTTGTCTGGGAGAAGACACACTGCAGGGCTAAAACATAGTTCTTTATATGTTTGTGTGTCATCTTTCTATTTAACAAAAAATGCAACTATTAATAAAACAACAGTTAAAACACTAAAATATATACCACCAACTAAACCATTAAAACAACAAGAGAGGCAAGACCTGCTAGGGTTTCATTGGTGCCCATCTGCATGAACCAAGGGTGGGCAACTTTTGGGGGTAATGGGGCTGCATCGCACCCCTGGAACCACTGGGGGCCACACCCCACCCTACCAAAATTGCCACTGCTGAAATTGTCATGGCTGTTTTTACAAGGAAACAAGGCACACAGGGAGAGCACGCCTTGCTTGCAAATAGAATTGCAGTCCTGCGAGGATCCTGGGAGCACAGTTCTGCTTACTAAGGAGGCATGTGCTCCTCATGCACCTTGTTTCCTTGCAAAATCATTGTTTTCTTTGCTACTGTAGTATGTTTGGCTTGGCAAGGGAGCCACAAAAGCAGAGAAGGGGGCCACAGGTGGTCGTTGGCCATGTGTTTCCCACCCCTAGCTTACAAAGGCCCAGGCAGGAGCTCTTAAAATTATACCTACTTTCTTACTATTTTTAAGAGAGGAAAGTGATTGGTCTAGCAGACAATATGGAGCATCTCACAATATTTCTAGAGCAGGCTTGCACAACTTGTGATCCACCATGCCAAATGCAGATTGCCTGCCATGTATGGCAGCCCAGGGCCTCCATAAACATCTTATTTTTGCTGCTTGCATGGGATGGAGAAAAAAAAATCAGAGGGTTGTTAAGCACTCGGCAGGCCACCATATGCAGCAGGTGGGGTCTGACATTGTGTAGGCCTGCCTAGTAATTAACTGTGTATGTTGTGGGAAAAGTGAAAAAACACAATTCTTGTGTAAGAAATTGGGAATATGGTCATGCAAAGCAGCCACATCGCCTTTAATTAAAAACAAAAAATACCATTTCTGATGGGCATCCTGCCCCCTACCCAGCTCAGATCAGATTGACTTGGAAATAAGCCAAGCCATTCCCCCCAAAGCAGAAAATAGCTTGGCTCATTCCCAAGCCAATACACATTTGGCCTGGACTACCCCCCACTTAAAGCCATAACCCCCCATGCCTCCCCACCTTCCCTGAATTTTCCAAATACCAGCATAAGCTCCATTACCTGCCTGGCACAGCCAAAGAGGGGGAGGAAAAGGAGGAGGAGGAAATCCACCAGGAATACAGAAGGCTCCAGGATCCCTTGGGAAAACAACATTTCCTAAGGGATACTGGAACCTTGTGTTCTGGTGTGATGCTGAACAGCATGCCAAGCACTGGAGGGAGGGAGGGAGACCCATGGCTGCTTGTTGCTACTGGCAGCACCAGCGAGGTAAGACAGGTTTAAACAGCAGGGGGATCAGGTGGATGAAGGAGATTTGGAGTTTGTTTGTTTGTTTGTTTATTTACAATATTTATATACCGCTCCTCATCAGAAGATTTCGGAGCAGTGAACAGTATGATAAAAAAAAATAAAACAATGGTTAAAAGAGTTAAAGAGTTAAAACATTTAAAAAAAAAGACAAATCCCAATGAGTTGAATTAATTCTTACCCACCTCCGGTTTTAAAGCAGAGCTGGATAAAAAATTAGTGCTCTTCTAGAAGACAAAGTTTATGAGTCCCTGAAACTTGTAATTGGGCCCTGGAACTATGAGTTTCACTGCCACCTTTATAGATCCTGGTAAATCATTTCCTCATCCTGATGCTTTGTAGTTCTTCGATGCCACTCTGATTTCTGTGTACCCTCAACCTAAGAAACTCATAGCTTCTAGATGTAGTATAAGCAACTGTCAAAATATGAGGCAGATTCTGGCATCCCTATGTTACTGGGAAGATCTGTCTAGCCATTGCTCATATCAGGCCTGAATGACCTCCATGTTTTGTGAAGGGCAGGAATTTTCTCCTAGATCATACTGGCTGTCTTCCTATGCAGCATGTTGCTCCCTTGCTTTCATCATTTGAAACTACATTTCTGTGGTATTTCTGGTTTGTGGCATGCAGTGGTCTGTCTTCCATAGGCTGATCTGTGGTGGACCAATGGACAAAATGTCTGGTTTCATGGCTGGAATAGTTAACATTTTGGTTCCTTCCCACTACATGATTCATATGCATGTGGCTAATCCCACATCAAGGTGACTCAGGCAGCCCTCTCAGAGCTAAAAGATTTAGTTTCATACAGATTTTCTGCTGTCGGCTGCTGACCTATCTTTGCACCAAATCAGCTAGGAGGCAACATGAATTGTACCCTGAGAAGATGATGCTTGGGTTTCACTGATTCATTTCTGACATGATCAACATGATTAGATTCTTTGCACAAGCGATAGCTGGTACAATGCTCTTCCTACCGAAGAAGCTTAAAATGACAAAACTCAGGATATAATAACAGTCAGCACCGATATGAGGTAGAGAGCAAGCCAAGTCACGTGGGGATGGAATGGGGATCCCTCCTTCACATACTTTACTGAACCTTAGAGTACAGAAGGGGAATTTGCTGTGGCAGCCAGGAACATACAGTATCTACACTTGGGACAAAAACACACATGTGACAAAATGGAAGCTTGTGGATATTCTCCTGTCACCCTTTAACTATTACAGATTAGGGAAGGGGGTTTCCCTGTGGTAACAAGAATCATATTTATGCAAGCATTTTTTCACTAGAATATACTGTCTGGGGAGTGACCCCTCCCCACATCGCCACCACTAGGGTGACCAGATGCAAAGGAGGACAAGGCCTCTGTACTTTTAATAGAATTGTAGAAGAGGGAGGTTCAGCTTGACAAGCATGGGTGAGAAAAAGTGCACTTGCTGAAATGTCCCCTTCTACACCATTGTTAAAAGGACAACACCCCTTTGCCTGGGCTCTGTGTGCAGCCAACAGTGTGAGAGGGTCCCACCCTTACAGGCAGCCTAAAAATAATTTTAACTAGCTAAATACCCCCCCCCCCCCGGAATGTTGCTGACTCAAAGAGCAGGCCCAGACATGACCGGGCATCTACAGGCAGCAAAATCTGCATTACCACACATATGAGTCCGACTCTCCCATTTCACCTGCAACTCCCAACCCCCACCCATGACTCATTCCTTTACAACAGGGGTGCACAACCATTTTGGCCCCCAAGGCTGCATCGGTGTCTGCTGGGCTGCTGGAGGCCACACATGTGCACCCACATTTTTGCATGTGCCTCAGAGACCCTGACCTGACCACTGCATTAGTGCCACTATTACCAGGGCTAATGCGGTGATCTGGGCTGTCTCGGGGTTGCTGGGGGAGCGAAGAGTTAAAGCCTCCCCACCGCCCCAGAGACCCCGACTTGATAGCTACTTTGCCACTATTAGCGGCAGCAAAGCAGCAATCCAGGTTGTGGTGGGACACTGGGGGAGGGAGGAGGCTTCAGCAGCCCCCTCCCCAACCCAGCCACCCTGTCCCGATCGTACTTTATTGCCACCATTAGCAGTGGTAAAATGGGCTGCTTCTGTGCCTACTCCTCGCCCCTGTAAGTCTGCTGTACTACTGCCATTAGTGCTGCATTGCCGCATTTTGGGGGCTGCCGCCTTTCAGGATGGCAACTGGGGGGGTGCTGCACGATAGGGTTTGGGGGGCTGCCTGCAGTCTGTGGGCTGTACACCTCTGTTTTACAAGGTACATTGAGGAATTACCTAGAAGCTGCACAATCTGGTCATCTGTGCATCACCTTGTTACAAAGCCATGATATGAGGTGGTTCAGAGCAGTACAGTGGCACCCCACAGCGATGTGCCCCCCCCATGCGCCTCCACCACCTTGTATATTCGGAGCTCTACTGAATGCCTCAGCAGTCCAGACAGTCTGTCTCCCAAATGTATCAACTTCTCAATGCTCACGTGGAGGGGCATGAGGAGGAGGAGGGGGGGAGGGAGAAGGCAAGCAGAGGCGGGGAGGCAGGGAGATGCACGCAGGAGGAGGAGGGAGTGTACTTTGGTGAATAGGAACCCTCTTCCAGAACCAACGCTAGCAGTCTCCAGTTAGAGAGAGCGGTGGAGGAAAGGGATATATACCCTCCAGCAAAAGGCTGCGTTCGGTCCTTGCGCTAGCTGTGTCATTGGGAGAGAGGGCTGGTGTGGGTAGATGATTGTTTGTGCGTGTGCATTCCTAGGAGTTGTTCCTTCAGTTTTGATCACCATTAGGCTTTCCTCAGAATTTAAATTAAAAGAAAACAGCTTGGTTGTACTGGGAGCGTTCCCTTCCCTCGCTCCTTGATTGTCCATCCCCATTGGGATGGTGTCTTTTGCAGCACCTCGTCCAGCCGCTTTCGCCTATATCTTTGTACCTCCAACTCATTTGTTATTTGTGTTTGATTAGATTCATCTCTCCTTTCCATATTTTTTCAAACTAACATAGCTTTTCCTTGTAAGTTGCTGCTATGCTCCCCCTCCCCCACCATTCCTGTATTTCTTTGTCTTATTTCGATTTTTAAAAACAAACTTTGACTTCTGGGCATGTCCCCCCCCCCTGCCTTTAAGTCATATTCAAGCATTTCATTTTTTCTTTCTTTCTACATTCTTAAAGACATATTATAGCAGCCTATGTGTGTAGTGTTTGTCCCCCCACCCCACCCCCATGCTGAAGTGAACCATCTGTGTCTTCTCTGTGTTGATCCTCCCAAAACAGAAATTAAAGAAGGGTGGTTTTTTTTTTAAGGGTTTGATTTGGCTTTTATCTAATTGCCTGCACTATTGCCCTGTATTTCTTGAAGTTATCCTGCCTTCTATAAAATAACATGACATATAAAACAATAAATTAAAGACACCTGTCATTTGCTTGGGTAGTTCTGCTTTTCTTTAGCTCTTGTGTGTCTGTGTCCGTGCGTGTGTGCATGCTAGGTTGTAGTTCCACCAACGCTATACAACCAAATTTCAAGGAGGTGTTGAAAAAGCAAGAGATGCATAGCATTTATATTAATTACCATCTTATTCCAAGAACAGTCCACTGTGTGGCAAAGCAATTCAGCACTATATGAGGCATCTTCGGGGTGTTGGCAGGGGCAGAGGTGAGGAGAAGTTACAGCTCTTTGCTTTGGGAGTTTTCCTGGAAAAAATCAAACTTCACCTGTGCCTTGCACACAAGCAAGTGGGCCAAAGTGCCTGGAATTTGGCAAGTGGGATGCCCTTGAGGGAGGCTAGGAGGGGACCAGGTGTCACACACATCCATGGAAACAGGGAGAAGTTACAGCTCTTTGCTTTCTGAGTTTCTTTGGAAAATCTCCAATTTCACCAGCACCTTGCACAAAAGCTAGTGGGTCAAAGTGCCTGAACTCTAATGGGTGCGATGACCTCGAGGGGTGCTGGGAGGGACCCAGGTTTCAGACATCTCCATGGAAACAGGGAGACAGTACAGCTCTTTGCTTTGGGAGTTTTCCTGGAAAAAGTCAAATTTTACCTGTGCCTAGCACACAAGCCAATGGGCCAAACTGCCTGGGCTTTGGGGGGATGCAATGCCCTCAAGGGGGGCTGGGAGAGGCCAACGGGTTGCATGCATGTGTGGAATCAGGGAGAAGTTACTGTTCTTGGCTTTGGGGAGTTTTCCTGGAAAAACTCAAAATTTCACCTGCACCTTGCACACAAGCCAGTGGGCCAAAGTGCCTGGAATTTGGCAAGTGGGATGCCCTGGAAGGGTGCTGGGAGGGGTCCAGATTTCACACACATCAGTGAAAACAGGGAGAAGTTACAGCTCTTTGCTTGGAGAGTTTCTTTGGAAAACCTCAGATTTTAACTCCGCCTAGCAAAAATACCACTGAAGCAAAGTGTGTGAAATTTTGCAGGTGGCCTCCTCTCCAGGGGGGTGGAGAGGCCCCCAATTTTCATGTTTGCATCCTAAAAACTGGAAAAGTTATGACTGTTTGTGTTTTCCCATGCAAGTCAATGGGAAAACGCCAAAACAGCATGATTTGGATATCCGAATCTCGCTTTGAATTCGGGTCCGAGTTGGATCAGAAAGGGTCTGAATTGGTCCAAGGCAGATCGGGGTCGCTTCGGATGATCCGAAGTGGCATCCAAAGTGGATCGGGGGTCCGTGCACAGCCCTAGTTCGAATTTTCAATCCCTGTCTCAAAGTTGCCCAGCCACCACAGAAATACCTTTGTGAAACCTTCCTTTGACTTGGAGGGGCTGTCAAGGAATCAAGACTACAAAGTCCCAGGTGCCTCCCCCTACCTGTAAGCTGCTTTGGTGAGCTTTTCTTAGGTTCCTGATAGTAAATTTGTAGCTGGTTAATTCTGTTTCATTTTATTTTAAAAGTAACTAACCATTTCTGAAGTTTTCTTGACTTGGTTCTTGAATAAATATACTCAGTTGGAAGCTGGAGTTGATTTTAGTTCTTTTGCCTAGTCATTCACATGCTGGGCTGCTTGGTTTTTAAGGAGTTTAAACCAGGAGTTAAAGCAAGAGTTAAGGAGTTAAAAACTAGGTTAAGCTTGCCTAGTTTTAAGGCATTTAAAGAAGCTCCATACGGATGGGTGAATGTGGGTCAAGTTGTTTCCATCTGGTTTCCATATGAGCTTGCATTTATTTATTTATAATCCATACCAAAATTTGTACCTTTCTGTGCACGTTTTTCATAATATATGCATTCTTTGTGCACATTTTTAAATGTACACATTGTTTTCCAAGTATTTTACATTGCTGAAATGCTGTTTTGTGCACACTTTCCTCAAATTTGCACATTTTATGCACATGTTCCCCTAATATGCACATTTTGTGTGTGCATTTTTCCCAAGATGAGCTGCATCAGCAAGCTTGAAAAATGTGGATTTTGGAAAGCAATTCTGTCTTGGCTGGTTGAAAGGCTATGGAGGTGTGAACTGGGTAATCCATAAAAAAAAAACGTCAAGGAAGCAAGTTTCTCACCTATCCCTACTCTAGAAAGGCGGCCTGTCTTTCCCTATAAATACAATCCATAAGCCTGTGTTCCCATATGTTTGGATAAGAGTTATTGATCATGTGGGTGGTGGCAATTCTAACTCTGAAATAAGCAACAAAGGGCATCTTGCAGCCTGTCCTACCTCGCAGGGTTGGAGGTGCAGACACCCTTTTGTCAGACCCATTTGCTTTCTTAGGAAATGCCTTGGCCTATTTCAGAGGCAATACAATGCAGAACAAGGAGAGTTTGCCTGTTGCAAATAATACATGTATTATTTACATGCAAATAATACACATATGTATGTATTTTAGAAATGTCTATATTGCCCATTGATGGAAATTACCAGGGTGGTTTATATAAAAGGAAAATAGCAATAAAATAAAATAAAAATAAAATAAAAACACCCTACTAAAATATAGATAGCCCTAAAACACAAAGACTAAATGGCAGGAAGATCTTAAAAGCTAGATAAAAATAAATCAGCAGGGCTAAAATTAAGTCTAAAATGCCTAGGAAATTAAACAAACCATTTGTGCTAAAAGCACTACAAAGTAGGCACCAGGTGGACCTTTCTAGGGAGATTATGCCATAATTGGAGCACCACCACTGAGAAGGCCCTCTCTCTGGTAGGCACTTGCCTAGCCTCAGACATATGGTAGGCACAGCTGGAGACAGGTGATCCTTCAGGTATCCGACCCTAAGCAGTAAAGGATAGCAAAATATAAAACAACACTTTGATTAGGCCTGGATATGGACTGGGGGTCAGTATAACTGGCATAGCACTAGTGTAATATGATCCTAAAGCCAATCTCAGTTAATAATCTAGCCACCTTATTCTGAACTACCTGCAGATTCCGAACCGTCTTCAAAGGCAGCCCCACATAGAATGTATTACAATAGTCTATCTGGAGGTTAACAGTGCATGGATCACTGGGGCTTTTATTTAATTAAAGGCAGTGGGGTCGATTTACATGTCCATATTTTCCAATTTCTCACCACAGAGCCATTACAATTATGATGTGGTTGACAAATGTGTTAACAGCCATTCCAAATAAAGCCTTTGCATCATATAAATAAAGTGCTTGTCATTGGTGAGAGAAACCTGCATGTGATAATGTCTTAATATGTTAACTACCATATATGATGGTTGTTTGCCAATGTTTGGCTGCCAACTTTAATGGAACATTATTGATTCCTTCTCCTTCCCCCTCCACCATCAGCCTGCTGTCCTGGATTTCCCAAACCTATATATCCCATCCAGAAGATGGTGTAGTCGTCTTAGGTAAAACCACCGCAGAGATAGGATTCCCAGTCTGAGGCTTTTGTATATACCCAGTTTCACAAAATGCTCCTATTGGTTATTGCTAATGAGAATGAAATCAAATTGTGCCATGCCAAGCTCTGTATAGATTAGCATGAGTAGACTTTGCTACATAAGACTAAGCAACCTATGTGACACAATTTTCTGGCTGTCTGATGTCCCAGAGCTCCCTGGAGCATTTAATCTGAGATCTGGAGAAGCAAATGCCACAAAACACAAACCTGCTGTTTATCTATTTCTAGGTCCATCTTCCTTTCATGGAATCATTGCCTCTTGAGCAAGCATACACTCAGTGCCATCTGGATCTTGCTTCCAAATAACCCCAAAGAGGATGCTGACAGAGACTCTCTCCCCTCCTTCACTATCGGTAGCAACAAGCGAGGCAGAAAGATGGGAAAGGATAGAAGCGAAAGCGTGCCCATATGGGCAGACAAAACGATAGACATGGGGCTTGCTGATTATTCCAGTCACTGGATTACTCCAACCGAATCATTTCAGAACTATAAGCATGTGATTTTGTTGCAGAGGTCTGGTGCAAAACCTATTTCCAATCTAGAAATGTGTCTCTGTTCTGAAGCTTTAAAGATGCGGTATTCTGTGCTTACCAGT
Organism: Heloderma suspectum; assembly: GCF_057233095.1. Lineage (NCBI taxonomy): Eukaryota > Metazoa > Chordata > Lepidosauria > Squamata > Helodermatidae > Heloderma > Heloderma suspectum. The sequence goes on from NC_139461.1 coordinate 254,704,426, forward strand.
GGTATAGTGGAGGGGGAATGCAGGGGAATGCAGCTCCAGGACATTTTTTTTTTTTTTTAAGAACAGGAGTGATGAAGTTGTCTGCCCCAGGTACAGAGGTAATTGATGGACTTTCCTTTCTCTGGCAGGTGAATGAGGTTATAACAAGACTTTCAAATTCTACTATTGTCTGTGACTGGTTAGCGTAGAGGAAGCCAGAGACTGAGAAAATAATCGAGCAGGGGCTGGGCAAGTCTTCCTTTTCTTTGATGTCATTCCTACTTCACTCCTGCAGAATGGTAGCACTACTTTGCAAGATTGTTTCCATTTCTAATTAAAAGTGAGAGGTTATATTTCAGCTGGCTGAAGATCCTTTTGTTAAAGCGCAATGTGTTGAGAATTTGAACCGATGCAGTTAGAAGTAAGTAACAGTGAATTCAATGGAGCTTACTCCCAGGTAATAATGCATAGGACTGCAGTCTTGTCCCATAAACATCTCATGGTTTCTTTTGTTTTCGGACAGAGTTTTCAGGATAGAGTTTGAAATATGAGTGTTAGCTCCTTTGAATATAAATAGTAGAAATGCATATTTTCTTTCTTTCTTTCCTTCCTTCTTTCCTTTTTTTTTTTTAATCTGTTTGCAAGGGAAGTGTACTGTCTGCTGTGGAGCAAAGCTCTGAACAGTCATACCCATCATCTTCATTGCCCAGGGGCAAATGAGATTGTGAATACGAGCATCTGGAGCTTCACTCCACAGCAGCACACCCACTCATAAAAAGTTAAAAACACAAAAAGAAAAGAATGATGTTGTGGCAACTGCAGCTAACGGGGCCTGCTGTTTATTGGCCCTCTTGGCTGTGGGGCCCGAGACCTCTTCCCAGAGGTCCAGCTACAATGGCACCATTGGGTCCCAGGTTTATTCCCCATCTTCTCCATTTAGAAGGATTATGTAGCAGATGTTGTAAAAAAATCTCTGAGACCCGGAACAGTCACTGCTGGGCAGAATAATCAATACTAAGTTAGATGCACAAATAATTTGACCTGATACAAAGTGATGTCCTAAGTTCCTATCAATAGTGGGATTTACTTCTGCGTAAATATGCATAGGATTGCCCCACAAACTGCTGGAGAAATGTTGATTCCCTCCAATATTATGTGTGTGATTCCCCTGTGTATAAATCAGAATGTTCCTTAATGCCCTTGGAAAGGGGGTGGGGAGGCAGCATCTTGGTAGGTAATGACTGATGCCATAAAAGCAATGTCCCAGTAACACATGCGTGAATTTCGAAGGTGTCTGTCTTTGCACAGAATATATAACTGACACATTCACACCATTAATTGGGATGGGGTCTTATGTACATAGCATATTCTTCTTGCAATGCAAAGTTTAAAGTATTCACAGAAGGAATGGCATTAACTGTTCTACTAATAAAATCTACTAGGCTTGAGAAAAGGTGACAAAATGGTTTCCCATTATGTTCTTTGTTCCAGGAAAGCCAGAAAAAAAGGTCAGCATTCCCCTTTCAGAGTATCAGGGAATCCTCATTGCAGAGTTGAATTAGATATTTCAGAAGCAATGTCTGCAAAAGAGCAAGACCAGGGCACAAAGAGGTCAATGGCCCACACGCTTCTTTGAGAGAAAGGAAGAATATACACACACATGCAGAATCCAAAGTCACAGCAGGAGCAGGGATTCTTGAGCTGTCTTTGTGAATTCAAGCATATACTGACCTCCTGGACTAATATGCAGATCAGAACTTACTGGTTTCCAAGTGACCTCAATGTTCCAATGCAGTTCTTACCTCAAATAATGTATCAAAGCACACTTTAAAATACGTATTTTGAGAGGAAAAAATGTGCTTTAATGCACATTTTTGTGAGGATTTTTTTTTTTAAAGACTAAATGCGGAAGCAGGATGGAACGGACTTACTGGTGAGCACACATGAAAGTGACATGAATCAGAAGTAGACTGATTCATCCACCCCTAACGGGGACTTCATTAAAATAATACTGTGACACTCCAAGAATCCTTTTTAGTTGCCCACCATGGTTTTCAAACCATATCATAGTGCACCTTCTTAAGAACATGTCCAGGTGCCTGGTTCCTGCAGTTCTGTTTGGCCAGCACAGCCAGAACTGCATGTTGAACACAACACATCTACAGTAAGGGCAAATTTGGATTATCTTTTTTCTAAAAACAATGGCAGCAGAAGCAATCAGGTGTGCTGTAGAAACTTTAGGAAACAGCTGGGATTTCACTCTTGTGTGTCATTCAATGAAGAACCTTTATTCAGTGTCCTTTTCAGGACTTCCTCATGGCCCAATTCTACAGAAACAAGCAGCAGTTGCCAGGTCTCCCTGGGAGTCCCCTTCCTGATCTCCCATTCAATTGCTCAATAGTTTTTACATATCTGTCATCAAAGCCTGAAAATTTTTATTTATGCCCATCCTCCCAATGGCTGCATTCAGCAAGAATTACCATACAGAACAATCACAATAAACTGGAGGTTTCATGATACCACAAGCTGTAGGACACTCAGTGAAAAACTGTTTATGCCAATAAAAATACTAACAGCTGAACATCATGGACCAGCTGCATGGAAAGCTTGGGGTAAGGGAGGGGGAATTAGATTAATCCCTTCAGTATCGGTCTGACCCCTTGAAAATGGGAGGAATGGGTATGAAGGTTCACTGTCATGAAGTGAAGCCAAGGGGATCAACTAACAGCAGCATCTGCCAGTCCAAGCCGGTTCTGCTGTAATCTCCACCATTCCAGCTGGGGCCACAGACTACAGGCTGCCAGAAAAACACTCATTCATAAGAAACAGCAAGTTCATGCACTGAAATCATGTGCTGCAGGGAAGTACCAAGCAGGTGTGAAACTAAGAGGCAGGCAATTTGCTTCTCGGGAAATCGCAGCCATTTCCCAGATGACAAAAATAAATGCATTTTTAATGCATACTCCTGTTAGCCCAAGTCCAGTGCCAGTACTGTGATACTCTGTCTGCATGTGCTGACTGTTAGGTAATGACAGGATTACTAAATGGAAAGTAGCCACACTCCTGTACGGAACTTTTTTTTTTTTTTTTTAATGGCACTCCAGCAAAGCTTTTATAGAGCTTGGGAGTGTACAATCAACAAGAAGATTATATAAGCTCCTGGAATAGTGAGATAATGTAGTGTGTGTGTATGTGCATGTGTTTGGGATGCTTCTAAACCTTGGAGGGCCCCCCAATCCAACTAAAGATTGCTTGTGCTTAAGACCTATTGAAATAAATGGAACAAGTTAGTGGTCACAAGTGACTTCACACCATTGAAATTAGTGGAGGTTAAGTGCACCTAACTTTAGTTGAATTGGGGCCTTTAACTTCACCAGGCTGGGACAAGTGCTCCAGCACTAGGATGGCACACGACAACCACTAAGGGGAAATTTTAAAAGAAAAATGAAGGGAATTGGTGAATGTGTATGGGGATGGGGAAAAGGTATTGCCTCCACTTCAGTACATAGCAGCCAGAGAATCCACTGGAAGATGCCCACAGAATAAACAAGACTCATAGATCAAGTATCATAGTGATGCAGAAGATGAAGAGAGCACCTAACTTTGCTCACAACGGGCATACCACAGATACCAAAAAAATTATTTATTTTATTTATTACGTTTATATCCCACCTTTCTTATGTCATGGAACTCGAGGTGGCTACATGTGGTTCCCAGGTGGTCTCCCCTCCAAGCACTGACCAGACTCAAACCTGCTTAGCTTCAGCAATGTGGCTGCCTCATGTGCCTTCAGACTATGCCCTGGGAAAAAGAGCAAAGTATCATGGTGGAGGCAGTGGCAGGTACCTCTCGCTGAGTAGAAGGTTGTAGTCAAAACATTGAAATGGAACACTTGGAGGGAGCCATGACAAAGTCTGAGAGCAATGCCTGAGAGCTGAGCTGTTGCCCAAGATACCATAAGAGAAGAAACGTGCTTTGCTTTCTAACCAGGAGCTGGCTAGAAAAAGACTGGAACATGAGGTGCAGATTGGAAGCAAAGGAAACAGAAGTTCTGTTCTGACATGAACAAGAAAGTGCAAAAAGGAAAGGGAACACAGACTTCAAGATTTGCCTGTGGACTTAGAGATCTTCATTTCAGAGGACCTGCAACAGAGAACTTTATGTGGTAGTGCCCTATCTCCAAAATACCATCCCCAGAGAGGTCTGTATGGTGCCTTCATTTCTGCTTTAAGCATCAGGCGGAGGCCATCTTATTCTCAGGGCTTTCATCTTACTGGGGCTTTACTGCTGATGATTTAAATGTTTAATTGTGATAGGTTCAGAAACATAAGAAGAGCCATGCTGGATCAGACCCAAGGCCTATCTAGTCCAGCATCCCTTTTCCTACAGCAATCAACCAGATGCTGATGGGAAACCCGCAAAGCAGGACATGAGGGCAAGCACCATCTCCTCCTGCTGCTCCCCAGCAACTGGCATTCAGAACTATGCTGTCTCTGATCCTGGAGGTAGCATAGAGACATCATGCTTAGCAGCCATTAATTTACTTACTTGTTTTTACAGAACTTGTCTTGAAACAGCGTCTTGTGAGCTGCCTTTGGCACACATACGAAAAGGTGAGATATAAATGTTTTAAATGAACAGAAAGGAGAGGTAAGACTGTTGTGGACATTCAGGAGATACTAGAATGCAATACAGAAATGCTTTGTGGACTGTAAGGGGGGGACATTGGATGAAGCTACAGAAAGTGGCAGTGGCAACAGAAACCAAGGAAGTTCAGAAGGTGGAAGAACTGAGTCCTGCCCAATTAAAACAGCTGGAGAAGAAATCTAAGTGGTAGAAGTTCCTACGGCCAGCATGAATAAGTGCTCTGGATTCAGCTTCATTACTACAACCTCCAGCTACATCAAGTCCTTTGAACTAGTCTGACACTCTATGCTGGAGGATAACCTGAATAAGAGAGTGCCAGTATTCCAGGCATACGAGTTATGTTGTCCGATACTCTGCCCCACTCTGGGTACCAAAACGGCATTGCATGTATCTATTTGAGGGGACACGTCAACACTTTGCTGAAAGTTTTAAAAAAATTAAAGTACACTTAATTTTTAAAAATAAAATGGTTGAAATAAATCTTGTATTAAGTGCGGAAGAGAAAGAAAAGTGAACTGCAAAAGTTCACAAATGGTATCAGCATTTCCCTCATGATTCTTTATTCTGTTGAGTTAGTAGCTAAGAGTAAGGAGGCAGAGGGAAGCAGTAAGAGTCTCTGATGACATTAACATACCCCCATGTTATTATATCCCATATTGTAAAAAAAGAGAATATCAATCTTTTAGAGGCTCTATCTCCAGCATGCAGGTCTTGAGCTGAGGTTCTAGAGGGCACCAGTTCAGTGGTTCACTGGTCAGATAAATGGAAACCATCCCATGGACATCTGCCCATGCTAGAGACTCAACTAAGACCCAGAGGCTCATTCTTCACAGACCAGTGAACAGCGAGCTGACAGTAATGACTTTTGACAACTATTGACCTGGGCAAGGGTCAAACCAGTGACCCAAAACAGAGTAGTTTCTCTAGCCTTTCACCAGCCCCCAAGAGCCAAAAACAGTTTGCCTTTGCTTCTTAAAAGCCAACCCTACAAAGAAAACCTAAACAGGTCCTGAACTGCATCTCAGCAGTAACCTTATCAGCGTGCATTCCAGATAAAGGCTCCCTTTTCCCTGGGAGGAATCAAAGCCTTATTGATACGTGAATTATGAATGAAACCTTAAGCTTTTAAACTTTTAACCTGTGTGTTTCTAAGAAAAAGTTTCCACAACAGATTTGGGGCGGGGGGCGGGGCGGGCGGGGAGGTCTTACAGCTCCTGTGAAGTTGTTTAGTTCTAGGGATGTCGATTGCAGAACACAGAATTCTCAAGCTAGACGTGAAACTCCAATCAACATAGCTGAAAAGAAAAAGGCGTCACTTAAATGATGTTGGATTTCACTTAAGTATTGCTTACAGCTCATCTTGACCAGTCGCTAGAACTTTTTCATAATTAAATAGGACTACCATGTCCCCTTACCAGATTTTCACTTACGTTTGATCTTTCCCACCCCCCACCACTTGTGCTGGCTGAGCCCTGAATGTATCTATGACACTAAGGCCATTCAGCATTTTAAAAATGTAATTTAAGGATCCATCCTGCATCAACCCAGTTTTACAGTTCATAAAGGAGGTGTAGGGATCATAGTGTTGTTCCTTGGCATCCTTAGAAAATGGCTGAGGCCCATGGGTGCCATTGCCTGTTCTTTGACCCAACCAGCCACCTGCTTGTTTCCCTACAGTTTGATTTTAACTTGCAAGGGAGTCACACACCATTTAAAGCTCACTACCATGCTCCAGAATGATACTACTTCAGGGAATTCTGGGAAATTGAAAATGGCAGGCAGCTTGGAGCTGCCTGTCACACATTGCAGCACTGCTGCCACTCACAAGTGAGTCCGCTGATGCCAGCAGGGCCTACCAGACAGCATCTCGCTGACAACTCCCTCGAGCCAAGCCCTGGTTTTGTTGGTCAAGTTGAATTTGAACAAGCTTAGCAAGGGGGAATCCAATCAATTCTCAGCTTTCTCCAGTTCCAAGTGAACTAAATAAGCATTTGAAGTATCACCATTTTTAAGTGCTCAAGACCCTCCAATGTTGCTGATCTACACTATGCAGTATATGGATGCTAGGCTTCAGCAGCATGTGAACCGAGAACTACCGGAAGTACAAGCAGAGTTTTGAAGAGGCAGAGGAACTAGAGATCAAATCGCCAACATTCGCTGGATCATGGAGAAAGCAAGAGAATTCCAGAAAAACATCTATTTCGGCTTCATTGACTACGCTAAAGCCTTTGATTGTGTGGATCACAACACACTGTGGCAAATTCTTAGAGAGATGGGAGTACCAGACCACCTTACCTGTCTCCTGAGAAACCTGTATGAGGGTCTAGAAGCAACAGTAAGAACCGGACATGGAACAACCGATTTGCTCAAAATTGGGAAAGGAGTACGACAAGGCTGTATATTGTTGCCCTGCTTATTTAATTTATATGCAGAGTACATCATGAGAAACGCTGGGTTGGGTGAATTACAGGTCGGAATTAAGATTGCCGGGAGAATTATCAACAACCTCAGATACGCAGATGATACCACCCTAATGGCAGAAAGCGAAGAGGATCTAAAGAGCCTCTTGTTGAGGGTGAAAGTGGAGAGTGCAAAAGCTGGCTTGAAACTCAACATTATAAAAACTAAGATCATGGCATCTGGCCCCATCACTTCCTGGCATAGAGAAGGGGAAGAAATGGAAGCAGTGACAGATTTTATTTTCTTGGGCTCCAAGATCACCGCAGACGGTGACTGTAGCCATGAAATTCAAAGACGCTTGCTCCTTGGGGGAAAGCTATGGCACACCTAGACAGCATAGTAAGAAGCAGAGACATCACCTTGCTGACAAAGGTCCGTCTAATCAAAGCTGTGATTTTCCCAGTAGTAATGTATGGCTGTGAGAGCTGGACTATAAGGAAGGCTGAGCGCCGAAGAATGGATACTTTTGAACCGTGGTGCTGGAGAAGACTCTTACGAGTCCCTTGGACTGCAAGGAGGTCAAATCAGTCAACCCTGAGTGCTCATTGGAAGGACAGATATTGAAGCTGAAGCTCAAATATTTTGGCCACCTAATGCGAAGAGAAAACTCCCTGGAAAAGACCCTGATGCTGGGAAAGATTGAAGGCAAAAGGAGAAGGGGACGACAGAGGATGAGATGGCTAGATAGCATCACTGAGGCAATGAATATGAACTTGAGCACACTCCAGGAGAGAGCGGAGGACAGGAAGGCCTGGAGTGCTATGGTCCATGGGTCACGAAGAGTCGGACACGACTTCACGACTGAACAACAACAAATCAGCTACTCAGTTTTACATTGGATGCTGCAAGGCTTGGATCAGAGTTCTTGCACCATTTATGCCATGGTGAGGGGGAAGACAGAGGTGCAGCCAATCATGTCTCATGAAAGAGGGAAAGGTTCTGGAATATATACATGGAGGATTCCCATGAGGCCCCAAACCATCATGGCTCAAAGCAGTATTGTCTACCATTTCTGGCTATGGCACAACCAGGGGATGTGTTGTACAGTCCTTACCATTATTACAGGATACTGTGGGGCACAACTCTGAAGATCAAATGCAGGGGGGAGCTAATTGTTTAGAGTGGTCATCAGAGCAAACTGTATCATACAAAGATGAATGTAGAAATGTAGAAAAAATGTTTTCCTTTATTACAAATGATGCTGGATGCTGTTTCCTGAAGAAATAGGAAACTTTCCCTTTGTGAAGAGTTACTCCAAAGACAGATGTTCAAGTGTATGCATTTTATTTGTGCACATTTTTTCTCACAAGAAACTTCTCATAGTCATGTTGCCACTCCTGACGTAACGTGAAAATATCTTTCTTTATAAACCGGTGTTTAAGCTCCCCTTTCTTTTAAAGGACTATAACCCACACCACTAATTATGTAGTTGCCACTTTTCTGCTATTTTTGCAATGGAGTAGGTCCCATTTTCTCATATACTTTGAAGGTCAAGCAAACAAACATGTCTTTCAGTGTTTTGCTGTCTGAGCACAGGAATCTTTGCTTCTGAAACTTTCATGCAACACTGGAGACTGCACTCCATCAGTCTCATCACTACTAGGCATATTATGAATCATAAAATCGGGCCATCCTTATGGACAGGTCAAAGTACACACTAAGCAATGCTTAACACCAATAAGAAGGAATAGTGTAAGCTTCCTTCTTTAAAGAGGAGGTCTCTCACAGCTCTTAGCAAAGTGGAAAGTAGGAGCCTGTAGACCAGCAAGGCCACTCTTTTCACGTTGAGGTTGAAAGATATTAGGTTCAGTCCCCAGAAAAGCTCATGCTCTTGGCCCAAAAGTCTTGGGGAAAGAGGGACCATACCACCTGGACTTGTATTTATTGGGGGTGAGGTACATATTATATTTATATTGCACCCTTTCTCCAAGAAGCTCAATACATGGTCCTTCTCTCCCTGAACACATTATCTTCACAACAAAAGTAGGTTACACTGAAAGATAGTGACTGACCCAAGGTCATTAGACGAGCCTGAGGATGAGAGGAAATTTGAACCTGTGCCTTCCTAGTCCTCGTCTGACACTCTAACCACTACACCACACTTTTCCCCTCCATGGCAAGGATATTATTTCTCTCCCCCACCCCGCAATACGTACATATTCATTCATATGTCCTCAGCCCCTACTGAAACTAAGCCTAAGTCTGCATACATGACCTGAACTCATGTTCTTCCCCCATCTACTGTTACCTCCATCTTCCTCCCTTCTCTTTGTTGCCTCCCAAATTTGGGGTTGTAAGAGGAAACACAGACCTGTCATCTTGTTATTCTGTCAAGTGCCATGCACACTGAAGGTGCTGTACATGCCAGCGTCACAGGACAAAGAGACTGTTGTACTCCTCTTTTGTACCCATGCTCCCCACAAAGGAAATGGATGTACTTAGGAAACAGAGCTAAAAAGAACAAGTCTGGAATCTCTCTTCGGGACTTCACCAAATACAATCCTCCTTTGGGAAATGGGCCATTATATACTCTTCACCTGTGAGAGCAGTTGAGAAGTCAGTATGTTACTTCGGAACTACATCCCAAGAAGCAATTATTATTTATGTCATTTTTATCCCTCCCTCCCTCCAGTGACTAAGGAGTTCAGGGCTGGGTATGCCCTCCCTTTTATCTTTACAACAGCCCAGTGAGGCAGTTTAGGCTGAGAGATAGCAACTGGCCTGAGGTCATCAAGTCAGCTTCATGGCTGAGTGGGGGACCTACTCGGTTCACTTCACCCCACTGTCTTCCTTTGTGTGAACACAGGCTAAGTAGAGTAGAAAGGGTAGCAGCAAACTACTGAGATTTGTGACAGCTGTGATCCATTCATGAGTTGGGAGCTTTTTTTTTACTCTATTGCTTCCATGTGTCATGCCCCCACTGGACAAGTCCTCCTTGGAGAAAGACCCAGAGCTTCCAGAAACTGGCCTGGAGGAGCCTGGGCCCTCAGTAATGTCCACCCAGGACCTAGCCCTGCAGGAGGAGGGGGGAACTGTTTCCAAGGCAAAAAGGGAAGAGACCCCCAAGCTCCCAGAAGTGATATAGACTGAAGAGGCAGGCCAGACTCCTCAAGCCCAGGAGAAGTGCCAGGCTACAGCAGATGACTTCTTGGGAGTAAGGGGGCTCCTCATGAGGACACTCTTTTGAGAAGCTACTAAGAAGCCACAGCTGGATTCTGGGTGGGGTTCTGATAGCCTCTGCTTCAGAACAGCAGTTGGGAGCTGGAAGAATTGCTGGAAACAACATCTCTCCTACTGTTCTGACTCCACCCTAGGATCATTAGGACTTCATTGGACTGAACCCCTTGTGAATACCTTCAGACTGTCTTTTGACAGTGCTTTCTGCCTGAATCTTGTCGTCTGTAGTGTCTTACCTAACTCCCCCTTAGACTGAATCTCTCCCCTTGTGGGCTGCCTACTGACCCTTCCTGCCTGAAACCTGTTTACTGCGGTGCCTTGTCTCTGCTCTTTACTTATTCCTAATCTGTGTGGAACTCCCAAGGATCTCCTGGCTATTGACCTTGGTCTGCTAGTCAAACCTGAGCCTCAGGAAAGATGGACACTATGAATAAAAATGGTATTGTCCAATGCAGTTCTGTGTAGAATTCAGATCTCAAACCTGAGAAAAAATGGAACTTTGCTTTGATTGCAGTGCCAGTACCCTAGGCACTATCAAACATAAATAAAAAGCGTAGGGTGTAGTATTTCCAGAAGATGTCATCTCTCCCCCATTACCACCTCCTTACCTAAGGATGGCTCACCATAACCAATTTTAGTATCCTGGTGAACAGTACACATTTCAAAACAGAGAAATCATAGGTTTGTAAAAGAAAATATACCTTAGTCTGAAGCGCTTCTGTTGCAGAACAGCCATAAAGAAAAAGGGAGGGGGAGAGAAACTAGGGAAAAAAACCCAATCAAAAATAACTAGAAGGCCATAAACCTTGCATCACTTGCCTGCATCTGTTTTATTATATTTCTGCTTACACACTCAGTTACATGATGAGGCAAGCCAGGCATTTTAAAGAGAGAGGGGTTTTGTTTTTTAAAGAACAAGATAGAGCTTCATTATAGACTGAGAACTGGGATAAAAGTTTGGGATTTTGGAGGGTAATTTAGAGCTTTGTATGAGCCCCAGAGGTTCTTTGCTGCTATGGACCTGGTACAGGTTCCTCGAGTAACAGCACCAAACCAAGATCTAGCAAATGAATGCATCAAAATGAATGTGAACTCTGCCTGTCCCTTAACTACACATACAACCTGAACAGCAAGATAAACTACTGGACTTGGATTTGTTAATATTCACATTTTATACTTGTGTGTCAGACCTATAAAAAGACTGCTTGCTACCCATCACACATTGAGTGTGAATTGAAAAACAACAGGAGGCCCTTGGAACAAGTCAAGTCTGCAAAATTGTTGGGGCTTTTTTAAAAAAGAAGGAAAGAAAAAGAAACCAATCAACTCCTTTTCTGGAGAATTAACAAACATTGTGCAAACCAGGCTTTGTGCTCCGAAGACAACAGAGTTTAATTTATATTTAAATTGGTTTAAAATTGAAGACTTGCAGACCTGTCCCCAGTTTGACCTGGATAAGGCCTAATGTTAGGACTATACACACATACACTTTATAGCTATGTACTATAAGCAAATTGATATCACACCTGTTGGGATAGCATTTTTATGTGAGATTACCCAATTGTTATTTCCCAGAACCGAACACAGATCCAGACACAATCTGCAGTTGGAAAACTGTACATTTCTGAGCTTGCAATGCATTTCACAAAACAAAGATGTGTTCAATAACACGTGCACACTGGGAAAATATACAAAGAAAAATGTGAGCATTTCTAAAATGTGTGCAAACATGTTTTAATCAGTGGGTGCATACATACAAAAATATGCACATTTGAAAAATATGCATAAAAATGTGTACAGATTTCTGTTCTGGAAAAAAAAAAAGCTCACATGGAACTGGAGCAGAATGTGCTTGGTGGTGGAAAAATGAGCACCTCAATGAGATCGAGCCTCACAGATTCACCCATCCCTAGTGATGAGTCTATGTCAGGGGTTTTGAACCTCTTTCAGCCTGAGGGCTGAATTCTAGTACAGAGAAGCTCTTGGGTGCAGCATTCCAGTGGTGGGCAAAGCCAAAGGCAAAAGGAGCAGGGCTAAAATGAAGGATCGCCTCCTCCCATATGTACTTGCCTGGACCCTATGGTTATCTTCAGGGATCCTTCTCCGGGATCCCCTGCCAAAGGAGTGAGGTGGGTGGCTACTAGGAAGAGGGTCTTTTCTGCAGTGGCGCCCTGGCTGTGGAATGAGTTCCTTAGAGAGATTTGCCTGGCGCCTATGTTGTACTCTTTCAGGTGAAGACCTTTTCATTTTCCCAGCATTTTAGCATTCTTGTCTTTTAACTTTGACTTTTTAAATCTGTTACTGTATTTTAAATCTCTGCATTGCTGCTAGGTTTTATTCTGGTTGTATTTTTATGCTGTATTTTTAAGCTTTTCTATTTTAAACTGCTTTTATTTGTACTTTGTGGTTTTAAATTTTGTGAACTGCCCAAAGAGCTTTGGCTATTGGGTGGTATAGAAATGTTATGTAAATAAATAAATAAATAAATAAATAAATAACCAAAAATACCCGTGTAGAGCTCTTTTCCATCAGAAACTAAGTCTTAGAGAGGCATTTCAACCTCTTAGAATGGGGGAAAATGGCACAAAAGCTGAAAAACTACCAAACAATTGGTGATCATGGGAAAGAGGTATGGCCATCTGGGGAACCTTGAAGGTCTGGATTTGTCCCCCAGGGCTGACGTTAAGAACGTAACAAGAGGCATGCTGGATCAGAACTGTACACAGTATTCCAAGTGTGGTCACACCATAGATTTGCATAGGGGCAGTATGGTATTGGCAGTTTTATTCTCAATCCTTTTTCTAATTATGCCTAATGTGGAGTTTGCCTTTTTTTTACAGTGGACACACACTGGATTGACATTTTCATTGAGCTGTCCACCACAACCCCAAGATCTTTCTTGATTGGTCACCACTAGCTCAGATCCCATCAGGTTATACTTGAAGTTGGGATTTTTTGTCCCAACATGCATCACTTTACACTTGCTTGCATTGAACCTCATTTGCCATTTGGATGTCCATTGTCCCAGTTTGGAGAGATCCTTTTGGAGCTCCTCACAATCCATTTTTGTTTTTACCACCCTAAATAATTTGGTGTCATTGGCAAACATGGCCACTTCACTGCTCACTCTTAATTCCAGATCGTTTATGAACAAGCTGAAAAACATTGGCCCTAATACAGATCCCTGTGGGACCCCACTATTTGTTTCCCTCCATTGGGAGAATTTACCATTTATTCCTACTCTCTGCTTTCTGTTCTTTAACCAGTTACCAATCCATAGGAGGACCTGTCCTCTTATTCCATGTCTGCTAAGTTTGCTCAGGTTTGTTTGGTGAGGGACTTTATTGAAAGCCTTTTGGAAGTCCAAGTAGACAATGTCTACCAGATCACCCTTGTCTACTTGTCTACTGACACTCTCTAAAAGGTTAGTGAGACAGGACTTACCTTTGCAGAAGCTATGTTGATTCTTTTTCAGCAGGGCTTGTACTTCTATATGCTTACTAATTTTATCTTTAATAATGCTTTCAACCAATTTACCCAGAATAGACATTAAGCTAACAGGCCTGTAATTTCCTGGATCCCCCCTGGACCCCTTTTTAAAATTCGGTGTTACATTGGCCATCCTTCAGTCCTCTGGTACTGAGGCTGATCTTAGGGACATGTTGCATATTTTGTTTAGAAGATCAGCAATTTCATATCTGAGCTGAGAACTCTAGGATGGATACCATCTGGGCCTGGTGATTTATTTGCTTTCAATTTATCAATAAGATTGAGAACTTCATCTTTTGTCACTGCTATTTGCCTCAGTTCCTCAGACTCCCTCTCTGAAAACATCAGTTCAGGCACAGGTATCTGTCCTATATTTTCTGCAGTGAAGACCAATGAGAAGAATTCATTCAACTTCTCTGCATCACCTTGTCCTCCTTTAGTACTCCTTTAGTTCCATTTGTTATCCAATGGTCCAACTGCCTCCCTAGCAGGTTTCCTGCTTCTGATATATTTAAAAATTCTTTATTGTTTGCCTTGATATTGTTAACAATATGGTCTTCAGAATGTTTTGGGTTTTTTGCATCTCTTATTGTCTGCTTGCATTGCCTTTGTGCGAGCTTGTGCTCCCTTTTTGTTGTCCTCACTTGGGCAAGACTTCCGTTTTCTGCAGGAAGCTTTCTTTTCTCTAATAGCACCCTTAACACTGCTCGTTAACCATGCTGGTAACCTCTTGGACTTGGTGCTGCCTTTCCTAACCTGTGGTATACATTTTAGCTGAGCTTCTATTATTGTGGTTTTGAGTAACCTCCAAACATTTTGAAGGGATCTAACCCTCTTAACTACCCCAGTGGTTCTGAACCACTGCCCTATGCATACAAGCACACAAACTCTGTTTGGCCAATCAGGAACTCCTTCAAAAGCAGGGTCTTCCCTCATGCACAGTTTGTACAGACAGGCTTTCACAAGTTATGCTGAATACACCTAGCAAAGGATGGGGACAGCAGGCACAATACCACTCCCCCTCTATTCAGGTTCCCTGTACACACATGTAACATGTTTACAGTGCTAGTATCATGCTAGAACCTGAGCTCAGGAAGTAGCTACAAGTACTACATGTTACTGCAGAGAGGGATGTGTACTAGTGAAGGCTTGTTAGCTGTAGATAAAGGACACTGCATTACCCTTTTGCACCCCTGACAAACCAGATGTAAACCTTTGATAGGACACAAATTATACTGAGTAAAACGTTTGGGTTGTTAGATGCAGGGGCACTCACTGAGCTTTAATGGGGAAAAATGTGTCTTGGAGTAGAATGGTTCTCTTCAGCTCAATCAGATATCACTCCAAAAAAATGGTAAGCGGTGTTACTGTCCAAGTATGAGGGCCAAACATGTATGATCCCCTGATCTCTTTGGAGGAAGTGTGGGATAAAAACATAATAACAAACTGGCACACTGAAGAAGCTAGTGGGATGCCACAATAGAACAGTGTTTAGGAGTGAGGAGCAATAGCACAAAGAGCTAAGTTATGCCTCTTACATACAACAATAAGCACACTTGTTTTTATACTAAGCAGACAGGGAACAAGGGGTATGAGCATGCTGTTGTGGGTGGCTCACTTCAGTGAAGAACTTTAGAAATCTTAACTTCCCAATGGCATATTTTGCTGCTATCTAAAATCACACACTTGTTATATGTCTGGGAAAGAAAAATCTATATATTTTCCACACCATGCCATGCATTATCAGCTCCACAATCAGTTTCAGCATGTCAAAAAACTGTATACCTGCAGTGGTCTTAGCTCCTAGTGTTAGGTATAAATTCAGTTCACACCAGTAACTTGTACACATAGTGAGAAAACAGTACCAATTATTAAAGTGTGTAAGTTGAGGAGAGGTACTGGGTAGTGATAGGCCTCTCTTAGGTCAGGGTGCATATGATTTGCTCTATCAAGTGCTGATAATGCTCTTCACTGTCACATACAGGGGAGGAAAAATCAATCACCTCTAAATTATGAATAGAAATGATGCAAGTTAAAAGTTAAAATAAAAAAATCAACAAATCCCCAGATGATACAGTGCCTGAGGCAGCTTTGACTAATTTTAGTTTCCCTGTTGGATGCTGTTCTGTTCGGTTCAATGACTCCTCATGCTACTCAGCTGTTGATAGTTCCATTGCAACACAGAATCTTGTGTGTAGTGGTCTAAAACAGATGATACACCAAAACAACCTAAAGTTGAGGAAATGATTATACATGCATATGGGGATGGAAGATGGAAAATTCGGTTTCAGTTGAAGTCTCCCTATAGAAGTGGACAGAAGTGCAAGCTGGAAACCTGCCCATCCTGGCTAGAAAAGTCAGCTGCAGCAGAAATGTGGGCTGGTGACAGGCAGTCTTGAGTATGTGACTGTCTGGTTCATCTCAATGTGACTTACAAAGCCAACCACATCTCTACAGCTCCTCAATCCTTTATGGAAAATGTGGTTGGTTTTAAGTACACCTGGATATCATCACATTCCTAAATCTGTGTGTGTCTGAGTTCCAGCCTGGATAAGAACACAAGAAGAACCCTGCTGGATTAGACTCAAGGTTCATCTTGTTTCCAACAGTGGTGAGCCGGATGCTTCCAAAAAATCCAGAGGCAGGACATAAAAGCAACACTTCCCCCTCCTTCCACCATTTTGTCTCCAGCATCTGGCATTAAGAGACACTTTGTATGTGGTGGTTGAATTTAGTTACCATGGCTAACTGTTGGTAGATGTAACCTTCATGAATGTCTCTAATCCCCTTTCAAAGCCATCTAAGTCAGTGGCCATCTTGCATTAGTAAATGGCACCAATTGGTTATACATTGTGCAAAGAAAAGCTACTTTCTTTTTTCTGTCCTGAATCTACTGCCAGTCAGTTTCATCGCGTGACCCTGAGCTATAGTGAGAGAGAAGAATTTCTTCTCTATATCCAGTTTCTCTACAATACATTTAAAAAAATCTCTGGCATCTCCACCTTAGACATCTGTTTTCTAAACTAAAATGTACCACACACTTTCCTTATAGAAAAAGATGTATAATCCCCTTGGTCATTTTTGTTGTCCTTTTCTGAGCCTTTCCCAGATCTGTTGTATCCTTTCTGAGAACAGTTAAGCAACCTAAACTCTACACAGCACTGCAGATGGGGGTACATAATGTACAGAATAGATTTATGTAAAACCATTATGATACTGGCTGCTTTCTCTTCAGTCCCTTTCCTAATAATCTCCAATATAGAATTTGCTTCCCCTCCCCCCCCCCACACACACAAAGTTGAAATTTTCCTTGGATGATCCAGCATGACCCTAAGGTCACTTTCATTGGCTAGTCAGAGCCAGTTCAGATCTCATCAGTGTATGAGGGTGCAATCCTATGCATGTTTAGACAGAAAAAAGTCCTACAACTCCCAGCATGCCCCAGCCAGACTTTTTTCTGTCTAAACATGCATAAGATTGCACCCTAAGTAAAGTTGGGATTCTTTGCTCCAATGTGCATTAGTTTATACTTGTTTACACTGAATCTTATTTGCCATTTTGTGCCCATTCACCCAGTTTGAAGAAGTACTTTTGGAATGCTCTGCAGTCTGCTTGGGTTTTCACCATCTTGAATAATTTGGCATCATGTACAAAACCTGGTTATGCTGTGGCCATGGTTAACAATTAACCCCTTCAGTTACAGTATTGATCACGACTGCATTCCGCAAACTGTCGCCTTCCCTAAGAACTGATGGATATTTCATTGAAACACAGAAAGAGATTTCCAAGAATCTCCTAGCCATTAGCTCCCATCCACCAACTCTTCTCTTACAAAGGATGTGTCAGCTGTAACACATCTGTATAGGTTCCCAAAAGGAAAACAAATGTAGCAAACTCTGCTTTCTTTCATTCAAGCTTTTTTGAAATGTTTGTTTGTTCATTACTCTTCCATACTGCCCAATAGCCAAAGCTCTCTGGGCAGCTCACAACAATTAAAACCACAAAATATATTATAAACTACAGTATCAAATGTGAAAGTTTAAAATTACAGTATAAAGGTACAAACCAAAATAAAACCTAGCAGCAATGCAGAGATTTAAAATGCAGTAGCAGATTTAAAACAACAGAGCAAAAAGACTAAAAATGCTTGGGAAAATAACTCTTCACCTGGTGCCAGAAAAAGCACTGCTTCTTTCTATTCCTTTCCTTTAGAAACAAATGAACAACTAATTTAGTTCATGTTCAATGAAAGATAATTCCTCAAAACAAATTGTCTCGAACTACTTGAATGTTTCTCTGTATCAGGCACACATTTGGCAGTTTGAAAAACTTACTGGGCACCACCACAGAAGTGTTGCCTTGGCTTGTCACAAAATAAAAGTTACCTGCCCAAAAGACTGAGTGCAAGGCAGAGGTGAGGTCAGTGACCCAACACACTAAAAACTCCTTTCAACTGATCGTTTTCATTGCCAACAGAAATCTATTTCACATAAGGCAAACTCATTTTCTCCTCCCACCTTTGCCAGACTACTCATTCTCCCTATCTCTTTTTCTGTCACACAGATCACCATTCATACACATCCTATCACCGTGCATATAGTCTATATGCTATCCATCTATTCCCTATATACAATATGATATGGAGAGTTAGAAATGTAACAGATAGCCCATACATATTAACATATAATCCTTTATTACCCTCAATCTGTCTAGGCCAACCTGCCTTCATTTCTAAGACATGGCTGCTGCTTCCATGCTTCCAGCTGCCCTGTGTTTCACATTACAGTGGCTAGGGCAAACCCAGACCTGCCTCATCTTACTATATGAAATGGTTCCCATACAGCGGAACATAAGCCCTATAGTATGTCCTCTGTCAGAAAACCATTTCCAGATAAAGTTATGCCCTTCCATCAGATGCTCTATAAATACACAGCCAAGGCTTTGGTTAGGGGTTTTCAATATGGAGTGAACAAAAGCTATGCTCCTTGGATTTCATGCTGCATCTTCTACCAGGGGGGTATGGAGGTTGGTTTGTTTAACTCAAAACTACAGCCTTTTGGTATAATATGGATATAACCTACCTGCCTTGTATATCAGCTAGGGCAAGTAATACTATGAAACTAGAACAATTTTGCTTCTTTTATTTCCTTTGCAATTCTATCTGCCTTGTGTTCCTTGTTAAACTTGTCTCCTGTTCTGGGAAGAATTCGAACTATCTTATTTTATTCCATATTGATCCCTTCGGCCGAGTTACTGAGGAAATGCAAGCTAGCCCTCTAGGGGAGATGGGTGGTTAGAGATTGAAAACTGGCAGAGTTTCACTCAGTACCCTAGTTAGATATTCCCCCTTGACAGATAATAGCTGTACTTCTTTTCTTTAGCCCTGCTAGTGCTAGCACCTACTGATTTTCTGTATATGTAGGTTGGATTTGCTCCCAGAGATAAAGCTGGAATAACTACTAGACTGTCACCTAAGCCAGTTTACCAAGTTTGTGAAGAGGCCATAATTCAGTGGTAGAGCACCTGCTTTGCATACAGCCAAACTCAGGTTCAATCCAGTGGAGGCTGATGGCTCCGATATGAGTGGGGCTCCGAGTGCATTCTGGGTTTGTCAGAACTATACAGAACTCTAAAGGAGCTATCCAAGGGGCCAAACCCATTTTGGGGCTAATGTTTAGCAACTTGGGTAGCTCCTTTAGAGTTTTGGCTGGTTCTGACTGAAACCCAGAATGGATTCACAGCCCACCAGAATTGCGCCACCAGTCTCCACTGGTTCAATCTGCAGCATCTCCAGTTAAAAGGACCAGGTAGCAGGTGATGAGCAAGTCCTCTGCCTGTTGGAAAACAGCTGCTAATCATAGTAAACGATCCTGGGCTTGATGGGCTAATGGTCTGATTTAGTATAAGGCAGCTTCATATGCCCCCCAACACAGCCTTTCCTAAGGTAGTGATTTCCAGATGTTTTGGACTACAACTCCCATAACCACTGACCACTGGACCATGCTAGCTGGGGCTGATGGGAGCTATAATTAAAAACATCTGGAGGGCACCACATTGGGGAAGGCTACCCTAAGATATCAGGACACAGACTCCCCCAATGATCCTATGTCACACAGGACCTTACAATATGAGCATATGGCTGTCAAACGTCATAAGGCACGTGAATCCTGTGCCCCTGATACTGCAATTTTAATGGGTGCATTTTTTTCTGCCACAGAAGCACTACAGTGGGAGATGGGCTATCTGCAAAAATCCTCCCTTCTATACAGCCAGAAAGACTTGTCCTGCACTGAATCTGGAGAGCCTACCATTTCCAAAAATATATCTCTTTTTCTCCTTGTTACTTTGTGCCAGGAGAAAATCCCAAAGATCTATGTTCTATGCTGTGTGTTATCAGGGATGCAGCCCCAGTATTTATTCTGCAGGGGGAAGAAAATGCTGCAGTTTTATAGAAGTCTCTCCTATACAGTGGAATTTATTTAAATTACTAATGAAGGAATAAATCTGGGAGAGGGAGACATTTACTGCATCCTTATTCACACAGGGCTTTTGTGTACATGGGGGCCAATGAGGGGGAGGCAAAGCTTTGTGCTGTACTAAAGCCTGCTTTGCCAGGATAATGAATACTGCAAGATTCTATTAGAGGAAGAGCCTACCTGTCAGGGAGGAAATTGAATGCTCCCCGTGACTGTGTGCATTCCAGGAGCATTGCCTCAATCAGGATAACACCTGTCAGAAAGAGGCTTTCTTGTGGGAGCAGGATGGCAAAGAGGCACTTGTTTGTACAGCAGGAAAGACACACACAAGCAGGATGGTGCCAACTCAAATCTGCAGAGGCCTACAGTGTTTGGGCCCCTGCTGCTCTCCCCCTGGGCAATGTTCCCAGAATTGAGATGAGCCGATTGCACCTGAGGTGACTGAGGGATGGGTGTTTGCAGAGAGTGGCCTACCGCTTGCTGTGTCAGAGTATGTCAACACAGTGAACTCCAGCTCAGAGCAAATCTGAC
The DNA here is from genome assembly GCF_057233095.1 of Heloderma suspectum. Taxonomy (NCBI): domain Eukaryota; kingdom Metazoa; phylum Chordata; class Lepidosauria; order Squamata; family Helodermatidae; genus Heloderma; species Heloderma suspectum. Next base: position 254,725,185 of record NC_139461.1, read on the forward strand.
TGGCATATTTTTAAGGAGGAATTGTGTTTGGGAAGCAAGATATGGCAAGTAGCAGGAGATTTGTGTCCCTCTCCTTTTTCTACAGGTTTTATGCTATTTTAGGTAACCTATGTGGGGATCAGATGTACTAGTACCTAACCCCTATTAGTCATATTTACTTAAAACCTGTGGCATCTGCATGGTGCATATTTGGGAGCCAGTACAGTGAGCTGAGTGAGAAGTGGTTATAAACTCCACTATATATTTTACAGCAGTTCAAAAATATGCATACACCAAAATTCAGCTGTGGACCCAGGAACTGGATCTCATGATTCCTGTGTGTGCTGTAAGAAATCACCATGTGCTTGTCGTGCCCCCACCAATAGTACACCACTCTGCTGAATTTCTCAGTTGTGCATGGTACAAAGCATGATACATTTACACAGATAAGCTTATTTTGAACCAGATTTGCACAGATTTCATTGCCTTGCGTCTTGGCAGTTTTCTTGTGTCGTTCGCTGTGTTCTCTCGTTTTGCCGAATTGGTACAGTGAGGATTGCAGTTGGGCAATCCTCCCACAGATAGATAAAATGTTGGTTTAGAAAAGCAATAAAATAAGCAATCTATCCCTTTAATGCAGGCACGCACGGGCAGCCTTGGAGCTTGCAAGGTCTATTCTGTATTTTACTCAGACCCATCAGCCAGAGCCAGTATTAGTTGAATGAGTGGGTGAGCGTGCATGTGTGAGTGCTTGTAACCAGATGCAAAATGGAGGCTGTCCAACTGCCTACTACTACATCTCAATGGAACAACCCCCATATACAAGTCCAAGTCCACATCTGAATTACTACAGATCAGGGATTCTACGGGCCTAATTTGGGGAGGGGGGGTGCTTTGTTGTTGCTATTGTTAAACAACTGGGAGTCACAAAGTCTTGCTAATGTACTGCAAGTCATCCAATGATCTACCAGCACAGCCTGATCTACCTTCTGCTCAGCTAACTTTAGAACCATTCAACAGTGTAGATAAAGAAAAAAAGAAAAGAAAATGCGCATGGGATAACAAGCACAGAAGAAAGGGAAATATACAGCAAATTATAGTAGGGATGTTGCGAGGGCAGTTTGGGGTTTGGGAATTTGTTGAGCAACCCCTGCCCCCAACCCCCGAACTGCACCTGCCGAGATGCTGCCCTTGTTCATGCCCACTCGTGTATAATACCTTTAATATTGCTCATATTTCGCTTTCCCAGCTCCAAAATGTGCATATTTGAATATGCACATTTAACTTCCTCTTTTATGCAGAAATCAAAGGCGCGAAAATAGTGGTGCTCACCAAGCAGGTTCACGGTGAGTACTGGGGAATTCACCGAACTCATGGGTGGCTCGAGCGCAGGTTCGGTGGGATGCGAGCAGGGGCACGGTTTTGGCGAGGGCCTGGAGAACCCGAACTAGGGTGAGTTCTTACATCCCTAAATGATAGCAATCTGAAAGTAACGGGGCAGGGGGAGAGAATCTTGCTATGAAGACTTAGTCTGAATATGCTTCAGTCTCCATCTGTTGAGAATGGATAAGGGCACATATGTATAACCTTAGTACAGCGTTAGAAAGATAAAGAGAGATTTCAACAGATTTAGGCATTAAGGTAACTAAGGTAACCCTCATTTTTCAAAGAGCATATGTAAGCAGAACAGTGTGTGTATTAGAGATTGGGTTAAATCCATTCCGTCTGTGTTTCACAGACTGTCAGGCATTTTTCATTCTGTCATCTGCTCACTGATATATGAGAATTTTGTTCCACTTGTACAAGTGCAAATTTGTGCAAATCTTCCTTAAAAAAAAAAAGAAAAGAAAACCTTTTGAAGTACATAAGTCCGTGGCACCTGCGTGACTCAGAAAAAGTCAGTCTGTTCTGGAATCTGCAGGTCAGATTCATAGAAAGCCCAAACTTATTTGAATCCATTGCAGATTTCTCCAACATCCCTAGTGTGTATGTTGGCATATGGATAAATACAAGAAGAAGGATGTCTGAGAAATCCACAATGGAACCAAATGAGTTTGCATATTGATGAATCTGACTGGCAGATTCCACAGCAGACTGGCTTTTCCCCTCTTGGGTGGATTCCACCGACTTGTGGACCATTCTTTTAACTTTCCCAGTTTTGTGCAAATTTCATCAGGAAAAAAATACACAAAAATTAAAAAAGAATCCAGCCAAAAATGTCCATTTTCAATAGGCTAAATTGTTAAAATGTACATTTGGGGGGATTTTGCACATTTTGGGGAGATGTGTGCATTCATGCATGTGCAAATTTGCACAAATATGAATTTGCACAAATTCAGGAACTAAAAAAATCCGATTTTGTTGATGGGCAGACTGCGGAACAAAGACATGCCTTACCATCCATGAAACACAGACAGAACGGATTTCACACAATCCATACATCCCTATACAAGAAGAGGGAGGTAGCAAAAGTTGCTACTGTCATAGGATTTGCTGCCGCTATGCAGTGTACTTTTATATTAGATGCATTGATACCAACCCATTTGGTTCAATATAAAGGTAAACAGCAGCATCAGAAGTTTTAATCGTTGTCATAACTGCTGCCTATACCTTACTCATTGACCACATTCATATAAAACACTATGCCAGAATTCTTCAGAATCCTGGCTTACCACTCAAGAGGAAGCATGCTGGTGCACCCTGCCTGAGCACTCCCACTTCGCTCCTGCTGCTAGCAGGAACAGCTAAACTAACCAGGAATGTACCAAGGCAGAAAAGTTTGTGTTACACTGGCATGGAGACTCCCAGCTTGTTGCTCCTCTAAATCCTGATATAGTGTGGTGTAGTGGTTAGAGTGTTGGGCTGGGGAAACCCGGGTTCCAGTCCCCACTTGGCCACAAAGCTCACTGGGAGACTTTGGGCCAGTCATTAACTCTTAGCCTAACATACCTCACAAGGTTGTTGTGAGAATAAAATAGAGAGGTGGGGGATCGCGTATGCCACCTTGGGCTCCTTGGAAATAAGGCAGGATATAAATGCAATAAATTAATAACTGGAGCACATCTCCGCCAAACTCGTGTATGACTTTTCACTGCTGTTGTGAGCAAGTAAGTTGGAAATACAGTAAGCACCAGGACTAATGTCAGTCTCCTCACCCCTTGCAGTGTTCAGATTAGGACTGGAGACTCTTCTAAAAACAGCACAGGTGCCCAAATGCATGTTTAAAGAGGCTTGATCTTTCAGGAGCCAGAAGAATTGAAGCTGTGAGTTAAAAAGAAAACAGCATCACCACCTGCAAGAGGAGGACCATATGCCTCATCCTATGCTGTTACGAGCTAGCACAGCCTGGAGAGAAGAAAGAATCAAGGAAGAATAAATGAAGTGATAATAGAAGAAAGAGCAAGGGTAGCACAGGGAGTAGAGTCCCTGGCAGCACATCATTAACCACAGCAACAGGATGAGCTGGAACCATGCTGGAATGCGGGAATAACGGCACTTGACCTCACACAGATGATGGGGGTAAGGAAAAAGCTAACTTCAGAGAGTCGCCACTGCCAGGACTTCTTGCATCAAGTGTGTGTGTGTGTGTGTGTGTGTGTGTATATATATATATATATATATATATATATAACATCCATTGCACAGGCAACTTCACCTTGAGGCAAGGTTCAGACACCATTAAGAGTGGTCAAGTGATGGATCCAAGCCATGGGCACAATCATCCACACCATGCTATTGTGTAGCTCCCACTCATATCAATGGGGCTTTTGCAGCAGAGCTCCCGGTAAATTGTACCCTATGCTAATTAAGATTTTGAAAAGTACAATTTTCCCACAGCAGCAACATTTTAACTTTAGTAGCAGCAAATATACTTCAAGAAGCGAGAGGGTTGCGTTCACATCATTCGGGGAACACATGGCCAGTCATTTCTCTCTTCAAGGCAGAAGGTGTTAGCATTGTTAGAGTTTCTTGCACGTGTTAAAACCATTAAGATTGTAGAGAGGGAGTAAATATGAAAAGGGGCTGTCAGCAGGGGAACTCACCCAGGCTCAAGGAGGGAAAGTGATCGATTTGTGGCCCCTCTCTGACCCGAGGTTCTGGTGACATAGCTAGATAAACAATGAGCTCTCTGGCATCTGTGAAACTCTCCTCCCGTTAATGGCTCAGTGGGGCAGGGGGTGGGAGGAGGATGCTGACAGGAGGAGAACTTCACAGATGCCAGAGCGCTCAGGATCTGGGTCTGATTCAGGAATAGCAAAATAAATTTATCTATGCCATGCAGAGGGACAGCCTTCCCCAGCCCAGTGCCTTCCAGATGTGTTGGACTACAACTCCCATGCTGGCTGAGGACTGTGGGAGCTCTAGTCAAACACATCTGGAGAGTAGTAGGACTTCATAATGGTTCCTGCCAGGTAATTTATGAAGGAGACCATATACAGAACATACCTCTCTCTCTCTCTGCCACAAACACATGTGAGGGGTGGGGGGACAACAGACCCTATGTGTGTTGGGAACCTTTGCATATTGGCTAAATGAGTGAGTTGGCATTAATGCGGGTAGTAGACAATTAATGATACCATCTCTTTCTGCCTCTTGCTGTGTGGGGACAACATAACTGTTACATGGCCAGCTATCTCTCAAAGTGCAAGCCGGTTACATACTCTGATTATTCAAGCCTCTTTTCCATGCCCGAACCTGCTTCATCTTCGATAAAGCTATTGATTATAACACATCTTGAAATAAGTGATAATATAACCTTGCTTCAGAAATTGCCGCAATCTGTGTGCGTGTGTGTGTGTGTGTGTGTGTATTTGCTAGGAATAACTCAATGACCGGAAGCATCAAGGCAAATGGTTAGGAGAAATAAAAGCAATCTAGTGAACATACACAGCAAGAGAGAAATTCTTTCGCAAAACTAATATTTTTCTTGGGGTTTAAGTTTTCATTAGCCTCATCTCCTGGAAGAACAAGTTGCAGATGGGGAGCTTATGTTTCCTTGGTCCATCTCCATTCCCAAAGACTATCTTAAGTCTTTCTCAATGCCAAAGGAAGTTAGGAATCATATGAGAACTCCAAGAGAGGAGAGAGAAAGGGAGAGTGCTGGATGGTGCTGATTTAAAACATGAGTTCAGCTGTATGTTTGAGGAAACTATATGTATCAGAGGTTTTTTTGTGTGTGTTTTTTAAATCAGTGATGTCTCATGGAGCATTCCCAGCTGTGCCCACTGACTCCACTGCACACATGTAGCTTTGCTTACAAACTCAGCCCACCCTCAACATTATTACCTTTTGTTCCAGGCTGCTGGTGTTTTCAAATAGCTCCTCAGCTTGCCCTGCACCCACCCCATTGGCCCTGTCACGGAAAGGTCATCTTTGAAATCCCAAGGTCACAGGGAGAAATGTAGTACAGTCATCGGGGAAAAATTTCACCCTTCTCCAAGCATCTGTGGGAACAGTACAAATCCCACCTGGAAAGAGAGAGGCAAGGACTATCCACCAGTGCTTGAATTACAGGCAGGGAGAAGAAATCCCTTACCCTTCTCAAGGGCCCCTGTAATTACTATTTTAAAAGGGCTAGGGAGGCATCATTTGGCTAGAATTGGGGTGGGAGTTAGGGTTTGGCTCATGGCTTTCATTAAGGGTCCCCTACCTTTCCCTCTCCCCAATAATTTGAACTTCTGTCCACTATGGCTGCTCTTGGGAACCTACAAGTCACAACATCTCATATTAAATAGAGTTAGCAGCAGGAAAAACCTGTACAACACACAGAATGATGTAAATTCAAGATCCAGCAGAGCTCAAAGTTGCCACATGTCCATCGTTACCCAGATTTTTCAAGTGGATGCTCTTTATTTTCAGAAAACCTGCCCAATGCAATGGATGACACCCCATTTTGAACTGGGATCTTTGATCTTTGACATGTCTGTACCGGACACTCTTTCAGCATACTCATGCTTTCACCATACCCAAAGATCAAGCCTGTATTGATCTTTCAGCCATCTGCTTAGCAGACACAGAGAACTGGACACTGTATATAGCCTATGTAACATGCACAGGGAGAGAAGCGATGTTGACCATATGGCTGCTCCTCTTCTCAAGCACTGCTTTCTGATGTTCATGTTGGTGCAACTAAAACATCAAACTAAGAACACCAGTTTCATGGAAGTCACAAGTAACTACAGCAGGGATAGGCACTGCACAGCTAAGTGGCACAAGGCATTCTGCACTGCAGGTGCAATTTACTTTCTACCATGAGATGGAACACACTGGATTTCATATCTGCAAGACAGCTGTACTACTATCACTCTGTAGCTGCATCCAGCCATAATGCGAAGCCAGTATCTAGTGCTATGGGAATGAGTCTTGGCAAGACTTGGCCTTGCTCCCCATCCCACTCCTCTAGTACAGTCATGAAGAGGGGATCAGTAGCTTTCTTGGCTGTTTCATGGCGGTTACATGTTTCATCCAAACCAAGATCTGCGGTTTAAGGGAACAAACCAGGTTAGTAAACCATGGTTTGAAGTTGGCTTGTTTCCCTAAAACATAGGTAAGATTAACCACAGTTTGTCCGGGTTCACACAATTAACCACAGTTAGCTGAAAATGGAAGCAAAAGCTTCTGATCTCCTCCTTGCAGCTGCACCAGAGGAGTGGGGAGGGGGACTGCACAAGCTCTGAGGCTTGCACATACAATGCTGAACCACTGTTTGGCATTACACACAAACCAGGCCAGCCACAGGGTTCTATGGGGCTTATGTACTAGTAAGTTTGTTTAGGATTGCAGCCTTAGAATGCCTGTGGAAGATACTCAGGGCTTAGTTTTTCCGCCCCCAAGTCTGAGGTAGGGAAATCCAGGCTTCATGGATCCAAGTTATAGTACTTACAATACAGAAATCTAGAGAAGAGGGCACTAAAAGAAAATAAGAAACTGTGAGCAGCTTTAAAATGGTCCATTACCAACCAGCCAAATAAAATATACTGTAAAAACACACACCCGTGATCAGACATTTAAAAACTATGAGTAGCATCAACATCTCACAAAGATACTTTGAAGAGGCATATGGCAAATAGCGCATAGTTAAAGCTCAGCTATCTTCCACAACTTGCTTCTGCTGCAGCTGATGTTCTCTATTGTCAGATTTATTAAGCTTCTCCACAGGCAGGGCAAGCATTAGAATTCTATGCTTTACGTGGGCCAAACGGGTGCTCCCCTCCTTCCCTCCCTGTGTCTGGCGCCATCAAAGCCCCAGTCTGCTCTGACCCCAAACACAAGGGAATGAGCAGAAAAACAGCATGCTGTTTATCTATCGCTGCTTAATGGACTAACTGCTCTGCTGGCCTGGCCCCTGCTAAAACTCCCTGCAAAGCTCAGTTCATCGAAGCTGCAAATATATATTTTTTAAAAGCTGCAGTCACTGAAACCAGTCAAGAAAGAAGCAACAGCTGGGGTAGCTCTCTAACCCAGTTCATAAACAGTTTCCCAGTATCATAAGCCAGAGGGCAGCAAGCAATGCGCATTCTCATTCATACATTACTTTATTCACTAAAAAGGAATAGCCATCTTTTCTACTTCGCCCCTGTTTATACTACTGTTGACACTGCTTCTCCTTCTCAGCCGCTCTGTTATAAACAGGTGCAAGTCCCAGTATTTGAAGAGTGGGTGGAGTGGGTTTCTCAAGCTTTTGTCAATTATAAGCTTTCTTTAGCCATCCTGTTCATATGTCATGGGAGCCAGACCTCCCATCTTCATATTCCCAGTATAATAGTACCATGCATACTCAGGTCTTCTGTGCTTATGATGCCACATGCAGGCTTGAAGTAAGGTTTGAAATGTTCAGATTTATGGGCCATAGCTCAGTGGTTGTGAAGGCTTGAGGCCTACAGAGGCAAAGGGGAAAAAAAGGTCAGGCTTAAAGGCCTGGAGTTTTCTGTTGGGAGGGGGTAACCCTGAGGGGAGTAGTGTCATTTCTCCATTTAAATGTCATTTCTCCACTTAAGTTTCATTTCTTCAGGTTTGAAGCAGTACTTTCATTTTGTGGGGAGGAAGATATATAAAGAGAGTGAGAGAGCCAATAAGAGAGAGCGAGCCAGGGCCTGAAGTAAGAACAGAGTCTGAAGAGTGAGCAGGAAGAAGCAACCTAGAAAAGTCTAAGGATAGGTAGGGTAAAGGAATTTGCATTTTGCAACTTTTATTTTCTTTTAATGCCTTTTGTATCACTCAGCTCTATTGTGTAAATGCCATCAGCTGGGGTTTGCTAGCTTTACATTTACCAGTAAACTGTTGTAGTTAAATCCTGTGTCTAGTGTGTCAATCACCCCACATCTACAGTCTAAACCCCACATTACGGGGAAAGAGAGGATTACAAGAAGGAAAGTGGGACTCTTAAGGAGGCAAGAGATCCTTAAGGGCTGCTCAGGAGGTCCAGGTCATAAAGGGAACCTTTTTCAGTGGTATAACACATGCCTTGCATGTGGATGGTCCAGAGTTGCATCTCCAGTTTAAAAAGAATCCAGTCACAGATTATGGGTTGAGACCCTGGACTGCCACTGTCAGTCAGAATAAGCAAACCTGAGCTAGATGGACAAATAGTCTGACCTGGTATAAGGAAGCACCCAATGTTCCTTTAAGGCTCATGGGAAGGCGAGAAGATATAGATGTCCTCAGTCTGCTCCAGTCTGACAACAACTCTACAAAACTGCAGGATGTATCTAACATCAGTCTAACTTTTAACTCCCATTCATTTTGATGGGTCTACTCTAAGAAGGTCTAACATTTGATACAACAAAATGTTACAGTTTTAACAGATTAACAATAGAGCGTTGGCACTTTTAGTTACTTCAAACATGAACACATGTTTTTAAACAAGCCCATGGTCATTAGGGTAGCCACTTACATATCACCCCAAAACAGGACAAAAGTAGACATGTGTCTGCATTAAATTTGCATATGCTAATTTATAGCTATACCTGCAAATTTAGATTTTTTTAAATGTTACAAATATAAAAATCATACAACTTTAATATATGGTTATCTTTAAAGCAGACTTGGACTGGACAGCCCTTCAGATAGAGGATGCCTTCAGATGGAGGACCGGCAATGAAAACCCTTCAATAGAGGACTATTCTCTGTAAAGTAGGGCACATAGGCTATTCATACACCACTACTCGTCCTGTAGTCTTCATTTCCTATGTGAGAGCTTCCATCTCTTAAAGTGATAGGCACAACTTTTGTCATGTAACTCTATATAGAGCACTATCTCTACCAACAAGACATCACTAGTGTTCTCTTGCTCTGAGAAAGCCATCATATTAGGATTCTCCCCCAACGAGGGGAGAGGGGGCTTACTGCTAATTTGCCTGCACTAGTTGGCTTAAGATGTGGATATTAGCACCTATTGGGAAGCAAAACCTTAAAAAAAACCCCTCACACATGCAATACAAAATCTTGCTGGGAGGCAACCTCCCCCCACAAGAAAAGGGGTTTAAAATAGGCCAGATGACAGATAGCACCCTTGCACAGACTTGAGGCAGCATGGAGAGTTGACAGCTTCATACCATATGATAGTATGATCCAGCCCCCAAAGAAAGAAAATACACCTGGCAGATATATAGTTATTGCAACAATTTCCAGAGGGGTGGCCATGTTAGTCTGTTACAGCAGAAACAAAACAAAACACGAGTCTGGTGGTACCTTAAAGACTAACAAATGTTATTTTCATGGACGTTGGTTTTCATGGACATTGTCCCCTCCATCTGATGTATACAGATCTTCATGCATCTGATGAAGTAGTCAGAGTCCACAAAATAGAACCAATTACTTAGGGAGGTGGTGGGCATTCCCACACTGGAGGCATTCAAGATGAGGCTGGACAGCCATCTGTCAGGGATGCTTTGACTTGGATTCCTGCATTGAGAAGGGGGTTGGACTTGATGGTCTTATAGGCCCCTTCCAACCCTACTATTCTATGATTCTATGAAATGTGTTAGTCTTTAAGGTGCCACAACATTCTTTATGGTTATTGCAGAAACCTAATGGAGACAAAAGAGGAGAAATCCCTCCCTTGCTGGGTGGATGTAGTGTGCTGGATAAGTGGGGATAACTACACACCTTCCTATTCACAGGGGGGCAGGGGAAATCAGTGCTTTAAAGAGAAAATGGAGATTTACTCTGTGGTTGAAAGACAGTTTTGTTACCGTGCTTCAAAATGTGGTCTAGCTTCCATGTTCTGATATCCTTCCCTCCTCTACATGGGACAATACAAAAGAATCATCTGCTTGCAGTGTATATACCAACGCTTCATTTGCCCAGTTTTGACAGGAACCAAAGAGACTTTGGAAAAAGGTTCGGGCTTAACAGCATGTCTTTTGTAAAGCCTACCTCTTTTCCTCCTTCTCCTTTCTCCTCCTCCTCCTCCCTCTCTCTCTCTCTCTCTCTCTCTCTCTCTCTGTTACACTACACCCTAGAAGCAATAAGTGACTCAATTTCTCTGTTTTGTCCGGTCCTGTTCAAGCCCATAATAGACAGTACAAACATTGAAGAGATTACAATAACACAGAAAACTCCCTGAGTTGCAGATTTTTTTTTAAAAATAAAATAATAATGTTTTTAAGTGTTCAAAACATACATATTATTTCAGTAAACCTGAGAACAAGCTTATAAGATAGGTCAACATTATGGGGTGGAATTGCTGAGAGAATAGTAGCTTACCTAAAGCCACATATGCTTAAGAAATTTTAACTAAGGCTGTAATCCTCTACCCTCTTACCTGGTAGTAAGTCCCAGTGAACACAATGAGACTTTCTTCTGAATAGACATGTATAGGATTATGCTGCATGGTAAAATTTTAACTGTGTTGTTCCCAGCTCAATGCTAGACCCCATCTAATGAGGCCTATAGGCTTAGGACAAATCGATCTTATAAATCCCAGTATTCCTATGTTAATTTTTTCCATCCACAGATTGCAGTGTAATGTTAACCCCTTGCTTCATTACATTTCCTCATACTATATTAACTGATTATTTCTCTTCTCCTGTGTGTGTGTGTGTGTGTGTGTGTGTGCAAGAGAGAGTTGTTAAATATCTTCACAGTTTTTAGAGCCTGAAACATATTTATGAGCATCTAGTAGAATCAACTAAATAACAAGCCATAAACTTTTCCAAAAACAAGTCTTGTGGCACCTTACAGACGAAGTAATTTATTGTGGCATAAGCTTTTGTGGACAGCACTTCATCAGATGCAACAGTGGACTCTAGTCCACCAAAGCTTGTGTAGTAATAAATTTGTTAGCCTTCAAGGTGTCACAAGACTCTGTTGTTTTTGCAGCAACACAGACTGGCATGGCTACCCTGCTAGAAACTTTTCCAAACAATCCTTGCAGCGAGCTCAGAAAGTCTGGATGTAGCACATTTCAAACACGTTCACAGCAGATGCTTGTCAAATCCTGCTTACTCATCACTTGGCTAAGCAAGCCATATTTCATCTTCAGTAGCTAATTCTAGCCCCTTCAACATTTTTACTGCTTGCTTGAATCCTCTCCAACTTGGAATATCTCATGGATTCTGAGGTGTCTGGAAATGAATATGATAAGAAAAGTGCACCTTGTATCAGAGAAGGTATTGCCTCCTGCCTTTTTCATTGCGTAATGCTTTTGAGGTACAGCCAAAATAGCAATAGATTTTTTTTTAATTGGTAATCCATGGTAATAACTATATAAGTTGAAATCTATCTAGACAGTGTGTCTTTGGGAAAAACTAAACGTTTGCTCAGAAAACTATGTTTCCAAGCCCCTGTTTGCTGAGAACAGCTCTGCTAGATAAGACCAAAGGCTTGTTTATCTAGTCCAGTATCTTGTTTCCTACAGTACCCAACCAGATACTTGTGGGAAGCCCAAAAGCAGGACTTTTGTTACCAAACAATTGGTATTCAGAGGCATGCTGCCTCTGATCCTGGAGGTCTTACATAGCCATCATGACTAGTAGCCATTCTAATATGGCTTTCAGAAGTTACAGAAATAAAAAAAAAGTTTTGAAAAAAAGAATTTGAAATGCTGTTCATCACCTAGAACCTCATGTATGCCCATTCATGACATGGCTTTACAATCTTCTGCAGACGAACATCCCATTTGATTAAACTGGGCATTTCCTAGCTGAGACTCTATGCTACAGCTCTTTTCATTAGGTTTGGATCCAGGTAATTTGAAGGACTGCCTACACCCGTATGTGTTGTTGTTCAGTCGTTAACTCGTGTCCGACTCTTCATGACCCCATGGACCATAGCACGCCAGGCCTTCCTGTCCTCCGCTCTCTCCTGGAGTGTGCTCAAGTTTATATTCATTGCCTTAGTGATGCTATCTAGCCATCTCATCTTCTGCCCTCTGCTGTCCCCTTCTCCTTTTGCCTTCAGTCTTTCCCAGCATCAGGGTCTTTTCCAGGGAGTTTTCTCTTCGCATTAGGTGGCCAAAATGTTTGAGCTTCAGCTTCAGTATCTGTCCTTCCAATGAGCACTCAGGGTTGATTTCCTTTAGGATGGACTGATTTGACCTTGCAGTCCAGGGGACTCATAAGAGACTTCTCCAGCACAGTTCAAAAGCATCAGTTCTTCGGCGCTCAGCCTTCCTTATAGTCCAGCTCTCACAGCCATACGTTATTACTGGGAAAACCAAAGCTTTGATTATACAGACCTTTGTCGGCAAGATGATGTCTCTGCCTCTTACTATGCTGTCTAGGTGTGCCATAGCTTTCCTCCCAAGGAGCAAGCATCTTTTAATTTCATGGCTACAGTCACCGTCTGCGGTGATCTTGGAGCCCAAGAAAATAAAATCTGTCACTGCTTCCATTTCTTCCCCTTCTATATGCCAGGAGGTGATGGGACCAGATGCCATGATCTTCGTTTTGTTAATGTTGAGTTTCATACCAGCTTTTGCACTCTCCACTTTCACCCTCAACAAGAGGCTCTTGAGATCCTCTTCGCTTTCTGCCATTAGGGTGGTATCATCTGCGTATCTGAGGTTGTTGATAATTCTCCTGGCAATCTTAATTCCGACCTGTGATTCATCCAACCCAGCATTTCTCATGATGTACTCTGCATATAAGTTAAATAAGCAGGGCGACAATATACAGCCTTGTCATACTCCTTTCCCAATTTTGAACCAATCCATTGTTCCATGTCCGGTTCTTACTGTTGCTTCTTGACGCTTGTACAGGTTTCTCAGAAGACAGGTAAGGTGGTCTGGTACTCCCATCTCTTTAAGAATTTGCCACAGTTTGCTGTGATCCACACAATCAAAGGCTTTAGCATAGTCAATGAAGCAGAAATAGACGTTTTTCTGGAATTCTCTTGCTTTCTCCATGATTCAGCGAATGTTGGCGATTTGATCTCTAGTTCCTCGGCCTCTTCGAAACCCAGCTTGTACTTCCGGTAGTTCTCAGTTCACATACTGCTGAAGCCTAGCTTGTAGGATTTTGAGTATAACTTTGCTGGCATGTGAAATGAGTGCAATCGTACAGTAGTTTGAACACTCTTTGGAATTGCCTTTCTTTGGAATTGGAATGCAAACTGACCTTTTCCAGTCTTGTGGCCACTGTTGAGTGTTCCAAATGTGTTGGCATATTGACTGCAGCACTTTAATAGCATCATCTTTTAGGATTTTAAATAGCTCAGCTGGAATACTGTCATCTCCGCTAGCTTTGTTGTTACTAATGCTTCCTAAGGCCCACTTGACTTCACTCTCGAGCATGTCTGGCTCAAGTTCAGTGGCCGCACTATCATGGCTATCAGGGACATTAAGATCTTTCCTGTATAGTTCTTCTGTGTATTCTTTCCACCTCTTCTTAATCTCATCTGCTTCTGTTAGGGCCCTGCCTTCTTTGTCCTTTATCATGCCTGTCTTTGCACAAAACGTTCCCTTGATATCTCTGATTTTCTTGAAAAGATCTCTAGTCTTTCCTATTCTATTGTTTTCCTCGATTTCTTTGCATTGTTCATTTAAGAAGGCCTTCTTGTCTCTCCTTTCTATTCTCTGGAACTCTGCATTCAGTTGGATATATCTTCCCCTTTCTCCCTTGCTTTTCACTTCCCTTCTTTCCTCAGCTACTTGTAAAGCCTCATCAGACATCCACTTGGCTTTCTTGTATTTCTGTTTGTTTGGGATGGATTTAGTTGCTGCCTCCTGAACAATGTTATGGACCTCCGTCCATAGTTCCTCAGGCACTCTGTCTATCAGGTCTAATCCCTGAAATCTATTCCTCACCTCCACTGTATATTCATAAGGGATATGATTTAGGTCATACCTGAATGGTTTAGTGGTTTTCCCTAAGTTCTTCATTTTGCAATAAGAAGCTCATGATCTGAGTCACAGTCAGCTCAAGGTCTTGTTTTTACTGACTGTATAGAGCTTCTCCATCTTTGGCTGCAAAGGACATAATCAATCTGGTTTCGATATTGACCATCTGGTGATGTCCATGTGTAGAGTCGCCTCTTGTGCTGTTGGAAAAGAGTGTTTGCTATTATCAGCATATTCTCTTGGCAAAACTCTATTAGCCTTTGTCCTGCTTCATTTTGTACACCAAGGTACATGCTTGCCTGTTATCCCAGTGATTTCTTGACTTCCTTCTTTAGCATTCCAATCCCCTATGATGAAGAGGACATCTTTTTTTGGTGTTAGTTCTAGAAGGTGTTGTAGGTCTTCATAGAACCGATCAACCTCAGCTTCTTCGGCTTCAGTGGTTGGGGCATAGACTTGAATTACTGTGATGTTGAATGGTTTGCCTTGGATTCGTACTGAGATCATTCTGTCATTTTTGAGATTGTACCCCAGTACTGCTTTTCCCACCCTTCTGTTGACTATGAGGGCTACTCCATTTCTTCTAAGGGATTCTTGCCCACAGTAGTAGATATGATGGTCACCTGAATTAAATTCACCCATGCTTGTTCATTTTAGTTTGCTGATTCCCAAGATATCGATGTTCAATCTTGCCATCTCATGTTTGACCACCTTCAGCTTACCTTGATTCATTGATCTTACATTCCAGGTTCCTAAACAATATTATTCTTTACAGCATTGGACTTTCTTTTCACCACCAGACACATCCACAGCTGAGTGTGCTTTTGGCTTTGGCCCAGCCGCTTCACTCTTTCTGGCGCTACTTGGACATTCCCTCTGCTCTTCCCCAGTAGTATATTGGACACCTTCTGACCTGAGGGGCTCATCTTCCGGCGTCATATCTTTTAGCCTTGTGATACGTTCCATGGGGTTTTCTTGGCAAGAATACTGAGTGGGTTGCCATTTCCTTCTCCAGTGGACCACATTTTGTCAGAACTCTCCGCCATGACCTGTCTGTCTTGGGTGGCCTTGCACGGCATAGCGTATGGCTTCACTGAGTTACACAAGCCCCTTCACCACAACAAGGCAGTGATCCATGAAGGGGACACCTGTATGTACCTGCCCATTTTTTCAAAATGACTTTTGGAGGCCCTGATGTCTGGCCCATCAGCAAGATCAGTAAGGCTGGAGGTGGGGGCTAGATAAAGAGCCTTCTCAGTGGTGGCTCCTACCCTATGGAATTCACTTCTGAGTGAGACGTGGCCGGCCCCATCTCTGGCTACTTTTAAGTGGGTTTTAAAAACTCATCTGTTCTCCCTGGCTTTTGATTGAAAACTTTTTTATTTACTCCTGTTGGATGTTTTAAAATTGAAATTGTATTTTACTTTAACTTGTGCATATTTAATAGGGTTTTATTAATATGTTTGTAGTGTTGTTATGGTGTAAGCCATCTTGGAAAGACTATGGTCTTGAAAGCTGGCTAGGAAATGGATTATACAAATAAAAAAATTACATTTACTAGGAATAATACAAACTAAATCTTATATATTCCAGTCTGCTATATTATCCTATGCCGAATTTCTCTTTCCAAAGATTATACTGTAATTATTTGGTACAATACATTTCTGCGTACCATACTAAATGATGGTGAGGAATGATCTTTGGAAGGAAGCCAAGTGGTAAAGCATAAAGACTGATCCAGGTGCTCATCCAAATCCATGTTTGTTTGGCCAGTCATAGGAAGGGCCTAGAATATTCCTTCAACTTCCTATCTGGTACAACCTTTATTGGGTGTTTTGCCTTTACATCATGAGGAAAATAACACCACCAAATCCAAAAGTAATGAGGTATTCTAATGGCCCAATGACCTTTCTTCTTCAGGTTTAAGGAAACATGGAGTACTGCTAGCTCAAGGTTTGAGCAAACTCAGATTTGGCAAACTCAGATTTGGCCCTGCAACTAAAGTATGGACTAGCCCATGCTTTCCTGAGCATGCTTTTCAGCCTCTTCTTAAACACCATTCTCTCCCCCCCATACACACACAACTTTCTGTTTCACCTATCTTTCCCTGTAACATGAATTCTTCTCCTTGTTTTTCTCTGTTTGGATATAACAGTGGCTTCTGGGGAGAAAAGATGGGATAATTAATTAACCGTGTGCATGCCACTTCCGGTTTCCTGCAACAAGTTATGAATGTAGCATTTATAGATTATTTCCATGACATACAAACCTGGGCACTTGGTTTTTTTTATAGGTTAAACAACCCCAAGTTAACCCATGGTTTATTCTCCTGCCTGGTGACCATACCTCTACCTCTAACTTCTTCTTCTCCTGATTTGCACAATTCATGTTCTCCAAGCTTTCCATTTAGAGGAAAGGTTCACTCTCTACACTATGTTTGTGCAAATATTGCTGTTAAGTGGGAAGAAATGCAAACAACTCAAAATGCATTTGTGCTGGGGAGGTTGAAAAGTTTCTGAAAAGAACATTTATCAACATTTTCTAGAAGGTGTCAGCTATTCTTGAATGCTCTTAAATAACACAGATCTCACAAAAGTTCAGGTTTGAAGCAGCTCTGATCACAGTTTCTTAACAACTACAGCTGGTACGTGAGACAAAAGGGTTTTTATAGTTACACCTGCTTGCATCTCTCTAAAAAAACCCCAGCCTATCAGTTGTATTTTAGGTTTCTTACTTTTATTTTTGCAACGCAGTTTAGAAAATATAAAACTCCATCTCTATTGGACAACTTAACCAGAGAGGAAGATGGTTTAAGATGCACACCTGGAAGTTGTGCAGAGCCAAGCCCTCTTCTCTGCCACAAACCTCCTGCATGACCTTGGTCAATTTTCTGAGATTTTCCCATTTTCTGAGTGAATGAGCAATGTACTCTTTGCAAAGTGATATATAAATGCCCAGTGAAATGTGCCTTTGCACACTTCACTGGTGGCTATGTTGTGAAGCACAATGCTATACAACAGCTATGTTGCCTTCTTTCAAAAAGGTCTTCATGCATCATGCAATCTCACCAAGAAGGCATATTGCAGAGTGGTACATTTGCCTTATTCTTATGCTGCAATCCTATACACACTTTCATAGGAATAAGTCCCATTGAAATCAGTGGGACTTCCTTCAGAGTAGGTCTGTAGAGGATAGCACTGTAAATGAGAAAGCACCTATTTATAAGGGAAAGAAAGCAGTGGAAACAAATTGCTTCCAAAGAGCCTGATGGATAGTATTGGGGGAATTTTGGAAGCCTTCACTTCAAAATGTACTTTTTCCTTCTACATGGGTTTAGCAAATACCATTGCCTGATGCCAGACTAAAAATGTGCTTGGCACCTTCTGACCTCTTGGTATTCTAGAGAGGAGGGCTCAGAATGCCAAGTCAGCAAACACACTGTCAGCAGTCTACTACCTGTTTGCAAGTTGAAATAGTGATCGAAGGCTATACTGTGCTTGCTATTTCTCCCTCTTTAACAGGGAAACTTGGCAGGTCTTTCCCTAGCTGGGTAAGTGGAAAACATCTTTTTTCCCTGACATGGAATACAGAAGGATACAAGCAACACATCACGTTTACCAAGTAGTGCAGTGGCAAGTTCAGAAGTGCAGGGCCCCTTTGTGGCAGTCACAGCCATGCCCCCTTACAGCCACGCCCCTTCTAAGATTGTACAACCTTGTAAGATATACAGTCTTCAGCTGGGATCCAAAAACAGTGCAGCTGAGAGTAAGGCAGGGGTATTTCAATTGGATGTCTGAGGAAAAAAATGCAGGGGTGTTAATCTTACTCACTCACTCACAAACATTTTAGGTTTTCAAAATATGATACTCTATGGAAGCTTCAATTTCTCAACTCAGCCCTCATGAACAGATCCCTTCTCATTTAAACAGCCCCCTTGCACACTCCCGTAGAGCCCCAACAGCCCCAACCCATTAGCCTTTCCTAAGCTCTTTCATTATATCTCTCCCATCCTGCAACAGAAACGTCCACACACCCAGCTGGATTGAAACACACACACACACACACACACACACACACACCTACCTTCTTTCCCCTTTCCCCCCCAACTGATATTTTTCTATTTCTCTTCCCTCCACCAGGGTTTGTTTGCCCAGGTACATGCCAACCTGGTACCAAAAAGTGTTGCTGACAGAGCAGGTTGCATTTGGCAGTTCTGCTTACTGTAGAAATTAATGTTCGAGAATTAACAGTGCAATCCGATGGGTGTTTATTTCAAATTAAGTTTACAGAGAACTTGGGAAGGCAGCTAAGGCTGCAGTCCTATTCAACTTACCTGGGAGGAAGCCCAACTGGCAGGTGAACATAGTGGGACTGACTTCTGAGTAGACATGCATAGGTCCGTGTGATAAATCCTAAAAACTGGCACAAACCAGCCACCTGCCCTGCCCCATAAGTAAATAATGGTGGCAGCACCACCACCCCACCTGCTGCCATGGCCAGCAGCAGCCCTGAATGGGTGGCCAGTGTTGCAGGAGGCGAGGGCAGTGCCGGGCGTGCAGGCACGGAGCAGGGACGGGCAGAGAAGCCAAGAGCTGAGGAGGAGAAGGGGGGCCAGAGAAGGCTGCAGAGCTCCCTCAGGATCCCTCTCTCGCTCCCTTGCTCCCTTTGTCTGGCCAGCAGCCAAGAGGCAGCCGCCTGCACTCCATCTGCTCCCTCCTCCTTCCCTAGCAGACTTCGACCCAGCTGGGGGCTGGCTTAAAAAAAAGTGCTGGAGCAATGCCCCAGCACGACCCACCACCACTACACCGCTGCCTTTACTTGAAACTTGTTTTTGACATTTCCTTATGATTCCCAGGAACTCATTCTGAATCGGGCCCTGAAATGAGGTGGCCTTCCCCACAGCTAATGGGCTCCAAGCTCAGAGAAGCCCCTTTGCAGTCCTCAGCCATTCCAGTAATAACTATCAGCCACCTTGAACCAGTCCATATGCCAGAGTCAGCACTCAGCAATCCTGGACATGGAAAACAATGGAAGCTGCAGTAGTACTGGGCAACTTGTGGCCTGCCTCCATATGTTTTGGCCTACAATTCCCATGCTCCCTCACCATAGGCAATGCTGGCTAGGGCTGATAGGAGTTATAGACCAAAACAACTGAAGGGTCATAATCCACCCTTGGAGTACAGCAAATAGGAGCAGCCAGCATAACAGGTCAGGCCCAGTGTATGTGCTTCTGTAGATGTGTTTCATGTGTGTGGACGAGATAGGGTGTTTGTCTATTTCTTGTGTCTGATGAAAGCATGCATGCGCATGTGTATAAGGGGGGAGGATGGCTAATTGCAGGTGTTATACAGACATACAGTTTTGGCCTGGAGTCCCCCAGAACCTGGAACTGGTCCTGCCCAGGCAACAAATGACTACTTGAGCAAAGCGTTCATAACAATCTGAGCAATCAGACTAAAGAACAACTTTTTTTCCAGGTTAGAACCAGCTGCAGAACAGTACAGCTGGACAGGAATGACACGATGCTGGAAGCCACCTCTTTACATGGAAGAAACCTGACGAACCTCTCACTCACTCTCATAGCTCTGGTTACTGGGAGGTATAGAAATGAAATCAATCAATAAATCTAAAGTGTGTAACATATGAAGACACACATCCTGAGGAGAAAAGTCTGGAGGATTATCAAGTGGCTCCTAGCCAATGAGAAAATTTGGAACAAATATGGCTGGATCTTTAGATGAGTGTTGGCAAGAATATTGCCCAAATTTTTCATAGTTCTTCCTGAATAGTAACCTATGTGGGCCCACAGTGCCCCCAGGGACACAGAAAGGGGATAATACGACTTCTGATCCGTTATCACACTTGATCCGCAAGCATCAGCAGCCATCAGCTTAATTCTTCTCTTCTGAATGCCTCCCTAAAGCTGAGCTAAACTTCTTGTTACAAAGAGTGGCCAGGCTTGAGCTGAACGCGGGAGAAGAGGCGGGGCTGGTGGAGAGATGAAAGAAAGATTTGAGGCAGAAAAACTGTTAATTCCTTTATTGCTGAGACAGTGACAAAATCTTGCAAAAGAAAAAAGAAGAAGAAGCTTTATCCGCTTTCATGGTAATTATATTCCCATCACTCATTTCAAATCTAGACCCCCTTGGAAAGCTAAGTGAGCCCTAATCCAGTTGGGGGATCTTAACAGATGCAATTTTATCTGGGGTGTCTCCCGCCTCCAGCTCGCCTCTGTGCCCTTATCACCTGCCTGAATCAAAACTACTCTCTATTTTTAACCTGTCCTTTGGATTAATAGGAGTCTTTTATCAGTTGTGATTTAAAATAAAGAGAAAAAGAAAATAAAGCTCAAGCAACTACCCACCCAGGCCAGGACATTGAGTAGTGTATTTCTCAGAGCTGTTCCTTTAATCACACATAGCTGAGCTATGTGTGATTGTCTCCCCTACTCTCCTGCATGGCCCTGAAAAACAAAATAAAGTCTTCATTGGAATCAATGGAGACTTTTTTCTTTTTTTAACCCCCTGCAAGGGGTGATGGAATTTCAGGATGAAAATGGGGTGGGGGGAGGAACTTAAACCCTCATCTCCTGAAGTTCCATGAAGCCAATCCAAATTGGGGCCATGCACACTTGCAGGAGAGTAGGGGATCTCAGCTATGTATGATTAAAGGAACCTTTTGTTTGGACCTCAGTTGCTGAAATAGAAAATGCATTTTTGCTTACTAATGAAAACTGAGACATATCCTGGTGTGTTTTGTTCATAAAATTGCTAAAGTTTTTTTTTAAAGAAGTCACTGGGCTTGTTTATAAAGCAAGGGAAAATTTAGAGCAAGTTTTTGGACAGGAGGTCAGAATGGTATATGATTTGCAGCGCTTAAACTTTCTTTGTTCAGTTTGTGAGAAATTCCCACAGTTTTCAGCTGATGCTTACTAGTTGTACTTTCCAGTCTGTGATGGACCAGAAAGGCTTGTTGGAAAAATGTACAAGGAGCCTAAAGGTAAACTTGATAATCTTACCATGTCCCCACTACTTATGTCAGCATATGTACACATGGCCATTCACTGGTATGAGTGGTGAATACTGGCTTGGAGACTATTTTCAACTGACAACATCCAAGGGAAGCAACATACCCTGTTACTCCACAATGTGTAAACAGCTGGTCCAGATGATCATAATGGGCCCTGCTGACCTCACCCTCATCATACATGTGAAAGATCACCAGCTAGTGCAGTTGCTGCATTGGCACCAAGAACTATTGCCTCAAACAACAGTACATAACTCCATGGCATTCAAAGCAAATCCAGACTGAGTACCTGCAGGACAAGCAGACAAGGAACTCCAGGAGCCATTGGCCAGAAGTTCAAAGCATTAATAGTCCACAATAAATAGTCTGGCTGAAGTCACAAAATTAAGTTATCTGTCCAAAGGGAGGAGGCAAGAAGGCAGAGTGGAGGAAAATGCAGCAAGATAGACAACCAAGACTAGTTATCATGGTCCAGGTAAAGAATCCAGGGAGAATCAATGGGCTGTCTAAGGCTGGAACAATTTTGGAGCTTGAGGAGGCTAATACTGCCCCTTTCCTGTACTTTACAGCCTGAAGTGGCTTAACATGGGCTACCAGGATGCAGATCAGAGGTCTCTCGGTTCAGTCCCAGCTGACCCTGGAAACTGTTGTATGTGAAGTTAGCTAGCTGAATTGGGACCTAACTATAGATGATGCTAACTGTGTTGCTTGCAATCACATCATTGTGTGTTTTTTTTTAAATTTAATTACAGGTGCAGAAAGCCCTGACTTTATCAGGACCCAGGGGGAGGGGAGAGGACGTTTAACCCTTCCTTCCTGATATGATCATGACAAAAGTCCTAAGCTCACACTGCAACTGTGCTAAGAAAAAAGCTCCCATTGGTGCCAATGGGAGCTTTCCCCCCTAAAGTTAATTGTTAGGAGGTATTTTTGTTGTGATCCTGGCAGGGGAGAGGAGTGCTGAACCTCCCCTTCAATACATTTTAGTTCTGATAAAAATCACCCCCTCCTCATGCTTGTAATTAACCTTTAAAATCCCCACAATGTGATTCTGAGCAATGCAGTTAGTGGCATGTATAGTTAGGCCTTGAATGATAGTATTTTCAGAAATTAATGGCAAAAGGACCAGAAAATGATAAGAAGTGGATATGAATCCCAATCACATATGCTTTCAGGTTCATGCCTTGCTCTCATATGCACTTTCACATTCTCTAGTTTCTGCAAATGTGACATACTTGGAAACAGACTTGATCCCAAGCACCCTATAATTGTGCAGCAGATCACTTTCCAATATTTACCAGTCAGACAGCACCAACAGATGAGGAGAAAACAGTTTATGGCAAGTGATTGCAGGATGGGAGTTTGTAGTGTCTGGTAACCACACACATCTCTGAGAGAAGCCAGGCAGATCCCAAGCTATAATATATATGTGAACAAGCCATATCAAAGTATCTCTTAGTTACACAAGCAATTGCTTCCTCTGAAGTTACATCTGGTGGTGGCATGCACCTCCCTTGAGATGTCCAATTTGAGGATTAGGATGTCTACTTTCCAAGAATTAATATGGAGCAAAAAGTCTTCAGTTTTCCATGAGCTGGGCAGGCCCAGCAAGCTTTGGCATCAGCTGTAGGGGTGGAAAAGAATTTTTCCCCTCCCTTCACCCTTTGGGTCTTTTCATGTGCTGAAATAGACTCCATCTGTCCCCTCCTGTTCAGACATAACAGGAACAGAGTTTGAGGAGTGTAAATCTCCTTGTGCTCACTTTATTTCTTATGAACATAATTAGGACAGCAGTGTTGATAATGATGGGGAATTGCTCTCTCCAGGGGCTCTGAATTCCAGCCAGCAGACTGTTAAACAAAGGAAATGCCTGCTGATCAGGAGCTCAGCACTGATGTAATGCTTCTCCCCTGTCCCCATAGCCATGCCAGCAAGTGCTGTAAAGCTGTCAATAACCCAGGCAGGAAGGGGAACCTGTACTAGGGTGGTGGATCAAGATAGAAGGCTTTCTTTCTATAGACTAAATGAAACAGGAGGGGGCACTTTCTCCTCTTTATAGGCAGTTAAGTCTCAAAACTGTCACCTTTCAGAAAAACATCCTACTCAGGCCTGTACATCCTGCTGCCCTTACAGAAGTGCCAACAAAATAAAGCACCCTTGTCGCTACTAGATGCAATTCATGGATTCGTTAAAATAAAAGACTGACAGCTTACGCAGTCACACTGGCAATTTTGCCAAGTAGTGTGATGTGTTAATTTTCACTATCACCTGTGGGCCAGAAGCTGGCAGGATTCTAAAACTTCTAAAAACTCACACAATTTATTCATGAAGGTGGTTGCTTGTTCCACCCACCATTGCAGCTCTTGGTCTGTGCAGTTACACTGTGAAACTTATATTGATTGACCCAAAGTAGACAGTTTTCCATGCCACTACAACCTGCATCGATGTCATATGCAATGGTATATAAAACTTGCAGATCCTAGCTGAAGTAGAAGTGCTGCACAATTTGGAGACTACAAGCCAGCAACAACTGCTGGTTGAAGAAACAAGCAGCCACTGCATATGAATTGGTCCTCAGTACACTGTTAGGTAACACATCCAGACGGTGTCACCTGTCCAAGTGTATATGAGATAGAGCCAGACTTGAGATTGATTAGCTTCCGCTTGAATGAATTCCCCAGTGCACTTGAGTGGAGGGGTGTCATTCTGCAATCGTGACCAGCACTGGGATAGTGTAGTGAATACTTCCTCAGATCCTGGATATGCTGTGTAATGTTTTGTCTCCAGATCAGGAACTGAAGGCATCCATCTGAAGTAGACTCTACCTGCTCACGGAATTGGAGAAAAGATTGTGGCATTTGTCCTACCAACTTTATGAACACTTGCTTACCCTGTTATGACAATAAAGTATCAGTGAACTGAAGCCTGAATGGCCCCAACAAGCATGGGCATCTGCAGGATTTTTTCTGGAGGGGCGTGGGCAAAGTATATTCAATTACTGGAGTTAAGGCTATCTCATAGTGGTTCAAGCTCCACAAAGCCAGGACATTGGAAGCTAAGGCTGATGCCTTAACAGGTGTGCCTTGTAATCAATAATGATGTTCTACAATGTCACAAATTGTGCTTGATTACAACTTACCCTTCATGCACCCACACTTTTCCTTGGCCTTTTAGGTCCAAATCCAAATGGGGAGGGCTGAGTGCCTCAGACTAGCAAAGGTCGTCCATGTTGTCCTGGTCCTGCATTGCCTTATGAAGTATCTGTGCCTTATTGTATTGCTAGAGAAATCCTCCTGTCAGTTGGCCCATGCCAGTCCCTTGCTTACATTAGTAACTGGCAGGGTGGGTTAAACTGTGCAGTCAACTAGCAGCTGCTGGCTCCCCCTCCCCCTCCCCCTCCCCCTCCCCCTCCCCCTCCCCCTCTTCTTCTTCTTCACCATCAGCCTCACTATTCTCTTCCTCTACCTCCTCCTCTCACAATGCAACTGTGGTGAAATGGCCAGCAGGTGCTCAGCTTTCTTGTGTAGAGGATGCAGCCAGTGGAGGACAGGCTCAATAACGGCTCAGTTCAGAGGGGAGCTTAACAAGCATGGCTGCTTTTAATAAGTTGATAGGTTTGATAGAGGAAGGCTGAGCTAAGATGAACAATGATCACCAATAACCAACTGAAAGCCTTGCATTGTTTGATTTATAAGCCTTACAGCAACCTTCCCCAACCTAGTGCCTTCTCCAGCCAGCCTGGCCAATCATCTGGGATGATGGGAGTTGTAATCTGACACATCTGGATAGCACCAAGTTGGGGAAGGCTGCTTTAGAGAATGCTCAGACTGGCATGTATAAGGCCCACAGGTAGCAGGTTTATGAGACTGAAGTCCAATATATAATAATATGGTATCTCTCTTAAGCAGCATGATGCCCACAAGTATTTTAAATGCACACCACATGTAACTGAACAAAAAGAACAATAAGAATGACAACCATATATATTTTTTTTAAAGTAGGCACTGTGATGATAGTGTGGGTTACTGAACTTGCTGTCCTGCTGTTATTTAGGGCTCTGCTATTTCTTAGCATTTTTCAGTTTGCTGATATGTACATGCTGGAAGAATCTTAAATTCTCATTTGGCCAAATTATTCATTCAGACTGTTTCCACCCCTCCACCCCACTCCCTTTAAACTGACTATGTGTATGGAACGAAACTAGTTGGCTTCAACCACCCTTTGCTCATTAATATGCCCTAGAAGCATTACCAATGGCTAAGTGAGCTTCCAAGTCTAACTTAAGGCCTGCTGGATTTCATAAGAAAGAGCCTCATTTATTTATTATTGTGAATACTTTGCATCTGATATTATTTATTTATAGAACACTGCTATCTTGAGGCCTTAAATGGGGTCAGGCCCTCATTTGTGAGAGGTGTTACAGTAAAAGACAGGCTCTGAACCAAGCAGGTTATTAACTGGAGTGGGAAAGGCAAGCCAAACAGACTATCAGCATCTTCATTTTGCCAGCTAAGATAGCAGCTTCCCTCTGGACACAAATAACATCTTTGGAGATGGGCTATTTTGTTGGGATCACAGTTTGATGTTAAAGAGTTAAAAACCATCCTCTCCACTTGTGCTGCAGTTCCAATTCTTATTGCCCATCCTACCTCCCTCTGATACTTAAAGCAAAAAACAAAGAAATGCAAATCTAAACCATGCATTAACATAATCTGTATTTTGGCTTCCAGAGACAGAAAGGGTAAGTTCTGAAAAAACGTTTTACATAAACCCACTAAAAAAATAATAATAGGAGGATCATATACCACTATATTTTCCATGCATTTGATTTACCAGAAATAGGAAGGATATTGTTGTGTTCCTTATGAATGGGGACAGCGTTAGGCTTGTATCTCAGTCCAAAATCCATCTCAGCCATAGTCACAGGTGTCCACCCTAATACTTGAAATTAAATCTTACTGAAATTAATAAGTTACTTTTGACTAAGCAGATTTAGATAATGTTTTTGCCTTAAATACTTAAGAGTGCAATCCTATGGATGTTCAGCCCTTCATGGCTGGCTGCAGGGATGCTGGAACTTTTAGGACTTCTTTTCTGTCTAAACATGCATAGGATTGTGTTCTTAATTGGTAAAATGGGAATAAACTGGCTGCCTTGCAAGATTGGTTAAAGTCTAAACAATCCTATGAGGTTGAAGTTTTATTTTTATTTTATTAATTAAGTACACTTCAACTAAACTCATCCCCTAAATCAGGGCTGGGCAACTTAGGCTCTCCCAGTGTTTTGGCTTACAGCTCCCATCAGCCCTAGCTAGCAAAGCCAATGGTGAAGGATAATGGGAGTTAACTTATAAACCAAAACAACAGGAGGCCCTGAAGTTGACCATCCCTGCTCTAAACCTTAGAGGATAGGTGGGATAAAATTTGTAAAATGCTATGAAGAGTTGAAAGTATTATATTAAATATGCAATTATATGCAACACCTAGCAAGAAGTCATATAAGTGTATCAGGACTCTGGTAATAAGAGGTTTTTCTTGTTATAGAAACAAAAAGAATGAACATACATCATCCCTATAACTGACTAGAGAAAGTGGAAGTCCTACCTGTTTTATTCACATATGATGCATGCTTGAAAGGAAGCGCAAAACACTACCAGTCATTTGAAGACGCAAGTTCCCAATCGCTGTCTCTGAAGTAGAATCATGGACCATAATTCCAAAACTAGCTAACTCCTCACAGCTCTTGTACATTTTCATAGCAGCGAGAAATTGCTGTTCCAATGTGGAAACCAGGAAGAATAATGGACAGGTTGCAATGCATAATGCCGTTGTGGGCCATTATGTACTCTAAATAGGATCCCTTCCAGAGAAGCCTTAAAAGTACCAACTTGGCATTTGCTCACTGCTACTGGCTGGCAGGTGGCCCTATTGGTGTTAAAACTGGAGTCTAAATAGAGGAACGGCTGTGCAGACAAGGGTTTCAATGCCGAAATATAACCAAGCACTCCAGGGGCCACCAGGTGTGTATCAAATTCAGACCAAGCAGTTGAAAAGATAGGAGGATCTCTTGCACCTTGCACTCTTCATAACAGATCCTGATGCCGGAAGATGAGCCCCTCAGGTCGGAAGATGTCCAATATACTACTGGGGAAGAGCAGAGGGAATTTCCAAGTAGCGCTGAAGTGGCTGGGCCAAAGCCGAAAGGACACTCAGCTGTGGATGTGTCTGCTGGCGAAAATAAAGTCTGATGCTATAAAGAACAATATTGTTTAGGAACCTGGAATGTCAGATCAATGAATCAAGGTAAGCTGGAGGTGGTCAAACATGAGATGGCAAAATTGAACATTGACATCTTGGGAATCAGCGAACTAAAATGGACAAGCATGGGCGAATTTAATTCAGGTGACCATTATATCTACTACTGTGGGCAAGAATCCCTTAGAAGAAATGGAGTAGCACTCATAGTCAACAAAAGGGTGGGAAAAGCAGTACTGGGGTACAATCTCAAAAATGATAGAATGATCTCAGTATGAATCCAAGGCAAAACATTCAACATCACAGTAATTAAAGTCTATGCCCCAACCACTGAAGGAGGACAAAGGCTAATAGAGTTTTGCCAAGAGAATATGCTAATACTCTTCCAACAGCACAAGAGGTGACTCTACACATGGACATCACCAGATGGTCAATATCGAAATCAGATTGGTTATGTCCTTTGCAGCCAAAGATGGAGAAGCTCTATACAGTCAGTAAAAACAAGACCTGGAGCTGACTGTGGCTCAAATCATGAGCTTCTTATTGCAAAATTTTGGCTTAAATTGAAGAACATAGGGAAAACCACTAAACCATTCAGGTATGACCTAAATCATATCCCTTATGAATATACAGTGGAGGTGAGGAATAGATTTAAGGGATTAGACCTGATAGACAGAGTGCCTGAGGAACTATGGATGGAGGTCCATAACATTGTTCAGGAGGCAGCAACTCAATCCATCCCAAAGAAACAGAAATGCAAGAAAGCCAAGTGGATGTCTGATGAGGCTTTACAAGTAGCTGAGGAAAGAAGGGAAGTGAAAAGCAAGGGAGAAAGGGGAGGATATACCCAACTGAATGCAGATTTCCAGAGAATAGCAAGGAGAGAAAAGAAGGCCTTCTTAAATGAACAATACAAAGAAATCGAGGAAAACAATAGAATGGGAAAGACTAGAGATCTTTTCAAGAAAATCGGAGATCTCAAGAGAACGTTTTGTGCAAAGATGGGCATGATAAAGGACAAAGAAGGCAGGGACCTAACAGAAGCAGATGAAATTAAGAAGAGGTGGAAAGAATACGCAGAACTATACAGGAAAGATCTTAATGTCCCTGATAGCCATGATAGTGCGGTCACTGAACTTGAGCCAGACATCCTCGAGAGTGAAGTCAAATGGGCCTTAGGAAGCATTAGTAACAACAAAGCTAGCGGAGATGACAGTATTCCAGCCGAGCTATTTAAAATCCTAAAAGATGATGCTGTGAAAGTGCTGCATTCAATATGCCAACAAATCTGGAACACTCAACAGTGGCCACAAGCCTGGAAAAGGTCAGTTTACATTCCAGTTCCAAAGAAGGGCAATGCCAAACTACTGTACAATTGCGCTCATTTCACATGCCAGCAAAGTTATGCTCAAAATCCTACAAGCTAGGCTTCAGCAGTATGTGATCCAAGAACTACCGGAAGTACAAGCTGGGTTTCGAAGAGGCAGAGGAACTAGAGATCAAATCGCCAACATTCGCTGGATCATGGAGAAAGCAAGAGAATTCCAGAAAAACATCTATTTCTGCTTCATTGACTATGCTAAAGCCTTTGATTGTGTGGATCACAACAAACTGTGGCAGAGATGGGAGTACCAGACCACCTTACCTGTCTCCTGAGAAACCTGTACGAGGGTCAAGAAGCAACAGTAAGAACTGGACATGGAACAACCGATTGGTTCAAAATTGTTAAAGGAGTACAACAAGGCTGTATATTGTTGCCCTGCTTATTTAACTTATATGCAGAGTACATCATGAGAAATGCCGGGTTGGAGGAATCACAGGTCAGAATTAAGATTGCCGGGAGAATTATCAACAACCTCAGATACGTAGACGATACCACCCTAATGGCAGAAAGTGAAGAGGATCTAAAGAGCCACTTGTTGAGGGTGAAAGAGGAGAGTGCAAAAGCTGGTTTGAAACTCAACATTAAAAAAATGAAGATCATGGCATCTGGCCCCATCACTTCCTGGCATAGAGAAGGGGAAGAAATGGAAGCAGTGACAGATTTTACTTTCTTGGGCTCTGAGATCACTGCAGACGGTGACTGTAGCCATGAAATTAAAAGACGCTTGCTCCTTGGGAGGAAAGCTATGGCACACCTAGACAGCATAGTAAGAAGCAGAGACATCACCTTGCTGACAAAGGTTTGTATAATCAAAGCTATGGTTTTCCCAGTGGTAATGTATGGCTGTGAGAGTTGGACTATAAGGAAGGCTGAGCGCCGAAGAACTGATGCTTTCGAACTGTGGTGCTGGAGAAGACTCTTACAAGTCCCCTGGACTGCAAGGAGGTCAAATCAGTCAATCCTAAAGGAAATCAATCCTGAGTGCTCATTGGAAGGACAGATACTGAAGCTGAAGCTCAAATATTTTGGCCACCTAATGAGAAGAGAAAACTCCCTGGAAAAGACCCTGATGCTGGGAAAGACTATAGGCAAAAGGAGAAGGGGACGACAGAGGATGAGATGGCTAGATAGCATCACTGATGCAATTAATATGGAGTTGAGCACGCTCCGGGAGAGAGCGCAGGACAGGAAGGCCTGGCGTGCTATGGTCCATGGGGTCAACAAGGGCCGGACATGACTTAACGACTGAACAACAACAACAATTGATTCTATTTGGACCCCTTTACATAGAAACAGGTATTTTTATGGTATAGCTATCCCTACGCCTGCATCTTCCTGCTTTTAAGAGTGTTTGTATCACAAACCTGTTTTATCATCCTTGCTTATGAGACCCAACTTGGGTCTGAGAAACATGGCATCTGCCTTTCTAGGCATCTATCTCCAGAAATGAAAAGGGCAGAAATTATTTTTTTTAAAGGAGGAGAAGGAGGAGGAAAGGGACTATGCATCATGAGGGTTGCAATAGCCTTGTAGTAATACACAGATTGGCTCCATCCAGCTTCTGCCCTTTTAATATGGCCATAAATATCCAGCAAAAGCTTATGTGATGAATTTGCACACTCAGTACTTGTCATAATTTTGGCTACAGCATTTATGTTTTCTTCCACGCTGCTGGGGCAGTGCTAACTGGCAGTGTACAGCAATGATAATAATCTGCAGTGCACTTCATCTGAAAACAAAATAGGAATTAAAGTAGGCATCCCTTTTTGATGACTAGCCTTGAAACTGAGACCAGCCCACATCCTGACCTATTTGTGTCTTATGTTTGCACAGGTCTGTGTTCAACTTCAGTGTTTAATGCCACTTCCCCTATCATGCTGTCTGTATGCATGTCCGTATGTGTGTGCATAAGACCATTCTACTGGTAACTGGTAAAAAGCAGCTGCATATGATCAGTGTCTTCACAAATTCATAGATCTGCAGGACTGACACAATGGCTGCATTAGACAATCCTATGTTATTACAAAAAAAATGAATTATGTTGCTTTGCTCCTGCCTTCATTCAAGCGAGCAAACAAACCAGGAAGTCTTCAGTTAACTATAGTTTCCTGTTTCTTCCAACTGAGAAACTATGGCTAACAGCTTGAGAACAACCCAGGATATGAAGCCATAATCTGAAGTTCATTTCAAATCCTGGTTTGTTCCAAAGTTGTTAACCATCATTATCTGGTTCAGAAAAAAAAGGGAAATTCTAGTTAACCAATGATTGCCTGGTTTGTTTGCCTGCTCATGCAAAGGGAGGAGCATAGCAGCTGTGTGTTTGGACACAAGACTCATTCATATATCAGCTTATTAAGAGGATATGTGATCATCTGAACATGGCCAATGCTGCACTCCTTGAACATTTAGAGCAGGATGGCAAGATCAGGATAAACACACTTTGTTCTGGACCTGCACATACCTGTCTCTCTGGACTGATAGAATAAGGTCTTTGTAGAAACAGCCTTGTGCAGTTTTGAGTTTAAAAATACATTCACACAGCACGTGCATGTTTTCATAGAATCATAGAATAGCAGGGTTGGAAGGGGCCTACAAGGCCATTGAGTCCATAATCATAATTATCTCATAATATTCACATAGGTATGCATGCTCACTACTAAGAATGATGCAAAGAGAAAAGAACCCCTCTAATTTTTCCAGTCACACGGAGAATTCAGCAGTCTCACAGAATTCACACAAGGATGTGAAACCAGACCTCAGTGAGTTTTCCCCAAGACATCTTAACACTATCCATTGATTAAAAGATGAAGGATCCTGGACTGGACAACAAGGTTTTACCCTTCACTTTCTTGCACTCCCTGTAAACAAAAACCAAGAACAGACACACTAGTATTGACCTGTCAAGCCTTGCAGTTCACTTCACTAGTATCTTCATCTGGACTTCACTAGTACTGACCTGTCAAATCTTGCACTTCCTTGCACTCCCTGCTAACAAAAACCAAGAGCAGACACTAGTATTGACCTCTCAAACCTTAAACATTTGTAGGAGGAACCCACAGATGAGATCACTTACTCCTCTCTGTCCCTCCATGATTTCTTTGTACATCTGTCTTGAGCATAATATCTGGACCAGAAGTGCAAGCAAAGTAAAACAAGTGTATAATTACCTCTATTTCCAACTGTGAGTGCCAGTCCTTATGCATTCAAAATGGCAGCACCCATACAAAAGAGGGAGGTGTTAGCAAGCTTCAGGGAACCCCAAGATTTGCAGAAAGACAAAACAAAAGGAACAAAAAACCTAATTGGGGGGGGGGAGAAAGTTGGAGAGAGATTGGAATGGAGTATTGTGGAGGAAGACAGGGCAGACTGCCTGGAACAGTAAACAGGAGCCTTCCACACTGCAACATTTGTTGCAAGGCCCAGAGAACTCAAGTTCTTTGGAACTCACCACGGCTTCCTGAAGGTGATTGGATCTGAAGAATCATTTTTGAATAACATTTAGGGTGCTTCCCTTCAGCAGCATTTGGCGTTCTTGGTTCAGTACTAAGACATTAACCATAAACTACAGGGGTCCCCTTCATGGATCACTGCCTTGTTGTGGCGAAGGGGCTTGCGTAACTCAGTGAAGCCATAAGCTATGCCGTGCAGGGCCACCCAAGACGGACAGGTCATGGCAAAGAGTTCTGACAAAATGTGGTCCACTGGAGAAGGAAATGGCAACCCACTCCAGTATTCTTGCCAAGAAAACCCCATGGAACTGGGGTCATGAAGAGTCAGACACGACTTAATGACTGAACAACAACGACAACAGGCAGGGGTGGAAAGCAGGCACTTTGATATGGCAGAAACCATTTTTACAGGTTTGAAACAGGACTCCTGTTGTGCAGATTGCCCAGCCCACGGCAGTCCTGCATTTGCTGCCACCTAGTGGAGGTTGGTGGCCCTGATGTCAGTGCACCTTGGATAGCTCCTTTAGAATTCTGACTGGTTCTGACTGAAACCCACAGCGGATTTACTGACCCACTGACATCGGAGCCACCAGCCTACACTGCAGTGCCACCTGCTCTGTGGATGAGCCGTGGACAGGCAGTGGATGATAATGGGATGAAGTCATTACCAGGTTTGCAGAAGTACCAACAAATGTTGGGAACAACCCCCCTAAAATCTCTAGCCCCCTTCAAAACCACTGTGTGTGTATGTCTTAGGAGGGCCAGGCAAGCTTACATATATTTCAAACATTGCTGGGAAAAGGGGGGAATGGATTTTCTACATTTGTATTATGTTGTTCGAGTTTATTTTTATGTTTTAATTTTGCCAACGTCACTCCAGAACCTTGGGAATAATATGCTAAATCAAGAATTATTCTGGCTATGCTTTTCTCTCTCTCTCTCTCTTTTTTTTTAGAAATTAGCATAATTACTTCATTTAAAGAAGACATGACCTCATGAGTGTTGCAAAAGGAACCTCTAATGAGAGTTGTTGTTCAGTCGTTCAGTCGTGTCCGACTCTTGGTGACCCCATGGACCATAGCACGCCAGGCCTTCTTTGGGGGAAAAGAGAGAAGGTAAAACAGTATCCTTTACCTGTGTTGTACAAATGTTTTAAGGTTGCCTATGTAGCTCAGTATTGGCTTCAATCAGAGACATAATACTGAACTAAGACTGCAACCCTATACATGCTTAGCTGGGAGTAAGCCCCATTGAACTCCGTGGGACGTACTTCTGCAGAGACATGCATGGTATTGTGCTGTAAAGAGCAAATTCTCACTTAACTTTTTGAGATCAGGTTTTGATCCTTTCCCAAAGCCAAAACAGACATTACTTTAAATCTGTATATAGTAGCTACATCTTTTTTTTAATTTTTTTTTACTCTACTATAGGTGTAGGGCCCACAATCCAGATTAGGAGCCTACTCTGCGGGATGGGGGGAGGGCTTTTAAGACCTAGATGAGGCCCCCTGCACCTACTCCAGAATAAAAATGAAAAAAGATATAGCTGCTAGTCACATATTTAAAGTAAAGTCTGTTTTAGCCCCCGGTTTCCAATTGTGAGGTTTTTAAAAAGAGACCTTAACTTAATTTTACACTAACCCAACAATCAAAACTGATGGGGCATGTGTGTGTCATACACAGATACATGTAATGAATTACAAAAAACAGAATTGGCTCACAGTATATAGATGATGGACGTCAGTCAATCTGGCAATTTCTTTCTTTGAAGACCTGAAAAACCTTTAACATGCCTTGCACTTCTGTGGGCTTTGCTCCAAATGATGTATTTTGTGTATTTTGAACTTTCATGGACTACTTCAAATAGCAAAAATTAGACTCTGTTCCAAGAGAAACACATGGATGAGAAGAAAAATTATCTTTAGCATAAGAAGAGGGAATATGTGGAGAGGCATGAGGGAGGAGGAGGATAATTTAAACATTATGAAGAACACCTTGGCAACCATTCTTTTAATTACATTAGTGCTAATCAATTTTCATTGTGACAAGATGCCTGCACATTGGTGAAATAAGCTGCTAGCTAAAAGATTTGGAAACACTAGCTTTGTTCTGTCATATAATGTGCTTGATACAAGAGAACTGTGTGGGATACATGTGCAGGTATAATACGGTAGCTGTTTAGAGGAGCACCAGCAAGGAACTCAAAAATATGTGTTCTGCTTTGAAGTGAATTTTTAAGGGAGTTTCTATTTATGGCTTTCAGTTATGACAGTTCAAGAGAAGCAAGCAAATAGCATGGATAGTGAAGGCAGTAGATAGCCTGTTGTATTGCCCCAGCAGTGCGCTCCCACCTCTTAATTTAGAGGTGCCAAGACAGTGATAAATCAGACCCAGGTTTACTTACAAGAGTACTTTATTGAGTAACTTACAGCACACAGGCGTACCCAATGGTTGGATCAGACAGATTCTCTGAACCCAGAGCCATGGGGTAAAATTAGGGATTTACGAATTACTTACCTGCCGTTCTGGCAGGGCGGGTCCATGGGGGGGAGGCAATTCATCCCTCCCCCCGGAATCCTCACTGGCTGGCTCTGCTCCACGGTGATTCCATGGAGCTGCTGGCTGGCTCCGAAGCCCCAGCGATATGGCCACCATTGCTGTATCGCTGGCTGGACTGACGTACTGCAGATGGAAATGGCGTCCGGAGTAGCAGACGCCATTTGCATCCCTGCTCTTTGCCATGATAGGCTACATAAATCTTTACGTAGCCTATTGCGTGAAGGAACAGTGATGGAAATACGCCATTTGCGTCCCTGTTTTTTCACGCAATAGGCTACGTAAAGATTTACGTAGCCTATCACATCAAAGAGCAGGGATGCAAATGGCATAGTGGACACTATTTGAGTCCGCAGTCCATCAGTCCAGCCAGCGATATGGCAATGGTGGCCATATTGCTGGGGCTTTGGAGCTGGCGGCAGGCAGGATCCAGCCGCTGAGGACTTCGTGGGGAGGAGGAGGTAAGAGATCCAATCCTCCACAGACTTCGGGGGGCTGGATTCAATAGAATCCGGCCTCACTGGGGTCCATGGAGGATTTCTCCGACATCCCTAGGCAAAATGGGTTTTATACCATACATGTTAGCAGTGAGGCAGCATAACAGCAGCAAGCGCCTCCTAGTGCTCATTCCCAGCATAGACTAGCCATGCTTAGTTCTCAGCACAGCCACCTGCAGCTTTAAGACAAACAACCTTCACTTCCCAGGCACATCTTGATTCACTCATTAGTATGGAATGTGCTAGGCCGCGCGATCAGCCCTTTGACTCATCTTCACATACTCAGAGGCTTACGAACAAGGGAATTGCACCAATAATGAACTTAAGCAAGCATTATGGATCTCTAGGCCCCTCTGACACTGCAGGTGACTTGATTACATTCCTGGGGCCAATACACCTGTCTAGTTTAAAACACAATCTCCCAAAAACCCTGGTATCAAAACTTCCTCAACAATACCAAGGAGGTACTCCAATCTGAAAAGAAAAACAAATGGCTGGGGGTGCAATCCTATGCATGTTTAGACAGAAAAAAAAAAGTCAAACTGCCAAACTGTTTTTGATCCTCTACATGGCATTTAGTGATAACCCCTGGGAAACTGCATGAAAAATTGGGTGGTTTGACTTTTGAGAAAAGAAGAGCCCTGGACATTGATTATATGCACCTGTGGGGGAGTGAGATATAAAAATGACTGGAGAACTTACTAGTGACAGCTTAACAGCCAGTTGTTGAAGTTGATACAGATAGCACAGGTAAAAACTGTTTGGTGGTTTAGCATTTCTAATGATGGAGGGTGGTTTATGTTTTTGATAAAAGAATGTTATTCTTCTTAATTGAAGTTATAGATGTGAATGTATGCATTTGTATTATGTCCACGGTGTTGTACTATATGCCCCTTGGCTTTTATGTAAGAGTGTTTTT
The DNA here is from genome assembly GCF_057233095.1 of Heloderma suspectum. Taxonomy (NCBI): domain Eukaryota; kingdom Metazoa; phylum Chordata; class Lepidosauria; order Squamata; family Helodermatidae; genus Heloderma; species Heloderma suspectum. The sequence goes on from NC_139461.1 coordinate 254,761,529, forward strand.
AAATTTCTCTATTTTGTTTCACTTCAGGAAGCCCATGAAGAAGACTTGTTATTCAGAATGTTGGGGAAGCACACAATAAAACAGGCATTTTGTGACTCAGTCACTTGTTTTTCTTATCAAAACTTCCTCAACAGGTAAAAAGGTTGTCACTTGTCCAAAGGCCAAATCCTTGTAAACCACTCGGCACACCAGCTGACCCCTGCTGGTCTCCTTGTAGTTTGCACTTGTTGGATTATATGTGAACCCCACACAATTGGAAGGTCTGTAGCACATGGCACAAAATAGTATCTCTTCCTTCCTAGATCTTCATTAAAACTCTTCTAAAAGTATCGTTTGGAGTGGTGGTGGCGGCTCCATACAAATTGTTTCCTTACACAATAAACATGCCGCTGTTGTGGGACACAGAAGTATCTTTTCCCCTTGTTCATGCAGCTAGAACGTGATTACAGTTGGAATTCAGTGCTTACTTTGGTTACATGGGTGTTATGGCTAACTATTAGCTAGTGCCTGTGGTAACCCTAGTGGTAAGTGGCACACAGCTTCTTCCCCATGGTCTCATAGTTTTGAGAACTTTTAAGTGTAATTTTAAAACATTTTTCTAATTGCCTTACTGTCCAATCCCAACAGCACTGAACATAAGCAGTGTTTATGTCCTAGTAAGTATGCCTATTGCAGCCATGCAACCAGACTCTATGTATGTTCACTCAGATTTAAGTCCCAGTTTTTTTAGTTGGAAATACTTCAAACTACATGTACAGCCTTAAAGGTCCACTATATAACTTCTGCCAGAGCACTCATATCCTATTGAACTTTGAAGAGAAGCCCTGGCAAACACCACTGAGCTACAATCTTGTGAAATTGTGTGAGCCTGTTTTCCTCCATAACTAAGTTCTGCACTTGTGTGTTCCAGTGTCAGAGTGTGCCACAATCCTGTATAAACCTAAGCAACTCCTGTGCAGCACAGCTCCTCCTCATTCAAGGAGGATACCTTCCCATCTATTGTATGGGAGCAGGTTATAATGGGCTATATTCAATGTTAAATGACTGGAGGTGCACTTGTGAAATTGAATTTTCCCTTCCCCTCTTCTGCCCTGAAGCCCCATTCACATCCCCAAAATCTGCTCAGGAGTGTCCCCAACCCTCCAGAGAAGATTTGGGGGAGGGAGTACAGGGTGCTGAAAGTGGGGAAAGGAAATATGTTCCACTAGAAGATGCCATTACATTGGTGAACAGTAACTATTGGATGCAACCCAATGCTACTGATGCTGAATTCATGATAGTCCTACTTTTGTTTGTCGGCAAAGGCCCTAAAAGTCCTGGGAAGCTCTAAGATTCTGTTAACCACTTATGCTAGATTAATACATTTTTTAAAAACCATCCTCTGTGTTCTGTTTTGGGTATCATTGTCTTTTCACACTAAACTATGGTGATTCATCTTTATGCTTGGATTCCATTACAAATTCAACATTTTTGAATAAGTCTTGTAATATTTAATCTTTTTTTTTTAAGTGTTTCAGTTCTGAGTTATAATGGGGTCACGAAGAGTCGGACACGACTGAATGACTGAACAACAACAACAAAACCCAGCTCCATTAAAAACCATGACAGCTTTGCCATTAAGTTAAATGGGGTGTGAATAAAACCCATATTTTTGTGAGAATCACAGAATTTTAAAAACAAACAAAACAAACTAGCATTTTCCATTCCCATTATTATGAGAAAATACTTGAAAATGTGACCCACCTTACATCTAGCCTTGAGGAGCTTTGAAAAGCAATTTTCAAAAAGTATCACAATTCATGCATTAGACCCATTTTGAATACATTCTGGAGATCTCGGATTCTCTGAAGAAACTCTCGCTACTGACAAAATAGGATTGGTACAAAAAAGGGGCTGGTACAGGCCTATTGGCATGGCCAGAAGTTTCCAAGCCAGGGACAATGTCTTTTTTCCATGAAAAATCTGTGAAATGTATTGGCTTTGATGTGGCAGCTTATTGCACATATTGGTTTTGCACTGAACATAAGAGAGTTCACAAACCTCCATAGTAATTTCAAGTTTTAAATGATTTAAAGCATATTCCAGCCAAAGTTAAACACTTTTCATTGCAATTGCTTTCACTGGGAGGGATAAGCACATGCTTAAATGTCTGGTACTGAAATCAGTGGGACTTGATTAGAAATATATATAGTCCCAATTTCTGGGACTATATTTCTATAGCCTCAGGTGGCATGTAATAATTTTGATGTAGCTAGAGGAGTGACCCCCCCCCCCCATGGTAGCACTACGCTTTCTGGCCATGATGAGGCTGGCTCATAGCAGGTATTTCAAGAAAGCAACTCTGGAACTGACTGGTAATCAGGGACAGTTCCTTCAGGACCTTGGACAGTTCTCAAGGAGCAGACAACTTGTTATGATGAGTACTTTACTTTTACATGAGCTGGCCTGACTACCTTGTTCCAGCCCTGCTGCATTGATGAGAAATGGAGAAGTTAAAGGGGAAGCCTTTCTGTCTGAAGCTTGGCACTCTGTCATCTCCCTATTATCTCTTGCTGGACACTTTGCCTGCAGTGGTGAGCAGGCTGGAGGAAGCATGAGGCCACTGAGGGCAAGGATGCTGGCCCTTCAGGGGTGTCCAGCTTAGTGGTTGCAGTGATAGGGGGTCCCAGATCAGGGATCTCTGGTTTGGGAGGTCCCTGGGCTGTGACTCAAGCTTTGTGTCAGGGGCCCAATCCAGCATCTCTGCAGTCTGTGCTATTGACCCTCCTGACTCAGTTAGCCCCTCTCCCTCCATGTCAGTATCCAAGCTGCTGCTGGTAGTTTAGCTCATGGTGCAGCCCCAATTATTTCAGCAGCTATTTCTACCTTGCAAAAAAGTGGCATCACACATCCAGGAGCACTGACCATAACCTCTTCGTGGAATCAACACAGTATATTGGCTCCTAACTTTTGCATGGGGTGTCAGATCCAGTTGGCAGCTGGCACAACAGCTGATGTGATTGCACCACTGCCTTGCCAAAAATCTCAGTGTAGTATCAATATGAAATCTCCCTGTGTCACTAATTTCCCAAGGGAGCTAGTGTAGTGTAGTGGTTAGAATGCTGGACTAGAACTGGGGAGACCCAGGTTCTAGTCCCCACTTGGCCATGAAGCTCACTAGGTGACTTTGGGTAGTCATTGACTCCCAGCCTAACCTACCTCACAGGGTTGTTGTGAGGATAAAATGGAGAGGTGGAGAATCATGTAAGCCAGGGAAAGGGCAGAATTCCTTACACTACATTTAAACAGTAGCAGAACATGCAGAGAAGTTTTATGAAGATGCAAAAATCCCTACACAAAAAAACACCTTTAGCAGTACAAAGCATCCTGACATTAACCCACAGAGTAACCCCTGTGGGCAGAAAATTTTGGGTACTATCCAATGTTAGTCCTACATAGAGTAGACCCATTAACATGAATGGGACTTAAGTTAGTCATTACTAATTACATCTCATTCATTCAATGGGTCTACTCTACTCACAACTAACACTGGATACTACCTTGGTATCCAATGGCCCTGATCCAACTGATGTCATAAGAACTAATCACACATAACAACAGTGGTCTTGGCCAAGAATGTGCATCCCCTTCACATCAAGGCTGTATTCAGCCAGTATAGTACAATTTGGATTGATATTGCAATGGAGATGGAGATGTGCATTTAAATGCGCTGGAGGTTGAATATATGAATGTATCTATCTTGCTGGATCAGTGCAACTTATTCTCTGTTCTCTTTTGCCTTTCTTGCATGAAGGCAAAATTGCCTTTTAAAAACTTTTATGTATATAATTAAGAATTAATGAAATGAGTACGCACAACAGCCATGGGATAGTTACAAATAAAACTAACATTCTTATGCGTATTTCATTCTGAAAAGGCGAATTTATCCTCACCAACAGATCAAGGCATAACCAGCTAAATGACATAAAAATTCTGCACATTCAAAGGAAAGCCACCACATTTAAAATTACCCAGTCAGGAGAGAAAGGCAAATATGATCACTTACCACTTTCATTTAGCTGAGTGGAGTATAGAGCTATTGTCCATTGGCTGCCCGACTTATGAATATAGATAGCATTATGCATCGTGCATTGAAATATTCAATAGTTACATAAAGCTAACTGCACAGAGTCTTGGAGTTGCAGTAATACAAATGTCTCAATGCAATCACATTTTAAAGGCTGCATGTACGGAAGAATTACCTCAAGCAAACAGCAATGAAAGGCAGTCAGAAACAAGGGCATAAAAGCTCTCCCACCCAGCAGGGAACAGAGCCTCACCTTCTCAGTAGCGACTCTCACAGCTAATCCCTTTTATCCATCTCTCGGTCTCCTTTTCCCCAAATCTCCAGATAAATGTGCTGCTTTGCAAAGCATATGGGGATGGAGCATTCATGGGTGCTCATCATTCCTCATGTCAACCCTATCTGCTCAAGGCTGTCAGATGCTAATCTCTGGCATGTAAAGGAAAACAAACAATATGCTCATATTGTCTCACTGTACGTGAGACAGCCAGTGCGATATAGACCATCCCCAACCAGGTACTCTCCAGATGTTTTGGACTACAACCCCCATCAGCCCTAGCAAGCATGCCCAATGGTAATGGATGGTGGCAGTTGTAATCTGAAACAACTCAAGGTCACCAAGTTGGGGCCGGCTTGAACTAGGGCTAGGAAGTTCAGGTTCAAATCCCCACTCGGCCTTGAAGCTCAATGGGTGACTTTGGGCTAGTCACTAACTCTCAACCTAACCTAACTCTCAACTCTCAACACACAGGGTTGTTATGAGGATAATGGGGCAGGGAGAGAAAAACCTTGGGGTTGGTGGTGGGTGGGAAACACCTTCCATGCTACCTTGAGTTCCTTGGAAGAAGGCTGGAGTGATGCTTGTTGGACTATGATTACAAAGCAGTGAGAATAAAGCAGTTTAGCAACATAAAGAAAAAAAATCTCTAAACAAAGATTTACAGTAGGAAATATATAATACTGTGCCTGATCCAAATTACTGGTGTTTGTCATGGGAGAGATACATTTTTTCTGACTGACACAACTCAAAAACAACACAATTATTCTGTTAAATTCTCTTTGCAAACTGGACAGATTCCAAGCATCATATCATTGTTTATTTCACGGGACACAAATGCATATTTCACAGCAAAATGTCCAAGAAATGAGGTAACTTCTCAGTTAAACAAAATATTTACTAATGTCTGGAAAACAGCTTGGTTGAATGGATTTCAAATGAAATATGGTTGACTCCTGGTTGAAAAGGATTTTACTGGCCTCTAAACTCTGTGACTGGAAAATAAATACAGATTTGTTTAAAATGACATGTGCAGATTAGTTAGCTTTGCATAATTTACTGTTAATTGCAACGTTTTGGTTTTAGCAAAATTTCAGGGAATTTTTGGGTGTGGCCATGACTAGGGTAGAAGGAGGCAGGACGCCATATGTGGGATTAGCATACAAGATTTCAACTGTGTATAGTTCTAAGGATTGGCAACTGTGAAAGGTGGCAATGTGTTGCAAGGTTTATTGAGATAATGTGCATGAAATGCAGTGAGCAATGGAAATATGCTATATAAATACTAAGTATAATAGTAACTATTACTATTATTTACATAGTGTCATCAATGTGCATATGCTTTACAGAGTAACCATGAGATGACAGATCTCTGCCCCAAGGAGCTTACACTCTGAAATTGTGGGCTGATGACACTCAACCATACTAGGGATGTTCATCACTGTGAAATACAGCCCTTTTGGGATGCAATTGACTCTGTGGTGTGCCTGACATGGCTTGCATTTACGAGCCATGCCTTTTCCCTGAATTCCAGGGACTTTTTACATTTTTTTTAAATTTAGAGAATTAGACATTTGCACAAATTGCAGCCACAATTTCTGCAAATTAAAAAAAAAATCTGACTAGCTATAGACCAAATTGGGTGAGCTGGTGGAAGATGGAACTGAGTTTGTGGGGCCGAGCTGATGAAAGCTCATTGAACATCACCCCCCCAACCAGATTCCTCTGATATCCCTAAACTATACTCCTTCCGAGTCAGCTGAGGGAATGGAACTGCTAAATTGGTGTCTGGAGTCAGTACTGGGCCAGATGAGGGCTAACTGGAAATGTAGTCCTGATAACACTGATTCATTTATTTAATTTGTACCCTGTCTTTCTGGCTTACGATTATAGATAAATAACAATTCGATTAAAACAACAATAAAACCAATATGTCAAAAACACTATTAAAAACACAACAATAACAGGATATAAACAGCACCCAACCCAACAGAGCTGCTTACACGCCAAAGACCCGCTTGAATGAAGGCATTTTTGCCTGCTGGCGGGAGGACAACAGAAAGGCAGCCAACTGAGCCTCCTTTGGCAGAGTTCCACAGCCTGGGACCAGCTGGTGAGAAGGCTCTCTTGCTCACCAATTACCTAGGGAGGTGGTGGGCTCTCCCACACTGGAAGCATTTAAGATGAGGCTGGACAGCCATCTGTCAGGGATGCTTTGACTTGGATTCCTGCACTGAGCAGGGGGTTGGATTCGATGGCTTTGTAGGCCTCTTCCAACCCTACTGTTCTATGATTCATTGCTGTCAAACATGCCTCTGAAGTGGTGGTACCAAAAGAAGGCTTTCCCAAAGATCTCAACACCTGAGTGAGAGTCTGTGGGTCGGCTGGTTATCAGTTCAAGGAGATGGTTTCCAGCTTGTTCTGAATGGAGTTGCATTCCCCATAAAGGATCAGTCTCACAGTTTGCTAATGCTGCCGAATCCATCTTTGTTGCTGAGGCTCAAGTGACCTCAGCTTGGAGGACCTTCTGCCAGCTAAGTCTGGTGTGCCCATTGCAGGTTCTCCTGGATAGAGCTAGTCTCACTACACCTTCAGGTATACATGGGGGGTGCCTTTAAAGGCTATCCAGAAACTACAGTTATGGATACAGCTGTACTAGCTGGGGCTGGTCACTGGGAACGTATCTCACAGGTGCTTAGAAGAGCTCCACTGCAGGTGCTTGCCTTTAAAACACTACATGGATTAGGACTGAGGGAGAAATGCTTGCTCCCACATCACCTGGATTATGTGCTAAGGTGATCTTTGGAGTCCTCCTCTGGGTGCCCTGCGATCTGAGGTGAGATAGTGGCAACTGGGAGAAGGTCTGTTTGGTGGTGGTTTCTCGGTTGTGGAGGCTCACCTGCCACTAACCCTTTTGGTGCAAGGGAAATACCTTTTTCAGGCCATCAGAACTGTTTCTTCAAAATTGTCCTGGATCGCTCTTTTAATTCTTTAGGATTGAATTCATGTTTTTACGATGCTGTGAATGTATTGTTTAATACGTATTTTTTGTAAACTGCCCCAGAAACAGTGCTGAAGGGCAGTGTAAACATCTGGGGAAGTGAATAAATAAATAAAATTGGCCATAAGCAAAGGCAACAGAGGGAGGGGAAGAAGAGGGTAATGATAGAAGGTGATGCATTCAGTTCAGTTACATGTACTTAGGCAGTGGAGACTGGTGGGTCTGATTTTGGTGGGGCTGTAAATCAACTCTGGGTTTAAGTCAAAACCAGCCAGAACTCTAAAGGAGCTATCCAAGTTGCTGAACCCATTTTAGGGGTAGGGTAGGATAGTTCTGGCTGGTTCTGACTGAAACCCAGAATGGATTCACAGCCCCAGTGAAACTGGAGCCAGCAGCCTCCATTGTATTTAGGATTTGTTTCAGTATAGGATGAGTTGGGAATATGTGAGGAGGGGGGATAATAGCCTTGTTGGGAGAAAATAGTCATAAAATTATTTCCTCTCTTAAAAAAAGGGTATAACAATGTGCTCCAGTATTAGAGGGCGAGAGGGAAAAAACAAAATGAAAGCAAAGCAAAATATACATGAAAACTACTGTAAAAATAAAGCATTTAAAAGAATAAATGAAATAAAAACCAAACAGGACACACAACTGTGAATACATAGAAAGGGACTATTTTGCCCTCATCAGTGTTCACAACTTACCTCACAGGCAATATCCAGTAGGTGATCATGACATGTGCAATATATTCCATATGCCTATTCAAAATAGCAAGGACTGCACTATCTAGGGGAATAATAATGTTTGCCCAGACACAAAACTTTGTGCTTTGAGAACTCAAGAAATGCTACACGCATAGAACAGAAATGGTACTTTGAATGAAGTTGTCTGGATGCAGAGCAACAACTGAATACAGCTGTGCATTCATTGTCCAAAAAAAGAGAAAATATTGTACAGAAAAGCCTATCTAAAATTCACGTCAAAGGTGGAGCTGTGCAAAGATTTTAGGATTTTGGAAGGAAGCAATTATATTCAGTAGAATCCTAAGTGGGGTGGGTGGTGGACCCCTTCTGCCTCATGCCACCCTGTTCGGGATGGACTTACCTTGCCTTTTCCCGTGGCAGTCAGCAGTGGATTGTTGTTGTTGTTGTTTTAAATCCCCCCCTCCATTGAAACCAATGGGGAAGGGAGTAACTATGCCACCACCAGGCTGGTGTAGTTGAAGAGCCTGATCCTGGGGTGATTGGAGGGGCTTTGGATCCAGTGGATCCAAAATTGGCTTCACCTTGCCCCCAGAACATGCTGTTTTGAAACTTGCTGGTACCCAGCAGGAGCATCACTGGCAGTAGATTTATGCCCACAGGACAGACACTGTCAGTGGAGGGGTGTCTCCACCCTATCCTCTCTCCCACCAGCTGGCAGATTTGAGGCTTAGGATTGCTCTGTTATGTACTACCACTATTCTTTTTAAATTTTCAATTAAGCTATATATAGGATAATCAAAACATCAATTGATGGTCACACATTAACAGTTAGAGTAGAAATTATTAAAAAATGGAAATATCTTGAAGGTCCTCATTTAGAGGATTGGGGAGGGGGGAGGAACATGATATACTGTACATGGTTAAACTTACATATGTTGTTAAGATTCTGCACAGGTGGAGGAAAAGCTAATAAGGTTAGTGGGTATTTTGAAAACTGGAATTAACTTTTAATTTATTCGAATAGATATAATCAGAATGTCCTTGTGATATTATTGATAGTTTGAAACTATTTTCAACCTTTTAAATCTCTTGTTTCAAATATATGACATATACACAGGCAATGATGAGATAGTAAAGCAGGATAAAAGATACAGTAAATAAAAAAATGTTCTTGTGTAACATAACAAAACTGGGTATATATTCATAATTACATTTTCTGTGTTTCTGGTGGCTTTGAAAATTATGGATAACATTAATCTGAGAAATCTTTTTAAAAGTGCTTTTTATCAAAAGCTCTGAAAAACTGAAAGCTTGAGATCACTGGAATCCTGATGATATGACAAGATTGTGATTATATGGGATGACTGACCTAGGCAGAAAGTCTAGACAACTTATCTAATGAGAAATACTTGTTCATTCCCACTAGCGTATAAACATCTAGCATCACACAATGGCAGCCTTCCCCAACCTGGTGCCCTCCCGATGTTTTAGACTTCAATTCACATCAGCCCCAAACAGCATGGTCAATCATCAGGGATGCTAGAAGTTGTAGTCTAAAACAATTGGAGGGCATCAGGTCGAGGAAGACTGTGGTACGGCATCAGTTAGATGCTAATGAGGAAAAGCCACCAGGAAAGCTACATATGCAATCTTTGTTCTTTTCTTGGGTGCCTCTGTGACCTCAACCTGCTTATGATCGCATGCTGTTGCAGCATGGGTCTAAGATATCCTAGCAATCCCATTTTTCTTATGGTTGCAGTTATAAATGGCATGACGACAAAATTATACATATACTTCTCTATGCCTGATAGCACTCTGGCCTTCATTTATTCTCAATCACACAAACACTGTCCTCCATTGACAAGCTAGATGAAGGGTACTTCACTGATTTATTAGCTATAATAAGATACACCACTTCTTAGCATGAAAACAAGATTGATTTCTCACCCATGAGCCATGCAACCTACCCTAGGTCATTCCATTTGCCCTGCTTTGACACAACAGGGGACATGACCCCAACATGAGGAATGCAAAGCATGTGGGAATCAGTGTGGTGGTGGCTAGAAGGAATGATGGGGATGAAAGTAAAACTTATGCCTTAATGGAAGGCTAACTGAAACATAATCTGCAAAACTAAAACCAGTATTAGCTTACCTACCATCTGTAATATGCTTTCATTCAATAAATTATTTCTAACACATTGGATAGAGGGAAGGGGTGATACTACCACATGCCTAGTCACCCAGATGCATTTGCTCCTTGTCCCTGATGAACACCAAGTTTTAAATGCAGGTTTCCCTTCATTACCTTGAGCTGCAACTAGAACAAAGCACCTCCCAGCAGAATATCTACGTGCTGTACTCTAGCAATAGGATTATTTATTCTAATAAAGCCCATCACTTTGCACTTTAGGCCAGGGTATAACTAACAAGAGGATATGGTTAGAAAGCACCAGAGCTAACAAAATGTCATTTGAAACCCAGATACAGCAGGATTAAATTAGTTAGGCTCAGATTGTGCCCATTCCTTTAAATATTTGTTCCCATGACTCATGCTTGCAGAAGTGCAACTTTTAAAGCTGACCTTTACTGGTGCAATACAGTCAACTCAGCCATTTGGTGCGTTTAGTAAAGTAAAGCATTATTCTCCAGACAGAGAGACATTATACCTCTAAACACATAACCAGCAACACATTTTCTGATTTTTTTTATTTTTTTTAAAAAACCTCTTGGCAACTTGCCATTGGTAAATAAAGCAAACAGCATGCTGGAACTCAGGTTTTGGCATCAGATATTTTCTCCTTCCCCAAAACATCATATTAAAGAATTAATCAGAGGGCAGCTGTGCATCCATAAGTCTGTATGTAATATATTCACAGACTATTTCTATTGAAATAGGAGCCAAGCACGAACTACACATTGGTATGTTATTTTGTCTAACAACACTAAACATGCACAGGATGTGTTCCTTTATTTCCAATGATTTATTTATCTTTTGCTGCCCTACTCAGCACTGTCCAACATTTACTGGAAGCTCTGCGGACTGTCTCTGACATCCATGGACTAACCCTCTGCATGTTTGTGTGTATCTCCCTACTCCTGATAAAGGTGCTCATCCTCTTCCCTGCTTCCTTGTGCAATGGTTTGTGCATCCAGCTATTGCTCCTAGAAAATTCAGCACCAGCTGTGGCTTATCTAGTCACTGTGCAAAGGATATAAAGAGCAGTGGTCAAACTGACACGCTTTCTTCTAACCTCTGCTGCAATGAAAAGTCCTTTCTGACAAGCTTGTTTAAAGTCTGAAATAGCTTGCCAGTCTTCCTTCTTTAGTGAAGGGGCTTCTCTGAATTCAAGCTTCATCACTACTCTTTGCAGCCGTTATAGTAGGGACTAGATGATGCCCAACGTCATTCTCAAGCTCTGAGAGTTGTGTTTGATGGCTACAAAGAAGAGCCAAGAAACTGACAAGCTTTCATCCCCCACCTCTGTGGCAAGTTGGCAAAACATTTCTGCTAACAGGTGAAACTGACAATGAGTTTTACATCCCTTACTTCCACCTCTACAGGGAAGGAGCTTTTCCAGACTTGCTGCAGAAGTGTTTGTGTGCTGCATATAAGATCTTGTCAGGTTCACTACAGCTGTTTGCAGCAGCCTTACACAATTCTCAGAGCTTAAACAAGGGTTTGTGCAGGCAGCTGTATTTTCTCTCTAAGCAGCATGCATAAGTTTACACATCCAGCCGCCAATAATTCTCCCCCACCATAGAAATTAAATGGGACAGAATCAGATGCAGGCAGGCAGGTCTAGAATATTTCACTGCACCAGTTGAATGACCATATTCACTTTGGAAAATTGATGGATTACAGCAGCATCCTTACACAACACTATGAATCAAAGGAAATGTTCAACTCTGCTTATCGGTTTTCAGATGTGCTTGCATAGGCAGGCAGGGTAGCAGTGAAATGATTGGGCCTCCCCCCCTCCCTTGCAGACCTGCTCATCCTCAAGCTATGAGAACATGGTTTAGAGCATTGGCTATCATGATAGAAATCAAGAGGACAACAAGTTTAGTACAGACTTGGAAAAAAATAAAAGGAAATCCAAGCCTCAAGCTGGCTGGTCCCCCCTCCCCCATCAATCACAAGATGTAAAATGCCCAATGTGTTTCAATTTTTTAAACAGCAACACCACCAAACAAACAAAAAGCTTCTTCTAGATCCTATGTTCTTTTGTCCTTACCTGCTGAAACAACTTTCTCATGATTAATTCTTTAGGGCATATTCACAGACTTGGCATCTCTGAAAACCAAGCCTTCCTTAACTTGCCCACAGTTACAAAAGTTTTTCAGTGGCAGAGTTTTCTCAGAAATCTGTTACTGTTTACTTCTCTTACAGAAGCTAATGCTGAGCAGGTGAAAAAAATAAAGATTTTTTAAAACAAACAAACAAAAAAAATAAAATTAGATTCACCAGGAGTACCATTTTCTAGAGAGTTTAAGTGGCTTAAAGGTCTTAAATCTCAGTAAAACTCCCCTGGGACTTACATAAATGCCTACCATCACTTCTGAAATGAAGAGTTGGCCACTTTTATACATTTATGCCATATATAAAACTCAGCTGAAAATGCCTTAAACTGTGCATGTGGAGGCATGCCAAAAGAACTACTACAGCTCTTGGTAGTAGATATCTTTAAAATAATAATAATAATAATAAAAAAGATACAGATCCTTGGTAGGAGAGATCTTTAAAAAATAATGTACTCAATCACACAGAGATCCCCACAATGTCCTGTTCCAAACAGCTCAACAAAACGTCCATCCCCTTGCCAGATACTTCACCTCTTCGACCTCATTCCTTGCTTCAGGATAGCCAAAGCTCCTCCTGGAATTCGACATGGATAAAATCTGGCCCAGTCCCCAGAGGGTCCATCATTCTCTAGGCTTGTCACAAAAATAAAGCTCCCCCATAGGCTGATTGCAAACTGTAAATAAACGGCCTACACTGGCCTTGCTGGGCTTCCAAAAGCCCAGCTCACTCGGCCCTCTGGGGCTCATAAAACAACAAAACAAACAGCAAGCTCGCTAGCAGGGGTCTGGGAAGCAAGCCAATCTCATTATAGGGGAAGCAGCATTAAGCTCTTGCTCTTTTAGAGCAGACAAACCCCCCTCCTTTCCAAAAGTCAGTTATAGCTCTGACTGACTGGTTCCTGGAGCAAAGTGAGGGAAAGGGGGATGGAAGGGGCTTTCTGTACAAAGAAGAGACAGCACTATGTGGCAGATCTCTAAACACACAGCCGTGCAGAGAGATCTTTGCAATTTGAGGCAAAGGTGGAGTATTTCCAAGTGTCCAAAAGGGTCCAGCTTGAATCACAGTGACAGAATTTCAGTTTGCAAAACCACCCTGGACTGACCATAACGCACAACTTGTTTTTCAGTCTTAAGCAGAGCTTTCCTTAGCATTATGGAAAGTAACAGGTGCTCCAATGCCAGGAAGTTAAACATGTTCAGTTTGATTTTACACAATACAGTAGCTGCTGGAAACAAAGGTTTGCAGTCATCCCAAATGATTTAACGTGGGGAAATGATCAAGGTCTTTCTGCACATGGCGGGGTGGTGGTGGTGGTGGTGCATAAGATGTAATGGATCACTTTTGTGGATTACATTTGTCAGGGGTCCACAAATACTGTCTGACTCTGCTAACCAGCCCAAATGCATGCTTTGCCACTGATCTCCCTTAAGAAAGGCCAGGCTGTTGTCTGTGATGGCACACTGAATTTTGGAGGTGCTCAGAGTGTCTCCAAAGACCAGCTGCAGGAACAAGCCCTTGCACTCCTCTGCACTCCAAACTGGGGAGGGGGTAGACCTCATCCCTGTCCTACTCAGCTTTGCTGATGCTCATGAACTACTGAGGGCAGGTGCTTATGCCAGTCATACTCAATACATAAATTTGGTTGAGTATATTTATGAATCACACCTTCTGCCTAACAGGCACTGGGGGCGATATATAATAAAAAAACCTGTTAAAAACTTCACATCATAAAACAAGAAACACAGGAGCACAGCCATAAATTAATTAAAATTAAACTTATACAGAACGAAAAACTGCCAGCATCATGAAAATCCCAACAGAACAAAACTGCTCATCTAAAACACAGCAACAACAGAACCAGCTTCCACTCCCTGGGGGAGAAGTTTCATCATTGGGACGCTACTGCCAAAAAGGCCCTGCCCCAAGCACCCACAAACCAAGTCTCTCTAAGTGGTGGGCTGCAGAGCAGGGGCATCTGATGATGACCATAAATTACAGGCAGGTTCAGATAGGAAGAGGCAGACCTTCAGATATACTGGCCCTAAACCGTTTAGGGCTGTGCAGGTCAAAACCAGCCCCTTGAATTATTCCTGGAAACAAACCAGAAGCCAATGAAGTTGATCCAGGACCAGTGTAATGTCCAGCAAGGGTGGAGACAGCACTCCAACCTCGGAACCAGGAGTCCAAGCTGCCCTCCCCCTCACAGCCGGTGCAGAGAGAACTGTGCTGGCTGCCTCTACGAGCTTGCAGACACGAGCTCAGAGAGGAGAGAAAGGGGATGTGTCAGTGAATGGGGAGGGGAGGAGACTGGGGAAGTGGGGATATGAGCTACCTCCAGCCTCCCCGAAGCCTCTGCCAGCTGGGTAAAAATGACCATCTAGCTAAAATGCAGAGTGAGACGCACAATGCCTCTCAATTCAGAGGGTTATGAGTACCCATGGCAGATCTAATAGGATTGCGCCCTAAGGTATGGATCACAGTGGCCAAATCATCCTTCCAGATGAAGGGGTGCAGTTGACACAGCAGCTGAAGTTGGGCAAAATCACTCCTGGCCACCAGCGCTACCTGATCTTCCAGGTAACAGTTGTGTATTTCTGGATTCCTGGCACAGACATGACCCTTCTCTCCATTCCCCATGTGCAATCAGACAAGTCATACCTGGGGAGCTGGGGACTACGCAAGCCGTGCAACCAGTTGTGCAACTGTTACCAGCACTGACTATTCTCTCAACTTCTTGAGACTTTCATGACCCACACATGTATGGATCTGGTTATCATCTGATGTACACAGTTGGAACTCTCTTCATCTTTCTGTCTCAACCTGTAGTATTTTTAATTGAAGTGGGGGGGGGAGGGATTCAGCACATGTGAAAGCCCATAGAGATCTCATAGGTTTGTGAAGTAGCCTGTATGAAGGAACCTCTTCAGTTTGCTCATAGTTATGGGAAGCTCTAACTCATGAGCGTTCCAACTGGAGGTCAGCCTATATTAAAGGCACTATGGACTTTGAAGCACAAGTCGAGTACAGAGCGAAAGGGAGAAACGAGCTCAGCGGAAGGCATGTCAAGCAAACCCTACCTGGAAACCTATGTCCTCACTGTGGGAGGCTGTGTAGATCCACCAGAATCGGCCTTTACAGTCACCTGCAGACCCACTGCTAGAGATTAATGTGTTGATTGACCTATCTTCTATGAATCTGTCTAATCCTTTTAAAGAGCTATCTATATAGACTGTCTTTGGAAGACAATCTTACTTGGTCATGAGTGATCGTCCTTTGCAACACACAGGCCCACAGAGAAAAAGAAACTGACTAGTCCCAAGGATTTCACAGGACTTGGCTAATTAGCTAATAGGAAATAGCACATCACCAAAGGAATGCAATGTTTTCAGTGATGAATCCTCAGAGGACAGACAGATAAATTTAGAAAATGATACACTCAGAATCAGCATCCTGAATCCTTTCCAGCAGGGAAATCCCCACAGGGCAAAAGGGGAGGGGGGCATTCAACTGGAGACTACAGTTAATAGCTATGAGGTGGCTTATTGTGGTAATCAGGATTTCTGGCTCTCAACCAGCATTGGCTCAGACTGGTAATCAAAGTGGTGACCCTGTAAATAGTGTTTAGATTTTACAATGTATTTCTCCGCCATAATGTTTTAAGACAGGCAGGCAATTGTGTTACTAGCTCTGTTTGCTGCATCCAGGAAACTGAGGCAAAGAGCTTCACATCAGCTGAATGCACAATATTATTGCTTTCAGTGGCAGGTTTGTGTCAGATCCATTGTTAACAGCCTGCCTTCCTACACCCCCGTGTAAACAAAATTCCAGAGAGAAACATTTCCTGAAAGCATTTTAGATTTTCCTAAATTGCCACTGACAATGCTGCAGGGAATAGGTTTTTCACAGAAGAATAACCAATGTTGTAGGAAGGAGTAAAAACTGAAGCAGGCATAGCCCAAAGATTAGACTCACATAAATGTCTTTAACATCAATACAAACACACAGTGTTGTAATGAGATATGCACAACCAAACCCACTTATGAAGCTGTGCTTGGGACTTAGGGAGGGTTTTTCTTTGGGGGGGGGAATTAGTTGGTTTTATCAATTCATGGTGAGATCATATTGTCTGATTTTCTGGCAGGGGGGCTTCATAATTCTCATCAACTAGTTTCTTCTTCATCTAGTGGATTCCATGTTTACAGAACATTGTTTTCTAGAATACATCATATACTACAAACATTTAAAAAAACAACAGTTGTTCAATTGCTGTGACTTCTCCCCCCATGGTAAAGTGAGGTAAGGAACCCTGAAAATTGTAATTTCTAAGGGTGCTAAGAGAACTCTCTACTTGAGTACCAAAATATAGCAAGTTTTTACAGGAAGGAGTCATAAAACAACCCAAGTACATACATTTCTGAAGATTTCCTTCACCTTTGTTTGAATGGCATACTTGTACCATGACTGCACAAGCTCCCACACTCCCCAAGTTTCTGCACACCACTGAAACATGTCTAAAATGTAACTATCAAAGGTAGCTTAAATCCTACCACATATATATTTAGCCCTGTCACCCAACACATGTATTTATACATAGAAACATAAACTGCTGCTTTATACCAGATCAGTCCATTGGTCCATCTAGCTCAGTATTGTCTACAGCAGCCTTCCCTAACCTGGTACCCTCCAGATGTTTTAGACTACATCTCCCATCAGTCTCAGCGAGCATTGCCTACTGTCAGGGATGCTGGGAGTTGTAGTCTAAAACACCTGGAGGATATCATGTTGGGGAAGGCTGATCTACACTGACTGGCAGTAGCACTCCAGGTTTTCAGAAACAAGTCTTTCCCAACCCTACCTGGAGATGCCAGGGTTTGAACATGAGATGGGGAGAAAACTCCACCAACTGTGACCCCCTTGGCTTCGCCTACCACTAGTTGCCCTATCCTCTGCCCCACCAGCCCACTGGAGCACCAGCCACCACTGAAAGGATGTGCTCTATCACTGAGCTATGGCCCTTTCCATGTATGTATGTATGTATGTATGTATGTATGTAGCAGATTTGTATCCTGCCCTTCAATATACATATTTCCATGGTGGCTTACAGTAACAAGACACACACACACCACCACCACCACAACACAAGAATAAAACAGCAGATAAAATTGTAGCATTAAACTAATCTCATCAGATGTTACATGTTAAAAGGGGTCAGTGAGGTTTGTTCCCAATGTCCAGTCCCAGTTATCAGCCTAGTGGCTGTATTTTCATAGAAGCAAGAAGTCAGAAGGGAACTTGGAGGCCATCTAATCCAACCTCCTGCTCAATGCAGGATCTGCAATGTAGGGCGCAACTGCAGCATCCTTGACAGATAGCATCCTTGACAGATGGCCATCCAGCCTCTGATTAAATAGTTCCTGCAAAAGAGAGTCTACCACCTCCTGAGCTAGTTTGTTCCATTGTCAAACAGCTCTTACCATTAGGATGCTTCTCCTAACGTTTGGCCAAAATCTTTTCCCCCACAATTTCCACCCATTGGTTCTTGAACAAGTCTGGCCCTTCAGATATTTGAAGACCATTATAATGTATTGCCTTAAACTTCTCTTCTCCAGGTTGAACATACCCAGGTTTTCCAACAACATTTCTCATTGGACTTAGTTTCCAAACCCCTCACTATCCTGGTTGCCATCTTCTGAACACTCCAGTTTTTCACTACCCTTCTTAAAATGTGGCACCCCAACCTGGACACCATATTCTAGATACAGCCTGACCAGCATGGAACACAGTGGAATTATTACTTCTTATGATCTGGAGACTATGCTTCTGTTAACGCAGCCAAAGAACACATTAGCTTTTTAAGCATCACACTGTTGGTTCATGTTCAGTTTCTGATCAACTAAGACATCTAAATCCTTTTCACATGTATTGCTGCCAGGTCCCCTGCATTCTATACTTGCACATTGGGGGGGGGGTAGCTAATTTGTTGAATTGTTGAACTCACTGTAGTTTCCAAGCAATCGTCAAAGACAGCCCATTGTACAACATGTTACAGTAGTCTAATCTAGAAGGTATCAGAGCATGGATGACTGTGGCCAGGCTGCCTCTGTCCAGGAGGGGACCTTATCTACCTCAAAAACCAAGACTCTCTTGGGGTTAGGGGAGATGGGACAGGGAAAGAGCCAACTGCTGATGAATGAGAAAATCCAAGTAGGTGCAAAAATGTGTGATGTCATGGGTAGTAGTTTTTAAGAGAATCCCTTACTTGGCCAAGCTACAACTGCTTTTGGAGCGAGACCATTAGCCTAAAGATCCCCCACTTGTTCATCCAGCTCAACTTTCACCTCAAGGTGTTACTTGACTGGGCATAGTTATTTACTTCCTCCCTCCACACCCATTCTAAGAAACAGAAAACTGAAGCAAAGACAAAAAAAAAAATTGCCATCCCCCTCACCCCAAAACAGGTCATTTTCCCTATTCCCCTAATTTTATTTATTTATTTATTTATTAAATTTATTAATCGCCCATCTGACTGGTCACCCAGCCACTCTGGGCGATGTACAACCCACCATAAAACAATTTAAAACAATAAAATTTTACCATAATTTTTTTTTTAAAAAAAATACCCTAACCCACCCCAAATGCCTGCCTGAACAACCATGTTTTTAATGCACGACAGAAGCTCATTAAAGAGGGGGCATGACGGAGTTCCCTAGGGAGGGAGTTCCACACAGTGGGGCCACCACAGAGAAGGCCCTCTCCCTCTTCCCCACCAGTCTAGCTGTCCTGGCTGATGGGACAGAGAGAAGGCCATTTGAGGCTGATCTTGTTAAGTGGCCTGTCTGGTGCTGCTGGAGGCGCTCCTTAAGATAGGCTGGGCCGGAACCATATAGGGTTTTAAAGGTCAAAACCAACACCTTGAATTTGGCCCGGAAAACAACTGGTAACCAGTGCAACTCCTTCAGCACTGGAGTGATGTGATCTCACCGGCGGCTGCCTTTAGTCAGGCAAGCCGCCACGTTCTGTACCAGCTGCAGTTTCCGAACCGTCTTCAAGGGTAACCCCACGTAGAGCACATTACAGTAGTCTAAACGAGAGGAGACCAGGGCATGTACTACCAATGGGAGCAGATGGTCGGGAAGGAAGGGGCGCAGCCGCCGTATCAGATGGAGTTGATACAGCGCTGTCCGGCTCACAGCTGATACCTGAGCCTCCATGGACAGCTGGGATTCCAAAATGACCCCCAGGCTGCGGACCTGGTCTTTCAAGGGTAGCCGTACCCCATTCAACACCAGGTCAACATCCCCCAGCCTCCTCTTGTCTCCCACCAAAAGTACCTCGGTCTTGTCAGGGTTCAGCTTCAGCTTATTCCTCCCCATCCAGCCACTCACCATCTCCAGACATTTGGACAGGGATTCTACGGCCAACCTTGGTGAAGATTTGAATGAGAGGTGGAGCTGCGTGTCATAAGAAATATGTAATATGAAAAGGGGGCCTTGGTGCAACAACTGTCTTCCAGGAGTCATTAGGTGAACCTTTGCAGCCATGCAAATTGTCAACATTTAGCTCTTTCACTTGCTGATTGTTCATTCTCATCAAGCTCCTGTTGAATCTTGTATGGGTGGCTGATCCATCAGATCTGAAATGATCTCTTGCATGAAGTGTGGGATGGATGCCCAAAGGACACTGATGCCTGGTTCAAGTGGGCCAGTGCTAAGCAGCAACCAAGACAGAAGTTCGCTGACAGATATGGCAGAGCAGCAATGGATGCAGGACTGACCAGAGCAGCCACATTTCTGCCAGCCACTGCCTGCCTCTGCTGCCACCATAGGATACCTGTTGGTAAGGATCTGCTGCCCACCTATCCCCTGCTCTACAGGAAAACAGGAAGCTGCCTAAGTCCACCAGTGGAGGCTGGTGGCTCCAATGTTGGTGGGGCTGTGAATTCATTCTGGGTTTCAGTCAGAATCAGCCATAACTCTAATGGAGCTTTCCAAGGTTCTTCACCCTATATTTTCAGCACCTCGGATAGCCCCTTTAGAGTTCTGGCTGGTTCTGACTGGAACCTAGAATGGATGCACAGCCCCACCGACATCAGAGCCACCAGCCTCCACTGGCCTTATGGCAGGTCCATCTAGCCCACTACTGTCCACCCTGACTGCCAGCAGCTCTCCAGGATCTCAGGCAACACTCCTCTACACACACACACACACACACACACACACACACACTGCAGAGATGCCAGGAATTAAACTTGGGGTTCCTGCATGTACAGCATATGCTCTAGGCTCAGCCAGCTCTACTGACCACTCCATCTTGATTCTGCTTAGTGGCCATGGCCTCTTACTACCCTCACCTCACCAGCTGCCCTTGCTAAAAGCATGCAGAGCATTTAGCCTAGTGGCTAAGTTGCTATCCCTCCCTGCACTTGAAACCCCCAACCACTGATAATACGTGATGGATTAGTTAGAGAAAGCACTAAGGCAATAGAAAGGCTTTCATCCCTGGTCTTTCACCCTCACTTATCAGGTGGTGAAACTGGATGCCAGTAGTTTGATGCAACAGGCAGGGAACAAGGGACAGGGGGGAAGAACAGGGTAGAAAAAGCTGTGTCTCCATCATCTCCATGTATGTTAGGAGGTAGAGGCAACATCTTCACGTTGTGACCTAGCCACCTCAGAGGCTGCAGTTCTGTACAGAAATGCTGCAACTACAACCTGCGAGTAACCCAAGGCAGCAAAGTATCCTGAAATCAGTCTGCGCAGAGCGGTAGTTATCACAGTACAACAATCTCAATTTCATAATATAAAATTATTGGTGCACCACAAGTGATTCTGACATATGTATGCACTCTCACCAACCAGCTGATTTCCCATTCTATATAGAGTATTTGAAGAGAGGAGGTTAGCCTTTCTCTCCCCAACAGCAATTCCAGCCCCAAATGCCCCCCATGTGGCAATTAGGTTTTTTAAAAGCCTCTATTAGCACCTGTGGAAGCTTTTTAAAAGTCTGATTGTGTACTTCTGTGGCTGAATCAAACTCAGCGTTAGAGCAAATTATGGGGCAATTAAAAGGCAAGGTAACAAAACAGGCAAATTGTCATACACAAAAGTTCCAGTCCAGTATAGGATCAGGCAAAGGCAGGAGTGGTCCAGATATAAGCCAAGGTCAAAGCACAGTTAAGCAGTAAGTTACCATACACAGTCCAGAAGAAGAATCAAACAGTAGTCCATGGGGCAGTAGCACAGAGGATCAATCACAAAGCAGGGTCCAGAAAACAAGGTACAAGCCACTGGAGCTGATCAATGATGTTGTTCCAGTGTTGGCTAGGCTAAAACTGAAGGCTTATATAGCCAGAGCTTTCTGAGCCCCACCCAGGGCTCAGCTGCAGTGTGTTACAGGCCCTCTGACAAAAGTCCTCCTCAGAAGGAGGGCTTGTTCCCAAGGAGTCCTCCTTTGTAATTGAGCACTCCTTCTCAGAGGAGCCCTATTGGCCTGCCTCTTGAGGTAACGTGCTCTCAGGGACTAGGTGGTTGCCCGGCCTCTGCTTTGAGGGCCCAAGCACTCCCAGATCTCCTGACATGGGTAGTTCCCTGGCACTGTCTGTCTCTGGGAGCTCTAGCTCCTCCTCAGAGGAGGATTCCTCCAGCAGGGGCATGACATCTTGCAGCATGGGGAGTGATTTTCAAAGGGAATCACACATCTTGGAGAGGGTTAGGCCATCCCACCCTAGCAGTGACCCCCCACACACACTCAAATGCCCCCCTGTGCAGCAGTGAGTCTTTTTAAAAGCCACCATTGGCAATATTTTTAAAAGCCTAAATGCAGTGAGGGATGGGGGGCAGCAGAAATAATCTCACTGCTGATCAGATAGAAATGATTTTTCCTTCCTGGGGAGAAGAGGGGAGGAAGAAGCTGGCAGGCAGGATAGGGAAGCCCTGCAGGCTGTATCTGGTCCAGGAACTGGAGGTTCCCCATGCCTGCAACACATAACATTGAAAATGCTGCTATCATTTACTATAGCAAAGACTGAAATGGGGGTAAAGCAGGATGTGCAGGTAAAGCTAAAATCATTAGCATCTACAGAGTGAGAACAGCAAGGGACTGGGATACACCCAGTAATCCTCTGGGCTGACTCTTCATCCCAGTCCTCTTGCTGGATGGCCAGCAAGTGAATTAGTTGAAGTGAGCTAGTTAAAGCAGCAAGGTCAGATCAGGCATGCATGACTAGGGATGTACGAAAGTCAGTTACCTTTTCGCGGATGTGATTCGTGGGAGGGGGAGGCGATCCGGTCCTCCCCCCAGGAATCCTGCCTGGCCGGCTCCGCTCTGCAGCGGCTCCACAGAGCAGCCGGCCAGGGCCATCCGTAGCCGGAGTTCTGGCAGCAGACGGGCTGCTGCGGACGCAAATGGCGACCGCCATAGCGGCCGCCATTTGCGTCCAGCCAGGCTGCTGTGATAGGCTACGTAAGTATTTACGTAGCCTATCACGGCAGACCCCCCCCCAAAAAAAACAGCGTAAGCAAATGGCGGCGGCTACAGCGGCCGCCATTTGCATTCTATATTTTTCGCCATTTTAGCATACATAAATATTTACGTAGGCTATTACAGCGGGAAAAAAAGGGACGCAAATGGCGCCCACTAAGCTATTTGTGTTCCCCTTTTTTTTTTGCCGTAATAGGCTACGTAAATATTTTACATAGGCTAAAACAGCGAAAAAAGGGAACGCAAATGGCAGCCGCCATAGCCGCCGCCATTTGCGTACGCTGTGTTGTTGTTTTTTGACTTGCCATGATAGGCTACATAAATACTTACATAGCCTATCATGGCAAACAGCAGGACGTATATGGCGGCTGCGGCAGCCAGTCAAAAGACCAGCCGCCGCTGCCGGAGCTGCCGCTGCCGGAACATCCACCCCTGGTAAGCTTCATCCCGTGGGGGGGATTCTGCGGGGGGCGGCGGGTGGGAGGCCATTCCACCACGGGTTTCGGGGGGCCGAATGCCAGTGCATTCGGCCTCACTGAGATCTGTGGCGGAATTCTCTGCCATCCCTATGCATGACACAGAATACAGATGGTGATGATGATGATAATGATGATGATAATAACAACAGTAGGGATAACATCTTGCAAAGGCCACAAAAGGCTGGTTTCACTGTATATCTGGGATAAGCTCACCAGATATTTAAATCTAATTTCCCAACAAATGTTTGCTGTCCTCTTGAATAAAGGAGGCAAAAATGCAGAAGCCCACTTCCTCTCTTTATGCTATTCTGTGAATGCAGTAAAGCAGGCCGACACATATAGATCTACTCTGCATCAGAAATGCAGCTGTTGAAAAAGCCTCCACTATATAAATGCCATCAGGGATTAAACCAACCCAGAGAGAGCATTCCTTTAGTAATCCTACATAATTAACAGGACACAAGTCTACTTGGTATATTAAATAGCCAACATGAGAGCACAAGCTGCTTGCTCTAAGTGCCTTTAAAGCAAGGTCTTCCCCAGCCACTAATGCAGAAACACGGACACGCGCCAATACCACCCACTATTTAACTAATGTATCTTTGAAACATGTTATCCAGGGCTGTAGTGTAGATGGAGGCACAGAGCTACAGATGAATGGAAATATAACTTGAAAGGTCCTTGCATATAATATTACAAGTATTGTAGCCAATACTAAATGCAGCACTGGAAGCATAGTTGACCAGTAGCAATTATGGAGTGATAAACCCTCTCCTGCCTTGATTTCAAGCAAGAGATTAGCAGCCCAGTCCTATGTGTGAATATGTGGAAGTCAGTCGCACTATGTTCAACAGGACTTATTTTCAGGTGCATAGGATTGTGGCCTAATTGACCACAGTGGGGCTTACTTCTGAGTAAACATGCAAAGGATTGCACTTTGCATGGGCAGCCTGCAATGTTACTATTGCACTATATAAGATTGCTCCCATGCACTGCTTGTTTAAAACTCATCCTTACACGTGGCAAGTTTTTAAACATGTGAAGTAATATGCAAGTAAACCAAGATTCTGGAAGTGGTGACATAGCACATGCATATTTCTCAGAGTTTCTTTTCTTAGCGTCTCTTCATACTTGACTATACTGGGATGGTGAGAATGTGAGCAGATCTGATTCCCTAGGCTGACTTGTGCTTGTGGTATAATGTGGTCATGAAAACATTTTACTATGACCACAACCTGGAAGTCAAACATATCAGGTGCTTAACCTCTTGGTTACCATTTGTAAAGCCGTGAAATACCTTTACATAGAATGTGTCAAAAATATGGCTCAGTCCTACACAATTCCTTCTCCTGGTGGCCTAGTCGGGCTTCTAGCGATTGTCTGAATGCAACCATATGATCTTATTTATTCTGAGTGTATGTATTTTACCCTAGGGCAACCTTCCCCAACCTGCTGCCCTCCAGATGTTTTGAAGTTCAACCCCTTTCAGTCCCAGTCAGTATGGCCAATGGTCAGGAATCCTGGGAGTTACAGTCCAAAACATCTGGAAAGCACCAGGTTGCGGAAGGCTCCCCTAAGGTATGCCTTCATCCATGTCAGGAATTTCAGAGGAGGTCTTTTTGACAGTACCCTCCATTCTGGGAAGTTCATTAATGATCTAGGACAGCCTTCCTCAACCTGGCACCCTCCAGATGTTTTGGGCTACAATTACCATCATCCTCAATCTGCAACACCATTGACATGCTGTCTGTGGATGATGGGGATTGTAATACCACACATCTGGAAGTGCCAAGTTGGGGAAGGCTGATCTTGGAGACAGGCAAGAGCCCAATTCACAGATGAGTGTGGCTTTCTGTAAAATTGCACATGCCTTCCTACAACAACTGAATACTTTGTTTTTAAACAGACATTTGATGGTCTTTGATAAAGTTATGTAATATTTCTGACACTACAAAGACAAGCGCTTAGTTATGGATAGCATTTTATAATACACTTTCTGTACTGGTAATAGCATTTGAATAGAAGGGTTTTTATCCTAAGCCTCCTTGAACAAATTAATAGGAAAAATGGGATAAAAATATTTCAATAAATACAAT
This sequence comes from Heloderma suspectum, assembly GCF_057233095.1. Taxonomy (NCBI): domain Eukaryota; kingdom Metazoa; phylum Chordata; class Lepidosauria; order Squamata; family Helodermatidae; genus Heloderma; species Heloderma suspectum. The sequence goes on from NC_139461.1 coordinate 254,786,933, forward strand.
CTATAATCTAGAAATATAGTGATTCTTGACAAGTGCATTAATATATCATTTGGAAATGCTGCATATGTTGCTGAGCATGGAGAAGATTAATTGAACCCAGTATAGTAAGTATTAAGTATTCAGTATATTTTGACTTGTATCCATGAAATGAAAACATAAAAGAGAATAGCCTTGACCATGATGTGTAGGCAGTTCCTTCAGACAGAATAATGGGAACATATTTAATGTAAGCCACACTGGAAGTCTTTTGGGACTGAAAGGAAGGATAAAAAAAGAAATGAAGTCAGTTGATAAATCAATATTATGGAGTTTAGTGGCTGGTCCCCAGCTCTAGAATCTTCTTCCTCCTGGGGTTTGACAAAGGCCAGTCCTGAACATCTTACAGAAGTGATGCAAGACCAGTGACAGCCACCAACTTGGATTGCTTTAAAAGAGGATTAGACTAATTCATGAAGGATAGGCTATAAATGGCTACTAGTCATGATGGCTACATATTACCTCCTGAATCACAGTAGTATGTCTCTACGCCAGTTGCTGGGGAACGTGGGTGGGAGGATGCTATTGCATTTATATTCTACTTGTGTGCTTCTCACAGGCAGCTGGTTGGTCACTGTGTGAACAGAATTTTAGACTAGAGAGACCCTTGGTCTGATCCACCATGTGTCTTCTTATGTTCTTAACACCTTTATACCTTGGCAAGTCTTTTAGCAGTTGAGGCAAGGTTTATTTCTGCTGCTTATTTCTGGGTGTGTTTGTGTGTGTGCATGCATGTGATAGAGAGAAAGATAGATTGAATTAAAATACATTATGTCTGTTAAATATAAGTAAATAAATAGAACTGCCTTCTAGTGCAGCTATGTGATGCCCATAAACTTCTACAGGTGACATATAGTGGTTTGGATACAGACAAAGCTAAGAACGTTGGCGAAATCTGCAATCAAATGAGTTCAGATTTCTATGACCTGTAGATTCTGCAGTGGTCTGGCTTTTTATGAATCACATGGATTCTGCAGACTGGGGGGTGGGGGTGATGCTTTTAGGGGGAATGTGCACAAGCGTGTGTTAGCACACACATGCACATTTGCAAACAGATGAATTCCTCCTACAAAAAAATGATTCTGTCAATGAGCGGACAACAGAACGAAAGAAGTCTGACAATCCACATAACACAGATGGATGAATTTAACAAAATTTGTACATCCCTAGATATGACCCTCTGAAAATGAAAGGGTAGTACTAACCATCAAGGCCAATCCCATGGCAGGGGAAAATACCAGTTTCTAAGCTAAAGGCCTGTTATCATTCAATGGAAAGAAATGAATACATGGTGGGGATGTAAGAAAGGGCCTTCTCAGTGGCTGCTCCCAGGCTCAGAAATTTCCTGCCGAAAACAGCTAGGTTGACTCCCCCTTTGTTGTCCTTTCACAGGCAGGCAAGATACATTTTTATTCAGGCCCACTTCTGGCATGTAAACTTGTTTAGTTGCTAGTTGTTGTTTTTTTACCTGGCTGGGTTCTATTTCTTTTTATTGCTGTGCTTTTAATTGTGTTTTTAATTGATTTGTTATTAAGTGCGTGTTTTAATTGACTTGTTTTTGTGTTCAAATGGAGACTCAGCCATTATTTCTATTTTACTTTTGTTAGTCGCCTTGAACACCATTTTAGAGGAAAGATGGGATATATATTTAATAAATAAATGATTGTACATCACTGACATCTGATGTAGCTTTGGGTTTTACTATGAATATATGGGAAGGAAAAGATCAGCTTAATCATAGATTCCCAAGTTCTACAAAACAAAGGCTTTTCTTTAAGGGCAAAAGAATGTGGAATATTTCATTGCCTCCGGCAAGTGGCCCTACTTTTGTGATGCAAACGGGAAGGAATGTTATCTAATGCAGTCAATCAATCACACAACAGTCCATAAAAAGGGTGGAAGTTGAGAGGCAAGACTAGAGTGCAGAAAAGCAATGCTTACCCCAGGCTATGGCTACCCAAAAGGCTATCACTGCCAGTTAATCTATTCACTTCTTTAAGAACTGCAAAAGGAGACATTACCTATACCAGAACTTTTACTTGCCAAGGGGCAAGAGGGCTATCAAGAATGCTTGCTCACCAGGCTTTGGTAAACATGTATAGATGATATTCCAGAATAGATTAATGATCAGTTCTCAGTGCAAGTCTGGGCCATGAATAAAAGGATGAGCCTCAAAGACAGAACAACACATTAATTCTGGTGACATTACTGTGAGACTACTCAAGTATGATTTTCATACTGAGGACCTTGAAACACCATGTGTTTCCTCACTTGCCAGATTCTTTCTGATGTAAATGTAAGCTGACTGATTTCAATGCACAGATTTACACCACTTACATGACTTCTCTTCTACCATTACTACCGGAGCTCCCTAGGTCTCTAATTGGGGCAAACATCCTAGCATCCCTAGAAAGCATCCCTAGCAAAGTCACTTCCCTTTTTTCTCTCCAGAATATTTCTCCACCCTCCATGGTCTCATTCGCATGATCATCAGCATCAGCCAAACAAGCCATGGTGGCTTATTTAAGTTGTGGCACAAGCCAGGCGCGACTTGGATAATCACCTGCCCAGCTGCAGCTTGTCATGTTGTCCTAACCTGGCTGACATGGCTTGTTTGAGGGGGAAACAAACCTCAAATAACCCAACAACAGCCCATGGGTTGGCCAGCCAGCCAAACTGCATAGCCCACCTTGGTACTGTACTATTCCCTGGCAGCTATGTGGCCCAGTACTGCCTGAAGACGCACCATACATGTTTAGACTATGGGAGATCAGAACCACCAACACCATGTTCCTAATAATCATTGAAATAAGAGCCATCTTGACAAGACATAATACTTCTTACTTTCTTTTGAATGTCACATGCTTTGTTGTTTTGAAGGGTCAATAAGAACTCTTCTGTGGACACTGACATAGAATCATAGAATCATCGAGGACACGAGTGGGAAAGGTACAGGCATGAGCAGCCACACTGAACTGGGCATACACAATACATAAATATTTTTATACAAATAAAATAACTTGGCAAGATCTTTGATCACAATCACTTTTTGATAGCTGTTCTTTTGAGTCTACATTCAAAAACACTTATATTCTAGATCATACAAAAAACCAAAGGCAGCCATGCTGGCCATAAGAAAAATTCCAAAATCCATATACTATAATACCTTTATGAGGCTAAATCAAAAAGCTTGCACATTTTTTGTTAACTTTGAGTTGACCTACTAGTACTACTACTACTACTACTACTACTTATTATTAATAATTACATTTCTATACCGCCCCATAGATAAAGCTCTCTGGGCGGTTTACAAAAGTTAAAACATTAAATACATATAAAAAGTTTAAAAGCCATTTACAAAAAAGCACATAAAAGCACACAAAAAATATATACAAACAACATATAATTAAAAACAACACTGAACTATCAGACATAACTAAAGACACTTCCAGGACTGATTAAAACTCATCATATGTTGCCAAATGCCTGGGAAAAGAGGTATGTCTTAACCTGGCACCGAAAAGATAATAATGTTGGTGCCAGGCAGACATCATGAGGGAGCTTGTTCCGCAGATGGGGGACCACCACTGAAAAGGCCATCTCCCTTGTTGCCGCCTTCCAAGCTTCCCTTGGAAGAGGCACTCGGAGAAGGGCCTTAGACGCTGAACGTAGTGTACGGGTAGGTCCATTTCAGGAGAGGCGTGCCATCAGGTATTGCAGTCCCAAGCTGTGTAGGGCTTTATTGGTTAAAACCAGCACCTTGAATTGAGCTTGGAAGCATATAGGCAGCCAGTGCAAGCAGGCCAAAGTCAGTCTTATATGTTTGAACCTACTGGTCCCTGTTAACAATCTGGCCGCTGCATTTTGCATGAGCTGTAGCTTCCGAACCTTCTTCAAAGGCAGCCCCATGTACAGTGCATTGCAGTAATCTAACTTGGAGGTTACCAGAGCATAGACAACTGAAGCCAGGTTATCCCTGTCTAAATAAGGGTGTAGCTGGGCCACCAACCAAAGTTGGTGGAAGGCACTCCGTGCCATTGAGGCCACCTGAGCCTCAAGTGACAAAGATGGTTCCAGGAGGACCCCCAAGCTACAGACCTGCTCCTTCAGGGGGAGTGCAACCCCATCCAGAACAGGTTGAACACCCTCCATCCGGTCAGCAGAACCACCCACCAACAGCATCTCAGTCTTGTCTGGACTGAGTTTCAGTTGATTAGCCCTCATCCAGTCCATTGTCACAGACAGGCACTGATTCAGCACATCGACAGCCTCACCTGAAGAAGATGAATAGGAGAAATAGAGCTGCGTGTCATCAGCATACTGATGACAATGCACTCCAGAGCTCCAGATGACGGCACTCAGCGGTTTCATGTAGATGTTGAACAGCATGGAGGAAAAAACTAATAAAGGTATTACAGTATGTGGATTTGAGAATTGATATCCCACAGATAGTCTAACTTCCAAGTTGGCCATGAATAGCCAATGAGAGAACATAAACAATGGACACTGTCTAGTTCCATTAAAATTCACAGGCAGGAAATCCTGTCTAACACCATGTGACTACTCCAAACAGAAAAATCACAAGCTGACTATCTGACATCCTGCAGTTGCCAGAACGTAGTCACATACTACTTTAATACCAGACATGGTAATAGCCTTTCCTTAAGTGTTCAGATATATGCATGTATGCATTTATGCATTAACTTTTTTTATTATTGTTTTAAAATATTATCCTGAGAATTTTACTGGGGCAAATTATGTTTCTGGTTGTTTGCTTAAAACATAATCCACAATAATTATCCTGCTCAACCACAGGCCATAAATGATTATGAGGCCATCATAAAAAGTTTCCTGAGAATTCCATGAGCAATGTTGATAGAACCTACATCTAATTTTAATGGTTACATGTTCACTGCTCAGTTCTACCATATATCAACAGCCAATGCATAAGCGACATCTCCCTCACTCCAACTGAAGCCACTTCTTGAATATCTGCTTGATTCCTAAGCATTCAGTAAAGGATCACATTCACACAGAGATGTTGAAAGAGCATATCTCTTCCAAGTAACAAATGCAAATAATTTTAGAATATTGTCTAAGCGCCGCAGAAACAGAAGCTAAGTGTTGGATCAAATGTGAAATCTATATAGAAAACAGCTGAATATGCCTCTTAGAACTACAGTATGGGATTGTGAAAGAAAGTGGCTAATAAGCAGATGATGCAATGTGTGGTATATTGAATTGCATCACCCCAGGAGGATTTTTAAATCTATTTTTTTCTTTTTGAAGCAACGTGAATTCCACAAGAATCCGAGTGTGCAATTCCTATATGTCCCAGTGTTGTTGTTGTTTTACACTTCTCAGTTTTGTATCTCTCTGGTGTCTGAAATTGTTGAGGCTTGACTTTAGATAGCAATCAGTAGCAGATAGAAGTTGTACTTACCTGTCTTATTGTTTCAAATGTACCCCTTCTTTATTGTCTTCCTGCTTTATCTGTGGTTATCAGTAAAGAGGTCTCCACAATTCTTGGAAGCTGGCTGCACACTTATGAAACCAGCAATACACAGAGAACAGATGTGGCCTCGGGCTCCCTAGAACCAAAAGAGCAGGCTTACCTTCTTCAGCTTGCCACTCTTGGTGCCCACAAACACCACACTGTAGCCATTGTAGACATACGAAGTGACAGAAGTCATCCGATCACGGCTGGATGTGTAAAGGGTCACCCCCTCTACTGGGATGGAGCCTCCCAAAGGTTGGTTAATGTCCAATCCACAGAAGTTATCATCTATTGGGACTGGCTGAAAGGGAGAAGGCATTTAGGTGAGCGTGAGTGAAGAAAAAAGCAGAGTAGGCACTTTGAGCCTTGCCAAACAACCCCTGGCAACATCTGACATATAAAACAATCTTTGCTCAGTTGGGCCTGAGGTAACATTCTGAAATTAGAGATCCAGGGCAATCGTTTCTGTATCTCTCTTCCTGTTTTAGGTCTCTTAAAAGACTCACCTTGAAGATTCAGTCTCCAGTGTCATTTTGGAACATATTTTACAGAGCTGCTTGCAGATTTGTAACAGATGCACACACACCAGGATAAAAGAGACATAATCTGAAATGATTTGACGTAACAGTGTCTTATATAGCCCTTTGGGCCATCAGGATTAGGACTTCATGTTTGTCTGTGTTTTATAGTTCCCGTACCTCCTCTGAGAAGGAGAGGCCTTGCCCACACACTGAAGCCTCAGACTGACCCTCACACCCTTGGTATCTCCACACTAACTGGAAAGTCTTGCTTATCATTTGCTGGGCTTGCCACTTAACCATTCATTAGGATTTGTCTACCCCAAACTCCTGTTCATACCTCAACTGTACTTTTCCTTTAATGTGACCCAATCTGAATGATGACAATGATACCATATCCAGTTTTCACAGGATTTGGATTGGGGATGGATGCCTTCCTGCTGAGGATTGCATGGCAAAGTCATTGTGGTGGTAGTGATAGTGGTGGTGTCTGTGTGTTTAAAGCAAACTCTTCAGATCAGTAAAAATGCTTGATGGCGACCCCTTCACCACCTGACCTTTCTGTTGCATCTTAACATCAACTACAGATCAAGAAATGTAGCCTTCCCACACAAAGGGTCAACTCCTCTGGTAGCTCAGGAAAGTTTTCCAGGTGTCCAATCAATTATCTTTGGAGATATCCAAGGGGAAGCTCCTTTACTCCCTAGGCTAGGGACCTGTGCCATGGTTTGACTTTATTCTCTTTGCTGTGGAGTGACCGGCACAAAACTAGAGAAGGCTAACAATTTAGTGTATCCCATCTCTGGAATTTCCATCACCTGTTCTGATTGACATGCAGTCCAATCCTATGTCTGTTTACTCAAAACAAAGTCCCCCTGAGTTCAATAAGCCTTACCCTCCAGTTAAGTCTGTATAGAATTGAAATCTGAGATTCTCATGCTGAAACTCTGGGACAAGCAAAGGATAGGAAATCTCCCCCTTCCTTTGTTTGTAAGTGCACAGGGTATATTTTAGAGTTACCAAGAGGACTGCATAAAATCAGTGGACTATTTTGGGTGCAGAAGTCAGATTCCCAAATTATTTAATAAGACTTGAGCTTTATGCCGTTCATGGCCCTTATGAGAAAACAAGAGTGCATGAGTCATTACTTCTTCCTAAAACAAAACCTGCCCACATATCTCGACTCCATAATCCTAGTTAGCATTTTGTTGTCACAGTTCAGCAGACCCAGGAAGCCAGCCAACCATAGAGCTAACTCCTAAGCCATTTCATTGGATCTGAGTTTAGCTTACTATCATCTTCGCCACAATTACGCTGGACTTTCCTGACTCAAAGACAGTTGGAGTCCTTCTTTCTATTCCTCCTGTGCAAACAACCTTTCAGAGATGTGATGGTTGAAATCAGCTACATCATCCTTCCCACTTGTCAAAAAATGAGTCAACTGTTAGCAGCATGGGATCAGAAACAGCCAGAGGAAATGCAGGTGTCTGCACTCCGAAAGGAAAAAGGAAATGGCGATTTCCGCCTTCTGGCTGCTCCCCTCCTTTCAGGGAAACAGCCAACTCCTTCCTATGCGGTATCAATCTGACTTAATGACAAGAGCTAACACTCCACTGTTTCCCAAAGGCACTTGGGACACTGCTATTGGATGAGCAATCCCCACCGCCACTGTCAGGTGGAAACTGAGCCCAGAGAGCCTCAGAGCAGTTCGGATTCTGAGGAGGAACAGCTATCTGTGGGAGAGGGGCCAGCTCATCCCTCCCAGGCTCAGCACCTGGCAGAGATTCCTCCTGCCAGCATTCCTAAGATAGATAGCGACCGTGGCAGTGAGGGAATGCGGGAGGGGGGCTTCTTAGATGCTCGAGGCAGACGCAAAGAGCGACGAGCGATGGAGGGCGCGGAAAGGAGGCATAGCGCTTGTTTGGCACGCAAGCAACGGCCGCCTCCCATGGACCCAAGGGAAAGAGGGAGGATCTCTCCCTAGCCCATAAGTTCTGGGTCTTCAAGTGACTCTCTTTCAAACAGGGATCAACTGACTATTTGAAGCTTAGGCCGCCCTGCTGTCCTTCCTTTAGTCGCTGGTGATTAGCATCTGAAAGATTCATTAAGTTTTAAAAGGATTAAAGCTTTGAAAATAAATCCTTTCGTCTGTGTCTTGAGTTGGCTACTGGAATCTACTGGGAGAGGCCGCCAGAGCACTCCCAACAGCCGCAGCAGCAAAGACCCTCCCTGTCCCACTAGAATGTTCTAAGCAGTCAACACAACAGTCTTCCTTCTCTGGCTTCTTTCAGCTCCAAACTAGCTGGGCAAGCAGAGTATAAGTGCTTAGCTCACATAGGAAGCTGCCTTATGCCAGTTCAGGCCATTGGTCCATCAAGTTCAGTACTTCTGATACTGACTGGCAGTGGCTCTGCAGCATCTTAGGCCCTACCTGGAGATGCTAGGGATTGAACCTGGACTTTCTGCATGCCAAGCATGTGCTCTACCACTAACTTACAGCCCCTCCTTTGAGAGGCGGTGTGGCTTGGGATAAGTAAGCCAGGCGAGTGGAGTGTTGACAAGGGGAGAGTCATGGCAACAGTGGCTAGAGGAAATGGAAGATGGGGAGGAGGGCAGCTAAAAAGGCAGTTGGAGAGGAGGGTGGGGAGAGAGCAGAGGAAAGGAAGGAAGAAGATGGCACTGGGGATGGCATTGCCTATGTGGGCCAGCTGCTGAGGTGTATGAACAGATGGGTACTATTGCACTTGTGTGCTACTTGGGGCTTTCCCACAGGCAGCTGGTTGGCCACTGTCTGAACAGAATGCTGGACTAGATGGACCTTTGGTCTGATCCAGCACGGCTCTTCTTAGGCAAGCATCGTTCAAAAGACAACTCAAATTGGGACACAGAATATCAGGGCCCTAGTCTTGGCTTTTGAGTGAGTAACCCTGGATTCTTAAATACATCTTGATCTAGGCTTTCCCTTCCTGATAGTCAGTGAGAGAGAATAAATGACAGCACTCTTCCTCTGGAAGCACTCAGAGCACTTCTGAAATGGGAAGCCTGAACAACAAGCCGCTGTCATTTCTTGTCCTCTACACTGAGTGGGTCCAAACAGGGTTTCTACTTAGCTGCAGACAGACTAAGGAATCTAAGCACATAGGAACACAAGAAGAACCCTGCTGAATCAGTCCAGTGGGCTCCCTAGCTATGCAGCTTGTTTGTTTCCTATAAAGGTCAACCAGAAGCTGGGAAGCCGACAAGCAAGACAGGAGAGCACTAGCCTCACATTAACAACTATTGATTACCCCATGGGCACAACTGGCTATTCAAATATACACCTTATCCTAATCCCAGTTCCTTATTGTCCAAGAAGTTACAGATCAAATTGATTTTGCTATGGTCAAGGGGTCACAGTTCTTCTGAACTTACCTAACTGGGACAGCTACATTAATCAAGGTCAAAGAGACAAAAATGTGGCACTAAAATTATCCTTAATCTTTGAGACTTATTCACATGAAAGCTTCTTACTCAAGGAGGGTGTTACTTCATGCCATGCTCAGGTGTGGCATCAGACTGGGTAGCAGGAAGAAATGGAATCTTCCAGATCAACTACATCTTCTTCTTGCCCTCCATTACTATAATAGCAGAACAATTCTTAAAGAATTCACCTTTCCGTCATGATAAATATATGAATTACATTTCTCTGTTTGATACTTGAGTAGCACAGGCAAAAATCACTCGATTAACACTTCTGCATTGTACAGAAACATTTACAAATGGGAATGGTTTCACAAAACATTTCCTGCAAATAGTTATTCCTCACAATGGCCTGCTGAGATTGATACATCATCATTCGTGTTTTTATTTTCCACATTAAGAAAACAGAACTAGCTCAAGGTTACATGATAAGCCTATGGCTGAACTATGATTTCAATCTGCTTCTTCAAAATAAAAATTATGAGCATGATCTATTAGAAAACATCAGCTTTTCAAGGTATATGCTCAAGATCTTTAGAGGCCATGCCAAGAAGCAAGTTCTTAGATCCTAGAATTTCCATCACTGTTCAAATGATGCTACCAGTATGATATTATGAATACCTTCCTCCAAAGGACAGCTAGTTAAAATATTGTGAATATTCTTACCGCCTTGGTACATTGAACATCTTTCCCTAGCAGCCAGTTGAGTTCCAGGTTGCCTTCCCCTTGGTAGCAAGACTGTAGGCGCTCCTTAATTTGGGCATTGATCACACGCATTGGAAAGATGCAAAGAGCTGAGTCATCAGGGGGCTGGTGATACTGCTTTTGCCCCTTGGAGAAAATGGCAAAAAGGACATCATCATGGGCAGTGATATTGAGGGACCTGGCCAACACCTCCCCTGGCTTGGAAAGATAGGCTGCCTGAAGGAGGCGATACTCAACATCACCCTTGATGCAACCAAAAGGCAGAGAAACATAAGAATGGAACTTGGGGTCATCCTTACAGAGACGCACAATTCGAGATGTGTAGAAGAGGTCACTGGCTGAGTTGATGGACACTCCTTCGGGTGTCTCTGGCTGGACGGTCAGAAAATAGACAAAATTGCCACTGGCAAATCCATAGATATAGAAGATGTCAAAGTGAGAGACCAAGGCCAGTGTGTCTGAAGGGATTTTGATGAGTGATGAAACAAAGTCACTGTGGAGCTCATAATCCAACATGGCTGACGACTCTGGGTCACGTGGCAACTTCCTGCTGGAGAGGGTGGGGAAGTAATCCTGCTTGCCATCCACCGCTGTACCAATGAAAAGCTTCCCATCTTCACCCTCAGAGCGAACTATAACTCCATACATGGTGCCAGTCTTGTTAACGCTAGAAAGATAGTGCTCCTTCTTGTGAGATGGTTCCACCAGTATGAAGAGGTCGTCTAATCTCAGCAGCTTGCAGACTCCTTGGTAGAGGCTCCCACAGGCCAGAAGCCTGTTTTCTGAGTAATCGATAATTAGTAGCTTGTTAACGTTGTTAGTCAGAGTCAGGATCTCTGTGCAAGGTTGTACAATGAGTGGTGGGTAGCAGGACTTGTTGTCCTCCTCAGGTCCTGTCTTGTGAGCTACTAAGATGGTCAAATTTCCAGACAGCTTGTAAACCCGATTGATGGCTCCCACATAGACGGCTCCAGTGGTCTGATGGACCGTCAAGTGGTTGAAGGTCCAGTCACGGTTCTCAGAGTGGAAAGTATTATAGATGGGAGTGCTGGTGACATTCCATGAAACAGAAACCAAGAAAAGAAACACCAAGGGCACTGACCAGCCATCGGAGTCCCATATCTGAGGCCAGATCTTTCTCTGTTCCATCCTGCAGTGGAGAGCGAAGAGGAAAGGGAGTGTGAACCTCAGAACTCCCTGTGTGTGTCTCTTTCCACAGCAGCGTTCCTCACATGGTTCTACAGAAATAAAAACACACATATACAGAGCAAAAGATTAGACCTAAAATATCCTGTAGATAAAATTCAAGCAGGATTTTTCATTAAGGACTCCTTGAGATAAAACAAAGACATCTCTAAGCCCAAGAGCAGGATTCCTATTTGGGTAAACAGTGCAAGCTTTAGCACTCTGTCCGGCTCTGTGCATTAATTGTTAACGCGATTTAACTGCTCATAATACGCTCTGAGTCATGAGTTCATTCAGCTGCAGAAGGGAATAATCAATCTCAAGCCAAAGACAAGTGTTTTGCAGACAGTTCACCTACCCAGTCATCAAATCTAACAACCTTGGACGAGGCAAGATGGGAGCGTTGGTTTTATTTTTGTTTTTTGCAACGTGAGCAAAGGAGCCTCCCCGCCCTGAAATCCATGGGGGCTACAATTTAATTAAAGAGAAATAAATCGCAGTTAGAGGAAGCTTATGTATCTCCAGCACCTCCTGCTTGCTTCTGCGTAGCTCACATGCACAGGCACCTTGGTGCCTCAGGCTGTGTCTGCACTGCTTGTAACAGGCAAGTCCATTAGGTGCTGGTTGCATGCCAGCTTGCATAATCTGCATCAGGTCAGGTGTGCATCAGCCACTCACAAGTATGCAACCATGCAGGGAAATCTTGGCCCCTCCCCCAGCTGAAGACAAAGAGTCCTGCAACACCTAAACGACCATTAAGCTGATGAACCGTGAGCTTTCCTTGTCAACAATCAGCATTATCAGGTATGTGATGTGCACTTCATATGTACAATGGGGGCTGGCCTGAAGTGCAAAATGATGCTGATGAAGAATTATCTACTCTGTAAGGTATGATGTGTGCCATGCCTCACCTCTTATATGGAGGGGCAGCAGTGAAAAGTGCGCACAGAGCCTTCCCAAGGATACCACAGCATGTTTTTTGGTCTGTTTATTGTTCTAGGAGAGCAGCGGAGAGGGGGTGGGAGGCAATGTTGACCAAGGACACTTGGGTAATTTTTCTATTATTTAGCATCTCCTTCTCTGCAGAAGGCCTCCAGTTTGCATATCTGTAGAAAATGCCTGGTTAATATGTGCATTGATAGAAGAGATACATCTGAGGAGTTGGCTGTAGCCAAATTACCTAGCTGAGTTCCAGCCATGTAACCCATGCTTTCCCCAAGGCTACTGCTTGTTTTCTTTTGCCTTCTTGCACACAAACACCATCGTGGGAACTTATGAAGATGTATAGACCAAGACAGTACACTGGTTCACCTAGCTCAGTACTCTGACCGGCAGCACTTGTCCAGGTTCTCAGGTGGGGGCTCTTCCACGCCCTGCTACCTGAGTTTGTTCAGCTGGAGGCGCCTATATTTGACCTTCTGCATGGCCTATAGTCCTTCCCCATAAAAAGGGTGCATGGAAAGAAGGAGTGAACCTGCCCCTCAGCAAGACCAAGGCATTACACCTCCCGATGTGCTCACTCCCTCCCTTCCTGGGGAGACCACTGTCTCTCCCCATTGCCTTTCCCCCTTCCACCTCTGCTGCTGCCTGTGCTCAAACCAAAAGTGATTGTGCCCTGCCTTCTGCAACCATCTGGCAGGCTCATCTGCCCCATTCATTCCCAAGCCCAGGTGAAACAGCTACCTAAACCAAGGCTGAAACACTGCATCACTACCAAAGGAATAAGAAGAAACTGGCACACACCCTTCAGAGCTGGGCAAATATCCCTCATACAGGGATGGGCAACCTTTTTCTGTCGAGGCCTACATTACCTCATGGGTAGTCTGTTGGAAACTGCATGTTGGTGGTGAGCTGGGCCAGAGCCAAAGGTGGGTGGGTCACCCCATTCCTCTTTCTGACAGAGTTCATTAGGGCAAGGGGGTGGAGCCCCACTAGTGTCCCTGGATCAAATCGTCCCCCCAACCCCCAAACTGAATTTTTAAGAGAAAAACAAATGACTCTCCTCTTTCTCCTTTGTACCATTCTGCCTGCACTCGTGAGTTACTGTGTCCACTCCAACCTCTACAGCATGGGTAGGCAATGTGGTGCCCATGAGCACCAATGCACCCCCAGACATCTTCTTTGGTGTTCACCAAGGTGCCCTACCCCTTCATTTTTTTTAAAATTAACAGATTTTCTTACTGGCAGCTGGGATTGATGTTAAATAGGTTTTCTTGGTGCTGAAACTGTGGGTTCAAAGGAGTTATTTAGTGTGTTGGGGCTCAGACCCCCCACCTTTGCCTTGTACTCAGTCTTTTGAGCAGGTTACTTGTCCTTTGCCATGCCTTTCATGGCAACTGTTTTGTGGTGGTACCCAGGCATGCCCACAGCCCTAAAAGCTTGCCTACCTCTGTTCTAATGTCTTCTGTTTGTCTTCTGGAATAAGCAGAATTGTGTATGCTCCTTTCTCCTCCTCTGCCCGCTAATTCTCTCTGGCATATCAGGTGGGTCACTGGGTCATCCTGCACTGCCTGGATGCCATATATGGGCAAAAACCCTGATCTTCTGTCACAGGTGACTAAGGAATTAAGTGGGGGAATGGGCATCAATAAAAATCACCCACAGCCAATAAGAAAAGGTCTGATTTCATGCTGAGGGTTACATGACATTGGTCCAAGGGCTGGACGCTGCCCTAGGGCCACAGGTTACCCACCCCTGCTCTAATAGATGAGCTAATCCCAATTGTTATTATTTGAGAGCTATCAGAATACTCCCCAGTACTTACTTCCATTTGTCTTTCATCCTTAAATTCAGAAACAGAATGAAGAACAGTGAATCTAGCAAGTCAGGGGACTTAAAATCAAATGGGGACGAGATAGGGATGAACTACTGAGATGCTCAAGTACACTCCAGAAAAAGGAAGGGCTTTCTGCCACCACAAAGGTAAGAATGACACACTTTCTTCAAAAGCCATGTGACCTTATTATAAACAGCATCCCAGGGCTTCTGTCACTTACAGCCAGCATTGCATTGAACAGTATACTGAAGCTTGCAGAATCTCCAATTCCACCACCTCTTTTCTGTTCTGAGCGCTAGCTAAAGCTTGCCCTGAGTAGGAATGGATCAACCCCTGCTCTTTGCTGTCACAGCAGGGCAGTCCTTGATTGGCTGTGGCAAGCACCAGCTGTATGCTCCTTTCAAGACTGCCTCACGTCCCTTTTCTGATCTGTACGCTGGCCCTCAGCTGTGCATAGTACCTATCTGAAAGAACATTCATTGCAAGCGGGTCAAGTTTAGCAGCTGCACGTATTCTTTACAACAAAAGCATTCACTGGGCTTGGACAAGGAAAAAAAATGCTATTTACACAAGGTCTGAAATTGCTATCGCTCTCACTCAAGTAGTTTTGGACATCCACTTACAACACTGAACTCCTCAGATTTTGGTATTCATACTGCTCACAGCATCAATTTCTTATAACTTTTAAACAAGGACTGTGCTACATGTTATGATTGGTGTAGGGAAGCACCAGTATTATACCCATGTTTACACAGCAAATATATGAAGTGTGGAAGTAATACAGTAATCTTTAAACACCCATGTATATGTTATTTGGAAATTTGGCCCAATCAGGCATCCCAGGCATGTGTACATGCATCTTTTACTTCCACATGTTAAAGTGCTTGCTGCAGAAATTGCCAGTGTTTCTTCTACCAGCTATAACATTGCCCAAATATACTGCACAGGGCATAAACCAAGTGAGGCAACACCCTCAGGCAACTGATTTTGGGTGTCATGAAAGAGCAGCAAATGGTTAAACTTATTTAATTTATTTATACTGCCAAGGAGTGCTTCTTGGATTTTCTGCCTCAGGTATCAAAAGCATTTGGCTTGTCCTATGCGCCTTGACTTGTGGGGGAAGAAGGCACCATTTGCTTTTCAGCCTCAGACAGCAGAATGTCCAGTGCCAGCCTTGTGTTACTCCAATCTGCTTACCTGAAGACAAACAAGTATGCATTCTTGAAGGGATTGATTTTAAGTAGAGATATTATGGCACGCTATAACGGACTCGGGCTTAACACAATCAAACTAGTTCCATCCATTTCAACAGGCTTCTTTTACTCAATAGGCCTTACCTACATGCACAGCAGCTTTGTACACCAACAAAGAATGATAACATTGAAGAACCATGTCAGCACAGGAAGTCTCCACATACGCCTAATGAGGTCTATGAACACTGGGGAAGAGTTCCAAGCTCATGAGTTCTGTAGGACTTGAGGATAACGACTGCATGGACATGGTGGTGATATGGTACTGGCGCAAAGGTCTCATTTTATAGCAGTGGTGCAAAAAGCATAGGCAGTCCCTCAAGCCTTGTGTGGCAGCCCCCAGCATCTGCCTTCACTGAAAAAGGGGGAACACTCTAAAACAGGCTCTATGGTTCCAGCCATAGAAGCTTTGTTCCTAGAGTATACTAGGAAACAATGCTTGAAGGTTCCTGCCAGCTTCCTAGGACACCCTAGGGATTCTCTAGGAACAAGGCTTCTATGAAAGGAACCATACAGCCCATTCCTATTGTGCTTTCTCTCTTTTGTGGGCAATTGGGTTGGGGAAGCTGGGGAGGGAAGGGGGCTTCAACATCTTGATGCTGTGACATGAACATATACTGTTGCCACATCTGTTAATGCTGGGGTGAGCATGAGAGGTGTGCATGTGTGTTGGGAGCAGGGAAAGTGAGAGCGATGTGTGAATACTTTGAGAATGTGCAAGGGGGGAGTGTGTGTGTGTGAGAGAGAAGGTGTGTGTGTGTGTGTGAGAGAGAGAGAGAGAGAGGGAGAGAGAGAGAGAAAAAATATTTATGTGTGCACATGTGTGGCCCCCCCCCATTCCAGCAAACAGCCAATTCAGCCCGTGGGGCCAAAACGTTTGTGCACTCATTTTACAGAATCCTCAAAAAGACATGTTCCTGTGCCCTCACCCAACATGTAACATTTGTCTGCTTGGGAAATGTACCCAAGTGCTCTTCCTTAGGTTAGGAAACTGAAGACCTTCATCAAGTTCTATTAATCCTGCCTCATCATTCAGTTGGAATAAATACACTCTTGATCTCTCTCTTTCTCTTTCTCTTCACAAACACTGCCTTCATCCATACAGGGCCTATTTATACTGTATCATCTGTTCATATGGTGACTCCAAACTATGGCTCACCAGTTGTCTGCACAACTGGCATGGAGAGGTTTAGGCTTCCCATGCGCTAACAAGCATTTTTCCAGGGTTTGCTAATGAGTGTTCAAATTCAGATCCTGCAAGTTCGTTCACTGGTTCGGCACAGGCTGAGTGAGGGCACCATGTGTACACTTTTCAAACAGCTACCATATGTTCAGATGATTTTGTGTAAATCAGCCCTCAGTGAATATAGACTAATGCTAAATAGACTGAAAAAAGCCAACTGGGAGGCAGAGTTGGAGGAGGACTTTTTAGTGATCCTTTCTCCTGCCTACCTGCCTCTCCTCTCTCGATTAAACATAAGCAAATATCAAGCAAAATTAGAAGTCATAACGTTGGGATTTCCTTAGGAAATGGGAGGCTTGACTTAGAAAACCACTGGTTGCGTGATGCAGGCTTACATCAGAGCGCCTTTTATCCACCCTTCCGGGATACAAAGTTATTAAAAGCAGTGTGTGTGTGTGTGTGTGTGTGTGTGTATTTTCCTTCTTCAGAACAACTACCCCCTTCCTCAAGCTATACAAGAAAAAACAACCATGAGGATGAAAAAAATGAGATGAAATGCTCTTTGCTTCATAATGTCTTTCCCACCTAAGAAGTCCCCACTTACTTGAAACACTGCAGAATGTAGCTACAAAATCGTATTTACAGGACATTGGCTGCTAAGCGAGAATCAGAACTTCTTTTAACTTAATCCTGTGAATATGCTTTTAACAAAACGGCTCCAAAAGGCTTGCTCTCCAAGTGACACTTCCAATATGATCTCATACACCTGAGGGCTTGTTTTTAAAGCAATGCAGGAAGTTCCAGCGAAATGGAATTGTACAGTCAGAGAAGCATTAGAAATTAGAAGCTTTTGTTCTATGATTATTGCCACCATAACAACTAAAGTCTTTGATAACCTATAATATTTTATTTGGAGAAAAACAGTTCTATTCCTGACTGTTTCTAGTTTTCTGAGTACTTTACAGAAAGTTATCTTCCCTTGTCCCCTTCATGGATCACTGCCTTGTTGTGGCGAAGGGGCTTGCGTAACTCAGTGAAGCCATAAGCTATGCCGTGCAGGGCCACCCAAGACGGACAGGTCATGGCAGAGGGTTCTGACAAAATGTGGTCCACTGGAGAAGGAAATGGCAACCCACTCCAGTATTCTTGCCAAGAAAACCCCATGGAACGTATCACAAGGCTAAAAGATATGATGCCGGAAGATGAGCCCCTCAGGTCGGAAGGTGTCCAATATGCTACTGGGGAAGAGCAGAGGGTATTTCCAAGTAGCGCCAGAAAGAGTGAAGCGGCTGGGCCAAACCCGAAAGGACACTCAGCTGTGGATGTGTCTGGCGGTGAAAAGAAAATCCGATGCTGTAAAGAACAATATTGTTTAGGAACCTGGAATGACAGATCAATGAATCAAGGTAAGCTGGAGGTGGTCAAACATGAGATGGCAAGATTGAACATTGACATCTTGGGAATCAGTGAACTAAAATGGACAGGCATGGGCGAATTTAATTCAGGTGACCATCATATCTACTATTGTGGGCAAGAATCCCTTAGAAGAAATGGAGTAGCACTCATAGTCAACAAAAGGGTGGGAAAAGCAGTACTGGGGTACAATCTTAAAAATGATAGAATGATCTCAGTACGAATCCAAGGCAAACCATTCAACATCACAGTAATTCAAGTCTATGCCCCAACCACTGAAGCCGAAGAAGCTGAGGTTGATCGGTTCTATGAAGACCTACAACACCTTCTAGAACTAACACCAAAAAAAGATGTCCTCTTCATCATAGGGGATTGGAATGCTAAAGTAGGAAGTCAAGAAATCACCGGGATAACAGGCAGGCATGGCCTTGGTGTACAAAATGAAGCAGGACAAAAGCTAATAGAGTTTTGCCAAGAGAACATGCTGATCATAGCAAACACTCTTTTCCAACAGCACAAGAGGCGACTCTACACATGGACGTCACCAGATGGTCAATATCGAAATCAGATTGATTATGTCCTTTGCAGCCAAAGATGGAGAAGCTCCATACAGTCAGTAAAAACAAGACCTGGAGCTGACTGTGGCTCAGATCATGAGCTGCTTCTTGCAAAATTTCGGCTTAAATTGAAGAACGTCGGGAAAACCACTAAACCGTTCAGGTATGACCTAAATCATATCCCTGATGAATATACAGTGGAGGTGAGGAATAGATTTCAGGGATTAGACCTGATAGACAGAGTGCCTGAGGAACTATGGACGGAGGTCCGTAACATTGTTCAGGAGGCAGCAACGAAATCCGTCCCAAAGAAAAAGAAATGCAAGAAAGCCAAGTGGCTGTCTGATGAGGCTTTACAAGTAGCTCACGAAAGAAGGGAAGCGAAAAGCAAGGGAGAAAGGGGAAGATATACCCAACTGAATGCAGAGTTCCAGAGAATAGCAAGGAGAGACAAGAAGGCCTTCTTAAATGAACAATGCAAAGAAATCGAGGAAAACAACAGAATGGGAAAGACTAGAGATCTCTTCAAGAAAATTGGAGATCTCAAGGGAACGTTTTGTGCAAAGACGGGCATGATAAAGGACAAAGAAGGCAGGGACCTAACAGAAGCAGATGAGATTAAGAAGAGGTGGCAAGAATACACAGAAGAACTATACAGGAAAGATCTGAATGTCCCTGATAGCCATGATAGTGCAGTCACTGAACTTGAGCCAGACATCCTAGAGAGTGAAGTCAAGTGGGCCTTAGGAAGCATTAGTAACAACAAAGCTAGCGGAGATGACAGTATTCCAGCCGAGCTATTTAAAATCCTAAAAGATGATGCTGTGAAAGTGCTGCATTCAATATGCCAACAAATCTGGAACACTCAACAGTGGCCACAAGACTGGAAAAGGTCAGTTTACATTCCAATTCCAAAGAAGGGCAACGCCAAAGAGTGTTCAAACTACCGCACAATTGCGCTCATTTCACATGCCAGCAAGGTGATGCTCAAAATCCTACAAGCTAGGCTTCAGCAGTATGTGAACCGAGAACTACCGGAAGTACAAGCTGGGTTTCGAAGAGGCAGAGGAACTAGAGATCAAATCGCCAACATTCGCTGCATCATGGAGAAAGCAAGAGAATTCCAGAAAAACGTCTATTTCTGCTTCATTGACTACGCTAAAGCCTTTGATTGTGTGGATCACAACAAACTGTGGCAAATTCTTAAAGTGATGGGAGTACCAGACCACCTTACCTGTCTCCTGAGAAACCTGTACGAGGGTCAAGAAGCAACAGTCAGAACCAGACATGGAACAACCGAGTGGTTCAAAATTGGGAAAGGAGTACGACAAGGCTGCATATTGTCACCCTGCTTATTTAACTTATATGCAGAGTACATCATGAGAAATGCCGGGTTGGATGAATCAGAGGTCGGAATTAAGATTGCCGGGAGAATTATCAACAACCTCCGATATGCAGACGATACCACCCTAATGGCAGAAAGCGAAGAGGATCTAAAGAGCCTCTTGTTGAGGGTGAAAGAGGAGAGTGCAAAAGCTGGTTTGAAACTCAACATTAAAAAAACTAAGATCATGTCATCTGGCCCTATCACTTCCTGGCATATAGAAGGGGAAGAAATGGAAGCAGTGACAGATTTTACTTTCTTGGGCTCCAAGATCACCGCAGACGGTGACTGTAGCCATGAAATTCAAAGACGCTTGCTCCTTGGGGGAAAGCTATGGCAAACCTAGACAGCATAGTAAGAAGCAGAGACATCACCTTGCCAACAAAGGTCCGTCTAATCAAAGCTATGGTTTTCCCAGTAGTAATGTATGGCTGTGAGAGCTGGACTATAAGGAAGGCTGAGCGCCGAAGAATTGATGCTTTCGAACTGTGGTGCTGGAGAAGACTCTTACAAGTACCCTGGACTGCAAGGAGGTCAAATCAGTCCATCCTAAAGGAAATCAACCCTGAGTGCTCATTGGAAGGACAGATAATGAAGCTGAAGCTCCAATATTTTGGCCACCTAATGCGAAGAGAAAACTCCCTGGAAAAGACCCTGATGCTGGGAAAGACTGAAGGCAAAAGGAGAAGGGGACGGCAGAGGATGAGATGGCTAGATAGCATCACGGATGCAATGAATATGAACTTGAGCACGCTCCGGGAGAGAGCGCAGGACAGGAAGGCCTGGCGTGCTATGGTCCATGGGGTCACGAAGAGTCAGACACGACTGAACGACTGAACAACAACAATCTTCCCTTGTGCACCTCAGGTTCCCAATCCTATGTGTGCTGCATTTTACAGGTGGGGAAATAAGTCCAATTGTTGAGAAGTGTGTGCGTGCGCGTGCACAGTTAGGAAAAAATCCTACGCACACTTATTTGGCAGTCACATCCATTGAATTCAGTGGGACTGAATTCTGAGTAAACATGCATAGGATTGTGCTTTTAGTCACCATTTTTTCTAGACTAAATGTCCCAACTGCTTTATCCTTGCTATATGTTTTCTAGTTCCAAGTTATTCTTTTTAATAACATGGGGCTTGTTAGAAATTAAGGACAACAGAACTCCAGATGTAGATGAACTGTCTTAGAAGAGCAGTGTTAATTGTTTAGCCTTCTTAGAAAAATGGAGTGAGGCAACCCAATTGGAATTTCATTGTTTCCTGCCAAACCAGCTAAGCCTAATTCAAACCTGTAGCTTACAGCTGCCCCTCAGGCTAAAAGCACAGCAGAGATGAACTGAAGGTACAATACAGGAAGCTACAATACAGGATTTAGTGCTTTGAGATAAAGATCACCTTCGGTAATAACCTTATTTTCATGACTTAGCAGTTCTGATGCAAAGTAGGTTAAGAAGCAGTCTAAGAGAGACACATTTAACTTCATGGAAGCAGCAAGTAAATCTGTCCGCTAAGGAAGTGGCAGCAATGGTGTAATGCTTCTTGTTACTCTGGAAACAAAAGTAAAAGTTGAAGATATCATACATGCGGCTATCTCTTTGAAATTGCTGTCATATAGGCCTAGTTCTCATTGAGTTAATAACTCTATGTTTGTACCATTTCAGAATGTAGGTGTAGGCCTATTGTCAAGATTTCATCTTACCCAGGCCCTGAGCAGACATCCTCAGAGGAAGAGGACCCTATGGAGAACCCCAATACAACTGACGAACTTGCTATAATCCCAAGGCAGACCAAACTGCCTCATCTCATGGATGTCTTGCCTGCCTCCCCAGCCCCCAGATCACATCCCAATCCCTGCCTCGATCCCTGAGTCTCCCCCTTTGCCTCACAGGCCTCAAGAAGAAAGGCAGTAGTGAACCTGGTGGGGAACTCAGAATTGCCATGGGAGTGCCAGTTTGGCTGCCAGGAGGCTTTATCACCAGGTTCAGGAGGAAGGGTCTACTTTGGCAGAGGGGGAACATACAGCTATAATCAATGACTGAGCAGATGACCAGGAAGAGGAGCAGCTGGCAGGGAGGAATTAAGGTCTCAGTCTCCTCTTAACGCTGGCTTTGTTAATAGCTCTCTATTGAGCTCCTTAACTCCACCTCCTTCCTCAGAGCAAGCTCTGCTCTGCCCACACAACGTGCTGGTTGTGAACATCGATGTGTCTGAATGATCTCCCGTACAAAGAGCTTCCTCCACGTAGAAAACTAGCATGTCAGAGAGAAGGCTAGAGTACAGATTTTATCACCTCAGTGAGAATTAGCCAAAGACCTCCTCACTGTCAGGGTGGAAAATGAGCCGATAGAACCCCATAGCAGTTCTGATTCTGAGGAGGATCAGCAATCCGTAGGAGAGGAGCCAGCTTATCCCTCACAGGCACAGCAGCTGGCAGAGGTTCCTCCTGCTGGCATTCCTGAGATAGATAGCGATCCTAGCAGTGAGAAAGTGAGGGAACGGGGCTTGCTAGACGCAGACGCAGGGAGAGATGAGCTATGGAGGGCATGGAAAGGAGGTGTAGCGCCCATTTGGCACGCAAGCAATGGCTGCCTCCCATGGACCCAAGGGAAAGAGGGAGGATCTCTCCCTAGCTCATAAGTTCAGGGTCTTCAAGTGACTCTCCTTCAAACGGGGATCAACTGCCTACTCAGAGCATAAGCTGCTCTGCTGTTCCTTGCTTAGTCGCTGGTGATTAGCATCTGAAAGAGTCATTAAGTTGTAAAAGGATTAAAGCCTTGAAAAGAATCCTTTCGTCTGTGTCTTGAGTTGGCTATTGGAGTCTACTGAAAAAGGCTGCTAGGGCACTCCTGACAGCTTGATCTTTTCTCTCTCTCTCTCTCTTTCTCTCTCTCTCTCTCTCTCTTCTCTTACTGCCAAATGGAGGGTGCCATGGACCCGGCGGTACAAGTTCTAGCACAAGAGAACCAGATTCTCTGTGATCAAGTGGCTCAACTGACAACTGCCGTACAGAATCTACAAGCTGCGGTTCAACCCCCACCACCTCCAATTCCCCCCCACTGCAAGTGCCCGGTGGCTTTGCCAGAGAAGTTTTCTGGGGAGAAAGGACTTTTTCAGATCTTCCGGGCCCAATCGGAGCTGTACATGCGCCTTCAACCTGAGGATTTCCTGACGGAACAGGTTTGTGTGGGCTTCATCATTAACCTACTTTCAGGCGTGGCAGCTAAATGGGCTTCAGGACTCCTTCTCGCTAATGACCCCCTGCTCGGGGACTATCAAGGTTTCATGACAGCGATGGCCAGATTTTTCGGTGACCCCCTGTGCACGCAGATGGCTTCTCGGGAGATGCGTCGCCTCAGGCAGGGCAAGGACTCAGTTTCCAGCTATGCGACAACTTTTCGCTTGCTGATGCAGGATTTACAGTGGAATGATGCCGCACTGGTGGCTCAGTTTTTGGACGGTTTGAATGATGAGATCATGGACGAGTTGGCACGCACACCTAGCCCACCTACTTTGGATGACCTCATCCAGACCTGCCTCCAGATAGATAGTCCACTGGAGGGGCGCCGGCAGACCCAGCGGGGCACCGGGGGCCAAGATTTCCCTCCTCCCATTCCCCCCTGTTTCCTGCCCCCTCCCCCATCCCCTGCCCCTGCAGTGGGGGTGGAGGAGACCCCGATGCAGCTGGGAGCTATCCGAGCCCCACTGCCACTGGAGGAACTAGAGCAGTGGAGCGTTGAGCGCCAATGCTTTTGGTGTGGAAAACTGGGACATTTTGCCAAAACCTGCCACGCTAGACCCACAGCTCCTATGTCTCTCCTTTCTCTCCTTCCTCCTCCTCCTTCTCACCCCCAGGACTGACTAGGCTGCCCCCCAAGCCTGTGGGGGGTCTCCAGTGTGGGGGTCAGTTCCACACCCGGTGGGTGCCTTCTGCAACCCCCCATCCTCCCATTTGCTATTGCATGTTCACCTCTGCTCCTCCCAGTGGGGTGGGGTGGAGGCCCTGGCTTTAGTGGACTTGGGGGCTACGACCAGTTTCATGGATGAAACCTTCGCCCTCTTCCACAAGAAAACACACTAATCAAAGAAATGAACAGCACTGGCAAATTAAAGAAAAAAACTATTCAGGAAAAGACCAGTTTAGAACACAGTCCTATGTATGTTGAGACAGAAAAAGGCCCTACAGCTCCTAGTATTCCCCAGCCAGCTTAGCTAAGAGTTGGAGGACTGTTTTCTGTCTCAACATGCATAGGATTGCACTTTTTTGTGCCAAAGGTCTGCCAGAATACAAATGCCTTTGCCTGCAGGTGGAACACCAACAGAGAGGGGCCAACATAGACTCCCTCAGCAAGGCATTCCAGAGCCTGTGAGTGGCCACCAATGGCAGTAGTCCCAAGAGAAGGGTCTCCTTGGAAGAACTTAAAAACCAGGCAGGGTCATATGGGATAGAAATGGCGACTATTGTGCATTTGTTTTAAGGGCTAGATACATAGCTGGTGGGTAGAGCTGTGTAGGTGCCCTCTACACCTGACTGCAAGGTGCCAGGTAGTGGGAAGGGAATGGATATTCCAATCCCACTGCTTGCGAGCCTGCCTGAAATGCCCAGCTGGACAAAGTCAGATTGCTTACCTGTAACTGGAGTTCTTCGAGTGGTACCCTGCCTCTTCCTGCCCCCTTGGCAGTGGAGACCATTGATGGGTGTCTTCTTTCTTCAGGTGCAGTAACCCGGATTACAGCTCCACTCACTCTGCACGCCCAGTCCCACGTTGACCAGATTCAGTTTCACTTGGCCAAGGTTCCCCAATACCCAAACATGCTGGGTGTTTCCTGGCTCTCTAAGCATAATCCTCAGATTTCTTGGGAGCTTCAGCAAGTGGAGTTTGCATCTCCCTACTGCTGGGAGCATGGCCTCCAGATTGAGGTGCCAGTCCCAGTCCAGGCCTTAACCCTTTCCTCCCCCTCCTCATCTGCTTCTGGCAGTTCTTCAGCTACTGTGATCCTCCCAGAGAAGTATGCAGCTTTTCGGGATGTTTTCGACAAGGAGGCCGACCAGCTCCCCACCACCACCACCCATTTGACTGTGCCATTAACCTCATTCTGGGGGCAACCATCCCCGCTGGACCCTGGCTCGATATCTGAGCCGGAACTTCGAGCTCTGCGAGAGTTTTTGGACACAAACCTCAAACGTGGCTTCATTCGCCCTTCCTCCTCCCCTGCCTGCGCTCCTACCATCTTTGTGACCAAGAAATTGGGAGAACTCTGCCCGGTGCATGACTATAGAGCCCTCAATTCGGTCTTGATCCCTGACAAGTAGCCCCTCCCCCTGATCCCTGAGATGCTGGAGTGCCTGGGGTGAGCCAAAATTTTCACAAAGTTGGACCTGCATGGCACCTACTATCTGATTCGCATCCGGGAGGGGGATGAGTGGAAGACCTGTTTCGGCACCCGGTATGGAGCGTATGGATACCTAGTGATGCCATTTGGGCTCGCCTGCCCCCCCCCTTTTCACGTTTTATGAATGCCATCTTCCGGGACTATTTGGGCACTTTCCTCATCATGTATCTCGATGATTTACTTATATTTTCTGAGGACCTCCACGCCCATCAGCACCATGTCTCCACCATTCTCCAGTGCCTCCGCGAGCACCATCTTTATGCCAAGCTGGAGAAATGTGCATTTGACCTAACCTCTTTGGACTATCTTGGCTACATTATCTCAGCTGACGGTATCAGGATGGATCCTGCAAAGGTCCAGGCTGTCCTCTCCTGGCAGGCTCCATCCACCAAGAAGGAATTGCAACGTTTTCTGGGGTTTGCTAATTTTTACAGAAAGTTCCTGCCCAGCTTTGCTCAGCTGACATCTCCTCTCAGGGACCTCCTTAAGGGCAGGAAATCTCCTTTTCATTGGATGGCATCTGCCCAACAGGCTTTTGAGGAACTTAAGAAGCTTTTTAGTTCTGAGCTGATCCTGTTACATCCCGACCCGAGGAAGCCTTTTGTGGTGCAAACTGATGCCTCTGACTTTGCGGTGGGGGTGGTGCTTCTTCAGCCAGATCGGGTGGGCGGTGGGTAGCAACCCTGCGCCTACCACTCCAGGAAGCTGAACATGTCTGAGAGGAATTATACCATCTGGGAGAAGCAACTGTTGGCCATCAACTCCGCTTTGGAGACCTGGCATCATCTGCTGGAGGGGGCACAGCACCCAGTCGAAGTTAGAACCGACCATCGCAACCTGGAACATCTTCAGATAGCCCGTGCCTTAAACCAGCAGCAGATTAGGTGGTCGCTTTTTTTTCCCCAGTTCCACCTTAAGATTTGCCATGTGAAGGCCTCCGACAACCTACAAGCAGATGCTCTTTCTCATAAGCTGGACCTCCAGCCAGGGGGTGAGGGAAATCCCCCCCTCTGATTCTTCCCTCCCAGAGCCTGGCAGCAGCTGCGGTACCTCACTCTTGGGAGGAGCTCCTTCACTCTGCACAGGCTCAGGATGCTTTTGTTTGCACAAAAGTGGAGGAATTGGGGCTAGCCTCTGCCCCCCCACTCTACCCCCTTTTCTTTGCGAGGTGGCCTGCTTTACCATTCCAGTTGCGTCTATGTGCCTTCTAGACCCCTCCGCAAGAAGGTCTTCCATCAGTGCCACGACTCCCCCACTGCTGGGCATTTTGGCTTCGCCAAGACCCTGCCCGGAGTGACGCGGGATTTTTGGTGGCCTCATGTGTGTCGGGATGTCAAGACCTATGTCGCCTCCTGCCCAACCTGCCAGCGGGCGAAGGCCCCCTCAGGCAAGCCCACAGGCTTGCTTCACCCCCTGCCTACCCCCTCAGGACCTTGGAAACTGCTCTCCCTTGACTTCATCACTGACTTGCCTCACTCACATGGTAACATCACCATTCTGGTGGTGGTGGATTTGTTTTCTAAGATGGCCCATTTCATCCCCTGCTCTGGGTTGCTCACAGCCAGGGAGATGGCGGAGCTGTTTTTGGCGCATGTTTTCTGGCTCCACGGATGGCCCGAGGGTCTCATTTCAGATAGGGGGGCCCAATTCACTGCCCATTTCTGGAGAAAGCTACTTGGGCTTCTCCATGTGACGGTCTGTCTTTCCTACGCCCACCATCAACGGACGGACGGTCAGACCGAGCGCACCAATGCGACTCTGGAGCAATATTTGCACTGTTATGTCAATTACTGGCAAGATGACTGGTTTTCCTTGCTGCATCTCGCAGAATTTGCTTATAACAATGCCTGCCATGCTTCCACCCGCCAAACTCCATTTTTTGCCAATTTTGGTTACCACCCCAAGGCTTTCCCATCCACCTTAGCTCCCTCTTCGGTGCCAGCGTCCCATGACTTTTTAGAGGAGCTGTGAGCGGTACACCACCTTTTACGGGACTTTCTTGAGCAAGCCAAGACAGCCTACAAGGCTTCTGCAGACTGGCGGCACCAGCCGGGTCCATCTCTGCAACTGGGGGACTGTGTTTGGTTGTCCACCCAATACCTCCCCTCTCACTCACCCACAAAGAAGCTCGTGCCTTGCTGCACGGGGCCTTTCCAGATTACAGCCCAGATTAACCCTGTTGCTTTTTGCCTGGCTCTCCCCCGCTCCATGAAGATCCATCCTGTTTTTCATCGGTCCTTGCTGCCCCCCCCAGTTTCTGGTGACCCTCATCGCTCGGTCAGTTCCCCCCCACCGCCAGTGCTGGTGGAGGGGGAGGAGGAGTTTGAGGTTGCGGAGATTCTGGACTCCCGCCTTTCTTGCAGCTGCCTGCAATATCTAGTGGACTGGAAGGGGTATGGGCCAGATGAGCAAACCTGGGAACCTGAGGAAAATGTGCATGCTCCGTTGCTGCTGAGGCACTTCCACCAGCTGTACCCCCACAAACCCGGGGCCCCAGGGGAAGAGCACAAGGGGGGGCCTCATGGGAGCGGGGATGATGTCAGGGTGGAAACTGAGCTGATCGAACCCTAGAGCAGTTCTGATTCTGAGGAGGATCAGCAATCCGTGGGAGAGGAGCCAGTTCATCCCTCACAGGCACAGCAGCTGGCAGAGATTCCTCCTGCCGACATTCCTGAGATAGTGATCCTAGCAGTGAGAAAGTGTGGGAATGGGGCTTGCTAGACACTCAACACAGATGCAGGGAGCGACAAGCAATGGAGGGCGTGGAAAGGAGGCGTAGCACCCGTTTGGCACGCAAGCAACGTCCGCCTCCCGTGGACCCAAGGGAAAGAGGGAGGATCTCTCCCTAGCCCCTAAATTCAGGGTCTTCAAGTGACTCTCCTTCAAACGGGGATCAACTGCCTACTCAGAGCATAAGCTACTCTGCTGTTCCTTGCTTAGTCGCTGGTGATTAGCATCTGAAAGAGTCATTAAGTTGTAAAAGGATTAAAGCCTTGAAAAGAATCCTTTCGTCTGTGTCTTGAGTTGGCTATTGGCGTCTACTGAAAGAGGCCGCTAGGGCGCTCCTGACACTCACACAAGCAATAAACACTGAAGTAGAGGGTTTGCCCAGCCTGGTGTTAGCGCCCACCAGTGCTGATGCCTATTCCACCCCACCCACCTCCTGAATGCATGGGTGAAACCAGGTCCATCTCTGGGGTTGAGGGGGCTCTAGGCCCTCCCTCCTATATCTGTGCCCACCCACCTAGTGACAGTGATGAGTGGCTGGGAAGCTGCCACTTCAAATTTCCCACAATGCCTTGAAATGATGTTATGTCACCCACTCTAGGGTATTGTGGGAAATTTATAACAGTGGCTTCTTAAATTGGGCTGCCCAGAGTGTGTGGTGGGGGGGGCATCAGCACTCGTGTGTACTAACACCAGTCCTGAGCTAACACTCCACTTAAGTGTTTATTACTTGGGTGAGAATAGAATGATAATAATAGATCTTTCACTCATTCCACACTTGGTTTGGGGAGCAGAAACTGGTGTAATGTAGAAATACTGTAAGAAGTCCTTCAAAAACTGGCTCATCCATGAACTCACTAGGTGGCCCACACACTATTCTTTCAGCTTCAGGTTCCATCTACAATATGGGGATAATAATAGTGACCTGCCTTCGGAAGATGTGGCAAGTATTACTGAGATAATACATTTGAAGTACTTTGAACATTGTAATCATATACTGTGCCTGCAAAGATTTTACTGGATCTCAGAAACTTCCAGGTCACTTCAAAATACTGCTTAATCTTCCCTTCTTCCTCTCAGTTCCTCACCTTTAAATCCGAGGTGACACTTTCCTAATTCACAAGGCTGAAATCCACAAATGAGCATGACCGATTCATCTGCTCCTCAGAATATAAGTACTTCAATTAGCAGAATTTCCAAAGAAAAATCAGATTGTCTTAGCATGTAATCCAAAATCCCTGCCCTGAAGGAAGCTACATCTAGGGGTCAAACTACATATTATGTTAATTCTGTACCATGCAGCTGCTCCCCTCTTGGTTTTGTTTTTTACTTCAAAGTAAGTATGAGGGCCCCTGATCCAGATCAGAACCACAATGTTCAGGAAGGGGAGATTTCCCCCCTGCACATGCCCCCCTCTACCACACAGCAGTTTGTTTTTTTTTAATGGAGGCTTCCCCCCTCCCTTAAAAAAAAAAAACTGTTATGGGGAGGGTGTGTTTCAGAAAGGGGGACAGCTGAGGAGAAAAGGAGTCAAACTCTCCTCCCCTCCCCACGTGGGCTGGTTCTGATCCTGATCAGTCCCCTGCACAGTTACTTTGGATTATAAAAAACAAGAGGGGTAGCTGCGCACTACATAATTAATGTAACATATAGTTTGACCTTGGCGCCATCTACATGAGCCATTATTCCAGGACTGCTGCTTTCTGAGGAGCTTCGGGACATACGACGCAGTTGCCACTTCGCAGCCAAGCCGTGGTTTTCACAGGGAAAATGTGGATTTCCACAGAGACGTTTTGCTTTGGTTTTTTAGCTTGCTGTGAGCTTACTGTGGTTGCTGAGCTGTCTGTCCCTTCCTCGAACTGACTTTGCAGTTTGTGGTGGGCATGGGGTAGGCCCACTTAGTGATTGTGTACACCCAAAGCTCAGAGGGATCCATTTTGGAATGATGGGTAGGCATGTACCTCTCACCTGGGCATGCTCCTTCGCATGTGTGAACCATCACGAGAGCGTGGGGCTGGAGGACTGCCGCTGTGATTGTATACAACCAGTTGGCATGGTCATGAAGGAGCAGACTACCCACATCATACCAAAGACAAACAGACAGACACAAAAGAACCCCTAAAATACAATACAGCCCCTAAAAACTCAAAGTGTTGCACCCTCATCCTCATGTGGCTGTGCAGCTGTGCATTTAAATATAATGGTAAAAAAGGTTTTAAAAGAAGAGCAGTGCGACTGCTGCAGTTTACTTCACTTTAACGGCCATGTGTCAGGGCACAGCGGATTTTTCTGCTGGAGAAGTCCGCAGTAAATTGTGTGTGTACTACAGCAGAAGCTAATTCGCAGCTACAATGCTACACAGTTATGATGGAGTGAATGTTGAAAGCGGTGCCATGTAGACGGCCCCCTTGAGTACTATGTTTTACAAGAGTACACCCAGCATTACTCCTTTGCATTTGGGTGAGGTTCTGACAGGTATTCTTATGGGCCCCTTTCACACACATATGGACTATGTAGTCCAGCAAAGAGATTCTCTCTGTAATTAGCATTAATTCAGTTACTATTATTAAACACCGAAGGCTGATGAAGTGATACCAGGTGTAAAGGGCTGACGTTAATGCTCAGAGAAGTTGAGATTAATTTGCAGAGGTTCATTCTACATCTTGATAAATGCCTCTGACAATGAAGGAGTCTACAGATTTGCTTCCATTGCTCAAAGCTTCTTTCTACAACCACTAAAACTGAGCATCCATCCAACACTAATAATGCAATTCTATGCATGTCTACTCAGAAGTAAATTCCATTGAGTTCAATGGGACTTACTCCCAGGTAAATGTGTATAGGATTACAGCCTAAGACTTCAGAAGGAAAAAGCAGAAGAAATCTTTCGAGGCTAAATGCAAGTGAGCAATTTTGAAGCAGAGAGCTTTATTTTCCACAGCAGCAGCTATTGCTAAAACACTTTCTGAAAAAGCTGGTTATCGTATTGCTTAAGAACACAAATTATGAGCTGGAAATCCCTGGTTCTAATTTCAGCTCAGGCACAATCTCACTGACTGAGCCAAGCCACTATGACCACATTCAGCCATAACACCAAACCATACAGGGGCATGTGCAGCAGCAGACCACAGACTCACACGCTCCCTGCTCATTCCCACTCCCAACTTCTTGCATGCCTGTGATGTCTAAAGTAGCCATCAGGTTCTTGGCAAACCATACTTTGCTATTGCATCTGACAGTGGCAAATTATGGTTTGATCCAATCGTAGTTAGGAGTGCCTTTTACTTCCTTTGGCTGGTACTCCAACTATGGCTGTTCCTGAACCGTGATAGCTTAGCCATGGTGGTTCAGGCACTGGCAACCTCAAGACTGGATTATTATAATGTGCTCTATGTGAGGCTACCATTGGGCTTGGTCCAGAAGCTGCAGCTGGTGCAGAATGCAGTGGTGAAGCTGCTAACTGGGGACTCCTTCTGACAGCAAGTTACACCCTTCCTAACAGAACTGCACTGGCTACCAATGAGCTACTGGGAGAGGTTTAAAGTGTTGTTGTCGACATATAAAGCCCTGAACAACTTGAGACAAGGTTATCTTAGGGATCATCGCACCCCTTATGTCCCTGCCCGAGCTCTGAGGGAGCACTTCTGAGGGCACCACATACTCCTGAGGTTCACCTGCAGCAGAGCACTTTGCCACCTGTCATTAGACAGGCCCCCACAATTCTGACATTTAAATGTCTTCTTAAGACCCATCTCTTCACACAGGCTTTTCCCATTTTAAAGCAAAACAATGTATAATGCATCAAGCCCTGTCAAAACCAACGGCCGATAAGCAAGTGCCACTGAATGGTTTCACCCTAAGCTTGTTAACATTTCTTCCCAATAGGGGAAGCTAGAAAGAGACAGGTGTTTTCCAGAGGTAACTAAGACACACCTGGGGGTCAGTGACAAGAGAGGGGATGGGGGGGCGGGCGGGAAAGGGCAACCATAACAGGCAGCCAGTTCACCTAAGTGATGACTCCTTCTCTTCTTGGAGGCCTTTTCATTTGCAGGCATTGTACCTGTCGTAGTGTTAATGAAAGGAAAAGTACAGTTCCTATTATGAGGAGGAAGACTGCAGCAGCCAAGCTGGAGAGTTACCGTGAGGTGAACATGAATTAGAGAGTGGAAACAGAATGGGACTGGAACACAAGGTTACTGGCTCACCTTTCAGCTCAGCCTCACTCACACATTTCCCCTCATTAAGTTTCCAAGCCAACTTTTGCAGTATAAAACTCTCCTTCCTCCTTTCTGGAATCAGATCATTTCCAAAGGGCAAAATCAAGTGGCTCAGGTGCTTCTGCTCTGAGGAAGACACTTGAGGCTGCTAACTGCTTTTCAAGTGGACAAAAGGAGCCTGATAACCTGTAATAAACACCAGTGACCGGAACAGGAGAACTGCACTTTCGGAGAAGCTTTGTTCTCTGATAAAATGACAGCACAGCCAGAAAGCAGATACCAGGGAGGGAGGGAGTATGAGAGGGAAAAGTGTATGGCAGGGCATTTACTTTTGCTCTGCTATTGTAGGGCGAAGGAAAAGATTTAAGACTGCGTATAAAGATGAAACAGGAAATCCTGACAAAGGCTGTGATCTAAGCAGGCTTACTTGGAAGAAAGTTCCATACTGCAATCATTGGGAGTTATGTCTGAGTATATTAAAACAAAGAAACAAGAACAACTAGAAAACCCAAAGCACTGAATAAGCTCTTCATCAGGGGAAATCTAAAATGTTAATACATAAAAAATAGATAAATCACCGAGAACATTGTAAACATCTGGATTTAATATAAAGACTCAAAAGCACAAAAACAAATGAATGAGAATTTTGAGTTCTAATCAACGCTTTGGCTCTAATATATTTCTTTATTGATTATTTTCTCAATAGCCCACATGCCTATCAGATATGCACTCTACTAACAGCTATGCTTGGTTAACAGTTAAGCCTGGTGTGGAGGAGGCAGGGGATTTGTCAGGGGACCTAGAATTCAAACTGGTAATCAAATCCTCTAACACAGGGATGGGGAACATGTGGCCCTCTGGATGTTGATGGACTATAACTCTCATCATCCTTCACCATTAGCTATGCTGGCTAGGGCTCATGGGAGTTGCAGTCCAACAACATCTGGAGAGCCACACATTCCCCATCACTGGTCTAGGAGCTGGGACCCATCCTAGTGAGCTGCTCAGAACTAGAGCTGTGCACAAATGGCCTCTCAAAATTCTCCAGCCTATTTGTGGGCAGAGAAACTGGGGGGACAATTTCACCGAATTTCTCCTAGGGGAGAAGAAATTCTCCAACAGTTTCTCGCAGATAGGGCTCACTATTGACAGGTGTTGTAGCACAGATTTTTCTTTATTCCTAAGGGTTTTTGGTTTATTGCACTGCTTCTGTAGGTTGCTGCAACAGCATCAACTGTGCTGAAGCTTTCACTTTTTTGAAGCAGAACTTTGAATTTCTTTTGGTGGTATTTTTGAGCTTACTTAATAACTGTGAAGTGGCCGAGGGTGCTGAGTGTGTTTCCTCTCTCTATTACACATGTTTCCATTGCTCTGCAGCCTTCCAGGCCACCTGCATTTTCTGAACAGAAAAGCCCCATGGGAGGAATTGCCTCATGATGTCTTCCTCATGATGGCTTTAACTGAAGTGCGGGAAGATGAGGAGTCTACAGGCTGCCACAGAGATTATTGTACAATGACAGACAGGACACTCATGCATGCTCCTCAGCCACCTCGTAAGTAAGGTAAGCCCAAGAACCCCAAACCCAGCTCATGAGAATTTCTCTGAAATTTCTCCTCCTTTGAATCTCTTTTTGAAAGCAATTTCTTTTCTATCAAATTGAATGAGAATGGTAAAAAAAAAAATGTGGGAGGAATTTTCAGCACAGCAATACTCAGAACTATTCCTCCAACAAAACAATAAAAGATCATCATTAAAAGGAAGAAAGTGTCTTCACAGTACTACCCAAAATAAGCATATGTCCATTGTCCATACCTATTTATATATAATCCAATGTGAGGCAATAATACTATTTAAAAAGAGACAAAGTCTTACTTGGAGAATTGCTGTAGCAAGAGATTCTCAGTACTAGATCTCACTGCTTGATCTCCATGACAAGGGAAGGAGAAGGATTTTGCAATAAACTGGCTTTGGTCCATGAAGGGTTCCACAAATGAGTGCACCGCACCATTCTAAGTCACTTCACAGGAACGTACTTCTGGGTGGGGTGGGAGGATTGGCGTGAACATCATCGGACTGGCAGAGGCCGCTCAACCAATGAGAGAGGCGTCTCCCCGGACTGGCAGAGGCCGCTCAACCAATGAGAGAAGCGTCTCCCCCCCCTCCAGGTTCTACCCCCCATGGAGTGAAGCTTTGCATTAATTACTTCCTTACAGCAACAAAGCAAGCAGAAAAGAAATGCAGCATCAGCATTTAGGGAACAAGCCTCATTGATTACAATGGGAGTTACTTCTGGGGAGACACCTGCTTCCCCAACCTATGCCTGCTTCCACCAATTTTTTTTAATTTCTTTCCCTTTAAATCCACATCAGCAAGCGCTACCCCCATCTCACTATTGTGCAATAGTGAGATACTGAAATAGTGAATTAGGAATTGCTGGCAAGTGTGTGATAGTGAGATAGGACGTGAAAGCACTGTCGACAAAAGCGCTATTTCACTGTAATTCTAGCTCACTATTGCACATTTGCCAGCAATTCCTATACCCCCCATTGGGAAATAGGGAGATAGTGAGATAATGAGTTAGGAGTTGTAGGAATTGCTGGCAAATGTGAGATAGTTAAATAGGAGGTGTAGGTACTGCCAAGGAAAGTGCTATTTTGCTTTAATTCTTTACTTAAAAAAAAAAAAGTTAGAGGCTGCTCGGAGCACACCTATACTTTGTGGGATTGGCCACTAGAGTTTAGTGGTAGGCAAGGTGAAGTAAATGGCATGAAGTAGCTCAGAACT
The DNA here is from genome assembly GCF_057233095.1 of Heloderma suspectum. Taxonomy (NCBI): domain Eukaryota; kingdom Metazoa; phylum Chordata; class Lepidosauria; order Squamata; family Helodermatidae; genus Heloderma; species Heloderma suspectum. Next base: position 254,822,015 of record NC_139461.1, read on the forward strand.
CTGATGGCCAACTGTGAAATGGTGGAAACACTGGGGAAACACCCCTGGACCGGGTCAGTGAGGGCACGGCCAGGTGGAAGATGCACCCCTGGACAGGGAAATCATGCTGGAGTAAATGCAGAGGGTGGTGCACACCACAACAGCAGTGCAGACAAGCCAAATTAAGGAAAACAATCAGACTAAAAGTAGGCTCAGAAGAACTGGTTTTTCTGCACACAACTCTGGGGTGGCTGTGAGATGGCCACAATGTCATGTGCCCCGAACAACCTCTGAACACAGCAACCTTGCAGTAAATTGCTCATGGATATATCCCCCTGGTCTTCCTTCTGAGGATAAGCTTAGTTGTTTTCTTTCCTTCTTCCCTCAGTGGAACTTAACCCACCACACATGGACTACAGCACCATATTTCCCTCCCTCATCTTATTTTGTAAACAGGGTAATACAAGCAAGTTAACTCACATCATTTATACTGCTGGACCACTTTGTGGGGTGGCTTGTGGGGTGGGTGGGGGGAAAGTGCTATGTAATTTATGTAGCCTATAAATGCAACTTTAAAAGCAATTTGGATCCATTTGGTAAAGGAAGTTGAGAGGGAGTAAATGCAGCAGTGCAATTGAATGCAGGGAGCTGAAAGGCCTCAATTAGTCTGAAAGGCGTTATCTGGTATTTAAATAATTATTAGATTGGAGGCATAATCACAGGGTTTGAACTGATTTTTTTTCGCCACTGTCATCTTAATGGAGACCATAGTATTATTATTCAAATGCCTGTGATTTTCATTGATGGAAAAGCAGGAGTGGGTGGGGGAGGGAGAGTGTCATTTAATCTCCATGTGGTGGCACAAGGCATTCTTCTTCCTCTCTCTCTCTCTCTCTCTCTCTCTCTCTCGCTGTGCTGTTAGTGGCAGACAGATGCTATAGACTACCATCAGTCCTGTATGCAGACAATTAGAAATATATATGAGAGAATCTCCTGCAGAAAAATAACAATGCGAGCAAGAGAAACATTTAGATGTGCTTTAGCTGCATACATGCCACAGTCTGCTTTCTTTCTTTTGAGAAATAGATTTAGCTCCCAACAGTGCATTTATTGGCAAATCCCTTCTCTCTCTGGAAGCTCCTACTGTTGGGCTCCCTTCCACTACCCACAAAACAAAATCAGAACTCCTACTAAAAGTTCCTCATGGTGGAATGCCAGTAGGAGATTGCAGTTTCTGAACTTTGGGTGGGCAACTTGTGGCCCTGCAGATGTTTTGGCTTACAACTCCCATCAACCCTAACCAGCATAGCCAGTGGTTAAGGGATCATGGGAATTGGAGGCCAAAACCTCTGGAGGGCCACAAATTGCCCATCCCTGTCTTTTACCAGTGAACTTCTGTGTCACATGGTTTATTTATTTATTTATTAAATTTATTAATCGCCCATCTGGCTGGTCACCCAGCCACTCTGGGCGATGTACAACATATAATAAAACAGTTTAAAACAATAAAATTCTACAATAAAAACATTTTCTAAAATACCCTAACCCACCCCAAATGCCTGCCTGAACAACCATGTTTTTAATGCATGGCAGAAGCTCATTAAAGAGGGGGCATGATGGAGTTCCTTAGGGAGGGAGTTCCAAAGAGTGGGGGCCACCACAGAAAAGGCACTCTCCCCGCTGAAGTTAACAGCAGATGTCAGGCCTGTGTGGTCTACCAGAATATTGAGATCCACCGAATGAAGCCAGATGCAAAATGGTGGCTCAGGAAGTGAAGCCAATTACTTACTGCACCCCATGGGATAACCAGCACATACATGCACTAATCTACATCCTACGTACTGCAGATCAGGAATTCCAACTAACGACACTAAAACTGTCCAGCAAAGCTGCACAAAAACCTGGTCAAAGTCAGCCAATTAACACCCATATTTTACAGTGAGGAACACTGAAGCTGAGAGATAAGTGACACCAGGTCAGCCATTTTGCAACTTGCAATTTTACTTGCGATTGTTCAGCTGCTCTGGGAATCAAAAACACTCACTGATCTAGTACAACTCACCCAGAGATCTACCAGTAGATCCCAATTTATCCACCCCTCGTTCACAGCATGATTCTTACTCAGAAGCAAATTTCAGTGACTTCAGGGGAAGTTCTTCCCAAGTAAGTGTGCCTAGGACTGCAGTCTCCATATAACCATCTTTGGTGGGAGTGAACAGATGTAAGTGGCTTGTGCGTTTCACTGTTCAAGCAGTCTTGTCTGTGCTTTGAGAAGATGAAGCCAAACTTCCCACTGCTAATTTTAACATTTACAAACCGATGAGAGCCCTCTTGTGCTGATGTGTCTGCATTTATGACTGACCAATGCTCCACGAGCCTAAGAAAGCAAATGGGTGTCTTGTATAATCATTTACATCTGGGGAATAAGGGGGGAGATTATATATAAACATGTTGCCACTTATAGGTCTTGTTTGTCCTTAGTGTCCTACCTGATCCCTATTGCATTCAAAGCCCCCATCACCTTACCCATGCTGAAAATAGAGAGCACCATGTTTTCAGATTTGCATTCATCCAAACAGCATTCCAAATCTACAAGTAGGACCTACCACAATCAAATATTGCAGTGTATCTACCCCCTCCCCACAGGAGGAATGCTCTTGTTCAGGTTCCCAGGAAATGATGTTAAAATCGCCAAAGACTACAGCCCTTCCAGATGTTGAAACAGCATGTCATCTCCACACATAGGAGAGGGAGTGAAGAAGAGGCCCCTCTATCAAGTCCTCATCAGCCTCCATACAGAGATTCTCTGCATGATTTAGAACCCCAATTCTCACGTACGGACAGATTCCTAGCAATGTTGTTTTAATGTAAACTTGAACTGCAGCGGGAACCCCTGGAAATGTGTTACTGGTGTTAATGTATGTACACAGGAGATTTGCATTCTCTTTAGAAGCTCAGCAGTCTTGCTTCTGTTAGAAGCCAATAATACCATTTGGAAAACTTCAGTGAGAAAATAAACTCATAGTAGCTAATGCAAGAAATAAACAGAAGGAAAGCAAACTACCAGGAGGTAGATGAAAAGAAGCAATATTGATGGACACAAGATAGATAGATAATACATCCATCTCAAGGTAGAGGTGATGGGGTTGGTTTCCCCAAGTGCAGATGAGTGCCTTCCAGTTTTCCGGATACTTCTGCCTCACCCACTTTGTAATGTCAAAGAAAGATTCATCACTGGCTGGCAAAGAACAGGGGGATGCTCTGTTTCACCCTGCTGACCACAGTTATATGTCACCAGCCTGTCAGAAATTCCCTAGAATTCCATATATTGTAACAAGGGTCACCAAAAGGGCAGGTCTTACAAGCCTCAATGGCTTCAGCTGAAAAATCCATGAACATTCCTCTTAAAGCAGCCTCAGTCCAACCCCCTTTTTTAAAATCACACTATCTGTTCCGGTTTACTCTCGTTTGTTAGTGGCTCAAATGGACATAAAGCAGGGATAGACAATATGGTCCCTGCAGACACCAATGTGCCTCTGGACACCTTTTTTGATGCCTGCCGAAGTGCCTCCCCCCCCCCCATATTTTCTTCCTGGCAACTGGGATTGCTTCAAAGCGGAGGGAGAGCCACCAGCTACTGCCATCTTCATTTCCCATAAATGCCTCTGACCCACATGTGGGGCTTGCAGACATTTTAGGAAATGAAGGGTTTGGGTAGCTGCAAGCCAATGCTTTTCTCTGCAGCCCTCCCAGCCACCAAAGAAAAGACGGGGAAAAGAACTCCTGTCACTTCTGGCTGGGAAGTGGGCAGGGTGAGGCTAGGAAGAGCAGCAGTAAGCTTGCTGAGGGGTTGCCTGTGAAATAGGTTTCTATTTGGCTTTGAAACTGGAGCTCAAAGGAGTTGTTTTGTTTGTTGGGACTCGGATCTCACCTCAGTCTTTAGCGCAGGTTATTTGTCCTTTGTGACCAGCCACGCCTCCCATGGCAACTATTTTGTGGTAGTGTCCAGGACAATTTCTCAATTTGCCAAATGCGCCCCAAATGGTTGCCTACCCCTGATATAAAGGGTGTAACTGCCCAGAGGCTGGAAAACAATATCTGAGAAGGACCAAGAAAACACATGACAGATAGGCAGGAAGGGCCAAGACTCACTGGTAGAGCTAAGCACCTGGTTTGCATGCAGAAGGTCCAGGTTCAATTCCTACCATCTCCAGTTAAAGCATCAGGTAACAGATGATGCAAACACCCCAAAGAGCCATCACTAGTCAGGGTAGACAGTACAGTGTAAGGCAACTTTGTATGTTTAGAAAATGGCAAGGTTCAAGGCAGATAGCAGGTAAAGGAAAGGCATTAATAGAAGCGGATATGCAGGACAAGGAGACAAAGGGCTTCTCCACACGGGGCTTTTATCCTGCTCTTGAGATTGGTTACTCACAGAAGTTTGTGGCTCCTTTACATGATGTCGTCAACCTCCAGGGTGTCTCCTGTGCTAAATGACCTTTATCCCATTTTTTAAAAGATCGGAAGTAATGGGTTATCAAATTACAGTGCGGTGACTTCCCTCTTGAAAAGAGGAAATCCCTCAATAACATGAGCTAGACCACAGCACCATCTAGTAGCTGTATAATGAAAGATATAGAATACTGCAGGTGAGGGGGGAAAGCGGGGGGAAGCACATGTGAAGGGAGCCTGTCGTAAACCTGCATTTAAAACAGAAGCAGAAAGCCTTGGTAAAGTTGTGGGTTTTTAGCCCAGTGTAGGGATGGACGAAAGGGACTTACCTTGTCCCGCAGCTTGCTTCACGGTGGGGGGAGGCGCTTCGGTTCTCCCCCCGAAGTTCAGGTGAGGGGGGGAGGCGCCCCGCCTCGCCCAGACGAAATTCAAGCCAGGGGGGAGGTGCCCCACCCCTCGCCGCCGAAATTCAGGCCGGGGAGGAGCGCCCCATCTACCCAGCCGCGAAAAAAAAAAGTAAAGTAAACACACACACACACACACACACGTGTTTTGCTATTTGCGTTGCCCTTATTTTCGCCGTAGACTACGTAAATCTTTACGTAGACTAGACGTGCCAAACTAAGGAACGCAAATGGCGGCGCCCCATGGGCGCCGCCATTTGCGTACGCGCTTTTTTTTCCCAAAGTCACCCATGATAGGCTACGTGACGATTTACATAGCCTATCACGGCTGACTTTGGAAATCTAGCCGTGATAGGCTACGTAAATCATTACGTAGCCTATCACGGGTGTGTTGTGTTTTTTTTTTTTACTTTCCTTTTTTATTTTGCAATGGCGGTGGCAGCAGCCGGTCACAAGACTGGCCGCCGCCACCGCCGAACCGCCGCCAGGACCCGCCGCCGAGAGGGACATTCGCACGAGGTAAGTCCCATCCCGGGGGGGGGGGCGGGGGGCCAATGCATTCGGCCTCCCAATGCATTGGGCCCCCCGAATGCCAATGCATTCGGCCCCCCGAAATTGGTGGTGAAATTCTCCGCCATCCCTAGCCCAGTGTAGAAATGCTCAAAGAGATAAAGAACAAAATAATGTGGTTAGATGTGGGATCTTCCAATGGGATCTTCTCAAACTGGGGAGAGGTAATGAGCGGGGTACTCAATGGCTCAGTTCTTGGCCCAGTGCTCTTCAACATTTTTATTAAAGACTTGGAGGAGGAGGTGCAGGGAATGCATATCAAATTTGCAGATGACACAAAATTGGGCAGGATAGTTAATACCTTGCAAGACAGAAACAGAATTCAAAGTGAACTTGATAGGCTGGACTGCTGGGCAGAAAACAACAGAATGACATTTAATAAGGATAAATGCCAAGTTCTACACCTAGGAAAAAGAAACCAAATGCACAGTTACAGTGGCTCAATAGTACAAGTGAGAAGGATCTTGGAATTGTTGGAGGTCACAAGCTGAATATGAGCCAACAATGCGATGTGGCTGCAAAAAAAGGCAAATGCTATTTTGGGCTGCATTAATAGAAGCATAGCTTCCAAATCACGTGAAGTGCTAGTTCCCCTCTATTGGATGCAGACAAGTTGGAGAGGGTTCAGGGCAACAAAGATGATCAGGGGACTGGAAACAAAGCCCTATGAGGAGAGACTGAAAGAACTGGGCATATTTAGCCTTGAGAAGAGAAGACTGAGGGGCTATATGATAGTGCTCTTCAAGTACTTGAAAGGTTGTCACAGAGAGGAAGGTTAGGATCTCTTCTTGATAGTCCCAGAGTGCAGGACATAGGAGAATGGGCTCAAGTTGCAGGAAGCCAGATTCTGAACATCAGGACAAACTTTGTGACTATTATACCAATACGACAATGGAACCAATTACCTAGGGAGGTAGTGGGCTCTCCCACGCCAGAGGCATTCAAGATGAAGCTGGACAGCAATCTGTCAGGGATGCTTTGACGTGGATTCCTGCATTGAGCAGGGGGTTGGACTCAATGGTCCTGTAGGCCCCTTCCTACCATACTATTCTATGATTCTATGTATGATACAGTCAAGAAACACCGCTGCTAGATGTTGACCAAGCCTGCCATGTACAGTTTGGAATACAACGGGTTGGTTACAAAGGTAGACCCACTGAAATCAATGGGACTTAAGTCCTATTGACTTCAGTGGGTTTACTCTAAGTTTGGCTAAGTCTGAATCCAACATTGTGTATTGAGATGTCTGAATTAAATATAATGTTATGACTACATTGGTTAGATTGCCTCAAACACAAAGCGACCAGGTGTCACATAACTACTTTTGCTGACGTTTGGAAACACAAGCAAATTGCCCAAATGTGTACTGTCCTGCTAATACAAGTCTGAATTCACCTTGTCCTAATTTCTGCACTGGGGTACAAGCTAAAACCTCTGGGAACTCCTCAGCTTTAAGTGGTCTTTGTTAGGGCGGTTCATGTTTTAGAGCTCTCTAAGAGTCTCCTGCCTTGCTTGCTCTGCCTTCTTGTATCACTTTGTACCTGCAAGGTAGGCTAGCTCCCAGCCACATTTTTCTAGTAAATGTACCTCCAGATCACCATCAAATCAATTGTATCAGTTACACTCCCCCCCCCCCCGCACATTCTCAGGGTGTCAGAATAGAAAGAAGAGTACTCTAAAGTTTGGACCTGGGGATCGATCTCACACAGCCTCTTCCTACTTCCTTTTACAAAGGCAGCTGGGACACTGGCCTGGGACCAAGGAAACCAGAGCAGACAAATTCGTTCCAAGTGAGTTTTACTGAAAAAAAAGCAGCAGAGCAAGACAGAGGAGTGATTCCTGATGAAGCTTAATGCAGTCAAGTGAACAAGGGAGAAATGAGCGTATAAAGCAATTGACAGTTCAGTGAGGTGGGGAGAGGGAGGGTATATCTCAGGATATATAGGAGAACATACATCTTGTCTGTCACAGTATGGAATGGCCATTTGTTCCCATCTGTTAAGGAAGCTGTGATCACAGAATACAGCAGTAACAGCCAAGTTAGCCAGGAGCCTTTTCCCCATGCATAAGACAAATTAAGGGCACAATCCTATGTGTTAGGGATGAGTCCAACCTCCTTGAGACGTCTGACAGCTCCAATTCTGAATCAGAGTTGGATCAGCTAGATCAGAGCCCAGGGGAGGGCCCTTCCCTAGAGCCCCAAGATGCTGGTAGAGGTTCCTCCAAAGGCCTTGACAAACAGATGGCCCAGGCTGAGTCACTGCCCCCTCCCTCCACTGCAAAAACTCAAGTTTTCAAGGAGGAGGAGGAGGGGTGTGACTTGAGAGATGCTAGGGCACATTGCAAAGTGAAGCGGGAAAAGTTAGGGGCAGGGCTTAGATGCTCTGCCAGGATAGCCACTCTTAGAAGCCAATGTAGGAGGGAGCCACCCTAAGGGAGGGGCATTGCTGCGAAGCAAGTTTGGTGGTGAGGTTTACAGGCAAACTCTTGGCAACTTCATTACCCTCCAGTTCATCTCCTCTGATTAGAGATCGCAGATTAGTTGTTTAGGGCCTGAGGCAGTCAGAGCTTCCTTGAATCTGCAGTTGTAGAAAGGCTAGTCTCTAGCAATTAAAGTCGTATTAGCCTGAAGCTTTGTCTCTTTGTGATGTTGATTGCAAAAGGGAAGGATGATCCACTCCCCACACTATGCATGTTTAGACAGAGAAAAGTCTTACAACTCCCAGCATTCCCTAGCCAGTTTTCTGGCAAAACATGCATAGGATTGTGCCCTAAGTAAACCTAGGGCCTGTTCCTCTTTGCAGCTGCCTCATTTGATAAGGTTTGAGAGAAAGGGGAGGAACATAGTTGCAGTTCTCTTGGCCTAGGCTGGTGCTTCTATCAGATCAAGAGGAAGAAATGGGTGTGATCCAGCCAAGTGTAAGCACTTTGGCAGTCCCTCTGATTTCCATGGGAGAGAGTTAAAACTGTACTTAATTCTCCCATTGAAACAACCAATGGTGTAACAAAGTCCTTCATTTTGGCTGGATAATGATCTGTTTGTTGATTTTTCATATGACAATTCTTTGAAATGTATGCTGACTTAACATTTTCCTTTGGCTAGCATTGAACACGAGCAAGAAATAAAAAGCACACGGGGGAAAGAGGGGAAGCGGGGAGGTGGTGTTCGAGTCAAATGTGGGATTGGTGTCACAGAACAGCATCATTGGGCACCCGCCAAGGCCCATATCTGAGTAGGGAGTCCACTGCTGGTCCCCAGTGTCCCCTGACGCTGCTCCTCCTCCTTGCTGTTGCTTCATCTGTCTTCTACAGGCATGTGAGCAATGACAAGAGCAAGAAGTAGCAGCAGTCTCTATTTGCCTTGTGCTCTCCTTCTGGGTAACGGTATCGACTGGGCTCAAGGAGAGAGGGCAAGCAAATGGGCAGTGGTGACAATGGCAGGGAGGAGGGGGCCTAATTAAGGAGGGCGGGCCACTGAGGGCTTCTTGCCCAGCATCCCGCTGGGCAAATGGCAATCCTACCACCTCCAATTCTTGGCAAAATAGCAACCATAACCCCACTGGCATGCCTGAGAGAATTAGGGCTAGCAGTAATATGGGTAATGCATTGGAAGTACCATGCACAGTGGACCTGTAGCACAGCTAGAACCCATTTCAAGACACTGCCGTGCCCAGAACCTGATGACCCACCTCTTCCTCTGATCTTTTACTTACACACCGGGATAATATTTTTACAGTCCCATCCTCACCAATCTGAGAAATAGCTGGGAGGGCCAAGTACTGGATTGTGATAATTGCTTCCTGCAAAAATTCAGAGGGAGGGAGGGAGGGAGGGTCATGAGGAGGAGAGCTGGAGGGAAAGAATAAAACCCAGCTGTGAACAGGCATTTCCCTGATAACAAACATAATCACATGAATTATGGACTTAATTCTCACTTATTGTCCCAGTTTCAGATATTGTTTATCCAACAAGTGTACCGGATGATCCTTCTCTCTTTCCTCCCCCAGCCCCTACCCCATATCTCTGCCTCACACACGTCAACTTGTCTAGGGGAAAAGAGGAAGCCGAATCTACCCATAAACATAACTGCAGGCAAATGACAAGTTAAGACAGCATTTAACTGCAGACAACGTGGTTTGGAAGAATAGTGGTTTTCAGCCAAGGGGAGTCTATCCCCAGGTTTGCCACTGTCTAAATAATTCTGAATGAGTTACTTCCCATCTCTGTGATTCAGCTTCCCTTGGTCTGAAACAGACATTTTATTGCAGGATGAGTGTAAGGCACATGGCACAAAAATGCTTGAAAATTCAGGCAAGAAGTGACATGTGCACCATGCACTGTGCCAGAGATCCCCCCCACCTCCTATCCCAGATAGGAATTACCTTACATTGAGTCAAACTAATAGTCTATCTAGCTCAGTATCATCTCTGACTAGCAGTAGCTCCCCAGGGTTTCAGACAAGGGTGTTTCCCAGCCTTACGTGGAGATACCAGGGACTGAACCTGGAACCCAGGATCATCCCATGAAGCTGATTCAGGACAGATAAGGGGAAGTACTTAAACTATGGAATTCACTACCACAAGATGTAGTGATGGCCACCAATCTGGATGACTTTAAAGGGGGGCTAGACAAATTCATGGAGGATAAGACTATCAATGGCTACTTCCCCTGATGGCTATCTATATGCTACCTCCAGTATCAGAGGCTGTATGCCTATGTACACCACTTGCTGGGGAACACTACCAGGAGGGTTATTATTGCACTCATGTCTTGCTTGTTGGTGTCCCACAGACAGCTGGTTGGCCATTGTATGAACAGAATGCTGAACTTCATGGACCTTTGGTCTGATCCAACATGACTCTTATGTTCTTATGAGCCTTCTGCATACAAAGCATACATATGCTCTACCACTGAGCTACAGACCTTCCTGCTGTCCAAAGGGGATAGCAGAAAGCACGATTGTCTAGCACAAGAACTCACACATTATCATCATTTTCTTCTAATGCAGGGAGGACATACAGTCCAGCACTGAGAAACCCTATTGTGAAAATAACAGGGAGGACTCACTGCCACAGCATTTCCTGAAAGCACAGAAAGAGTAGATGGAGAGAGTTCCATGACTCAGAACAATTACTGTATCTTTCTGAGCCACAGGTTCCCATCCAAACACATTGAGTGCCTTGATACTTAAGGTTATAATCTCAGTCTTGTGATCTGGATATATACAACATTTAGCACAGTAGGGAATTTAAGTAAACAATAATTTGAAGAAAGGCACAACTAGCTCCACGAACTCTAGCCCAATAGTAATTATATATGCCACATCATGCCCGTTGAGATCCTTTAAGCTTCATCTGAGAAACCAGAATGAAATTTCAGCCTTGATTCCCATGCATGACTCCTACTTCAGAAGTATCTGCCTTCAAATGACATTCAGTCTGACCTGAAAAGAGCACCACACGATTTTGAAGTTGATCTTGTATGGGAAATCAGAAGTATTTTCTTCTCAGAGCCACTATGGTTAGAGTGTTGGACTGACACTCCCAAGCTCTAATCCCCACTCAGCCATGAAGCTCACTGGGTGACTTTGGAACAGTCACTGACTCTCAGCCTAACCTACCTCACAGGGTTGTTGTAAAGATAAAAAGGGAGACAAGGATCACGTATGCCACCTTGGGCTCCTCAGAGCAAAGGAGGGATATAAATGTAACAAATAATAAATACATAAATGTTCTCAAATAACTATTTCCTTATACTATGAAATTTGATAGCAAACCAGTTTTCAGTAACACTAAACCTGCTTTTATCTCTCTCTGTGTGAGGAAGATGTTGACCTGGTTCGCATGTCACAGTGGCAAATCATGGGTTATTTAACCCATGATTTGCGGGGACGTGCCCCACCTGCAAGCTACTTCCATGTACTATAAACAACTACAAAATTCCTGCACAACTAGAGATAAGTTTTTTTTAAACAGGATTATATACAGCTCCTTAACAGGGCTCCCACACAGGCCTGCAGCAGGGTTTCTCTGAGGCCAAGGAAAGAGAGGAAGGAGGAAATCTGGAGACTGGGCTCTACTAATGCTAATGACAGTGAACGTGTGTGACATACCAGTATGTCTTCACCTCCACCCTGCGAGGTAGGCCAGGCTGCAAGACACCTTTTGTCTATTTTCCTTCAGAGGTAGCTGCCACCATTCATGTATTAATAAGTCTTATTGAATATTAATCTTCAATAACTCATAATCTCTTATTGAATGTTAATATTTAATAACTCATAACCTGATACGTTCGAATCCATGTTTATGGCTTTTATATATGGAAAAGGACAGCCCTCCTTTGCCAGAGCTTCCTGTAAACTCCTTAATAAGCACGTTAGCATGTTTGCCAAGCAGTCCAGTACATGGGTAAGCCAACTTCCAGACTAGTCAGAGAATCAAATCAGCTCCAGTTTCCAGTCTAATAAAGAATCAAGAGAGTAGTTGAGAAATAGTCAGTTGCTCTTAAATATAAAAGAAAACATCCAACTAGCTCACTAAACCTTACTGATCAAGATCTTAAAAGTAACTTACCAAAGCAGCTTAATGAGGGTGGGGTGGAGGGATATCCCACAGGCCTCCAGAGCATGGAAGAGTTTTGCTTTGACTCTTTGCCAACTATCCAAAAGACAGAAAATATTTCACAATACAACTGGGGCTGGGAAACTCCCAGGGAGGAAAAATTGCTATTGCACTCATATCCTCCTTGTGGATTTCACATAATGGCCAACCAGGGAGCTGGTTGGCCACTGTGTGAACAGAATGCTGGACTAGATGGAACCTTGGTCTGATCCAGCATGGCTCGTCTTATGTTCTTAAAATTCAGACTGACCAATCAACAGTCTGGAAGGTTCCAATTACAATTTCCAGGTGATTTCTACAGTGACTGCCTTGAATAAGCTGAGCCAGCCCCAAAGGGGTACACAGATGCAGATTTTAGGGTCTATCACAGTCTGATCATGGTCTTTATTCAGAAACCTTTCCAGAACGTTGTGTGTGGGGAGAAATTTGTTAAAATATTGAGGTCATATAACCCCTATATGACAACTGTACCACATCCAAAATGAACTCAGGACTCGCCCCTAAGACCTCAATACTTCAGACATAGAGCCCCTTAGCAGCTCTGGAGGGGAGGGGAGAGGAAGTGTTTTGGAAAGAAACAAATGCACAAGATAGAGTAACCTTGCCCAAGGTCATGGAGAGAATCCATATCAAAAATTGACTTCAAATGAATTGAATTTAAGACTCCAGTGTCAAAGTTCAGCCTACTAGTTTCTAGCCTGCCACAAAGCACATCACAGAAGCAGGTCCAAGAGAATATTTGTTTTCTCCCACCTGTATGCTAGAAAAATTACCAGCAGCAGATAAACCCACCCAGCACCAAATTAAAGGACTCCCCAGACACCCCATTAAAACAACACAAGCCCTTGGCCATGCCAGCCCTTTAAAAGAGAGTGGCATTAGTTATCTTGAATGCTCCCCATGGTGGCTACACAGAAGCCACAGTGCTGTTACCTAAGTAAGCCAGGAAATTGTACATTTGTTTAAATTAGGTTCTAAAATTCTGAATCCCCAACTGCGCAGGTATAGATTTCACTCTGCCGCTAGCATTAATATTATTAGGAACAAGCAGCAGCAAAAGCATGCACATACACAAGCCCTGAAAGATTCCTTCTAGTTACTGGATAAATAATTCTATTCCAGGTGTGGGATTATCTTCGGAACTTGGGAGCAGTAAGCACCGAGCAAAATCAACAGAAATGCAAACTCCTGCCGTCTGTCAGCACTCTGGTCCTCACTCTTCTCAGGGAGAAAAGTATAGCACCAAGAAGGAGCGCAAAGGAAGCAAGTGGTCAGAGGAACATAGAATTCCAATGTGACTGAGGTCCATAAGTATGCTTACACTGAACTAGAAGAGCTGCATAGACAGGTTATTCATTCTAATTTGAATAAGACCACGTAATGTCAAAAACTATTTTAGAAGAGGTTTGTAATGTATGCATTGATATATCAACCAATTAGTATCACAAGCTTGAAGATTAATTTGGGCCATTGTTAACAACAACATGGTAGCTTTGTACTAAGATTGTGTGTGTGTGTGTCTTTCTTTCTTCTTTTTTTTTGAGAGACAGAGAGAGAGAAGCTTAATCTCCATAATGTAGTGAAATCTGAGGGTTTATATTTATGAATAGTTCCATATTGGTACATTAATTCAGAGAGAGAAAAAGGAACCTCTTGCATGAACATATGAAGCTGTATGCATGAACGTGTGATGTTGTACACTTCTTGATATATGCATGATCAGGCACTCTGGGGGTCACATCATGGCACTCTCTGTTCTGTGTGATTTGTTGCTGTCAAGGGCTCCTTGACGGCCTCTTTCAGTCTAATCCAGTAGCCAATTCCCGACACAAAGGGATTCTTTTCAAAGCTTTATTCCTCTTTTACAACTTAACAACTCTACTGTTAGCAACTAGCTATGAGCAGCAGAGTACCTATGCCCTAAGTGGGAACAGTTGGTCCCTGTTTGAAGGAGAATCACTGGCAGACCCTGAACTTATGGGCTAGGGAGAGTCCCTCCCCTTTTCCCTTGGATCCTCTGGGCGCAACTGTTGTTTGCGTGCCAAACGGGCACTACGCCTCCTTTCCGCGCCCTCCATTTGGCACAGCTCCCTGCATCGGAGTCGCGCATCCAGCAAGTCTGCTTCCTGTGTTCTCTCACTCCCGGGACTGCTATCTATGCCAGGAATGCCGGTGGGAGGAATCTCTGCCAGCTGTTGGCCCTGGGAAGGATGAGCGCGCTCCTCTCCCAGGAGCTGCTGCTCTTCCTCAGAATCAGAACTACTCTGGGATTCTATGGGCTCAGTGTCCACCCTGACAGTTTGAGTGTAAGAGGTGTAGCTCAGTGGAAAAGCACCTGCTTCGCATGCAGAAGGTCCCAGGTTCAGTTCCTGTAATCTCCAGGTAAAAGGATGGATCCCATAGCATCTGACATGAAAGACCTTGGGCTGAGATGTTGGAGAACTGCTGCCAGTCAGAGTAGACAGTACTGAGCTAGATGGACACATTGTCAGACCTAGTAAAAGGCAGCTTCCCATATGTTCTATGAAGCTGACCGTCCATGTAGCCCATCATGTACTACTCTGATTGATAGTCTCAAACTATCCAAGTTCTTTTAACTGGAGATGTCAGGATTGAACCTGGGGTCTTCTGCATGCAAAATGTACGTTCTGCCATTGAGCTATGCTCCTTTTAATATCTTATAATTCCTAAAAACTAAAAGATTTTACATAGCTTCACAGGCATGCAAAAAAAAGAGAAGAAGTGTGTTATGCAATGACATTCAGTCTATGTGGTCTACTGGGTTATCTTACAAAGGAGGCACCATACGTCTGCAATGTGTACAAATTGTTCAGAGAGCTGAATATATAGATTTGAACTGTGGTGCTGGAGGAAAATTCTGAGAGTGCCTTGGACTGCAAGAAGATCAAACCAGTCCATACTCCAGGAAATAAAGCCAGACTGCTCACTTGAGGGAATGATATGAAAGGCAAAACTGAAGTACTTTGGCCACATCATGAGAAGACAGGATACCCTGGAGAAGATGCTGATGCCAGGGAAAGTGGAAGGCAAAAGGAAGAGGGGCCGAAAAAGGGCAAGGTGGATGGATGATATTCTGGAGGTGACGGACTCGACCTTGGGGGAGCTGGGGGTGGCGACGGCCGACAGGAAGCTCTGGTGTGGGCTGGTCCATGAAGTCATGAAGAGTCAGAAGCGACTGACCAAATAAACAACAACAATAATAATGAAAAACAGGAGAAGTTGCTCACATATTATTATCTTAGCTTAGGAGAGAAATAGATATGACAACAGGGCTACAGGCAGCAAACACATCAAATATGTTTGCAAAAATTGCATTTTTGTAAAGATGTTGAAAAGATGCTCAAATATAGCACAGGAATTAAAATATGTATATCTTTATGATTTGGACTTGCTCAGCTGTGGTTAAACTAGGGACACCCCCCCCCCATTGCAACACACACACACACACACACACACACACACACACAGTTACCTCCCATTTTACTTTCAGCCAAGAATGGTGTGAGAAGTAATTGACATGGTAAAGTAACTAAACAGCAAGTAGATTAAAATACGAGAAGAAGCTATCAATTACTAGATATAGGGTTGGATCCAGACTTACGACTGGTGGAAATCCATTAACACTGAAAGGCAGGGAGGTAATTTTTGCCAATCCCGCTATCCCTCTGAAGACCCCTGAAAGCTGCTCTGGAGGTCTGAAGGATCTTCCAGAGCAGCATGAAAGGCAGTGCAGTGCAGGGGGAAAGGGGAGCTGGTGAAAACATTCCCCCTTCCTCCAGCAGGAGGCCTCCATTGGATGTCAGTCTCTACTCCATGAATGGAAGGAGCCCTTCCATCCGGGAATAGCTAGATTGGCCTCAATTCATAGCATAGCTGCTATACATGGAACACAGAAGAGACATGTCCCTGTCTGGATCCCTGAGCTGTGTCCATAGGATGATGTCAGGGTGGACACTGAGCCCATAGAATCCCAGAGTAGTTCTGATTCTGAGGAAGAGCAGTCGCTCCTGGGAGAGGAGTGCGCTCCTCTTTCCCAGGACCAACAGCTGACGGAGATTCCTCCCACCAGCATTCCTAGTTTAGTTAGCAGTCCAGGGAGTGACCAAGCACAGATAGCAGACTTGGTGGATGCGCGACGCAGAGAGCGGCGCCAGATGGAGGGCGCGGAATGGAGGCGAAGTGCCAGGTTGGAGTGCAAACAACGGCTGCACCCAGAGGCTCCAAGGGAAAAGGGGAGGGACTCTCCCTAGTCCTTAAGTTCAGGGGTCTGCCAGTAATTCCCTTTCAAACAGGGACCAACTGTTCCAACTTAGGGCATAGGTACTGTGCTGCTCAGATCTAGTTGCAATCGGTATAGTTGTTAAGTTGTAAAAGAAGAATAAAGCTTTGAAAGGAATTCCTTTGTATGTGTCTGGACTTGGCTACTGGTTTAGACAGAGAGAGACCTCCAAGGAGCCCTTGACAGATGGATATTCTGATCAGGAAAAATAGTCAAGGATCTGATATCAGCTGCTGCCAGAGGCATAATGTACAGCATGGTGGGCAGAAGGTAGATCTGGATCTATTGATAGATCTCTGGGTGATTTGCACTAGATTGGCAAGGATTTCTGACTCCCATTTATTTAACAATAGGTGCAACAAAATGATTCCCCACCTGCACTAAATTATACTGCTGAAGAAAGCTTGGGAAGTGAAATTTGGTGTGGAGCAACTGTGAGCTCAGTTCAGTTCTGGAATTCCTGAGCTCATAATTACTTAATTCGAGATGTATGTCTTTTGCATTAAGGCCCAATTGGTGAATCTTGGGTCAAAGTAGTTCCTGCAAGCCTGAGGCTTGCCTACACCTGATGTAGAGTTACATGATCTGTCAGAGTGATGTAAGAAAAGTATTATTACATGTTGTGATTTGATGGTCTTGTTCTGCTACTTCAGTTTGACTCTCATTAAGGGGGCTGAATTGTGGGGGGAATGCTTCTGGGTTTGGAAATAGGGGGTGCCGTTTGCTCCAATTAAGGATAACCATTCTCATTAGATGGAAGCCTCCAAACCTGGAGGCTTCTGTGTATCCAGTGCCCTGTCCGTCTACTGCTGGCAGGGCAGGAGGAACAAAGGAAGTGATTTTTGCCTCTCTGTGTTCCTGCTGTTTTG
Organism: Heloderma suspectum; assembly: GCF_057233095.1. Lineage (NCBI taxonomy): Eukaryota > Metazoa > Chordata > Lepidosauria > Squamata > Helodermatidae > Heloderma > Heloderma suspectum. The sequence goes on from NC_139461.1 coordinate 254,839,209, forward strand.
TTTTTGCTCTAGATGGGCCCCTGGGCCGGTCTAAAGGAGGCACCTTAGTGGGGGCAAGGCTGGCGGGGCCATAGGTAACATCATATTCTCGCCTTTCCTCTCCCCACCCACCAGAACACCCTATTTCTGAGGTCCTCTGAGGCTACATTGTGACCTGAGAAACCAAGTGCTGCAGTTCTTTCTGCAGTGGCTGTGAGGGGGCAGGGGGATGGATCAGATTCTGGAGTCCCCTTTCAGAGGTCATGACAGTGCCTACGACCTCGGAGAGGGGACTCTGAAGAATCCTGTGGTCCCTGGGACCCTCTCCCAGGACCACAGATGGCTCTTAATGCCAACAAGGCACCCATGGGCAACAGTGCACCCACAGGGACCTCCAAGGCACCCATAAACCTTCCCATTCCCCCTTGAAAGAAAAAGATATTGAAAAAAAAACTTGAAAATTGTTAGGACACCAGGTTCTCCTTTCTGTTCCTGAACCTGCTCCTGATCACTGGTTGGGATGGCAGAAAAGAGAAGGAAAGAGTCGCTTCCTGGCCCTGCTCAATCTTCTTCCACCCACACTGACCTTTACCCTTTGTTCTCTCTCCACTCTCATCCTTTAGCCTAGCTATTTCTCTGTCCCCCCGATTTATCTTGCTGTTTCTCCCTTCTTCTAGCCTGGCTCTTTCTCTCAATATTCCCCCTCCCTCCTAGTCCCCAACCTTGCTCTTTCTCTCCCACTCACCCCCTTATCTTGCTAGCTCTTGCTCCTCCCAGTCCCTAGCCTTGCTCTTTTTCACTCTCTTCCCAGCACCTTCTCTTATTCACACAGACAAAGAGCACCCTCCCAGGTGGGGGCTCTAATGGCAGAAGAAGAGGAAGCAGGAGCATCAGGTGGGAAATGGTGTGGTGAGCCTGGGATCAAGGTAAGGAAACCTTCCTCTTTCCTTTTGGGGTTGGGGGCATTTTCCTTTCCTTTGCAGCTGGAGCAAAGCATGTATGTGGATGGGATATACAGCAATCCTATGTAGGTCTACTCAAAAGTAATTCTCATTGAGATCCATGTAAGCATGCATAGGATTGCAACCTTAAATGGGTATTTTGTTGTGCTTCTATGGGGTAAATTGGCTTTGGAGGTCTTCCACTTGTATTCAATTACTTGGGTGAATTACTCATCCTTTGACTAGCCACGCTCACACAGCAGCCATTATGGGACAAGCCACATCCTCTACAGGAGCCATTTTGTGGTGATGCCCACAGCAGTTTCTCAAATTCCCAAATGTGCCCATGGGACCAAAAAGGTTAGGAACCCCTGATCTAGGATAATGACTCTTGGTTGCTGAACAGGGAGGCCTATTGCGAACATGTTGCACCTTTGCTTAAATAACTGAACTGGCTGCCAATACGTTGCTGGCCAAGTTCAATGTGATGTTATTGACATACAAGGCTCTAACCAACTTGAGACCACATTACCTGAGGAAGTGCATTCTCCCAGTTCAATTTGCCCATTCACACATCAGGGTCTTCTGGTGGTTTCATCACCTGCATATCTACGTTCAACAACTGAGGAAAGGCCTCTTTGGTTGTGGTGCCCCGCATTTGGAATCCTCTACCCTGTGCAGTATAACAGATGCCAACCCTGATAGCATTTGTTTAACCAAGCATTTGTTGAGTTTAATGCCTAGCTTTTGCAATCTTTTTATCTTATTGTGGATTTTATCTCAATTTTAATTGCTGCCTTAACAAATATTGTGCACCACCATGGAATTTGTTGGTGAAGGATGGTATATAAATATATTAATTGGATTATCACTAATAATAATGGCAATACTTCTGGTTGCATTGTTTTACCTGCATCCTTCTGCCAAGCAGGAGTGGACTGAAGAGTACCTCCTCACCCTCAGCAGAGCACCAGATGCCCTCTTCGTAGTTACCTAATGTAAATGTCTACCTGCGAAAGCGACTTCCTTCCCACTCGGTTTGCCTTAGCCCCGCTTTTTGATTTCAGAGTAGTGGCAGATCACTGATTAATTCAAGCTCCTTTAATAACCTCTCTGTTTAGATGAAACAAGCTGTCTTGTTTTCTTTATTCTCAACACCGACTCTTGCTTCTTCACTAAGGATGTTTCTGTCATTTAAAAAAAATTTCCCCGGCTGTGCTAACAGGCTGGAGAAAGCAGCTGACTAGAGCTCCATGTGACTGTGGTTGCAATGACATGGTGACAGCATAATGAAGCCCTAAAACAGGCATGGGGAACCTCAGGCCTGACAGCATAATCCAGCCGGCCTGACAGCCCCAATTTGGCCCTCTGGGGTTCCCCAGATGACCTCAACCCCTTCCCCTGCAGACCACCACTTGTTTAATGGTTTCCTGGCTTTTGTGCAGTTCCTCCATCCCTCCCACCCCTCCATTCTAACATTTATTTATTTAAACTATCTCTTGGCCACCTTTCAGGGGAGGAGACCTCCCAAGGTGGCCTACAACAATAAAACACACAATGAAACCCAATATGGTATTAAAAACAGTAAAAACACAATAAAACAGTAAAAAACAGCAACAGCAGCAAACCATCTAAAAATAAAACTTTTGACAACTTCAGCCACATCCCGGTCCAATAAAACATACCAGGAAAAGGCCAGAGTAAAGCAGTACATTTTCAGGGCCTTCTTAAAAGCCTGCAATGATGGGGCCTGGCAGATCCCCAATGGCAACTTATTCCAAAGGTGTGGGGCCACAGCAGAAAAGGCCTCTCTCTCATGTGGTCACCCACCTAACTGTTCTCACAGGTGACAAAAGGGAAGGGCTTCTCTTTTTGGTCTCAAATTTGGGCGGACATATATGGGCAAAGGCAGTCCTTCAAGTTATTTGCTCCCAAACCATTTAGGGGTCAAAACCAGCACTTGTCAGGATTTGGCCCTAGCTAGTAGGCCCTGTTGCTCCACTAGCCATAGCCGAATCCCTACAGAACTTTAAATTGGGTTCAGAAACATACCAGTAACCAGCACAGCTGGCGTAGTATAGGCATTGTATGGTTGAATCTCCTCGCCCCACCAATGCTCAGGTGGCTATATTCTGCACCAGCTGAGGTTTCTGAGCTGTCTTCAAAGGCAACCCTAGATAAAGTGCATTGTAGTAGCTCAGCCTGCTTGAAATGCCTCTCCTAGGCATAGCAACTGGCTGTAAGGGCTTTAAACTACAATATGCCACTCTTTCTGTATTTTGGGTCCCACCCCCTTTGCCTTTGGCCCCACCCACCACCAGAATACAGCCCCCAGAGCTTCTCCAAAAAGTGAATTCAGCCCTTAGGCTGAAAAAGGTTTCCCATCCCTTCCCTAAAACTTAATTTGGCTCTGAAAGGATCAGCATCTTGAAATGAAGTTTATTTTCTTTCCTCTTGCCAGATGTTGCTTATCTTGTGAGACCTTGGTGCACAAGGCACTACATAAAGACTGTCCCTGCCCTGCCCTTTTTGTCTAATGCTATGTCTCACATTCTTGTCTAACACTATGGCAATCCAGATAGGCATCGCTGTGATGGTGGATGTCATATACCATTGGCACAGTGCCAGCAGTCTTGGGGTACCGCGGGCTCCTAGCACTTTCAATCAAAAGACATTGTGCAGTTATTTCATTCCATCTTCCCCTCTTTCTTGAATTTTTTGTGCGGCAGCAGCAGGAAACAACAGCGGGACAGAAGCAGCAGAGGGGAAAACACAGGAGGGTGAGCGGTAGAAGATAGCTGGAAACTCCATTATATTTCATGAAGGAGACAGGGTGATCACATGATAAAAGCCTCATCTAGAAGCATCCTTGATGAGACAAGTATGGCAAGTCTATCTTACTACAGTCTGGGTTATTTTCTGTTTCACACTAGCCATTTACTACTACTGACAGGATAATAGGTGACTCCATAATGACTGAAATACCTTTTGGAGCCCCCTGTAACACCCTTGCCATATATCACCTTTTCCCAACTTGGTACCCGCCAGATGTGTTGGTCATCCCAGCCTAGGAATGATGGGAATCATAGTCCATCACATCTGGTGGATGCCACATTGGGGAAGGCTGCCATACCTGGATGCAACCATGATTAAATGTTTGAGGACAACATGGATCCACTGGCTGGAATCAGGGAATCACAGTGAGGCTCTAATTATCCAAGCATACTAGGAGTACTAGGCTACATTCACATGATGATCAGCCAGTTATGAACTAGTAAGAGCAGGGCAAGGCAACAGCATGTTTTCTTTAAAGTTGGAGAAGAGGCCTTGTGTCCTGCTATGGCTGAATCAGACTCAACATTAAAGCAAATTATGGGGTAACCCAATAAGTAAGGCAACAAAACAGGTAAAAGGTGGAGCACAAAGGTTTTAGGCGAGTATGGGATCAGGCTAAGGCAGGAGTGGTCAAGATAAAAGCCAAGGCCAAAGCACAATGAAACAGGAGTTATCATACACAAACCAGAAGTAGTGTCAAGCAGGAGCCCAAGGGTCAGTAGCCCAGAGAATCAATCACAAGGCAACATCCAGAAAACATGGTATAAAGCACAAGAGCTGAAACAACAATGTTATTCCAGTACTGGCTAGGCTAAAACTGTAGGCTTATATAGCCAGAGCTTCCTGAGCCCCACCCAGGGCTCAGCTGCAGTGCGTTACAGGCCCTCTGGCAAAAGTTCTCCTCAGGAAGAGAGCCCTGCTCCCAAGGAGTCCTTTCTTCCTGAAGAGTCCTCCTTTGTAATCAAGCCCTTCTTCTCAAAGGAGCCCCATTAGCCTGCCTCTTGAGGCGATGGTGCTCTCAGGGCCTAGCTGGTTACCCAGTCTCCACCTCAGAGGCAGAACTGCCCTCCTCCTGTGGGAATGGACTAGTGGTGCTCTGAGGACCCAAGCACTCCCAGATCTCTTGACATGGGTGGCTCCTTGGCGTAGTCTGTTTTGAGGAGCTCTAGCTCCTCCCCAGAGGAGGATTCCTCCAGCAGGGGCATGTCATCCATTGGATATTTACAGGGGTGTAGTGGTGGGGAGTCTCACAGGGATGAAGATCCGGGACTTTTTTACGAGCCAGGTCTCAGCCAGGTCCCTCCCACTCCCAGCCTACCACTGTGGGCCAGGCTCTTCCAGCCATCTCCTCCCCTTCCCTGCTGCTGAGGGAGGATGAAGCTTCCATAGAGTATCATATTTGGAAAACCTAAAATGTTTGTGTTTGAGTGAGTGAAAAAGATTTTAACACCCCTGCATTTTTTCTCAGATGTCCAATTGAAATACTATTGCCTTACTGTCAGCTGCACTGTTTTTGGATCCCAGTTGAAGTCTGTATATCTTACAAAGTTGTGTAATCTTAGAAGGGGGCGTGGCTGTGACTGTCATGAAGGGACCCTGCTCTTCTGAATTTGCCACTACACTACTGGCTATTTATTGAATGAAGCATTATGGGACTGGGTGGATGCAGGGATAGCTTCATGGTGCAATAAAAGCACCCTAGAAATATGCTTGAAAGGGTATTAAGACTGGGATCCTATAAACCACTTACCCGGAAGTAAGCCTTACTGAAGTCATGAGCAGACATGTATAGAATTGCACTGTAAAATACCTATCATTCATAAATAAATAAATCCCCAAAGAACTGATCTGGGCCAACGGTTGTCTGTTTTGCCTTCAGCTACCGGGAGAACCTAAGAGGCCTCAGACCACTTGGTAGTTCCACCTACTCCAGAATGCCCTAGCTTCTGCCACTCTCATCTATGTTCTTTCTTCCATGCTGCTCACAATTCCTGGAAGACCTCTCTTTATTAATTACACCACTCTTCTCCTGTGGTGTCCCAAAGCAACATCCTGGGTTGGCTTGGGACATTGGCGCAAAGTCATGGTGTTATGCCAGCAGTTCTTTGTATATTCAGTTTTGCTGAGCAGTGGATCATAGACGTAGGCCTTAAGAATATTTACAAGTGTCTTAATTAGGTGAACAGTGGGTGAACAAAATAAACACATATGTAATCTCCACTACCTAAATAAAATACATACTCTGCAACGTGCACACAAGGCAAAAATGAGCAAGTCCTGTTGCCACATTCAAGTAGCAGGGTACTAATCTGGGCCTTGCTGTCCTCCCACTCCGTGCAATACAGGGGCATGTGTCTTCTTATTTTTGCAATCTTTTCCCAGCTCCCTTGACACAAGCACTTCATTTCTGCCTGGCAGCCACAGAGTATTTCTAGTTCCAATTCAGAAAGAAGGAAATACAATTACACATTAGGGGCTTCAGGAAACCTCCTGTGACAAAATGCGAGTCTCTTGCTCAAATGAAACATACTTGATTTTCATATCACAGCCAGCATTTCCATAGAGGAAATACCAGTAAATAACCCAAAAGAGCTCTATGCAAAACACTGAAAATGAGGAGCCTAACTTATGGCTAACGTTGTAGGGGCCTCTGCTGGGGCCCCAGGGAAGTAGTACCACATGTGCAGAGAGCATGCCTAGTATGGCATCCGGATGTGGCCTGAAAGCACAGGAAACAGCAACCTTGTGAAATTAAGGAGGAATGGATCTGGCCAATGTCTGGATGCAAGATTGCCTGGGGAGCCCATGAATGTTGCCCTGAGCTCAATCATAGAATAAAGGCAGGATATAACTGTAATAAAAAACATATCCAATGCCTAGGTTCCATCTCTTTGTCACATTCTAGTGCAACCAAGAAACAGAGGTGGGCTATGCCAGTGTTTCTCAAACTTAGGCCCCATTTTAAATGTATTCTCCCTGGAACTTTGCCTTCCAGCCACTGCACTCCCCAGATGCAAGAGGCCCCACCCTACCGTTTTGCAAACCACAGGCGTTTTTGCACGCAAGAGTGGTCTCTGTCCTCAGCAACTCCCATTAAGTTCTGAGAGACTAAGTAAACAGGCTGCAGTTGGCACAACCGTTTGGGGAATGGCCCCCCAAATGGGGACAAATTTAGCAGCCAGTCCAACAGAGCCTCCAAATGCAACACTTTTACTTTCCCTCGGATAAGTGAATTGCTGCTATGTTGTCAGCTGAGCGTAGTCTAGTGAATTCAGGCTCCATGCAGGTGACGGTAACTTAACTAGTTTTTTAACAGGGTCCTATGCAACTCTCTACAAGGGTTTTGAATATAGGCCAGTGGCAGGGCTTCACCTAGTAGCCTGAGGGAAATAAAAGTGGAATGGGGAAAGTATTTGGAGTTTAGGTTGTACTTAAGGAGACAGTGCATTCTTCCTGAATACAATACTAGGTAGGTCTAGTTCTATTATTAGGCAGGGTGAGGCAGTTGCCTGAGGTGGCAAATGCTGAGCAGCAGGGAGCATTGATGAGGTGCTAGAATACAGATCTGTGTCCCCTATGCTAAGTACTGCTCTCAGGTGTGGTGGAGGATGCTGTCCCATATCCAGTGATGAAGTAAGACTCAACTGCCAGTCCAGTGGGCTTGTGAACGTGGAATGAGAAGGTGTCTGTCCTTTGTCTCAGGCAGCAAAATGCCTTGGGCCATTCCTGCTCCTGTGAGATAGAGTAAGCATTGCACTCAGAGACACAATTGCAGTGAGAGCAAAATCTGTTCCCCTGGCCCAACTCTGAGTGGGACCACCATTGCCTACATTGGCATTGTAGGAAAGAGCATTTAGAAGTATTAGCTCTGCTCCAATCTTCCGTCCATTTCAAAGTTGCTTTGGACTGTAGAGTCATTGAGTCATTTCCTTCCTACATCCAGCCCTAGAAACTGAATCCAGCACTGCCTGGAATGCAGATAAATCTTTCAAAACCTGCATATTTGTTCATGGGATTGTTCTTCACAGGGTCACAGGAAGACCTGCCTCATTCCAAAATTCCTAGACCTCTTCCCCCATCCTGTTGCTTAATTAAAACTGCCTTGTGGACCATATTCTGTAGTTTCACTGAGCAAGGGGACTTGTCCAACACATCAAGAATAAGGGGAGGAAATACTGCCTCCACTGTCACCACCCAAAAGACAGTAGTGATGGTCAGCATTTGGCATATATTTGGAGAATTCCATTTTTAATAGAGACTTAGTCAGGCATTCAGTAATTTCAAGATATGTGTGCGTGCGTGTATAGCCAGGAGTTATAAAATCCCTACTCCTGGGTTGCAGAGACAAAAATAAATACATTTTAGATAGGAAAACAAACTGGAGCACAAGAAAATTAACACAATGTCCCATTTAGCAACAAGGTGGCTTGATGATGAAAAAAATGTAGCACTTGCTGTTGTTTCCAGCTGGTGCTGCTTAGCGGAGAAGTGAAAGGGAATCATTAAGGATGACCACATCCATGAGTCAGTATTTTGCTAGTTTCCTCATTACATTTTTTTCATCATTAAAAACAAATTTAAACAAACAGAGGAAGGAGCTAGTGTCAAACATGTTAGAAGATGTTTGTTTTCAAACATAGAGTCAATTTCTGGCTAAATTAATGATGATATAAAAACATTCTAATCTACAGTGGTTAATTGCTACAAAGGAAGTGGCTGGCACCAAAATCTGCCTGGAAGCAATACATTCTGAGCTGTGAATCCAACTCTCTAATCCCTGAGCTCCGGTTACTGAGTGGTAATGGAAATGTGCTCTGTACATGCTCAGAGAAGCTCTCTTGTTAGTATTAGATGACACATGTGAGCGATGAGTTGTTTGGGAGCATTTGATGGTACAGCACTGCTGAAGCTAAGATGGTGTTAACCTGATCATTCCTCGGAAGGTATCAACCTGAACCTGATCGTGCCACCTATGAACAAGATATGCATTTTCAGAATAACCCTAAATCTAGTGGAGGGCAGGGGTGGGTGGGGAGAGATCTGCAACAAAGCCACTGCCAGCTGACGTCCAGAGCCCTGCCATCTTGCAGCAGCCAGGGTGGGAGGTGGGTGAGTGGTTTTCTCCAGTTTCTTTGCCAGCGGTTTTTCTTTTTAATGTCTCCCCCCTATTGAAAGCATTGGGAGGAAATTAAGTAGGCAGCTCCAAGGCTGGTGTAGTTTTGGAACCATGTCGGGGGACTGAGAAGGCTTAGGATCCTTCAGATCCCCAGCCTCTCTCTTGGCACATGCTGCACCAGAAAGGCTGCCATCCATGGACTTCCCTCTTTAACGGCCACCCTCCCAGGGAGCATAGGATTGCTCCCAATATATTTATTTTAAATGTTAGTCTATACACACACACATCCTGGCACTATATTTGTGGCCTTAGAGCAAGAGTGGTCAGAAGGTAGATCTCCAGATGTTTTGGAACTCCCAGAAGCCCCTGCCAGCATGGCCAAGGGTCAGAAATGCTGGGAGTTGAAATCCAAAACACCTGGAGATCTACTTTCTGCCCACCTCTGCCTTAGGGTAATATCTTGTTCCAGTGATAAAGAGAATGGTCTGTATGAGTTCCTTAGATCAGACTTTGCACAGCAGTGGGGTGTATTGCAAGGAAAGAAATACAATAAAGTGGGGAAGGCATGACCATGCTACATACACAGAGAGCGAGAGACAGCGAGAGAGAGAGCGCTAGTGCTGGATAAGTGTGCTGCTATTGAAGTGCACTGGGGGAGTGCAGGCCTACCAAAGATTAAAAAAGGATCAGTGCCCAAAATGGCAGGGAAGGAGAGTTATATGCTTATCACTAGTGACATCATAGGCAGCATGACACTTACACAGCCTGATTCTGTGCAACACTTGCAATAGCAGTGGGCTGGGAAATTGCTATTGCAAGCACTGCAGTTTCCTAGTAACAAACTACTGTGGTTTGAATGCTGGGAAAATGCAAAGGCACTACACTGAGGGAAGATATATTTTCGTGTGTGTAGCAAATGAGTAAGAACTAACATTCACATTCCTCATGGCAGTATTATTTATTACGCTTATATTCCACTCTTCCTTCACTTCAGAAATCTCAGGCACATCTCTCTCTCTCTCTCTCTCTCTCTCTCTCTCTCTCTCTCTCACACACACACACACACACACACACACGGGGGGGGGGGGGCTCCTGGGCAGTCTCCTATTCCAGGTAATGACCAGTCAAGGACCTGCTTAAGCTTTAACATCACAACAGCATCATGTGCCCTCAAACCAATCCCTAGGATTCCTTTTGTCTGTTCTCAGCTGCAGGTTTCTAGATGTGGCTGTTTCTGTCTTCTGAAAACTGCACATGCGGATTTGTTCTCATGGAGACAAAATTTCAGAAGTACTCAGCAGAGCTTTTGGAAAATAGTGACTACTGTATGTTAATGAGAGTTACATTATAAGGACTCCCTGGATTTGAAAATCAGAGTCTTTTAAAAAGATTAAAAGAAATGATCAGGATTTTACAAAAGTCCAGATTTCTTTTCAGAGGTGGGCTTGGGCAAGGAAAAAGCCACCAACAACTGAAGTCGGCTAAAATCCATTCACAAAAATCAGTCTGGATTTCCTAACTTTCCACCCCAAAAAGAGAAACTTCACACCAGCCCGCTATCCACGTGGCATGCACACACACACACATGCACGCATACACAAACACAGCAAACACAGACTTCCACGTCCTTAAACAACAGCTGTCTTTGCGTCTTCCTGAGAATTGGTTCTGGTGCTTTGCAGCCTGGGCTGCCACAACCTGTGACCACCTCTGAGTCAGAGAATTTATTTGGTGGAACTGATGCACTAGCATTGCCAGTGCCGTGTGATTTCTATGCTTTGAAAAGCTGCATTGCATAAGCCCTTCTATCAGAACATTATTACACAGGGAGCGGCCAAGCGAATAAGAACTCCGAGGCTTCTCTTTAACTGGGTTGCAAAGAATCCGCAGGCGCTCCACGATGGCTACACAGATTTAAAGTTGGCACGGACCAGCTTTGGCATAGATCAGCCCAGGTAGATTCTAGCAGTGCGCTGTGGTGTGAGGGTTTCCCGTTTCCTGAGGCCCTTAGGTGGCATCCAGGTTTAGGGGAATGATTGCTGAAAGACTTTCAGCAAAGTGTTGGTTCTGCTGCCCTTACAACAGGCCCAGCCACAGTATATACAAATTTCCTTAGCTGGGGTTCTTTTCACTGAAGTAGTTGGTAATGAGGGTGGGTCTGTGGGTATTTGCAGGAAGGGGGGAATGTATGAAATAACTGTAGGGTAGTCACTTATGAATCGCCATAAAAGAGGAAATGAATCACCCCCAAAAGGGGATGCCAATTTGCATAACAATTGCATGTGCTAATTTATGCTTATAGATGCAAATTTAGAAATAATTATTATAATGTAAACAGAAATACAGCACATCTCACCATAGTGGGAAGAGTGTGACCAGGTAACCTGTGTGCCTTGCTCAGTCTGATGTCCAATTGTTGCTGATGGGCAACGTCAGGGCCCAGCTTTTCCCTTTAATGGTTCTTTATCTTTAACCCAGACTTTGGCTGGACAGCTCTTCAAATAGAGGACACCTTCAAAATAGAGGACTGTAAAAGAGGGTATATGACCACCCTAAATAACTGTGAGTGGCGGTGGTTACTGTAAACTACATTAAGCACTTTCCATATGTGGTCAGGATGGACACCAGCAGGAATGGTGTGGTTGCTGGTTAGCTTGTTCGGAATAAGACAATGTTGTCCATGTGGTTCCTTCTCCATGTGTGTTGTACAAATACCATAATAGGATTCAGGCCACACTGGGGACAAGGTTCAGCACTGACACTCTAGGGTACAATGACATATTCTCTTTTTGCTGTATGGCAAATCTGCACTACTTGGGATCCACCGAGCTATGTGCAGTCCAGCACTCACCCACTGCAAGCTCTGATGCAGACCTGATCAATGCTTCCCGGTTGGGATTGTTAAGAGACAGAGCAATCGTCAAGCACATGGCAGGCCACAATATATTTATTACATGGCATTTATATCTTGCCTTCTTTCCTCTTACAAGGAACTCACAGCAGCTGACATGGACCTCCTCCTCTCCATTTTATCCTCACAACAACCCTGTGAGGTAGGTTAGGCTAAGATTCACTGACTGACCCAAAGTCACCCAATGAGCTTCATGGCCAAGTGAGGACTAGAATCTGGATCTCCTGAGCCCAAGTCCAACACTCTAACCACTACACCACACTGGCTGTCTTATAGGATTGGTGGGCTGCATTTGGCTTGGTGGGTTGCAAGTTATATGAGCCTAGGGTGGCCACTTATGCATTGCCAAACAGGGAGAAACACATTCCCCCAAAAGAAGACAAAAGAGGACACAGATTTGCATTAATTTTGCATATGCTAATATATATGTATAGATGCTAATAATATAGAAATAATTACTATAGTTGAATACATCTCATCATTGTGTAGAAGACTGTGACCAGATGACCTGTGTGCCTCCTCAGGACCAAACTAAATGTTACACTAATGATGTAGCTGAAGCTGCTCTTATTTTTTTGCTCTAGTGTAAACATGTGTGGCCCTGATCGGGATCAGAACCAGCACACTCTGGGAGAGTAGGGTTAAATCTTACTGCCTTCTTATGGGGGAAAAAAGCCTCCATTGACTCCAATGGAGGTTTAACCCTGCCCTCCCAGAGTGCAGTGGTCCCAATCTGAATCAGGCCACAATAATTACACTAGAGTAAAACATAAGACAAGCCTCATTAGGGATGTTGGAGAATTCCGCCACGGATTCCAGGGAGGCCGAATGCCAGTGCATTCGGCCCCCCGGAATCCATGGTGGAACGAAGCCACCCACCACCCCACGAAATGGCCTCGGAACGGAGCCTACTTTTGTCGGCTGTCCCAGTGCTCCTCGAATGGCGGCCACGTCTGCGGCTGCCATTCACCTCTTTTGAAAGGCCGTGATAAGCTACGTAAGTATTTACGTAGCCTATCACGGCTAACACAGGGACGCCATTTGCATCCCTGCGGAGGCTGTGATAGGCTACGTAAATATATACGTAGCCTATCACGACAATGGGAAGGAACGCAAATGGCGGCCGCCGTAGCCGCCGCCATTTGCGTCCGTGTCTTTAGCTATGATAGGCTAAACAAATGGCGGCGGCTACGGCGGCCGCCATTTGCGTCCCTGTGCAGCCCAGCGGCTGGATTTCCAGCTGCAGGCGGCCCCGGCTGGTGGCTCTGCAGAGTCGCCGCGAAGCGGAGCCAGCTGGGGACGATTCTGGGGGGAGGGACAGGGCACCCCCCCCCCCACTGCGGATTGCCCGGTACGGAGCCAGGTAAGAGTTTTGTATATCCTTACCTCAGCTACACGCTACGTGACTAGCGTAGTGTGTAGTTTTGCTCTCAGTCTGCTGTCCAGGTTTTCAATGTTGATGGGCAATTTCAAGGTCCCTGCTCTCCCTTCTTACAGTTTTTGATCTTCAAACTGGACTTGGACCGGACAGCCCTTTAAATGCAGGGCACCTGCAAATATGGGACTGTCTTCTGCACATAGAAGACATGGCCACCCTATGCAGGCCTAAAGTACGGAGATACTTAATGGGAAATTTGCGCCAGTTAAAGGAAGCATGCTCCGGCTCTTGCCCCTTCCCTTCTACACAGCAGTGATGATGCAGCCACCTTTAAGGCCTCATTAGCAGCCTGGTACACCTGCACTGGAGCCATTAAAACATGCCCCACATGTCTCTGCTGCTCTATGGCAAAGTTGAAAATGCATGAGGTTATCTGAATGGCACTTAAATGCATTAAAGAAAAGATGGGAGCGCTCACACACTTAAAAAAGAACCCATTAAAAGAAAACATTACAGAAGAACAGGAGCAGGGAAGAATAGACTGGGGAGGCGGAGACTTACAGCTCAGAGGTATGTCCCTAGTGAGTTAAATGAGGTTTACTCCCAGGTAGGTGGGAATAGGATTGTAGCCTTCTGACAGCTGAAAGGGCCCCAGGATCCCATGCTGAATCATAGACTTGCTCTCTATACCTCATGGCACGACAATCATGCAAGTGATTGCCATCCAGAGGCCCAAAGAAGTAATCATTTTTAAGTCCGTTCACTGGACATCTATTCTATTCATGAGCTATGTAGTATTTTTGCTCCTGATGCTGGCCAAATAACAATATTTTAAACTTCCCTACAAGTTACACCTACCCAAGGATGGTAGCTGCTATAGGCCCACTATGAGGAGCAGGACAGTACTTAATTCCCACAAAGACCGTTCATCGGGGGCTTCAGAGCTAGATTAGATCATAGAATCATAGAATAGTAGGGTTGGAAGGGGCCTACAAGGCCATCGAGTCCAACCCCCTGCTCAATGCAGGAATCCAAGTCAGAGCATCCCTGTCAGATGGCTGTCCAGCCTCGTCTTGAATGACTCCAGTGTGGGAGAGCCCACCACCTCCCTAGGTAATTGGTTCCATTGTCGTATTGCTCTGACAGTCAGGAAGTTTTTCCTGATGTTCAGCCGGAATCTGGCTTCCTGTAACTTGAGCCCATTATTCTGTGACCTGTACTCTGGGATGATGGAGAAGAGATCCTGGCCTTCCTCTCTGGAACAACCTTTCAAGTACTTGAAGAGTGCTATCATATCTCCCCTCAGTCTTCTCTTCTCAAGGCTAAACATGCCCAGTTCTTTCAGTCTCTCTTCATAGGGCTTTGTTTCCAGTCCCCTGATCATCTTTGTTGCTCTCCTCTGAAGCCTCTCCAGTTTGTCTGCATCCTTCTTAAAGTGTGGTGCCCAGAACTGGACACAGTACTCCAGATGAGGCCTAACCAGTGCTGAGTAGAGGGGAACTAGTACTTCCCAGGATTTGGAAGCTATGCTTCTATTAATCCAGCCCAAAAGAGCATTTGCCTTTTTTGCAGCCACATCACATGGTTGGCTCATATACAGCTTGTGATCGACAACAATTCCAAGATCTTTCTTGCTTGTAGTGTGGTTGAGCCACGTATCCCCCATCTTGTAACTGTGCATTTGGTTTCTTTTTCCTAGGTGCAGAAATTGGCATTATCCCTATTAAATGTCATTCTGTTGTTTTCTGCCCAGCACTCCAGTCTATCCAGATCACTTTGAATTTAGTTTCTGTCTTCCAAAGTATTAGCTATCCCGCCCAATTTGGTGTCATCTGCAAATCTGATCAGCATTCCCTGCACCTTCTCCTCCAAGTCATTAATAAAAATGTTGAAGAGCACTGGGCCCAGGACTGAGCCCTGCGGTACCCCACTCGTTACCTCTCCCCAGTTTGAGAAGGTCCCATTGATAAGTGCTCTTTGAGTCCGATTCTGTAGCCAACTGTGGATCCACCGGATCGTTGTTTCATCTAGCCCACTTTGAGCTAGTTTGCTCATCATGATATCATGGGGCACTTTGTTGAAAGCTTTGCTGAAGTCGAGGTATATGATGTCTACAGCATTCCCACGGTCTACAAGGGAGGTTACTTGATCAAAAAATGAGATCAGATTTGTCTGGCAGTACTTGTTTTTGACAAATCCATGTTGGCTTCGAGTAATCACTGCACTGTTTTCAAGGTGCTTCCAGATGGATTGCTTTATCAACTGCTCCAGAATTTTCCAAGGGATTGATGTCAGACTGACTGGTTTGTAGTTCACAGGTTCCTCCTTTTTACCCTTTTTGAAGATAGGGACAACATTAGTCCTCCTCCAGTCATCTGGCACTTCCCCCATCTTCCATGATTTCTCAAAGAGAATAGACAGCGGTTCTGAGAGTTCACAGCTTGCTTTACATGGCTAGGCTAGGTACAAGATAATGAAGCTGTTGCTGCATATCCAGCTCCGTGTGTCCATTGCTTTTGGAACTTTACTCTTACAGGGCAAAGATCAATGTTGGATGGTGGGAATAAACGTAGTGGGGCTAATTTTACTGCCTCTTGGTTAAATGCCTATGGAAAGCAGAAGACTCTGCTTGGTAGATCTCATTGATCTGATCTCATGTTCAGGTCAAGTTCATCCAACCATAACTGAAATCAGATCAATGAGACCTACTGAATGTGTCTTCCATTTCCCATGGGTGAGTCTCTGGGTTCAGTGGGAAGTGGTAGAACTGACGGGTATGAACATAAGAAGAGCCATGCTGGATCAGACCAAGGGTCCATCTAATCCAGCATTCTGTTCACACAGTGGCCAACCAGTTGTCGACCAGGAACCCACAAGCAGGGCATGAGTGCAACAGCACCCTCCCACCCATGTTCGCCAGCAACTGGGGTACATAGGTTCACTGCCTCTGATACTGGAGGTAGCACATAGCCATCAGGACTACTAGCCATTGATAGCCTTTTCCTCCAGGAATTTGCCCAACCCCCTTTTAAAGCCATCCATATTGGTGGCCATCCCTACATCCTGTGGTACCAAATTCCATAGTTTAACTATGTGTTGTGTGAAGAAGTACTTCCTTTTATCTGTCCTGAATCTCCCACCAATCAGCTTCATAGGATGACCCCAGGTTCTAGTATTTTGAGAGAGGGAGAAAAATGTCTCCCTATCCAGATTCTCCACACCATGCATAATTTTGTAGACTCTGTCATGTCTCCCCTTAACTCTCCTTTTCCCCAAGCTAAACAATCCCAGCTGTTGTAAACTTCCCTCATAGGGGAGATGCTCCAGCCCTTTTCTGCACGTTTTCCAGCTCTACAGTATCTTTTTTTAGGTGTGGTGACCAGAACCGGACACAGTATTCCAAGTGTGGTCGCAGATTTGTATAAGGGCAGTATGATATTGGCAGTTTTATTCTCAGTTCCTTTTCTAATTATGCCTAACATGGATTTTGCCTTTTTTACAGTGGCCATACACTGGGCTGACATCTTCATTGTACTGTCCACCACAAACCCAAGATCTCTTTCCTGGTCAGTCACCGCTAGCTCAGATTCCATCAGGCTATACTTGAAGTTGGGATTTTTTGCCCTTGCGTGCATCACTTCACACTTGCTTATATTGAACTGCATTTGCCATTTAGATGCCCGTTCTCCCAGTTTGGAGAGATCCTTTTGCATCCTGAAGCAAATCAGAGGCAGGAGCAACAAGACTGCCCCATTCTGCCTCTTGCAGCATCACGCCCTTGCATATCTGGTTCCAGCAAGTCTCCCGTCTTTGTGACAAATGGCATCCGTCTCCGTGTGGGCTAATGAGGCAAGAGTCTGGGCCACAGGATTGAAAGCCTGAAGTCAAAGTCACTCTTTGAGTCTCATGAAGCAGGAGCAGACCGAAGGGAGAGTGGGATAGACTGGTAGAAGTCAGGGCGATTTGTGCAGAAGATCAGTGAGGGTTTCCGACTCTCGGTAGCTTTTCAATAGCAAGAAATGGTAACGTGGCTTAACCACCCTAAATAATTTGGTGTCATCCGCAAACTTGGCTCATTTCTCTCTTTCTTAATGGGTCTCCCTCAAGAAGACCCACAGGCTGTCTATTTGCATGGCATTGGCCAACTCTGGGTGTGAAGGAAGGATTGTTAACAATTTATTTTTATTTCTTTAAAATGATTTTTAGGCCACCTTTAAGGTTAGATTTTAAGCCTTAGAGGAGCTTCAGTTTTTCAGCTGAGTTATTACTGAATGAAGAAGCAAGGGAAAATTCTATTGCATTTCATAGGATCCCTGATGACAAAAAAGGGAACTGACCTGTAGCAAAATATACAGTGCCTCAAGCAAGCATGAAAACCTCTCCTAGAGGCGTTTCTTCCTGAAGAGATCACGCCTGGAAATAACTTGAATAAACTGTTCCAAAGTGACTCAGTGTCTTATCCAGGGCCTGATAGTTCTGAGCAAATCAGCAGTGGTCAGCTTCCTTAAGAGCCTCTTCTTTCAGAACAGTCTGTGACTAGGCACTGCTCTCTAGAAGTTTCCTGTTTTTCTCAGCTTCCTGAAAACTGGTAAAGAGCAATGAGAGTTTGGCTGTCTTATGCTGATCAGGGGCTTTGATGAGGAGGACACATACAAATCGTCTTCCCAACCACTGATAAGAGCTGCAATGTAATGCTGTGGGTAAGAGTGTCAGCTGGGAAGTCACTGGTTTAAATCTCACCTTGCCATGAACTCACCAGATGGTCTTAGACAATTTACTCTCCTGCAGCCTCAGCTCCCCCCCTCCCCACATTTGCAAAATGGGTACAATAATATCTACCTTACAGGGCCATTGAGTGGATTTGTTGTTGTTGTTCCGTCGTTAAGTCTTGTCCGACTCTTCGTGATCCCATGGACCATAGCACGCCAGGCCTTCCTGTCCTCCGCTCTCTCCCGGAGTGTGCTCAAGTTCATATTCATTGCATCGGTGATGCTATCTAGCCATCTCATCCTCTGCCGTCCCCTTCTCCTTTTGCCTTCAATATTTCTCAGCATCAAGATCTTTTCCAGTGACTTTTCTCTTCGCATTAGGTGGCCAAAATATTTGAGCTTCAGCTTCAATATCTGTCCTTCCAATGAGCAGTCAGGGTTGATTTCCTTTAGGATGGACTGATTTGACCTCCTTGCAGTCCAGGGGACTTGTAAGAGTCTTCTCCAGCACCACAGTTCGAACGCATCAATTCTTCGGCACTCAGCCTTCCTTATAGTCCAGCTCTCACAGCCATATGTTGCTACTGGGAAAACCATAGCTTTGATTATACGAATCTTTGTCGGCAAGGTGATGTCTCTGCTTCTTACTATGCTGTCTAGGTTTGCCATACTGAGATAATAATGGAGCCTGTTTACATCCAGGTCAGACCATGGCCCTTTGTAAGGGACCGGAATGTTTTCAGTCATAGAGGGATGGCTCTGGGGATGAGTTGATGGAGTATTCGAGGAGATGCCGCATCCAAGAAAGTATTAAGAAAGTAGCTAGGCAAGAAGCACCACAGGAGGTCTCAGCTAGGAACTTCTGCATCCTTATCATGCCACAAAGGCTTCCTGTATTTTCAATATTCTTATCTTCCTGCTTTTCTGTCTCTGTTCTGGCTCCTTGATCTGCTATGCCTTATCTATTGAGTGGTTTGACTCACCATCAGCTCACCCATTTCAGTCTTGATCCTGTGCAGTGCTCATCCCCCACTGGAATCTACTTCTGCACCTGTTCTCCTCCTGTCCACTGGCCCACCTGCTATTCTTCACAAACAGACCATCTTGACTCTTACTGCATGGATTATACCTTCAGAATACCTGCCTGAATCCTGTGTGCACTTGGTCTACATCTGAGGCCAGTTCATCCTCAGCCATGATCACAAACTGCAGCATCCCTTACCCAGTTCACTTAGTGGCTTGTTTGATGAACTCTGCTTTACCATATCATGAGTTTTACTCTCATGTCAAGACTACACACATGAAGCCCCCAGAAGCCAGGCATCCCAGTGCATTAATGGATGGTGATATCGGAGCAATCCTGTCGAAACCCACATTAAAATGTTAGTTGGAAGGGGAGAAGGGGGGTGGGGGTGGAACCAACAAAACCATCACAACATTACAGGAATTTTCCCAAGAGTGAACTCTGAGTAGTCGATAACCTCAACTGCCTTCAACCAGCTGGGAAGCACGGGCTGCCTCACCCCTCTGCAGTGAAAGAGGCCGACGGAAAATCCTTATCTCACCCTCTCCCAGCCTCACAATCACTCTGGGCAACTAGGAAGGAGACATTCCTTTCCTGTTTAGCTGTTGGCTTTGAAATAATACAGGAGTCTTGTGCAAAAAACTGGAATCCTTTCCCCCTTCCCCCACCTTGGGGGGGGGATTGTGCTGACAAAATAAAACATGTTTTGGACAGAAAGACTTGTTCTCCCCCCCCACACACACACACACACACTCCCCTGACACTTCATTCTAGGCCCTCTGGTTGTTTCATTAGGAAGCAATGAGAAAGATTAAGCAGGAGGACGACTGGGAGGTGAGAGGTCATGGTAATATTTACCCAGATGTCACCTTTCACTTTCTCAAAGCCGGGGAAGTTACTTCAAAGCAGAAGAAGGGCTGTGAGGCATAGTATTGCCTGTCTGTGTGGGAAGCTACACTTATGCTACTACAACAAAGCACTTTCCTGCCTCAGTTTCAATCACTGGTACAAACGCTGGTAGAACTGACACCGGTGAGGCCGTCAGGAACAAGGTGTAACAGCAAGAAGCAGGGAAAATGCCACCTCAGGGTAGGCTGGGGGAATTGCACAGCATAGAGCTGGAAATAGAATCATGGGGTTGGAAGGGGCCTATGAGACCACTGAGTCCAACCCCCTGCTCAATGTACGAAGCCTGATTCCCAGGCGGTCTCCCATCCAGGTACTGGATGGCCTTGTAGGCCCCTTGTAGGCCCCCTTGGACTCGATGGCCTTGTAGGCCCCTTCCAACCCTACTATTCTATGATTCTACTAACCAGGGCTGACCCTGCTTAGCTTCTGAGATCAGACAAGCTCAGGCTTTGATGACCTGTTAGTACAGTTTAGACCCTGAGAAGAGGAGTTCCATACAGGCAACCTGGAACAGGTGATCTAGTTGGCAGCAGTGTCAGTGTAATGGGAGAGCATGGAAGATCTCGAAGAAACTGCCAGAAGATACTGGAGAGAGAAACTTTGCCTGGATGCAGTGGTAAGGGCAGAGCAGCCTTCACCAACCTGGTGATCTCTAGATGTTTGGGACCTCAACTCCCATCAGCCCCAGCCAGCATGGCCAAAAATGCTGAGAGTTGAAATCCAAAACATCTGGAGGGTACCAGGTTGGGGAAGGCTGTGGTCTAGTGAGGGTCAATACAAGCCTTTGAGGACAATCCACCACTGCCAGGTCAAGAAAATGGCCTTCCAGCAGATATGACATTCATTCTTCCAGTTTGGGATAGGTGACCTGGTGCCCTCCAGATGTTCTGGATTACAGCTTCCACAGTACTTGGCCATTGGCCATACAGGCTGGGGCTGATGGGGTCAGTAGTTGCCTACCTCTATTTAGCAGCGATATTCTCTTTAGATACCTCCCTCCTGCCACAAACTGGGATGTCAGATTGAAGCCCATCCTGCTGATTTGGGGGATGCAAGACTCGGTTACAAGCCTGGGTATACGGGTCCATTTCTCTCTGATGTTTTAAATTGTCATGATACATGTCTATTCAATTAGCAGCCATTCCACCTGGTTACAGCAGAAGCAGAGGCAAGACAGCAAGGCCCACACCATGGGACCAGCTGACATTTGGCTCCTCTTCTCCAGGAACTTTCTCCCCCACTGACCATTAATGGCCTCCTGGTCATTAATCATTTATGTAACTTTATAAAGAATTAGTGCCTGAACTTGCTTATTTTCCTTTTCTCTCACCTTCCTTTCTCCACCTTTTGTATCAGATCTATTGAACTGTAAGCCTGGGGTAGGGTCTGTGTTGGTTTTTAGTCTTTGTGCAGCACCTAGAAACCTTAGTAGTAAGTGGGTATAGGATTGCAGTCTTAGTATGTTTTTGATGTGGCATTTGGCACATACTATTCTATGATTCTATGTGTATCTCTCTGCAACAAAGGCTTAAATGCAAGGCTCATAGGAACACAGAAAGAACACAGGAAGATGCTTTATACTGAGGCAGACCATGGGTCCATCTAGCCCAGTATTGTCAACACTGACTGGCAGCAGCTGTGCAGGATTTCAGGCAGGATTCTTTCTTAGCCTCACCTGGAGATGCTGGGGATTGAACCTGGGACCTTCTGCATGCTCTACCACTGAGCTATGCTCCCTCTTGCTTGGCCTCTCTGGCTGCATCAGGGATCAGAAGGGTGCCATCAGATGTACTCAAAAACCTGCAGCAACTCTGCTCAAGCTTGCCTCATGTTGTGTGCCCTGGCAGAGACAATCCCTGGCAGTCGCTAGGAATATGTTTTGTTTACCTCCTACAGCTATAGCCAACCTAGGTTGTTTACAAGTCAGCCCAAATGCAATACTGTATTTATTTACTTATTTGTTTAGGCATTTGTACCCTTCTCTTTAGCCAAAAAAGGCAGCCGGAGTGGCTTACAAAGATAAATAGTAAAACAATTCCTGCTTTTAGGCTTACAATCTAAACAACAAGACACAAAGGGAAAATGGATTGGGGATGGAGGAGGAAAAAAGCAAACCCAGGTACTAGATCTTAGTTAGAGCAGCTGCAGAAATTGCAGGGGACCTGACAGCTCATTTTAAATTAATTCACTAGTATTCAGTATCAGCTGCTCTAGTTTGAAGGTGATGTCATGAATTTTTATATTGATATCTGAAGACATACCACCATTACCACTGACCTGGTCAAGCCATCTGGTCTCCATGTTGGTTAACAAGGCACTAACAATGCAGAAGGAGATATTAAGCCTGACCGATATCTCAGAAGGAGGTAGAACTCTATTATAATCTAAAACTAATCCATAGAATGGCATTGAACCATGTGCCCAGTTTCAGAATTTTGGGGCACAATTAGATCCTCCTTAAAGATGAGCTGCGGAGAGAACAATCCAACCCCTTTGTGGTTGGTCAGGATGTATAATAAAGTTGTTATCACCAAGCAGCCAGGGCTTCAGAGGTATGGAGCACATGAACTCAAGACATTATGAAATCACTGATGGAGCAGAGGTCAGGCTGGGCAGATAGAAAGGAAAGGTTCCTCTTGTGCAAAGCACCGAGTCATTACTGACCCCTAGAGGGATGCCATTTTTCCTTGGCGTTTTCCTGGTAGACTGTATAGTGGGGTGGTTTGCCATTGCCTTCCCCAGTCCCAACTACCTTTCCCCCAGCAAGCTGGGTACTCATTTTACTGACCTCGGAAGGATGGAGGGCTGAGTCGACCTGAGCCGGCTACCTGAAAACCAGCTTCCGCTGGGATCGAACTCAGGTCGTGGGGAGAGTTTCGGTTGCAGTACTGCAAAAGGTGAAGAGATGGATAGGCAGTAGCCCTTTGCTTTTCCAAAGGATGCATGCGATAGTAATTCAATACAAATAAATTAGACAGAGAATCTCATTGCAACAGCATTTGAACTAATGTCCCTTATGATACCATCCATCTATTGAACCATGCAAGTGCATTCCAGTGTTTCACTTTCGCTGTCCCTCTTGATTGGCCCTTACATTGGGCTGCCTTCTTGAGCAGTGTAATGTTGCAGACAGCCTCCCCCAATCTGGCACCTTCCAGATATGTTGGACTACAACTCTCAGAATCCCCCAGCCAGCATGGCTGGTTGGGGGATGCAAGGATTTGTAGTCTGACACATCTGTAGAGCACCAGGATGGGGAAGGGCAGTCACAGGTTTGAACCCTGGCAACTTCCATGATCTGCAGGGCGATTAATTTACTCCAGATTGCAGAATTGTTGCCACTGAGACCCTGTTGCTTGAACCCCCGGCCACTCCCAAACCCTGGCCCTTCCAGCACCTGAAGAAAATGGCCAACAGTACCACATTCACCAGCCCTTAGTTATGCAGATGTGGACATTCTGGGCCAAGTTCTTTTTCTTTTCCCACTGCAGCAAGTCAGTGGTACTAGGCAGGAAGGAATGGGCAGCATACCTCATTTGCTTCTCCTCTCCCCTGGAACTGCCTCTGTGTGTGATCACTGGATTGATGGCTTGTCTGACTCAGCTCACTATCGCTCTGCCTTTTAAGATGATCTGGCCTTTTTTTATAATGTTACTCCAATGCCTTTTATCTCTGGCTCCGAATGTAATTTTAGCCACAGCAAAGCAGGATTAAACTTTCATGACATGATACATTTATCTCTCTTTTCATACTTCCAGCCTTCTTTCTCTCACCGCTTTCCCACCACCACCCCCAGTTCAATTCCAACCCAAAGAGAAGATGAGATTAAACTCTGAAACACGAGCTGGGCTAGATCAAATCAGAAAGAGGGAAGCCAACTCTCTCCCAGCACCCCTTCGCTGGCATGCGTTATCCCACAGAGAGGCCAACAGCATCCTTATTTGTTGAGATAGTTAAAACCCACTATATTCTCCCAGCCAATGAAGTGCAAGGATGGGACATAATTCAGGCAGAACAGCAAGCAATGGACATGGTGCAAGGTTAGATTATATTGGATTAGAGGGAGAAGAAGAGGGAGAGAGAGACCTCAGTACTGACATTGTTTGCTGGGTTGCTGCATTTTTATATTTTCGAGTCCTAATACAATTTTACCACCACCTGCGATGTGTGCTCACAGTCATATTCCGGCCACAGCAGGGGAGCAGAAAGATGTTGGGAAGATTCCAAAAGCAGGTCTCTCTCCCAAATAAAACCTGGGGAGAAAACATCGACCTGGTTCATCCAGGAATGTTTATCAACGACTTGAATAGATGCTGCTTTCCCCCACTATAGTGCTATTTTCATTCATAGCTAGGGCTTCACAAAACAGCAGGTCAGACGCTTTATACATTTGAAACACACACAGACCTCACTTCACTGGAATATATTAAGAAGACCAAAAGATGACCAATTTTAGCAGATTTTAATGGGGTTTTCCTCACATTCCATACAAAAAAACGCTCTCAAGTATATCCACCTTGATCTGCAGGAGCCCCCCTCTAGTGGGGAAAGGCGGCACTGCAGGCTTCACAACCCATTCACGAGAGAAGCGAAAGATGAAAGTCACTGGGAGGGGGGGACCCTTGGGATGTTTTGAGGGTAGAGAGAATGAAGGATAGAAACAGACATTTAAATCAACAGATAGCTAAATGTAAAATCCATGATTCTTAATCAGTGGCTGTACTTTGCCAACTTCAAGATGTGCAGTTGGCATCACCCTGGAGGTTTTTTTTTTAGTTATTTCTTTCCTGTGCCCAAATTATATCAAGGAGTAGATGGATACAGGCCTGGCAGGGACCATCTACTTCAGAAAGAGACACTTCCCAATAAATAAATAAATAAATAAATAAATAAATAAATAAATATTCCTGTTCATGCATGAAAGGATTGACAGGGAAGATTCTCTGCCCCCTTAAGATTTCTGGATTGGAAAATGATGTCAGAAGGATTGGAAGAGGAATTGGAAGTACTTGGTTGACCTCTCCCTCCTTAACATAAATCAGACCTTGGAGCAAAATGACATGCTGGGCACAGACCGAAAGATTTTGGGCCCGGAAACAAACACCTCTTGCTATCAGTGCGTGTGTCCTTAGATCGTCTCTGCGACAGAACAGGGCTAAGCTTCCACTGCATAGATTGGAAACTGAGGTGTAGAGGGGGCTAAATCATTTTGACCAAACTTTGCCAATATGTGGCAGACCACAGAGCTGAGAGCTTTGGTAGATCAGCACCTGTGGAGGCTGGTGGCTCCGACGTAAGTGGGGTGTGTGTGTGAATCCGCTCCGGATTTCAGTCATAACCAATCAGAACTCTAAAGGAGCTACCCAAGGTTTGGAAGCACCATGGATAGCTCCTTCAGAGTTCTGACTGGTTGTGACTGAACCCAGAAATGGATTCAACACTCTGCTGACATCGGAGCCACCAGCCTCCACTGATCAGCACCTTTCCTCTGACCAGCCTTCAGAGCCTCTGAGACCTGTTACTTCATACAGTTTCTTTTTCTTTTTAGCATTCAGAATTTTAATTAAGCGGCTTACTTTCAATACATAAAATAAATAGCTGCACTGGATTAATTTTCCTTTAAAAGCCATGTTAGGAGATGTTAACAGGTCTTTTGCAACCTGGTGACCTCCAGATGTGTTGGACTACAGTTCCCAGTATCCCCAAGACAGCCTGGGGTTAGAGTCTAACACATCTGGATGGTACCAAGTTGGGCAGCAGTCCATACCTGACAAGGAGAATAAGCCGCCTTGATCCTCTGTTTACTCTGATGTTATTATCACTGAAGCTTTCAAGATGTTTTTCTCACAACAAAGAACTTTCTTTCTTTTGCCTCAGCCTCTGAGGCTTTACATTTCACAGTCACTGAGTTCAGATCATCTTGGGGGCAAAAGTATGAACCCTGTAAAGACAGTAGGAAGTGCCCTGAACTGGTTGGGAAGAGCATTGGCTTAAACCTGATTTTAACTAGAGCTGTTATTGGATAGGATGCGTCCTCCTATCAATATTGGTAGAAAACTTGAGAAGCACCCCCCACCACACACACACACACACACACACACACACTCCTCAGCAGTTTTTTCTTCCTTTTGTAAGTGCCATGGCCTGCAAGCCAAGCTGGTTAAGAGATTAACACTCTAAAAACCACATTTACTCTAATTAGCCATGAAATCTTTGTAACTAAGTGAAAAAATGTTTCCCTTGAGGGAGTTTTGTCCATTCACCACTGTTTGAATTGTAGTTGTGTGTGTGTGTGTGGGGGGGGGGTCTGGTGGAAGAAGGAGAATACCAAGAGGGAGCAAAAAATAAAGAAAATTCAGATCTAATGAATTAATAGGAGAACCTCCAAGGGGGTAAGCAGACGTCTGCTACAAAATACAGGCACCTCAAATGAAGAAGGAGTAGGGGCTTCTTTTGTGGTTCCCCCCTCCCCCAGCTGGCTCAATGGATGGTTGTGAATTATTTCTAGTTAACAAACTGTAACACAATGTGTGGGTCTCCATGCCTTGAGTAGGAGCTTGGCTAGCAGTTCCTGGTTTTCCCATTTGTAGTGATGGACAGAAGTACATTGTACCCCCTGGCTATACGTGTAGACAGCTGTGTGCAGCTACATGAAAAGACAGCTGGGCGAGGAGGGTGGGAAGCATCCGAAAGAAGGGCCCCATGTTGAATTGTTTAAATATTATTTTACTGAGGGAGGGGGGAACAGTTTTCAAAGCAAAGAGGGATGGGGAGAGAATCTCACCGCAACTTAGAGCCATAAATATTTCATGTCAGTGGAATAAGGACGATTATATTCCTGCCAGATCCTTTCTTGTGTATTTTAAACGTGTCACCGCTTTCCACTCTCCCCCCCTCTGTTTGTGTGTTTCCTGTAACGTGCCCATGAAATAAAGATTAGCTGAATAATCAGGAGTGTTTGGAAATGGGAAAAGGGCCTGTCTCAAGAGCACCACTGGCTCAGGTTGGGAGAGAGAACGAGAGGGAGAGAGAGAGAGCTTTATTCGTATTACTGTTATTATTCTTTTAAAGGGTGCCCAACAGGCAGTGGAGCGAAATGTTCCATGGATTGAACAGAAAGATCAGGAGCGAGAAAGTGGAGGATGAAGCTTTACTTCCAGTGCATTTGCTTAGATGTAGAGGGAAGACAGACAAAACTGCAACAGTAAAGTATGGGGGCAGTGAACTTTCAGTACAAGTTGATCCAGGGCAAGATTTGAATTGGACTGCAAATGAAGAAGTGCAAATGAAAACAGGGGAGTCATACTTTACTGCTTCCAGTGGAGTCTGGCAGCCTTTTGGAGACTACTGAGAAGGTCCACTTTTGAACTGTTGCAAAAGTGGGCAGAAACAGACAAGTATGGCATAGCAGCAGTTGCAATGGAGGCTCCAGAAAAATAATTCATGCACATTCCTCACTGTGCTGGAGCACCAATATAACATGATGGGGCATTCTGGCAAAGCATGTACATTGCTTCTGTCACTGCTTTGGAGCGTTATAAGTTGGCATCAAAACAATGGCCATAGCATTCTTTTCAGCATAATTTGGTCAAGTCAGCATAATTTTGGTCATATCCCATCACCATGGGATATGGGGAATGCCTATTGCCCGAGGACAACTAACATCTCTGGAAGCCTTCAAGCAATCTTAGAAATGAGCAGAAAGCAGCAACTGAGCAGAAAGTTTTTACAGCTCCTTTCAGCACTGGGGTTCTCAGATTGCAGGAGACACCTTCAAAAGACCCTGTGGTCCATGTGTCTCCACCACAAACACACTGCAAATATTATTTTAATTTAGCCATATTGCCAGCCAATTTGTCCCATGTTCTATGTAATTTGCCAAGCAGAGTTTAAGAGCCAAAGGCAGGTGGAGACATTTATTAGCCAGCATCAGAGTGATTGGAACTGTTGGGTTTATTCCTTGCTTTTTTTTTCTTTTTTTTTTTAAATTACATTCTGGGAAATTCAGGTTCTTCAGCTGAGGAGAACAGCAGACTACAGGGTTAATAGACAAATATCCGGTGGGGTGAGAGGAGACGGGAGGAAAGGGGGGGGGTGTATTTCTATCAGATTTGTGGAATTTGTGTTCAGATTCTAAAACAGGATCTGTTACCTCTTCCACAGCACAAACTTGTTATAAATTGGGCTGGGCTGGGGAGTCTCCACAAATAAATATGTTATAAATAAATATATGTAAATAAATATATGGGCAATGAAGAGTAAGTAAGGAAACTATCTTTTTGCAGTGAGTGTTGGATAGTTGAGCAAAGTGCTTACATTGCAAAACCCAAACTCCGTACTAAATTTTGATCTATTCAACTGGATATTACATCCTAAGTCAACACTGGCTGTTTTCAGTCAGTCAACTGAATGATGCTGGAAACATTGTGTTTATAAGAGAGTTCGAGGGTTTGCAGGGAATGAGAACCTGGCCACGGGGAATACAGAGGAAATTAATTGTTTAAGGTATTGACATTGCTGGCTTTGAATGGCATTTGCTCTGTTAACAGATATATAGTCATCAGCCTCCTGACTACTGAAGAGAAGTAGGTCATTGACTTAACTTGGTGAGACAGTGTCATCAATGAGGCTGTCCAGTCAATGAGAGCTCATAAACCACAAGCAGTCAGAGCTGCAGAAGTGACCCATTTCACTGACAAGTTACACAAATCCTGGGGAAATGCTAGTAAACTCAACATTACCGTGTGTGTGTGTGTGTACACACACACACACACACACAGAAATATGCATACATACATTAACAGACACACACTCACAGACATACAGTGAGGCATCTTTCATAGTGTCCTATCTCTCCACACATGTTGAAATCATCCATACTCTCCAAAAGCACAAAGTTTTGGAGCAACCTGTGCTGCAAACAAGGTTCCCACGGGCTGGCATCCCACATTAAACCGGGCAAAGGAGGAATAGAAGCAAGTGCTCCGTTTACTGTGCAAACAGACAGAAGAGATTCAGTCATAGGATGGACGCATGTACCAAGCAGACAGCTTTGGGTTTGGCGAAAATAATATGCCGTGCTTAAATCCCCCCAGTTGAAACATAACGTTCCCTTCCTCAAGAGATGTTCTCAGGCTAGGAAATATGGGATTTGAAAACACTTCAAGATCAACCACACTGGGAACTTTTTTGAACCTGTTTGCTTCCTCTTCTGCACTTGGCTCCACCAGATGCACAGCAGGCTGCAGGAAACAAGCCGCCCGTCGGATTTACGGAGAGAGAGAGGACGTTTGGCAGCAGAATACCAAACCCCGGAAAGCCCTCAGTTGGAAAGGCGTGAACCCTCCTTCCGCAGCTAGAGGAACCTCTTAGGAGACTGTCCCCAAACAGAACTCGTTCGTAAGGGGCGCGTATCTTACTGGTTTGAAAGGCAAGCCTACTCTCAGCCTGCGAAGTGTGATCCAGCATAACACTGCCTGATGGAGCTTTAATGGGCACCAGCAGAGCCAAATTCCACACCATCCCCGTCCGGGGAAAGTGCCTGGAGAGACAGGTGGGACAATGATGCTGATGCTGTAAAAGAAATCTCACTGCCATGTCGTGCTACAAAAGATATCAAGGGCGGAGTGGAGGGGGGTGGGTGGCAGATCAGTCACCCACCCCACGCACCCCCAGATCCATGCAGGATAAGCGGGGACAAGGCTTCAGCGGAAGGCACGGGCAGCCCCTTCACCAGCTGTGGCTGGTCGCCTGGCTTCAGAGACTTACCCGAGCTCAAGAACGACTCTCGCCTCTTTCCTCGGGGGGCACCCCGTTTCTCCCCACACCTCCTCCTCCTCCTCCTCGGAATTACGGAGAGGTAATCCACACCGCGCCTAAATTCATTGAAATCCACCGCCAGTCAGCCCCGCTGGCACTGATCTGTATTCCTAAAGTAGCTCCGCGGGCTTCTTCCTTGGATCCGCTCCTCCAGCTCGCTCGCTCGCTCGCTCGCTCAGTCAGTCATGCCTCCGAAGCGCCCCGGCGCTGGGGGATGCCCGAGATGCGCGATCGGAAGCAGGCTTGGCCAATTGTCTCGCCGGCTCAAAGCATTTGCCCGCCTAGGTGCATCCGGACTCCTCGCCTGGCACCGGCAAATTCCTTCCCGGCTGCTGCTGCTGGTGCGCCTGGCATTCCTTACGTTGCCATATCCTTCAGGGATGTGGATCTGCTTTTTCCTCCGCCTCCCTTTCACCCCGCGTCCCCCCTCTCTCTCACTCCGCCTGCCTCTCTGTCTTTCCGCCAGCTCCACAGTCGCTGTGCGCTCCTTCTTCCAGCTCTAGACTGGCACGACGCTCATCTCCCCCCATCAGCGGCGGCGGCGGCTCAAGCCTGCCTCCTCGTATTACCATGTATCTCATTAACATACAGTCGCAGGGGGTTAACCCTTCCCCAGCCGGCGCCTCAAATCCCAGGCCTTCCCAATTTGCTGCAGTCCTTGGACACCCCCCTTCTCTCTCACTCCCCCCCCCCGGCGACGTCACAGCCAAGCGAAATCAAAGGGGGGCGGCGGCTGGGGGTGGGAGGAATGGAGAGGGGGCAGGCATATGTTTAAAAATAGATCCGCCGCCAGTTTGGTCCCCACTGGGCCAAGGGAGACGAACCCATCTCTCCCCACAGCGGCGAAGCTACGCTACCGGGGGTGGGGGTAGGGGGTGGGTGAGGATCCTTTGCCTTGTTTGCCTGTAAGAAGAAGGGGAGAAATGGTAATAACGGGGCGGGGGGAACAAACGCCAACTTCAGCCGAGCAAAAGAATTCAGAGTCATCGGCGATGTTACCCCGGCTCGGGCAGCTGCGGATCGCGTGCTGCAACCCGAACGGGGAAGGCACGCGAAGGGAAAGTGGGGAGTTCTTCTGGCCACAGCCCCACCTGTTCCAGGTACACAGGTGGGATGCCACAGGTGGGACCTCGTTTGGATCATGGAGGATCGAGAGAGTAGAGGGGTGGGGGCGGGTCGAAGCCACTTTCTCCTTCCCTCCCTCGCAGCCTCGCTCTTATCCGAAGAGATTTGCAGCCCGATCCCATCCGGGCGTGCTGACTCGGAAGCAAACGCCGCCCAATTCAGCGGAGTGGCCTCCTCGCAAGCAAGCGAGCGCAGGATCGCAGCAGCCTTAAAACGAAAGGTGGTTCCCCCTGATCCCCGTAGAGATTTTATGTGGCTCCTTCCTGCTTGTTGCGCAATCTAGTTAAAGTATCCGGGGAGAATATCGCAATGATTTGATTTCGGGGTTGAGGTTGCTATACGGGAGGCTGTTGGGCTAAGCCTTGTGAAGTCCGGTGTGCATAAAAATAAGGAGATTGCTGTTCTGGGACTGGGCTACACGGACCCCTGGGATTCCAAAAGAGGATAGAACTCAGGAAACAATCAATGTCACCAAATTTCTATTTGCGGTGAATAAGGTTTGTGTGTGTGTGTGTGTGAGTGATCGAGTATGCGTGCGTGCGTGCGTGCGTGCAGAGAAAGCAGAGAAATAAAGTTAACGTACTATCTCTGCAAACATTCCTTAAAACCATTGCTAGAAACCTATCTTTCTTTACAGTGTATGCACATCATAACTGTTATAGTACTATCATTCATGAAGGGGAATCCCTTATCACAAGTATTCCCCAACCTGGTGCCCTCCATATGTTTTGGACTACAACCCCCATCATCCCTGTCCACTGCCGATGCTGGCAGGGGCTGACGGGAGTTGTAGTCCAAAACATCTGGAGGGCACCAGATTGGGGGAAAGCTGTTTTATTATGACCGTTTAAAATGTTAATTCACCGAACATCAGTGGAGGCTGATGGTTCGGGTTTCGGTGGGGCTTCGCATCCATTCAGGGTTGTAGTCGGAATCAGCCAGAACTCTAAAGGAGCCATTCAAGGCGCTTAACCTATTTTGGGGATAGCGTTCAGCACCTTGGATATCTCCTTTAGAGTTCTGGCTGGTTCCAACTACATCCCTGAATGGATGCACAGCCCCACCGAAACCCGAGCCACCAGCCACCACTGCCAAACGTGAACATTAAAATTCATGGAAGAAAGACAGGTTATAAATGTACTTCCTGAACAGTCAGTAGTGTGATCTGGGGAATCCTTTGGCACTGGCAGGGGTGAGGAATAAAGTCACAAAGTGATGAGTCTGTTGTTACACTCAACAAGATTTTCTGATGGCAGATGGGTTTTTTTTTTTTTAACACATTACAGTTAAAGGCAGAAGAAGGAAAGGCAACAAATGAAAGCTAAAATCTGACAATTTCTAGTTGGAAAATGGGGCAAGTTAATTAACATTAGTGAAGACAATTCACTACTGGAACTACCTGCCTAGAGACATCTTCCTGTATCCATCCTTTTACTGTACGATTGGATCTCAAAGGGCCAAAAATAGTAACTGTAGGGATGGCTTGAATCTGACTGGGACTGTGTTCCTCTCTCTCTCTCTGTGTCTATAATTAACCCTCTGTTCCACACTATTCCCTCAGTTTCCCTTTGGGGCAAAACTATACAGCCTATACACGGTGCAATCAGGTGTGATAAGTGAGTTTTAGCCTACTTTGAATAGACCCATTGCAATGAATGGGACTTAAGTCTTGACTAGAACAGAAATTAATAATAAACTAAATAAACAACACTTGGGAGAAGAGCATAATTGTACCTTCTGGCCCTGCTCCTAATCCCCATGTGTTCAGTGGCCCTTTTACACAGAGCCTACATGCATTCAAACTGCATCTGCAGAGGCTCTGCTCAAACAATGTGGACCCTAAAAATGCAGGGTTCAGAGAGAGCTCATGCCCAACTTGCTTGTGCAGAAAATCTGATTAACTCATATAGGTTGTGAGTAGAGTCTGGCAGTATGACCCTGCTCCTTCTTCCAAGTGTTTATAGCCAGATTTCATGATGCCAAAGCTTATATTCATGGTGTTCAAATCCTGCTTACTGTGTTCTTCTTGCTAGGAACAAGCTAGAAAAAAGAGCCGTTTCCTGGTCTTCAGCCTTTGCCTCTTTGTGCTGTATCTCTGTCTGTCTCTAAAAGAGTTCCAGTGTAAGGTTGAAGGGGCACCTTCATCATTTTGCTTTACACAGTCCTAAAGGTGGCGCGGAGCTTTTGCAATGCTCTTCTCACACAATAATTCCTATGGCTTGTTGTTGTTGTTCAGTTGTTAAGTCGTGTCCAACTCTTCGTGACCCCATGGACCATAGCACGCCAGGCCTTCCTGTCCTCCGCTCTCTCCCAGAGTGTGCTCAAGTTCATATTCATTGCATCGGTGATGCTATCTAGCCATCTCATCCTCTGCCGTCCCCTTCTCCTTTTGCCTTCAATCTTTCCCAGCACCAGGGCCTTTTCCAGGGAGTTTTCTCTTCGCATTAGGTGGCCAAAATATTTGAGCTTCAGCTTCACTATCTGTCCTTCCAATGAGCAGTCAGGGTTGATTTCCTTTAGGATTGACTGATGTGACCCCTTTGCAGTCCAGGGGACTCGTAAGAGTCTTCTCCAGCACCACAGTTCAAAAGCATCAATTCTTCTGTGCTCAGCCTTCCTTATAGTCCAGCTCTCACAGCCATACGTTTCTACTGGGAAAACCATAGCTTTGATTATACGAATCTTTGTCGGCAAGGTGATGTCTCTGCTTCTTACTATGCTGTCTAGGTTTGCCATAGCTTTCCTCCCAAGGAGCAAGCGTCTTTTAATTTCATGGCTACAGTCACCATCTGCGGTGATCTTGGAGCCCAAGAAAATAAAATCTGTCACTGCTTCCATTTCTTCCCCTTCTCTATGCCAGGAAGTGATGGGGCCAGATGCCATGATCTTGGTTTTTTTAATGTTGAGTTTCAAACCAGCTTTTGAACTCTCCACTTTCACCCTCAGCAAGAGGATCTTTAGATCTTCTTCGCTTTCTGCCATTCAATTCCTATGGCTATGGGACTGTTAATGTGCTGGGTTGTATCCGATGTTAGTCCTACTTTGAGTAATGAATGGGACCTGAGTTAAGCTAACTTTGGATACAACCCATTGATTACCCTTCTGTCCCATCTTTCTGCCAAGGCTCTCAGAGCAGCATCCATGAGGTTGTCCCATCTTATCCTCACAACAACCCTGCAATGTAGATTCCGTTGAGATGGTGACTAGACTCGGAGTTATGCAGTGAGCTTCATGACAGTGCAGAGATGTAAACCCAGTTCTCCCTGGTTCAAATCTAGCACTCTATCCACTACACTACACAGGCTCTCCTAAGAGCACTGGCACTGAATCATTGTAAATGATCAGCTTAGCCAGAAGCTTTGGGCTCAGTCAGTGGGAGTTTTAAAAACTAGAGCACATCCACCAAACATTCACTATGAATCCCAACTGCCCTGTTATTTATTATGATTATAAAAAGGCTACTGCATATAGGGTCTGTCATAGCAGTCCTCATGCCAGAACAATGTGCCTCCTTGCTCCAACGCTGCATATAACCAAGTCCATCCTCCACACTGGCAAAGCAGCCACCATTGGCGTTGCTGCTTAAGTGCTCTTTCCAAGTCTCTGAATTATTCAATTGTACCACAACAGGGTGGTGTGTGTGTGTGTGTGTTTTGCAGAACAAGTGGGAGGAGAGCGCCATGTTTATTTTTAAAGGCTTACATATGCACTCCTGTGTTTGAGTGTTGGAGCAGCGGAATGCTTCTAAAGAATTTAAAAACAGAACATTTCTTGTAAAGCTTTCATAAAGTTGAGCAGGCTTGAAGAAGGAGGGGAAGAGATGTGCCATTCATCACCAATGATGTCACAGGCACTATCCAATAGTTGCTCATATTCCAGACAGCGCTTCCTTTCACAACTAATATTATACACTGGGGGAACACTGCGTTTTGTCACTGACATAATAGTAGAATGTGATGGTGTTTTTTTCATCAAATTATGTCAGGGCAGTTTACAGTAATTAAAACAATAGAATAAAATAAATAATCTCATGAATAAATACACTTATTGGGAGGTTATATTAAAATATTTTTTAGGATAAAAGATATGTGGAATTATACAGAGAATCCTGGATATGACTAATGTAAGCACAAAAATGTAACCCCCTCAGTATATATTAAGAACACTATCAATAAGCACAAAATCAAACAGTACTGAATGCAAACAAACATGTAAGCAGTTCTTATAAAACCATTTTTAAAAAACACAGCAAAATATATGTAGAAGTCTAACTAAGAAATACACTTTTAAAAGGACTGCAATCAGCGAAACTCTGAGAAAGCACAAGCCAAGAGTGTAATAGTACAATCCCACTAAATTCAATGGGGTTTGCTCCCAAGTAAGCATGTATAGGGCTGCAGCCTAAGGCTGCAGTCTTGTACCTCGTACCCTCCAGATGTGCTGGAGTACAACTCTCATCAGCCCCATCAAGCATGACCCATTAAAAGCCAACAGACATTTACTTGGGAGTACGCCATGGCACTTACTTCCATTGAACGCCATTGAATGCCATGGCACTTACTTCTGAATAGACTTGCGTAGGATTGCACTGCAAAATACTTACAATTAATAGAACATCTAAAAGACCTGGAAGAACAAACCTGGAAGGTGCCAGGTGACACCCCCCCCCCCTTAAGTCCCTGAGTCCCAGGCTATATAAGGCTTTCTCTGAAAGGCATAAAAGTATCTTAAATTTCCTGCAACAAAGTGAGCTTTTCTACACAAAGCATTTATTGTGAACTCATCTTTCCCTACTCACAGTTGTTTACAGGTTCTTTAGATGATGTAGTGACCCTGCAGTTTCACTTCTGTGTCTAATCAGCACTTCCAGTGAGTTTTTTTTTTTTTATAAAGGAATATGTGGCATTTAATTGTGACAGTGAAGAAAGCACTGCTTCCACTTGGGTATTTTCGCTATTCCTCTAGACCACAGTGCCACCTAGAGGTTATGCAGAAGAAAAGAAGGAAAGGAAATGTTCTTCATGTAGTGCTTGGATCTCAATTCTCTGAAAAAACTGGAAGTAGATGGTGTGAATTAACAGCTGATTAACAGCTTTGTGTAGAAAAACCTCAGTGTTACCTTGAGGAAAGCCATCTGAATCCCAAGCAACAATGAGCAATTGCAAAATCACATGAACAGAAAAAAATCATAAGGAAAGTTTTTGATTAAGGCTATAGTCCTGCACCTAATTACTCATGCATATCTCTCAGTGAAATCAGTCCGAATTACCCAAGCATAATTGATGACAGAATGGCATCTAGAGGCAGATTCACATTCCTGCTGTTTAAAAATCTCAACACATCTTTTAAAGAAGTTTTGATGGTGGAAGAGACACACGTGATGGTTGTAGTGACAGTTACTTCTATAGACCATGTGCCAATAAAATTCTTCATCCCTAAGCAGAAGTTCTATTCTTCCTCTAAGGTATGGTTCTTGGCTTGGGGCCATACTATCCAATGAACTGCCACTTCTCATATGTTCCCGCTGATGCCCTGAGATCATAATTTGAGCCCTGCTTCAAGTGGTCCTACACACTGAGATTTGGTGGGTGGATCCTTGTGAATGGACCTTTTCTGTTGTGACCCCCAAATTGTGGAATGACCTCCCCAGAGAGATCCAACTGGTGCCTACTTTGTTGACTTTTTGGCACCAGGCAAAGCAGGTTGATGGTGGTAGTGGGGCCAAGGGACAGGATTAAAAACAACCAGGGTTATTTGATGTTGAAGTCATCATGTCTGCATCTTCAGTCTCAAGATGACATGGCGGAGGAGGGTTTGCAGACACCTAAATTGGGTTCTATCAGGTTTCAGTGCCCCCAGGTCTACTGTGAACAAGACAGCTGAAGCCAATTGTTGACCTCCCATTTTTGGAAATATAAAATCCAGCTGTTAATTCAGAATCATCTCCATCCTATGAGAACCAGATAGGTTTTTTGGTCAGTGGAAAACATAAATAGAGATAAACTAGGCAGTCTTTTTCTAACATCTTACCTGATGAAGAGATCTCAGAAAGTGTGCACATTTTCTGTGATCTGTGAGTTGGCCTAATAAAAGTATTACAGTAATACGGATATTATTATTTTTTTTCTTATGGTCAACATGGCTATCTTTGCTGCTGCTGCTCCTTCTCCTTCTCCTCCTCCTCCCCCTCTTCTTGATGATTTGGATATGTGGTGAACCCATTCTCCTGTCAGGCATAAAACCACTTACTACCACTTACTAACTACAAGCAAATTCCATTTTTAGAAAGAAAGAAATCAATCTGGTTCAAAAAAATAACTCCAAAATAGGATGCATGATCCATCAGCCAGGAGTTTCAGTCGAGACAGGGCTTGCTTAACAAAGCTGGGAAACCTATGCCTCCAGGCCATTCAACACAGTCACCAAAGGATCACTGCATAGTAAGCACTTTTAGTTGCTCCCAAGTTGAGTTGGATTTGAACTGGTGAATAAAAGTTCATGGTTCTAAAAACCACTGACTATCTGGTGAGTTATCCAGTGCTTTCCTGCTAAGCTGCTTGTATATGTTTTTTTTTCCTATGAAAACTGTAAAGATTCTCTGATATTCCCATTGTCAGGAAAGACAGAATTTTTAAAAACAGGTTAACATTTTAGTGGCTTGCCTTAAATGTGGGCGGGGACGGGGAAGATCAGCCAAAATCAGCTCATGTCACCAGAGTGAAGGGGGAAAAAAAGATCCTGACAAAAGAAGAGACACTGGGGGAGCAATCCTATGGCTGCTAGTCAGTGGGTAGATGGCCATAGGATATTTGGTTTTCCAGGTACTGACCTCAGAGCCTGTGCTCCGAGGTCGGTTCCTGGAGAACCGATCTTCCCCACCTTCCATGCTGCCTCGCTGGCAGTGTGGAACAGCCCCACCCTCCATGCTCCAAAGAGAAGCACGGAACGGCTAAAACGGGGTGTTCTGGAGGGTGTTCCAGGGCAGGGAAGAAATGCCCATACAACACATCCTATGTGTCATCCAGCAGCCTCCTCCCCCACTCCGCCTTCCTATGGCTAGGCAGCCGAAATCAGCTGTCTAGCAGCAGATGCAGGGCAGGAGAAGTGCGGAGGGAATGATCCCCTCCGTGCTTCTCTTGCCCCGCATTGGATAGGCGGTCGCCTCCAAGTTTGGAGGTGGCCACCTATCCCCATAGGATTGAGCCCTTAATTGTTTGAGGTCCTCTCTCCCCCCCTGCCCCACCCTTAGATGCTCTGAATTTCAGTGAGGATCTTTTGCGGCACAAAATATTCCCTTTTAATTGTTTTTCTCTAAACCAAATTCTTGCGGTTTTTATGCTAATAACCTTTGTACAGGGTCGCTGAAATAAACAAATTGCCAATAGGTTCAGAACAAAGAAAATGAAGAATATCTTCACACAATTAACTTCTGGAATTCATTGCCATTGCATGTATTAGCCACTGGCATGGTTGGTTTTTTTTTTAGATAGATTAGACAAATAAATGAAGGATAAATCTGTCATGGGGCTTTTCTACATGAGGCTTTTAACCTGCTACTTTACCGAGGCTTCTGCTTCCCAATTCTTTGTGGAATTAAGATAGGCTTCTTTACATGTGTCCCCCCCAGGGGGGGTTTCTTTCTCTGCCTTTCTATATGTTCTGTTATACAACCACTAGGTGGCATTGTGGTATAGTGGAATTTCAGAAATATACCAGGGTCTCATGCTGCCATTCCAGATATACCAGACTTTCTTCATTAGAAACCCCCCCCCCTACACACACACACACATGATACTAGTTATAAAGAATGGGCAAGGTCCTGGAGGAGGAGGATGTCATGTAAAGCACTTGCAAACTACAAAGAGTGAAAAATCACAAGTACACAATAAATACCTTGTGTAGAAAGGATCTACTGCCCACAACACTCAAGAATGTAACCTCCATATTCAAAGGCCATACACATCTGTGCAATGAACCAGCACAGGGCATGGTTATCACTATCATACTTTGCTTGTAAACTTTCCAGAAGCACATTGGCAGTCAGTGTTGGAGACAGACTGCTGGCCTAGATGAACTTTGGGTTTGATCCAACCAGAAAACTCTTCTGTGTTTTTATAGGTATGGACCAGGAGGTTCCAATCTACTACAAATCACCCAGAGATCTACCAGTAGATTCCAATCTACCTTATGGCGTACATAGATACATCTGTATGGTATGAACACTCTCATGGCACCTTCAAGACTAACAGATTTATTATGACATAAGCTTTCGTGGACTAGAGTGCACTTCATGAGATGCATTAAGTATCCTCAGTTGGCATACACACACATACGCACATACACGTACACACGGATACTAAAATAAATAAATAAATAAATGAACAAACAACCAAATAAATCAGCAAGCAAGCAAGCAAGCAAGCAAGCAAGCAAGCAGTGGGACCAAGTAGTCATGAACTGCAAAAAGTACAGTGTAGACATTTGGCTCCACTATTTACCTTTCTCCCTCTATAACTGTATATGTACCCAGTGTAGTATCATAATCAGAGTGTTGGACTATGGCCAGGGAGACACAGGGGGTGTTCAGATGATCACGGGGGTAAAAGAAGCCAGCATGGCTTCTCGCCCTGTCCCCCCATGTGCTATGCACACAACAACGATTTGCATAATCACCAGCGATTTGCATAATCACCCACATCATCCGAACCCGACATGGTGCGCAGTGGGGGTGGCTTCTTAGCAATGCCATAACCCTTACTACAAGTCATGGGTTGTGGTGTGTGTAAGAAGCCACCCCTGCCATGCACCAGGCCAGGTTTGGATGAAACAGCAACCCATGCTGCATCGCGAATAATTATGCAAATCGCTGTCACGCACATGAGGAGAAGCCACGATAGGTTCTTTTCCCCCTGTGATAATATGAACCCAGTCACTGTCTCTCTGTCTAACCCTGCCTTCCCCAAGGAGATGGCCATGGGCACCTTGCAATCCACAAAGTCCCTTGTCTCTACCAAATTTGTACATGCATCTGTTTTTACCGGGGGCGGCCACGTGTGCTGCAAGGCGAAATGCCAGCACCCAGTGACCCACCACCTTTACTTACTGAGAATGCCTCTGGGCCCCAGGTACAAATGAGGAAATGAAGATGGTGGGTGGCTAGAGGCCAGTGTGCTTCACTTACAGCATGCCTGGCCACTTGGTAAAGATGCTCAATAAAAGGAAAAAAGGAAAAAAAAAAAAGGACCCCACCACCTGGTAATTTCCACAATTGACAGCCAAAGCACCTTTTAGCCTTCCTCATGCAATTTGTGTGCAGTCTTGAACAACTGTAATCCATTTTGAATTCACAGGTTTTCGGACTGAATGTTATGCAGGGAAGTCAATTTCCCTTCACATTTCAACCTTCATATGCTTTTGGTATCACCTCTGAACAGAGGTCCTCTATCTGTAGTGCAATATTGGATTTCTAACCTTCATGATCACCACTACGTTTTCAAGAAGAGGCCATGTGTGGGAGTTTCCTTTCCATGACAAGCTAGTGGTGACTGCAGTAAACTAACAGTGGGAGATATTTCCCTTGTGAACGAAAGTAATGTGAACCAGCAGGGACAGTGCTGATATTATCAAAGATTTGCAGGTAATGATTGAAATGATTTTCAAGGCAGTTCCTTGAATGCCAATATGTCTTGTGGCTTCTTGGTGCATGCCCGTACAGTGTCACTGACACACTGAAGACTTGCATCTCCCTATCACCCGTCATTGAATTTAGTGCTTCAAGCTCTCATCCCTCAACTTACGAGGACATTGTTTAAAAATCAGCATCATCATCAGTCATCAACATCATTGTGAACAACACTTACCAATAGTGTTTGTATTGGTACAGTGTCTGGGAAAGCAGGCCAAGCACTTTCCCATATACACTATTCTAGTAATTCTAACAATAGCCCTATACATTACGCCTCATTTATTATTTCTGTATGTCAGAAAGAAAACTGAAGCTGAGGTAATAGTGGTTTGCCTAAGGCTATCCAGTGAATTTGTAGCCGCTGAGGATTGATTTTAAACCAAGAATGTTCCCACTTAGGTACATTCTTAGCCACTATGCTATACCAGTGCTGCAAACAATGGTATGCACCACCTAAACTGGAGTGGACAACTTGCGAATCCAGGATCACATGACATGTGGACCTCGGCCTAATTTTAAAAGCCCTCTGCTAGTGATCAGTTCAGACCTCTGGCAAGAGCAATCTATTCCTCCTCTTGCAGCCCGCTGGGCAGTTGGTTGGGGGAGAGATAGAAAATGGGATGGCCCTACCGACTTTTGGCTCTGCTCCCACTCACCACTGGCTTTGGCTCCACCCACCAGTGGCAAGTGGCCTCCAACAGGTAACCCACAAGGGAATTAAGCCCTTGACAGAGAGAATTGGTTTTCCACCCCTGCTTTTCACCATGTAAAATGTGAATTGGCCTTCAGACGATGGCTGAAATAGCAATGGTTGTCAAATGTCCTAAAGAAGAGATGCCTTTATATTCTACTCAGAAAAGTGTTAGGGAAGATATTTCATAGCAACATAAGAACAGTCAAGCTGAATCAAACCAAAGTCTATCTAGTCTAGTATTCTGTTCACACTGTGGCCAACCAGCTGAGAAACTCCCAAGTAGGACAAGAGTGCAACAGCACCATTCCACTGATGTTCCCTGATATGGGAGATAATATATAGCCATCATGACTAGTAACAATTGATAACCTTATCCTCCATACATTTGTTTAATCCCCTTGTAAAGCCATCCAAATTGGTGGCCATCACTACATCTTGTGCTAGCAAATTCTATTGTTTACCTATGTCCTGGGTAAAGAAGCACATCTTTTTATCCGTCTTGACTCTTCCACCATTCAGCTTCATGGGATGACCCCAATGGGTTCTAGTATTATGATAGAGGGAGAAAAATGCCCCCCCCCCCCGCTTTCTCCACACCATGCATATACATATATGTGAAGTTAGGATTTTTTGTCCCAATGTGCATCAGTTCACACTTGCTTACACTGGACTGCATTTACCATTTTAATGTAGAATTTTATTGTTTTAAAACTGTTGTATGGTTGTACATTGCCTAGAGTGGCTGGGTGACCGGCCAGATGGGCGATTAAGAAATGTAATAAATAAATTTAATAAATAAAAAATGTCCTTTCTCCCAGTTTGGAAAGATCCTTTAGGAACTCCTCATAATCTCCCCTTTTGCTTTAACACCCTAAATAATATGATGTCATCAACAAACTTGGCCACCTCACAGCTCACTCCTAATTCCAGATCA
Source organism: Heloderma suspectum (assembly GCF_057233095.1). Lineage (NCBI taxonomy): Eukaryota > Metazoa > Chordata > Lepidosauria > Squamata > Helodermatidae > Heloderma > Heloderma suspectum. The sequence goes on from NC_139461.1 coordinate 254,881,268, forward strand.
TTTATGAACAAGTTGAAAAGCACTAGCAATACAGATCCTTGTGAGACCTCAATGTTTATATCCCTCCATTGTGAGAATTGACCATTTATTCTTATGCTCTACTTTCTGTTCTTTAGGGCGCAATCCTATGGCTAGGCAGCGGCTAGATGGCCATAGGATTGTTCAGATTTTGGGAACCAACCTTAGAGCCTGCGATCCAAGCTTGGTTCCTGGAAAACCACCTCCCTGCCCCTCCCCCGCTTCCTCGTATGCAGCGTGGATCATCCCCAGGCTCTGTGCGTGGAAGAACAATGTGGAACGGGGCAAAAGGGGGCTTTCCTGGGGGCGGGGGGTGGTGGGGAGCATGGAAATGCCAGTATGATGCTTCCTATGTATCGTCCAGCCTCCCCCCACACACTCTGAAATCCTGCAGCTAGACAGGCAAAACCAGCCGTCTAGCCGCGAATGCAGTACAGCCTGAGCATGGAGGGGAAGACTCCCTCTGTGCTCCCCCTGGCTCCTCTGAGGGCCTATCCTGTTAGGATTGCTCCCTTAGTTGCCGATCCAGAAGAGGACCTCTCCTCTTATTCTGTGACTGCAACGTTTCTTCTGAGGTTTTTGATGAGGGACTTAGTCAAAAGCCTTTGGAAGTCCCAGGTAAACAAAATCACCCTGCCCAGGGTTGCCTCCCCTCTGTTCTAGAGTACAATCATTTAGGGTATTCAGAAATTTAGGGTGCAATCCTATGCATGTTTAGACAGAAAATGTCCTACAACTCCCAGCATTTTTTAGCCAGCCACATTGGCTGAGGAATGCTGGGATGTGTAGGTCTTTTTTTTTCAGTCTTAACATACATAGGATTGCACCCTTAACCTCTTTGTCATGACTGGAACATGCATTGATTGGAACACTCAATTTGAAGGTAATTTTAAGTCAGTGATTACTACAACTCTTCCTTGTTTGGATGCCTCCCTGATTTCATTCTCTGTCTCAAGATTACACTGAGTGTTTTGGTCATGGGGAGAATAGCATGGCCCCGGTACTTTGTTACTTTTGAAGCACGCAGTGATTCTGTGGAGGAGTCTGCCCCTTTTAGTCTGCTACTTCTATAGAGATATTGGGCTTTTTCACACGGAGCTTTTATCCTGCTATTGAAATTGCTCACTCACAGCAGTTTGCGAGCACTTCAGATGACGCCGTTAACCTCCAGGGCATATCCTGCACTAAATGACCCTTATTTCGTTTTTAATAGATCAGAGATAAAGTCCTATCAAATTAACCCACTTGAGTTCTGCTTGAGTTTCCTCCGTGAAAAAGGAAAAGCTGCAAGAAGAGGAGCTAGATTAGTAAAACATATGGAAGGGGGAGAAGGAAGGGGAAAGGGGAGGGGAAAAAGGAAGCCTGTCTAAAGGGAGTCCGTTGTGATCCTGCATTTAAAACGGAAGCAGAAAGCCCTGTTTTACATGTGGGATTTTAGGCTGCTGTAGAGATTGTGTGTTGGTAGCAGAAGGGCAGCCTTACCTGCCTGCACTCTGCTTTGTGCTCTTCTAAGGAAAAGAGTGGCATGGAATAAAATGCAACAGCTCCAGCAACAGCAAAGGGTAAAGGAGATCATGACCAGATAGAAAAGGGTACTTGTGAGAAGAAAGGAAGACAGCAAATTATTTACACATGCATGCACTCTTATGTACTGATAGAATGAGTACCAGTATTAGAGGTCAACAGGGCCAGGCAAATGCTGGATCCTGCTTCTGGCTTTATCAGACACCCAGAGTAAAATGAAGGATCACATTTTTCTAGAGTCCTCTGGGGGATGATAAGGATGGAGGACTCCACTCAGATCACATGCTTTTCCTCTTACTTTCAGTGAAAGGAAACTGCTGATTGGTATCTTGCCCAAAGATTCCTCAAATCCTGGAGCTCAGAGGTTTGAGGAATTGTCTATGGATGGGGGATCACAACTCTCTGGTGTTTAGCTGAGACTTCCTTATTGGGCTCCTTCACATGGAGCTTTTATACTGCTATAGAGATTGCTCACTCATGGAAGTTTGCGGGTCCTTTTCATGTCGTTGTTAACCTCCAGGGCACATCCAGAGGTATTTCCTGGGTATTCTGTCTCAAATAGATCTGGAACTAATGAACCATTTTTAAAACTCAGAATGTAATGTGATTAAAACAGCCACTAGATGGCGCTGTTTCATTGAGTTCTATGGAACCTTGAAAATTAAAAGCTTTCCCTCTCAGCAATCATGTGGTCACTGTCTGGGAGCCTGTGATGAATGTGGAAAGGCTCCAAACTGGGAGGACTGCGGGGGTTTTCTTTAGTGCAAATGCAGCCATTGACTTGTGTTATGTTTTAATTTAAAATCTTGACAGCAGCCTGGCAGGGCACTGGATACACAGAAGCCTCCAAGTTCGAAGGTTTCTGTCTGGCGAGGGCACAACCCATAGCATTGTGTCCTTAGTTACATTCTAAAATCCTTTGTATCTGTGTTTATGTGTGTGGGTGTATGCAGGGTCTTTCTCTCTAGGTTGGATCACAGCCAAGTCACCACATGTCCAAGGAAGACAATAAAAGAAGTTTCTAGTCCAATAAGCTTAGGCTGTAATCCTATACACACTTTCCTGGAAGTAATTCCCTCTGAACTGAGAGCCAGTTTAGTATAGTGGTTAAAGTGTTGGACTGGGACTCAGAAGATCCTGGTTGAAGTCCCCACTCAGGCTTGAAGCTCACTGGATGACTTTGATCCAGTCACTGGCTGGGTTCACATAACATGCTACCCCACACTCAGTGGTTGAGTGTGGGTTGCTGTTAAAATGTGGGTTGTTGTTGAACCATGGGTTATCATGTTGTCTGAACACAGTGTGTTTTCCACAGGGTGTCTTGTTAACCACCCCGAAAACCCAACAACAAAACATGGGTTCTCAAGGTGGCTTGTTTGAGAAAATAAGCCACACTGCAGAAAACATGCTGTGTTCAACCACCCACAGTTCAACAGCCACCCATGGTTCAACAACAACCCACATTCAACCACTGAGTGTGGGTTAGCATGTTGTGTGAACCCAACTACTGACTCTCAGCCTAACCAACCTCACAGGTATGTTATGAGGATAAAATGGAGAGGAACGGGACTGTGTAAGAAGAAGACTTGGGTTCCTTGGAAAAGGGAAAAAAGTGAGATATAAATGTAATAATAAAAATAAATAAAAATTCAGTGGGTCTTACTTCTGAGTAGACACATAGAGGGTTGTACAGTTAAAGTCTTAATGTAAGATGGAAGACAATAGGCGCAGACAGTGGACCCACACTTAGGAGAAGCAGCTAGCCCTCTCCCCCTCTGAAGTGGGTCAGATGACCACTGCATGGCCAGCAAGTGCATTGCGACATGGCCCTTTCTAAATGAGATGAGATTAATGCAGTGTGCTTGTGCAGGGGTTACATCTAAAGACATGAAAATGGTGGAGAATTCAGCAGCTTGCTGAGTAAGCAGCATGTCTCTCTGCCAGCATGCTACATTCTCTGGATTGTTTCCAGGCAGAGCTAAAGGGTGCTTTTACTCTTACGATGGGTGGCAGCAGCAGTTCAAACTGAAATAATCCAATACACGCTCCATTCCAGCCAGTCCAAAGGCAACGTGATAACCTTGAGAGAGACCCCCATGTACAGGAAGAGTTTTCTGAAGCAGCCGCTGACATTGTGTGGCCGTTAAGTACTAGAGAAAAGCTGGGCACTTGTGAATGTCTGGCCTCGTAATAATCATAGTATTTTCAAGTGATTGGAAGTATATGGTGCTGCCTCGTTGCAAATGTCAAAAGTAGTATTATTGTGGCACAAAACAAAGGACAGCAGGAACCTGATTCCAGATGTATTGCTGAACAAAACAAACAACAACCCCAAAATGCCTCTCAGAACTCAAGAGAGTCAATTGATGTGAATAAATCTCTCATCTAGGAAAGCACAAAGAACACAAATTATGACAAAAGGAGAGCCATATGTGCAGGAGCAGCTGAGGTTTTTAGCCAACCCAACCCCAGGGAAACTGCAATAGGCAGTTCACTCTTTGATGAGCTGTTTTCTACATCCACAGTTCTTGAATACGCTTGTAGCAGTGAGTAGGTACCAATGGCTACAATTTCTACTTTCAGTACACGTGATTCTGTACTAAAAGGAGACGTTCTGTTCCTTTGATGGATATTGAATAAGTCACAGCATACATATAAATAAAGGAAGTGCTTCATTTTACCATGGCAATGAGCAAAGATCCTCTGGTTTTCTTGGCACAATCTTGGAAGCAGAGGTGAAGAAGTTCAGCTGTAAAGGTGCATTAGACTCCCTCTAGTGGTAGGTCGCATGCCTGCAGTAACAGACGGGAAGGCTATCGGCTGAATGGGATTCCCATTGTATCTACCCAACAGATTTAAACTGGTTTAATAATCATTCTCTTGGGGAATCTCGGAAACTGTACTTCAGTGGGGGCAGGCTAGGAGTGCAACGAAGATGACCAGGGGACTAGAAACAAAGCCCTATGAGGAGAGACTGGAAGAACTGGGCATGTTTAGCCTTGAGAACAGAAGACTCAAGGAAAGGATAGGATAGGATAGGATAGCACTCTTCAAGTACTTGAAAGGTTGACACAGAGAAGGAGGCCAGGATCTCTTCTCAATCATCCCAGAGTGCAGGACACAAAATAATGGGCTTAAGTTGCAGGAAGCCAGATTCCAGGTGAACATCAGGAAAAACTTCCTGACTGTTAGAGCAATACGACAATGGAACCAATTACCTAGGGAGGTAGTGGGCTCTCCCATACTGGAGGCATTCAAGACAAGGCTGGACAGCCATCTGTCAGGGATGCTTTGACTTGGATTCCTGCATTGAGCAGGGGTTGGATGGTCTTGATGGTCTTTTAGGCCCCTTCCAATCCTACAATTCTATGGTTCTATGATCCCAAACATAGGAGCCTCAGAGCCCTTATCACATGATATATCCCAGAATTCTTTGGAGGAAGGCGCAACAGTTAAATCAGGATAAAACTGATAGAAGTTTGTAGTGTAGAAATGGCCAGAGGCTAGAGTTATTCCCACATTAAACTAACTGTAGCATCATCATCATGGATTGGTTCTAGCATGGGCTGCTCCCACTGGAGAAAGTGGGGAAGCAGTTTTCACCAGTTTTTCCTTCCCTTTGCAGCTCCCTGTACCCCTGAAAAGCTGCTCTGGAGAGTTAGAGGACCCGTGTGGAACCCTGTGGGAGGTGGTGCAGGGTGCTGTAGGGAGAAGGGGGCAATCAGTAAAAGTAATCTCACCCCTTGTCATGACCTAGGCCCAGGCCAGCAGGTCTCCTCCTCTGGTAAAGAATCTGAGGCCAAAGACCCCATGAGCCCCCACTGGGTCCAGCATTACTCTGAGTACCCCTTACACCCATGAAGAGGCCACACCAGGCCCTTCAGCAACATTGGTACTTGAAGCACCCATGGATGGGGCTTCTGATGAATGTACCATGCCCATGAAGGCAGAGGAGACAGCCAAGTGACCACCCAGACCTAGACACCACTGGCAGCAAAAGGTGGAGGCATTAATGGCCTCCCATCGGCAAAGCTCACACTTGAGGGTCCAAAGAACCCAGACTCCTTAGCAGTAAGAGGACTCCTCTTAGTGTTGGTGACTCCTCAGGAGCAGGAAACCTAAAGGACTGGGTTAACTGTTTGCAGCTGGGTCTGGGTGGGGCTCTGAAGACCAGATTATATAAGCCTTCAGTTCTACCAGCACAACACTGCTCTTATGTACTGCAGTTCTCATATGCCTGGCTTTTGGATTGCCTTGATCCTTATCCTGTGGTTTTCTCTTTTGTATCTGAACTGGGCTTTACTCAATGACCCTGCTGGCAGACACAGCAGGACATCCTCCCTCTACCCCTCTCCACTGGGAGGCTCTGCTGATTCTCAGTTCCTTCTGTGAACTGAAGAAGCCCTTTTTTCCTGGAAGGTACTATCTGTGCTGGTGCTGATAGTAGTGCCTTTCTGTAATGGATCAGGAAAGAATAGGATTATATTTCTTCCTATTAAGCTCTGAATGGAAATGGGATCTTAGTCATTTCAAAGCTTCTTATTGGGGAGGGGGCAGCTATCTATATCACATCATCTTATTGCCAGCAAACTACCCTTTCTTCCACCCTTGCAGATTTCTGCACAGCCCTAAGGAGTGCAGTGATGATGGTACTACTAGGCTTTCCTCTTCTTAGGCTGAATCTACACATAGCAGTTAAACCATTATCATAGTGTTATCATAACTGTTGGTGCCCATTGGTGTCATGTGTACCAGTAGTTATGATAACAGTATGATAACGGTATAACTGCAATGTGTAGATTCAGCCTTAAGCTAAACTTTTAGTGTATAATATGTGGATCCCATTCCAGCTTTGGAAGGTTGTTTAGAGGAAGGAGATAAAAAAGAAGCAAAATAGGTAGACTGTTTTTGCTTATCAGAAGGGCTCAAGTACATAGGTACAAATGCAGTTCCTTTGTTTTGCAAATTAAATATTTTGTTGGAATGCTGCACACTCCTCTCCTATTTGCTGTAGCTCATAAATATTGCCCCAGTGTAGAAACTACTATTGAGTCTAAACTGTGTTTAATATTTGTCTCTTTTGTCTCAATGCTCTGTTACCAACATGTTCAGAATGTAAAGCTGTCTCACAGAAAGTCACTATGGAAGTGCATAAAACAGCATAAGAAGAGTATGAAAATCTGCTCTATTTTGGGGCTAAAAATGAGGGGAAATAGCTTGCCTTTAATTATGAGTTGTTGCCCTTTTTAACAGATCAACAAATCTCTAATGTGCAGACACGAAGTCTCTATTATCATGTGTTATGGATCTGGGATGGGGAGCAGCTCGCCCTACTGGTGGACCTCTTCTTTACAAAGGTCTCCCCACTCCCCCATTACTGCTAAGCTGCCACCAGTCAGGTTGAACATCCTGATACACCCTAGCCTGTCCATCTGTTTGGGAAGCTCTAAGCCCTTCAGCCAAGGTCCCCTCCCTTCAGACTGATTGTTTTGTCCAATAGTGTGATTCCTTCCATTTCTGATATCAGTGGTCTAGCCAGCAAATCAGAAAATTACTTAGTAGCTAGACCACCTTGTTAGGGACCCTACACTTGAATGGTAAAAGAACTGGCCTGTTCCAACTGGACAAACCATTGTGCAAAAGAGCCCAAGTTTGGGATGTGTATCAGGAATGAAAGTGTGAGATTGCGCTTATTCAGGTTTCCTAGCATGGTGCTAACTTACCAGATGCTCTAGGGGGCACAGTTGAGATAAATATAGGGGTTTCTCACACCATATATTTAGGGCCAAAGGCAAGGCCTATTGCATGTGTTGTCGATGGTAATATGAATGGAGGGAGATCCAGGACACGGACAACAGGAAGTATTTCTTGACTCAGCACATAGTTAAGCTATAGAATTTGCTTCCACATCTGGAGGGCACCAGGTTGGGAAAGCTGATATTCTCCAACCTGGTGCTTTCCATTTCACACACACTGCAGAGGTATTTATTGAATAGTCAAAGGTATATTTGACAGTTTGATTCCCAATTCCCAAGCTAAAAGCTGAAGCTGGACTGAGGCCCTATTAGGAAGGGCACATTTGAGTTGCAGCAAAGCTAATTAGGGCTGAAGGTACAAAAGCAGAACCCAAAGAAGAGGTGCTGTGAGCCCAGCAGGATAGGGGCATCTCAGATGTTGCCTGCATCTTGAACAGAAGTGTGCTCCATTCCAGAACATTTGAAAAACCTGCCTTGGTTAAGCATTATATACCACTAATGCAGTTTCTCCTTCCGTGGCAAGATATATAAGGCCGGGTTAGAGTATCTTCATCATTTCTCTTCCTGCATGACTGTCTGCATCCTGTCCATTATTTATTGATTGCAAATAGTGTCTTTCTTTTCTGAGCTCTTTCTTGGGCTCACAGAAGGGTGGCTGAGCTGGGGCTTCCGAGAAGGCAGTTTGGCAGCTGACTTCACAGCCCAGTGGAAGTTATGAGTTATGGGAAGGAAACAGCTCCGGCGGGCTGCAATATTAAACACCTGATTGCATGTATGCAAAGCAATGAATATTGCAGTTCACACAACAGTTTTCAAGGCTGTTTGGATTTCAAGCCTACAGTCTGGGCATGAACATTCTTTTACCTGAAATGGAGAACTTATGTTATTTGAGGTTGAATATCCAACATGGGAAATAGTGTTAGAACCCCCTTCCCCCTCAAATACTCTTGGTTACAAACTGGCACTCCTTCACTGCTAATATTTATTGTTTGTTGTTCAGACACGTATGATTGGGCAATATGAAGGACAAGGTTGGTTTCAGTTTCTTATAGATGGTAGCCTTGATTCAAGCATGCATACATGTGGGACTGTGTGTGCGTAGCTCTGTCAAATGAGTAGTGATCTTGCCAGTCAGCTGTTTGGTGAGAAGAAGGAGTAGAAGGGTGTTGTTTTGTTTTAGCTGATATTGACTGGATTTTAAAGAAAATCTTCATTAGTGTATTTTGTTTCTTATGTACATTTTGAAGATGTGAGCCACTTTGATGGCAGAAAGGAGGGATGCAAATGCTCTCAATAAAAATAAATTGTAAAAGCAAATGAACAAGAGGAAAAGGGTCCAAAGGGGAAAAAAAGACTTCTGTTTCTCTTTCATACTTGAATATGCTCTCATTTCTCATCTCAGGAGACAATAAGGCTAAACATTTGTCTATTGCAGGGATAAGCTACATGCTGGCCTCCAATGTGGCCCCAGCCAACCCCCAAATTTTAACCCTCCCATAAAATAGCATTCGGAGCTGCTATGGAAGGCCCAGAGAGTCAAAGTTAGCTTGTTTGCAAGCTAATTTTGATCCTTCTGGTGCACTGTAGCAGCTTTGGATGCCATTTACAATAAATCTTAAATTTATTTTTCTCCCCTGGTTTCAGCACCCACAGGGTGGGGGTGGAGATATGGTCAGGGTGTTCTATTGAGAGGCCTGATCCTGGGTTCCAATCCCAACGCTCAACTCACAATAGAAAAAGAAGTGCTTTTGTTGCATATCAAGATAGGTGTGAGAAGTTCAAAATCCCAGACCTGAACTCTTTGCAGCAACATCTGGGGTCAAACAAACCTAATGGCCCAGAACTATTTTTAGTACACCACCATAAATTCCTTAAAAAGAAGAAGCATAAACAAATTGGGTTAGATCTAGACTTGGGCCAGATCTACACCTTGTGTCATATCATTACGATCCCATCGTGGTAATGCGATATCCGTCTTGCACATTTATACCTCGTAGGCCACACAATGACATTTGTTGTGGTATATTGGATAATGTGGAATAAAAAGCAGGAAACCACACTACAGAAGCAGTATATTGAATGTGTAATGTGCCCCAACAGTTATCAATGCACTTCAATACCGCTATAAAGCAGTAGTGTAGATCTAGCCTAAATCATGCTTAGAGTAGACCCACTGAACTCCCTCAGACGATTTAGTCATGGCTAACTTAAGCCCCATTGATTTTACTCTAAGCATGACCAAGACTGGATCCAGCCCATTGTTTCATCCATATGGGGCACTGTTGACCAACACAGTGAGCAATGGGAAGCAATCTCCAGAACCTTGCCATAAAATGTGGATCTACTCCAAATGTTGCTTCTGCTGGAATAATATCTGGGAAGCTAGCTTTCCTTCTATCCCCAGTACTGCCCCTCTATCACACTGAGATATCTATTTATCACCAAGTGGGTTGGTAGGTTTGGGATTAGAGCAACATCTTCAGCTACCTGATGATAAACGCAGGGTCAATGAAACCATCCTTTTTAATGGATGGTTTATACTGAAAGATATCACTTGTTTCAAAAGTTCAGGTCCTGTCAAGCCACCCAATAGATTCAGGAAAGGGAAAGACTGTGTGGATCCACTCCATTATCCTGAAATGGAACCAGCATAATTATGTGAACAAGGCTCTGCTAGCTCCATAAAAGGCAAACGTCCTTGACAATAGAGGTGTTGTTGTTGTTGTTCAGTCGTTCAGTCGTGTCCGACTCTTCGTGACCCCATGGACCATAGCACGCCAGGCCTTCCTGTCCTGCGCTCTCTCCCGGAGCGTGCTCAAGTTCATATTCATTGCATCCGTGATGCTATCTAGCCATCTCATCCTCTGCCGTCCCCTTCTCCTTTTGCCTTCAGTCTTTCCCAGCATCAGGGTCTTTTCCAGGGAGTTTTCTCTTCGCATTAGGTGGCCAAAATATTGGAGCTTCAGCTTCATTATCTGTCCTTCCAATGAGCACTCAGGGTTGATTTCCTTTAGGATGGACTGATTTGACCTCCTTGCAGTCCAGGGCACTCGTAAGAGTCTTCTCCAGCACCACAGTTCGAAAGCATCAATTCTTCGGCGCTCAGCCTTCCTTATAGTCCAGCTCTCACAGCCATACATTACTACTGGGAAAACCATAGCTTTGATTAGACGGACCTTTGTCGGCAAGGTGATGTCTCTGCTTCTTACTATGCTGTCTAGGTTGGCCATAGCTTTCCTCCCAAGGAGCAAGCGTCTTTTAATTTCATGGCTACAGTCACCGTCTGCCGTGATCTTGGAGCCCAAGAAAGTAAAATCTGTCACTGCTTCCATTTCTTCCCCTTCTATATGCCAGGAAGTGATGGGGCCAGATGCCATGATCTTAGTTTTTTTAATGTTGAGTTTCAAACCAGCTTTTGCACTCTCCACTTTCACCCTCAACAAGAGGCTCTTGAGATCCTCTTCGCTTTCTGCCATTAGGGTGGTATCGTCTGCATATCAGAGGTTGTTGATAATTCTCCCAGCAATCTTAATTCCGACCTCTGATTCATCCAACCCGGCATTTCTCATGATGTACTCTGCATATAAGTTAAATAAGCAGGGCGACAATATGCAGCCTTGTCGTACTCCTTTCCCAATTTTGAACCAATCAGTTGTTCCATGTCTGGTTCTTATTGTTGCTTCTTGACCCTCGTACAGGTTTCTCAAGAGACAGGTAAGGTGGTCTGGTACTCCCATCACTTTAAGAATTTGCCAGAGTTTGTTGTGATCCACACAATCAAAGGCTTTAGCATAGTCAATGAAGCAGAAATAGACGTTTTTCTGGAATTCTCTTGCTTTCTCCATGATGCAATGAATGTTGGCGATTTGATCTCTAGTTCCTCTGCCTCTTCGAAACCCAGCTTGTACTTCCGGTAGTTCTCGGTTCGCATACTGCTGAAGCCTAGCTTGTAGGATTTTGAGCATCACCTTGCTGGCATGTGAAATGAGCGCAATTGTGCGGTAGTTTGAACACTCTTTGGCGTTGCCCTTCTTTGGAATTGGAATGTAAACTGACCTTTTCCAGTCTTGTGGCCACTGTTGAGTGTTCCAGATTTGTTGGCATATTGAATGCAGCACTTTAACAGCATCATCTTTTAGGATTTTAAATAGCTCGGCTGGAAGACTGTCATCTCCGCTAGCTTTGTTGTTACTAATGCTTCCTAAGGCCCACTTGACTTCACTCTCTAGGATGTCCGGCTCAAGTTCAGTGACCGCACTATCATGGCTATCAGGGACATTCAGATCTTTCCTGTATAGTTCTTCTGTGTATTCTTGCCACCTCTTCTTAATCTCATCTGCTTCTGTTAGGTCCCTGCCTTCTTTGTCCTTTATCATGCCCGTCTTTGCACAAAACGTTCCCTTGAGATCTCCAATTTTCTTGAAGAGATCTCTAGTCTTTCCCATTCTGTTATTTTCCTCAATTTCTTTGCATTGTTCATTTAAGAAGACCTTCTTGTCTCTCCTTGCTATTCTCTGGAACTCTGCATTCAGTTGGGTATATCTTCCCCTTTCTCCCTTGCTTTTCGCTTCCCTTCTTTCATGAGCTACTTGTAAAGCCTCATCAGACAGCCACTTGGCTTTCTTGCATTTCTTTTTCTTTGGGATGGATTTCGTTGCTGCCTCCTGAACAATGTTACGGACCTCCGTCCATAGTTCCTCAGGCACTCTGTCTATCAGGTCTAATCCCTGAAATCTATTCCTCACCTCCACTGTATATTCATCAGGGATATGATTTAGGTCATACCTGAACGGTTTAGTGGTTTTCCCGACGTTCTTCAATTTAAGCCGAAATTTTGCAAGAAGCAGCTCATGATCTGAGCCACAGTCAGCTCCAGGTCTTGTTTTTACTGACTGTATGGAGCTTCTCCATCTTTGGCTGCAAAGGACATAATCAATCTGATTTCGATATTGACCATCTGGTGATGTCCATGTGTAGAGTCGCCTCTTGTGCTGTTGGAAAAGAGTGTTTGCTATGATCAGCATGTTCTCTTGGCAAAACTCTATTAGCTTTTGTCCTGCCTCATTTTGTACACCAAGGCCATGCCTGCCTGTTATCCCGGTGATTTCTTGACTTCCTACTTTAGCATTCCAATCCCCTATGATGAAGAGGACATCTTTTTTTGGTGTTAGTTCTAGAAGGTGTTGTAGGTCTTCATAGAACCGATGAACCTCAGCTTCTTCGGCCTCAGTGGTTGGGGCATAGACTTGAATTACTGTGATGTTGAATGGTTTGCCTTGGATTCGTACTGAGATCATTCTATCATTTTTAAGATTGTACCCCAGTACTGCTTTTCCCACCCTTTTGTTGACTATGAGTGCTACTCCATTTCTTCTAAGGGATTCTTGCCCACAATAGTAGATATGATAGTCACCTGAATTAAATTCGCCCATGCCTGTCCATTTTAGTTCGCTGATTCCCAAGATGTCGATGTTCAATCTTGCCATCTCATGTTTGACCACCTCCAGCTTACCTTGATTCATTGATCTGACATTCCAGGTTCCTAAACAATATTGTTCTTTACAGCATCGGATTTTCTTTTCACCACCAGACACATCCACAGCTGAGTGTCCTTTCGGGTTTGGCCCAGCCGCTTCACTCTTTCTGGTGCTACTTGGAAATACCCTCTGCTCTTCCCCAGTAGCATATTGGACACCTTCCGACCTGAGAGGCTCATCTTCCGGCGTCATATCTTTTAGCCTTGTGATACGTTCCATGGGGTTTTCTTGGCAAGAATACTGGAGTGGGTTGCCATTTCCTTCTCCAGTGGACCACATTTTGTCAGAACTCTCTGCCATGACCTGTCCGTCTTGGGTGGCCCTGCACGGCATAGCTTATGGCTTCACTGAGTTACGCAAGCCCCTTCGCCACAACAAGGCAGTGATCCATGAAGGGGAATAGAGGTGTGGAGTAGATTAAAAATAAACCCACATGGTGCAGGACATGAAGACAATGTTACATTGTATAGGTAGGGTGTGGGTGTGGGAACCTTTTTTAGCCAGAGGGCTAAGTTTCAAAATGGGAAAGGTGTTGGGGGCCATATTCAATCTGTCAAAGGCAGAGCGGGTGGAGTCAGATGGGATTCTTGCTACTTTAAATCTACTCAGAAGAAAGCAGGGGAAGGCTTCTGCATGTCTACTCAAAAGTAAGCAGGCCTGAATCACTCAGCAGCACTTTCAAATAGCATCCCAAATCTCAAGCTTGTGCATGTCTACTCACAAGAAAACAGGTCTGCCTGCCTGCAAAATGCACAGTTCAAAATCTTTGGATCAGCTCAATCCTTTGTAGAATATTTAAAGCTCAATTGGCTTTTAACTACACTCTTACTTCCAATCAATGACATGAGATAACAGCAAAAGAAGCTTACCAGCTGGGTGGGGAACCCCGAGGGGCTGCATCTGGCCCATGGTTCCTCATCCCTGGTATAGACACTGCACATTGGTTCTTCTTAGTATAAAAGAAAGGTTATAGAGACTGTCTATACAAGAGGTATAATGTAATCATTGTGATAAGAACTGCAAGGTTCAAAAGGACAGGTTTTATCTGGAAGATCTGGTTGGCTTGATACTCCTGCCACAGCTTAGGTTTGATCATTGAAGAGAAGCTGCTAAGTGGAACTCTGTGATTTCTGTACACTAGGTGCATTCCTGGTACTAAACCTTTACCCACCAGTTCATTTCCTCTAATTTCAATTTGCCCAGGAGTTTATTGGAGCTTAATAAAAGCCAGATACATCCATACAGCCTGGTACATGTACAGGGATGATTCTCGCACAGATGTCTTTTTCTAGAATTCTCTCACACATCTGGTCTCAGTTGTAAGCAGGGTAATGGGTGACCTGGCAAAGCACAATGTTCAGCTGCTATAACGTCAGCGTTGAAGTTCCAAAAGAAATTCTTTGAGATCATAGAAGCTGTGTATAGTGGAACTCCATCATTTGCCAGCTCACGTGTTGCACTATTCACTTATTGGCACTAATGGAGCAAGACCATTTTCATAATTTGAAGAGGAAAAAAAGACTGGACAAAACATGTGAACTGATGTACGTTACCTTTCATTCAGTTCTTGGCTTGTGCATGACAGCCACTACTGCAGGATCTCTTCAACCCTAATTGTTGCTTTCAAGTCATAGTAACAGTCTGGGAACATGGCTGTCTAAAGCACTGTCGAAGGCTCCTGTCATGCCCCTAGCATGTCCTGCTACCAGATCGTTGAATGCGGGAGTGGGGAATCTGTGGTCCTCCAGACGTTGTTGGGCTGCAACTCCCATCATCACTGACTACTGGCAATCCTGCCTGGGGCTGTTAGGAGTTGGAGTCTAAGAACATCTGAAGGGCCACAGGTTCCCCACACATATTTTCATGTGACCCAAAGGCAAGGTTGAGTTCATGTCATGCAGCTTCATGATGGCTTCACCAAGCACTCAAGTGGTACAATGGCTTTACCAAGCACAGACTGTGAAGCTGGGAGTCAGAGAGGAAGAGTGAGGCAGTTATTTCCCTTTCCAGCCTGTGTGCATGTGAATTCTTTCTTCGATAACACTGCTTAAGATCACAGATAACATACATCATCCAAGCCATTTGCCTCTCCAGGGCTTGTGTTGTGATCCTTCTTTTGTACAGTTCTCTCATCTTAAAAAAAGGTGAAATAAAGTATTCTTCTCCCCTCTTGTGTTCTACCAGCTATTTGCAGAAGACAGGCTTTTTGAAGAACAAAATTTATTAGTGCTGGCAGTTGAGGCTGCTTCATACAGGATATGGGGGTGGGGGGACACATGCATGCTGTCACTTGGGAAGTGTGGCTTGGATGAAGATTTTGCTTTGCCTGATCTAGTGCGATGTGGCATTGGCTTTCCAGTCTGTGTATCTGCAGGAAGATAGAGCCCTACATAACTTGGTACCTGGGTACCTGAAGGATTGTCTATTTGAATGTGAGCTTAGGTCACCTTTGGAAACTCTCCATTGAATGCCACTACCACCTGAAGCAGCTGATGACTGGGGAGAGGGCCTTCTCTGTTGTGGCACCTTAATTATGGAATTCTCTCCCAAGAAGACAGGCTCATCTAGCATCTACTTTGACAACCTTTTGATGCCAGGAGAAGGCCTTTTATATTTTCCCATGCTTTTAATTTGTGATGGTTTCTACTGCGGCTGTTTTACTTCTTGTTGTTGATTCTTGTTTCATTATTTCAGTGTTATTTCATTGTCGTCTTTAGACATGCAGCTTTCTTTGTTAGCTTCCCTGAACATTTTGCACTGAAGGATGGGATATAAATTTGCAAAACATGCAAACACTTAAGATAAATACTTGTACTGCACTTCACAAGCGGCATGGGTATGTGTCCTCTTTTATAGAGGATGGTCTATTTGAAGGGCTGTCAGAGGAGAGTCCTCTATTTTGAAGGCATTCTCTTTTGAAGGGCTGTCCGGTTCAAGTCTGGTTTAAAAGTAAAGAAGGAAGAGTTGAGCCTTGAAGTTGCCCATCAGCAGCACCTACACTTGGACTGAGCAAGGTACACAGGTCACCTGGTCACAGTCTTTCTCACTATGGTGAGATGTACTGTATTTCTATTTAAGTTATAATAATTATTTCTAAATGTGCATCTATACACATAAATTACCCTATGCAATTTTTATGCAAATTGGTATCCTTCTTTGTGGTTGATAAGTTTTCTCTTTTGGGGGTGATTCATAAGTGGCCACCCTACAAGTGGCAGCGTACGTAGTTGTTCCTACTCTGATATTTTCTCCAGTGGATGAGTGACACTTTCTTTCTTATATACACCAATTTAGGATGTTATTTGGTGTCATATTATCTAGGAAACTAGCTCAGTTTCTGATTATAATTTCTCACTTCGTGGGATATTATAGGAAGAGAAAACAGCACCATCTATAGGTTTCTTGGTGTATCAAGCAGACACTTCTTGGCCTATGATGGGAAGCTTTGCTCAGAGGCATGGTGGCACTTTGAAGCAATGTTCAAGGGAGCTAATAATTACTTAACTGTAATCACTGCTATAGGAGAATCACAGGCAATTATTTCTAAATTATCAGTTCCACTCAGTTATTGCTTACGACAGAAATGGAAACATCAAATAGGTGAGTGCACACAGACAGACACACGAAACAGAACAAACTGACAGTTATAGAGTAGCCTTTACTTTATGATTTTTTTCAACTTTGCAAATATGGCATTAAGCTATTTTTCAAGTATTCTTGGCAGAGAGAAAGGGATCTTTCTTTTCCTTACCAGTTTGTTGTGATTCCCCTTGAAGATCATGGCAAATGAGAGGTTTTCTTCTCTTTCCCTGCATCTTGCCATTTGAATGGAGCAAAAATTAACATGGATTTTTCCTTGCAATTGGAATATGTTTTCATTAAATTCAGTGACAGTAGAACAGAATGCTAGAGACTCTTGAGTTACAGAATGTCTTGTTACTGTCAAAAACACAATTGCCAGCAATTTCTGCAAAGATACCAGAAATTGAAGGCTTGGATAATATGCTGTTTTTAACCTGCTTTCATAAGCTACTTAAGAATGGCTTCTGAGGAGTAGGGTGGGATACACAGCAAAAAGATAAATTTACCCTAGAATTCTGCAAAATCCTAAATAGTGTTTTCTGAGACATGGTAAGAACAGTGTGAACGTTATGCCAGATATGTATGCAAATGTAAATGTGAATGTTAATTTGCATTATTTGTTCTCCACCTAATTAAAAGTGAGGCAACAGTGAGGCAGCAGATGGAATATTTTCATGTGGCATTTTCTCCTTACTGTGCTAGTAACTTATACCAATACATTAGTTGTTTGTATGTTTTGATGCATGGAGTCCTATTGTGCATAAAAGTAAAGATATATTTTGGATATCTTCTGGAGCAATGAAAAGATTTCTAGCCCTCCTAATATTGAAGTCTGGGATGCCATTTGAAACAATATGCCTATACAAATATATAGGCATATTGGTGTAGTGGTGTAGAGTGTTGGACTGAGAGCCAGTGTGGTGTAGTGGTGAGAGTGTTGGGCTGGGAGCCAGGAGATCTGGGTTCTAGTCCCCACTCAGCCATGGAAGTTCACTGGGTGACTTTGGGCCAGTCACAGACTCTCAGCCCAACCTACCTCACAGGGTGGTTGTTGTGAGGATAAAATGGAGAGGAGGAGGATAATGTAAGCCGCCTTGAGTTCCTTGCAAGAGGAAAAAAGGCGGGATATAAATGCAATAAATAAATAAATAAAATAAAAAACATCAGATTGCACTAAAATCTATACTAAATGAAACTGAGAATCCATGCTTAAAGTCTTACTGCACCTCCAGAAAACTCTGGGACTTGGTGAATTTCCTAGGGGAGAGAATTTCAGTCAAGGGGCAGACAATGAGAGCATCTCTGCATGCATCCTAACCATACAGACTTCATGTGCCCATCCTATATATTCTACTGTCTTATTGAGCCTGCCAGAGCTTCCTTGCTTCCTTCACGTTTGGGGCTAGTCTTCCTGAGGCACAGTGAACACAATACTTTCCAAAATGCCTGGTTCTCAATGGTTTGAAAGGTTGTCAGTTGCCATTAATAGAAGATCCAAGCAAAATGTTCCTCCAGTCTTCCAGAAGCAAGAATTGTAGGAGGTACCAGATACAGAAACTAGACTAAGGAGGAGCATATCAGCTCTGGGTCTTGGATGTTAAGAGTTTAGCCATGGGAGGAACAATTTTTTTATTACATCTTGTCACCATTGTCACAGAACAATGGTACCTTCCATCCCTTTTCACGTATTTGCTGAATTTGGGCAGGGGGATGCAGATAGCGTGTGCAACGTCTGCTTTCAACCTCCACATGTTCATCCAAAGTAGATTTGTACAAGTGTTGGCTTTGTTCAGACCAGTGGATAGGGACAGTGTGCGGGAACCCACTTTGTCCATGTATCAGTATGCAGAATTGGTTGTTGTCTGAATGGGGCTAACATACAGCTGTTGTAATACGTTTCAGTGAAAACATTAGATACTCCTTAAAATCTAAAACTCTCTATCAAATGGATATAATTTTATCCTTAAGGCCTTACAGCACAGATCACAAGCTTTTCTACACGAGGCTGTTAATCTACTGCATCTACTTTTGGTTTAATCACAGAATTGAGATTCTGAACTTTTCTATACGAGGCATTTATATGTGCTTGTCAGTCCTTACAGCTGTTTATGGGTTCTTTAAATGATGTCATGCCACTTTCACTTCTGCTTTTTAAGAGCACTTCTGTGTGTGTGTGTGTGTGTGTGTGTGTGTGTGGTTTGGAGTATTGAGCTTTTCTACACAAGCCTGTTAATCTGCTGTATCTACTTTTGTTTTTGTTGCAGCATTGATATCCAAGCTCTACACAAGGAGCTTTTCCTTTCCTGGTTTTCAACTACATAACCTCTAGATGGTGCTGTGCTGTAGCAGAATATCATAACTACACAAGCAGGGAAATACATTTTCTTTTGCTTTCAGGAATAATACACCATTTTCCCTACCCTAAAAAGAACACGGAAAAGTGATCTTAAAAAACAGAAGTGAAACTGGAGGATCACATCATTATTTAAACAACCCATAAACAACCATGAATAAGGAATAACGAGCACAGAATAAATGCCTCATGAAGAGAAGCTCTGTGTCCCTCTCGAAAGCCATGCCCCAACCCCTCTTTGTTCCAACCAAATTTCAGTGGACTGAGGCTACTGATTCATCCATGCATCTCTCTTTTCCCAGTGGACTCTTTGCCACATTTCTCTTGCTGATGCTGGAAACCTTAGCTACATTTTTCTGCCATCAAATCTATCCTAGCAACAAGTCTCTGAGATTCAGTTGACAAAAACTACTTGTTTATGCCTAAAACAAATTAAACCTCATGATCGCCATCATTATCATTATTGCTTGTTCAGTCTGGTAATATTCATTGACCAACATCATATTGTAATGCCACTAAATCCAATCAGAGCAGCTTCCAGCTTGGCTAGGTACTGAATTTAACACAGCAAAGAAACTGCATGCCAAGCTTCCTTGCAGTTATACAAACATCCACCTCATTCCCAGCCTTGAAAATAGTCTAGTAATGTGACTGTAATGTGTCACAGGGCCTCATAACTCTTTTCATGCATACCCTTCTGCATCCTTGCTAGTTACACCCCTGAGCCTTGTAAATTACCTTGGCAGGGCAATGCAAATACCACAATGCCTTAATTTTTCCATTGCCATTTGGTGCTCTAAAACAGGACTGGGCAGAATTCATGTCTGCAGGATCATTTTTTGTTGTATTTTTGTTTACTAGAATGTTGAAATTCACCAACTGGAGCCAGGTGCAAAATACTGGCTCAGATGTGCAGACATCCATGGGGAGAGCAATCCTACGGCCCCTAGACAGAGTCTGGGGGCTGTAGGATTGTTTGAATTCCTGGATCTGAGGTTGGAGACAGTGCTCTGACCTTACACCCAGGAATCCAAGCTCCCTGCTCCCTCCCTCTCTCTCTTGCAGCCATCATGGAGAGAACTGTATCCGCTGCCTCTCCAAGGTTGCAAAGGCACCCTTGAAGAAGAGGGGAAAGGGGCATGCTGGTGGGTGAGGAAGGGATTGGGGAGGCTGGCTTATGCCATATCTGGAGGCTTCCCCAGACTCCTTCCCTCCCCAATGTCTCAGGTAGACAGGAGAAAAAGCCATCTAGCTTAAATGCAGAGCGGGAAGCACAGCAGAGGCAATAATCACCTCCACCACGCCTCCCACTCTGCACTGGATCTTTATAAGCCTCTGAGTTCAGAGGCTTGAGAGTACCATGGGTGGATCCCATAGGATTACACCCTAAGAATTAAGGAACAGGTTTATTTGAGTACAGACTTAGTCCAGGACTTTGTGATCAGTACCAAACCTAAACTCCATAGTCCTTTGACACAGAAAGCCACACCTGGTTTCCCCCCAAGTATTCTTTTTCAGCAATGTAATTTAGAAGAAAATTGTGTTTTACCTGTTGCCAGTGTTAAACAATTGGAAACAGAAATCCATGGCGATTCATTGCAAATCACCCAGAAATCCACCAGTAGATCCTGATCTATCTTCTGCCCACCCCTGTTCCAAAAGGCAGTGCAGGACTATTGCATCTTTTTTCTTCTTTTTCTGGTGGCAATCCTTCAGTGTGTCCCTTTTTCTGAAGGAAGGTAGCCATAAATGCATACACACAAATCCAAAGGTGCATAAAGTATTCATCTGAGGGAATACTTTATTGTGGTTTTGAAATGTTCTATCTGCTACAATCTGCACTATGGACAATATAACCATGGTGGTACAAACCCTCATAATGCATTTTAGCTCAGACCTAGAGTTTCATTTCCCCAAAGAATGTTGGATTCTAGGTGTGAGTTTGACACTTGTGGTTTAGTCAAATGCTTGCTTCCTTTGAAGGTCTGCCATTGTGACTACCCAAGGCCTGATGTCAGGGGCTGGCATTGTTGGGGACTTGCTGAGCCTCCCCGAGAGGGGACCCCACTGCTGACCCTGGAGCTTCCTGGCCCTGCTTGTCCTCTGTCTTGCTGTCATTGCCTCCTCCACATGACCTCTCCTCTCTTCCCTGTGCAGTTATCAGAAGGAGAAGTGAATGGGCCCTAATAACAGTGGTGAATAGGAGGAGGTGCCACTCAGGGAAGGGGATCTACTGAGGCCATCTTACCCTAGGGACTCCTAGAAAGTGGACCTGGCCCTGCAACGATTAACTATTGACTCAGGGTGGCTGTGTGTTGTACTTCACAGAGGACAGTCCTTGATTTGAAGGGGTCCTCTATTTGAAGGGCTGTGCAATCCAAGTGTGGCTTAAAGAAGCACATGAAGGCAGGAGAGCATCAGCAGAGACAACAGTCTGTTGCCCAACAGCACTTGGACAACAGACTGAGCAGGCACACAGGTCACATGGTCACAGTCTTCCCCGGCTGTGGTGAGGTATCATGTATTTCTATTCCAATTACAGTCATTATTTCTAAATTTGCATCGATACATATGAATTCACATATGCAGCATTTATGAAAACGTGCCCCTTTTTGTGGGACATACGCTTTAGTTTTGGGGGGGCAATGCATACCTGGCCAACCTATATTGACCACCCTATATTTAGCAATGTGCTAGAATGTAGACGAAGAGCATCATCCACTGGCAAATGGGACTGGTTTGCAGGGAAAGGAGATCATTTTTTCAGGGGACTGGGCTGAAATACCTTAGGAATGCTGATACTTCCCCCTCTTAATGGGCTGGGAAAAGAACCTTAGCCACTGCTCTTTTGAAGATGTAGTCATAGCCTTTTCATCAGCCACTTGTTTATACTGAATAAGAATTCCTTCTAGGTGAGCAGTTTGGCGGACTGGTTAGCAAAGCTGTGCCGATTTGGTGGACTGGTTAGCGAAGCTGCATCTGTGTTGCAGATGCAGAGAAATGGTCTTGTAGCACTTCTTAAGGCCTGTTAATATCTTTGCAGTTAGGTGGAAAGCTGACACCTGCATTTTAAAGCTACCGTGCACACACATCTGTACATTTCTTATCATCAAAGTTAGGCTAAAACAAATATCATCCAGGTTTCAAAACAGCCGCCCCCTTCAGTTTTAATCTATCCAGGCAATATAGGTAGAAAAACCCTGATTATTAGGGAAGTGCTTTCCTGCTTTTACCAGTAACCAATCATTTCCCTTGAGATACTGCTGTTGTAAAATCACTAGTTCCTAATACAAATTGTGTCCACAAAGGTCTACGTTGAGTATTCTCGAAGTGACTTTGCTTCTTCATATCCGCTAATTAATGTTGGCTTATTTGTTTAATTTGTATCCCTTGTTTCTCTAAAACAGAGGTGGGCAACTTGTGGCCTTCCAGACGTTTTGGCCTACAACTCCCTTCAGCCCTAGCTAGCATAGCCAATGTTGAGTTGTAGGCCAAAATATCTGGTTGAGGGCCACACGTGGTTTATACCCAAAGTGGTTTATGATTTTTCTTAATAAAACCTAAAAAAATTAAAATCAGAAGTATAAAAACATACTGAAACCATAGTTATAGAACATTTAATTAAATCTATAAATCAGCAGCATCAGAATAAAAAACCAAAATAAAAGTATATATTAAATATTAAAAGCCTTTCTAAATCAGTGGACTTTCAATGTAGCAGGAACTCACCAGGAACTCACCAGGGAAGGGGCTTTCCAAATCAACACCCCAACTGTCTGTCTCTTTAAAAATTCTCCATAACAGTGACGTGAGCCAAACACATAGCCTCTGAGGTTTCCCTGAATACACATGGAGTGTCTGGCAGGAAAGGAAGGGAAACATCTCCTCACCTTTACACCTTCTAAAACAGCTTTCCCATCTTGGGGCCCTCCAGATGTATTTGACTGCAACTCCCATCATTCCCAGCCATTGGCCATGCTAGTTGGGAATGAAGGGAGTTGTAGTTCAACACAATGGGAAGGTGTCAGGTTGCGGAAGATTATTCTACAAGTAGCAGATCAGATTACATAGAAATTGCAGCTGAGAGAGGGATTTCTGCATACAGGTGAACACCCTCCTTGAACAACTCAAACATAGGGGCTCCCCCCCCCCAATTATTGAAATAAGCATTTTATAAGGCAAAGAGTTTGGACGGATGTTCTTAGAACCTAAGCAACATCATATCAACCAGAAAAGGTTCATAGTACCCTTGACCTATGATGGGTATACAGCACAAATTAGAACTGCTATCTGTAAATACTGGTATCTATTGGCAGAAATTCCAAGATATAGAGACAACCCAGTGTTTTCATACAAACAGGCATACAACTTGAGAGATGTACTGGCTCATAGTACTTTAAAGGCCTCTCCACCCTTGGTAACTTCTAATATAGGTGGGGATAAGGTTGCTGGATACTATCCATGCAGCCATTGCAGTATGTGCAACAATTGCATTAAACTTAAGTCATTTAAGGACCCTTCTGGTGAAAGATACCATTATATTAAGGAATTTGTAAACTGTACCACCAAAGGGGTTATTTGTGCTATTCAATGTCCTTGTAGTCTGATATATGTTGGGATGACTACTAGAGCTGTCAGAATAAGAATTTGTGAGCATAAGAGCTGCATCCACTCCACAAGATTACAGGCCCCTATGGTGAAACATTTCATGGATAGGGGACATGGTGAAAATTATTTGAAGTTCTGGATTATTGAAAAGGTTCAAGGCTATGAAACCAGGTTACACCATCTACTGGGAAGAAAGGAAACCATCTGGATATATACATTAAGGACTATGTTGCCTTATGGGCTTAATGAGGAATTCAGTCAGATGCCATATTTGTAATTTCCTCTGTGCTGTTTTTTTTTAATTAGTTTCATATGACACTTGCCATTGTTTTATTCTATTACAAGAAGAGCCCCAGGCTAAAGACACTTTGGACAGAATCCAATGGACCATTTATGCCTCTGCCAATTCTCTTGTACTCCACTGAGTCTGTTGCGCAGGTGGTGGGTCTCACCGATCTGTTGTGTGAGTGGGACGTGCTCGTTGCTCAAGAGGGACCCAAGGGAGATTTATCTCCTCTCCATAAATAAATACTACAGGTCTGAATTCTCACATGATTAGACACAGAAGAAGAACAGTTGTGGTGGGAGCAGTGGGATACTTACAAAGACAACATTTCTTAGCCTGTTCTGCCTCAGAAGAAAGGTGGAGTGGCTGTTCCTAAGTCACAGGTGCCATCACCAAAAAGACCCTAATGTTTGTACCCATGTACTCTTCAAACTAGGGTAAAATGGCAAATGGTGATTCAATGTAAGCGAATGTAAAATGATGCACATTGGAGCAAAAACCCCTAATTTCATATATACATGGATGGATCTGGGCTGGAGGTGACTGCCCCCCCTCAAAAGGGGGGAATATTGGGGTTGAGGTGGATAGCTGGATGGAAACATTGATACAGTTTGCAGGTGCTGTGAAAAATGTAAATTGCGTGTTAGGTCCTCATTAAGAACAGAATTAAAAACTGCTAATAAAATAATGCTCTTATAAAAAAATCTGTGGTGCACTTGGACTTGAAATACTGTGTACAGTTCTGGTCACAGCACCTCAGAAAGGTTATTGTAGAGATGAAAAGGGCACGCAAAATGATCAAGAGCCTAGAACAACTTCCCTATGGGGCAAGGTTACAATATTTGGGGCTTTTTAGCTTAGAGTAAGGGAGGACATGATACACATATCTAAAAATATGCATTGTATAGATAAAAACTACTAAAATCTGATGTCATCTAATGGAACTGAGTGGTGGGAGATTCAGAACAGATAAAAGGAAGTACTCACACAGTGCATAAACTATTGAATTTGCTACCACAAGATACCGTGATGGCCACCAATGTGGATGGCTCTAAAGGAGGATTAGACAAATTCATGCAGGATAAGGTTTTTGGATATAAGATGGTCTGTTGGGTTGAGTACTGTTTTTATTCCATTATTGTTGTGCTTTTTAATGTATTTATTTTGTTATTGTTTTAACCAAGTTTTTATTAATTTTTTTTTAGTTCCTATTATTGTTGTCTGCCTTGAGTGCCATTTTCTTGGTGGAAAAGCAGGGCACAAAAATAAATAAATAAGTCAGTCAGTCAGTCTATTAGTCATGATGCTATATGCTATCAGAGGCAGTATGCCTTTCAGTACCAGTTGCTGGAGAATATGAATGGGAGGATCCTCCTTGTAGACTTCCAGTGAGTATCTGCTTGGCTACTGTGGGAGCAGAATGCTGAACTAGATAGGCCTTTGGTCTGATCCAGCACAGCTTTTATGTTGTTACTAGTGACTAGCCTTTGGAGACTGATCTGAGCAATTGGACAGGTTTATATGAGACAAGGCATGGAGGATAAGGATATCCATGGCTAATAG
Organism: Heloderma suspectum; assembly: GCF_057233095.1. Classification (NCBI taxonomy): domain Eukaryota; kingdom Metazoa; phylum Chordata; class Lepidosauria; order Squamata; family Helodermatidae; genus Heloderma; species Heloderma suspectum. The sequence goes on from NC_139461.1 coordinate 254,906,495, forward strand.
TCCTGATGGCTCTATGCTACCTCCATCATCAGAGGCAGAATGCCAGTGTACACCAGTTGCTGGGGAACATGGGCAGGAGGGTGCTGTTGCACTCATGTCCTACTTGTAGGTTCCCCTTGGGCAGCTGGTTGGCCACTGTGTGAACAAAATGCTTGACTAGATGGACCCTTGGCCTGATCCAGCATGGCTCTTGTTCTGTTCTTATGTTCTAAGGCAGTTCTTGAGGAATCCCAGGCCTAGACTATTGTACATATGTAACCTCCTAATTTTTGTGGCTTTTCCATGGAATCTGAACTAAAGCAAAGCAACTGAATGAAAGTTGTGCAACCGTACATGAACAGAGAACCCATAAAGGGTACTAGTATGTAATTTGCTGAACATTTGACCAATGGACTGTATCTGATCAGAATGAGCCATTATGGGCCATTGAGTCAATTATTGATTAACTAACTAAGACATTTCCATATAGCCCTTGAGGTGAAACAGACAAGCAGAGTTATTCTAGTTATTTTACAGCTTAATCATCTTCTAATGGTCAAATTAGGCATTCAACTGGGAACCTGTACTGCCATCAGAATACATATGTGTGTGGGGTGTGTATGTGTCAGAGTTGCCAGATGCTACTGATTTTAGCATCCCTTATTCCAGAAAGTGACAGCTTCATTGAGAATAATGGATGTCCCTTCTTTTAGAACACTATTGTTCCCTAGCAATTCTGTAACCCTTTTTGGGACTTATTAGGCAGGGACATCTGCAGTTTATCAATGCATGCACACAAGGAGAAAATTAGAGTCTTGTGCATAATTCATACATGACATTATATATGCATATGCATTTTCCTACATGGAAGCAGTGCTTAAATCACAAGAAAGCCAGAGGGTCCCAGCCTCCTTACATTTTGTGGTGACCCACTTAGATTTTAGAAGGCCACGGGGAAGGTAGGATGTGGCTAAAACTGGAGAGAGTCAGGGAGTGGAGGTTGTGGATTTCATTAAGAGTTGCCTTACCTATAAATTTGAGTATTGCCTCGAAGTGATATCTGCATACAATGCGACCTTTATACTGGACTTTGAAAACCAGCACCCATGTGAACATGGAAAGGCAGCCCCTTCCTGAAGCCCCACTTCCATATTCTGAAGGAAAATTCTGAGGAAAACTTGAGGGGGGGGGGAGACGGTTGTTCAGTTTTTCTGAATGTGTGAAGAAGTATCAGTTAGTAAGAGTTTTTCTACACAAGGCATTTATTGTGTGCTCATGATTCCTTACTCACAGTTGTTTATGGGTTCTTTAGACAACAGTGTGATCCTCCAGTTTTGCTTCTGTTTTTTAATAGCACTTTCTAGAGTTTTCTTAGAGTGGGGAAAATGGGGTGTTATTTCTGAAAGCAAAAGAAAAGGTATTTGCCTACTTTTGTATTTGTGCTGTTCCTTAATAAGCACAGTGCCATCTACAGGTTGTGTAGCAGAAAAGCAGGAGAGGAAAAGCTCTTTGAGTAGAGCTCGCATCTCAGTTTTGCAATAACACTGAAAGTAGAGACAGCACTTATCTCAGTCAGGTGTTCCAGGCAGCATTGTTTTAAAGAGACAGGGGGAGAAGATGGGCTGGTACATACAACTGCCTTGCTTGCAGTGATCACATTTCTTTTCTGGTGTTCAGTTTGTCTCAGCTAATTTGCCAAGAGCAGCTGACGAAATTTTGCAAACCACTTTCCTTTTACACCTGTTTGGCACCAGCTATATTGGCGTGGAGATGAAAACCACAAATATCCGCTTTCAATTTTATTTTATTTTTAAAACTCTTACTATACAATTGCTGATAAAGGGCACAATCCACCTGGAAGTTCTTTTCCATGTTTAGATGAATGGGAGCAGCACAAAAGCCTGGTGGTGTATTAGGAAAATGGGCAGATAGATTATGTTCAGAAGCTTAAGGATATATGGATCTGTGTAGCAAAAGCACATGCTTTTGAATTAGAATGAAATGTGAAAGCCCTCTTTCTAGACATATGCCTTCTAAAACCATTCTTTTGGTTCGGTGTGTATGTGTGGTAGTGGGCAGCTGAAATATATGACATCAGACATTCCAGCTTATGTGACTGAATGATTATTTCTCCTTTTTCACCAAGCTGACACCGACACACATACATCCCATATGCAAAAGAGTCTGCTGTGAGTAGAAAAGAAATGATCACTGAAAGAGAATTATTGTGTGCATTAGTGATTATTGAAGAAAGGTCTGTCGGGTTTAATAGATGTATTGGGTTATTGTATGATGAAGGTACCTAGGGAGTTTTAGCATTATGGCCAGATGTATAAGGAGAGATCGCCGCTGTTTCTTTTCTTTAGTTGAATACTCAGTGAGGGGCCCCTGGATATCAGGGGATTAGTTCTACAGCAAAAGAAGGAAAACTCAGCCATTTGATATATTTTACATTTTATTTCACCAGGACACCAATTAAACATTGCCCTTTCTGAGGCTCTGGAGGAGAAAGTAATAGGAATGTTGTCAAAAATTGTCCCAATGGAGCCTCAGCCGTACAGCTGGTCTTTTCATTCTTCTCCTTGCAAATCAGCAAGAAAAAATGGTAATGAAACTGAATGGGCATTTTAAAAGCAAATTTGGGGATGTGACTGGACTCTTCTTGGTCTTTCTTTCAGACTTAGAATGCTACTCCGAAGGAAAGCCATTCTGCTTTGCCCTTGTAGGAGGAGGCACCGCTAAGGTGGTGGTGACTTGGTGGGTTCCATCCCTTTCAATTTCAAAGGACCTGAGCAAAGTTGGTGTTCATCAGGCTCATCCTTGGGTGCCCAGGTAACTCTGGGCCAGCTCATACATTACTGGAGTTGGATGATATGTACAAATAATAACTGTTCACGTTAATATTCTACTCCTGTGAGCAGTGAAAGAAATAACTCAGAGATGATACTCAGGAAAGATGGTAGCAGCTACTTCTGTTAACAGGATCAGCTCCATGACTGGGGGGCAAGAACCCATCAGTAGCCACACCTAGAATAGCAAGAGAGACTTTGAGCTGCCCCTGATCTTCCTACCACACACATTTGGCTTCCAACTGAGGATATCACTTGATGCATCTGGTAAAACACTCTAGTCCACTAAAGCTTATGGTATGATGACTGTTGTCTTTATGTTGCCATAACACTCTTCCTTCTTTTCCTTCCTGTAACAGATTAACGCAGCTACCACTCTGGAAGTTGATGTCATCAGGTCATGCTTTCTCTTTTACTGCACATTATGGGGGAAGAGACGCAGGACTGCTGTTTGCAGTGTAGAGTCTCCTCATCTGCCTTAAAAACCTTTTTCTGAAAAGTCAAAAAGGTTGGCATTTGGTAACAGAAACAAATCACTATATATGTAGATGTCCCAGCTTTCAAATGTTTCCAAGAGAAAAATCAGAGACAACACAATCCATTCAAACAAACATTTTGATAACTCAGGTGAGTGCCTAAACAGTTACAGATTATTTTGTCGAAACTACCAAGAAATCTCAAACATCTTCTATCTGATCCCTCAGGATAATCTTTAGACTTGACATCAATCTAAGGAAACTGACTGACAACCTGGTGCTGTTTTCTGTTTAGGTATATTTCTGTTTTTTCAAAAAACAGAGTGTGAGATTCCAATCTTTGTCATAGAAACTGAAGGATAAATGACTGAGTGCTTATCTGCACTAGTTGTTTACCACATCAGTTTAAGGCATCTGTGATGTCGATCTGACCTGATAGAGTCAAACCAGACATTGCTTGCAGATGCATGTAGCATTGCCCTGGTGTCCCCTCTTAAATAGGAAAGCCCACAGCTAGATGAGTGATTGGTATCCGAAAGCAGCAGAGCGCGGTGGCAGGAGAGGAGATACTTTGCTCTTTCTCCACTCCAAATTTTCCCCAATGGCTCTCATCCTGCACAGGGATCCAAATGCATATTTGCCCAAATACACATAGAGGAACTTGCAAGGGGGGGGGGAGTGACGTGGGTCCAATATGGAGTGGGGAAATGATGGATGATGAAAGGGTCAAGTGCTCTCTGTTGCTTTCAGCTCAATTGCATCCCTGGAAATAGGTTTTCTGTTTTAAAAGGGTGTGCTGGGATAATGCTACACACCTATATGCAATGTTTGGGTGGGATCATGGTCAAGATGATGTCTGGGGATCAGTCAGTGTAGGCATGGTGGAGTATGGTATGGCACTGGTGATTGCACTGGGTTGAGGAAAAGTCAACTTCCCTGCATCAACAAACCAGGGAATGAAGATGTATATAGATGGACAGTGGAGGCTGGTAGCACCATTGTCAGTGGGGCTGTAAATCCGCTCTGGGTTTCAGCCAGAACTCTCAAGGAGCTATCCAAGGTGCTGAAACCAATCCCCAAAATAGGTTCAGCACCTTGGATAGATCCTTGAGAGTTCTGACTGAAACCCAGAGTGGATTCACAGCCCCACTGACATCGGAGCCACAAGCCTCCAATGTATATGGACATCTGGTGCATTCATTGACACTGTGCTATCCTTGTTATCCCCTTTCCAGGGCTAATTTTTCAGTTTAAAATGAGAACCTTTGAAAAGGTTTTCTTGATTGTACTTTACACCAGGGGTAGGCAAGCTAGTATCCTCCAGATGTTTTGGACTACAACTTCCATCACCCCACCCAGCATGGCCAATGGTCAGGGATTATGGGAGCTGTCATCCCAAACACCCACATGGCACTGGGTTGCCTATCCTTGCTTTGCACAGTTGTTTAAATTCACAAGAGAGAGGTCCACAGCCCAGTGGCAGAGTGCATCCTTTGCATGCACAAGGTCTCATGTTCAGTCCCTGGCATCTGCCATTAAAGGATTACGGATAGCCATTTTGGAAAACAATACCTCTGCCTATGACTACTGCTTGGGCTTTCCTCAGTATAAGGCAGCTCCATACATGCAACAATTCTCAATTGTGAGAAATAACAAATGGTCCTTATTTATAAACAGGCATGTCAATACATTCCATCCTAAAGGAAATCAACCCTGAGTGCTCATTGGAAGGACAGATAGTGAAGCTGAAACTCAAATATTTTGGCCACCCAATGCCAAGAGAAAACTCCCTGGAAAAGACCCTGATGCTGGGAAAGACTGAAGGCAAAAGGAGAAGGGGACGGCAGAGGATGAGATGGCTAGATAGCATCACCGATGCAATGAATATGAATTTGAGCACACTCTGGGAGCGAGCGGAGGACAGGAAGGCCATGGATATGGTCCATGGGATCATGAAGAGTCGGACACGACTGAACGACTGAACAACAACAACAACAATGTCAATACATGGACATTGTATAGATCTTGCCAAAGATGTTTTTTTCTTCAAAGTGGGAGGCACCTAGCAGCATAACAGTAATCAAATCTATGTCCACACATAGGGATATCTAGTTTTTCCAGAATTAGTCATTGTGTGAAAATATAAGATGCCTTTCTACTAGGGAAGCCCTGGAACTGGCAAATGTAAATGTACTTTGAACAATGCAATATAAACCACAACCAAAAATTAATCTGCAGTGGAGATGTGCCCTTAGGGTAAATGTGCAGCTAATGTATTGGAAACATAATGGATTTGGGTATGAAATTTTGGACCAGTATTCAGACTAGCTGGAACCACAATATTTAAACAAAATTCTAGGATTCCTCTTGGCCTAAAGGGAAAAAAATCCAGAGGAATGCATCAGAAGGGAAAACATATGATCAAAAGCAACAAAATAACTTAAGCCAAAGGATTGTTTGGAGATCTGGAAGGAGGAGAGAGAGAGAGGGAGAGAGAGAGAGAGAGAGAGAGAGGAGACGAGTAGTTTCCACAACACCAGTGAACAGAACACAAGATCCAAAGTAGTGCTCCCCTTATTCAGAAATAATATATAGTTTTAAGAAATGGAGGAGGGATGAGTCACATTTTCATCAAGCTGTCTACCACAACTCTAAGATCTCTTTCTTGGTCAGTCACTGCTAGCTCAGAACCCATCAGGTTATACTTGAAGTTGGGATTTTTTGCCCCAACGTGCATCACTTTACACTTGTTTACATTGAACTGCATTTTCCAGTTGAATGCCCATTCTCTCAATTTGGAGAGCTCCCTTTGGAACTCCTTGAATCACTTTTTGTTTCAATCACCTTGAATAATTTGGTGTCATCAGCAAATTCAGCCACCTCACTGCTTACTCCTAATTCCAGAACATTTATGAGCAAGTTAAAAAGCATCAGTCCCAATATAGATCCTTGGATAAAGAACAGTGGGGACCCCACTGATTACATCTCTGCATCTGCTTTCTATTCTTTCACCAGTTACCAATCCATAAGAGGACCTCTCCTCTTATTCCTTGACTGCTAAGTTTGCTTAGGTGACTTTGGTGAGGGACTTTGTCAAAAGCCTTTTGGAAGGCCAAATAAAAAGTGTCTACCAGTTCACCTCTGTAATTCAGAGTGACATGTTTATTGACACTCTAAAAGAAGCATTTTCCAGTAGAAATGTTTAGAGCAAGGACACAATCCCAGAATAGCCATAGGGTGCATGGGGGCTGAAGGAGAGCATACAAATATCTACAAGTGTTCTTAAAGTTTTTATGGCAGCCATTCCATTTAGAAATAGATGATTGGCAGTATGAAAAACTTTCAAAAGATCCCTGCCTACATGAGTATTTCTCCATTGCTGATGCTATGGGTGTTTAGGGCTGTGGCCTAGATCTCTAGTTTCAAGCTTTGTACCCCATAGCTAATCAATGATACCTTGCTATTCTCATCTGTATAATGATCATGTTCTCTATCATAGTGGAACAATTCCTGGTAAAAGATGGTGTCTGACATGAGAAATACTCACCAATTCAATGTCAGTAACTAAATGTCTAGCCTATAGATCTGTAAAAGTGCACACAACTAAAAAAAAGAAGAACTGTTATTTTATTGTGTTACGGTGTCAAATACTGCAAGACCTCATGCCATGTTCTCTTTGAATGGTGTGCCTTTTGCTACATATACCTAAGCAGGCCAGCCATCTATTTCAGTCAGAAGTATAAGCATGAACTGGATCAAAGGTGGGCACTTACTCCTACCCATGAATAAAAGCCTATGAGCAAAATCTATCTGCCAAGTCCCATATTCAACTCTCTGTGTTTAGATAAGGAGATGGTTTAAACAAGAACATTTTCCTTGATAAATAAATATTAGCTGGCTTCAGCACCCAATGAGCCACCAATATCAGCCCTGATGAAGAGAAACGACTGCTTTTAATTACAGATTTTTGGAGATTTTGTTGCATGCCTCTTGATGTTATCTGGACCAGGAAGAAAAATTTGGATTGGCAACAGGGAAAACCAACGATGTGCCTGCCAACATTTGATGAACTTTCAAATCCCTGAATAATTTTGGCACAGGAAATTCTTTGGTTACCAGCTCTTCAAATTCCAAGGTGTATTAATCATTTCCCAACTATCCTTGGTGGTCCTGGTAGCAGAGGCCAAAGTATTGTAAATGTTTAACTTATTATTATTGTAAACAGTACCCTGTAAAACAGGGTAGAGGTGTCTTGTAGATATGCTCTGAGGACCTTGGAGATGGTCTTCTTTTTAAGAAGAGAGGCACTATAGTAAATGTGCTGATATTCTTTTTTTTAAATATATTTTTATTTATTTTATATGAATGAAATAAACAGCACCAAAATTACCAACAACCTCACCAATGCTTCAGTTTCCCAGCAATACAATATTCTGATGAGGACACCACAATAACAAAAAGAGAAGAAAAACATAAAGGGAAAAGGGAGGAGGAAAGGAAGTGAAGAAAAAAGAAGAAAATTCCTTCCCCCTCGCTTCCCCTCCCTCTCCCTCCCCCTAATGAATTGAGTTTAAGTTCCAATACCACCCCCGGTCTCCAATGTCATTTTATTTTAAAGACTATATCTATAACCTTAACAATCTTACAATTTAATAAACAACCTTACATTTCTATATCTTATCATCAATCTTATATCAAAGAAAGAGGTCTAAAATTCATTCCCCAAAGCCTAGTATTATTAGTAATTATTTACATTTATATATATATATATATATATATATATATATATTTAATATAAACCTTCAACATTCAGTAATATATTTTATACTAGATATATTATCTATTTTAAGATAAAAGCAAGAAAAAACAAGAAATTAAAGAAAGTAAGCAAATATATATATATAATCATTTCTCTTCTGAGTTAGCCTGGATCATATAGGCTAAATAGAAACAATTAACAAAGCTTGTTTAAAGATTCCAGTTCATGGGGTTGTAACAAAATTCTCATGCTTTTTTACATTCAGCCAAGCCTCTGCCATTCCATGATTTTGAAACTTCTTCATCTGACCTTCAGACACAATACAAAGAGTAGCAGGATATTTTAAGTAATATTGTAAATTCATTTGTTTTGTCAAGCTCTTTGCTTTGATAAATTGCCTTCTTTTATTCACCACCTCTTTGATGTAGTCTGGAAACAACATAACTTTACCTTGTTTCCAGAAAAGTCTTCGAGCCTCTCTAGCCAGATGCAGGATAAAATTCTTTGTGGAGACTTTTGCAAATTGAGCTATGATGGTGTAATCAGTCCCTTTAACATTTGGCACATGAAATGCCTGCTCAATATCAAGTAGATAATCAGATGGAATAGGGAGTATTTCATGCAAAAGTTTATCCACAAAAACAAGCAATTTTACATCAATAGGCAAAATTTGTATCCCCAAAATACATACATTGGATCTCTTTGTGAAGGCCTCCAGTTGAGAAATTCTGTCAGAGGTGTTTTTAAAATAAATTTGTATCGTGGTTTCATTTCCAGCCACACGATCTTCAAGCTCATTAATTTTTGACTCCATTTTTTGCCGTGATGCATTAATCAAATCTACAGCTCCTTGCAGGGCGGTGATGGAATTTTGGATTAAATCCACCATCTTGACTTGCTCTGAAGAGAAGGTCTTTATTAGTGTAATTAATTCACCTATATCTTCTCTTCTTGACACTTTTGACAGAGAGGGTTCGGGGGGAGTAGATGCAAGCTCATTTTTTTTCCTCGGCGCAGACATGTTTCTCTCAAGCAGATCTTACAGGTCCTCAGATGTTCTCAAATATTGTTAAAATCATCCCTCAAAGGTTTTTGATATTTCTTAAAGCATATATTATATGGAACATGTCAGCCCTGTTTTCTCCTATAAAATAGGAGTCTCAGTACAGCTTTCTGCATTGGTAAAGCTTTGGGGAGATAATCCTGGAATCCAGCCTCCCCCCCACTATTGTGTGGGAGTTACCTTTCTCCAAGATGTTGCATAGAGCTGATGCCTTGCCACCCCTTTCCATTCGGGGTGTGTGTGAAAATGTTTTTCAGCCTTTTAAAAAGCTGTTTGAGAAAGCTCCCAAGGAGCCCCGTGGGAAGCTACAAGAGCGACATCAGTCCCGACTGGAAGTCACTCAGTGTGCTGATATTCTTCATATGGTACAGACTCAAATTAAGTCTTGACTACTTTTGGGAACCCATGGAAAGATAGACTGTCTACATCAACCTTCCCCAGTTTAGTGACTTCCAGTCAAAAACATCCTTTAGCTGAAAAGGAAGTACTTCACACAGCACATAGTTATGGAATTCGCTACCACAGGATGTGGTGATGGCCACCAATTTGGATGGCTTTAAAAGGGGGTTGGAAAATTCCTGGAGGAAAAGGCCATCAATGACTACTAGTCTTGATGGCTATGAGCTACTCAAGTACCAGAGGCAGTGAGCCTATGTACACCAGTTGCTGGGGAACATGGGTGGGAGGGTGCTGTTGTGCTCGTGTCCTGCCTGTGGGTTCCTGGTCAACAGCTGGTCAGCCACTGTGTAAACAGAATGCTGGACTAGATGGACCCTTGGTCTGATCCAGCATGGCTCTTCTTATGTTCATAAGACACTAGGCTGGAGAAAGCTGGTTTACAGACTGACCAGAAACAAGAAGACTGCTGCATCATTCTATGACAAAACAAGAGGAAAACATCTAAAGGTGCTTTAGAGAACTAGTTTTATTCTAAAAAAGACCTGATATGTTTCAGCTTTACTGTCCCCACAAACAATCTTATTCCAGATGTGGGAAATATCCTTGTGACAGACAACACTTTAATTTAAACTAGCTTTGCAGTCAATGGAACTAACAGACTGATCCTAAGATTTTCTGGACTTGCCAATACGAGTTTAGAAAGAGCAGCATGTCAGAAAAAACATGATACTAGTCCAGGGTAGTGCTGTGCCAAAAATTTCTTCCACATTTTTTTTTTAATCTTATTCAATTTACTAGAGAGGAAATTGCTTTCCAATAGAAATTCAAAGGAAAAGAACATTTTGGAGAAATTCTCATGGCTCAAGTTTTTTGTGCTTACCTTACTTACAGGATGGCCAAGGAGTATGCACAAGTGCCCTGTCTTTCATTGTACAATAATCTCTCTGGCATCCTGTGGCATCCTCAGCTTCCTGTACTTCAATTAAAGCCCAGGGAAAAACATCATGAAGTAATTCTTCCCATAGGGCTTTTTCAGATCAGGAGGTTCAGGCAGCCTGGGGGTCTGCAGACCATGGAGAGATGTGTAATCGAAAGAAAACACACATGAAGCACCCTTGGCTGCCTCACAGTGATCAGGTAAGCTCAAAAACACCTGAAAAATAAAATATAAAACACCCTGAAAATGAGGCAGAATAACTGAAGCCTCTCTCATGGAAGAAAGAAAACTTCCACCAAATTGGAGGACAGATTTTGGCACAACACTAGCTTCACCTCTTGCCTGGAGTTAGACACAACATTGCCCCCCCTCACACCTGCATTGTGTTGGATGCAAAATAGGGGCAAGCCTGCCAACACAATTGATGCTGTTGCTGCTTGCAGTGGCAGCACAAAAGAACCGAAGGAAGGAAGGAAGGAAGGAAGGAAGGAAGGAAGGAAGGAAGGGACTGTGCTACAACCCCTACCAATGGTGAGCCCTACCTGTGAGGAACTGTTGAGAAGTTTTCCTTCCCCTGGAGACATTAAGTGAAATTGTCTCAATTTCTCTGACCACATATAGGGTGGAGAATTTCAAGAGGCCATTGACACACAGCTGTAGTCCAGGGTTATTATTTTGCTGGTTAATGTGCCAGTACAAATATTTAGGATCAGAGTTTATATTTCTTGTTAGACCAGATTGCCTAAGTTGGTTGCAGAAAAATCTGTATGAACGACAAAGTTACATGAAGGCTTCTCATTCATGGGTGACTACAGCTTCCATATGTAGGGATGTACAAAACCCCACTTACCTGGCTCTGCCGGGTTCTGCTGGGGGGGGAGGCGCTCCATCCCTCCCCCCAGAATCCTGGCCAGCTGGCTCCGCTCTGCAGGGATTCTGCAGAGCCGCCGGCCAGCTCCGCCAGCAGCTGGACATCCAGCCACTGGTTAGCAGGGACGCAAATGGTGGCGGCCGTAGCCGCCGCCATTTGTGTCCCTGTATTCAGCCATGATAGGCCACGTAAAGACTTATGTAGCCTATCATGTCTGGGTTAAAAAAACAAAACAAAATGCGTATGCAAATAGTGGCAGCTATGGCTGCCGCCATTTGCGTTCCTTATTTTTGGCCGTCTTAGTCTACGTAAATATTTACATAGACTAAGACAGCGAAACTAAGGGGGAACGCAAATAGCATAGTGGATGCTATTTGCGTTCCTTATTTTTGGCCATCTTAGTCTATGTAAATATTTACGTAGACTAAGACGGTGAAAATAAAGGGGAACGCAAATAGCGTCCGCTACGCTATTTGTGTTCCCCCTTAGTTCCAAAAATAGGGAACGCAAATGGTGGCGGCTGTAGCTGCCGCCATTTGCGTATGCATTTTTTTTTTAAACCCAGACGTGATAGGCTACGTAAGTCTTTACGTAGCCTATCACGAATGGGGAGGGAAAAAGAAGACTGCAAATGGCGGTGGTGGCAGCCGGTCGGAAGACCAGCTGCCGCCTCCGCCGAAGCCGCCGCTGGAGCCGCTGCCATCCGGAACATCCGCCCCAGGTAAGTCTCGTCCTGGGGGGATCCGCGGGGGGCGGGAGGGTGGCAGGCCGTTCCGCCACGGAGTTCACCGAGGTCCGTGGCAGAATTCTCTGATATCCCTATTATGACAAAAAGGCTCACACCGAGAGTCACCAGTAGGCTATCACATAATAATAATTGCAACTGATACTGTAATAATGTGCATATAAAGCAGATCCTAAATCCACAGCAATTAATGTTAGGCAGATCTAATGTGTTCATCACAGTGCTTGTGTGTGTGTGTGTGTATTTTTAAAACTGTTCTAAGATTGCTATTTTCATTAGGTATTAAGGTAGTCATCCACTCACCTCTGTCTAAGCCCATATGCTACCCTGTGGCTGTAAATTGCTTCATAAGAATAGAAGCAAGTGCAATGTATGGATACAAGTTAATCTGCCTTTTTGAAGCAGACACAACTGTAGGTACTCTTTATTCTCTGTCTATCACTGATAAAGCAATTTTAAATTAAGTCTTTTAGCTTAGTTATTCATCACTTTGAGGTAGATCATCATAATTGTTCCATTTATATATAAAATGGGAGGAAAGCATTCAGTGTGTCATGGTGGTGGGAAGGAGGAACAAGGGTTATTGCTTACCCATTTCTTCCTCCCCTTCCCATCATAACACTTTAGCTTGGTCAGGCTGGGAATTCTTCTTGGCTAGATTTCTGTCCTGATTGACCTTCCCTAACATTCCTTCTTTCCCTCATTGTCTCCCTTCTTTTCTTCTACAGCATGGGTATCATGAAGGAGATGGCTGTCAATGGCTACTAGTCTTGATGGCTATATGCTACCTTTAGCATCAGAGGCAGTATGCCTATATACACCAGTTACTGGGGAACACGACTGGGAAGGTGCTGTTGCATTCATGTCCTGCTTGTGGGTTTCCTGCGGGCAGCTGGTTGCCCACTGTGTGAACAGAGTGCTGGACTAGATTGACCTTGGTCTGATCCAGCAAGGCCCTTCTTATCTTCTTATAATAAGCCTGCACAGGGTCGGGCTGCACATATGTTGCAGGTGCAAAAGCTGGATGACTTCGGGAGACCAAAATCCTTTCCCCAAGAATGTGAGAATGTCAATATGCACTAGATGAACCCTTGGTCTGTTCCAACACACCTCTTATGTATCTACCCCTATACACTTTCAGCAGGACCAGAAACCCAGACTCCAGTAGTCTTACAAGACTTCCTGGGTTTGTCCCCACTGACAAGCTCCATGAATAGGCCCAGTGTAGGTCTGCAACAGGATCCCTAGGCTACTTGCCATATCCATCCTCTTTGATCCTGCTTGGTGCTTTCCCCCTCCTTGGTAAATCCCATCACTACCCAAGACTACCCAAGAGGTCCATGGCTGAGAGCTGGAATTTGAACCCAGTTCAGCCATGGGTTCCATAACCATGCTCAGTACTCTGTAGCACATTCTACATTCCCTTCATCGTTGTGTTGGAACTGCTAACAAATGTTAGTGTCAAAAGATTCTGATATCCACCTAGGCAAACGGAGAACAAAACAGACAGTGGCAATAGTTATGCAACACTTCAGTTCACAGAAGGTAGCAACACTGTTCTACTGCATTGTGGGGAAAGGGAAGAGAAACACCGTGAAGTGTTTGGATGCTATGGCAAAGAGCCTCTCATGCTATCTCTTGGTATATACAAGAGCACACTCCAGTAATTGTTATATAAGAGAATCAACGGGTGAACTTCTGTCTATTTCTCGTGTTTGTGATGAGAATGAAAGAAATCAGCATTATTCTTCTTTGTTTCATCATGATTAATAATCAAGCATGGACCACTTCACTTTCCTTCAGGAAAAAAAAGGGCCAAGAAAAATGTCACAACTCATTAAAAGAAATCTGAATGTGCTTGAAAAACTGCAACCATTTGTTACCTAACAAAGGAACAAGCAAGGGAACTCTTTGATGTTAAGGGAGGACGATTTATCCTCATGGGCCAATGAGCATCCAAATATTTACAAGCTGTTCTCAGCAGACTGATTGCAGCAAAGGCCTGATGCTATTGTGTATGGTTGGGGGAGTGGGGAGGAAGGAGGAGAGGAAAAAAAAGGGTGGGGGAGCAAAACAGTGCAGAGAGGTACTTCAAACCCAGTGCACGGTCTGTTCATTAGCACAGATTATTTCAGTGGAATCTTTCCCCACACCCCCTCTCCTCTTTAGTTGCTTGTTTTCTTTTATGATAATTTTGTGCCATCTTAAAGTTGAAATCCTTGATCTGCAACATCTTTAGCTTTAATTTTTTCTCTCTTCCTCTTAGCAGGGAAATGAATTCAAGTCATTTGCATTTACTGCCAAGAATATACCGCCTCGTCTGTAGCCTTTAGTCTGACTGAATTGTTTTTCTGCTTCATGAGACACATAGCATGGAGGCAGAGCATGCCCCTTTACCTCCTTCCTTTAGTGGGAAATAATACATTTTGCCTTGCGAGGTTTTTTTCAGAAAAAGATTTAGCATATTGATCAGATGCAAAGGCAGATAATATAAGCAAAATTATATGACGGAGGGCAATGATCTGATGCTCCATATGGACTGGATCAATTACCTGGCAGGCAGCACCGAAAAAAGATCTTTCTTTCAATGATTTCCAAAGTTGATTTTCTTTGCAAATACAATCCTCATCAACTGAAGCACCCTGGAGGGCAAGCTGCACTTTCTCTCTCTCATCCTACCTTATAGGGAGGGGTCGGTGTATGTAACATACAAAGCCTAGGAACATATTTCTTCTGATTAACTATATCACAGATTTGTCAAAGAACTGTATTTAAAATTATATTCAAAGTATCACATGAACTCTACTTAACCTAACAATTTGGTTACATTTGGGACAATATTAGGTGACTGTAACTCAGAGGCTTCTTTATGGTGAATGGCAATTCCTGAGACTTGCTGTTAAAGGATATGGGACTCAAGAGTGGGGTAAATGGATCGCCTCTGGGGCTAAGCCGTCTCACCCACTCAAAGTTGTGGGGCCATGAGAGGGAGTGACTCAGGGGAAGGTCTCTCTTACCACCTCAAAAGGGGGAGGGGCACCCACCCAAATAACTCACCAGTTAGTTGCCTGCATGGTGACCTTTTCCCCTTTATGGATCACTGCCTTGTTGTGGCGAAGGGGTTTGCGTAACTCAGTGAAGCCATAAGCTATGCCATGCAGGGCCACCCAAGATGGACAGGTCATGGTGGAGAGTTCTGACAAAATGTGGTCCACTGGAGAAGGAAATGGCAACCCACTCCAGTATTCTTGCCAAGAAAACCCCATGGAACGTATCACAAGGCTAAAAGATATCATGCTGGAAGATGAGCCCCTCAGGTCGGAAGGTGTCCAATATACTACTGGGGAAGAGCAGAGGGAATTTCCAAGTAGCATCAGAAAGAGTGAAGCAGCTGGGCCAAAGCTGAAAGGACACTCAGCTGTGGATGTGTCCGTAACATTGTTCAGGAGGCAGCAACTCAATCCATCCCAAAGAAAAAGAAAAGCAAGAAAGCGAAGTGGCTGTCTGATGAGGCTTTACAAGTAGCTGAGGAAAGAAGGGAAGCAAAAAGCAAGGGAGAAAGGGGAAGATATACCCAACTGAATGCAGAGTTCCAGCGAATAGCAAGGAGAGACAAGAAGGCCTTCTTAAATGAACAATGCAAACAAATTGAAGAAAACAATAGAATGGGAAAGACTAGAGATCTCTTCAAGAGAGATATCAAGGGAACGTTTTGTGCAAAGACGGGCATGATCAAGGACAAAGAACGCAGGGTCTTAACAGAAGCAGATGAGATTAAGAAGAGGTGGAAAGAATACCGAAGAACTATACAGGAAAGATCTTAATGTCCCTGATAGCCATGATAGTGCGGTCATTGAACTTGAGCCGGACATACTAGAGAGTGAAGTCAAGTGGGCCTTAGGAAGCATTACTAACAACAAAGCTAGTGGAGATGACAGTCTTCCAGCTGAGCTATTTAAAATCCTAAACGATGATGCTGTTAAAGTGCTGCACTCAATATGCCAACAAATGTGGAACACTCAACAATGGCCACAAGACTGGAAAAGGTCAGTTCACATGCCAATTCCAAAGAAGAGCAATGAAAAGAGTGTGAACCGAGAACTACCAGAAGTACAAGCGGGGTTTCGAAGAAGCAGAGGAACTAGAGATCAAATTGCCAACATTCACTGGATCATGGAGAAAGCAAGAGAATTCCAGAAAAACGTCTATTTCTGCTTCATTGCCTACACTAAAGCCTTTGATTGTGTAGATCACAACAAACTGTGGCAAATTCTTAAAGAGATGGGAGTACCAGACCACTTTACCTGTCTCCTGAGAAACCTGTACGAGGGTCAAGAAGCAACAGTAAGAACCGGACATGGAACAACTGATTGGTTCCAAATTGGGAAAGGAGTACGACAAGGCTGTATGTTGTCGCCCTGCTTATTTAATTTATATGCAGACTACATCATGAGAAATGCCAGTTTGGATGAATCACAGGTCGGAATTAAGATTGCCGGGAGAATTATCAACAACCTCCGATATGCAGACGATACCACCCTAATGGCAGAAAGCGAAGAGGATCTAAAGAGCCTCTTGTTGAGGGTGAAAGTGGAGAGTGCAAAAGCTGGTTTGAAACTCAACATTAAAAAAACTAAAATCATGGCATCTGGCATATAGAAGGGGAAGAAATGGAAGCAGTGACAGATTTTACTTTCTTGGGCTCCAAGATCACCGCAGACGGTGACTGTAGCCATAAAAGACGCTTGCTCCTTGAGAGGAAAGCTATGGCAAACCTAGACAGCATAGTAAGAAGCAGAGACATCACCTTGCTGACAAAGGTTCATATAATCAAAGCTATGGTTTTCCCAGGCCAGTAGCAACATATGGCTGTGAGAGCTGGACTATAAGGAAGGCTGAGCGCCAAAGAATCAATGCTTTCGAACTGTGGTGCTGGAGAAGACTCTTACGAGTCCCCTGGACTGCAAGGAGGTCAAACCAGTCAATCCTAAAGGAAATCAACCCTGACTGCTCATTGGAAGGACAGATACTGAAGCTGAAGCTCAAATATTTTGGCCACCTAATGTGAAGAGAAAACTCTCTGGAAAAGACCCTGATGCTGGGAAAGATTGAAGGCAAAAGGAGAAGGGGATGGCAGAGGTTGAGATGGCTAGGTAGCATCACCGATGCAATGAATATGAACTTGAGCACACTCCGGGAGAGAGCAGAGGACAGGAAGGCCTGGCGTGCTATGGTCCATGGGGTCACGAAGAGTCGGACACGACTGAACGACTGAACAACAACAACATGGTGGCCTTTTATGAGTTATTCCCTGTGCAGTCAATCACCTCTGCAGATCTTCTTGTAAATAAACATATTAAGTTTAATATAAATGTGATCCTAGTCCAATCCATTTACCTGTGCCTTGCCTCTTTATTTCTGGTTCTGTTTTAATTCGTTATCATTAACTTCCATTACGGAAATATCTGCTAGCTATTTTGGCCATTAATATTACTTTGTCCACTTCTGGGCTGTGATCCAGCATTGTCTTAAGGCAGAGGTGCATGACCTTTTTAACCCTGAGGGCTGCATGGGATGCTGGCTCAGGGGTCAGGGGCTGTGCACGCACGCACGTACACACACACACATACATACATACCTCAGTGATCTGTTTGAGGATCTCTGGGGGAGGGAGCAGATAGCCTTCCCTCTCTGCTCCCCCATCCACAGTGATTCTGATTCATACCTGCACATGCGCGCATGTGCACACACACACACAGATGTTTACTGGATATTATTTAGAAATATTATAGTGAGAGACATGATTTAATTAATACATGATTTACACAGATCTCATGCTTTTAAAAAACAAAACAAAAACAAACCCTGAACAATGTGCTCTTGCTTTATTTGGATGAACTGCCATCTCTTGTCTCTAATTGCTGTTATTTTTGTAAAACATTATCTTTTCTTTCTTGTTTAAAAAATTAAATGCTAGGAGTTTTCCTGATAACTCTCCAGAGTCCCAATATTGTTGCTAAAAACACAATCTGACATGTGTCTTTTAATCACCTCATATTGTAAAGTCACTAAGTTTAGACTTTTTTTTCTGTCTAAACATGCATAGACTAGCATCCTAAATCTTAAAGGGAGATTTAGAATGAGAGACTGCTGAATTAGACTCCATAAACAAGTTCAATACTATTGCCAGAGACTTGAAATGGGATATCAGATTTTTTTTATCACACTACATGTGTTAATTGGCTTACGTAGTGCCAGGATGCTTGTGTTATCAGCAGCCACTGTACTGTGAGTGACCATCGTTAATAACGTGATTGTCACTATAGGTAATTTTTGCATTTAATTTCCTTCTGACCTCACTCTTTACATTTCCTTTATCCCTCTCCCCATTATATGTTCTGTATATAAACCTGAAACTCTCTATAGCATTCCATACATCTGATGAAGTGGTCTATAGCCCACAAAAGTTTATACCAAAATAAATTTGTTAGTCTTTAAGGTGACCTAACATTCTTTGTTGTTTTTGCTGCAATAGAAATAGTTGCCCTCATAGTTAAACTAAAGGGGCAGTTCTGCTGGACTTACACAAGTTCAGTCTTGTCAGCTGCCTCTGATATCCCAAACAAGGGTTGTTCATGTGAATTTTTCTAAATGCCTGCTGTTGACTTGTTTACTGAAGGTCAGTTGCACAAGATATGGGCAGATCCAGGGGCAATGCAAGATGTGACAACCCATAAAATCTCCCATGTCATCACAGTCACCTTCTGGGTAATGATTATTCATTATGTTGGACTAGACAAGGTTGTGCTCAGTAAAGGGACCATCTTGAAAGGGAATATTTATTCCTGTTGTTGTTCAGTCATTAAGTCATGTCCGACTCTTTGTGACCCCATGGACGCCAAGCCTTCCTGTCCTCCGCTCTCTCCCGGAGTATGCTCAAGTTCATATTCATTGCATCGGTGATGCTATCTAGCCATCTCATCCTCTGCCGTCCCCTTCTCCTTTTGCCTTCAATCTTTCCCAGCATCAGGGTCATTTCCAGGGAGTTTTCTCTTTGCATTAGGTGGCCAAAATATTTGAGCTTCAGCTTCAGTATCTGTCCTTCCAATGAGCAGTTAGGGTTGATTTCCTTTAGGATGGACTGATTTGATGTCCTTGCAGTCAGGGGACTCATAAGAGCCTTCTCCAGCACCACAATTCGAAAGCATCAATTCTTTGGCACTCAGCCTTCCTTATAGTCCAGCTCTCACAGCCATACATTACTACTGGGAAAAACATAGCTTTAATTATATGAACCTCTGTCGGCAAGGTGATGTCTCTGCTTCTTACTATGCTGTCTAGGTGTGCCATAGCTTTCCTCCCAAGGAGCAAGCGTCTTTTAATTTTATGGCTACAGTCACCGTCTATGGTGATCTTGGAGCCCAAGAAAGTAAAATCTGTCACTGCTTCCATTTCTTCCCCTTCTATATGCCAGGAAGTGATGGGGCCAGATGCCATGATCTTAGTTTTTTTAATGTTGAGTTTCAAACCAGCTTTTGCACTCTCCACTTTCACCCTCAACAAGAGGCTCTTTAGATCCTCTTCACTTTCTGCCCTTAGGGTGGTATCATCTGCATATCTGAGGTTGTAGAGAATTCTCCCAGCAATCTTAATTCTGACCTGTGATTCCTCCAACCAGGCGTTTCGCATGATATACTCTGCATATAAGTTAAATAAGCAGGGCAACAATATGCATCCTTGTCATACTCCTTTCCCAATTTTGAATCAATAGGTTGTTCCATGTCCGGTTCTTACTGTTGCTTCTTGACCCTCATACAGGTTTCTCAGGAGACAAGGTGGTCTGGTACTCCCATATCTTTCAGAATTTGCCACAGTTTGTTGTGATCCACACAATCAAAGGTTTTAGCATTGTCAATGAAACCGAAATAGATGTTTTTCTGGAATTCTCTTGCTTTCTCCATGATCCAGCGAATGTTGGTGATTTGATCTCTAGCTCCTTTGCCTCTTTGAAACCCCGCTTGTACTTCCGGTAGTTTTCGGTTCACATGCTGCTGAAGCCTAGCTTGTAGGATTTTGAGCATCACCTTGCTGGCATGTGAAATGAGCGCAATTGTATGGTAGTTTGAACACTCTTTGGCATTGCCCTTCTTTGGAACTGGAATGTAAACTGACCTTTTCCAGTCTTGTGGCCACTGTCGAGTGTTCCACATTTATTGGCATATTGAGTGCAGCACTTTAACAGCATCATCTTTTAGGATTTTAAATAGCTCAGCTGGAATACTGTCATCTCCGCTAGCTTTGTTGTTACTAATGCTTCCTAAGGCCCACTTGACTTCACTCTCTAGGATGTCTGGCTCAAGTTCAGTGACCGCACTATCATGGCTATCAGGGACATTAAGATCTTCTGTGTATTCTTTCCACCTCTTCTTAATCTCATCTGCTTCTGTTAGGTCCCTGCCTTCTTTGTCCTTCATCATGCCCATCTTTGCACAAAACGTTCCCTTGAGATCTCCAATTTTCTTGAAAAGATCTCTAGTCTTTCCCATTCTGTTGTTTTCCTTGATTCTTTGCATTGTTCATTTAAAAGGCCTTCTTGTCTCTCCTTGCTATTCTCTGGAACTCTGCATTCAGTTGGATATATCTTCCCCTTTCTCCCTTGCTTTTCGCTTCCCTTCTTTCCTCAGCTACTTGTAAAGCCTCCTCAGACAGCCACTTTGCTTTCTTGCATTTCTTTTTCTTTGGATTGAGTTGCTGCCTCCCAAACAATGTTACGGACCTCCGTCCATAGTTCCTCAGGCACTCTGTCTATCAGGTCTAATCCTTTAAATCTATTCCTCACCTTCACTGTATATTCATAAGGGATATGATTTAGGTCATACCTGACTGGTTTAGTGGTTTTCCCTATGTTCTTCAATTTAAGCTGAAATTTTGCAACAAGAAGCTCATGATCTGAGCCACAGTCCGCTCCAGGTCTTGTTTTTACTGCCTGTATAGAGCTTCTCCATCTTTGGCTGCAAAGGATGTAATCAATCTGATTTCGATACTGACCATCTGGTGATGTCCATGTGTAGAGTCGCCTCTTGTGCTGTTGGAAAAGAATGTTTGCTATGATCAGCGTGTTCTCTTGGCAAAACTCTATTAGCCTTTGTCCTGCTTCATTTTGTACACCAAGGCCATGCTTGCCTGTTATCCCGGTGATTTCTTGACTTCCTACTTTAGCATTCCAATCCCCTATGATGAAGAGGACATCTTTTTTTGGTGTTAGTTCTAGAAGGTGTTGTAGGTCTTCATAGAACCAATCAACCTCAGCTTCTTCGGCATCAGTGGTTGAGGCATAGACTTGAATTACTGTGATGTTGAATGGTTTGCCTTGGATTCGTACTGAGATCATTCTATCATTTTTGAGATTGTACCCCAGTACTGCTTTTCCCACCCTTTTGTTGACTAAGAGTGCTACTCCATTTCTTCTAAGGGATTCTTGCCCACAGTAGTAGATATGATGGTCACCTGAATTAAATTCGCCCATGCCTGTCCATTTTAGTTCACTGATTCCCAAGATGTCGATGTTCAATCTTGCCATCTCATGTTTGACTACCTCCAGCTTACCTTGATTCATTGATCTGACATTCCAGGTTCCTAAACAATATTGTTCTTTACAGCATCGGATTTTCTTTTCACCACCAGACACATCCACAGCTGAGTGTCCTTTTGGCTTTGGCCTAGCCGCTTTCTGGCACTACTTGGAAATTCCCTCTGCTCTTCCTCAGTAGCATATTGGACACCTTCCGACTTGAGGGGCTCATCTTCCAGCATCATATCTTTTAGCCTTGTGTTACGTTCCATGGGGTTTTCTTGGCAAGAATACTGGAGTGGGTTGCCATTTCCTTCTCCAGTGGACCACATTTTGTCAGAACTCTCCACCATGACCTGTCCATCTTGGGTGGCCCTGCACGGCATAGCTTATGGGTTCACTGAGTTACACAAGCCCCTTCGCCGCAACAAGGCTGTGATCCATCATGAAGGGGATTTATTCCTGTATTCAGGGATAAATACATTCCTCTCTTTCAAAGTTTAGATTGTAATTTCCTTGGGGCAGGGACCTGTCTCATTGTACTCTATAAAGTGTCATGCATGTCAATAGTACTAAACAAACACTTTTATAATACATATAGCAACAATAGGGAACTTCAGGTCCACGCGCTAGATGCTTCCCTTTTGAATTTCCCATATGATCCACAAACTTTTTTTGCTGTTATCTCTGATCAATAATCAATGATAAGGGCACATTTAAAAGCAGTTATCCTTCAAATACCCTTCATTGAGGAACTGAGGTTTGCATTTTGCAGGCCTGAGGGCTGCTGCATAGAATGGTGATGTGCATTTTGCAGGCATGAGAGCAGTTGCACTGGGGCTTACTCCTGAACAGATTGGCTTAGAATTGAATGTGGTTTGTATGCCTGGTGGGAAAATGTCCAAATTATGTGTGCCCCTCAAAACCTTTCCCAAATAGGAATTCAGTCGCTGGGCCTAAAAAGGTTTGACACTTCTGCCATAAAGTATGTCACAGTTGCTAAAGCTTTTTTCAACTTATCCTTTGCCAGGGACGGCCCTACCCTTAGGCAGAGTATGACAGCTGCTTCAGGAGGTGGATGCTGGGAGGCAGCACCAAGGTTTTGGAGGAGAGAACCATTTGCCATGTTGCCTGCCATAAGCTAGCCCCTAAGCTAGCCAGCTGCTTTCAGATGTGGTGGAGAATACTGTCCCATCACCAGTGTTGAATAGGGTGGCCACTGACATTTCCTGTTTTTGATTATTTGTATCATGATTAAAGAGGACAAATGAGGACACCAATTGGCATAAAATATGGATATGCTATTTTATACATACAGATGCAAATTTAGAAATACTTACTATAATTTCACTTGAAATATAGTGCATCTTATTATAGCATGGAAGACTGTGACCTGGTGACCCGTGTGACTTGCTCAGTCTGCTATCCAGATGCACTTTCAAGACCCAGCTCTTCCTTCTGTTGGTTCTTTGTCTTTAACTGGACGGCCCTTCAAATAGAGGACACCTTCAAAATAGAGGATAGTCCTGTGGCAGTCCTTCAAATTGAGGGCTGTCCTCTGTAAAAGGCCCTCCAAAGATTCACATGGCCACCAAAGATTCATCTGCCAGTCCAATTGGCTTTTGTATATGGAATGGGCAGGGAGAGCAACTGGTTCTTTGCCTCAGTCAAACGTTGTCCCAGTTTAACCAATATCCCATATCTCTCTTTTGTCACAGGGCCGATCTACATTGCACCTGCCATCACAATGAATTCGGTGTCCTGTCAGGTTAAACATCCTCACATTAAAATGTGATTATCCACACTCAGCCATTTTCCCTATTGCGGTGCTTCATCAAATGCGTGAGCCCAGTTCACACTTGAGCACTGAGCTATTTTCCTGCTCTTAAAGATGGCGGCTCTCATTGGAGAATCAGAAACTCTTCCTGTTTTTTCTGATTCCACGCCCACCGAGCGGCAGTGGCACAGGAGAGGCTTGTCATTTTCTGCACGTTTTCCTGGCCTTGGGGAAAACGACCACCTTGTCCATTGCTGATGCTGCTGTAGCAGGTGGGGGTGGAGGAAAGAAGAGGCACCTATCCTCTTCTCCCCACACACCTGCTGGAGGCCAGGCGAGCGGCTCAGGTGTGTCTGCCAATGCTCTTTTCCCCACGCTAGCCCTTGACAGCCAGCTGTCAGAGTGGACACTGAGCCCATAGAACCTCAGAGCAGTTCTGATTCTGAGGAGGAACAGCCGTCCATGGGAGAGGAGTGCGCTCATCCCTCCCAGGCCCTGCAGCTGGCAGAGATTCCTCCTGCCAGCATTCCAGAGATAGAGAGCGGTCCTGGGAGTGAAAGAGCGTGGGAGGAGGGCTTGCTGGATGCTTGACGCAGACGCAAAGAGCGACGAGCTATGGAGGGCACGGAAAGGAGGCGTAGCACCTGTTTGGAGCACAAGCAATGGTCGCATCCAGAGGACCCAAGGGAAAAGGGGAGGGACTCTCCCTAGCCCATAAGTTCAGGGTCTGCAAGTGATTCTCATTCAAACAGGGACCAACTGTTTCCAACCCGGGGCATAGGTTACTCTGCTGTTCATAGCTTAGTCACTGGTGATAGTGTTAAGTTGTAAAGGAATAAAGCCTTGAAAAGAATTCTTTGTCTGTGTCTGGAGTTGGCTACTGGAGTAGACTGAAAGAGGCCAGCTAGGGCCCCCTGACAGCAACACGAGGAAGAGGGGCAGTGGCACCCAGCACTTGCATTTGGGAGGGGGCTGCTGGCATCTTCAAAGATTCAAAGCTTCACGTCAGCCTGGTCAGAAGTTGGATGGGCGGCCACCTGGGAACAAGGCTTCCTGCATTGAGCAGGGGGTTGTTCTATCCCTTCAAATGAGACTAAGTTTTACCCCCTTCTATCCCCCACTTCAGCTTTTTTTTTTTTTTAAATTAAGGCTTTATTTTCGAAGAATTGTGGCTTCCCTGTGATTTTTTTTTTCCTAATTCAGGCATGATCTTTGAAGATTTGAAGATTCGAAGATGTGAAGCTTCAAATCTTCAAAGATCATGCATGAATTAGGAAAAAAAATCATGGAGAAGCCACGATTCTTCGAAGATAATGCCTTAATTAAAAAAAAAAAAGCTGAAGCAGGGGATAGAAGGGGGAAAAACTTAGTCTCATTTGAAGGGATAGAACAACCCCCTGCTGAATGCAAGAAGCCTGGTTCCCAGGCGGTCGCCCATCCAGCTACTGACCAGGATCAACCCTGCTTAGCTGCTGAGATCAGACAAGCACACACATATCCAGCCCCTTGCTTGTTGCTGAGGAAACACTGAGTGCTGAGGAAGGTATGCGAACAGTAGCCAGAAGATGACATGGGGCCGTCAAGAGCTGTGATTGGACAGGAGGGAAATACAAACACTGCCGTATATGGACAGGCAGAGGAGGGGACTATGACCAGATATGGTAGCAAAGGCAGAAATCAGAGCACATTAAGGGGAAATACTGGGATATCATGGTATTGAAAGCGGGAGCACGGAAGCGGGAAAATTCTGGTTCCAATTCAAGGCAGGTACTGTGTAGTGTGAAAGACGGGCAGTGAAACCTCATTGGAAGCAAAAAAACCCATAAGTGTAGGTCAGCCTACAGTTTTCCTATCTGTTAACTCTCCTATCTTTTAAAGTGTGACATATTTTATGGAAGGTCCCAGAACTGCAAATTCCCTCCATCCAGTAAGCACCCTTATGAAGAAACCGCAGTTCACTTGTGCACAGGTTGGATTATTGTACTTATTTCATAACATCTTAAACCTCTCAGAATGGAGGTCTGGAGCAAACTCATCACAATGCATAGGCACTGCAATACTTGGATGTGGCTCTAGCAAAGCTGTGAAAAAATTAAAATGGAACAGAAGAGTTTGTGTAAAGTTGTTTTAAAAA
Organism: Heloderma suspectum; assembly: GCF_057233095.1. Taxonomy (NCBI): domain Eukaryota; kingdom Metazoa; phylum Chordata; class Lepidosauria; order Squamata; family Helodermatidae; genus Heloderma; species Heloderma suspectum. Next base: position 254,932,055 of record NC_139461.1, read on the forward strand.
ACCACACAAATACGGAGAGTAAGACAGTTGGTTTCTCCCACACATGTTATGTCATTGTGCTGCCAAAGGAACATGGTGACATATTGCTATCCATTCCATTTCCACCTAGCAACAGTATCCAAGGTAGAAATCAACCCATCATCATAAGTACCACTAGTGACCAGGTCATAAAACATGCCTGACTATTTTTAAAGCAGTTGCACTATTTATATTACAACTGAGAGACAGGCAGAGGGAGAAAGATTGGGAAAAATGAATTACAGAAAGTGACTTTTTTTCTAGATTATTCAGATCAGTTCAAAGGCACACTTTAGCATGAACTACACAAGGCACTATAGAAAGCTCCTGTGTAGTCGCATCAGATTTAATGGAGTTGTTCTGCTCAGATGAGATGATTAAGGTTAAATATTCACTAAATGCTTGCAGAATGTAGGCAAGAGTGTTTTCTGACATTCTTTATCCATTCTAAAAATATTACCAAATGACTCACTATTAATAGAAACTCTACAGTTAAAAGCTGTGTATTAGAAAAAATCATATTAACAAAAATGCTTCAAAATCCATCAGTTTGTTAATTACTTTTAACTGAGAGAACACATGACAACCGCCAAATAGAAGAATGAGAAGGAAGGGATGAAATAGCTGAGCAAGAAGAAAAGAGAGTGCAAAGTGAAAGAGGAGATGGAAAAAAGGATAAAAAGAGAAAGATAAAAAGAACATTCAGAGTAACTGCCTTATAGATATTTCTGTACAGAAAGATTACTAAGCTTGAATCAAAATGGTCAAGATAAACTGCATTTCAGTATTTTGCCAATTGTTCTCTTACATGAAAGAAAGAATAGTTTTGCTTTTAATCTTCCTAGGCAGCATAACAAGCATTTTACACATATGTACTTCATCGCATAAATGCCCTATTAAAGTGGGGTCTTCTATACTGGTGAATGAACTTCTTCATTCTAGCTTTGTATCTATGGAACAGCAATGTCTCTACTATTTTTGTCTGATGTATGCGTTATTTGGATGCGATTGAACTAGTACAGCTATTAATAAGATCTTTGGTGCCCTGTTGTGTACAATATGTTATTCAAATCCTCTATTTATGATTCCTGGCTGTGTGACAGACCATTTGACTTCTGGGTCCCCACAGTAGATTTACCTGTACCCTCCACTTAATTGTGAACATCATCATGAGCAAACAACCACATTCTACTCCAAGGGTGTTGAAGCTCTTTCAGTCTGAGGGCCAAATTCCATTTTGGGAAGGCTCTCAGCGTTCACATTCCAGTGGTGGTCTGGAGCAAAGGTAAATTGGGGCTGGGCCAAAGGCAAAAGGTATGGGCCAAAATACAAGAAGTAGCAGCCTATTTTAGCTCAAAGCTCTTACTGCTAGTAACAAAGGTTTAGGAGAGGCATTTCAACTTTTTAATTTAGGGGAAAAAATCCACAAAAGCCAGGAAACTATCAAATGATTGCGGGTTGTGGGAGAAACCACTTGAGAGACAGATTTGGCCCCCAGGCAGGCTGGGTTTGGCCTCTGGGCTGGAGGTTCTGCACCCGTTATCTAGTGATATATTCTGTAATTGTCAAATTGTGAGCATCACTACCCCAGTCTAAAAACCTGCTCTTAAAAGGTGGCTTTCTGCTTCCATTTTAAATGCAGAATAACAACAGATTCCCTTTACATGGGCTTCCTTTCCCCCCTCCCCTTTCCCCCCTCCTTCTCCCCCTATCTGAGACTTCCATAGGTTTCCTTGATCTAGCTCCTCTTCTTGTGGGGGTTTTCATTTTTCACAGAGGGAACTCAAACGGAGTTAATGAGATACCTCATTATCTCCAATCTATTTAAAAACAGAATAAGGGTCATTTAGTGCAGGAGACGCCCTGGAGGTTCACAACGTCATCTAAAGGGCCCCCAAACTTCTGTGAGTGAGCAATCTCAATAGCAGGATAAAAGCTCCATGTGAAGAAGCCCTGTAGTCAGGCACAGTATTAGGAAGCCACCCTCACCCTAGAGCAAAATGAGATCTACTGTTTACTGGAGATAATTTAAATTGATTAAGTGATAAGTTGACTGGTTACTGATTTGCAAATCCCCCTCTACTTAAATCATAATTTGGATCACAAATTGTCAGCATCATTCTTAACAACATCACTTTCCCCAAGAGTTCTAAACTGATTTGCAATGTCTTGCACATGCATATTCTCACAATGCTATCTTGCAATCGTAGTTCAGGGGTAGGGGAAGACTGTGCATTTCCTATATTAAAGCTGCAAGCTGTGAATGCTACAGGAGGTTCCGCCTCTCCCTCCTGCCCTTCACACAACAAAGCAAGGCCATGATAAACCACATGAGACTCTATCTGATAACCTCTGGGAAAATGTGCCAGGGTGGAGCAAGAGGCAGCATGGATCCACTCTCCACTCCTCAGTCAAACACAATATGTGACATTCCCCATGCCAATTAATTCCCAGGATTTGCGGTAAATATACACTAAGGTGTATTTTGTAAATACATTTGAGGTGTACATTCACTTTGGATGAGTCCCAATTCCAGAACTAAAGCAAGCCTCTTCAGAGATACTTGGGGGTTGTCCAAAGCAAAACAAGAGTCTTCCAAAGTAGTCCAAAATGAAGCTGGGTCCTCTTGCAGCTTTGGGAGTGATTAAGAAGGCAAACAGGGATGCAAACTGGTTGTCAGCAGAAACAAAGATGTTTTTTCCCCAAGCTGTCCATATAAGGAAAACACCAGGGTGGACAGGGGCAGGGAAGGGAGAGCAGGGGGTATAGTTTGTTGACTGCCAGCTCTAGTTTCCAACCAGAGCTTTCCTTTTAACTTTGAATCACAGTGCTTTTGGGAGGGATGCAGAAGGAATTTATCAGAGGCTGTGTCTGTGTTTTCACTATTTTGTGAGTGACTGAGGGCCAAAACGGACATTACTTTAAATACATATCTAGCAGCTGTGGCTTTCTTTCTTTCTTTTTTACACTAGAGTAGGTGCAGGGCCTCCTGATCCAGATCTTAAAAACCCCTCTACCCTCATGCTAGAGTCTTTATCCAGAACTGTCCCCCTGTACCTACTCTAGAGTAAAAATGAAGAAAAGATGCAGCTGCTAGATATGGATTTAAAGTAACGTCTGCTGTGTCTCTGTGACAGCAGGAGCAGCAGTGCTCAGGTTCTTCAAGGATGGCATGAGAACCACCAGTAACAGGGAGATGCCTGGACCCATTTGGTACAGTGCTACTGACACCAAGTTTCCATCCAGGTAGGTGGAATTCCACAACCCGAGTCAGCTCCTCCCTGGCACTTTCTCTCTGATACAGCGGAAGGCAATGCACCCTTTCTTGCAGAAAGTTGTGCCTACTAGTCTTTTTTTTATATAATACTTTTTATTCTACTTTTATCTTTATAAATGAAATAAGGAACACCAACAACATAATCATCTTCTACAGTTTCCAACATTACAGTATTCTTAGGAGGACCCATCAGTAATAAAATAGAGAAAAAAAGAGAGAAGGAAAAGAAAAAAATATAAAAAGGAAAGAGAAGGACAAAGGGGAAAGAAACAGACAAAAACAAAAACAAAGCAAAGCAAAATATAAACAAAAGATCATATGACAAACTTAAATTTAAACTACATTACCCATAAACTTCAAATATCACTCTACTTAGAAATTATACCTATAATATTACCAATCTTACAAATCAATACAGCATAAATAATCAGTATTGTATCTTCAGGCTTATAACAAGGAAGCAAGCTTACAATTCATTTCCACTGGCCATATAGTAGCCTTTTAGCTACTATATAATAATAAAGCTTAAAATCAACCAGCCAGAAATATTACTAATCCTAGTATTATAATATTGAAAATATTATTATTAATAATAATAATTAAAAAGGAAAGAAAGAGATTATAAAGGATAAAAAAGAAAAAAATATACAACCATCACTAATATATTTTATACTATCTATATTTTAGATAGTATCCTTTCTAAATATATAAATGACTGTGCACATTTCTATACACCCTCACACAAGATATTTAAGTACAATGTATCATATTCATTTCAAAAAATAAAAATAAAAAAATGAAAGTAAAGAGACAAATACATATAAACAGTTATCTCTGGTCTAGTCTGGATCTTACAGATTAAACATAGCCAATTGACAAAACATGTTTATAAATTCCAGTTCATGAGGCTGGAACAGAAGTCTTGTATGTTTTTCCAATTAGCCATGCTTCCTCTATTTCATGATTTAGAAACTTCTTCATCTGACCTTCAGAAAAAAATGCAAAATGTAGCAGGATATTTTAAATGATATTGTAAGTTCATTTGTCTTGCCAAGTTTCTCACCTTGGTAAATTGCCTTCTCTTACCAGCAATGTCTTTGGTGTAATCTGGAAATAATATAACTCTATCTTGTATTGATCCCCAAAAAAGATTTCCCCCCTCTTTTGCCAAATGAAGGATATGATTTTTTGTGGAGATTCTTGCAAATTGAACTATAATCATATAATCAGTCCCTTTAGCATTTGGCACACAAAATGTATGCTCAATGTCAAGTAAATAATCAGATGACAAAGAAAGTATCTCATGTAGGAATTTATTTATTTATTTATTTATTATTAAATTTATTAATCGCCCATCTGGCTGGTCACCCAGCCACTCTGGGCGATGTACAACACACCATAAAACAATTTAAAACAATAAAATTCTACCATAATTTTTTTTTTTAAATACCCTAACCCACCCCAAATGCCTGCCTGAACAACCACGTTTTTAATGCACGACGGAAGATCATTAAAGAGGGGGCATGACGGAGTTCCCTAGGGAGGGAGTTCCACAGAGTAGGGGCCACCACAGAAAAGGCCCTCTCCCTCGTCCCCACCAGTCTAGCTGTCCTGGCTGATGGGACAGAGAGAAGGCCATCCGAGGCTGATCTTGTTAAGCGGCCTGTCTGGTGTTGCTGGAGGCGCTCCTTAAGATAGGCTGGGCCAGAACCACATAGGGTTTTAAAGGTCAAAACCAACACCTTGAATTTGGCCCAGAAAACAACTGGTAACCAGTGCAACTCCTTCAGCACTGGAGTGATTTGATCTCGCCGGCGGCTGCCTTTAATCAGGCGAGCCGCCGCGTTCTGTACCAGCTGCAGCTTCCGAACCGTCTTCAAGGGTAACCCCACGTAGAGCACATTGTTGTTCAGTCGTGTCCGACTCTTCGTGACCCCATGGACCATAGCACGCCAGGCCTTCCTGTCCTGCGCTCTCTCCCGGAGCGTGCTCAAGTTCATATTCATTGCATCCGTGATGCTATCTAGCCATCTCATCCTCTGCTGTCCCCTTCTCCTTTTGCCTTCAGTCTTTCCCAGCATCAGGGTCTTTTCCAGGGAGTTTTCTCTTCGCATTAGGTGGCCAAAATATTGGAGCTTCAGCTTCATTATCTGTCCTTCCAATGAGCAGTCAGGGTTGATTTCCTTTAGGATGGACTGATTTGACCTCCTTGCAGTCCAGGGGACTCGTAACAGTCTTCTCCAGCACCACAGTTCGAAAGCATCAATTCTTCGGCGCTCAGCCTTCCTTATAGTCCAGCTCTCACAGCCATACATTACTACTGGGAAAACCATAGCTTTGATTAGACGGACCTTTGTCGGCAAGGTGATGTCTCTGCTTCTTACTATGCTGTCTAGGTTGGCCATAGCTTTCCTCCCAAGGAGCAAGCGTCTTTTAATTTCATGGCTACAGTCACCGTCTGCGGTGATCTTGGAGCCCAAGAAAGTAAAATCTGTCACTGCTTCCATTTCTTCCCCTTCTATATGCCAGGAAGTGATGGGGCCAGATGCCATGATCTTCGTTTTTTTAATGTTGAGTTTCAAACCAGCTTTTGCACTCTCCTCTTTCACCCTCAACAAGAGGCTCTTGAGATCCTCTTCGCTTTCTGCCATTAGGGTGGTATCGTCTGCATATCGGAGGTTGTTGATAATTCTCCCAGCAATCTTAATTCCGACCTCTGATTCATCCAACCCGGCATTTCTCATGATGTACTCTGCATATAAGTTAAATAAGCAGGGTGACAATATGCAGCCTTGTCGTACTCCTTTCCCAATTTTGAACCACTCGGTTGTTCCATGTCTGGTTCTTACTGTTGCTTCTTGACCCTTGTACAGGTTTCTCAGGAGACAGGTAAGGTGGTCTGGTACTCCCATCACTTTCAGAATTTGCCACAGTTTGTTGTGATCCACACAATCAAAGGCTTTAGCGTAGTCAATGAAGCAGAAATAGATGTTTTTCTGGAATTCTCTTGCTTTCTCCATGATGCAGCGAATGTTGGCGATTTGATCTCTAGTTCCTCTGCCTCTTCGAAACCCAGCTTGTACTTCCGGTAGTTCTCGGTTCGCATACTGCTGAAGCCTAGCTTGTAGGATTTTGAGCATCACCTTGCTGGCATGTGAAATGAGCGCAATTGTGCGGTAGTTTGAACACTTTTTGGCGTTGCCCTTCTTTGGAATTGGAATGTAAACTGACCTTTTCCAGTCTTGTGGCCACTGTTGAGTGTTCCAGATTGGTTGACATATTGAATGCAGCACTTTAACAGCATCATCTTTTAGGATTTAAAATAGCTCGGCTGGAATACTGTCATCTCCTCTAGCTTTGTTGTTACTAATGCTTCCTAAGGCCCACTTGACTTCACTCTCGAGGATGTCCGGCTCAAGTTCAGTGACCGCACTATCATGGCTATCAGGGACATTCAGATCTTTCCTGTATAGTTCTTCTGTGTATTCTTGCCACCTCTTCTTAATCTCATCTGCTTCTGTTAGGTCCCTGCCTTCTTTGTCCTTTATCATGCCCGTCTTTGCACAAAACGTTCCCTTGAGATCTCCAATTTTCTTGAAGAGATCTCTAGTCTTTCCCATTCTGTTGTTTTCCTCGATTTCTTTGCATTGTTCATTTAAGAAGGCCTTCTTGTCTCTCCTTGCTATTCTCTGGAACTCTGCATTCAGTTGGGTATATCTTCCCCTTTCTCCCTTGCTTTTCGCTTCCCTTCTTTCCTCAGCTACTTGTAAAGCCTCCTCAGACAGCCACTTTGCTTTCTTGCATTTCTTTTTCTTTGGGATGGATTGAGTTGCTGCCTCCTGAACAATGTTACAGACCTCCGTCCATAGTTCCTCAGGCACTCTGTCTATCAGGTCTAATCCCTGAAATCTATTCCTCACCTCCACTGTATATTCATCAGGGATATGATTTAGGTCATACCTGAACGGTTTAGTGGTTTTCCCGACGTTCTTCAATTTAAGCCGAAATTTTGCAAGAAGCAGCTCATGATCTGAGCCACAGTCAGCTCCAGGTCTTGTTTTTACTGACTGTATGGAGCTTCTCCATCTTTGGCTGCAAAGGACATAATCAATCTGATTTCGATATTGACCATCTGGTGACGTCCATGTGTAGAGTCGCCTCTTGTGCTGTTGGAAAAGAGTGTTTGCTATGATCAGCATGTTCTCTTGGCAAAACTCTATTAGCTTTTGTCCTGCTTCATTTTGTACACCAAGGCCATGCCTGCCTGTTATCCCGGTGATTTCTTGATTTCCTACTTTAGCATTCCAATCCCCTATGATGAAGAGGACATCTTTTTTTGGTGTTAGTTCTAGAAGGTGTTGTAGGTCTCCATAGAACCGATGAACCTCAGCTTCTTCGGCCTCAGTGGTTGGGGCATAGACTTGAATTACTGTGATGTTGAATGGTTTGCCTTGGATTCGTACTGAGATCATTCTATCATTTTTAAGATTGTACCCCAGTACTGCTTTTCCCACCCTTTTGTTGACTATGAGTACTACTCCATTTCTTCTAAGGGATTCTTGCCAACAATAGTAGATATGATGGTCACCTGAATTAAATTCGCCCATGCCTGTCCATTTTAGTTCACTGATTCCCAAGATGTCGATGTTCAATCTTGCCATCTCATGTTTGACCACCTCCAGCTTACCTTGATTCATTGATCTGACATTCCAGGTTCCTAAACAATATTGTTCTTTACAGCATCGGATTTTCTTTTCACCACCATACACATCCACAGCTGAGTGTCCTTTTGGCTTTGGCCCAGCCGCTTCACTCTTTCTGGCCCTACTTGGAAATACCCTCTGCTCTTCCCCAGTAGCATATTGGACACCTTCCGACCTGAGGGGCTCATCTTCCGGTGTCATATCTTTTAGCCTTGTGATACGTTTCATGGGGTTTTCTTGGCAAGAATACTGGAGTGGGTTGCCATTTCCTTCTCCAGTGGACCACATTTTGTCAGAACTCTCTGCCATGACCTGTCCGTCTTGGGTGGCCCTGCACGGCATAGCTTATGGCTTCACTGAGTTACGCAAGCCCCTTCGCTACAACAAGGCAGTGATCCATGAAGGGGAGCACATTACAGTAGTCTAAACGAGAGGAGACCTGGGCATGTACTACCGATGGGAGCAGATGGTCGGGAAGGAAGGGGCGCAGCCGCCGTATCAGATGGAGTTGATACAGCGCTGTCCGGCTCACAGCTGACACCTGAGCCTCCATGGACAACTGGGAGTCCAAAATGACCCCCAGGCTGCGGACCTGGTCTTTCAAGGGTAGCCGTACCCCATTCAACACCAGGTCAACATCCTCCAGCCTCCTCTTGTCTCCCACCAAAAGTACCTCGGTCTTGTCAGGGTTCAGCTTCAGCTTATTCCTCCCCATCCAGCCACTCACCGTCTCCAGACATTTGGACAGGGATTCTACGGCCAACCTTGGTGAAGATTTGAATGAGAGGTAGAGCTGCGTGTCATCCGCATATTGATGACACTGCACCCCACACCTCCTGATGATAGCCCCCAGCGGCTTCACATAGAAGTTAAATAGCATCAGGGAGAGGATGGAACCCTGTGGCACCCCACAAGTAAGTGGCCACGGGTCCGAAACCTCCTCTCCCACCGCTACCCTCTGGTACCTGCCGGAGAGGAAGGACCGGAACCACCGCAATACAGTGTCTCCAATGCCCATCCCCTCCAGGCGGTCCAGGAGGATACCGTGGTCAACGGTATCAAAAGCCGCTGAGAGGTCGAGGAGAACAAGGAAGGAGCATTCACCCCTATCCAGAGCCCTCCTCATATCATCCACCAAGGCGACCAAGGCCGTTTCTGTCCCATGCCCAGGCCTGAAGCCCGACTGAAATGGGTCTAGATAATCAGTTTCTTCCAAGTGTGCCTTCAACTGCACCGCCACCACCCACTCAATCACCTTGCCCAAAAATGGCAGATTTGAGACTGGGCGAAAGTTGTTCAGAACTTGAGGATCCAAGGAGGGCTTCTTTAAGAGCGGTCTTATCACTGCCTCCTTGAGGGCTGATGGCATCACTCCCTCCTCAAGGGAGGCGTTCACCACCGCCTTGATCCCCTCACCCAGTCTCTCTCTGCAGCTCATAATGAGCCAAGATGGGCAAGGATCAAGTAAGCAGGTGGTCGGCCTTACAGATGAAAGCACCTTGTCCACTTCATCAGGAGGAAGAAGCTGGAACCGATCCCACAAAACCGGTTTGCCACAGGCCGCCTCTTGCTCACTAACTGTATCCACAGTGTGCAGAGTAACACACCTAATCTGATCAATTTTATCTGCAAAGTGCCTTGCCAAAGCCTCACAGGAGGCCTTAGAATGCTCCAGTGGTTCCGGAGCCACAGGACCGACCAGGCTCCGGACCACTTGGAACAGCCTCCTGGGACAGCACTCTGCAGACGTGATGGAGGCAGCATAATATTCCTTTTTTGCTGCCTTCACCGCCACGTGATAGGCTGAAGATACAGCTCTAGCCCGTGTCTGATCGTCTTTGGAGCGAGACTTCCGCCACCGGCGCTCTAGCCATCTCACCTCCTGTTTCAGAGCTCGTAACCGCAGATTGAACCATGGTGCAGTCCGAGCCCTGTTCAGGGGGAGAGGGTGTTTCAGAGCCACCTGATCTAATGCCCCAGTGATTGCGGCATTCCACCCACCCACCAGGGTCTCGACCGAGTGGCCGTTGGCATGCCCCAGAGAATCCCCAAGTGCATTCAGGAATCCATTTGGATCCATAAGACGCCTGGGGCGGACCATTTTAATGGGTCCTCCACCCCTGCGGAGGGGTTGTGGAACCGAGAAGTCCAACATCACCAGATAGTGATCTGACCATGACAAGGGGGTGGTGGATATACCCCCGACTTCCAGATCACTCCCCGCTTCTCCAGAAACAAACACAAGGTCTAGTGCATGACCGGCTACATGGGTGGGCCCAGTTAGAATATGGTGCAGCTCCCAGGAGGCCATGGTCTCCATGAAGTCCCGAGGTGCTCCTGTGAGGATGGCCTCCGAATGTACGTTGAAGTCCCCCAACACCAGTAAGTTAGGGGGCTGTACACGCACATCAGAGACCACCTCAAGCACCTCGGCCATGGAGTCAGTCGTGCAGCAGGGTGGACGGTACATGCGCAGAATCCCCAGACTGCCCTTCAGGCCCAACCTCCAGTACATGCACTCAGCAACCTTGGTCTTCCGGAGAGGGGGTCTGGTGAAGACCAAGGACTCTCGGTAGATAACAGCCACTCCCCCTCCCCGATCCCCAGCCCTCGGCTGCTGTGCATACGAAAATCCGGCTGGACACATGGCTGCAAGGGTTGGAGCAGCAGCCTCGGCCAGCCAGGTCTCCGTAATACATGCCAGGTCTGCACCCTCATCCAGGATCATGTCATGGATGAGGGAGGTTTTCTGGGTAACAGACCTGGCATTGCAGAGCAGCAAACGAAGGCCAGAAGATGGGGTCACGCCTCCCCCAGCCATCCTTTGGCTCTGGACAGCCCCGGAGCAGGGGACAGATACTAGACATCTCTCCCTTGTTCCCCTTACCTGGCATGGCCTGCCCCTAGCGCTCCGCTAGCGCCTGCCGCCCAGCCTCGGTATGTTCTGGCCCCCAACACTCCCCCCACTGCCTCCATCAGGTGGACACATGCCCCCTCGCTCCCGCCTATCAGGCAGGCTACCCACCCCTAAAAACACAACAACCCCCCCCCAACAAAATAAAACAAACAAACAAAACAATTAAAATCCCCTTAAAAATGCCAGGCAGGAGTCCACAGGGAAGGCCTGGTGGTGGTGGTGGTGGCGGCGGCGGCGGCGGCGGCGGCAGCAGCAGGCCCAGCAGCAGCAAGCACGCCTCTTCCCCGGTGGTGGTGGTGGCTTCTCCTGCAGGCCCTGGCTCTCCCAGGCCACCTCAGCCAGCCAGCTTATGTAGCCCCTCCAGAGAGGGGCAGGTGGAGCAGCACAGCTGGCTCGGTACCTGGGGGCCTGGTCCTGCAGGGACTGGCGGTCTGCCAGGCAGAAGTCCACAGGGAAGGCCTGGTGGTGGTGGTGGCAGCGGCGGCAGCAGCAGCAAGCACGCCTCTTCCCCGGTGGTGGTGGTGGTGGCTTCTCCTGCAGGCCTTGGCTCTCCCAGGCCACCTCAGCCAGCCAGCTTATGTAGCCCCTCCAGGGAGGGGCAGGTGGAGCAGCACAGCTGGCTCTGTACCTGGGGGCCTGGTCCTGCAGGGACTGGCGGTCTGCCAGGCAGAAGTCCACAGGGAAGGCCTGGTGGTGGTGGCAGCGGCGGCAGCAGCAGGCCCAGCGGCGGCAGCAGCAGGCCCAGCGGCGGCAGCAGCAGGCCCAGCGGCGGCAAGCACGCCTCTTCCCCAGTGGTGGTGGTGGTGGCTTCTCCTGCAGGCCCTGGCTCTTTCAAAAGTACAAAAGTAGACAAATTTACATCAGTAGGTAGATTTTTGATACCAATAATACGCACATTTGCTCCATGGGTGAAAGCCTCAAGCTGGGAGATTCTAACGGACAAATTATTGTAAAAAGCTTGTGATGCAATCTCCTGCGCTGCCACCCAATCTCGCAGCTCGTTAACCTTTGCCTCCATCTTTTGCCAAGAAGTATCAATTAAATCCACAGCCCCTTGCAGGGCAGTGATGGAATTTTGAATTGTATCCAGCCTCTTAGCCTGTTCAGCAAATTGCGAATACAAAGTTTTTATCAGGCAAGCAACTCCCCTGTATTTCCATTGCTTCTTGGAGTCTTTGCCGAGAAAGGGGGGGGGGTCAGCAGTGATCCTGCTTCTTTTCTCCTCCTTGATGTTGCCATCCTTCTCTTTAAACAGATCTTGCAGGTCCTCAAATATTGTTGGTATTCCACAAACACTAAAAACTACAGCTCGTCAGTCCTGTGTTCTCCTAATTAGATAGGAGTTTCAAAACAACTTTGAGAGGTGTCTAAGCTCTGGCAGACTAATCTTGGAGTCCAGCCCTTCTGCTGCTTCACAAAAGGAGCTACTCTTCCAAGATTTCATCCAGATGCTGCTGTTGCTTCCCTTTTAATTCCAGGGGAAGATAAAAAGGTTTTTCAACCTTTTAAAAGCTGTTTGAGATAGTGTCCTGCGGAGCCTCTGCAGAATGCTGCCAGGGCAACATGGCTCCAGCATGCCTACTAGTCTTTTATAATTGGGGGCACCAGGTCCAGCCAGGCAGACAGGTAGAGTAGCTGGGGAGGACAAAATTGGCCTTGCTACCTCTGCTGCCTCTTTTCCCATTGCTTAATGTAAAGCCCAATGATGAGCTAGTCTTCTTGCTCTGAAACAAGAGCCAAAGTGGGATCTAGCCAAATCCTGTCTTTGGGGCACACACCTAAAATACATTCCCATTTTAGCTTGTCAAGTCAATTTCAGCAATAAAGGACATTTTAGGGAGAAACATCCAAGCATGCTCTAAGCTGTGGAAGCTGGTGGCTCCAATGTCAGTGGGGTGGTGAATTTGCTCCGAGTTTCTGTCCGAACCAGTCAGAAGTCTAAAGGAGCTATCCAAGGTGTGAAGCACCTTGGACAGCTCCTTTAGAGTTCTGACTGAAACCAGGAGTGCATTCACCATCCCACTGACGTCAGAGCCACCAGCCTCCCCTGGCCCTAACAGTGCGGAACTAGCTTTAGAAGCTGATGAATGCTGATCATACAGGTGCAAAGCTGGCATATAGGCTGATTTTTCATTACAAATGGAATAAGAATTTTGGAGCAAGGAAGCCAGATCTACAATATAATTGAGTGTTGTGAGCTGGGAAACTTTGCATTTCAAACCTTTTATTTATGATCTTTGGCAGCATCATTAGCAACCAGGAGGCCTTAAAGCCTACCTTTGTCACCCAGTCCTAGCTAACCTACCTCACAGGGTTGTTGTGAGGATAAAATGGAGAGGAGGAGGACCATGTAAACTGCCTTGGGTTCCTTGCAAGAGGAAAAAAGGCGGGATATAAATGTAATTATAATAATTAATAATAATAATAATAATAATAACAACAAATGAAAAAGCTAACAGGAATGCATACTGATAGTGGCACACACTTCTGGATAGACTCTGGAAAAACAGCTTGCTTTGGTTTTGGCTGTTCTGGTTGCTAAAAGCAAGGCTCAAAAGCTAGCGTTTGTTTGCTCTGAATTTGTTAGGTCTGGGAATTGAAGTGATACTATTTTGGAGCTACAGTGCTTATGCTTCCTACTGCACCTCTATAGTCTTCACATAATCTACACTGTAAGATTCCAGTGTTCTTCACCAAACAAAACTTATAGAATCATAGACTCATAGAATAGTAGGGTTTGGAAGGGGCCTACAAGGCCATCGAGTCCAACCCCCTGCTCAATGCAGGAATCCAAGTCAGAGCATCCCTGACAGATGGCTGTCCAGCCTCGTCTTGAAGGCCTCCAGTGTGGGAGAGCCCACTAATTTGTACTGCAAATATGCTCTGTGCTTTCCACCTTTTGCTTATTTTATAATTCTAGAAATGCTCTGTACCTCTAGGATCTACTCTGTTAACAGCAGAAACAGAAATTAGGGGTGGGGGGAGATTTTCAGAATATGCTTCTTAGCCTAAAGGGCATGTCCTAAAACACCAAATGGCTCAGCCGATCAAGAGGGCAATGAATAGATTAAAACTGCCCTTCCACAACTAACTCTAGCTGTAGTTTTGTCATTGTTGACAGATGCTGCTGTAGTATAGTCAAGTGGAAATAACTCAGGTAACTTTCTACATGGTGTCTAGCCAAAGCAAAAAATTAGGCAGCCTGCTAGAGACAGGGCAGTTGTACCAAGGAAGGGAGAAATCCTTGCAAAGAGCTGTGTCGGCATCCTGAACCACCAAAAAAGCATAGCGTAACCTCTCTGTGATGTAATAACTCCCCAGATTAACAGGAGCTGTAGAGACATGACTTAGAGACATGGTTCCTGCTGGTTTCCTGGTTCCAGCAGGATGTACCTTTACAGGTTTTCAGCTCCAGTAGGTTGAGAAGCGCACATCCTTCAATGCTCATTCCTGTTGCCAATTCCTGAAAATGCCTCCCTTGTATCCGCCTTTTGGATGACATGAGAAAGGGCTCTCCATGCATGCTGATGCATGCACATTGAGCTCCTCCATGTGAGGAGGGAACCTGATTAGTCCAGAGTCACTCCTTGAGTGGAGGAGTGCTACATACATGTGTGGACAGCCCTTTCTCATGCTATCTGAACATGCAGACAGTAGGAAAGTGTTTCTGCTGGTGGATGGTGGTGGTGGGCAGAAACCTTGCACTTTTCAGTGTGCGTGCGTGCATGCATGCATGGTGTGTGAGGTTGTGTGAACCACCCACCTTTCTTTCGAGGTACAAAATATATCACAATCTTTCCTTTTGTTCACTGCTGTATCTCAATGGAAGGCTGGCAAGATGGAGCCATAGACCTTTGAGCAAGTAAAGCTATCATTATTACATGGTCATTCCGAGTATCAAATGTTGCCCTCCCCACAATCAACTTTATGTACTATGTTCAAAGTACCATTTAGTAACAAAATTGATTTCAACAGGCCTACTCTAAGGATGACTAAATCTGGATCCAACCTGTGGTATATATATCATAGTGATGACCAGAAAGAGCCTGAAGTTTAATTCTCTTATTTGAGATTAGAATGCATCCTCTATATTATTTATTTTATTTTATTTTATTTTATTAAATGTGTTTCTGTATCAGCTCTTAGTCAACTATCAGGGCAGTGTACAATACAAAATTTAAAACACTTCAACCCACAGAACTAAAAGCTTAAAAGCAGTGCAACACAATTAGGAGCGAGAGAAGTAATCTAATTTATACATAGCCATAGAAAGGCGAGCCAAATAAAAATGTCTTCATTGCTTGCTGAAAGGCAAGCAGTTAGACAGCTAATGTGATCCCCCTGGGAAGGGAGTTCCACAGATGGGGTGCCATCACTGAAAAGACCCTATACATTGAAGTAATTCGCTTATCTTTGGTGAAAGGGGAAAAAGACAATTTACATCAAATGCTGTATTTAAAAAGATTCAAGAATGCAGCTAGTAATTTTGCTAGCACATTTAAACAGCTGGTTGTAAACCTACTTCAAGTGGCTCAGTTTGTCAACATGTGCATTTTCCCACTACAACGAAGTATTCATATGACAGTCCTGAGGCTGATATTTCCTTACTGAAATGCACACCGTTGATCTTACGAAGTCTAATTGCTTAAAGAATGAGTGTCAGTTTTCTTTATTCTACTTGTGGCACTGAAAGCATTCCAACTTGCATGTCATTCCAACAAGCATGACAAACAAAAGAGGTTAATGGGGCTGTTATTAAAAAGACTCTTGTAGCCAAGTTACATTAACAAACAGAAGCAAGAGCTCTGGCACATCTAAGTTGGGAAACTGTCTGCAGTTACTGGGTGGGTGGGGGCTATAGCTGTGGGGGCTGTCTACTGTTTGGACAACTTATTGTGAGCTCTCCAGATGACTGTGCCCCTCCATTCCTTAGATAACACCAGGATTTTCTAAATAAATGGATACTGGCAGCAACAGATATTCTGGGATTAAAACTATGGCATTTCTTTATCCACCAGACTTACTATAAAATGTTTAATTCAGGTCAAGTTATTTTCTGTCTAATTTTGCACTGGTATTAAAAAGACAAACCTGCTAAACATGGAGTGAGAGAGAGACCACACACACACACACCCACACACACACACACACACACTTTTATATGCTATATAATTTATATATCCAAACTTTCATCAGATAGTGAGCTTCCCCTTAGGCTGTTTTGCTCTAGCTGTCCCACAGGCATGTCTAATGGTCAGAGGGCTCTGTTTATCCTATGCCCCCCTGTGGCATAGGCAGGGCAGGAGGAAGAGGGAGGTGATTTCCTCCTCCTCCTCCTAAAAGAAAACAAAAACAGACAGGCCTCTGAGCCCTCCACCCATCCCCTGAATTTACTGAAGGACCACATTAGTCAAATATGAACTTCCACTGTGCTGGGAAGTTATTGTTCTTAAATAGCAACTTTATTTTGTGAATTGGGCTACTGGAATGAAGGAACTTAAGTGGAAGAAATAAGAAATTGATTAGTTTGGGTAGGAAAAGGATTATGGGCTCAGTGAATGTGCTGAAAATCTGCTTCTGAAGCCAAAGTGTGTGGGGAGATATGAGACTGCAGTTGTTCAGTGGTTGTTCGGAGGAAAAGACACTTGCAGGCTCAGTTATCCTTTTCTCCCTATATTTTAGGTGTCACCACTTGTATTGAAGTGAGTCCGTGAGCCACGTGGAGGGGTGGGGGAAGATGAAGAGCTCGTCCTTAACAGGAAAAGGTATGGGAAGATTTATGTAGAAAGGATCTTGAGTTGCTTGAGCAAATGTAAAGGGGAAAACATGGGGTGAACTGGTGTGTGAAGGGGAACAGAATGCATATTACCTCTAGCTCTAGTTTACTATCATTGGAAGTGGAATCAGTGCTTAATTGCCAAACAGAGGGATCAGATATAGGGATGGATCTGTCAATCTCAGTCTTGTTGAAAATTTTTTGCGGTCAAGCTTGTTCCGTATGGGAATGCATATGAATTTTTCATAATCTATGCATTAATGTAAGCATTTTCTGTGCACATTTTTAAACATACATACTTTTGGAAGCATGCACCCATTGATGAAAGTTTTGTTTGCACACATTTTGGAACAGTATGCATTTTTCTTTGTATGTTTTTCAAATGTGTACATGTTCTTGAACACATTATTTTGTTTGGCAGAAAGCATTGCAAGCTTGGGAATGTACAGATTTCTGACTGCAAATTGCATCCAGGTCTGCATTCAGGCCCAGGAGGGTCTCACACATCCCTAGAACCACTTACAAATATGATTTTACTACTATCATATTTTATTTTAATTTGTATTTATTTATTGTAGTTCTATACTGCCTTTATGAAGCCCACCAAGATGGTTTACACAAAATTAAGAAAATAAATTATATAATCAGTAACTCCTATTGTGAATAAATGGTCATGATCCATATTTTGCATACGTGTTGACTGCAATCTTAGACACTTACCTGGGAGTAAGCCTAATGGAACTCAATGAGACTTATGACTGAGAAGACATGTATAGGATTCTGCTGTTAAGCTTTAACAGACAATGGGTTGGATCCAGAGCTGCACAGAGTAGACCTCTGTAAACAAGATGATCCTGCAGGTGGGAGTGGGAGGTGATTTTCAAAGGTTTGCCTTCTCCTCTGCAGCTCCCTATTCCTCCCTCAGATCTCTTCCGGAGGTTTTGGGGACCCTCCAGTACAGGGTGTGAGATAGCGCTGGGGTCTGCAGCGGGGAAGGAGTAATCAGCAAAAAACACTGCTCCCTTCCTCCAGTTGGGGAGGTTCTGCTTCTGCTTGATCCTGCTTCCCTCTGCTGATTAAAAGAACTCTTCTATTTGTGGCACTTCAACTCTGGGTCCAAACCTATGATTTTTTGCATTTCATTTCCATCAGACCTCACTGCATGTCTGTCTGTCTGTCTGTCTGTCTCCCTGTCTGTCTGTCTCTCTTTCTCTCTCTCCATCCATATGTCTATATAGCTGCCAACTGAGAAAATAACACTTCACAATGATGCAGACTCTAGTCAACAAAAGCTCATGCCATAATACATTTGTTAGCCTTTAATGTGCCACAAGACTCTTTGTCGTTTTTGCTGCAACCTATTAACATGGCTACGTCTCTCTGGAAATTATTATTTAGCATTTATATAGAAAGAGAATAAAAGTGATAATGGCTGAAGACAACAAGTGGCGCGGGCAGGAAGAGACGGAGGATCCGTGTATCAAGATTTTGTGAAAATGCAGCTGCATGTTCCATTAGCTTACCTTAGCAAGGTAGCAAGAGACCCCAGAAGTGACGATGGAGGATGGCAATAACATCTCGGACATGGATGAAGTGAGAAATAAGAGCTGAAAGGACAGGACAGGGCATGACTTGAATGTAAAGACAAGATGTTTTTACTGGATGTGAAAGGTCAAGGATAGCCTATGGAGATAAATCTGTGAAGCAGTTGAGTAACCCTAGCAGGGGAACTCTGAACAAAAGTAAGAGACTCAAACAATAATAAAGATGATAATGTTCAGAATCTCAGTGTATCAATGCTCAGAATCTCATGCTAGCAGGGAAGCCTTTAATAGCTATGATTTTCCACTGTTGAAGTCAATCCCACATATTCACTGCTATGGATAAAGTCCCAGTGAGGTAGAAGGTTTGCAAACATTTTTACCAGAAATTTCAAAAACAAACAACATCCCCCCCCCTCACAACTAAGACTTAATTTGCTTGAGGCCTGTTGAACTAAACTTGGTGTGCAGAACAATAGCACCTATGCAGACACAATATTGTACATACACCATGACTATGCATACAAGTGGTTGTATGAATTATTTATTTATTTATTACATTTATATCCCACCTTTTTTCCTCTTTAAGGAACCCAAGGTGGCATACATAATCCTCCTCCTGTCCATTTTATCCTCACAACAAACCTGTGAGGTAGGTTGGGCTGAGAGTCTGTGACTGGCCCGAAGTCACCCGCTGAGCTTCCATGGCCAAGTGGGGACTAGAACCCAGATCTCCTGACTCCCAGTCAAACACTCTAGCCACTACACCACACTGGATAGGAATAAGCATGCTCCTATCCAAACTGCACATTTGTTGGAAAATATGAATACATCTGGAGTGGTGATTATGCATACTCATGAAGTGCATCAATTAATCACAGGTCTGAACTCACGGTGACTGCATATATTTCTCTTGAACCATAGAGATAGCAATGCAGAATAGTGCAATTTGGCTACCCAGCATTTGTGTTTGGTCATTTCCAGACAAGGAAACAGAGAAGATTGGCTCATTGAAACTGGCAAAATGTCTCCCCCTCCCACTTTTAAAACCCAGAAAACATGACAGGAAGAAGTTTTATGAGGGAGGAATTGTGGATGGAAGATACAGGTTATCGTTGTGCCAATATGGGCACACCATGGAAAAGCAGAAATGGAGCAGAAAAGATGAATGGGATATACCATACAGGAACTCTTTAATGTGTTTCAAACAAGTGCTTTTTAATGTGTTCATAAATTATCTGGAGTTAGGGGTGAGCACTGAGGTGGCCACATTTCCTGATGACACCAAGTTATTTAGTGTAGTTAAAACAAAATGTTGGCAGTGACTGACCAGGAAAGGAACTTGGGGTTGTGGTAGATAGCTCAGTGAAAGTGTTGACCCAGTGTAGTGGCTTAATAAATATGTCATTTTCTGCTTATTCAGTCAGCTTCTGATATGTTTATTCCTTCCAGAAGCACTGTGATTGGAAGTAAAAAGGGAGCTCTGGTAAAGCAATTCCCTGATTGGAAGCTAGAACTCTGTCACATAAATACACCCTCCCCTCTCTGTCTGTTATTATTGCTTATTTATTTGATTTGTACCTGACTTTTTTTTTACCCAAAATGACACTCAAGACAGCTTACAGAACCAATTCCAAATTGATTAAAACAATACATTAAAATACATTAAAATACAATAAAAACATAACATTACAGAAAAAATATTATTATCTATTGTGTTTTCTACATATGAAGAGCTTGGGTGAAGTTACAAAAATGGATCAAATAGTAAAATCTGGGTCTGCTTGACTCTTGCCCTTCCTGGCTAATTAAATCAGCTAGGATGGCATTGGCCACATGATTAAGGGAGGTGATTAATGCCTCTGGGTGGGAGGGGCATGTTCCCTTTTGCTTGAAGGAAGCAGTAATTAGAGTTTTATTAAAGAAACCTTCCTTTGGCCCAACAGATATGAGAAGCTATGGGCCAGTCTCAAATATTCAATGTTGCAACTCCAGACACATTTGGATGATACCGATTACTTGGACCCATTCCAAATGGGCTTTCAAGTGGGATATAGGACTGAGATGGCTTTGGTCACCTTGGTAGATGATCAGCACTGGGAACTGCATCAGAGGAGTGTAGCCCTATTCATTCTCCTGGACCTGTCAGTGGTTTTTGATACCATTGACCATGATATCCCCCTGGACCACCTGGTGGGCCTGGGCCTTGGAAGCACTGTATTGCTGTAGTTCTGGTCCTTCTTGTCGGGTCTTGTTGGGAGACTACTGTTGAGTGCTGTGGCTGAACAACAGGTCTGTGATATCCCACAGAATTCTGTCCTGTCCCTTATGTTATTTAACACTTACACAAAACTACCATAAGAGCTCACCTGGAGCTTTGGAGTGAGATGCCAACAATATGCTGATGACACTCAGCTCTATCACTCTTTGTTAAATGACTCCAAGGAAGCAGTTAACAACCTTTAACATTGCCTGAGTTTGATGATGGACTGGATGGGGGTGAACAAGATCAGATGAAGTCCAGACAAGATAGAGGTGCTGTTGGTCAGTAGAAAGCCTGGCTTGGGGTCTGGATTCAGCCTGTTCTGGATAGGGTCATGCTCTCCCTGAAATATCGGGTCCGCAGCTTGGGAGTGCACCTGGATGTTATGCTGTTCCTGCATCTTCAGGTGACAGTAGTGGGGGATGGGTTGGGGTTAGGGATGGCAGAGAATTTCTCCCCGAATCTCCGGGAGGCTGAATGCCAATGCATTCGGCCCCCCGAAATTGTTGGTGAAATTCTCCCCCCCCCCCCGGGATGGGACTTACCTCCTGCGAATGTCCCTCCCGGCGTCAGGTCCCGGTGGCGGTTCGGCAGCGTTTTGGCGGGGGCGGGGCGGCGGCCGGTCTTCCGACCAGCTGCCACCGCCACCATTACAAAATAAAGTCAAAAAAACCAACAACACCCGTGATAGGCTACATAACGATTAACGTAGCCTATCACGGCTAGATTTCCAAAGTCAGCCATGATAGGCTACGTAAATCGTTACATAGCCTATCATGGGTGACTTTGAAAAAAAAAAAGCATATACGCAAATGGCGGCACCCATGGGCGCCGCCATTTGCGTTCCTTATTTGGTCCCGGGTAGTCTACGTAAAGATTTACGTAGACTACGGCGAAAATAAGGGCAACGCAAATAGTAAATTTGGTACCCGGGACCAAATAAGGGACGCAAATGGCGGCGCCCATGGGCGCCGCCATTTGCGTACGCGCTTTTTTTCCCCCCAAAGTCACCCGTGATAGGCTACGTAACGATTTACGTAGCCTATCACGGCTGACTTTGGAAATCTAGCCGTGATAGGCTGCGTAAATCGTTACATAGCCTATCACGGGTGTTTGTTTTTTTTCACTTTGTATTTCGCGGCCGGGGAGACGGGGCGCTTCTCCCCGGCCTGAATTTCGGCAGGGAGAGGCGGGGCGCCTCCCCCCCGGCCTGAATTTCGGGGGCAGAACCAAAGCGCCTCCCCCCCACCGCGAAGCAAGCTGCGGGACCAGGTAAGTGGCTTTCATACATCACTAGTTGGGGTCAAGAAGCATCTTTTACATTTGGCTTATTAAAATGTTATCATGGATTTTTAAAATGTTGACATTATTGTTCATTGTTTTGCTATGTTTTATCTAAGTTCTGATTTATTTATTTATTTATTTATTTATTTTGCACACTACCTTGCTTGGCTTCAGAAAAGTGGCTGGGAAATACCATAAAGAGAGAGAGAGAGAGAAAGCAGAAGCCCTCTTGAGGCTCCATTTTTTTTCTAGAGCCCATTTAGCCTCAAAGCTGAGTTGCCTCAGATTCCAAGGTGGTCTGACTATCTCTGAGGTGGCGATCTTCACCCTGGACCAGTGGAGGCTGGTGGCTCTGATGTCAGTGGTGCAGTGAATCTGCTCCTTGGATAGCTCCTTTAGAGTTCTGACTGGTTTTGAGTGAAACCCGGAGCGGATTCACTGCCCCACTGACATCAGAGCCAACAGCCTCTATTGCCTTGGGCTTGTGCGTCATCTGAGGCAAATGTAAATGCACAGCCCTTCTAGATAGTGAGAAATCCACAGCATCTGTATTTTGAATTATTTGGAAAATCCAGCCATTCATCTGCAGGATAGCAACAGCTTTTGAAAGTGTGCCTTTTATTTAGGTCTCTTGATTCTGATCTCTGTTCTCTGATATAATTTGGCTGTATGTGGCAAAACAGAATTTGATGGAGAACTTTTTTCTCCTTTGAGTACTGATCTCCATTTTTTTTTTTTTTTTTACATTTCACACTTCCAGAGATTTTGGGTGGAAAGTGTCAGACCTTTGAAAAGAATTAATGGAAGGACTTCTGTGGGGTGGATATTGTCAGTGAGGGATCATCTTGCAAATTGAAAACTGCTCATTCCTTTTGTCTTCTCATGTCGACAATGGTCAGAATCTGAGAATGCTTAGGAATCATACGACATGCTATGCACAGTGCATGCTGGCACATTAAATGCTAGATTTAGCAGATGAGCCCTGTGCAAGGGATGCATGCTGCAAACTTGTTTTTCTTTCACCTTTCACCCTTCAGCTAATAGGATCCCAAACTCAGTCTGCAGACCTTCCTAAATAAGCATTCATTTTAAATGGCATTCGGATACTGCTAAGGACTTAAGAATGTTTTTAAAGGCCCATTATTGGATGGAATAATTATCTTTAGAGAAGTTTTTTTGTTTCTTTGTTTATTACACATATATCCCACCTTTCTTCCACTGTGGAACTCAAGGTGGCTACATGTGGTTCCCAAGCACTGACCAGACCCAGACCGGCTTAGCTTCAGCAAGGTGGTTGCCTCATGTGCCTTCAGACCATGTCTTGGGACCTACTTGAGGAGTAGTTATGCCATTACAAAGGCAAGCTTCCATATCAGAAATTATACAGTATGTGGAAGCATGGTTCATATTGTGGCTATGACCCACTTCAGCCCAGGGAAACAGATGAAATGTGAAGGGAAAACATGCAGATGCAAACTTGCAGTGGAAGTGCCCTTGGGATTAAAGGATAATGGTAGCATCATGGCATGTCCTTCCCTTCACATATTTGTGTTTAGAAAGGAAATGCCGTGATAATTCTGGGATACGTAGACTGTCATCAAAACGGTGAAACAGCTCTAAGGATCAAACTATACCACAGCCTCCCCCAACTGCTGTGATGAGTTTGCAAGACACTTTGAGGATAAAATTGCCCACCTTCATGCTGACTTGAACACTGCTATTGATGCAGTGTCTGTGGAAGTGTCCAGTGCATCATCTTATTCTGTTTTGTGGGATCCGTTTCAGCTTTTGGAGTCTGAGGATGTGGACAAAATGCTTGCTTCTGGACAACCCACAACATGCTCTCTCGATCCTTGCCCTTCATGGCTTATTTGATCTAGCAATGAGGGACTGACTGGGTGGATCAGGGGAGTGGTGAACTCATCATTGCATGATGGTGTGGTCCCTACTGCCTTGAAGGAGCCAGCAGTACAACCACTCCTGAAAAAAACCATACCTGACCCCAGAGATCTACGCTAATTATTGTTTGGTTACAAATACTCCCTTCCTGAGAAATGTGCTCAAGAGAGTGGTGGAGACCCAGCAGCTGGTGCTCTTGAATTAAACAAATTATATGGATCCTTTCCAGTCTGGATTCAGGCCTGGTTTGGGTATGGAATCATCCTTGGTCACCCTGATGGACAACCTCTTTCAAGAGAAGGACAGAGGGAGTATGACCCTATTACTTTTTCTTGATCTCTTGGCAGCTTTTGATATAATTGACCACAGTATCCTCCTGGTTACAGTGGTTCAGCTCTTCCTTGCAGGGTTGGTTCCAGAGAATAACATTGGGTGATTGTATCTTGCCCCCCTGGCAGCTGAAATGTGAGGTGCCACAAGGTACAATTTTGTCCGCAATGTTATTTAATATCTGTATAAAGCCATTGGGAGTGGTTGTTAGGAGGTTTGGGGCAAGGTGTCACCAGTATGCTGATGACACCCAGATCAATTCCTCCATGACATCTCAACTGGGAGATGCTATGCACATTCTGAACTGGTGCCCGGATGAGGGCTAAATTGCTGAAGCTGAATCCTGATAAGACAGAGACCCTATGGGTGGGTGGTTCCCCGGTCTGGGAATTGGGCTGTATGCCTCCTCTGGACAGAGTTGCACTCCCTCTAAAGGAGCAGGTACATAGTTTGGGGATGCTCCTGGATCCATCCTTGTCACTGGAGGCACAGGTGACCTCAGTGGCCCAGAGCACACATTACCAGCTTCGGTTGGTGCACCAACTATGCCTGTTCCTGGAAAGGTGTAGCTAAGCCACAGTGATCCATGCACTGGTAACCTCATGCATAGAATAATGTAATGTGCTCTACATGGAGCTGTCACTGCACCAGGTTCACAAGGGCAGCCAGCGCAGAATGCAGCAGCTAGGACACTCAGTGGAGAACCAAGCTGAACACACATTACAGTTTTAAAAGAACTGCACTGGCTGCCTATTAGCTACTGAGCTGTGTTCAGAGTTTTGTTGCTGATACTCAAAGCCCTAAACAACTCAGGATCAGGATACATAGCTGACTTTCTATATACACCAAACTGACCCTTGAAATCTTCTGAGGAAGGTCCCATGACCCACATTGTGTTGTCAAGTGATGGCACAGAAGTGGGCCACCCTTGCTTTCCCATATATGGTCTGAGAGGCGGAAACTGTGGCAAGCTATAGATGCCTCTCGAAGACACAACTGTTTTTGTAACATTTGTAGTGTATTTAGTATTGGTTTTCTTTATTTTTTATATTGTACTCTATGTATTTTTATGTAAACTGCTTAGAGGTCTGATGATATCAAATGGAATATAAGTAGTTAAACAAACAAACCTGGTGCCCACCACATATTTTGGACTGCAACTGCTATCATCCCTGATCATTGCCATGTTAGCTGGGGCTGATGGAAGTTCTAGGATGAAATATCTGAATATTCCCCAGCTTGGGGAAGGCTGCTATAAAGGATATGAAAGTTGCTATTTGTATCTCTTGATATCTGCATTTTTACTTAAAATTAGCTACAGGTGTGTGTGTGTGTGTGTGTGTGTATGTGTGTGTCCAAATAACAGTGCAGTTTGAGCTTTGGGGGCAGGGGGAGTCAACCCTTCTCCCTGTGACATTGTCTTGATCTATGTAGGGCCAGCCCTACCATTAGACAGGTTGAGGCAATTGCCTCAGATGGGTATATTGCTCCATGGTTCTATGGCACATGAGCTGCTTGTGCTTTGCCAGAAGAAGGATTAGCATTCCCCTTTGCTGTGGTGGTGTTCTGAGAGGCTATGCCTGAAGTACAATGACAGCTAGTGATTTGTTCCAGAACTAAAGCAATTGACTTTACTGGTGCATTGGTGTGGAGAACCCTGGCACATGACCAGTTGTAATGTTTACCAGCTAAACATGATATCTGATTATATATGTGGAGTTCTGGCTTTATTTCTTATACTTACATCCTGCTATTCTTTCAGGAAGCTCAGAGAGTTTCCAAGGGCTTTCTAGTGGTCTCTCATATAGGCACTGATCTTGTCCACACCTGCTTAGCTTCAACATTGCTACAGTATCAGTTGTTCCCAGAACATTCTCTGCTTGAGAATGAGATTGCTGTAGGACACAAAGAGGATTTACTATGTCTTCAGTTGGCACCTATGGCAGGCCAGGTGTTCCTACCTTGTGTGTGTTTCTGAAGATTTGCTTAGCTTCTTATTTGGATAACATGGGTATGGTAGTGCCAGCGTCCATGAAAAAAACATTGATGAATGTGCTGCAGGCTCACAGGAGTTGGAAAACCAATTTTGATGGGCATCCTAGAAAAGGTTTAAAAGTTGGGCTGCAGAATTAGTTGAGCTGCTGTGGAGAAATCTGTAACACTAGTTAAAAAGCAAAGCCTCATTCCCTTGCCTGATAATATCTTGGCATTGCTGCACCAGTGACAGCAGCGCTGGTAGGTGCTAGTGCGCTAATGCCAGTTCTTTCCAGTTCCTGACATATGCAGAGTAGAATGGCTGTTTCTTTCAAGCACCAGGCAAATCTTGTGCTGCCACCTCTACCTGTCCAGTTTCATCTCTATACATGCAAGTCCTAGCCTTTGTAAGACACCTGGCAGCTCATTAATGAGCATCAAAGTGCAGCGAGCCCCAGAGCGTCCCTGGGGAACTCTTACTTATGGGCTTTTCCACATGATCTTTCTTTCTCACTCTCCAAGCAATATTGTGGTGATCCTGACAGTCCCTTTCTCTGAAGGCAATGCTGCGGTTGAGGAAATGTTGCATTTTCCCTAGCAAACGGGAATATTTTAGTGCTGCAGAAAGTGTGGTTTCCCTCCACCCCCACTAGTATGTCCATTGTGCTGTGTAGAAGGTGACTGCATATGTGTCACTGTTGCCTACTATATAGGGCCTCTGACTTCACAAGCTTGGGGTGAAGTCAACTCTTTCCCCTAGCAATGTGTGCACAATTTTGAATTCTTTTAATTGGAAAAGATCATTAGAGGCTGAGTGTTCTTCTGTGCAACCAATCTTTTGATAACAACATAACAGCAAAAAATGTTTTCTCTTGTGAGCAAGAAAATATCCTGTAGTATACACACTAGAGTGGAAGATGTAAGCACATAACAGACAAAAAGCCAATTTGCCCTTCCATGTTTCCATGTGGAATTTTTTTTGATAGTCTTTTAATTAACAAGAGGCACATGGGTAGAAAAAAAAAGGCTGAAGGCTAATTGATACAACACTTCACTGTGAGTTCAGAAAAATGGGCTATGATGTCACAAATGTATGATGCCCGTAGTGAGTTGCAGTTCGTGCTTGTAAACTAGTAGATGGTTGTTTTGCCATGAATTCTTCACCATTTCCTGCTATACTAAAATATCAAGTGAATTGGCCTTGAGAGAAAGGGAAACTGGATCCTTCTGAACTTCATATAGTCAATGCATTTCACATATCCCTTTCTATGTCGGAGGATATGCCACCAGAATATGCATGCCTGCTACAGCCTGTGTGCTTTGAACCATAGTAGATCACTTCTTGATGAGATGCAAGGTGGTGGCCAACATATTTACACCAGTGAAATAAAATCTAGTTTCACTCAACACCGTTTGCCTATAGGCTGCTTCCCCCAAAATTACCAATTAGGAAGGGCAGTATCTCAGTGGTAGAATACATGCTTTGGATGCCAAAGGGCCCAGGTTCAATCCCTGGCATGCCCAAGCAGAACTGGGAAATGTTCTGTCAGAAATGTTGGAGAGCTGCTGCACATCAGTGCAGACAGTACTGGACTAGATGGACCAATGATCTGATTCAATAGAAGGCTATCCTTCTGTGCTAATCAGTCCAGTTCAAATATTAAGGCTTCCATATGGGTTGAAAAAGGCTTCTGCACAGTGACAATCTATGTAAACTGTAACATCTTTAATTTATCATATGGTTGGTCTCTGTAGTATTCAGATACACTGAATACTATTTACTGGATGCTAATACTATTCACTGTGCCCGTAAGGACAACCAGCTTCCAGACTCTCCATCTCTCTCTTCCTTTAGACCAGGGTTAGGGAGTCTGTGGCTCTCCAGAAGTTGTTGGACTACAGTTCTCAAATTCCCCAACCATTGGCCATGCTGACTGGGGTGCTAAGTAGGAGTGGGTAACCTACATCCTTCCAGATATTGTTGGACTCCAAAAACATCTGGAGGGATGCAGGTTTCCCACTCCTACTTATCTGGAAGGACACAGGTTCCCCACTTCTACTTTAGACTAGGGAAAACCCTGCTGTAGACCTGGGTAAGGAGCCCTGCCAGGGAAATGCATATAACAAGTGCTTTTTATCTGGTGGAACTCACTCGCCATCGACTCTTGAGGAAGAATAATCCAAGAATTCCGGTACCCCTTTCTCCAGAAAAAAAGCACTGAATATAACCTTGTAAATAAATCATTTGTTACCAGCACCTGTGTGGAACCTGAATTTAATAGTCAACTTTAAACAGATAGCACACATGCCAGTACCATACTTCTATGATAACTCCTGATGTGGACTTCATTTGATCTGCTGTAATCTCATGATAAATTGTTTAAAAGGCTATTTGTTGACTTCCACAAATGTGACTGTAAGTCAGACACAAGTCTTAATTCAAAAATCTGTCCAAGTCTTATTTAGATAATGAGCAGATCATGAACTGTAGGTTTTACTTATTTGGGTATATCCAATTCTAGAACCAGTATTTGCACTTGGAGGCTATTTTCACCTACTCTCTGTTCTAGGGCCGATCTACATTGTGCCCACCATTGCAATGAATTCGGTGTCCTGTCGGGTTAAATGCTCTCGCATTAAAACGTGATTATCCACACTCACCCATTTTCCCCGTTGCGGTGCTTCATCAAATGAGCGAGCTCGGTTCACTCTCAAGTGCTGTGCTATTTTCCTGCTCTTAAACATGGAGGCTCTCATTGGAGGATCAGAAACTCTTCCTGTTTCTGCTGATTCCACGCCCACCACTCTCACAGCTCTCGACAGCCCCATGTCATCTTCCGGCTACTGATTGCATAGCTTCCTCAGCACTCAATGTTTCCTCAGCAACAAGCAAAGGGCTGGATGTGTGCACACTTGTCTGGTCTCGGAACCTAAGTGGGGTCAGCCCCGGTCAGTAGTTGGATGGGTGACCACCTGGGAATCAGGCTTCCTGCATTGAGCAGGGGGTTGTTCTATCCCTTCAAATGAGACTAAGTTTTATCCCCTCCTATCCCCCGCTTCGGATTTTTTTTTTTAAAAAAAAATTGAGGCGTTATCTTCAAAGAATTGTGGCTTCTCTGCGATTTTTTTTCCCCCCTAATTCAGGCATGATCTTCGAAGATTCAAAAATTCAAATCTCCAAATTTTCAAATCTTTGAAGATCATGCCTGAATTAGGGGAAAAAAAATCGCAGAGAAGCCACAATTCTTCAAAGATAATGTTTTAATTTTTAAAAAAAACTGAAGCGGGGGATAGGAGGGGGTAAAACTTAGTCTCATTTGAAGGGATAGAACAACCCCCTGCTCAATGCAGGAAGCCTGATTCCCAGGCGGTCGCCCATCCAACTACTGACCAGGGCCAACCCTGCTTAGCTTCCGAGATCAGACAAGCACACACACATCCAGCCCCTTGCTTGTTGCTGAGGAAACATTGACTGCTGAGGAAGCTATGTGATCAGTAGCCGGAAGACGGCATGGGGCTGTCAAGAGCTGTGATTGGACAGGAGAGAAATACAAACACTGCCGTATATGGACAGGCAGGGGAGGGGACTACGACCAGATATGGTAGTGAAGGTAGAAAATCAGACCACATTAAGGGGAAATGCTGGGATATCAGGTTATTGAAACTGGGAGCACAGAAGCGGGAAATTCCAGTTCCAATTCTAGGCAGGTACTGCGTAGTGTGAAAGACGGGCGGTGAAACCTCATTGGAAGTGAAAAAACCCGTAAGTGTAGCTCGGCCCCTAGTCTGATGCAAATACAGGTGCTGGAGAATCTGTTTTGCAGGATCTGCATGGGCTGAGCTTGATACGAGTGTTCTGCAGTGTGTTTGCTCTCAGGGCAGGGAAATCTCCAAAGGGATGTTTAAAAGTCTGAAACAAAAGATTTATCTGAAATGGCCTTTAAGGCCATGTAATGATTATTATTTCTGTGTAGCAAAAGGAGCAACTTCTCTCTCACTGCTATGATGGCACTAGGAGCTTTATATACTTAAAAATGTAATGAAAGTGAGAGAGGATCTTGTTTAGGAGGATAGGCTTCCTACAATTTAAAAAAGGCTATTATTTCATCTTAAAAATGGAACCTAGCAGGATGTATAAATTCTAGTGCTGGTGAAGGGGTGGGGAGTGCATACCCTGCAAAGAAAATTGGATTTTAAAAAGTAGGTAAGGCTGCAATCCTGTATATAATTACTTAGGAACATGCTCCCTTGAACTCAGTGGGACTTCTTTTTGTCTGTTCATGCATAGGAACATGCTGCAATTTGCTCAAAATGGTGGAATATTGCTTTTGAGAATCAGTAGACGTACACTATTAAAGGTTTACATGAGTA
Source organism: Heloderma suspectum (assembly GCF_057233095.1). NCBI lineage: Eukaryota > Metazoa > Chordata > Lepidosauria > Squamata > Helodermatidae > Heloderma > Heloderma suspectum. The sequence continues at coordinate 254,962,408 of NC_139461.1, forward strand.
GTTATGGCGGGGGGGATTGGTACTTGTCCATTCAAATACTATTAAGGCTGCATCAAACATATTGGAGTAGGTTTTAGATCAGGAGGGGACCTGGTGGCCCTCCAGATGTTGTTGGTCTACAACCCCCTTTCATCACTGACCCCTGGCCATGCTGGCTGGGAATGATGGGAGTTGGAGTCCAGCAATATCCAGACAGCCACAGGTCCCCCCCCCATTTTATTTAGATGCTTGCCTGTACAGGTAGAGCTGTGCATTTCAGCAGTTATTAACCAGGAAAAAAAAAAAAAACAGGGGGAAAACTAACTGCAAAAAATTTAGGAGGAAGCCTGCATGAAAAGGAATTGCACAAAGATTAATACAGACACAATCAGGGGAAAATGAAATAAGAAAAAATATGATACAGGTGCTGGGCTAGGCACCCCTCTGAAACTGACTTTCCTTGGATGTGAAGTCACCAAACATAAAGCACTTTGTATAATTATAACCACTACATATATGATTAATAATAAAAGAGAAAAGAAATTAGAATTAGATGTTTAAAAACAACATACTCCAGAGGCTATTTGGCTCAGACAAGAGGATAACTGTCAAATTCGTAATGCTGGGACAGATGCTAGTTGCTCTGGCCCATTGAAATGGCTTATATAAACAGGCATGCTATTCCTGGCTTGTCCATTTGGCTAACTGCCACACCCAGACTGAGCTCCTGGGCATGAAGTCTGCTTAAAGTCACAGATTTAGGGACCAGCTTGATTGAGAGGAGCAGGCAGGGAGAGAGCTTTGGGGCTGCCATCCCAGCAGTCCATCTGCACAGCTCTGCACAGATTGAAGCTCATTGCTGTGTTTGACTTTCATGGCAGCCTAGTTGTCCAACTCTCCGTTGGAATTATGGTTGCAACTTAAAAAAGGAGAAGAAGAAAGAACAGGAGAAAGCAGACCTAGGCACAGCTTAAATAATAGATGTCAGCGACATGTTTGGAAAGAAGCATTCATGCTGGATAGATTTCTGTAGCCCTACAATTTCAGCAGGTCTTGAGGAACTTGCAGAATTAGAGATGACCCTTGTGATGGCACTGTTGTACAAAATGGCAGCCATTTGCTCATAGACTTCTGAGCTGAGACTCATGTGACAGCTAACTGTCTCACCTCATCTACTCACTCAGACTGTGACTGTATCCCAGGTGATACTGGCATCCTTCTCCTGTCACCACAGTAGAGAGAGAAAATACCAAAAAATAAAGCCTAGAGTATTGTTCTGTGACAGGTAGACCTGGATTGAGTCTGCCCCCCCCTCCCCACAGTTACCAACTTAGAGAGAAGTAGAGTTTAGAGCAGGGGTGCAGAACCTCGAACCTGGGGCACCAGATCTGGTTTGCCTGAGGTTCCAATCTAGCCCTTCAGTGTGCCTCAGATGGTCACATCACCTTCTCTGGTTCCCCTTCCCCCAGCTGTTTGATGTTTTCCAGGCTCCTGGGCACTTTTTTCCACATTCCAAAAGGTTAAAATGCTTCTCCTAAGGCTTAGTTACTGGCAGTGAGAGTTTTAAGTGAAAATATGCTGGTATTTTTGGCCCTGCCCGTTTTGTCATTGGCTCTGCCCACCACTGGACTGTAGCCCCCAAAATGGAATTTGGCCCTCAGGCTGAAAGAGGTTCGACATTCCTGCATTGTATAAATAATAGTCACAATCATTATTATACTTAAGATTTGTACAGCACATTTCAATTGTCCTCTGGTTTCAGGAGTCACCGCTGGAGGGGACAGGGATGAAGCATAGGTCTACCAAACATCATTCCTTCCTCAAAGTGGCCCTTGAGTAAGAATATTACTGAGTGGTCTTTTAGAGGCAATGTTCTATTGGCTGTGAAAAAAAATATTCCCCAGTAGTAACTTGGGCCAAATCCCAGTGATGGGGATGAAGTTCAAATCAGGTGGGGAAGGTTTCAACATGCAAAGTTTTGCATTTGATCTCCGTTTCCAAGGCAGCATCAGACACAGACTAGATCCCTCCAGAATTCAGGCTCATAGGCTCAACTCAACATGGACTTGCTTTAGCCCCTCCCTCTCTGTAGTCTCTTCACTTTCCCATTTCTATACTTTCTTAGCAGTGGTGGAGGCAGGTAAGGTTTGTGACAGGGGAAGCAACTACATTTCCCAATATACCTAAGCACTGCCACAGTCATGCGTGGCAGAGTATTGGTGAGCCTGGAAAGTTCCTAGGGTGGCTGCTTCTTCATCACCCAATAAGAGGACATACACTGACAAGAAAGAGGACGCTGGCTGCTTAAAATTTGCATGTCCTAATTTATATGTATAAATGCAATTTTAGAAATAATTATATAATGTAAATAGATGTAAAATACATCTCCCCATACTGTGGTAGACTGTGACCTCTGTGCCTTGCTCAGTTTGCTGTCCAGGTGCTGTGGGTGGGCAGCTTCAAGGCCCAGCTCTTCCTTCTGAAAGTTCTTTATCTTTAAACCAGATCTAGACTGATCAAAGAGAGGACTGTCCTCTGTAAACATGGCCACTTTAAAAGTATTGCATGCACTTGTGAGAGCACCTAGGGCCTAATGGAGGCCCTGGGGACAGCTTTCCTAATCACAAATCTGGGTAAGGAATGGTGGGAATTTACACTGAAGAGCAAACCCAATCTGAATCAGGGCAGGGGGAGATTGATTGATTGATTGTTATTTATTTATTTATTTATCTGTCATGCTCAACCTGATATTATCAGCAGTGCAAGGGGGCCAAGCTTGGAACGGGGCTTGAAAGTAACGTGATTCCATATCATGCATCTATCAAATGTCCCCCAAATGAAATTCCTTTGCCCAAACCCATTCTGAATCAGGCCCGGGGGAGTTTTATTTATTTATATTTATTTATTTATTTATTTATTTCTATACCGCCCAATAGCCGAAGCTCTCTGGACGTTTTACAAAAATTAAAACCAAATGGCACACAATAAAACAATTTAAAATATATAGAACATTAAAACCACAGTATAACAATACAACCACAATAAAACCTAGCAGCAGTGCAGGAGTTTAAAATACAGATTTAAAACAGCAAAGCTAAAAGTTTAGAAAGCTAAAATGCTAAAATGCCTGGGAAATTAAAAAGGTCTTCACCTGGCACCGAAAAGAATACAATGTAGGTGCCAGGCGAACCTCACTAGGGAGCTCATTCCAGAGCCGAGGTGCCACAGCAGAAAAAGCCCTCCTCCTTCTGCGAGTTCACCCATTGCTATCAAATTCCACCATGAGTGTAGGAATAAATCAGGATCCATGGAAACAGATGGAAGTAAGTGGGTATGGATAAATAAATAATTAGTTAAAACAATTTTAGTCATGCATTGAAGGAAACAGTGACTTTCACTTAGTGCAGGTTAATGCTTTTTCTTCTGGGATTTTTTTTTTTTCCGACCAACATCCTGCTTGTCTTCCTTTCTTTGGGCTGTGGCACTGTATGAATTATTGTTCAAACCAGCAAATCTTTACCTTGGCATCCTCCTATCATATCAAAATATGGATGTGGCAAGCACAATAGTTTAGTACAAGATTATTACTGTGATGACTGATGAGCAAGCTGAACAGGGAGAGCAGGGTTCTGAGTGGATTGTACTCACTCCACATAGTCCTGTGACTACACGCAACCTATGCAGTCAGTCAGTCAGTCAGTCAGTCCGTCCGTCCATCCATCCATCCATCCATCCATCCATCCATCTATCTATCTCATCTATCTATCTATCTATCTATCTATCTATCTATCTATCTATCTATCATCTATCAGAATCTGCATGAAATATAAAGGGCAGATATATAATAAATGCAACATCCTTCAATAATATGAGCCTCAAGAAATCAAACTCCATATCGCACTTAATAATTAGGTAGCATTTTAGTGTGCAAACAGTAATCGTTAGCTTATTTGTCTCCACAATAACCTCATGCAGATGGTTGTTGTTATGAAATGGGAACAGATGCTTAAGACATTGATTTGCCCATCCTTTCTTATACACCCACTCATGCTAGCAATAATAAGCGGGGAATAGAATTCACTATGGTACTCTGCCTAGTAGGTCACACTAGGTACAAATGTGATGCGGCTAGCTGAGTTGGATTACTCATAGAATATGTCAGTTTCTCTGCAATTTTAAGGGCACCAACTAGAGCTGCTGTTAGTTTAGGTTTTTGCAGTTCTTTTAGGTAGCATGAAAAGCAATATCTCAACCTGCTGACAGATAAGGAAATAACCACACAATACACTCTTGGTGCATTACATTAATGTGTGTGCATATCTCTGTCTGTCGGTCTGTCTGTCTGTCTACCTATGAAACAATTCACCAACAGATGTATTGATGAGATATTCATGGCTCTGATGGAGAACCAAGTTATTAATAAGGCTGTTCATTTTTAATCAAAATAATGTTCCCATGCTTTTAACAGATACTTGACAAAGAGAAGTTCAGCAAGTTCTGTTTCTTTTATTCCAGCACCATTGATCAGAGATGCCATGTTTGGCATGTAGCTATTAAAGGCACAGAAGCTCCATTTGAATGCACTTAACGTTAGAAGTCTTCATTGTGATGCTGAAGGGAAGCAAGATTGCATAAAACAAGTTTCATTTCACCACAGTGAGCCTCCTGCTGTGTATCACTGGCTTGCAAGGGTTCAAAAAATAAAATAAAAATTAACTATCCTTAGTTCAATGTGATGCTGTCTTCATGCCTATTTGGTGGAATTACCTGGTAAGCAGACTTTTTTTGGAAGAAGATTCTGTATATCATTGCCCAAATTATCCAAGAGACCTATAAATATTTATCCTATTGTCATTTTGCTTGGATATTTAGATCAGCATGTTGAAAGAAAACATCAATAGCCGGTATGGAGAATGTTGGCAGCTGCAAAAATGTTGGTGCCATAACTCTGATGCCCCTACCCTAAAGAAATGGTGAATTACATTATGGGAAATGGCAAAGATGATGAAATTGATAGAATTTATTCACATTAGAGAGGGGAGAAATACAATCAAGACTTTTTACATTAAGTGCTTTCCTTTTATTGAGTGGATGAGGAAAACAGAAGCTTCTCCATAGTATAAATTAAATGCTAAATATTTTCTTAGGCAATATTGTTAAAATAATAATGTATCAATTTCTTATTCTTCTATTTCTACATTATGAAGCTGCTTATGTATTTTTTATTCTTGCAATAAAAAATAAAATTAAAAAGGGGGTGAAAACATGGCTCTGGAAGATCCCTGAAATTATTACTGCCCCAAGGCAAATAGATGCAGATAAAAGAAATCATAAACACTGACAGATGATGCAAACTGCACCCCTGCTTTGATATTCTGGATCTGGCAATCCTGGTCCATCAGATGGCCAGTATATCTTTAAAATCTCAGACTTGAAGGATTTTATTAAGTTGTAACAGTATTTTTTAAAAGAAATGAAAAGAAAATGAAAAATAAGAAACCAGCACTGACAAAAATATGTGTTTAATTTTCTTGCACCACGTGTTTTCTGCTTGATTTCAATATACCTTCCCCCTTGGATTGCTTATCTTTGCATTTAAAAACTTATCTGAAAGTTCTTTAACTTGCATTTACTAACATTTTCTGCTCATTTACTGACACTTTCTGCTTATTCACTATTTTAGTTAGTTCTACTAATCTGCTGACTTGACCTCTGTGGACTCTTGGAGAGAAAAAATCCTCACTACAGTTGAAGGGAGGAAGCTTTAGATTGCAGGGTGGAATTTCCCATGTGGAACATTCAGAGTCTTGTGATTCCAGAGTGTTTGTATATTGTCAAGTTTCTCCCTTCACTTTCTGCTACTTCCTCCCACTCCTCACCACTAAAGCCTCTTATTCTGATAGCATCTCCAGCAGTACAATTAGATAATTTTTGACTCTTGATTTAATGGCCTTATCTCCGCCCCACCATAACTAGTATAGCATATTGCTTCACTTAATTCAAAATGTGGTAAGCCCGTCCTGCTCTCTCTGGAAACCCTCCCAGTGGAGCTGGTGGCTCCAATGTCAGTGGGGCGGTGAATCCACACGGGGTTCCAGTCAGAACCAGTTAGAACTCTAAAGGAGCTGGATAGTTATTAATCAGGCTGACTGAAATCCGGAATGGATTCACCACTTCGCTAACATTGGAGCCACCAGCCTCCACTGGGCCCTCCTGCTTGTTCTGCTGAGTGGAGTCGTCAACGTGATCCCAAAGTCCTGCCCTGGCAGCACCACTGAACATCTCACAGACTCACATGCTTCAAAATCCTCCCCATCACTGGAGTGGAATTCTTTTCCAGAACTGAATTTTTTCCCACACAAAAATTTCCATTTCTGAAAATGCATTGTTTCATCAATGTATTAGTAACATCAACAAATGGTCACAATACAATCAATAGTAGTGAAGTTGCAGTTTCAAAGTTGTATTTTTTTCAAATAATTATCCATATGAAATTATAATATACTCTCTCTCTCTCTCTCTCTCTCTCTCTCTCTCACACACACACACACACACACACACACTATCCATGCATTTGTAAAGGGTGAGGGGAGAATGGGTAAATTAACACCAAATGTACACATCATCCAAACCAAATTCAAGTTATGGATTTATCTGATTGGCTGTAAGTCAAATCAAAACTAAAGCGAAATGTTTTACACTGTTAAACTCACTGTAAGTGAAACCAAAATCAAAACTAAAGCTGTGATTGTATGAATTAAACCACATTAAGTGCACTTCCTTGATTATTTTCTCCCTAATCAAATATGTCAGTTAAACTCCTTTTGACTAATGGAAAAAAGCGGTCTTTCATAGAATGATAGAATAGTAGGGTCGGAAGGGGCCTATAAGACCATTGAGTCCAGCCTCCTGCTCAATGCAGGAATCCAAGTCAAAGCATCCCTGCTTTAACTTTAAGCAGTACGTAACATCAAAATGGTGTATTTTTAAAGTTGTGCTTATTAAATATGAGGAAATTACAAATGAATTAGAATTAGAAATGTTGCAGAGACTTGTAGTTCTTTGGTCCAGAGTACAAACCTTGTTGGCTCATAATGTTCACCTCCAATGGAAGCCAAGCGTTACAAGCCACCATCGAACTCTTCTCTAGCTTGGCTATTAATTCAAGCCAAGAAGGCCTCTACTTCTCCCTGCCACCTACCCAATTACTTTCTTTTTGTTGATCTACTGTGGTGGCAGTAGCAGAAGAAGGGGCATTGGTACATTTCTCTCTCTCTTTACCCTCCCTTTTCTATCTTGTGCTTGGTGCTGCTATGACGGTGAGCCAGGTACGTGGAGTACTGGGAAATGTAGTTTTCTCAGCAGTCTTGACATTTTCCAGTACTTCTGATGCCTGGCTTGCTATCATAGCAGTGCCAAGGACTGAAGGAAGCACAGAGACAGAGAGACCTTACATTATTTTGCCACCCTCTATCCTCTCTCACTACTGCCACCATACAGTAAATAAGGCCTAGCACCTTGATGGCACATGCCAGATTTGCGGGGTGGCCTCTGTTTGAAGGATTGTCAGAGGACAATCCTCTAGCTGAAGGTGTCCTCTAATTGAAGAGCTGTCCACTCTAGATCTGGTTTAAAGATAAAGAACAATGAGACTGGAGGGACTTCAAGCTGCCCATCCTCCATTAGCAGCTGGACAACAGACTGAGCTGAGTGACCTGAGTGCCAACTCAGGTCACCTAACCACAGTCTTCCCCATTATGGTGAGATATACTGTGTTCCTATTGAAATTCTGATGATTATTTCCAAATGTGCATCTAGGAAGTGGCTGTAGATCGGTGGTGGAGCATAAGGTTTGCATGAAGAAGGTCCCAGGTTCAATCTCGGCATCCCCAGTTAAGGCTGGAAAAACTCCAGCAGCTGCTGTGGGTGAGGGTGGTCTCTGTTGTCAAAGATGCTACAGGTGTAGTAGTCAGGTCACAGCCTGGCATCTTGGGCATGCAGGCATTGGGTTACATGGTCTGCATGATCACCACTGCTCACCGTGGCTTGTTTAAGGCATGGTGAGCTGCGGTGCATGCCGGGTGGCTCTTGAATATTCAAGCTGTGCCTGCAGCTTGCCCTGTTATCTGAAACCAGGGACTGTGGGTTATGTGAGGGTAAAACAACCCTCACATAACCCATGGTCTGTTGTTGGGTTATGCAAGGGCTGTTTATGGGGCAGTGCTAGCTGGCTTCATTGAGAATGTTGCAACAAAGATCTATCAGCAATGAGAAATGGTATAAGTTAATGACCTTGGCTGAATCTGTTCATTACCAAGGACACAGCCAAAGACATATTCAATGCAAAAAAACAAAAAAATCTAGGGAAGCATCATTCTTCTCTGTATACACACAGATGCAAATATGTGATTGGAATCTACATTTGATCCAACCAAATTTGAGAGCAAAAAGGCCGATCATAGTCATCTTGACAAACTATAATTACAGAAGCTATTCGCCTTTCTCGTTAATCTCAAGCAGACAGTCAGTTGGGCATCATGCATCACTATTTTTGTAACTCACATTTCTGGTAGATAACAAGATACTTCATCATAAAGAGGAGAAAGAGAAAGTGAGCGAGAGAATTCATTTCTCGCTCATGTAATGAGTTAGATTAATCTATTATCTTTTCCAGTTCAGGGACCTCGATTGAAACCCATTCCTGTTCAGATTGATCAAGAAAGTTTCCAGCCTGGCCCTTACTGCATCAATTAATCTATCCACGATTATGTTTTTTAATTATTACTTTTATTTCATGGTTCACAAAACCAAAGGGAATGTGTGGAGGCAAAGGCTATGAAATCCTATACTGCAGAATAATATGGTTCACCTAAGAGAGAGAGAGCGGGTGAGGGATACAACTAATGGAGAAGTTGCTTTCTTCTCTGCTGCTAATCTATCTTTGAAGCACCATACAATGGAGATATTCCAGTGAACCAAATTTTGTTCCTCTTGGCTATCTCCACTGAGAGAATGAGATGTCACTTGGCCACCATAATGAGTTTGCCACATATGGTATGCAGTCAAAAATCACAAACAATCAGTGCAGTGCTAGTTTGTTTGTGGTGCTAGGCTTTAGAGATTCACTCATGATTAACTGAGTGCTTTTCTACATGAGACTGTTAATGTACTGTAATTAATTTCCATTTTGTCGCAGAACTGAGATCTGAGCTCTGCACAAAGTTTCCTTTCCTGCTTTTCTGCTACATAACCTCTAGGTGGCACTGCGCTATAGTGGAATACTGCAATTACACAAGTGGAAAAAACATTTTTTTCGCTTTCACAAATAATACCACATTTTCCCTGTTCTAAAAAAACTCACTGAAAGTGCCCTTTAGACACAGAAGCAAAGCTAGAGGGTCATCTAAAGAACCCATAGACAATTGTGAGCGCACAATACATGCCTTGTGTAAAAAAAGCTTAGTATCTGTTTCACTATTGTACAGAGACTCAGCTGCGTGTTCTTGTGCTTCTAGGCCAGATTATGGGTGCTGTTGATGACCTATATAACTTCAAATGGCCTGTCCTAGGACATATATTTTCCCTTATAGATGACAACAGGCCAGAAAAACCTGGGCCTGTTCTTCCCCTTTTCTTTGTCAGGGTTTATTTAATTTAATTTTGGTATTAAAAAAAACATTTTATTCTTAATGGTTTCACTGTTTCTGTTGAGGGATTTTTTGGAAGATAGTTCATACATTTTAAAATAAGCACATAGATTAGGACCTATGATAACAAAAACCTTACAATAGGTTTGCGTACATGTTACATGTGCCTAGGGGGTGGAGAATGGGATTCTGCCCATTAGCTTCCTACATGTATCCAGCATAACATCTGAAAGAACCTATGCAAATACAGATCAAGGCAAATAGAGATCAAGACACCTGACTGCGTGTACATTTTGTATATGTGTAGGCTGTTTCAGAAGTTATGGTGTAGGTGTGTAGGGAGGGGAGAAAGGCCAGTTGGCATGATCTTGCTCTCTGTAGTAGATGCGTAGCTCAATGTACACACATATGTAGGACACCATAGATTGGGCTGTACCCTTGCAACTCACCAAGCTGAATGCAGCTTCCCAGCCATGTATGGCAGCCCACCAAAGGTTTAATAAATCTATTGGTTTTGCTGCTTACAGATGACTGGGTGAGAGGTGTGTGTTGTGGGGGGCGGGGAGTGGCAGTTGTAAAACATTTGTCAGAACACAGTGGTAGGTAGTATTCAGCCAGGTGGGCCAAACATTTGGGAGTGAACTTTGGCTGAGAAGCAAGGTACAAATTCCAGAAATTGCCAAGTTTAATCATGCTTGCCATAAACAGATGTATGTGCTCAGATAGAAAGTACCAATCAATCTACAAGGTTTTTAAGAAGGAAATGTTCTAGAAAAACATTGACCTAGCATGAAAAAAGTGAACTTCTTCAGGGTCATTAGGAAAGGAATCGAAAATAAAACTGCCAATATCATAATGCCTTTTATAATAATCTATGGTACAACCACACTTGGAATACTTTGGATGGTTCTGGTCACTGCAGTTGAAGGAAAGAAAGAAAGGTTCCTCTTGTGCAAGCACCGGGTCATTACTGATCCCTAGAGGGACGCCGCTTGTGCTGGCGTTTTCATGGCAGACTATAGCGGGGCGGTTTGCCATTGCTTTCCCCAGTCATGACTACCTTTCCCCCAGCAAGCTGGGTTCTCATTTTACTGACCTCGGAAGGATGGAAGGCTGAGTCGACCTGAGCTGGCTACCTGAGAGCCGGCTTCCGCTGGAATCGAACTCAGGTCGTGGGGAGAGTTTCGGTTGCAATACTGTCGCCTACCACTCTGCACCACACGAGGCTATTCACTGCATTTAAAACTGAAAAAGGACAACCAAAATGATCATAGGTCTGGAGTAACTCCACTATGAAGAAAAATTACTGTGTCTGGGAATGTTTAACTTAGAAAAAAAGTGAGTATGGGAAGACATATATAGGTGTATAAAATTATGCCTGCTGTGGGCAAAGTGGAGAAATAACCTCCATCTCTGATAGTACTAGAACCTGGGGTCATTCAATGAAGCTGAATGGTGGGAGATTCAGGACAGATAAAAGGATGTGCTTCTTCACAAAGCACATAATTAAACTATGGAATTCACTATCCAAGATGTACTACCGTTGAGCACCAACTTCGATGTCTTTAAAAGGAGAGTTGACAAATTCATGGAGGATAAGGCTGTCAATGGCTACTAGCCATGATGGCTCTATATTACTTTTATTTTAATTTATTTATTACATTTATATCCCACCTTTCTTCCATCATGCAACTCAAGATGACTACATGTGGTTCCCAGTTGGTCTCCCCTCCTAGCACTGACCAGACCCAAACCTGCTTAGCTTCAGCAAGGTGGCTGCCTCATGTGCCTTCAGACTATGCCCAGGGACCTCCAGTAGCAGGGCCAGTATTTCTCTGTATACCAGTTGCTGGGGAAAATGAACAGAAGGCTGCTATTGCACTCATGCCCTGCATGTGGCCTTCCCCTAAGCATCTCGTTCACCCATGAGGGAACAGAATGCTGGCTTAGATAAGCCTTTGTATGATCCAGTATGGCTCTTCTTATGTTGTTAAATGGTGACACCCTTCCTGGCTCATGTTGGATTGGGTTCAGCTCAGCTATTTCTGGGGCAAACTGGTAGGCCTTGGGAACATAGCCCAAGGGTCTCGGGGAACTTTCTTCCTGACACATTACCAGTGCATTGTAGAAGGGAGGGAGAGATCAGAGATTCCTCCTTTCTGTGACCGGCGCATCGTCACTACTTCTGTCGCTCTAGCCAGGCAAATATTGTTTAAACAAAAGGGTTTGGGGAGCTGGGCATGTCAGGAATTATAAGTGAGCTCAAATTTTAACCTGACCCAGGGAAAAATTCAGGGCCTCATAATGCTCACCTCTTCTTTGAGATGAACATCCATTCCCAAGCCTGGTGAGCACTTTTGGCATCCCTATTAATTTCTAGCAATTCACATATCCATTCATCTTTGAGTACCATGTTCAGCATCATCACGTGGATGTGGTGTAGTGCCTGTTCCTTTTCCCGGTAAGCTTGCTGACTCAGGATGCTGACTCTCAAAGAGGCTAATGACAGAACCACTGCTGCCTAGCTAATGAACAGGCTATGAGGGAGAGATGTTATCTTCCTTAACCCTGTGAATGTCACAATTCTGTTTGGCCCAACAGTGACAGTTGTTGTTTTTAATTGAAATTCTGATCAATAATTCATCCTAAAATGCTTTCTCTTCCTGGTACACCCTTTTACTGATCTTTGAGAACACGGCTGTATGTATATTTTATTGGTTAAGTGTGGAAGAGCTTTCCTCTTTCAAGGTGAACAAGCTTAAAAGTGCAGAGGTCAAACAAACAGAAATGGGGGGAGAACGTAGCCCCATGCACCAAAACAAAACAAGCAAATGTCATGGAAAAATGTGTGGTAAAATCAATTTACTCTGTCTAAAATAACAACTGCATTGGAAAGAGGAAAAGGTTAAGGAGATAAAGCAATGCCAGCAGAAGCTGTTGTAAATGGCAGCTTTTTTGTAGGAGTTCACGTCAGTTCTCTTGGTGCACTAGTCTCTACCGTCATCCCCATTTTAAACATGACCTTCTGGGTTGGAAGTCTTCTTTCCACAGAAAGCATTCTAGGTAGCAAAAAGCATAAAATCGATGCTTTCATTTCTGGCACTTGTTACATGGGAGGTTATGTACGTGGGTGTATTTATCAGTACAAATAGCTGAATTATACAGAGGTGCCAAACAGGTTGCACAGGCTACATTACTGTTCAGAATGTTAGCTAGAAATAAATATGCAGGCATGCGGAAGATCAAACGACTCTATCGTGATTGCATAAATGTGGTGTCAGTTTAAGTGGGAGGTGCCAGCTACCTGTGCAAATGCCTTCTTAGACTTTACGTATTTTGTCAAAATAAAGCTCATTGTGCCTGCTGATATGGAAGCTGTCAGATAAAAATGAGCAGGATTCTCCTGCCATTTTTGCATCCCCTCATGTGTGCCTAGGGCTGTGTTTCCACCAGTGATTTACTCCAACCTGGCTGCACAGTGAGGTCTTTGTGTTTCCGTGATGTCGTAGCCATTCAGCGCAAGCCTCACATTTTATCACAGAAAAACCGCTTCTTCTGAGACTGGTTATAGTCCGACTTTTCCAGCTTATTCCAGATCCATTACTGACCTCTTTCCACAACCGCTCTGGGTTTGGTATCATAGTCCTTCCCATGGGGCGTGTAGCCCGGCCTTTGTGGGTGTGTCGCTCATGACCTCGGTGACCAACCCTTTCCCTCCCTGTTTTCCGGAAGTTTCATCGCCATTTTGAAGCAGGATGCCACGGGACCAACTTTTAAAACATCACTGAAAATAAGCACTAGAACACTAGTGCATATAAGCCTGCTGTTGCAGGCAGGCAAGTGCTCCCATTACAGCCTGAGAATCAGGTTTATCTCAGGTCACATCCCCAGAACTACATGTAGGGAGGATCCATGGTTAATATCCCCTTGTGTCATTTGGACAAGGGAAATGATGCCACAAGCATCATAATCTAGTTTTCATATTACATGCTAAGTTGCTGTCTCATTATCACACTATTGCACAGGTCTTCAATCAATATGCACACCCTCTATGTCAGTATCTTCCTATGGCTCTATCACTCAATAACAAAATAGCACTAGCACGAATTTGTGCTATCTCGCGATAGTTCATTTTCCGGAACAAGCCCCCTTGACCTCAACAAGAGTCAGCAGGCACCCCTGGAGTAATGCACTATCACACAATAGTGCAAATGTGTGTTAGTGCTATTTTGTGATAGAGTCATAGTCATAGGAAGATACTGACGTGGAGGGTATGTGCATTGATGGAAGACTTGTGCAATAGTGTGATAATGAGATAGCAACTTAGCATGTGCCTGCTAATGCAGTAGCCTTAGGGGAGGCTCCTAATGCGGTAGCCTGCTATTTAGAGGGAAAGGAAAAAAAATGGGCTGAATTGGGCATATGTCTGGGAAGTCTTGTGATACGTTCCATGGGGTTTTCTTGGCAAGAATACTGGGGTGGGTTGCCATTTCCTTCTGAGCCCCTTTGGTCGGAAGGTGTCCAATATACTACTGGGGAAGAGCAGAGGGTATTTCCAAGTAGCGCCAGAAAGAGTGAAGCGGCTGGGCCAAAGCCGAAAGGACACTCAGCTGTGGATGTGTCTGGTGGTGAAAAGAAAGTCCGATGCTGTAAAGAACAATATTGTTTAGGAACCTGGAATGTAAGATCAATGAATCAAGGTAAGCTGGAGGTGGTCAAACATGAGATGGCAAGATTGAACATCGACATCTTGGGAATCAGCGAACTAAAATGGACAGGCATGGGCGAATTTAATTCAGGTGACCATCATATCTACTACTGTGGGCAAGAATCCCTTAGAAGAAATGGAGTAGCACTCATAGTCAACAAAAGGGTGGGAAAAGCAGTACTGGGGTACAATCTCAAAAATGATAGAATGATCTCAGTACGAATCCAAGGCAAACCATTCGACATCACAGTAATTCAAGTCTATGCCCCAACCACTGATGCCGAAGAAGCTGAGGTTGATCAGTTCTATGAAGACCTACAACACCTTCTAGAACTAACACCAAAAAAAGATGTCCTCTTCATCATAGGGGATTGGAATGCTAAAGTAGGAAGTCAAGAAATCACTGGGATAACAGGCAGGCATGGCCTTGGTGTACAAAATGAAGCAGGACAAAAGCTAATAGAGTTTTGCCAAGAGAACACACTGATCATAGCAAACACTCTTTTCCAACAGCACAAGAGGCGAATCTACACATGGACATCACCAGATGGTCAATATCAAAATCAGATTGATTATGTCCTTTGCAGCCAAAGATGGAGAAGCTCTATACAGTCAGTAAAAACAAGACCTGGAGCTGACTGTGGCTCAGATCATGAGCTGCTTCTTGCAAAATTTCGGCTGAAATTGAAGAACGTAGGAAAAACCACTAAACCATTCAGGTATGACCTCAATCATATCCCTTATGAATATACAGTGGAGGTGAGGAATAGATTTAAGGGAGTAGACCTGATAGACAGAGTGCCTGAGGAACTATGGATGGAGGTCCATAACATTGTTCAGGAGGCAGCAACTCAAACCATCCCAAAGAAAAAGAAATGCAAGAAAGTAGTGATGTACAAAAGGGACTTACCTGGTCCTGCAGCTTGCGCTGCGCTTCGTTCTCCCCCTGAAGTTCAGGCCGGGGGGGGAGGCGCCCCGCCTCGCCCTGCCAAAATTCAGGCCGGGGAGAAGCACCCCATCTCCCCGGCCGTGAAAAAAAAGTGAACCAAAAAAAAAAAAAACCCCTAGATTTCCAAAGTCAGCCGTGATAGGCTACGTTAATTGTTACGTAGCCTATCATGGGTGACTTTGAAAAAAAAAAAAAGCGCGTACGCAAATGGCAGCGCCCATGGGCAACATACTCCAGAGGCTATTTGGCTCAGACAAGAGGATAACTGTCAAATTCGTAATGCGAAGATCATGGCATCTGGCCCCATCACTTCCTGGCATATAGAAGGGGAAGAAATGGAAGCAGTGACAGATTTTACTTTCTTGGGCTCCAAGATCACTGCAGACGGTGACTGTAGCCATGAAATTAAAAGACGCTTGCTCCTTGGGAGGAGAGCTATGGCAAACCTAGACAGCATAGTAAGAAGCAGAGATATCACCTTGCCGACAAATGTTCGTCTAATCAGAGCTATGGTTTTCCCAGTAGTAATGTATGGCTGTGAGAGCTGGACTATAAGGAAGGCTGAGCGCTGAAGAATTGATGCTTTAGAACTGTGGTGCTGGAGAAGACTCTTACGAGTCCCCTGGACTGCAAGGAGGTCAAATCAGTCCATCCTAAGGGAAATCAACCCTGAGTGCTCATTGGAAGGACAGATACTGAAGCTGAAGCTCCAATATTTTGGCCACCTAATGCGAAGAGAAAACTCTCTGGAAAAGACCCTGATGCTGGGAAAGACTGAAGGCAAAAGGAGAAGGGGATGGCAGAGGATGAGATGGCTAGATAGCATCACCGATGCAATGAATATGACCTTGAGCACACTCTGGGAGAGAGCGCAGTATAGGAAGGCCTGGCGTGCTATGATCCATGGGGTCACTAAGAGTCGGACATGACTGAACGACTGAATGACTGAACAACAACAACTGGGAAGTCTACTCAGAAGTAACTCCTGTTGTGGTCAATGAGGCTTGTTCCCGAGATTGCCATTAAGGGGAGTAGAGTCTGGAGTGGAGCACTCTGATTGCTTCAGCAGCCCCTGCCAGTCTGATGACGTTCACTTCCAATCCCCCCACCCCACCCAGAAGTATGTTTCTGTCAGTGGAGGGGGAGAGGGAGGGGGGACTCAGCAAGTGGAGGAGGCAGGAACATGGATAAGGTAATCAGTCCCAACCCAGACTCCACCCAGCCATCCAGACAATAATTCAATTAGAACTCAGTGGATACAGCACAGATCCCCAGGCTACAGAGATGATAAGCCAGGACTTTAAGCACTGTGGAAACTGGAAAAAGAGCAGATAAAATTGGGGAAACATCGCAACAAAGTTACAAGCCAGGTGAAGCCGATAACGTGGAAACACACCCTACCGCAAAAGGTTCCATAGTATTGTCTGAATGTAGCTGAAAAGCAACCTAGCTACACAGGGCACTTCAGGCTACAAGGGGCTTCTCTATTGACATGGATAAAGGAGGAGCCCCTCCCACTTTTCAGCCAGCGTGGTGCCTCTGGTGATCATTAATTGCTAAATCTTCTTCCAGTTCTAATTTATCCAAAGCCTCACTGAACCACCCATGAAACCAGAGATTTGAGGTATCTCCTTTTGGAAGTACTTGACACTACATTTTAAGTCTGGATACCTCTCTTTGTTAAGCAATCATTTCTTATGTATTCACTTGGAAATTGCCGTTCCTGAGACCATGCCAATGCCAGTAAAGCTGTGCATGTGCACACATGCATACACACACACACAAGCACACACACACAAGGATATAATTGTACTTGTATTCCAGGATGGACAGAGAGTGTTTCCTTTCCCTGAAGTTCTCATATTCCTTTCTCTCCCCACTGCCCTGCCCTCCATAGGGTCTCCCTGTTCTGCAAACCTTCCTAGAGTCTTGATTCCCCTTTCCACACCTCTCCTCCTCCCCTTTTGCATGATGCTAGTGAGCTTCCAGCTGGGTGTGCCCTTCCACCCTGGATCACCACCCCCTTCTTTAGAGTTCAGAGAGAATGCAGGGAAGGATCAGTAATAATCCTCTCTCTCTCCCTCTCTCCCTCCCCCCATCTTCTTTCCCTACCTTTCTAAGTCAAAGTGCAGTTTATCTCCTTTCGTCTGCCTTCTGTGAAGCCAAAGTCATACTGCACAACCATGCCACAAACTTACCCTCATTCCCTCCTTTTCTTTCTGCCTCCATTATTGGGAAGCATTCAGGAATTACATGTTTAAATTCTGTTTGGTTACACTTTCTCAATAAAGCTCCATTTCCCAGATAAGCATTGATCTCATTTCTGTTACTCCCTGAGTACTTTACATGGGCACTCTGCTACTGAGGCTAAATAATCTGAACATTACCCACACTTGGCTGTTTTTGGTATTTTGATTAAAACATGCTAGTTCTCAGTCAGCTCTACCAGACAAAGAGCAGCCTGGTCTCCAGAACAGAGCACTGGGGGCGGGGGGGGGGGATTTGCCAAATACAGCATTTAAGCTAAATTCCCTCAGGCACTGGGGTTTCAGAAGGACTTTATCCCTGAACATGAAAAAGTAGTTTGCAGGTGTGTTTAGACATTTATATATGAGCAAATGTGGTATCATACTTTGGCAAAATACAGAAGTTCTGTTCTTGATTTCAATGAGATGTGTGTGGATTACACCTGGTCTATGTATGTGGTAGCTGGTATCATTTAGCTGTTAAGAGCATATGTTAGGAACTTGAAATCCTTATTCTACATCACTGTGAATTCATTTGGTGTTCTTAGGCAAGACACATTTTTTTCAGTCTTAACTCCACTCTCATCTTCAATATATTACTTGCTAATCCTTACTTTATTAATCTTACTGAGAAAAATGAAGTGTTTTGAACACTGAGGGAAAGTGCTGCTTAAGATGATGATGATCTAAACACATATCCATCTCAACAGAGAGTCCTGAAACTGGTAACCCTATATTAGAGTTGCAATAAAAAGTATGGAAATTCTATATTGTATATGCAAATAATAGGACAGAGGAGTAGCCCAAGGTAACGGATTATCAGACAGAGCACAGTATGCCAAGATGTCAAGCAAATCTTTCACAGGATTTGAGCCACTCTGAAGTTTTACATAGTTCAATAGGAATGAGCAAAAAACAAAAACAACACACACACCCCTCTAGAAAATTAAAAATGATCTTTATCTTATATGTAGGCCAACTATACTTCAATTAGGATGGCAAATACTCCCAAATGAAGTTTGTAATATTTTCAAGTTTTTGGTTCAATTTGAGAGTCAGAAGAAAATAAATAGCCTAATGATTTACATCTATTCATTTCTTGGCTTTTTTTTTAAAGGAAAGATGCTTGAGCAGTTCAGAAATAAACCTTTTCAAAGTGAGACACAAACCACGGATGTTTCACTTACCCCTGGATTCCATTGCAAGTATTTATAGTGTGTAGGTAAAAAATTCGCTCCAGGTTATTCTAACCTTGTTGAGACCAAAAAGTAGAAAGTTGAGAATGGAAAAAGAAATAACCTGAACTAAACAGGGGTCTAATTCTTTTCAGAATTTGCAGATTCCCTGGGTACATTTTCTCATTCAAAGGATGCAGAAAGCCCTAGAGGTGACCTTACCATGAGATAAAGTGAGGCACCTGTTTGGGGGGCAGATTTTGAGCATCAGTTGTTTGAATTTTCTGCCATAACCTCCAGAGCATCTTGGCTGGAACTATAGGCATTTGTCTACTACAAGATCTAAATGGAGTGGTCAGTTGAAGAAGCTGTGTACTTTCCTGGGCAGTGAGAAGTTCTAGGTATAGTGGCAGAGTGGCCAAGTACTTTCCATTTGTTAGGGAGTTCAGCTGGCTTTAACAATGGCCAGTGATCAGTCTGGAAGGGTGCATGTCTTTCTTCCCCACATCTTCTTCCTGTTTTGCTGGAGGAGGGGAGAAGTTGTCATCCGGCTGTGACTGTATAAATGCAAGCAGCCTGTAGCTCTGAAGCAGAACCCTAATGGGAAACAGAGTCTGAGAGCTGGGATTTGTGGAGCTCTGATGGCACAAACTGGCCCACTAGCGAATATGATGTGGGAGCAGCACATTTGGAGGTGTCTGGAGTAGTTCCAACTGTGAATCCCTACCTATGCTCAAACTGTATATTTGTAAATAAGCAAAGTGCCCAAGTTCCAAAGTGACATCATTCTAAAACAGGGAGGTTGAACTTCATTCAGCCCAAGGGCCAAATTCCATTTTGGAGACGCATTCCAGTGGTGGGCGGGGCCACAGGCAAAAGGGGTGGGACCAAATACCAAAAATACCAGCATATTTGAACTTAAAGCTCTTACTGCCAGTAAGAGCTTTAAGACTGCCAAGGAAAATCCACCTCTGCAATTGAATTGCCCACTCAGTAATTATGCAGATCCATTAAGGGTGCAATCCTATGCATATTTAGACAGAAAAAAGTCCTACAACTCCCAGCATTCCTCAGTCAGCCATGCTGGCTGGAGAATGCTGAGAGTTGTAGGACTTTTTTCAGTCTAAACATGAATAGGATTGTACCTCAGACAATGTTATTAAGATTATTAAAATCAGAGTCATTTTAGGCCAAAAAACATAGTGAGAGACTATTCAAAGTAATCAGGACAGGGAAACTTATAGCCAAACGAATTTGACTTTTGACTTTTGTGTTTGACTTTTCTAGACATGGCATTCAAATTGTCACTGTGGTGGCTCTTGTATGGAAGCTAATTCACCAAGGAGAGAAATCATAGGAAAAACAAATTAATCACATGCATGAGTATAGTTATCTCATCAGGAAATGGAGAGCTATGCTTCCTTAGAAGTGTACAACAGCATTTATGCAAAGTTACTGATCTTCAGGCACTTCCAAATAAAGGGACATGCTTCACCTATAACAGAGTCTCAGTCATCTCTGTCTGGACCTAACATTGTCCTAGAGAACATTTTGAAAAAGCCACTTGAAAAGAGACAGGCATGGCTGGGTCAGTATCCCAATATCCACCCTCTGAAATGGCCTGCCACTGAAATGGCCTGCCACTGAGCCCTACTGTCACATCTGCTGGTCTCAATACACCCTGCTTTTACATCTGGTTGACTGCTAGGGGCCTTTGTCAGGGGAGGGCACAGATTTGGTTCAAGGGCTGCAGTGGCTGGTCTCAAATCTATACTTTCCCCTAAAAGTTGCAGATCTTAAGAACTTAAGAAGAGCCATGCTGGATCAGACCAAGGATCCATCTTGTCCGGCATTCTGTTCACACAGTGGCCAACCAGCTGTCAACAGAGAGAGATGATACATCAACAACACATGATGAATTCCTAGGGCAATGTTCTGTTTTTTGTAACACGTTGTTGAAAGAAACCTGAAAACATAAATTTGAGAAATATTACTTCTGCTATTAGAAGACTGTAACTAAAACCATTTATATCTCACTGAAAGGCAAAGGAAATCAACATTGTAACCAGGTTATTTCTTGTCCATTGGGGGGTTGGTGTCCTCTACCTGGCCATGGGGGGGTTGGTGTCCTCTACCTGGCCATTGGATTAAGATCTCCCAAAGCCTCATCTTTCATTGTACCTCACAAGAGAGGGACTGTAAAGCATGGCAGAAATCAAGAGGCCAGCCCTCTTTGCACTAACATTTCATCCATTCAGATGACAGGTTTGCAAATACACATAGCAGAATACTCCTAGTGAAAGTCTTTAGATGGGAAATTACCAAGACTCAGACTTGTTGGCAGTAATGCTTGTCAGTGCTTCAGCTCTTTTTCCCGTCAGCCTTCCCTCAAACTGACATTCATCCTGTTTGATTCAGAAGTTATTACTCATTACAACATCACCATCAAATGGGTCAGTATGATAATAGGCTGTGATGAATGGAAGGGAATTAAACTCTCTGGCTTCCGCTGCTTGTTGATCTTGCATGCAGTTTCTTAGAAGAGGCCATTTTTTGGATTTGTGTGTGTATGTGCATGTGTGTTTGCTTTGGTGCTTATTTTGTTCTGTAAGCAATTACAAAGGCAGCTGCAGCCTGTAAAACATTTCAAAAACCAGCTGCCTTTTAAAAATATCCTTGTCTGGGGATCACTGTGATCAGAGTATAGTGAAGCCACGTGGAACAATTGGGTTCATTTATCTGAGACCCAAATTTGAAGCTTTTCTTCACTTAAGAATTTTCTGAGGGAGAGGGTATTGGTGGCTAGTGGATTTTAAAATGTTGTTATGTTTTGCTTGCAGAATAAGAATATTGTACATGTATGTAATATAATGTAAAGACACAGATCTTCCCTGCAGCCATTTCCAGACAGTGCAGCATCCATCTTCAGGTTAGCACTCACCTTCTTAGACAGGGTAACAGTTTCTTCTGGGAAAAAGCTTGTGAGATTATACTTGTATTCCTGATGATACACTGAGTTATGCAGGTTGGTAACGTTTTTTGTGGGCTTGTAAATGTTTTGTGCTTATTTGTAAGGGTGCTTTAACCCCTTCAGATTAAAAGGTCTGATTTATAGATGCTACGTCTATAGATGGGGAAGGAGTGGAGCTCAGTGGTAAACCACATACTTGGCATACTGAAGGTCCCAGATTCAATCCTTGGCATCTCTAGGTAGGGCTGGGAAAGGCTCCTGCTTAAAGCTTGGAGAGGTGCTTCCAGTCAGTGTTGACAATATTCACCTAGATAGACAAAAGGTCCGACTCAGTATAAGGCAGCTTCCTATGTACACTTTCTGGAAATGATTACACCGACTGGTATCCTTGCATTTTATTTCAAACAGGCACAATATTATCTGATCGTTCGACCAAGAAGTTCAGGGTGAATGTTTCTATTGCTGGTTTAGTTTTATAATGTAGTTTTAAGCTCTTCTATTTTATAATGTTTTAGGCTGTACCTTGAGGTTTTAATTTTTGTGAACTGCCCAGAGAGCTTTGGCTATGGGGTGGTATAGAAATGTAATAAATAAATAAATAAAAAAAATAGTTAACAGTCGTTATCCCATTTTGCCTGCAGATAACCCTGTGAAGAAGTTTGGGCTAACAATAAGGTTGGCATTTCATTGGCAAAACAAAACAAAACAAAAAACTTCAACAATTGACAGGTCAAATATGGTCAAATCAGAGTCAGCTATTTAAAACATTAACTTATTGGAACAACAAAAACAGCAAAATTATACTACTCAAATGACAGCCTTCAACAATGCTCAAGAGTTCAGTCCATCTCAGAGGTTTTACAGACTTCATTCCATATCCCATGGCATCTAATCCTCCCCAAGGCAAATGCAATGGTCTTGTTGATAGCCATTCTTCCTGGAAGGTTTTGGGGAGTTCGGATCACATTTTATGTGCCCCCCCCAACCCTCACTGCCATCAGAAACCTTGCACTGAAGAGAACAGGCTGGGATAGAAAACCCTTTCATACTGATACGTTAGGTTTTTATTTTCAGGAAATGTTTTATATGGGGGAAAATTCCAAAATGGCACCCATTTCCAAAATTCTGAAGTCTGAAATGGTACAGGACACTCTCCCTCTTCATTCTTCTGCATGACTAGGCCAGGGGTGAGGCACCGCTTGCCTCCACCTAGGCCTGGCATCAGGGGTAGGCATCTTTGGGCTAAGGCCCACTCCCTGGCAGAGCTTCCACTGCCACCTCCTGGAGCCTCCAGTCCTTTCTCGTCCTCCTTGCTGTCACTGCCTGCTCACCTGTCTACTCTAAGCGAGGGAGTAGTGACAGGAGCAAGTTGAAGGAGCAGCAGCCTTCCCTCACCTTGCCCCCTTCCTCTGGGTAGCTTGATGGGAGCCCAGAAAGAGAGGGTGAGCAGATGGACAGAGGTGAGAGGAGTGAGAAGATGGCCTACCCAATGAGGGGGATCACTGAGGGCATCTTGCCCCAAACTTAGAGCTGGCACTGCCTCCCCCGCTCCTGCCTCACATCCATTTCTGGTAATGATATGAATTCCCATGACTCTTAGATTGCCCTTTAGAAGCAGTTCCCAGTAGCAAATTACTTAATTGACTGCCAGTGATGAGAATCATGCCAAAGCCTTCCCCTGGATCCCCACCAGATCTTGCAAATGCCATAACAGAGTGTTCCTTTTGAATCTCTAGTCACAGATCATCCACCAGGGATCCCAAAACAGCGTCAGAACCAGAGGTCAGTTTAGATATTGGCTGAAAAAGAATGTTGCTTCCAAAAATAACAGTGTCTGCTGTAGTCAGTGGCAGCTGGTGACTCCCATTCCAGAGGAGCAGAGTTTCCACTCCAAAGGTGCTGAACCTTATCCCAGAAATGAGTTCAGCACCTTGGATAGCACCTTTAGAGTTTGGGCTGGTTGTAACTAAAACCCTGCATGTAATCCGCACTCCTCCGAAGCTGGAGTCACCTGCTGCCACTGACTCTAGTCATGTGCTCAAGCATCTTCCTTTAAAAGGGAAGAGTAGCTCTGGGTGGTTCTTTTGGATAGCTTTTTGAAAATGTGTCTAAACCACTATTTCTTCAAGCCACTTGGCAGGCATCCCATCTTCCCCAAAATATGTGTCAATCGATGATCCCTTTCAAAAGCAGAACTGTAGATTTTCTTCACAGAAAAATTTCACATTTGAATCAGCCTTCCAACACAACTACTATGTGATGTGTATTTATCCAGTGCTTATTGTACTACTGGATTGATGTATATAAATTTTTTTTTACTGAATCTAGACTTTTTACTGCATTCTGGATTGCTTAAAATCCATTTATTTGTTAAGGCCCTGCATATACAAGCGGAGTGAGTTCTGTATCCACCTGTCTCTCTACAAGTTAGACACGAATGTACATTGTGATACCTTGTGATATTCTTTCAGAATATCAAGTGAATTGTGCTAACGCAGCATAGCCTGTTTTTCTTACAGAGACCTTTCTATTTTATGACTATTGAAGAAAATTCAATAAGCCGATTATTACAACAACAAAAGAAGCTGTGTAGGAAGAAACGTTGGGTTTTGTTACAGATGTCTGTAGATGCATAAATTGAATGCCAGATTAAATTACTAATGCTGAAGAGAATCATGAACCAGTGGCTGGTCTAGCAGCCTTGCATTATTGTTCTTTAGAAATGTTCCAACATGATTGGGTTGGCAGCGGGGGGAATCAAGTACATTTTTTTCTGATTTAGTTCAAAGAGAACAACAGCGCAATATTTGTTTTCCAGTAAAATGCTGAAACCCTAAACTTTTTCAAAGTCAAAAAATACAAAAGGTATTCACGGAGTCAGAATATCCACAGTACCGGCAAACTGTTTCCTTGCCATCCCCAAAACAAACCATGTTGTGTCCTAACTGCACTTGATCATGACATTCTGTTAAATTCCCTCTTTTTTTATTAGAAAAACAACAACAGGGAAATAAACCTATTAAAATGATATTAGGACATTCAGTATTCATACGAACATAAGATCATAAGAAGAGCCATGCTGAGTCAGACCAAAGACTTATCTAGTCTGGGATTCTGTTCCCACAACCAACCAGATGCCCCAATGGGAAGCCCACAAGGAGGACATGAGTGGAATAGCACCCTTCTGCCCATGTTCTCCTGCAGCTGGTAACACAAGGCATACTGCCTCTGATACTGGAGCTAACATATAGCCATGATGACTAGTAGCCATTAATAGCCTTATCCTCCATGAATTGGTTTAAAGCCATCTGAGTTGGTAGCCATCACTACATCTTGAGGCAGCAAATTCCTAGGTTTCACTATGTTCTGTTTGATGAAGTACTTCTTTTTTGTCTGTACTGAATCTCCCACCATTCAGCTTCATTAGATGAATCCAGCTTGTAATATGATTAGAGAAGAAGAAAAATGGCTATCTACTATATCCACACCATGCATAATGTGATACACCTCTATCATGTCCCCCCTTACCTGCCTTTTTTCTAACCTAAAAAGCCCCAACTGCTGTAACCTATTCTCATAGGGAAGTTGCTTCAGCCCCTTGATCAGTTTGATTTCTGCACCTTTTCCAGCTCTACAATATCCTTCTTACACAGCAGTTCGAATTGGGATCACAGCACTCTGAGAGGGGGTTAAATCTTTCCTGACCACCTTTGCTTTTCCAGCTACATTGCCTCCTGCCATTTGAAGATCTTCTGCTCCTTCAAACTTCTCCACTTGTTCTCCCTTGCTGCCCCTTGTGCCTGGATCTGCCTCTGAGAACACCTATGTAGACCCACCCTTCAGATCCCTCTTCAAAACCCACCTTTTCTGTGAAGATTTTGGAACAAGCCCCTATCCATGTACTACTGTAACAAGACCAACCAGATCATTCTAATTTTGCTTTGTTTAAGGAGGTATAAGCTAGATATAGCCGAAGAACACTGATGCCGAAGAAGCTGAAGTTGATCGGTTCTGTGAAGACCTACAACAACTTCTAGAACTAACACCAAAAAAAGATGTCCTCTTCATCATTGGAATGCTAAAGTAGGAAGTCAAGAAATCACTCGGATAACAGGCAAGCATGGCCTTGGTGTACAAAATGAAGCAGGACAAAGGCTAATAGAGTTTTGCCAAGAGAACACGCTGATCATAGCAAACAGTCTTTTCCAACAGCACAAGAGGCGACTCTACACATGGACATCACCAGATGGTCAATATCGAAATCAGATTGATTATGTCCTTTGCAGCCAAAGATGGAGAAGCTCTATACAGACAGTAAAAACAAGACCTGGAGCTGACTGTGGCTCAGATCATGAGCTTCTTATTGCAAAATTTTGGCTTAAATTGAAGGACGTAGGGAAAACCACTAAACCAGTCAGGTATGACTTAAATCATATCCCTTCTGAATATACAGTGGAGGTGAGGAATAGATTTAAGGGATTAGACCTGATAGACAGAGTGCCTGAGGAACTATGGATGGAGGTCCATAACATTGTTCAGGAGGCAGCAACGAAATCCATCCCAAAGAATAAGAAATGCAAGAAAGCCAAGTGACTATCTGATGAGGCTTTACAATCAGCTGAGGAAAGAAGGGAAGCGAAAAGCAAGGGAGAAAGGGGAAGATATATCCAACTGAATGCAGAGTTCCAGAGAATAGCAAGGAGAGACAAGAAGGCCTTCTTAAATGAACAATGCAAAGAAATTGAGGAAAACAATAGAATGGGAAAGACTAGAGATCTCGTGAAGAAAATCGGAGATCTCAAGAGAACGTTTTGTGCAAAGATGAGCATGATAAAGGACAAAGAAGGCAGGGACCTAACAGAAGCAGATGAGATTAAGAAGAGGTGGAAAGAATACACAGAAGAACTATACAGGAAAGATCTGAATGTCCCTGATAGCCATAATAGTGCGGTCACTGAACTTGAGCCGGACATCCTCGAGAGTGAAGTCAAGTGGGCCTTAGGAAGCATTACTAACAACAAAGCTAGCAGAGATGACAGTCTTCCAGCTGAGCTATTTAAAATCCTAAAAGATGATGCTATTAAAGTGCTGCACTCAATATGCCAACAAATTTGGAACACTCATCAGTGGCCACAAGACTGGAAAAGGTCAGTTTACATTCCAATTCCAAAGTAGGGCAATGCCAAAGAGTGTTCAAACTACCATACAATTGTGCTCATTTCACATGCCAGCAAGGTGATGCTCAAAATCCTACAAGCTAGGCTTCAGCAGTATGCGAACCGAGAACTACTGGAAGTACATGATGGGTTTAGAAGAGGTAGAGGAACTAGAGATCAAATCTCCAACGTTCGCTGGATCATGGAGAAAGCAAGAGAATTCCAGAAAAAAGTCTACTTCTCCTTCATTGACTACGTTAAAGCCTTTGATTGTGTGGATCACAACAAACTGTGGCAAATTCTTAAAGAGATGGGAGTACCAGACCACCTTACCTGTCTCCTGAGAAACTTGTATGAGAGTCAAGAAGCAACAGTAAGAACGAGACATGGAACAACCGATTGGTTCAAAATTGGGAAAGGAGTATGACAAGGCTGCATATTGTTGCCCTGCTTATTTAACTTATATGCAGAGTACATCATGAGAAACACCGGGTTGGATGAATCACAGGTTGGAATTAAGATTGCCAGGAGAATTCTCAACAACCTCAGATACGCAGATGATACCACCTTAATGGCAGAAAGCGAAGAGGATCTCAAGAGCCTCTTGTTGAGGGTGAAAGTGGAGAGTGCAAAAGCTGGTTTGAAACTCAACATTAAAAAAACGAAGGTCATGGCATCTGGTCCCATCACTTCCTGGCATATAGAAGGGGAAGAAATGGAAGCAGTGACAGATTTTATTTTCTTGGGCTCCAAGATCACTGCAGACGGTAACTGTAGCCATGAAATTAAAAGATGCTTGCTCCTTGGGAGGAAAGCTATGGCAAACCCAGACAGCATAGTAAGAAGCAGAGACATCACCTTGCTGACAAAGGTCTGTCTAATCAAAGCTATGGTTTTTCCAGTAGTAATGTATGGCTGTGAGAGCTGGACTATAAGGAAGGCTGAGCGCCGAAGAATTGATGCTTTTGAACTGTGGTGCTGGAGAAGACTCTTACGAGTCCCCTGGACTGCAAGGAGGTCAAATCAGTCAATCCTAAAGGAAATCAACCCTGAGTGGAAGGACAGATACTGAAGCTGAAGCTCCAATATTTTGGCCACCTAATGCGAAGAGAAAACTCCCTGGAAAAGACCCTGATGCTGGGAAAGACTGAAGGCAAAAGGAGAAGGGGACAGCAGAGGATGAGATGGCTAGATAGCATCACTGATACAATGAATATGGACTTGAGCATGCTCCGGGAGAGAGCTCAGGACAGGAAGACCTGGCGTGCTATGGTCCATGGGGTCACGAAGAGTTGGACACGACTGAACGACTGAACAACAAAGCTAGATAACTCTGGGCTTCCCTATATAATGGAAAAATCCTGCAGCCTTACCAGGGCTTTCTGCTTCTGTTTCCCTGGTGCGATTCAGATGGGCTCCTTTAGAGGACGAACACTCTCAAACTGGGGAGAGGTAATGAGCGGGGTACCACTGGGCTCAGTCCTGAGCCCAGTGTTCTTCAACATTTTTATTAATGACTTGGAGGAGGAGGTGCAGGGAATGCTGGTCATATTTGCAGATGACACAAAACTGAGCAGGACAGCTAATACCTTGGAAGACAGAAACAAAATTCAAAGTGATCTTGATAGACTGGAGCGCTGGGCAGAAAGCAACAGAATGACATTTAATAGGGATAAATGCCAAGTTCTGCACCTAGGAAAAAGAAACGAAATGCACAGTTACAAGATGGGGGATACGTGGCTCAACAACACTACAAGCGAAAAGGATCTTGGAATTGTTGTCAATCACAAGCTGAATATGAGCCAACCATGTGATGTGGCTGCAAAAAAAGCCAATGCTCTTTTGGGCTGCATTAATAGAAGCATAGCTTCCAAATCCCGGGAAGTACTAGTTCCCCTCTACTCAGCACTGGTTAGGCCTCATCTGGAGTACTGTGTCCAGTTCTGGGCACCACATTTTTTAAGAAGGATGCAGAAAAACTGGAGGGGGTTCAGAGGAGGACAACAAAGATGATCAGGGAACTGGAAACAAAGCCCTATGAAGACAGCCTGAAAGAACTGGGCATGTTTAGCCTTGAGAAGAGAAGACTGAGGGGAGATATGATAGTACTCTTCAAGTACTTGAAAGGTTGTCACAGAGAGGAAGGCCAGGATCTCTTCTTGATCATCCCAGAGTTCAGGACACGGAATAAAGGGCTCAAGCTACAGGAAGCCAGATTCTGGCTGAACATAAGGAAAAGCTTCCTGTCTGTTAGAGCAGTACGACAATGGAACCAATGACCTAGGGAGGTGGAGGGCTCTCCCACACTGGAGGCATTCAAGATGAGGCTGGACAGCCATCTGTCAGGGATGCTTTGACTTGGATTCCTGCACTGAGGAGGGGGTTGGTCTCGATGGCCTTGTAAGCTCCTTCCAACCCTACTATTCTATGATTCTATGAACACAACATGAAATTTCTCGGCAGCCTTACCTGGGCTTTCTGTATTTTCAGTGAAACTAGGGGTGCACAAAAGTCACTTACCTGGTCTCGCAGCTTGCTTAGCGGTGGGGGGGAGGCGCTTCACTGCTCCCCCCGAAGTTCAGGCTGGGGGGGTGGAGGCTTCCCTCCTCGCCCGGCCGAAATTCAGGCCGGGGAGGAGGCGCCTCGCCCGGCCGCGAAATAAAAAGTAAAAAACAAACAAAACGCCCCCGTGATAGGCTACGTGACGATTTACGTAGCCTATCATGGCTAGATCTGCAAAGTCAGCCGTGATAGGCTATGTTAATCGTCACGTAGCCTATCACAGGTGACTTAAAAAAAAAAAAAGCGCGTACACAAATGGCGGCCCCCATAGAGAGCCGCCATTCGCATTCCTTATTTAGTCCCTGTAGTCTACGTAAAGATTTACGTAGACTACGGCGAAAATAAGGGCAACGCTATTTGCGTTGTCCTTATTTTCGCCGTAGTCTACGTAAATCTTTACGTAGACTACAGGGACCAAATAAGGAACGCGAATGGCGGCTCCCTATGGGGGCCGCCATTAGCCATATGCGCTTTTTTTTTTTTTTTTAAGTCACCCGTGATAGGCTACGTGACGATTAACGTAGCCTATCACGGCTGACTTTGCAAATCTAGCCGTGATAGGCTACGTTAATTGTTACGTAGCCTATTACAGGGGCGTTTTTTTTTCTTTTTTTACTTTGCTTGTAATGGCGGCGGCGGCGGCAGCCGGTCAAAAGACCGGCTGCCGCCCCCGCCCCTGACAAAGACCTGCCGAACCGCCGCCGGGACCCACCACCGGGAGGGACATTCGTGAAAGGTAAGTCCCATCCCGGGGGGGGGGGTGGAGAAGTTATCCCCGAACAACCTTCGGAGGACCGAATGCGTTGGCGCTCGGCCCCCTGAAGTTTCGGGGAGAAATTCTCCCCCATCCCTAAATGAAACATCCCCACCTCATGGGCGAATGATATCCCGCTTTTTTAAAAATTCCAGCTTATCTCTTATCTTTTTGAAAGCAGGATAAACAGGGGAAAGCATGGGAGACATCCTGGAGGTTGATGACATCATGTAAAGGACCCACAAACTTCCGTGACTGGCCAATCGCAAGTGTGCAATAAATTGCTTATGTAGAGATGCCCTCTGTCTGTATTGGTCATACCTTCCTGTAATTCTCCAGTCTCTGTAACAGGAAGATCCAGCTTTAGCTGCAGGCCATCTCACTCACATCAGCCTTTCAGGATCAATTTTCTCTAAGTGAACTAAAGATCTGACATGAATTATGTTGTTGCTGGAGCATAGCAAGGGGATAGGTGAAAGCACATGGATGGGAGGTAGACTGGGGGAAGTCTATGGGTACAGCAATCCTACTGGTGGGTGAGAAGGAGAGCCAAAGGTGGAGGAACCTTGACCACCTTATCCAAAGCCCTGCCAGGTTGCACTAGCAGGTTGGAAAGAAGGAAGCAGAGGCATGCCCCCCATTTGCCTTTACTACTTCTCCCCTTTTGGTTGCAAATGTAAATGCAAGTAAAATAAAGTACTCGGCTAAAATATTTCTATGAAGGACAGAGACAAAGAACAAGTTTTTTTATCACAAGTATTTTATAGCAGCAAATGAACGTAGTTAATTTGATTAAGTGTTCTATTTTAATTATTTACAGTAATGCTTGGTGTGATGTTGGTAAATGTTCTAGTGCATTTGGTATAAACATGATGATATCTGAGCTACAGCTGGAGATGACTTTTCTCTAATGCATAGAAGAAAGATGAGTTGGTGTTTTGTGGTGTGGAGAAAAGTGTGAACTTGTGATTTTTATTTTTACTGCACACCAATGAAGATTCTAGCCTCTGCTGGACTTGAATGGAGCTTAGGCTGAAGTTCTGTACACACCTAACTGGGACTAAGTCCCATAGAACTCAGTGGGGCTTACTGCTGAGTCGACGTGTATGGCATAGCACTGTTAATTGTCAAAACATCTGATGCTGGAGACATCAGCAAGTGTGGCCAGGGAGTATTATTTAACAAGGGAGTATTATTTATTTATTTATTTATTTATTTATTTATTTATTATGTTTTATATATCCCACTTTTCCTCCAAGGATCTCAAAGTGGCATACATGGTTTCAGCCTTTTATCCTTACCACAACCCTGTGAGGTAATTTAGGCTGAGAGATAATAAAGGTACCTAGTAAAGTTCAAGGCTGAATGGGGATTTGAACCCAGTCCTCCCTCGTCCTAGTCCAACACTCCTTCCCCAACATGGTGCCTTCCAGATGTTTTGGATGACCACACCCATCATTTCCAGCCAGCATGACCATTGACATAAGAAAACTGACATTCTTTTATATG
Source organism: Heloderma suspectum (assembly GCF_057233095.1). Classification (NCBI taxonomy): domain Eukaryota; kingdom Metazoa; phylum Chordata; class Lepidosauria; order Squamata; family Helodermatidae; genus Heloderma; species Heloderma suspectum. Next base: position 254,994,064 of record NC_139461.1, read on the forward strand.
AAGATAACTTAGTTGATGTTTTGGAAGATTTTTTGTTTGAATAAGGCCAAGATGGATGAGGTACCCACACCTGACATTTGGAGGATGAAAGGCAATCCCAGGCTTTCTCTCCCCCTGTGATTATGTTGCCACTGTCACAGGATGAACTAGCAACAAAAGGGCAGCTGCAGAGTGCTGTGGACGAGGGGATTTTCATAAAGGTTCCTATATGTCAGGGTGGACACTGAGCCCATAGAATCCCAGAGTAGTTCTGATTCTGAGGAAGAGCAGTCGCTCCTGGGAGAGGAGCGCGCTCCTCTTTCCCAGGGCCAACAGCTGATGGAGATTCCTCCCACCAGCACTCCTAGCTTAGATAGCAGTCCAGGGAGTGACAGAGTGCGGATAGCAGACTTGGTGGATGCGCAACGCCGACGCAGAGAGCGGCACCAAATGGAGGGCGCAGAAAGGAGGTGTAGTGCCTGGTTGGCGCGCAAACAATGGCTGCGCCCAGAGGATCCAAGGGAAAAGGGGAGGGACTCTCTCTAGTCTTTAAGTTCAGGGGTCTGCCAATAATTCCCTTTCAAACGGGGACCAACTGTTCCAACTTAGGGCATAGGTACTGTGCTGCTCAGATCTAGTTGCTAATGGTAGAGTTGTTAAGTTGTAAAAGAAGAATAAAGCTTTGAAAGGAATCCCTTTGTCTGTGTCTGGACTTGGCTACTGGATTAGACTGAGTGAGGCCTCCAAGGAGCCCTTGACAGCATATTCCATCCCAGCTCATCTTTTTCACTGCCACTCTATTTCATGGTTCTGGCCATAGAAGGCAACCACACACATGACAATCACACCCATCTTTGGGAATGAGATGGGATGAAAATTGATCAAGTATGGGTAAGGATAGTAGTGGATGCCTCTTTATGGCAGGCTGTGATTGCATCTTGCCTAAAAGAGGGGGTGGTAAGACCTTTGTTTTTTTAAAAAAAAACATTCCCTCAACCCCACGGTGTTGGATAATTTTCAGCTGTTCTCTAAATGTACCATTCTTGGGCAAGGTGCTGGAGCACAAGACCCCTTTGTTAACAGCAGCTTCACTGGCTGCTGGTCTTTGTTTCTGGGAAGAATTCAAATGCTGGTTATGACCTATAAAGCCCTATACAGCTTGGGACAAGGCCACGTGAAAGATGTCTTCTCCCATATCAGCCTGCCCAAGTCTTAATATCTTCAGGAGAGGCCCTTCTTTCAAGACTGCTGCCTTCAGAGGTGTGTTTGGTGGTGACCCTAAAGAGGTCCTTCTCGGTGGCTGCTTCCAGGCTGTGGAACTCCCTTCCAAAGGAGGCTAAGTTCACTCCCTGTGTGAATAAGGCTTTTTTATTCAAGTAGGCCTTTGGCATGTAAGCGGGTCTATTGGGTTGGATGCAGTTTTTATTCTGTTGTTGTTGTGTTTTTAATTGTGTTTTAATGTATTTGTTTTTATCAACTTTTATTTGTGATTGCAAGCCATTTTCTTGGTAGAAAGGTGGGGTGCAAATCAAATCAATAAATCAAACAATAAATATGGGTTTTTACTTTTCAGGTAAAGTAAAGGTGGTGTTTTCACCATCAGGAAGCTGGACATTAAAGGAGAAAGTGGCAAAACCAGCTCTGGGTTTTTTACATTTTTATAGAACTAGAATTGGACATCTAGTAGCATTAGCTCTGAAATTATATGGTAGGAAACTCATTCCACAACTTCTTTATGGGGATCATGTATGGGGTTCTGGGAATTTAAACCTCTTGGAGATAATTCATTTTTTTTTAAATGGTCATTGTTATCACTCCCCACTTTTGATTTAAGTAGAGCTGAACTGGCTACAGTAGTAATAATGCAAACAGTTGCATATAAAATGATGTTAAACTACTGGTTAAAGATTATCTTTAGTGAACCTTTGTGTCCTCTTAGGATAGCCCTGAAGAAAATGAACAATCAGTTTTGGAAGGCCTTTGTTTAATCTTTAATGGTAAAAGTAGGCCTTTCTGAAGTTTGTTGTTGTTTATTCGTTCAGTTGCTTCCAACTCTTTGTGGCTTCATGGGCCAGCCCACGCCAGAGCTTCCTGTTGGCCGTCGCCACCCCCAGCTCCCCCCAGGTCGAGTCCGTCACCTCCAGAATATTATCCATCCATCTTGCCCTTGGTCGGCCCCTCTTTCTTTTGCCTTCCACTTTCCCTAGCATCAGCATCTTCTCCAGGGTATCCTGTCTTCTCATTATGTGGCCAAAGTACTTCAGTTTTGCCTTTTTTTCCTGAAGTATAGATATGGAATTTGGGATGGAGTTCACCAAAATGTTCCTGAGCCAGAGACTGATGGATGTATCCTTACAGATATGCCCTACCCCCATGTATGGCTTGCTTGGCCATGGGGGGGGCATTGCGGGCAGGTGGGGTGAGCGGATGTGGCGGGCCACCATTGGTGGAACCCCACGGTGCCACTGGGGAGTGGAGGGGTTGGAGAGGTGGTTTTTACTCTCCGTGCCCCTCCCACCTGCCTCTCGCTCGCATGGCTCCCTCCCACCCTCCCTTAAGCAGTGTGGGTTCTAACCAGTTGCCACTTGGGGGGCCATGTAGGAATTTTTGGCTCACAGTCCGATTGGCCTGGGTTGCATGTCTTTTCGCCTACTTCACACTGTTAATGGGGTTGGGTGAGTCCTTTAGGTGAATTTGGTCGAATTTTTTGTTCAGGATGCATTTCGGATGGCAGCTAGGATGGGCAAGGGGGAATGAGCTTAGGGGTGGTGAACATTCAGAGGCGCTGTTATGGTGACAGGTGACGCCTGAGGCCTCCCGAACGGGTTTTGCGGCTTGGTGGGGGGATAAGGGTTGCCTGTGAGACCAACTCACTTCACTCACCCAGGAGCCATTGCGGCCTGGGAGGGGGTGATAGGGGAAGGTCTACCTCCCCCATAAGGGGTAGTCCTGAGGGGCAGCAATGCTGTCACGCCACCCCTCAGCTGTGTATGTATTCGCCCATTATAGTGCCAGCTAGCAGCTGGCACAGTTCAGTGCCTGTCCTAGGTTTTCCCCTCTGCAGATATTTCAGTAAATGTGGCCTAATTTCAGTCCAAGCACTTGCGTCCATCTCTTTATTACCCCTTTCCTCTCGCAAGAACAGAGCAACTACATCAGTTTCTAAAACAGCATTTAAGCATTGTAGAAATTTCTCTTACACTCCTTTTGTTCTACATCGTTATTGAGAGGATTTGCAGAGACCTAGAGATAGGATAGCCTTTACTAAAGCTTGATTAAATTTGATGCCTTCTTCTGGGTTTAGGGTGGCCCAGTGTCCTCTATTTGATGGGCTGCCAGAGGACCATTTGGTGTTTGAAGGTGTCTTCTATTGAAGGGCTGTCCTGTCTAATTCCAGTTGAAAGATAAAGAACATAAGAACTGTTGTCCATCAACAGTTAGAATCTGAATCAAAGACACAGAGGTCACCTGCTCACAGTCTTCCATTGTATGGTGAGATGTACTGTATTTTTATTAAAATTATAACAATAATTTCTAAATTTGCATCTGCACATATGCAAATTTTATGCAAATCACTGTCCTCTTTTGTCTCCTTTTCTAGTGATACTTTTCTTTTGTTTTGGTGATTAATAAGTGGCCAGCCTAGCTATGTTAGAAGGAAGATACAGCATGCCCGTCTTTGTAGTTTAAAACAGGTGGAAGATCTTGTACTTATTGTTATATATCATCCTTTGTATAATGTGCTAATGTAAGGGAACAATATATGGGTCAGATTTTAGAGAGATATTTGGGGAGGTCTGTCCATGAGATTGTACTCTATCTGGTTTGTGGCAAGGTGGATATCCAGCTATGAAGACTGCACATTTTCTATCTTGGTGCTAGGGAGAAATTTGTAAAGGAGAATGCTGTGCCTACTTACAGAGATTCAGAATGTTAAGTTCGTGAATGATTTTATATAATTTTATACAGGTCTGTGTAATGTTATTTATTTTAGCTAGAGATCCAGAATGTTAAGTTTATTCTATATGATCTGAATTTGTGTTAACTTTATGTAAATATGTTATCTTTGTACTGATATCTTTTGCTAAACATTTGTTTTGTGATGGTCTGGTGACTATATACAGATAAACAAATCTGATCTGATCTGAATGGCTGCTGGTGAGCACCACATTTGTTTACTAACCAGAAAGTATTGCATTCACTTTAATTTGGTGACATGATGACCACATTATGGGCAACTAACTCAATGTACAGTGCGGAGCTCACAGGCCAATTGTACATCCAGTGTGCAAACCCACCCTCTGGATCTGATAAAACCTTTGTTTCAGATGGGATCGTTCCACAAAAAATCGAGGTTTTTAGCACTAAATTTGAAATTTGGGAAATTATGCCTGCAAGAAGGAGATACTGTATTGTGCAAGGAGAGTTAGTGTAACAACTCTCTCTGGGCCTGTGCCACCTAATCTAACATGAATTAGCTGGCATCAGTTCATGGATGTGTACAGATTATGTGGCTTGCAAGGGGCAGTTAGATGAGTTAAAGCAATGCAGAGGTGTTAAACTTGAAGCACAGTTTGGATATGCTCATGGAGTTGCTTGGCTGGACATGGATGCACAGTCTCATCCAATCCAGCCTCTGCTTTGAAATGGATTCTGTCAAATATGCATAAGAACATAAGAGCCACCCTGGAACAGACCAAGGTTCCATATGGTCCAGGATTCTTTTCACACAGTGGCCAAACAGCTGTCTGTGGGAAGTCATGTATGAACATCTATGAATTACTTCCTACTTGGTTATATCCAATACTCCATCATAAAAAGTATGAAGCCTTTAGTCAAACATATTGAAAGTAGAGTTCCAATGCACTAGTCCCTCAGGTTAAAAATAAAGCATCAAGCCAATGCCTGCAGCCTTCAATTGACCAAATAGTGGTGTGCTGCCTTGCCATAGTAACTCATCCAAGTGATGTGTGGCATTTCTTGTCCTGAAGTGCAGCAGACACATAGCTGCTGTACAATGTCAATGGTACATTGTTGGGAAAGACAGGGAGGGAGGGGATTTGGCAGAAGGCAAGTATGTATCCTTTGCTGGCTGATGGAGCTCTCGCTGAAATCAACCTGAGTCAAGCTTGATTCTTTTGAGAAGAGCACAGACCTCTGAGCTTCATCCAGTGCAATGCATTCAGGTGGTGAGCCCCCTTTTCTGTTCTCCCCCCTTTTCAACTATCTCCATTTAATTTGCAAGCTGATTTCATGATGGAGCAGAAATGTCAATCAATTGAACAGCCATCAGCAGGAGAGCAGCACCAATCTGCATTAGCCAGCTGGGCTGCTTTCCAGAGCATCATCTACAACACATGAATTATTACCGAAACATTACTGCTGTCAGCACATTCCTCTTCATACAACTTCCTATTATTATTTTTTTGGCGGACAACCCTGAAATTTTAAACAGCTCAATCTTGCTAAGCTAATGCAACTGCTGTGTGCCTTCAGGATGAACGTTCCATAAAATCAACAACAAACCTTCTACTTGGGGAGGGTAAAGAAAGATACACATCCTTGCAATTTCTTTTTCTTTGTTTGTTTTTGCTTTGGTCTCTTTAGAGATCCCAGCTTCCATAATTTGCCATAACACCCCTTCATTTGTCTTTTCCACTTTTTTTTTTTTTTTTAAAGAAAAAGCATTCCCTAGGCTGTACCGGCAGAGTATGTGATGCAGCAGTAAATCAGTCTTGCAGAAGTTAGGGTGTGCAACTTAGCTCATAAAAATGTGCACTGGTTGCTCTCATGTAAAACCAGCTGCTGCTATAGTTCATCCAATGCACTGCAGACATCCTAGACGCAAAGATAATTTAGACAAAGCCTTTCTCAAATGCTACTTCAGATTACTTTGAACTATTGAAAGTGCTGCCTTGATAGTTTGGTTTCAGAAGGGAGGTAATATGGACTAAATAGAAGAGCCTTAGCATGAACTGGACAGCCATTTGACAGAAATGCTTTAAACTGGATTCCTGCACTGATGTGATGGCCTAAATGGCTTCTTCCAACCTTATGATTTCAAGTTCCATTGAACTCAGCAGGGCTTACTTTTGAGTAGAACACGTATAGGACTACACTGAATAAAACCAAGAACACACATATAAGGTTGGATCCAGACGTAGACCTGGTTAGCGATTAAGTTAGTCATGACTGAATTGTCTCATTGATTTTGATGGGTTTATTGTAATAATGACTAAGTCTGGATCCAAACCATACAGTCAGCAGGGATGGGCAACATGAGGTCCTCCAGTTGTTGTTGGACTACAGCTTCTATTGTTCTTGGCTATTTGCTGTGCTGGCTGGGGCTGATGGGAGCTGAAGCCCAACAACATCTGGAGGGCCAGAACTTCCCTACTCCAGCCATACAGTCCAATCCTATTCTTGTTCAAATGGAAATAAATGCCACAGCGTTCAATGGGGCTTAAGGCTGCAGTCCTATGCATCCTTTCTTGGGAATTCACACCATTGAGTCCAGTGGGATTTACTTCCAAGTAAACAGGAATAGGTGTTTTTTTAAAATATATTTTTAGAGCTGAGATTTGGAGATAAAAAAAAGTAAAATAGGATTTTTAATTTTTTAAATCAGCTTTCTATTTAAAAATGTAGCAAACTTCTCTATTTAAAAATTACATGCTTTTAAATGAAATCAGATTTAATACACACATTTTAAACTTTACATCTATCTAGAAGAATGTATAGGCTGCCTTTAAGAATGGAACTCTCTCAAGGCAGTGTACAAGGTAAAACCTGCACAAAGCAGATACAATTTAAAAAAAATCTATAATGACATATATGTAATAAAATCCATAAAACCAGAGACTGCCAGTTAAAATCAGTAAAAACAAAACTTACCAATAAAAAAACCAATAGCTCAAACTTCAGGGAAGGCCAGCAAAAACAGGTGGGACTTCAGAGCTTTCCTGAAGACTTGCAAAGAAGGAACCTGGAGAACCAATGATGGAATTTGATTCCAGACATGAGGGGCCACCACTGAGATGGACCTCTCCCATGTACTCACCACCTAACTGCCCTTAGTGGCAAGCAGATGAGAAAGACATGTGCTGATAATCTCAATGTGCAGCCAGGTTGGCGAAGGAGAAGACAGTCCTTCAAGTAGCTTTGACCCAAAGCATTTAAGGCTTAAAACCAGCACTTTAAACTTGAGTCAGAAACACACCAGCAACCAGTGCAGCTAATGCAGTATCAGTGTCACATGAGCCGACTGACCGGGTGGCCGTTTTCTTCACCAGCTGAAATTTCTGAACCGTCTTCCAAGGCAGCCCAACATATGGTGCATTACAGTAGTCTAGCCTGGATGTCACTCATATATTCTTGTGAATATGACTCCCTGATCCCTTCCTTTTTTAAATAAGGAAAGAAGCATGGGGGGAAAAAATCTGTGCTTGAAGCTCAAGCATTATAAATATGGGACACAAACAGTGGATCATCCCTACAGTCTGTGCTGGATCGTGACCATTATTTATTATTATGATCTTCATACAAGGGGGCATAAGAACATAAGAAGAACTATGCTGGATCAGACCAAGGGTCCATCTAGTCCAGTAATCTGTTCACACAGTGGCCAAACAACTGCCCACGGAAACCTACAAGCAGGACAAGAGTGCAACAGCACCCTCCCACCCATGTTCCCCAGCAACTGGTGTCCATAGACATACTGCCTCTGATACTGGAGGTAGCACATAGCCATCAGGACCAGTAGCCATTGATAGCCTTATCCTCCATGGATTTGTCTAATCCCCTTTTAAAGTCATCCAAACTGGTGGCCACCACTACATCTTGTGGTAGCGAATTCCATAGTTCAAATATGCGCTGTGTGAAGAAGTACTTTCTTTTATCTGTCCTGAATCTCCCACCATTCAGCATCATGGGATGACCCCATTAGGTTCTAGTATTACAAGAGAGGGAGAAAAATGTCTCCCTATCCACAATCTCGACACCATGCATAATTTTGTACACCTCTATCATGTCTCGCCTTGTTTGCTTTTTTTCCCAAGCTAAAGAATCTCAGCAGTTGCAACTTTCACACATAGGGAAGTTGGTCCAGTCCCTTGATCATTTTAGTTGCCCTTCTCTGCGTTTTTTTCAGCTCTACAGTATCTCGTTTTAGGTGTGGTGACCAGAACTGTACACAATATTCTAAGTGTGGTTGCACCATAGATTTGTATAAGGGCAGCATGATAGTGGCAGTTTTATTCTCAATTCCTTTTCTAATTATGCCTAACATAGAGTTTGCCTTTTTTACTGTGGCCGCACACTGGGTTGACACTTTCACAGAGCTGTCCACCACAACCCAAAGATCTCTTTCTTTGTCAGTCACCACTAGCTCAGATATTATGCTGCCTCTATCGCGTCTGCAGAGTGCTGTCCCAGGAGGCTGTTCCAAGTGATCCGGAGCCTGGTCGGTCCTGTGGCTCTTGAACCACTGGAGCATTCTAAGGCCTCCTGTGAGGCCTTGGCAAGGCACTTTGCAGATAAAATTGATCAGATTAGGTGTGTTACTCTGCACGCTGTGGATACAGTTAGTGAGCAAGAGGCGGCCTGTGGCAAACCGGTTTTGTGGGGTCGGTTCCAGCTTCTTTCTCCTGATGAAGTAGACAAGGTGCTTTCATCTGTAAGGCTGACCACCTGCTTACTTGATCCTTGCCCATCTTGGCTCATTATGGGCTGCAGAGAGAGACTGGGTGAGGGGATCAGGGTGGTGGTGAACGCCTCCCTTGAGGAGGGAGTGATGCCATCAGCCCTCAAGGAGGCAGTGATAAGACCACTCTTAAAGAAGCTCTCCTTGGATCATCAAGTTCTGAACAACTTTCGCCCAGTCTCAAATCTGCCACTGGGCAAGGTGATTGAGTGGGTGGTGGCGATGCAGTTGAAGGCACACTTGGAAGAAACTGATTATCTAGACCCATTTTAGTTGGGCTTCAGGCTTGGGCATGGGACAGAAACGGCCTTGGTGGCCTTGGTAGATGATATGAGGAGGGCTCTGGATAGGGGTGAATGCTCCTTCCTTGTTCTCCTCGACCTCTCAGCGGCTTTTGATACTGTTGACCATGGTATTCTCCTGGACCGCCTGGAGGGGTTGGTGCATTGGAGACACCATATTGTGGTGGTTCCGGTCCTTTCTCTCCAGCAGGTACCAGAGGGTAGCACTGGGAGAGGAGGTTTCGGACGCGTGGCCATTCACTTGTGGGGTGCCACAGGGCTCCATCCTCTCCCCGATGCTATTTAATATCTATGTGAAGCAGCTGGGGGCTATCATCAGGAGGTTTGGGGTGCGGTGTCATCAATATGTGGATGACATGCAGCTCTACCTCTCGTTCAAATCTTCACCAAGGTTGGCCGTAGAATCCCTGTCCAAATGTCTGGAGATGGTGAGTGGCTGGATGGGGAGGAATAAGCTGAAGCTGAACCCTGACAAGACCGAGGTACTTTTGGTGGGAGACAAGAGGAGGCTGGGGGATGTTGACCTGGTGTTGAATGGGGTATGGCTACCCTTGAAAGACCAGGTCCGCAGCCTGGGGGTCATTTTGGACTCCCAGCTGTCCATGGAGGCTCAGGTGTCAGCTGTGAGCCGGACAGCGCTGTATCAACTCCATCTGATACGGCGGCTGCGCCCCTTCCTTCCCGACCATCTGCTCCCATCGGTAGTACATGCCCTGGTCTCCTCTCGTTTAGACTACTGTAATGCGCTCTACGTGGGGTTACCCTTGAAGATGGTTTGGAAGCTGCAGCTGGTCCAGAACGCGGCGGCTTGCCTGATTAAAGGCAGTCGCCGGCGAGATCGCATCACTCCAGTGCTGAAGGAGTTGCACTGGTTACCAGTTTTTTTCTGGGCCAAATTCAAGGTGTTGGTTTTGACCTTTAAAACCCTATATGGTTCTGGCCCAGCCTATCTTAAGGAGCGCCTCCAGCAGCACCAGACAGGCCACTTAACAAGATCAGCCTCGGATGGCCTTCTCTCTGTCCCATCAGCCAGGACAGCTAGACTGGTGGGGATGAGGGAGAGGGCCTTTTCTGTGGTGTCCCCCACTCTGTGGAACTCCCTCCCTAGGGAACTCCGCCATGCCCCCTCTTTAATGAGCTTCCGTCATGCATTAAAAACTTGGTTGTTCAGGCAGGCATTTGGGGTGGGATAGGGTATTTTAGAAAATGTTTTTATTGTAGAATTTTATTGTTTTAAACTGTTTTATTGTATGTTGTACATCGCCAAGAGTGGCTGGGTGACCAGCCAGATGGGTGATTAATAAATTTAATACTACTACTAATAATAATTCCATCAGTTTATACTTGAAGTTGGGATTTTTTGCTCCAGTGTGCATCACTTTATACTTGCTTACATTGAACTGCATTTGCCATTTGGATGCCCATTCTCTCAGTTCGGAGAGATCCTTTTGGAGCTCCTCACATTTTTGTTTTAACCACCCTAAATAATTTGGTGCCATTGGCAAACCTGGCCACTTCACTGCTCGCTCCTAATTACAGATCATTTATGAACAAGTGGAAAAGCATTGGTACCAGTACACATCCCTGTGGGACCCCTATGGGTACATAAATGGCAAGTCATCAGAGGCAGTGGGATGAAACTCCTGTTTCTAGGAGATGCTATTCTGCAACTCACCAGGATCATCCAATGAAAATCCCTGGATGGTCTCATTTTAATTTGGGCCTTAAAACTACCTGGGTGCTGCATTTTGTCCTGTTCAAAATTAAAAGTTAGATCCAGACTTGGTCATAGTTTGAATTTGTTGTTTAGTCGTTAAGTCGTGTCCGACTCTTCATGACCCCATGGACCATAGCACGCCAGGCTTTCCTGTCCTGCGCTCTCTCTCGGAGCGTGCTCAAGTTCATATTCATTGCATCGGTGATGCTATCTAGCCATCTCATCCTCTGCCATCCCCTTCTCCTTTTGCCTTCCATCTTTCCTAACATCAGGGTCTTTTCCAGAGAGTTTTCTCTTCGCATTAGGTGGCCAAAATATTTCAGCTTCAGTATCTGTCCTTCCAATGAACACTCAGGGTTGATTTCCTTTAGGATTGACTGATTTGACCTCCTTGCAGTCCAGAGGACTTGTAAGAGTCTTCTCCAGCACCACAGTTCGAAAGCATCAATTCTTCTGTGCTCAGCCTTCCTTATAGTCCAGCTCTCACAGCCTTACGTTGCTACTGGGAAAACCATAACTTTGATTATACGGACCTTTGTTGGCAAGGTGATGTCTCTGCTTCTTACTATGCTGTCTGGGTTTGCCATAGCTTTCCTCCCAAGGAGCAAGCGTCTTTTAATTTCATGGCTACAGTCACCATCTGCGGTGATCTTGGAGCCCAAGAAAATAAAATCTGTCACTACCTCCATTTCTTCCCCTTCTATATGCCAGGAAGTGATGGGGCCAGATGCCATGATCTTGGTTTTTTTAATGTTGAGTTTCAAACCAGCTTTTGCATTCTCCACTTTCACCCTCAACAAGAGGCTCTTTAGATCCTCTTCACTTTCTGCCATTAGGGTGGTGTCGTCTGCATATCTGAGGTTGTTGATAATTCTCCCGGCAATCTTAATTCCGACCTGTGATTCATTCAACCTGGCGTTTCTCATGATGTACTCTGCACATAAGTTAAATAAGCAGGGAGACAATATACAGCCTTGTCATACCCCTTTCCCAATTTTGAACCAATTTTGAACCCAATTTTGAATCAGTTGTTCCATGTCTGGTTCTTACTGTTGCTTCTTGTCCCTCGTATAGGTTTCTCAGGAGACAGGTAAGGTGGTCTGGTACTCCCATCTCTTTCAGAATTTGCCAGTTTGTTGTGATCCACACAATCAAAGGCTTTAGCATTGTCAATGAAGCAGAAATAGATGTTTTTCTGGAATTCTCCTGCTTTCTCCATGATCCAGCGAATGTTGGCAATTTGATCTCTAGTTCCTCTGCCTCTTCGAAACCCTGCTTGTACTTCTGGTAGTTCTCGGTTCACATACTGCTGAAGCCTAGCTTGTAGGATTTTGAGCATCACCTTGCATACATAGTTTGAATGGACCCACTTAGTTTGAATAGACCCACTTAAATCCACCACTAATTAAGTTAGTAAGGGTGCAGTCCTACGCATGTTAACAAAAAAGTCCCATAACTCCCAGCATGCCCCAGGCAGCAGTGCTGGCTGGGGACATGCTGGGAGTTGTAGGACTTTTTCCTGTCTAAACCTGCAAAGGATTGTGCTCCAAGTCTTATTAACTTAAATGGGTCTACTCTAAGTATGTCTAAAAGTTTGGATCCAATTCTAGAATTACTTATCAACAAATGTTTATCAACAAAACATGTCTCTCTCAAGATAGCCACTAATCTACACAGTAACTATCTTTGCTTCTGTAGAAGTTTGCCCTTGCTTCTGGAGAAGCTTGGGAAGCTGAATTTTCAGATAAACAGAGTTTTCACATAAACAGCCCTGCTACTTGTCTCTGTTCTCTTTCCCCTAAATTCATTGTGTTTTCTGTGGAGGGGAGTAGTTATTTTTCTCTCTCTTTTTGTATGGTCTGTTTTCAATGTCCGAAGCATGTTTCTCTCAAATTCTGTGACAAATGCAAGTGAATATTTAATAATTAATCTCCAGGAACAGCTGCTTAAATACAGGATGGCAAACTGTGTTTCCACCCCTCTGTGGGGGTGGGGGCTTGCCTGGCCCCCAAAAGGCTTTCGGATCACATTCTTGACATACGATGCTTCAGCAACTTGCTGCACTGGAAAGGTTTTCCTTGTAAGACTGAAATGTAGTTAGCGACACATGGTCCATTGTTTTATGATGCTGTGCCAAAAGTATTTTCAGTTCCCATTCAGGCAAATTATATTTGCACAGAAAAGAAGAAAAGAAACTGCTACTGAAAGTTATCTCATATTATATTTCTGTTCTTGCAGAAAGATTCATGACAAAAAGTAAGAACAAACAAATGAAATTATATTAGAGCCAAAACATATAGGGATTTGTCCTGGCTGGTTCCAAGAAATGTGACATTATAAGGTGAAATGTATCCAGCTGAAGAGTCGCTCTGCTCTCTCATGTCTGTGTGCTTTCTCCACAAGGTAGTTCCATGGGTTTAACAGCTTACCTGATAGCAGGAAAATAGCTCAGGGACTACACCTGTTTAATGCAGTAGGAAATAAGCATGTGCCAAGGCTGAAAGGAATATTGGGAAATGTAGTTTATTTTGATATCAGATAGGCTTTTGTTACTTAGACGTAGCCAAAGCATATAATGGGATTTCATGACACCATAGATTGGTAATATCACTATCTCAGCATCGTAGTAGCAAAATAAAATGAGAGTTTGCTGAAACTCTGGCTGAATAATATTTAACGATAAGGAGAAGAATGTGATGCTTTATTGTCCATCATAAACTGTTCCACAGATGGAACCCTTCCTATAATTAAATCTTACAAAGGACTGGATAGCTGAATTGGCATGTTTAGAGACCTATGAAGAGCTCTCTAGATTGACGTTTGATGAGGTAACGTAACACATGGTGTGCTGGGTCAGACCACAGGTCCGTCTAGTGCAGCCTTGCCCCACCTGGCTTCCCACAAATGTATTGGACTGCAGTTTCCATCATCCCAAGCCAGCATGTTCGGTGCCAGTTGGGGATGATAGGCATTGTAGGTCCAACACATCTGGAGGGCAACAGGCTGATAGTGCAACATCATGTCCCCAATAATGGCTAGGCAGATGCTCACCAGCTGCAGGACATGTGGGTGACTGCCATTTATTTATGTATTTATTTGATTTATACCCTGCCTTTCTACCAAGAAAATGGCTGTCAAAGTGGCTTACCATCATAGATAAATAAAAACATGATTCAAACAATAATGTAAAAATACATTAAAGGCACAATTTAAAAATTTTCAAATTAAAACCCATCCTCTTTTGTTGATTGTTTCCATCACCTGGCAGTCAGAACAAAGCTCCTCACAGAGCAGAGGAATAGATATTCCAATTTTAGCTATCATGGCTAATAGTTTGAATCTATAAGCCAATGATATGTCTAATCTTTGTCTAATGATTTTTTTAAAAAACGTCATCTAAGCTGGTGGCCATCACCACATCTTGGGGCAATGAATTAATTTTGTTCTGTATAGAATCACAGAGCTGGAAGAGTCCTAAAAGGTCATCTAGCCAATGCAGGAAATCCACTACTACAGAAACTTTGACAGGTGGCTATCCAGCTTCTAATGAAGGAGAGTCTACCACTTTTCAAGTTATTCTGTTCTGCCGTAAAACAACACATACCATTAGGAAGTTTTTTTTTCCTAACGTTTAGTCTAAATAATTTTGCCTGCAATTCAAACCCATTGGTTCCAGTCCTGTCCTCTGGAGCAATAGAAAACAAATTTGCTCCATCATCAGTCTATGTGACCACCCTTCATGTATTTCAAGATGGTATCATATTGCCTCATAATTGTCTCTTCTCCAGGCTAAACATACCCAACCCTTTCAACCTTTCCTCATAGGAACATCTCCAGACCCCTCACCATCTTTGTTCTGCTCTAGACACATTCCAGGTCAATATGTTTCTTAAACTTTGGTGCCCAAAACTAGGCACAGTACTCCAGGGGGATCGATCAAAAGCAGATTAAAGCAGTACCACCACTTCTTGTGATCTGGACAGTATTCTTCTGTTGATGCAGCCTGGAAGTGCATTAGCCTTTTTTAGCCATTCCAGCACACTGCTGACTCAAGTTTAGTTTGTGGTCAATGAAAGCTCTAGATCTTTTTCACATGTACCTGTACACTAAAATGCTTTTTCAAAAAAAATGAACCACTGTCAGTCAGTTCCATTGGGTGACTCTGGATCCAAGTGGAAAGAGAGACAGACAGACAGAGAGAGAGACAGAGAGAGAGACAGAGAGAGAATACCTTCCTTCTGGTCATTTGCTCCATACTGTTCATGATTTTTATAAGTAGTGTGCCAGGGTTCCCCTTATGTCCTGTACTGCACTGAACAATTCCTTAGGAATCTCTTTCTTCCTTAAGAGTCCCACCTTCCTTCTTTTAAACTTCCCCTTCTCAATACTGTGGGGTTTAGGTTGTAGGTGTGGGGTGATTGACACTCTAGGCACAGGGTATAACCACAACAGTTTACTGGTAAATTAAAGCAAGCAAATCACAACTAAAGGTGTTTACACAATAGAGCTGAGTGATACAAAAGGCATTAAGAGAAAATCAAAGTTGCAAAATGCAAGTTCCTTTAGCCTAGCTGCTCTTAAACTTCTTCAGGTGCTTCTTCCTGCTCTGTTCTTCCTGACTCTCATGCTCTCTTTAAATACCCTCCTCCCTCAAAACTGAAAGTACTGTTTGAAACCTGAAGAAATGAAACTTAACCGGGGAAATGAAATTGAAACTTAACCAGGGAAATGAAACTGCTCCTCTCAGGGATACCCCCGCCCAACAAAAAACCTAGGGCTCTAAGCCTGACATTTTCCCCTTTGCCTCTGTAGGCTCAAACCTTCACACAGTGATTTATCATTTAAGGCAAGAGTTTCTCAGATTTTATAAAATTGCACCCTCTTCTGCACTTTCTGTATCTTCTCAACACCTTGTTATTCAATCTGACATCATTTGATTGGACTGTCCCTCTTCATTCTTATACCTTAGGAACTAGTGTAGTATCAAGTTATTTTGAAAAAGAACAATGAACATCATGCTGAAGAAGATATATCCAGCTTGGAAGGCAGCTGTAACCCTAAACACAAACATATAATGGTAGATCTCAGAGGGAAATTCAGGGCCATAAGTATTTTCAGTGCAAGCTCAAGGAAGTAATTATATTGGGGTTGGGAAACTGAAGTTCAACTTGCCATTCAGCTCCAAACTAGATGTGATGGTATCAGACTTGTCTCGTTTAATGTGGATCTGTGGACCTAGTAAAGCAGCAGTAGTGAGGGTATGAGGATCATGGTGCTAAACTTTCCCATCACTTCCTCCCCTGATGACACTTCTAACAGCTGGCCTCTGAGACTGGAAATGAACCCAGCTGGGGAAAAAGTGCCTTGGAAAGAGTCTGTAGGAAGGAAGTAGTCACACAAATGGGATGGAGGAATAGTTAATCAACACCCTGCCCCCCATGAGCCCCTTTTGCTCTTAAAATTGGATCCTGGCCCCTGCTTTATACATAATCTGGGTAGCCTTGCATTTAAAGAACTTGGTTTGCCATTGTCAAACTGCTAAGCTTGCAGAGTAACTTTGGGTAAATCATAGTCTCTCACCCTAACCTACCTCACAGAGTCATTGTGTAAGGCAAACACACCTCTCTGAGCTCCTCAGAAGAAGGGTTGTGTACCAATGTAACAAATAAATAAGTACAATTATTTGGAATTAAGATCAATTGAATTTAATAGGGCATAACTTCCAGGTAAATATGTAAAGGATCAGGGTAGGCAAGGGACCTAAAGATCTGAATAACTTCTGGGAAAGAAAACCTCTTATTGCATGTACCGTGACTGTTCTCTTGTGTACAACCATCCCTGGGACTCAATATTTTATTAATGCAATGGAATGAAATGCCTACAGCTAAAAAAACAAACAGAAAAGTTTTGCTGAGTTTGGAAGACAGAATAAAGGTCATACTTCTAAATTACATGAAATCAACAAAGATTGCACTTAGAGCTAAGAAAGACAATTATGCTGATTACACATCTTCCAGTCATTAAATACAGCTTTGTTTAGCTTTCATAAAATTGTAGCTGAGAATTGCCCATTTAATATATTGCTAGAATATGATAAATGTATACCTTTTTAATGAGGATTTAATTGTACACCTAAATGACCAATGTAGTTTTATTATTTATTAAGCAGAAATTATTCTTCAAAGCTTTTCCAACTTTGTAACACAGGAATACTTCCATTAATATAAAATATTTAATTTCTTTGCTACTAAGGCCTTGATAAATGTTCTTTCAATTAATTTGAAATTAAAAATATATGAAGTAGAGAAGACATAATTGTTTCCCAAAGGTACAAAGTTCTCTGCTATTTTAGTGGATACACATTAATGTTACTGTTCTTGCTTTAAACCATTGGCACAGCATAAAAACAAATATTCACACATTTTTGCAGCAGTTTTTGTAACGGATAATAGAAACTGTGATATATTTACTAGAGTGTTGTCTTTAGCTGTGAGAATCCCAGCCAGGTCCCTTTCAGGTCTGTCATAAACTGGGTGGCCTTGGGCAAGTTAGTATTTCTCAGCCTAGCCGACCTCACTGAGTTGCAGAGGGATCTGATTGGTCACTGAAGGAAACAGGATGCTGGACTAGATGGACCATTAGGTGGATGTAGTGGATTTCATCTCATGTTCTTATGACTCACTTCATGCAAAGTCCTTCTGAGGATTTAATTCTGGGATAGCAAACATGCAAGGTAGTGTACAGGAGTTTGCAGGCTCAACTCCCAATCCATTTGCCTTCACTAAAATATCTGAAGATCCCTGCAGTTGTTCACATGGGTATTCCAATGAACATGCATAGATCAGCCTGATGCCCAGAGGCTGCCCCGGACACAGTCATTTTCCCCTGAATTAATCCCTAAAAAGGTCTCATGTGCAGTAATCAGGTGTGTAGAAATCCAGGCATTGCAGCTAATGATTCATAGAATCATAGGATTGGAAGGGGCCTACAAGACCATTGAGTCCAACCCCCCGCTCAGTGCAGGAAGTCTGATTCCCAGGCAGTCTCCCATCCAAGTACTAACCAGGGATGACCCTGCTTAGCTTCTGAGATCAGATGATCATCTGATCATGAGATGATCAGGGGCATCTGTGCTTTCAGGACATGCATGTGTTGTTAACCAGCTGTATCTCTTGTTTAAGGCAGCCTTTCCCAACCTGGTGCCCTCCAGATGTCTTGGATGGCAACTCCCAGTATTCCCAGCCATGCTGACTGGGCATGATGGGAGTTGCAGTCCAACATATTTGGAGGGTACCAGGTGGAGGAAGGCTGGTCTAAGGTCTGCAAAACTAGAGAAGCTCTGCTTATGCTATCACAACACTGACTAAGTAACGGAAGACAGTCGTGCAGTGCAATCCTATACTTGTCTACTTAGAAGAAAGCTAACTGAGTTCAATGGGACTCACTGAAAGCTAACTGAGTTCAATGGGACTCACTGAAAGCTAACTGAGTTCAATGGCCCAGATAAGTGTGTGTATAGGACTGTATTTTAAGGGAGCCAGTCACTCAGTGGATTTCTATTATATGACCCTTGAGTCCCTTGCTTGGATTAATATTCCTATTGGAAATTTAGGGATCTGCTTCTGTTACTCTAACATCTTGAAACTCCCTTCATGAATAAATGCCCCCACTAGCCCCATTTAATAGAAGCAGTGTCTTACCCTTCAGATTGATCAGCTGTGGTAATTTGAACTACACAGGTGTTTGAATGTGTTGTCTGACTGTCAAGCAGTCAATTGATGGCAGGGTTGCGTTGTGGGATTTCTTTATCTGAGATTGTCATTATGAGTGAGAATGCATTAGACGGCAAATCCATTCATGAACCCTTCCTGCTCTCCTGTTGCATGTCCTGCTGTGACATGCAAGCGACAGATGATGATTCCGGGATGCTTTCCTTTAAAGAAAGTGATGCGACTATGATAACTCATTCCTTGGGTCTGTGTAAAGTTATCTGGAATAATATGTACTTTGATCAGCATTACGCAATCTGCACTGGGAACACTGGAGCACACCCCTTTTCCCCCAGTCATAGTCAATATGAAGATGAAGTCTTGGTAGTCAATATGAAGGTGAAGCCACCTTTTTCTGGCTGGATTTCCCATCCATGCCTGTGTGACTTGCAGAAATTCCAGATACGAAGGTTCCTGAGGACCAAAACAGACATTACTTTGAATATGTGTCTAGCAGCTACATCTTTTTTCATTTTTGCTCTAGAGTAGATACAGAGGCCCAGATTTGGACCAGGACCCAAGCATGGGGGGGGGGAGGTTTTTAAGATCCAGAGCAAACCCACTGCGCCTACTCTAGAGTAAAATGAAGAAAAATAAAGACATAGCTTCTAGATACAGATTTAAAGTAATGTCTGCTGTGGCTCTCAGTCACTGCATCTCCATGTTTGGAAAATCTCATCTTGAATTTCTGCCTGTCATACAGCTATTTAAGCCAAGGAAGTCCTGACATCCCTCCCTCCCAGCTGCAAAAGTTGTTAATTCTACAAATCACAGTTGAATTTCAGGGTTTGGGGATGGGGTGGACTCTGCAAAAGAACATCCTTTCTCTGTGGCATGCATATGTGTGTGTTTCCAGTGTCCAACAGGAATGACTTGGATGCTCTGACTTGGATTCCTGCATTGAGCAGGGGGTTGTACTCAATGGCCTTGTAGGCCCCTTCCAACCCTACTATTCTATGATTCTATTCTATGATTCTATGACTTCCTTCCATACATTTTCATCACTGTCAAATTTAGAGATGACAAGAAGCCGAAGCCTAAGTTGTTGATTGCACTTTGAAACAGCACGTTGTTTTTACTGCTTTTAGAGTCAGTATCAGCTGTTGTATTACTATCAGACTTGACTTAGAAAATGTCTGTACTAGACTCTGTTCAGATGTTAGGAACTTGAAACTGTGCAAGGGCTGTGGGCCTGTGTGTGTCGGCCCCATTCCCTCCACCCACAACCTCCCTGTGTTGATGGGGAAGGTCTGAAGAGAAGCTGTAACTGCATTTGGCTGAATGCAGTTCTAGTCCTCTGCACAATTGTGCACACTGGAATTCACTGCCACAGGATGTGGTGGTAGCGGGAAGGGGAGGAAATGCAGCTTGGGGGCAATGCAGACAGTACTTTAAATGTGTGTTTAGAAGCAATGTCTTCCCCCCCCATTTTTCCGTGTTTTACTTGAGAGTAGGTGCACGGGCCCTTATCCAGAGAGGGACCCAAGTAAGTGTGTTTATGTACGTCGGGGCTTTTAAGAGCTGGATCAGGTCCTCCCATGCCTACTCTAGAATAAAATGAAAAAAAAAATACAGACACACATTTAAAGTAATGTCTCTTTTGGCCCAAGGATGGCTTTAAAAGGGGATTAGACAAATTATTGGAGGATAAGACTATCAGTGGCTACTAGTGATGGCCATATCCTATCTCTGCATACCTCTCAATGCCAGTTTCTATGGAACAGCAGCACAACTCATGCCCTGCTTGTGAGCCGCCCATAAACCTTTGATTAGTCCTTGTGGGAAAGAAGGTGCTGTGCTACATTAGCTTTTGGTCTGATCCCATAGAACTCTTCTTATGTTCTCCAGTCCAGCCTCTGATTTGGTCTAATAAAACAGATTATTATTTCTTTTCCTTTTCAAATTAAAATAAAACAAAAAACAACAACAGCCCTATTCCTGCTTTTTTCAAGATGCGTGAGAAAATGCTAGCAGAACGCATCATGTCTGCATGCTGCAGTATTGATCATGCTGGGCAGAATTACTAGCAGCTTCACTTTTTTTTTTCTTCCTTTCCTTCTTATGAGGCCTCTCCAACACATGGAGCTGCTACCCTCAAGTTGGTGAGAAAGTCATTTTTGTTGGGCCAACTGTGCAGGCAGCTGAGAATCTCCCCCCACCCCCCATTTAGGGATTTGTTCAGAGTTTGTTGGAAGAAGCTTTATCCTTTTCTGCCCCCCCCCCATCTCTACTGCCCAGCTGGCATAACTTTGATGGTTGAGTGGTTGTTGTTGGGTGTGTGTTTTTTATAATGAAAGAGACCAACTGGTGACTGAAGTTCAAGTTGTCAGAAGCTGGCTTTGTCTACAGCCATTAACAGTTTCACATAAGCTTTACAGATAGAGTTTCTGTGTCTCCCAGTGCTCAGAATGGAAGAAGCAATGGCATTCCTGGGATGGCTTTGCTGCTACACAGCCATACCAGGTGGAACCACAGCCCTGCCTGCCAATCAAAGCTTTGAGTAGCTTCACACAGCACATTGTACCCCGCTCCCTGCCAGATGGGCTCCTCTGTTCTTGTAGCACCACCCACTGACCTTGAAAAACATACTTTCCATGGAAGAGTGAGAGAAATATTGTTTGAAGGAACTGGGTATGTTTAGCCTTGAGAAGAGAAGACTGAGGGGGGATTCAAGTACCTTTTCAAATACTAAAGGGTGGTCACACAGAAGAGGGCTGCATACTGTTTTCTATCATCCAAGACTGTAGGACACGAACTAACGGGCTTAAGTTACAGGAAGGCAGATTTCGGTTGAACATGCGGAAAAACTTCCTAATGGTCAGAGCAGTCAGACAATGGAACCAAATGCCTAGGGAGGTGGTGGGTTCCCCATTGCTCAAGGTATTCAAGCAGAGACTGGACAGCCATCTGTTAGGGAAGCTTTAAACTGGGTTCCTGCACTGAGTAGGGGGTTGGACTCGATGGCCTAAATGGCCACTTCCAACTCTCTGATTCTATGATTCTATCAGACTGCCACCAAACAGTATGCACTTTGTTGGACAGATAAATCCTGCCACAAACTGCTCCTTAATTTGTTTTGCTTTGGAAGTGAAATCTGAGCAAACAAAATGACTTTCTGCAGTGTTGGGAGTGTTGGTGTGGGGTGGAATAATCCTGTCTCCTGTGTTGTGGCATAATTCCTGCTCCTTTGTCAGTGTTGCCTAGAATTTACATGTAAAGAAAAGTACGCTGGGTGGAGATGAAACATTTTCTGAGCACTGAAGTCGGTGTGATAATGCCATCATTGCAATACTGCCATCACTGTCCTCAATATGTAAGTACATTTTGGGGCTTTCACTGTGGTCTCTAGGAAAACCAGCTTTGCAGGTTTCTGGAATTTTTCAAGCTGAACCTGGGGAAATCCAATCTACCCTCCCAGAAGGGAGACAAAGGGAAGCGGGACCCCTCATAGAGGAGTGTTTGACTGTTGGTGGCGTGACTTCAGTGGAACCAAGGAAGTCACACACGCATCACTGCTAGAGCACTTTTGCAACTGTTCTGAAAAGGTTCACTTTTTTTCCTGATGAGGAATTAACACATGCGCACGGAAACATATAGGTGACTCTTAATTGCCTCCCCCTCAGTGCATGACTACTTGATGCAGAAGTAGTACAATCTACAACTTTCTACATCAACCCTATACTTGCTTTTGGATACCTCTGAAAAAAACCCACATTTGTACCCAGGACCAACATCTTGTTCTGCAAGCATTAACTACACATTTATTTTCCTCTCCTCTCACTCAGCTCCTTTTAACTAACACAGACACACACACACAGCGAGGGAGAGAGAGAGAGAGAGAGAGAGAGAGAGAGGGCACTGACTATGGTACTGAGACTACTTGCATGTTGTCTTCTCTTCTAAGACCGATTTTCTGATATGCTGCTGAACATCTCATCCACTAGCCATTACTTTACTGTTGAGCAAACAACTTGGATGATCCATCTTTCTTTTCGGCAATATTACACTTCGCTTCCCAACAAGTGACTCTGAATTATAATATCCTTCTTTTATTACCAGGGTTGTTGTTGTTGTTGTTGTTGTTGTTGTTGTTTTATAGCAATGATGTTAAGGCCCTTATCCTTTATCTTTCCTTTCTTTTGGTTTTGTTTGTTATGAATGTCACATTTTATTTATCAAGATCGGCCTCTGATTCCTCAGTAGACATTGCAAAGAATGGCTTTATGATTTCCAGTCTGCCAAGACAGAGTCTCTGTAGAACACCACTCCGCTCACATATTCAAGAGATAGAGCATGCCAGCTTCCCAGTTTGCTCAGACAAACAAACAAAATAAACAGCTTTTTCTGATGGCAAAACTGCCAGTGGCTTATCTGGCATGCTTAAAAATGTTTAGCCAGTGAGGGTTTTTAAAAGAAAGTACATATCCCTTTGTTAAGCATGCTAACACTAATTCAGAGACAGAGGGTTTGTGTGTGTGCGTGTGTGTGTGTGTGTGTGAACTAGCTGTGCCCTGTTGACCATTGTCACACACCTGACCCACGGTGAACTCAAGAACCACCATATATATATATATATATATATATATATATATAGCACACTTTAGCTGCTCTGGTGTACTGTACTCACAGTTGGGATGTGTGCCTGGCCCTCCTCTATGCAGATAGGTGTACCAGAGGATGATAGTTATCCTAGATTAAATAGCATAAAGCACAAGGGAGTGACCTTGTAAGTGTGAGCTGCACTTAGAGGAGAGTGACACTCAGGAGAACAGTTTGTGTTGAGACTGGCTACTTGGTAACCGCACACACAAAGGCTAAAACTGTGTGAGGGTGTGGGAGCGTGCATGCAAGCCCCACCCCCAACATCGCCAGATTTGTAAATAGATTCTGCTGAACATGCTTACCCCCCCCCCCAGTCTTTAGTGCAACATGCACAAAGGTCTGTAGAGGAGCCAGGCACACAGGGAAGTTGGGGGTGGGGGGCTGGATGCACCCCCCCATCCCACCCATACTTTTAGTCCTCATGTAAATGGGCTTAATTACTGTATAGGGCTTGTCTCTGCTTTGCTTCCGATATACAGTATTTTGAACTTAACCCAAATGAACACTTGCGCAAAACAGTTGCGTGGGTCTTTGCAATGGCATTTCCCTTTCCTGACACATAAAGAACTGAAATAGCCACTTGAGGCTTCAATACACAGCACATTTATTTATTTATTTATTTATTATTAAATTTATTAATCGCCCATCTGGCTGGTCACCCAGCCACTCTGGGCAATGTACAACATACAATAAAACAGTTTAAAACAATAAAATTCACAAAAAACATTTTCTAAAATACCCTAACCCACCCCAAATGCCTGCCTGAACAACCACGTTTTTAATGCACGACGGAAGTTCATTAAAGAGGGGGCATGACAGAGTTCCCTAGGGAGGGAGTTCCACAGAGTGGGGGCCACCACAGAAAAGGCCCTGTAAAGGCCCTGTAAATTTAGGGCCAAAGTAAATGTGACAGGGCAACTACATTTGTTGCTCATGTATGTTTGTTGCCAGCGCCATTTTTTCTTTTCTTTTTTTAAGTCTCTCTATGTCCCTTCCCAGTCCTTCAGATCTTCATCAGAGGACCTCTTCCCCACTAAGTGAGATTGGGTGAGTGGCTATGAAGAGGCAGTGGGCCTTTTCAGTGGTGGCACTCTAGACTTTAGAATGCCCTCTCCAGAGAGGCTTGTGTGGCGGCTCTCCTGATGTCCTTCAGGTGCCAGACAAAGACACGTCTGTTCACTCAGGCCTCCATTATGTGTCTTACTTAATGCTCAGCTTACATCATTTTTATCTCCACCGTAGGGTTTTGGGCTGCTGTTACATTTTTGCTGTTACATTTTCATCAATTTCTATTTTTAATCTTGTATTTTAGGTGGAAATCTTATGGTCTCTGGGAGGGCTTTCCAGATCTCTGAGGGTGGACAGAGAGGTCTGACCTTGGAGGGGGAGGTCTGACCTTGCACCCCCCCCCCAGCCCACATGGACACTTCTATGGCCGTTGCCTCCCCAGGGTCAGAGATCCGATGGGGGAGGTGCAAAAAGGAGAATTCCGTGGGTATGTTGGAAGAGGGTCAAGGGAAGGCTTGGATCTGTAGGATCAATAGCCTTGCCATTGCCCCGACATGCCCCCAGAATTGGGGGGGAATGTACACCAGGGATAGATCTACATGTATACTGCCTTTCTAGCATTATTTCCCATTTTTTTTTATTTCCCACAATGTATTCTGTATTATCCAAAATACTATAACATATGTCATTGTGTGTGCTACGAGGTATCAGTGTGCAAGAGGGATATAGTGTCATCATGATGAGATCGTATCCATACAACATGAGGTGTAGATCGGTCCCAGCTCTGGAGCTGGCATACATATTTTGTCTCCCATTGCAACTCATGGGAGGAAAACAGTTAAGGAAAAAATAATCCTCCCTCCCATCCTGCCAGTGAGGGATTTAGATAAGATGGTTCCTCTACCTTCAGATATCTCTCCCCGCCCCATACCAGTAGGATTGGTTTGCCTGGCATGTTGTATTTTGTATTTTAAACAGTGCACTTGATTGTTAGATACTCTGAAGGAAGCAGTATAAATATCCAAAATAAATAAAATTAAAAAAAATACAGATCTGATTTTGGCATGAGGGTGGGAGGCATTTTCTTTCAAACTTCATTGTACTCACACAGGGGCCATGCACATGCAGTGCTTAGGAGCATAATGGTTTGCAAAGGGAACCCAAGTTCTTGCAAACTATAGAAATGTAACCTTTGTTTGACTCTCTGCTCCACAGAATGAAGTTTTGTACAGGAAACCAGAAGGATCAATACAGCATCAGTTCAGAGTAAATGGTTTTGCCTTTTACACAGGAATGACATTCATTTTTGTGTGTGTTCTCCATCATAATTCTAATAAGCATATGAGATATTCTGAAAACCATCTAATTGCAGGTAAGATCAATTTCCTTTTGCTGTTTTGTGCAGTGCTGTGATTAGAGAACCCCCTGCTGTGTATGTAAGTGTTCACTAAGTCTTGGAAAGCTTGTCTCCACCCATCCTCTCCATGGCTACCCTGGTTACATAGACAGAAAAATGCCTGGAAACAGAACCCATCTTGATAAATTTAAGAGTACCCCTGCTCGCAGCTCCATTTATTCAAAGTAGAGGTGAAACGTGGATTTATTTCCTGGGGTAATGTGTTTGTCTGTGTGTGTAGGCAGGGGTACCATGCTGCTTATGTTTACATGCAAGAAGCATCCTAAGCCATACAAACGTCCATCAAAACTCCATCTGAGACTCCATTAAACATTTGGGCTGTCAGCCAGAACATGGCTGCATCAAAAGGCTGCATGAATGATTACAGAAGCATTTAGGGAGCATTAACAGAATCATTTTGACTGCAATGGAGTTTGGGTGTGCTGGAAATACGAAAGAGGGAATAAAACGAACAAAGAATTTTCCGCTTGTAAGGCATGGTGATGGATTAATGGCAGAGCAAGCTTTCTCAAATTCACCAGAACCCATCTGGTATCAAGTGGTGGTCTACGTCCATTCAAGACAATGGAGGCAGGCAGACTGATTTGTATCTGTAGCTCTCATATGCACATCTATATTATAAACGAATAGTATTTACAAAAAAAAAAAAGTATGGGAGCATACTTTTCTGTTTCATGTCTGGAGGATAGGCTCCAGACATGAAACAGATTTCAAAATTCTTCTCTGTGCAATATTGTTTGCATAATACAACTGGCACATTCAGGTTACTTTTAGATCCCTCTATGAGGCTCAGATAAATGGGAGTCTGGACCTCATTACATGGAGCTGCATAGGTGACACACGGGGGTCGTATCCAAAGCATGTTGGTGCGTAAATGGGTGGCTTATTTATATCTTCTGGTAGCAGCCACTTTGCCAAGGGGCCTGTATTTGCGGGGTGGGGGGCGGAGTACAGGAGCAGCCACAAAAACAGAAACCTCCTGTGTGCATGGCATGGAAATCACCACACATCGTACTTTGGATCAAGGTTCAGATAGCAGTGCTCCTATCATACAGAACTACAGCTTCCTGGCAAAAGCAGAACTTACTGAGTTGCAAGTTAAAACTCCCTCTTTATTTGAACAGTTACCCACAACTTTCTGTTTACAGATAGATTTTGTATACCATGTGGGAACCTAATAAAATATGCCAACATTTCTTGGCTGCTGGAGAACCCATAATTATCCTCGACTTTCTATAATTTCTTTTTTAGCTTTACGTGAATAAAAGCATTCCTTTTGTCACAGTCTATCCGACAGAATTTGCATCCACAGCAAGGAGTATATGCACCTCAGAGCCTTCGAAACCTGGATACTTTTTTTGTTGGGTCTACAAGTACAGGAGTTGTTCTTACAAATGCAGCATGGTCCTGCTCCCTGCTTCACAGATATAGAAAATGCATTTAGCTCAGTGCCTAAAGAGGACTAGTGCAGATGTCACGAAGCAGGGAACATGTGGAGAGGCAGGGGGAGAGGAATGGGGGTTGTGCCTGTTGTCCCTGGCTCTTGACATCTATACATGGGCATAGGTTCTCTACAGACAATCATACAACTATTGTATGATTGTATAACTGGAATAGGGCAGAGGCTGCAGGACAGGAGCAGGGCAGATGCTGAAATCCTAAATTCCTTGTCCCTCCATCATTTACTGACTGCCATGGATAATATTATTCTACTTCCAACATTAACTTTTTTGGATCAGGCAGGGCAGAAGGGGAAGGAAATTTGTGCATGGAAATACACACACATACCAGTCTCTTACATGCTTGCACTCAAACATGCTCACAGAAACATCATAATGGCAAACAGAACTATGTGTCAACAGCAGATTGTCAAATGTTTTGCAATGCGTAACACCAGTCTCATCCATGCCCCAGGTTTTAACTAGGGTTGGTACCCTTTTTCCTGACAGAAGGCTTGTGGCTTCATGACAGGCAGAAATTTTACTGAGGCAGCATTCCCTGTCACTGCATCACTGTGCCAGAAATGCCGTACCAAATGCATTTTTACGTGTAGCTAATGCATTTTTATTATGTAAAAGGCACAATAACTTTGTTAGTCTTTAAGGTATCTCAAGACCATGTGTTATTTTAGTTGGAAAATGGGTGGCAGTTCTATAACATATGGAAGCTACACCAGCAATATGATAACTGATCACAATTTGATAACTTATTGTACAGACATGGCTTGGAGATAAAGTAATTATGAGGACTTCCTTGGTCTGACTGCAATGGAGTTTAGAGAAGGAGATGGACTCCAAGATATGCATAGCCTATGGCTTTACAGTTTCAGCTGACATAATCAGCATCTTGACATGATCCTGGAAGGAAATAGTCTCAGCGCAGAAGGTAACTAAGCATTTATGGCTGTAATCTTATCCTATACCCACTTATTTGTGATTAAGCCCCATTGAGCTCAATAGGACTGACTTCTGAGTAGATATGTAAGGATTCTACTGTTGCTCTCCACATTTTATGTTACACTCTCCTAGCAAAAGTTCAGAATAAATGCAGTTTAAAGATGGGATATTTTTGCCCATTAGGCTAGCTCAGATTCCTAAGGAAATAGGGGTTCTTTCTGGAGAAAATACACACAAAAGGTTTTCCCAAATTTGTCTCAAAGATTCTGTAATTAGTTGGCTTGATGGCCTTCTAGGCACACAATGAAACTATAAAAGAAGGCTGAGGAGAATACTAACAATGGATCTGAAAAATCATGCTCTTCAGGGGCTCAAGATATCCCCTATCCCCGGTAATGAAACAAGTTCTCTTGTCAAGCATCATCCAACAATCTGCCTTTAATGGGGTTACTGTTCCAGAGGTAAAGCATTTTATATGGAACCAGGTTTATGTTATCCTTGCTATTGGAGATCTAGCTTGCAAGGCTGTTCAAATCCTTTAATCCATAAATAGGATTGTAGCCAGAATTGGGCTGCCTTCCGAAACTGTAATCTCCACTATATGAATTATTACAAAGAGATTAGGGTGTTTCAAGTAATAACATTTCAAATAAATCAGCTTTCATGGAGAAACAGCAAACTAATGTTGGAAATAACAACATGAAGACATATATAGCGACTTGTTAGTGTATGTCACCTAACTGGGGGAGATCCCATTTTTCAGCCACAGTCTTCTCCATTGCCCTTGTGGTACCTCCCCATATTTTTCCAAGGCAAAGCAAACTGAATGTTCTCCTTCCCTTTTTGCCTTTTACCCTATTCAGTCCATGGCCCTAACAATGGACCTGACTGGAATGATCTTTCTTAAGCTGTGACATTCTGTGTTCATTCTGAGGAGAAACACTAGACAGAACCCCCACCCCACCCAGTGGTCTGTCTCTCGTTCTTTCTTTCTTTTCAGTATTATGATGGTGCAGTTGTTCTCTTATACTGATTCATTTTAGAAATGTATTTCAGTTAGCACATATCCTGCTATATCTCAGAGGCATATCATGAGTAATAAAATGCTATTACACAGCAACAACAAGAAGAATTTAAATGCATACACTCCACATTAAATCCTAGCCACATGCCAGACAGGATGGTCTAAGATTGTTTCTCAGTAGGAATGTATGGGTCTTAAAGCTGCCATGTGGGATTCTTAAGCATTAACCACATATATTTCCATATGGAGCTGGTTTATATTATGCTAGACAATTTTGCTATCTAGTTGTAGTATCTCCTCTACTGATAGTGGTTCTCAGGAGTCTTTCCCAGCCCTGGTTCCTGAAATCCTTTTCCGTGGCAATGCCAGGGATCAAAAACATGTACTCTGGTCTGCCACTGAGCTGATTGACCCAGGGTTTCTGATTTTGTGGAAGAGTCCTACATGCAGGGGCGACCCAAGACATTTCACTGCCAGAGGCAAAGAATAAAATGCCATTGACTCCCATTCCATCTAAAAAAGTTGACTGGGCTGACAAATGAATCTGTCTTCAACACTGATTATAGGACAGCATCCTGCATTGCACCTGAAGGCAGTAGGCTGACTTAGGAGGTGCAGAGCAGGCAGGATAGGACACAGATCTCTCCTCCAACATCTTGCTGCTGCCTCCCAGCATCTGCTGCCTGAAGTAACTGCTTCACTCTGCCTAATGGTAGGGCCAGCCCTGACTACACAAGCATATCCCTTTTCCATTCATTCCAAAAGTGTGACTGCCATGGAGGTTAGGGCAAGTAGGTGTGCGCCATTTGAGAATGTGGGTCAGTGAGTGCAGTCCGACTTCCCCCTTGTATGTATTCAGTGTATGCAAGTGAGTGGCGGGTTGGAATTATCTGAACAGGGTCTGGGTAACCTTAGGTAGACACCTTATCTACAGGGTTTTTGTGAAGAGAAAAGGGCAGGGAGATAATAATCATATATGCTGCCCCGAGTTCCTTGGAGAAAAAGTGGAATAAAAATGTAATTATTAATAATAATTCACTCAGTTCCCTGCTCAGAAATGTACAGCCATCAATGCCTATGCAAATTTTATGTGAGGTGTATGGGAGATGCAGCTGATGCACAGACTTTTGCCAACCCATACCAGAAAGAAGATGAAGCTTTATAAAGTGCTGCACAGACAAGTGCTCAGAAATTATTCTTGTGTTTCTGCTGTGGGGAACAATTTCTCTTCTTTCTGAGAAAACAGCTAATTCAGGAGTGGCTGTTAACTTTTGACTGTTGCTTGGAGCAGGAATAAAGGCTAATATCGTGGTGCTGATTGGACTAAAGTGAAAGCAAATGCTGATACATTATGGCCATTTTCATCTTGTTCATTTGTTTGCTTAATCTCCTTTATTAGCAAGTGGCTTAATATACTCAGGAAGAATGTTTAGCTCAGGAAGTGGGGAGCCAGACAGATCCCTATAAAGCTATAAAGAAGACCACATCTAGTATTATCTTAGGCTGCCTTCCCCCCCACCCCCCAAATACTAATATAAAAGTGGCACAATCCAGTTCCTTATTCATCTATTTGTGGTGTTTAATGGGCAGTTGTAGACATCATGATTGAATTTTTATGGGAGAAGGGCACGCTGACCTCTTCATTTATGCATATATCGAGAGAAACGTGTAGTCATTTCAGCAGAGCGGAAGGCATGTTCTGTAATGCTCATAGTAATATGTTTGTTTAAAACAACACAGTTAATGAAACAGGATGGGTTTAAGGTTGCATACTTCAGACTTGAATCAAGGACAGTAAAGGTAAGAAAATGCTCAGCACTGCGGCCTGCTCTATTCCTTTCAGTGGAGACTGGTGGCTCTGATGTCAGTGGGGTGGTGAATCCACTCTGGGTTTCAGTCTAAATGAGCTATACAGAGTGCAAAGTGAGAAATTCTCATGGGTTGGGTTCTTGTGCTGTACTGCTCCTGCAGTAGGCTTCAAACTCTTAATTTAGAGGTGCCAAGATAGTGATAAATCAGATCCAGGTTTACTTACAAGGAGATACCTTATTGAGTACAATCAGCACACAGGCGTACCCAATGGTTGGATCAGACAGCTTCTCTGAACCCAGAGCCATGGGGTAAAATGGGTTTTATACCATACATGTTAGCAGTGAGGCAGCATGACAGCAGCAAGCATCAATTAGCGTTTGTCTACAACTTTCCCATCATAGACTAACAGTGCTTGTTCAGAAGGAAAACAACCCAAAATTTTCCCAGCACAGACACCTGCAGCTTGGCATAAACACAGCCTCACTTCCCAGGCACATACTAGGCCCTGATAAGATGCTAGCCTTCATTAGCATGGAATGTACTCAGGCCGCTACTATCGACCTTTGACTCATCTCACATGCTCAGAGGCCCACTAGCAAGGGAATTGCACCAATAATGAACCTAAGCAAGCATTATGGATCTCTAAGCCCCTCTAAAACTACAAATGACTTGGTTACAGGCCTGGAGCCAATACATGGGCTTACCTTACTTATGAGCAAGAAGTGAGCATGAATGTCCTGTCTTTCATTGTACAATCATTTCTCCAGCAGCCTGTAGACTCCTCATCTTCCTATGCTTCAATTAAACCCCAGGGGAAGACATTATGAGGTAATTCCTCCCATTTGGCTTTTTCAGATCAGGAAGTACAGGCAGCCTATGAGGCTGCACAGCAACGGAGAGGTATGTAACAGAAAGAAAAATTACATACACAGCACCTTTAGCCACTTTGCAATGATTAGGTAAGATCAAAAACTTACCTAATCACTTTGCAGTGATTAGGTAAGATCCACCAAATGAAATTCAAATATAAAATGCCCCGAGACTGAGGCATGAACATGGAAACCTTTTTCACAGAGGAAGATAACTTTCAGGAAACTGGAGGACAGATTTTGGCACAGCACTAGGTCCACCTCTTCTGCAGAGCTGGACACAACACTCCCCTGTCACACCTGTTACAGAGCTTTCAGGGAGGTTGCAGTATTATAAGCATCTGTATTTGAGCCAAAATGTATCGACAGTCACCTTTCAGAAATTTAAAGTCTGGAAAACCATGGGGAAGGTGCTGAATCCTGAAGAATGGCAACTAGAGTTCAGTCAAAATTTCTCAGAATACTTTTTTTTCCACATAAAAGTTATGAGATTTTTCTTTTCTTACTTCCCTAGAAATAAAATACCACTTTGCAGCATTTCCTCCAAATTTTCTTCACTTTTTTGTGGTGGCTGAGTTTACTCTCCACTCCCCAAATGCCCTGGAATGATGCTAAGTATAAGGCCATTTTGGAGAATGCAAAATGGGGCCAGGCTGCCCACACAGTTGCTGCAGTTCTCACTTGCAGGGGCAGTGAAAAAAAAGCCAAAAAGCTCTTAGAAAAAAAGAAAGAAGTTCACCTGCAAATGGTGAGCCCTACTTTGGAGAATTTATGTTCCCCTTGGAGATGTTTGTTGAAATTGTCCCTCCAATTTCTCTGCCTACAAATCAGGTGCAGAATTTCAAGAGGCCATTTGCACACAGCTGTAGCTGATTTATTTATTTCAATTATATATATCCCTCCTTACAGGATAAAAGTTCTTTCAGGGCAGCTTACAACTAAGATAATGATAGATTAATAGAAATGACTATAAATAATATTAAAAAGAACAACTCATAAGGATCCATCCCACAGGGAAGTTGAGAATAAAAGGCCCTCTGGAGGAAGGGGCAGGGACAGTCCAGCTGGAGCAAGTTCCAAGGTGGCCTTTGCCTGCCTTCCTCTCTCTCTTGGAACCCTTCCCACAGGGCAGTTGGTGGTAATAGTGGACGGAACAGCTGCAGCTACCTGGTACACACTGGAGCAGTGCCGCTACTGCCCTCCTTCTCCTTTAGTAAACCCATCCACCTGTCCCCATATCTGGTGGCATTTTGGGCCGGCACTACCATTAGGTAGAATGAGGCAGGTGGCTCAGGCAGCAGATTTTGAGTGTCATGAAAGGGCAACCAAATTTGTTATCATTTGAATTTTTCTGCCAGAGAAGGTGCTTGTGGGATTTTCTGCCTCAGGTGCCAAAATAACTTGGATGGCCTTGGGTTCCATACATCTTGACTCAGAAGCGGGAGTGTGCCATTTTTTGTTCCGCCTCAGGCAGCATAATGTCTTGGGTGGTAATAAAGAGGAAGAGGGTGGCACCCACCACCATAACCTAGCCCACCAAAATGGGAGGCACCTGGCATCATGCCAAAGGACCCCCCCCAACCTGTAGCTACCTCAAAGATTTTAGCTTTTCCATCTAGAGGAGTTCCACCACTGATTATTTTCACTGTCCTTTTCTGTACCCGAAAACCTTCATGAATATCTGTAATTTTTATAAGCATCCTGTTCCAAGACCTCTCTAAACTTTTCCTGGGTTGATCCCTCGCTGCTCCTACATTTCTGATGATGACTAACTCCTTTCTCACAAGATCGTTTTAACAAGAAATTGAACAAATGACCCAATGAAAACAGTTTTTTTAAAAAACCCAAATGCCCCATACTTCCTTCTCTTCTGTTTGTTTTCTAGTGGAGAGGAATACAAACAGGCTCAGATCACATGAAATACACCTCTCCTTCCTGACCTATAATTACAATGACTTCTTGCTAAGGTGGAGAACAGCATTCTAGTTAAAGACTCTGACAGCATGTCCATTACACAGCTGGGGTTATTTTACCCCTGGAATTCATCTCTCAGCCATTTCAAATCAAGCTGAAATGTTGAGTTGCCAGCTGTCAGCCCATGGATGAATAATTGTGATACTTACAGAATTTAATAAAACAACTGGATGTCTACCACCACACTCCTGAAAAATAAAAAAGCATGGATTTTCCCCTCCCCTGGTTTATGTTTATTTGAAAAAACCTATCATAGACATAGTAAGTTGACAAGACTGTAGCTTGAGAGTAAATCCCTTTACCCATTAACGTTAGCCACTGATATTTCGCAGCCAAGATGTTTGTTGGAACCCTATGGATAATAGGCCCACATGCCTTATTATACATTAGCCAACTGTTGATGACTTAGGGCACAAAAAAAGTTGTACAGCTCCCAGCATTCCCCAGCCAGCCATGAGGAATGCTGGTAATTGTGGGACTTGTTCCTGTCTAAACACGCATAGGTTTGCATCCATTTAGGATGCAATCCTATGCGTGTATTATTGGATTATTTATTTATTTATTTATTTCATTTCTATACTGCTCAATAGCCAAAGCTCTCTGGGCTGTTATTGGAGATAATCGTGGA
Organism: Heloderma suspectum; assembly: GCF_057233095.1. NCBI lineage: Eukaryota > Metazoa > Chordata > Lepidosauria > Squamata > Helodermatidae > Heloderma > Heloderma suspectum. Next base: position 255,028,262 of record NC_139461.1, read on the forward strand.
GTGAGGGGAGGGGGGACAAAATATGCCTGCTGTCCTGTCACCACTTATGCTCTCCAAGCATTAATTGTTCTCCTTTACAGAGCCCACTTGCACTCAAAGTATAGATGTGTAGTAGGATGTCCATATGTCCTAATTTACAGTGAACAGTCTTCAGTTTGAGGGAGTGTCAGAGGACAGTCCTTCCTGTCCAGTCCAATTCCAGTTCAGAGTTAAAGGGTCATATGATAGGAGAGCAGATGCCTTGCAGCCAGGTGACCATCAACAGTTAGCTCCTAGAGCAGATTGAACAGGCAGTCAGGTCTCCTGGTCTCTGTCTTCCCCACTATGGTGAGATGAATTGTATTTCAATTTAAATATTTAATTGTTTCTAAATTTGCATCTATATATATGGATCAGCATGTGCAACTTTTATGCAAATCTGTATCTTGTTTTGTCCTCTTCTTTTGGTGACACATGTCTTCCTTTTTGGTGATGATTAAGTGGCCACCCTAATGCACTGACACTCTGGCTGGGTTCACACAGTCAGCGGGGAAAACAAATGCAGTATAGGTTGTTGCCTCTGCTCATGCAACCAAATTCTCCATGCCCCACTGCTGGTTGCTGTGTCATCTGACAGGGGTGGCTTCTAACCCACCCCATAACTCCTACGACAAGCCACGGGATATGGGATAAGTTAGAAGCCACCCCTGCCATGCTGTGCCCTGGGCTCGGGTGATACAGCAACCCATGACGCAGCCCGGGTAATTAGGTAAATGCCGGTTGCATGAGCGGCACACATGGAGGCAAGGAAAACAAGCTGTACTGCATTATTTGAGAGCCAGTGTAGTGTAGTGGCTAGAGTGTTGGACTGGGAGCCGGGAGATCCGGGTTCTAGTCCCCACTCAGCCATGGAAGCTCACTGGGTGACTTTGGGCCAGTCACAGACTCTCAGCCCAACCTACCTCACAGGTTTGTCATTATGAGGATAAAATGGAGAGGAGAAGGATAATGTAAGCCGCCTTGGGTTTCTTGCAAGAGGAAAAAAGGTGGGATATAAATGCAATAAATAAATAAAATAATTAATAAATTATTTCCCCTGTGGATCATTCAAACCAGGCCTGTATTAGGGCTGTGCACCACTTTGGCACAAGGCTTGTTAACTTTGAGCCCCTTCTGAGGTGAAGCAGAGGAGGCACGAAGCGACCTGGAGCGGGTTAGGGGAACACCGAGTGCTTTGGAGCTTCACCAGCTGTGCCAGGCACTTACCTGAGCCACTGCCGCCTCCTCCACCGCCGCCTCCATCGCAGCTGCCGCCATCTCCATCCTTGCTGCCGCCTCTGCCGCCTCCTCCATCCTCGCTGCCACCATCCTTGCCACTGCTGCCGCCAACTCCTGAGGCCTGGATGTGCATGCCAACTCTTACTGCAGGGACCACCTGCAGTAGGAGTCAGCACATGCATCCAGGCCTCAGGAGTTGGCGGCGGTGAGGACGGTGGCGACAGCGATGGAGGCAGAGGTGGTGGCGAGCGCAGCGGCGGAGGAGGCAAGGTAATGGGGTTTCCGCAGGGGCATCAGGGGGGACCTGAAGCAGGGTTCGACATCAGAATCCTGCTTTTGGTTCGGGGCCGAGTTGGGTCGGGGGACCCCCGAGTCTGCCTGAGCCAAATTGGGCCCATCTCTGAAGCCACGAAGTGGCTTCCGAGTCAGATCGGGCGGTCCCTGCACAGCCCTAGTCTGTATATATGACCTGCACCTTGAAAAACTGCAGGATACAGATGATGTGGGTGGTGGGTGGGAAGAGCCTGTGTGCACAGCTTGTACATGCAAAGCCTGTATGGAGAACAACTGTTAACTCTCAGGCTCCTGCTTCCTCCTGAGACAAAAATATGTAAGACTATAGAGATATGATCAGCTTCTTAATTTTTGATAAACAGCAGATGTGTAGAAGGGATGGCAGGATGCAGATTGGGACAATAGAAAAGATCATTTAATCAACAACATATTTGAAACGTATGTTAGTTACAGAAACAAATCAGCTAATTGTTATTGTGAAATAACAAAAGTAACTTTTAAAATCAGTAATGAATTATTATAACTGTTAGCAATATTAAGTGTTCCTGTAAATGTCAGCAATTCACTAGACAACATTTTCCTCTTTGGCTTTTATCCTGGAATATCAGGGTCCAATCTACAGTTTCTCTCTCTCTCTCCCTCCCTCTCCATATATATATGAGAATGAAACAATGTAACAACATTTTTTAAAAAGTGAGTTTTAAAGATAGTTGTGCTGAGGAGATTGCCAGCCAATGTTTCATTATACAACCACTAGATGGCACTGTGGTACAGTGGAATTGCACAATTACATGAGACTTGCATTCTGCCATTTTTAAATATTACCAGATTTTCCTCGTTAGGAAAAAAGCCACGCTAAGCACGGGAGAGGCCCTGGAGGATGACAATGTGTAAAGGACCTACAAACTACCATGAGTGAGTAATCACAAGCACACAATAAAAGACTCATGTAGAAAGACTCATGTAGAAAGTACCTGTCCTAGGGGCATGGAGCAATTAGTGTGGTGAGAGCTGGTGTGGTGTAGTGTTTAGAGCATTGGGCTGAGACTCTGGAGATCCAGGTTCTAGTCCTACTTAGCCATGAAGCTCACTGGGTGACTTTGGGCCGGTCACTAACTCTCAGCCTAACCTACCTCATAGGGTTGTTGTGAGGATAAACTAGAGAGGAGGCGGAACATGTAAGCTGCCTTGGGTTCCTTGAAAGAGGAAAAAAGGCAGGATATAAATGTAATAATAAATTAATAAATAATAACATTATTAATTATTACATTTAAATTAAAAATTAATTAGCGTAAATTAAATTAAATTAAATTGAAAGAATAATTTAAAATTAGCTCCTCTGTTGAGTATGCAATGCAACATCTGCCTTTTTCTTCTGTGGTTGGTACCCAGACAGTACAGCATAGGTTAACCATTAGACCTTGCTAAATGTTATTCCCAGTGCATGTGCCAGGAGGAGGAACTTCTTTAATTTACAGGTTCCAGGGTATACTGATCAACTTTCAGTGAGGTTAGGGTGAACGGGGTAGCCTTGCTTCAGCACTCACTAGATCCAGATTTTGTAGGTCAAAGGCTTGCACCTGATAGTGCATTCTGGTTGTCTGGGCTCTGACAAGAAATTGCCAGCAACCTGGAGACTCAGTTGGGCTTGGGCATCAACTCCAGCAGAGAAAACCAGAATGCCAGGGAATACACACACATGGACACCCTGTCATGTATTCCCCCATCTGCAGTGTTACGTGCTAAAGTTCTCCTACTCATTTGGATACACCAGACCAGGAATGTCCTTAGATTCAAAATAAAACAACATTCGAGGAACTACTTTGGAAAAGGACATCACTGAGAGCAGAAGCATATGATTAGCTGCTGCTTTGGAAGGAGGTAGCTCAGTGGTTGAGCACATCTTTGGATGCAGAAAGTCCCAAATTTAATCCCTGCAGTTGTCAGTTAAGAAGGCTCTTAGGTAACAGGGCTGGAAAGAACCCCTTACTTGGGACACTGGAGAACCACTGCCAGTCAGAATAGATAGGCATGGATGGACCAATGGTCTGTCTCAGTATAGGGCAGCTACATATGTTCATATGTTTACCTCAAGGGAGGAACATAATGTCCAAAAGGAGCCTTATATCTCTGTTGAGAGTCATAGCTTCACACCTTCAGTTGTGCCCAGGGACAGATGATGATGATGATTTCCACATTTTCTTCAAGGAGTTCAAGGTAGTTTTCTCCCTGCTTTTATCCTCCCAACATGAAGCAAGTTAGGCTAATAATGATGGAAAGACTGGCCCAAGGTCATCCAGTAAGTATTATGATCTCCATGGCTGGATGGTGATTTGAACCTGGGTCTCTTCAATCCAAGACTCTAACCACTACTGCACACTGTTCCCTTGCAGGTCCTTCTGTCTCACTGCATGAGCATTCTGTCTTGCTCAGGAACAGAGCAAACACACTCTCTCTCCCTTTATAGTGCATATTTAGCCCCATTGTGCCTTGCTAAGGGCTGTTGTTTCAGGGGCAACTATGGTTTATTCATTACTCGTGCATAGCAGCTGAATGCTGCAGGCAACTTTTCATCCATTGTGGACTGTGCATAAAGTCAGAAACAGCTGCTCTTGTATGGAGCTATCAGTCAACATCGTGCAGTGCCTGCATGTTAACAGCGTTCTAATGGAAGCCTCTCTACAATTCATGCAATAAAGGGGATGTCCTCTTCTCAGCTCTTGCTCCCCTGACATTGTGACCTTGACAGTATTTGCAAGTGATTAAATGGAAAAAGAAAAAAACAAACAAAACAGCAACAACCAGGACTAGGACTTCTATCATGTTCTATGCAATGATGATCCTTTTAATGCATTTAAGAGTGAACAATATACAATACATTAGACTTTTCAAAATTAGCGAAGTGCATTTGGTAAGTGCTTTTCATCATTATTGCTGCCCTCCTCCCAACTTTTCTTGACTTCCAGGTCACTACTACATCACAGTTACTTTGTCTTCTCCAAGGTTCTTTGCTTTGTGGCTAGTACCACGGTTTCCCCTCTTCTGCCTGTTTCTCTGATGTGTTTTCTCCTTGTGTTAGAATCTTGTCCACTGTCCCATTTAATGGAGAACTGGTTGCTTGCTCACGCTCTCAAGCAGACCAGTCCCAGGCTGGTGCTTCAGCTGCTCTGGTGCAGGTAAAGGCTCATGCTAAAATGGTACCCCATCCCTGGCAACAGAGACAGAGATGTGCATTTTTGTGTGCCACATTTTCTCCCAGGAGCTTTGGCTGGGGTATCCTTTTTATCTTTGCAACAGCCCAGTGAGGCAGGATGGATAATGTGGTAGTGACCCGTCCAGGACTACCTAGTGAGATATTGTGGCTGAGCAGTAATGTTAGCCTGTGTCTTTGCAAACCAAATCTAACGCGATCCACTACATCACACTGGTCCTCCACACCAGGCTTTAGAAATTGGTTCCAGTTATTTAACTAGCTGTGGCTGTCACAACTGCTCACACAAGGGGTCAACTTGGGTAGGAGTGGTAACAGGGGAGTAACTAACTCAAACAAACTTGCCCCTTCTCTTCCATGAATTGCAGTGGTTGCATGAGCTGGTTTTTTTGTGGCAGCTCATTTGAGTGTCTGAACTAACAGATCTTCAGGATAGATCTTGTTCTCTGTGTGTCCTATAACAGATGCTAGGCTGATAGCTACATAGAATATGAACTTATCTTTCATGATTTAGTATCTTTGGAACCCTCTTTCCAGGGGAAACTGGCAGGGCCTGGGCTCTTGCTCCCTTTTTTTGCCTTTTTGGAAACTCTACTTTTACATTTGCCGAGCTTTGGACTGAGCTTTTCGTGAATTTTCACTGCAGAATTTTCTTGGTTAATTTTATTAAGGAATGGTGTTTTATTTTTATTTTTTTAAAAAATAAATAAATAATTAGCAATGCGACTGATAATAGGAAAAAGCTAATTCTGGCTGATGATTGCGGAGTTTGTCCCAGCACGTTTGGGAGCTGAGTTCTCTTGGTACTTACTGGTTTCTAGAAAGTATCCAGAAATCTACTCCAGAGTTCCCGGATCTAGTGTGCTGACACAGATTGATGACATCATTGACTTGGGTCAATGGACCAGATATTGGCTTGCTGCTCCTGCATTCCCAACGTAGAGAGAACCTCCTTCATCTGTGTGAGTATGAGAGTGTGAGTATAATTAATATTTGCTCTTAATTATGTAAATGGGACCACGGTTGCTTAGTGGTTAAGACGCTGAACTGCAGACTGGAAGGTCGGCAGGTCAGCAGTTCGAGACCCGAGTGCTGCGTGACGGAGTGAGCTCCCGTCTTCAGTCCCAGCTTCTGCCAACCTAGCAGTTCGAAAGCAAGAAATTGCAAGTAGATAAATAGGTACCGCCTCAGCGGGAAAGGTAACAGCGTTCCGTGCACCTCGGTGTTCAGTCGTGCCAGCCACATGACCACGGAAGCGTCTTCGGACAGCGCTGGCTCTTCGGCTTAGAAACGGGGATGAGCACCGCACCCTAGAGTCGGACACGACTGGTTGGGGACACCTTTACCTTTTTAATTAACATCCACATTAAAAAATGTAAATAGCAGCTGTGGGAGGGGGAGCAGTATTGGGAGGGAGAATTTAATGGTTAAACTTTAAACCTTTTTCCTGGCATGGTTCTCATAGAAATATCCTATTTGCAGTGGATAACACAGCTGTATTGTCACAGCTGACTACGGGCATTTCTACATGAGACTCTTAACCCACCACCTTACTGAGGCTTCTACTTCCAGATTCCTTGTGGGATTAGGATTGGCTCCTTTACACATGTTTTTTTCTGTTTTTCTTTCCATCTCTGTGTTTCTATATGTTCCATTACACAACCATTAGCTGGATCTGTGGTATTGTTGAATTGTGGAAATACACTAGGGTTTCATGCTGCCATTCACAGATATACCAGCCGTTCCTTGTTAGAAAAAAATAATAATTCTGAAATGGTTCCAAAGAACAGAAGAGGCCCTGGAGGACATAAAGTACCAGCAAACTACCATGAGTGAGGACTCACAAATGCACAATAAATGCCTCATGTTAAAATGCTCTATGTCATTGATCCATATCAGCAAGGGGACCTATTTAGAAATGATCTTGTAGGTCTGCCTTATTTGAACTGGAACTGAAAGATTCACCCATTCCTTCCTTATAATGGATAAGGTCAGAGAAAGACATCCTGGACAGACCCATCTATATACAGTTCTCATTACCATCTTGTTATGCCCCCCCCCCCCCCGCACACCCTTAAAATGAGGGCTGTGAACGAACCCCCTGATTCACTTTGGATGCTGCTTCAGACATTCTGAAACAGCCCCACTTCACTTTGGACTGATTCAGACCCAACCTGCTTCCTATCTGAAGTGAGATTCAGATATCCGAATCATTCGTATTTGACATTTTCCTGTTGACTTGCACTGGAACATAGAAACAGCCATAACATTTTCAGTTTTCATGATAAATACAAGAGATCTGGAAACCTGTCATCCCCCAGGGAAGGGATTCAACCTACCAAATTTCAGACAGTTTCTCCCAGGAGTTTTTGTGCTAGGTGCAGGTGAAATTTGATTTTTTCCAACAAAAACTCTCAAAACAAAGAACTATAACTTTTCACTGTTTCCATAGAAGTGCATGAAATTTGGAGACCTGTCAGCCCCCATGAAGGGGATTCCGTCTGCAAAATGTCAGACAGTTTGGCCCAGGAGTATTTGTGCTAGGCCCAGACAAAATGTGCTGTTCTCAGAAACTCAAACCAAAGGTCATAAAAGGATAATCAGAGAAGTTAGGTGTTGAAGTGGTGATTAGGAGGAGGTCACTGTCCCTAATCTCTGCTGTAGGTTTCTTTGAAGTGCAAATAACCCCTCTCCCCTTTGATAATCTGGGGCCAGATAAAGATGATATCATCCCCTTCTTGGGCAAGGTGCTTGAGTGGGTGGTTGCAGGACAGCTCCAGGCACTCTTGAATAAAACGGATTATCTAGATCCATTTAAATCAGCTTCAGGCCTGGTTTTGGAACGGAAACTGCCTTGGTCGCCCCATGGGATGACCTCTGGTGGGAGAGGGACAGCAAGAGTTGATTCTCCTGGACCTCTCAGTGGCTTTCGATACCATCAATCATGGTATCCTTCTGGATAGGTTGTCTGGGTTGAGAATTGGAGGCACTGCACTGCAGTAGTTCCTCTCCCACTTGGATGGCCAACTCCAGCAGGTGGTGCTGGGGAATTATTGCTCTGTGCCATGGCAATTGTGCCATGGGGTTCCACAGGGCTCTATTCTATCCCCCATGCTGTTTAACATCTACATGAAACCGCTGGGGGAGGTTATCTGGAGGTGTGGGCTGAGGTGCCATCAATATGCGGATGACACCCAGCTCTACCTCTCTTTCTCATCAAACCCAGGTGAGGCAGTGGCTGTTCTGAATCAGGGCCTGGGCACAGTAATGGACTGGATGAGGGCCAATAAACTGAAACTCAATCCAGACAAGATGGAGGTACTATTAGTGGGTGGTTCATCTGCGTGGCTAGGTGATATTCAACCTGTTCTGGAGGGGGTTGCACTCCCCCTAAAGGATCATGTTTGTAGTTTGGGGGTGCTCTTGGATCCAGAACTGTCACTCGAGGCACAGGTGAACTCAGTGGCATGGAGCACTTTTTATCAACTTAGGCTGGTATACCAACTGCACCCTTATCTGGACAGAGATATTATCCATGCTCTGATAACTTCTTGTCTGGATTACTGCAATATGTTATACGTGGGGCTGCCTTTGAAAATGGTCCGGAAACTTCACCTGGTCCAAAGTAGGGCAGCAAGATTGTTAACAGGGACTGGCCAACGAGCTCATATTACACCACTACTTTTCCAGCTGCACTGGCTGCCAGTCCATTTCTGGGCACGATTCAAAGTGCTGGTATTAACATTCAAAGCCCTTAACAGCTTGGGGCCAGGTTATCTGGAGGATCACCTCCCCCATATGTACCTGCCTGGACCTTAAGATCATCTTCAGAGGCCCCTCTCCATGAGCCCCTGCCAAAGGAAGTGAGGCGGGTGGCTACTAGGAGGAGGGCCTTTTCTGCTGTGGCACCCTGGCTGTAGAATGAGCTCCCTAGTGAGGTTTGCCTGGCACCTACATTGTATTCTTTCTGGCAGCAGGTAAAGACCTTTTTAGTTTCCCAGGCATTTTAGCTCTTTAGACTTTTAGCTTTGCTCTTTTAAATTTGTATTTTAAATCCCTGCACTGCTGCTAGGTTTTATTCTGGTTTTATTCTGGTTGTATTGTTATGCTGTGGTTTTAATGTTTTATATATTTTATATTGTTTTATTGTGTGCTCTTTGGTTTTAATTTTTGTGAAGCACCCAGAGAGCTTCGGCTATTGGGTGGTATAGAAATTAAATGAAATAAATAAATAAATAAATAAAAATCAAGGCTGTGGACTGCCAATTTGCCATCTTGGATTTAAGAGATTATTGATTCATGCAGCTGTCCTGTGGTAAAAATTTGCTGGATTTCTAAAGTCTGGTCAACTAGTTCCATCTTTTCTAAATCCATATAACTTCCTTCTCACTCTCTCTCTCTCGTACTCTGTTTGATTGTAACAGTAGGGATGCTCTCTCTCACACAATGAAACAAATGCCAGCTGATCTCCAATATATCCTATATCCCCCCCCCCACAACTGTCAATGATTGGAGACTCCTGGGTTATGTTCAGCCCTAATTTGGCAACTAGGGTTGCCATTCACCAAAGCTCCCTCACTCCCTCCTCCTCCTCTCCCCATCCCTCATCTTTTTCAAGTTGATACATTTTGGAGACAGGCTGTCTGGGCTTCAGAAGGCATCAGAATAGCTCTGAATCCCCAAGGTGGACCAAGGTGCTTTGGCGGTGACATGCTTCACTTCGGAGTGCCTTGGTGCTGGTCTGATTTGCTTTGGATCAAGCACTCCAATTTGCTTCAGGATTTGGATTTGGCACCAAAGCAATGCACAGCCCCTCTTAAAATCTGCTCCAGAGAGCTGGGAAAAATCCCAGAACAGATTTTAGGGTGTTGTGGAGGGATGCAGCAGGGAGGAGAGAAAGAGAAAGTTCAGTCTTACTAGCAGACTTCTCCCAGCGTGACATTGGATTACTTGTGGCTTATTTTTTTAGAATATCCTTCCAAAGGGCTTTCTGTGCTGGATCGTTTTGCTGTCTGTATGATTTCAGAAGCAACATGAGTGCATTATGTTATTTCTCCCTATAGGCTTCCCTGATTTTTGCATCAATTTGCTACAACCTAACTGTGATAATCCACATTGTGCTGCAGATAATGTACCTTTGTTGGATATTCCCTTAACCTTGTTGAAAAGTGGAAGCTTTATCTCTGAGTAGGAAAGATACCAGGGTCTGAAGCAAACAGTTTGATCCATCTTCAAAAGCTCCAGATGCGATATGTATTCAGCTCCAGGGGTGGGGGCAATTGACCATCATTGCCCTTGGTTTACCCTGTCAGTACAAATAACAATTTTCCACTGAATTTCCGTGACATTTTAAATGTATATTATTACATGCTGTTTTACCTAGATTAAATAAAAGCTACCTTTCCAAATTGCTTCCTTTAACTCTACTTTGTTTCTATCCTATTTAAAATGCTCACAATGTCAAGGGGGATTTTATGTAAATTGTTACACTTTGGGTAGTGCTCACAGCAAAAATAATAATAATAACAACAACTGACAAAGTTTATTGTATTAAACAGAAGGTTGACAAATCACTTAACCTACAGTACTTGGAAGATCTGGCAGTCCTGCTGAAAGCAGAAAAATAGCACTGATCACTGTGAAATTGTAGCTGTTCATATGGATGTCATGTGTAGTTTGCAAGAACAACAGTAACAAAACACATCTACTGCAATTCAGCTTTATTAAGTAAATACTTTCTATAATGTAACCATCTCATTACATTCAAGTTAAAGCCCTTTTTAAAGTGGAAGAATTTAACTCAGCAGGCTACATGTTATAATTTAGACTTTTTGTCCAATAACCTCCAAGAAACACACTTTAACTTAAAGGTAGATATAAAGTAATAAGCTTCAGCTTTAAATATTGTACTGTAGGGATTTGTTAGAATTTTGGGCACATTATAATTAGGCAAGATTAAAATAAGAAAGAATTGGGACACGTTCCAGAAACCTGAGTGCTTATGCATTCCGTTAAGAAAAACAAAACCCAAAATAGAGCTGGGGGACTTCATGAGTCAATACTGTTGAAAGAAACAGATCTGAATGTTTCAGAATCTCAACCAAATCAACCAAATTTTACTTGGCAGCAGAACCCAACTGAAGCAGAGCTCTGAGAGGCAAAGCACTGAAAAGGTTTCCATTCAAAGACAGAACAGTCACAATTTAGTTCTATTTATGCAAGTTATGAACAATGATGCTGCCTCCTATATCCAGGTAGAGTCACTCCCAATTTGCCTGAGTTTCTGAGAGACAACCATGCTAGTATCAAAAAATTGGAAAGTATACCCAAGAAGAAGTTTAGAATCTCTGTTTTTGGATAATTGTGTCTGCCCCTAGACAATTATGTGCAGTCTGATCATATGCCTGTTTGGTCACTAGTAAATGCCCTAGACCTTGGACAACAGTGGCTAGGATTACAGCTAAGCAGACCAATCCTATCCTTGCTTACTCAGAAGTATGTCCCAATCCATTTAGTGGTGATTAGTGATTGATTGCAGCCTTACAGTGTCATCCTATATGTGTATACCCCCAAATAGGCCTTGTCAAGTTTAATGGGACTTACATCAAGGGAAGTGTATAGGATTACAGTACAGATTAAAAAATTGGTATTGGTGCAAGCCCCACATATTTCCTTAGATATTTTTTTCCAGTGCCTAATGCGTTCTCCCTCAAGTCGAAATACACTCAGCCTTTACCTTGTTTAGTACAATACATTCTGTACATCTGAATTGTTTTCATGCCCCTTCTCCACTCTCGTCTCTGTGGGCTTGGAATTGATAAATTGTGTCAGTCACCCTAGATAAATTTCAGAATGCTATTACTGACATCACATGCCTCCTTTTATCAGTTTTTCCAAATCCTTTCTGTCTTAGCATCATCTTTCCTAATTATTTTTCTATTAAAGTTTGACCACTGCCAAATCGAAATAAACAACCAGAAATATATTTTTCATTTGCAACTCTGCTGTTAATGAATCTCATTTCCTGTTCTTTCCAAACACCACTTTATTCTTTACCACTTTATGTTCCCTTAAAAAAACATGTCTGCAGAGAAGCTTCCTTCATTCCTGATTTGGTGTCTTAGTGAGGCACAAGATGCAGCATAAGAAGACAAAAAATGGCTTCCAGTCTGTTCCTGAGCACAATTCAAAGTGCAAGTTTGGACCTATAAAGCCCTAGACAGCTTGGGACCAGAATAGCTAAAGGGCTTCCTTTTCCTGCATGAGCCGGCCCACGTATTAAAATCAGCTCTTGTGGTCAGCTCCAGGTCCCACTAATGAAGAGAGGTGGGTTGTCACTCGAGACAGGGCCTGTTTTGTTATGGCACCCTGCCTTTGGAATTCCCTCTCTAGGGAGTTTCATATGGTATATTTTCTGTTTTCTTTTCATTCCAACTGAAAATGTTTTTATTCACTGAGGCCTTTTGTGGTCTGAATTTTAGCTAGTTAACATACAGAAATATTTTTGTAAATATAGCTATTTTAGTCTCCTATGATCTGTTTTATTGCTGTGGTGTTCTATTGTATTTTTTAAATTGTAATTTTAATTGTTTGATTTATTTGATTTTGTAAACCACTCTGAGAATTTTGGCTGAGTAGTTAATAAGCACCTAAAATAAATAATGATATATATACAGTATATGGGGGGCGAGGGATGCAGGACTTTGATAATCTCTCTCTCTCTCTTGCTGTGAAGTCTCTGCCACCTGCACTGCCTGCAGTTCCCCTAGTCTACCAGGGTCAGTTTTGGGTCAGCATGGATATAACGTGTCTCTTGAATTAGTGCATCTGGGAGCCAGCAAACCCCTGTGAAGACATGCCTTAGAAATGAATCCACTAAGCTTCACCATGCATGTGATTGCCTTACTATGCAAACGATCTTCAGTCTAAATTTACACAGGTGGAACAGGTGGAATTTAGAACAAAGTTATCTTCAGATCTGTTTATCAGTAGCACAAAAGTACTTAGCACAAAGATGCTGAGCTGCAAAACATTGTCCATTACAGCAACATCTGTTGTTTGTGACTTTTTCATGGCCAAACTTCTGAATTTCTCCATTGGAAAAGAGCTGCTCCGTTAAAGTAACATCTGTGAATGCTGTATTGAAGGCAAATTTAGCATGATTTTTCACACTTTTTCAGAGTACAGGTGATCCTGATGCAATGTGTACTTAGGCACTTATGCAAAAATTGGATGCAGCAGCAACTGTTTTGTTTTCTAAATGGATTTAATTTCTGTTGAAAATGTGCTTCTTCATGCACGTTTCAGGAAGGCTAAATGGCAGCTCAGTTTGTCCCTGAAAAATAACCTTTGCTTCAGAGATTCTACTGGTTTCCAGTTAGTTAATCAGCATTACCAAGCTAGCTGAAAAGAAGTGACTGTGATATATGAGACTGCTGTGAGCTCAGGTTTCTTTTTAAAAGTTATCTGACATGGAGTGATTTGACTGTAACCTGGGGGGCAGAGGGATGAAATGTAGAGAGGGAGTGTGTGTGTGTGTGCGTGTGCGCATTCATTTTCTTTGTTCAAAAAAAGAAACTTGGAGGAAAACATCAGTGTTTATCAAAATGACAACATCATATCCAGTGTCTAAAGCAGGCTTCCCCAACCTGGTTCGTCTAGATGTGTTGGACTACAACTCCTATTATTTCCATGGGGATGGTGAGAGTTGTAGTCCAACAAATCTGGAGGACAACAAGTTGGGGAAAGGTAGTCTAAAGAAATCATTGCCTAATCTCCGAAAGAAGCAGGGATTTACCTAAGAATACAAAACATTAAAGTTTAGGACAAGATCTTGGTTTATATCATGATCTTGGGGGTTGGACTCGATGGTCCTATAGGCCCCTCCCAACCCTACTATTCTATGATTCTATGTCTGGCTGGAAATAAGGAAGGAAAAAAGAAAATCTTAGTTAAGTTAGCAGTAACCTCTGTTGATTATCCTTACGCTATTCTAACATGGGTCTTGTGCATACAATCTAGACACGTTTATTGTTGAAACGTTAAAGCTGTGTATACACATTGAAGTTAGTACCATACAAAGGCATTACAAAGAATACTTATAGGGACTATATATACAACAGATTTTACTTCATACATTCATATAAACAAGAAGTCACACATTTTTGCGGTTAGATAAAATGCAGGATTAAATCTGGAATGTCTCCATTAACATCATTGCTCTTGTTTCCAGATTTACTTGAATGCATTCTGGAAACAGACTCTGGCTCACCAATAAGACTTTGTTTCTCAAGTCCCCAAATCCCATTCATTTTGCTGCTAATTCCTCAGACACTTGGCATTATGCTTTTAACGTATTTCCTCACTGCCTGTGGGCAGTGAGAATGTCCAGGAGTGAAAAGAAGCCTATTACTATATATGGCAACAAAACAAAGGCCAGTTTTTTTTTTTTAAGCCCCCCGAACAAACAGGGAAGGAGAAGGAATCTTTTTGTTCGCTTCCTATCTCCAGATGTATTAAATAAGACACAAAAGCTAAAATGCTAAGCTAGTTTCAGCTGCTGCTGTTCTAGCTCCCTCTACTGATGATTAGAAGTACAAAGTCATTATGTTCTTAGCTGCCTAGGCACTACATCCATGATCCCTGTTCCCCCCCCCCCGCCCGCAATTATTATATAATTACACTACATCCCAACTGATGACATATGGTCTTTAAAATCCCTTAATAAGACAGGAACCAAGGCACAAAGGAGCTAAGCATTTCCCTAAAGTTACAGGGAAAACCAGTGCATGGCAGTGCAATACTGGATTTACATTTCCAGCTGAGCCTGAGGCCATTTTTTTTCTGCTGGGAATTAGGAGTTGATAGTAAACCATAGTTGGTGGCAGCAGGATCCAGCGAGGTCAGTCAGCTGCCATGGGCCCGTGTGATGATGGTCCACCAAGCTGAGCCCCTGACCCAGCATAATCCTTATTCAGACTTTCCCTATGCTTTCTCTAGGCACTGGAGAGACCAGCAGGATCAAGTGGCTTAGGGCGCAATCCTATCCAGATAGGCAGCCACCTCTGAACTCGGAGGCAACCGCCAATCCAATGCAGGGCAGGTGAAGCATGGAGGGGATCGTTCCCTCCGCACTTCTCTTGCCCTGCATTTTCGGCTAGACAGTCAATTACGGCTGTCTTGCTGTGAGAGGGCAGAGCGGGGGAGGAGGCTGCTGTACGACACATCAGATGTGCCGTACAGGCATTTCCGCCCTCCCCGCCCTGGAACGCCCCCAGCCACACCCCTTTTTGGCCGCTCCGCGCTCCTCTTGCGAGCGCAGAGGACGGGGCTGTTCCACGCTGCCTCGGAAGCAGCGCCGAAGTGGGGGGAGGTCGGTTCTCTGGGAACCAACCTTGGTGCACGGGCTCCAAGGTCAGTTCCTGGAAAACAAGATATCCTGTGGCCATCTAGCAGATGTCTAGTGGCCATAGGATTGCTCCCTTCAGGACTGCAGATGCAGTATGTACATTATCCCAAAGAAGGATCCTGTGGCCTAGTATTAATTGCCCATTATACCCATCATGAGGTGCCACTTAAGTATAGTGTGGCCACTTACAAATCACCAGAATAGAGAAAATGCATCAGCAAAAAAAAGAGGACGAAAGAGGACACTGATTTGCAGAACATTTGTATATGTATAGATGCAAATTTAGAAATTATTCTTATAATTTAAATAGAAGTGCAGCACACAGTGTGGAAGACTGGGTGCAGGTGAGCTGTGTGCTTTGCTCAGTCTGCTGCCCAGGTGCTGTTGATGAACAACCTCAAGGTCCAGATCTTCCTTCTGATGGCTCTTTATTTTTAAAGCAGATTTGGATGGGAACTCTTTCAAATAGAGGATGCCTTCAGAATAGAGGACAGTCCTCTGACAGCCCTTCAAATAGAGGGCTGTCCTTTGTAAAAGAGAACACAGGGCCACCCTACTTAAGTATCACCTCCTCTCTCAAAACGGAAACCCATAACCCCAAAAGATGGCAAAAGAAATGCATATGCTAATTGATGTGTACAGAAACAGTTAAACTATAGATTACGGTCATTCAAACAGAAATACAACACAGCTCAGGATAGTGGGGAAGACTGTGTTCACATGACCTGTGTGCCTGCTATGTCTCCTGTCCAGGTGATGACTCTTGATAAGCAGCTTCAAGGCTCCTGCTCTCCCTTCTTAGGGGTATGTTTATCTTTGAACTGGACTTGGACAGCCCTTCAAAGAGAGAGCTGTCCTCTGCAAAGCAGAGGCCACATCCCATCAGAGCATACTATTTCAGTTGTTTCCATTCATGTGTGCACACTATTAAATACAATTCTCTTAGTTTTAAGAGATGACAAGCAATGAGATTGGGTGATGCTCCTGAAAGGAACAGTGCAAGAGAAACCAGAGTTGCACTCTCCCACTTTTTTTCATTAATGTTGTAAGCCTGCTAAAGAAAGAGGATCCTTCTCGCGCTTTACAAGCTGGCAACCTTACCCGAAAGTCCATTTCATGCAAAGTTGCTTTATAGCAGGGGTGCAGAACCTATTTCAGCTTGGGAGCTGAATTTCATTTTGGAGAAGTTTTTGTAGGCCAAAGGCAGAAGTGCTGGGGCTGACCACACCAGCACACTTTAGCTAAAAGCTCTTACTGCCATTATCAAAGCCTTAGGAGAGGCGTTCCAGCCTTTTAGAATGGGGAAAGAACTGCACAGAAGTCGGGATGATCAATGGTTAGGGGAAAAGGAGGTGGAGCCAGGGAAGGGGGTGTGGGCACCTGGAAAATGCTGGAGGGCCGGACTGGCAATCTAGCCTGGTGGGCTGAGGTGGAAGTTTTCTCAGCTGCTTCCTGAGAGTCTTCATGTGAAGGATACCAGGGACAGAATGTGTGAGGTGTGAACGCTTGGCAGGGTCGGCCCAAGACTTTTTGCTGCCTGAGATGGAACAGCAAATGGCACCCTCTATCTACCCCCACTCCTAGTTAAGGTGCACAGCACCCAAGAAAAGCCAAATTATTTTGGTACCTGATGAAGAAAAACCTTCAAGAACTCTCCTTGGCAGTAAAAATACATTCAATACGACACCCAAAATCAGCTGTCTGAGGCCCAAATCATATGTTCCTTTAAAGACATAGCTATCAACCTACACAGCCCGTGGACTGCAGGCTACCCCAAATGGTGATGCTCCCCAAGATCCCCAGCCACCTCTGAAAAATGCTACCACTGCAAAGTACTTATCAGTGCTACTGCTACTCAATCCCTGGTTTTCCTCCCGTGCCCTCCATTACTGCGGCCAATTGCCAATTCCCCTTCTCCCCAGCTCACTACTCACCTCCTATGTCTTCCCAAAACAGCATCTTCCCACTTCTGGAAGAACACTCCAGGATCCACATTTGGAGGGCAGGAACCACAGTGCCCTCTATGAGCAGCTGCCAGATCATCTTCTAGAAGGTGATCTTATAGCCACTGTCTGAGGGCTCTATGACTCTTTGCCTACTCAGTGTGGCTGTGACTATTTCTTCTGCTGCCAGGAGGCAGAGGAGAGAGCACTTGTTGAAAGGAAAGGAAGTATGTTGTCAAGTAAGTTAAATTAAAAAAGCTACCTAAGTGCGGGAGGGGGAGGGATACCAATTGGAAAAAGCAATGTATATCATTAATAAAAAATAATAGTAAGGGAATTGCAAAGTAAACGTGCACATGCATGCATGGGCATAGGTATGTGACTGTATGAACGTGAGCGCATGCTTATGTGTGTATATACTGTATGTGCACACTCATGTGTGGCTCCTGCCCCTAATACTAGGACTGAAAAGGTTGTGCAGTCCTGCTCTGAAGTAAGCACAGGGGCCACCATCTAGATTGGGGCCCTAGCTTGTGGGCTAGGGGGCCTTTAATCCTTCTTCTCCAGCTGAGATCTCAATATGCGCTGGGCCACCCACACCTGCAAGTTTTATTGGCAAATAATGATTGAGCAAATGGACCAATATTTGGCAATATAAACCACAGGCACAGGGGACTGATTCAGATCAGGACTGAAGCAGGGGGGAGGATTAAATCTTCTACCCCACCTGCTAGGGTCTTAATCCAGACTGGGGCTCCTGAGTTTACCCTACAGCAGGAGTGTTGAACCTCAGGTCCATCATGGGCCAAATACAGACCAACTGGGCTCCCTATCTGCCCCCCCCCCCCGGATCACCAGATGGCCACACCTCCTTCCTCTGGCCTTACTCTCTTCCCCACTTCTTGTCCGCAGTGGCTTTGTGGATTTTGCACAGCTTTTCCCCATTCTAAAAGGTTGAAATGCATCTTCTGTCACTTAGCCACTGGCAGTAAGAGTTTTAAGATACAATATGCTGCGATTTGGAGCCCCACCCCTTCTGCCTTTAGCTCTGCCCACCACAGGGCCAAAACTGAATTTGGCCCTCGGGCTGAAAGAGGCTTAACACTCCTACTATAGAGTGAAAGCAGGAAAGAAAGTGTAGCTGCTAGCTACGTCTTTAAAGCAGCGTGTGCTTTGGTCCTCACTCACTCCGACAAATGGCAGGGCTAGGCCTAGCGCTACCGGTCCGCAGAAGAGTGCTTAGAAAGGGGACTTCAACAGAGACAGCTTCTCTTACTGTTACAGCACTGTGACAGGAGAAGCTGCAGATGCAGCTGGCAATCTTGCTCTGGAATATGACCATCTTTAGGAATAAATAGTCAGCAAATCTTGGAGCCTTGTAGCCTAAGTAGTAAAATAAAACACAGCTGAATGCTTTGCTTGAGAGGGAACCAGACACAAGCTAATAGAAATGACAATGAAAATAAAACAGCACAATTAGCGGAAAATTATCCAAACAGGAGGCAATCTTGGTGGATTCCTTTGTTAGATGCAGAGAATTCCCAGGAGCTGTTTAAGGAACTGGGTGCTCAAGAGCCCTTGCCTTATAGCTGTGCTATAATAATTCAGATGCATCTGTGAGTGCAGAGGGAAACTCACACATCCAGAAACCAAAGCAGCCTAAGGAGTGCTGCTATAAAAAGCCTGCCAATGGCAAATGAAACATAAAAGCCCATTTTGTCCCTAAAATGCCTGCCAGAGTCTAATACTATTTTTATGTCCATTTTTGGTAGAGCAGCTCCTGATGCTTATAGTGGAGAACTTTATTCGGAGGTACTTCGCTTGAGTGTCCTCTTGTTAATTGGACAGTGTCCATCATCAACTATCCTGATCCTCAAGGGCATTTCCCATATTTAAAAAGTTGGTCAGTTCATAGCAGTTAGCATGCCCCTATTCTAAGCACATAGATCTTGTGCAATGCTGGATATTGTAGGACTAGCCATGAATTAGAAACTGAAGCAGGAATGAAATATGTTCCCTTTCCAAATTCCCCCTGGAGTTTCAATTCCTGCTTTGGCCATTGTTCTCCCATATGTTTTCTCCATTGCACAATGACTGTAGAACCAGCAGAGACCTTGGTCTTTACATGAGGAAGTTGCCTTATACTGAATCAAACCATTATTCTATTGGCCCATCAAGTCCTGTGGATTTCCAAAGCTTTACGCTTAGGTCTTTCCAAGTCTGGCTACCTGAGATCACTTCGTTGGAAATGGTAGGGACTGAACCTGGCATCTTACAGCAAAAATGTTTTTCATGCAAGATGTGCTATACCACTGGGCTATATCCCCCCCTTCTCTGAGGAATTATTATTATTATTATTAAATTTATTAATCGCCCATCTGGCTGGTCACCCAGCCACTCTGGGCGATGTACAACATACAATAAAAACAGTTTTAAACAATAAACTTCTACAATAAAAACATTTTCTAAAATACCCTAACCCGCCCCAAATGCCTGCCTGAACAACAGCGTTTTTAATGCACGATGGAAGCTCATTAAAGAGGGGGCATGACGGAGTTCCCTAGGAAGGGATGGAGGGAAAAGGAAGAGAATCCATTGATTCCCATTCTTCCCACTAATAGCAACAGAGTCTACCTGAGATGGGCAAGGAAATGAAATACCATTTAGAATCCAACAGGGACATCTGGCCAGCCTAAAAATATTCCTGAACTGCTAATGATAGATGCGAGTTACACTGCATCTCAGTCCATCTGCATGTCTACTTTCTTTTCTTGTCAGTTTGGAATGGGGATGTCAGGTGCACTTGGATTGTTCTGGATGTTCTTAGATAGCTGAGAGCATTTGGACTTCCATGTGCCTATAGGGAATTCCATGTATCTCTGCTTTTTTGCCAATATGGGTGAGAGAGTTCAGAAAGCTGAGAGGAAGGAGAATGTGATAGTCCATGTTAAGGGAACCTGTATCACCAAATACTTCTCAGTAGGAACAATGCATTTAAAAAGTACAGCATGACTGGCATTCTAAGCAACCATTGTCTGTGAAGTTAACAGCCGGTAGGACACTCCTCTTCCTCCGCCAACACATATTGACATATCTACAAAGCCCCCTAGCTGAACATTAGCAGAGTGGGGGAAGGTTTGGGGGATGAAAATAAGGAAATTAGGCTTAGGAAAGGGGATGTGGAGAAATCAAGAGCCAACAGAAAGGAAGCTAGGTCAGGATCAGCCAGGGACCCTAGGAAGGGAATAGGGACCAGGGGAAAGAGATGGATATGTCAGAAGCGTGGGGGTAGAAGGCAGATAAGGCAACAAACAGAGCCAAGAGAAAAGGTGTGGCAAGAAGCAGATACTGAAAAAGAGGAAAGTAGGGAAAAACCATCTGGAAGTCAGGACAGAGTAGTTCAGATGGCCACACATCCCTACGTTTTAGCAATATTTATGGAAAATATTTGATATTTACTTATATCATATAGTGGGCATCTTGCTAACATAGTGCAGGTACACAGTGAAGATATCTTAACACATTTTAGTTACCACAATACCTTACTAACTTGTTTGTTTGCAATCTAAGTAGATCAAATATGTTAAAAAAGACGGAAGACTGGATTCTAATCCATGTCAGCAATTGCGTGAGGCCAAAGGGTGGTCCAAATTAATTAATACAAAATGTATGCAAGTGTGCGATCTTGCATATGTGCCCTTATCATTATCATCATCATTATCCACCTACCCCCTGCCAAAAATGTTGACTAGTTTTGAGTTTGGGAAATGACAGATAATTGAAATGTTCTGAGGGTACTTTGTCTCTGTTTTCGCTGCAGTGTTGCATTGGCAGAATATCCCATTTGCTTCAATCTTCCTCTCTATCAGAATTATTTCAAAGGTGAAGCTCTTCAGTTTGGCACCCTTGATTGCTCACAGAGGAATGTATTTTACAGTTTCAAGTTCTGCTCAATGTTAATTGGGATTTCGTGCACACAGCAAATGATGAATGACTCCTTCAGTAATGTTTTGTTGACCAACACAGGTACTATGTGTCAGGTGTCATAAAAGTAGGAGAAGTGCCATATGCAGCACAAAAATATCTCATTATTAATAACAGCTGCTACAATAATTTTCATCCCCCAAACATAGATGATGAGTCCCATGAATTGCTAATCCACCCACTCAAGTTATTGTTCCATCTGGTCAGTTTCAAATCAGCAACCAGCGCATTTCCAATCCCAAGCTGTTTTGTGGTAGAATGATACAAGTTAATGTTTGCAGCTATATCCTGAATACATGGAAATGTTTTAAAAGCTTTCTCTCAGGTTTTCAGGGAAATAAAATGTCACATACCTTTCTGCATATCCACATCCTCGTTCAGTCATCTCCTATGTGCCTCTGATGGACCCACAAAGTTTTCCCAATGGGCAAACAAATCCTTATTACCGACTTAGATGAAAATAGGAGTTTTGCATATGTGCCCATTTGCAGAGTCACAGGCTCCTGTGACATGAGAGGGGAAGCTCTTACACAGGCAGGGGTTCTGGGACCCATGTGGATCCCACTAAAAATAGCAGCCCTGCTTCTCCTCCTCCTCATCCCTTGTCCCCTCCAGTAACATATAGTATTACAAAATGTGATGCGATATCATCAAGTTGCAATTTCCTCTCTTCTGCATGTAGAAGCCAATGAAGTGGCATGGGAGTGAATGAACATGCAGTGTGGTGACATTATATAATATGGTTTCTAGTACTAGATGAGGGACCTCTGGCCCACAGGCTGGATGTAGCCCCCCCGGGGGTTCCCCATCCCACTGTAAACATCTTTTACTGTTACCTCTGATCATTGATTGGAGACAAGAGGGTATTTAAAAGCAATTAACCATTAAATACCTTGCAAATAATTGAGCTGTTGGAAAGATTTTGAGGTGCGGATTTTGCAGGCAGGAGACCTGCTTACTTGAGTAGACATGGAAAGGCTTGGTATTCAGAATGCTATTTGAAAGTCTTGCTGAGTGATTCATTTTCACTTACTTCTGAGTAGATGTGTTCTGTTTACTTCTGAATAGGCTTAAAATGGCAATAATCACATTTGGCTTTACCCACTCTGTCTTTGGCCCTGCCCACAGATGGAATGTGGCCTGGAAGACCTTTCCCATTTTGCAATTTGACCCTTGGGCTGAAAATGGTTTCCAATCCCTGTACTAGATGCTATGGGAGAGAGGGAAGGTCAGACAAGGACTGCATGGTTAGTTTTGACTCCCTCACTCCTTTTGAACCAGCTTCTCCAATATGAGCCTACCTGTGCCTTGAGATCAGCTGTTCACTGTCCCATTATCCTGGGAAGTTTGATGGGTAGGTATACAAGTCAGAGCCTTTTTTGTTGGGGCACTGAAATTTTGGAAGGCTTCTCCGGTTGAATTCTGGCATGTTTAGGTAGGTCTTGAAAATTATTTGTTCAGTCAGGTGTTCAGTCTTTAATGATCTACAAGTTAAGACTGTTTTAATCTGATACTGATGCCTCATTGTTTTAGTGTTTTATTGTAATTTTGAAATATTTGAGCTTTTTAAAATTTCAATCTTTGCATTGCTTTATATTCTCCCCCACTTTTTGGAGTTGGGGTGGGGAAAGCCACTTTATGGGAAAGAGGGTCATAAAATGAACAAATGAAGGAACAAAATCTGGGATCTGTGTTTTTGGGTGAATAAGGTGACACCCGTTATCTCGTGGAAAGAGGAAGTATAAACCAAATCAATAACACCTATCCCAACCACTCATGGGCCATTGGAACACAGAAGCTGGCATACATCCTGAGCTGGAACAGAAGCCACATGTACAAATGGTGTTGAATGCCAGGTTCCTCTACCTGATCCAACTGCCCGGACTGCACATGAATACTTCTTCAGAAACCTATTTAGGGGGAAGCAGGGGATGACCGAATTTAGCTCTTCCATGTGCTCACTTCTGGCTGAACAGCAGATCAGCACAATTACTCCTTTTAGAAGAAGGCTTCATGTAAGCACAGTTGGATCAGGGCCATTATGTTTGGCTTTGTGACAAACCCAGCTACAGTAATCTGGAAATGAAGATGGCATTCCCCCACCCCACCCCCTCTGAGGATGAACTGAGACAGTGATAAGTTGCAGGTTTTATCAGCAACTTGGCTGTGATTGCTAAAAACTCTGTGGAATTTGATCCCCCCAGCCCCAGTTAACTCTGTTGAGTGTATCTCCGTTCATCAAGGCCGGTGGCAGCCTTGCCTCTTTCCCATTAATCAGGGTGTTCTTTCGCCACTAATGAAAGGTCAGACACCATTAACAGTAGCACTTTGATCTCATCCTCCAACCTCTCTGCACAAGAACGACCTCATTTTCATTTGTTCTGACATTTTTCTTTCCATTAGTATCTTGGCCAGGGACAATTTGGCCAGGTGCTTGCTTCTTCCCTTTTATATCCTCTGAATGAATCATAAAACAAATCAAAGAAATGTAGTCCCTTCACTCTATCCCATGGTGGCTGATGTAGACTCATTTTTATAGCACCATTTTGAGTGTTTTATCTAGCCTTGTTATAATTCTGTGAAACACAGACAATCCAGCTACAAATTTTACACATCCAACTCACTATTCGTTATTGTTTTGTTTGTTTTTGATTTGGGGAATTTATTCCATTTAGTACTATTGCTACAAGAAGTTACAGTAGCATAGCTTTGTTACAAAGCTGGTATTAAACTTGAAAAACATACAAATTAGATATATCCCACCCTTCCTCGGAAAAGGGTGATGCCTTGTGCATTATCTGTCCTGAGGCAATATTCACCTTCTCAATAAATTCCCAGTTCACCAACTGGTGCCTAGGTGGCACTCCTTGGTTCAGAATTGTTTTGCCACAGTGGCTTTATCAGATATGCAAAAAGCCACTCACTACACCAGTGGTGGAAAGTATGTCCCCCCCCCCAGATGTTGTGGGGCTGCAACTCCCATGATCTCTCACCATTGGCTATACTGGCTAGGGCTGATGGGAGTTGCAGTCCACCAACATCTGGGGGGTGGTCACACATTCCCCACCCTGTTCTACATATTCTACAGTCATGCTGTAAGGAAGGGAATGATGGATGCACTCAGTCCAGCAAGCAGATAATTTAAAGAAGTCCTACTCATTATGGATGTAGAATGACTTGCCTGCACCATGAGAATGTGTCCTGGAACATGGTGACCAATGGGATGGCTATCTATTAGTGAGATTAAGGATAAGGAAGGAAAGAGAGGGCTGAAACAAGAGGGCAGAAGACTGGAGGCAGTGGGCAGAGGCAATGGGGCAAGGAGAAGGAAGGATGGATGAAGCAGTCAGCCTAAGAAAGCACTGTGATCAAAAGGAAAGGAAGCTGCCTCAGACAAGTGGGGAGCTCAAAAAGGAAGAGAAAACAAGGGGGAAAGGCAAGGAGGCAAGGAGGAGATATCCAAGGGGGCTAAAGGGAGCTGGATGAACGAAGCAATGGGCTATGAAAGGAGAACTGGAAGTAGCAGAGGCCAAGGAAAAGGAGGGTTGGACAAAAACATCTGGGAGCAGACACATGGTGGATGTCAACCACCCACTTAGTTATAGCCGAGTCTTTATAGCCACATCTCACACATTTCAGTCATTAGGTAGGTACCTGGCTTTTTTGCATAGTGATTCAAAAATAACCAGCCAAAAACTTGGCAGCAAGTCTCTGATAGACTCAATAATTATTATAATATTCCAAGGATTTGTAAAGAGTTTGAGTAAAACAGCAATAGGAACAGACAACTCTGCTATGAAACATTCTTCCAATAGGGAAATTGAATACAATTCAGCTGAGTAGACCGATATTAACTGAATTAGATGCCAGTGTGTTTTAGACTGAATTTTTGAACTGCTTCTCTCTCTCTCTCTCTCTCTCTCTCTGTGTGTGTGTATGTCTGTCTGTCTCTGTCTCTCTCTGTGTGTGTATACAAAGCAGTGCTTCAGTGTTTGCTTTCAGATCTCAGAAACCCTGTTTTATGATGTGCTTCCATGTATTAAAGAGAGATAATGGCTGACTTCTCTTTTTCTTACTTGACAAGACACACATTTATTTTCATCAAATAATGGAGGCTCTACCCCATAATATGTATGTGAAGAAGTGGAACTGTCCTGTCCTTCATCTTTGCATTTAGTTTGGCTGTATGACATTATGGGGTTAAATCGTGTGTGTGTGTGTGTGTGTGTGTGTGTGTGAGAGAGAGAGAGAGAGAGAGAGAGAGAGAGTCAGTTTCAGCCAAAAGGCATATAGTTTAGTGGTTAAAAGTTTAGCTCAGGAAGTTGTGATCAGAGGGGCACGAGATTATAAAGTCTAACAGAAGGTCAGAGGACAAGAGAGAAAAGTTTCACCTCAGGAAACAGAAACTTAGTTTGCAGAAATGAACAAGAACCTACCCACCTGACTGGTTGGAGCTGGGGAGAGAAAACACAAATTTTATGAGATAAAAGCCTAATGCAAAAAGGAAAAGGAGCAGAGAAGCAGGAAGAAGGAGAGTGAGAGTGAGAACGAAGGAAGGAAGCAAGCCAGAATCCTGCAGGAAAGAAAGAGTCAGAGCTACCAGAACTGGAGAACTGATTGAGAAAGCTGGGCCATTGACAGTAGAATATTGCTTAGATAAAGCATGGACACTGTCTAGTCAGGTTAGTTGAATGCATTTAACCCTGGTTCTTTTATTACCCTATTGCTCATACAGATTTTTTTTGGTGGGGGGGGGGATGTTGTGTGTAGGTCCATGCAGATTTTAGAACTTTTCCCTTTCGATATTCTTCTTCAGTAAAATGTAAACGTCATTATTTGAAATTTTGTGGTCTCTTTTTTGGTTGCCCACTGCCCAGCTAACCCTTATAGCTATAGCTAACTATATGTGCTATAGCTAACTCTTTCACTGTCTAAAGTAGATACATGAGACCCAGAGAGCTTTAAGGCTGGCCTGATGGGCACAGGCTGGGGAAAAAAAAAAGATTTCCACCAGAAAAGTGGAAATCTTCCCTTCCTGTGGCAACAGAAAAGGCCACAGGAAGGGAAGGACAAAAAGGTTCAGATCCTTGTCCAGGCCCAGACAGGTTTTGCTGTCATATTTAATCTGCCTTCCACAATACCTCATTTGGATGAATGTCTTTCCATGTCATGAGTCCCCCTGACCATTGTAAGTCACAACCACCTCTGGCTAAACATTTTGTTCCCTCCATTCCCCAAGTCACTTCTCATTTTTGACTGTAGAATTGTCAACTCATCCAAAGGTTCCATTATCCTCAGCAGACCAGTAAACTACTGGAGGTATGGAAAGCCAGAACAAATAAAATAAGTTGAACATCTGAGGAGGCAAGCTGAGTAAGAAAACAGCTGAAGGTTGATTTGGGGCACTTCCAGACAAACAATTTAATAGGTGAACAATTGCCATGCTGAAGACTTACAACTCATAAGGGGGAAAGGGCCAACCCATGTGATAATTCCCGCCAGTCCATATGGACCAGTAAAATCAACACTGGTGGCACAGCAGCCATTGCTCCAAAATAGTCACAGTTGCTCAAATTGCTGTGTCTCATTTCAGGGTGTACTTTCCTCCAAATTTCCAGTTTGGCACTGCTCTCTCAGGAGTGACATCTGCCACTCTACCTTGTCCTCTCCCACCCATTCTGACCCCCACCCATGAGGTCTCCCAGAGGAATCCTTCACAAATCCAACAATGATATTGAGGATTAGAAAGCCTAACCCAGCCATCACTTATTCTCCCCAGACCACCTATGTCCTTTCACACACATTTTAAGTACATATCAAATGCAGAAGTAAGAACATGAGCCAGATCATTTCGAATCCAACTCTAGTATGAGTTCAGTGGGTACAGGGCTTCCCTTTTTTGTTCCTGCCTGGCTAATTGAAGGATGTGTTTTCCTGTATTTGATAGCACACTGCTTTAGCAAAAGCACTGCTTAAGATAGCACACTTCTCTCGTCACCAGCAGACAAAGCTCTGTCAATCTAATGACTATCTTATTATCTTTTGCTAAGTTCATTATTGAACTCTTAACTGCTCCTTATTATAATTTATTCACTGATAATGTCTTGGAGCCAAAGAACTATATAATTAGTGGCATAGCTAGGTTCCTGCTGAGCTGATGGATCCTTTTCTAAATAGGTAGCGTATGGGGTCCACATCACACGGTGTTGGATTTGGAGTCTGCAGTGCTTATGGGCTTTCACTGTGTGTGCCTGAATAATTTCCATTAACAATAACTAGTAAAGCACAGTCTTTGAAAGATCTCTTTCTTGATAGTGCATTAAAATCTGTTCTGAATATCTGCCACCCTTGAAAATGGGCACCAATATCACAAAGGTTTTTGGACTCACTGCTCAAGGCAGAAAGCATTGTGGTGCACTCTACATCATTCCTGGCCTTCTTGAAGGTGAATGCCGGGGTGGAGTTTGGTTTAAACATGAAACATAGCATGATACCCTCAGCTTGGTTTGAACTTGAAACATCAAATGGTATCATAGAATCATAGAACAGTAGGTTTGGAAGGGGCCTACAAGGCCATTGAGTCCATTCCCCTGCACAATGCAGGAATGCAAGTCAGAGCATCCCTGACAGATGGCTGTCCAGCCCCATCTTGAATGCCTCCAGTGTGGGAGAGCCTACCACCTCCCTAGGGAATTTGTTCCATTTCATATTGCTCTAACAGTCAGGATGTTTTTCCTGATGTTCAGCCAGAATCTGGCTTCCTGTAACTTGAGCCCAATATTCTGTGTCCTGCACTCTGGGATGATCAAGAAGAGATCCTGGCCTTCCTCTCTGGGACAACCTTTCAAGTACTTAGGGTTAGGGTATTTTTAGAAATGTGATGTTTTTAATGTAGTATTTTATTGTTTTAAATTATTCTTGTTGTACATCGCCCAGAGTGGCTGGGTAACCAGCCAGTTGGGCGATTAATAAATTGAATAAATAAATAAATAAAATAAGAGCACTATCATATCTCCCCTCAGTCTTCTCTTCTCAAGGCTAAACATGCCCACTTCTTTCAGTCTGTCTTCATAGGGCTTTGTTTCCAGTCCCCTGATCATCTTCGTTGCCCTCCTCTGAACTCTCTTCAGTTTGTCTGCATCCTTCTTAAAGTGTGGTGCCCAGAACTGGACACAGTACTCCAGATGAGGCCTAACCAGTGCTGAGTAGAGGGGAACTTGTACTTCCAAGGATTTGGAAGCGATGCTTCTATTAATGCAGCCCCAAATAGCATTTGCTTTTTTTGCAGCCACATCACATTGTTGGCTCATATCCTCAACAGAGAAGGGTATTGTCATGCTCCCACTGGAGAAATCCTCCTCAGAGGAAGAGCTAGAACTCCCAGAAACTGAGGGTGCCCCAGTTGAATCACTGTCACCAAACCAGGAGGAGCCTGGCCCTTGGGGGAGATGGCTGCAGGTCCATTTCTGTCAGGGGGAGGGGACTTTGTCTTTGACAGCATCGTCACCTCCAGCGACACGCCAGTAGGGTTCCCGTGAGAAGGAGCGCTTGCTTAGGAATGGACAGACTCACCTCTGTCTGTCCCTGCTGGGTGCCTGCTGAACTGCCGCTGCCACCCACCCTTGCTCGCTGTGCTTTGTGAGCCACTGGATGGCCCAGTGAGTGCCTGGTGAGCACTTAGTGAGCGCCTGGTGGCTGTCTATCCCCTTAGCGAGCCGCTGTTTTGCATAAAAAATGTGGCTTGGGTTTTCCCATAAAAGTAACTTTGAGTAAATGACCCCTTTACAGCTGCCATTTATGCAGCATTACTTTCACAGAAAATCCCAAGCCTCCATGTTTTTCGTAAAATGGCAGCC
The DNA here is from genome assembly GCF_057233095.1 of Heloderma suspectum. Classification (NCBI taxonomy): domain Eukaryota; kingdom Metazoa; phylum Chordata; class Lepidosauria; order Squamata; family Helodermatidae; genus Heloderma; species Heloderma suspectum. Next base: position 255,057,215 of record NC_139461.1, read on the forward strand.
CAGTGAGGGGACAGGCAGCTGCTGGGTGCTTGTGGACTGTGCAGCACTTGGCAAATGGCCCAGTAAGTGTGTGGCAGCTCAGCAAGCGGGGTGAAGGAGGCCAAGCCGGGGGGGGGGGAGTCCACTGGACTCCACCCCCTCTCAGACTCCCATGACAGCCCTATGCTTGCTTGAAAGGAAGGCCTCCTGAGGAGAAAGCAACTTCTCATGAGTAGGACTCTGATCAGAGAGCTTGAATGTACTGCAGCTGAGCTCTTGGTGGGGCTTAGCAGGCTTTAGTGTTAAACGCTTTCAGTATCTGCCTACCCAGTGCTGGAAACTATGGGCCTGTTCACTCATCACACTAACCCATGGTGGTTTGATACTCTGTGGAGAGGGTTACCGAAATAATGAGCCACCCTCCTGACACACAACCGTGCAATCAAGCAGCACAGTGCAATGTACTGATCCACACTGAGCCCCCACCCGCCCGCCCTCCCGAGTCCTCCAGGCCCAGCATTCCAGTGGCCTCTGTGGAGGAAAAAGGTTCCTGCAGCCACTCCATCTGTTGCTGTGCAGATCTCGGCCATAGAGATCTCTTGAGTGGAGAGGAGTGGTGGTGTTTTTGGCCACTCTGTGGTAGGTCACGTGTGCTCACCAGATGACATAGTAAGCCACTGCGGGGTATGTAAACCCTTCTGCAGAGTGAGTTATGGGGGTGGCTTAATGGGGGTAACTAACCCATTGTAGGCAGAGAGAATGCCTGCCCCCCACAACAAGCTAAACTCATGGGTCACTCCCGGAATGTACCCACCATGGCTTAATGTGTTGTCTGAACCTAGCCAAAGTGTTTACCGGTTTTCCCAGTAGTAATGTATGGCTGTGACAGCTGGACTATAAGGAAGGCTGAGCGCCGAAGAATTGATGCTTTCAAACTGTGGTGCTGGAGAAGACTCTTACGAGTCCCCTGGACTGCAAGGAGGTCAAATCAGTCAATCCTAAAGGAAATCAACCCTGAGTGCTCATTGGAAGGACAGATACTGAAGCTGAAGCTCAAATATTTTGGCCACCTAATGCGGAGAGAAAACTCACTGGAAAAGACCCTGATGCTGGGAAAGATTGAAGGCAAAAGGAGAAAGGGACGGCAGAGGATGAGATGGCTAGATAGCATCACCGATGCAATGAATATGAACTTTAGCACACTCCGGGAGAGAGCGGAGGACAGGAAGGCCTGGTGTGCTATGGTCCATGGGGTCATGAAGAGTTGGACACGACTGAACGACTGAACTACAACAACTGCCTTGTATCCTGTTTTCCTGGCCTTACCTTATAATTGAACCCCTGTGCTTCTGATCTTGGACTCCTGCTTGACTCTGCTTCTTGGGCTGTGCATTGTATTTGACTGATAATCTGTGCTTTGACCTTGGCTGCTCTTCAGACCTCTCTTTTGGATTGCTTCCTCTTGCCTGATAGACATGTGCTTTTGACCATTGCCTGCTGATTGACTTGCTTTTGGATTGCCCATTAGTTTAACCTGAGCCGGATCCAGTTACAGGAGGACAGGTACCCTGAATCTGAATCATGGAATACTGTCCTGAGCCATAGTTCATTCTAATATCTTTTCTCATTCTTCAAGGCAGTTATTACAATGTGATGTGTCTGACATCTTTCCAGGCCTCCTTGAAAGCAATTACATACAGTAAAATGAATTAAACTGTTCCATATTTCTGTGGAGAATAAGAAATGCCTAACCTATCTTTGGCCACTGGTGTTTGAACTTTAAACATAGAATGGTATCCTGAATGTGCACACTGACTTTCAGTTTGATGTCTCAGTCTTCCAGGGAGATACCCCATTGCCTTGTGTTTTGCATTTTCCACCCTCCTTTGACAGCTTGGTGTGGAGGTCAAGCTGGTATTTGAACCTGAAAAGTCCCAAATGTGTACACCAAATTTCATTCCAGCATCTGGAATCATATTACAAACTTATAAAGATACTTCTGAATGGGCAAAGGCCTTACTTCACTCATCCAGTAGGCAGAGATACAACATTCAGTCGGTAAGTAGAGATATTGATAATGCTAGCCAAGCTCAGACCTTGATGCAAACTCTGGTGGCTTCTTTCTCAAAAAAGAGGTGAACCTTATGATGCCTGTAAATTCTTCTCAAGCTCAGGTTAAAATGTGAGCCAGAGAAGAATTCCCCTTCATGGATCACTGCCTTGTTGTGGCGAAGGGGCTTGCGTAACTCAGTGAAGCCATGAGCTATGCCGTGCAGGGCCACCCAAGACGGACAGGTCATGGCAGAGAGTTCTGACAAAATGTGGTCCACTGGAGAAGGAAATGGCAACCCACTCCAGTATTCTTGCCAAGAAAACCCCATGGAACGTATCACAAGGCTAAAAGAGATGACGCCGGAAGATGAGCCCCTCAGGTCGGAAGGTGTCCAATATGCTACTGGGGAAGAGCAGAGGGTATTTCCAAGTAGCGCCAGAAATAGTGAAGCAGCTGGGCCAAACCCGAAAGGACACTCAGCCGTGGATGTGTCTGGTGGTGAAAAGAAAATCTGATGCTGTAAAGAACAATATTGTTTAGGAACCTGGAATGTCAGATCAATGAATCAAGGTAAGCTGGAGGTGGTCAAACATGAGATGGCAAGATTGAACATTGACATCTTGGGAATCAGCGAACTAAAATGGACAGGCATGGGCAACTTAATTCAGGTGACCATCATATCTACTATTGTGGGCAAGAATCCCTTAGAAGAAATGGAGTAGCACTCATAGTCAACAAAAGGGTGGGGAAAGCAGTACTGGGGTACAATCTTAAAAATGATAGAATGATCTCAGTACGAATCCAAGGCAAACCATTCAACATCACAGTAATTCAAGTCTATGCCCCAAACACTGATGCCGAAGAAGCTGAGGTTGATCGGTTCTATGAAGACCTACAACACCTTCTAGAACTAACACCAAAAAAAGATGTCCTCTTCATCATAGGGGATTGGAATGCTAAAGTAGGAAGTCAAGAAATCACCAGGATAACAGGCAGGCATGGCCTTGGTGTACAAAACAAAGCAGGACAAAAGCTAATAGAGTTTTGCCAAGAGAACATGCTGATCATAGCAAACACTCTTTTCCAACAGCACAAGAGGCAACTCTACACATGGACATCACCAGATGGTCAATATCGAAATCAGATTGATTATGTCCTTTGCAGCCAAAGATGGAGAAGCTCCATACAGTCAGTAAAAACAAGACCTGGAGCTGACTGTGGCTCAGATCATGAGCTGCTTCTTGCAAAATTTTGGCTTAAATTGAAGAATGTCGGGAAAATCACTAAACCATTCAGGTATGACCTAAATCATATCCCTTATGAATATACAGTAGAGGTGAGGAATAGATTTCAGGGATTAGACCTGATAGACAGAGTGCCTGAGGAACTATGGACGGAGGTCCATAACATTGTTCAGGAGGCAGCAACGAAATCCATCCCAAAGAAAAAGAAATGCAAGAAAGCAAAGTGGCTGTCTGAGGAGGCTTTACAAGTAGCTCACGAAAGAAGGGCAGCAAAAAGCAAGGGAGAAAGGGGAAGATATACCCAACTGAATGCAGAGTTCCAGAGAATAGCAAGGAGAGACAAGAAGGCCTTCTTAAATGAACAATGCAAAGAAATCAAGGAAAACAACAGAATGGGAAAGACTAGAGATCTCTTCAAGAAAATTGGAGATCTCAAGGGAACGTTTTGTGCAAAGACGGGCATGATAAAGGACAAAGAAGGCAGGGACCTAACAGAAGCAGATGAGATTAAGAAGAGGTGGCAAGAATACACAGAAGAACTCTACAGGAAAGATCTGAATGTCCCTGATAGCCTTGATAGTGCGGTCACTGAACTTGAGCTGGACATCCTCGAGAGTGAAGTCAAGTGGGCCTTAGGAAGCATTAGTAACAACAAAGCTAGTGGAGATGACAGTATTCCAGCTGAACTATTTAAAATCCTAAAAGATGATGCTGTGAAAGTGCTGCATTCAATATGCCAACAAATCTGGAACACTCAACAGTGGCCACAAGACTGGAAAAGGTCAGTTTACCTTCCAATTCCAAAGAAGGGCAACGCCAAAGAGTGTTCAAACTACCGCACAATTGCGCTCATTTCACATGCCAGCAAGGTGATGCTCAAAATCCTACAAGCTAGGCTTCAGCAGTATGCGAACCGAGAACTACCGGAAGTACAAGCTGGGTTTCGAAGAGGCAGAGGAACTAGAGATCAAATCGCCAACATTTGCTGCATCATGGAGAAAGCAAGAGAATTCCAGAAAAATGTCTATTTCTGCTTCATTGACTACACTAAAGCCTTTGATTGTGTGGATCGCAACAAACTGTGGCAAATTCTGAAAGTGATGGGAGTACCAGACCACCTTACCTGTATCCTGAGAAACCTGTACGAGGGTCAAGAAGCAACAGTAAGAACCAGACATGGAACAACCGATTGGTTCAAAATTGGGAAAGGAGTACGACAAGGCTGCATATTGTCACCCTGCTTATTTAACTTATATGCAGAGTACATCATGAGAAATGCGGGGTTGGATGAATCAGAGGTTGGAATTAAGATTGCTGGGAGAATTATCAACAACCTCCGATATGCAGATGATACCACCCTAATGGCAGAAAGTGAAGAGGATCTAAAGAGCCTCTTGTTGAGGGTGAAAGAGGAGAGTGCAAAAGCTGGTTTGAAACTCAACATTAAAAAAAACTAAGATCATGGCATCTGGCATATAGATCTTGCCACTTCCTGGCATATAGAAGGGGAAGAAATGGAAGCAGTGACAGATTTTACTTTCTTGGGCTCCAAGATCACCGCAGACGGTGACTGTATCCATGAAATTAAAAGACGCTTGCTCCTTGGGAGGAAAGCTATGGCCAACCTAGACAGCATAGTAAGAAGCAGAGACATCACCTTGCCGACAAAGGTCCGTCTAATCAAAGCTATGGTTTTCCCAGTAGTAATGTATGGCTGTGAGAGCTGGACTATAAGGAAGGCTGAGCGCCGAAGAATTGATGCTTTCGAACTGTGGTGCTGGAGAAGACTCTTACGAGTTCCCTGGACTGCAAGGAGGTCCAATCAGTCCATCCTAAAGGAAATCAACCCTGAGTGCTCATTGGAAGGACAGATACTGAAGCTGAAGCTCCAATATTTTGGCCACCTAATGCGAAGAGAAAACTCCCTGGAAAAGACCCTGATGCTGGGAAAGACTGAAGGCAAAAGGAGAAGGGGACGGCAGAGGATGAGATGGCTCGATAGCATCACTGATGCAATGAATATGAACTTGAGCACGCTCCAGGAGAGAGCGCAGGACAGGAAGGCCTGGCGTGCTATGGTCCATGGGGTCACGAAGAGTCGGACACGACTGAACGACTGAACAACAACAACAACAAGAGAAGAATTACCAGGTTAACCATGTGCAAACGCCCAGTCCACAAAGCCCAAATTGGCAGCTTTGCACAGCCAGAGGGAATCATGCAGATGGCCAGGCGAATCATTTGCAGCCAGGCATTGTGGGGTCTTCAAAGCCTCCATGAAGCCCACCTGCAAATATCAGTTTTGTGTGGGCAGGTGAAGCCCCACTGGGGCCACTTGCAAGTCTCCACAATACCTTCCTGCCTTTGACAGTTTCTTTGTGGACGGGAAAAACCAGACTAGAGCTTCTGTAGACTGCACTAAGCACATGCAGGCAGCCTGTGACCCTGGCTGCTACAGATGCTTCACTTACTATTTCAGAAGGGCAACACCCCTGCCACAGGAAACTCTGGAGCAAGGGAGCCCCCTGCACAGTGGATGATTATCCCCCCTCCCAAGTGGTGTTCTTGTCTAGCCTGATCCACACAATTGTGGCTGGGGAAATAAGCCACCATGGCTTATTTCCCCTGCTGTGCATGCTGGTCACATGCTGGCAGCATGGCTTATCATGTTGTGAAAACCCAGCCAGGGTGGCTTGTTGCTGAGGTAGGGATGTACGAAACCCCCTTACCTGGAGTCTGCGGGGGGTCCGTGGGGGGGAGGCAATCTGTCCCTCCCTCCCCCCCCCCGGAATCCTCACCGGCCGGCTCCGATCCATGGTGAGTCCACGGAGCTGCTGGCCGACTCCGGCTGCTGGTGGACTTCCAGCCTCTGGCAGTCTGTGGATGCAAATGGCATCCAGCATAGCAGATGCCATTTGCGTCCCTGCTCTTTGCCGTGATAGGCTACATAAATCTTTACGTAGCCTATCATGGCAAAGAGCAGGGACACAAATGGTGTAGCGGACGCTATTTGCATCCCTGCTCTTTGCCATAATAGGCTATGTAAAGATTTACGTGGCCTATTGCTGCAAATAGCAGGGACGCAAATTTCTGTGCAAAATGGTGCTCATGGGTAAGTGGGGGTCCCGTATTTGTCAAACTCTGTGTGTGCCGAGTCGGGCAAGTGTGGGGATCTGTGGATTGGCGCCGTCCTGGGGGCTGAGCTGTCAAGAAATCACTGAACCTCGAGGCCCAACCAAACTTTCATGACATCCCTACCCATGGGCTGTTTTAGGGATGTGCGTGATTTGTTAACCACACCAACAACTCACCTTCACCAGGTTTGCATGACATGACAAGCCATGCCTGGGGCCTGAATAGGCTATTTGGCACCTGATTTCTCAGCCAATCCAACATGAGTAGTGGAAGGGGAAGGGGAATCTCACCCATTTTGTAAATAAGATTATTTTTTCTCTCTAATGAAAGAAAAGAAAAACAGAACCCTCATTAGTAGACTAAAACAAATAATCAAAAAATGTATTTCTGGATGAATGACCAATCAGGAAATATAATACCAATGGCCAAAGATGGATAAGACATTTCCAGTTCTGAATAGAAATATGGGACACTTCTCATTTTACTGTGTGCAATTGCTATCAATCCAGGAGCCAGAGGAATGTTTAACTTTGTCATCCATGACACACTAAGGTCTCAACTCAGAAATTACTTGTGCTCTGCTCTAATTGTTCACTTATGCTCTGTCAGTTCAGATGTTACGATGGATGCTGTTTATTCTGCAGGAAGCAATTTTCCAGCTTAAAGATGAAGGAAGCTTAAACAGCACAGGGCTTTAAAGCAATTAACAATGGGGCAGACATGAAGAAAGCTGGAAAAACCCAACATGGCAATGCATTCACTAAGATAATATTTTTTTTAAAAAATAAGGATGCTGAAAGACCTGAAAACAACTTCTTTCTTCATGTAAAACACTAGCCATCAAGGTCTTTAGGAAAGAAACTCTGAAACACAATGGTTTGATTACAGGTTACAATTTCTTAGCAATTCACATATTAGATTTTGCCTATCTGCAGCAGCATAAATGATTTTTGCAGCTGCATATTGGTAAATAATAGCTGGATTGCCTGCCATTATAATAATAAAAAAAAGTTTGCTATGTGAGAAAAGTCTAGTTACAAAACCACAGTGATTGTTTTGTTTTGGATAGATGTCCTCAAGGGTACATCTAGAACAGGGATGGTTCAACTTGTTCTGTACTGTGGACCACTTAGCAGATGTGCACCACATTCAATTTATTTTTGCACCTTGGGGAGATGAATACATAATTTAAGTGTTTACATATTAATATATATATATATATATATATATATATATATATATTTAAACTGCCAGTGGGCTGCCCCAAAGTATCTTAATGACTTCAGGTTGTGCACCCTTTCCTCTGCAAGGAATATTGCTCCCATGGAGGAAGCCACAGTGAAGATACAAGACAAAACTCTTTAAGGAATATGAATGGTTTTAATTGAAAGTTGGAGTGGGGGATTTTGTTGAAGATAAGGGTTATCGCTTTTGACTGCTGTCATTTACCAACCTTACAGTGTCTGAGCTTTCCTACTCCAATGTTGTTGTTTTTTATAAATACAAGCCCATAAAATGTGCATATATATTCCTTACTTTAATAACATGGCACACCGGGGTATTTCTTTTCCTAGGCTATCACTATGAATTGTTAAAAGGTCAATCTGTTTTCCTCTAGGCTGAAAGAAAATGAATACATAGAGAAAATTATCTTAGATGTTGTTTTCTTGACCACCTTCTTATGTATGCGTGGTGCACATATCTCCACTCTGAAGTGGCCTGACATCTCATTGAGCTGGAGTATTTTATTAGGGGATTGGTTCTGGAAAGTTGACTGATAGTGCTAATCTGGATGATGTTGGTGGCTTTCTATTCTCCCTTGTGTTTGACATTTTCACTTACATTTGAAGGATTTTAAAAAATCTGGTTGAAGGAGGCTGAAGCTGCAGAGGTTTCAGAGCTGTGTCTGCTCTTTCAGTGACTTTTTTCAGTGGCTGCCTCCTGGCATCCTCACAATGACTTCTGCACCAGGGTAGAATGCCATGTAATAGTTTCAAAGCCATGGATCCAGTCTGAGCTTTGCTGCATAGGATTCTGGGTAAAGTGCACAAGGCCTATCTGTAGTTGAACACACACTCTGAACTTTCCTTGCTCAATATATTATACAGTGATCAATACATTTTCAAGCCGTTTGATCCTACGTGAGAAATGCTTATATGCAATAAAGTGTTGTGTATAGTGATGGGTGAATTGACCTTATCATAACTTGTTTGCCAAGTTACACATCCAATGTAATAAACTTGGGCAAAAGTTCTCTGTTATTATGAGATTTTGTAGTATCATTGAATTTTTGCACACATCTGTCACCAAAGAGCATCTTGGGAATATGGTGTGCATAATTGACATTGTTTTCCAGCCTTTGCATTACAGCATTGTGCATCACAAAACATACTTCTCTGATGGGCTGTTATCACATGTACTATATTTATAATAGTAGACTGACATGGAGTCATGAGCAGAGGTAGTGGCTATCGAGGCAGACCAAGCAAGAGCAACAAAAATGCCCATTTGTCATGGCAGGGCTCATGTTGGATGTTGCTGACTGGTTCCTTTGGCAAAGAGTAACTACAAGGTAAAATGTTCTACATGCATGTACATTGTCAATGGAACTGTCCCATTTCCTTGGGAAAGTGAATGGCTACAACAACTAATATTTGAGCATGCGCAAAGATGGTGAAGTTTGGCTGCTTAATCATGCAGACCACTCAGGGACAGAAAATAAATGAAGCTGTAAATAATTCTGGTTTGAATTCCAAAAATGTTAAAAGTTTGGTGGACTGAAGTCAGGGCTTGTTATACAGACCAAAAGATTTGACTTACAAATTAACTACTTACAATGTATATACACAGATGGAAGTCTGGTATAATTGCTGTCATTTAAACAGAAATACAATAATCTGATCATAGTGGGGAAGACTGTGACTGGGGTACCTGTGTGCCTACTAAGGAGCTAAATGCTGATGGGAAATGTCAAGGCTTCTGCTCTCCCTTATGGTTCTTCATCTTTCTGCTGGATACGGATTGGACAGCCCTTAACAGAGGACACCTTCAAAGAGGACTGTCCTCTGAAAAGTAAGACACATGGTCACCCTAAAACCTGAACAAGATCTGGATACCTGAAGAACCTCCTTCTACCACATGAAGCAGCCCAAACCTATGTTCATTATCTCAGGTCCTCCTCCAGATCTCCCACAATCTGTGGGGGAGAGGGCCTTTCTATTCATGGAGCCCCAGATGTTAGAGGGAGAGGACCTTTCATGGAGTCCCAGATACCTGGCTCCAGGCACGAGGATTTTGGCCCAAGCATTCCATCATGTAACATTTTACTGTTTAAATTGTACTGCTGTACATCGCCCAGAGTGGCCAGGTGACCAGCAAGATGGACAATTAAGAAATTAAATAAATAAATAAATAAATAAATAAATAACATAAGCTGGTTTTAACTATAGTTTTATCTGCTCTGGTGAATTTGTTTGTTCTGTTTTGGCTGCTGTTCTGCTATATGTTTTACTATATTGTATTTTTACATTGTATTTTATATATGCACTGTTTTATTATGGTATTGAACACCACCCTGAGAATCCTGTACTGAAGTATGGCACAGAAAATTTCCAAACAAACGTACATTACAAGGACAATACCATAACTACACTCATAGTAAAGTTTACTGTGGATTTAGAGTTTGAATCTATGGGTAGAAGAATCCAATGGGCACTTACACCCCCAGTGATTATCTTATGCCTACTGATTGCAATGCACAAGCAGCCCCCACTGCAGCTCTTCCAGGGCAACCCAAAATGAGTGGAAATGCTTGTTTCTGGAAGGAGGCAGGTCAACAGAACTCACACAAGGGAGCTCCATCAAACTGCCTCCTTCCAGAAACAGTCATTTTCACTCATTTTGGAGCTTCCCCTAGGAAAGGCTAAATCTCCCTTGCATAAGGGGAGGGTCCTCCTCGTGCATCACAGTCAGCGGGACCCACTGCTTGCAGAAGGGAATCAGTGGGAAGAAAAAGAATCGGTGGGGGCATAAGCAGCCCATTGGATTCTGCCCTATCACAGGAATGGAGGGAGGGAAGAAGATAATCAGGCCTTGCAGAAAGGCCTTCAGCAAAGCTCCACCCATTGCCAGTACTGTCAGGTAAGTGGGAAGGGAATGAAGAGGCTTCAATAACAGGGTTGTGATGTTGCCAGTGAATATAATGTGAGCCAAGCCTAAAATTTGGATTTTGAACTCAGGTCAACATAAGTTTGGCTAGGGTGCATGAGAACTCGTTAATTTCCCATTACAGCCTGGCAGTTTTGAACTTTGGCACCAGCCTCTTTGACCCATCACTGCCATTCCTTGAACTTTCCTTCGAAGATTATACTGATGGATGTCTGTTCTTGATAGAGCATATGATCAATGTTCTATTGCGTTTGTCTTGTTGTAAGAATGCTGTTATTTTCCCTTGCAATGATTGTGCATGTATACGTGTGTGTGTGTATGAGATATATGATTTTTGTATATCTGAAAGCTTTTCCATTTAAATGTTAGTCTTGATGATGATCTCAGCTGATATTTGTAACTATGGATGTTGCAAGTCACATTGTGGGGCATAACAAGTGTGCATACCTCCTCCACTGTATTGTGAGCTAGGGAAACTGTGAATATGATTGGTTGGAAACCACCATGTGTATGGCACTGCAGTAATGGAGATCAAGAGGCAAAGATATGCTCTCTCTCCCACATTTAAGGCAGGATGTCATAATCATTAGTGGATATTTTTTTCTATTCCCCTTCCCCCACACCACTACCAACCTTCCTCCTGCCCCATGGGTCATTAGATGACATAACACTCACATTGGCAAACTACATTATCCAAAGATAGGGGCTTAGAAATTGAAATGCTTACATGGTCATGAACCCTGTCTGCAGTTAAAAATAAATCCCCTTATCTGTGCTGCATTCTCAGGCTTGTATTCTTGTTCTTTTCCCCATGGAAAGCCCTTTAAAGTGCTGTGGACTCCAAGCTGAACAAGATCGAATGTGACTTTTTAAAAATAAAATGCCCAGTCTTATCCACTTCCCTCTTCGGGACGACAATGGGAGATAAATACGCTCCATGGGAACCTTTTGTGGACCATGCTGCTGAGGCAATTTGCAGTTTGCTATGGAAAAAAGGCATCTTACGCTACATTTATCCCCCCCTGCTGCTGGCTACAATTCAACCCACTTCCAGCCACTGAACAGAGGTGCTGAGCTGAACTTCGGCATTCCACGTAATAATGGGTGTGCAAGGAAGCAAGAGACAAAATATGTAGCCTATTCCAGGAAGACTCAACCAGAGGGTGGGAGAAAGGCCCCAGGGGGAGGACAGGAGGGAAGTAGAGAACAGCAATGGCAAAAGGGCTTGAATAAAACATTTTTAAATGAGGTTATTTCATTTGTCTCTGAGGTTCTAAATAAGCATATGTGGCTTTTGTGTATTCAGAGTTGGGGCAGACTGATTGAAATGGTTATAACCAATGCAAATGAAGCCTGTTATGGAAAGCAATAGGCAGGAGCTACTTTGGAAGACCTGTGGAGAGAGTGCCAGTGCTGAACAATCAAGGATAACCCAGCTTTATAGATGAGAGAATGAGACACAAAGAGCTGGGAAACTGGAGAAGGAAAACTGGAGAAGGATGAAGCAAACATGCACCGGAAAAACAGTATTTGACCAATTTGCTAGCTTTATATTATGTCCCAAATCAAGATCAACAAAAAATGCAACATGAACTGAGCCATCAGATGCAATGTTTTCTCATGGATACAGAAACTTCAGTGTAAGCCAGAACTCCCCATCCTGCAATGGTCCTGCTGCATTCACAACCCAGCCGGTGAATCCATGGGGAGTTGGATCCATTGAAATGAATTAAATATGGCAGTCCATAGGCACAAGAATTCTACGTGGGGTACTAGATAGTTTTATGATACAGTTACATAATCACCAATGTCAAACAGCTTTATTCCATAATTGATCAGCCTTAGATAATACTAGGGCTGTGCATTGCTTTGGTGCTGAATCCAAATCCTGAAGTGAATCGGGGCACTTCAGGAGTATCTCGGTACAATCTGAAGCAAATCAGACCAGCACCAAGGTACTCTGAAGCGAAGTGGGTCACCGGTGAAACACCTTGGCCCGCCTTGGAGATTTGGAGCTATTCTGATGCCTTCTGAAGCCCGGACAGCCTGTCCCCAAATGTATCAACTTGTGAAAGATCAGGGAGGGGGAGAGGAGGGGGAGATAGGGAGGGGGAAGGGGAGAGGAGGGGGAGGGAGGGAGGGAACTTTGGCAAATGGCAACTCTAGTTCCCAAATTAGGGCTGAACGTAACCCAGCAGTCTCCAATCAGTGACACTGAAGGAGCGGGGGTGATACTGGATATATTGGAGATCACCCTGCATTTGTTTCATTGTGTGTGAGAGAGCTGGTGGTTACACTTAGAGAGAGCTGTGTCAATTAGTTGGCTAGATCTGTGGCATGTGTGTGTTGTACTGCAGCTTTGTTCTTAGTCTTTCCCTCCAAGCCCTTTTCAATTCATCTATTCCCTTTCTTTCTTTTCTAGATAATTTATTTAAAAAACCAAAAACATTACTTTCCTCCTTTTCTTGCCTTGTTCTTTTTCTACACCCCACCCTTCTGAATTAGTCAACTGATCTTATTATTTTTCTCTTTCTTTCTAATTCTTAAAAAAAGAAAAAAGAAAATAAGTAGTAGTTTTAGTTGCCTTGCCTTGTTCTTTGGCTCTTCCCCCCATTCTCAGTTCAACTCTTTCTTTGTAGTTTTCCCTGTCTTTTTTACTAGATCCTTTAAAAAAACTATATCTATCATCTATCCTTCCTTCCTTCCTTCCTTCCTTCCTTCCTTCCTTCCTTCCTTCCTTGTTCTTGGCGCTCCCCATCCCTGCTCCTCTCAATTCCTGTATTCCTTACCTTCCCATTTTTAAACTCTATAACTTTTCCCTAAAACAAAACAAATTAAAAACCTTTTTCTTTGCTTATAGGTAGTTCTGTATTTGCTTTTCTTTCCTCTTGTATGTCTCTCTGTGTGTCTCTGTGCATGTACTTGTGTTGCGATCAAGCAAAGCACTACACATGTCCACATTTCAACATACAGCGGGCAAAGCACTACATCTATTATATAAATAATACTCCATTATGTGGCAAAGCAAGTAAGCCCAATATGAGGCATCTTCAGGGTCTTGGCAGGGACAGAGGTGGGTGAGGTGATGCTGGGACTAGCAGCACCGGTAGCCAAGCTGGCTCTCCCCCAATCCAGATAGTGCTGGGTTTCATAGGGCAGCAGAGTGCAGAGTCCACAGCCTGGATGCCAACTTTATCTGCCCCAGATTACCAAATTTAATAGTACTAGGGGAGAGGAGTTATTTGCACTTCAAAGAAACCTACAGCAGAGATTAGGGATAGTGACCTCCTTGTAATCACCACTTAAACATCTACCATCTCTGATTATCCCTTTTTGACCTTTGGTTTGAGTTTCTGAGAACAGCACATTTTATCTGTGCCTAGCACAAAAACTACTGGTCCAAACTGTCTGACATTTGGCAGGTGGAATCCCCTCCGTGTGTGTGTGTGTGTGTATGTGTGTGTGTGTGAAACAGGTCCCCAAATTTCATGCAGTTCTGTGGAAACAGTGAAAAGTTTTAGGTCTTTGCTTTGAGGGTTTTTGTTGAAAAAAAATCAAATTTCACCTAGCACAAAAACTACTGGGCCAAACTGTCTGAAATTTGGCTGATGGAATCCCCTCGGGGGGGGGGGGGGCTGACAGCTCCCCAAATGTCTTGTATTTAGCATGAAAACTGAAAAAAGTTGTGGCCATTTCTGTTTTCCAATGCAAGTCAATGGGAAAATGTCAAATCCGAATGGTAACTTCTCTGATAACTTCTCGTCTGGATTACTGCAATACGTTATATGTGGGGCTGCCTTTGAAAACACAAAGGCTCTGGAATGAGCTCCCTACTGAGGTTCGCCTGGCACCTACATTGTATTCCTTTCGGTGCCAGGTGAAGACCTTTTTATTTTTCCAGGCATTTTAGCATTTTAGCTTTCTAAATTTTTAGCTTTGCTGTTTTAAATATGTATTTTAAACTCCTGCACTGCTGCTAGGTTTTATTGTGGTTGTATTGTTATATTGTGGTTTTAATGTTCTATATATTTTAAATTGTTTTATTGTGTGCTGTTTGGTTTTAATTTTTGTGAACCACCCAGAGAGCTTCAGCTATTGGGCAGTATAGAAATGAAATAAATAAATAAATAAATAAATAAATAAATAAATTTGGATATCTGAATCTCGCTTCAGATCCGAATCTGAAGCAAAGTTCATTGGGTCTGAATCAATCCGAACTGAAGTGGGGCTGCTTTAGAACAGCCAAAGTGGCATCAAAAGTGAAGGGGGGGGGGATCTGTAGACAGCCCTAGATAATATGTCATCTGCTTCAGGGTACATTACTTTATCAGATGAATGACACAGGTGAAATCTTTCCTTTCCATAACTTTGTACAACAGGTTTATTTTATTTTTTCTGAAACAACACAACTAAGTACAGTGTATTAATCACATACTGAGTATATTTATTGACACTTTTTTAATGCTACATATCTTGAGGACTTCAACTATCCCTGCATCTCTCCCTAAACATGAATGAGAACTTTCTATTTATCTTGCTGTACACAGAACAAGCTCAAGCGAGAGCTCATGAAGATGTAGCTCATTGCCTGCTCACAATTATACAATGCCCTTCTCTCGGACATTTGGCCAATTCTGAGCTGAGCATCTTCCTTCAGCACTGTAAAGTGTGTTGTTCGGACTAGCCTTTGATGATTGGGTGACACCAGAACGTATGGATTATTTCATTGTCGTAGTCCCTAGGAATTCCCCCCATCTGGCCTGCAAGCTTCTGCTGTTATCTCCCATCAGTGATAAGAGAGTAGTTAAAGGCATTTGCTCTTTAATGCCTGAGAACTGAGCACAGAGAACTGACCACTAGCAGTGCTTTTCAGGCATAAGAGCTGTCACACTGGGGTTTACTCCTGAGTTAGCATGCATAGAATTGAGCTGTAGTATGTATGCTTGGTGGTAAAATGTCCAAATTGGTGCAACTGCCCCCTCATTCTTCTTTTTTGGCTCTGCTGCTCTGATTTTGTCCCCACTCTCTGTGCCCTCAGCCCTGTCCAATGCTGGAATGTGGCCCCGAGACCCTTCCTCAATTGGAATTCAGCCCCCAGGCCAAAAATGGTTCACTACCTCTATTATAAGCAAAGAGGGCAATGATACATAAATATACAGAAACAATAGAAAAGGGACCAAATATAAGAAAACGGCATTTCCACAAATGCAAGAGAAGTTCTTAGAGAGGACAATATATACTGCAAGAACAATGGCAATCTGAGCAATTCACCATGGCCTTTGAGATTTAAATTGTTATGGAGGAGCGTATACCCTTAATCATTTTGTCTGGTTTATGATATATAAAGTACTACCCATGGCCCGGAGCGAGGAAGAATCCAGAGGTGGCACTACCAGTTTGTGTTTCCTTTGGACAAAAGACAACTGGAGATTTAGGGTGTGCCCATAAGCAGAACATATTGGGAGCCAAACAGACTCTTAAAAACAGGCAACACAGCCACAAATCTTGTTTCAGGTTCCTGTAGAGGGAACATCAGTCAACCATTTCCCATTATTGGCGCTCTCTCTCTCTCTCTGCGCACATGTAGGTATGAGAAAGAGAGAGTGGGAGAGAGCTTTATGCAAGCAGTAGAGCTTCTGAGTTTCCAAAAGCAGCTCTGCGCACCATCTGAAGTCAGGGGAACAGCTAGAGGTGGCCTCAAACTGAATGGGAAGAGCTGGTATTGGAGGGGGGCAGCAATAAGCCACGGTACATTTTGCAGGCCTTCCTGTGTACCCGAAGTTGGGTGCGAATGTTATGAATCACCAAAGGAGAGGAAATCGATCACCAAAAAAGAGGACAACAATTTGCATAGCATTTGCACATGCTAATGCATATTTATAGATGCAAATTTAGAAACTGTTATTATAATTTCAATACAAAATGCAGTACAGGGGATGACTGTGACCGGCTGACCTGTGTGCCTGCCTGCTCAGTCTGCAGTTCAGGAGCTACATGTTGATGGACAACAGTTCTCGTGGTTCTTTCCCTTTAAACTGAAATTGGACAGGACAGCCCTTCAAACACAGGGCAGTCGTTGGGAAGCCTTTCAAATGGAGGGGTGTCCTCTGTAAAAAAGGATATCTGGCTGCCCTACAAACCTGCCTGGCTAGAAACCTGTGCTTTCTCTTGCAGTCAGTTAGCAAACACACACACACACACACACCCCACTGCAAGCAAAAGTAAGGGATGCAATGTTGATTTTCATTACCTTGGCTTGCAGAGGTGGGGGAAAGACAACAACCATCGTCTCTGACGACTTGATTTGTTAGTGCTTGCAAACCCCCTCAAAGTTTTGCAGTGGTCTTTTCAGAGTAGGACTTTGGGGCAGATGTCTGAGGCCCCACTCAGTCGAATGAGCAGAGGGCCCCCCTATTCGAGGATGGTCTGGCAGCCCTTCAAACAGAGGAATGTCCTCTGTAAAAGAAGACACATCTCCATTCTAACCGAAAGGGGTTTTCTGAGCTGCACATAAACTCTTATAGCAATACCTCTCATTGTTCACCTTAGTGTCAACTCAGCCTAGGGTTATTGTTCCAACCAGTGGACAGCTCTTGTGGTTAGAAAAGGGCATATTTTTGCTTTGTGTTGCTCAATCTACAACCTGAATTTCAATTGAGATACGCAGCTGTGTCCTCCTGCAAGATAACAAAAATTGCAGTAAAACTGTCACAAGCTGCTGCAGGGGACTATTCAATAATGCCGTATCTTTTTATAAGGGATACTTTAAAAAATAGAGTAGGAAATGGTTGCCAATACCTCAGAAGCAAGAAAACAAAGGGGAAGTGGGGATAGGGAATGGCTTTCATTAAATGCAGCTTGCAGGCAAACACGCCTTTATACTACAGACCTATCCGTTCATGACTCTGGGCTTTGTTGAAGCAAGTCTTTGGCACTTGGTTTAGGCTAACAAGCGTCTGTCGAGGAGACCTCCTGAGCATGTTAATTGCATGGATTCTTCACCCTCAGACAAAGCTACTTTCCTCTTATATTCTAGTGTTTTACATCTGTGTGGATTAAGAAAAGAAAAAAGTGTAATATTGTGCTCCCAACTTTGGATTTGGCTGTGATCTCTCTCTTTGGTCCTTTACAGTCATTTTCAATGTCCCTGTTTGACACTTGTCATTATCATTCTGTCACACAATCAACTATATTATCTCATGCAGCTTCATGGTTATGCTTATGTGAGTGTGTCTGCATTACTGAATGTCCTTGTCTAGACATGTGTGCAAACCTGCACAGGTTTTCAGGATATGCATTTGTCAAGGGATCTTTTAACTTTGGCAATGATTCAAACATATACTCTATGATTCAAACATACACTCTGGCTTCTTCAGTAACAGGGGAATTTATTAAACAAGAATTTAAAATGTACACTCATTAATCGGGGGAATTAACTTGGTAGAGCATCCATGAAAAAGCAAAACATGTTCATGTGCAAGGACCTCCTGAAAATAGATGTCTCTCCCTGGGTCCTTGTGACCCATTCCTGTAACTGAACTTTGGGGTGCATTGAAACTCCTGTGTCTCAGCAGGCAAAGGAAAAATATGCCCATTTTAGAAAGGCTTTTCAATGGATTTCAGCCCGTGGTTAGGCAAGAACCTAAGTGGCCAGACTCAGATGCGTCTGGTCAAAAGTAGCAAAGAAGTAACAATACCGTGGTGTCCCATAGCTTGGTTTCTCTTTGGGTTTGCCATGGAACTCCAGCATTTGTCCTACTCTGAACAAGTGATTGGTACTCCTTTTGACTGTGGGGTGGCCAGGGAATGAAGGCAGTTCTCAGTAGTGTGAACCCAGGTGGTACTGGTACATTAGCTATGAATGGAACTGATCTATGAAGATGATATGGTGCATGGTCCCCTGGGGGATTGGAGCCCAGGATTCTTAAACCCTTTGAACCAAAGTTTCAAAAGGACAAAAGGGATGTCATATCTGGTATGACAAAAACACACACAAAGAGGTGGGGCATCACTTCCACGTGGTCTCAATAGACACTTTAGGCTATAACAGTGAGGCTGGGTGCTCAACAAAGAGGGTGCTTGAGCCTGCATTCAGGCACTGAGCCCTTTTGTGACACTGAAAACATTTTAAACTATACCTGGATATTGATTTGATCACACATCGGGAAATCATTTCAGGCTGGTAAATGTATATGTAATTACATTAGCATTTTGTTTATCTCTTGACTACTGAATATTTATAGCCCAACTTAAGTTGGTATTGCCAGATTTGACCTTGTGTACATGACTGGCAGAGCTATTATGCAAGACCATTCCAATGTTACTCTTCCCGCCTTGGCTTTGGCAAGGATTTCTTGAAGTGACCATCTCTGTTTTGGGTTGCCTAGTCTGGCAGTAATCATCTAACAATAAAAATATCATCCAGCTGTATAAGCAGGAACGCCTTTCTAGCAAAAGCCTGTGACCAGTCAAGTGATCTGTACCTGCAAGGAGTCATTTGAAAGCTCATGGCACATTGCCATAGAAGAGGAGCTTTCATTTCACAGAAGACACACATGGGTTTGTATCCAATATTAGTTCTACCTAGAATAGACCCACTGAAATGAGTGGCCTGTAACTTAGACTAACATTGGATACAACCCAGAGTACATCAGAATTCAGACCCAAGGTTTCCCCATTGCCTTAACCACCCTGCAGTCTTGGCTAAGGCGCTCCTCTGAAGATGCATTGTCAGAACAGCTATGACCATTGTCACCAGAAGGTCTGATTCAGGGCCTGGCAACTGAGTGACTTGAAAGAATAACACAGTCCCACTGTGACTTTAAAATAGCTCAAGCATCAGCAGAGATGAAGCATGCCGACAAATCAGAGGAGACTGCAAGAGGGAGTGATTACTTACTTCTAAGTAATTGTGATGGATTGGGCACAAATTGGCTTATATTCAGGAGAAGCAAGTGAAGGATGGTTTGGAGGGTGGTTTGGTTCAGTGACAGCCTGTCAGACTGACAGAGCCTTAGCTAGTGTTTGTAATACATAGTAACCAAAGGCCAATTTTAAGATATAAGTTTATATATGCATGCATATGCATTCATGTGGGGAATATTATGAGGGGGGGAGCAAGGAAGGAGAGTTAGAGAGAATGCATTCATATTTCTGCTGGAACTGCCTATCAAATTCATTGCTGGATCTGATTAAAGTATCAAGAACCTTGCAGACCCAAGGCTTAATTGGGTAACTGCTGCTCCAAAATGGTCTCTTACCTGGCCTAAGAAGGATGCAAGCCTAGTAGGGCAGAAGGGTGACAGGAATACAGATAAGGAGATTGAGGAAGTTTCCAATAAAGGAGTAGCTCATCTCCTTGCAGGTATTGCTACAGGAAAGGTCAGGAAAGGAAGTACTTTGAAGAACTGAGCTGGGGGAAGCCCCCCCCCCCGCCCCAATGTATCTTGATGTTTGTAAAAGGAGATCACTTTGAAACCTCAAGGTAAATCTTCTTTTGCATTGGACTGAACAGCAATATAGCACTATGAGAATGAACTGTCAGAGAACCAACTGGAGATAACAAAAAATATATAATTGATTTATGTTCAGCCAGGGTGTTGCATTGGAGATGGAATTGCCTGGATTTTTTAAGCAATAAAGAACAGCTTTTGCTATTATAACACCATAGATCATGAAGCAGCCTGTCATGGCTGCAAGCGACCATGCTGTCATATGAACAAAATAGTCCAAACTTTCAAGATCTCAGTGAATGAGCTGGCAAAGGCTGCTCTAAAACTGTGGGCAACCTAAATGTGATTTCATAAGTAGGGTGGGGGGACCAGTCAAATTTTATAAAGTTGTTTCAACTCTATATTGATCAGAAGATTAGTTCAGTTCTCATGGCACTAGAACAATCTAGAAGTGGCCACCTTTTAATATCTTACCAGGGTACATACACACTATGTAGAAACCACCTTTTCCAAGGAGGAAGGGAGGCCTAGTGGGTGGGATGGAAAGTGAGCCCCATTTGGGGGCCAACCATGCTTCAGATACTTTAGCCCAGTGATAGGCAATGTTTCTAGGCCCAAAACCACATTTGGCAATTTGAGAAAGTGTCCTAGGCACCACCACAAAATGGCTGCCATGGGAGGAATGGCTTGTCACGAAGGACAAATAACTTGCCCAAAAGACTGATGACAAGGCAGAGGTGCGGTCTGAGCCTCAACACACAAAACACAGAGTTTTCTGTGCCAGCACAAACCTATTCCAGAGAAGCCAAACTCTCTCTCTCTTCCCCACCTTCTCTCTGTCAGCCAACTCATTCCCCCAGTCTCTCTCACCCTGGATCACTCCCCCCCCCACAAGCTAAGCCTTTTCTCTCTCCCTCTCTCTTTGTCTCACACATACAGCCCCCATCCATTCAGACATACAAACACACAAACACTCCCTAACCCCCTCAGGTTGCTTCCAGCTGGCTTCCCCAGCCCAGCAGACGTCCTACTGCTCTCCCTCTCTCCTCCCTTCTGGTTACCTGCTGGCTTCCCTGACCGCCCCCCCCCAGCTGGCTTACCACTGCTCTCCATAGTCTCTGCTGCTCTCTTTAGCCCCCCCCCCTTATAAAACATCAGCAACAGAAGCCCCTTATACTTTTCCCCTTTCTTTTTCTTGTTGGCTGGAAATGCTGCAGAGAAAAGCACTGGCCTGCAGCCACCTGACATCTTCATTTCTAAGAATGTCTCCAAGCTCCACATGCAGCCCAGAGACATTCATGGGAAATGAACATGACAGTGGCTCGAGGCCTTCACTTCACTTCCAAGTGATCCCAGCTGCTGGTAAGAAAATGTATCACTTTCTTTTTAAAAATTAAATCAGGAGGGGCAGGACGCATTGGTAGCCCGCAAGGAAGGTGTTCAGGGCCACTGGCAACACTTGCCTACCCCTGGCTTAGACCATATTCAAAAGGCATCTCCAGTCAAAAATGGAGGGGCTCACATTTTTGAATTCCCCTTTTCATTTCATTTCTTCCTACAGCCCCTTTCAAGACAGAATCATACAATGCCCAGTGTTAGTAGAATTAGGATGGAAGTAGCCTTAGGAATCTCAGGGCACAGGCAGGAATCTCCAAACAGATAAACCTAGGCTGACTGAGATCTGGTCCTTACCAGTTCAGTGGAGATGGGGGACATAGCTGAGGCTGTGAGCTCAGCTATATGGGCCACTGGAACCCAGGTAGGTGTCTAGGAGAAACTTATGGGATGTGATCAACCTGTAGGTCTGCAGATTTGTGAGACTTCTCTGAAAGGTGAGATGGTGGAAGGTTGATCTTTCATCATTAACTATTCAGGGAATCACTGTTCACCTGATGAGAAATAGTAGCAAACCATGACCTGTGTAGACATGACATCCTTCCTTGAGCAGCTCATCTAGCACTCCTGTGTCAAGGAGTGATTGTGCCTGACAAGTCTACTTCAATTATAAGCCACTTTCTGGGGCCTGCCCTCTTCCAAAAACATTGCTGGTCTCTCAAGATGATGCCTACATAGATAAGATTACTCCGTGTGTGTACACAGAGCTTCTAGCCCCTCCATTTGCAGTACAACCAGAGTCTGCCTATTTGATTTACTGCAGGGCTTTGAAAGAAAACTTTCTGATGTGCATTTAGTTGCTTTCATGCCTTTCCTAGACAGGCACATGCAGATGTAAAAAGGGAACCATATGCAGGCTTGAAAGGAGCAGATGCTACACAATCAGGAGTAATTTAAAAGAAAAAAGAGAAGGTGGTAGAAGGACAAATAGCAACCACCATCAAGATCTGTCTCTCTTGTTTTATGCTGTTGCGTTTACATCTTCAAGTCCCATAGTGAATACTTTGGCTGGATTCCAAGTCAGTGCCACCAAATGCCACTTCTTTTTCCAGATGTCATCATTTCAGTGCTGAGCTCTTGGCTTCCTGCTCTGAATGGGATATCACTTTTACATTGCCTCTATTTTCCCCCCAGCCTACTTGCTCTGTGCTTCATGCAACACATTGAATGGAATGGCCTTTTCCTGAAGATGGCATATTCAGTTCTTCTGATGTTTCATGAAAAGGCCAGCACAAATCCTTCTGCCATCGCTGCCAGGGTGGGGGTAGGAGGAGCACAAGCCACTGCTGCTGCCAGGTGATAGTGCCAGCTGCCTCCACCACCACCACCACCACCACAACCATCACCCTCTCTCCCCTTCCTACCTGCCAGCCTGCCTTCCTACCTGCCATCACCTGCCTTCTTCTCAATACCTTCCCCTGAGGGCTCCTTTGTGAGAGTGTGGCATTGGCAGGGAGGTGTCCCTGGAGACCACCTGTGCAGCAGCACAGGTGACCTTCAGGGCCACTTTCCCGCCAATATCTCCATCTCACGAAGGTGCCCTCAGAGTAAGGCAATTGGGCTGGGCAGGTATATTGCCCTGGCTGTGGGCTTTGAACTCTTAATTCTGAGGTGCCAAGATAGTGATAAATCAGACCCAGGTTTACTTACAAGGAGATACTTTATTGAGTCAATCAGCACACGGGTGTACCCAATGGTTGGATCAGACAGCTTCTCTGAACCCAGAGCCATGGGGTAAAATGGGTCTTATACCATACATGTAGAAAGCCTATCCATCCAATGCCTCATTCTAAGGGTTCCTCAGAGCAAGGCATAAGGTGGGTGCTCTCTTACTGTGGCCAAATGCTCTCTTGCTGTGGCCTTTGTTGCAGCAGGGGAATGGCCAGTGCAGCTGTCCAGAGTGGCCACTCACCTATGCCCACCTATGCCTTACTCAGAGTGAGAGATAGAGAAGGTGGCAGCAGCTGCTCCAGGGAGCCACAGTGGCTGAGTTCCTGCTGCAGCATTTGCCACAGCAGAGTGGCAGTGCATCCTATGCCTCACTTTGAGAGGCACAGGGCAGCAGCAACATCAGGACCCACAGCCCTCTTGGTGATGGATCATACAGGATCCACCACCTTTCTAAATCTGCTATTTTAGGCAGGGTATTCACCATGCCTCATAGGTGGGCCGGCCCTGTCTCATGCATAAGAAACTCATTTTGACATACTCATGAGTATCTTCTATGAAACCCCTTGATAAACCAAGAATGTAGAGCAGTCTTCCTCAACCTGGTCTCCTCCAGATGTTTTGGATTTCAATTCTCATCAGCCCCAGCCAGTATGGCCAATGGTAAGGAATATTGGGAGTTGTGATAAAAAAAAAAAACCTCTGGAGAGCACCAGGTTGGGGAAGGCTGATTTAGAGAACAACAGTATATGGTTATTTACAGTAAGGTCCTTGTAAGAACATTTAACTGACCATCAACACAGTAGAGCTTATAGCTGTGAGATACCCATTCATTTCCAAAAGTTCTTATTGTAGGAATCATTAGCCAAGAACCTTGGAGACAATGCTGTTCCTTGCAAAGCAACTGATAACCATTTACCAAACAGAAAGGCCTATGAATTACTTGAGCCGTCTATGGCATATCAGCCAACAGACCTTTATCATAATTTAGGTCCCTTCACAGTGTCTCTCAGTATTGAAGTTAATTTTGTATACTTTGTGATGCTACATGGTTTACTTCATATCAGTGTTGCTGGTAGGATCAGAACATTAGATGACAGTAGTCTCCCAGTCTTATTCATAATATAAACTTTTTGTCCTGGTTTAAACCAAGGTAAGAAGCAAACTCGTAAACAAAAATTAAACAGCAAGCCAGCCATACGGTCTTGTCAGTTCTTGTTCTATCTGGATTATTTGGCTCAAAAACAAGATGACCAACCACAGAATATGAGATACATTTTGAAACAGTTACTCCTTTTATAGGCTGGCTGGTTGTCATATAAAAAGCTCTATGTTTTCAAGGGGCCTAGGAATGAGAACAGTCAAACAATTCTGCTATCTTGGATTTTGTGCAATACAGCATTTATGAATGTATGATAGGCTTCTGAGGATTCTGCTCGTATCAGAATGTTTTTATGTAACATTTGACGTGCTAAAATTGACACAGTGGGAGATCCAGAGATGGAATGGCCTACAAGTTCTGTGGGATAAGTCAAGGTTGATATACTTAGGGCACAATCATAAGCATATTTAGACAGAAAAAAAGCCCTACAACTCCCAGAATTCCCCAGCCAGGATGGCTGGTTGGAGAATGCTGGGAGTTGTAGGACTTTTTCTGTCTAAACATGCCTATGATTGTGCCCTTAGACAGACATGCAAGAATGTCAATGGCTGAGAAATACAGCAAAAGGTGTGGTTGGGCTGTAATGGTACATCTGCTAGTTAATTCCTCTGTGTCTTCACTTCGCTATTTGAGTGGCGAATAGGTAACAGCAGCAATGCTTGGTGAGTGGGGTTTTGGAAGTCTAGTACGAAGACTGCTTTGTTGGTTTAAACTGGAAATCAACAACCCTGCTCTTACATAAGCATCACATTTCACCTTTCTCCAGCAAAAAGCAAAAAAAAAAATATAAAAAAATAAAACTAATCTTTTTGTAATTCAGTGCAATACTAATCAATTGTGACAGGACCTAGAGAATATTTTCATGATGCCAATTACTTAAAGGGCATAGATGCCATAGCACTATTAAAGTAATAGCCAAGACAGCTCTCTAGGACATCGTGAAACAGTGTACTAAATGTTGTTCAACTTGTTCGATGAAATAAAGGATTGGATCATTAACCTTACCAATGTCAATGTGTTGCCACTATCAAATTCAGCTAAATGAGTGTCCAAGGTAATAGTTAAGAGCATATTTCACACCAAGGAATGCATTAATATATTACTGGCTACTAATAAAGAGAGAGAAAGAGACTCTCTGATGTAGTGAGATGAATACAGAATTAATACAAAAACTATATTAGAAACAGGTCCATGATGATCGGAAACAGAGGCACAAATACATAGAGATGTAGAGACAAAGGCAAATCTGATGTGGTACTTACCACAAATATGTTCATTCTACTTTTAATTACTTGGAACTTTGCTAGACTCTAGCATTAAGAACTAGTGCCTAAATAGCTAATAGAATACTAAGAATACTGGAATACAAGCTTTCTTCTTTAGAAATTCCTGCTATCTTTTTCAAGGACTTCAGCTGGTCCTAGACCAAGTTGATGTAATGGCAAATTGACCCAGCATAGAACTTGAAAGACTGAGCCATTGGCCTAATTATTTTTTTCAAAGGGAAGGTTAAGGTGTTATTTGATTTCCATAGGGAGGAGATTCCTAAAGGCTGAGATCTCCAGACTAGAAGATGAAGGGAGTAAACCTTATTCTTTTGAAGTCAGTGGCAATACACTTTGTCTTCAGTGTAAAGAGAATTTCAGCCAAATGTATAAAGATGGCTAGAAATTGAATTCGAACAATTCTGATTAAAAATCAGAGCTGAGCTCACTGGTCTTCACTTTCATATTTCATTCATGTTGATTTGACTTGTGCAAGTCCATTAACATCAACACATAATTATGTGGTGGTATAATGGCACATGGGTATCCATGTCTTTTATGATTCATGAAGTGTCACTCAAGGATGTGAACATCTCAAGCATATGCCATCCTATTGGCTGTGATGAACCATATAAATGTTTTGCAGTCACCATTACGGAAATTGAATCATGCACAAGTTCTGAACAGCAGGATAGAGCTTAGGTATCATGACAGCCTTTAAAGGCCAAAGCAGACATTATATTAAACATGTAGCAAGTAGCTTCTTTTTTCCTCTAATGTAAGTGCACAGACCCCTATCAAGATTGGGACCCCAGCATTAAGGGGCTTTAATTCTTTTGCTATGCTGTGGTCCCAATCCAAATCCCTCCACCTGCAATTTATAGTGCAAAATAGTGGTCCATTTGCTTTAATGGTTTACTATTTGGCATTATAAATTGCAGGTGTGATAGGCCCAATCTAGATGGGGACCACAGCATGGGAGTGAGGGTTAAAGCCCCCCTTTACCCCCAACACTGGGGTACCAATCCAAATTGGGGCCCCTGCGCTTGTTGTTGTTGTTCAGTCGTTCAGTCGTGTCCGACTCTTCATGACCCCATGGACCATAGCACGCCAGGCCTTCCTGTCCTGCGCTCTCTCCCGGAGTGTGCTCAAGTTCATATTCATTGCATTGGTGATGCTATCTAGCCATCTCATCCTCTGCCGTCCCCTTCTCCTTTTGCCTTCAGTCTTTCCCAGCATCAGGGTCTTTTTCAGGGAGTTTTCTCTTCGCATTAGGTGGCCAAAATATTGGAGCTTCAGCTTTAGTATCTGTCCTTCCAATGAGCACTCAGGGTTGATTTCCTTTAGGATGGACTGATTGGACCTCCTTGCAGTCCAGGGGACTCGTAAGAGTCTTCTCCAGCACCACAGTTCAAAAGCATCAATTCTTCGGCGCTCAGCCTTCCTTATAGTCCAGCTCTCACAGCCATACATTACTACTGGGAAAACCATAGCTTTGATTAGACGGACCTTTGTCGGCAAGGTGATGTCTCTGCTTCTTACTATGCTGTCTAGGTTGGCCATAGCTTTCCTCCCCAGGAGCAAGCGTCTTTTAATTTCATGGCTACAGTCACCGTCTGCGGTGATCTTGGAGCCCAAGAAAATAAAATCTGTCACTGCTTCCATTTCTTCCCCTTCTATATGCCAGGAAGTGATGGGGCCAGATGCCATGATCTTAGTTTTTTTAATGTTGAGTTTCAAACCAGCTTTTGCACTCTCCTCTTTCACCCTCAACAAGAGGCTCTTGAGATCCTCTTCGCTTTCTGCCATTAGGGTGGTATCGTCTGCATATCGGAGGTTGTTGATAATTCTCCCAGCAATCTTAATTCCGACCTCTGATTCATCCAACCCGGCATTTCTCATGATGTACTCTGCATATAAGTTAAATAAGCAGGGTGACAATATGCACCCTTGTCGTACTCCTTTCCCAATTTTGAACCAATCGGTTGTTCCATGTCTGGTTCTTACTGTTGCTTCTTGACCCTCGTACAGGTTTCTCAGGAGACAGGTAAGGTGGTCTGGTACTCCCATCTCTTTCAGAATTTGCCACAGTTTGTTGTGATCCACACAATCAAAGGCTTTAGCATAGTCAATGAAGCAGAAATAGACGTTTTTCTGGAATTCTCTTGCTTTCTCCATGATGCAGCGAATGTTGGCGATTTGATCTCTAGTTCCTCTGCCTCTTTGAAACCCAGCTTGTACTTCCGGTAGTTCTCAGTTCACATACTGCTGAAGCCTAGCTTGTAGGATTTTGAGCATCACCTTGCTGGCATGTGAAATGAGCGCAATTGTGCGGTAGTTTGAGCACTCTTTGGCGTTGCCCTTCTTTGGGATTGGAATGTAAACTGACCTTTTCCAGTCTTGTGGCCATTGTTGAGTGTTCCAAATTTGTTGGCATATTGAATGCAGCACTTTAACAGCATCATCTTTTAGGATTTTGAATAGCTCAGCTGGAATACTGTCATCTCCACTAGCTTTGTTGTTACTAATGCTTCCTAAGGCCCACTTGACTTCACTTTCTAGGATGTCCGGCTCAAGTTCAGTGACTGCACTATCATGGCTATCAGGGACATTCAGATCTTTCCTGTAGAGTTCTTCTGTGTATTCTTTCCACCTCTTCTTAATCTCATCTGCTTCTGTTAGGACCCTGCCTTCTTTGTCCTTTATCATGCCAGTCTTTGCACAAAACGTTCCCTTGAGATCTCCGATTTTCTTGAAGAGTCTTTCCCATTCTGTTGTTTTCCTCGATTTCTTTGCATTGTTCATTTAAGAAGACCTTCTTGTCTCTCCTTGCTATTCTCTGGAACTCTGCATTCAGTTGGATATATCTTCCCCTTTCTCTCTTGCTTTTCGCTTCCCTTCTTTCCTCAGCTACTTGTAAAGCCTCATCAGACAGCCACTTGGCTTTCTTGCATTTCTTTTTCTTTGGGATGGATTTCGTTGCTGCCTCCTGAACAATGTTACAGACCTCTGTCCATAGTTCCTCAGGCACTCTGTCTATCAGGTCTAATCCCTGAAATCTATTCCTCACCTCCACTGTGTATTCATAAGGGATATGATTTAGGTCATACCTGAGTGGTTTAGTGGTTTTCCCTACGTTCTTCAATTTAAGCCGAAATTTTGCAAGAAGCAGCTCATGATCTGAGCCACAGTCAGCTCCAGGTCTTGTTTTTACTGACTGTATAGAGCTTCTCCATCTTTGGCTGCAAAGGATATAATCAATCTGATTTCGATATTGACCATCTGGTGATGTCCATGTGTAGAGTTGCCTCTTGTGCTGTTGGAAAAGAGTGTTTGCTATGATCAGAATGTTCTCTTGGCAAAACTCTATTAGCCTTTGTCCTGCTTCATTTTGTACACCAAGGCCATGCTTGCCTGTTATCCCGGTGATTTCTTGACTTCCTACTTTAGCATTCCAATCCCCTGTGATGAAGAGGACATCTTTTTTTGGTGTTAGTTCTAGAAGGTGTTGTAGGTCTTCATAGAACCGATCAACCTCAGCTTCTTCGGCATCAGTGGTTGGGTCATAGACTTGAATTACTGTGATGTTGAATGGTTTGCCTTGGATTCGTACTGAGATCATTCTATCGTTTTTAAGATTGTACCCCAGTACTGCTTTCCCCACCCTTTTGTTGACTATGAGTGCTACTCCATTTCTTCTCAGGGATTCTTGCCCACAGTAGTAGATATGATGGTCACCTGAATTAAATTCGCCCATGCCTGTCCATTTTATTTCGCTGATTCCCAAGATGTCGATGTTCAATCTTGCCATCTCATGTTTGACCACCTCCAGCTTACCTTGATTCATTGATCTGACATTCCAGGTTCCTAAACAATATTGTTCTTTACAGCATCGGATTTTCTTTTCACCACCAGACACATCCACAGCTGAGTGTCCTTTCGGGTTTGGCCCAGCCGCTTCACTCTTTCTGGCGCTACTTGGAAATTCCCTCTGCTCTTCCCCAGTAGTATATTGGACACCTTCCGACCTGAGGGGCTCATCTTCCAGTGTCATCTCTTTTAGCCTTGTGTTACGTTCCATGGGGTTTTCTTGGCAAGAATACTGGAGTGGGTTGCCATTTCCTTCTCCAGTGGACCACATTTTGTCAGAACTCTCTGCCATGACCTGTCCGTCTTGGGTGGCCCTGCACGGCATAGCTTATGGCTTCACTGAGTTACGCAAGCCCCTTCACCACAACAAGGCAGTGATAAGGTAAAAAACAACAAAAGTAAAATGAACAAGCAGTCCTATGGTCCAGGGAGAGCATCCCAGGGATGATGATACGATTCTTTGGAGCTCCCCCCCCCCCAAGGCTGTAGACACTGATATGGCCTTGGAAGGGGGTGTCTGGAATCCAATTCCTCCCCCTGCCCCTTCCATGCCCCCTTGCAGCCACTGCAGAAAGAACTGCCCTGGCTGCTTTCTGAGGTTGCAAAAACAACCTCAGAGAATCTTGGAGAGGTCTGAAAGGGGACATTCTGATGGTTGGGAAAGGAAGGGGAAGGGAGGGGAGAAGATAGCCAGAATAGGATGATTCCTATGGCCTCTCCAACCCCAGCCCTACCCCTGGCAGTATGCCTCTTCTAGATGGGTTTAGAGACTGGTCTACAGGGTGGTGGTGGGGAAGGAGGACAGAAAGGCAAAAATCACCTTCATCACTCCTTTTGCCTTGCTGTCAGCAGCCCAGCAAGAAACTGGATACTCAGAAGTCTCTGAGATTGGAGGCTTCTGCCTAACAAGAGTGAAACCCATAGGATTGTGTCCTACATAAGTTTTAAAGCAATGTCTAGTTTTTGGCCTTAAAATTGCCCGCATTCATATTTTTTTATTTTACTTGCTACATTTTTAATCTGACCACTTACCAAGGTTCTTTGGGTGGATTACAAAGTGTTAAAAGACTAAAATGCCATCCAATCAGTTAAAAATATAAAATACAATACAAATATTTAAAAGAATAAAATACAATAGGATTCAAAACAACCAACAGCACAGGAATTGATAAAACAGCCATGAACTCTAGAATGTAGTCTCTACAATTCCTGGGACAAAAGAAAGGTCTTTACCTGGGGCTGAAAAGATAACAACGTAGGTGCCAGGTGACCCTCTTTGGGAAAGGTATTCCAGAAGTAGGGTGGCATAACTGAGAGGGCCCTCTCTCCTGTAGTTACCTGACTAGCTTCCTTTGGTGGGAGCACCCAGAGGAGGGCCTCTGAAGGTGACCTAAGGTCCAAGCAAGTACATATGGGAGGAGACGTTCCTTTAGACATGCTCTTTAAGGCTTCAAAGGTCAACACTAGCACTTTGAATAGGGCACAGAAATGAACCAGAGGTTTCATAGACAGAATTCCTGTGAGAGGTGATATTATTCATCATGAGATGTTCCTTAATTATGGACATCATGCATTATGGGAAGTGATGTGCAAAATCCTGATCCAAACGTTTTCAAAACAAACAATGGTTTTGTTCACTCCACCCACACACAGACTAGTACTGTGCAGAAAAACTAGTTCCTCAAAGGCCAATTTTCTACCCCAAATGTGAATGCTGCAAAAAACAGACTCATTAGTATGGATACACGATACTAATTAACAGTGTGTGGTATGAATAACTGTAGCCAGTGATCACTAAATTCGGTCACCAATAACCCTTAATTTACTGGTTGAACCTCTTCTGTGAGATAACCGGTCTTGTTCCAAGGCTAGAGCCTTCAGAGACAGGCTGCAGGTGGTCAGCACCATGGACACCACACTGTGGGGTGGGTAGGGTTACCGTACACAGTCAAGCTGGATACAAGTAGTCTTGGAGCAGTGCTTCAGGCTTTGCCTCCTCAGATGAAAACTGTGTGGGCTTAAAGAAGCTATGTCCTACTCTGAAATCACCTGCTCCTGCAGGACTTGGAAACCTTCTTCTGTAGCCTATGAAGCTGCTACAGATTCTGGAGATGATTCCTAGGGAGGTGGTGGGCTCTCCCACACTGGTAGCATTCAAGATGAGGCTGGACAGCCATCTGTCAGGGATGTTCTGACTTGGATTCCTGCATTGAGCAGGGGGTTGGACTCGATGGCATTGTAGGGCCCTTCCAACCCTACTATTCTATGATTCTATGATTCCTCTGATTCAGAGGAGGTGAATAGGACTTATCTGTATCCCTCTTCAGATAGAGAAGTATCTGAGACCTACACCATAATAGTAACCAGTATTGAGGATTAAAGGCCCAAGAAAGGTGAGTGGTGTTTTCTTTTGCTATTCACCCCATCCGTAGATTCATCAAGCTGCACACATAAGCTGCCATATTCCATCAGGATTTGCTTATGACCCATCATTTTCTGGCCTATCTCTGCTCCTACAAGTTCTACCCTGACTTGTAAGATGTTACCAAACCTGGACCCACCACTTTGCATGTGGTGGGTCCAGATCTATAAGTAGATCATTAGTGGGTCCTCCTGACCACCATGTTGATCGTGGAGCTATTCCAGTGTGTTATGGGTCCAGTACTTACAGATAGAAACATGATAGAGCTCATGTTTTGCACTGGCCTGGAGTGATGTGATATGGTAGTGGTTTGATACTCTTGTTATGGTCAGATCACTACCTGGTAAGGATCTTTTGATGGCTTCAATTACTCTATTAGCTGACAGAGCATCACATGATGACTTTGGAAAATAAATTGTAATCATGTGCAAAACTAGTGCCTTTTACTGCCTTTTGGCCTCTTTCCTGCTTAACATGTCCTTACAAATATAGGTGCATAAAAGTTCCACAGCTTAGCCCATATTTTTCCACATGTTTATTATATTCCCAAATCAAATTAGCTCTGATTTCATTCATCTCTTTGTTGGAAACATGGTTCACTCTCTGGCTTTCCCCCCTCCAGTTGTGCAATGTTACTTTTGAAGTATCTCAAGCTTCTCAAAGTCTTCCAGTTGTGGAAGCCTCACAGCTGGTTTACATGGGTGAGGGATACAAAGTAATAGTATGCCAATCTACTACTGTTGGGGCATCCATCAACAAATAAACTATTGGGAATATATCCAGTGTTAGTCCTTCTTAGAGTAGACATACTGAAATGAATGGGACAGACATAGGATATATCCTTGTCAGGAGCACCCTAGCTGCCTCTTGCAGTCCCCCCCAATAGCCAACTCAGGACACAGACGATGAGGATTCTTTCCAAGTCTTTATTCCTTTATGACTCTTTCAGATACTAATCACTAGTGACTAAGCAAGGAACAGCACTGGGGAAAGATAGCAGAGTAGCCTAAGCTCCAGGTAAGGCAGTTGGTCCGGGTTTGAAGGAGAACAACGGGAAGACTCTGAACTTATGGGCTAGGGAGAGATCCTCCCTCTTTCCCTTGGGTCCTCAGGACGCAACCGTTGTTTGCACGCCAAACGAGTGCTACGCCTCCTTTCAGCACCCTCCATCTGTGCCGAGCATCCAGCAAGCCTCCCTCCAGCGCTGTCTCGCTGCCAGGGTCACTATCTATCCCAGGAATGCTGGCAGGAGGAATCTCTGCCAGCTGCTGTGCTTGTGAGAGATGAGCGAGCTCCTCTCCATGGATTGCTGTTCCTCCTCAGAATCAGAACTGGTCTGGGGCTCTATTGGCTCAGTTTCCACCCTGACAATCCTATTGGATACAACCCTTGAGAAATAACAACATGTAAGTGGCCTGTAATGATAGCCCAGTATTAAGATGGGATGTGTTAAAAAGAAAAAGTCTAGATGAATGTGGCTTTTAGTTCACTTGGATTCTTGGTGTGAGCTTGGAAGCACTAACCTACTGGTCCTGATCCAGAGATTTAATTATTCAGCAGTGGGTTGCATGCTTGCTGCAGCTTCTGCTGCTATGTGAGGATCTTTGGCTCTCATTTACTGAGCAGATTATCAGGTCTTTGTTAAAGAGAAGGGTAAATGGCAGTGCATGGATTGGCATGGAATGGCAGTACAAATAAATGATCAGCTCTAACCCTAACTTCATCACTCAAGCAGCCAGCCCTAACAGCACCACTCATCTGTTTGGAAGCATGTGAATAGTGCAGAAATGCTGCATTAATAAGTGAATGCCAATCTGCCTGTTGTACAATACTGTTGCAGAAGGGAAAGTGCTCGAATTGGAGAAGATGAATCAAATTATTTCTCTATAAAACACAGACAAGCCAATGCTGGCAGACATGGGGCAGTTGGGTATCTCAGCACTGTTGATGTTAAACAGGAGTTGGCCAGAGGAGTTACAGCGGAAGAAGAGACAAAGGAGACAAAGGTAAAGAGGTAAGTGGGCTGGAGGAAGCCCAGGGGGCTGTCCTTTTCCTTTTGAGTGGCCGTGAGCTCACCAGGTGCTCCTGAGAGCTCCAACTGAATTGAGGGGCGGGTGGCCTGAGTACTCCCAGCAGCTGTGTGGGCAGGAAGTTTCAGTCTGTTTCCTGCCTCCCAGCTGAGCAGAGCAGAGCAGAGCAGAGGAAGCTGCTCCAGCTGGTCTAGGGACTATAGAAGCAAGCAAGCTCCCAGAGAGTGAGCGATCAGAGCAAGCAAGCAGGGGGAGAAAACAGGAGTTGGTCAGGGAAGTTGCAGTGGAAGAAGTGACAAAGCAGGCAAAGGAGACAAAGGCAAAGAGTGGGACTCTGTTTTTAACCTCCAGTGAGTAGAGGACCAGGCACAGAACTCTATACTCTAGAATAATCAGAAAGCTAGATACAAAAAGGGAAAAGACACTATGGAAGGACAAGACTCTCCAGTGGTGTGTGCAATGTTTGTTTTCTTGCCTGAGAACAACATGGCCTACATATGCAACAAGTGCAAGTTGATCACACTGCTGGAAGAAAAAAGTATGACGACTGTCGACCCTCCAGGGAATAAGAGAACACGAAGAGTTCTTGGACAGAATGGTGGAACTACAGCAGCAAAGTGAAAAAACAAAAGCTTGAAGAGCAACACCAAGCTGAGACAGAAGTGGGAAATGCTGAGGTGAGTAAAAATGCAGTAGAGGATACTCCTTGACAAAGGGTGACAGGAGCAGAAGAACTACAAGCCACTCTGCACCAGTGGAAGCGGGGGAGTTATGGAACCATTTCCAGGTACTTGAGGATGAGACTGGAGGACAACCTGCTGAGGAAGAATTACAGGGGAATCTGCATGAGAGTGAGCAAGAGGCTGAAGGTCAGTCAAGCAGAGGCAATGAAACCAAGGCCTACAACAACAAGAAGAGAAGAGTAGTAGTAGTGGGAGACTCTTTGCTGTGTGAGATCAAAACCCAAGTATGTTGCAAAGACCCGTGGACTTGCCAGGTATGCTGTCTCCCACAAAGATGGATTAGAGACATGACTGAAGGGTTGCTTGCACTCATAAAGCCCACTGACAGGTATCCCTTTCTTCTCATCCATGTGGGAACAAATAATATTGCCAAGCGGAGCTACAAAGAAATAATCTCAGACTTTGAAGCTTTGGGAAGGAAACTCAAGACCTTTGGGGCTCAGATAGTTTTCTCATCCATCCTTCCAGTACTTAGAAGAGGGATAGAAAGGGAAAGAAAAATACTCCGGGTGAATGACTGGCTATGAAGGTGGTGCCGACGAGAGAGATTTGAATTCTGGGACCACGAGCTATACTTCCTGGAAGATAGTCTGTTGGCAAGGAATGGGTTGCACCTCACAATGTCTGGGAAGAATGTGTTTGGCCACAGCATGAAGAACTTTATCAGGAGGGCTTTAAACTGAATCCTACAGGCAAGAGAGACGTAAAGTTGGGGGTAACAATGGACGAAAGCTCATGCACCACAATGGAGAGAACAGCTCTAATAGCTCCCAATAATAGTCTTCACAAACATGTACAAAGAAAGCCATGCCATGAAGCACATGGTCTTCGATGTCTATATACTAATGCCCAGAGTATGGGAAACAAACACAACAAACTTGAACTCTTAGGAGGGAACAGGAGGGAAATTATGACTTGATAGGTGTAACTGAGACTTGGTGGGATGACTCTCATGACTGGAATACAGCAATTGAAGGATATAACTTGTTCAAAAAGAACAGGAGGAACAGAAAGGGAGGTGGGGTTGCACTGTATGTGAAAAATACATATCTCTGCACAGAAATACAGGAGGATGAGCTTGGTAGCCCCATCGAGAGCATCTGGGTTAAAATAAATGGAGCAAAGAATAAAAGGAACATGGTGGTCAGAGTCTACTACCAGCCACCCAATCAAGGAGAAGACAAAGATGAAACTTTTGAAAAGCAAATTGCCAATGTTTCAAGGAAGCATGATGTAGTAGTAATGGGGGACTTCAGTTTCCCTGATATTTGTTGGGAGACAAATTCTGCAAAACATGGCCCCTCCTGGAAATTCCTGACTTGCATGGCAGATAACTTCCTCCTCAGAAAGTAGAGGAAGAAACTAGAAGATCAGCTATCCTTGACTTCATCCTAACCAACAGAGATGACTTAGTGAATAAAGTAGCAGCTACAGGAACTCTGGGGGAAAGTGACCATGTTGCACTTGAGTTCTTGGTTCTAAAGGAAGCAAAAGCTGAGTGTAGCCAAACATGTACCCTGGATTTTAGGAAAGCTGATTTTAATAAATTCAGAACAATGATCAGTAAGGTCCCATGGCAAGCATCTCTAACGAGAAAAGGACAGTTTTCCAAGATGGGTGGGAGCTTTTAAAAAAGGAAATTCTCAAGGCACAATTCCAACAAGAAAAAAAGGTGGAAGACAACAGAAGAGGCCAATGTGGCTTCACAAAAAGCTTAGAGGTGACCTGAAAACAAAAAAGGACACATATAGGAAGTGGAAGGAAGGCCAAGCAACCAAGGAAGAGTACAGGCAGGTAGCACAGAATTGCAGGGATGGCATCAGGAAGGCTAAAGCTGAGAATGAGCTGAGGTTAGTGAGGGATGCTAAAAGCAACAAAAAAGCTTTCTTCAGCTATGTGCATTGTAAAAGACAGAGGAAAGAAATGGTGGTTCAGCTATTAAATAAGGATGGCAAAATGATAACAGATGACAAAGAAAAGGCAGAAGTGCTCAATTCCTACTTTGGCTCAGTCTTCTCCTGAAAGAGGGTCTATGACTCATGAGCCCCCTGGCAAAGGAAAAGTACAGGCTGAAGGGGCAGGATTGCAGGTTGAGATCGATAGGCATATGGTCAAGGAACACCTAATTACTTTGAATGAGTTCAAATCTCCAGGGCCAGATGAACTGCATCCTAGAGTAATAAAGGAACTGGCAGAAGAACTCTCAGAACCGCTGTCTATTCTCTTTGAGAAATCATGGAGGACGGGGGAAGTGCCAGATGACTGGAGGAGGGCTAATCTTGTCCCTATCTTCAAAAAGGGTAAAAAGGAGGAACCTGGGAACTGCAGACCTGTCAGTCTGACATCAATCCCTGGGAAAATTCTGGAGCAGATGATAAAGCAATCCATCTGGAAGCACCTTGAAAACAATGCCGTGATTACTCGAATCCAACATGGATTTGTCAAGAACAAATCCTGCCAGATGAATCTGATCTCATTTTTTGATCAAGTAACCTCCCTTGTGAACTGTGGGAATGCTGTGGACATAATATACCTCAACTTCAGCAAAGCTTTCGACAAAGTGCCCCATGATATCCTGATGAGCAAACTAGCTCAAAGTGGGCTAGATGAAACAATGATCTGGTGGATCCACAGTTGGCTACAGAATCAGACTTAAAGAGTGCTTATCAATGGGATCTTCTCAAACTGGGGAGAGGTAATGAGCAGGATACTGCAGGGCTCAGTCCTGGGCCCAGTGCTCTTCAACATTTTTATTAATGACTTGGAGGAGGTGGTGCAGGGAATGCTGATCAAATTTTCAGATGACACAAAATTGGGCCAGATAGCTAATACCCTGGAAGACAGAAACAAAATTCAAAGTGATCTTGATAGACTGGAGCGCTGGGCAGAAAACAACAGAATGAAATTTAATAGGGATAAATGCCAAGTTCTGCACCTAGGAAAAAGAAACTAAATGCACAGTAACAAGATGGGGGATACGTGGCTCAACAACACTACAAGCGAGAAAGATCTTGGAATTGTTGTCGATCACAAGCTGAATATGAGCCAACAATGTGATGTGGCTGAAAAAAAGGCAAATGCTATTTTGAGCTGCATTAATAGAAGCATAGCTTCCAAATCGCGGGAGGTACTGGTTTCCCTCTACTCAGCACTGGTTAGGCCTTACCTGAAGTACTGTGTCCAGTTCTGGGCACCACACTTTAAGAAGGATGCAGACAAGCTGGAGAGGGTTCAGAGGAGGGCAACAAAGATGATCAGGGGACTGGAAACAAAGCCCTATGAAGAGAGACTGAAAGAACTGGGCATGTTTAGCCTTGAGAAGAGAAGACTGAGGGGAGATATGATAGTGCTCTTCAAGTACTTGAAAAGTTGTCACAGAGAGGAATGCCAGGATCTCTTCTCCATCATCCCAGAGTGCAGGGCACAGAATAATAGGCTCAAGTTACAGGAAGCCAGATTTCAGCTGAATATCAGGAAAAACTTCCTGACTGTTAGAGCAATATGACAATGGAACCAATTACCTAAGGAGATAGTGGGCTCTCCCACACTGGATGCATTCAAGATGTGGCTGGACAGCCATCTGTCAGGGATGCTCTGACTTGGATTCCTGCATTGAGCAGGGGGTTGGACTTGATGGTCTTATAGGCCCCTTCCAACCCTACTTTTCTATGATTCTATGGTTTTATGTTATTACAAGCACTGTGCCGAATTTTCCGTTCTATTTATTTTGCAA
Source organism: Heloderma suspectum (assembly GCF_057233095.1). Lineage (NCBI taxonomy): Eukaryota > Metazoa > Chordata > Lepidosauria > Squamata > Helodermatidae > Heloderma > Heloderma suspectum. The sequence continues at coordinate 255,095,533 of NC_139461.1, forward strand.
TTCAGTGTTCATTCTGTATTAACATAGAATGGTAGAACGTAGATTTAAGGTATGCCAAACTACTAAAAACACACAAAAAATAAAGACAGTCATGAGGGCCATGAGAAATATTCCAACATCCATATAGTGTAATAGCTTTATTAGGCCAACTCCAAGATCACCCCACCCCCCCAAGAGTAATCTTAAAAGCTTGCATGTTTTTTTCCTGATCTTTGAGTTGGCTTAATAAAGCTATTACAGTATATGAATTCTGGAGTTCCACTAAAACCCAAAGACAAATGTGCATGAATTGCTTTATTCTTGAGTTCCCTTTTATTTTCTCAATTAAAAGCTTAAATGGCATGATTTAAAATAGTTAATTCTTTTCAGAGAGTCTGTGTGAACTCAGGTGATGCCAGACGTGCCTGTCATAGGGAAGGTTAAATACTTAGAGTACTTGATAATTACCTAATCATTATTACCATCTCACATTAATAATTCTACCCCAGGAACTGGTTCATTATGACTGCCCTACATTATTCTAGCATGAGTTGGGATGAAAACCCCTGTTGACTGCACTGATTTAAATAATAGTAATGTTCCCAGGTATCACAATCTGTAAAGGCAAGAAACAGATGATATCTTCTGTCATTTCATAGGGACAACAGCCAGTAGATGGTGTTGCCCCCCTTTTCCCCTGGCTTGTGCCTTTAATTGCTGCATGATAGGCAGAACTTGAGTAGTGCAGAATTCTCTAACATGGGGATGCAGTGATACCTATTGAAATTGAATCTTTGCCTCTTTTGCAGCCATTAAAGGGCATACGAACCAGAATAAAGGTGGAAACCATGCTTCTGATCAGGAATAGAGGTTGATGGTGATTTTAGTTGTTTAGAATGGGCCACCATGTTTTTAGTGACTAGGTGAGCAATCCTATGGCTGCTAGTCAGTGGCTAGACAGCCATAGGAAATGTGGGTTTCTGGGAACCGGGCTCCGAGGTCGTTTCTTGGAGAACTGACCTTTCCACGCTGCTTCGCAGGCAGCACAGAATGGCCCCGTGCTCAGAAGACGAGCACGGAGCAGTCAAAATGGGGCGTTCTTCTGGGGGTGTTGGGTGTTCCGGGGTGGGGAAGCGGAAATGCCAGTATGACACTTCCTATGTGTCATCTGGCAGCCTCCTCCCCTGCTCTGCCTTCCTGCGGCTAGATAGCCAAAATCAGCTATTTAGCTGCAAATGCAGGGCAGGAGAAGTGCAGAGGGAACGATCCCCTCCATGCTTCTCCTGTGCTTCACTGGATAGGCAGTCATCTCTGAGTTTGGAGGTGGCTGCCTGTCCCCATAGGTTTGCACCCTATGCCTACCAAAATAGCAAATATGGATTTTGAGCTACTATAAAATCGGTGCATACAGCTAAGGGCTTGTTCATATACATGTGCATATCATTTGTTGCCTGTAGCATCATGTGAACAAGCCATCACAGATTCATGGCTAGTGGTAGAATTCTCAGTGCTGGAGAAGACTCTTACAAGTCTCCTGGACCGCAAGGAGGTCAAATCAGTCAATCCTAAAGGAAATCAACCCTGAGTGCTCATTGGAAGGACAGATACTGAAGCTGAAGCTCAAATATTTTGGCCACCTAATGCAGAGAGAAAACTCACTGGAAAAGACCCTGATACTGGGAAAGATTGAAGGCAAAAGGAGAAGGGGACAGCAGAGGATGAGATGGCTAGACAGCATCACCGATGCAATGAATATGAACTTGAGCACACTCCGGGAGAGAGCGGAGGACAGGAAGGCCTGGCGTGCTATGGTCCATGGGGTCACGAAGAGTCGGACACGACTGAACGACTGAACTACAACAAGAATTCTCAGATTAGCCAATGTCAATTCAAAATTCAATACCTTTCAGTGGAGATAGCTGTACACCACACACCCATCTGAGAGTCACTCAAGGGGTGTTCAAGTGATGTACATGTGTACATGTGAAGAATAGCAGCAGATAGCCTGTGGCGAAAAGGAAAGGAAAGGCTGCCCCAAATGGCAGGCCAGAGGAAGAGTGACGTAATCTATTTCTATACCACCCAATAGTCAAAGCTCTCTAGGCAGTTCCCCAAAATTGAAACTCTACAATGATAAAACACAATGTAAAACCTTGTTGGCATTTGGAACTTTTGTGGGGAGAAGTGGTACATGAGCATTGTTTGCACAGTAGTGTTACAGCAGGGAAAGTGCTCCAGTTGGAGAAGTTGAATCATATTATCTCTCTATAAAATACAGACAAGGCAGTGGTGGCAGACATGGGGCACTTGGGTATCTCATCACTGAGAGATTATTAGCCCCGTGCCAATTTTTAAAATCTATTTTCACTGAGGGGGAGGAGTGAAAAGAAATTGCACCCCAAAAATGTGGGAAGGGTGAGAATTTCAGATAAATGTCTCAGGGCTGATCTACATTGCGCCCGCCATCTCAATGAATTCGGTGTCCCGTCGAGTTAAACGCTCTCGCATTAAAACGTGATTATTCACACTCATCCATTTTCCCCGTTGCAGTGCTTCATCGAATGCGCGAGCTCGGTTCACACTCGAGCGCTGTGCTGTTTTCCTGCGCGCGCTTGTCTGATCTCGGATGCTAAGCGGGGTCAGCCCTGGTCAGTAGTTGGATGGGCGACTGCCTGGGAACCAGGCTTCCTGCATTGAGCAGGGGGTTGTTCTATCCCTTCAAATGAGACTAAGTTTTACCCCCTCCTATCCCTCGCTCCGGATGTTTTTTTTTTAATTAAAGCGTTATCCTTGCAGAATTGGGGCTTCTCCGCGATGTATTTTTTCCTAATTCAGGCATGATATTAGAAAATAATATCATGCCTGAATTAGAAATTAGAAAATATCAAAAATAATAATATTGTTACTATTATATATTTATATTATATTATATATTATATATTATTTATAATATTTATATATTATATATATATATATTATTTATTATTATTTTTAATAATAATAATAATAATATTAGAAATTATTAGAAAATAATATCGTGCCTGCTAAAGCATCTTGCCCAAGAAGGGGCTATTAGCGCAGAGTGGTAGGTGGCAGTATTGCAACCGAAACTCTCCCCACGACCTGAGTTCGATCTCAGTGGAGGCCAGGGCTCGGGTAGCTGGCTCAGGTCGACTCAGCCTTCCGTCCTTCCAAGGTCGGTAAGATGAGTACCCAGCTTGCTGGGGGAAAGGTAGTCATGACTGGGGAAGGCAATGGCAAACCACCCCGCTACAGTCTGCCATGAAAACGCCAGCGCGAGCGGCGTCCCTCTAGGGGTCAGTAATGACCCGGTGCTTGCACAGGAGGAACCTTTCCTTTCCTTTTCCTATACTTGTTAACATCATCCAGGGGTTCTTCCAGGGGGTGGGACTTGGCCTCCAAGCTCTGTCCCCTGGAGGAATCCCTGCTGTTATCTCCAGTCTCAGATCAGAGATAACAATGGGCCTGTGGTGGTGAGTGGCCAGTGCTGGGAGGAGCAACCATTCTTCCCAGCACCAGCTAAGTCATTATCCAATAATGAAAGTAGACCTATTTATTTCAGCTAACGCTTTTGTTCAGGAATCTCTCCACAATATATGAACAGTGTCTGTGGTTGGTACACCATAAATAATAAACTACTACTATGTTATAAAGTAATTGTGCCACACTGTATTTATTTATTTATTTATTTATTTATTTATTTAATTTCTATACCGCCCAACAGCCGAAGCTCTCTGGGTGGTTCACAAAAATTAAAACCAAAGAGCACACAATAAAACAATACAAAATATATAAAACATTAAAACCACAGTAAACAATACAACCAGAATAAAACTAGGGATGTACAAAAGTTCTGCCACAGATCTCAGGGAGGCCGAATGCCAGCGCATTCGGCCCCCCGAAATCGGTGGTGGAACGGCCCGCCCCCCCGCTCCCCCGGGATGGGACTTACCTTGGGCGGATCTTCCTGGCGGTGGCGGCTGCAGCGGCGGTTCGGCAGCAGTGGCTGCGGCGGCCAGTCTTCCGACTAGGGATGGCGGAGAATTTCTCCCTGAAACTTCGGGGGGCCGAGCGCCAACGTGTTCGGCCCCCCGAACAAGTTTCGGGGAGAAATCCTCCGCCCCCCGCCCCCCCCGGGACGGGACTTACCTTCCCTGAATGTCCCTCCCGGCGGCGGGTCCGGCTGGCGGTTCGTCCGGTATTCGAGCGGGGCAGGAGCGGCAGCCGGTCTTTCGACCGGCTGCCACCGCCGCCATTGCAATGAAAGAAAAAAAAAAAACGTCCCCTGATAGGCTACGTGACGATTCACGTAGCCTATCACGGCAAGATTTGCAAAGTCAGCCGTGATAGGCTACGTTAATCGTCACGTAGCCTATCACGGGTGACTTAAAAAAAAAAAAGTGTGTACGGATAATGGCGGCCCCCATAGGGAGCCGCCATTCGCGTTCCTTATTTGGTCGCTGTAGTCTACGTCAATGTTTACATAGACTACGGCGAAAATAAGGGCAACGCAAATAGCGTTGCCCTTATTTTCGCCGTAGTCTACGTAAACATTGACGTAGACTACAGCGACTAAATAAGGAACGCGAATGGCGGCTCCCTATGGGGGCCGCCATTCGCGTACGCGCTTTTTTTTTTTAAAGTCACCCGTGATAGGCTACGTGACGATTCACGTAGCCTATCACGGCTGACTTTCCAGATCTAGCCATGATAGGCTACGTGAATCGTCACGTAGCCTATCAGGGGACTTTTTTTTTTTTTTTTTTTACTTTCGTGTTCGCGGCCGGGCGAGGCGGGAAGCCTCCTCCCCGGCCTGAATTTCGGCTGGGCGAGGTGGGAAGCCTCCCCCGCCGGCCTGAATTTCGGCCGGGCGAGGCGGGAAGCCTACCCCCCTGGCCTGAACTTCGCGGGGGGAGCAGCGAAGCGCTCCCCCCCACCGCGAAAAAGCTGCGAGAAAAGGTAAGTGACTTTCGTTCACCCCTACTTCCGACCGCCTGCCGCCACCGCCATTTCCAGTTAAAAAAAAAAAAAAGTGATAGGCTATGTAAAGATTTATGTAGCCTATCACGGCTAGATTTTTTAAAAAACACCGTGATAGGCTACGTAAATGTTTACGTAGCCTATCACGGCTGACTTTTTTTAAAAAACAAAAAAATGGCCGTACACAAATGGTGGCGGCCATGGCCGCCGCCATTTGCATTCCTTATTTTGGCACGTCTTAGTTTACATAAACATTTATGTAAACTAAGATGGTGAAAATAAGGGGAACGCAAATAGCGTAGCGTCTACGCTATTTGCGTTCCCCTTATTTTCGCCGTCTTAGTCTACGTAAATGCTTAGGTAGACTAAGACGTGCCAAAATAAGGAATGCAAAATAAGGAATGCACATTTGCGTACGCATGTTTGTGTGTGTTTTTTTTAAAGTCAGCTGTGATAGGCTACGTAAACATTTACGTAGCCTATCACGGCTGACTGTAGGGACACAAACGGCGGCGGCTACAGCCGCCGCCATTTGCATCCCTGCTAGCCAGTGGCCGGATGTCTGGCTGCTGGCGGAGCCGGCCGGTGGCTCCGCAGAATTGCTGCGGAGCACAGCCAGCCAGCCAGCCAGGATTCCGGGGGGGGGCGGAGGAACGGCGCGCCTCCCCCCTCGTCCAGGATTCCAGAGGGAGGGATGAAGCGCCTCCCCCCCCCATCAGCATAATCCCCGAAAGGTAAGTTATTTTCGTACATCCCTAAATAAAACCAGAATAAAACCTAGCAGCAGTGCAGGGATTTAAAATACAGATTTAAAACAGTAAAGCTAAAAGTCTAAAGAGCTAAAATGCTAAAATGCCTGGGAAAATAAAAAGGTTTTCACCTGGCGCCAGAAAGAATGCAATGTAGGTGCCAGGTGAACCTCACTAGGGAGCTCATTCCACAGCTGGGGTGCCACAGCAGAAAAAGCCCTCCTCCTAGTAGCCACCCGCCTCATTTCCTTTGGCAGGGGCTCATGGAGAAGGGCCTCTGAAGATGATCTTAAAGTCCGGGCAGGCACATACCGGAGGAGGCCATCCTTCAGATAACCTGGCCCCAAGCCGTTAAGGGCTTTGAATGTTAATACCAGCACTTTGAATCGGGCCTGGAAATGGACTGGCAGCCAGTGCAGCTGGAAAAGTACTGGCGTAATATGAGCTCACTGGTCAGTCCCTGTTAACAGTCTTGCTGCCCGATTTTGGACCAGCTGAAGTTTCCAGACCGTTTTCAAAGGCAGCCCCACGTATAACTCATTGCAGTAATCCAGACAATAAGTTATCAGAGCATGGATAGCTAGGCTATCTCTGTCCAGATAAGGGCGTAGTTTCCTTAGCATAACTTTGGTACCGCCATATTGGTTGTAAAAGTTCGTGATGAGTTCCATTAGGATGACTTAGAAAGGATGTTACAAAAACAAAACAAAACTTAGCACTGCTTAAGTTCAGGACATGAACCTTGGCATGCTAAATATGAGGCAGAGTGTGCTAATGCCATTTCAGAGCCAAAGCAGCAGAAGGACATCAAAAGAGTAGCAAAAAAGGATTTATTCTGCCAGCTTCCAAGCACCTGAAATAAGTGACCTACTTCAAAGATTCCATCAAAGCTTTAGATGATTCATGGAAAAACTTTCCTTGTTTTGGAGCAAGACCATCCAGTGAGAAGAAGCCTGACAGTTTTGTGTCAGAGGCCAGAAAGCAAGAAGCCATCTTTGTGGTTTGGACTCCATCCATGTTGGACACCTTCATCAAGGAGCATTAGTTTCAAATTAAAAGTAAAGTCTTTCACTTGGATGCAACAACAACCAGCCTTTGGGATTTTATAGAGAGGAGAGAGCTTGTGTCGCTTTTTCAGCTCTGATTGCCTTAACAATTTTTAGCTTGCAATACACTTGCAGTCTATGGTTATTGCTACGTTCCAGTACATTTAACACCTCCTAAATGTGGGTAAATGAAAAATCACATCTACTGCTCTGTTTTGCAAGCAAAACATTCTTATGGCCAATGTGGTTTCTTTTTGTTTTTTAAAAGCTGCTCGGTCTGAAAGAAATACCAAACTGGAATACCACCAAACTGTTTTTAAATGGTATATTGCTATGACTTATTTGCCTTCCTTCCTGCATCCTGGGGCTGGAGTAAAAAAAAATGCTGCATTACATTAGAATGAATTATTATTTAGGCTCAAAGTAATGCTTAATGAACGACTATCCTAATCAAGCCTCATTGATCACACTGGGACTTACTATAAACATGCATAGGATTGCACTGTAAGGAAATCAAGAGGGGAAACGATTTTTCAAAAGGTATTTGTACTAATTGCACCCATTCCTACAGAAATTAAAACTGTCAGTGACGACACATATCTGGGTTACTTCTTGTCTGGACTACTGTAACACAGTGGACATGGGGCTGCCCTTGAAAAGCATTCAGGAACTGCAGTTGACTCAAAATGTTGCTGCAAACATTTGGACCAGGGCTAGTCCTCTGGAGTGCGCTGCTTCATTATTGCTCCAGTTGCACTGGCTGCCACTGTTTTGGAGCTCACTGAAAGGTGCTGAGGGCACGTGATGCATTCACTTTGCTGAGGCTAAGCAGATCCGGGTATGGCCAGTGCCTGGATGGAAGGCCACCTGGAAACACCATGTATGCCGCCTTGAGTTCCAAGATGGAAGAAAGGTGGGATACAAAGCTACCAAATACATGCACTCATACCTTTCAAGCCCTAAATGGTATAGGACTAAAATACCAAAGGGACTGTCTCCTCTCATATAAACTTGCCCGCTCTATATGATCAGCTGGGTAGAGGCACTTTTGTGCACACCGCCTGTATCTGAGGCATGTGGGGGGGGGAAGGAACATGTGAGGGGGTCTTCCAGGTTCTGGAAAGTCCCTGCACCAAGAGTTGCCTGCCATCTTTGCTGGTTTTCTGTCATCTCTTGAAGATATACCACTGTCATTTAACAAATCCAGTTAGTTTCTTTGTATTTTTTTTTCTGCCATACTATCTGCATTTAGTTTTGGTTTTATTGTAGATTTGATTTTTTTATGAAGTTGTTTTATGGATTTTATATGTTTAGTTACATTGGGCATCTCTTCATGGAAATGTGTAACCATCTGAGTGCTAGAAAGGGCTTCATGAAGGAAGTGTTCCTTTGGACTTCACCTCCTGTTAGGTTATCAACATTCAGAATAATGTTTCTGGTTGTCTGGGGGAAGAAACTGAGAAGTTAGGAATGATGATAGAAGAATCTTGACTGTAAATTTCCCTAGTTTCTCATCTCTCTCTCTCTCTCATTTTAATTATAACATTCTACTAATGTTGTCTTACAGTACAATCTGATCATATCCACAGCTTTCTCTTAGTAAGTTTTATTATCTATAAATGTACAATAAAATAGAAAGCTCTTGCCTGGAACTTTTCCAACATCTCACTATGTTCCAGTTGATCAACACTATACAGCACTTAACTGACACAAATGTAAGAATCCATTGCTAACTTCATATCAAAGAAGCTCTGGACATGTAGAACAGGAGTAGGCAGAAGGTAGATCAGGATCTGCTGGTTGATCTCTCAGCATGGAAGTAGATCAGCATGGATTTCAGACTCCCAATGGTTTCACAACAGCAGCAAGCACAATGACTATCCCTACACCCTAGATTTTACTGCTGATGTTAAAACAGCTTGGGTTAACCAGAAGTAGATGCTTGTGTGAAAGGACTGTGAGCTCCATTATTTAATTCTAAGTGTGTGTCTTTCGTACTTGACTCCAATTGGTGGATCTCCTTTGTTGTTGTTCAGTCGTTCAGTCGTGTCCGACTCTTCGTGACCCCATGGACCATAGCACGCCAGGCCTTCCTGTCCTGCGCTCTCTCCCGGAGTGTGCTCAAGTTCATATTCATTGCATCTCTGGTTTCTAGTAAAAACAAAACAAAAACAAAGATCCCACAAGCCTGAAGTCTTCCCAGCTTTGATGTAGATTACCTTTCTAGAGGTAACATTCACATGTTACTCACATGGAGAGCACTCGTGTGTTGCAGCTGAAGCAGAGCCTTACTGCTGGTCCCACCACCAATGCTGTGTCCTTGGGCTAGCCCCACCCTAACTTTTGCACATTGAACATGGAAGTCAGGTTGTGCATATGGATGCTTGTTAAATCTGTTCCATCTGTGTTTCCTGGACTGTCAGGTGTCTTTCATTTTGTCATCTGCTCATTGACAGAATTGGATGTTTTTAGGGATGTATGAAATTCGTTCCATGTAGGCTAACGTACATTAGCACAAGTGTGAATTTGCACAAATCCCCCCCAAAGTAAAAAACAAACAAACACAAAACCTGCTGGTCTGCAAGTCCACAGAATCCATGCGACTCAGAAAAAGCTGGTTCACTGTGCAATCCACATTTGAATCTGTTGCGAATTTCTCCAGCATCCATAGTTGTGCGTAGTTGTCTATGTGATTGGGGCAGGCACAGTCTGCTTGAGCCCCATGATAGAGCAAGAATCAGTAGATTGTTCTGGTCTGTAGAATTTAATCATCTTTCTCAGAGAAACAAACACATTATCTATAAGCACTGGCATTTGGTCCAGGTCCAGGATTTACCAGGATGCAGTAGCTTTCCACTTGTGGGATTTCACAGGACCTCTAATTTTTGTGACAGACTGGTTCATACAGATGTACCACATAGCTGTTCCTATGCCCACAATGTCATTGGCCATTACAAGTGTGGGCACTGTATGTACTGTCCACAATCTCTACAACTGAAGGAGTTTTCTAATTCTGTGGAAAGTAAGAAACTTGCTTTAAGATCATTCACTAGCTGCCGTTCAGACCATGTCATTTATGTTATCAGGTGTTCTTGTCCTAAGTTATATGTGGGACAAACTTCTAGACTGCTCAGGCTACAGATCACAGAGCACAAAAGCAAGATACGCACACACAGGGCAGAAGCGCCATTGACCACACATTTTATGCCACAACATCATCCACCTGATTCGTTTAAATTTTTGGCTTTGGAACATATCCAACAGAACCCTTTTAAACTCACTGTGTTGTCTGATGTATTGACCAAGAGGGAAGCATTTTGGATACGCAAACTAAAATCCATGGCTCCAGTGGGCTTAAATGACAAGCTAGATCTGTCTGTTTTTCTCTAATTGATTTCTTTAATTTAATTCTTCATATTCTTTTCCAGCCATGACATCAATATGTGTCCCTCACATCAATTGGACATCAACTTACATGCACAGTCCAGATTTTAATGTTAAACAGCTACCTTGTCTCTTTAACTACTAATTTATATTATACCATATAAATTCACTCAGAGGTGGTATTTCTTGTATAAGCCATGGACAACCTCTCACATGCTTGGATTCATTTTCTTCTATTAGGAGCAAGATTTGACCAGGAATATACTTGGTAAGACTAACACTTCTGGATGCTAATATTTAGCAAGCTTCAAGTGTTATATTTCTGTTATCTGTTAGGGTTTTTAAATGTTTGCCTCATTATTTTGTTATCTTAGGGCAACAGAAATATTTCTTTCCTTGGAGTTCATACAGCTTCTGACAAATGGTCCTTGAAGCACTCCAGTCAATTGCCTCAAAACATTTCTTTCCAAGTTCTCAGGTACCAATTTAAGGCATAAGTAAATTGTATCATTAAAGGGACCGCGGTGGCTTAGTGGTTAAGACGCTGAACTGCAGACTGGAAGGTCGGCAGGTCAGCAGTTCGAGACCCGAGTGCTGCATGACGGAGTGAGCTCCCATCTTCAGTCCAAGCTTCTGCCAACCTAGCAGTTCGAAAGCAAGAAATTGGAAGTAGATAAATAGGTACTGCCTTGGCGGGAAAGGTAACAGCGTTCCGTGCACCTCGGTGTTCAGTCATGCCGGCCACATGACCACGGAAGCGTCTTCGGACAGTGCTGGCTCTTCGGCTTAGAAAGGGGGATGAGCACCGCACCCTAGAGTCGGACACGACTGGTTGGGGACACCTTTACCTTTTTAAATTATATCATTATTATTAATATCTGCGTTAGGCTCTTGATAGTGTTGTCTTTGCCTCCCTATCTTGTTTATTTAGAACTGGGCATGGTGTTTGAGAGGAATACATCCTGGCTACATAGTGATTATTCATAAACAAAAGTCTCATTCTTCTGATTCAGATTCTGATTCAGAAATGGCATTAAATTCCGGAGTTGTTGTCAGATAACTTACCACTGCATACTATCATTATCATTTGTGTAATAGTAATACTTATGAACTGAACTCATTCTTGTAGGAGTATATTTACTCTTGTATGAGCATATTTGCCATTGTCAATTTTAAGAGACATTTTTAATTGCAATTACTTACGAGGTAGATGCAAATTATTTATGTTGACCATCATTAATATTAATTGTTAAAATCACTTATTTCTGCATGGTAGATGTCACACCACTTGTATTCTATAGTTAGCTAATTGCCTATTATCATTTGAGACTCTCTGCACAGTATTGTTATGCTTATTTTCTTTCCATTCTTGCTACACTGACTGAACAGGGTTTTTTTGTGCAAGGCTAGTTATTGTATTCATTTCTTACCAGACCTGGTTGTACTTTTCAGACACATTGGTCCAATGTCTATTTGAAACCTTGTTCTTCTACTTGCCACAGCAAGTTTTGTTTGGTGTATATGTATCTACATATTCTCATCCTGAGTTTTCTCTGCTTGTTGCCATATTGAGGGTCCATTGGTCGGTTTGGTACGCCTTACTGAGGACTCTCCCCCTCCATGCTTCAGCTTTGCTCCTGAGCGCTGCTCCACAGGTGAGTAATATATAACTAGCTATTATTTCTTAATTAAGAACTGCAGCCCAAAATTTGCGAAGTACTTCAAATCAAAGGGTTGGATCCAGAATCAGCCTTCCATGTGAGGAAGACACCTTCCATGAGATGAAAGGCTCTGTTCAGGGAAGGGCCCTCTGCCCAATTTTGGGGAACCCTCCTGTGCCACACACCACAGCTCGCCCCATTCAGAAGGGTCTCCTGACTCTATATGTACTATTTTCATGGGGCTGGAGGGGCTGACATGGGAAGGAGAGAATGGGGAAATCCACTTCTGCCAGCCAGTGCAGTTGATCCAGCATAAAGCTGGATCCAACCCAATATATAAAATTCAGACCAGCACCTGTCCTTTAGCTCTCTGGTCCACAGTCACTTTTCATCAAAATACCTTGGCCTGTTCATCCCCTTCCTGTCAATGACTTGCCCCTCCTTCTGTCCTAGATTTGGTGTAAAATTATTTGGGCCTAGCTCCAGTGCCACTGTGCCCTGCGGTTTTGGAATCAGAATCTGATTCAGACTTACAGCAGAATAATTTAGAACCCAGTCCAATCATGGGAAGCTCAGGGCCTGAGTGCTTGGCTCTGGCTGGCTAGGGATGTTGGAGAATTTCTCCATGAATCTCCGGGAGGCTGAATGCCAACGCATTCGCCCCCCCGAAATTGGTGGAGAAACGGTCTGGCACCCCCCCGCCACCCCCCCTGGGATGGGACTTACCTTCGGCGAATGTCCCTGGTGGCGGCGGCGGCTCCTGGCAGCAGTTCGGCGGCAGCGGCAGCTGGTCTTCCGACCGGCTGCCACTGCCACCATTTCCAAGTAAAAAACAAAACAAAAAAACAAACGTGATAGGCTACCTAAAGATTTACGTAGATCTTTTACATAAAAGATTTACGTAGCCTATCATGGCTAGATTTTCAAAAAAACACCGTGATAGGCTGCGTAAATCTTTACGTAGCCTATCACGGCTGACTGCCGGCCAGGGACGCAAACGGCGGCAGCTACGGCCACCGCCATTTGCATCCTGGCAGGAGAAGAACTTTCGTGGCCGGAGAGGCGGGGCGCTCCCCCCCGGCCAGAATTTTGGCGGGGAGGGATGGGGCGCCTCCCCCCCGGCCAGAATTTCGGCAGGGAGGGACGGGGCGCCTCCCCCCCAGCCAGAATATAGGGAGGAGGGATGGCGCGCCTCCCCCCCACCGCGAAGCAAGCTTCGGGATCAGGTAAGTGACTTTCGTCCATCCCTACGTTCCCATATGATTGCAGGCTAAAAGAGGATGATACTCCCGATCATCTATTTGTACTCCCATTCAGCCAGATTCACTTGTATCAGAAGGGGAGCTTTATCAGCCCCTCCCCTGTATTAAAGTTGGTGTACAGGCTGAAGAGCCTTTGTTGAGAACATTGTCTTAAATGCCTGAAATGTTTTCTGGTCTGGACTTATCGTGAACTTGAACTTTTGTCTGCCTTGAATCTTGTATCATTCAGACTCTGACTTGCAATATATTGCAGGGACTCTGAATCTGTATGAATTCCAGCCTTGGGACTGCCTCTTGAACAAAGCAATGTAGTGATAGCCTTTTGTCTATACTACATGACTTATTGGGGATGATAAATGCTGTATACTCTGCCACAAGATTCTAGAAAGCTAATCTGTGTAACCTGATCTACTGCAATAAAAATCTTCATTATTATCTGTCATCTGTGTCAATTTTCCAGAGAGTGTCAGAAAGCCGGGCCTGACAAAGGCCATCTCCCTTTCCCTTTCCCTTGACCCCTGCTTCCCATAATTTCCTGCTTTGACTGTCTCCACTTATCCTTCTCTATTCTCTACTTCCTGTTCTGTCTTTCCTTCAGTCACTCTGTCACTTACATCCCTACCCCAACACTTCATAGCTTCGCCAATTTCTTATCTCTGTATACAGTTTTCTCTTGGCTAACCCATGCTTTTCTTTCTTTCACAGAAACATCAACTTGTCAACATGCCATTGCTCACATCTTCCCTTTTTATAACTGCATTCTGAGGACTTGGAGTTGGCAGAAAGAGGACAGGAGATACCACTTTTTTAAAGCTTACATATAAGGTAATTATAGTGACTTAAAAAAAGATGATTTTATTTCAATATCTAACATGAAACAGAGACAGATTTTCCATCATGTTTCATTGGCTGATTAAACCACACAGCATAATGGGCTATCTCTGAACAGCTAATGAAACAGTTTCAGAAAACACTATCAACTATCAAAAGTTTGTCCAATCCCTCTGTGAGGTGGAGGCATGGTAGGCTTTAGCCAAGTACATGAAAAGACAAAGGAAAGCTGATGAGTTTTTCAGCAGGGCCAGGCACTGTGTCCAAGCACTGTGGTATCTATGCTCACTATATCAAACATTTGCCTCCCCCCACTTTCACTGAGAAGTACTGGGGCATGGTAACAGTGGCCCAGGGCAACATAGAGAGCCAAGGGTGACATACAGTTGCTTCCTCACATCCTCAGAGTTGCCATATTGCAGGCCTTTAACTGAGATTATCCTGTGCTTACTGATTATCTGTTTGCACCCTATACTGGGTCTTCTGCTCTTTTCCCAAACTGGGGAAAAGATGAAGGGCAACTGGCCAAGATTCATGAGAACCTAAAAGAAGGCCACCTGGTAATTACTATGTACATGTATTTACTGGCGTAATTGATGCAATTTCCCTCCATCCTTTCTGCAAAGTGCACTTCAAGATCCAAGCACTTAAGAAATGCATAACAATGAAAATGCTTACAAATGGGGATTATAGGAAAAACAATCCCTCTCAATAGGGTTTTCAAGTTGGTAACAGTAGACTGAAATTCAGAATCCCTGGGCAAATGATAACGTAGGCAATTTTATGCTGTAAGGACTAATCTAGCACTTGGATTTTACAGTGCAGCTTCAACAGTAATAGGTTTGGTACTTTGACATTACTGTGAGCATCCTGGGGGAAGGCAGAGAAAGGGCAATAATAATGAAACAAATCATGGAAATAAACTTTAGGGCACTGACTCATCAAGAGCATGAGAAGAAGCACAAATGGGTAGAAGTAAAGAGAGAACCTATTTTGAAATTAATTTTGTATCAAAACTCTTCTGGTATAAAGCTATATAAATCCCTAAATGGACTGGGCCCAAAAAGTGGCAATGGTAGCAAGGGGAGTGCCTTTTATGATCAGAAATGCTGGCCCAGGGCTGAAACAGACATGATGTGAGAGATCTGTCATTGGATCTCCTGACTCTTTTATTTTGAAACAGTGTGTGGGGGGGATTTTAATTAGAACAGCAATGCTGGAGGTGGAATGCTTCACCCTTTTCCCCAATGCTGTTTTCCCAATCTAAATTCCCAATTTAGATTGGGAAAGCAGTTCCCAATCCCTCCCTTCAGCTGCTATTAGCATTGCTGGGGAAAAGGTAGCCATGATACAGATGACACAGCGGTGTTGCAGGAGTGTGATTTTGATCAGACATGATGCCAGGGGAAGAGTTAAGTGTCCCTTTGTCCAAGTGCTGCTGCTTTCATCAAGTTGGGAGACCCCTGTAGCTGCACTTTAGTTCTGGCGGGAAAAGATCCAGTTGTGGATCTCCTAAAATCATGTCTTGTTTTTGCCCTGAGAGTGGCCCCTTAAGCTTGCCATCTATGGGCCAATTATGGCTGCAAGGGTTCACAAAGAGACATTGAGCATCTCTACATCAGCCTAAATCCCTGCAGTTAAAATGGGCCTTTCTGCTTCCATTTTAAATGCAGGATCAGGGGGGACTCCTTTTACACATGCTTCCTTCACCGCATTTCCCCCCTTATCTGAGTCTTCCATATGTTTCATTTTACAGCTGCTAGATGGCGCTGTGGTCTAGCTTCTCTTATTGCAGCTTTTCCTTTTTCATGAGGCAACTCAAGAGGAAATCAAATGCTGTAATTTGATAGCTCATTATCTCTGATCTTTTAAAAAATGGAATAAAGGTCATTTAGTGCGGGAGATGCCCTGGAAGTTAACAACGTCATCTAAAGGACCCTCAAATTTCCGTGAGTAACGAATCTCAACAGCAGGATAAAAGTGCTGTGTAAAGAAGCCCATTGACTGACTGACGGCTTTTTTTACCCTGTTCTTCAGCTGAAAAGACTTCCAGAGCGGCTCACATAAGAGCAATAACAGACAAAAAAAATGTCCCTGCCCTCAGATGTTCAGTCTAAAAGACAGGTCATGAAAGAAAAAAGGGATGAGGAAGAAAGAGAAGAACAAACAACATCTTGTATTGACCAGCTTAAATGGAAACATTTCAGGAGAACTTCAAATGAAGTTGGTCACTTACCAGAGGTGATGGGACAAGTCCTGCTTGCCATCTCTTCCTAGACCAGGCATGGGCGACCTGCGGCCCTCAGGTCACATGTGGCCTTTGGCCTAATTCCATGTGGTCCTCAGCCTAATGTCAAAGCCCTCAACATGTGATCAGTTCACTGGCAGAGTGATCTGTCCCTTCCCTGGCAGCCTGCTGTGTGGGAAGAAAAAGAGAGAGAGAGAGAGAGAGAGAGAGAGAAGGGAGTGGTAGAAAGAGAGAGAAAAGGAGGTGGCAGAAAGAGAAAGAAAAGGGCTGACCCACCCACTTTTGTCCCTGGCCCTGCCTACCAATAGTTTTGGCTTTGGTCATCACCAACACATAGTCCCTGCAAGATTACCCATAAGGAATGCAAACATTGACAGAAAAAAGTTGTCCTGTCTTGCTCTAGATGAATGAGGGAGGAGCCTGATGGATGTGTTCTTAGTCACTGTATACCTCACCTGTGGAGATTTATGTTTTTATATGTCAGCCACTTATGCCTAAGACTTGGAGACAGCATGGGTTAAAAATAAAATCACTATTAAAAAGCCCTACTTCCAAAATATATAATGAAACATTCAAATACGTTATATGAAAAGCCCCTCATCAGTTCAGGCTCAAATTCAAGGATGCACATCTGAATACTATGAAACTGAAAAGGCCCAAGGCTCCATTATGAAGCAATAATTCTTTTTCTTGTTCACAGGGTAAACTAGGTCCCAGAGAAGTGACGTGATCTGCCACAGGTTGTCCTGGCAGGCAGCTTTAACATTAAGGGCAAAATCCTATGCGTGTTTAGGCAGAAAAAAGGCCTACAACTCCCAGCATGCCCTATCAGCCCTGCTGGCTGGTGCATGCTGGGAGTTGTAGGCCTTTTTTCTGTCTAAACCTGCATAAGATTCCACCTTAAATTACAAATGGCTTACTAAATCCTCTCATGAATTATGCAATTCTTCTTTTCTGAACTTAACAGCATCTTCTAGCACACCTCCCTGCACACATACAAACCCATTTGACTAAATAAATCTAAAGTTCAGTGTCTTCTATTATGTCAGCTACAATCTTGCTAATAAATGTTACCAGGCTAACTCTTTTGGTAATTCATTCATTACAGTACATGAATGATTCTGAAAAGCTGTGAGGCTGGTGAGTACATAGCTCAGTTTATAAAAATAATTTGTCCTAGTGTCAAACAAAATGTAATTGTCAACCAAACTTAACAGTAGTGATCTTATCCTGGAGAGTTTTGCCTACTGGAAAAGGAGATGGTTGCTAATATATCCACATGCACCAGCAGAACACAAAGGTGCTCTTGACAGATGCTCTGCTTCCAAACTCAGCAAATGAACCAGAAACCACAATTTCCCTTCTACAGCTGGGGCTTGCAGGGATAAGGCATGCCACACAGTAAGCAAGGAATGGTACAGTCTCACCAGCAAGTGTGAGGTATAGCCTTGCCAGCAAAGCTATAGATGTATAGTCTCACCAGCAAGTCGGAGACTATACCCCGTATTATCATTATCATTAACATTTCTATACCACCCCATAGCCGTAGCTCTTTGGGCGGTTTACAGAAGTTAAAACATTAAATACAATATAAAAAGTTTAAAAGCCATTTACATAAAAGCACACAGACTATATACACAAACAACATATAACTAAAAACAACTTTGAACAGTCATAACTAAAGACACATCCAGGACCGATTAAAACTCCTCATGTGCTACCAAATGCCTGGGAAAAGAGATAGGAGTTAACCTGGCACTGAAAAGATAATAATGTTGGTACCAGATGGACCTCATCAGGGAGCTTGTTCCACAGATGGGGGGCCACCACTGAGAAGGCCCTCTTCCTCGTTGCTGCCTTCTGAGCTTCCCTTGGAGGAGGCACTCGAAGGAGGACCTTAGATGCTGAATGTAGCATATAGGTAGGTTCATTTCAGGAGAGGCGCTCTGTCAGGTATTGTGGTCCCAAGCCATGTAAGGCTTTATAGGTTAAAACCAGCACTTATAGGTTAAAACCAGCACTTGAATCGGACTTGGAAACATACAGGCAACCACTGCAAGCGGGCCAGAGTCAGTCTTATAGGTTCAGACCTTCTGGTCCCCATTATCAATCTGGCCGCTGCATTTTGCATGAGCTGTATCTTCCGAACCTTCTTCAAAGGCAGCCCCACATAGAGCGCATTGCAGATAGTTCCAGGAGGACCCCCAAGCTACGGAACTGCTCCTTCAGGAGGAGTACAAACCCATCCAGAACAGGTTGAACACCCTCCATTCGGTCAGCAGAACCACCCACCAACAGCATCTCAGTCTTGTCTGGATTGAGCTTCAGTTTATTAGCCCCCATCCAGTCCATTGTCGCAGCCAGGCAATTTTTTTTTTTTTTTAAGATTCTTTTATGCCCCACCCCACCTGCAATATGGGATAATTTCTACTAGTTTAACAACCTTCTATTATTCAACAGGGTGTAGTAGAATCTTCCCCAGGGCGCACAAAGTGAACATTGATCAGAAAGAGATCCCTTGTTGGCTATGACTTCCACCACACAGTGGTGATATCAATGAAGAGCACAGCCACACTAGCCACTCACCTTATTAGCACTAAATGCAAACACTTATGAACCCTCTTTTTTCTTGCAGGATCAGAGCCTGGGTAAAAAGATGCCCACAAAGCAACTGAAGACAGGGGTCCAGTACAGGTAGCATGTAGCTGAGGCTTGCCTTCTTAGAAACTCAAGCGTAAGCACATGGAACCCCAGTTCAGACTGGGACCATCACACTCCAGGAAGGGAGGGTTAAACCTTCCCCCTGTTTTTTTACTCCCTCCCCCCATTTTTTTGTTTTTAACCTTAGCAAACCATTACAAAAGGCTCCTATACCTTTAATAGTTGCATGGAAGAAATATCAGATGGAGTTAATATCACCCCTGCGTGAGAATCTTCCCCCACCACTAAATCCTTCTTCCAGTGCAATCCTATACATATGTATGCAAAAGTAAGTCCCAGTAAGTCCAATGGGGCTTTCTCCCAGGTAAGTGGTTAAAGGATTGCAGCCATAGTCTTCTGCATGACTATTAAAGATGCAGGAGCCCTTTCCATTTTTGCACCCAATTACCCAGTGTCCCTTTTTATCCACACACATTTTTTTTCATTGCCAAGAGGAAGCAAGGTAAAGATTGTAGAAGGCAGGGAAAAAGCAACAGACCTAAATCTCTCCCCCGCCCCGTCTTCCTTTGGAGATTTTCATTTGACATTCATGCTGTTTTCCCACACCCACACCTTCCTTCTCAAACGAGTGATGCAGTTGGAGTCCAAAATGGCTGAATCAGCACAGAATCATTTACGCAGGAATGATGAAAACTGTCAGTTATTTCCCTGCTTGGTAATTTGAAGCAAAGGGATCTGGAATTGGGCAAAGGGCCAACTGACAAGCTCTGTAGGCCTGAAATGGAAATGTGTTTCTGGACAGAGAGAACCCAATCTGAAAAATTACCCTGTGTGTGTGTGTGTGTGTGTGTGTGTATGGGAGAAAAGGCATTGTATGATTCCAGGACATAGGCATTTGCTCTCCTAATGTGAACTGGCTTGTGTATGCTCAGGTTGGGAGGATTCACATGAGACTGGGCTACCAAATCAGTTCTTTAACTATGATGAGTGTGACATGTTTGTGCAGCATAGTCAAAGTAATCACAAAGCCCCGTCCAAAGCTGTGATGACAGATTCAAACGTAGAATAGCAAGCTATGCATGGTGACCACTAGGGATGTACGGATTTTGTTAAATCTGTTCCGTCTGTGTTTTGCAGGTTTGTCAGGCATCTTTTGTTCCATCATCTGCTCGTGGAGGGAATCGGGTTTTTTTTTACTAGAATTTCATTCTACTTGCAGTAATTCACACTAACACTACCATGCATTAGCAAAAATCCCCTCCAAAAGTGAAAAACCGGTCTGCAACTTTATGGAATCAATGTGACTTGGAAAAAGTCATTCTGCTGTGGAAATGCAGGTCGGATTCACAGAAATCTGAACTCGTTTGAATCCACTGCAGATTTCTCCAATATCCCCAGTGACCACACACTCCTTCCATCCCAGTTTATGATGTTTGCTGGTGTGCTCCTCAGTGCTTCTTTTGGCATATTCAGCCAAGAGAACTGTCTTCACTTGGACATGTACAAAGTGAACACCACACCACACCAAGCCAGATGAAGGCATTTTTGTTAATCACTGGAAACTCACTGAATGCTGTAAAGGAATTTGGGTTACTAAAATATTCAGATGCTATATAATAAAAGATATAGAATCATCAGCTGTTTTTTCCCCTTTCTATTCTTTTGGAGGGGTATAGAATGAAATTGCCATGGAAGTGGTTACATAGCAAAGATCTGCAGAATCAGAGGACATAAATGAAATGTAGGAATTCCTGAATATAATGCCCCAACTTCATTGATGCTTAGACAAATCACCTCAAATGCCTCGTCAGTTGAAAGAAATCAATAGCGGAGAAGATTCAACCATTTCTTTTGATAACTTGCTGCATTTTTCTAATATTGTTTTGGTTAATGTGTGTGGTTTGTTTGCTTTTTTTTTTTTTAACTCACCTATGTCCTCATTCCTGCCATTTAAGCCCATTGTCTCTTGTCAGGTTTTTCCTCTTCTTCCTTGGGGCAGCCTTTAATATTCGAATGCACATTTCTATCAGTAATGGAAGATCTAGATTTTCACATAGTTCAAGGAGAAAGAAGGCTTTGGCAGAGAGGATAGCAGCTGTAGAGGGTATTTGGACTGAGACTATGGGACAAAAGGTTAAAGCCCCTTTCTTCCACTCTGTGTCCTAATCTGCATGTTCCTCGCCCCATAGCTGTTATTTAGTAAAGAAAAAGCAAGTACACAAAGACCAATCATGCAATTACTGTCACATCTAATTGGCCCTCAATGTGCTTGCTTGAATTGGCTGGGGCAGAAGGTGCTGGGGGAAAGACTTACCTCCCTCCCCTATGTAATTCTTTTTGAATTTCCTCCTATTGATTCCAATTGGGGGAATTAGTTACACCAGGTTCAGATTGGTGTAGAGGTCCCACTGATCCTGGGCCTTTGAGTCCAGTGGATCCAAGGCTGCCTCTCTTCCTTCCCTGCCCCACCCCTGGAATGCCCTATTTGGGGGCCTAACAAGGGCAGGAGCTCTACCAGCAGTACAGTTATGCCTGCATAGCTTTCCATGGTATAAATGGGGTTTCCAGGACAGAAGGACCCCGCCCCTGCCAGGGGAGGTCCTCTTCACTGGCAGGGGGGCACTTCTGCTCCATCGTAATCCCTGCCTTTGAGAACTGTCTGAAGGGATTAAGGTTATTCTGTAAATTCTGATTCACATATTATCCTGGGAGGTGAAGAGGCAGAGTTCTGATGAGAGGTGATGAGGCATGAGAGATGTCTGTCCATATCCTCTAGAGGTTAGCACTGTGAACCTAGTTTGTTCTATTATGTAAAAGGCAATGTAACGGCTAAAGCAGACATTATTTTAAACATATGTTGTCTAGTAGTGATGTCTAGTTTCATTTTTTTACTCTAGAGTAGGTGCATTGGGACCCTAGCGTGGGCAGTATGCTGGGGGTGTCTTTTAATATTTGGATTGCCCCCCCATGCACACTCTAGAGTAAAAATGGGGTGGGGAGAATTCATAGCTGCTAGTCACAGTTTTAAAGTCATGTCTGTTTTGGCCTTAAGATGCATGGTAGGAAAGAATTTGACCCTCTGAACTTAGCATGTTTTCATGTAGAAATGATTCTTTGAAGAGTTAACAAGTAGTCTTAACGTATTGCAGCCAGGTCTTGGAACAATGAGGCTTCATCCTTGTTCCTGTGTTCTCTCCCTCCTCACCTCACCCAGCATTGGCTGTCAATATCATGCCTCTGCTTGAATACAGCTTTATAGGCAACTGTTATTTCTTTCTGCAAGAATATTCCCCATCTTATAGGTCACCATCCCCCTTCACCAAACAATGGGAGAGGGGTTTACATCCACTTCATCTCATTCTATCAGCTGATACTCCTCAAGGGTCACTTGTCTTCTCCATTGTTATTTGCAATTTATCCAATTCCCAAACCTGACATTATCGCTCACTGTGATATACAGTTGCTTGTCTATTGCTTACCGTGTGCAAGTATATTATTCTGCATCAACAATTCTTTTGTGTGTATATGTGCTGCTCTCTTAAGTTTAGAGCAGCATTCTCAGAAAATTTGATGTCTGCAAACCACCTCCCTACCCACAAAGACAAAACAGGATTCATTGTGCTAGGCTCTAATTAATTAATTTAGGTCAGCTTGGCTTGTCCTTGGACTTCATATCAGTTTTTTTTTTTTTTTTTACCATGCCCAAATTCCTTGCTCCTTTACTGAAGTTGCCTTTGGATATGAAAGAAACAATAACATCTGTAAGATGCTAAAGGCAGCCTCCAACTTCATTAGCTCGGAAATGAAGGTTCCTTAAGGAATCTTAACTTTAAGATTCCTGCATGAAGAGGTGGATCTTAAGCAGATCTCTTAAGATAACCTTAACAGAGCTGCTTAAGACCCACCTCTTCATGCAAGCTTTCCCTGAGGTGTGACCCAGTCAGTGTAATTATGCTTTTATTGCCAACCAGCGATTATTTTCTTGTATTTTCTTGTTATATTTGTGTAATATTATTCTTGTTAACAGCTCATAGAAAAGCAGTATATAAACCTGTGTTGTAACAACAACAAATCACCTGTCTTGGCCTTTCCCACCTGATTCTCATTTTGCTCTAAACATCAAACTGTGTTAGGATTTATCTGTAACCAGACCAGTAGCTCTGGATTAAAAGAACATAAGAAATAAACCCTCATATCTATCTATCTATCTATCTATCTGGGTGAAACTTTGCCCACAAACATTTCTCTAATTCAAGCATGGTACTTGCAAGAGTTTTAATTTGGCCATGCCAAATACAAATTACTTATTAGAGGATGGATCCTATTGCAGGATGTGATTTTCCTGTCTATGTAGTCACAATGTCTCTTCAGGGTATTTCTTCCTCTTTCTTTCCTATGTATGTTTGTTTGCTATTGAGATCAATAGTATACACTGTATGAGATTGTAAATTTAGAGTCAATGCAACTTAGACAGGCTGCCCCATCTTCATGTTCTGCTCCTGTCCAGAAGAATATTATTAGTGACAAGATCTATTCAGGCATTCAAAAAATGCATAGAGGAGCCACAGGGCCACCCCCCCCCCCTACCCTCAATGTACTATCTGCACTGGATCCATGCCTGACCTTCCTATATTGAGTGAGAAGGTCTGAGAGGGGATTCTTCACACATTCAACTCAATGTGCAAGAAATCCTCCCCATGATCAGGAACCCTGGAGGAGATGATTCCCCTGAATGGGGCAGGTCAGTGGAGCTTGCAGAAAGGAGCCCCGCTGACCTGTCTCATTCCTGAAATGGGTGTTTCCACTCATTTCTGGGGTTGCTTTAAAAAGTACTAGTTCCTGTTGAACTAGCAGTAGGTCTCACTATCTGAGAATGATGGGAATGCAAGATGACTTCCACTGAGGCTCTTAATAAGCAGGCAAGGTCATATGGGAGAAGTGTCAGTGTTGTCTCTCCTAGTGTCAAAATTTAGATTGTAACCTGTTCAAGGCAGGAACATGTTTTTAGTTAGGTTACTGTGTTAATTGCGATGTTCTTTGATGATACTGACTAAATAATTATTTCACAGAAATATGTTTATTTCCACACTTATTTATTTATTTATTTATTTAGCATCAAATTATCAGAGTAAGGGAGTAATCCTACTGGGATAGGCAGAAGCCTCTGAACTTGGAGGTGACCACCTATCCAATGCAGGGTGGGCAGAGCATGGAGGGGATCTTCTCTGTGTTCCAGCCACCCTACATTCACAGCTA
This sequence comes from Heloderma suspectum, assembly GCF_057233095.1. Taxonomy (NCBI): domain Eukaryota; kingdom Metazoa; phylum Chordata; class Lepidosauria; order Squamata; family Helodermatidae; genus Heloderma; species Heloderma suspectum. The sequence goes on from NC_139461.1 coordinate 255,119,611, forward strand.
GATGGCTGATTTCAGCTGTCTAGCTATGGGACTTCAGAACCCGGGGTAGGGGGAGGCCGGATAACAAATAGGAAGCGTCACACTGGCACTCCTGCACTCCCCACCCCCAGAATGCTCCCCTTTGCCCCACTCCACACTGCTCTTCTGAGCGCAGAGTCCAGCAATGATCCGCGCTGCATATGAGGCAGTGGAGGAGGGGGCGGAGAGGCAGTTTTCTGGGAACTGACCTTGGAGCACAGGCTCCAAGGCCAGTTCCCCAAAACCAAACAATCCTATGGCCATCTAGCCACTGTCTAGTGGCCATAGGATTGTGCCCTAAGATAACTGTTAGAATTTGGTTGCTTACTACTTTGGATTAGTCCTTTAATAATCAGCAAGCTAGTGATGGAGGTGTGGCTTCCTATTGAAAAGGTACTTATAAACATTATAATTACCCTCAGAGTCCCAAGCCATAGATGTATCAGTCAAATTGTTTATGGCTGTCACCATAATTTTGTTTCGTGTGGTGGCACACACACACACACACACACACTTTCTTCATTGAATCATAGGTGTTCCTTGGCAGACTGGTGCAAATGTGGGTCAGAGAACTGCTGGTGCTGGCTGGTTAGGTTGAGGAGCAGAATGTAATTCTGATTATTGTTGCCTGTGTTGTTCTTTACATCACGTGTGACAATGAGGACAATACCCTTTATGCTGCTTTGGAAACCGGGGAAATGCTATTCATCCCTGATCAAGCATCATTTAGACTGCCTCACAGTGCACAGGATTTGAGGAAGCCCATCATATTCTGCATAGTTATACAAAGATGTGAAATCACTGTTAGAATCATCCTACATTTTGCATGTATCGTGTACTCTCATTTTCCAAGGGGTTGCAGGGTCCTGATTAGCCACGGTATTCATATCGGTATATGGCTGAATTGGTTTGTACTTCAGCTATGCTAAGTAGTCCTTCCAACTCCATTTCTGCTTACTCTTAAACAGATTTGGACAAGGAGAGGTGCTGGATAGATAGCTGCAAACTCTGATTAAGGCTTCACAATATTTTCCTGGTTTTCTTTTTTCTGTCTTAAGAATCACAGTGGATGGATGAAGCTGCTTACTTTTGACCATCATTCACTAAATCAGTGAGTAAAGGAGGGGCCGTAGCTGAGTGGCAGAGCAGCTGGTCTGCATGCAGAAGATGCCAGATCTAATTCCTGGTATCTACAGTTAGGGTGAGGAAAGAATCCTGCCTAAAAGCCTGGAGAGCCACTGCCAGTCAGTGTCAACAATACTGGGCTAAATAGACAAATGGTCTGACTCAGTATAAGGCAGCTTCCTATGTTCCTAAGTAAGCACTTAAAGCTGAAATCCCATGCACAACTTACCGATGAATACGTCCCACCGATCTCAGTGGGACTTATTTCTGGGTAGACATTCATAGGACAGCACAGAAACAGATGTAATAGAATGTGTCTGAGTGGTCTCTGCATCTTTAGGTTAGGAAGGGATTTTTTTTAAGTGGTGCCCCACTTCTCAGCTTGAAAAGATGGCCAAGTTTACAAGGAGCTAAACTCTAGGGTTGATAGAATGCATGTGTTGTTCTCTTTTGGCTTACACTGCTGCAAGCACAAGGTGTGGGCATGTATGATGCGGATACAATAACTTAGAATGGGTTAGGATGAATTAGCTAAAGTGAGTGTGCTGGAGGGATTTTAGGATGATGGCACATAATACGAAGTAGTGTTTGGCTTCATTTGCTTTATTTCTGTTTAGTTCTTTATAGTCCTTATTTGCTTATTTTGTCTATGCAGTTCTTTATTTTCTTTGTCTTATTATTTCTTACCCACTATTCTTGTATTAGATACTGCCTTGTTCTTTCTTGGCTCTCTTTGCTTTATTTTCTACTGTCTCTTATGGAATGTTGTACTCAGTTACAATCTTGAGTTTGTGATCCTTGTTTCTGGTCCAGCTTTACCCATTGGGATGGTAGCTTGAACCCAGATTTGCACATGCCGATTAAAGTGTGCATTCCTCGACCAAGTCCCTTGTTCTGCCTCTGCAGGCAACCCCCAACTCAAGGCTAATTCTCAGTTGAATTTGATTGGTGCATGATCCAAGTGAAAACATTTCTGAAAAGGAAGATGTGTGGTGTATAAGCCCGATGGTGCAAAGAACAAGCAGCAATTGACCCTTAACTATAGTGTTGCAAGCATGAAGCAGCAATAACAGTTACATGAATAACTGTTTATTCCATTCTGGCAAAACAAGCAAATAAACTGCCAATCGTGGTTCGAAACTTCATACAGTGTAATATTCCTTTAATGGAATGCTTTTAGAGATGAGCAATAAAAATAAATTGAAAAGTGCTTTTCTACGGGATACAGCACCATAAGCACCATCTGAGCAAAGAGGATAACACAAAGCTTAACTTAGCATCTCCACTTTTATTACTCAGAGTCGACAGGCCTTATAATAGTATAAATTCACTTTAAAATGGACTTTTAAAAACAGCCTTCTGGGTTAATTCTGAGCAGTATAATTACAGGTCTTTTAATGATTCAGAACACAATGTTGAATTCACTTACTCAAGAGCAGTCCTAGTGATGAGAACAGGCCTTCTCTGCAGTAAACGTCCTGTGAACTGCAGCCTTCGGTTTGAGTCTAATTAGCTAACTTCTGCCAGCTTTCAAAGGACTGTTTCAAGCTACCTCCACCACCAGTCACTGTGCAAACTCAATTCTAAACTGAATTTATCTACATGCAGTAGTAAAACTAAGTGGTTTCTGGGGCTGGAAATAGCCATATTTGTATACTTATTCTTTAAGTATATAGAAGCTATTAGAAGGAAATGAAAAACAAAGCCTAGCTTCCCAGTAACCAAGCACAATGTTGTTTTATTCAGTAATTGAACTATATTTTTTAAAAGCCATGCTTGCTTTTTGTAAAAGCAACCATGAGGCTTACCCTCTCTGTCATGTCACAGTCAGTGTGGGGGAATCATTTTGTGGCCTCCTCCAGAAGAAGATGGGCAAGCTAGGGCCTAGCTTGCAGATGCATGCAACCAACATTTGCTAAAATAGAAGAAATGCATCACCAAACGAAGAGGACAAGGAGGATGCCAATTTGCATAACATTTGCATATGCTAATTCATATGTGTACATGCAAATTTTTAAATAGGAATACAGTACATCTCACCACAGTGTGGAAGACTGTGACCAGGTGACTTGTTGTGTGCCCTGCTCAGTTTGCTGCCTGGGTGCTGTTGATGGGCACCTTCAAGGCCCAGCTGTTCCTTCTGATGGTTCTTTATCTTTAAACTAGATTTGAACTGAACAGCCCTTCAAACAGAGGATGCCTTCAAAATAGAGGACAGTTCTCTAGCAGCCTGTCATACAGAGGATTGTCCTTTGTAAAAGATGACACATGGCCAACCAGCTTTTGGGGCTCTATATACAAAATATCCGTTTGTAGCAAACATCAGGTGTGATCTACCTGGCTTTCCTTCCAAACAAATGCCATTGAACTGAATAAGGCCTGTACAGGAGCATTACTTGGTGCTTTGGCACACATCTATTTTCACCAGTTAAGAAACAAAAATCCAAGCAAACTTTTAACTCCTTTAAACCACACCTATCCAAATATTTTTGGATATAATATCCAAACTACTTTTACATTTGGATATTATATTTTGGATATAATATCCAAAATCCAGACTACAATCTGGAGCTGATTGTAGTTCAGATCACAAACTTCTTATTGCACAATTTAGAATCAGATTAAAGAGAATAGGGAAGACCCACAGATCAGTTAGATATGAGCTCACTAATATTCCTAATGAATATACAGTGGAGGTGAAGAATAGATTTAAGGGACTAGATTTAGTAGATAGGGTTCCGGAAGAACTATGGACAGAAGTTCGCAACATTGTTCAGGAGGCTGCAACAAAAAACGTCCCAAAGAAAAAGAAAACCAAGAAGGCAAGATGGCTGTCTGCTGAGACACTGGAAGCAGCCCAAGAAAGAAGGAAAGCAAAAGGCAACAGTGATAGGGGGTGATATGCCCAATTAAATGCAAAATTCCAGAGGTTAGCCAGAAGAGATAAGGAATTATTTTTAAACAAGCAATGCGTGGAAGCGGAAGAAGATAATAGAATAGGAAGGACAAGAGTCCTCTTCCAGAAAATTAGAAACATCGGAGGTAAATTCCAGGCAAAAATGGGTATGATCAAAAACAAAGATGGCAAGGACCTAAAAGCAGAAGAGATTGAGAAAAGGTGGCAAGAATATACGGAAGATCTGTATAGGAAGGATAATAATATTGGGGATAGATTTGACGGTGTGGTCAGTGAGCTAGAGCCAGACATGCTGAAGAGTGAGGTTGAATGGGCCTTAAGAAGCATTGCTAATAACAAGGCAGCAGGAGATGACGGTATCCCAGCTGAACTGTTTAAAATCTTGCAAGATGATGCTGTCAAGGTGATGCATGCCATATGCCAGCAAATTTGGAAAACACAAGAATGGCCAACAGATTGGAAAAAATCAACCTATATCCCCATACCAAAAAAGAGAAGCACCAAAGAATGTTCAAACTATCGAAGAGTGGCACTTATTTCACATGCTAGTAAGGTAATGCTCAAGATCTTGCAAGGTAGACTCCAGCAATTCATGGAACGAGAATTGCCAGATGTACAAGCTGGGTTTAGAAAAGGCAGAGGAACTAGAGACCAAATTGCCAATATCCGCTGGATAATGGAGAAAGCCAGGGAGTTTCAGAAAAACATCTATTTCTGTTTTATTGACTATTCTAAAGACTTTGACTGTGTGGATCATAACAGATTGTGGCAAGTTCTTGGTGGTATGGGGATACCAAGTCATCTTGTCTACCTCCTGAGGAATCTGTATAACGACCAAGTAGCAACAGTAAGAACAGACCACGGAACAACAACTGGTTTAAGATTGGGAAAGGAGTACGGCAGGGTTGTATACTCTCACCCTACCTATTCAACCTGTACGCAGAACACATCATGCGACGTGCTGGGCTTGATGAAGCCAAAGCTGGAATTAAAATCACTGGAAGAAACATTAACAATCTCCGATATGCCGATGATACCACTGTGATGGCTGAAAGCAAGGAGGAGCTGAGGAACCTGATGACGAAGGTGAAAGGAGAAAGTGCAAAAGCTGGGTTGCGGTTCAACCTCAAAAAAACCAAGATTATGGCAACCAGCTTGATTGATAACTGGCAAATAGAGGGAGAAAACGTGGAGGCAGTGACAGACTTTGCCTTTCTAGGCCCAAAGATTACTGCATACGCTGACTGCAGCCAGGAAATCAGAAGACGTTTACTTCTTGGGAGGACAGCAATGACAAATCTTGATGAAATAGTTAAGAGCAGAGACATCACACTGACAACAAAGGTCCGCATAGTTAAAGCAATGGTATTCCCCGTAGTAACCTATGGCTGTGAGCACTGGACTATAAGAAAGGCTGAGCGAAGGAAGATAGATGCTTTTGAACTGTGGTGCTGGAGGAAAATTCTGAGAGTGCCTTGGACTGCAAGAAGATCAAAGCAGTCCATACTCCAGGAAATAAAGCCAGACTGCTCACTTGAGGGAATGATGTTAAAGGCAAAACTGAAGTACTTTGGCCACATCATGAGAAGACAGGATACCCTGGAGAAGATGCTGATGCTAGGGAAAGTGGAAGGCAAAAGGAAGAGGGGCCGACCAAGGGCAAGATGGATGGATGGATGATATTCTGGAGGTGATGGACTCGAACTTGAGGGAGCTGGGGGTGGCAACGGCTGACAGGAAGCTCTGGCGTGGGCTGGTCCATGAAGTCATGAAGAGTCAGAAGCGACTGACCGAATAAACAACAATCCAAATATTTGGAGTCAATGACTTTTGGATTTCAACATATATTTGGTATTTGTGAACTTATAGAGATTGAAGTAATTCAAGGACATAAAAACAGTGAAGTGCTGTTAGGGCAAATCTGGCCAACTTTTCCATATTCAGAAATGCAAATATCCTTTTAATTCATAATACAAAGAAAGGTTCACTTTACAAAACTTGTACTTCTGTTTTGGAAAGGGAATATGTTCAGAAATCTTTTCGAACCTTGACTTTTACATCTCATCTCACTTCTCACCATTATTCCATTTGTATACTTGCAAAAGAAATGTTTTGTTTATTTTTTCTGTTAATGTTTTCTGTAGTACCTCATGCAAAGAACGGCCATACAAACAGACTCTCTTCCATGGTGGGCAGTGTCTGCTTGCTCTTGGGTGATAATGCATTGCCATGTTTCATGGTATATGGATACAGCCAACAAAAAATGTATGCATTCCAGCACTTCATCATATTCTAGTCACATTAACAAATGGTCTGAGAGTTACATAATTGTTTGTTAAGGTTAATAGGACTCTTTCTTCTCTGTGTTTTGACATCACTTTTCCAAAAAACCTGGGGTTTGTAGGAGATATGTGGGCTGCATACGAGTGGTTTTCTGGCAGCTTTGAAATCTCAACCAACATTTAACAGTGATTGAATATACACGGATATAATGGAATTGGGCAATTTCTAATAGTTAACTAGCTTCAGGATTTGCAATGATTCATGGAAAGAGCTCAGAAGCAAGACTGGATAGTTGAGTGATTCAGGTGCATGTTCAGGACATTATAACTTGATGAGTTTTACATTTCTTCTAATGCTGCTGAAAAAGTTTGCAAATAACTTTCATAGCTTGTAATACTCTTTTATCATTATCATTCTTACTTTGAAATTCTTACCCTCTGAGTAATTAAATGAGACATATTATGAACTGATATTGTTGGCCTTGCATGGTCAACATTCATGGAACCAGGCTGTCAAGGCTTGTAGCTACTGCTGATGCATGCTCAGAACTTGATTTCCTTAACCCAGGGGTGGGCAACTTGTGACCCTTCAGCCAGATGCCCTATGCTTAATTTCAAGAGCTCTCTGCATGCAGTCAGTTCAGACCTCTGACAAGAGTGATCTGTCCCTTCCCTGGCAGTTTGTTGTGTGGGCTGGGAAGGAAGACGGAGGGAGAGAAAAGGGGGTGGCCCACCCACGTTTGTTTCTGGCCCTGCCCACCACTGGCTTTGGCAATACTAACCACCAACATGTATCACTTGACAGATTATCCACAATGGAATGTGAGAAACTGTCCTTACTTCCTTAATGATAACTGTATTTTAGGGGTGAGTGAGTGTTAAGGGAAGGGAGAATGAATCCCCATTGCTGAGGCAACTAGATGTGGACTTCTCTTCTCCAAAGAATCCATCAGAACCAATTGCCCTGTGAGGCAGGAGAAGAAGCCAGTCCTATGGTGTTGATATGTCAGAGGAGAGTAAGGACTGGGATGTGCTTTTAGATGTGTATTTGCATGCACATTCCCTGCAAAGACCTGTGGTGTAGATGGACAACATCCACATCACTGATTGGCTTAGAATCATATCATAGAACAGTAGGGTTGGAAGGGGCCTACAAGGCCATCGAGTCCAACCCCCTGCTCAGTGCAGGAATCCAAGTCAGAGCATCCCTGACAGATGGCTGTCCAGCCTCGTCTTGAATGCCTCCAATGTGGGAGAGCCCACCACCTCCCTAGGTAATTGGTTCCATTGTCATATTGCTCTAACAGTCAGGAAGTTTTTCCTGCTGTTCAGCCGGAATCGGGCTTCCTGTAACTTGAGCCCATTATTCCATGTCCTGTACTCTGAGATGATTGAGAAGAGATGCTGGCCTTCCTTCCTGTGACAACCTTTCAAGTACTTGAAGAGCGCTATCATATCTCCCCTCGGTCTTCTCTTCTCAAGATTAAACATGCCCAGTTCTTTCAGTCTCTCCTCATAGGGCTTCGTTTCCAGTCCCCTTGATCATCTTCGTTGCCCTCCTCTGAACCCTCTCCAGTTGTCTTCATCCTTCTTAAAGTGCGGTGCCCAGAACAACACAGTACTCCAGTTGAGGCCTATCCAGTACTGAGTAGAGGGGCGCTAGTACTTCACGGGATTTGGAAGCTATGCTTCTATTAATGCAGCCCAAAATAGCATTTGCCTTTTTTGCAGCCACATCACATTGTTGGCTCATATTCAGCTTGTGATCGACAACAATTCCAAGATCCTTCTCGCTTGTAGTGTTGTTGAGCCAATTATCCCCCATCTTGTAACTGTGCATTTAGTTTCTTTTTCCTAGGTGAAGAATTTGGCATTTATCCCTATTCAATGCCATTCTGTTGTTTTCTGCCCAGCGCTCCAGTCTACCAAGATCACTTTGAATTTTGTTTCTGTCTTCCAAAGTATTAGCTATCCCTTACAAAGTATTAGCTTGATTCATGAAATGAAGTCTTTTCAATGTGAAAACAAAAACAAAAACAGTGCAACAGCAGATTAAGCAACAATGGCGGTGAGCAGGCATGAAAAAGTGCACGGGGGTAGTATATTTTGGTGGATTCTTTGCCCTCTGATGCTACTTATCATGATAAAATGATCACATGCTTATTGCCATTGCTCCAGGATGGAATTGGGGGGGGGGGAATTGGGCTCAGTTTCAGACTTCCATACAGTTGTAATATTGTAATCTGATTCAGAAGAAAATAAGACTTGAGGCATATTAAATTGTGCGCTCTCTCTCTCGCTCTGTGTGTGTGTGTGTGTGTGTGTGTGTGTGCGAGAGAGAGAGAGAGAGAGAGAGAGAGAGAGATTTTACAGTTGATTATGGTGTTTATATGTCTGAAATGCTTCCAAGTCCTGACTATGAAGCTTCCTTTTATTTTGCAAATACGGTCTTTGCAAAGAAAAATAATGATCAGTCGAAGCAAGCACATTTGGGGACATCCTTGAATCATTTTCTCCATCCTGTGATGCATAAGAGCTGAGAGGAGAGAAAGAGCAAGTAGTCTGAATGATAAGAATCCGCACAGTATGGCAAAAATATGAACAGAAGTCATTTACATCTGAGAGCCTGACTGGTTCACCAATATTGCTTTTAATTGGGAGTGCAGACTCAGTGATTGGGTCTTTCTTTAACATGTGACAAACAGCAGATCTGTTCTTCATTCTTCAGGCCTGCCTTGTTTCCTTTCTTGTTCCAGGGAGATGATTGTGCAGAGCACTTTGTCAATAATCCAGAAAACCTATCATACTGTAGAGTGTATAGATCAATGGGAGGTTGTTCTGTCCTAACCAACCTCAGCATTATGTGCAGTGAGTGCCAAAGGGATTTAAAATGCTTTGGTGACTACTGTATGGAGAGAAGGTTCCTATCCCTATTGGCTGTGCAAAAGCCTAACGTTGCTGATAAAAGACAAGAAACTGCATTGTATCCAACGGTGTCCCTTCTGCTGAAGGAAGGTTTGTTAATCTGGAAGAGCAGAGGCGCAGAACCTCAGGCCTGGGGGCCAAACGTGACCTGCCTGGGGTCCCAATCCAGCCCTCCAGAGTTCCCCGGAAGGCCATACCAATCATTTGGTGGTTTCCTGGCATTTGCGCAGTTTTCTTCCTATTCTAAAAGGCTGAATTGCCTCTCCTAAGGCTTAGTTACTGGCAGCAAGTTAAGCAACTTTAAGCTAAAACATGCTGGCATGTTTGGTCTTTTGACCCACCCTTTTTGCCTTTGGCCCCACTCACCACTGGAATGTGGCCCCTGAGAGCTTCTCTGAAATGGAATTCAGCCCTCAGGCCGAGAGGTTCTGCACCCCTGCTGTAAAAGCTTCTATAAAAGGAAAGAGGGAGGGTAGGTGGTTATTTCCCCCTTTCCTCTGCAGCCCCCCCCCTCTAAATCTGCTCCAGAGGGTTGGAGGGCCCTTTGGAACAGTGTAGGAGGTGGTGTACAAGAGGCTTCAGAAGAAGACTGCCTCCCCTCTTTTCCACTTATGGATGCTTCCGCTGGATCTGTGCTCCTTCTACTCAGCACTGCTTCTGTCAGTGGAGAGGATACAAGTGGATACAATCCTTTACCTGTAGTAACAGTAGCCATTTAGATAGGATATCATAGGAAGTCACAGTTTTGTGTCCTTGCTTTTAACTACCACACAAGCACTAAATCTAAACTCTGCCCTGAAAGGCAGATAAGGATTAATGCGAACCATCAGCTGTTTCTGACAGTGGCAAATCCCCACAGGAGGCATGTGCCCAAATCATGGAGTCATTAACCTATTGTATTGGGCCCTATTGAGCAAGATGGATTGATTCATTAATAATCACCTCAGTCCTCTGTTGTCTTACCACTGTCGTCTTCTGGTGTAGTGTAGATGATGGGGAAGGAGAGAATGCAGATATTCCAGAATGCAGATATTTAAGGGGTACACATCTCCAACAGCACAAGAGGCGACTCTACACATGGACTTCACCAGATGGTCAATATCGAAATCAGATTGATTATGTACTTTGCAGCCACAGATAGAGAAGCTCTATACAGTCAGTAAAAACAAGACCTGGAGCTGACTGTGGCTCAGATCATGAGCTTCTTATCACACAATTTCAGCTTAAATTGAAGAATGTAGGGAAAACCACTAAACCATTCAGGTATGACCTAAATCATATCCCTTCTGAATATACAGTGGAGGTGAGGAATAGATTTAAGGGATTAGACCTGATAGACAGAGTGCCTGAGGAACTATGGATGGAGGTCCGTAACATTGTTCAGGATGCAGCAGCTGAATTCATCCCAAAGAAAACGAAATGCAAGAAAGCAAAGTGGCTGTCTGATGAGGCTTTACAAGTAGCTGAGGAAAGAAGGGAAGCAAAAAGCAAGGAAGAAAGGGGAAGATATATCCAACTGAATGTAGAGTTCCAGAGAATAGCAAGGAGAGACAAGAAGGCCTTCTTAAATGAACAATGCAAAGAAATCGAGGAAAACAACAGAATGGGAAAGACTAGAGATCTTTTCAAGAAAATCGGAGATCTCAAGAGAACGTTTTGTGCAAAGACGGGCATGATAAAGGACAAAGAACGCAGGGACGTAACAGAAGCAGATGAGATTAAGAAGAGGTGGAAAGAATACTGAAAAACTATACAGGAAATATCTTAATGTCCCTGATAGCCATGATAGTGCGGTCATTGAACTTGAGCCGGACATACTAGAGAGTGAAGTCAAGTGGGCCTTAGGAAGCATTACTAACAACAAAGCTAGCAGAGATGACAGTATTCCAGCTGAGCTATTTAAAATCCTAAAAGATGATGCTATTAAAGTGCTGCACTCAATATGCCAAAAAATTTGGAACACTCAACAGTGGCCACAAGACTGGAAAAGGTCAGTTTACATTCCAATCCCAAAGAACGGCAATGCCAAAGAGTGTTCAAACTACCATACAATTGCACTCATTTCACATGCCAGGAAGGTGATGCTCAAAATCCTACAAGCTAGGCTTCAGCAGTATGCGAACCGAGAACTACCGGAAGTACAAGCTGGGTTTCGAAGAGGCAGAGGAACTAGAGATCAAATCGCCAACATTCGCTGGATCATGGAGAAAGCAAGAGAATTCCAGAAAAACATCTATTTCTGCTTCATTGACTATGCTAAAGCCTTTGATTGTGTGGATCACAACAAACTGTGGCAAATTCTTAAAGAGATGGGAGTACCAGACTACCTTCCCTGTCTCCTGAGAAACCTGTACGAGGGTCAAGAAGCAACAGTAAGAACCAGACATGGAACAACCATTGGTTCAAAATTGGGAAAGGAGTACGACAAGGCTGCATATTGTCGCCCCGCTTATTTAACTTATATGCAGAGTACATCATGAGAAATGCCAGGTTGGATGAATCACAGGTCGGAATTAAGATTGCCGGGAGAATTTTCAACAACCTCAGATATGCAGACAATACCACCCTAATGGCAGAAAGCGAAGATCTAAAGAGCCTCTTATTGAGGGTGAAAGTGGAGAGTGCAAAAGCTGGTTTGAAACTCAACATTAAAAAAACTAAGATCATGGCATCTGGCCTCATCACTTCCTGGCATATAGAAGGGGAAGAAATGGAAGCAGTGACAGATTTTATTTTCTTGGGCTCCAAGGTCACCGCAGACGGTGACTGTAGCCATGAAATTAAAAGACGCTTGCTCCTTGGGAGGAAAGCTATGGCAAACCTAGACAGCATAGTAAGAAGCAAAGACATCACCTTGCCGACAAAGGTTCGTATCATCAAAGCTATGGTTTTCCCAGTAGCAACGTATGGCTGTGAGAACTGGACTATAAGGAAGGCTGAGCGCCGAAGAATTGATGCCTTCAAACTGTGGTGCTGGAGAAGACTCTTACGAGTCCCCTGGACTGCAAGGAGGTCAAATCAGTCCATCCTAAAGGAAATCAACCCTGAGTGCTCATTGGAAGGACAGATACTGAAGCTGAAGCTGAAATATTTTGGCCACCTAATGCGAAGAGAAAACTCCCTGGAAAAGACCCTGATGCTAGGAAAGATTGAAGGCAAAAGGAGAAGGGGACGGCAGAGGATGAGATGGCTAGGCAGCATCACCGATGCAATGAATATGAACCTGAGCACACTCTGGGAGAGAGCGGAGGACAGGAGGGCCTGGCGTGCTGTGGTCCATGGGGTCACGAAGAGTTGGACATGACTTAACGACTGAACAACAACAAGTCATCTCAAGCCGGGTTAAAAGAAAAAAAGTGCTGCAGAGTCCAATTTGTCTGGGCCCACTTGAGGCAGAAGACAATTGCCAAGCTTCAAACAAGACCTTTGCTTAATATTAACATGCATCTTCTTCGTACAACTAAAACAGGCAAAGTAAGTAGGCAAAAGTGAAACCAAAACCAGCACCCTAACGACCTACATGCATTAACCATTTAGCGGCTTTTCAACCAGTTATTTCCCCCTCCATACAGTGGGTTTGAACTAAGGGCTGTTGCCTATTCCAACAAAATGTACATCTATGCAGGCTCTGTCAGCTCCTACTCCCAAACGTCCCTGTGAAGGGTGTTGTGCTATCTCAGGCCCTTCACTCTATCCCAAACAATTTGAATCGTCAGCAAACAACCAGACATACATTAGGACCAGTCCTGAAACAGGCCATATGAAGATTACTGGAAAATCACACCATCTAGGGCTGCAATCCTAAACACACTTACTAGTTAGTAAAACCCACTGAATACTGTGGGACTTACTACTGAGAGTAGACACATAGAGGATTGTACTGTCTGTCTCTTTTTCTGTCTCCCCCCGCCCCCTCCACCCCATAAGCAAGCACATAGCTGCTTCTGGTGGTGGTGGTGGTTTTCCAGGTTGATGCACTGAAACATTATCGTAGGGAATAAGATCTTGTTGTAAATAGACCACACCTAGAATACTATCCCTGGCTAGCATGTTTCAGGAGTTCACTTTTCAAATAAGGCTGCAAAAATAATAATAAAAAAGGAAATAATTTATCCCCCTGGTGCTCAAAAGCAATCAGAGTCAGCTCATGAGCTGTTGCCCTCCATTTCTCGGGAGCAGAATAATATCCTTCAGACTGAGGCCACTATATACCTACCAGACTGATCAATATAGCCAGCTTCCTGGATTCATGATATGTCTAACATAATGTTTACATTTTAGTGCTTGCTGATATTAGGTCTGATGGATGGAATTTTTATTGTTTTTAATCCATTTAGGCTTTAGCTGGTTGCTTTATCAAATGTTGTTGCATATTATATTGAAATGTTTTTATGCTTGTGAGCCACTTTGATAACTTTGGTTGGGAAGCTCAGTAAACATCCCAGAAATAAATAACAATAAGTAAGCAGTACTGGAGCCAGATCCCTCTAAAAGTGAGATTCAGCTAGACATTTCAGTTTCAATAAGTCGGAAGAGTGTTCCAGTTCCCGACTTTGCCCAGCTTCTCAAAGCCTTTGCACAGATGCAGCATTTGCACAGATGCAGCATTCAGAACTAAGTCTCATTGACTTCAATGGGACTTACTCCCAAGTAAGTGGATATAGCGGGGATGGGGAGCTTCTGGCCTACAGAGGTTCCCAATCTGTCCTGTAGAGGTTCCCTCCAAGGCCTCACCTGCTCTTCCAGGCCTAGGGATGGGCAAATGAGCAGTGTCAAGATCGCCAGGTCTCTCCATACATCACCTTTCTGCCCATCTCATGCCTGATTCCTGTTTGTGTTTGCAAATTGCTGCTCTCTTTGCATGCACAGGAAACTCTGATCAAATGGGAGATTTGCACAAGTTTCCGCAAATAGACTATAGCGGGGAGGATTCAGTCTACAGAGGAAATTTGTGCAAATTAGGAAATTTGTGCAAATTGATGTTGGAATCGGGAACGAGAAGGACATGAGCAGGTGTTCAATTACTTGTGAATATTTTCAGCAGACACATGCTCGTGCTTGCATTTGGAGCTTCGAATGGGGCATGCACACATATTCTGTGAGCAAAAATGAAATTCTCATACATCTCAGGGAGGTAGTGGACTCTCCCACACTGGAAGCATTCAAGCCATCTGTCAGGGATGCTTTGACTTAGATTCCTGTATTGAGCAGGGGGTTGGACTCGATGGTCTTATAGGCCCCTTCCAACCCTACTATTCTATGATTCTATGATTCTACCCCGGGCTCATTCCCTCTTCAAGCACCAGAGAAAGCCAGCCTCTCTCTAGCACCAGAAGAAGAAATCCACTGTGTGTTATCTGCAATCATGGATTGGAGATAAGAGTAGGGGTTGCCTCTCCTAGCATTAGAGAACATTTGCCTTTCCCTGGTGCTGAGAGGGACTATCCTTTCTCCATGCAGAGAAAGGCTGCACTGATCACTCCATGCCTTTATCTACACAGAGAAAGGGACCCCTATGATGTAAGGAGGCGGCGATTCAGGGGTTGGAGAGTGGCTTCAGGGGGGAGCAGCCCATTCCCTAATGTCATCTGGCCCTGGGGACTGAGCCAGAAGGCAATCTGGCAACCCCTGGAGCAGGAACAATTCCCCATCCTCAGGGTATAGAATTGCAGCCTTAGTAGATTAGGCCATCTTCTCTCTTTGGCTTCAGTCACAGTAGCTAAAGACAATCATATCAGACCTAGTGCTCACTGCTGAAAAGGGAACTGGGGCACAATCTATTTTGCACTGAGGCTTTCGGTAGCTATTATGAACTAATGATGCCATTGGATCTTGTTGGCCTCTTGGGGCCTCTGTGCAGGGACAATATATATATGGATTGGGCTTCTCCTTTCCAACTGCTTGTATTTAAACAGGGATACTAGACTGAATGTAAACGATAATAATATTTAGGGATGGCACAGGCACCAATTTTGGTCAGGGAGCTTAATCCACACCCCCCCCAAGCCAATCCTGCTGAGTCCCCACTCCACCCCCCCTGCACTCTCCAAACTGCCAGTACTCACCCAGGTCCCATCCTCCTGCGCCTCAATCACCATGTTGCAAGAAAACATGGCGATTGCAAAAATGTGCACATAGACGTCTATGCAAAATGGTGCCATGAATCACTCATATATGCAAGATCACAGGCATAAATAGCCCATTTACAGCTGTAATCTTGCATATATGGGCGATTCATAGCACCATTTTGCGTAGAAGTCCATGTGTGCTTTTTTGCGATCACTATGTTTTTTCGCAACTTGGCAGTCATGGTGCAGGGGGATGGAACCTGGGTGAGTGCAGGTGGCTCAGTGGGTGTGGGGCTCAAGCAGAGGTCTGGGGGTGCACGAGTGGGAGCAGGGGCTGGGTGGGCACCCAGAGAACCCAGATTGGGGGGGATGGATGCCCATCCATCCCTAATAATTTTAGCAAAATGCAACCAAAAGAATTATACTATTGCTGCCTAATGGTTGGATCATCAAAAAGAATTGTTGCATTCCTGAAAAACTACTTCACAAGGTCTCCATTTTGAACATGGCTCCCTATATTTTGTGTGTGTGTGTGTGTGTGTGTGTGTGTGTCTGTCTCTCTCTCTCTCACTCTCTCACTCTCTCTCTCTCTCTCACACACACACACACACACACACTTAGAGTTTAAATTAATTAATGGATACAAATGCCAGAGATTCTGATGTTTTTAGATGCTATTATACTGACATGTACTATTAATACTAGAAAAAGTCCTAATAAAGTTGGAGGAAAATAGCCGTTCCATTGCTTTTCCTAACCTATTATCCGGAAAGCAGAGTCAGAAATAATGTTCTATCCAGACCAAAGTAGAAGGCTATATTTGGAGTAATTACACTGCAGTAAAGTTTTAAAAAACATACAACCTCCTAACTCTTTCTAGGCCTTTTACATTTCTCCTTGTGTTAATCTTGCCCATTCACCATATTCATTCAATCTGATATTTCATTGTTCTTGCAGGCACAGATTCACTAACCACATTATCAACCCTGCAAAAGAAAAACAAATGGTTTAAAGAGATTTGTGCCTAGTCTGGAAGGAATGGTGACATATCCCTCTTGACTCCTTGGTTAGAAAACACAATTAAGTGGACGAGAGTGGGGCCTCTGGAAAGAAAATTGGCTGGATAGAAATGTGCAGAATTCAGGCACTCGACAGGCAAAAATCAATCGTTCCCATCCCATTGGGATAGGACACTTTGGGGGAAAGTTTGCTTTGTTATCACTCCACTGTGTAGATATGTGTGTGTACAGTAATTCCTAAGCCGATCAATACACATCGCAGAATGAAAGATTGAAGCTGTCAAAGGCAGGGACATCCCAGAGATGAGAAATGCCTGTGCAGGTTTTTCTTGGCCAGCTGTCAGTTCTCATCCCCGGACTCCTTATTCTGACAAATTGTGGTGGCACTACCCAGTGGTTAATGTGGCCACTGGCACATCATGGTGTTTTGTCAGAATGGAGGTAGCCTCACAGTCACATTGCTTTCTGGAAAATGGGAAGTGGTTCTTTTACTGGTGCTTTCATTGCTCCTTAATAAGTATGTTTACTACTCAGAATGGAGTTATAATACGCTAATCTTTGATTTAGCTATTATTATTATTATTATTATTGTTGTTGTTGTTGTTGTTGTTATTATTTCTACACTACCCCATAGTTGAAACTCTCTGGGTGATTTACAACAATTCATAAAAAGTACGTTTTAAGGCACAATCCTATGGCCGTTAGTCAGCAGCTAGATGGCCATAGGATGAGTTGGTTCCCTGAGAACCGACCTCCACTCCCTCCCACACTGCCTTGTAGGCAGTGTGAAATGGCCCCATGCTCAGAAGAGGAGTGTGGAGCAGTGAAAACGAGGTGTTCCTGGGGGCGTGCTGGGGCCGGCATTGTCTATGTATTGTCCAGCATCCACCCTCACCCCCGCTCTGACTTCCCAAGGCTAGACAGCTGAAATTGACTATCTCGCTGTGAATGCAGGGCAGCTGAAGTGCAGAGAGGACAATTCCCTCTGTACTGCTCCTGCCCTGCATTGGATAGGCGGTCGCCTCCGAGTTCAGAGGTGGCCGCCTATCCTGATAGGATTGCACCTTTAGAGTCTTAACCCTGTAGCATGCCCCCTTGGGTGCTCCTTGGAAAGCAATACAGCGTTTTGTTTTGTTTTTTTAAAAAAATACCTAACACCATTCCTTGGCAATCCTCCTCAAGAAAAGAGGGTCCACAGCTTTAAAAAGTCAATTGGTTCATCACCTTAGGTGGCAAGAAGTTCTCACAGCTGATGCATTTCATTTGACTGCTGAAATTCAAGCCATCCCAGCGTATAAATACGGTTCGATGGAGATATCTCGCCACCGTCATGGCTTTGCCTTCCTTATCATGAGATCAAGTAGGGGTTCAGTGTCTAGTTAATTGCTTGATAGGTTTTTTTTTTAAGGGTTAAAATTAGGATTGCCGAAGCCTTTAGGACTGGCAACAACAACCCAAAAAGTAAATGAGGAGAAGGATGATATAAAGTTACTAGACACGAAGAAATAATCACTGGAGAAAAATCCTCCAATCCAACTAAATGCATATCTAAATAGGCTTCTACATGCATATCCCAAGCTGGATGGGAATTCAGATGTGCAAATGGGTGCTATACATGCAGTTAGCCAGCCAATAGCTAAAGCTACGCACACTCAAAAAGGTAAAAGCCTGCTAATTAGCTCTTTAGGGGATGCCAGGTGTGTATATCCATGTGTGTGAAACAGCGTTCCCAGCAGCCAGGCTCTCCCAAATTACCTCCTTCACCATAAGGACTATGTTTCTGCCACAAACCGTGAAGATGGTTTTCAAAGGCATCCTATAGGTTACAGAACACACCCCACAGCCTGACTGTTGTCAAGAGCTGCCAAAGTCGCATGACGCTCCCCATGTGCCATGTGTTGAACCTTTGAACTGTGGGTGGAAGCTTCTCAGTGAAGTACCTTCAAACACTGGACCTCCAAAACTCTGTCCACCCAGAGTGACCATTGGATCCTACTGGACAGGAAAGCATATAAGCGACTTCCTGTTCCAGTTGAGTTTTTCTTGTGCAACGAGTTATTCCTGAGCTCTGATGGTCCAAGCAACCCATAGGAAAGATGGCAATTGTTTTCAAAGGCTACATGCATGTTTTGCTGGAGCAGAGCTTTTCTGTCTTCAGTTCAACTGAAGAAAAGTGAACAATATTTCAAGGACTTTCACATCTACCTATACAAATTTGCACCCACACAGTAAAAATGGAGTACAATCAGCAGACTTATTCTGTGGGATGGGCAGCCGTGGGGGTGGGAAATCATATATACTGTGTTTTCCACACATTACATTCTTCTTTGTACTGCTCCCCACCAACCAACCATATCTGTTGCCACTGCAATCTCATACCCAATCTTAAATAGAAGCACATAACAAGGAAATATTATAAGGCTGCTTCCCCCTTCAAGGACCAACAACAAAACTTTGAGTCACCTGCTGGTGGTTTTTCCCTCCCCTTACAAATGTTTCAGCAAATTGGCCCCAGGTTCCATTGGTGCTTATCCCTTCTTTTTGTTGTGTCCCAGATGGCCCCTTCCAACTGCTGAAAATGAGCAATATTGATTTCTGCAAAGCTTCCAAATGGTATTCTCTTCCTTATGAGTCTGGGCCTTCAGATTCATATCTCATCTAAAGGTTATACTCCTCTAGCCACATTACATGTTATGAAACATTGATATACATACATACATACATATATATCAATGTGCCCCATGTCTCATCTGCCTTCATCTATTATCCTTCTAATGATGTGCCAGATGAGAAAATAATTAAAAATCATTCTGAAGGTTGCAACCTACTCTTCTCTCTTCTCCCATTGTCTTTTATGAAATTAAAGGAGGAATTTATTCTTCTTCCTCTGAGCTGACACCCTGGATTCTGAAAAGTCATCACTATGGATGGGAACATTGCCAAGGGAACATACACTCATACTGCCATCATATAACTTTTCTCCTCTGCTAAATGTTAGGGCTGAGGTTGTCAGAACAAGAAGGCTGGGTTGTGAAACATAAAACAGAGTGCATCATGAGAAACTGCTGCATTGGCATGAAATAAGGGTGTGTGTGTGTGTGTGATTGAGAGAGAGAGGGAGAGGGAGGGGGAGGGAGAGGGAGGGAGAGAGTTTTAAGTGGGGAATAAAACACAGCTAGATTGAGACATTTTAGGGACTCCTTTCACATACTCTTCAATCACATCTTGCCTTGACCACCATATATATATATATATATATATATATGTCATATATATATATATATATGTCATATATATATATATATATGTCATATATATATATATATATATGTCATATATATATATATATATATAT
The DNA here is from genome assembly GCF_057233095.1 of Heloderma suspectum. Classification (NCBI taxonomy): domain Eukaryota; kingdom Metazoa; phylum Chordata; class Lepidosauria; order Squamata; family Helodermatidae; genus Heloderma; species Heloderma suspectum. The sequence continues at coordinate 255,139,320 of NC_139461.1, forward strand.
ATATATATATATGTCATATATATATATATATATGTCATATATATATATATATGTCATATATATATATATGTCATATATATATATGTCTTATATATTATATATATTGGTCATATATATATGGTGGCCATATATATATGACCACCATATATATATTTCATTCTGTATATATATTTCATTCTCATTCTGAATTGAAAATGTTCTTTTTCAATAGAAGAAAAAGGAGTCTTTCACCACCCACATATAGTAGTTAACTGCTCAGCCATAATGATATCATGAAACAAAGAACATACCAAAATGTTACGTTTGCATCATAGTTTTGATGAATAAGAACCATCGATAATGACTCAAATAAATACCTGAGAACTGGAAACTTCAACAAATGAGGCATACGAAGAGGAACATTCTCTTCTTTGCGCGTGTGCCTGTGTGCTCATCGTGTGCATTAGCGACATTAAGCAATGGGAATTATTCCCGAAGTGTTAGACCTTTCCTTAAAATGGCACTTGCATGCATCACACATTCAAAGATGGTATGGTTTCAGATCTTACTTGCAGTTTGTGGAACTACATCAGAGAGCCACTTTTAGGGGAGGAAGTGCAACAATATTGTGACACAACAAGTGCTTCTTTTCCAACTCCTCTTTTCATAATCAGAAGTGCTATCTGAAGAAAATATCAAGCCATAGATTAGCCTTCCCCAACCTGCAGCTCTCTCCCCTCCCCCCCACCCGAATATATTGGACTATGAACTCTCAACATCACCCAGCCAGCCTAGGGTTGCAAAACACTTCCAAATTATTTTTTGGCCCCTTTAAGGGTGAAAGTCACTCCATAACTGTTATTAGCTGGCAATCTTGTTTGGAACAGAGGAAGAGGGGAGCAGCTTTTTTGTATCTATGGGAAAGATCCAGGGGCAAGCAAGAGGGACAATATAAGGATGGTTATGCAAAGGAAAATGTTCTTGAGGTTTTACCGCACTGTAGCACAACACTGAAGTGCAGAGAACAGTGGGTTTCATGAAGTCTTCACAATGTTTAGAAACCACTGTTTCCAAAGAAGAAGGTCATTTTCTCAGATATTCTTGTTTTGGTCTCACTCAGAGTTAGTCAAAACTGAGGCAAGAATCAAGAAAAGAAACAGTGATTATGGGAAACACCAAAGACATATGCTGAAGTAGAAGACTGTATGGCTGAATAGGTCAAATAAATACTTTATTTATTTATTTATTTATTTATATTAATAAAAATAGAAAGCCAGTGTGGTGCAGTGGTTAGAGTGTTGCTCTTTTTAAGACCCAGATTCAAGTCTCTCCTCAGCCATGAAGCTCACTGGGTGACTCTGGGCCAGTCACTGACTCTCAGCCTAACCTACCTTACAGGGTTGTTTTGAGGATAAAATGGAGAGGAGAAGGGTCATGTACACTGCTTTAGACTCCTTGGAGGAAAATGCAGGATATAAATGCAATAAAAAAATAAAAAATAATAGAATCTTAGAGTTGGAAGGGACCTTGGAGATTATCTAGCCAACCCCCTGCTCAATGCAGGCTGCCCATTGCACAGTGCAGCTACAGGATCCCTGACAGATGGCCATCCAGCCCCTGTTCAATACTGCCAGTGAAAGTGAACTTACCACCGCCTGAGATTTCTGAAGAACTCTGAGTTGAGTTTATAAAAATCAATAAACCTTGAGATCACATGATCAGTGCTGCCCAAGATATTTTGCTTGCTGAAGCAAGACCGGTGCTCTCTCACCCTCTTACTGCTTGGGCCAACTTTGTATAAAATATTGTTACTAATCCCTGCCTGAATCTATCCCAGCTTTATGATGGAAGCTACAATTGGTGCAAAAATGTGTCAGCTATGCTGCTGACCAGTGCATGGTATTGGGACTGTATCACACTTCTCTTGAAAGACCTGGTTGACAGTTGCTTTCTGGGCTCAATTAAAGAGGTTGGCTTTAACCTTTAAAGCTCTAATTGGCTTAGGGTTTGGCCCTCTAAGGGACCATCTGTCTTGTTATGAACCCGCCAGTTTATTAAGATCTTCAGGAGAGCCCCCCCTTGAGGATGCCATTGCTGACAGAGGGCTGTTTGTCAATCACACTTGAAAAGGATTTCTCCTGAGTTGCTCCTAAATTGTGGAATGAATTGCTACTAAGCGCAAGAATTACAACTGACCCCCACTCTCTTGGCTTTAAGAAAGTGTGTGAAGAAGACACGTCTTTTAAATTTATCCTTTCAAATCATGTAACTCTTTAAATATTACCATATTTTACTGTTTTTAATATTCTCATTTCTAACGTTTTAAAGTTTTATTGTTTTAAATGGCTGTGCACCACCATGATGGCCTTTTAGCAAAGAAGGAGGCATATAAATGATAATAATAAATAAATAAGTACCGTAAGGGCAAGCAACTTGATACAAGGGCATCGTGCGTGGCAATCTGATCCCCAAGGCTTCCTTTCTTCTGGCTCCTGATCACAAGAACACTCTACTACACACACTGCTCTGTATTTCTGCTACTTTCTTCTAAGCTGGGACACAGTCAAAGGGCTCTTTTGCTCCTTCTCCTGTGTAAACAGCAAGAAAGGTTGGCAGCACTCAGGGTGGCCATGTGTCCTCTTTTTACAGAGCCCTGTTTGAAGTGCTGCCAGACTGGCCTCTATTGGAAGGGCTGTCCTCTCCACTTCCAGTTTAAAGATAAAGAACCATAAGAACTGTTGCCTATCAACAGTCTGAAATTGGACAGCAGACTGAGCAGGCAGGCACACAGGTCACCTGGTCACAGTCTTTCTCACTATGGTGAGATGTACTGTATTTCTATTTAAATTATAACAATTATTTTTCAATTTGCATTTATACATATAAATTAGTATATGGAAATGTTATGTACTCTTTTGTCCTCTTTTTTGGTGATGCAGATCTGCTTTTTTGGCAATTCGTATGTGGCCACCCCAGCAGAACCCCTTATTATGCATCACAGATGCTCACTCTCCTTCATAAGCCAAGACACAGGGAAATGATAGTGAGCAACAGAAGTGCCTAAAGGAAGGGAGGAAGATGGTGTAGGAGCCTTTGGTGTCTTGGTTATGTGGGAATAAGTGGGTGAGGTCATCTTTTCCTATGGAATCTCTTAAAAATATATTTCCAGCCATGAGGCTACAAGTCCAGTTTCCAGGAGAATGCCTGCAAATACTTGCTATTTATTTGTGGGTAAGGAGAAATCTGAAGATAATGGCTCTAAGGGCACAATGCTATGCATAGCTGGCTGGAGAATGCTGGAAGTTGTAGGACTTATTCTGTCTAAGCGTGCATGGGATTGCACCCTAATTCACTTTTTGGAGCTTTTATTTTCTCAATCTAGAAGTCCTACTGATACATAAGAGAAGATGGTCAAAGTAGCTCTTCACTCCCCCTAGTCACAGTGAAACTTACATAGCATTCATAGCATGCATTAAAAACTAGAGGCTGAGCTGAAGTAAAGACTCAGAATAAAATTTGCACATTTTACCTGACATTAAAAATTAAGCATCTGGACTCCATAATTGCAGAGAGAAAATTTAAAACATCTCCATAGTGCATCTCTCTGCATTTTAATGAATTAGCATTCAGAGATTTTTGTTTGTTAAATCAGGATAGGAAATGGTTCACTTTTTAAGTTCAGCTTCTTGGAGTGGAACAAAGTTCCGAGCCCTAACAATCTATTCGGAGCTTCCCAAAGGTTGTGTTGTGAGGATTGAAATCATCCATGCATGATTGGGAAGTGCAAAGCTAGAATGTCAAGGTCAAAACTTGGGCTATGTGTATGCTTTTCAGATGAATGGAGAAAGCTTCATTTCAAATTTCTGCCAAGTGCAGGACATGAAATCTATGGGACACATTCTGTGAAAATGATGGGGCACATTATTTTGAGTCCTATTTGCTCTTCAAATAGCAAGGACATTTTGAGAAAGCCACAGTCAACAGATATGCTTAAATATGTCTAATTGATTCAAGAAAAATACAAACCAGGCATGCCCCACATGTAATGATGGTGAATGAAGGAAACAAATTGTTCCATGTGTGATTGCATCTGATCAGGAACACCGAACAAAGGACAGAAACCTAGAGCAGTAAACATTTTGTACTATCGTTAGACATTGTAGCATTTAAATAAAGTTCCTTCAGCTGCATAAAAAGTCTCTAGGGTGCAACATTTTCATGGTTTACAGCATCAAATATTGCACCCCATATCTCTTGACCACAGTCATCCATTTTAGCAGCAAACGAATTATGCTCCAAGGCTAACTGGATGCTTAACACACTCCAATTGTTATATGTTGGACATATGCAATGAATACAGCTGGCTTCAGTAGGGCTTGCACAGCCTAAAATGGATGAAGGATCTGCCTCTTCATGTCCAAGAGTCTTCTCATGAAAGCATTACTTTGATCTTGAATTAAATCTACATGTGAAGGGAGCCCAAAGGGCAGAACTGCTTAATTTGCCTTAGCTTGGATTCTCCTCTTTTGAAGGATTATAAATACAGACATAGAGAAAAAAGGACACATATAAATGGCTGGCATCAAAGAACCACTCTTTATGCCATTCAGATAATGTCATAGCACTCGGTCTTCCTAAATTTAAATTATTAGCAATGACCAAGCTCTGCTCCCTCTTGATGCATCACTTAACCCCATAATCAGAAAATCTATTCCATTCTCTGGCTTAGATTGATGATGTCACATTACACTTTTTTCCCCCCACCAGAAGGAGCAATCATGCTAGAATGAATCAGTCCTGAGTGTGGCTGCAAAATGCCTATCAAGAGTGTGATTAATATCACCCATTTCTTTGGTAAGCCACAGCCTGCATTTCAGAACCTACTTTATTTGGGATGCATTAAGATGTCACTAATGGATACTTCCCCTCTCCCCCCACCTCCTGAATGATTTCGTTCTTCTTAATATGATAGCTCACTGAAGATGCTTTAAGGGGTGTATTAATTTTTACCAAAAAATATATAATCGATCTTCCACTGTTGTGCATGATTCTTTCTTTACAGTAAGAAATGACACAGAGCAAAAAGAAAAGAATCAATGCTTTCACACCCTCAGGTTGTACTAATGTAAAGTACCTGTTTTATCAATATAGCAGTTACTGATAAAAAAAAAGTATGATATGACAGAGAAGCTTCTACAAGAATACCACTTTTTCCACCACCTTGATGAGCTTTCATCAGCTCGGTCCCCCAGAATTAATTTTGTTTTCCACTAACTGGCCCAATTTGGTCTGCAGTGAATCAGGCCAGTTAGCTGATTTTCAGTATTTTTTTACTTTGCATAATTTGTGCAAATTTTGGCTGCAATTTGTGCAAATTACACAAATTTGCTCAAATTGTGGCCCCCATCCTCCCCCCTTGCAAACTGTGCCCAGAGTTTGGGGAAAGCCTGCAGTCTGGCTTGTGAATGCAAGCCAAGTCAGGCAGGCAGCAGAGTTCCATCAAGCCCAAAAAGAGATGCATTTCCAGATGATGGACATTCCTACCTAAAAACTGATCTGTTTGGATGGTTGACAGGAATTCTGCTTTCTTGCTTTGTTGCCCAATCTAACAATTTTTAATTCATCAGTTTATTACTGAGTATGGGAATTCTTAGTGTCTTAGGGTGTAATATTCATGGTTTGTGGTACCTAACTACATACAAAAATGTTTTCAAATGAAGATTACTGAATTTATTTAAAGGATATGATCTTCTTCCGGGAAGCTCATACTGCCTCTTTGCTATACTACCATGAACTGTTCTCAAGCTGAAACTATCTGATGGATTCATATTTTATTCCTCATTTTGTGCCTAGGTCTCCTATTGCATCATATTTTACATTGATTTAATAGCATTGTCTCAATGTAGATGTATATTTGGCATTGTCCTGCTTCCCTGTTGTTGTTCAGTTGTTAAGTTGTGTCCGACTCTTCGTGACCCCATGGACCATAGCACACCAGGCCTTCCTGTCATCCGCTCTCTCCCGGAGTGTCTCAAGTTCATATTCATTGCATGGTTGACGCTATCTAGCCATCTCATTCTCTGCCGTCCCCTTCTCCTTTTGCCTTCAATCTTTCCCAGCATCAGGGTGTTTTCCAGTGACTTTTCTCTTCGCATTAGGTGGCCGAAATATTGGTGCTTCAGTTTCAGTATCTGTCCTTCCAATGAGCACTCAGGGTTGATTTCCTTTAGGATGGACTGATTGGACCTCCTTGCAGTCCAGGGGACTGGTAAGAGCCTTCTCCAGCACCACAGTTCAAAGGCATCAATTCTTCGGCGCTCAGCCTTCCTTATAGTCCAGCTCTCACAGCCATACATTACTACTGGGAAAACCATAGCTTTGATTGTACAGACCTTTGTCGGCAAGGTGATGTCTCTGCTTCTCACTATGCTGTCTAGGTTTGCCATAGCTTTCCTCCCAAGGAGCAAGTGTCTTTTAATTTCATAGCTACAGTCACCGTCTCTGCGGTGATCTTGGAGCCCAAGAAAGTAAAATCTGTCACTGCTTCCATTTCTTCCCCTTCTATATGCCAGGAAGTGATGGGGCCAGATGCCAGGATCTTAGTTTTTTTAATGTTGAGTTTCAAACCTGACCACTGTTGAGTGTTCCAAATTTGTTGGCATATTGAGTGCAGCACTTTAACAGCATCATCTTTTATGATTTTAAATAGCTCAGCTGGAATACTGTCATCTCCGCTAGCTTTGTTGCTACTAATGCTTCCCAAGGCCCACTTGACTTCACTCTCTAGGATGTCCGGCTCAAGTTCAGTGACCACACTATTATGGCTATCAGGGACATTAAGATCTTTCCTGTATAGTTCTTTTGTGTATTCTTTCCACCTCTTCTTCATCTCATCTGCTTCTGTTAGGTCCCTGTCTTCTTTGTCCTTTATCATGCCTGTCTTGGCACAAAAATGTTCCCTTGATATCTCCGATTTTCTTGAAGAGATCTCTAGTCTTTCCCATTCTATTGTTTTCTTCAATTTCTTTGCATTGTTTATTTAAGAAGGCCTTCTTGTCTCTCCTTTCTATTCTCTGGAATTCTGCATTCAGTTGGATATATCTCCCCTTTTCTCCCTTGCTTTTAGCTTCCCTTCTTTCCTCAGCTACTTGCAAAGCCTCATCAGACAGCCACTTTGCTTTCTTGCATTTCTTTTTCTTTGGGATAGATTGAGTTGCTGCCTCCTGAACAATATAATGGACCTCCATCCATAGTTCCTCAGGCACTCTATCAGGTCAAATCCCTGAAATCTATTCCTCACCTCCACTGTATATTCAGAAGGGATATGATTTAGGTCATACCTGAATGGTTTAGTGGTTTTCCCTATGTTCTTCAATTTCAGCCAAAATTTTGCAAGAAGCAGCTCATGATCTGAGCCACAGTCAGCTCCAGGTCTTGTTTTTACTGACTGTATAGAGCCCTGCTTCCCTAAGGCTCAGGTTTGACTAACAGACCAAGGTCAATAACCAGGAGTTCCACACAGATTAGGAATAAGCATACAGCAGAGACAAGGTAGCCAGAGGACCAAGGTACCATAGCAAACAGGGTTTAGGCAGGAAGAGTGGTCAAAATAGGCAGTCCACAAGGTATTCACAACAGATTCCGTCCAAGGGGGAGTTAGCTAAGACACCACAGCGACAAGGTTCAGGCAGGAAGCATCATCAAAAGGCAATCTGAAGGTATTCACAAAGGGTTCAGTCCAATAGAGATGTAGGAATCCTAGGATAAGAAGAGCTAGAACAGAAAAGAATAGAGCTAGAAAGCAGAATAGGCTTTGTTTTTAGCAAGCCTTCCAGCTCCCAACTGCTGTTCTTAAGCAGAGGCTGACAGAACCCCACCCAGAATCCAGCTGCAGCTTGTTAGTAGCTTCTAAAAAGAGTCTTCTCATGAGGAGCCCCCTCAAGGAGCTCTCTGCTGTAACCTCGCCTGGGCTTGAAGAGTCTGGCCTGCCTCTGAAGTTCATGTGAATCCTGGGGGCTTGGGGGTCTCTCCTCTTCTGCCTCCAAAGCTCATCCCCCCCTCCTCTTGTTGGGGTAGGTCCTAGGTGGGAATTACTGAGGACCCAGGCTCCTCCAGGCCTTTTGGCCTTGGCAGATCCTGAGCCTCAGCAGTTGCTGGGGGCTCTGGATCTTCCACCAAGGAGGACTCATCCAGTGGGGGGTAGGACAGGCATGCCAACCTAAATGGAGCCACAAAGTCAAAGAATAATGTCCCTGAAAAGGTCCTGGAGTCTTGTTTGCACTGAGAGAGTACATGTGTGACAGGTATTTCACAAGAAATATTTACAGTGAAAAATGCAGTGCGCTGGGGCAACTTTTGTTTAAAACCTCTGTGAACGTAACTAGCATCTTCCAATAGCTGCTTTTTTACTGGTCTGATCGGTAACACTTGAGGATGGAGAGATCAGTCTATTTCTGGTCTGTGTCAGTTTTACATTTGTTCATTCATAAGTCCATTCTGTCTCATTTTTGTATCAAACTGCAATTTTAAAAAGCCTGCACAAACATTTACATTTTTTAATGTATTTTTCACAAAATACACAGTTTTGGACCCATTTTAACCGAAAACATGCATTTTATATGCATTTGGGCATTGTTGTTGAGTGGAGAACTGTAGCTCAAAATTTGGAGAAGTGCAAAAATGGAAGAAGTCCCCTCACCCCACGTCCGGCTTGCCTGGCTGTGTGGGGGGATGTTGCGGGTGGGGGGGGAAGGGCGGGACAAGATCGAAGGCCATTGGCCCTCGCTCCTGACGTCCAGGTGGGGTGGGGGCTGAGCCGGCCGATACTTAGGCCTCCCCGCCCCCTTTCCTCATTCATTCTGGCTTTTCTGGCTCCCTCCCTCCCACCCAACATGCAGTGTGGGTTGTACTGGTTGCCCTATCGGGGGACAAGTAGGAATTTTTGCTCTTAGCCAGATTGGCCGGGCTATGGGTTTTTTGCCTACTTCATACTGCTGGTGGGATAGGGAGTAATGTAGGCTAATTGGTATCATCTGATTGCTGTTTTTATCCGGTCACATAACTGTACTGGTGGTTCCGGGTGGGCACTCCACTGGGGGAGAGGACAGGTGAGCATTCGTGGGCACTGTTTCAGGTGACTGGTAAGGCCCGAGGCTCTCGGATTCCGGGTTTTGTGGCCCCGAGTTGGGAGATAAGGCTTACCTCTGAGGCTGACCCTCCTCACCCACTCGAGTTCCGTGGCTCGAGGGGCAGTGACAGGGGAAGGTCTCCCAGCCCAGAATTGGGTGGATCAATCTGCAGGATGGCTACAGTAGACGCCACGCCTCAGGCGACGAATGCCTCACTCTATACCTGTCATAATTACTTGTTTTCTATGTGCCCGCCAGTGCTTCCTTCGCAGATTGTAATACGTCAATAAATGTGGCCCAGTTTTATCCCAACTCTATTTGTGTTGTCTCGTCATTTCTCCCCCCTATACACCCACAATAGCTGTATCCCAATATGCTTACTAGCCTGGGAAGTGCAAAATCAGGTTAGTTCACTCAAAAATGCAGAAAGAACAAAACCCTTGAGCATTCCTAACAAGACCAGGTTCTTTCAGTTAACTAGCGCTGGGTCTGAAAAGTTAGTAAAATTCGTTTTTCTGCTCTGACTTTATATTTCTCTGGCCCACCTCAGCAGATTCTCCTCTGACTCTGCCTGCCCTGGCCTTACTTATGGGGATAATATGACTGAAATGGGAAGTTGACTTTTGCTGTTCTCAGGTGTAAGGAAGGCAAGTGATTTGAGCCCTGAGAAGGTGAGATTAGAATTATTTTATTTATTTTATTTATTAAATTTCTTAACTGCTCATCTGGCTGGTCACCCAGCCACTCTGGGTGATGTACAGTAATACAACAGTTTAAAACAATAAAATTCCACATTAAAACATTGTATTTCTAAAAATACCCTAACCCATCCAAAATGCCTGCCTGAACAACCACATTTGTTCAGGCAGACATTTGGTTTGTCCAATTATTGGACAAGCCATTATTTAAAGAAGTGTCTATTACTCCATAAAGCAAAATGGCTGGCCTTTCACTTGAAGGTACTGTAGGTAGACCAAAGAGATGAGAAATCTCCAGAAAAGTTACTAGAATTGTAGGAAGACAGGCACAGAGAATGATCCGTGCCTCCCCTGTATTTTCAAAGCTCTGAATGAGTGTCACACCATACAGAGTTTGGCTTTTGTCAAATCTAGAATAAGCTCAACAGAATTGGTGGGAAGCAAAAGTTTACTTGGCAATATCCAATATACCTACCACTGAGCACACTGTGATAGTTAAATGATAGTTAAAGAATAGGATTTTTTGGTGGGTTACAGGAGAGGGAAAATAAAGAAAAGGTGTGTGTGGGGAGAGAGACAGATAATGCCCTTTTTAAAAAAGTAGCATAGCAGCTATCCTGCTAAAAATATTTCCTTTTCCTAGACCCAGGAAAAGTATTTTGACGAACCCAGTTTTAGCTTGCTTCGGAAAAATAAAATAGAATTATGGTTGACTCTTATAAATTCAAAAAGCATAGAAATTGTTTAGCAAAATATGGTACAGATGATGGCAAAGGTTGTTCTGAGTTGCTAACATTCATTCTGGAAATTAATGGAGTCATCTCCATTAAAATCTGGTGCATACAATACTTAGATTTTGCACATATGCCACAATTAATCCTGTGTATGAACCCATTTACTGTTACTGGTGTATCTGTCTCATGGATAGTAGGTGGAAGGCAGCTGTGCTCAGATTAAAATGTAGCGCATTTAATGGTGGCATTTCTTTTCCTGTGAAAAAGGGCCCATGGTACAGAATACAACCAGGCTTCTGTTTTGTTGTGGGCGGCTATAAATCAGTCATGGAATCAGGTTCATTGACAAGCATGTGCATTTATTCATGCAAGCAAATATCTATGGAGCATTTCACAAATTCTGAAGAAATGTTTCAAAATTCTAGATATCAGGCATGCAAATAATGTTTGGGCGGCTGCTGCTGCTTCTTTATTTTAAAGTAACTAATAGGAGTATGACTTGCTTTCCTATAAATGCATTTATATACAACAGATGTATGAATATAAATAGGCATGCAATTAATTATTATGCATCTTTACAAGAGACCTGAAATAACAAGATCTGCCATCATTGTGCTAAATGGAATCTTCTTTCTGAAAAGCTTGCGTTGGTCAACATTTGGTTTCTGAAACCACTGAATATTCCAGTCCAAAGTCTGTGAGGACTGGATATTAAAGTTAGGATAGTTTCCATAAGCTCTAATTCTTTATCTAAATCTAACATCCCCAGGCAATGAAATGTCATGCTAATGAATCCAGTTGTTGGATTGGGAACCTCCATTTGCATCACATAACTTACAAGTCTTCAGATGTGTGTGGCAGGCTGCTTGAGTGAATAGCATTATGCAAACAGAGTGATAGCTGTGACACCAAATATTATTTTTTAATCACATCAGAGGCCCTGCCTTCACCCCCATCCCACTTTCATTGTTGCTTTCACCCAGCATTTCTATTCTAATGAATTCATTTTGAGAAGATGAATTTCCAAGGGGTAAGATCCATCACTGGGAAGACTGTAATGCACCCTAACAATGCAAACATTAAAGCGGAGCAAAGATCATCGGTAAAGCAATTTTTCATGTGCATCTCCATTTTGTATAGATTGATGATGCGACTGTATTTATCAGCTAGATTCCTGTCACATGTGGAGACTGTTTTACAGTCCCAAACTTAACCTTGCTAGCACTGCTGTATCACAATATCTTGAGTCTCTCTCAGCAGTTTATAGGGCTCTTTCAGCAATGTAGTGTGTAATGACATCCCAAACTCATATGAACATTTATATGAATTCTATCTTTCTGCATTCCCAGTACGGGAGGACAAACTGCTTTCTTTATTATTTTCTCTTTTCCTCCCCCTCCTTCTTTATTTTTTAAAAAAGCAATCTTGGTTATAAAATCTGACTCAAATCTGCTCTGACCTTTTTTCAACAGTTACTGAGTTAAAACACACACACACACACACACACACACACGCACACACAAATGTCCATTTAGATATTGGTAGGGGAAAGAACTTTATTGATTTTCTTAGTTCATTGAGCCCCTTGGGCTTTTTACAGGTATTTGTCTTTGCAGGAAGGGATGGTGCAAAATAGGGTGAGTTTATTCTTTATTCCCAGATAAAATTAAAATTCTGGTGCAACATTGATGAAGCGCCTGTTCAATGCAGCATTGAATTTTGCTGGCTCAGTCGGTCTCTTGGATAGCAGACAGAATGTTCGTTTAAATTAAAGTGTTGCTTGTCCAATCATCTATAGAAAAAAGAACAGGGGAAAAAACACCTTTACAGAAGAAAATCAGGTTTTTTTAACCCTTTGTAGTACCTGAGAATATACTCTCAGGTACAAATGCATTGACTGCTTGCATGCACTGTGTGTGTGTGTGTGTGTGTGTGTGTGTGTGTGAGAGAGAGAGAGACAGAGAGAGACAGAGAGAGACAGAGACAGAGAGAGTAAATTAGGATCAGTACTATAGGATGAAATAAATTAGTGCTGTGCCAAAACCCAGCCTGCCCTTTTGCAACCTCTTCGTTTCCTGAAAAAGAGGTAACCGTTTTTCTGCTTCATTCACATGGATGTTGAGAATTTCTGAGAAATTTCTCAGTGTGCAGGGTTTCAGTGCTTACACTACTCTAAGGAACTGGCTGAGGGTGGTGGTGTGTGCACTATTCATTTTATCATTTTTACCCTGCTTTATCCTGGCTGCTGGAGCTTTCTGGAAAGACTCTTAGAAAACTTCCTCCCTTGGGGCTTTTCTGTGCTTCTGCCTGTTGAATGCCTGAAAGGTGAGTGAGGAGCTGTTGTTGTTGTTGTTGTTGTTGTTGTTGTTGTTAAAAGGACTTTTATCAACAACCAACCCAAACCAAACATGCCTCACTCAGCTTTCAGACATTGAGAAGCTTTTATTTTCTTTTTAATTATGCACAAAATGAGCCCAACATTTTTAAAATTATTTTTTTCAGCCCTGGGGATGTGCACAAATGTCTTTGTTATTTTTCTTTTGGTCATTTTTTTTTTTCAGTTGCAGAGATGTGCAATTGTGACTGTCAAACTATATATAGCCTTGCCTTGTGTGTTTCAGCTGTCAAACGGAATTAAGTGTAGTAAGAAACATACAAGGTAATTGACAAGATGGATCTGCATATATGCTAGTTTGACAGCCTTTGGCAGCTGAAAGGCTGGGGAAAATGGAGGACTAAATTGTCCCCTTAGCAGCATTATCCTTAAGTTCTGAAGTATGGGGGTCCCCCCTTCCATTCCACCTCTCCCCGCATCTCCCCCAAGTCACTTTAAGAGTAATCTAGGGTCCACCCCATTTTCAAAGCTCCCCTTTTACTACAAACAGGAGCACTTCAGGACTTGAGGATAACTGTGCTAAGGGTGTGACCTGGTCCCATTTTCTCAACCTGTCAGTAGGTTATTTGTTCATACTGACAGCTCTCAAATTTGGGAAAGGGGATCAGATTGCACCTTTAGCAACTTGATCCCCAGGGTTTGACATGTGGAACATACCCTTTGGGGTCCCCCCTTCAATTTCACTGCTCCCTGAGTCTCCCCCAGTGGTTTTAAGGGTGATTTAGGGTCCACCCAATTTCCAAAGCTCACTGTTGCAGTAAAAGTCAAATATTATACATTTCATAGTGGAAATAAAATGTTCCCCTCCAGTGATGTGTGCTGTGCCTTTAAGGGATCTGCTTGGAACACCTCTTGTACCCTAGGAACATAGGAAGTTGCCTATACCAAGGCATACCATCGATCTAACTAGCTCAGTATTGCCTACAGCACAATGACTGGCAACAGCTTTCCAGGGTTTCAGGCAAGAGTGTTTCTCTGCTCTACCTGGAGATTTGTTGTTGTTGTTGTTGTTGTTCAGATGTTCTGTCGTGTCCGACTCTTCGTGACCCCATGGACCATAGCACGCCAGGCCTTCCTGTCCTGCGCTCTCTCCCAGAGCGTGCTCAAGTCCATATTCATTGCATCGGTGATGCTATCTAGCCATCTCATCCTCTGCTGTCCCCTTCTCCTTTTGCCTTCAATCTTTCCCAGCATCAGGGTCTTTTCCAGGGAGTTTTCTCTTCGCATTAGGTGGCCAAAATATTTGAGCTTCAGCTCCAGTATCTGTCCTTCCAATGAGCACTCAGGGTTGATTTCCTTTAGGATTGACTGATTTGACCTCCTTGCAGTCCAGGGGACTCGTATCTACCTGGAGATACTGGGGATCAAACCTGGGACCTTTTCTATACAAAACATGGACCCTCCAATTGAGCTACAGCCTATCCCAAATTGAAGCTCAACTCAGAGTGCTAATGCTAATGGTGTGCCAAAAATCTCTCCCACATTTTTTTGACCATTCTCATTCAATTTGATAGAAGAGAAATTGCTTTTGAAAATAAATTCAATGGTGAAGAAATTTCGGAGAAATTCTCATGGGTTGGGTTTGGGTTTCTTGGGCTTACCTTACTTAGGAGGTGGGTGAAGAGTGAGCACAAGTGTCCTGTTTCTTATTGTACAGTCATTTCTTTGGCAGCCTGTAGCCTCGCCAGCTTCCTACACTTCAAGTCCAGTTTAAGGCACTATGAGGTAATTCCTCCCAAAGGGCTTTTTCAGATCAGGCAGCCTGGGAGGCTAGCTGTGATTAGGTAAGCTCAAAAACATCACAAAATACATTATAAAACATCCTGAATGAGGCAGAACAATAGAAGCTTCTTTCGTGGAGAGAGAAAACTTTCAGGAAATTGGAGGACAGATTTTGGCAGAGCACTAACTCCACCTAATCCTTGGAACTGGACACAACACTGCCCCCACCTGCATTGTGGTGGATGCAAACTGGGAGTTGGCCTGCCAAGACAATTGATGCTGTTGCAGCACAAAATACCCCAAACTCTTACAAAAAAGCAAAAAGCTGTGCTTTGAGTCCTGCCAATGGGGAGCCCTACCTGGGAGAAACTGGTGAATTTTTCCTCCCCCTGGAGAAATTTGGTGAAATTGTCTCCCAAATTTCTCTGCCCACAAGAATTTCAAGAGGCCATTTGCGTGCATCTCTAGCTAATATACAGCAGGCCAGATACTGTCACATTCTGATGCAAAAGGATCAGATGGCTATGAGTACTCCTGTGTTGGTGGAATGTATCATCACAAGAGCCCTCAGTTCTCTCTCCCATGCATGAAGTATTTTGTCTCCCAGTACAAAGTGATTCATTTTCTGAGCAGGTCAAGCAGCTGCCAACATGAGACATTATGAGCAGGGGTGCAGAAGCTCAGGGCCTGGGGGCCAAATGACGATGCCCATTTCCCTTTCCCCCAGCCAGTGATTCTTTGGTAGTTTCTTGGCTTTTGGGTAGTTCCCCCTTTTAAAAGGTTGAAATGCCTCTCCTAGGGTTTAGTTACTGACAGAAAGAACTTTGAGCTAAGATAGGCTTGTATGATTTGGTAATTTTGGCACCATCCCTTTTGCCTTGCCCCCTTTTGCCCCTGCCCACCACTGGAATGCTCTCCACAAGAGCTTCTCTGAAATGGAATTCAACCTTTGGACTGAAAGAGATTCAACATTCCTGCCTTAGGAAGAAGCCATCACTTTCTTGGGATAGTCCCAGCTTGCTCACATATAGGCTTTTTTTTCAAGCTGAGGGAATGAACTCTCCTTTATCTCTTTCCATATGTGACCCTGTAGAAAGCACAGGGAACGATGATGATGTCTGGAACGTGAAAACACATCATTCATGTTATCAAACAACCCAGAAAATAAAGACAGCAGAATGTTTCTTGAAAATCCATAGCATTTCCTAGACAACTGTGGTTTTCAAGAAATCAATATATATTAGATTAGCTCAGTTTTGACCCAGTATTTCAGACTTCACCAGTTTAGGTAGATTAAAACGATGTTTTTGTATCATTCTCATAGTTGGGGGTTAAGTAAGTGAGCCACCAAAAAAACATGGATTATGGATGGAACACATCAGACTACAGAGAGAAAGGTTTGACTTCCACTCTGCTTTATAGCGTAGCCAGGTCTCATTTTGGTACTATGGATTTATTTATACTATATGTTTATGGCATTTATTTAGTTGCTTTTGCAAAGGAGGAAGAAAAGTTTCCTTCAAGAGCAAAGAAGACTTTTGGCAAACAGAAACATCGTCCAGGCCAACTGGAGGGCCACTGCTAATTTGCGCATTTTAGTTCCATGCAATAAACATAATTACATATTTTCATGTAAAATATTTTCATATTTTCATGTAATAAACAAATTCATGGAAAATAAGGCTATAGATAGCTATTAGTCATGGTGGCTATATTACTTCCACTATCAGAGTTAGTATGGCATGTGCTGGGGAACATATGTAGGAGGGAGCTATTGTATTCATGTCTAGTTGTGGGCTTCTCGTAGGCACGTGGTTGGCCACTGTGTGAACAGAATGTTGGACTCATTAGCCTCTTGGTCTCATTCAGCATGATTCAATAGGCTCTCGATCTCATACAGCATGGCTTTTACATTTTCATGTTGATAGTGTACAGACAACCTCCAATGAAAGCTTCTTGACAAGTAGATTAGTCAATAGTTAGGGTACTATTATAGTTAGGGATTAGCCAAAGCGTTAGTATTAAAGTCTTTGGCCATCCTCTTGGCTAGCAGAAACAGAATAAATTATGCAAATGAAAGCAAATACATGCAAATTCAACTTTGGCTGGTATTTGTGTTATCCTAATGCCTTTTTTCTTCTGAAATGCCAACACGTCTACATTTGATTATTTGTTTTAGTTTGGGATAACTGGTGCATATCCTTTGTTCCACAGCCCTTAAAGTTCTACGAGACCTGTGACATGCTAAAGAAGAACAGGCAAGGTCTGTGCTTTTCATCATGACACATTCAAAATCAGTGAATATCAGAGAGGAATGAAGGATCAGCTAGAGCCTGCCAATTTTCACGACATGATCAGGCCATCATGGGTTATTTAACCCACAATCAACTGCAGTGTGTACTGGGCATGTGCAGCCACCATTTTGAATATGCAACTGCCAGTCGGGGTGATCAGGGGTTGCACCATTTCTTACAAACCTGGGCACCTTGGGTTATTTGAGGGTTAAACAAGCCCTGTATAACCCTACTACTAAGCGCTGTGTTGTGCAAGCTGGGAGACTGACTGAGGAGGGGTCAGGCTGGCCCACTGAGATGGCCCTGAGCAGAATGAGTCTCTCTTGGCATCAGCGTGGTTGCAGCCTGACGAGGTTCACATGTGGACTGGGAAGGAAGTGCTGCAGTATTTTCATTAAGTTACCTTTTTGTTGACAGACGCATACATAAAGGAGTGAGATTCTAATTCCATTTCACTGCTCACACTGTTATGAAAAAGCACATTTAACCCTACTGCTAGAGAGGTCACTTCCAACTGTAATACATTTACATGGAAAAGAGGTTGATTTCACTTTAAGCCAAAGGCTAACATGGCATCACCATGCAAATATATTTAAATGAAATTTATCCAAGGTGGCAATATTACATTTCCAGGGAATAAAGGATTGCTCATCGGTTGCAAGTGAGCACTTTGTTTCGTTGATTGAAAACTCATTTCAAGAGAATGAAAAGTGCTTAAGAGAGTAAAAGGGGATCATTCAGTGAGTTAGAAAATTACTCTAGTTCTCAGACCATGTCCAAACAAATATAAAACAAACAAACTAGCAGAATTGGATTATTTAAAGCTGCATATCACCCAAGAACAAAGAACCACAGAGAATGTGTCTGTGGCATCATACAGTTTTCTAGTCTTGTATGAACCAGGGATTACTGAAAAAAGGAAAACAACTTTACTTTCTTTAACATGGAGTCTTGTGGCACCTTAAAAACTAACAGATGTATTGTGGCATTAGCTTTCATGAACTACAGCCCTCTTGGTCAAATGTGATAAGTTATCCTCAGTTGGCAGGTATAATTCACATACATACATACATACATAGTTCACCCTCCCTGTAAATAGTGGTTGCAGTTCACACTGAGGAAGTTTAAAGAGCTATTTCCCTCTGTTTCAGTATGAGCAGCTGAGTTGCATAATAAGGGAAGGCCTCTGTTCTGAGCATTCTGAGGAGGAGGGGAGTTGAGAAACTTTTGTTTGCGTGTCTCAGCTTATGTAGGAGTGAGTCACTAGGGGAAACCAATACTGCTGTCCCTTTAGCCTGTGTTCAGTTCAAAATATGGCTCCCATTCAAAATTAATGGCCAACCAGAAGTCTACTGAATAGACTGCCCTCTCCCCTGATTAAGAGCTGGAACCTACAGCTTTGTTCCACCACCCTCATATTTCCAGTAACATATTCTTGCCACTGAACTAGGGTAATTTTGAGTCACTGACCTTGCTGTGAAAGGCTCCATATCTCATAAATTACCAGTCCCCACGAGCCATCTAGTAATAAGGAAAATGCTGAGGATAAAGAACATGTAAGATAAACAGCAGGCCATAAATAAGCAATAAAAATGACATAGAGAATAGATTAGGTAAAGACATAAAGTAAACTCTGTGGGAAGGTTAATTGTTGCCTTCCCCTTCACCTAGAGGCACTGAAAATAAACAAGAGGAGACATGTAAACAGTTGTGTCCTGGGCTCAGTCCAACTGCCACAAAGACAATGGAAAGGCTTTCATTTAGTGATTCAAACAGTATACGAGCTTGTTTGGACATTTAGTAGTTGGGGCATTTTAGAAGCTCATTTCAGATCCGCCACTTCCCATATAACATCTCGAGAGGAATTCACACAAGTCATCACACTTGAGATGTGTAAATCCCTGCATCTGAATTAGTCCAGATAACCTGAATTTGGGGAAGCTGTGTGTGATTTTTCAAGGTTCTGCTTTTGCTTCCCTTTGCTCAACACATTTTTCAGTACTAGGCATCAGAAGCCTTCCATGAAGAAGGCCGCATGTACACTTCACTGACAGTTCAGTAAAATGAAAAAATAATCTAAACCCTTAAGAAAGCACCTTGGATAGGGACAGCAGAGTCTGGTGACTCCAAGGTCAGTGTGGCAGTGAATCTTCTCCAGGATTCAGTCAGAACCAGTCAGTACCTTGGATAGCTCCTTTAGAGTTCTAACTGGTTCTGACGGAAACCTGGAGCAGATTCACCACTCCACTGACATCGGAGCCACCAGCCTGAACTGAATAGCGACATTTTAGACAAATGTTACAACATTTTAGGCTTCACTGTTGGTTTTCCATTCATTTGCCTGCGTGTAATGTGTCTCACACATTCTACAAGTAGAAGTATGTAAAATACCAAAGGAAACTCTGCGGTAGAATCCATTCCCTTTGTGATGGACCAGAATTTCCACAGATAATCTGTCTGGCCCATTGTTTTCCAATTTCCAGTGTATCCCACACATGCTACTGCCAGTTCCCTCTGTTCACACAGGCCTTGGTCCATGAATAGCTTTCTTCATGTGTGCATTACCTACATTTGTACAGCACATAGGCCTCTGTGTACATGACTCATCATTCTCATGCACATAAGGAAGTGTGAAACACTGTGAATATTGCAACAGTAGGGTATAATGCCCAAGGGAGATTAAAAGCAAGAGTAGCTGTGGTTTGGCCTTAAGAAAAATGACAAAAACATTATTAGGGTAATACCTTTATTAGGCCAACTCAAAGGTCACAAAAATGTGCAAGCTTTCATGCTCTCCAGATCTTTTCATCAGGAAAAATGTTATAAAAAAGCTGCTGGGGTGTGGGGGCACAGGGAGAAAAAAGGGCTGACATTGTTGAAGTCATGAGTGTCTGCAAAGTGAGGATCTTAAGATGAAATGGGAGAAGAGGGGATTGCAGACATTAAAATTAGCACCTGGAACTACCCTTAAGACTGAAGAAGAAACAAAGGTCTGTGGTTGATCTTCCATTTCTGAAAACATAAAAACCAGCTGTCACTTAAAACTGTCTGCATCCTTAGGTGAAACACACAGGTTTGTTAGTAGCTGGAAAACAGAAGTGGAGAAAAATTAGACAGTATTTATATTAACAAAGCTGGAAGTAATTTTAGATGATTATGGTAAATAAAAGTAAATATTAGTCAAATTAGGTAGCTTAGGTAGCTTCCCACCCATGGGGAAAGTCTGCATTCAGCCTGCAAAGCCTCCCTAGGTTCTTCCAGTGGGGTTGGGCTTGGAGGGAGTCCCTGTTGTTATCTCCAGTCTCAGATTGGAGATAACAGCATGGATGCAGGTAGCAATTGGCCAGCACTTGGAGGAGTGGCCACATTTCTCCAAAACAGCTGAATCCTTTTCTGCAGTGTGTGCTGCCTCCATGGGGAAGACATGCACTGCATGAAGCTGGGAAGCAGTGGCCACATGAATCACATGAAACCCATGTAGCTGCTCATGTGCTAGACCTTGGGTTTGTTTCTGGAGAGGCAGGGAGTGATCTGGAAGTTGGGGGTATATCCACCACCACCCCCTTGTCATGGTCAGATCACTGTCTAGCGAAGTTGGACTTCTCAGTTCCACAACCCCTCCACAGGGGTGGACAACCCATTAAAATGGTCCACCCCAGGCATCTTATGGATTCAAAGGGATTCCTGAAAGCACTTGGGGAGTCTCTGGAGGATGCAAACAGTCACTCAGTTGAGACTCTGGTGGGTGGCTGGAATGCCGCAATCACTGGGGCATTAGATCAGGTGGCTCCAAAATGCCCTCTCCCCTGAACAGGGTTTGAACTGCAATATGGTTCAATCCATGGTTACGGGCTCTGAAACAGGAGGTGGGACAGCTAGAGCGCCGGTGGTGGAAGTCTCGCTCCGAAGACGATCAGACACAGGCTAGAATTGTATCTTCAGACTATCAGGTAGCCGTGAAGGCAGCAGAAAAGGAATATTATACTGCCTCTATCATATCCGCAGAGTGCTGTCCCAGGAGGCTGTTCCAAGTGGTCCCGAGCCTGGTCAGTCCAGTTGCTCTGGAACATCTGGACCATTCTAAGGCCTCCTGTGAGGCCTTGGCAAGGCACTTTGTGGATAAAATTGATCAGATCAGGAGTGTTTTCTGTGCACTGTGGATGCAGTTAGCGAGCGAGAGGTGGCCTGTGGCAAACTGTTTTTATGGGATTGGTTCCAGTTTCTTCCTTCTGAGGAAGTGGACAAGGTGCTTTCATCTGTAAAGCCGACCACCTGCTTCCTTGATCCTTGCCCATCTTGGCTCATTATGAGCTGAAGAGAGATTGGGTGAGGGGAACAGGGCGGTGGTGAACGCCTCCCTTGAGGAGGGAGTGATGCCATCAGCCCTCAGGGAGGCAGTGATAAGACCGCTCTTAAAGAAGCCCTCCTTGGATCCCCAAGTCTTGAACAACTTTCGCCCAGTCTCGAATCTGCCATTTTGGGGCAAGGTGATTGAGTGGGCAGTGGCAATGCAGTTGAAGGCACACTTGGAAGAAATCGATTATCTAGATTCATTTCAATCGGGCTTCAGGCCTGGGCATGGGACAGAAATGGCCTTGGTTGCCTTGGGTGATGATAGGAGGAGGGCTTTGGATAGGGGTGGATGCTCCTTCCTTGTTCTCCTCAACCTCTCAGTGGCTTTTGATACTGTTGACCACAGTATCCTCCTGGACCACCTGGAGGGGTTGGGCATTGGAAACATCGTATTATGGTGGTTCTGGTCCTTCCTCTCCGGCAGGTACCAGAGGGTAGCCCTGGGAGAAGAGGTTTCAGGCCCAGGGCTGCCCACTTGTGGGGTGCCACAGGGTTCCATCCTCTCCCTGATGCTATTTAACATCTATGTGAAGCCGCTGGGGGCTACCATCAGGAGGTTTGGGGTGCGGTGTCATCAATATGCAGAAGACACGCAGCTCTACCCCTTGTTCAAATCTTCACCAGGGTTGGCTATAGAATCACTGTCCAAATGTCTGGAGACAGTGAGTGGCTGGATGGGGAGGAATAAGCTGAAGTTGAACCCTGACAAGATGGAGGTACTTTTGGTGGGAGACAAGAGGAGGCTGGGGGATGCTGACCTGGTGTTAAATGGGGTACGGCTACCCTTGAAAGACCAGGTCCGCAGCCTGGGGGTCATTTTAGACTCCCAGCTGTCCATGGAGGCTCAGGTGTCAGCTGTGAGCTGGACAGTACTGTACTAACTCCATCTGATAAGGCGGCTGTACCCCTACCTTCCCGACCATCTGCTCCCATCGGTAGTACATGCCCTGGTCTCCTCTTGTCTAGACTACTGTAACATGCTTTATGTGGGGTTACCCTTGAAGATGGTTTGGAAGCTGTAGCTGGTGCAGAATGCAGCAGCTTGCCTGATTAAAGGCAGCTGCTGGAGTGATCACATCACTCCAGTGCTGAAGGAGTTGCACTGGCTACCAGTTGTTTTCCAGGCCAAATTCAAGGTGTTGGTTTTGACCTTTAAAACCCTATATGGTTCTGGTCCAGCCTATCTCAAGGAGCGCCTCCAGCAACACCAGCCACTGAACAAGATCAGCCTCGGATGGCCTTCTCGCTGTCCCATCAGCCAGGACAGCTAGGCTGGTGAGGACAAGGGATAGGGCCTTCTCTGTGGTGGCCCCCATTCTGTGGAATTCCCTCCCTAGGGAACTCTGCCATGCCCCCTCTTTAATGAGCTTCTGCCACGCATTGAAAACATGGTTGTTCAGGCAGGCATTTGGGGTGGGTTAGGGTAGTTTTAGAAATATGAAAACTATTTTATAAAGTTTTAGAAATATAAAAATAGTTTAAAACAGTAAAATTCCACATTAAAACATGTGGAATTTTAATGTGGAATTTAATGTGGAATTTTTAATGTTTTAATGTGGAATTTTACTGTTTTAAACTATTTTTACTGTTGTCCATTGCCCAGAGTACCCAGGTGACTGGCCAGATGGACAATCAAGAAATTAAATAAATAATTAAATAAATAAAATCTGTGGACCTGACAGGTGCTGGGAGAAGTGGTGCATGGTCGTGACATCACCGGCACATCCCTTGCGATTTCATACTATTTTGCCTCATCCTTTGCTATTTCCCCTACAGGAGGGCTTCCCCCACAATTCTGCCTATAATTTTACTTACAGAAGGTGAAGAGAACAGCTGGGAAGGTTATATTTGTAGTAGAGAATACCAACGGTGTCCTGGATGTTGATATCCATGAACAGGAAGCTAACCAGAGTTTAAATATATGGCACCGAGTTCTGAATTCTGTGTCCTATTTAACTGGAGCCATGGAGGTCAGACTCTGCCAGGAGCAAAGTATGGACAGGGGTCATGGGGGCCATGCTGGGCATGGTCTTTGTGGCCGTGGGACTCGCCCTCTACTTGAAGAGTGAGAAAGGTAATTGTGTGTGTCTGTATGTGTATATGTGTGTGGTGGTGGGGGGGAGAGAAATGGTGGCACCAGAGGAACATTGCGGAGAAGGGATCAATGAATTTTGGATGGGGGTTGCCTGTCCTCCTCCCCGTCCTCATTCCCCAGCAGAAGCTGCCCAGGAATCTCCCAGGTTCTGCTCCCCCAGGATCCCCCTGGATAAGGCTCTTCTAAAAGGTCCATGGGGCCTGATCTAAGGAGAGAGAGTAACCTCCTCCTAGCGTAGTGGCTTAGAGATTGATCTCTGTGTCAGGAAGCCCCAGGTGGAATCTCACCTCTGCCATGAACTCCCCAGGTGGCCTTAGGCAAGCCGCTCTCTCTCAGCCTCCGTCCTCCCACCAGCAACATGGGGGATTACCTTACAGGGTTACTGGCTTACCATACAGGGTGGTTGTTGTAAGGATGACAGCTGGGTAATGCATGTGAAGCGCTTCGAATAATTCCAAATGCTGCGAAAATGGGAAGTGTTATTACTGCCTGTTCTGACTGGCACTGGCACTCCAGAGCTTTCGGCAGAGAGAGAAGGGTCTTCCCCATCACTTCCTAGTACCAGGCACCCTTCCTTCCCTGGAGATGCCAGGACTGAACCTGGGCAGAGAGACCTTCTGCATGCAAAGCAGGGGCTCGAACACTGCAACAAGATGGGGGATACCTGGCTCAACAATACTACAAGCGAGAAGAATCTTGGAATTGTCGTAGATCACAAGCTGAAGATGAGTCAACAATGTGATGTGGCTGCAAAAAAGGCAAATGCTATTTTGGGCTGCATTAATAGAAGTATAGCTTCCAGATCACATGAAGTACTAGTTCCCCTCTACTCAGCACTGGATAGGCCTCATCTGAAGTACTGTGTCCAGTTCTGGGCACCACACTTTAAGAAGGATGCAGACAAACTGGAGAGGGTTCATAGGAGGGCAACAAAGATGATCAGGGGACAGGAAACAAAGCCCTATGAGGAGAGACTGAAAGAATTGGGCATGTTTAGCCTTGAGAAGAGAAGACTGAGGGGAAATATGATAGTGTTCTTCAAGTCCTTGAAAGGTTGTCACAGAGAGGAAGGCCAGGATCTCTTCTCAATCATCCCAGATTGCAGGACACAGAATAATGGGCTCAAGTTACAGGAAGCCAGATTCCAGCTTAACATCAGGAATAACTTCCTGACTGTTAGAGCAATGCAACAATGGAACCAATTACCTAGGGAGGTGGTGGGCTCTCCCACACTGGAGGCGTTCAAGACAAGGCTGGACAGCCATCTGTCAGGGATGCTCTGACTTGGATTCCTGCACTGAGCAGGGGGTTGGACTCGATGGCCTTGTAGGCCCCTTCCATCCCTACTATTTTATGATTCAATGATTTTATGATCAGTTCTACTCCAAGTATCATAACCTTATCTATAAAGAATGGGATAATGACAATGGAACCATGTGAGGGCTGGTTGTTACTGAGATGCCCTAGAATATTGTGAGGTATTGAGCTTCAGAGGAAGGGGTTGTGTAGTTAGGCTTCTTTGCCCCTGTAAAGTGCTCTTGGTATCAGTCAGTGACCATATAACATGGTTTACTGAGCATTTAACTATTTTTTCCTGAGCTTTGGGTAATTGTTGCATGACGGGTGGCGCCAGAGGATTAAAGTGCTGCCAGAACATGAGTATGTAGGGGAACACAGTGAAGATTCATGTCCTCATTGGCTAGACGCAGGAAATAAAAAATTAATGCACATTAATATTGATCGGTGCTGACATGGAAATCAATTTGTACACATCCTTGTTAAATGGAATAGAAACAATGTTCTATAGTTGTTCAGGGGTGAGTGTATGAATATGAGACAGACAGAGGGGATTCAAATTAAAACTCTTAAGGGCCAAACAAAACAGGTATCTAGGGATATTGGAGAAATCTGCAACAGATCCAAATGACTTCAGATTTCTATGAATCTGACCTGCAGATGCTGCAGTAGATTGGCTTTTAACTTTTGAGGGGATTTGCACTAATTTGCTTTAGCGCTAATGCACATTAGTGCAAATAGAACAAAATTCTGCTTAAAAAAAAATCAGATTCCATCAATGAGCAGATAGTGGAATGGAAAACACATGACAATCCATGAAACACAGACAGAATGGATTTAACAAAATCCATATATCTCTACAGGTATAAGGCTGTGCTTACTGCTTAGGGCTCAGTCCATTTATTCATTTATATTTCTAACCCTATATCAATTGATCTCAGGGTGAGTATAACAATAAAAACAATTCAATATTCTGTCTGTGTGTCTGTCTTGATCTCAAGTTATTATGTCCAAGCTGCCTTTAAGGATGGAACTATCTCAAGGTTGCATACAAGATAAAACCACACAAAGTGGCTACATTTTTTTAAAAAAAAAAAATCCATTAAAGGAGCAATCCTATCTGGATCGATGGTCACCTCTGAGCCTGGGGGCAACTACCTATCCAGTGCAGGACAGGAGGAGTGGTGAGGAGCAGATTTTCTCCTTGCTCCCTCTGCCTGGCTTTTGTGGCTAGACAGCCAATTTTGCTGTCTAACCGCAGGACCTCGGAGTGTGGGAAACGGCAGCCAGACGGCACATAGTATGTGTCATATTGGCATTTCTGACCTCCGCGCCCTGTCCTGCCCTGGGAATGCCCCATTTTCACCACTCCATGGTGCTCTCACTAGCCCAGAGCGCAGGGCCATTCCACGCCACCTACAAGGCAGTGCAGGAGGACGTGGGGGTCGGTTCTTGGGAACCGACCTATCCTATGGCTGTCTAGCCGCTGACAGCAGCCATAGGATTGCACCCTAAAACATATTCAATAAGATCCATAAAAACAAACCTATTATAAACATCAATGTCCAAAACTGAGCTACAGTCAATAAGACCCAAAAGCTTGGGTAAAAATACCCAAGCTTTAACTTGGCACCAAAATGAGGCCAATGTTGGTATCCAGCTGAGCCTCCATGTTAAGAAAAATACATTTCCATGAAAGGTGGTCTATGTGGCAGGGGCTGTGACTTCTGATTCGGTTCCCTGCTGTGCTGCTTTTGATTCAGAAGTATTGATTTTGTCTATGTTTATGTTTTGCACTTTCTTCAGACACCAGATGTAGCAGCAAATCTATGGTCTAATTACCAGAAGAACACCCTAAGCAAGTGGGTGTAGGAACGTTTTGCTTGCTTGCTTGCTTGCTTTAAGGCAGGGATGGACACACTTCAGGCTTGCAGGATCCACCAGGTGGAGTCAGGGGCAAAAGACATATGCTTTGAATTAAAGAATTCTGAGGCCAGGAATTTGTTTTAAGTATCGGAACTGAACTGAGCTCATAGTCCTTACATACAACCCTCTCCCCCACCCAAAACCACTCTTGTTCATTCCCTGCAGTTTCCTTCATTTCAGCAGCATACTTTTTGTTTTTTTGTTTTTTGGGGGAGGGGTCATTTTATTTTTGCCAGTGTTAAGCAATCTGAAGTCAGAAATCCTTGCTGATTTACTTCAAATTATCCAAAAATTGACTAGTAGAACCTGATCTATCTTCTGCCCACCCTTGTTTTAGGGTGTATGTACTAGGGATGGATGCATCTGTCAGTTTTCCTTTCTTCTGCATTCAATTTTTTAAAATCTCATATTTAGGACTAAAATCTCCTTTCTGTCAAAATTTACCAGAAATATCAAATTTCTTCATATTTAGATTTTAAATAATGAACCAAAATGAAATTGTCACCCATCTGCACTTGCCAAATTCAGTAAGTACAGCTATTCACAGCATGGCATGAAGAGGAAGACATTGTAACTGCCTGCCATACAGACGTTAGAGATGGGGAGACTGCCAGAAAAACAAGAGGCGGCAACCCTACTTGAGAACCACAAAAATCGTTGAAAGCACAGAGATTCAAACACAGACTTTTAAGACATAAGCATTCAAAGCTGTGGGCCTAGAAGGATCAATCTGACAGTTTTGGTTTCTCCCATATACATACATACATATATTCAAGTTCTTAATGAAGACATTTGTGTTGTTAAGCTTGTTAAGAGAAATTTGGTTTTCTGGTGTTTTAAATAAATAAATACATTCTTATCAAAAATCTAACTGAACAAAATTCTCACCCATTCTGGTCACATTTCATTTGAGATTTGTTTCCCCCTGCAACTAATCTGCCAATACACTCCTATGCAGGCATGGCACTTGCTTTTTCCTCCTAGAATGTTAAGGTCTAGGAATTGTTTAAAAAACAATGCTGAATTGGTGCAGTCCGTGTACCCATATATCCATAACTGTCTCAACAGATGTGATAGAGTGGGGCAACAGAAACAAATAAGGTAGTGAGGCTGATCTTCAAATAGCCAAAGCTAGGGTCATGAAGGAGCCATATGAAATCTCCAATAGCAGCAAATAAGATAGTAGATAAAATAAATACAATAGTATATTAAAAATCTGCACTACTAAAGGGGGAACAGTGGGACAACACTGCGCAAAGGGGACAACATGAGACCAATGGCAGAAACAATGAACCTCTTTAATGAAGTACAACGTTTTGGAACAATACAGAGTTAAATGTGGCAGATAATGGGGTATCATGCAGACTGCAGTTCCTTCTTATGTATAGATTGTACTCATGCAGCTCGTTGTTGGGAATGGTGGGGATATTGAAGAATCTGGAACAGTATCAAAAGCGTTCAGATTTCTATGAATATGACCTGCGAATTGTGCAGCAGACTGTTTTTTTCTGAATTGCATGGATTTTTTTAAATTTATTCATTTATCTATTAAATTTCTTAATCGCCCATCTGGCCAGTCACCCGGACACTCTGGGCAATGTACAACAACACAACAGTTTAAAACAATAACATTTCACATTCAAACATTGTATTTCTAAAAGTACCCTAACCCGCCCCAAATGCCTGCCTGAACAACCAAGTTTTTAATGTGTGGCAGAAGCTCATTCAAGAGGGGGCATGGCAGAGTTCCCTAGGGAGGGAGTACCATAGAGTGGGGACCACCACAGAGAAGGCCCTATCCCTCATCCTCACCAGCCTAGCTGTCCTGGCTGATGGGGCAGAGAGAAGGCCATCCGAGGCTTATCTTGTTGAGCGGCCTGTCTGGTGTTGCTGGAGGCACTCCTTGAGATATGCTGGGCTGGAACCATATAGGGTTTTAAAGGTCAAAACCAACACCTTGAATTTGGCCCGGAAAACAACTGGTAACCAGTGCAATTCCTTCAGCACCGGGGTGATGTGATCACGCCAGCGGCTGCCTTTAATCAGGCAAGCTGCCGCGTTCTGCACCAGCTACAGCTCCTGAACCATCTTCAAGGGTAACCCCATGTAGAGTGCATTGCAGTAATCTAGACAAGAGGAGACCAGGGCATGTACTACTGATGGGAGCAGATGGCCGGGAAGGTAGGGGCGCAGCCGCCTTATCAGATGGAGTTGGTACAGTGCTGTCCAGCTCACAGCTGACACATGAGCCTCCATGGACTGCTGGGAGTCTAAAATGACCCCCAGGCTGCGGACCTGGTCTTTCAAGGGTAGCCGTACCCCATTCAACACCAGGTCAACATCCCCCAACCTCCTGTCTCCCACCAAAAGTTAGGGATGTATGAATCCCTTACCTCGTTCCACGTGGGGTCATTCACGGCGGGGGGAAGGCACTCCGTTCCTCCCCCTGAAATTCTTCCTGGGCGGCTCCGCTCTGCCGTGACTCTGTGGAGCTGCTGGCTGGGGACATCCAGCTGCTGGGCTGCGCAGGGACGCAAATGGCAGCCGCAGTAGCTGCCTCCATTTGCATCCCTGTCTTTTGCCATGATAGACTACGTAAATATATACATAGCCTATCACACCAAAAGACAGGGACGCAAATGGTGGCAGCTACGGCAGCCACCATTTGCGTTCCTACCTATTGCCGTGATAGGCTACGTATATATTTATGTAGCCTATCACGGCCTCCGCACGGACGACGCAAATGGCATCCCTGCATTAGCCATGGAGGGCTACGTAAATACTTACGTAGCCTATCATGGCCATTTGACGGAATGCAAATGGCGGCTGCAGACATGGCCACCATTTGCGGAGCACCAGACGGCCAACACAAGGTAGGCTCCGTTCCGGGCCCATTTCGCGGGGTGGCGGGTGGGAGTTGCTTCGTTCCGCCACAGATTCTGGGAGGCTGAATTCACTAGAATTCACTAGAATTTGGCCTTCCTGGGATCCATGGCGGAATTCTCTGACATCCCTACCAAAAGTACCTCAGTCTTGTCAGGGTTCAGCTTATTCCTCCCCATCCAGCCACTCACTGTCTCCAGACATTTGGAGAGGGATTCTATGGCCAACCTTGGTGAAGATTTGAACGAGAGGTAGAGCTGCGTGTCATCCGCATACTGATGACACCACACCCCACACCTCCTGATGATAGCCCCCAGTGGCTTCACATAGGTGTTAAATAGCATTGGGGAGAGGATGGAACCCTGTGGCACCCCACACATGAATGGCCCTGGGTCCTAAACCTCTTCTTCCAGTGCTATCCTCTGGTACCTGCCAGAGAGTAAGGGCCAGAACCACCGTAATATGATGTTTCCAATGACCAACCCCTCCAGGCGGTCCAGGAGGATACCGTGATCAACAGTATCAAAAGCCACTGAGAGGTCGAAGAGAACAAGGAAGGAGCATTCACCCCTATCCAAAGCCCTCCTCCTATCATCCACCAAGGCAACCAAGGCCATTTCTGTCCCATGCCCAGGCCTGAAGCCCAATTGAAATGCATCTAGATAATTGACTTCTTCCAAGTGTGCCTTCAACTGCATCGCCACTGGCCACTCAATCACCTTGCCCCAAAATGGCAGATTTGAGACTGGGCGAAAGTTGTTCAAGACCTGGGGATCCAAGGAGGGCTTTTTAAAGAGCCCTCCTTCTTATCACTGCCTCCTTGAGGGCTGATGGCATCACTCCCTCCTCAAGGGAGGCTTTCACCACTGCCCTGATCCCCTCACCCAGTCTCTCTCTGCAGTTCATAATGAGCCAAGATGGGCAAAGATCAAGTAAGCAGGTGACTGGCTTTACAGATGAAAGCAGCTTGTCCACTGTTCCAGAAGCTGGAACTGATCCCACAAAACTGGTTTGCCACAGACCGCCTCTCACTCGCTAACAGCATCCAGAGTGCACAGAATAACACTCCTGATCTGATCAATTCTATCTGCAAAGTGCCTTGTCAAGACCTCACAGGAGGCCTTAGAATGATCCAGAGGTTCCAGAGCAACTGGACCTACCAGGCTCAGGACCACTTGGAACAGCCTCCTGGGACAGCACTCTGCAGGTGTGATAGAGGCAGCATAATATTCCGTTTTTGCTGCCTTCACTGCCACCTGATAGGCTGAAGATACAGCTCTAGTCTGTGTCTAATCTTCTTTGGAGTGAGACTTCCACCACTGGCACTCTAGCCATCTCACCTCCTGTTTCAGGGCTTGTAAGTGCGGATTGAACCATGGTGCAGTTTGAATGCTGTTCAGAGGGAGGGGGTGTTTGGGAGCCATCCAATGTAATGCCCCAGTGATTGCGGCATTCCAGCCACCCACCAGGGTCTCAACTGAGTGGCCGTTTGCATGCTCCAGAGAAACTTCAAGCATGTTCTAATATCCATTCAGAGCCATAAGATTCCTAGGATGGACCATTTTAATGGATCCTCCACCCCTTCAGTGGGGTTGTGGGACCAAGAAGTCCAACATCACCAGATAGTGATCTGACCATGACAAGGGGATGGTGGATATACCCCCGACTTCCAGATCACTCCCCGCTTCTCCAGAAACAAACACAATGTCTAGTGGATGACCGGTTACATGGGTTTGCCCAGTTGGAATAGGGTACAGCTCCCAGGAAGCCATGGTCTCCATGAAGTCCTGAGGTGTCCCTGTGAGGACAGCCTCTGAATGTACATTGAAGTCCCCCAACACCAATAAGTTAGGGGACTGTACACGCACATCAGAGACCACCTCAAGCATCTTGGCCTGGGATTCAGTTGTGCAGCAGGGTGGGTGGTACATGAGCAGAATCCCCAGACTGCCCTCCAGGCCCACCCTCCAGTACAACCTCCAGTACATGCACTCAGCAACCTTGGTCTCCCAGAGAGGGGGTCTAGTGAAGACCAAGGACTCCTGGTAGATAACAGCCCCTCCCAGCCCTCAGCTGCTGTGCATATGAAAATCCGGCTTGGCACATGGCCGCATGAGTTGGAGCATCGGCCTCAGGAAGCCAGGTCTCCGTAATACATGCCAGGTCTGCACCCTTATCCCAGATCATGTCATGGATGACAGATGTTTTCTGGGTAACAGACCTGGCATTGCAGAGCAGTAAACGAAGGCCAGAAGGTGGAGTCATGCCTCCCGCAGCCATTCTTTGGCTCTGGACAGGCCCGGAACAGGGGACAGATATTACACATCTCTCCCTTGTTCCCCTCACCTGGCATGGCCTGCCCCTAGTGCTCCACCAGCACCTGCTGCCCAGCCTCTGTATAGTCTGGCCCCCAACCCTCCCCCCACTGCCTCTGTCAGGTGGACACATGCCCCCTCACTCCCGCCTATCAGGCAGGCTACCCACCCCTAAAAACATAACAAAAGCCCCCCCAAACCCACCCCCTACCAACAATTAAACAAACATAAAAAATATAGGGATGTATGAAAGTCACTTACCTTTCCGCAGATTATGTTGATGGTGGGGGGGAAGGCGTTCCATCCCTCCACCCGGAATCCTCGACGGGGGGGGGAGGTGATCCGTTCCTCCCCCCAGGAAACCTCCACAGCTGGCTGTGCTCTGCGGCAGCTGTGCAGAGCAGTCGGCCAGGCCCAGGCCAGAGCCGTCTGCAGCCGGATTTCCAGTCGCGGGGGGCTCTGGGTAAAAACAAACAAACAAAAAACCGCATACGCAAATTTGCAAATAATATTTATTATACACAAATAAATATTTACGTAGGCTAAAACGGTGAATCAAAAAGGGATGCAAATAGCACCCGCTATGCTATTTGCGTTCCCCTTTATTTTCACCGTCATAGTCTACGTAAATATTTATGTAGACTAAGATGGCCAAAAAGAAGGAACGCAAATGGCGGCGGTCGTAGCTGCCGCCATTTGCGTAGCAGGTGTTTTTTTTTACCCAGTAGCCATGATAGGCTACATAAATCTTTACGTAGCCTATCATGTGTTGTAAAAAAAAACCAAAAAAACTCCAACAAGACCGCAAATGGCGGCAGCGGCAGCTGGTCGGAACACCAGCCGCCGCAGCCGCCGTAGCTGCCGCAGCCGCCGCCACCAAAGCCGTCACTGCCCGGAACATCCGCCCCAGGTAAGTCTCGTCCCGGGGGGGATCCATGTGGGGGGAAGCAGGCCGTTCTGCCACAGAGTTCGAGGGGCCGAATGCACTGGCATTCGGCCTCACCGAGATCCGTGGCAAAATTCTCTGACATCCCTAAAAAAAAAATTTCCTTTACAAATACTGCCAGGCAGAAGTCCACAGAGAGGGCAATGGTGACAGTGGCAGCTGCAGCAGACAGCTTCCCATGGTGGTAACTTCTCCTACAGATCCTGGCTCTCCCAGACCACCTCAGCCAGCCAGCTTATATAGCCCTTCCCAAAAGGGACAGGTGGAAGTAGTCAGCACAGCTGGCTCAGTACCTGGGGACCTGGTCCTGCAGGGAATGGCAGTCTGCCAGGCAGAAGTCCACAGGGAGAGCGGTGGTGGTGGCGGCACCAGCAGCAAGCAAGCAGCACGTAGGGATGTATGAAAGGTACTTACCTTTCGGGGATTATGCTGATGGTGCGGGGGGAGGCGTTCCATCCCTCCCCCCAGAATCCTCACCGGGGGGGGGGAGGCGCTCCGTTCCTCTCCCCCCAGAATCCTGGCTGGCCGGCTGTGCTCCGCAGCGATTCTGCGGAGCAGCCGGCTGGCTCCACCAGCAGCCGGACATCCAGCCGCTGGCTAGCAAGGACGCAAATGGCGGTGGCCATAGCCGCTGCTGTTTGCATCCCTGAAGTCAGCCGTGATAGGCTACGTAAATGTTTACGTAGCCTATCACGGCTGACTTTAAAAAAAAAAAAAGCGTTTATGCAAATGGTGGCGCCCATGGCCACCGCCATTTGCGTTCCTTATTTTGACACTTCTTAGTCTTAGTTGACACGTAAACATTTAGGTGTAAACACGTAAACACGTCTTAGTTGACACGTAAACATTTACGTAGCCTATCACAGTGTTTTTTAAAAATCTAGCCGTGATAGGCTACGTAAATCTTTACGTAGCCTATCACTTTTTTTTTTTTTTTTTAAACCTGGAAATGGCAGCGGCGGCAGCCAGTCGGAAGACCGGCCGCCGCAACCACTGCCACCGAACTGCCGCCGGAGCCGCCGCCACCACCACCAGGAAGATCAGCCCCAGGTAAGTCCCGTCCCGGGGGGGTGGCGGGGGGGTGGCGGGCCATTCCGCCACCGATTTCGGGGGGCCGAATGTGCTGGCATTCGGCCTCCCCGAGATCCGTGGCGGAACTTTCGTACATCCCTAAGCAGCAGCAGCAGGCACTCCCTCTTCCCTGTGTGGTGGCTTCTCCTGCAGCTACTGGCTCTGTGTATTTGTGGACCTTTTATTTTTTTTACAAAAAAACTTTCTGGCATTTTCTGCAAATCTAGTAATAGAAAACGATGTAAAATTAAAACAAAAACAAAAACAAAACCCCACCAGCTGCAAATGTGCATAGCCCCATAGGCTAAAGCATGAAAATGTGCATGGGTGTGTGTGCACATTTTGGGGTGCATTTGCATATTTTCACAAGACAGCTTCATCTATTGTGCAGTACAGAAATGAAATGAAATAAATAAGTGCAAATTTGCACGAGTGTGAATTTGTGCAAATTCGGGAAATTGGAACCCCCCCCCCGATTCCGTCAATGAGCAGAATGAAAGGTACCTAACAGTCTGTGAAATGCAGATGGAACACATTTTACAAAATCCATACATCTCTAGGAATAGGCATCAACTGGCAGAGGAATGACATTCTGACATTAATTAAAGTGTGTTTGGTCATGGAATTACCACTCAGTTATGGGCTCCACACTCACTGGAACAGCATTCTGTGTCACCATTTTTTCTCATTATCAGATGAAATGTAATTGTTTGGCTGAGCACTATCAACACATATGTATTTAAATTGCCTGTATCAAAAATGCATGATGTGTTTGAAACTCCTTGTCTCCTGACAAATAGACTCTGAAGAAATAGTCACATTCTTGTTTTCTACTTTTTCTTTCTTACTTAATTTGCTTGTCAAGCGCTCATCTATTTAGCATATTTCACTTTGTAATGCTGTTTTCCATAACTAATCTGATGTCTTTTATTATGGTTTGTAGCTGTATTCAGTCTGTTAATGTGTGCGTGTGTGCACTGATGTGCACATGCGCCTGAATTCCTTTCTCTAAACTGGATGGGGGAGGACTTGTGGGCCTCCACATGTTCTGGCCTACAGTGCTCATCAACCTTAGCCAACATAGCCCAGGGTGTGGGATGATGGCAGTTGTAAGCCAAAACATCTGGAGGGTCATAACCTACCCATGCTCTATGAAAACAAATAGAAGGGTGCTACCCTCCTTTGAATCTGGTGACCCAGGGGAGGGAAGACTTCAGGCTCATTTGCAAAGAGTCTCAGTGGGGCAGACATATACTTAGAATGAAACGGCATCTCTGAGCACATGCTCAGCCTAGGAATCGGTTTTCACCATAAGAACTGACCTCTCAGCCTTTTCACAGAAAAAATATGGTTTCTCCATAAGTTTACTTTGTGAAAGAGAATTGTAGTTTCCCAGGGCTGATGCAAGACATCCTGCTGCCTCAGGCACCACTGCCCTCTTCCCTTCATCCCCAGCTGCTGCCACCATCCTATCTCCCTCCCACCTGCCACCACCATCCTCCTATCTCTGCCCCCCTAGCCACCTATAGCCTCCTCTTATCTCCCCACCCCCGGCCACTGCCATCCTCCCAGCATTTTCCTTCCTCCTTCCTGCTACCACCAGACTCTCACTCAGTGCCTCACTGTAAGGAGTCCTTCCTCATAATGAGGCATCACCAGGGAAGTGGCCCTGGAGACCACTTCCCAACCGATGCCTCAGTATGAGGAAGGCCCTTCACAGTGAGACATTTTGGCTGGGTGGGCTTTCTAGAGAGCCTGCCGGCTGGTTTTCAGGAAGGAGTTAGTGGGGCTTCCCAGAGAGCACTCCTGCTTGCCCAATGCCTAGTTCTTCTCAGGGGAGCAACCCCCCTTATGCCTTTCTGGATCCACTGCCTGAAGTGGGGGATTCACCCTGCCTCATGGGTGGGCTGGCCATATAGTTTCCCCACCAAGTTTCCTTTGTGAAAGAGAGACAGACAGAGTTTCAGTTGCTGCTATTGTTAACACAATCGGAAATCAGAAACCCTGCCCAATCTACTACAAGACATCCAGAGATCTACCAATATATCCCAATCCACCTGTTGCCCACCCCTATATTAGACAGCTCACAGGCTGCATAGCAAGGATTCAGAAGGTCATCAGACCTTCTTTATCATTTTTATTGAATCATTACATTTCTATCATTTATTCTTATGTGGAACTCCAAATGGCAAACAAGATTTCAAGCCTTTTTTGTGGGGGGGTGGGGAGGGAGAAATTGTGTACAACAGTAAGTGGGGAGAGAACTTGGAATAGAAGTTTATTCCCTACAATATGGAGAAACCTAGTGAGAAACCACAATGATAATAACAACAGCTTCCCTAACTGTACTAGTGAGCATAAAAACTAACAACTGCTAGCATCCTCATGCTTCAGGGCATAAAGAGATTGGGGTCAAGATGTAATGTTCCTCAGTATATTGTTCAGAGGCTAGGTGTATTTGGAGGATTTTTTATTTTTTGCATCTTCTTTTAAAGCACTAGGCAAAGAATAGATCATTGTATAAGAGAAATTGTTTGATTGTATATTTGCTTCTGTGAAAACATGCTTGGTGGGATGTTCCTATGAGAATTCCTGGCATAAAAAGACCTATTATCTATTTCCTTTGTGCGTGTGAAAACCCCAAATGTAAGTCATCTCTTTATGTTTTGTGCTATAGTGAATTTGGCAAGAAGTAGATGAGGGGCTCTCTTTGGCAGAAAAGAGCTTTGTTCCACCTAGGGTCAAACTACACGATATGTTAAATACATAGTATGTAGCTGATATTCTCCTTGTTTTTACTCTCAAGCAAATATGTGAGGGCCCTCATCTGGATTAGGTACCCTGCATGCTAGTAGGGGAGGTTTAACATTGGATTACAATTCTGATGCTGCATATGAGCTAAAACCTATGAATGAAGACATCCTTGATTAAAACGAACAATCATGAAAATATTAAAGCAAAGGAAGTGTAATCAGAATCAGATGAACTTTGAATGGCTGATGGATTTCCTCACCAATCCTCTGGTTAGAGCTCAGAACATATATGGAGCACCTTGCTGGATCAGACCAAACACCCATCTACAGGGCAATTCTATTGTTTATTTGGAGCATTCCGATGTTGGAGTGGTCAGGCATTTTATAAGCCCTGCTGGGCTCCTGTCAGCAGGGCAGAAGGGAGTAAAGAGAAACATTTGCTGCTCCTTTCTTCCCAGCTTTTCTGAAAAGCAGCAACATTATTTCCCTCCCTTTTCCTTCCACGTTTTGGGATGGAACTATTTTTTCCCCATGGTGGGGTGTGGCAGAGGGCTTGGAGGGCCTTGGATACTGCATATCATGAGCCTTCTCCACTCTTCCCATGTCACACCCTGATCTCCCCCCCCACACACACACATCAGATCTTGGATATTGGAAGGGAAGAGCCACTGGGAAAGGAAGGGGGATCTGAGATCATATCTATTCCTCCAAGGTCAGAGCTCTGTCTCCAACCTCAGAAGGGGAAATCAGATCCCTCCTATGGCCCCTGAGACATGGTCTGCTTTGAACCATGGCCAGCAAGATAATCCCAGTAGGCTCACAAAGACAGCATGAAGGCTGCAGCCTTACCATATTTTTTCTCCCCAGTAGTCTGCCTCTAAAGATGAAGGTTTTATTCAGCCATCTTGAATGGGTGTTGACAGGCATTTTCCCCATTAATTTGCATAATCCCTTTTGAAGCCATCTAAGCCAGTGGTCATCATCACATTTTGTGGTGACTTTGAGAAGTGCTAGGTCAAGCGGTGGAAGCCACCACCATATTCATTTAACCAGAATGCCTATGGACCTCAATATCGCATTCAGAGAGACACTACATTGTGGCCCAAAGCCATTTGAAATATTGAAGATGTCAGCTGCAGCTGCCTGGAACAGC
Source organism: Heloderma suspectum (assembly GCF_057233095.1). Lineage (NCBI taxonomy): Eukaryota > Metazoa > Chordata > Lepidosauria > Squamata > Helodermatidae > Heloderma > Heloderma suspectum. The sequence continues at coordinate 255,177,061 of NC_139461.1, forward strand.
TCTTCACAGCACTGGGCCCTAAACAAGGAGGAGGAGGGAGTTCTGTGGTGGGCCCTCCAGCTCTCTGAGGCCCTGGCATTTATCCAAGCATTCCATCTGCTGATGTCAGACCTGCCCCTGAGTGTCCCTTTCAACTTCTTTGTAGTGAATCTCCCCATTTTATATAAAAAAGTCTCCTCTTTTGAGATTAAAAGTAACTGTTTTAGACTTTCTGGGCAACTTTCTACACACTCCGTTTCAAGAATGGAACTAGAAATGGAATTTCTGCTGCAGGTTTCACACATGACTACCTTAAATCCCCACTCAGTCATGAAACCCACTGAGTAACCTTGAAGAAGTCATTATCTCTTAGCTTAACCTACCTCACAGGATAGTAAGGTAATATAAAATACTTTTTACACACACTGAAATGCTCCTTGGAAAGTATTATTCATAATAAGATGCAAAATGAAAATGATAGTGATGGACCTCATGGTGCCATTAGCAAGATGAATGAAATAAAGAAATTGTTATTATTTGTCCTGTCTTTGGCTTGATCCAGCAGGTCTCTTATGTTCTGATGCCTATCAAGTCACACACAAAAGCCTAACATTAAGTGTTAGCATGTGATTAATAAGATAAAATGAAGGGTACAAAAGACTGTGCTTGAATGACAGCATCCACAAAACCTTCAAGAAGACAAGACTCTATATTAGCACACTTTCATCACAGAGAACTTTTTTTCAAGAAAGAAGTACTATCCCAACTAGGGATGTCAGAGAAATCCGCTGCGGATTCAAATGAGGCTGGATTCTTTGGAATTCGGCCTCAGGAATCCTCAGCGGATTGGGACCACTTACCTCTGCTCCAGGAGGACTGGAGGCGGAACGGCACTAGGCTGCTTCTTCCAGCCAGAAGCATTCACCTCCTCCCTGTCCCTGCCGATTGCCTTTAAAAAAAAAAATTTTTTTTTGATGGTGATCAGGAGGATGTGCCCATAGACTTATATGCAAATAGATTGGTGAATCTTGCATATAAGCCTATGGACACATAGACTTATACGCAAGATTCATGACTCTATTTGCGTATAAATCTATGGGCACATCCTCCCGATGGCCATTTTTTTTTTAAGACATTTTTTTAAAGGCAATCAGCAGGGACAGGGAAAAAGCAAACAGCTCTGGCTGGCAGGAGGGAAGGTAAGTGCCCCCAAGCCAGTCCCCCCCGCCCAGAATCCGAGCGGAGCAGAACTTCTCTGAACGATTCCGGGGAGGGGGAGGAATGGATCACCTCCCCCCATGGATTCCCCACCAGAACAGACAGTGGGGAATCCATACACCCCTAATCCCAACAAAACAACAAACCAAGATTGTAAAAACAAATCTATGTTTAAATCACTCTTAAGTGAAGTGAGGCACTCAGAGTATGTCTTCAGCATGAAAAGCAGCTCACACAAGGAAGAAGGGGGAAATATAGGGCTGTGCACCGCCTCGTTATGAAGCCCGAATAACGAGGCAAAGCAGGCTGATTCGGAGGAGCCTCCTCATGATACGAAGTGGATCAGAGCAGAACCGAGGCTCCGAGAGGTGAGGCGCCTCCCCCCCACGAAGCGCCTCCTCCGCCTCATATATTCGGAACTCTTCTGAATGCCTGAGCAGTCCAGACAGGCTGTCTCCAAAATGTATCAACTCCTGTGCAGAGGGGCAGGAGGAGGAGAGAGGGGCAACGTGAGCAGGTGCAGGAGGTGGGGGGAGGTGAGCAGAGGAGGAGAAGGGAGTGTGCTTTGGTGAATGGGAACTCTCGGGAGGAACTTACACCAGCAGTCTCCAATCAGAGAGAGTGGTGGAGGAGGGGAGTATATAATAGTTCAGCAAATGGCTGCATTTGCTTATTGCATGGGCTGTGTCTTTGGGAGAGGGCTGGCGTATGGTTAGATGATCTGGTGTGTGTGTGTGTGTGTGTGTGCATGCAGTCCTTGTAGTTCCTCCTTGTAGTCCGAATAATGAGGCAAAGCAAGCTGTTTTGGAGCAAAAGCCTTGTGATACAAGGCAGTTCAGAGCAGTACCGAGGTGCCCTGGGGCGAAGCGCATGCCCCACGAAGCGCCTCCTCCGCCTCGTGTATTCGGAGCTCTACTGGATGCCTCAGCAGTCCAGACAGTCTGTCTCCCAAATGTATCAACTTCTCAATGCTCACGTGGAGGGGCATGAGGAGGAGGAGGAGGAGGAGGGAGGGAGGAGGAAGGCAAGCGGACGGGGGGAGGCAGGAAGGCGAGTGCAGGAAGAGGAGGGAGTGTGCTTTGGTGAATAGCCAGAACTGACACTAGCAGGATCCGATCAGAGAGAGCGTTGGAGGAAGGGGGTATATACTTCAGCGAAAGGCTGCGTTTGGTCATTGTGCTAGCTGTGTCATTGGGAGGGAGGGCTAGTGTGGGTAGATGATCGTTTGTGCGTGTGTGAGTGCGTACATTCCTAGGAGTTATTCCTTCACTTCAATTTTCATTGCCATTAGGCTTTCCTCAGAATTTAAATTAAAAGGTAACAGCTTGGTTGTACTGGGAGCATTCCCTTCTCTCGCTCCTTGATTGTCCGTCCCCATTAGGATGGTGACTTGCAGCACCTCTTCCAGCTGCTTTCTCCTATATCTTTGTACATCCAACTCGTTTGTTATTTGTATTCGATTCGATTCTTTCTCTCCTTTCCATATTTTTTCAAACTAACATAGCTTTTCCTTGCAAATTGCTGCCTCCCCCACAATTCCTCTGTTTGTTTATCTTGATTTTGGACTCTGGAAAAGGTTGTGTTTGTTGTGTAACGTCGAGCCTTACTTCTGTTTTCTCTGTTCTATTTTCTTGTCATTTTTGTCAGTCAACTGTGCCTCTGTTAGATTTTTACAAACCCAGTCTTATTTTGATTTTTAAAAACAAACATTGACTTCTGGGCATGTCCCCTGCCCTTTAAGTCATAATCAAGCATTTAGTTTTTTCTTTCTTTCTAAATTCTTAAAGAAAGACATATTATAGCAGCCTCTGTGTGTTTGTCCCTGCCACCCCCGTGCTGAAGTGAACCATCTGTGCCTTCTCTGTGTTGATCCTCCCAAAACAGAAATTAAAGAAGGATTTTTTTTTAAAAAGGGTATGATTTGGCTGTTATCTAATCGCCTGTGCTATCGCCCTGTATTTATTGAAGTTATCCTACCTTCTATAAAAGAACATGAAATATAAAACAATAAATTAAAGACACCTGACATTTGCTTAGGTAGTTCTGCTTTTCTTAAGCTCTTGTGTGTCTGTGTCCATGTCTGTGTCTGAGTGTGTGCTAGGTTGTAGTTCCACCAACACTATACATCCAAATTTCAAGCCAGTGTTGAAAAAGCATGAGACACATAGTATTTATATTAATTACCTTCTTATTCCAACAACAGTCCACTGTGTGGCAAAGCAATTCAGCACAATATGAGGTATCTTCGGGGTGCTGGCAGGGGCAGAGGTGGGGAGAAGTTACAGCTTTTTGCTTTGAGAGTTTTTCTGGAAATAAAAGCAAATTTCACCTGCACCTTGCACACAGGCCAGTGGTCCAAGTGTCTGGAATGTGGCAAGTGGGATGCCCTCGAGGGGGGCTGGGAGGTGCCCAGGTTTCACACACATCCATGGAAATGGAGAAGTTACGGTTCTTTGCTTTCTGAGTTTCCTTGGAAATCCTCAGATTTCACCAGAGCCTTACACACAAGCCAGTGGGCCAAAGTGCCTGAACTCTGGTGGGTGGGATGCCCTCGAGGGGTGCTGGGAGGTGCTCAGGAGTCACGCACATGCTTGGAAACAGGGAGAAGTTACAGCTCTTTGCTTTGGGCATTTTCCTGGAAAAACTCAAAATTTCACCTGCACCTTGCACACAAACTAGTGGGCCAAACTGCCTGGAATTTGGCAAGTGGGATGCCCTCAAGGGGGGCTGGGAGGGGGGCAGGGTTCACACACATCTGTGGAAACAGGGAGAAGTTACAGCTCTTTGGTGTTTTCCTGGAAAAACTCAACTTTCACCTGCGCCTAGCACACAAGCTGGTGGGCCAAACTGCCTGGGCTTTGTGGGGTACAATGCCCTGGAGGGGGGAGGGGAGAAGCCCAGGTTTTGCACAGATCTGTGGAAACAGGGAGAAGTTACAGCTATTGGCTTTAGAAGTTTTCCTGGAAAAAAATCAAAATTCACTGGCACAAGCCAGTGGGCAAAATTGCCTGGGCTTTGGGGGATGCAATACCCTGGAGGGGGGCTGGGAGAGGCCAAGGTGTCATGTGCGTGTATGGAAACAGGGAGAAGTTACAGCTCTTTGCTTTGAGAGTTTTTGTGGAAAACATCAGATTTCAACTCCATCTAGCACAAAAACTGCTGGGCTAAACTCTCTGAAACTTTCCAGATTGCCTCCTCTCCAGGGGCATGGAGAGGTCCCCAAATTTCATGCCTGTATCATAAAAACTATAAATGTTATGACCATTCATGTTTTCCCATGCAAGTCAATGGGAAAACACCCCAAATGCATGATCCGGATATCCGAATCTCGCTTTGGATTCGGATCTCGGTCAGATCGGAAGAGGTCTGAATCGGTGCGAGGTGGATCAGAGTTGCTTTGGATAATCCGAAGCAGCATCCGAAGTGGATTGGGGGGTCCGTGCACAGCCCTACTTGTCAATATTTATTCAAACAAACATAGCTTTTCTTCGCTCTTTGCTATGCTTCCCTCCCGCCCTCCGCCTTTCCATCATTGCATGAGGTGCTCATCTGGGGACTCTGCAAACGTTCCTTTTAATTAGACCCTCACAGCTTCTGGTTCCACTACATCCCTTGTCCTTTTCATCTTTCAACTCTGTCTTTTCGAGTTTTTTGTTTTTAAATCCAGTCTTATTTTGATTTTTAAAAACAAACATTGACTTCTGGGAATGTTCCTCCTCCCCCACCCCAAAAGTAATAATCATCCTTGCTTTCTAAATTCTTAAATAAAGGCACACTAGAGCAGGCTACATGTTTACTGTTTGGAAACTCCCCGCCCCCCCACACCTCCTGAAGTGATCCCTCTATTCCTTGTCTGTCTTGATCCTCCCAAAACAGAAATTAAAGAAGGGTTTTCTTCTTCACTTGCTCTTGGCTCTTATCTTATCGCCTCCACCATCCTCCTGTATTTCTTGAACTTTACCTGCCTTCCCTAAACAAAAATTATATAAAACAATTTTTTTAAACCCTTTATTTGCTTAGGTAGTTCTGCTTTTCTTTTGCTCTTGGGTGTTGTGTCCATGTGTGTGTGTGTGAGTGTGGTGTTCCACCAGCGCAATATGCCCACATTGCAAGACAGTGGTGAAAAAGCACTGCACGCATACTATTTATATTAATTAACTTGTTATTCCAATAACACTCCACTGTGTGTCAAAACAATCGAGTGCAATATGAGGCATCTTTGGGGTTTTTGGCAGGGGCAGAGGTCGGCGAGGTGCTGCTTTCACTAGCAGCACCATTAGGCAAGCTGTCTGTCCTGTAGTCCAGATAGTGTGTCCTAGCACAGTAGGGCAGCAGAATGCAGAGGCCAGTTGCAGTGCCCAGAGGTCACTGTTTGAAGAGGCTGGTGGAGGCAGCTGCAGTAGGCGCACTCTTGCCAAAGGAGGAGCAGCATATCCTTCCATAGTGGAAGAGGGGAGCCCACTGATGGACATTAGGTCAGAGTTGTCTGACTTCCTTAGCGGACGTCAGTGGTGGAGGGCAAAGTGGAGGAGATCCTCCAGGCTTATTGGAGGAAGAGGAGCAAACAGAGGCTCCAGCACCCAAACTCTCTTCCATTTCCCCCCCTCTACTCATGCAGTGTCCCTCCAGACTCAAGGCAGTCAGTCTGTGTCTCCTCCACTGAAACATCAGGGCAGCATTGTGTGGGACCACTTTGAGATGGGAGTAGATCCCAGCACTTCTGTCAGCTGCCACTGCAAGGCCTAGGGATGTCAGAGAATTTCGCCATGAATCTCAGGGAGGCTGAATGCCAGCACATTCGGCCCCCCAAAATCGGTGGCGAAACAGTCTGCCCCCCGCCCCCCCCCGGATGGGACTTACCTCGTGCAAATGTCCCTGGCGGCGGTGGCTCCGGTGGAGGTTCGGCGGCAGTGGCCGGTCTTCTGAACGGCTGCCGCCGCCGCCATTTCCAGTTAAAAAGAAAAACATGATAGGCTACGTAAAGATTTACGTAGCCTATCATGGCTAGATTTTTAAAAAATACTGTGATAGGCTACGTAAATGTTTATGTAGCCTATCACGGCTGAGTAAAAAAAAACACAAAAAACCGCACATACGCAAATGGCGGTGCCCATGGGCGCCGCCATTTGCGTTCCTTATTTTGGCATGTGTAGTCTGCGTAAATGTTTACGTAGACTACGGTGAAAATAAGGGGAACGCAAATAGCGTAGTGTCTACGCTATTTGCATTCCCCTTATTTTTGCTGTAGTCTACGTAAATGTTTATGTAGACTACACATGCCAAAATAAGGAATGCAAATGGCGGCACCCATGGGCGCCGCCATTTGCATACATGCGGTTTTTTTTTTTTTTTTTTTTTACTCATCCGTGATAGGCTACATAAACATTTATGTAGCCTATCATGGCTGACTGCAGGGACGCAAACGGCGGCGGCTACGGCCGCTGCCGTTTGCAGACCCAGCCGGCCAGGATTCACAGCAGGAGGGACAGGGCGCCTCCCCCCGGCCAGAATTTCGGGGGGAGGGACGGAGCGCCTCCCCCCCACCGCAAATCAAATTTCGTCAAAGGTAAGTGACTTTCGTACATCCCTAGCAAGGCCTCTCTGAGCAGGGGGAAACAGCCAGGGCACTACAGCACCAGCAACCTGCCCCTGCACTTAAGGAGGTAGCACCAATTGGTCTTATTCGGGGAAGAGGTTCCCACATCCCAGCAGGTCAGCAGCAGGGGCAAGTGGAAGGTTGGTAGTTCCACCGTAACTCTTGAAAAGTCTCCATCTCTCACCCCCCAAGAGGCTTAGGCAGGCTACCATGGAGGAGATGGGGGGGGCGAATATGGGTCCACAAGGTGGAGGTTTCCAGCACCTGACCAGATCACCAACTGCATTGGCGAGATGGTGGTGTTGGGTGACCAGCCATTCAGCTTCATCAAAAATGTGGGGTTCAAGAGGTTGATGGCCCTTGTGGTGCCCTACTACAAGCTGCTGTGCCGCACCACACTTAGCAGGCAGGTGGTGCCCTCCCTGTACCACGCATGCTGGGAGAAAGTGGTCAACTGTCTGCACCAGGCAGAATTTCAGATGGTGCAGTTCACCTTGGACATTTGGTCCAATGAGGGGGGAGTGCACGCTTACTTGTCCCTGATGGCTCACTGGTGGGCAGCCCCAGGGACAGTAGTGGCCAGAACTTTTGGGACTGGTGGGAAGGATGGGCCCTCCTTCACATGCAAGTCATGGACTAGCCCAACACAGCAGCAGGGATTATGGAGGCCATGAACCACATGGTGGAGGGGTGGCTGGCTGGGCACCAGCTCACCCATGGTTACATGATCACAGATGGGGGGGCAACATGGTGAAGCTGTGTGCAATGGTGGATTCGAGGGCATCTGGTGCATCGCACATATGGTATCTTCAACCTGACACTGAGGGACACCCTCAGAATGGGCAGCATGAAGGCATATCCCACCTCCATATCTGGCTGTCAGGGCCCAGCTTCAGCACTGCGGTGGGCCTTGTAGGTTATAGCCAGGATTTAATTAGAAGTAGCCTGGAAGAAGTAGCCTATTCAGTTTCTGGAATGTCAGAGTCTGTGTGAGCTTACCTCTGTCAGTGTTCTCAGAGCAGAGCCAGGGGGAGTCACCCAACTCCCTGTCCGCCTGCTGTTCTGGCCTTGGCAGGCAGGGAGGCTGGAAGCTGTCCATGAGAACCAGACAGAGGTGGGGTGGGGTTTGCAGAAGGGTTGCCCAGGTTGTAGCATCACTGCTGGAGGGCTGAGCTGTGCCTCCCTGTTTAGACAGGGGCCTTGCTGAAAGGCTAAAGGCCCTTATCTGTCAAGGGATCTGGAGGGGGTGTCCTACAGTCATGCCTTCTCTTTTAAGCTGATGCAAAGGCAAAGAGCCTTTGCTAGGAACATCTCGTCTTCATTGCCCAAAGCCTTCTCTGTTTGGATCCATCATCGTCTGGGCTTTTGGAGGCACTCTGCGCATGGACTGGAACTTTGGATTGTTAAGGACTTGCCATGAAAAGTACTGTGAGGCTTTTCATAGACTTGAACTCTCGTTGCTGTGGATTGTGTGTCTGTGTTTGTAGTCAGCTCAGTGTATGGCAGGCTGGGTTTGATCTACGGCTTTTGGACTTCCCTCTGCCAGAACTCATGCAGCGTGGAGTTGCCAATGCGAAAGTGGTAGCCTGGAACTCCTTGCATGTGTGGGTATGCCCTTCCCTTGATCTTGGTGGGTCTTGACCATGTAGCCTAGAGTTATCAACAAAAGATTCAAAGTTGGACTCTCTATGGGTGTGGGTTGTTAGGCCTTTCAAGAAGTTATCCCCTGATTGCCTGATGGGTTCATTCCAGGAATGAGTTCCTTTTCATGTCTGAGGTTGGAGCCCCATGAAAGGATTGTCTAGGTTAGGTACCCAGGAATCCAGAGTCCCTTCCCTTGTGTTCAGAACCATGGAGATGGCAACGGAGAAACCATGTTGAGGATCTCAGTCACGGTAGTAGTGTTTAGCTTTGGACTGTTCTGGAATTACATAGAGCCTATAGCTACTGACCATCAGCTATTTGATTTCTGAAGAGTGTAACCATTAAGCTTTTGCCATAGGATTCCCTGCAATAAAGAACTCTCACTGATTTGGGTGTCCAGTGTCAGATTGCCTGAGCATGCACACTGGGGGGATTGGGAAACCTGACACTGGCATCCGTAACCTGTTGAAGAGCTGCAGGAAGGTAGCTGGGCACTTCCACCACAGCGTCAAGGGCAGTAGGCTAGTGCAGAAGAAACAGACAGAGTTGGGGCTCCTGCAGCACCAGCTGGTGCAGGATGTGGTAACACACTGGAACTCCTCCTACCTCATGCTGGAGCATATGTTGGAGCAACAGTGTGCTGTCCATGAGTCAGGTACATTGGCATCCAGGCACCCCTGGCAGGCAGCAGAGAGATGCCATGTCCCAGCTCGTGGTGCTCCTCCAGCTGTTCTTTGAAGCCACCAAGACCCTGAGCACCAACACTGCTCTCCTCAGTCAGGTGATCCCTGTCGCCTGGCATCTCCAGAAGCAGATGGGCGAGTTCCTGGAGACTGGGGATCCTGTCACAGGCAGATGCTTTCTGCCAGACATGAGGGAAGTGGGAGGGATGACCTAGAGGGATGGCCTAGAATGGCCGGTAGAGCCCCTGTACTGGGAGAGGATGTACATGTTATCCACTGTGTGCAATCTGTGCCTGAAAATGGCCTTTGCAGGGACAACTCCTGGATGCTGTGGCTGGACAAACTGGTGGGGCAAGTAAAGGTGGGAATGAGCAAAGAGGCAGGTGCAGGAGGAGGAGGAGGCAGGGAGACTGTTCCCCATCTCTTCCAGTGGCATCACTCCCAGCACGACCACAGGCCAGGGTTTATGGGCCAGGGCAATGCAGTCAGTGGCTGGGGGAAGCTGGGATCTATGCGTTCAATGCCAGGGAAGGCGTTCAACTGTGGCTGCCCATCAATGAGCTCAAATTTCGAAGTATACCATTCCCAATTGCTGATGGCTGATGTTAGGCCTCGTTCTGCCAAGGCATTGTAATAGCCATCAACAGCTTTCCACACAAGCTCTTGTTGCAATGCAGCTGCGTTTCCATCGGTAGGCTCTACAGCGGGCTCTACAGTGGGGCCGATAGTGCCTCTCACATCGACAGATGGGTTGATGAGGTTAGACTCTTCTTCGACTGAGTTGGTGTCGGGCCTCTCTGAGGGCTCACTGAATTCACTTAACTCAAAGTCTGCCATGATGCCTTTGCATATTGAAGAATCAGTGGTCAGTTCAATACAGCATACACACCATGGCTTCTAGTCAATACGGTCACACACTTAACCTGCATCACTGCCTCTGTGACCCCCTTGGGGTCAAAGGAATGCACCAGTCAGTTGTGATAACAAACAACCTGAGCGCGATCGACCAGAACCAGCAGCTTCTGATCTGGTTCCCTAACCTGGGCTTCCATGACATCATCGTCCCCAGGGCTGCCCCACCGGCATTCACAATCGCTCTACACTCAACTGATGCCAACAGGAATGTGGTCCAGAACCTGGGCTGGGCTGCAGTGAAGAAGACAACGATTAAGATCAGCAGTAACGAGGTCATGAGCGTCGACGAGTCGGACGTCTACTACTGCTATAATGACCTTTGGAAAATGGCAGGTGAGAGGGCTAATGGCCACTATCAGGGGATTGACACCTTGATGGAAAAAACATCACCAAGCTGCGAGTCAGTCCATATGGGAACGATATGACTGACGATGCAAATGCCAGATACACCATTGAGAACATCAGTCTGGAGTATGACATGTTCACCCAGCCAGAGATGGCCCGACTGATTCACAGCCAGTATGCAGGATGCCTTGCTATCCTGTATGACAGGGTCTTGAGGCATCGTAAGATTGCAGCCAACAAAAGCGACACTCAGTGGAACATCAACCTAAACGTGCCAGTTTGCAGCATGAAGGGAATCCTGATGTTGTTTGAGAGTCCTGCCACAGCCTTTGCTTGGGATACAGAAGCCTTCTACAACCTGAAGATCACCAAGGTCGAGGTGACCATCGAGGGCATTCCAAACCAGCTGTACTCTCAGGGTATGCATGCCTACCAGCACTGGGACAAGGTCAAAAAGTTCTTTGTGGCTTCTCCCAGAAGCAAACGACATCCCGATGTGGTGACGGTCGCAAAAGACCTGGCACTGCTGGCAGATGTCTCTCTGGGTCAGTTCCTCACCAGCAAGTATGCCCTGTGGCTTGACCTCAGGACAACTGAAGATGACCAGCTCCACGGCAGCGGCTGGTGCATTGAGAATGCCTTGGAGTGTGTCACCATCCAGATTACAAAAACTGCAGAGGATGCCGGTGCTTTGAACATCTACCTGTACGTCATTATGGTTGCCCAACTCAACATCGAAAATGGCCGCTTCATCAGCGCACTCTACTAGTCGGGATGACATGTTCCCCAAAGACCCTCACTCGGCCATCATCTGCAGCCAGACTAGATGTGGAAAAACGGTTTTCATTCTGGACCTGCTAAAAGGGGCCTGCTGGGGCATCTTCTAGCACATTGTGATTCTCTGCTCCACAGTGCAATATAACAAAACCTACCTCATGTGCCCATGGTTATGGGCTGTCCCCAAAATTTACATTGTTGACCTGGGTGAGTGGCTGCATGATTACCTCTGAACCTTGTATATTTGCTTCACGGGTGAGCCCACCCTGTACATTATTGACAACTGCTCGGCCACAAAGTTCTTGACCAAAAAGAAGGACATAATCTCAGAGTTGGCCTTCTCTGGCTGCCATGTGCATCAAAGAATCTGGGTCTGAACACAAAAGTACAACTCGGTCCTGAAGGACCTTCATGAGCAGATGCGGTTAGTCGCCCCCTTCCATTGCAAGGACTGCAACTCTTTTGAGGACTGCCTTCGAGAAAATGATGTGATCCCCACGCAGGAAGACCAAGCCGCAGTCCACCAGCAGCTGGCAGAGTCGAAGCATAGCAAGCTGCTGTTGAAGACTGATCAGCCAACTGCTTATAAAGTGCTATAGCACGGTGGTAAAATATGGGAAATTCTCTTGTTTATTACCCAGGTCCTAGTTTTGGGAGCCCTTGCATGAGGAGGATATGAATATATTAGAGTTCGGTGGCAGCTGACTATAGTTGCCGAGCTGACAGACAGAGTGCAGTAGACAGATCTACCTGCCTCGACTGCACTATATTCCATGCCAAATGTTTGACGAAGATTGCCCGAACGCGGTCTACCAAGTGGACTCACTATACCTGCTGCGTTGGCCACAAAACCTACAAATATGCCTTGACTGTGATTGATGTAGCCAGCCGCTACAAAGCAGCAGAGCCTCTAACCTCAAAAGATTCAGCTGAGGTAGCTGCAGCGTTAAGTCGCATCTATAAATATGGCCCGCTAACCTGGCCTCAGCTCTTACAGATTGATCCTGGGCGTGAGTTCCTGGGTGCCGTCTCACAGTTGCTGACCAAGCACAATGTGCATGTGCATCACAGCCAAGCCAGAAACCACCATGAGCAGGGAATCATCGAGCAGTTCAACCGCACCCTGGCTGAGTGGTTGAGCGGGGCACAGTATGCCCAGGAGCTGCTTTTAGCTGCGTGTGGGTCCCCAGAGCAGTCTTCAGAGTGGGTGCGTGTGCTACTATCAGTGGTCGCTGCGCTGAACAACAAGCCAACACGGCTGACAGGTCGAAAGACAGCTGATGAGATCAAGGCTGCGAAGGTTACGCAAAAGCCCTCTCTGCCGGCTCGCTCTGCTGAGTGCACTGTAGGCCTCCATGAGCTATTAATCCCGTTAGTTTCCCATGTTTGGTACCTGTATGCATCTGCTGAGTTGGAGGGGAGCTGCCACCACGCTACCAACCCTAACTGGTTGCTTCTCAAGCTCAGCCACATCATCAACCATGGCACCCGTGGTGGGGGTGAGGCCTTCTTCCCTTACGGCACCCTCAAAGTGCTCCACTACTCTCTGGGCAACACAGTTGAGGTTGCCATCTCTGAGCGAGGCCAGATTTGTTACATCAGGCTCTCTTAGGGAGTAGAGGCTGTAGATGACAACGGTGACTGGATATGCATTCTGGTAGAAGACTTTGTCGATGCCAGTAAAGACTCCTGGGCTGGTCTCCTTCGTAATTTTGATGATGTTCTGGCCCTTCCTCCTCTCAGTCCAAACTGGATCAAACTTGCCTTCAACCACCCAGTCACCTTCATCCCACTCAAGCAGGAACTTGATTTTTAGGATGAATTCAGCCTCTCGAAGTACTCTAAGGAGTTGTGCTGCTCTCTCATCTGTCATGCGAGCATCCAGGGACATGTGGCCTGCCCTGAACTCAATGCCATCGGCAACTAGGGATGGGGGAGAATTTCTCCCCGAAACTTCGGGGGGCAGAGTGCCAACGTATTCGGCCCCCCGAAGTAGTTTCGGGGAGAAATTCTCCACCCCCCCGCCCCCCCCCGGGATGGGACTTACCTTTCCTGAATGTTGCTCCCGGTGGCAGGTCGCAGCAGCGGTTCGGCAGGGCTTCGACAGGGGCAGGGGTGGCAGCTGGTCTTTTGACCGGCTGCCGCCGCCGCCATTCCAAGAAAAGTAAAAAAAAAAAAATGCCCCCGTGATAGGCTACATGACGATTAACGTAGCCTATCACGGCTAGATTTGCAAAGTCAGCCGTGATAGGCTACGTAAATTGTCACGTAGCCTATCACGGGTGACTTAAAAAAAAAAAAAAAAAGCGCGTACGGCTAATGGTGGCCCCCATAGGGAGCCGCCATTCGCGTTCCTTATTTGGTCGCTGTAGTCTACGTAAAGATTACGTAGACTACGGCGAAAATAAGGGCAACGCTATTTGCATTGCCCTTATTTTCGCCGTAGTCTACGTAAAGATTTACGTAGACTACAGCGACCAAATAAGGAACGCGAATGGCGGCTCCCTATGGGGGCCGCCATTTGCATATGCGCTTTTTTTTTTTTAAAGTCACCCGTGATAGGCTACGTGACGATTAACGTAGCCTATCATGGCTGACTTTGCAGATCTAGCCGTGATAGGCTACGTAAATCGTCACGTAGCCTATCATGGGGGCGTTTTTTTTTTAAACTTTTTATTTCGCGGCCGGGCAAGGCGAGGCACCTCCCCCCCGGCCTGAATTTCGGCCTGGTGAGGAGGGAAGCCTCCCCCCCCCGGCCTGAACTTCGGGGGGAGCAGTGAAGCGCCTCCCCCCCACCGCGAAGCAAGCTGCGAGACCAGGTAAGTGACTTTCGTGCACCCCTATCGGCAACCTCTATGTCGCTGATGTCAAGTGGGTCTTCTGCTTCTACCCTCCATGTAGAGAAGACCACGGTGGCGCTGTCGACTTCAAACTCGTCTTTGGCGTCGTTCAAGATCTTGACCCACGGTTCATTGGGTACCTGAACCTGGGGAGGGGCCTGGATGTTCAGGTCAATAAATTGCTTCCCTCCTTCAGGCTGCACTTGCCACTCGGCAAGAAGCTGATCGATATATCCATCCATCGTCACCATGTTGTAAGGTATATATCATATGTAAGATCTTTCTCTAAATTAAAGTTCGCGTCTCCCGCAACTCATCAAGGACACACCCGAACTATTTTCTAGCCCGCTTCTCAGTATCCTGGAGCTTTTGTGAGACCCTATAATAGCCGCAGCCCTTACATAGCCAGGGCTTGGACTGAGTTCCTATCCCACACGTGCGACAAGGCTTGGGCTCGATTGCACCCCTCCAGAGGAGAGCCCTGTGGACTGCACCGTGTTCGTTAACACACCACTTTCCACATGTAGGCGTCTTCCACACCAGAAGCCACACACACTCGTTTCATGCAATAAGCATACTAGATGCTTGTGATGTTGGATATACCTATGATATATCATAGGTCAGATGCATGTCTAATAGGCTGCTGCCTCGCAGAGAGCCTGGACCGGCGGGGGGAGGGCATCCCCAGAGCTCTCCATGCTGTTTATTTTTGTTTGTGTGCTGTGAGCAATGGGGCTGGGAGGCCACGCACAAATGTGTTACAAGCTTGCCACAAACTTGTTGCAAACTTGCAACCTCCTTACAGGATTCTCAATGAGGACAGAGGATCCCTTTATTGTGAATTCTCTTTGCTTGGGGGGCAGGAGGCTCGATGAGGACAGAGGATCCCTCTATCGCAAATTCTCTTTTCTTGTGGAACAGGAGGATAGATAGGGAGTGATTCGGAGAGATTTGTGCTCCCCACGAGCTGCTGCACCCCCCCCCGCTTACCGCAATGGGATGCTCCTCCTATCATGTCTGTATCTGTATGGGTCCTCCACTCAGAGCATAGATATCCTTCTGCTGCTCATCCTCCATACTTAATAATGTCAGGCTGTGTGCTCAGTGATGGACCGTAGGTCTGACTGTAAGGGGATGCAGTAGCACCTCCATGTCTCTCTCCAATGCCACGGACATGGCATAGGTCTGCTATGTGGATGGTAGAGGTGTCAGAGAATTTCTCGTCGAAACTTCGGGGGGCCGAGTGCCAACGTATTCGGCCCCCCGAAGTAGTTTCGGGGATAAATTCTCCGCCCCCCCTGCCCCCCCGCACCCCTCCCTGGGATGGGACTTACCTTTCCCGAATGTCGCTCCCGGTGGCGGGTCGCAGCGGCGGTTCGGCAGGGCTTCGACAGGGGCGGGGGCGGCAGCCGGTCTTTCGACCGGCTGCCGCCACCGCCATTCCAAGAAAACTAAAAAAAAAAATGCCCCCGTGATAGGCTACGTGACAATTAACGTAGCCTATCATGGCTAGATTTGCAAAGTCAGCCGTAATAGGCTACGTAAATCATCACGTAGCCTATCACGAGTGACTTAAAAAAAAAAAAGTGCGTACGGCTAACGGCAGCCCCCATAGGGAGCCGCCATTCGCGTTCCTTATTTGGTAAAATCATAAAGATTTACATAGACTACAGCGACCAAATAAGGAACGCGAATGGCGGCTCCCTATGGGGGCCGCCATTTGCGTATGCGTTTTTTTTTTTTAAGTCCCCGTGATAGGCTACGTGACGATTAACGTAGCCTATCACGGCTGACTTTTCAGATCTAGCCGTGATAGGCTACGTAAATCATCACGTAGCCTATCACGGGGGCGTTTTTTTTTTTTACTTTTTATTTCGCGGCCGGGCGAGGCGAGGCGCCTCCCCCCCGGCCTGAATTTCAGGGGGAGAAACGAAGCGCCTCCCCCCTACCGTGAAGCAAGCTGCGAGACGAGGTAAGTGACTTTCGAGCACTCCTAGTGGACGGGCCCTCCTGGCAGACAGTTGTGTAATCTTCCTGCCTCAGTGAAAGCATCTCAGGATAAACAACCTATGTCTTCCATTATTTTCAATTTCAAGGAGCCCGCCTTGTGGGGGTAGTTTTTCTCTCTCTCAAAACAGTAGATTTCTATTACTTTAGGTGGAAGAGAGTGGTTCATTCTCCAGTTTCAAGTCCTGATGAATAGTGCGGTCTTCCTCCCGTCCCTTTTCCCTTTGGTATGTAGGGACTTTTCTTTGTGCATCTCTCCTTCATTTGCTCTTGGTGTTGGTCCCAGGGCAGTACAGCTGCAGTCACCCCTCAGGGTGTTTCCTTATGTAAGAGCCCTCTTGATGGGCTTGGCTTGGCTTTGTTTCCGCATCCATCTGCTTGGCCCCAGTCCGGGCTTCCATCTAGAATATGCCCCATTAGGCTACTTGTTTTTTCAGCTAAAGAATAACTTTGCCTTTCTTGGCTAGACACTGACCACAATAAAAACAAAACAAAACTATGGCCCTGCTGGGATAGCCACTGTCCGGTTCAAGTATCTGTGTCCCTGCTGCGCTAGGCACTGTCCACTTTCAAAAATCAATTGTCTTTCTTGGGAAGGTACTGTCCTGCTTCCACTCCCAAGTGACAGATGCCCCAGTGGGCAAGGCACTGTCCTGCTTCCCCTGCCAAGAGTCAGAAGCCCTGGTGGGCAAGGCACTGTCCTGCTTCCCCTGCCAAGAGTCAGATGCCCTGGTGGGCAAGGCACTGTCCTGCTTCCCCTGCCAAGAGTAGGGATGTACGAAACCCCCCTTACCTGGCTCTGCCGGGTTCCGCTGGTGGGGGAAGGCACTCCGTCCCTCCCCCTGGAATCCTGGCCGGCCGGCTCTGCTCTGCGGGGATTCCACGGAGCCGCCGGCCAGCTCCGCCAGCAGCCAGACATCCGGCCGCTGGCTAGCAGGGATGCAAATGCATCCCTGTATTCAGCCATAGGCTACGTAAAGACTTACGTAGGCTATCATGTCTGGGTTAAAAAAACAACAACAACACATGTACGCAAATGGTGGTGGCTACGGCCACCGCCATTTGTGTTCCCTATTTTTGGTTGTCTTAGTCTACGTAAAAACTAAGGGGGATTTTCACCGTCTTAGACTACGTAAATATTTACGTAGACTAAGACGGCAAAAATAAGGGGGAACACAAATAGCGTTCGCTACGCTATTTGCATTCCCCCTTAGTTTCGCCGTCTTAGTCTACGTAAATATTTACGTAGACTAAGACAACCAAAAATAGGGAACGCAAATGGCGGCAGCCATAGCCGCCATTTGCGTACGTGTTTTTTTTTTAACCCAGACGTGATAGGCCACGTTAAGTCTTTACGTAGCCTATCATGAATGGGGGGGGGGGGGAGACTACAAATGGCAGCGGCAGCAGCTGGTCGAAAGACCAGCCGCCGCCTCTGCTGAAGCCGCCGCTAGAGCCGCCGCCATCCGGAACATCTGCCTCAGGTAAGTCTCGTCCCGGGGGGGATCTGCGGGGGGCGGGGGGGCAGGCCGTTCCACCATGGAGTTCGGGGGGCCGAATGCACTGGCATTCGGCCTCACCGAGATCCGTGGCGGAATTCTCTGACATCCCTAGCCAAGAGTCAGAAGCCCTCGTATGCAAGACACTGTCCTGCTTCCCCTGCCAAGCATCAGATGCCCCGGTGGGCAAGGCACTGTCCTGCTTCCCCTGCCAAGAGCCGGATGCCCTGGTGGGCAAGACACCAAGGCTTTTCACTGCCTCAGTACAAAGCCAAACTTAAAAGGTGAAGGGAGCTGATTTGGAGGACCCTCCTCATGATACCAAGTGGTTCAGAGCAGCATCAAGCTGCCCCAAGGAAAGCGCTTCCTCCACAAAGCACCAACTCTGCCTTGTATATTCGTAGCTCTTCCTGTGCTGTATGAGCAGTCCAGACAGGCTGTCTTCAATATGTCTGCACCTCTGAAAGCTGACACAGAGAGGCAGGAAGAGCAGGAGGGAGTTCGGCTTGGTGAATGGTAACTGTTGGGCTGCACCTACACCAGTAGTCTCCACTCACACAGAGCAGTGGAGGAGGGCGATATGGTGTTTGTCAAAAGACTGGGGTTTGTTAGCGTGAGAGCTGTTTCTTTGGGAGATGGCAGGTGCGTTTCGTTACATCTTGGGTGTGTGCATGCAGTCATTGCAGCTCCTTCTTAGATTCCTTACTTCTCCCTTGCTATTGGGGTTTCCTAGTTCTTAAGAGCAAACAGCTACCTTTTTGTGGGATCTTTCCTTCACTCCTTGTGTGGGCAGTCCCTTGCAGACAGTTTTTCTTCTAAACTTTGGCACTCATTGCAGTGCCCTGTCCTATTTCTTCCTTCCTCTGAGTCCTTCATTGTGACGGCACTGTCCTGCTTCCACTCCCGAGCATCAGATGCCCTGGTGGCCAAGGAATTTTTTTCCTTTTGCCAGGACTGGCACGTTCACTGGTACACGCTTCTGATAGAGCCCTCTGCTCTCCAGAATAAGGGAGAGAGTCCTCAGTCCTACACTCAGTCCTCTCTTTCAGCAGCAGCATGTCCTGTTTAACTAGTGCCATCCCAGCATTACACGCTATATCTAAAGAAATAACTACGATCTTTTTAACTGCAGCAACTCTACTATAACGAATGGGATCAAAAAAGCAACAATGATAATATAGATAAAACGTTCTGAATATGAAATATGCCCATGATCCACCCGGTCACCCTCCCGAACTCCCGGTGCCCCATCCTCCATCTCTGGAAGGAATAGCTGGGCTAGGAGGCATTGACATCACCATGGGTTCTCCGCCACCCTCTGTTTTTCTTAATAGTTAGGACTTTCCTTCTTTTTTTCTGTCCAGATCCTTCATTACGTATCTCTGCTTCCCTAGGAGCAGCAACAAGATGTACCATGTCATGCAACAACACTATTGTATCTTGTACTACCTCTGCTGCTGGCACCCAACTTCCCCTCCAAGATTGTTACTCATGAACCAGAACTGTTTGTACAGTCTGGCATTGTTTTCCTCTACCACCTCCTGGGCAAAAGAATTGCCCTCCCATGGACATTTGTTAAAGGATTTCAAGTGTAGTCGTCCCTGACAGGCCTTCTATGTACTGTTTTTTAATCTCCTCATTCCCCCCCTTGGAGTCAGTGCCCTTCGCAGAGTTCGGCATGCCACCCCCGCCTCCCCAGCACTGGAGTTGCCCTTCTGTGGATGTTCATTGTCCATACCAACATGGGTCAGGAGTGGGTGGTCCATTCTACCTGCCAGGCTCTGCCAGCCTGCCTGCATTTGCCAGCCTGCCTGCCTGCCTCCACCAAGCTCCGCCAGCCTGTACCTGCCTCTGCTGGCCTGCATCTGCCTCCTCTTTCTGCCCTCCCTGCCCAATTGAACCGTGACAGATTTAATGAGCCTTACCCAGTTTTACTGTTATGCCCATGTGTATATGCATGGCTTACCTCTTGGACAAGCCTTGCAGGATCAGCCAGGTTGGCCTGTGCCACATGCCCATGTGGAATAGCTGGGCTTGGTGGCTGTGACACCACAGGCCTCTTGCTTATGTATACCCCGCTGCACTCATGGGTGTGTCTCTCTACCTGGCAGCCATGTTCCACTGCCTTTGCCTTGGTCCCTCAAGGCAGTTGTCATTTTGTGCAATCATTGTGCCCTCCTGGCATAGCTGGATCTTAGGGGTGTACGAACCCCACTCACCGGTCCGGTTTGGGGCGTCCGCAGGGGGGGGAGGCGATCCGTCCCTCCCCTCAGAATCCTCCCCTGCTGGCTCCACTCCGCGGTGAGTCCACGGAGCCGCTGGCCGGGCCCGTCTGCAGCCGGACATCCGTCCACTGCTGGGCTGCAGATGCAAATGGCATCCGCAGGCTATGTAAATATTTATGTAGCCTATCATGGCAAAAGCAGGGATGCAAATGGCATCCGCTATGCCGGACGCCATTTGCGTCGGCAGCCTGGCAGCAGACGGCTGCAGACTGAAGAGGACGGACCCAGATCTGGCCGGCGGCAGGTAGGGTCTGAATGGACAGAAATTCGTGGGGTGGCAGGGGGGAGTAGTCCGTGGACTCACTGGAGTCCATAGAGGATTTCTCCACCATCCCTACTGGATCTCTCTTTCCAGGAAGCTGAATGAAAAGTCAGAGGTCTCATGTCCTCTGTCTCATGTCCTCAGCACAAGAGTGCAGCACAATCTACAGTTTCAAGGCCCGATAAATGATGTGCTGTTACTCCATCCCCCCACCCGCTGACCTGTTGTGAGTCTTCTTTCGGTATCTGTCTTTCATTTCCTCTTGCTGTTAGCCCCAGGACAGAAGAGCTGCAGCGACCCCACACAGTCATCCCCGAGACAGGAATATGCCCTCTTGGTGGACTTGACTGGGCTTGAATCTGCCTTTCTGGCTGCTGTTCTGTACAGAATACGCTCTGGTGTTGTCTCCTTTGCAGCCCGAGGCCACTCTTCCCTACACAATATGCCCTAGTGGGCAAGGCATTGCACTTTGGTCCATTCATTTCTTTCTTTCTTTCTTTCTTTCTTTCTTTCTTTCTTTCTTTCTCTCTCTCTCTCTCTCTCTCTCTCTCTCTCTCTTTCTTTCTTTCTTTCTTTCTTTGGTAGATCCTTCATTTTGAAAACCAATGTAACTATTCCCATGGTCTATGTCCGCTCCCCAGGCAGCTCTTCCATATACAAGTGCTTGTTGGCATGTAGGAGCAGTAGAACCACCACAGGTCCTGACTGGCATAGTTGCTGTATCTTCCTGCCTCTGTCAGAAGACCACTGAGAGCCTGAGGTCAGCAGAGAAAACCAACTGCATAAACTTGATAATGTGCACTTGCAGCACTCTCTGTTCTTTTAGGTCCCTAGAATCAGGTTTTAAATTAAAACCTGCTCGAGATTTGGCAGAAGTGGTCTGGCCAAGAAAACCCCAAGCATTGAAATATCGTAATAAAATACTCAAATGTGTGCTAGAAATAAACAACAGCAGGTAGAAGAAGAAAGCTCTTCCAGCCTGCCTGTCAGGTAATGTGTGTGTTCAGCCATAGAGAGGCTGAGACGGTGATTCTTCTGAATAAACTTGTTTTGCACTTCAAAGAAACCTGCAGCAGAGATTAGGCATAGTGACCCCCGCTTCAACACACTATTGCTTCTGAGGTTGGTTTGACTTTTGGGTAAAAAATAAAAGTCAAATTTCACCTGCGCCTAGCACACAAGCCAGTGGGCCAAACTGCCTGGGCTTTGGTGGGTGTGATGCACTTGAGGGGGGCTGGGCGGGCCCAGGTTTCACACCCATCCAGGGAAACAGGGAGAAGTTACAGATCTTTGCTTTGGGAGTTTCTGTGGAAAAAAACAAATTTCACCAGCGCCTAGCACACAAGCCAGTGGGCCAAACTGCCTGGGCTTTGGTGGGTGTGATGCACTTGAGGGGGGCTGGGAGGGACCAAGAGGCCACACATGTGTGTGGAAACAAGGAGAAGTTATAGTGCTGTGCTTTGAGAGTTTCTGTGGAAAACATCAGATTTTAACTCCTCCTAGCACAAAAACCCCTGCGCCAAACTGTCTGAGATTTGGCAGGTGGCCTCCCCTCCAGCGGGTCAGAGAGGTCCCCAAATTTCATGTATGTATCATAAAAACTAAAAAGAAAGTTATGACCATTTGTGTTTTCCCATGCAAGCCAATGGGAAAACACCTAAAACAGGTGATCCGGATATCCGAATCTCACTTCTGATTTGGATCCAAGCCGGAGCAGATGGGGTCCGAATTGGTCCGACGTGGCTAGGGGTCACTTCAGAAGATCTGATGAATCATCCGAAGCAGATAAGGGGGTCCATGCACAGCCCTACGGAAATATACAAACCAGAAATTCCCCCCACCCCAAACCCAAACCCCAATTCAGTCTCATTATATCTGAGTAGTAAAAGACATCTGTGATTTATGGTAGCAAGATCTGTCATGTTTATTGATTTCACTGGGATTATTAAAGAAGATGGGAATGGAGCAGCAGCAGCAGCAGCAACAGCAGAATGTTGTTTTAAAAAGTTAAGTTTTTATATAGGGCTTAGGTTTACTAATTTTACTAAATAGGTTTACTAAGTTCAGCAATTTCTGAGCAATAGTATGCACCTTACACATCAACTGCTTGCGTCATTGTGAGTGCTCATGTTCAGTTTGCATTTTGCTATGTTTGTATGAAGAAAAAACAGAAATTTGGAAAATGAAGAATCAAAATGGCTGAACGATGCCCAACTCGGCAGAGGAAGTCAAGGAGGGAGGAAGAAAGAAAGAAAGAAAGAAAGAAAGAAAGAAAGAAAGAAATTATGTTTTATAGCTACTATAATTTTACCAGTAGAGATAGGTAACTCTTCCTGGTTCATTCAGGCATTTTTCATGCTGGAGAAATTCATTCAGTTTGCATTTTAATTTGGAAGACAAAGAACAAAACATTTCATGCAAACTTACCTAATTTCATGCTTTTGAACCACTATGCAAACCAAAACTGTTATCCTTTGAAATCTGCATTTCTCCAAGTTCTCCAATCAATAAATGTGCAGAAAAAACTATATATCAGGCAAAATAATATTAAAAATGCATTATATTAGAAAAATTGCTTGCAAAACTGTGTACCTTAGGCAATCATGCATACAGGAAGGACTGCATGTCTTAGGAGAATTGTGCACAAACACACTTATGAATTTTCATGCAAACATAAAAAAAGTTTGAGATGAATCAAATTTGAGGTTGGCAAAATGGGACACTGAGCAAACCAAAATTGACAGATTCATCCATCCCCCAATTGAGTCCAGTTGTCTGTGTGCACATGTGTCTGTGTGTGCATGAGAGAAAGAGAGATCTATCATGAGTGGAAACTGAAATCTGTAGCACTGTACCTGGACCTCTCAATGATGAGGAAAATGGAGAATGTTTAATGATACATTATGCCTATACTGCAATGTGACATGGCATCACAGGGTTGACCATTCTTTCTCCACAGGGTGTGTGTGTCCATGTGTGTCACACAACGGGGAGAAAGTCTAAAGGTATATTTGTGTACGAGCAGGGCATTATTCCTTTCTGCTTCTTTCAACAATGCATTTACTGTGCACATTAATAGGGTGATTGAAGAGTTCCTGCATTAAGTTATAGAAAATCTATTAGGATGTAGATGGCTTAAGCCATTTATTTCTCCCTGTTACCAGTCTGAGCCAAGGAACTGAATAGCTGTATATAAAGGAGGTGTCAGAAAAGCCATAGCTCTTCAATTTGCAGCTGGCCCCTTAGTGCTAGAGGCTTTGATTCTTCTTGTCACTTCCTGATAAGCTCATTCTTTTTCTTAACGGAACCCACTCAAACTCATGAAACATGGTGGCCACAGCTCACCATGGTCTTTGATGGCACCTCTGGGAAAATGCTCCACAAGGTTCAAGCTCCCCTAAAATGTATACATCAATGGTAATGACCATATGCCACCTCAGGCTTGAGGCTGTTAAAAAATATGGCCTATCTTTGGCTCTCAAATCGGAGAAAATCATAAATCATTGATCTTAGGAAAGGTTCCCTGAATAGGAAAACGTGAGTTTGAATTTTGTTCCTAATGTTTTCATTCTCCATACCTGATTTATAGATTGCTGGACTTCAGTCTAAGTTCAAATGCCAGCTTATGTGTGAATTCAATGGGGAATAGGTCCAGTCCCTCATTCTCACCTACACGTCCCCACCTGTAAAATGGGAACGAGGATAAATAAGATAAAGAAAGGTTAGCTACTCTGAGACTTAGAGAGATGGTATGTATATAATCTGTCTGTCTGTTTGTCTATTTATTATCTATCTATCCATCTATCTTCTCTCCCTATGGCTCAGAGTAGCTATCATCTATATCTTAGGGCAGGACTATACTCAGTGGTACAGCAGATGCTTTGCAGGTAGGACTTCTGTTTGAAACCTTGGGGAGTTTCTGCCAGTTGGTGTACACAATATTGAACTAGATGGACCAATTATCTGACTTTATATAAGGCAGCTTCCTATATAATCTATATTGACAGTTGGTTGTCTGAAAAACTAATCTTCCCAAGGGTTATGGTCAAGGTATAACTGTAATTAACTGTATAAGTGATTTAATTAACATAACAGAGATCAGCTTAAATGTATTCTTAAATATTTTAGTAACAGAGTTCTAAGATTTCAAAACAAGTAGTGGGAAGAAAGGAAATATTTCTAAAAACAACGAAGATGCAAAGAGTTATCTATATGGTATTATCTCTCATATAAGAAGTATAAAGAACACAGGAAAGGTTTAAACAAGAGTCAAAACATAGGTGAATGTTTCTTTTCCAAATTAAGGCCATAGGATGTTGAGAATGTTCTGTTCATATATCCAGAGGTTTCTTTTTGTTTAATGGAAGTGAAGGGCAACCTGAATCCCACTCGCCCCCCCCCCCGATGCCCCATGCAAACCCCCATCTCCTTACCTGGGCTGCTGCCTTCGCCGATGCCTCCTCTTCCGCCACCACCGCTGCCTCCGCCACCTCCACCACTGCCACTATCACTGCCACTACCATCATCGCCCCGCCCATCACCAGCAGCTTCTGAGCCCTGGACGTGTGCCAGCTCTTGTTGCGGGCAGTTGCCATTTTAAAAATGGCAACTCCCACCAAAAAGAGCTGGTGCTCGTCCAGGGCTCAGGAGCTGGCGGTGGCAGGCAGAGGCGGTGATAGTGGTGGCAGAGGCCACCTCCACCACTGCTGCTATCATCACCACTGCCATTGCCGCTGCCGCCCCATGTTGCCACAAGCTCCTGAGCCCGGGAGACACGCTGGCTCTTTTTGGTGGGAGTCACCATTTTTAAAATGGCGGCTCCCTGCAACAAGATCCAGCACACATCCAGGGCTCAGAAGCTGGTGGTGGCAGGTGGCAGCGACAATGGCAGTGGCAGCAGCAATAGTGGTGGTGGCGGCGGGCGGCAACAGAGATGACGGTCACCTCAGAGAAGGAGCTGGAGGCACTGGCATGGCTGGGCCAGGGTGCTGAAGCTCCACAGCAACCTGAGTGCTTCCAAGAGCCCCCAATTCATTTCAGGTTGCTTCGTGCCCCCTACGCTTTGCCTCAGAAAAGGCCTGAAATGGCCTGAAGTGGCCTGCTTTGACTCGGGGTTTGGGCCTTGGGCCAAAGCAGTGCATAGCCTAGTGTGCAGGTCTGGGTAACCATTCTTAGAGCTTTCCTTCCACTTGGCTGCTTGATTAGATCTTACTAGCACATAGAGAAATGGTTTTAAACTTCCAGGTCATGGAGTACCTAACTGGTTTACTTTTAATCAGAGATATGATCCAGGTGAAAGCTGTATTTATTGGTGTAATTCTTTGAAATGCTGTTCATGTCTTGCATTTATCTTGCTCCTACTGTGGCCTGAGATCTATTTTTTTGTTAGTCCTTAATGTGGAAATTTTACTATCAAACAAAATATGTAGCAGCAGCTCTCTTTCTCTCTCCTCTCCCCTACCCTGGCTATCTAAATTAAATCTCATGCCTTGCTTTTCCTTCTGCTTCACCTCCTTCTCCTGCAGCAAGTCTAGAGCCCTCACACAATTCTGATTATGCACGCAGCTCCAAAAGTCAAGCTGTGTTCCTTGCACAGCCTGAAACATAAGATCAGAGTACTTAGAGAAATAAAAGATCAGCAAAATGGGAGCATGGTATTAACATCAGGAAAAAAACCCACTTATTTCAGAATTATTCCATACAGTGCCTTATGTATGTAATGCCGTGGCTCAGTAATTAAAGGCGGGATGATTTATGAAGCTGCAGGATGGGGAGAAGTTGTTCTCAAGCCTCACTGTACCAGATTCAATTGGAATAGCTTGTTCCAGCGAGGTGTCCTTTTTGTTTTTGTTGATAACTCTAATTTCCTGGTTTAAATCCAACCAAATTTATAGCCTATGCCCAGAAGACACTTCTGCAGATTGTTGTTGGTTTTGCTTTCTGCCCTAGAGTGTGCACTGTTTTCCTGTGTGTTGTTAAAATAATAATTGCCATATTTCCTTCGATTTGGAAGGCAACTTTCTTCCCACTCCTCCTCACCTCTCATTGAAGTAGTTTATTTGCATGTTAAGTGTAATCTGGGAATGTGTAGACTGAAGCTGCAGCAATTCCCATAGTCTTGTTTGAAGGCTTACCTAATCATAAACATGTCTGCAGCTGAGTTCCTGACCTGTGGACATCTGTTGTACTGCAGCAGGCCACTCACAGAAGAGGGAAACAGGGGGGAGGGAAAATGCTCCAAAAATAGTAAGCAAATAGGTCTTCAGAGCTAGCTGCCATATTTATTTATTTGTAAAAACATTTGCACTCTGTCATTTGGTCTGCAAGGTGCCCCGAAGGCTGGCTGGGGCACTGCTAGTGAGTGGTTTATCTGCTCAGTCGAGTTGTATTCAACCTGTTCCAGAAGGGTTTGCACTTCTCCTGAAGGATCAGGCTCACAATTTGGGGTTCTCATTGATCCTGCCTTGTCACTAGAAACACAGATGGCCTCAGTGGCTTGGAGTGCCTTTTATCAGCTTCAGCTGATAAACCCACTGTGGCCTTATCTAGACAAAGACAGTCTGGCTGTGGTTATCCAAGCTCTGGTAATCTCCCACTTAGATTATTATAATTAGGGCTGTGCACTGCTTTGGCACAAAGGCCGAGCTCTGAGTTGAAGTGGGCACTCTGGGCTGCTTTGGGCCACCTCCACGGTGAGACAGAGGGCCCTGAAGCGGATCGGGTCACTCAGAAGTGCTTCAGTGCACTTCGGCATGATCCGGAAGCCCAGCCGCCACGCTGCGGCCACTGACTCCGCCCAGGCCCTAGCTCCTTACCTGGGTCCTATGGACATGCTCCGGCAGCCATCTTGTTGTTCTGCGGGGAGGGGTGTCATTTTCAAAATGGGGATTCCCTGTATTTCCAGAAATACAGGGAGTCACCATTTTAAAATTACTTCCCCCATACCCTGGAACAAGAAGACAACTGCTGGCACACGTCCAGAGAGCTTAGGAGCAGGCGGCGACAGGGGTTCCCCTGGTGGCAATGGCAGTAGTGGCGGCAGTGGCGGCTCCCCCCGGCCGTGTTGGTGGTGGCTTCCCTGGTGGCAGCAGCAGCAGCCTCCCCGCCCCGGAACAAGTCTAAGGGCCCAGGTAAGGAGCTGGGGGCTGGGCAGCGTGTTGGGAGGGGGAAGTGGGATTCGGATGTCCAAATCCTGCTTCAGCTTCTTGGGCCAAAGTGGGTCGGAGCGGGGGGGGGGCTGAATCAGCCCAAAGAGAATCAGGCCTGCCTCAGAAGCCCAGAAGCAGCCTCTGAGTTGGATCGGGGAATCCATGCACAGCTGTAAATGTAATGCATTCTATGTGGGGCTGCCTTTGAAAATAATGCATACACTTCTGTTATTTCAAAATAGGGCCACAAGTTTGTTAACTGGGACTAGAAATTAGAACATATTACACCAGTGCTTTGTCAGCTGCATTGGCTTCCAGTCTGTTTCCAGGCCCAATTTAATGTGCTGGTTTAACCTTTAAGGCCTTGAATGGCTTGGGTTCAGGTTACCTGAAGGATTGCCTCCTCCCATATATACCTACTTGGACCTTGAGGTCCTAATTGGAATCCCTTCTCTGGGTGCCTGCACCAAGTGAGGGCCGTCTCAGTGAAAGCATCCTGGTGTAGAATGCCCTCCCAAGAGAGGCTCACCTGGCACCTATTCCATAACCTTTTCAGCACCAGCTGAAGACTTGTTGTTTTCAGAGGATTTTTATGACTTTATATGGTTTTGGCTTTTTAAAATTTCAAGATTTGTTTTTGATAATTTTATAAATGTGTGTTACATATTGCAATTGTATTTTTGTTGTATGTGTGTGTACACACACACACACACACACTATGTATGCCACCCAGAACTTTGATTATGGGGTGACACAGAATTAACAATAATAATGAAAACAAACACAACTTAATGTTTAAAATAAATTTAATGTCTCTGATTCCAGGCATGAATACAGCCAGATCACTCATTCCTTCTTCTCCCCAGGTTGCCCTCTATCCTCTCAGTAGGGCCTTGGATGGACTGTCTTACAATCAAGGTCTTTTAGAATACGGGCTAGGGTAGATGAGATAGATGAGAATTAGATGATGCCTTTGCATGCCTGGCCATTAAGTCTAGAACACAGCTCTAGTGCAAGCCATAAAGTCCTTAAACGGTGAAATTTCAGAACTTCAGGTTATAGAACAAGGCTAAAACATGCTCCACAACCTTCCAGTTCCATTCTACAGTGCTTTTATTAATGATTTCAAAATGCTTTTGAGTGACACATATTTAATGCTCAGTTGAGTGACTCATAGTTCAATTTCAACTTTTATTACTAGACGCTCCTCACCAATACTAAATAGCACCTTGGGATTTTTTTTTAATTATTCTTTTACATAAATAGCTTTATTCCTGAATTTCATCTAAGAGTTTAGCCCAATTTTCTCCCTGATTGAGATAATTTTAAAATTTTGTATTGTAATATTCAAATAATATTTGTGCTCTCAATGTTTTTGTTATCTTCAAATCTGACAAACGTAATTTATGTGCCACTACCTGTATACACCATTTTTCCAGAATTGTATATGTAATATCCTGCCTATTTTATGGAGAACTACTGCCTAGGTAGCTAGACTGCTGGCAGGAACATCTCCAGTTGGAATTCAAGGTTTTGGTGATGACATTTAAAGCCCTAAGTGGCTTTGGACTTTGATATTTGAGGGAGCACTTCTCCCTATACATGCATGCCCGAGGACTGAGATCTGTTGGAGGGACCCTCCTCTGTGTCCCACCAGTGCGAGACACACACTACGGTGGGACGTGGGAGAGGGCCTTCTCTGCTATGGCACCCTGGTTGTGGGATGCCCTCTACTTGGAGGCCCAATTGGCATAGAGTCAGACATTGGTTTCATTTTGGTGCCAAGTAAAAACATGTCCCCTTCATGGATCACTGCCTTGTTGTGGCGAAGGGGCTTGCGTAACTCAGTGAAGCCATAAGCTATGCCGTGCAGGGCCACCCAAGATGGACAGGTCATGGCAGAGAGTTCTGACAAAATGTGGTCCACTGGAGAAGGAAATGGCAACCCACTCCAGTATTCTTGCCAAGAAAACCCCATGGAACGTATCACAAGGCTAAAAGTTATGACGCCGGAAGATGAGCCCCTCAGGTCGGAAGGTGTCCAATATGCTACTGGGGAAGAGCAGAGGGTATTTCCAAGTAGCGCCAGAAAGAGTGAAGCGGCTGGGCCAAAGCCGAAAGGACACTCAGCTGTGGATGTGTCTGGCGGTGAAAAGAAAATCCGATGCTGTAAAGAACAATATTGTTTAGGAACCTGGAATGTCAGATCAATGAATCAAGGTAAGCTGGAGGTGGTCAAACACGAGATGGCAAGATTGAACATCGACATCTTGGGAATCAGCGAAATAAAATGGACAGGCATGGGCGAATTTAATTCAGGTGACCATCATATCTACTATTGTGGGCAAGAATCCCTTAGAAGAAATGGAGTAGCACTCATAGTCAACAAAAGGGTGGGAAAAGCAGTACTGGAGTACAATCTTAAAAATGATAGAATGATCTCAGTACGAATCCAAGGCAAACCATTCAACATCACAGTAATTCAAGTCTATGCCCCAACCACTGAGGCCGAAGAAGCTGAGGTTGATCGGTTCTATGAAGACCTGCAACACCTTCTAGAACTAACACCAAAAAAAGATATCCTCTTCATCATAGGGGATTGGAATGCTAAAGTAGGAAGTCAAGAAATCACCGGGATAACAGGCAGGCATGGCCTTGGTGTACAAAATGAAGCAGGACAAAAGCTAATAGAGTTTTGCCAAGAGAACATGCTGATCATAGCAAACACTCTTTTCCAACAGCACAAGAGGCGACTCTACACATGGACGTCACCAGATGGTCAATATCAAAATCAGATTGATTATGTCCTTTGCAGCCAAAGATGGAGAAGCTCCATACAGTCAGTAAAAACAAGACCTGGAGCTGACTGTGGCTCAGATCATGAGCTGCTTCTTGCAAAATTTCGGCTTAAATTGAAGAACGTCGGGAAAACCACTAAACCGTTCAGGTATGACCTAAATCATATCCCTGATGAATATACAGTGGAGGTGAGGAATAGATTTCAGGGACAGAGTGCCTGAGGAACTATGGACGGAGGTCCGTAACATTGTTCAGGAGGCAGCAACGAAATCCGTCCCAAAGAAAAAGAAATGCAAGAAAGCCAAGTGGCTGTCTGAGGAGGCTTTACAAGTAGCTGAGGAAAGAAGGGAAGCGAAAAGCAGGGAGAAAGGGGAAGATATACCCAACTGAATGCAGAGTTCCAGAGAATAGCAAGGAGAGACAAGAAGGCCTTCTTAAATGAACAATGCAAAGAAATCGAGGAAAACAACAGAATGGGAAAGACTAGAGATCTCTTCAAGAAAATTGGAGATCTCAAGGGAACGTTTTGTGCAAAGACGGGCATGATAAAGGACAAAGAAGGCAGGGACCTAACAGAAGCAGATGAGATTAAGAAGAGGTGGCAAGAATACACAGAAGAACTATACAGGAAAGATCTGAATGTCCCTGATAGCCATGATAGTGCGGTCACTGAACTTGAGC
Source organism: Heloderma suspectum (assembly GCF_057233095.1). Classification (NCBI taxonomy): domain Eukaryota; kingdom Metazoa; phylum Chordata; class Lepidosauria; order Squamata; family Helodermatidae; genus Heloderma; species Heloderma suspectum. Next base: position 255,207,739 of record NC_139461.1, read on the forward strand.
CGGACATCCTAGAGAGTGAAGTCAAGTGGGCCTTAGGAAGCATTAGTAACAACAAAGCTAGCGGAGATGACAGTATTCCAGCCGAGCTATTTAAAATCCTAAAAGATGATGCTGTTAAAGTGCTGCATTCAATGTGCCAACAAATCTGGAACACTCAACAGTGGCCACAAGACTGGAAAAGGTCAGTTTACATTCCAATTCCAAAGAAGGGCAACGCCAAAGAGTGTTCAAACTACCGCACAATTGCGCTCATTTCACATGCCAGCAAGGTGATGCTCAAAATCCTACAAGCTAGGCTTCAGCAGTATGCGAACCGAGAACTACCGGAAGTACAAGCTGGGTTTAGAAGAGGCAGAGGAACTAGAGATCAAATCGCCAACATTCGCTGCATCATGGAGAAAGCAAGAGAATTCCAGAAAAACGTCTATTTCTGCTTCATTGACTACGCCAAAGCCTTTGATTGTGTGGATCACAACAAACTGTGGCAAATTCTTAAAGTGATGGGAGTACCAGACCACCTTACCTGTCTCCTGAGAAACCTGTACGAGGGTCAAGAAGCAACAGTAAGAACCAGACATGGAACAACCGATTGGTTCAAAATTGGGAAAGGAGTACGACAAGGCTGCATATTGTCACCCTGCTTATTTAACTTATATGCAGAGTACATCATGAGAAATGCCGGGTTGGATGAATCAGAGGTCGGAATTAAGATTGCCGGGAGAATTATCAACAACCTCCGATATGCAGACGATACCACCCTAATGGCAGAAAGCGAAGAGGATCTCAAGAGCCTCTTGTTGAGGGTGAAAGAGGAGAGTGCAAAAGCTGGTTTGAAACTCAACATTAAAAAAACGAAGATCATGTCATCTGGCCCTATCACTTCCTGGCATATAGAAGGGGAAGAAATGGAAGCAGTGACAGATTTTACTTTCTTGGGCTCCAAGATCACCGCAGACGGTGACTGTAGCCATGAAATTAAAAGACGCTTGCTCCTTGGGAGGAAAGCTATGGCAAACCTAGACAGCATAGTAAGAAGCAGAGACATCACCTTGCCGATAAAGGTCCGTCTAATCAAAGCTATGGTTTTCCCAGTAGTAATGTATGGCTGTGAGAGCTGGACTATAAGGAAGGCTGAGCGCCGAAGAATTGATGCTTTCGAACTGTGGTGCTGGAGAAGACTCTTACGAGTGCCCTGGACTGCGAGGAGGTCAAATCAGTCCATCCTAAAGGAAATCAACCCTGACTGCTCATTGGAAGGACAGATACTGAAGCTGAAGCTCCAATATTTTGGCCACCTAATGCGAAGAGAAAACTCCCTGGAAAAGACCCTGATGCTGGGAAAGACTGAAGGCAAAAGGAGAAGGGGACGGCAGAGGATGAGATGGCTAGATAGCATCACGGATGCAATGAATATGAACTTGAGTATGCTCCGGGAGAGAGTGCAGGACAGGAAGGCCTGGCGTGCTATGGTCCATGGGGTCACGAAGAGTCGGACACGACTGAACGACTGAACAACAACAACAACAAAAACATGTATTTTTACCAAAGCCTTTGAGGGCTAAATTCATTCCCTAAATGCATATTGCATTTAACTGTTTATTGTTTTAGATTTTAATTGATATTAGCTTGTTTAATGGTTTGATATGTTTTTAGCTGTTTAAATTATTGTTTTATACTGTTTAAATTGATTTTTTCTGTATGCTGCCCTGAGATCGTAATGATATAGGGCAGGATACAAATGTTTTAAATAAATAAATAAATATTGATTTTAATTCAGTTTTATCTGGTTCAATTTCACAAATTTCCTGAGATATGAGTATGTCACCTCTGGGTTTGCTGGGGGAAGCTCCACATTAAAGGGCTCCCATTCAGGAATATATTTTCCAAACCACCACAATATAGGTGGTAAGTTTTTTGAAAGGCAGCTAGCTTTATTTGGGGAAACTTTCCTGTTTCCCTGTCTGTCTTTGTCAGACCTTGCCTCTGGGTTGGAGCCACCAGGAACCTGCCTCTCTGCTCCACAAAGTATTCCACATGAAAATGTCAGTCTCCCTATATTTGCCATAACATTTTATGTGTTCCATCTGAAGATGGCTTTCCTCTACCTTTCCTCCCATGGACATTCACCAAAAGATCAAAGCTGTTGTGGGACAAAGATGTTACATTGTGGTGGGAGATAATTTAGTTTCAGTTCATGAGAGCAAAAAAAAAATAGGAAAAGAGCATGTTCAGAGATAGAAGAGAAAAGATGGCAGAGAAAGAGCTACTTTGTGGGGACGAAGAGCATCCAGTGGAGAAGAGGAAATATGAATAGATGTGGTTTTGTTTTGTTTTAAAACATTGGTTTTAAAATTCATTTTAGAAATGTGTCTTGGGGATTATGAACAGTTAATAAGGGACAGAACATGGAATATGATAGGATACGTATCAAGCAGAAGGGACTTTGAAATGTAAGCAACCCTGGGCATACTGTTACAAGATATAAATCTATCTAACTAACTTTAAACTCCCTCCCTCCCTCCCTCCCTCTGTCCCTCCCTCCCTCGCTAATACTAGAAAGAATTAATTTAGTTCATTATCATTACTAAGGCTACAGTCCTGTACACCAGGGGTAGGCAACCTCTTTGGGCCCATGGGCACATTTGGCAATTTGAGAAACTGTCTTGGGTGTCACCTGCCATCTTCTTCATATCCTAAGAATGTCTCTGAGCCCCATGTGTTGCCCAGAAGCATTCATGGGAAAAGAAGATTGGAACAGCTAGCAGCCTTCATTTTGCTTTGAAGCGATCCCAGCTGCCAGTAAGATATTTGGTTATTTTTAAAAATAAAAATAAAAAGTAGGAGAGGCAGGGCACCTCAGCGGGCACCAGGAGAAGTGTCTAAGGGTGCACTGGTGCCAATGGGTTCCATATTGCCTACCCCTGCTATGCACACTTACCTGGGAGTAAGCCCCTTGAACTTAATGCTCCTTACTTCTGAGAAGACTTGTATAGGATCCTGCTGTAAGCCTTCCATCCTCTGTACTGGGAGTAAGCCCCATTACTACTTCTGAATAAACATGCATAGGAGGATTAAACTGTATGTCTAATTTTCAGCGAGCTAGTTCACACGTAATGATAACCCATGGCTTAAAGGTCAACCCATGGATTGTCGTGCACAATTGGAGACAGTGAGTGCACTGCCTCCCATGCACCTGCCCCTTCTGCTTTTATTCAACAACCCACAATCAGCTCCTTTGTACATTGTTGAGAGTGACATCTGAACCCAGACTGATGGGTTGTTTAGGGGATAAGCAACCCTGTGGTTAACCCATGATCTGTTGTTGTGTTAACTGCTTGGTTGTTTACTCCCTAAACAATCCATCAGTCTGACTTTGGTCGTCATGCTCAACAACCTATGAATGAGCTGATTGTAGGTGGTTGATTAAAAGCAGAAGTGGCTGGCCTGCTGCAGGCAGTGCACCTGCTTTCTCCCATTTGTCCCTAATAACCCATGGTTTGTTTAACCCATGGGCTGTTGTCATGGGCAAAGAGGCCCAAAATATATATAGGCTAGTTTGGCATAAATTATTCAGAGTACATCCATGCTGGTTACTTCTTAACTGCTAATTTTCCCCTAAGGCTTCAAACCTATGCACATGTACCTGGGAGTTATCCCCACTGAACATGTTGGGACTTACATCTGAGAAAACATTTATAGGATTGTGCTGTAAGAGTTTTTTTAAAAAACATGATCAAAATCAAATAATAGTTCCATTTATTTGTTCTGTTTCATGCTAATTGGTTGTTACTCAAGCTGGGTTAATATTTTTCGTTTCTTAACAACATGTCTTTAAGGATCAAAGTTTTGAGAAGGATTAGGCAAGTTCATGGAAGACAAGTAAATTATTGGCTGTTAAGCACATGAGCCATGAGGGAATGCAACCTCATTCTCACACCATCTCCAAAGCTTTAGTTAATAGAAAAGCAAAACAAGGCTTGGGATTAGCCACAAACAGCTTTGTTTTTGTCTGCTTCCTATGAAGCATCCTACAGAGGCCATTATCAAAGACAGAATCCAGATGGAATCCTGCTTTGACCCAATCTGGCTGTTATTAATTGTCTCCTCTTTCTGAAAGCTGATCACTGACCCGCCTTTAAAATGTTTTAATCATAATTTTTCACTGTGATACAAAATCCTACGAAGAAACCCAAGTCTCAAGGAGGTGTACAACTGCCCAGTCTGTTTCCTGATGGGAAGATACCCCAGTCATTTTGAGAAGTACTTAAAATTGTGAGTTCTTACCTACATTGTTTTGTTTTATGTGTAATTAGAAAAAAAAATGTTTTGGGAATGTCCTTCCTAATGTCTGCTAAAATTCTGAATTAAAGGATGTTGGGCCACAGGCAATTGCTTAGCTCTACCAGAGAGAAAAGTATCAAAACATAATAACAATAGCATAAAATATCTATAAGACCACCTCCTCCCAAATGATCCCAGCCATAGTTACACTCATCTTCAGAGGCTCCGTTTTATGTCCCTCCACCAAGAGAAGTTCAGTTGGTGGGAACACAAGACAGGACCTTCTGTGGCAGCACCTCAGGAGGTGAGACCAGCCCCATCATCCTTGACAGCATTTTGACAGGCCGTGATAACTTCTTTGATCCACTCAGCTTTTAGTGGTCATTAATTAGTGCTGTACCAAAAATTTCTCCCACATTTTTTGACCATTCTCATTCCATTTGATAGAAAAGAAATTGCTTTTGAAAAGAAATTCAGTTGTGAAGACCTTCCACAGAAATTCTCATGGACTGGGTTTGTGGTACTTATGCCTACCTTACTTAGGAGGTGGCCAAGGAATGTGTCTGAGTGCCCTGTCTTTCATTGTACAGGCATCTTTCTAGTAGCCTGTGATCTCCTCAGCTTCCTACACTTCAATTAAAGCCCAGGGGAAGGGATCAAGGACTCCCACAGGCTGTTCTCAGCTCTGGAAGTACAGGCAGCCTAAGAGGTTAGCAATGAGTAGGTAAGCCCCCAAACATCACAAAAATAAATTATAAAACACCCTGAGAATGAGGTAGAAAAATAGAAGCTTCTTTCATGGAGGAAGAAAACTTGTGTCATGGAGCTAGGCACAACACTGTCCCCCTCACACCTGTATTGTGGAGGATGCAAAATGGAGACCAGCCTAGCCTACCAACACAGTTGATGTTGTTTCAGCATCAAAACAACAACACAGCATTATGGAAAAAGAAAGAAACTGCAACAACCATCGTCAGTTGTGAGCCCTGCCTGTGAGGAACTGTGGAGAATTTCTCCTCCACCGGGAGAAATTTGTTGAAATTGTTCCCCCCGTTTCTCTACCCACAAATAGGGTGGAGAATTCTGAGAGGGCACTTGTGCACAGCTCTATTATTAACTGAAGGTTTTGACTCTGCTGTTTTTGATTTTTGGGTCATCATTTTAGGTTTTAATTTTGTTGAAGTGTGGTGTTTTGTTATGTAAACCACTTTGGGGGCCCTTGTTAGGCATGAAAAGCAGTATAGAACTGTTTAAATAAGCTATCTATATCTATATTGATATATTCAGATTTGTCTCGTGTATCATTTGTGGTGATTTGACGTTGGACAGTTCATTGTCTTAGAAATTAGATGTGGAGCAGCTTTATTTATTTTAGAGTTGAAAGAGAAACTTTTATATAAAGCCATTCTATTTTTACCCCCAAATCCCTGACTGTGATTTCTTACTGTCATGGTGAAGGCTAAAAGGGAGGAACTATTTAGAATGGTATGCTGTGGTTACCTCAGCAGTAGTGGGACCCAGAGGGGGCTGAGTGTGTGTCTCCCTTGTTAGCCTGTGAAATATCAGATATAGGGATGCAATTCTGTGTTTCACTTTGTGTTGCATGTGTTCTTTGGAGGCCGTTCTAGGTGATGAAGCACCATAACATAGTAGTACCACAGCTCTCAGGGACAGCCCAAGACATTTTGCTGCCTGAAGTGAAGGAAAAGATGGAGCCCCATTCCATGTGCAAAGTCTGACTGAACTGGTACTTGAATCTTTCTTCAACACTGGCAATGGGACTGCACTCTATGCCATTCCAGAAGGCAGCAGGTTAGCTTAGAGTTCACAGAACAGGCCACATGGCCCACAGCTCTCTCCTCCAGCACCTTGCTACCACCTCCCAGCATCTGCTACTTAAGGTGACTGCCTCATTCTGCCTAATAGGAGCAGAGCCCTGACAGCTCTCACTGCTCCTAGCCATTATTCCACAAAAACAATAGAATAGTAATGTACACAGTATCATTAATCTCTGACTACAACAAGGACTTCTCCCAGCTCCTCCCCCCCCCCACAGATTTGTGGGCTACTATTATAAAAAAAAGAAGGGCTGGATTTTCCCATATGACATAATGGTACTCATTAGGGCTGTGCACCACTTTGGCCCAAAGTCCGAGTCGAAGCAGGCTGCTTTGGGCCACTTCAGGCCCCTTCCAAGGCAAAGTGGAGGGGGCATGAAGTGACCCAAAGTGGGTTGGGATCTCTCCGAAGCGCTTCGGTGCACTTTGGAGCTTTGGCACCCTGGCCCAGCCACGCTGGCACATCCAGCTCCTTACCTGAGCTGCCCTACACCGTTGTCATCACTGCCGCTGCCATCGTCACCACCATCACCTCTCTCAGTTGCTGTTGCCTCTGCCATCATCGCCGCCACCTCTGTCTCTGCTTCCTCCACTGCTGCTGCTGCCTCCATTATTGCCACTGCCTGCTCCTGAGCCCTGGACACACGCCGGCTCTTGTTGCAGGGAGTCACCATTGCAGGGAGACATTGTGATGGTGGCAGGGACGGAGGTGGCAGAGGCAGCAGCGGCAGAGGAGGAGGCGGTGGCAGCGGAAAAGGAGGCAGTGGAGGATGTGGTGGTGGCCCTGGTAAGGAGCTGTGGGTTTGTGTGGGGGCATCAGGGGCCCCCTGAAGTGGGATTTGGCTATCTGAATCCCACTTCGGGTTCGGGGCTGAGTTGGGTCAAGGGCTCCCCAAATTAGCCCAAGCCTAATCAGGCCCACCTCAGAAGCCATGAAGCGGATTCCAAGTCAGATCAGGGGTCCATGCACAGTCCTAGTAGTCACCTTTTTCATCCTGAGAAAGGTTCCGATATGCCAATGATTGGAGAGCATCCAGGTTGGTAGAACTAAGCTCTCTCTCTCTCTCTCTCTCTCTCTCCTTTCTAAAATTATTTCTAGGCAACCTTTAAGGGTGGAGCCATCTCATGCTATGCACACATGCTTCAAACATACCCCCCCCCCCAATTTGGCCATTTTAACTCTTTGGCAAGGGGGCACAAAACCATTTACAAGTGGGCAGGTATAATGTGGGTATGATTGACAAGGCAAGTAGGTCTAACCTCCATCACTCTGATCCAGTTGTGCTTAGTGGACTAACTATGGCAAAATGTGGATATGGAAGTGCATCTGAAAAGTAACCCATCCCAGTAAAACCAATACAGCACAGATGCACTTCCAAATTCAGAGCTGTCCATTTGCACTACATTATTAGAAAAAAGAAAGAAAAAAAGTTGTGCATCTCTGATGATTTGAGGCCTACAGAGGCAAGGAAAAAGATTAGGCCTAGAAGCCTGGAGTTTTGTTGTTGTTGTTGGGAAGGGGTATCCCTGAGAGGAGTAGTTTCATTTCCCTGGTTAAGGTTCAGTTTCATTTCCCTAGTTAACTTTCATTTCTTCAGGTTTGAAACAGTACTTTTGGTTTTGAGGGAAAGAGAGTGAGAGCTAGTAAGAGCAGAGTTGGGGAGACCAGAGCCTGAACAGAGAGCAGGAAGACACAGCTTGGAAAAGTCTAAGTACAGCTAGGGTAAAGGAACTTGCATTTTGCAACCGTTATTTTCGCTTAATGCCTTTTGTGTCACTCAGCTCTATTGTGTAAATACCTTTTGTTGTGATTTGGTTGCTTTAACCAGTACTGGTTAATAGTTTAATCATCAGAGATGCACAACTTTTTTTCTTTCTTTTTTCTAATAATGTAGTGCAAATGGACAGCTCTGAACCAGTAAACTATTGTGGTTAAGCCATGCCTAGAGTGTCAATCACCCCACATCTACACCCTAAACCACATGTTATTGGAAAGGGGAAAGTAAAAGAAGGAAGGTGGAACTCTTAAGGAGGCAAGAGTTATGTAAGGAGTTGCTCAGGGGGTCCAGGTCATAAGGGGAACTCTGACAGTATCTGATTCTGAATGCACATCCCTATCCACATGCTTCCCTCACCAGTCATGCATAACAACACATGATGAGATCTGGAGTGGGGCAATGAAACTACCAGCATAGTGTGGCAAGGGAGGGAGCATCAGACTGGTTGCCTTAGCAACAGAAATGTGTTTCCTGTCCCCACCCTCATGCAACATATTGGTGGAACAATGGCTAAAAACAGGCAAAGCACTCGACTGCATACCCAAGGAAATTAGGGATCTTACCCCTGAATCGTTTTCATTGCCAGAGTTTGTAATATCAACCTTAAAGGGTAACAGAAAATGCCCGTCTTTCACTGCTTTGCAAATCGGTTCTCCTCCCTTGTGGTCTATCTATTTATTTGACTGTCTCTCTATTGATATACAGATATATGTGTTCTCTGCTTCTGTGTGATGGGTAATGTATTAAGCCACAATGCTTCAGCAATTTGCAGTGAAAGCCATCTAGTGGTTTTCTACTGCATAAAAAAATGATCCAGTCAAATATATTGCATATTACTCAGTGGCTGACACATTCTCCTACAAAGCAGTCCATTTATTACAAACTAAATTCAGTTTTCTTTACCTTTTGTTCAGAGATGTCCAGGTCTTATATTTTCATGTCAGATGTATTGTACCATGTAAATATGGAAGTCATCTATTAGGCCCCTGTAACAGAAGGGTGATATTAGTAACATAATGTATTTATTTGTGTTCTGTGACATAGCAATGCAAGTGACCCCACATGGAGTTCAGTTTCTTTTCTGCAGAGCTATCATGCAATATTATTAATTTGCTGTTGTTGTTGCTGCTGTTATTATTATTATTAAATAGATGTGGACACAATATCTGGAAATTACTTGAGAAGCCTTAGTCTTAGGGCCAAATGTCACACAACTGGGGAAATCAATGACTGGTTTGCCTGATGCTTCTGTTTTTAGTGAAAAGCAACTGCTGGGGATGGGGAGGATTTTGATCGAAGCTTTGGGGTGCTGTGTAAGTCTTCCCCCGTGCTGTTTTGCTGATCTGAAGTCCACCCTTGTCCCCCAAACTGCAAAGAAAACATACACAGAGATGTTTTAAAAATCAAGTATTGAAATGTTGGGAGACCTATTTACCGATACCCTGTGTCTCATATAGTTTGATCCTTATTTATCCTAAATTAAGAAGTGAGCATGTAAGAGGAACCAGGAAATCTTGAAAAGTTCCTTCACCCTAAGGACATGTACTATTGGTAGTTCAAATGACCTTCCAAATATCTACAAAGGTAAGACAGAACAGGTGTCTTTGTTGTCTCTCTCACTCCAATGGGTGCTTTTTTGGGGGGGGGGTAAGGACTTGGGGCGCAATTTATGAAGATACCCTCTAAATCACCGCTCTTCAACTTGGTGCCTTCCAGATGTGTTGGACTAAAACTCCTATCATCCCCAGCCAGCATGGCCAAAAGCTGCTTTTGATACATTGTGAGACACTCTGCTCACTTCCCACTTGTCAGAATGTGACCTCTGACTACAGCAGGGGTGTTGTTGAATCTCTTTCAGCCTGTGGGCTAAATTCCATTTTGGAGAAGCCCCTGGGGGTTGCATTCCAGTGGTGGGTGTGGTGGAAGGCAAAAGGGGCAGGGCCAAATGTACAAAAAAGACCAGCATATTTTAGCTTAGAGCTCTTCTTGCTAATAACTCAGCTTTAGGAAAAGGCATTTTATCCTTTCAGAATGGGGAAAAAATGCACAAAAGCTGGGAAACCACAAAATGATCAATGGTCGTGTAACACTTTTCTTCAGAGTCTCTAAAGGGACTCACAGCAAAGGCCTTGTACAGGGACAATTAGCATGTATCATTTTAATTTCTGAATTAAAAAACAATAATAATGCACAAATAATAATTTTACATGCATAACAATACACTTATGAAAAATAATATAACAGGGCACAGCCCTCCCAAAGTTCTGTCTTTTTTTCCACTTTGAGTCCACAACAAAAATATATATAAAACTTCTCCCTAAAGCTTGTTTTTTTTCTTCTGCTGGCTGAAGAAGGAAAACAGTCGCTACTCAGTTCACTCCAGCTCTGCAGCAATCTTCTCAAAAATGGATCAGGATCTAGCAACACAGAAACAATGTAAACAGCCCTTTATACAATGTAAAAGAACATAAACAACAAGGGAGGAACTCATAGTGTTTGAAAAAAAATCATGACTCTTAAAAAGAACATTTCAAAAGGAAACCTCCCTACTAACCTGTCTCAAAGGTTCAGGGTCTTACAGAAAGCAAGTTTCTTCCACACTGCAATTCTGGTAACTGCCTAAAATGGTGGCTACTTCCTATCTCACTCTTTTACTGAGCATGTGCAGGAATATTCCCTCAGAATTCTTAAAGAAAGTATACCAGTGGGTTACAGTTGGAGGAAAGGGTGTGGCCCTCTGGGGAAACCTAGAGGGCCAGATTGGGACACAAGGTGGGATGGATTTGGCCCTGGGCCTGATGTTCTGCAACCATGGACTACAGACTACAGAGTGGTGAGGATTGTTGACAGGGCTGAGAAACCCACCCAGCCCCCAGCTTCTCTGCTCATATAAAAAGAGGTCTAGGGACCATCAGTTTCCAAGGTTATCCTCAGTGGCCAAATTAATTTGGCCCACCTCTCATCAGCAAGTCTGGGTGTTTTTATGCTATACCCCTATCCACACACTAATCCACCCATCCCAAACCTTATAACACCTCCTGCTTACTGGTCCTTTGCCTTCTTCCACTGGAAATTTCATTCACTGGACTGGCTAGCTGTAGGGCCACACCCTCTCTTGTCTTTTGGCTTGAGCTATAGCTAGACAGAACCACTCCATTATCTGAGTCTTCCCTGACAACTTCTCAGGCCCTCTGATAAGTTTTACCCTTGGATTCTCTATACATGGAATGAATAAAGACCACTTCAGATGTTACATGTGGCCACTTTCAGTGTATTTATTCAAACATGAATAATTGCTTGAGTGATATGGTGAGCTGGGAGCTGGCAATTTCTGATGTTGCAACATATACCGTTAGGATTACAGAGTTAGATTTATGAACACCTGCTTACAGATTGCATTACTGATGTGAGTAGGTAACTCTCATAAGTGAAGAAAACAGTTGAAGGTAATGCTTGAACAAGACCTACGTAGGTATCTGGCATTTCTAAAGTGTCTTTTAATTATTTACTGGGCTGGACTAGATTATACTTTCCCCCTGATCTGGCCCATCACATGGAGGGATATTAGTGTATTCCTGCCCTCCTACCCATCTAGTGCATCTGCCCCTTTCCCAGAATTAGGCAATATAACATCCAATCTAGCTCATTGTAGTTGTTCAGATGTAAGTCTATGATAATACTAGCAGGGTGGGGATGGATTTCACACAAATCCCTCCTAGAGTTCAGTGAGCACATGGAGGGGATCTTGGGGCCCCATGACCTAGCCTCACTCACAACCAGAATTACAGCTGCCTTCCTGCTCTCCTGATGAATTTCAAGCTTGTTGATTATGTCAGGAATTTCTTCATGTTAGATCACTGGTAACTCCTAAAGCAATGTTGCTTTCTATCTTTTTGAACCTAATGATCCTGGATACCTGCATAAAGGCCTTCTTAAGCAATTGTATACAGCTGCAAAGTCATGTATGGCATGTCACTGGAAGTCTCCAAAGCAACCAACTAAAGAGCAGTGGTTTAATAAAATTTGGGAAACTTCGCCCCCCCTGGATTTCAGTCCATTTTCCACTAACTCACCTGACTTAGTCTGTAGCGAGTTGGGCCAGTTAATGGATTTTCTGTGTTTTTTTTATTTGTGCAAATTACAGCTGAATTTTGCACAAACTTGCATAATTTGCACAAAGTGCAGCTGCAATTTGTGCAAATTTCAGCTGCAATTGCAAATTTCAGCTGCAATTATTGCAAATTTCTGCTTCAATTTGTGCAAATTTTGGCAGACATTTGCACAAATATCTATTTATGCAAATTGCATCAACCCCCCCAACCCCCCACACAAACAAACCCAGAAATAGCCCCTGGACTTTGGGGAAAACCTACAGCTTGTCTTGTGAATGCAAGCCAAGTTGGGCATGTGTTAGAAGTCTGTCAAGCCCCAACAGGCCCAGATTTCCAAGCGACAGACATCCCTACTGTCCTCTTACTTTTAGACTTAATACTGGAATTTCTGCAAGGAAACCCAGATGGATCTGCCTAATCAGACTGATCCAGTTACCAGTTTTCATAGTTAAATTGGTTCCACACCTCTTACTTTTCTCATACTTCATAAGTATCCAGCGGGGGGGGGGGGCAGGGGAAGTTTTTCAGAGTGCATACCGGAGCTCAAGAACTGGAAACACACATCTTATAAGCTTTTGATATATATATGGAAACCAGAATCTAATTTGATATTTGGTTCAAAGGATGAAACAGAGTGGTGAGTCTACAGAGAGGACAAACTCCTTTGATAGTTTGAGAGCCACTGATCCAAAAGATCACGTTGCTGAATTAGATTTCTCAGGAAACTATACCAAAACATACAAAAAAGTGAAAATGAATTCTGTTTAAAATATGATTCTGAACAAAAACTATTAATTGTATTCCCTTGGAAGTTCAACAGTTAGAGGTAGGATGTTTCCCAGGTTATAGAGGGAACATCCATTTCACTCTTAACTGTAAGTTCATTTCTCTACAGAGAATTTTCAGGATTTATTCTGCTTCTTACTTCTCTACAGAGAATGTTCAGGATTTATTCTGCTTCGTACTTCTCAAGGCCTTTTACAGAAGTGAATAATGTTCTTCCCTATCACCTCTTAATTTGAATGGTGACCTCCTCACCTCCACTTGGCTGTCACTTTCCTTTCAGTTGATTTGATATGACTGACTCTTTCCCCCAAGTTAATTACACTAAGATGCTTCTAGCAGCAACAAACAAACCTTAAAAAAAAAAATCTGTGAGAAGACTCAGGGCACCAACCACCAACTCTAGCTCCCCCATTCATCCATTCGAAAGAGGGCTAAACATCACAGTTTAGCAGTCAAAGCTAATAACAGATGTATGTGGCCTGAACACATATACTGTAGTGCTGTGCTGAACCCTGCCCCCTATTTTCAGGAACTTTTTCTATCCTTGAGAAAGAGGCCTTTTTTCTGCCTCTTTTGCAAGGAGGGGGAGAATTTCAGAGAATTTTCTCCTTGGGGAGGTGGGCAGGGTGTAGGTATTTTTTAAGTGTAGGTATTTCTTGAGGGGTCCTCTTTCTCTTTCTATTTTTTTAAAAAAACAAAAACACAAAACACCACCTGCACTTCCAGGAACTGAGGCTTCTTCTCCAGCCAGGAGTTCTTCCTGAATGTTTATTGGAGAGGGCGAGGTAACATGGTATCCTGGGAATTCAGAAAGAGCTGCCAGACTCAAGAAGAGGCCTGGGCCCCCTGAAGTGCAGGGGGTGTTTAAAAAAAAAAAATAGAAAGAAGAATTTCTATTCCCCTCAAGAATTACCTACATTTTAAAAGGTGTATAGTAACCGTCCTCCTCCCCAAGAGAAAACTTCTCCAAAATTCTCACCCGTCTCAGCCTCTTTCTCCAGAGTTTTCATTCCCCACGCCCACAAAATGCTGAAAATGGAGAGTTGAAATTTTTGGTACAGCATTAATATATTATGCTTGACTGTCATGGAAGGGGAGTGCTGTGGTGGTTGTGGGCAACTGTTGACCTCAGATTCTGCCATGGAAACTCAATTACCTGTTTCCCTATTGTAAAATCTATGGAGTAAAGAAAATCATGAAAAAGACATTGCCGTGTGTGTGTGTGTGTGTGTGTGTACAGATAAGGTGAAGCAGGATTCTGTGTATAGACTCACGAAGGCCACAACTTTATAGGACATTTAGAAGATTTGCAAGGAAATTATCCTTGCCTTATTGTCTAACCCCTCTCCCTGGTGAGGGTATTAACATCCTTGGGATGAAATGGTGGAGGTATATCTGTGCCCATCCTATTTTCATGTCTGGGCATTTTTAAGAACTGCTCCTAACTTCTGACAGCCACACATCAAAAGTTACGTGAAAGAAGACCTGGCCAAACCACATGCATACACACCCCTGGGCTGGGTATCTGTGTGCAGGAAAGGCAAGTGTGTCTCAAGGCTGTTTCTAGTTCTGGTTTTCCTCAAGTAGCCTGAGAGAGGCTGTTTTAGGTATCATCACCCTCCATGTAATGCCTTGGGATGCTCACCAACACCCTCTTTTTCCTGCACTGACATTGCAATTGTGACTTATTTAGACAATGTGTTGCCCTGACAACACTCCACAAAAGGTGGCCACAACCTAGCACTGCAGTATAGGCTAGGTGGAGAGAGGGAGGGAGGGAGGGAGAGAGAGAGAGAGATCTTTCCATACAGTGAATTCAGACAAGCGTAAAAATAAATAAGTTGTATTTGGCCCTCAACTGGTGGCCAGTCAGTTACACACTACATGGGATTGAGACAGTTAGTGCCAAGCTGACCAAGAACAGCTTTTGGAAGTGGGCCATCCAGACTGAAGTACTGACCATTACCTCTTTCCCGTTGGCTGTTCCATAGGAGACCACCATTGCCAGCCCTCCACAGTAGCTTGCAACTTACCTCTTCCCTTCCACTACTGCAAGGTCATGCTCTTGTCTACCTCCAAAATGGTGGGTGGGTTGGGGGTAATGTGGGAAGTAGCAACCTTGTCCACTGAGAAAGTTGTCTTCCTATTTCTTACATGGAGTGTCTAAATGCAAAGACAGTTACAAGCTATCGACTGCAGCTTTTGAGCTCACGTTGCTTTTGAACCTTCAGCCCTGTTGAATTCTGCACTTTCTGGATGTCACAAAAGAGGAAGCAAAAAAGGGCAGAGCCAGCACAAAAGGCCTCTGTCTGATGACTGGCGGCAGCCTCTGAATAGGCTGGAAAATGCTAACTCTGTCAGCTTTCTATGAGCTTCCAGAACTCCTGTAAATGTTTAGAGGGTATGGAGAGAGGTAGAAGGACATTTCTGGAGAAATTTACCACTGACTTCTTTTGTCCCAAAGGTAGATCCTTTTTATAGTCTTAAAACATACTGCTGGAAGTCTATATAATACCTGCACTTAAGCCTAAAAAGTTTGGATAAATAAAAGGAAGGGAGAACTGCTTAGGGTTCAGAGAAGGCAGCATTGAGGTTTAAAGGGAGAGTTGATGCCCAGGGCTTTGAGACGACAAAAGGGCAAAAAAAAGCTAGTCACCTTCAACCCCCCAAATATCAGTGCTTCTATCAGGTGAAAAGAAGGGCTCAGTGAGTCAGGGTCTGCTTAGTCTTCATTGCACAAGCCAAAAGCCCTGGCAATGTTTAAACACAGATACATAAAAATATCTAGTGTGACTCAGGTACAAATTAACCTGAACTAATTTACTTGAGAACGATTTGTTTTTGCAACTGCATAAGCACAATTAGCTGTACAAGTATTCATAATTAGATCTCTCCCCTGCAAAAAAACATTACAGTCATCTCCAAAACAGAACAAAATATAAAATAGACATCAGCTTATATCCTGGTACAAAGGACATTGTGCCTGCACCCAGAATAAACATGTTTATTGGGTCAACCATGGACACAACTTGAAACATAGGAGATCTGCACAATTACTTAAAACTGTGTGGGACATGCCTAGGGCAGGAGGTGCCTTGCGACTGCCTCCTACTGGTTTAATTAAGGGTGTGCCTGCCCTGCCCTTAGCCAGACACAGAGAACTTGTTTGCTTCAGTCCAGTCTGCCCACACCTTTTGGTGCTGAGGGAGGCTCTCCTCAGTCATTATCTTCCCTGAGTCTCAAGGCTCTGGGTTTGTGAACCAGACAAGGCCAAATGGGGTTCCTTTCCCTGTCCGGAAGCCCCGAATTCCCGAGGGCAAGCTTAGGGAGTCTTCCTTCACAGTCCTAGTGCCTCCAGGTTCTCACCAATGACTTCCTCTTTGAACCCCTACCCTGCTACCTGCACTGTCCTGCTGTTGTTGACCCAAGAGAGAGCCTTTTTGGTGGCTGTTCCCAGGCTGTGGAACTCCCCCCCCCCAAAGGAAGCTAGGTATGCTCCCTCTCTGCTGTTCTTCTGCTGGCAAGCAAATACTGCTTTATTCAAGAAGGACTTTGGCCTTTAAATCTGTCTGTTGGGTTGGGCACTGTTTTTATTTTTATTTTTAATTCTGTAATTGTTATATTTTATTTTAATATATTGTTTTATTGTTTAATCAAATTTAATTGTGCCTGGAAGCCACCTTGAGTGCCATGTTTTGGTTGAAAGGTAAGGTACAAATCAAATAAAATATATAATGAGCTATTTGAGCAACGCTCCCCCCCCCCCCATACACACACATACTACCTCTCCCTTAGCTATTGTGCAGAATAGGTGAAAAAATATTCACCTATTGGTTTCTTTTGAGCCAATCTGCTCCACAAAATACCTAAATGGAGATCAAGAATCCTAGGAACGAGAAACAGATAAACCTTTCAATCCATTTTCCCCACAACATTATTAATATAACATTTTAAAAGCTACGGTGCAAAAACACATTCTGGTCTAACTCCATGCACAATAGGAACTAGACCTAAAATGAATCCTTGCAGCATTTCGAAGATGTAACTTCATCAGCAAAGTAATAGACCCATGATCTATATTAGTTTGTGCCAGCCTACTCCACAACAATTCTCTATCAATCAAGTCAAATGCATGAGTGAGATCTACAAAGGCTACAAATAAAATGTTTGATTATGATAAATAGCATATTTTGGGATCAAGTGATGGAGAACAAAGGAATTTTCCATACTAGTTCTTACAGGAATAATCCATAATAGAGCAGAATCCTCCCTATTCTTCAGCAAAAACATGATTCAGTTTTGCCCATGATTCTAGTTTATGTAGTAAAAAAAGCACATCTAAGGTTTAAAAGAAAAATCCAAAATGCTTATTGGACGATAGTTCTTTGGCTGCAACTCACTTCCCCTTTTATAAACAGGCCCAGTTATTCTAGTATGAGTTATAGCCCAGGGAAGACCCATGGCAACCTGAACAGGGATCCAAGGACTCCAGTTAGGAAGTCTGGGAGCAGGAATTACTGCTAGAACAAACTCTGGTAGACACATCTATTCTGGGACCCGCCATGGTGAGGGAAACCACAAGAGTCCACCAGATTCCACCTCCAAACCTTTGCAGGAACTAGAGACTTCTCAGAACCGCTGGAGACAACAACTGCAGAATCAAGCAGGAGTCCTTTAACAACTAAATAAATGTAACAAGCAAATATGGGTGGGGTTGCACTCCCCCTGAAGACTCAGGTTCACAGTTTGGGGGTGCTCCTGGATTCAGACCTAAGCCTGGATGCTCAGGTTTCAGCGGTGGCCAGGAGTGCTTTTGCACAGTTAAAACTAGTGCGCCAAGTGCACCTGTTCCTGGAGATGTCTGATCTGGCCATGGTGACACATGCCTTAGTTACATCCCGTTTGGATTACTGCAATGCGCTCTACGTGGGGCTGCCTATGAAGAGTGTTTGGAAACTGCCGTTGGTCCAAAGAGCTGCTGCCAGACTGTTGACTGGGGCTGGCTTCAGGGAGCATACAACTCCTTTGTTAAAACAGCTTCACTGGCTTCCAGTCTGTTTCTGGGCACAATTCAAAGTGCTGGCTAGGACCTATAAAGCCTTATATGTTAGGGGTGCCTCTGAGCATAGGCAGTGGCAGAGTAGCTCAGATTCTGAAGAGGAACTGCAAAACATGGGGGAGGAACTTTCCCAGACTCTTCCAGACAGGGAGAGACAAACTCCTCAGGTTTCAATAGTCCAGCTGGACGGAGAGAGCCTCTCTTCACACACACCCATGAGAGATCGTGAACAGGGAGAGGTGGGGCTTGGACAGCCTGAATTCTTAGATGCCAGGCGCAGACGCAGGGCTAAGAGAGAGATGGCAGGGGCGGAGCTTAGGCGATCTGCCCAGTTGGCCTGGCGGGAACAGCTACACGTAGATACCTCATGAGACAGAGGAAGATCCCCCCCACCCTTTAAGTTAGGAAAGTGTTCCCACCTTTTCTCAAATGATGGGCAAATTGAAAGTTGTCAATACCTCTGTCTCGTGAGGTATCTTCCCTTATGAACTTGCCCATGTCCTGATATCTTCTGGGGAGGCCCTTCTCTCAGTCCTACCATTGTCACAGGCACGTTTGGTGGGAACCTGGGAGAGGGCCTTTTCTGTGGCTGCCTCACAGTTGTGGAACACCCTTCCCAAGGAGGCTAGAATGGCTCCCTCCTTGATGTGTTTCCACAGGCAGGCTAAAACATTCTTGTTCCAGCAGGCCTTTGGGACATAGTTGGAACCTGGGGGTAAGCTGCTAAAATGCTGTTTTAGAATGCTGTTTAAATATTTTAATATAATTTTAATTGTATTGTTGTTTAATTATATTTTAACTTTTGTATATTTTCTCATATGTTTTAATTGTATATGTTTTAATGTTTGTAAGCCGCTTTGTGTCCCAGTACTGGGGAAAAGGTGGGGAATAATAATAATAATAATTAAACTAAAAGCTGCCCAAGTGAGGGAAGAGATAAAAACTATAGTCTGACTATAGCCTATTCAAGCTTTCAATGGACTATGGAGCTTTCTTGATGCAACATCTTAAGCCTTCCACTCTTGGATGTGCATATCCAGCGTGATTTGGAACTCTACATGGTTCTGTTTCCTTGCCTGAACTCTTGCTTTGCTGTTCCTGTAGACTCCCTCTGGAACAGAATAATATGCCAGTCCAAGAACAACTTTCCATTATGATTAATCCATGTAAATAATGCTGCCAGGTGCCCATCTATCTACATTTTGTTTAACTCCTCCCTGGAGTTTTACTGTTTCTTAACTGTGCTGTTCCCATTCTCACTTCACATGTTGTCACAGATAAGACCATTTTACAGTTGTTCCTGTTAATGGTGACTTGGAAGTATGCATTATAATAAAATGTGCCACACAATTAAAAAATGTTCTCATCATATAGGCTTAGAAAGTTTAGTTTCTGTTGCAAATTTAATTGCATCATATCATTGGTGACCAATTGGTAAAATGTGCTGCAGGCAGCCTTTTTGTATCATAATTAACTATGATGCCTCCCAAGAATTCTTAATGGCCTCATGTTCCTATTAATTTAACTAATATTTCATACCCCATTCTAGCCTAAACCAGGTTTTGGAGCACATCGAAGGATGTTCTTTGTCTTTCCTGGCATGCAAGTCCATTTAGGGAACTCCTATTCCCACTGTCCTGGGAGTAAGCACCCTTGAACTCAGTGGAACATGTATACAGGATTGTGCCTTTACTTTACTTTTAGCTTGTTTACACAGCATTAAATCAAGTGAAATTTGCCCTATACATAGTTCCTACTATGGGCTCTTACTCTACTGATAATAATTTTTCCTTTATGTGCATGAATTGCCGAGAACTATTTGATTCTTTCAGTTTCCACAATCTCAGGTTGTGAGTGAAGAACAATAGCCAAAGGATAGGGTTGGTCCTTTGTGTTATAAAAGCTTTTCTGAAATGTCTCATTGCTCTTTGGCTTACAGCATGCTTGTACTAAGAATGTCTGTGGACAGAACAGGTGTATCTGGGGGCCAAACCTCATTATATTTCATGAATCTATTTTTATAAATAAAATAAAATATAATAAAATAAAATAGTGGCCATGGTGGGCATCACGATCTGGACCATCACATAGGGAGAGAGGAAGTCCCATTGAAAATTTCCGCTCAGCTGCTATGTCATCCAGGAGGGCTATTTTCCAGCCAGAAAACTCAGGCAGGCTGTTTTGTTGTTATGCCTAGTCAGTTCAGTTGACAGCTCTAACTAGGTTGTCTTTGCTCTGCCAATAAGTATTCCAACAAAGAACAAACATCATCAGGCCTCTCCCCCTTCCACTTGTGATGTGTTACCTAGGTTAACTAACTGAAAAGCTCCTTTTTAGCCCTTCAGATTCTTCCTATAAAAATGTTCAGTGGCTCCATTGAAGAGTTTGGTGAGCCACTGAGCCACTGCTGCTTGTACTGTGTTACGCTTGATTGTTCTTCATCTCTTATATTCTGCAGTTGCCTTGTGTTTTCAAATTTTAGATCGTTAACGTTAATTCCTTGAGGCAGAAGGGTGGTTTTTTTCAGTGTGTTTAAAAGTGTTAAGTAGGTTAAATATATTTTAGAGGTGATTGCACAGTGGGGTACTTGTTTATGATTGATTTTCCTAATAATAATAATAATCCCCATAGCTACTAATGATAATAATCCATATAGAAGATTAGCATAATTGTGACTCAAGATGAATTCCACTGTTCCTAACATACAACAGCCTTAAATACCATTGTAGTTGTTGTATCCACAGCAATATTGGGGGGCGGGGGGAACCCATAGTTACCTCAGTCATGTACTTTTACCAGTATATGCTACTTTATATTTCTGTATATTTCTCTGTGTTTGTATGATTATATTTAGTGCTGCTCTTTTTGTGCGTTTTAAATAATTGAGTGGGCAAATGAGATAATGCAATTAAGAAATTAAAAATGGAAATGATTGTCATATTGGTATTTTCTTATAAGAGTTTAAAAATGCAGGAGACACCCTGCTTATAAAGAAAAATATGTTTAGCTTCTCTGGAAAACATACTTTCTCTTTACTGCTTTTTATTACTGTTAACCTGACATTATTTTTAGGGCTGTGCACCGCTTTAACCCAAGGCCCGAAGCCCGAGTTGAAGCAGGCTTCTTTGGGCCATTTCAAGCCCCTTCCGAGGCGAAGCGGAGAGGGCACGAAGCGACCTGGAGCCAGGTGGGGGCTCTCTGAAGTGCCTTGTTCTGCTTCAGAGCTTTGGCAGCCCTGGCTCAGCTGCGCCAGTGCTGCCAGGTCCTTACCTGAGCTGCCCATCACCGTTGTCATTGCCGCCGCCGCTGCCTCCATCGCCTCTGTCACCGCTGCTGTCATTGCCGTTGCTACCGCTGCTGGCTCTGCTGCTGCCTCCATTGTGGTGGCTGCCACCTCCACTGTGGCCTCCACTTCCACCTCCACTATTTCCACCACCTCTATCACCACCGCCGCTGTTGCCTCCACCAGCTCCTGAGGCCTGGACGCGCGCCGGCTCTTATTGCAGGGAGCCACCATTTTTAAAACAGCAACAAGTTGCCATTTTAAAAATGGCGGCTCCCTGCAATAAGAGCCGGCATGCGTCCAGGCCTCAGGAGCTGGTTGTGGCGATGGCGGCAGCGGTGGAAGCGGCAGCGGTGGAGGAGGAGGAGGTGGTGACAGTGGCAGCAACGGCAGAGGAGGTGATGGCGATGGAGGAGGTGGAGGTGGCTGTGGCCCAGGTAAGGAGCTGGAGGTTTGCCTGGGGGCATCTGGGGGGGGGAGCAAAGCAGGATTCAGACATCCAAATCCTGCTTTGAGTTCGGGGCTGCGTCTGGTCAGGGGCCCCGAATCAGCCCGAGCTGAATCGGGCCTACCTCTGAAGCCACAAAGTGGCTTCTGAGTCAGATCAGGGGGTCCCTGCACAGCCCTAATGGTTTTCATGAGAAACTGGGATTGGAATCCTGGGGTTAGTCACAGTGATAATGATGACCTAAGATGAAAAGGGAAAATGTAGCAATGTGCCAGTTGGTTCTGGTGGAATTTCTAGACATGAAGAGTTAAACAAAGGAAAGATGGGGACAAATGGAATCCTGTCGCCCCAGTGGGATTGTTGCCTTCACTTTGATGGGAGTGGGGGAGGGATATTAGTCTCTCTCTCTTTTTTGTCTGAAGAATGCTCAACTGTATCACCTAGCATTAAAGAATCAGACCCCATATAACTAAGTTCCCAATTCTTCAGCAAAACTGGCAGTGTCATTTTGCCAAATATGCTTTGGTGGGGAGGATACATTCTCCAACAGTTTCTTGAGGGTGGGGCTGCCCTTTAGCAGTGGCACAATTTCTTACTTTATTTATTACATTTCTAATTTGTTCAGTAACTAATGATCTCTGGGAGTATCATAGACAGTTAAAAAACTAAAATGCCATAGAACAGTTAGAAATATAAAATACAATACAAATATTTAAAAGATTAAAATACAATATAATGGAAAACAATAAACAGCAGAGAAATCAATAAAACAGCCATAAAAATCTAGAACCTCATCATCTTCTTATCCTCCTGCTCTTGCTTCTCCTCCTGTCCCCGTATCTATTCAGGAAACACTATTAGAGTTAGGGATGTACAGTTTTTGTTAAATCCATTCCATCTGTGTTCTGCGGATTGCCAGGCATCTGCCAGTACCTCTTCCCCAAAGCTGGATACAACATTGTTCCCCACCCCCCACCCCCATACCCACTACAGGGCTTGCAGGGAAGGAGCAGTATGAGAAGCATCTGGATTAAAGATGAGATGTATCCACTGTCACCCTTCAAAAAATGTAATGTTCAGGAGTCCCGGGGAAAGTGCTGGAGAATCACAACTAGAGCTGAGCCAACATTTCCCAGAAGACATTTTCCTGAGAAAGTACTGAAATTTGTCTTTTTCTTTCCCCCATAGAAAGAGAAGGACACCTTTGCAGAATGTTCTGTACCCATTTGTGTGTGTGGTGTCCACTCCTTGGTCCTTGCAAGGCCCTAGAATGACCCTAGGTATGCGGCATTGTGGAGAATGCAAAAATGTAGCCAGGTTGCCAATACGGCTGCTGCTGTGCGCCACTTGCAGTGACAGCACAAAAACCCCTCCAGAAATCCTTAGGAAAAAAGAACGAAGCTGTGATACAACCACTGCTAATGGTGAGTCCTACCTCCAAGAAACTGTTGAAAATTTCTCCACATCCTGGAGAAATTCACTGAAATGGTACCCTCAATTTCTCTATCTGCAAATAAGATGAAGAATTTCAAGAGACAGTTTGCACACAGCTATACCAGCAATATTTTTCTGCATCCTACACAAGACAAACAGATTTGTCTCTATGCCAGAAAAGGCAATTTTCAGAAACTAGTGGGAGAAAATTTCCATCTCCCAGGACACTCTGTTGTTTACCTTAAAGCAGCTACTCGAATAACAGAACTTCAAAGGGAGACCCCAGCATGAAACACTGAATTACATATTATCAAGACATTCAGTTCTCTCAGCTATGTCCTGAATTGAGATAACTGGGTTTTAAAAAATCTCAGTGGAGGTGTTAATTACCTTTCCAGTGCCACGATGTTGATATTGACCTGGTTTGCATGATCATTTAAGCCACCATGGCTCAAAATGATCATGCGAACCTGACCACGATCATCAACACTGCTTTGTGAATCGTCACTGTAATTATTTTACATACAATTGAGCTTTTAACATGATCATGGTTTCTATTCTTTTGCATTCCTCTGGCCTTGCTGCTTACACCTTTTCTCTCTACACCCATGTGTATATGTACCTGCCAACTTAGAGTATCACTTCATGCTATTATGCCTTAGTATATGTACTAGTGTATCCGTGTGTGTGTGTGTGTGTGTGTGAGTGTGTGTGTTAGGATATCATTAGCTAGCTTGAGCCCTGGGAATAGGACAAGCTACAAAATCAAAACCTAATAGCCCAACACAAGAGTCCATTTTAGCAACAGTATAAAGCTTCGGTGGTTACAGCAGCATCCTCTCCTGGCAATTAAGGAAGAGGAACTATTGAACTCAGATGAACATATGAGCTGCCTTGTAGTGTCAGACCATTTGTCCAGTATTGAGTACTCTGGCTAACAGAAGTACTCCAAGCTCTTTTATCTTTCTACAGCCTTGGAGATTATGGGGATTCAGCCTTAAGCATGCACAACATGTGCTCTCCCACTGAGCTATGGTTTCTGAGCTCTGACCTACATGGTTAAATGTATACATCCTATATACATTTAGAGAGGAAAAAGCCCTATACCTCCCAGCATCCCTACATGCACAGGATTGTGCCTTAAGCCATATAGGTTGGAGTATTGTGTCTAGGTCAGAGGATTCCAAATAGGATTGTGCCATTAATCTCTAAAGTATCTCTGTCACAGATATTTACAAGTACAAATTTGTGGTAGTTCAAGTAGGTATGGGATGCTGAAGTGGTCCTTAAAATGGGGCGGAACGCGGAAGTGCCTTTTTGCACAGGAAGCTCTCAAGTTCCCCCTCTGCTGGAACATGAGGAGTATAGCACCAGAACTTATGGTCTCCTGTACATGGAGCACAGCTTTGGGCTGTAGAAGAAACAAACAAATAAAAAGAGAGCCAGTGTGGTGTGGTGGCTAGAGTGTTGGACTGGGAGTCGGGAGATCCAGGTTCTAGTCCCCACTCAGCCATGGAAGCTCACTGGGTCACTTTGGGCCTGTCACAGACTCTCAGCCCAGCCTACCTCACAGGGTTATTGTTGTGAGGCTATAATGGAGAGGAGGAGGATGTATGCCACCTTGGGTTCCTTAAGGAGGAAAAAAAGGCAGGATATACGTAAATGTATTAAATAAATAAATAAATTTACAAAGTGCTGAGTACAGCTAGGTAAAGGCAGATCTTTTCATAATGAAAATAGCAGGTGTTCTTCAGAGCTGACTTGAAAGGACATCTTTTGTCTCTGTAACAGCTGAATTGTAGATCTCTTGGGTTCATACACACAACAGCATTCTCAAGTTTATTTTTCTGAACAAAACAAAGTATATGTACTGATGTCAGCATTTCAGATGTTCTAAAGAATCAATTATATCCCCAAAGTAAGATGTCCAGGGAAGAAAAACAAATCCCCTTGAAAGCAGTGATAAACTGTTTAGCAAAAGCAAGAACAGAAACATCCTTCATTGACTTGCTCTGCATCCCAGAGCAGAAATCAGCACATATGTTAGCAAGGAATACACACACATTTTTTTTAATGGGCAAGAAAGCAAATTGCAATTGAAATGCCACCTTTTTCAGGGTGGTCCTGTAAATGATAGAAAATGATAGTATGTGATGACAGCAGATGAAATTAATGAGCTTAATTTCTTAAGCAATAAAGTCCGCTACAGAAAAGGCAGCTGCACTAAATATCTCTATTGAGCTTAAGCACTGTTGCCAGGGTGACCATATTCTAAAAGTGACATGGCTTCTGTCCCTTTATGGTCTCTCTGACATAGAGGAGTTCCACAGACATGGCCTCACTCATTTACTGGGCTGCCACAATTTTGAAGAAAGCTGTGTCCTCAGACCATTCAACTTTCAGTTCTTGGGTTGGGGGTATTGAAGTGGAGCAGAGGGTGCCATCCACCACACACAAAAATGAAATCTGTGCCCCACTTCCCACGGTGACATTTCAATTGGAGCACCAGGGCCGTCATGGTTGGCATGGAGAGAGCACTAGAGGATGAAGAGTCACAACACTTTACCTCACTGAATACAGCTTAGAGCTCATTTGAAGGCCTATGCTATGGTGGTGACAGTGACAATGAAATCTTACTGGCAACTTCCCCCCGCCCTCCCAAAAGCCAATTCCTTTAAAAATTATTATTATTCTTTTCCACACTACCTGTGATAGTGATAATTGTAATTGTTTTATTACTTTAGTCTTTTTAACAGGTTTCTTAAAATGGTAGTTTTATTATTGTTAGCTGTCTTGAGGCCCCTTTGTGTGGAAAGGCAGGGTAAAAATGGAATGGATGAATGACATTACAATTATCTGGGAGCACACTCTATTTGGATGGTATTGCATGTCAGGGAGAGAAACAAGACTTGGCTAGGCCAGTGAGTGGTTGGGGCCATCCTTTACTTAGTATGGTTCTGTGGCTAACCAAAGATCTGGACATCCTCAGACTAAAGAGTGGTATACCAAATAATTGTAAATAAGTAAATAAATGGACAAATCAGTCTATTTCCAGTAAGTGACCCTTTTGCATTCCATTTCAATCCATCCCATTTCTACATTAATCTGGGAGTGTTTTGCCCTTAAAGGTGGCCTCAAAATATTTTAAACAACTAAATAAATAAATAAATTTTTAAAAATCTGCATGAAAATTCAGATTTCAGTGCACATCTCTAAAATATCGTTCCTCTCCAAATATGTATTTTTAAATGTATTTTCATACTTTTTTTTTTTTAGCTGAGAAGTGAGTTGAAACATTTGGGAAGCTGAAAAGCCAGTTGATAATTAAGCTGTGATCCACACAATAGTCTTGGAGGTAAAGATGAGGTCAGTTCACATCGACATTGCACTTGTGATATCCTTCCCTACCTCAGAAGTCTTTCACACATCCATGAAGATTTTATTTCAGCTGCCAGATGTGGGCCAGAGGTGCTGCTGGTTGGACTCATTGCCATACTTCCTCTCCTTTGGGTTATGTTCTGTTACAAATTCTGCTCAGTGTATACATGCGAGCTGTGAGATTAGTGAGCCTTAGTTAGAATTCAAGTTACACCAATTTTTCAAGGGATAGCTTTTTTTCTCCTTTTCAATTTTTTCTCCCTCTCACAAAATACTAGAACCCAGGGTCATCCTATGAAGCTGATTGGCAGGAGATTCAGGACAGATAAAAAGAAGTACTTCTTCACACTGTGCATAGTTAACCTATGGAATTTGCTACCACAAGATGTAGTGATGGCCACCAACTTGGATGGCTTCAAAAGGGGGTTAGACAAATTCCTGGAGGAAAAGTCTATCAATGGCTACTAGTCCTGATGCCTCTATGCCACCTCCAGTATGCCTATGTTCTCTAGTTGCTGGGGAACATGGGTGGGAGGGTGCTGTTTCACTCATATCCTGCTTGTGAGTTTCCTGTTGACAGCTGGTTGGCCACTGTGTGAACGGAATGCTGGACTAGATGAAGCCTTGGTCTTATCCAGCATGTTTATTCTTATGTTCTGATGTTCCTAATGCACAGCTTCATCACTTTCTATCATGACCACTTGGAACCAGTCAAAATCAGGTGGCTAAAATGAAATGAGAAACTTGCATGTTTTTCCTTTGGGGGCCTAATTCCTAAACAAAATGCATTTAATTAAAAAAGAAGAGTGAGTGTTCAGTAACTAATTCTTTTGGGTTTGGTAGCTTCCATGAACTATGGAAAGAACTCCAGCCTACACAAAATTGGAGCAAAGACACCCTAAATGGAAGATCCAAGCACACAAAAAGCTTCCCATTTATCCTGTCACCAAAGAGCTCAGCTTTCTCTTTCACATTTTATGTCTGTATCCCAGGCTAGACAAATTCTGTAATCACTGGATAACATTTCCCTTCGTTTCAAACAGTGATCTTTGATTCCATTAGCATTGATCACATCAGCAGGAATGTCCCCTTGTGTTCCCAGGGGTGATGACTATGCCAGAGGTACCAGGGAGCCTAATAAGCTTTCTTGTTGGCTAATAAGTTGCCCAAGGCAAACACAAGCCATCTCCAGCTTCTAACCTAGATCTTGTAGTGATAGATGCTAGCAATGGAGCAGCTTAATGCTGGAAGAATGTCTTTAACATGCCTTGAAAAATTGCATTCCCTCTGTTAACTTCTTTGAAACTTTGCTCTCCAGTTCCGGCACAGAATCAGAATACTGCTAAGATGTTAACCCCATGATGCTGAAGAGATCGTGTGATTTCTATTACAGTCATTTCTGGAACTCTGTTCAGGAGCCTGCTGATGCTGCGAAGTACTCTACAACTACATTGTAGTAAGGGTGGTTCTTCACTTATCTTGGCTCCCCAGCACATGATCCCACCTGTGATGATCTCCACACAACATTCAAGTGTCTTTCCTGTGAAATGGCTCTTATTCACACACTACAAAATGGCCGTTCATGAGGGTAGATGATGTGGTGGGAAGCCAGGATTGCTTTTGATGCTCCAGCACAAATGCATCATGTGTAGACTACACAAGTGTGATCATCACATGGGACAATATGTGGGATCAATGGACACAAATTGAATGCTGAGCTATGCTGGGCTTGGTGAAATCCTATGGTGGGAAGGAGCATCCCAAGATAGTGTGCTGTTCTGCCCAGAGAGGATAGACTGCTGCTTCTTCTTAACACTTTTTTGGACCCAGCATAGTTGGGCATTTGACCCAAGGATGGATTGATGCTGCACCTTTACAAGCCATCCATGCTTTTCTGGGGGCATTTGGCCCAAGGAAGTGAGTTTGGGGAGGGGCAGAAGTGCTACAGTGTTGAGTGATAGTGGTGGTGGAGGGTTGTGTAAGGATCCAGTGCTTACTCTTCCTCCCCCCTCTTTCAATTTGGTGGTATAAAAGAAAAAAGAAAAAAACACCAGCTGATTCTAGGCTGATGAAAGCTCAGTGCTATGGTGCTATTTCAAACTATCACATATTGAAAGAAAACCTCTTGGTGAAACTCCCTAGTTTCATATTGTAACAGCCTGCAGCTAAGCAGAGGTTTGTTATTACAGATAAATCAGGCTTTAACTGGAATAAGCACTCGTGTTGTTATCAGGAATCTGTGGTTTTAGCAAAATCAGATTGACTTGCTTTTCATGAGCAAAAAGCCACAAGCAAGCAGAAAGCCCAAAAGGTCATCTTAAATGATATTACTAGATCATCTTACTGACCTTGGCTTTTAACTGCCTGACCCCCTAATTAGCAATCTGATCGTAGTTGAAGGCAGCTGCAGGTTTCACCAGATGATTCAAATTCCATGTAGTTTCTTAGGATTTCCAGTGTAGACACTAGGCGAAGTAACATGTCAGTCCGAGTTTTTGTTTTATGATCCAAACATCCAACAAACATTTGAAATAGATTTTAAAATAAGATGAAAATGGAAATGTCCTTGAAGGAGTGTAGAAAATATTGGCTGTTTTCATAAGTGATGCTCTGAAATCCCATTTTGTATTTCCCACAACTGTAAATAAAATGAAAATTCTAGATATATTTTGAAAAAAAGTACACTATCCTACATTAAGAAGTGACATATGGTGCAATCTTAAGTGTCAGGCAGAGCAAAATGGAAGAACCTTATGCCAGCCTGGGTGGGAGGCAGAGGGGATGGACTTACCTCGGATTTCTTCCTGGCAGTAGGCAGCATTTTTTTTTAATCCACCCCATTGAAACCAATGGACCAAAATTAACTATTCCAGTTCCAGACTGGTGTAGTTGAGGAACCTAATCCTCAGGCCCCTTGGAGGATCAGAGGGGTTTTGGATCCACTATCTACTCTCAGAATGCTTCATGTCAGAGCCTAATGCCAGCTACAGCTGGTGGGAACACTGCCAGTAATAGATTTCTGCCTGGAAAGCTTTCCATGGGTGCTACTGGGCCTCCGGGATGGCCGTGCCTTCCCCCCTCACTTGCAGAGCTCTTCTCTGTTGACAGAGAGGCTTGTCTGGCAAAAAGAAATATCTGCATCCATACTATTCATCCAAAATGAGTATGAACGGGCACTTATGTGAACAGGCATTATGAACAAAGTGAATTCACTAAGCTGAAGTTAATGTTCATCTGTAAGTATGGCTTAAAGTTTTTAATCCCTACATGTATTATTTAGTACATTTATATCCTGCCTTTCTTCCACCATGGAACCCATGATGGGGTTCCTGGCAGACTCCCATTCAGGCACTGACCAGAGCCAGACCTTCTTAGCTTCAGCAAGAAGGCTGCTTCATGTACCCTCATACCATGCCCTCAACTGCAACTGTCACTGTAAGGTGCCCGGACACTGCAGTAATGCCTGTAAGCTAACAACAAATGCCACATATTTAATCGTGTTTAATACCTTACTCTGTACAGTAGGTACTGTATGTAATATGCCTCTAGGTTGGCATTAAATCATGCTTGGATGATGCAAAGAAGCAAACACCCTCTTGCTGTGCTCCTTATGCCTCCTTATCCACGAACTAGCCTTCATTTCTCGAAGTTATATAACTAGCGTCCCTTGTAGGCTGTTGTTGTTCAGTCGTTAAGTCATGTCCAACTCTTCGTGACTCCATGGACCATAGCATGCCAGGCCTTCCTGTCCTGCGCTCTCTCCCGGAGCGTGCTCAAGTCCATATTCATTGCATCCGTGATGCTATCTAGCCATCTCATCCTCTGCCATCCCCTTCTCCTTTTGCCTTCAATCTTTCCCAGCATCAGGGTCTTTTCCAGGAAGTTTTCTCTTCACATAAGGTGGCCAAAATATTTGAGCTTCAGCTGCAGTATCTGTCCTTCCAATGAGCAGTCAGGGTTGATTTCCTTTAGGATGGACTGATTTGACCTCCTTGCAGTCCAGGGGACTCGTAAGAGTCTTCTCCAGCACCATAGTTCGAAAGCATCAATTCTTCGGCGCTCAGCCTTCCTTATAGTCCAGCTCTCACAGCCATACGTTACTACTGGGAAAACCCTAGCTTTGATTATATGAACCTTTGTCAGCAAGGTGATGTCTCTGCTTCTTACTATGCTGTCTAGGTGTGCCATAGCTTTCCTCCCAAGGAGCAAGCGTCTTTTAATTTCATGGCAACAGTCCCCGTCTGCGGTGATCTTGGAGCCCAAGAAAGTAAAATCTGTCACTGCTTCCACTTCTTCCCCTTCTATATGCCAGGAAGTGATGGCATGATCTTAGTTTTTTTAATGTTGAGTTTCAAACCAGCTTTTGCACTCTCCACTTTCACCCTCAACAACAGGCTCTTTAGATCCTCTTCATTTTCTGCCATTAGGGTGGTATCGTCTGCATATCTGAGGTTGTTGAGAATTCTCCCAGCAATCTTAATTCTGACCTATGATTCATCCAACCCGGCGTTTCTCATGATGCACTCTGCATATAAATTAAATAAGCAGGGTGACGATATGATACAGCCTTGTCGTACTCCTTTCCCAATTTTGAACCAATCGGTTGTTCCATGTCTGGTTCTTACTGTTGCTTCTTGACCCTCGTACAGGTTTCTCAGGAGACAGGTAAGGTGGTCTGGTACTCCCATCTCTTTAAGAATTTGCCAGAGTTTTTGTGATTCACACAATCAAAGGCTTTAGCTTAGTCAATGAAGCAGAAATAGACATTTTTCTGGAATTCTCTTGCTTTCTCCATGATCCAGCAAATGTTGGCGATTTGTTCCTCTGCCTCTTCGAAATCCCGCTTGTACTTCCAGTAGTTCTCGGTTCACATACTGCTGAAGTCTAGCTTGTAGGATTTTGAGCATCACCTTGCTGGCATGTGAAATGAGCGCAATTGTGCGGTAGTTGAACACTCTTAGGCATTGCCCTTCTTTGCAATTGGAATGTAAACTGACCTTTTCCAGTCTTGTGGCCATTGTTGAGTGTTCCAAATTTGTTGGCATATTGAGTGCAGCACTTTAACAGCATCATCTTTTAGGATCTTAAATAGCTCAGCTGGAATACTGTCCTCTCTACTAGCTTTGTTGTTAGTAACGCTTCCTAAGGCCCACTTGACTTCACTCTCTAGGATGTCCAGCTCAAGTTCAGTGACCGCACTATCATGGCTATCAGGGACATTAAGATATTTCCTGTATAGTTCTTCTGTGTATTCTTGCCACCTCTTCTTAATCTCATCTGCTTCTGTTAGGTCCTTGCCTTCTTTGTCCATTATCATGCCCATCTTCGCACAAAACGTTCCCTTGAGATCTCCGATTTTCTTGAAGAGATCTCTAGTCTTTCCCATTCTGTTGTTTTCCTCGATTTCTTTGCATTGTTCATTTAAGAAGGCCTTCTTGTCTCTCCTTGCTATTCTCTGGAACTCTGCATTCAGTTGGATATATCTTCCCCTTTCTCCCTTGCTTTTCGCTTCCCTTCTTTCCTCAGCTACTTGTAAAGCCTTACCAGACAGCCACTTGGCTTTCTTGCATTTCTTTTTCTTTGGGATGGATTGAGTTGCTGCCTCTTGAACAATGTTACGGACCTCCATCCATAGTTCCTTAGGCACTCTGTCTATCAGGTTGAATCCCTGAAATCTATTCCTCACCTCCACTGTATATTCAGAAGGGATATGATTTAGGTCATACCTGAATGGTTTAGTGGTTTTCCCGACGTTCTTCAATTTAAGCCAAAATTTTGCAAGAAGCAGCTCATGATCTGAGCCACAGTCAGCTCCGGGTCTTGTTTTTACTGCCTGTATAGAGCTTCTCCATCTTTGGCTGCAAAGTACATAATCAATCTGATTTCGATATTGACCATCTGGTGATGTCCATGTGTAGAGTCGTCTCTTGTGCTGTTGGAAAAGAGTGTTTGTTATGATCAGCATGTTCTCTTGGCAAAACTCTATTAGCCTTTGTCCTGCTTCATTTTGTACACCAAGGCCATGCTTGCCTGTTTTAGGGATGTACGAAAGTCATTTACCTTTTACGAAATTTGATTCGCGGTGGGGGGGAGGTGCTCCGTCCCTCCCCCCGAAATTCTGGCTGGGGGGGAGGCGACCCGTCCCTCCCGCCACGAATCCTGGCTGGCCAGGTCTGCAAATGGCGGCGGCCGTAGCCGCCGCCATTTGCGTCCCTGCAGTCAGCAGTGATAGGCTACGTAAATGTTTACGTAGCCTCAGGGCTGAGTTAAAAAACAAAACCAAACCATACATATGCAAATGGTGGTGCCCATGGGCGCCGCCATTTGCGTTCCTTATTTTGGCATGTCTAGTCTACGTAAACATTTACGTAGACTACGGTGAAAAGAAGGGGAACGCAAATATCATAGACATATCACGGTATTTTTTAAAAATTTAGCCATGATAGGCTACGTAAATCTTTACGTAGCCTATCACGTTTTTTTTTTTTAAATTGGAAATGGTGGCGGCGGCAGCTGGTCAGAAGGCCGGGCGCCGCCGCCGCCAAACCGCCGCCAGAGCCGCCGCCGCCGCCAGGGAGATTCGCCCAAGGTAAGTCCCGTCCTGGGGGGCGGCGGGGGGAGCAGACCGTTTTGCCACTGATTTCGGGGGGCCAAATGCGCTGGCATTCGGCCTCCCCGAGATTCGTGGCGAAATTCTCTGACATCCCTACCTGTTATCCCGGTGATTTCTTGACTTCCTACTTTAGCATTCCAATCCCCTAAGATGAAGAGGACATCTTTTTTTGGTGTTAGTTCTAGAAGGTGTTGTAGGTCTTCATAGAACTGATCAACCTCAGCTTCTTCAGTATTAGTGGTTGGGGCATAGACTTGAATTACTGCGATGCTGAATGGTTTGCCTTGGATTCATACTGAGATCATTCTGTCGTTTTTGAGATTGTACCCCATTACTGGCTTTTCCCACCCTTTTGTTGACTATGAGTGCTACTCCATTTCTTCTAAGGGATTCTTGCCCACAGTAGTAGATATAATGGTCACCTGAATTAAATTCGCCCATGCCTGTCCATTTTAGTTCGCTGATTCCCAAGATGTCGATGTTCAATCTTGCCATCTCATGTTTGACCACCTCCAGCTTACCTTGATTCATTGATCTGACATTCCAGGTTCCTAAACAATATTGTTCTTTACAGCATTGGACTTTCTTTTCACCACCAGACACATCCACAGCTGAGTGTCCTTTCGGCTTTGGCCCAGCCACTTCACTCTTTCTGGCGCTACTTGGAAATACCCTCTGCTCTTCCCCAGTAGTAGATTCGACACCTTCCAACCTGAGGGGCTCATCTTCCGGCGTCATATCTTTTAGCCTTGTGATACGTTTCATGGGGTTTTCTTGGCAAGAATACTGGAGTGGGTTGCCATTTCTTTCTCCAGTGGACCACATTTTGTCAGAACTCTCCACCATGACCTGTCCGTCTTGGGTGGCCCTGCACGGCACAGCTTATGGCTTCACTGAGTTACACAAGCCCCTTTGTCACAACAAGGTGAAGGGTTTGTAGGCAGTAAATACATTCAAAAAGAGTTCATAAAAAAAGAAAATGCCTTCCTTTGGCTGCTGAATTAAGCTGTTATGCTGTTATTCAAATTAGATAGGAAAAAATGTTATAACATGATGGGAAACAAATGCTATCCTTCAGGCACTTTTTTTTTTTAACTGAAGGCCTTTTAAAATAACAGAACCTTCACGTCTTTTATCTACCTGTGTAGAACTGCAGTTTGAAGAAATGTAAAAACAGCAGTGTGTGGTGACAGCTTATTCTGACAAGGAGAATTGATCAGTTCTTTTAAAAAAAAATACAGTTTGTTTATAGAAGTGTGTGTGTGTGTGTGTGTGCGAGCATGTGTGTGTATACTAAAATCCTCCCTTGCTTTTCCTGAATGTACATAAAACATGAAATAGTCTTCCATGGAAATTCTGACCAACCATTTTTGAGAGCAATATAAGGTTGACATCCATGTCAATATGGATAATCCTGAAAACTCATTTATGAAGTGTGCTGCATGTCAGGAGTGCCCTAGTGGTCTCTTTCAATAGACTCCAATAGCCAACTCAAGACACAGATGAAAGGATTCTTTTCAAGGCTTTAATCCTTTTACAACTTAATGACTCTTTCAGATGCTAATCACCAGCAACTAAGCAAGAACAGCAGAGTAGCTTATGCTCCGAGTAGGCAGTTGATCCCCGTTTGAAGGAGAGTCACTTTCAGACCCTGAACGTATGGGCTAGGGAGAGATCCTCCTTCTTTCCCTTGCGTCCACGGGAGGTGGCCATTGCTTACGCATCAAATGGGCACTACACCTCCTTTCCGCACCCTCCATCGCTCATCGCTCCCTGCATTGAGCATCTAGCAAGCCCCGTTCCCGCACTTTCTCACTGCTAGGATCACTATCTATCTCAGGAATGCCGGCAGAAGGAATCTCTGCCAGCTGTTGTGCCTGTGAGGGATGTGCTGGCTCCTCTCTCACGGATTGCTGATCCTCCTCAGAATCAGAACTGCTCTGGGGTTCAGTCGGCTCAGTTTCCACCCTGACATCATCCCTGCTCCCATGAGGGCCCCCCTCGTGCTCTTCCCCTGGGGCCCCGGGTTTGTGGGGGTACAGCTGGTGGAAATGCCTCAGCAGCAATGGAGCATGCACATTTTCCACGGGTTCCCAGGTTCGCTCATCTGGCCCCTTCCAGTCCACCAGATATTGCAGGCAGCCGTGAGAAAGGCAGGAGTCCAGAATCTCCATGACCTCAAACTCCTCCTCCCCCTCCACCAGCACTGGTGGTGGTGGGGAGCTGGCAGAGCGATGAGGGGCACCAGAAACCAGGTGGAACAGCAAGGACCGATGAAAAACAGGATGGATCTTCATGGAGGTGGGGAGAGCCAGGCGAAAAGCAACAGGATTAATCTGGGCCTTAATCTGGAAAGGCCCCGTGTGGTGAGGCACAAGCTTCCTTGCGGGCGAGTGAGAGGGGAGGTATTGGGTGGACAACCAAACCCAGTCCCCCAGTTGCACAGATGGACCTGGCTGGTGCCGCCGGTCTGCAGAGGCCTTGTAGGCTGTCTTGGCTTGCTCGAGGGAGTCCCGTAAGAGGTGGTGTACCACTCGCGACTGCTCTAAAAAGTCATGGGCCACTCCCACCGAAGAGGGAGCTAAGGTGGATGGGAAAGCCTTGGGGTGGTAACCAAAATTGGCAAAAAAATTGAGTTTGGCGGGTGGAAGCATGGCAGGCATTGTTATAGGTAGGGATGGCAGAGAATTCCGCCACGGATCACAGGGAGGCCGAATGCCAGCGCATTCGGCCCCCCGAAATCTGTGGCGGAATGGCCTGCCACCCCCCCGCCCCCCCGCGGATCCCCCCAGGGATCCCCCCGGGACGAGACTTACCTGGGGCAGACCTTCCGGGTGGCGGCGGCTCCGGTGGTGGCTGCGGCGGCGGTTCGGCGGCGGTTCGGCGGCAGCGGCTGCGGCAGCCAGTTTTCCGACCGACTGCCGCCGCCGCCGTTTTCCATGTAAAAAAAAAAAAGATGTGATAGGCTACGTAAAGATTTATGTAGCCTATCACAGCTAGGTTAAAAAAAACAACACATGATACGCTACGTAAATCTTTACGTAGCCTATCATGTCTGACTTTAAAAAAAAACACACACGCATGTACGCAAATGGAGGCAGCTACGGCCACCACCATTTGCGTTCCTTATTTTGGCCCATCTTAGTCTACGTAAATATTTATGTAGACTAAGATGGGCCAAAATAAAGAACGCAAATGGCGGCGGCCGTAACCGCCGCCATTTGCGTACGCGCGTTTTTGTTTTTTTTTAAGTCAGACGTGATAGGCTACGTAAAGATTTATGTAGGCTATCACGGCTGACTACAGGGACGCAAACGGCGGCTACGGCTGCCGCCATTTGCGTCCCTGCTAGCCAGCAGCCAGATGTCTGGCTGCTGGTGGAGCCGGCCGGCGGCTCCGCAAAATCCTTGCGGAGCACAGCCGGCCGGCCAGCCAGGATTCTGGGGGGAGGGATGGAGCACCTCCCCCCCCAGCGGAACCCGGCGGAGCCAGGTAGGGGTGGACGAAAGTCACTTACCTGTCGTCAAAGCGTGTTCGCGTTTGGGGGGAGGCGCTTCGCTGCTCCCCCCGCGAAGTTCAGGCCAGGGGGGGAGGCTTCCCACCTCGCCCCGGCCGAAATTCAGGCTGGGGGGGAGGCTTCCCGCCTCGCCCGGCCGAAATTCAGGCCGGGGAAGAGGCTTCCCGCCTTGCCTGGCCGCGAACTCCATTGTTTAAAAAAAACAACAACGCCCCCGTGATAGGCTACGTGACGATTAACGTAGCCTATCATGGCTAGATCTGCAAAGTCAGCCGTGATAGGCTACATTAATCATCATGTAGCCTATCACGGGTGACTTTTTTTTAAAAAAAGCACGTACGCTAATGGCGGCCCCCATAGGGAGCCGCCATTTGCGTTCCTTATTTGGTCGCTGTAGTCTACGTAAATCTTTACATAGACTACGGCGAAAATAAGGGCAATGCAAATAGCGTTGCCCTTATTTTCGCCGTAGTCTACGTAAATGTAGCCCCAATTCCTCCACTTTTGTGCGAACAAAAGCATCCTGAGCCTGTGCAGAGTGAAGGAGCTTCTCCCAAGAGTGAGGTACCGCAGCTGCCCCAAGATCTGGGGGGGGGGAGAATTAGAGGGGGGGATTTCCCTCACCCCCTGGCTGGAGGTCCGGCTTACGAAAAAGAGCATCTGCTTGTAGGTTGTCGGAGGCCTTCACGTGGCAAATCTTAAGGTGGAACCGGGGTGGGGGGGAAAGCGACCACCTAATCTGCCTCTGGTTTAAGGCACGGGCTGTCTGAAGATGTTCCAGGTTGCGATGGTCGGTTCTAACTTCGGCTGGGTGCTGTGCCCCCTCCAGCAGATGACGCCAAGTCTCCAAAGTAGACTTGATGGTCAACAGTTCCTTCTCTCAGATAGTATAATTTCTCTCAGACATGTTCAGCTTCCTGGAGTGGTAGGTGCAGGGTTGCTACCCGCCGCCCGTCTGATCTGGCTGAAAAAGCACTGCCCCCACCGCAAAGTCAGAGGCATCAGTTTGCACCACAAAAGGCTTCCTCGGGTCGGGATGTAACAGGATCGGCTCAGAACTAAAAAGCTTCTTAAGTTCCTCGAAAGCCTGTTGGGCAGATGCCGTCCAATGAAAAGGAGATTTCCTGGCCTTAAGGAGGTCCGTGAGTAGGGTTGGCGGAGAATTTCTCCACGAATCTTCAGGAGGCCGAGTGCCGACACATTCGGCCCCCCGAAAGTGTTGGGGAAATGCTCCGCCGGCCCCCCTGCCCCCCCTGGGATGGGACTTACCTTCGGCGAATGTCCCTCTCGGCAGCGGGTCCTGGCGGTGGTTCGGCGGCGTTTCGTTGGGGGCGGGGGCGGCGGCCGGTCTCTTGACCGGCTGCCGCCGCTGCCATTGCAAAAAAAAAAGTAAAGTAAAAACAAAAACAAAAAACACCCATGATAGGCTACGTCGCCGCCGCCGCCATTGCAAAAAAAAAAGTAAAGTAAAAACAAAAACAAAAACAAAAACAAAAACAAAAAACACCCATGATAGGCTACGTAACGATTTATGTAGCCTATCCCGGCTAGATTTCCAAAGTCAGCCATGATAGGCTACGTAAATCGTCACGTAGCCTATCACGGGTGACTTCGGAAAAAAAAAAAAAGCGTGTATGCAAATGGCAGCGCCCATGGGGCACCATCATTTGCGTTCCTTAGTTTGGCAAGTCTAATCTACGTAAACATTTATGTAGACTACGGCGAAAATAAGGGAACGCTATTTGCATTGCCCTTATTTTCGCCGTAGTCTACGTAAATCTTTACGTAGACTAGACGTGCCAAACTAAGGAACGGAAATGGCGGTCCCCATGGGAGCCGCCATTTGTGTACGCGATTTTTTTTTCCAAAGTCACCCGTGATAGGCTACGTGATGATTTACATAGCCTATCATGGCTGACTTTGGAAATCTAGCCATGATAGGCTACGTAAATCGTTACGTAGCCTATCATGGGTGTGTGTGTGTGTGTGTGTTTACTTTTTATTTCGCGGCCGGGTAGACGGGGCACTCCTACCCGGCCTGAATTTCGCTGGCGAGGGATGGGGCACCTCTCCCCGGCCTGAATTTCAGCCGGACGAGGCGGGGCGCCACCCCCCTCTCCTGAACTTCCGGGGGAGAACCAAACTTCCTTCCCCCTACCGCAAAGCAAGCTGCGGGACCAGGTAAGTCCCTTTCATCCATCCCAATCCGTGAGAAGAGATGTCAGCTGAGCAAAGCTGGGCAGGAACTTTCTGTAAAAATTAGCAAACCCCAGAAAACGTTGCAAGTCCTTCTTGGTGGATGGAGTCTGCCAGGAGAGGACAGCCTGGACCTTTGAAGGATCCATCCTGATACTGTCAGCTGAGATAATGTAGCCAAGATAGTCCAAAGAGGTTAGGTCAAACTAGGGATGTACGAAAGTCACTTACCTTTTTGCAGCTTGGCTTCGCAGTGGGGGGGAGGCGCTTCGCTTCTCCCCCTGAAGTTCAGGCGAGGGGGGGAGGCGTGCCGCCTCACCTGGCTGAAATTCAGGCCGGGGGGGAGGCTTCCCGCCTCACCCGGCCGAAATTCAGGCCGGGGAGAAGCGCCCCGTCTCCCCGGCCGCAAAACAAAGTGTAAAAAAAAAAAAAAAGAAGTGATATGCTATGTAACGATTAACATAGCTTATCATGGCTAGATTTCCAAAGTCAGCCGTGATAGGCTACGTAAATCGTTACGTAGCCTATCATGGGTGACTTTGGAAAAAAAAAAAAGTGCGTATGGAAATGGCGGCGCCCATTGGGTGCCACCATTTCTGTTCCTTATTTGGTCCCGGTAGTCTACGTAAAATCTTTATGTAGACTACCGAGACCAAATAAGGAACGTAAATGGCGGTGCCCATAGGCCGCCGCCATTTGCGTACGTGCTTTTTTTTTTTTTCCAAGTCACCCGTGATAGGCTACGTAACGATTTACGTAGCCTATCACGGCTGACTTTGGAAATCTAGCCATGATAGGCTACGTTAATCGTTACGTAGCCTATCACGGGGGGTTTTGGTTTTTTTTACACTTTGTAATGGCGGCGGCGGCAGCCGGTCGGAAGACCGGCTGCTGCTCCCGCCCCCGACGAAAGGCCGACGAACCGCCGCCAGAACCCGCCGCCGGGAGGGACATTCGCCAAAGGTAAGTCTAGGGATGTACGAAAGTCACTTACCTTTTCGCCGCTTGGCTTCGCGGTGGGGGGGAGGCGCTTCGCTTTTCCCCCCGAAGTTCAGGTGAGGGCAGGGGAGCCGTCCTGTCTCGCCCGGCCAAAATTCAGGCTGGCGGGGGAGGCTTCCCGCCTCGCCCGGCCGAAATTCAGGCTGGGGAAAAGCGCCCCGTCTCCACAGCCCCGAAAGTGTAAACAAAAAACAAAAACCCCGTGATAGGCTACGTAACGATTAACGTAGCCTATCATGGCTAGATTTCCAAAGTCAGCCGTGATAGGCTACGTAAATTGTTACATAGCCTATCATGGGTGACTTTGGGGGAAAAAAAAAGTGCATACGCAAATGGCGGCGGCCTATGGGCGCTGCCATTTGCGTTCCTTATTTGGTCCCGGTAGTCTACGTAACGATTTACGTAGATTATGCCGTATTCTACGTAAATCTTTACGTAGACTACCGGGACCAAATAAGGAACGCAAATGGCGGCGCCCCATGGGGGCAGCCATTTGCGTACGCGCTTTTTTTTTTTTCAAAGTCACCTGTGATAGGCTACGTAACGATTAACGTAGCCTATCACGGCTGACTTTGGAGATCTAGCCATGATAGGCTACGTTAATTGTTACGTAGCCTATCACGCAGTTGTGCTTTTTTTTACTTCAGCTATAATGGCGGCGGCGGCAGCTGGTCGAAAGACCGGCTGCCGACCCCGCCCCTGCCGAAAGCCCGCCAAACTGCCGCCGGGACCCGCTGCCGGGAGGGACATTCGGCTACGGTAAGTCCCATTCCGGGGGGGTGGCGGGGGGGTGCCGGAGAATTTCACCGCCGATTTCGGGAGGCCAAATGCGTTGGTGCTCGGCCCCCCGAAAATTCGGGGAGAAATTCTCTGCCATCCCTACCCGTCTCCCCAGCCTCGAAAAAAAAGTAAAAAAAAAACACGACCCCATGATAGGCTATGTGATGATTTACGGGGGGGGAGGCGCTCTGTTTCTCCCCCCAAAATTCTTGGCGGGTGGGGAGGCGTCCCACCCTGCCCCTCCCCACCGAAATTCTGGCCGGGGGGGAGCGCCCCATCTCCCCGGCCGCGAAAGAAAAAAATTAAGTAAAAAAAAAAAAAAGTGATAGGCTACGTAAAGATTTACGTAGCCTATCACGGCTAAATTTTCAAAGTCAGCCGTGATAGGCTATGTAAATCTTTATGTAGCCTATCATGGCTGACGTTGAAGAAAAAAAATAAAAGCGTGTATGCAAATAGTGACGCCCATGGGCGCCGCCATTTGCGTTCCTTATTTGGGCACGGGTAGTCTACATAAAGATTTACGTAGACTACGGCGAAAATAAGGGCAACGATATCACGTAACCTATCACTTTTTTTTTTTTTTTACTTTTCTTGGAAATGGCGGCAGTGGCAGCCGGTCGGAAGACCACCGCCACTGCCAAACCACCGCTGAACCGCCGCCGGGACCCGCCGCCGCGAGGGACATTCGCATGAGGTAAGTCCCATCCTGGGGGGGTGTCGGAGAATTTCCC
The DNA here is from genome assembly GCF_057233095.1 of Heloderma suspectum. Lineage (NCBI taxonomy): Eukaryota > Metazoa > Chordata > Lepidosauria > Squamata > Helodermatidae > Heloderma > Heloderma suspectum. The sequence goes on from NC_139461.1 coordinate 255,248,975, forward strand.
CACCAAATTGAGAACTCCATAGTCGTGCACCAGGTGGACGACCTGTTTCAGCACTCAGTATGGAGTGTATGAATTAGGGATGTTGGAGAATTTCTCCACGAATCTCCGGGAGGCTGAATGCCAATGCAAATAGCGTTCCCTTACTTTCGCCGTAGTGTACGTAAATCTTTACGTAGACTAGACGTGCCAAACTAAGGAACGCAAATGGCGGCACCCCATGGGCGCCGCCATTTGCGTACGTGCTTTTTTTTTTTTTCCAAAGTCACCCGTGATAGGCTACGTGACGATTTACATAGCCTATCATGGCTGACTTTGGAAATCTAGCCGTGATAGACTACGTAAATCGTTACATAGCCTATCACAGGTGTGTGTTTGTTTGTTTTTACTTTACTTTTTTTTTTGTGGCCGGGTAGACGGGGCGCTCCTCCCCGGCCTGAATTTCGGTTGGGGTAGAGCGCCTCACCCAGTATCAAACCCTGCTGTTAGAAGCCATGAAAGCAGGTATGAAAAAGTCAGTTAATATGACCAAAGTGTCTAAAGTGCTGCAAGGTGCCACCGAGGCCCCAGAGCGTACTTGGAGTGTCTTTCAAATGCCTATCGCCAGTATACCCCCCTCAACCCAGAGGCCCAAGAAGACGTGGACGAAAAAAAAAAGAAGAAGACCCGGCAGAGGCAGAAGGTTCTTAAAAAAGAACCAGTGTGCCCAGTGTGGACAAGATAGACATTAGTGGCATGAATGCCCAAATAAAATAAATCAAATACACAAAGGAGAAAACCAAAAGGGCCAGAATGGGCGAGGAGGGAGACAGCTTGAGAGGGGCCGTGACATTGACTTCATAATTGACACTAGAGCGGCATCAACAGCAAGCAAACGTTAGCCTTAAACAAGAAGTCCAAACACTGAGCAAAGTTCTTCAAGCCCAGCGTCGCTTTGTCTTAGAAAATAAGCCATTCCCATCACAGAAGTTCATCCTTTCCAACCAAGAGTTAAAGTATGAGTTAAAGAGGGAAAAATAACCCTTTGACTCCCAGATGGAGAGGACTGAAAACTGTCATACTTTCCACCCCCGCAGCTATGAAAGCAGCTGGAGTTAAACCCTGGATACATTGGACACGAGTCAAGAGAGTGAGAGGGGGAGAGTAGACTGTAAACAGAAATCCTGAAAATCCTTTAAAAATCATTCTGAAAAAGCAGTAAGAAGACTCAGGCTAGACCTTACTGTGGACACACCGAGAGACTGTCCCCCTGCATATGGTTAGACCTGCAACTGGAGAATTGAAGAAGGGGACTAGACCCTACTGCAGCTTGCCAGGTGAATAGCTGCCCGGCGTATGGTCAGATCCCAAAGAAGATCAAACATGCGTGTTGTAGTGTTAGTAGTGTTGCATTGTGTTTCCTTAATAAGGTGCAAAAAGGGGGGTCTGCCCCTAGAAAGAGAAGTTTGTCCCAGTGATTTGCTGATAATTACTGGCTTCACCTGGCTAACATCACGAAAGTAAAACATTTTTGTTTGCCAAGAGATATACCTGCAAACAGGCTTATTAGCTCTTGCCTAATACCTGTCTGTAGACATCCTGGGAAAATTCAAAAAGATACCATGTTAGAGTTTATGGTGTAAGTTTAACTTATTTCCAAAATGCTAATTGGGGCGTGGTTGCAAAGATCCTACCCCCTACAAAGTCCAGGGCCAGATGAACTGCATCCTAGAGTCATAAAGGAACTGGCAGAAGAGCTCTCAGAACCGCTGTCTATTCTCTTTGAGAAATCATGGAGGACCGGGGAAGTGCCAGATGACTGGAGGAGGGCTAACGTTGTCCCTATCTTCAAAAAGGGTAAAAAGGAGGAACCTGGGAACTACAGACCAGTCAGTCTGACATCAATCCCTGGGAAAATTCTGGAGCAGATCATAAAGCAATCCATCTGGAAGCACCTTGACAACAATGCCGTGATTACTCGAAGCCAACATGGATTTGTCAAAAACAAGTCCTGCCAGACAAATCTGATCTCATTTTTTGATCAAGTCACCTCCCTTGTAGACCGTGGGAATGCTGTAGACATCATATACCTCGACTTCAGCAAAGCTTTCGACAAAGTGCCCCATGATATCCTGATGAGCAAACTAGCTCGAAGTGGGCTAGATGAAACAACGATCATGTGGATCCACAGTTGGCTACAGAATCGGACCCAAAGAGTGCTTATCAATGGGACCTTCTCAAGCTGGGGAGAGGTAACGAGTGGGGTACCGCAGGGCTCAGTCCTGGGCCCAGTGCTCTTCAATATTTTTATTAATGACTTGGAGGAGGAGGTGCAGGGAATGCTGATCAAATTTGCAGATGACACAAAATTGGGAGGGATAGCTAATACTTTGGAAGACAGAAACAAAATTCAAAGTGATCTGGATAGACTGGAGTGCTGGGCAGAAAACAACAGAATGGCATTTAATAGGGACAAATGCCAAGTTCTGCACCTAGGAAAAAGAAACCAAATGCACAGTTACAAGATGGGGGATACGTGGCTCAACCACACTACGAGCGAGAAGGATCTTGGAATTGTCGTCGATCACAAGCTGAATATGAGCCAACAATGTGATGTGGCTGCAAAAAAGGCAAATGCTATTTTGGGCTGCATTCATAGAAGCATCGCTTCCAAATCCCGGGAAGTACTAGTTCCCCTCTACTCAGCACTGGTTAGGCCTCATCTGGAGTACTGTGTCCAGTTCTGGGCACCACACTTTAAGAAGGATGCAGACAAGCTGGAGAGGGTTCAAAGGAGGGCAACAAAGATGATCAGGGGACTGGAAACAAAGCCCTATGAAGAGAGACTGAAAGAACTGGGCATGTTTAGCCTTGAGAAGAGAAGACTGAGGGGAGATATGATAGCGCTCTTCAAGTACTTGAAAGGTTGTCACAGAGAAGAAGGCCAGGATCTCTTCTTGATCATCCCAGAGTGCAGGACACGGAATAATGGGCTCAAGTTACAGGAAGCCAGATTCCGACTGAACATCAGGAAAAACTTCCTGAGTGTCAGAGCAATACGGCAATGGAACCAATTACCTGGGGAGGTGGTGGGCTCTCCCACACTGGAGGCCTTCAAGACGAGGCTGGACAGCCATTTGTCAGGGATGCTCTGACTTGGATTCCTGCATTGAGCAGGGGGTTGGACTCGATGGCCTTGTAGGCCCCTTCCAACCCTACTATTCTATGATTCTATGATTCTATGATTCACCCTACGCACCCCCATCGTTGCTGAAACAAATGCTACGTGTGCACGAATGCTTAATTGTCAAATTTTTTTCCAGAAAATATAAAGCTATCCCTGGCCCCCTTCCACTGTAATAAAATTCAAAACATATCTTTTAATGATGCCCACATACTTTTGCCTCATGGATGGTTTTAGACATGTAGTTCCCACACTTGGTCATTCATTCCTGCCAACTTGTCTAATAACCACCCATGTTGCTTCAGCCGCCAATTGAACTGGTGCCAATTCTTCCCCTGTGGCCCGAGAAAATCCGTCGACGGCAGCCTCGAGCACTCCAACTAACTAAAAATTGTAATAGTCATGTGCAGTTATATTCTGACTCAGAAAAATTGGCCTTAGCAATGTCACTGGTTCGGGTTCCAGGTTTAGCCTTGGCTGATGGTCTGGAGATCAACCGATTAGCTTGCAGCTTAGCCAAAAGCATAAATGCCACCTCACGAGCATTGTCATTATTAAATAAAGAGTTGCGTGATCTAAGAGGTGCAGCTCTAGAAAATAGAGCTGGTATAAATTACCTCTTCCTTCTTCATCATTTAAGTTGTGAGACACACCAAAAGCTCTGTTGTTTTAATGTAACTGATAATGGCAATGCTGTAGATGAACAGATCAACAAGCTGCACAATATAGTAGCTAACAAAACAATAAGACAAAACAATTAGCTCAATTAGTTAACCCCTTGGCTTCCAGATCTTAGCTGGCTTGAAGCATTGTTCATCCTAATTCTACCATAATTCATAAAAGTTCTGTTATGTCTCTGCGTTCCTTGTCTTATGCGCTGTTTAACCAATCTGTTTTATGTCTCAGCTAGTAAAACTGCTGCCCTCTATGCTCTAATAGCCCAGCAAGAGGCTAAGTAATATGTATGTCACAAAAAGCTTTGTATAGTTATCAGAAATGCTATAATTGTAATGAAATTATGCATTTAAGGGGGGAATGTAGCAGCCATATCGGGGGTCAGACTAAGTAGCCTCATGCAGTCTCATGCTTCATGTTCTTGCTGAGCTCTTTCTCCCTTAAATATATTGTTGTAAGCTGACAAGACACAGGAATTCCTTATCTTGTCAAAGGTCATACAATTGTATATCTTGTTCTCTGCTGTTCTCTTCTGTTCTCTCCTTATCATGGCTACCCTATAACCCAGTTCTTGTATTATAAACAATGGTGCTAAGAGAAGAAATGTTGAGGACTGCAACCCCACATGGGAGAGGAAGGAGGAGCCATTTCATATGTGTCACAATGTCTATAAAAACAATGTGCTAATGTATTTCGGGGCTTCTGGCTTTTTGGAAATGATTCCAGCCTTAAGCCCACGCGTTAAATAAAGAATCTCTTTTTCCTTCACTCCGTGGTCTCTCTGACTCTGGGTTCTGCAACACAACAAAGAAAATCTTTGGTGCATCTGACAGTACAATGTTCAGCAAAAAATTCTAATGTTCTCCAGTGCTGGAGAACACTTATCAATATTAAGGAGTACATGGGAGAAAAGAAAGAGGCAAGAGCAAAACAGAACATTTAACAAGAGGGTAATTTAGCCTGTTGGCAAGCGCTTAAAGTCTCCTTCATGAAAAATTACTTGCACAATAGTGTGACTGGCTTTCTGGGCTTTTATGCATAAATGATAGTATTGATTCAATGTGAATATCAAACACATTCAGGTGTATAGCTGCATGTGGGCAGAGTTAAACCAAGAGTGTGAAAATTGGAGAGAGAACCTCCCCCCTGTTGCTTCTACAAGCTTTGCTGCAACAATCAAACAGCTGGATTGTATGCAGATTGTTAATTAAAATGTACTGGTAGCCACCTTCTGTAGCATTCTCATGAGGGCTTCCATGCAGGAGATAACTTCCAAGTAGAATCTTTTCATCCGCCTTTATATCTGAATTTTATTCTTTATAAAAAAGCAAAGTAAGAAATATATACAATTTTATAGAGACTGATGAAACTAAAACATGCAAGAACAACAATCAATTTCCTTTGAAGGCAAACCTCAATAACAGCAGGCATTGGCACTACTTGGATGGCAGCTGTGAGGATATCAATGTGTAAAGGGAGGGAGATTGCATCTACTGGCCCTGTACCCCTCTCACATGCTAGAATCATAGTTTCATGCTTGGCTCCAAGCTCAGCAAGACTGTGGCCACTCCACTCGAGGGAGGTCCCTTGGGAATCTGTGATGAATTCCCCAGACCCATGGACCTGGCCCTCACATCAACCTCAGTCTCCAAGAATGGCTCTCCCACAGCCTCTCCGGTCCCTCTGCTGCATAGGAGGTTGAGGCTACAGAAAAGAGTATAGGCCCTTTAAGGCTGCAGTCAGTACCTAGTAGGAGGTGGAGCATCTGATTGACATTAGCTGACCAGCCTGCCTAAGCCCTCAGCTGCTGCTAGCCCCTTGCTGGAAGAACAGGTATTTTCATGAGGAACTATTTCAGACAAGCAGCTCCTGCAGGGCACTGTCTGAGGTGTTCTAATAGTCTTTGCCTTGCCATGTCCTTGTTTACTGGGCATAAGTGCTGACCAAACATGAACCTTGCCTTGACAGTCATAGCTTTGAGCAAAGCCTCCTTGAGTGCCTGATTGACTGGCTTCTTCCCCCAGGGCCCAACATGACAGAGGATACACAGAGGTGATCAGGTGCAACCCCTTGCCAATGCAGGATATGCACTTCTACACAGTATCCCTGGTAGGTGACCATCCATCCTCTGCTGAAAAATCCCTAGCAATGGAGAGTTCACCAGCTTCTGAGGCACTCCAGTCCATATAGCTTGTACTGTCAGGAAGTTCTTCCCAAAGCTGATGTGAAATCCCCTTTCTCACAATTTAAACCTGTTAGTTTGGGTCCTATTCTCCAGAGCAACATAAAATAAATTTAATCCATCATCTATGTGAGAGCTCTTCCAATATGTCTATCATTTCGCCTCTTAATCATCTCTTCTCCATGCTAAACATACTCAGCTCCTTCAACTTCTCCAGGCTTCTTGTCATATTTGTTTTCCTCCTCTGGAACCATTCCAGATCATTCATATCCTTCTGTCCAGTACTGGACACAGTACTCCAGGTGATGCCAGATCAGTACTGGACACAGTATTCCAGGTGTAGAACAGAGTGGTACCACCACTTCTTGTGATCTGGACATTATACTTCTGTTGATGTGGCCTAGAATTCCATTAGTCTTTTTAGCCATTGCAGTACACTGCTGACTCATGCATATCTTGATGTCTATTAAAACCCCAGATCCTTCCATATGTACTACTGTCAAGCCAGTTGTTGCCTATCCTGTATATCTGTGCATCTTTTTTTTCCTACTGAAATGCAGAACTTTTCATCTATTCCTTTGGTTAGTTTGGGCCCAGTTTTCCACCTTGTCAAGATCAGCTGGAATCTTCTGTCTTCTAAGGTATTAGCTATGCCTCTCAGTTTGGTGTCACCTGCAAATGTGATGAGCATCCTTTCTACTCCTTTGCCCAAGTCACTTATGTCAGACAAGACTGACTCAAGACAGAATTCTGCAACACCACTTTCTCACTTCTCCCCAGGTTGCTGAGGAGCTGTTGATGAGCACTCTTTGAGTACTGTCCAGCAACCAGCTATAAATTCATCCAACAACAGCATCATTCAGCCCACATTTTATCAGCTTGCTAAAAAGAATAACATGGGGTAAGTTGTCAAAACAACAACAACAAAACACCTTGCTGAAATCAAGATATGCTATGTTCACAGCATTCCCCTAGTCTACCAGGCTAGTTAGTCTGTCCAAAAAGGACATACGATTAGTCTTGCATGGTGTGTACTGGAGAAATCTGTGCTGGCTCTTTATAATCACAGCAGTAGAATCATAGAGCTAGACGGTACCTTGGTGATCATCTAGACCAACTCCCTGTTCAATATATTCTTTTCTAAATGCCCACAGACTGCCCACAGACTGACTGTTAATAGTCAGTTCTAGTCCCATTTAATTCAGTGGCATTGCTCAGCATGTGGTTAAAGCTTAACTCTCTCTTCCATTGAAATCAATTAGACTTGCAAATACCTTTTCTCCTAACATTAACTTCCAGGATCTTTATCTTTCATTTGTGACATTTGAGCATGGCCACACTGTCTTATTTACATTCCTATTGTAATATCTATAACAATACAAATTATACAGGTCCTTTGTCTTTAAAATGTTAATAACTCTATATATCATGTTTTCAGAAGGTAAGCCTTTGAATATCTAGTGGTCGTAAGAAAAGTCGTGCTTCAGTTCTGCAATTGAGAGATATTATTTCTATTCAAGCTGTTATTCATTTTATGTTGTACGTCTTACTTGTTATAAGATGTTCCCTACAATGCATACTTGACATACATACATTTGGCACAAAATACGGAGTATCTTAATTTTGACAAGGTGTCACACATTTCAGCTTTCCTGGGACTTCTGGAAACCTCTCGGATGGCCCTGTGTGTCATTAGTGTGCAGACAATAGAAACATTATGCAAGAGGGATACCAAGGATAGTGCTGCTATTCTGAAAAGTAATAAAATACAAAGTCAAGGACACGGAAATAGAGAGGACACCAATCAACTGCATGGACATGCAGTGGTTTCCTCATTCTCTATTCCTATTCATCCCTCAGTTTTTTTCAATAGGGAAATTATGCAAAGTTATACAATGGTTGATCATACTATTGGATACCTCACCATTAAGTAATAAAAGTTAAGGCCCTGACTAAAGTAAAATGAGGTATTTACAACAGACCGTTTGCTACAGGGAGATAGCAAACAGATACAGCCCACATTTGTATGCACTGGAATCCCTCCCAAGCATCAGTCACTTTGAAAAGAATTATAAACTCACTCCATGTCTTACACTCATTCTGCCTCTCCTACATTTTGTGCATGTGTGTGTGTGTGTGCAAAAGACTGTACTGGATGTCTGAGAAATCCACAACAGTTCCAAAGGAGATAACTTTTTCCTGAATCCAACATGCAGATTGCTCAGGGGATCGGCTTTTTCAAAGTCACACAGATTCTGCAGACTTGTGGACCAGTTTTTATTTATGTTTATTTATTTATTTATTGTATTTTTATCCCACTCCTCAGCCAAAAAAGGCTCCCAGAGCAGCTTACAATCAATGAACAAAGAAGACAGTCCCTGCCCTGGGGGAGTAGTTGTGCCAATGTGCATTAGCACTAACCCATAATAGTTCATTAACTAAGAATGTGAATTAGCACTAATGTGAAGTAGCACAAGTACAGTGAAATTCTAGTTTTAAAAAACCAGTTCTGTCAATGAGTGGATGACAGAATGAAAGAGGCATGACAATATTGCTGTAAGCCACCTTGGGAGGACTTCTGTCCTGAAAGGCGGACAATAGGGGCGCTACGGAGAATTCCGCCACGGAGAATTCCGCCATGGTCTCCCCCGGAGTCCATGGTGGAACAGAAGACTTACCTCCACCTCCCCGTGGAATCCTCTTCAGCCAAATCCTCCGCCTCCAGATTGCCAGAGATACAGCTGCCATGCCGTATTGCTGGCTGGAGGGGACTGACTGCGGATGCAAATGGTATCCATTTGCGGCCATAAAGGCCTTAGTTTAAGGTAAATGCAACCGTAAATGGATGCATTTCCCTTAAACTAAGGCCTTTATGGCTGCAAATGGCATCCTGGACGCCATTTGTGTCCGCAGTCAGTCAAGTCCCCTTCAGCCAGCGATACGGCATGGCGGTGGTATCGCTGGCGCTTCAGAGTCGGCTGGTGGCTCCATGGAATCGCCGCAGAGCCGGCTGGCGAGGATTCTGGGGGGAGGAACGGATTGCCCCCCCCACAGACCCCCCCCCAGACTGGCAGGTAGGGGATTCGTACATCCCTAGTGGACAAGAAATGTTTTAAATAAATAAATAAATCCATGAAACACAGATAGAACAGATTTTAAAATATCCATACATCTCTAATATTATGTAATATTACATCATAATATTGCATCAGAACTGTCCATTATTTATACTCATTTAAACAGACCTCAATGAGTGATCAGTGGTTAGTCTCAAATGGGGATGTTGGAGAAATCTGCAATGGAACCAAATTACTTTGGATTTTCATGAACCCAGCCTGCGGATTCTGCAGTGGCAGTGACAGGGCATTCCTGCCCTGTCAGGCAGATTCCACAGACTTGCAGACAGGTTTTCAAACTTTCCTGAATTTGGGGCAAATTTCGTTGTAAAAAAAATGCAAAATAAAAAACCCGGCCAAAAAGCTGCATTTCCCCCATAGGCTAAAGCATCAAAATGCACATTTTGGGGAAATGTGAACATTTTCGCACATACAGATTTGCACAAATTTGGAAACAAAAGAATTCGCTTCCATTGATGGGTGGACGACGGAATGAAAGATGCCTGAAAATCCATGAAACACAGACAGAATGGATTTTACATCCAGCCATACATCACTAGTCTGGAATCATATGCATGCATATGTACTATGCATATGTATGTGTGTATGGGTTCTATCCAGTGTTAGTCTAACTTAAGTCACATTAATTTCATTGTGTCTGCTCAAAGTAGGGCTAACATTGGATACAAGCTTTTGTATGTATGTTGTAAGATGGTAAAGGAAAAGGGCTTGGCAATAACCAGAGAGATTAAAAAGACAATTACATCCAAGGCAAATTTAATTTAGAGGCTATTGTGGTGTTAAAGGGGCTCGAGATGGGGTGAGGTGGAAGACATTTGGTTCAAATGAGAGTAAGGGCTTAGTATAAAGCATTGCAACAAAATTATATTTTGTATAGTTCTTTCAATCGTTCGAAGTGCTTCATGAGCATTATCTAGTTGCAATCATTACAATACAACAACACTGTAAGGTAAGTTGCTATTGTTGTCCCCCATATTGGAGTTGTGTGGGGTGGGCTTCCCTAAGGCCATCTCATGAGTTCAGGGCAGACGTGAGATTCCTGGTTCGTAGCTCAGTTACTCAGCCACTGCACTACACTAATTGTCATCATTTTAAACATAATCTTAAGGAATAATCTCCCATCCTAGTGCAAGTCTGTCTGTATGCAATCTCTCCCTGAATCATTTTGCTGTCTCAGACAGAAGAAATACCACTGAAAAGCAGAGAGGGTGTGGGGGGGAAACCAGGAGGGGAATAGGCAGGAGTTTGGAAATTGGAATACAAACTCCACGAGTTTAAAAAGCCTCATCTCAAAATGATTTAAGAGCCAAACTGCATATTATGCTAATAGGGTAGCACAGCCTTTCCCAAGCTGGTGCCCTACAAATGTGTTGGGACTGCAACTTCCATAATTCCCAGCTGGGGTGGCCAATGACCATATTGCTTGGGAACTATGGCTGTTGTAGTCCCAACCATCTGGAGGGCACCAGTTTGGGGGAAGGCTGGAGCATATACCAACTGGGTTATCTTTTCATTTACTGTAGTGTAAATGTGTGCAGCCCCAATTCCAGCTGAGACCACAGCACTGTGGGAGAGGAAGATTAAACTTTTCACTTCCTTGCTCACTGTTCACTTCCCCCCAGTTCCCTCCCCTCTTGGGTGGGGATTAATAAAAGAAAGAAAAAAATATCCATTGGCATCACTGGGGAAGCAAACAGTGGGGGAAAAGGTTTAATCCTATCCTCCTAGAGCATGGTGGTCCTGATATGAACTGGGGCTGTCCATGCTTACACTAGAGTAAATAAAAAGATAACTGAGCTACCTGTGTGCCTGCTTGTTCAATCTGCTGTTTAGGTGCTAACCATTGATGGGCAACAGTTCTTATGGTTCTTTATCTTTAAACCGGACTTGGAGAGGACACCACTTCAAATGGATGCATGGCCACCCTGACTGAAGCCAAATGAAAGAATGAAAGCCGGTTCAGGCAATACCAGCTGCAAAAGCTATGGCTCCATTTTCACATACATTCTCATCATGTGGTGGGTATCTTGCTAGAATATAACATATTAAAATAAGATCTGAATGTATTGAAGCCGATGCTATATACAAATTAATCTCTAATGGATAAATCTGTCACAACAGTGTTTTCATAAAGTAAAAATAAAAAGACTTAATCTGTAGGTGAAATACAGAAAGGGAACTATGTGTAGCAACTGTATGGTACATTGGGCCCAAGATCTAACCTCTGGGAGGTGTTAGGGAGTGAAGAGCTACTGGAATTTCCCCCTTCCAAGTTACTATACTAATTTGAACCAGGCCAAAGATACAGTTTGGATTTGTTCCCTTCCAGACAATTTCTGCAGCTGTCTGACATGGGAATTGTAGATCAGTATCTCCAGAAGCTACTGGAAAAAATCCTGGTGGGACAAGTTCAGGTTTTATGTGAGATTTAAACTAAAGCAATAACCAGGCCTCTATTCAGATTTTGTCTGCTGCACTAAGCCCTCAATAATAAATATTAATTAAATGCTAAGGCTATTCTAATTTCATTATATGAATTTAGTTCTTTCCTGCAAAGAAGAAAGAATGGGGGGCTCAGTTAGGGAATTACTTTTTATTATTACAAGCATTAGCCTCTCTGTAGGAAAATTTTCAATCAATGTCATGCTATCCTTGTCATTCTGAGGTTAGAATACAATTTCATTTTCATCTGGCTACTAGAGACATTTGCTAAATTCCTCTATGGCTGCATGGGACAAGAATATGAAAGCATCACGTGTGGATTGTTTTCTGGCCAGAGTCACTGGAATTCTCTGCATCAAAACTCCCAAATACTGCAGCTGGAAAAAAACAACCACCACAATGCCATTCATAACTGTCATCTCCTACAGGTTTATGATAATGTCCCTGTGAGGGAGACAGACCTGGCTGTAGTCTCTTCTGACTTCTTCCCACCCAATCCACCTTTCTTTTCAACAAGGAATAATTTAAAAAAAATGTAAGTGTTCATGAAAACAAACAATGATAGGATCTAAATGTATTACAATATAGAGTAAATGCTAAAGGGCTTGGAAAGGTAACAAGCTGTTACATGCCATTTCCTGGATTGGCCATTTGTGTACTGTAATTGGTTCTAACACTGGCAATGATACTTGGCTATTTGTAAAACCTTAGTGCAAGAGATATGCAATGGCTGAAACATATCCAGTAGCTGTGTTACTAGTGTCAGGGTAGAAACTGAGCCAATAGAGCCCCAGAGCAGTTCTGATTCTGAGGAGGAACAGCAATCCATGGGAGAGGAGCTTGCTCGTCTCTCACAAGCACAGCAGCTGGCAGAGATTCCTCCTGCTGGCATTCCTGAGATAGATAGTGACCCTGGCAGAGAGAGAGCACTGGAGGGGGGCTTGCTGGACGCTCGGTGCAGACGCAGGGAGCAATGACAGATGGAGGGCGGCGAAAGGTGGCGTAGCGCTCATTTGGCGTGCAAACAACAGTCTCATCCTGAGGACCCAAGGGAAAGAGGGAGGATCTCTGCCTAGCCCATAAGTTCAGGGTCTTCCCGCGGTTTTCCTTCAAATGGGGACCAACTGCCTTACCTGGAGCTTAGGCTACTCTGCTATCTTTCCCCAGTGCAGTTCCTTGCTTAGTCGCTAATGATTAGTATATGAAAGAGTCATAAAGTAATAAAACAATAAAGCCTTGGAAAGAATCCTCGTCGTCTGTGTCCTGAGTTGGCTATTGGAGGGGATTGCAAGACGCAGCTAAGGCGCTCCTGACAACTAGCTATTAATGATCAGGCTGCTTGCAGTCAAACAAGATGTCTCAGACTAAGACAACTGGGGGTAGATTCATGTGATCTGTTAACAACCCATTTGAATGGTGATGATTTCAACATATAGGTGTTTCTCTTGATTCATTGTTAGCTATTAAATCTCACCACCATGTGGCCATTTCCACAGTTCAGGAAAGCTTGTAGCTCTAAAGGAACTATTGTTGCAGCAGTGACTGATTGCAAGACTGAGAGCTTATATAGGAACTGAAGGCTCCTCCCTTTCCTGGCTCTCAGCCAGGCCCCGTTCCAAGTAAGTGCTTACATATGCATTCCCCTCCTCTGAAGTAGTTTCACATGCTGCTAGCTGGGCACTTTGCCAATGGGCTTGAAGCTCCTGTCTTGTTTGCTATCACCTCTGGTCATGAGGAAGCTCCCAAAAGCACCCAGGTAAACAGTGCAGAGACTTCTAGACTTGGGGTGGGGAACTCTGGCTCTGATAGACCTTCAGGGTCACTAGCAGTGTGAGGGGGGCTCCTGGGGGAACCTGCCCTTCCTCCAAGGAGGCCCCATGTTCTTGTTTTGGGCTGGGCTGAATTCTGACATCATGTGAAAAAAACAGGCAAACAGTCAAGTGATGTTTGCAATTGTCATAGAAACATAAGAAGCTGCCTTATAGCAAGTCAGAGCCCAGTATCTGTTGACATCAAGCCCAGTATTGCTGACACTGACTGGCAGCAGCTCTCCAGGGAATCAGGCAGGATTCCTTCCTAGCTCTAGTTGGAGATGCTGGGGAATGTACCTGGGACCTTTTTCATGTGAAGCATGTGCTCTGCCACTGAGCTACATCATGACCCCCTAGACAGAGCCACCAACATTTTCACCAGCAGACCCGGTAGGTATGGTTTCTGATTTTGCTCCCACACCCCAGAATAAACATGGGAGACCAGAAAATGCATCCAAAGGACTGCAACTTTATTAAATAATAACTCAAGGAACCCCCAAAAGAAAAATGCACTAACAACATAAGACAGTGTGACTCCTTGATGTGAAGAGGGAGCTGGGAGGAATGTCTGCTGTCATCCTGGTGGAAGTTACTACCCTGGCTCTGAGCTCCAAGTTTGAATCGTGGACTGATCCATGCTTTTCCTAGCCTGCTCACCAAAAGGCAAGCCAAGGAGACCCTGGCTGTTCCCAATCCCCTGACAGATGGTGTTTGGAAGCATGGAGCCACAAGGCCCTCCTCCCTCACCCATCACCTTGAGCCAGCTGACTGGGCCAGCATCCCTTCACTGTGCCTTTGGGTGCTCACCAGGACTGCCTCTTCTAATCTATTCCATCCTTTCCCATGCTACCCTACCAAAGACAGTAAGGTGGATGGCTACTAAGAAGAGGGCCTTTTCTGCTATGGCACCCCGGCTGAGGAATGAGCTTGCCAGAGAGGCTCATCCGGCTGTGCTCTTTTTGGCACCAGGCACTTTTATATTTTCCCAGGTATTTCAGTTTTTCAGTTTCTGTTTTAAATCTGATATTGTATTTTAAATGTTTACACTGTGGCTAGGTTCTGTTTGGTTATTATTTTTATACTGTAGTTTTAAACTTTAAAATTTTTTAAATTGTGTTTTATCATCTTGTATTTTATGGTTTCAATTGTTGTGAACCACCCAGAGAGCTTTGCTTATTGGGAGGTATAGAAATGTTATAAATCTATCTATCTATCATCTATCAATCATCTATCATCTGCCTTGTGGACAAAATGGGAAACACTAATCAGCCAAATGAAGGACCGCTACATCCCAGATTGTAAGAGCATGGAGTAGGTGAGATAGACAAACCCTGGAATGCTGTTGGGAAGCACCCCCCTCCAAATCCTCAGGCAATTGCTAGTCCCATACTGCTTTGAAGGGATCAGCAAGTGGGCTGCCAGGCTGGTTCCAAAGAAACCAGAGGGAGGTGCATAGTTAGACTGTCCACATCACCTCCTTGTTGGCCAGCAAAACAAATCACACTGGCTATACCCTCATGTAGCTTCCTCCCAGCTGATGGGGTGGGACAAATCCTCCCCTGTGGGAAGCCAGAGAGAGGACCTTTTTAAATCACTTCTGTTCTTTATGCAGGCTCTGTGCTTTTAAGCGCACCAACTGATTTCTGGAGATCCAGCTGCTGTTAAAGGCAAAGGAACAGGTCGGGGATTTTTTTCCCATTCAGATGGCAACCTGAATGCAAAGGCAGCTTTCCTAAAACAGGATCTGTACCTTGTAGAGTTTCCTCCTTTCATATATACCCAAAAGAGAGAGGGAGGGAGAACATTATAATTTCTATGATTAGGGGTGGGTGGGTGGGTGGGAATTCCTATTAGACCATTGCTCAGTTCCATCTAATACAGGGGTTTCCCCTACTGTTTAATTTCAAATGCTCCAATATTCCATTTTTTCATCATCAGAAAATGGGCCTTAGGAACAGGGCCAGCCCTACCATTAGCCAGGCTATGCCACTCTCCTCCCCTGCCCCCACCAGGAGGGCTCACCACTTCTTTTTACTGTGGGCAGCTGCGGGCCACCCACTCTACCCCCTTCCTCAGTGAGCCGGCCGGCCAGCCCGGCTGGCCAAGTGGTCCTCCCACTGGCTGGCTGAACAAGTGAGTCAGGTTAGGTGGGTGGGTACCGGCAGCCAAGCAGGCTGGGTGGGCCGGTGCTGGCAGCCACAGTGGCCATGACAAGAAGAAGCAGGTAGGCCGGTGGAGGTAGCATCACTGCCGCCTCACTTGAGGTAGCAAGATACCTTAGGCTGGGCCTGCTTAAGGACATTTTTTACTTCATAGGCAAATGGACTTTATTTAATTAATTAATTAATTAATCTTGGCACCACAGCATTTCTTTCCATTTTCATAATTCCATTCTATCCCATTGTCCTTACTGCATATTTGTATGTACATATATGGTGATGGATAACTGTGGAATTGCACATCTCTACCTTTGGGTCCTTTTATGGTTTCAGCCTTCACCCAAAGCATTTAAATGATAACCTCACTTTGAAAGAAGTAATTGCATGGTATGGATTTTTATCAGAATGGAGTTTGATTATCTAAATGCTCTATGCTTCTTTTGGATGAAGTTATGGATGAGCACTGCCTTGAAAACAATTCATGCAGAACTTTGTACATTGTACAAAGGAAGGTCTGATGTATGAGTAATCCACTTGCTAAAGACTGCGAGAAGCAGCAGCCAAGTTTAGCTTGGAATTCGCTTCTCCAGAATCTAATCAGTAAAGTATATTTCAGATAATGGGATTCAGAATAATTGGATGCAACATCTCTAGTGCTTAGAATATTATTTCATTCAGCAGCAAAATAAAGAAGGAAGGGAGAAAGAAAGAAAGAAAGAAAGAGAAAGAAAGAAAGAAAGAAAGAAAGAAGAAAAGGAAGAGAAAGACAGAAGAACTGCAGTCATTAAATGTAAATGACCGGGAACAATCACTGTTGTGCAAGCACGATCCATGCTTTTCCAGTGCCATTATGATCTGAGTCAGGATATTCAACAAGCAGAGAAGTGTGGCTTTTTGTTTTACACTGGAAAAATACCCTACAAACAGAGCATAGCGCATGGACCAGAAGGAGATAGAGTTTCCCATGGAATCATTTCTGTTAGTGCAACCCTAAGCACCCAATGTTTTATAAAGGGATCAGGCATTGCAGCAGGATGTATAGCAAGGCTTCAGGTGTGTTGTTGGGCTTCTTGACTTGCTGATGTGCCAGAGGCTACTACACATACTCAGCATAGTCTATGTAGACTGTGCTGTGCTTCACTGGGCATGTGCTGCAGGTCTGTACAACAACATGGCACACTAACATCATTGCATCACAGCAGCACCTTTCTGTGCATGCACACTGAATCTGAAAGCCTCTGTATGTATTGGGAGTGGAATCAACTGGAGTTTCATTCTGCTCTGGTCCAGAAGCACTTCTTCCCCAGTCAGGATGCCAAAAACTAGTCCACATTCTGATTAAGGGAATTTGCTGAGCCAAAACTTTCACCCCAGCCGCTTGTAGAGGGTGGGGGGAGAAACCAAAGATGTCCCTGAAGATACGTTGCTGGTGACATTTTCAGGTTCTGTGGATTTGGTGCTTACCTTTCTTAACTGTACAAGGTAGCTGACGTTTTCCCCTTGCTCTTTTTAAGTCTTGCAATTGCTCTTAGTGATATAATAAAACTCTCATCGCTGCAGCCTCCTGGTCCTCCACACTTCCAAAAATGCCCATGGGAGGGAATGATGCTACATCATGGGACTCCCACAGAATTTTGTGACACTGCCCTCTGAAAATTTCACTGAAGTTCATCTGCTCCCCAAAGCAGCAGAAAATTTCCCTCCACTCTCACGGAGAATGATTTTCAGCCCAGCTTTACCTCTTCAAAGAGACTTTCACTGAAGCTGAATAGCAGCCTTCAAGCCACCTTTAGGGTTCTGTATTATTCCCTTGTAGGACCTACTTTAAACCCCTCTTTCAGGTGGCCAAGGCAATGGTTTGAACACTAAGTTGCTCCTCTGTTCATGTAAGGGGGAAATTCCACCAACTCTCCCTCCATCTGCAGCCCCCCACTACAGACCATATCCCAAGCCATTTCCAAGGACCCCTGAACTCCTGGGGGGCTCAGAGGGAAGGGGGAGATAGCACAACCCTATTCTGTGGATGTGAACACACTTCTATTCTCCAAGTTAGGATCTAAGTCAGGAGTGAGAAACCTCTTTCAGCCCGAGGTCCAAATTCAATTTCAGAAAAGTTTTCAGGGCCCTGCTCACCATTCCAGTGGTGAGCAGGGCCAAAGGCAAAAGGGGATTGGCTAAAATAAACAACAATACAACAGCAATAACAACGCGCGCACGTACACACACACACACACACACACACACACACCAGGATATTGTAACTTGAAGCTCTTACTGTAAGCATCCAAGTCTTAAGAGAGTAATTTCAACTTTTGAGAATGGGGGGGAGGGAGTGCAAAGGCTGGAAAGCTACCCAATTATTTGTGGTCAGGGGAAAGGAGCATGGCTAAATGGGGAACCCCAGAAGACTGGACTGACACCCCAGGAGGGCAAGATTTGGCAGGCAGGCCTGAGATTCCCCACCCCGGATCTAAATCTATGTCTGAAAACATTATTTTCTTCCTTCATAGAAATATCTCAGCTGTGTTTAGCAATCTTTCTTCCTGGAGTATGATCTCATCATCAAACCTGCAGTTTTGCTCCTGTAAACTATTGCCATTGTGCACACAGGTGACTGAAAGTGTGAAATACTGTATAATTTTAATCTTAAAAAATAGCACTTGGTTGCTTTTTGCACTGCCAACTTAAAATGTTATTTCCAAAGAACAGTAAGTAAAGAGTCTGGTTCCATAGCCTACTTGACCAAACTACAGAAGATGAAAATCTCTTGAAATTGAGGTAGTATATCATTCACTTTGAGGAAAAGCCTGTCCTTGGCTCATTCTGTCAGGAAAGTATTGAAGAAAATAACACTTGTACTCATTAGAGGTGGAGGAGAAATTAGTTTGGTTCACATTTTAATGTGAACTAACCTAATTCTTTTGAGCCAATACACAAACTGAAACTCAATTATCCTTCAAACGTTGCACTTCTCTGAATTTTGTGATGGAGTTCTTCAGTCAAAAGATGTGTACAAAAATGTGTATATTAGAGAAAAATGCACATGAATATGTGTATATTAGGGGAAATAACATTAAGATGCATTATATTAGGAAGATTGCTTGCAAAAAATGTGTATATTAGGCAGAATTGCATACAAAAATGAATGTATTAGAAATGTGAACAAAAATACATACACATTTTCATGCAACCTTTTTAAAAAAAGATCCTCAAAGTGTGAGATGAACTGTATGCCCTGGCCGTGGGCTGCTAAGGTTTGGAGGTGCTGAGATAATGATAAGCCAGACCCAGGTTTGGTTACAAGGAGCCTTTATTGAGTACTTACAGCACACAGGTGTGCCCAATAGTTGGATCAGACAGCTTCTCTGAACCCAGAGCCATGGGTTAAAATGGGTTTTATACCATACATGTCAGCAGTGAGGCAGCATGACAGCAGCAAGCATTCATTCCCAGCATAGACTAACAGTGCTTGTTCAGAAGGAAAACAGTCAGAACTTTCCCAACACAGCCACCTGTATAAACATAGCCTCACTTCTCAGGCACATCCTAGGCCCTGATAAGATACTAGCCTTCGTTAGCATGGAATGTGCTGATGCCGTGCTATCAACCTTTGACTCATCTCACATGCTCAGAGGCCCACTAACAAGGGAATTGCAGTAATAATGAACCTAAGCCAAGCATTATGGATCTCTAGGCCCCTCTAAAACTACAGGTGACTTGGTTACAGGCCTGGGGCCATTACATGAACCAAACTGAAGAGTGGGAAAATTCTCAAAGGTTGGGGTGAACCAAACTGAAGAGTGAAAAATGAGAAACTGAAAGAATCTGACAATGACAAATTTGTCCATTCCTATGGCCCATCCATTTGGGGATGGGTCATAGCTCTGTCATAGAGCATATGCTTTGCCCCAGGTTCAATTCCTGGCATTTCCAGGTACAGCTGGAAAAACTCCTGTCTGAAACCCTGGAGAACCACTGCTGGTCAGTGTTGACAATACTGGGAGAGAGGAACTAATGGTCAGACCCAGTATAAGGCAATTTTCTCTATCTTTAGCAATAACTTTGGTGCTTATATGAATGAAATGGAAACAGAACTGGTTTCCCTTACCTTTTTACATTTTATTCTACTAGTTCTAAAATTCGTTCTCTAGCTCTCAAATGATTCAATCTAGCCTGATGAATCATTGTGATTCACTAATGGGACTGGTTTCATATCTTCAAAGACTCTTCATAAATAGCTGATCTTTAAAATGAAACAAATGGTATTATTTTGAAAACATACTAAATAGTATTATTTTCCTAAAGCAAAGGGAAGCTTAATATAGATCATGTCCTGTGGCTAAAAGGGAAAAAAATCATTCTTGATTGGCTCCACCTGAACAAATATCAAGCCTCCAGACATGCTGGTAATTCAATCAATCATTGTGTATTTAAAGCTATACAATCAATAGTCATACATAGTTAGCTTTGCCATATAAAATCATTATGGGCTGAGCAACTGTGTTCATAATGGATGCTGTGCATCAGTGCAAATACTGGTTAGGTGGTGCCTCATGGAAGAAGTAGAGGCAACTAAGATAGTGAGATAGTACCCAAGTATTAAATCTCCCAAACTGCTTCTGTAAGTATTTAATTATTATTTTGTTTACAGTATTTTTACCTTGCTCTTCAGCCAAAGAAGCAGCTAACTGAGAACTTCTTCAATCCAGAGCCTCAAAGTGTAAGTGTCCAGGTTCTGTAAGTGTGATCGGAGACCCTGCTTTTTTCAGAGTTTATTTATTTACTAAAGTTATACACCACGTATGGCTGGTTGCCTTTCATTTTGCTCTAAAGGTACTTCACAGCCTCAAAAGTCATAGAATCATAGAATCGTAGGGTTGGAAGGGGCCTATGAAACCATTGAGTCCAACCCCGTACTCAGTGCAGGAATCCAAGTCAAAGCATCCCTAACAGATGGCTGTCCAGCTTCATCTTGAATGACTCCAGTGCGGAATAGCCCACCATCTCCCTAGGTTCCATTGTCATATTGCTGTAACAGTCAGGAAGTTTCTCCTGATGTTCAGCTGGAATCTGGCTTCCTGTAACTTGAGCCCATTATTCCATGTCCTGCACTCTGGGATGACTGAAAAGAGATCGTGGCCTTCCTCTCTGGGACAACCTTTCAAGTACTTCAAATCTTCACTGACACAGAAAAGATCATAACATAGGTGCCAGGAAAGCCTCTTTGGGGAAGGCATTCCACAGATAGGGTACCACCACTGGAATGGACCTCTCTCTTGTAGCCACCCGCCTCGCCTCATCGGCGGAGGCGCCTCATTGGGAGGGACCTTTTTGAATTCTACCAGCATTATTGGTGTTCTGTTGTGTGAAAAGCTGCACTGTTTCAAGCAACTGAATTCTCACCAGTACCACATGCTACACTGCATCAGTACTTCTGTCAAATCACAGAATGCATACATCTCTGACGATCCAAATGGATTGGGTAACTTCCGCCCAGAGAGCTTTGGCTATTGGGTGATATAGAAATGTAATAAATGGAATGAAAATGATACCAAAAATCCTGCATTGATTCTTACGGACTGTTTGCAGTGTGGGGTGGTGGGGTGAGGCAGCTCCCTTTCCGAGCTTCACAGGAAGTGCTGCTGTGAGGATAAATACATTGCAGATTGTGAAGTGCTTATATTAATTAAATGCTACATATAATTACCGGAGACAGACAGATATGCATTTTGGTTTCCCCCTTTACCTTTGTTTTCCTCAGAAGTCGATCTGAATTTACTATGTACCTTCCCTCACCACAGCGGTATATGGAAAAACAACATCATTTCGTACCCATAATGGATGGTGCAGCTTTTTGGCACAAACATAGCGTCTATAAGGCCATTTTGACACCATTAACTTTGCAGCTCTAACATGTCATGCTGAACCAAAGCTCAACAGTTTTGCTTTTTAATTGGTGAATTGGATTGGTTGGGTAAATTAGACTCTCTTTTCTCTGCAGAAACAAATGGAGATGCTGGGAAGAGCATCCTACTAATGAATGGTTGTTTAATCCTATCACCCCCTCCCATTAGTCCATTGTTAACTGGCAGTTCTCCAAAAGATGAGGGATGCTGGATGCTCCATGGAATATTGAACTTTGCTGGTTTGCTTTCTGCTCCAGCCTTTTTTTTTTAGTTTCATTCTTTTTTTTAACTCATAGTTTTTCATCCTTCATTCTTGCTACACCTTTCATTCCCTAGCGATCTTATTTGCCTCTAGGTACAGAGGAAACACACATGGATTGTGCTAAAGTTCCTACCAGGAAAGGAGCAAGATAAAGATAAGCATGGAGTTAAAATATGTCATTGTTTTGAGCTCTCTCTCTCTCTCTCTCTCTTTTCCTTTTTTCATAAGCATCAGAAGTAAATGCTTCACTTTCCACTGTTAAAGGCCAACAGCCAGAAATGTGATCCTTACCTAAAGCACAGATCAAAGTTTGGCTTGGCAGTGTACAGATATACACCAGAAAGCACAGCAGACTTTGTCCCAGTTAAAGAAATGCTTGTATTCTTCTTGAAAAGCTAAGTCTGGTTAACATAGTTGGGTTTTCTCATGGGGAGAAAAACAGACTAGCAATCGACATTATGGCTGGGGGAGACTCTGGCCAGTACAGTATACATGTTTGGAGTTACGCAACCCCATCCTGTACTATACATATTTTCTGAACTCTGTATCAAGTCCTCACGCCTCTAGTCCTTTACACTGCTTTTTCTTATTATATTTTGATTTCATGTCTAAAAGACAAAGTCAGCAGGAAGAAGTGGATCCCTTGGGCAGACTGTGTCCTGATAATCTTTTGCATCACTGTTATAGGTTTTGCCAAAGGGGCATAAGTTCCCTATATGCAAAAGGAGCACTTGGATGTATAAGAAAACTAGCATAAGAGGGGGAAATTATGAATTCATGAAGCTAATTATAGTTCTCTCACCAACCAACAATGCAATACAATGAATATTGGATTTTTCCACTGGAACAGCTGGTTCCCACAATTATTTGGAACAAAATTCCAAGCTTATTTGGGGAGACAGTGTACTAGGCACATGGGAGAATGCTGTGAGACGTTTGTATACATACTAGAAATGAGATTTTCAAGGACTGCTTTTAATTCCAGTTT
Organism: Heloderma suspectum; assembly: GCF_057233095.1. NCBI lineage: Eukaryota > Metazoa > Chordata > Lepidosauria > Squamata > Helodermatidae > Heloderma > Heloderma suspectum. The sequence goes on from NC_139461.1 coordinate 255,271,697, forward strand.
CAGCCTGCCACAGGATGCATAAACATTTTTACACTGAAGGTTGTACACTGGTTTTACACTGAAAAGCATGGGTGGGTTTAGGGTCACCTTAATGAAGCTCAGATTAGCTCTCCATCAAGACAGCAGCTGGGAGGAGAGAGGTGCATTGTGGATCCTCTTTAAATATTGATCACTACATTGTTCAAACCAAAGCCCATATACTCAGCGGTGGCCTGCCACAGCCTTTATAGTTTGCTGAATGCTTTGGTTCAGACAAGGGAAAGCTCCTTGAGTTATGGTGTTAATAAAAGCAGCACAGGAGGAATCCTTGAGGTTCAAACAAGAACCTAAAGAAGCATTTTCCACTGGCAGGGCTCTCTGGATACCAGACATGTTTTAAATGCTTCTTGGTCAGCTGTGCTGATGAGCTACTTCGGGGGGGGGGCTTTCAAATTGACTTGGCTGCAGTGTTTTCTCTTGAGAAATTTTTCAGCTCCAGTTTCAAAACTGATGCCATCACAGATGACGCTGCTGTTGAAGTGCAGGTGAGGATGCTATGTGCAGACAGAAAGCTAAAAATGTAGAGTTCCAAAATTGAAGACTGTAGTCCAGATTCCCCCCACTTTGTTCTTTCACTTGGTACTACACATCAGCTGGCTGGGGCATGATGGGAGTTCTGGTTCAACACATCTGGGGGGGCACCTGGTTGTTGGTTCTGAAAAGCTGGTACTTATTTGAGTTCCTATGGGAGCCTTGATGGGAAAAGTACTGGGAATCTTTGCTTTAAGCTTTTTAACTGCAAAATTCTCATGGAAAAGACCCAATGTAGCTATAGTGCTTGTTTTTATCAGTTATAATTAAAGTGGCTTCACACATTTGTGACAGACCACACATTACATTGCTCTGATTCCAGGAATGAGCGGGCCACAGGAAGGGACTCCTACCATTTTCAGCTGCTGGTCCCAGAACAGGATATTAATTTTAAAGAGCTAGGCAGTCTCCCCCCCCACCCCTTCTCTTTCCCCATCTCTTTGTTTTTGCTTTTTCAAAGATAACTTAAGGCTATTTAATAAAGCCAAAATCTCTGGCAATTTTTCAGGGATCGCTGCCAATCCACAGAGACATGCAGTTTTGTGTTTTGCTAGCTTCAGTTTCTCCAGGCTACAAACAATTCTTTCCCTTCATTTTTACTGGAACAGAGTGAATATTTTATTTTATTTATTTAAAGCAGTTCTGTGCCACAGATCATTTGTAACATGGCAGCACTTTAAAGCCATTTAGCTTGCCCATCTGTGTGCATATGATTATGATGCTGTTCTTTTTACATCACATGAAAGAGGTCAGGCATTTATCAGATGGCCCCATCCACTCAGCCAGGATTAGGTTTTGGCTTTGGAAGGGCATGGCCAGAATAATAACATAACCAGAGTGGGGAGAGAGGAAGGTGAAAAACTCCTCTGTCCCTCTGTTCTGCCCCCCACGATAAGTAAATTATCCTTGCCACAATCTTTGGTGCCTGCAGTAGAGATAATCACAGGATAAAACATTTCCATTTAACTTCAGAACTCTTCCCTGGATTAGGTATAAATAAACACTGTCCTCAAATCAGCTTGTCTAAAAATGCAGTATGAAGAAAACAAATGGAGTTCATTTTTTTTAGGCTGAAGGAAGAAAATGTCTTAGATAATAGATACATAGCTATAATATTTGATGTTGCAAACTTTATGAAGTTATGGCATGAGAGACTGAACTGTGGAACAAGCAAGCTTTTCTTCTACACTACTCTTGCAACAACTCAAAATGGCTGCTGTCCTAGGTTTTAGTGCTGGTGTTTATTCCTCAAGTTCATTGTACTGAGTACACACCCATGACTTCTGTCCAGCAAGCAGATAGTCATACATGAAACATACTGCACAGTACACTGAATAGCCCGCACAGCCCTCCTGTCTTTCTACCTTCATAGCTGTTTTTTTTTTAATGGGTTTGCTTATGAGTGGTACATAGAGGAAATCAATGGGATGAGGTAGAAATAGGCCATGAGCATCCAGTAGAACATGATAACAAGTCAAAGTAGCCAAAGGGCCATAGGGAAAATGCAGATGCCAGAAACATATAGCAAGGGACTCTATGTATAGGTGTTTCTCTGTTAATTCTAGATGCCTCTGAGCCAAGCTGGGGAAATTAGAGTGCTTTTCTCAGAAGACATTTTTTCTTCTGAGAAAAGACTGAGATTTTCTTTTTCTCACCTCCTAGAAAAAGGAGAATTTTCTCCAAATATACTCTACCATTTTTTTTTTTGTGGGAACCATTTTTTTTTCTTCCCACTAACTCAGAAGAATGCTAGGGGATTCTGGAGAATCCAAAATGGTGACCAGGTTGCCAACACAGTTGCTGCTCTTGACATATGCACTTGAATTGGCAGCAAAATACACGAACAGCAGCTTCTGCCACTGGTATGTTGGAACAGCGACAGCAAGGGATCACACCAAATAAATGTGCAGGCTAAGGGTTAATTTGTTCTTATGGTTCTTAAAGCAGTTTAAAAGGGTCATCTGGGTGAATGTTGACTAGCCTGGGTTTCTTGTGTATAGAAAGACTAGCATGTTCAGTATGTTCTGCAATACTGATGGTTTCATTCTTTTTGAAGCCTGGTCTGATTTGCTTTGCTGTTTTATACCTCTGGCTGCTTAGCCAGGGGACTATCTATTGAAGATCAGCAAGGTTTACCAAGACCTTCACTTTCTGGATTCAGTCTGCTTTATTCAGCCACTTCTACTAACCTGCTAATGATGAGCCCTAATCCTGAAAAACTGTTGGAGAATTTCTCTTCTCGCTGGAGTGAAATATCCTCCCAATTTCTCCATCCACAAATTGGGTGGGGAATTTTAAGAGGCCATTTCTGGAAAGTTCTACTTTTTATAGAGGAGAAAAAGGCCATAGGAGGGAAGCTAAAGGAAAAAAAGAAAAGAAAACTGAGGGTAAACTGAAGGCTCATTTTGAGTGGAAAGAGAATGTACAGTGAATTCCTAAGTGAGTAATGTTTAAGTTGCTGTAAATAAATCACCTAGGAGAGGGGACTGTGAATTGACTTCTACAAGACACATAGTTATAGGGAACCAAAAAGTTGTCTAATATGAGTTATGTGGTTAGGTATTAAGGAGGAGTGGACCTGATTTCCCCTGCAGTGCGTGGTTTGGCTTCCTAGCTTGAGGCATCTGAAGTTATTAGATGTATAAGCATCTTCCTGTGCTGCACCTATTTTTCTGCTTGTGGCACACAGTGATCTGCATTGTATAGATTGATCTGGGTGGGAGGTGGATAGATGGTCCTGCCTCACAGATGCCTAGGTAGCTGAACTTGTATAGGCTATTATCCATTATTCTGAACATTGAGCCTTTAGCTACAATGAACTGCTCACAATACCATAGCAACAGGCAACCTAAACTAGTCTTACGATGAGACCTGTGGTGGTAGCAGAAGAGGCTTTTTGCCTAATTTAAAAACTCCCAAGGTTCCTGAAGTGAAGATTTTAACTCTGTTCAGATGTTCAACTGAGTGTATGTGTGTAGTCAGATCATTCTAGATTACAGCCACTGGCCTCCATGCACATTCGACCTTAACTAATGTAGTTCCTTAGATTGTGGCCACTGGCCCTCATGCACATGTGGCCTTTACTAATGTAGACTCTATCCACACAATTTGAGGACCTGCCTATTCAGAAATGTTCCAGTTATGCCAATGGAACCTGTGCAAATACAATTATTTTGGCTCTTTCATAAGGGGCAGGGGGAAGTAGCCACAAGTGAGTATGATTCTGCTCTTCCCCTCTATGTGCAACAATCCTCAGACAAATCTCGAAATAGTGCTTTTTTGGATGCTATTGATGAAATAATGCTAGCGGGGAATGCCTGTTGAAGATGTGTGCATAGATGAATGGAACCTGAGACACTTTAAGTCTTCAGTCGGGTTTGGTTTTTATAACTCATGCATGTTTCTATCATTCCCAGTGTACAGAGACTAAATGTGTGTGTGTGTGTGTGTGTGTGTGTGTAAGAAGGCAAGTGTGAGCAACATGGACTGAGGAATGATAACAGTGGGAATATTTCACTATAATGTGGCTCTCTTGATTTCTCAAGCCTGCAAGTCAGGGAATTCTTGCAGATGGTCTATGCACACCCATCCACTCACAAATATCATTTTGGCAGCTAAATAATGTGCATATAAAAAATACTTGTTCTGCTAGTAGTTTTTTAAACCCTCATCACTTTTTTTCTTAGTCAGAAACAACCTGACGAGTACAGTGTTTTCATCTCTTTCCCCCATTGTCAATTTCTGTAATATGCTCTCAATTTACACTTTCCTATTTTACATGAAAGGGAAGGAAACAAAACCAAAACCCACACAGACAGCCACAATCCACACTTGGGAGACAAGAAGAGCATCCCTGTCCTTTCAACAGGAATTATCATTCAAACCATGACAAATCTGCATCCTGTTTGTTTACTTTACAAGGATGCTCAGGAGGGAGGGACCAGATTGCTGATGTGAAGGTTTTATAAAGCAGATTTCCTGAGGGCTGAGCCTTGGAACATTATTCTTGCTGGAGGAAAGTGAGCTAGTTATTTGCCTGAGAGATGGCTGGATCTATAAAGCCGGGGTAGATTTGCACAGGGGTGACATTATGCATTTTTAAGTGCAAAACAGGCTGCAAAAGGATATATACACATCCATACACACTTCTGTGTGTTTTTGTGCATGCTTACTGAGAGAGCTGCTCTCAGCATCCAGTGTCTTCATACAGGAACCACAGTATGCCACTCAAAAGTAGGAACCAGCCTCCCCAGTGATTGTAGGTCTTTTTAGTCATTCACTCCAGGTATAATGAATGCGGGGAGGAGAATCTTGGCTGCAGGATCCACCTCAATTTCTACTCAATTTTTTTCCCCCAGTTAAAGGTTTTTCTTCTTCTGTCATAATACTGGAACCTGGGTCATCTAATAAAGCTAAGTGGTGGAAGATCCAGGGAAGATAAAACGAAGCATTTCTTCCTACAGCTCATAGCTAAACTTTGGACTTTACTACCACAAGACGCAGTGTTGAGAGACACCAACTTGGATGTATTACAATGGGAATTAAACAAATTCATGGAAGATAACGGTATCAATGGCTACTAGTCATGATGGCTATATCTCACCTCAAGTATCAGACACACTATGGCTCTCAGTACCAGTTGCTGAAGAACATGAATGGGACAGTGCTATTGTTCTCATGTCCTACTTGTGGGCTTCCTAGAGGCACCTGGTTGCCCTCTGTGGGAACAGAACACTGGACTAGATAGGACTTTGTTCTGATCCAGTATGGCTCTTCTTAGATCAGGGCAATGCCTGCCACTAAGATGCCAGCCTCCTCCCATACATTCAACATCTCCAGATTGAATGACTGCAAATGGTTCATGTTTTAATCCTCAAGTATGAAACACCACATGCCAACATTGTAGGTTACACCAGCACTCATTCTCTGGCACCTCCTGGGACTGGGCAGAGTCTCCCCACATTCCCATCCTTGAATAAGAGCATCAATATCCCAGGCCTCCACTGGATTTTTAGAAATGCAATCCAGAGCCTGTATTACAGTTGGACTGAGCTTCTACATTCAGCATGATGCAATCACAGCATGAACAAGGGCCTGGAGGCTCAAGACCCTGATGCAACCCTTATGCTGCAAATGGGGCCCTCTTCCCTACCCAACAGTTCAAGCTCACTGGGTGACTTTGGGCCAGTCACACACTCTCAGCCCAACCTACCTCACAAGGTTGTTATTGTGAGGATAAAACGGAGAGGAGGAGGATAATGTAAGCCACCTTGGGTTCCTTGCAAGAGGAAAAAGGCAGGATATAAATGCAATAATTAATAAATAAATAAATAAATAAATAAATAAATAAATAAATTACCAGAGCCTGTGCAGGGGATGGGCAAGAGGCTCTTTTATTAGCACTGTATACTGAAGTAGTGTTGATATTGCTAGGTGGGAACTCTATCTCCTGTGGTTCTCATCTTCCCTGGGTGCACTGTGCATGTGCCTTTACATGCAAATGGAGCCATCCTGTTAATTCATTCCACTGGGAAGTACCTTGAAGTGGAGATGCAGTGGATGTGATGTTGTGTATGTGAATAGCCAGAGGGGTGAGAAGAGAACCTCAGTCATGGGGGGAAATTCCAGCCCCGTGGGGTCCCAATCCAGCCCTCTGGGGTTCTCCAGATGGCCACACCCCTTTTCCCCAAACACCCATCATTTGGTTTCCTGGCATTTGTGCCGCATTTTCCCCATTCTAAAAGGTCAAACTACCTCTCCTAAGGCTTGTTGTTGTTCAGTCGTTCAGTTGTGTCCGACTCTTCGTGACCCCATGGACCATACCACGCCAGGCCTTCCTGAGAGGTAAGGTGATCTGGTACTCCCATCTCTTTAAGAATTTGCCAGTTTGTTGTGATCCACACAATCAAAGGCTTTAGCGTAGTCAATGAAGTAGAAATAGATGTTTTTCTGGAATTCTCTTGCTTTCTCCATGATCCAGTGAATGTTGGCGATTTGATCTCTAGTTCCTTTGCTTCTTCGAAACCCAGCTTGTACTTCCGGTAGTTCTCAGTTCACATACTGCTGAAGCCTAGCTTGTAGGATTTTGAACATAACCTTGCTGGCATGTGAAATGAGCACAATTGTACGGTAGTTTGAACACTCTTTGGCATTGCCCTTCTTTGGAATTGGAATGTAAACTGACCTTTTCCAGTCTTGTGGCCATTGTTGAGTGTTCCAAATTTGTTGGCATATTGAGTGTAGCATTTTAACAGCATCATCTTTTAGGATCTTAAATAGCTCAGCTGGAATACTGTCATCTCCACTAGCTTTGTTGTTAGTAATGCTTCCTAAGGCTCACTTGACTTCACTCTCTAGGATGTCCAGCTCAAGTTCAGTGACCGCACTATCATGGCTATCAGGGACATTAAGCTCTTTCCTGTATAGTTCTTCTGTGTATTCTTTCCACCGCTTCTTAATCTCATCTGCTTCTGTTAGGTCCCTGCCTTCTTTGTCCTTTATCGTGTCTGTCTTTACACAAAAACGTTCCCTTGATATCTCCGATTTTCTTGAAGAGATCTCTAGTCTTTCCCATTCTGTTGTTTTCTTCAATTTGTTTGCATTGTTCATTTAAGAAGGCCTTCTTGTCTCTCCTTGCTATTCTCTGGAACTCTGCATTCAGTTGGATATATCTTCCCCTTTCTCCCTTGCTTTTCGCTTCCCTTCTTTCCTCAGCTACTTGTAAAGCCTCATCAGACAGCCACTTGGCTTTCTTGCATTTCTTTTTCTTTGGGATGGATTTAGTTGCTGCCTCCTGAACAATGTTACGGACCTCCGTCCATAGTTCCTCAGGCACTCTGTCTATCAGGTCTAATCCCTGAAATCTATTCCTCACCTCCACTGTATATTCATAAGGGATATGATTGAGGTCACACCTGAATGGTTTAGTGGTTTCCCTACGTTCTTCAATTTAAGCCGAAATTTTGCAAGAAGCAGCTCATGATCTGAGCCACAGTCAGCTCCAGGTCTTGTTTTTACTGACTGTATAGAGCTTCTCCATCTTTGGCTGCAAAGTCAATCTGATTTAGATATTGACCATCTGGTGATGTCCATGTGTAGATTCACCTCTTGTGCTGTTGGAAAAGAGTGTTTGCTATGATCAGCGTGTTCTCTTGGCAAAACTCTATTAGCCTTTGTCCTGCTTCATTTTGTACACCAAGGCCATGCTTGCCTGTTATCCCAGTGATTTCTTGACTTCCTACTTTAGCATTCCAATCCTCTATGATGAAGAGGACATCTTTTTTTGGTGTTAGTTCTAGAAGGTGTTGTAGGTCTTCATAGAACCGATTAACCTCAGCTTCTTCAGAATCAGTTGTTGGGGCATAGACTTGAATTACTGTGATGTCGAATGGTTTGCCTTGGATTCGCACTGAGATCATTCTGTCATTTTTGAGATTGTACCCCAGTACTGCTTTTCCCACCCTTTTGTTGACTATGAGTGCTACTCCATTTCTTCTAAGGGATTCTTGCTCACAGTAGTAGATATAATGGTCACCTGAATTAAATTTGCCCATGCTTGTTCATTTTAGTTCGCTGATTCCCAAGATGTCGATGTTCATTCTTGCCATCTCATGTTTGACCACCTCTAACTTACCTTGATTCATTGATCTGACATTCCAGGTTCCTAAACAATATTGTTCTTTACAGCATCGGACTTTCTTTTCACCACCAGACACATCCACAGCTGAGTGTCCTTTCGGCTTTGGCCCAGCCGCTTCACTCTTTCTGGCGCTACTTGGAAATACCCTCTGCTCTTCCCCAGTAGTATATTGGACACCTTCCAACCTGAGGGGTAGGGATGGCGGAGAATTTCTCCCCGAAACTTCGGGGGGCCGAGCGCCAACGTGTTCGGCCCCCCGAACAAGTTTCGGGGAGAAATCCTCTGAACCCCCCCCACCCCCCGCACCCACCCCCGGGACGGGACTTACCTTCGCCGAATGTCCCTCCTGGCGGCGGGTCCGGCCGGCGGTTCAGCGGGTGTTTGAGCGGGGCGGGAGCGGCAGCCGGTCTTTCGACCGGCTGCCGCCGCCACCATTTCAATGAAAGAAAAAAAAAAACGCCCCCTGATAGGCTACGTGACGATTCACGTAGCCTATCACAGCTAGATTTGCAAAGTCAGCCGTGATAGGCTACGTCAATCGTCACGTAGCCAATCACGGGTGACTTAAAAAAAAAAAAAAAAAAGCGCGTACGCTAATGGCAGCCCCCATAGGGAGCCGCCATTCCCGTTCCTTATTTGGTCGCTGTAGTCTACGTAAACATTTACGTAAACATTCCCGTTCCTTATTTGGTCGCTGTAGTCTACGTAAACATTTACGTAGACTACAGCGACTAAATAAGGAACGCGAATGGCGGCTCCCTATGGGGGCCGCCATTAGCGTACGCGCTTTTTTTTTTTTTTTTAAAGTCACCCGTGATAGGCTACGTGACGATTGACGTAGCCTATCATGGCTGACTTTGCAGATCTAGCCGTGATAGGCTACATGAATCGTCACGTAGCCTATCAGGGGGCGTTTTTTTTTTTTTTTAACTTTCGCGTTCGCGGCCGGGCGAGGCAAGAAGCCTCCTCTCCGGCCTGAATTTCGGCCGGGGCGAGGCGGGAAGCCTCCCCCCCCTGGCCTGAACTTCACGGGGGGAGCAGCGAAGCGCCTCCCCCCCACCGCGAACGTCCTTCGAGGACAGGTAAGTGACTTTCGTCCACCCCTACTGAGGGGCTCATCTTCCAGCATCTTATCTTTTAGCCTTGTGATACGTTCCATGGGGTTTTCTTGGCAAGAATACTGGAGTGGGTTGCCATTTCCTTCTCCAGTGGAACACATTTTGTCAGAACTCTCTGCCATGACCTGTCCGTCTTGGGTGGCCCTTCACGGCATAACTCATGGCTTCACTGAGTTACGCAAGCCCCTTCACCGCAACACGGCAGTGATCCATGAAGGGGCTCCTAAGGCTTAGTTACTGGCAATAAGAACTTTAGGGCGCAATCCTATGCATGTTTAGAAAGAAAAAAAGGCCTACAACTCCCAGCATGCTCCCAGCCATTTTTGCCCCCACCCTGTTGCCTTTAGCCCTGAGCACCCCTGGAATGCAGCCCATGAGAGCTTTTCTGAAACTGGATTTGGCCCTTGGGCTGAAAGAGGTTACCTACCCCTGGTATATAGCTTAATGAAAGCCTGCAAGCGTTAGATGCTCTTTCCTCTAGAGGCCTGGGCAGGGTTTGTTGGTGGGTTATTTCTATGGCTTGTTAGGGGAGAAACAAACCAGGATTCCTGATTCACCTGTCATGACAAATAACACAGTGATGGAGTGTACCTGGGTTGTTTAGCTGCTCCTGCTCACAAGGGGAGTGATTGAGCAGTGTGCACTAGCATTCTTGCTAGTTCACTGAATGTAAACTGTTCTGATGTGTGAACTGGGCCACAGTATGCCCTCCTCCTCTGCTGAGCATTTCGCCAGTATACATGATGAGCAATTAGAAGCTCATAGGGAGCTTTGAAAAGATTTTACAAACTGCCTTTTGGCAGTCTATGAATACAGGATATTGTGGACTAAGTGTGGCGGGGAACTAATTTTGTAAACTTTATAGGTGACAAAGATTCATGCCTCTTTTAAAAGGGGTTGAGAAGTATGAATAACACCTACGCCTTATAGTGTACAGAGTAATTTAGATAAGTATACATCAATACTTGCTTTCCGCTTCCAATCTTCTGAGGCTCATTTCTAAAATGTCACTGAGCAACTACCATCAACCAATTGCCTATCTTTTCATGAATACTCCATTCTCTTAAAGGTATATACATAACTTGTACTTAAAAGTTATTTTTAAAAACTTAGTACACAGTCACACCAAGTCGATCTTGCAAAGTGATGTTAAAAGAGATGTAAAAAAAGATTATTTTCTTGCAGATTCTGAATTACATTTATCTTTGGCATACAAAGGTACATTGTCATGGTGTTTACTTTCCCACCCACCTTAGGGAACACTGGTCGTCTTGGGGCTCAGCAGGAATTATTACCTGTAGTCCTGCTTGGACATGGAAAACAAGTTGTGTTTTTTGTCTGCTCTATGCTGCGCCCCGGGACAGATAGGATATTCACCTTGGTGCCATCTAATTTAAATAGGTTGGCCACAACTGGCAGTGCAGTGTGGGAAAGAAGAGCAGTAAGTACTGTTTGCACCCTGAGGCACCTCTATAGTACTCAGGAATTCCCTCAGGGCTGTGGGGCATGGAAAAGACCCTCTTCAATGTTTGCCTGGATCACACACATAAAGCGTTGTGGCTTGGAGGGTAGTTAGTTGGGAGGGGCCCCTTCAGCAATGAAAGTGACGGCCAGCTGGGGCTAGAGACAAGAATTGTATTGTCTCTAGCCTGGGGGCAGGTTGGGCTTACCCCATTAATTTGGCACTTGAGGGGGAGGTTATCAGCCAGCTCCTGCTTCAGCCAGTCTTGCACACCTAGAGTTTGCTGAAGACCTCATCTGTTAAGGTTAAATAAAGTTGTGAACCTTCTTTTATCCAGTACCCATGTCTTGCCTCTGTCTTCTGGGGGTAAGTCCAAATGGTGTTCAAAAACATATTTTATTCACTTTAACTGTTGGGTTGTGAGCTCTGTTGAACATTATGAACTAGAAAAAAAAATGGTTAGATAAGGCCAAATTCTTTAAGGGCTCTTTTACACATTATAATAGTTAGATGGTACCTGCTTGCAAAGAGGGTACCTACACAGCCTGATTCTTTCTCTTTCTCAATACTATTGTATCACTCTCTGTGACTGTGGCTCTCTCTAGTTTGTACACATGGTCCATGAGAGGGTTTTTTTCTTTTCTTTTTTCAAATGATGGATCTGCCTGTTATGGTATGGAAAAGGCCACAAGTACAAGCAGTCCACAGGCATGTGCCTGTTGATTTCTGCAATGTAATTTCTGCTTTCAAATTTGCTTTGATTTGCTTCTAGGTAAACTATGGTGGCTTAGTTGTTAAGACGCTGAACTGCAGACCGGCAGGACAGCAGTTCGAGACCCAAGTGCCGCGTGACGGAGTGAGCTGAGCTCCCGTCTTCAGTCCCAGCTTCTGCCAACCTAGCAGTTCAAAAGCAAGAAATTGCAAGTCGAGAAATAGGTACCGCTTCAGTGGGAAAGGTAACAGCGTTCCATGCACCTCGGTGTTCAGTCATGCCAGCCACATGACCATGGAAGCGTCTTCGGACAGCGCTGGCTCTTCAGCTTAGAAATGGAGATGAGCGCCACACCCTAGAGTCGGACACGACTGGTTGGGGACACCTTTACCTTTTTTACCTTAAACTATGGTATGGCATCATTTTAGTTAATCACATGATATTAACCAATCAGAATTGTTCTTTATTTCAGCCATTTTGAACAGTTCTTGAGTTGCCTTGGTGACTTGTTCAATCATTTAGCTTGGTAAATATCCCAACAACAAATCTGACAGAATCCGATATATTCTTTTCCTTTCTGAAGTTAGACCATTGAACCAGAAACATTTCAGGGATGTTACCAACTTAGCTGCGAACAGTTGTTTAAGCTCTATGTAATTCTAGTAAAATGCACTCTGCATTTGACTTTGATCTGGAAACTTTTTCCTCTTTACAAAAGCCTTTCTTTCCTTTCCTTTCCTTTCCTTTCCTTTCCTTTCCTTTCCTTTCCTTTCCTTTCCTTTCCTTTCCTTTCCTTTCCTTTCCTTTCCTTTCCTTTCCCTTTCTTTCTTTCTTTCTTTCTTTCTTTCTTTCTTTCTTTCTTTCTTTCTTTCCCAGGCTGGCTCCATTCTGGTTGAAGATGGATAACATTGTTCAAATGAAAAATCACACCCTGGTTTCAGAGAAGTTCTAGAAGTGACAGTTTTCCTAACACTCCCAAAATATTGCTAAGAAGCACCGTGTGTTTGTCTTTATGGGTGAGAATCAACATAGCAGGCAGATCTTGTCTGTGTATCTCCTTTTGCAGAGCATCATTGAAAGGCACTGATACCTCTTGATGTGACACCCTCTAAATGAACAGCCAAGCTCTAATACACCGACTCTTTGTCTACGGGAGTAGCATATGCAGTTCCATTTGGCATTCACTGACCATTATTGTGCAGTTATTGGAGATAATGCTTTTCAAGTGTAATGTCTTATCACTGTTTTAACATCCTGACACACAATCGCCTCATATTATTACTTCAGTCAAGCCATTAAGCAACTGAAGGCTTCCAGCAGCTGGATGCATGAGCAATAAATGAGGCAATCTTTCCTACAGTTAATCCAGGGAATGCCTCATTAAAAAAAAATAAAAATCATAATGTCTCTTTAGACACAGGGTGTGCCAAGTGATTTATTGTTGGTCAATATGATGTGGCTCAACCAAGAAAAATGACAAATGTTTTAGTCTAGCAGCAACATATTCACAGTATTAAGGGGTGTACGAACTCCACTTACCAGTCCGCTCCGGGGTCCGCTGGGGGGGGAGGCGATCCGTCCCTCCCCCCGGAATCCTTCCTGGCTGGCTCCGCTCCATGGCGAGTCTGCAGCGGACAGCTGCGAAACGAAGAGGATGGACCCGGACTGGCCAGTGCCAGGTAGGGTCCGTCCCGACCTTGGTTCACAGGGTGGGGGGGGGAGCAGTCCGTTCTGCCACAGACTCTGGCGGGGGGTGGATTCTAAAGAATCCGGCCTTATTCGACTCTGTGGCGGATTTCTCCGCCATCCCTAGGCTTCGGTCTCCCAGCTCAGCAGCAAATGATAACTAGGGATGTTAGAGAAATCCTTAATGGATTGAAAAGAGATCGGATTTCTCAGAATCCAGCCTGTGGAATCCACAATGGACTGGCTCTCCCTGCTGGTGTTGGCCATAAAGTGCTTAGTTACTGCAGCCATAAAGTGCTTAGTTATGTGTAAATTGTGGCTGTAAAGTCCTTACTTATACATAAATTGCAGTTGCAATTTCTACATGACTAAGGACTTTACGGCCAAAAATTTGTGCAAACTATGCTAATTACGGCCATGATTTGCCAGAGATACACAAATTGTGGCTGCAGTTTGTGTATTTTGCTGGTTTTAAAGAGAAAAAAATAACTGAAGGGATTCCCGTGCACGCTTCTCTTCTCAGCACCTGGGTTGATTCACATGGCTCCTGGCGCTGGCCAGGCTGCTTTGCACAGTGTCCAGTGACTGTGGAGACATGAGGCACTGCATGAAGCCGAATACTCGCCCACTGCCAGGAAGAGCAGCTGCTGGGGCCTGGCTTTACAGTGTCCAGTACCCCACCAAGACTCCAGATGCTATGCAAAGCAACCTGGCTGCCAGTGGGAAGAACAGTGCATAGAATCCCTGGAACTCTGTGGTGCTCCGAGCATGAGAATGCTGAAATGGGTGATGGGGGGGGGGAGTGATGATGGCAGTGGGCGTGACCACTGTTGGGAACATTGCAACGTTCACCTGCAAGTTACTGGAAGGGGGCAGTGTTATAGTTAGTTCATTCATGGGAATTTTGACCATAGCTAGCCTTAGGATCTCCATAACTTACAATGTGGTTTCCTGTTATTTCTTCCTTTTGCTCCTCCCTTCTCTGACCTCCTGTATTGCTGGGACCACATGTGTTTGCTCTCCTGCTCCTGCCCATGTAATAGAACATGAAATGGACTGAACAAACTTATGTATGTATGTATGTATGTATGTATGTATGTATTTCATTTCATTTCTATACCGCCCAACAGCCGAAGCTCTCTGGGCGGTTCGCAAACTCTTTGGAAACTCTTTGTTTCCCTACCCCTTTGTGCCGGGGTGTAGCAGTCTTCATGCAAAACACTTCACATAGCATGTTGCTACATCAAGACACAAGGAAGGGGTGTTTCTCTGGGGCAGAGCGCATACTTTGCACGTGGAAGGCACCATGTTTAATCCCTATCACCTCCGGGTATGGCTGGGAAGGGCCCCAGTCTGAAACACAGGAGTCCCACTGCCAGTCAGGATAGGCAATACTGAGCTAGATAGGCCAATGATTTGACTTGACATAAGGCAGCTTCCTAAGTGAGTTTATGTTACAGAGAGTGATTTATTCATTTATTAAATTTCTATACCACTCAATAGCCAAAGCTCTCTGCGCATGTTTGAAACACGTTCATACATAATATAAAACCTTTAACGTACTTACAAAGGCTTTCTTTTCTATGAAACAAACCCCAGTTTGAAACAGTTAAAAAACAATTAACACTAAAACTAAAGCTACTATGACCCGCTAAAAGCTAAACTTTAAAAAGTAATGTGGGTGTTGAGAAAATTTTGAATTTAATTAGGGTAATTTGCATAGGGTAATTTGCATCAGAAAATTTTCAGTTTGCTTTGGAAAATTTTCTGATGCCCTAGGGAGTGATCTAATTTAGCATCTTTTTTTTCTACTTGAATTTAGTGAAAAACGAAACAAAACAAAGACAACAGCAACAATTAAAGTTTAAAAGAATACCCAGTGTTATATTTTTTTGTCTCAATACATCACAAGTATTTGACTTGAAATATTTGGGGGGGGGGATCACATTGAGACAAATCCTATGGTCCCTGGGCAAGTATACCAGGGACTGTAGAATGGCTTGGACAGCACTCCAACCTCAGAAGGGGGAGTCAGAGATCCACCCCCTTTCCCCTCCCACTTACAGGCAGTGTGGAAAGAACTGTGCCAGCTGCCTCTCAGAGGTCAGAAAATTGACCTCAGATGGGGGAAAAGTGGGCATTCCAGTGGGTGGGGAGGAGAGGTGACTGGAGAGACCAGGATATGATTTATTCTGAGCCTCCTCCAGTCTCCTTCCCTCCCCCCTGGGAAGCATCCTTGCTAGACAGGCTGAAAACTTCATCTAGTGAGAAAAGCAAAGATCAAAAGATGGGGAGGCAAAGATTGCTTCTGCTGCTCCTCCGGCCCTGCTGGCTTCAGTCTGGCAGGGATTAGGAATATCAGAAGCCTCCAAGTTATCAGGGGCTTCCGAGTAGCAAAGGTGCAATCCGTAGGATTATAATCACTTAATGTCACTTAATGTGATTAAAGTTATATTATGTATTATAGAAAATCTTATTGGAATACCGGCACACATTTAAAGACGTTAGTATGTACTTTTCTTACATTGTTTATGTTTAAGAAAAGAACCAAAGGAACTGAAAACTGTTGACACTTAATATATTTTAGCAATCCCAAGAACCATGCATGATATGCTGACAACCATTCATCTACAGCTGTGAAACTGCCAGCTTGCCTAATATTCTGTTTGCAATTGGCATCCATTCATTGTTACTAACAAACATATGAAATGGGGGGGAAAATCCATGGAAAAATAAAGCACTGAAAAATGTTCCACCCCACATCAGTGGTCAGTTATATTATTATTATTATCGTCATCATCATCATCATTAACATTTCTATACTGCCCAATAGTCAGAGCTCTCTGAGTGGTTTAGAAAGATTAAATATTAAGTATTAAATATTTAAAGATTAAAGATTTTAGAGGTATCGGCTTGCTGCTTCAAATGGGCCATTGCTACAACTACTTATAAGTAAACATACTTGCAAATTTTTAACTTTGCCACAAAGAATACTGAAAGAAAAGCAGACATTAGAGATAAGTTTCAGGATTAGGTATAGAACGGACTACAGTTTGTGGTCTGCTGTGGAACATATGCAGATACTAGCTGATGTAGGGCTGACCAGCCATTACAATGATGAGTTCTTTGTTCTTGTTGTTGTACAGTCGTTCAGTCGTGTCCGACTCTTCATGACCCCATGGACCATAGCACGCCAGGCCTTCCTGTCCTGCGCTCTCTCCCGGAGTGCGTGCTCAAGTCCATATTCATTGCATCGGTGATGCTATCTAGCCATCTCATCCTCTGCCGTCCCCTTCTCCTTTTGCCTTCAGTCTTTCCCAGCATCAGGGTCTTTTCCAGGGAGTTTTCTCTTCGCATTAGGGGGCCAAAATATTGGAGCTTCAGCTTCAGTATCTGTCCTTCCAATGAGCACTCAGGGTTGATTTCCTTTAGGATGGACTGATTTGACCTCCTTGCAGTCCAGGGGACTCATAAGAGTCTTCTCCAGCACCACAGTTCGAAAGCATCAATTCTTCGGCGCTCAGCCTTCCTTATAATCCAGCTCTCACATCCATACGTTGCTACTGGGAAAACCATAGCTTTGATTAGACGAACCTTTGTCGGCAAGTGATGTCTCTGCTTCTTACTATGCTGTCTAGGTTTGCCATAGCTTTCCTCCCAAGGAGCAAGCGTCTTTTAATTTCATGGCTACAGTCACCGTCTGCAGTGATCTTGGAGCCCAAGAAAATAAAATCTGTCACTGATTCCATTTCTTCCCCTTCTATATGCCAGGAAGTGATGGGGCCAGATGCCACGATATTAGTTTTTTTAATGTTGAGTTTCAAACCAGCTTTTGCACTCTCCACTTTCATCCTCAACAAGAGGCTCTTGAGATCCTCTTCGCTTTCTGCCATTAGGGTGGTATCATCCGCATATCGGAGGTTGTTGATAATTCTCCTGGCAATCTTAATTCCGACCTGTGATTCGTCCAACCCGGTGTTTCTCATGATGTACTCTGCATATAAGTTAAATAAGCAGAGTGACAATATGCAGCCTTGTCGTACTCCTTTCCCAATTTTGAACCAATCGGTTGTTCCATGTCCGGTTCTTACTGTTGCTTCTTGACCCTCGTACAGGTTTCTCAGGAGACAGGTAAGGTGGTCTCGTACTCCCATCTCTTTAAGAATTTGCCAGAGTTTGTTGTGATCCACACAATCAAAGGCTTTAGCGTAGTCAATGAGGCAGAAATAGATGTTTTTCTGGAATTCTCTTGCATTCTCCATGACCCAGCGAATGTTGGCGATTTGATCTCTAGTTCCTCTGCCTCTTCGAAACCCAGCTTGTACTTCCAGATGAGCTCTACCATTGCCTATATTCTTCTATGCCTTCTCTTTAGCATCACAGATAAGATCCTAGGCTGGATGAACAACTGGTGGGATAAAGGTGATGATGTGTTTTATGTCCCTAAGGCTACAATCCTATGCATGTTTACCTGGGACTAAGCACAATCAGACTTTCTTCCAAATAAACATGCATAAGATTGTGCTGTAAGAGATGGAGCAATGGCAAGATTCCACACCCCCCGTGGTTATTCAAAAATCAGTTTGTAAATACAGATATAATGCAACTGCTGACAGATGCACTGGACCTCCCCCCTAACCCCTTTTAACATACTGATGTGCACTTTGGGTTTGAGCATAAGTGCTATGATTGAGCAATTGGGTAATGGACCAGGATAATATTGAAAAGTGAAAATATGGTGAGATAGCAGAAAGTCAATGGATAGACCATGTGCTATATTGTCTCTGCTTGTATGAGAGAGGAGAAGGAGTGTACCGATGTGATTGAAATCAAAATTTTAGCTTTATTTAGCTATGCAGTTCCCCCTCCCCCCTTCTCCAAAATTCAGTGTTTACATTTCCTGATACATTCTCCTTTCCGTCACATACATTTTATATGAAATCTCCTCCGGGGGTGATTAAATATTGCAGATATCCATTTTCACTAGTCGTGCACCAAATTCCTTATCAAAACTTTTCTCCTCTGATTTCTCCAATTCTGGGCCAAACAATATATGAAGTTAAATGTGTCTTTGCATTTAACGTGCATGTTTTTAAAAATACGAAGAACAGCCACTGGTAGGTGAGAGCTTATAATTATCAGTATCAAAGCAGGCAAGGAGGGGGGTTTAACCCTTTCCTTCCCTGTTGTGGTCCTGATGAATCCCCTCCTCTGATACTCCTATTTGCATTGGGAGGAAATCCTGTATAGGTACCAATTGAAGACTTCCTCCAAGTGCAAGTAGCTTCTTCAGAAGAACGTTTTTGATCAGAACTGCAGCAGGGGTTCTGATAATTCTGAGTGCCTCCAATGACTGCTATTTGAAATGTTTTAAAATGTGCATACTAAGTGCAGAGATGCATTTAGCACCATGTGTAGCCCTCAGACCTATCAGGGACTATATTGCTTTATCGTCATAGTGGATGAGCACCACGTGCAGGAGAAATTCCATTTTGACATTCATTTCTTTGGCCCCAACCAAAGGATTTGTAAGGAAAATAAACCAGGTTTTGTTTTGTTTTCAAATTCTTCCTGGTTCCATTAAGGGATGTACAAGAATTTCATTTCAGTTTGTTTAATATCAGAACTTTCCTCATTTCTACCCCCAATCAGGAGTGCATGGTTCTGGCAAAGCACACATATTCCCAAGCTTGCGATCATGTTCACAAAATCACACCCATCATGAAAATGTGCAGTTTTAAAATGTGCATTTGGGGGGAAAATACACATTTTCACACTTTAGTCAGTGGGGAAAAGGTATGCATTTGGGTGTGTACTTTAAAAATGTGCACGTAAGAGTGCAATCCTATGCATGTTTAAACAGAAAACCATCTTACACCTCCTAGCATGGATGGATGGGGAATGCTGGGAGTTGTAGGACTTTTTCTGTTTAAACATGCATAGGACTGCACCCTAAATGCACAGTGTCCTGGGAACGGGGATGAGGCAGACCGACCTTCAAGGTGGAACTCCGAAAACTTCAATGAGGTCAAGCCTCACTGATTCCCCCCACCCCTAGTTCCATTGTTCTGACCTATCTCCCACATTGTCAATTTCTCACTTTATTTTCAGGCCCTGGATGATTTTTATTTTGTTCTTTGGCAGGCTTATTTTGCTTATATTTACACTGGACTGTTTTTGTAATCTTAAGGCTGCATAAACAATAACAAGTTCCCATACCTGCACATTTGTATTCTAGTTAGATTTCATAGTTTCATAGTTAGATTTCATAAAATTCAGATATGGTTAAATTACATAATAATTATTGCCCTGACATTGCCCATAAAAAGAATAAAGTATGTCTTTTATTAATACTTAATGGATCTGAAAAAGTAAAGTATACATTTGGCAAATTGACTATGATTACAAAATGCTTTGCATGTATGAATGAATGAATGTATGTAGTATGCATGTCTGTATACATAGTTATAACTATTGTGGTGTAATTCTTAGGTTGAAATCCTAAACAGATGATGCAGGTGTGCATTCAACTGAAATCAATGGGGCTTACTTCCAAATAAGTTACAGTGATGCAGTGGCTCTGGTGAGCACGCTGATCTCCACCATGGAACGACCTTCTCCAATTTTGTCAGTGGCTTGGGGAATACATCACATGTACAATTGGAAATGAAGGGGATGGGGCAGTCCCTGTATGTAAAGAGCTCTAAATATACACAAGAGCCTTGTAGGGCTATGGATCATGGTTCAGTTAGTGCTTTTGTCACTGTGCCAAAACATTGATGATGATAGTGGTGGTGGTGGTGGTGGTGATGATTTTATTTTTTTTAAAGACAAATGAAATATGTTGCATTGAGGACTCCCACAACACTTCAGAGAATATCCTGAAATCCTTGGATCCCAAGATGTTGTTCAACTAATGGCTAACCAGAAGACAAACAGCATTTCTGTTTCTCCTCAACCTGCTACCATCATATAAATTGAAACCGACACAATTACCATTGATACAAATTAAAAACAAATAAAAGGGGTACACAGAACTGATTCCTTGAGTTCAAACTCCATTACCAACTGATTTACTGTGCAGTGACCTGTGACTGTTTGCACTGAGAAAGTGCTGCATTCGGATCCTATCAGCCTCGTGGCCACGTCTCACACCAGTCAATAAGCTATTTAACTTAATGGGAAATGGTATTGACAAGGCTTAGAATGCAGCTTAAAAGGGTTGGGGAGAGAAAGAAAGATGCAGCTGCAAAAAGCAGATAAAGTCCTCAACTGTGGGGGGGTGAGCGGGGATTGCTCATTGGATGCTTCCCTTTTGTTATCTCATTAATTAAAGTCCAGATAAACCCTTACTGTGTTTGGGAGCATCAAGGCACTGCAGAAAGGTGCTGGAGGGGTGATTATTCTAGAGCATTTATAAAGCATCATGGATTAAAAGCGATAATGCAAAGGATGGTGCCCCCCCCCCATTTTTAGCAAGATAGTCCACATAGGACTAAGGTCCCATAAAGGAATGATGTCACACCAATCAGTCACTTTAACCTGCATGTTACATCCTTGTTGCCCTCACCTGTTTAAGAATCTGAGTACCTCCACAGGTGTCCACTGTTACCATCATTCTATTTTATGGTACACTTCAAAAGACAGGTGTGCTCCTTTCAAGCTCTATACATGTTGAGACCTGGCTTCATCTCTTCAAATTTGCACATCGGGGTGCCCAACAAGAAAGTTGGCTTCACACATGTCTAAGCATGACTGTCAAGACAAATACTTCTATCAAATATGAACAGGAAACAGGAACATAACATTCAAACTGGTGGCTTGAGAAATGTAATGATACCCAATTTTATTAGATATTAACCCATGAGCATGCTTCTTTCAGCACTCACCCTCCCCTCCAAACCCCTCAATAACTATGTCCCTTTGGTTTTCCTGCTGTGTTCACAGTTCCCAATGGGACAGCTGCCACTAGATATCATGTGTTTCTTCTTCTAGGACACTCCCAAATTGAACTTATTTATTTATTTATTTATTTATTCATTCATTTCATTTCATTTCTATACCACCCAATAGCCGAAGCTCTCTGGGCGGTTCACAAAAATTAAAACCAAACAACACACAATAAAACAATTTAAAATATATAGAACATTAAAACCACAATATAACAGTACAACCACAATAAAACCTAGCAGCAATGCAGGAGTTTAAAATACAGATTTAAAACAGCAAAGATAAAAATTTAGAAAGCTAAAATGCTAAAATGCCTGGGAAAATAAAAAGGTCTTCACCTGGCGCCAAAAGGAATAAATGTAGGCGCCAGGCGAACCTCACTAGGGAGCTCATTCCAGAGCCGGGGTGCCACAACAGAAAAAGCCCTCCTCCTAGTAGCCACCCGCTACTGAATCACCCTGGAAGGATGTGGTTGGTCTGGCATATGCATATCTGTGAGGAAGCAAATAACAATAGCACATCAGTAGGCAAAGGGAAGGGCCATCACTCAATGGTAGATGATGCTTTGCATGCTGTAGGTCCCAGGTTCAATCCCTGGCATCTCCAGGACAGGTAGAGCTCGAAAAACTCCTGCCTGAAACCCTGAAGAGCAGCTGCCAGTCAGTATTGACAATAATGGGCTAGATGGACCAATGGTCTGACCTCGGTATAAGGCAGCTTCCTATGTTCCCAATTTAGACCAAAAGAGCATAGTCATCCTTTTAAGGAGACAATGGTGGTTTTGTATTGTTCTCTATAAAGGAGTCTCTTTGCAGTTGGTCATCTTTCAGTGCTGCTTACAACGAGTCTTCCAAGAACTGGCAGTAACATTCAAGGCTGTAATCAGCAGGGCCAGCACACACAACCATCTCTTCCTGGGATAGCTGAAGCACAACTATAAAGATTAGAGACATAAATCGTGACCTTAACTGGTTAGTGGACTGTCCTTCCATTTCCTGAATATCTGAGAAAAAACATGCAAATGAGTAGCCGTGCGGATTCTATGACCTCACATTCAATTCTGCAGACAATGTTCCTTTTCCGTAATAAATGGCTACATTGAGGGGTGGAGAAAAGAGCAGGTCACAGTGAATCATTTGGCTAGCAGCTCTCTTAAGATTTAAAAGATGGGTATCTTGATGAGATATTCTTTGTGGGGAAGAAAACAACGATGGTTTTGCATCTGATCTGTAATATGCTGCAAAAAATCTAACTGCTTCCTTTTTCTTTAAGGGTTTTGTTGTTGTTTGTTTTCTTGTTTGTTTTGTTATATCCATCCAGACCCATGAAGGTTGTACTGGGTACATTTAAGGTTAGTTTTTTGTTTGCATAATGAACTCTACAACCAAATCCTATGCAACTCCTATCAGGTTCAATGGAACTTTAAATGTCAAACTTCTCTGTCTTGGTCTGTGAATGTGGTAGCTTTTGGTCACACATAGGTACTTCTCCTTGCCTGTGCCTGTTTGGTCTTGTCCCTACCCTACGAGTTCAGAAGTAGGATGAAGATTTGCTCCATCCTTTCCATGGTCCTGTAAACATATATCACTAGGTGGGTCCTTAGGGAGAGGCAATTTATCAAAGCAGTCAAGCCTGCATATTCAGAAAGCCTTGCTGCATGTCCTCCCCACCACTCCCATTTCCCATATGAGAAATGCCTAATTTGGGCAGTGGAGGCTGGTGGCTCTGATTTCAGTGGGGCTATGAATGTATTCTAGGTTTCAGTCAAAACCAGCCAGAACTCTAAAGGAGCTATCCAAAGTGCTGAACCTTTTCCTCAAAATGGGTTCAGCTCCTTGTATAGCTCCTTTGTCACATTCCCTTGGCCCCCACCTTCCTCATGCACACACACAAGAAGAGAGGTTTCAGTCTCACGCCTTTAATTCACTATCAACAGGTTCATTACAGATGCAAATCCTTGAAGACTCTCAGGCTATAAAGGAATGAAAACAGGGGATCCAAATGGGAGCTACGATGTTGCCAGCAGTTTGAACATGGACTTGCTGGCTAGAATAACTTATGGAGGGAAACTCTTCCTTTCCAGTGATGCTCCCTTACGTCGACCCTCACACATTGCCAACCAGGTCCACCATCTGAGCTCCACCCCTAACTTCTCCCACTTCACTCTGTGCTGCAGTCTAGCATCCCTCAGGTCACATCCTGTGCTCTCCTCCTCCCCTCCCCCTGTTCTCATGGAGGAAGGGGGGCTTCAGGCCCAGCATCCTGAGAAGCACACCTATCCATATCTGAACTAGCTTGCGAAGATGCCTCCTCCGGTTCTGGTTGTTCCCCTTCTGAATCTGAACTGCTAACTATCTCCATATGCTCAGAATCAATCCTGACACCTTTAGAGTTCTGGCTGGTTCTGACTGATACCCAGATGGATTCACAGTCCAAACTGAAATGGAAGCCACCAGCCTTCAATGAATTTGGGTATCTTTTGCTTAGGTGAAAGATAATCAGTTCTTTAGGCAAAGGCGATCTGTTCTCCACATACTGATTACTGTTTTCCACATACTGATTACTGTTGGTTCTTAACTTTCTGATGGTATCTCTTTCACACAGATTCACAGAGGTGTACAAAATTATTCCCCTTCATGGATCACTGCCTTGTTGTGGGAAAGGAGCTTGCATAACTCAGTGAAGCCATAAGCTATGCCGTGCAGGGCCATCCAAGACGGACAGGTCAAATCTATGCCCCAACCACTGATGCCGAAGAAGCTGAGGTTGATCGGAATATGAAGACCTACAACACCTTCTAGAACTAACACCAAAAAAAGATGTCCTCTTCATCATAGGGGATTGGAATGCTAAAGTAGGAAGTCAAGAAATCATCTGGATAACAGGCAGGCATGGCCTTGGTGTACAAAATGAAGCAGGACAAAAGCTAATAGAGTTTTGCCAAGAGAACACGCTGATCCTAGCAAACACTCTTTTCCAACAGCACAAGAGATGACTCTACACATGGACATCACCAGATGGTCAATATCAAAATCAGATTGATTATGTCCTTTGCAGCCAAAGATGGAGAAGCTCTCTCTATACAGGCAGTAAAAACAAGACCTGGAGCTGACTGTGGCTCAGATCATGAGCTTCTTGTTGCAAAATTTCAGCTTAAATTGAAGAAAGTAGGGAAAACCACTAAACTATTCAGGTATGACCTCAATCATATCCCTTATGAATATACAGTGGAGATGAGGAATAGATTTCAGGGATTAGACCTGATAGACAGAGTGCCTGAGGAACTATGGACGGAGGTCCATAACATTGTTCAGGAGGCAGCAACTCAATCCATCCCAAAGAAAAAGAAATGCAAGAAAGCCAAGTGGCTGTCTGATGAGGCTTTACAAGTAGCTGAGGAAAGAAGGGAAGCGAAAAGCAAGGGAGAAAGGGGAAGATATATCCAACTGAATGCAGAGTTCCAGAGAATAGCAAGGAGAGACAAGAAGGCCTTCTTAAATGAACAATGCAAAGAAATCGAGGAAAACAACAGAATGGGAAAGACTAGAGACCTCTTCAAGAAAATCGGAGATCTCAAGGGAACATTTTGTGCAAAGACAGGCATGATAAAGGACAAAGAAGGCAGGGACCTAACAGAAACAGATGAGATTAAGAAGAGGTGGCAAGAATACACAGAAGAACTCTACAGGAAAGATCTGAATGTCCCTGATAGCCGTGATAGTGCGGTCACTGAACGTGAGCTGGACATCCTAGAGAGTGA
Source organism: Heloderma suspectum (assembly GCF_057233095.1). Lineage (NCBI taxonomy): Eukaryota > Metazoa > Chordata > Lepidosauria > Squamata > Helodermatidae > Heloderma > Heloderma suspectum. Next base: position 255,296,594 of record NC_139461.1, read on the forward strand.
AGTCAAGTGGGCCTTAGGAAGCATTAGTAACAACAAAGCTAGCGGAGATGACAGTCTTCTAGCTGAGCTATTTGAAATCCTAAAAGATGATGCTGTTAAAGTGCTGCACTCAATATGCCAACAAATTTGGAACACTCAACAGTGGCCGCAAGACTGGAAAAGGTCAGTTTACATTCCAATTCCAAAGAAGGGCAATGCCAAAGAGTGTTCAAACTACAGCACAATTGCGCTCATTTCACATGCCAGCAAGGTGATGCTCAAAATCCTACAAGCTAGGCTTCAGCAGTATGCAAACCGAGAACTACCGGAAGTACAAGCTGGGTTTCAAAGAGGCAGAGGAACTAGAGATCAAATTGCCAACATTCGCTGGATCATGGAGAAAGCAAGAGAATTCTAGGGTTCTAGAAACCCACCGCACCCCGCACCCCCCCCCCCCGGGACGGGACTTACCTTTTCCCAATGTCCCTCCCAGCGGCGGGTCCCGGCGGTGGTTCGTCGGGTCTTTGTCAGGGGCGGGGGTGGCAGCCGATCTTTCGGCCGGCTGCCGCCGCCGCCATTCCAATAAAAGTAAAAACAAAACAAAAAACGCCCCCGTGATAGGCTACGTGACGATTAACGTAGCCTATCACGGCTAGATTTGCAAAGTCAGCCGTGATAGGCTACGTAAATCGTCACGTAGCCTATCACGGGTGACTTAAAAAAAAAAGAAAAAAAAGCGCGTACGGCTAATGGCAGCCCCCATAGGGAGCCGCCATTCCCGTTCCTTATTTGGTCGCTGTAGTCTACGTAAAGATTACGTAGACTACGGCGAAAATAAGGGCAACGCTATTTGCGTTGCCCTTACTTTCGCCGTAGTCTACGTAAACATTTACGTAGACTACAGCGACCAAATAAGGAACGCGAATGGCAGCTCCCTATGGGGGCCGCCATTTGCGTACACGCTTTTTTTTTTTTTTTAAGTCCCCCGTGATAGGCTACGTGATGATTTACGTAGCCTATCACGGCTGACTTTGCAGATCTAGCCATGATAGGCTACGTTAATCGTCACGTAGCCTATCACGGGGGCGTTTTTTTTTTAAACATTTCATTTCGCGGACGGGCGAGGCGAGGCGCCTCCTCCCCGGCCTGAATTTCAGCCGGGCGAGGTGGGAAGCCTCCCCCCCGGCCTGAATTTTGGCCGGGCGAGGCGGGAAGCCTCCCCCCCAGCCTGAACTTCGGGGGGAGAGCAGCAAAGCGCCTCCCCCACACCGCAAAAAGCTGCGAGACCAGGTAAGTGGCTTTCGTGCACTCTTAGAGAATTCCAGAAAAACATCTATTTCTGCTTCATTGACTACGCTAAAGCCTTTGATTGTATGGATCATAACAAACTGTGGCAAATTCTTAAAGTGATGGGAGTACCAGACCACCTTACCTGTCTCCTGAGAAACCTGTACGAGGGTCAAGAAGCAACAGTAAGAACCAGACATGGAACAACCGATTGGTTCAAAATTGGGAAAGGAGTACGACAAGGCTGCATATTGTCATCCTGCTTATTTAACGTATATGCAGAGTACATCATGAGAAACGCCGGGTTGGATGAATCACAGGTTGGAATTAAGATTGCCGGGAGAATTATCAATATCAACAACCTCCGATATGCAGACGATACCACCCTAATGGCAGAAAGTGAAGAGGATCTAAAGAGCCTCTTGTTGAAGGTGAAAAAGGAGAGTGCAAAAGCTGGTTTGAAACTCAACATTAAAAAAACTAAGATCATGGCATCTGGCCCCATCACTTCCTGGCTTGTAGAAGGGGAAGAAATGGAAGCAGTGACAGATTTTATTTTCTTGGGCTCCAAGATCACTGCAGACGGTGACTGTAGCCATGAAATTAAAAGACGCTTGCTCCTTGGGAGGAAAGCTATGGCAAGCCTAGACAACATAGTAAGAAGCAGAGACATCACCTTGCCGATAAAGGTCCGTCTAATCAAAGCTATGGTTTTCCCAGTAGTAATGTATGGCTGTGAGAGCTGGACTATAAGGAAGGCTGAGCGCCGAAGAATTTATGCTTTCAAACTGTGGTGCTGGAGAAGACTCTTACGAGTGCCCTGGACTGCGAGGAGGTCAAATCAGTCCATCCTAAAGGAAATCAACCCTGACTGCTCATTGGAAGGACAGATACTGAAGCTGAAGCTCCAATATTTTGGCCCCCTAATGCGAAGAGAAAACTCCCTGGAAAAGACCCTGATGCTGGGAAAGATTGAAGGCAAAAGGAGAAGGGGACGGCAGAGGATGAGATGGCTAGATAGCATCACTGATGCAATGAATATGAACTTGAGCACACTCTGGGAGAGAGCAGAGGACAGGAAGGCCTGGCATGCTATGGTCCATGGGGTCACGAAGAGTCGGACACGACTGAACGACTGAACAACAACAACAAAATTATTTAGGGCTGAGCCAAAAGAGGGAAATTTACAAACACCATATCTTGTCCTCTTTGCTGATTTTCAAGGAGTTCACTAGGGAGTGAAAATATGGCATGTAGCCATGCCCCCCTCCCCAATGGCCATGCTTCTCTGTTCCAAACAGTACTGGGGGAAGTTAGAGAAAATGGCATGGAAAACTAACTAGGCAACAGCTATTAATTGGGAAATGAACACTTTGGGGGTTTAGATTGGCCTGCCAGGACCCAATGCCTCAACAAGATATTGGGGTTTGGTCAGTTTGCAGAGTTACCACTTTACTCATCCCTCTCCTCCCATTACCCATTCAGAGTAAGAGAACAATGTGATGAAGGAAGCATTACCCTCACTCTGAATTGGCTTTGTTTGGTCACACAATGACATCATTACATAGGCAAAGTTTATTGGCTTTGTACATAGTGACATGATGACAGCACACTCTCCATGTGATCTCTGATTAGGTGGAATAGCAGAGTGAAGCAGGAGAAGATCTGCAGAGATAGACAAATGACCTTTGCATGTAAAAACAAAAATGGAAAAGCCAACATACACAGATGAACCTTATCCACTGTAATCCTGTGTATTTGAAAAAAAGAAACCCTTATATATTTCAATAGTGCTATGAACTGCTCTGTATTTCTCATCTACAGTTCATACTAAAATGTCAGAATGTATCATTGTCATCATCACCATCATCTTCTTATACCTGCTATTTTTAAGTTGGTTTGTGGTGTTTCTGTCCTTATATGTATTTTCTGAATTTTGTTTTGCTGTGCTCCTGTTGTGTTTAGATAACTCTTTTTCCAGATCTGCAAAGTTGCCTCTTGCTCTGTGTGTGACTTGAACCTGGCAGGTTACTCTCCCAAAGTAAATGGCAGGGAGCTTGGCAAACATCAAGCAACCAGGTCTTGGAGCATTTTAAATCCCCGGGGGTATGTGTGAGCAACCAAAGACTCCCTTGCTGCAATTTCTATGGCAACAGCATGAGTTTGAGATGAAAGTTGCATTTAGAATGTCACATGCATCTCAGAAATGTAAGGAGAAGAAACAGCACTCTGTGGAGATTTTTAATTAGGTGGTACAGCCGTGTGGCTCTGTCAGGTTGCTAATATATCTTTAAATGATGGAGAGCTACATAGCCAAAAGGTGACTAAATGTAAAATGAAAAGGTGTAACAGAATCACCATTAGTGTAACAGCTAGCAAGCTGGGATTGCTGCACAGTATGCTTGCTGTTCTTCACTCCATCCCAGATAGCTGCATTCTCCCACCACGTTGCTCTTGACTACTTCAGAAAATTACTCCAGTAGACCACAAGGAAATGTTGCTCTGGGGTAGTTCATTCGCAGTTGCCTTCCATCCACAGCAACTTGAAATATCTTCTGCCAGATCTGGGGGGAAACCAAGAAGATGTCTATTGTTCAGCAACTTCTTTGATAAGGCGTACAAATGTGTAGAATTCACATGCAAATATCTGAACTCACCCTCGACAAATTCTGATGTAGAGTTTGAATGCTGAATTTATTTCAGTCATCAAAGATGGCATATGTTCAATAGAAAGAGTGTTCGGCCAGGAAAAGAGGGAGAGAGCGCTCTGATTTTTACCATTAGTCTGCTCAGTAGGTAGCTACATATTGTGCGAAATGATTCCTTTCAGATAAGTACACCCCATTCTCTCTCATCAGTCAGCAGGAGCTACCACTCTGAATAACTGATAAGAGCAGCACATGGGCTTCTGGGCCCAGTGTGAATTTTTTTTTTACCATTTTCAACGTGATCTTTCTGACCAGCACACATCCATGATGTCCACCCATCTGTCTTTGGTCTGCCTCTAGCCTTACACCTTGAAAAGCCTACACATTCTCTCAAATGCTTCTGTAATTCTTTCAGTTACATGGTGCCTGCAAGCAATATTTTGTGAGCATACCTGTTCAAGGTGCCAGTCAACCAGTCCCATCCTCTTTTGGGTTAATCTAGCCCTTCCCCATGGTTTTCTTTTCCCCCAGCCATCAGCCAGCATTCTGTGACCCCTGAGCATGCTCAGCCTTACTTACCTGTTTTGGGATCCCCCACCACACAAACAATTTAAGGTTATTTCCCTAAAACATTTTTGTATTTCTGTAAATCTTGGGGCTTCCCCAAGCCTACTGATTCCTCCCTCTTGTGTGTGTATGATGCAGTTTTGGCTGCAGAAGGATCCACATTTCAGATGATGCAGTTTTGTCAACTGTATATAGGATGACATGGATTTCCTGCAGGTTTCTTCTGGTCTCTGATCTCATCCTCTTGCATTGTGGATAGTGCATATGCCCCCACCCCCGCCGGTTAATCTAAACCAGGGGTGGTTACCACACAGGCAGCAGCCCCCACTACCTCCCAGTGCAGACCCCATTGCCCCCCAAAAGCCAGGAAGAAAAGTGGCTACAGGAGCCTACTAAGGAGAAATTTAGCTTATTTTCTATCTGATTTTTTGTTGTAGTTTCTGTGGGAGCCCAGGGGGCGGGAGAAATTGCCCACCCCACTATAAACTCACATGCAGCTCCTGTAGTTTCTCCATGTGAAATAAGAACCACAGGAAAGTGGCATAATGGGCAATACTCTAAAAACGTAGTTAGAACTTAGAAGAAACAGGAGAACCTAAGCTATACATTTAGATTTTCAAACAGATGCCAGCCACTTTAAAAATCATATGGAGTACTCACACTGCTTCAGAGCAGATCCTCTGATTTCTGTGGAGTACAGTTTCAAATATGCACATTTCCAAACTCTTCTTGTCAATTGTTATAAGAAACACACACAAACACACACACACACCCAGCAGCAACACTGTATCATTGAACAGAGTCTACAACATAGCAAGCTGGAATTATAGGTAGCACAAAGCAGATACTTCTGAGACAGAGAGAGAGAGGTTGGTGTAAAGCAGCTCTGTCTAGCTACACACACACACACACACACACACACTTCTCATAGATCTACACCCATTGCCACTTCCACCTGCTGTATTGATCACAACTAGAAAACAGCAAAAACAACACAGCAAAGAGAATCCTTATCGCGTCGGATATGGAGTCACTGATCAAAAGGGGCTAAAACAACAATGAGGGAGCAGTCAGAAAGGCACTTCAACCCAAATTTGAAGTTCCAGACAGTGGACTGGAGTTTTAACTAGGTTATTAAAACTGGGTAAAAGGGAGGGATGGAGGGGAAGAGCTAGAGAGAGGAGAGGGTCTTAAGCAGCAATCCTATACACATGTATTGGGAGTAAGTCCCAGTGAACTCATGGGATGGTGCTGTTAAGCATCCACTGAACATGACTCCTATTTTATATGACAATACTCACATTTACATTATGCTCAGTATTCTGAGCTTTCTTGAAGCTATGAGTCAAGAGAACACAGTTCGCATGATCACCATGGCTTAAACAACGGTGGCTTGTTTTAATCCCCAGGGTGTGCTGGGCACCATTCAACTTATTACCTGCCCAGGTGGCATGGCTTGTTTGAGAGGGAAACAACCCTCAAATAACCCGTTGCCTGTTGTTAGGTTACATGAGGGTTGTCTCCCCCTCCAACAAGCCATGCTGCCCAGCTTCGGATGGCACAACAAGCTACACCCAGGCAGGTAATTAGGCAAATGGTGCCTGGCATGCACCAGCATGCTCCACAGTTTGAACAAGTCACTGTGAATTGTGCGAACCAGGCCACTAGTTTGCATGGTACAAATTGCTGAACACTATTTCTTTTAAGGGGATGGGGCGCTCAATTAAATGTTATGTCTTTGACAGCATTTTTATGCCACACAATAACAAAGATTCTCAGGATGGCTTACCATACAAGAGAGCTGATACATAGGAGGTAAAACCATAAAAACGATAAAACCTGTATTTTATAAGCAAAAAACAAAAACAAAAAACAGCAGCAGAGGATACAATTCATATAATTTCAGCAGCATCTGAAATTTTGCAGGTCTTAAATTCCAGAAATGTCACAAGATCTATAGATGGATAAAATAATTTAAGATTGAAAATGAAATGTTAGAAGGCCTGAGAATTTTTTTTTTTAAAAGATCTTTACCTGGCACGGAAAAACCTGGGTGCCAGTTAAACCTCTCTGTTCCATAACTGGGGTGACATCACCCCTTCACTAGTAATCACTCAGCTCACCTTGTTTGGTGGGGGCACCTGGAAAAGGGCCATTGAAGAAGATCTTAGGGTCCAGGAGGTAGGTATGGGAAGATGTGAGTCGCTGAAGTGCTGAGCTCCAGGAAACCTGCCACAGAGATTATGAATAGTGTGTCTCTTGTCATCAAATCTAAAGAGAAAAACAGCCTATAATTTTTCCCCTTTTGGAAACATCCTTCCCCCTCAAAACAACAACAACAACAACAACAACAACAACAACAAAAGAAAATTGAAGTAAGGAAAGTGGCCGGGAATGCTGCTCCAGGCTGTTTTGCTTATGAAGGCTTAACATTTATTATTTTGCCACAAACAGTATACCCTAAAAATGAAAGTTTGAAGAAGTATGAAAGAACAAGTATTAGCCATCTCTTCCCCTCCTGCATAATTTATTTTTCAAAAACTGAGTTGCCTTATAGGCATTTTCGTATTAAGCCATTCAATTCATATGATTTGATTCTTTTTGTATTTGGTACCAGTAGGGGTGTATGAAACCCCACTTACCTGGCTCCACCGGGTTCCGCTGGGGGGGGGAGGCACTCTGTCCTTCCCCCCGGAATCCTCGCCAGGGGGGGAGGCACTCTGCGCCTTCCCCCGGAATCCTAACCGGCTGGCCGGATCCGCTCCATGGGGATTCTGCGGAGCCGCCGGCCAGCTCCACCAGCAGCCAGACATCCGGCCGCTGGCTAGCAGGGATGCAAATGACGGTGGCCGTAGCCACCGCCGTTTGCGTCCCTGTATTCAGCTGTGATAGGCTACATAAAGACTTACGTAGCCTATCACGTCTGGGTTAAAAAAAAAAACGCATACGCAAATGGCGGCAGCTACGGCCGCCGCCATTTGCGTTCCTTATTTTTGGCCGTCTTAGTCTACGTAAATATTTACGTAGACTAAGACAGCGAAAATAAGGGGGAACACAAATAGCGTAGCAGACACTATTTGCGTTCCCCCTTATTTTCGCAATATTAGTCTACGTAAAGATTTACGTAGACTAAGACGGCCAAAAATAAGGAACGCAAATGGCGGCGGCTGTAGCTGCTGCCATTTGCGTATACGTTTTTTTTTTTTTAACCCAGATGTGATAGGCTATGTAAGTCTTTACATAGCCTATCACGAATGGGGGAAAAAAACAACAACAACAGACTGCAAATGGTGGCGGCAGTGGCAGCCGGTTGGAAGACCAGCCGCCGCCGCCAAAGCCACTGCTGGAGCTGCCGCTGTCCGGAACATCTGCCCCAGGTAAGTCTCATCCCGGGGGGGATCCGTGGGGGGTGGGGAGGTGGCAGGCCATTCCGCCACAGAGTTCAGGGGACTGAATGCACTGGCATTCGGCCTCACCGAGATCCGTGGTGGAATTCTCTGACATCCCTAGGTACCAGAAGGATTGGTAAAAACAGAGTTCTTAAAGTTTTAATTAAGAAACACTATGACCGGGGCAGTGGGGGGGGGATATATAAAATGTGTAACATTTCTATTGTCAAATGTTCTTTGGTAGGTTTTATAAAAATCATTATTCTAATAAGTTCCTCGTTTTTCAGTGTAGATATTTATTTGGGACCTATTTACTTTGCACTCACAAAGGCAATTCAGAAGTTCCCAGAGTCTTTGATACAATACTGTTTGCACTGGTAGTCCCTAAGAGGCCCTGTAACAATTATGAAGCTGGAACTAGATTGTCCCATCTCAGACTGGTGTGGCCTGCACACCATCCCAGTCAAGGAAGAATGTTAGATTATGCCCAAGTACACTGAGTAATTAACCACTCCTATGTTGAACTCCTCATTAAGAAAGGAGCAACTCAGGCTGTCTTTCCCCCAAAGAACACTATTTTTCCACAGGAAATCCAAACTTCTGTTTCTGTTGAGTTTTGTTGGATTTTATGTTTATTTTTACTTTACCTTTTCCCAGTAAAGTCCAATAATAGAAATTATTCCAAATGGAAATTGTCACTCCTTTAAAAAATAATAATAATAATAAATTGCCTCAAATATATGGGAAATTGAAAGTGTACAGGATTTTTTGTAATTACATCGTTATTGAAAACATCCACTTTTAGAAACCATGGTCATTTCCAAAACAACTTTCATTGGTTTTAACACTATGCAATGAAAATATGGTTTTGAATAAAATATTCGCAAAAGTTGAATTTCAATGCACAGTATTTCCAAACAGCTAAAACCACACAGTTTTTCAGGAACAGTTTTTCAGTAGTGTTAAAAAGAAAAAAAATCAACTCCTATTTTTCCAACAATTGTGAAAATGTTTACCAGTGTGTTTATGTTTCCTTTCCACACTCAGTGATGCCATGACATAGCCAAATCTGATTGATTACGTAGCATAGTGATGCCATCCTGTTCACTACATAATCCATGATATACTGTCATCACCCATATGACTGATTATGATTTATAGCAACCCTGACAGCCTTGGAAGAAGGGCAGGATATAAATGTGAGGAAGGAAGGAAAGAAAGAAAGAAAGAAAGAAAGAGAAGCTAGGTAGGAGAAAAACTGCTATGGAAGCAGCTGAAAATAGGGGAAATAATGGCACTGAAATGGATCAGGAAAAAGTGTGCATTCATATGAAGATCTGGTTTGCACGTAACAGTGGTAAATCACTGATTAATTAACTAACCCACGATTTGCCATGTCATGTGCTTGGCCCATTCCATGGGCATTTTGAATATTCAACTCCTGATTGAGCTGACTGGGGGTTCCTACATGATTTCTGAACATGGACACTATAGGTTAATTGTGGGTTAAATAACCCACAGTTAACTACAAGTAGTAGTTAGTGGGTTATTTAGTCCACAATTAACCTATAGTGTGCAGGTTCAAGTGTCCCATAGCAATCCCCGATTGGGGGTAGAATATTCTAAAAGGCTGCAGAACGTTCTGCAGAACATTTCAAGGATGCACACAACTGATGCATACATTTGGAAAAAACTATGCACAAAAATATGGATGGATTTTCATGTGAAAAGAAAAAAACCATGCTCACAATCCAATATGGACTCAAATCGGAATGAGCTTTGAGATGGAATCCAGAGAACTCTGATGAGCTCAGGTTTTGCTCATTTGCACATCCCTAGTGATTACAAGAATATTTAGTTTGGCCTTAAGTTGTGCTTTTAAATTGAAGTTACAACGTAGCTGACACAAAGTCTTCTGTTAATGTGAGTGGGACTCTGGATGGGATTTAATCAATTTTTTCAAAATAAGGAAGGCATTCAGTAATGGGACAAGATTTTCCAATCACACCAACCAAGATAATATATCTTGTGATCATTTATATACCCTCACAAACAATCATGGGTCACAAAACCCTAAACCAGAGGCTAATGGTTTTTGAACAACATGCTCCAGCCCTTTGCACAATTTTTAATTTGCTTTTAATTTGTATTGATCTTCTCTGTTCTGTTTTGGTCTTACCAGTGTCAGCAGGTTAGAAATTGCTCTGAAGAGAGTGAATGTCTACGAAATAGCAGGGAAATGAAAAGCAAACATACTCCCATGCGTCTGCATACTTTTTGAAAAATAATTGGAAGAGAATAGCAGGAGGTCTTCTAGCAGATCATGTTAATGAACAGCATAATCCTATATATGTCTACTTAGAAATGACTCTCAGGGTTTTCAATGGAACTTACTCCCAAGTAAGTGATCACTGGATTGCAGCCTAAGCTTACAGAGGGACCCTTTGCTATGATAAGCATTTAAGAAATAATGTTATACAATGTCCATAGCTCTACACTGGTCTGTATGAATTATGTATTTGCTTCTGTGCTTAATCTATAGAGGGCCCATCATGGAAAGTCTCTTGGGGACTGTCTTCACAAATGATTTAATGCAAAGTTAGACCGGTCTGAATTCCTTCGCGACAGATGACATCATCACCAATCCGCTGCCAACCAGCTGCTTCCCTCTTGAAAAGCTGCATTGTCTGAAACTCCTTTTACTCTGACTTTTTTTTACTGAAAGTGGGTTCCTGGTGTTTTTACCACAGTTCGCCATGTCCCCCTGCCCATTAAATCTTGGGTGTGTCTCTGTGACCTGGCAGTGATGTGGTCAAGGGGGTGGGACACCCCATTCTCTCTTGAAGTAGTTTTTCCCATTGAGAAAATCCCCAGAAGCACAGCTGCGACCCCTCACATTACCACAGTAGTGGGGACACTCATTCACCTTCGCTAGTCTCCTTTTAATCTCTAACATACCCCCCCTTTCTGTGCATGTTTGCTCAGAAGTAAGAAATCTCTGTCCCTCACAGTGAAACAGTTAAAGTCTAACTTTAATAACTCTCCCTAAAGCACTCTTCTGCTTCTCCATTGCTTTTTAAAATTGCTATTGCGATGCTGTGCTTCTTTGATGTCCTGTAGATTCTCTGATATAAAGTCATTTCTCCATTGTTATGTAAAGTCCCTTTTCTGCTTTATCGCTTTATTGCAGTAATGATCTTTTGGGTTTATGGGAGCTTCTCATTGAGAGAAGGGAGAAGGGAAAAAGGAGAAAGGGAGAAAAGGCAGGTGTTGGAGCAGCGAGAAAGAGAAAGGGAGAAAGGGGGGTTTGGAAGCAACAGGCAAAAGTGCACACATGGGGAGAAATGGGGTAGGAGCAATAACTCCGCAGCAGATTGCTGGGATGCGGCAAAATTGGGGTGGGGCAGAGCCTTCAGGAGCCTTCAGATGCTGCACTGGAGAACTGGGGATTTTGGTTTCTTCAGGGAAATCTGCACACACAGGTAAAATTAGTTGCTCTCCATTCATAATGATGTAGTAGCAGGGAACCGGGACAGGAGTGGGAAGCAAGCCTCTCTCATTGGTTGAGCATCCTCTGCCAGTTTGATGATGTTCAGTTCTACTCCCCCCACCCCTCCCAGAAGTATGTTCCTTTCAAGCTCTGGAAATGCTTCAAAAGGTAGAAAGGTATGCTACACTCGGCTTATCTTAGTTCGTGTATTCCTAATGGACCAAAGCCAATTCCATGAAAATCCAGGTAATACTCCAACATGCTTCTCATTCCATTGTCGTGAAGATCCCCCCTCCCCCCGGACTGATCTCCAAAGTGGTTTAAATAAAAAACAAAAACAAAAAAACAATAACATTGATGTAGAATGGCCCCAAGCACTTAGTTCAAATTTATTTATCTAAAACATATCTTGCCCTTCCTCAGAAGAGCTCAAAGCAGTTATATCAACAAAAATAAAGATGTTCTGTGAAGTGCAACTCACCAGGAAACCAGCTTCAGCTTCTAATATTGACTACCAACATTATTGTTTGCTTGTTTGTTTAAAACCTTATATCCTGCTTTTTCATCCTAAGAGTTCAAGTTGGCTAAAAACAGGAAGTCACATAAACTAATATTTTTTTAAAAAAATCCTTTATAGTTTAATATAAAAACACTAAATGAGCAGTGGTGAATAAAAATGCAGCAACAGTCAAAATATTTTTTAAAAAACAGAGTGAAATTTAAAAACATCAGCAACCAGATTACAAACCTTTTTTTAGTAAGGTTTTTAGTAATGGCCTTCCACGTTCTGGAAGGCCATTAATTAGTATGTACCCTAATTAGTATGTATCTAGGACCCATTCTGGGGATGTAAAAAGTTGCTTTGGAGCCATCAGATTGATACAAAACATTAAATCAGAACTTGGCAAATTACTAAATGTGTAATAATCTACCTTTAGGTTGATCTATAGCTCAAGGTTTAGAGACTCCCACTTTAGCTTTCAGACCCTCTAGCTGTGCCAAAAATCCTTGTATATGTGTCCAAGACAAATGTAGCACAACAATTTCCTACCAGTTGGGGTGGGTGGGTTGGTGTTAAGGGCACATGGTGCTTTAAATTAGGGCTGTGCACAGACCCCCCGCTTTGCTTCGGATGCTGCTTCAGACCTTCCAAAGCAGCACAGCTTCACTTTGGACTGATTTGGACTCCATCTGCTCTGACTCAGATCCGAATCTGAAGCGAGATTTGGACATCCAAATCACTCCTGTTTGGTGTTTTCCCATTGACTTGCATGGGAAAACACAAATGGCCATAACTTTTTCACTTTTCATGATAAATACATGAAATCTGGGGAACTCTAACAACCCCTGGAGGGGACTCCACCTGCCAAAGCTCAGACAGTTTGGCCCAGTGGTTTTTCTGCTAGGCACCAGTGAAATTTTGTTTTTTCAAGGAAATCTCTCAAAGCAAAGAGCTATAACTTTTCACTGATTGCACAGAAGTGCATGAAAGTTGGGGATCACCCAGCCCCCCTGGAGGGAATCCCACTTGACAAATCTCAGACAGTTTGGCCAACTGGCTTTTGTGAGAGGCGCAGGTGAAATTTGTTTTTTCAAGGAAATCTCTCAATGCAAAGAGCTATAACTTTTCACTGATTGCACAGAGGTGCATGAAAGTTGGGGAATGCACAGCCTCCCTGGAGGGCATCCCACCTGACAAATCTCAGACAGTTTGGCCCACTCAGTTTTGTGCTAGGCACAGGTAAAATGTTCTGTCCTCAGAAACTCAAACCAAAGTTCATAAAGGGATAATCAAATAAGGTGCTGAAGCAGTGAGGAGGTCACTACCCCTAAACCCTGCTGTAGGTTTCTTTGAAGTGCAAATAGTACTACTTTCCTATTCACAGTCAATAACCTCAGAATCTCTTTGGCTGAATTGCCTGGGAAAACACTGGCTGGTAGACAGGAAGCAAAGCAACCCTGCCAGGTGGGCACATTGACTTGAACAAAGAGCGACAACAGTTGGCTGCTGGACTGACAGAGGCAGGAAGCAACACAGCAACCCTGTGAGGAGGGCACAGCATCACCTCACCCACCTCTGCTCCTGCCAAGACCCTGAAGATGTGTGTGTGGGGGGGAGATGATCAACTACAGTGACATTTTCTGGACTTGTAAATGAACAAACAACAAGAATGAACAGTAAACCTATTACAGAAGGGTGGGGTGGGGAGACACTATCATAGCTCTCATAGCATGAACTTTCTTCTTGGCTTTGTTCTGCCAAAGGAGAGTGATTCGTTCTCCTTCCTGCTTTCCTTTGCCAGGATGCCAACTGCTTCGGTGCCACAGCTCCCTCTGCCATGCCTGGCAGAGACTGGCTCAGTTGCTCTCAGTGGCCACAGCAGAGGCAGGATAGGACTGGAGCAGAGAGAAAAATGCCATGGAGCTTCCCTCTCAGCTGGCCCATCCTGACACCGCCACCGCCCCCACCATCATTGCACACGATGGCAGCTCGTCATGGCAGCGGGAGGCTGCTCAGTTATCAGGCAGCTCGCGCACCCCAATGGATTGTCTTGTGCATCCCCTGGGGTGCATGCACCCCACGTTGGAGTCCACTGCTCTAGCTTCTAGTCCTCTCTTCTCCAGTAACACCAACTCTCTCACAATGAGCAAACTGAAGCTGTCTCACAGCAACGCTTCCTCCCTCCTCCTCCTCTGCTTCCTCTCTCCTTCCCCTCTCCCTTCTCGTCTTCTGCATCTTCTGGTGGCCGGATCTCTCTCAAATGGATACCTTTGGAGCCTCCGCATCTTCTCACCTTCCCCCCTCCCTCCTCCCCCCGCCTCCACATGATCTTTCAGAAGTTGATACATTTTGGAGACAGCCTGTCTGGGCTGCTCAGAAGGCATAAGAAGAGCTCCGAATATACGAAGGAATGAGGCACCTCGTAGGTGACCTGCCTTGGTTTAGGGGCACCTCGGTGCTGTTCTGATCTGCCTCGTAGCAAGATGAGGCACCTCCAAATCAGCCTGCTTCACCTCATTATTTGGACTTTGGACAGCCCTACTTTAAATGATCTACAGCCTCTAGAATGTCATAATTTAAAGAGAAATGGAGAAAAAGACAGCATGTATGAATGTCAGCAAGCAAGCAAGCAAGCAAGCAAACAGATATAGTCACTAAATTGGAATGTGCAGTAAAGCTGTAGAACGAGAAAACAAGGTCAAGGCAACTGCTGGGAATAAACATATTTGATGCCTGCAAAGGTCAGAGAATGAAGTACTGAGACGGGAGGAAAAACATATTATGGTGCCAGGGGAAAAAAAGATTCTGATTGCAGCTGAGCCTATGAGTTTTGCCTGTAAGAGTCATTCTTGCCTCCTAATCCATTGTTCATGATGGACATGTTGTGTCATGTTTTAAAGTGAATATTGTATGTTACTATTGGTGGGTGAGCCTAGAGACTGGTATCTATCTTCTGACTGCAGACCAGAGACTGGTAGCCATTTTTCATACCTACTCTCCTGCCTGCCTGCCTGCCTGCCTGCCTTCCTTCCTATTTAATTGTCTAGTTCTCTGATATTTTGTTTTGGCATCGCTCTCTACTCCTGTTCAATAAAGAAAGGTCAGTTTACCGCACTTTTGATTTTCTGATGCTGTCACCAATATCAATCAAAAGTGGGATTTAGGGTCAAATCCTGTGGTTTTTCATGTCCAGAACAAACCAAAATCTATTATGCTTTTGCTGAATTCATCACATGATCATCCAGAAAGAAACCAGGATGTTTTCATTGTTTCTGTGCTTGAATAAATGCCACCACCCATTCTTGCAATTTGTATATCCTCACAGTCATGGTGAAATACACATGCACATCAGTGAATCTGCAAAAATTCTGGCTATCTCCCCATCTGTTTTGGCCCGCCCAAGCTTAATGATTGTGCGTGGATGTGAAATACTGTAAACGCAAATTGACCTACCAAAAACTCAGGGGTTGGCAGTATCTCTAAGACAGCCTTTCCCAACATGGCGCTCTCCAGATGTATTGAACTACAGCTCCCATCATCCCCAGCCCACACACCATGCTGCTGAGGGTGATGGGAGTTATAGTCCAACACATCTGGAGGGCGCCAAGTTGGGAAAGACCTCTCTAACATCCAACACTGTTTTCATGTATGACTCTTAAATAGGTTTTTGCATCCCTATTTTGCATCTGCATTTCACATATTGGAATCTAAATTGGTTCAAAGGTACATTCACTTTAAAATTGGCTCTGTTCTATTTCCCTGCATTATCAGTTTTCAGACATGCACACAAATAGCATGAAAGAGAACGAAGAGATGTTCTCAGGCTACTCAAGTTTTGCACACTTACTAGGGAATAAATTCCATTGAAACTAGTGGGTTTTTCCTCCAAGTAAATATACATATGATTGTACTGTTAAGTGTCATGTGTGAAAAAGCTTTATTACTAACCATGGATTTCTGGCATTACAAATATGCAAATCTCCAGCATTTTCTGGCTGTTTCTCTATACAAATTTTAAAATTGTCAGGGTGGACACTGAGCCCATAGAATCCCAGAGTAGTTCTGATTCGGAGGAAGAGCAGTCGCTCCTGGGAGAGGAGCGCGCCCCTTTTTCCCAGGGCCCGCAGCTGACAGAGATTCCTCCCACCAACATTCCTAGATTAGAAAGCAGTCCAGGGAGTGACCCAGCACCGATAGCAGACTGGTTGGATGCGCGGCGCAGACGCAGAGAGCGGCGCCAAATGGAGAGCGCGGAAAGGAGGCGTAGCGCCCGGTTGGCGCTCAAAGAACGGTTGCGCCCAGAGGATACAAGGAAGAAGGGGAGGGATTCTCCCTAGTCCTTATATTCAGGGGTCTGCCAGTAATTGCCTTTCAAACGGGGACCAACTGTTCCAACTTAGGGCATAGGGATGCTGCTGCTCAGATCTAGTTGCTACCTGTAGAGTTGTAAGTTATAAAAGAAGAATAAAGCTTTGAAAAGAATCCCTTTGTCTGCGCCTGGACTTGGCTACTGGATTAGACTGAGAGAGCCCTCCAAGGAGCCCTTGACAAAAATACAGGATAGGGGGTTGGATCCAGATTTCATCAGGCTTAGGGTAGACACACTGAAATAAATGTGACAACTAACTTAAGTCCCATTGATTCCAATAGGTCTGTTCTAAGCCTGACTAAATCTGGATCCAGCCCAAGAATCGTAATGCTGGAAGCAGCTCTAACAGCAACGTTGCACATTACATGCACAAAGATGCATGGAACACAATAAAAATAGTTTGTGGTTTCCAAAGTAGAATTCAAAAAATATATTATATTAGGCAGACCAACAAATTATCATCACATGTGAGCAATTTAATTTCTCATCATAACTGGCATTGACAAATTTTTAGTCCATGTCTTGAAAGGTAAAAAGAACTTTTATCCTATTACCAGCTCTCTGAGCCTTTCAGGCATTCCCACCTTAATTACCCCAAGCTTGCCTTTATCACATGCTAATAGTGCATTCATAAGCAAGTTGCTTTGGGCAATTAGATTTCTCAGTGCTAACCGGTACAGATTTCTTTTTATTATTATCTTTATTTGATCTGGCATTATTTATTAATGGCAAACTAAGTTACCCCCGCTCCCCCCTCCCCATGCACATTTCTATTACTATTCAGGCAGAAGAGCTAAACTTTCCCCTGAATTCCACTGGTATAAAATAAATCTACCATGCTGGATTCGCTGTAAAAACAAATATTCCCCCCTTTCTAAATAGTAACTTCTTTTTTTCTTCATGTCTTTTCTTTAATCACCTAAACACACATTTCCATACCAATAGATTTAGAGCTGGGTTGTCAGAAGAGGCTGTTTTGCATTGTATTCTACCAGATGCTTTTTGCAGATAGCGAGTCGTCGTTCCGCATAAACCGGTTAAATTTTTAAAATGGCTCTTTTCTTTTCACACTGCACATGCATATACCTCCACTCTATTAAAGTGCCAGGAAATGACATTCCATGCTGAGGAAGTTATTCTCCCTCAGTGGCTTCCTTAGTTAATTTACTCAATAAGTCAAGACGAAGCCTTTTCTCTCCATGTGAGTGTTTGTATGTATCCCTTTAAAATGAATGTGATGTTGCAGACAGCCCTGGAGACTGAAATGCTTTATTAATCCAAATAAGAAATACAGCAAGGGCCTAGGAATGGCCAGCCCTTCCCTCAATTTGCTCCGTTTCATTCAGCAAATTCACTTATTTCCTCATCTTCTGCTTCTGTTTGACCAAATAACCAACATTGTTCTCTTGTATGTTTGCCTTCCTTGTTGCTCAGTAAGCATTATTGGAGGACTGCATAATTCAATGAGATTTCTTCATTTCTAATGCTGAACTGGATCCTTCCACACAAAGGGCCTGAATTCAAATCTTCCCCATATTAGTGGGAATACAATGTTAGTGCAACATTAAGCACCTTCCAATGAAACTACGATACTATTACAAAACAACGAAGGTTAACATGTAATATGAAGTAGATTGCATCATAAGCAGTCCGCATGTCTTTATCAGAAGAGATGGCAGTTGTAAATTCACTTACTTAGAAGTAAATTCTAAAAATTAACAGGAATTTTTTCCAAGAAAATGAATTTTTGATGGAAGTGTGAACTATGCACTCTCACCTTTGGGTGGTTGGGGGAAATGTGTCAGGTTGTTTTTTTTTAAGGATATTCTTAAAGAACTATTTGAAAAGAATACCTTGTTGCTCATGAAGAGTAGTGAAAAAGGCAGCTCACTACAGTAGAAACTAGATGATCAAAAGTTTATAAGGAACTTCATATAAGCAAGCAAGATTAATATTTATCTCACCAGTCAACAGAATGTACAGAGGTTAAAAGATTAGCAGTATACTCCTGCCTACTCAAAAGTACAGTCCATTTAATTCAATGGGCCTTAATCCTAGGTAAATAGGCACAGGATTGCAGCTTAAATCCTCTTTCAACCTACCCTGAGATCAAAGGCCAAAGAGAAAATTACCTCAGGTTATGAATCATAATGTGACATATCCTTCCTTCCTATATTTATTGATTTAAGAGATTTATAAACCAAGTTTTAGGGCAAGGCAGTATACAAAACTTAAAACCAAACATAATAAAACAATGATAATAAATAAATAAATAAAGATTAAAAAGAAATCAATAATAGAATCAAAATTAACAATTAAAACCAGGTAACACCTTATACCTAATGACACCCAATAAACGTCTGACTCAGTTATAGGCCAAGGTAAATAAATAAGGTTTCAGGGCATGCTGGAATATGGGGCCTGGTGGACATCAATTGGACCAGAGTTCCACAAGTGAGGGGCCGCTACCAAGAAGGCCCTAACTCTCATGCCCACCAACTTAATTAACTTAACAGGAGGGGAAACAAGCGGTGCCTCTGTTGTTGATCTCAGAGTGCAGGCAGTTTTGTATGGGTCCTTTAAGTAACCTGGACCCAAACCATTTAGGGCTTTATGGATCAATACCAGCACTTTAAATTGGGCTCAGAAATGCACTGGCAGCCAGGTCAGCTGGTACAATGTAGGTGCCACATCATTTGACCACCTAGCACCTACCAACGCTCACCCAGTTGCATTTTGTACCAGTTCAAGTTTCTGAACTGTCTTTCAAGGCAGCCCCATGTACAGCACGTTACAGTAATACAGCCTGGATGTCACTAGAGCATGAATAATTGAAGCAAGGTCCATCTTCTCTAGATATGGTTGCAGTTGACATCCCAGCCTAAGCTGGTGAAAAACACTCCTGGACTCTGCTGCTACCTGACTTTCTCCAGTTAGCTCTGAGTCTGGAAGAACTCCCAAATTGTGCACTTGGTGGGAGTGTTATTTTTGGCTTTTCTACACCAGGCTGTTAATCCGCTGTATCTACTTTTGGTTTCATCGCAGAATTGAGATCCAAGCACTACACGAAGAGCTTTTCCATTTCTGCTTTTCACTACACAACCTCTAGGTGGCACTGTGGTATAACAGAATAGCACAAATACGCAAGTGGAAAAACATTTTTTTTCACTTTCACAAATAATACCACATTTTCCCTGCTCTAAAATAAACTCATTGAAAGTGCTCTTTAAAAACAGAAGTGAAACTGGAGCATTACAACACCACCTAAAGAATCTGTAAACAACTGTGAGTAGGGATGATGAACGCACAATAAATCCCTAATGTAGAAAAGCTCCCTGTCTGGAACTTGTTCCAAGCCTCCATCCGGAGTTTTTGGTTTCCTACCCACAGTACCTCCATCTTGTCTGGATTAAGTTTCAATTTGTTTGTCAAAAGATTACCTTGAAATCTTTTGAATTTTTTTAAGTGTTTTCTGACTGGGGCAGAATCTGGTTGACTGGGTGGAGCAGCACCAGCTGCAAAGATTTTTTGTTTGCTGTTGCCCCTGTGTCTGCTGCTGCCAGATGCACTGGGCTTAACCTGTGCTTAGGTTCTCGTACATGCCAAAGGAGCTATGCAGCTAGGTATGAAAGTGCAAATCTGCCTGGGTCCAATCCAGATGATTCATTCACAGGAAAATCTGGCCCTCTTGGGGCTCGACAGATTTCCCTGGAGCGCCCAGCTGGCTTGCAGATTTCATCTAAATTTCATCTAAATTTTCCCCTTTAAAAACAGCAAGATACGTAAACTGCATAAGCAATTTTGCAACTGCAATTTAAGCATGACTAAGCACTTTATGGCTGCAATTTGTGTGAACTATGCTAATTATGGTTGTAACTTGCCCAAGATATGCAAATTGCTTACGTAATTTACATGTCTTGCCATTTTGAAAGGAGGAAATGTAGATGAAATCAGCAAGCCGCTACTGCTAAGTCATCACATTCCTCTGGCTCCTCCCGTCCTCACCCCACCTTCCTTCACTCAACAGAGCCTGTGGGGAGATCCTAGAGAAGACGCACACATGGCATGAACTACACCATTCACTTGTGATAATTTTTCATTAGTTTTCCAGTTATTTTAAACAATGGGAAACAAAGTATAAAACACAGATGGTAAAAAACATAACATCAACATGAGCAAGCTTTAGGTATCTGGGGCAATCAGGTAGCAGGCACAGGAATGAGGTACAGGATTCTGATAGTAGACAATAAATAAAAGGAGGGTAGTAAATAATATAATCAAGAAAGGATGTCTCTGCTAAAGGGCTTCTGGGAATCTGCAGGAGCAGTGTTTATTTCTTTGATTTATTTATTACATTAATATCCCACCTTTATTCCTCCCCAAGGTGGCATACATGATCCTCCTCCTCTCCATTTTATCCTCACAAAAACAACCCTGTGAAGTAGGTTGGGCTAAGAGCCTGTGATTGGCCCGAAGTTACCCAATGAGCTTCCATGGCCAAGTGAGAACCCAGATCTCCAGGCTCCCAGTCCAACACTAGTATCAGTATCACCATTATACCTCAATTAATATTTGTTCCAGTATTCTCATGGAACATGTCTTGCTTTACAGCACCCTGTAAAGGTGGCCATGTGTCCTACTCTGCAGAGGATAATCCTCTGTTTGAAGGGTATCAGAAGGACAGTCCTCTATTTGAAGGCATCTTCTGTTTGAAGAGCTCCAAGTCTGGTTTAAGGATAAAGAACCATAAGAATGGAGTGCAGGGACTTTGAAGTTGCCCATCAACAGTTAGCACTGAGACATCAGACAGACCAGTGAGGCATACATGACCATCTGTGTGTCATGTGCGCCACCACCAGTCTTTTCCCACTATGGTGAAATTCATTGTATTTCTATTTAAATTATAGTAATTATTTCCAAATGTGCATGTATACATATACATATATGCAAAACTGCATCCTCTTTTATTCTATTTTTTGGTGATGTGTAAGCGGCCCTCCTACTGGCCTGATGTTAGTTTTTAGGAGAGACAGACAGGAATTCTGGCAAGCAGCCCCAACTTCTGACTTTTTACACACAAAAACTATGTTCACATTCCTCATCTTTGCAAGGAGATGCAGGGCCAATTTAATGCGGAAAGCCCCAATTTTCCATGGCAGGGGAAATTATTTTCCTTGTCTTTCATCCACATGAGCTGACATAGATCTGTATTTAAAGGCTATGCATGTGCTTTATTCAATCTGTCCAACTAAAATGAAAATGTGTACTGTCCTGATAACCTCTGTGAAATGGCTTTATTGGCTGGTACATCCTTAGCTGAAAGACTTATTAATCACCACCACAGAGGACAAACTTTTATCAACACAAGCATCTAGAATACTTTTCCTTATCAGTCCTGTCCTGGGAAGGGGATAACAATCTTGGGTCCTAGTAAATTAATTAGAAACTCTGATATGTAATTAAAAAATAAATATACAGGGAAACTGTGGGACAGTTTTATTGATGACAAAGCTGAAAAATCATTGGAAACAACCCACTGCTTCCCCTTTGTTGAGTACCGCTTGAGGGATAAAAAGTTACTGGCATTTAGCTGCCCAGAGATAAACATACTGTATTTGATACAAATCACACATGCACTAGAGATGGGGGGGGCGGGAATCTAAAATTTAAGAAGAAAGATGGAAATACTGGAAACTAGGGGTGGCCGAACTCACCTGCTGTTGCCTCACATGCCACTCGCTGGACCTCCACAAGCCACCTGACCCTACTTGGCACATGGTGCAAGCCGCCAGATGGTCCATGGACATTTTGAGTGCATCACATGGCAACCTACTTACTCACAAGCTGCCATTTTGTAGAAAACCATGAGTAAGCTTTTTACGTAAATGGCCATTTTGCGCAAAATGGTGGCCATAAATAGTGCCATTTATGCATAATTGCAGGTATAAATAGTCTAGACCATTTATGCCTACAATTTTGCATAAACGGTGCTATCTATGGCCACAATTTTGTGCAAAATGGCCATTTATGTAAAAAGCTGACTTGTGGTTTTCTACAAAATGGCAGCTTGTGGGTAAGCAGGGATCCCCAACCTTGCCCAACTCTGCAGGTGCCAAGTCGGGCAAGCACAGGGATCCACCGACTGGTGTCTGGCTCCAAATGGGAGGATGTGCGCCAGATTCTACTCCCTTCCCAGACTACTCGAAACATTAATAAAGAAGCAAACTATTCAGTGGCTTATTTTGTTTAATTTCCTTCTCCTTTTGAGAGTTTGGGGCTGTCCCCAAACAGCAGTTTTTTGGTTCATGTTATGACTTTGCACCTAAGGACATGAACATCATTCACTTGATCCAAAGAGATCAGTGTTTGCTCAAATATACACTAGGGATACTGGGGAAATCCTCAACAGATCTAAATGAGGTTGGATTCCTAAGAATCTGACCTCTGAAATCCACAGTGGACTGGCTGTCCCTGCTGGTATAGGCACTGGCAGAAGGGTGGGAGGGTTATGCACAGGGATGTCTTGAGCATCCAGTTGGAGGCTCAAGCTCAGCAGATTCCTGCCAGCTTGGCCCCCTGGACATCAGTCTGCAGACCCCTGAGCTTGCCTGACTTGGCACATGCTGAGCCAGGCAAGCACGGCTGTCCCTGCTCCTCCACTAAGCTGCCATTTTGTGGAAAATAGAAGCTCGTCCTTTTACATAAAGGGCCCTTTTGCACAAACAGCAGCCATAAATAGGCCCATTTATGCAAAATTACAGGCACAAATGGTCTATTTAGACCATTTAGGCTTGTAAAGTTGTGTAAATGGACCTATTTACAGCTGCCATTTGCACAAGAGGGCCCTTTATGTAAAGGATGAGCCACCATTTTCCGCAAAATCATGGCAGCTTGGCAAAGGAGTGGGGTGCTGCGGACCACCCAGCAGCTCACCATTTGCGGCAAACAGGAGCAGGTGGCTGATGGGGGTCCAGCAAGTGGTGCGCAGTGCGGGTGAGTTCAGCCATTCCTAGTTATGCACTGCTTGTGGATTTCGTCTAAATTTTCCTCTTTGAAAATGGTAAGACATGTAAATTCCAGAAGCAATGTGTGTAACTTGGGTACATTACAGCCATAATTAGCATATTTTATGCAAACTGCAGCCAGAAATTGCTTAGTCATGCATACATTGCAGTTGCAAAATTGCTTATGCAATTTTTGGATCTTGCTGTTTTTAAAGGGGAAAATTTAGTTGAAATCTGCAAGCCAGCTGGGGGCTCCAGGGAAATCTGTTGAGCCCCAAGAGGGCCAGATTTCCTGCAACAGGACCCCCCCCCCCAGATTGGACCTGGGCAGATTTGCAGATCCCTAATACACATATAGCTCTTTTCCATAGATGGACTTGCTCATTTATTTCAAGGGAGAGATTTCCTATAAGACATGCAAAATTTCTCATGGAAATCTTGCACACCTTGGTTGTTACTGGTTTCGTCTGGAGCAAATTTGGAAGTTAGTTTACCTGTTCAGGTGAACTATCCAGGGGATTTTCAGGAAGCTAAAAGAGTTTTGATAAGACTAACACACAATGCTTGGCTGCTGGGTATATAGCTAGGTTGGTGCATTGGAGCCATCGCTAGCATCAGGATCCCACTCCCTCTCTATGCCTTTGCTGCACACATGGAGGGGATGGTCTGAACAAACTTTATACCAGGGATGGGGAACTTTGGGCACACAGGCCTGATGTGGCATGCCATGCAAAGTTCCCCATCCAGCTTGCTAGCTTCTCCCCCAGTTCCCACTCCCTCTTCCTAGGCCACACCACCTCTTCCCACAGACCAAAACGTCTAATCAGCAGCTGATTGGAGAGAAGATATTTCCCCTGCTCCCCCCTTTCCTCATCATACTGCATTTAGGCTTTTAATATTGAATTACAGCATAGGGGGCACTGGGGGGGGGGGCAGGCTGCTGGGCAAGGGAGGAATAATTCCCCTTTCCAGTGCTGCAACTCTCTCCCCCAGGCTGCAATTAAGTTTTTTAAATTAATCTTTTTAAAGTGTAAAGGGGGGGGGGATTTTCATGGGTGCTGCTGCTGGGAAATGGATGTTTGCAAAAGAAGAATGTTTTCATGAAAGGATCTTACTGCTGGGATGGGAATAACCACCTGTGCTTCAGTGGGCCATAAGCTGTATTTTAAATTAATTTCATGTAAAAAAGGTAATAATGGAGAACTCTGGAAAAAGCAACATATAAAACCTGACACACCAGTCATGTACAGTTTACAATTTGGGACCTAAGCATCAAGAAATAGAGACAGACAAGAAATTCTCCATCCCTCCCCCTCTTTCTCATTTTATAGAAAAATGGATGTTGCGGTAGTTTGCCGTTGTTAAAGATGTGGCTTGGCCTAGCAACTTCTAACTAATGACCACATTTCTGTCTGATATGATTTGAAAAGGCTGAAAGATGGGAAACCCTGGAAGGCAGTAGGTCTGAAAGCACAAACAAACATTACAAACACACACAAGTGAACAAGCAGCATTTCAGCGCAAGGCCACGATGACTGAAGATCCTTCAACCTGCATCTAGCTGGACTGAGAGAGTTATGGTTCTCAACACTTGATCTGCAGCCACCCTGACAAAAAGCTGGAAAAGGGTCTCTCTGTGCCCTAACTTAGATGTCAGTAGTATGTTTCTAGTCAGCAATGTTTTGGTAGGCTAAAGGAGTTGTTACGTCAGTGGCTGAATGACAAAAGAAGTCACTTTTGTCACCTTGTGGTTTTCAGCCAGGGATACTCTGGTTGAGTGAGCAGCAAGGTTGGGATTTTCATGGTCCTTGTTGATAATTACTCTGCTGCAGTTGATAATGGTATGCAGCTGCAGCAATGCAAAATAAAGGAACCACACAAAATATAACAGCTGGTATACATTATCTAATTTTCACCACTCCCCCATGGCTGCTCTCCACTTGATGGGTAGCATCGAAGTGGCTTCTCTTTGGCCATTTTTCCTTTTCATCCAAGCCATAACATCTGTGCTGTTAGACCGCCAAAGAGAAGCAGCTACAATAATCCACTTCAGACCTCATGTCTAGAAGACACAGAGTTTTTATTAACCCTGAGCTCAACAGCCCTGGGTTGTTTAGTGCGATGTCCGAACACAGAACTCTGGGTTGTTGGGGGAGAGACAACCTAGAGTTGTAACCCATGGTTTGTTCTTGGGTTCTTGTTTAGCTCCACCTAGCTGCAGCAGGATTGATCAGGTATGCTTGCTCGCTCCTGCTTCTCTCACAACAACCCAAGATTTTAAACACTCTGGGCAGTCACAGCATCTAAATTGGTCTACTGTATATGAGGTAACATTATTTATATAAAGTGAAACGTCAGTGTCTCAAAGGAACACACAGCTATCTTCACTTATTCTATTTATTTATTTATAAATATGTTTATACCACCTGTCATGTACACCATATCCAGGTGGTTTACAATAATAAAACTACAATACAAATATAAATTAAGATAAGATTATCACTATTTAGGGATGTGTGAACCCACCCCTGTCTGTGTTCTCTGGGCATCTGCCCAGCTCCTGCCCCTGCTTGTTAGTCCCCAGACCATTCTCAAGCCCCTCCCGCACTCGATGAGCAGCCCACACTCACCCCAGCAGCCTCGTCTAGCTCTGCAGTTGCCATTTTTTTAAAAATAAAAGGATGATTGCAAAATGCGCATATTTGCTCATGCGTGAAAATGCACATTTTTGTGAATATGCATATTTGTGTACATACGGAAATGAGCATTTTTGCAAAAAAAAATTATCAATTTTTTTAGAATAAAAAAAAGGTGACTGCAAAGCTTGACGAGGCTGCCGGGGTGAGTGCAGGCTGTTCGCCAAACACAGGCATGAGGCAAGCAGGGACAGGGGCTTGGTGAGCAGGACTCGGGGGTGTGGGTAGGGGTGGTGCCACCGGATTTCCAGATGGAATCGGGCACCTGCGCCATCCGTATCACTATTCAATAAAACCAGCAACCATGAATTAAAAATCAGAAGTCAGCAGCTAGATCTACACTAGTGCTTTTATTGGTATTGAATAACTGTTGGGGCATGTTACACATCCTTTATACTGCTTTTCTAGTGTTTTTTTCCTGTTTTTATTCTGTATTATCCAAAATACCACAACAGATATCATTGTGTGTGCTATGAGATATAGAAGCGCAAAAGGGATATAGCATCACCATGACAGGATCGTATTGATATGGCATGAGGTGTAGATCTGCTGAAAGTTTAAAGATCGGCAGATGCCAAAGTGAATTTTGAAAGTTTCATTTCCAGGGGAGAGTGGGCACTACCATGGAAAAAAGCCCTTTTCCTGATTGTCACCAGAAAGATATGCAAGATGTGGCACAACCAGGAGAGCCTCTGGTGAAGATCACAGTGGTTGGGCAGAACTATATAGGAGAAGGCATTCTTTCAGATATCCTGGTCCTAAGCTGCTTAGGACTTTACGGGTTAATACCAAAACCTTAAACCTGGCCTGGTAGCAAATTGGCAGCCAGTGCAGTTCTTTCAACAATGGTGTTATATGGTAGCTGCTGGGCGCATCACACGTCAACCTTGCCACTGCATTCTGGACCAAGAATAAGGGCAGCCCCATATGGTGTGCGTTGCAATAGTTGAGACATGAGATTACCAATGTATGAGTTACCATGGAGAAACTATCCCTGTCCAGGAGAGGGACATTAGCCAAAGGTGGTGAAAGGCACTCCTCACTGCAGCCATTTGGTCCTCCAGTGACTAGGTGGCAAATTCTGTAGACAAGCAGACGAGAAGGTGGAAAGAAAAACTCTCAAAACAGAATGCCATTCAGTATGCTTGCCAACAGAAGTCATGTTCCACCTTGCCACATTTAAAAATGTAGCCTCACCATGGAATTCTATCCTAAAGAAAATAAAGCAATCTTCCCTTGATCTGAGGTTGCCACTCATCCTGCACAAATTCCTTTTACATTGGCTCCCAGACAGATTATTTTGATTGGGAATGTTGGGCAACAGGAAATGTTGGAGAAGGTGAAACCTTGACTTAAATGTTTGGCTCCTGCCTGATAATACAGCTGTTCTGGAGGGAGGTGAAATGGAATATCAACTTTGTGTTGGATTAAATTTTGGTATTCATAACTCTTAATCTGGTTCTCAGTTACATACCTCCTAAATGGAAGCTTGAACACAGGTATAGATGTTGGGTTCTGACAGATGCTGTATCCAGGCCCAGAAGGCCATGATCTCTCCTCATATTGACTCCTGGTCAGAAGAGTTCTCAGATAAAATAGAGAAGAGGACAACCATGTGAGCTACTTTGGTTCCTTTGCAAGAGGAAAAAAATGGTGGGATATAAATGTAATAACAAATAAAATAAACTGTAAGAGGGGAAAAAAGCAGGAAACCGGCATCTGGGAGGTATTGATGTATTTCATCCTTATTTCTTGAGCTGTTTGAATCATAAGTGCATATTGTATGTTGTAACATTTCCCTACTGTACCTGGTCTGGAGTCTCACTATTACTTCTGCTTCTTTCTTTCACTCTGACACTCCCCCTTTTCTGTCTTCGCATCTAGGTGTGTTTGCTGTTGGGAAGTGAGTCATTTTATATATACACAATGAGAAAAGTGGTGGTGATGGTGAGTAGGAGTGATATGAAAAGGATGTTGTGGGAGGGTCATCAGACAGTGTTCTTATTGTTCGGCAAAAACTCAAACCTTAGATAATAATAAATGCAGGATTAGTATGTGTGTATTGATTATTTGATGATGATGATTTATATGCTTCCTCTCTGTCCATAGGGGACTGTCAGGGGAATTCTTAAACAGTTGGATACAGAATAAAACAATCTAGAATACCATAAAATAAGTAAAGACATTTAAAAAAAAAAAAAGAAATTCAGTTTCACAAAGCCATTTTAAATTGTGTTGTGTGCTCTCTCTCTCTCTCTCTCTCTCTCTCTTTGTCTCTCTCTGACACACACACAACACACACACGGGGTTGGACTCAATGGTCTTGTAGGCCACTTCCAATCCTTTGATTCTATGATTCTATGTCTCTGTGTGTGCATGAATAAAAAGAAGTATTTGGGGAGGAATGTTCAGATGGAGAGTCTTCATCAGAAATTTTAACCTCCAAACACAGAGTGAAGAGATGCAGTCCTGTCACCATAGTAACTGGGTAACAGACATCTCCTGAGCTGAAACTGCCACTCACATTAAATTGGGCTGAATCATCTGTCTTGGTTTAGTGACAGGGATAGGACATGCCTAACACAGTCCATGTAGGAATAAGTTATCCTTATTCATGATTATCATTTGTAGTAACTTAAACTTTGGGTTCTTTGTAAACACAGGGCTGGCCCAAAAATATTTTGGAACTTGAGATGGAAAATCGAAAGGGTGCTTCCCCCATGGTAAGATCACAATGATACATAATTGACAACTTAATGACACAATGCCTTTTAATGACACAATCTGTCACCGGAAGTGGCTGCCTCCGGGACAGGGTTGAATTAAATGTCACTTTTAATATGTAGCATTCAGCTACATCTGTTCTTTTTTCTTACTCAAAGTAAGTGTGGAGGACCTGATCTGGATTGGGACCCTAGCATGGGTGGTGGTGATAAGAGGGCTTTAACACTTTGGCCTTCACTGTGGCTCAGTCCAGATAACACACGCCCTGCGCCTGCAGCTTGCATAGAAAAAAAAGCCCCCCAACAATTCACTCACTCCCAACATCTCACTCTGGATGAGCGAGTGGAAGAGCACTCACCTTATGGTGCATCTCCTTTGCACAGCAGTGTGTGAACGATGAGGTTTGCTCTTGTTTAACATTTTCTTCTCTTGTGAGGAACTCAGAAATGCAGTTTTCCTAATAACGTTCTATGGAATGCTTTCTGACAGAAAACATTAGGCTAAGTTTCATTCCTGCATCCACTTCTGCTTTGTTTAATGAAGTGCAGCACCCTCTCCCTTAGCTTGTCTAGAAAACCATTCCTTGAGAGGAATTAAAGGGATTCCTCAAGCATTCCTCAAGAGTTGCTGTTGATTTTTGTTTGACGGGAATACTTGGATGAAGTGCAACTCCCTTCCCTGCAAGTCCCCACCCCAACCCCACAAAAAGCCTTAGTTTAGAGAAGGGGGGTGGGTAACACACAGCAACAATTTGAAAACTACAAGCCCCATGATAGCTAGCAGGAAGTGACACTCCATACTTCCTTTCCAGCTAAGGAGAGGCCCTGCAAGTTCTCTGCTGTGTGGTAGTGAGGCCTCTCCACTGTGCTGCCTCCTTCCTTTAAGCTGCCATGAGATGCCCACCAATAAGGGTGTGGCACCCCCTTTTCCCCAAGGCACCAATGAGTTGCCATTTTCTACCACTGCGTCAAATCACTCATTTACTTCTGCATACCATTATCACATCAATTGTCCTGTGAAAGGTGGGAAAAGTCAGCTATATGAATTCACACCACCATCAGTTGTCCTGCTATTTCAGCCTTGGACTTCTCCATCCATAAATAGTTGTCATATTAAAAACATCTGACCTAGTAATTGCCAAGGTGTGACATGAACAGAAAGGACACAAGCCTTCTAATGTTTTATCTATATAAAGTCCCAAACTTTCCTTTAACCCACACTTTGCCAATCCCTTCATAGTTTTGAAACTGATGTTCAAAAAACAGTGGAAGAATATCAGGTTTATTCATTGATTTAGACAACACAAAGACATTACATAGAAATCAAGAATGTGTTTCCATGACAACGGAAGAAGAGGCTAATGGAGGAGTACTGGATTTTAAAAAAGGAATCGGCTTTACTGTGAGCAGGGCTCCATGAGCAGATTCTTTGGACCAGTAAAAACTGCTTCACATAACATATTTCTGGGGGTTGGAGTGAACGTCATCTGACTGGCAGGGGCTGCTCAACCAATAAGAGAGGCTTCCTCCCTCTCCCCCAATTTCTCCTTTCCCCTGAAAATCCAGATGCACCTACATTTCAGGAGCAAGCCTCATTGAGTACAATGGGAGTTACTTCCAAGTAGACACACAAATGCTTTGCTGGGAAAGAGGCGTGTGTGGTGGAGAACACAAAGACAGAAACTCGCCCCCATTTTAACCCGCAGGACCTCATTGAGCACAATGGGAGTTACTTCTAAGGAGACACTAATGGGTTTGTTGTGGGAAAGAGATGGAAACCAGCTCCCATTTTAATGCACAGGATCTCTATAAGGTAGCTGTGAAGTAGTTACTTCCTAAGGCAATGAATTGGAGCTTTGAGATGGTGCTTAATCGCACTTAAGGAATTGGGCTTTAAAATGTGCCATGTCAGTTGAGGGGCTTCTCTGTAATTTCTGTGGGCATTCAGAGGGCAAGCCTCATTCAGCACAATGGGAGGAAACACCTCTTGATTGGGGTCATGGTGAAAGGCACACCCCTGAGCAGGGCTGGCATACCTGAGCTAAATGCAGGGGTTGAGGCATACAACAACTATACCCAGGAGGACTCGACTTAAGGAAAAGAATCAGACTTTAAGCAGTCTCAGGAAATCTGTTTTTTCCCTGATCAGCTCTGGGGTGGCTGTTGGATGGCCACAATGTCATCTATCCCTAACGACTTCAACACGCAGCCGGCTCGGAGTAAATCACTGGTGGAAACACCCTCCCAAATTTTGACTTCTCTGTGTTTGCCTTCTGGAGTCCAGGCTTCTACTTGTCCAGTCAACCTTATATTTTCTAAAAGAAAGGCTAGGTAGAAAGTACAAATGCTGAAATGTTTGCAATTTGTCATAAGCGTTGCAATCTGGGGTCTGCAAAAATGAAAGAGTACTTCAAGCTAGTCAGCAAATTGGTCTGGCATCATCAGGTCATGCTGGGTTGTAGAAATGCAAGGGAATGTGGCACTTGCATTTGACCCATCTGCTTTGAGTACCATAGTCTAGACATCTTTTTGCAAATGGGTGAACTGGAGTCAGACTTCTAATTTAAGAATCCCATTCAACCATTTATCTTCTAGGGATGCTGCAGAACATATATAACCATTGTGCTGTTTTGACTCTGAAGAACTTGCAAAATACTTGGCTTTAAACTGCCAAATTATAATGCTTTAAAATGATACTAAATACAGCCCCTGTTCCTGGTAAGAATGGGTACCAGAGTCAGGCCCTTTCTGCCAGAAACTTTTGCTCCAGCTTCTGGTATCAGGGAAACAAAGGGATGGTTTAGATGTGCTAGCAATATCAGGTGCTGTATTGGTGCTCCAAGAAAGGCTGGATGGGCAGGAGATTCATAGCAGCAAAGAGCAAGAACATCCTGATGCTACTGCCTGACTTTTGTGCAACTTGACCTGTGTGTCCTCTGTTGTTGTTCTTCAGTCGTTGAGTTGTGTCCGACTCTTCGTGACCCCATGGACCATACCACGCCAGGCCTTCCTGTCCTGCACTCTCTCCCGGAGTATGCTCAAGTCCATATTCATTGCATCGGCGATGCTATCTAGCCATCTCATCCTCTGCCATCCCCTTCTCCTTTTGCCTTCAGTCTTTCCCAGTATCAGGGTCTTTTCCAGAGAGTTTTCTCTTCGCATTAGGTGGCCAAAATATTTGAGCTTCAGCTTCAGTATCTGTCCTTCCAATGAGCACTCAGGGTTGATTTCCTTTAGGATGGACTGATTGGACCTCCAGGGGGACTCATAAGAGTCTTCTCCAGCACCACAGTTCGAAAACATCGATTCTTCGGTGCTCAGCCTTCCTTATAGTCCAGCTCTCACAGCCAAACGTTGCTACTGGGAAAAACATAGCTTTGATTATACGAACCTTTGTCGGCAAGGTGATGTCTCTGCTTCTTACTATGCTGTCGAGGTTTGCCATAGCTTGCCTCCCAAGGAGCAAGCATCTTTTAATTTTATGGCTGCAGTCACCATCTGCGGTGATCTTCGAGCCCAAGGAAGTAAAATCTGTCACTGCTTCCATTTCTTCCCCTTCTTTATGCCAGGAAGTGATGGGGCCAGATGCCATGATCTTAGTTTTTTTAATGTTGAGTTTCAAACCAGCATTTGCACTCTCCACTTTCACCTTCAACAAGAGGCTCTTTAGATCCTCTTCACTTTCTGCCACTGGGGTGGTATCATCTGCGTATCTGAGGTTGTTGATAATTTTCCCGGCAATCTTAATTCTGACCTGTGATTCATCCAACCCGGCATTTCTCATGATGAACTCTACATAACAATTAAATAAGCAGGGCGACAATATACAGCCTTGCCGTACTCCTTTCCCAATTTTGAACCAATCGGTTGTTCCATGTCCGGTTCTTACTGTTGCTTCTTGACCCTCGTACAGGTTTCTCAGGAGACAGGTAAGGTGGTCTGGTACTCCCATCTCTTTAAGAATTTGCCACAGTTTGTTGTGATCCACACAATCAAAGACTTTAGCATAGACAATGAAGCAGAAATAGACATTTTTCTGGAATTCTCTTGCTTTCTCCATGATCCAGCGAATGTTGGCGATTTGATCTCTAGTTCCTCTGCCTCTTTGAAACCCAGCTTGTACTTCCGGTAGTTCTTGGTTCACATACTGCTAAAGCCTAGCTTGTAGGATTTTGAGCATCACCTTGCTGGCATGTGAAATGAGCGCAATTGTACGGTAGTTTGAACGCTCTCTGGCATTGCCCTTCTTTGGAATTGGAATGTCAACTGACCTTTTCCAGTCTTGTGGCCACTGTTGAGTGTTCCACATTTGTTGGCATATTGAGTGCAGCACTTTCACAGCATCATCTTTTAGGATCTTAAATAGCTCAGCTGGAATACTGTCATCTCTGCTAGCTTTGTTGTTAGTAATGCTTCCTAAGGCCCACTTGATTTCACTCTCGAGGATGTCCGGCTCACGTTCAGTGACCGCACTATCATGGCTATCAGGGACATTCAGATCTTTCCTGTATAGTTCTTCTGTGTATTCTTTCCACCTCTTCTTAATCTCATCTGCTTCTGTTAGGTCCCTGCCTTCTTTGTCCTTTATCATGCCCGTCTTTGCACAAAAACGTTCCCTTGATATCTCCGATTTTCTTGTAAAGATCTCTAGTCTTTCCCATTCTATTGTTTTCCTCGATTTCTTTGCATTGTTCATTTAAGAAGGCCTTCTTGTCTCTCCTTGCTATTCTCTGGAACTCTGCATTCAGTTGGATATATCTTCCCCTTTCTCCCTTGCTTTTTGCTTCCCTTCTTTCCTCAGCTACTTGTAAAGCCTCATCAGACAGCCACTTGGCTTTCTTGCATTTCTTTTTCTTTGGGATGGATTTCGTTGCTGCCTCCTGTACAATGTTGCGGACCTCCGTCCATAGTTCCTCAGGCACTCTGTCTATCAGGTCTAATCCCTGAAATCTATTCCTTACCTCCACTGTATATTCATAAGGGATATGATTTAGGTAATACCTGAATGGTTTAGTGGTTTTCCCTACGTTCTTCAATTTAAGTCGAAATTTTGCAATAAGAAGCCCATGATCTGAGCCACAGTCAGCTACAGGTCTTGTTTTTACTGACTGTATGGAGCTTCTCTATCTTTGGCTGCAAAGTACATAATCAATCTGATTTCGATATTGACCATCTGGTGATGTCCATGTGTAGAGTTGCCTCTTGTGCTGTTGGAAAAGAGTGTTTGCTATGATCAGCGTGTTCTTTTGGCAAAACTCTATTAGCCTTTGTCCTGCTTCATTTTGTACACCAAGGCCATGCTTGCCTGTTATCCCGGTGATTTCTTGACTTCCTACTTTAGCATTCCAATCCCCAATGTGAAGAGGACATCTTTTTTTGGTGTTAGTTCTAGAAGGTGTTGTAGGTCTTCATAGAACCAATCAACCTCAGCTTCTTCGGCCTCAGTGGTTGGGGCATAGATTTGAATTACTGTGATGTTGAATGGTTTGCCTTGGATTCGTACTGAGATCATTCCGTCGTTTTTAGATTGTACCCCAGTACTGCTTTTCCCACCCTTTTGTTGACTATGAGTGCTACTCCATTTCTTCTGAGGGATTCTTGCCCACAGTAGTAGATATGATGGTCACCTGAATTAAATTCGCCCATGCTTTTCCATTTTAGTTCGCTGATTCTCAAGATGTCAATGTTCAGTCTTGCCATCTCATGTTTGACCACCTCCAGCTTACCTTCATTCATTGCTCTTACATTCCAGGTTCCTAAACAATATTGTTCTTTACACCATCGGACTTTCTTTTCACCACCCACCAGACACATCCACAGCTGAGTGTCCTTTCGGCTTTGGCCCAGCTGCTTCATTCTTTCTGGCGCTACTTGGAAATTCCCTCTGCTCTTCCCCAGTAGTATATTGGACACCTTCTGACCTGAGGGGCTCATCTTTTGGCGTCATATCTTTTAGCCTTGTGATACGTTCCATGGGGTTTTCTTGGCAAGAATCCTCTTGGCAAGAATCCTCGAGTGGGTTGCCATTTCTTTCTCCAGTGGACCATATTTTGTCAGAACTCTCCATCATGACCTGTCCGTCTTGGGTGGCCCTGCACGGCATAGCTTATGGCTTCACTGAGTTACATAAGCCCCTTCGCCACAAGGCAGTGATCCATGAAGGGGTTCACATATCTAGTCAGCTCTAAAATTTGAATCCACAGCCACTCAAGGAATACAGCTGAGATACTGGCACTCCTGTAATCTGATCACATTTGATCAGGGTGAAGGAACAGTCATGGTATTTATTACCTCTTAGCTTTTCCAGATTGTACCTCTGGAGGTTTTACTACTGTCCTTGAAAGAAATGATGCTCTGAGAGGTGTGTGTGTGGTGGTGGTGAGGTTTTTTCCTGCCATCCAGCTTCTGGTTTTCCTACAGTAAGTATCATTTGCAACTCACTAGCTTTTCTTCATATTACTTATCACAACTTCTGTCCCATCCTTATATGTGTGTCCTTCAAGTGTCATCACCTCATTAAACTTGCAGCTTCCTATCTTCCAACAGTTGTTGGATCCTGCAGTCTCAGTCCATGAATTATGCAACAGCAGCATTGTGGCCAATCAGTTAGGAAAGAACTTTAAGAGAAAAATGCTGATTTTAAGGGCAGCTTTCCCAGTGCCATTTGCCTTGGGCTTCTCTTGTCCTGGGATATTGTGAACTGGCCAGGAAATTTGGGTTTCACCCAGAGAAGGGATGGCACTTCTAATAGATCAGAGGTGAGCACACTGGGCTGAATATTCTGCAGTTTTGGTTATGGGATAGAAATTAATTTTCATGGGGTGAAAATTCTTATCTCACCCAAGCCCTCCTCTTAGATTGTGCAAATAATATTCCCTGTGTTTTGTTTCTGATTCTGAAAATATCTGGCCTTTTCCCCATCCTGTACATTGTCCTGACCTGAACAACTAATATGGCTAGCCTCACCTCATCTGAGTTGGAGTCACAATCCAGGCTGCTGCTCAGGTTGAGGTTCATGACAATATTCTAGGTGGTGCTGCATTGTCCTCCCCTGTTTTTCTTCCTCCTTCCAAGATTACTCACATGTTGAGTGGGTTATTCCACCCAGTTGGGGATCGTGCAATGAATAGGATGACTTCAAAACACACTAGAATATAAGGAGATCATTAGAACATCAGACTAAAGCTCTGTCTCAGAGGCAGGCACCCATAATCTAGGTCTGTAATGTTGTGAAAATGACTTCCTTACAGCTGCCATTTGAGCAATATTTGATATACGGAAATAGATGGGTCACCATTTTAAAAGAAAATGGCAACTCCCTTGAAGAGGCCAATGGCTGTGGGTGCTTGCGATGGGTCCAGGTAAGAGTAAAAAAAATAAAATTAAAATGTTTAACTCTTTTATCTTGGTGGTTCATTCTTTTACCTTGTTGTTTCACTGCTCTGAAATCTTCTGATGTGGAGCGGTATAGAAATATTGTAAATAAATAATAAACTGTAAATAATAAGGAGCAGGGGGCTCACGCGGGTCAGTGCATGGATCTTGTGCTCATTGCACACCTTGTGCACTTGTTGGATGCATTGGGGCACCTAGATTGGTCCGAAGCAATTCAAAGTGATTCGGATCAATTCGACTTGCTTCGGACCGCTTTGGACCGATTTGACCCATTTCAGATCTGGACCGATTTGGTTTGAATCACCCCGCTTCAGGTTGGAATTCAGATCTGGATCTGAAGCACTGCACATCCCTATGGCAAACCCAAATTGGATCGAACCAAACTTTACAGAATTTCATATTCCTAGCCCCAGCCCCATCAGCCCCAGTGGGCACCAGCTGCCAGTGCTTCCTTTCTTCCTACTGCCTAACAGGACATTTTCAGTCTTTAATATCTGAATTATCACAGCATTCCTGTGATCTAGGACCTCCTGTAAAATCCCACAGGGCATTTACACCATCACACAACTCAGCCTGCATCTGCAAGTTTCAGATTACTCCCCTGAGTGATGGTAATATCTCTGGTCAAAGGAGGTGGACTGAGTGGTCCATTAGAGGTAGACTGTTCTGCCCCACACTGATTTCCTTCACCAGTGGTATAGTGGTACATTTTGAAGTGCTGGAGCTCAATCTGACAGCCCCCATACCCACACCCCCAAGGAGAATCTATAGTCACACTTCCAGAATATACATTTCCTGATCATCACCAAAAAAAGAAAAGAAAAAAATAGGATGAAAGGGGACATATATGCTAATTGATATGCTAATGCATATGCTAATTTATAGGTATAGATGTGCATTTAGAATTAGAAATAATTACTGTAACTTAAATAGAAATAGAACACATCTCATGGTGATCACGTGATTTATGTGCCTACTCAGTCTGCTGTCTAGGGGCTAACTGTGGATGGGCAACTTCAGGATCCCAGCTCTCCCTTCTTATGGTTCTTGATCTTCAGACTGGACTTGGACTACACATTCCTTTGAAAAGAGGACACCTGCAAATAGAGGACTGTCCTCTGACATACCTGCATGTTATGCTGTGTCGGCACATTAGTCTTACATTGTTGATATTATTGTGATTTTATTTGTAGTATTATTGTTGTAAAACACCTAGAGATATTTATTTTATGAAGTAAAATTTAATTAAATAAATAAATATTGATGGGCAACTTCAAGACCCTTGCTCTTCCTTCTTATGGCCCTTATCTTTGAACCGGACTTGGACTAGACAGCCCTTCAAACAGATGCTGCATGGCCATCCTAATTTAGACTCAGTTCCATCATAACACACAGCTATCCAAAAACAAAAACAAAAACATGCCACTAATGAAATCTCATAATTAAGTTTACAGGGCATGACTGGAATCCTATGCATAGTTACCCAGGAGTAATCTCCATTGAATTCAGTGGAACTTCGTAAGTTCAACTTGTAAAACACATCCATCTTTAACATAAGATCTTCATACAGTTAAATGCAACTGTCAGCTTTTGATTAGAAATACAAACTAATCTTGCAAAGAAATGTTATTTAAACTTGTAGCATGAAGGACGAAATCCATCAAAGTGAAGGAAAGAAGTAACCATCCCCTGCTTGATTCTTTTCCTGATTCCTTGACTTCCTGATCAGATTTCCTGATCTGTCATTAGAAAAATATTAAAGCTTGAAAGCTTCATTATTGTCTCATTGAACAAGGAGGGCCTTTCAATTACTCTGGCACTCCAGCAGATGATGTCACCACTCCTGTTCTGAAAGACTCTCAGAACTGATTCCCCTCCACTACACTGCTGACCATATGTCTCCACCACACACTCTTGCAAAGAAAAGTAAACCCTTTAGCACTAAACCTGGATTTCTCACCACTCGGGGAAGTGGAGAGTTCTTCTTGACAACTTACATTGCACAAGTGGTAAGGAGCAGGAGCCATCTTAAAAGACATGAAAGGGATGTCAGACGTTAGAAAATCTGGCCCTTTTGGGGCCCAATGGATCCCCACTGCATGCCTGGCTTGGCTTCCATTTGTGAGCCAAGCCACAAGTTTTTTCCTGGAATCTGGGAACTTTTCTCCAGGGGGAGGGGGGATTGTAAAAAGAATTTTGCACAAATTGCAGTGGCAAATTGCATAATTGGCCCAAATTGAGGCTGTAATTTGCGCAAATTGAGCAAATTGTGGTTGCGGTTTGCATAAATTATGCAATTTGCAGCTGCAAATTGCACAGAAATTCATCTTTTTATGAAAAAACTCAGAAAATCTGCAAACTGGCCCAACTCAATGCACACCCCAGATGGATTTCTCTGACATCATGTAGGGATGTACGAAAGTCACTTACCTTGCCCGAAATTTGATTTGCGGTGGGGAGGAGGCGCCCCGTCCCTCCCCCTGAAATTCTGGCCGGGGGGGAGGCGCCCCGTCCCTCCCCCCCAAATTTCTGGCTGGGGGGGAGGCGCCCCGTCCCTCCCGCCACGAATCCTGGCTGGCCAGGAACGCAAATGGCGGCAGCCATAGCCGCCGCCGTTTGCGTCCCTGCAATCAGCCGTGATAGGCTACGTAAACATTTACATAGACTACGGCGAAAATAAGGGGAACATAGCATCTACGCTATTTGCGTTCCCCTTATTTTCGCTGTACTCTATGTAAATGTTTACGTAGACTACACGTGCCAAAATAAGGAATGCAAATGGCGGCACCCATGGGCGCCGCCATTTGCGTACGCGCGTTTTGTTTGTTTGTTTGTTTTTACTCGGCCGTGATAGGCTACGTAAACATTTACGTAGCCTATCACGATATTTTTTTAAAATCTAGCCGTGATAGGCTACGTAAATGTTTATGTAGCCTATCACTTTTTTTGTTTTTTTGGTTTTTTTTACTGGAAATGGCGGCGGCGGCAGCCGGTCGGAAGACCGGCTGCCGCAGCCGCCACCACCGCACCACCGCTGCACCGGAGCCGCCGCCGCCAGGGACATTCGCACAAGGTAAGTCCCGTCCCGGGGGGCGGGGGGGCAGACCGTTTCGCCACCAATTTCGGGGGGCCAAATGCGCTGGCATTCGGCCTCCCCGAGATTCGTGGCGAAAGTCTCTGACATCCCTATGAATATGAGGGTTAAACTACATTACATGTTACATTAATTACATAGCATGTAGCTGCCCCCTCTCTTTGTTTTTTACTGTGGTATAAGTGCTTCCCTGTCTGGTGTACTGCTGTCCTGATCCAAACTGAGGCTGTGTGTGGTAACACTAGAGTAAAAAACAAAGAGAGGGGTCATCTACACACTGTGTAATCAGCATATGCATTATGTACTTAAAGTAACACATAGATTGACACTGAGAAGAGATTTGAATGTGGAATTGGGCCAATGACTTGATCTTATGAACCACATGCATAATTCATAAGCCATAGATTGTATCTATCTTATTCATGAAATTTTAAATAGGTCTATTACCACTGTTGACCATTAAAAAGGTATTTTTCTTCAGTGTGTGCATATTGACATTTTCACATTCTTGGAAAAAGGATTTTGATCTCCTGAAGTCATCCAGCTTTTGCACCTGCAACATATGTGCAGCCTGATCCTGTGCACGCTTACTTATAAGAATATGAGAAAAGCCCTGCTGGATCAGACCAAGGTCAATCTAGTCCAGCACTCTGTTCACACAGTGGCCAACCAGCTGCCCACGGGAAACCCACAGGCAGGACATGAGTACAACAGAACATTCCCAGTCATGTTCCCCAGTTACTGGCGTTCATAGGCTCACTGCTCTGGTACTGGAGGTGGAACATAGCCATCAAGACTAGTAGCCATTGATAGCATTTTCCGCCAGGAATTTGTCCAATCCCCTTGTAAACCATTCAAATTATTGGCCATCACTACATCTTGTGGCACCCCCCCCATCACAACTGTGCAGCAATGTGGCTTCCAAGTAGCATCTCCTGCGATACACTCGTCATTTACTGCGCGCTTCCCTAACAGACTCGAGTGCCCTTTTTTTTGCCATTATA
Organism: Heloderma suspectum; assembly: GCF_057233095.1. NCBI lineage: Eukaryota > Metazoa > Chordata > Lepidosauria > Squamata > Helodermatidae > Heloderma > Heloderma suspectum. Next base: position 255,336,741 of record NC_139461.1, read on the forward strand.
CTTAAATGCGCAGCTGTGCAGACTTCATTGTCCGTTTTGTATTTTAACAGTTCTGTTGTGTCTTTCCCTCCCTCATTAGTTAAAAATTGGTTGTTCTCTGCTCCTTCATTTCCATGCCATCTGTTTGTCAGTTCCCCAGCCCGAGACTCTCGCGATGGTTCACACTCACAAGTGTGAATGGTATGTGCCTACCCATTGCTCTGAAATGGAGGTCAGAATGAAGATGGTCCTCCCCGAAGACCTCCCCCCGTGGCCCTTGGGCACTGAGTCCAAAAGAAAACCTTTCAAAGATACGAAGCTGCAAAAATGTGTGAAAGTGTGATTAAATAACTGAAAAAGCCTCTCTCTGCCTCTGTAACTGCAGTGCAAAAGGATGGGGGGGATAAAGGGGTGTCACAGAGTGATGCAAGCACTATGCATGCCTACAACATGCCCATCGCAAAATGCGAAGTCGGTTCGGGGAAGGGACAGATGGCCCACAACCACGGGGAAACCCACAGCAAACCACCCAAATCCCAGCAAAACGCCATCTCGGAAATCCGCAGTTTCTGGGAGAAAACCACGGATGGCTGTGAAGTGGTGACTGCATCATCTATCCTGAGGAACCTCAATTCACAGTTGCTCCAGAGTAAAAGGCTCATGTAGATGGGGCCCAGATGACTGAGCAGTAGTCTGAATACCGTGACTGGAATTTGAAAATACTCTTGATGGTTTTATAACAAAGCACAACTCAATTCTATGCATTTCTACTCAGAAGTAAACATTAGGGTCATGTGGAGAGGAGGGTTTCTTTAGCTGGGAAACCCCCTTCTTTAAATACCCCTTTAAAGAGGAGGGTATTTAAGCTTCAAAGGCTTTTGAATTGCTCTTATTTCCAATTACTGATCAGAGCTAAGAGCAGGTTTTCCCTGTTAAGCATTGGAGAAAACCTGGCCAAGTGACCTCAAGTTGGATTGCTGTTCCCATAGCAGGTCACAGTGTTCCGCCCTCCCCCCGGACCCAACCAATCAGCTGGGTTGCAGGGAAAACTGAATGGGGGCTGCATTTCCCACAGCTGAGGGTCTCATATGGCCTGTGGGTCATGGGTTGTGCACTCCTGATCTACATTAAAGATGTAATCCTATGCATGTTTAGACAGAAAAAGGTCATACAACTCCCAGCATTCCCCATACCGGCTGGGGAAAACTGGGAGTTTTAGGACTTTTTCTGTCTAAACTTGCATAGGATTGTGCCTTAAGACTTTCAAATATTCTTCTTGCTTGTCAACATATCTTTCTGAGTACCCAGAATAAGCAATTCTGTTTCTTCACAGGCATTTATTTATTTATGTATTCATGTAAAAATGTTTTATAATGCCACCCTAAAAAAGGCCCCCAAGGCAATTTCCAACAATTGAAATATCTTCACAATCTTTATAATGAATGGTCTATCTATCTATCTATCCATCCATCCATCCATCCATCCATCCATCCACATGTTCTTCACTGTGCAATTACCTTGATGTCAAACTGAGGCTGAAATCCTATGCAAATTTACTTGGGAGTAAGGTTTATTGAACTCAGTGAAAGTGACTTCAGAGTAAGCATGCATAGGATTGCACTCAAGAGTGAATTAATTGATATTATCAATAGTGATTGAGCTCTCTGCTCCTGTTTATGTTCTCTAGTGGAACACCTATTATCTGTATCTGACTACTGTAATGTGAATTTATCTTCAAACTGAAGACACTGAAGTCATGGACTGCTCTTTCAAATGATTTTCATCTTTTTATAGGGCCATAGAAAATATACCTGAAGTTATATGACATTTAAGTAGTGCTATCCATGTCTCCATAATGAATGTGGAAGCCTTTAATTTCCATTAACCATTGAAAAAAATGCTGCCAGACGTTACCAGAGACTGGAAATATAATTTAAAAAATTGCATTTTTCCCCCCATGGGCCTTCCCTTTGATGCAAAACTGCCTTATCATTACCTTCTAAATGTTGACAAATGAAGAGGTAAAGAAGACATCCTTAATGTTTAACTCCAATGATGTTTGAACTTAATTTCAAGATCTAATATTGAAGTTTTACCTTTAGTAGTTTTGGTCCTATTTGCTTCTTGGCTAGGAGGATGTAGAATCAGGCACTGCTTACATTCCTGTAGTGCCAAACATCAGGCTTTCCTTCCCCCACCCTCTCTTATTAAAACATTTGAGAGCAAGCAAAACAAAATCTTGTCTGGAAAGGATAGAGAAGGCAGTACATTTAATAAATAATTGGAAGAACCTGGAAAACGGGATGAAATGGAAAGACATCTGTAGGTTATATTAACTTCCCTCTACCTTCTTTCTTGCACAGGTAGGAAGATCAAATCTTTCTTCATCTGATGTTTACATGAAGAAAATCAAGACCAAATGTGAACTGGACACTGCTGACTGTACCAGATAAAAAGACAATTACAAGCAGAAAATAGACTTGCTGATAACATGCAGGTTTCACATGGGATGTTCCGTTTACCTAATGGGAAGAGAGAGACAGGGGCACAAATATCTAAGAGTGGAAAGAAAACTAAACTTTTGTCAGCCTTAGTCTCTTGCTACAGTCCTGCTGACTCAAGCGTAGCACGGCTCCTCAAAAACATATGTAAAAATGTTTGAGAAGCTCATTTTGAACCATTTGCTCTTCACTTCCCAGTTCTCATTAAAATAATCTGTTCAGATTGTCTGTGGGAGTTATTTTTTGCTCTCCTAAGTGGTTCGGAAGAGAGAGGAGATTAGAACAGATGAATTGCTAAACCTGAAAGTTTACTTTTCTACTGGAATCAGCTTCAAGTTCTATCCATAGGAAGCCATATAAACATCAGAGACAAGAAATGACAAAAGCATCTGGCACATGCTGGGAGGAAGGATCTAACGGTCCAGCCTACAGAAGTGACTGTCACACCAGAGGTAACACTGCTGTGAAGTCAGGATCCCATGCACCCCTGGCAGCCCAGACAAAAGCACAAGAATAACCTTAGTAACAAAAGCACGTGAATCAATACCAAAAGCCGTCTCCACAGCATTCCTCATAATTTTCTCACCATCTAATAATTGTGACAGTACTCACCCTTGATGCAGTCTTGATACCCATAAATGGGAAGAGCCAATCAACATGTGGCAATGCCCCCACATTACCCATATGCAGAAGACACAGTTCTACACATGGCAATGGCAGGAACACCAAGATGACACCCATTCCAACACAATGCATGCAAATGTTGTGCCACATATAATTAGAAGGTTTCCATAAAGAAACTGTAGGGTCCCTAGGAGAAAGATTTGGAATTAGGGATGGATAGACTCACCCACTTTTTAATGGGCCTTAAAAAGCATTGCTAATAGCAAGGCAGCAGGAGATGATGGTATCCCAGCTGAACTGTTTAAAATCTTGCAAGATGATGCTGTCAAGGTGATGCATGCCATATGCCAGCAAATTTGGAAAACACAAGAATGGCCAACAGATTGAAAAAAATCAACTGATATCCCCATACCAAAAAAGGGAAGCACCAAAGAATGTTCAAACTATTGAACAGTGGCACTTACTTCACATGCCAGTAAGGTAATGCTCAAGATCTTGCAAGGTAGACTCCAGCAATTCATGGAACGAGAATTGCCAGATGTACAAGCTGGGTTTAGAAAAGGCAGAGGAACTAGAGACCCAATTGCCAATATCCGCTGGATAATGGAGAATGCCAGGCAGTTTCAGAAAAACATCTATTTCTGTTTTATTGACTATTCTAAAGCCTTTGACTGTGTGGATCATCACAAATTGTGGCAAGTTCTTGGTGGGATGGGGATACCAAGTCATCTTGTCTGCCTCCTGAGGAATCTGTATAACGACCAAGTAGCAACGGTAAGAACAGACCATGGAACAACGGACTGGTTTAAGATTGGGAAAGGAGTACGGCAGGGCTGTATGCTCTCACCCTACCTATTCAACCTGTATGCAGAACACAACATGCGACATGCTGGGCTTGATGAAGCCAAGGCTGGAGTTAAAATCGCTGGAAGAAACATTAACAATCTCCAATATGCAGATGATACCACTTTGATGGCTGAAAGCGAGGAGGAGCTGAGGAACCTCATGACGAAGGTGAAAGAAGAAAGTGCAAAAGCCGGGGTGCAGTTAAACCTCAAAAAAACCCAAGATTATGGCAACCAGCTTGATTGATAACTGGCAAATAGAGGGAGAAAACGTGGAGGCAGTGACAGACTTTGTCTTTCTAGGCGCAAAGATTACTGCAGATGCTGACTGCAGCCAGGAAATCAGAAGACGTTTACTTCTTGGGAGGACAGCAATGACAAATCTTGATAAAATAGTGAAGAGAAGAGACATCACACTGACAACAAAGGTCCGCATAGTTCAAGCAATGGTATTCCCCGTAGTAACCTATGGCTGTGAGAGCTGGACCATAAGGAAGGCTGAGTGAAGGAAGATAGATGCTTTTGAACTGTGGTGCTGGAGGAAAATTCTGAGAGTGCCTTGGACTGCAAGAAGATTAAACCAGTCCATACTCCAGGAAATAAAGCCAGACTGCTCACTTGAGGGAATGATATTAAAGGCAAAACTGAAGTACTTTGGCCACATCATGAGAAGACAGGATACCCTGGAGAAGATGCTGATGCTAGGGAAAGTGGAAGGCAAAAGGAAGAGGGGCCGACCAAGGGCAAGATGGATGGATAATATTTTGGAGGTGACAGACTTGACCTTGGGGGAGTTGGGGGTGGCGATGGCTGACAGGAAGCTCTGGCGTGGGCTGGTCCATGAAGTCACGAAGAGTCGGAAGCGACTGACCGAATAAACAACAACAAAGACTCACCCATGTCCAGCTTTATCGGGCGCTCACCAAGCCGCCACTGCCACCCTCCCCTGTTCAAGGTGCTGCACAAGCTTCTGGATGGCCTGGTGAGTGTCTGACAAGCCATGGGGCTGTCTGCCTTCAAGCTAACATTATGCATGGCTCTCTGGGAAGGGAGAACACATGGTTGGAGGGCGACTCCTTCCTTCGCTGCCTGTCAGGACTTCACAGCTTCCTTCATGCAGCTGGAGGAGTCCCTGTGGCTGCATGCCAACCACTTGCCATCTCCTGCTTACAAGTGGTTGGCGCACAGTGATGGTGACTCCAGGAGAGGTCAAGCCACCATTTTGTGCAGAATGGCAGTGGCTCACAATGAGGGTGAGATGCTCCTGGGTGTTCACCGAGCCCTGGGGTGTTTAGCAACCAAGTTTGTCAGCACCCCATGGCTCCACAAGTGGGGGTCTGGGTGGCAGATGAGGGGGAGTCCGCAGGACTCCCAGACCCGCCTGGGTGCTCATGACACCCCTATTTGAAATCCTGTTTGGTTCCATCACCAGAGAATATCCCAGCCCTGGCCCAACTTATCTTGGTGCCTAAAGTAAAAACACATGTCAACTCGAGCCCCTTCCCACTCCTGCCTCATACCCCTTCCTGGTTGTCAGGCTCTTGCAGGAGCTTGGCGATGTCCCATGAGAGTCCAGGCACACTTTTGTGAGGGTTTGGCTGATCTCTCACAGGGCCCAACCACAGCTCCAGTAAGGGGAGGTGGGGGGTGCACAACGGGCAGAAGGCTGAGTGCTCCAGAGAGCCCTGCCACCCACTCTCTCATTGTGGCAAAAGTCACAGTGGAAGAGTGGCTGGTAGGGCTCTCTAGAGCACCCACTGGAGGTGGTGGGGAAGAAGGTTGTCCTGCTGCTTCTCCCGCTCCACTGCCTGAAGCAGGATCATCAGTCTTTGTTATGGTAGAGCCAGCCCTGGAATATCCATGAAACGTAACACAATACATTTGCAAGGTTTTCTGTGTGTAGTGTGAACAACAATTTTGCAAGGAATGGGGAAGGAGTAGGTCTATTGTAAAGCTACTGTGCTATACTGTACTATCATTGCACATTCAGGACAAAGCCACCGGAAAAATGCTTTGCATTTCAACAGGGAACAACATATTGGTGTTGGGAAAATTAATTTCCTACCCAGCTACTGCAGGAATTGCAGCTAAGCTCAGAGGGAACAGGGAATTCTGAGTGGGGTGGCAGATGACATCAGTGTCCCTGCTAATAAAATGTGCCAGTGTTGCTTCCCTGAGAGATCTGCCTCCACTACACCACTGATGAATAAGAACCGTGGGTTCAGTTCCTGGCCCTAAGATATGTTGATGTGAGTTCTATAAGACAAAGCCTACCTTTTGAGTGTCCTGCTGGTGAAAAGAGGGATGGCAGTAGACCTAGAATTCAGGCTTCTCACCCACAGAGTAATACATTAACCACAAGAAGAGACAGAATAGAGAGTCAAGGTGGGACTTCTTTAGTGTCCAAGGCACCATGCACATGACCTGTCCTCTCTCCTACCTCACCCCATGCATCTGATATAAGACTCCCTGTCTTAGGTACGGAGTTTTGCCAAGTGGGTGTAGTTAAAGGAGAAAGGTTTGGGCTACAAGATGCTAAGCTGAAAAGTTCCCATGTGAGAAATTTCAGTTCAAAATGGGTAGGAAGTGGTGGTGGCATGATTTGGACCCGTTTGAAACCAGGATAGCTTGGGGGAGCACAAAATTATTAAAATGTCTGTGAGGGGTAGGGCTCGCCATGCTTGAGGCAAAGATGGCAGTCCTTTTTTTGTCGTTTTAAATTTAAACTTGGCTTTAGCTCCACCATGTGGCTTTGGTGGTACCCACCAGCTGATGGCAACCAAGGAGTGCTCTGTTGCTCCCACCTCTGGTGGTGGAGCTAAAACAAAGTTTAGGAGTGGCAGGGTGAGGTGGGGGGCTTTTTCATGCAGCCCTACTATCAACTAGTACCTGGAAGAGGTTTTTCCCCCCTCTCCTTCTGTTTCCACCATAGATTTTCATCCACTAATTATAGACTATTTGCCTGATGCCTGCAGCTTACTGAAATTAGTAGAGAAGCTGGAGACTTTTTTATTTTTGTAAGTTTGATTTTGAAACTTCTGAGTAAAACAAATGTGAAATGCATGTATGTGTCATATACGTTGGATCCAGAGAAGTCATACCTTGAGTCCCAGTGATTTCAGTGGAATTACTTTCACAATCCAACCCATAGATAGATGATGTAGATAGATATAGGTCTATGCAATTCTTACAGTAACATTTCCATTTAGTCATTTCTGGTAAATATGGGAGACACCGGCCTTCCGAGTAACTGAGAAATATCACAGTAAACAGTGTTTATTAATCCAGAAGGACCTCTCATCTTCCGTTCCTTCCTATGTACTAGTCTGTTCCTTTCTGGTAAACTGGATTTTCATGATAACCCTTTTGGTAATGTCCCAATTTATATGAAAATAATTTCTGGGAAGGCTAAATGTGTCATCTTAGTAGTCAAAAGAGAAATTTATGATGCTTTGTTCTGACCTTTATTAATAATTTAACAGGCGAGGCTCTCTTTGCTTCTTAGCCAATGAGAGGAAAAGGATGTAAACTAGGGCTGTGCACTGCTTCAGTCTGAAGCCTGAATAATGAGGCAAAGTGGGCTGATTCGGAGGTGCCTCATCTTGATAAGAAGTGGATCAGACCAGCACCGAAGTGCCCCGAAGCGAAGAAGCTCCTCCACGAAGCTTCTCGTCCTCCTCAGAGATTTGTAGCTCTTGTTATGTCTTCTGAACAGCCCAGACAGGCTGTCTCCAAAATGTATCAACTTCTGAAAGATCACATGGAGGGGGGAGGAGGAGGAGGGAGGGGGAAGGTGAGAGGATGCAGAGGCACCAAATGTATCAATTTGAGAGAGATCCGGCCACTGGGAAGGGGCGGGAGAAGGGGAGAGGAGATGGAGAAGGGGGGGGGGTTGCTGTGAGTCAGCCTCTGTTTGCTCACTGTAAGAGAGGTAGTGTTACTGGATAGGAGAGGACTGTCTGAATGTTATTTGGCTAGAGCAGTGGTCTCCAAAGTGGGGTGCACACACCCCAGGAGGGGTGCAAGATGATCCATTGGGGTGCGTGAGCCGCCTGATAATTGAGCAGCCTCCCACTGCCCTGACGAGCTGCCATTGTATGCAGCGATGGTGGTGGGAGCTGCGGTAGTAGCAGGGTAGGACCGGAGCTGAGAGGGAAGCTCCATGGCATTTCTCTCTTTGCTCTAGTCCTATCCTGCCTCTGCCACAGCCACCAAGAGCAACTGCGCCAGTCTCTGCCAGGCATGGCAGAGGAAGCCTTAACCCTTCCCATTCTGTTTTGGCAGAAGGAAGCCGAGAAGAAAGCGCATGCTATGGCGACTGGGTAAAAAGAGGATCCATAAAATCAAAATGGGATCCTCATGATTTCATATGGTTTTTAAAGGGGAGACCCACAAAGCCATCATCCACTCACAGAGCACATCTGCCTCTGTGGACTGAACCAGAAAAATCATGGATCCGCCACTCATGGGTGTAGCCATGACAGGGTGCAAAAATATGGATCCTTGGCAGGGAGCCTCTTGATTTCATATGATTTTTCACACCATTTGAGGTGAAGCAGAAGATCTGGGATTTGCTGGGAAGCAGCAGATCTGGGATTCTTAGTGTGCATACTTGGACAAAGATGAGTTCTGTGCTTTGAATGCAGGGGTTGGGCAGGGGGGACCCAATGTAAACATTCAGAGGATCCATATTGAATTGGGCATCTTATCCATGGCTTTATAACATGACGGTGCTATGAAGCCCCAAATCTGTTTTTTGTCACTTAATCCATGGGGATAGATGTGTTCTGTGATATGATAGTGTTTTGAGGTATCTTTCTTGTAAAAATCAAGAGGATCCCTAAGGATTCCTGCCTTGAATTGAAGTTTTTCCACTGTGGCTGCACCCACGAGTGGCAGATCCATGATTTTTCAGTTTCAGTCCATGGAGGCAGATGTGCTCTGTGATATAATGGTAGTTTGGGGGATTTGCTCTGTAACAATCATATGAAATCAACAGGATCCCTGCCCTGGTTCCCTGTTTTCACTCTGTGGCTGTGCCTACGAGTGGCAGATCCATTATTTTTTCTGGTTCAATCCATGGAGGCAGATGTAGGCTGTGATATTATGGTGTTTGGGGGTATGTTGCTTATAAAACTCATAAGGATCCCTGGGGATCTCTGCCTCAGATCCCTGTTTTTGTACTGTGGCTGCACCCTTGAGTGGCACATCCATGATCATTTTTCTGGTTCAGTCTGTGGAGGCAGTTGTGCTGTGTGATATGATGATGCTTAGGGGGATTCCCAGACAATTCAGCCAAAGTAACTCTGAGGTTATTGACTGTGAATAGGAAAGTAGTACTATTTGCACTTCAAAGAAACCTACAGCAGAGTTTAGGGATAGTGACCTCCTCACCGCTTCAGCACCTAACTCGATTATCCCTTTATGAACTTTGGTTTGTGTTTCTGAGGACAGCACATTTTACCTGTGCCTAGAACAAAACTGAGCAGGCCAAACTGTCTGAGATTTGGCAGGTGGGATGTCCTCCAGGGGGGCTGAGAGGGGCCCAGATTTCAAGCACTTCTGTGGAAATAGTGAAAAGTTATAGCTCTTTGCTTTGACAGTTTTTGTGGAAAAAAATCAAATTTTACCTGTGCTTAGCACAAAACCTTGTGGGCCAAACTGTCTGAAATTTGGCAAGTGAAGTTTCCTCTAGGGGGGCTGAGAGGTCCCCACATTTCATGCATGTATCATAAAAACTGAAAAGTTATAGCCATTTCTGTTTTCCTGTGCAAGTCAATGGGAAAATGCCAAAAATGGGTGATTCAGATGTCCAAATCTTGCTTCGGATCTGGATCCGAGTCTAATTGGAGTGGGTCTGAATCAGTCCAAAGTGGAGTGGGTACGCTTCAGAAGATCCAAAGCAGCATCCGAAGTGGAGTGGAGGGGTGTGTGTGTGTCTGTGTACAACCCTAATGTAAACTTGCTAGTTCCTTCCCGTCTCACAGCTTCCCCTGCTCCTCCCTGCCTCCACTTGCAAAATTTCTGTCTTTTAATGCTTGTATGAAGGTACACATGCCTATCAGTCATGCTCGTTTGAAATTGTTGCAGAAAATTTTAATTGCTATGCAGCTTGCCATAACAATTAGGTAATGGACCATCTGTTAGTATATGTAATATTTAGTTGTGGATATAAAGAACACCACTACCATCATAGTCAGAGCTGATGGCTTGTTATTTTTTAGGGATGTGTCTGACAGCTTACATGCTTCTGTAGAGAGGGCTGGAAAGAATAAGGTTCACAGATCAAAAAGAGGAAGGGACCAGTTTGCTGCCTCACTAGGTAATTCAAGCCAACAGCTTTTGAACTACCCATAGGTCACAGGTTTTCAAGACCAGAAGCTTAACATTTTGGAACCACTTTTCCATAAATGATCCCAGCAACCTATTGAGGTCCCCATGTTCTACCCATGCAAACAAGATGTGTGCATATGCTATGTATTATGTTCTGATGCTGAAATCTAACTACAGATTAGAGCATGTGAAAGATCATTCCCAATATAAGAGCAGCACCAGATTACTCCCATGAGAACTGCTTATGATGAAACACATTTCCTATGAGCATCCTGGAGCATTGGAGTTAAGGTAACTTCTTGGTAAGAATGTAATGTGCTGTGCTTTAACTAAGACCACCTTGATTGTCAGAGAAGCAGATCTCTTTGGCAATGGAATTGTTAAAAATTAGCAATGTAACTCAGCCACACTACATGGTCAGAAATAAATATCATATAGTACAAATTGGTAATGTATCACACTACATGAAATATAGAAATATCACATCGTATAGTTTGCACCACATCCTAGAATGTGGAGCTAACTATGCAAATATCTCTAATAGAACTCAGACACTTTTCTTATTTAAAGGGAGAAAAAACTAACTTTGGGAAGGAACAATTTTGATCATAGAAGCAGCAGAAAGGAGAACTTAGCCCATATCCTGCCATTTATCTGTTTCTAATTGAGTCCCCCAAGTATCTCTCCCTGTGGGCTTCAAAATCTGACAATGTGGCATAGCTGCCTGAGGTTCCACCTTTCCCCCAGCTTCTTCCTCAGAGATTGAGAACCAAACCCCTCAGGAATGCCTGCTTCACTTTGGGACAGCTGTACCCACTGTCGCACAAGCTTCAGCCCTTTTACCCTCTCTGGGCTCCAGAGAAACTCAATATGCTCAATTGGTTCCCTCAGCCCACCACAGGAGAAGTAACAAGGAAACAGGTATAATAAAGGTAGCATAAAATCAAATAACAGATGGGAATTTGGATGTTTAAAACAAACAAAAATTATTTAACACAAGAAGAATTATATGTTATTATTAGTCATTAATACTTGGTCCTACCTTCCCTACCTACTCTACCCCTTCTAAAATCCTAAACACAAACCCCACTAACTAGATGTTGTTTCCATGATCCCTAAGGCCCCATCTGACTGACTAACTGACAGCTCATCCTTTATATAACCTCAGAATCCTCACACACACTCATGTTCCTCCCACCTTTCACTCACTCTCTGGCATATTAACCCTATCTTACCTGGGTTAAATTTAACAGTGCAAACACAAACACTCCACGGAGCCGCCGGCCAGGTGCATCAGCATGGCAGGTCTGAGGACGCAAATGGCGGCCTGCGTAGCGGCCACCATTTGCGTCCCTTCATTGAGCCGTGATAAGCTACGTAAATATTTATGTTGCCTATCATGGCAAAAGTGGGGACGCCATTTGCGTCCCTTCACTGAGCGGTAATAGGCTACGTAAATATTTACGTAGCCTATCACGGCAAAAGTGGGGATGCAAATGGCGTAGCGACTGCCATTTGTGTCCCCGCTTTTGCCATGATAGGCAACATAAATATTTACGTAGCTTATCACGGCTCAACGAAGGGACGCAAATGGTGGCCGCTACGCAGGCCGCCATTTGCGTCCTCAGACCTGCCATGCTGATGCACCTGACCGGCGGCTCCGTGGAGTCGCCGCAGAGTGGAGCCAGTTGGGGTAGGATTTCGGGGGGAAGTACGGAGCGCCTCCCCCACACTGCGAATGTCACCCTTCGAAAAGGTAAGTGACTTTCATACATCCCTACATGCTACTTCTTCCCAGGGCCAGTTAACTGTTTGAGACTGTACAACTTGATACACTAGTAGATAAGCCTCTGGACAGATCTCAAGGTTAGTGTGGGTTGTGAGAGTAGGTGGGATTGTCATACCTATGTTGGCTTACTGCCAGACATTCTTGAAGTCATTGGAATAGAACTAGGGATGTCGTGAGAGTACAGTCGGGGCTTGAGCTCAGTGATTTCTCGCCAGCTTGCCCCCCCTCCCCCAGACATCAGTCTGTGGATCTCCGCACTTGCCCAACTTGGTGTGTGCCGAGTTGGACAAGCACAGTGTATTGCCCCTGCAGTAGGCCTCTTAATTTAGAGGTACCAAGATAGTGATAAGTCAGATCCAGGTTTGCTTTCAAGGAGCACTTTATTGAGAACTTACAGCATACAAGAGTACCCAATGTTTGGATCAGACAGCTTCTCTGAACCCAGAGCCATGTGGTAAAATGGGTTTTATGGCATACTTGTTAGCAGTGAGGCAGCTTGACAACAGCAAGCATTATTTAGCATTCATCTACAACTTCCTGAGCATAGGCTAACAGTGCTTGGTCAGAAAGGAAACAATCACAGCTTTCCCAGCATAGCCACCTGCAGCTTTAAGGCAAACAAGCTTCACTTCCCAGGCACATCCTGATAAGACACTCCAGTTCGTTAGTATGGGATGAGTGCAGCCCGCTATTGATCTTTGATTCATCCTGGTAAATCAAGAGGCCTGTTAGGGAAAACAGCAGCCAACTGAACCAAAGTCAGAGAGCATTATGGACCATCTAAGCCCCTCTAAAACTACCGATAGCTTGGTTCAGGCCTGAGGCCTTACACACAGGGATCCCCATTGCCCGCAAGCTGCCATTTTGCATACAAATGGTGGCTCGGCTATTTACGGAAATTGCCATTTGCATTAAATGGCAGCCATAAATAGCTCCATTTACACAAAAATACAGGTGTAAATGGCTTAATTAGACCATTTAAGCCTGAAATTTTGCATAAATGGAGCTATTTATGGCTGCCATTTTATGCAAATAGAGATTCCTATACATAGCTGAGCTGCCATTTTTATGCAAAATGGTGGCTTGTGGGATGAGGTGATACCACCTGCCAGGCACTTTCAGACCATCCCACAGCTCGTGTGGCACACCAAACAGGGTCAGGTGGCCAGTGGGGGTCCGGCGAGTGGCAGGCGAGGCAAGTTCACCCATCCCTAAGTAGAGCTTGAGAATAGGGATGGGATTGCTATGAGTATAATAGTATATATGAATCCCTAAGACACTCCCAGGGTGGGACTTGATGCAGCCCAGTCCGGAAAGGTGCTGTGTGTTTATGGCCATTATGGGAGTCACTTCCATTGCCATATTTTGACTGTAGGGATGTAAGCTTATAACCTTGCTTTGTAGTGTTGTGCTTTCTTCTGCTTTGATAATTTGCTCCCACTTAATAAAATCTTTCCTTCACCCATTAGTGTTAGTGTATTCTGAATCCTGAAAAGAACTGTTGTGTCTTCGCAACACACTGGGCCAACAGGAGGAATGGACTGCTGGCCTTTGAAGGTGGCTGTGCCTCCTCCTTCCTCCTGCAAAACAATAACACTCCCACCCTCCTTGTGTCATGGTAAGGGATTATCCAGTTGTTCATGAGGGACTGAAGAGGTATTTTGGGGGTGTCTCCTGATTGGTCTTGGAGTCATCTTCTTTTGCCTACGCCTTACCACTTTGACACTTGGGGGCTTTGTCCGTGATTTTGCTAATTGGCTTCCATCCTCGGGCACAATTGGCAGGTACTGCAAGCACCGAAGCAGTTGAGCTAGTTTACCCTGGCAAGCACCCTAAGGCACCAGAGGTATGAGGCGGCTAGGCCAGCCTAAACCTCATTGCCTGCCAGCTTGACAGGAAGTGGGTTGAGGCCCCTCTTAGACCCTGAAAGCTTTGCCTCAGCAAACTCTGGCCAGCAGGGTTGAGGGGAGCAGCCAGGGACCCCTCGCCTGCCTTTGTGGTGGGCAGCTGATGGAAAATATGGACCTGACAGACATTGGATCCACTGCTTGGAGCCAGGGTGGAATTGCCCAATGGCTGTTGGTGTCTCTCTTGCTGCTTTACATAGGCAATGGGTGTCTATACTTGCCCCGTGCTATTATTGTTTCAGGTCCTAAGTTATTTCTTTAATAAAGTTGTGACTCTTTGGCCCAAACATACTGTATCATGTCTTTCTTTGGGGGGGGGGGGAAGACAAGTAAGCCTTACTTACCATGACAGAAGACCTTAATATCTAAGGCAACCTTTTCTTTTCTTTTTTACAGATCAAAGGGCCTGGCTCTTATTCCTGGGTCTCAGCCCTTGGGTTGTTATAAGTACATAAAACTGTCTCTATTTTCATATGTATGTGAGATGTTGGAGGTTATACGCCGTGGTACAGTGGAAAGGCACTGGTGTTTATTGGTCAAGAGTGACTTTCACTATGCCATGGGCAAGAAATTTTGAGGGAAAAGGTCTGTGGATCAGAAAGAGGGGGGCAGGATTATTTCCCTTGTATGTTTATATACTGCAAGTTTTTCTGTGTGCTTAAATGTCTCATTCATTCCTTTTAGGAATAATAGTCCTTGAATGGCTGCCGGCTGTCTGGGTGGTCAGTAGCCTTTCTAGCAGGGCAGACAGTTGCCAGTTCTTGCCTTGTTGTAGGGAATAATAGTCCTTTTGTGAAATATTTCCATTTTATATCATTAAGGCTCTTCTCATCTAAAGCTAACCCAGTTTATGTTCCCTCATCTGTTACCTTCTGTTAGAGTCAATAAAACCTAATAATCTCTTAAGAGCGTCCAGGGCATTTGCATGCACCAATCATTGGCAATAGTCTCTTTCATGAAATGAAAGGGATGATACATGAGGTTTAATGAGAAGAAGATATATTTTCGGTTCTTTATTGGAAAAGGGGGGGGGGGAGGCAGAAGAAGAAAAACAGAATCTGCAACAGCCTTCTCTCCAGAAGTCACATGCATATGCAAAAGCAGCCTAATTGCCCTCTTTAGAAACTAATCATTCTGAGTTTTACAAGCTGCATTATAGAACCTGACATGCTTATTTTCTTCTTCTTCATTCTATTATGTTTGTAAGCAGTGATCCTTCTGAAAAGAAAATCAACCCCTATTTTTATCTGCTGCAACCATCTCCCTTTTCTCCTTCAGTCTCCTTCCCCCCTTCCCCTGGCTGCCCTTCTATCAGCCCAATGGCACCACATTTATGTATGTATTAATTGCCCTGTAAAATGCACTCGAAGTCATTATACTTCCCCATTCAAAACTATTATCTTGGGCCATTATGCCTTTGCATTATATTTATTTAAATGCAGCTTTTTTGAATTAGCTCATTTTTAACAGCTAGCCATGCCTGAAATATTGTTCCAGCCTAGGTTGCTCACAAACCTACCTTTTTAAAAAACCAAAGCCAAAGCCAAAGCCAAAATCCTTCACAAAAGCTTTTGGTGTTATTTTGCACACGATCAAAAGATTGGGCTCATAATTGTCTGTCTTTATTTTTAAATTATTTTTAAATGTTTAATGGATGTAATCTTTGGAAACATTTGATATGCTCCAGATCCAGTCTAAAAAAGAAGCCCTTTCTTTCAAGAGATTCTCTACATAGATATGTAAGCACAAAAAAGACAGGCTATGCAGACTTGCCATTTTTATTAGGTTCTATTGAAGTACTGGATTTAAGTAGCCTAACCATCAAGAATTGCAGCCCATGTGGCTACAAAGGTCATCTCTCCACATGACCTCACTATTCTTATTTGGCCATTTGTGCCAGGATGGCTGCAGGAAGCTAGTATAAAAAGCAATACCCACCTTTGGTCTTCTACAGTTTCCATCCCTGTGTTTTCACTGAAATAATGAAGGTTATACTTGATAAGCTCTTCTTCCACTTCCTGGATCAATTCCGTGGGATGGGCAGTGAAGGTTGCAGTGGTTCTGTTCTTACTTGTGGGGTCGATTTCAGAGAGTAACATTGGGTGACCATTCCTTACCCCTTGGCAATTGAGATATGGGGTACGGCAGGGTGCCATCCTGTCCCCAGTGTTGTTTAATGTCTATATGAAGCTGCTGGGACTGGTAATGAGGGGATTTGGAGCCAAGTGCCATCAGTATGCTGATGACATGCAGCTCTGTCTCCCTGTGACATCTGAATCAGGTGAGGCTGTGCAAGTCCTGCATCAGTGCCTAGACACAGTAATGGGCTAGATGAGGGCCAGTAAACCGAAACTGAATCCTGGCAAAATAGAAGCCCTGTGGATGAATGGTTCCCAGGTCCAGGAGATAGGCTCATTGACCATTCTGGAAGGGATTGCACTCCCTCTGAAAGATCAGGTTCATAGTCCAGGGATACTCCTAGATTTATCATTGTGGCTGGAGGCCTAAGTGGCCATGGCAGCTCAGTATGCCTTTTACTAGCTTCGACTTGTTCACCAGCTATAGCCTCTCCTGGACAAGGATAGCTTGGCCACAGTGGTACAGACACTAGTAACCTCAAGACTGGATTACTGCAATGCACTCTATGTGGGGCTGCCCTTAGGGCTGCTCCAGAAGCTGGTGTTAGTGCAGAACTCAGCAGCTTGGCTGTTATCAGGAGCTGCTCCATTTCAGCATGCAACTCTTTGCTGAGGGAACTGCACTGGCTGCCTATTCACTACCAGGCCAGGTTTAAGGTTTTGGTACTAGTGTACAAAGCCCTAAACAACTTGGGACCAGGAGACCTGAGAGAGTGCCTTCTCCTTTACCAATCTGCCTGATCACAGAGGTCATTGGAGGACATGCTCCCGGTGGTTCCACATGGACCTATGTCCTGACTGGAGTCCACCTGGAGAAGAGCTTTCAGTGTGGTGGCCCCCTTCATATGGAATTCCCTGCATCTGGCGGTCAGGCAGGTGCCAACATTTTTTTCAGCACCTCCTGAAAAGAGCTACTTTCCAGGAAGCCTTCCTTGGTTGACTAATCTCAGTCTGGTTGGCACTCTGGTTTTTCTTAAGAATAATTTTAATACCATGTTTCATTCTTTTTATCTTTTGTTCATTTCATATTTTGTTGTTCCGGAATCTGTTTAGATATGAAGCGGTATACAAATGTTGTAAATAAAATTGCCAGAGCTGGCAATTCTGTCAAGGCCCTTGTCACACTATGGAATGGCAAAATGTGAAGGGCCATTGACACAATCACTCCTGAGTGCCCTTTTTGGTACTGTGGAACCTAGGGATGGCACGGACGCTTGGCTGAGTCTGGGATTCCAATGGACTGCCCCCCACTCAGACCTCCAGGCTGCACTCACTGAGCTACTGCCCCTGCTTTCGCCCCCCCCCATGAGCCACCTGTAAATGGGCCACTTACACCTGTGCTATTGCATAGATGGGGCCCTTACAGCTGCTATGTGTGCAATATTAAATTTATGGAAGTTCCCGAGTCACCTTTCCCCCCCTCCCAAAATGGTGACTGTGGGAATGATAGCAACTCGCAAATGGCTCAAGGTAGGTATGGGCAGCTTGGCGCATGAGTGGGTGCAGCGGCTGGGTGGGTGCAGCCCGGAGAACCCAGATGGGAGGGGTTCCTCCATCCCTAGTGGAGCCCAGAAGGCTCTCTGGTTTACTGGGGAGCTCCGGAAAATGAAACAGGTCAGAAAACGGCTGGAGCGTAAGTCTTGTTGTGAAAGTGATCAAACACATGTAAGAGCATATAATCATACCTACTGTGTTGCAATGGCAGGAAAGAAGGCTTACTTTGCCATCCTTGAGTAGCTGTCCAGCTGAGCTTTTCTGAGTGGTTCAGGGGTTGCTTACATCAAACCCAGTGAATCCAAAACTGGAACCCTCAGAGCCCTACTCTGATGAGTTTGTAAGACATTTTGAGAATAAAGTTACTCACCTTCATGCTGACTTGAACATCTCTGCTGATGAAGTATCTGTTGAAGTGTCCAGTGCATCATCTTATTCTGTTTTGTGGGATCCATTTCAGGTTTTGGAGCCTGAGGATGTGGACAAAACACTCGCATCTATTTGACCCACCACATTCTCTCTAGATACTTGTCCATCAT
Source organism: Heloderma suspectum (assembly GCF_057233095.1). Taxonomy (NCBI): domain Eukaryota; kingdom Metazoa; phylum Chordata; class Lepidosauria; order Squamata; family Helodermatidae; genus Heloderma; species Heloderma suspectum. The sequence goes on from NC_139461.1 coordinate 255,354,890, forward strand.
GGTTTATTCATGCTAGCCAAGGAGGCTGACCAGATGGATCAGGGTGGTGGTGAACACATCATTGCATGATGGTGTGGTCCCTACTGCCTTGAAGGAGGCAGTGGTATGACCATTCCTGAAAAAACCTTCCCTTGATCCAGAGATCTATGCTAACTATCGTCTGGTCACAAATATCCCATTCCTGAGTAAGGTGCTTGAGGTCATCTCCCAGCTGCAGGTACTCGTGAATGAAACTGATTATCTGGATCCATTCCAGTCTGGGTTCAGACCCAGTTTGGAGATGGAATAGGCCTTGGTCATCCTGATGGATGACCTTCTTCAGGAGAGGGACAGGGGGAACATGACCCTTCTTCTCAAACTCTCAGTGGCTTTAGTTGACCACAGAATTCTCCTGGACTGCCTCTGTGAGGTGGAGGCATTGTTCTACAGTGGTTTGACTCATACACGCAGGGTCAGTTCCAGACAATAGCATGGGGTGACTGTACCTTTGCCCATGGCAGTCTAACTGTGGGGTGCCACAGGGCACCATCCTGTCCCCAATGTTATTTGATATTTATATGAAGCCGTTGGGAGTGGTCATCAGGAGATTTGGGGCAAGGTGTCACCAGTATGCTGACAACACCCAGCTCTATTTCTCTGTGACATCTGAATCAGGAGAGGCTGTTCCTGGATGCAGTTATGGCTTGCATGAGGGCCAATAAACTGAAGCTGAATCCCAATAAGACAGAGACTTCATGTGTTGACAGTTCCCAGGTCTGGGAACTGGGGTGTTTGCCTGTTTTGGATGGGGTTGCACTCCCTCTGAAGGAGCAGGTCTATAGTTTGGGGGTGCTCCTGGATCCAGCTTTGTCACTGGAGGTGCAAGTGCCTTGGTGGCCTTGAGCGTCCATTAGCAACGTCAGTTGCTATGTCAGCTACGTCCTCCTTCGTGTAGTTCAGGAGGATATCAGAAAACGTGACATCTTTCAAATGCCTCCTGAAAACACACTTGTTCACCCAGGCTTTCCCTGGGCTATAAGTAAACAAATTATGCTGTTCCATTTTACTGCTCCTTGATTTTTACTATAGTTGGAAGTGTTTTAATGCTGTGTTTTAATGTTGTATTTTTAATATTGTGTTTTAATATTGCGAACCATTGAGAGATTTTATTATATTCAGTATATAAATGCTGCAAATCAATCAATCAATCAATCAATCAGTAAGTAAGTAATTACTGAACCACATGGGGGGGCATGGCTCAGTGGCAGAGCACATGCTTTGTATACAGAAGGTTCCCGGTTTGACCCACAGTATCTCCAGGTAGGACTGGGAGAGACCCCTTCCTGAAACCCCAGAGACCCGCTGCCAGTCATTGTCAACAGTACAGGGCTAGATGGAACAATGGTCTTACTAAGTATAAAGCAGCTTCCTCTATTTCTGTGTTCACGGATTGATTCTAGACTTAGTCATGCATAAAACTGTTATGAAGTACCCCCAAATTCTGCTGATCTGGGAAAATGTGGCCTGTATCTGGACGGGGACTAAAGTTTTTTGGTCTTGGAGAAGGGCAGAAAAACAGGTCCCATAGGATGTTATGGCCTTGCAAAACCCAAGAGGAGAGGCAGACTTCTTACATAAACTTTCTGGCCAGCCACTGTGCTCTGATTGCCTTAATTTCTCAGTTAACACTTGCAAATTTCAGACCTTGCCTCAAGACAACAGCCACAGAAGCCCTCACCATGAAAATATTTTATGCTGATTTCTAACCTTCCTGTTTAAGCCAAATAGAAGGAAAAAAGCAAGCATGCCTATATGACTCTTTTGTCACCTTTGCTTAAGACCATCAGCAAAATCCCCCTGGCTATCTTGCTCACCTGGACCTGTGAAAGCCAGAGATATGCACCTGTCAACTCCCATCCTTTCCTCCCATCAAGAAAGAAAGAGAATCCCATTGTCTTCTTTTTTCTTTCAGAGGATTCATTTGTTCTTTTTAGAAAATCAAAATTCTTCAGAAAACCCTGAAGTGTATTTAATTAGGAAAAAGTGTTTGGGAGCATTGTCTGGTACTGTTCCTCTAACAATCAAATAAATTTTAACCACCAGAATTTCATGAATGCAATCTATTCAGGGCTTAATGCACAAACTAGATTGGCTATGGGAAACATTGATCTTCAAGGGATGACTTGGCAAGTCCTTTTGTCTGCTGTATGCCAAACAAGAAAACCCCATGGAACATAACACAAGGCTAAAAGAGATGACACCAGAAGATGAGCCCCTCAGGTCGGGAGGTGTCCAATATACTACTGGGGAAGAGCAGAGGGTATTTCCAAGTAGCGCCAGAAAGAGTGAAGCGGCTGGGCCAAAGCCGAAAGGACACTCAGCTGTGGATGTGTCTGGTGGTGAAAAGAAAATCCGATGCTGTAAAGAACAATATTGTTTAGGAACCTGGAATGTCAGATCAATGAATCAAGGTAAGTTGGAGGTGGTCAAACATGAGATGGCAAGATTGAACATCGACATCTTGGGAATCAGCGAACTAAAATGGACAGGCATGGGCGAATTTAATTCAGGTGACCATCATATCTACTATTGTGGGCAAGAATCCCTTAGAAGAAATGGAGTAGCACTCATAGTCAACAAAAGGTTGGGAAAAGCAGTACTGGGGTACAATCTTAGAAACGATAGAATGATCTCAGTACGAATCCAAGGCAAACCATTCAACATCACAGTAATTCAAGTCTATGCCCCAACCACTGATGCCGAAGAAGCTGAGGTTGATCGGTTCTATGAAGACCTACAACATCTTCTAGAACAAACACCAAAAAAAGATGTCCTTTTCATCATAGGGGATTGGAACGCTAAAGCAGGAAGTCAAGAAATCACCGGGATAACAGGCAAGCATGGCCTTGGTGTACAAAATGAAGCAGGACAAAGGCTAATAGAGTTTTGCCAAGAGAACATGCTGATCATAGCAAACACTCTTTTCCAACAGCACAAGAGACGACTCTACACATGGACATCACCAGATGGTCAGTATCGAAATCAGATTAATTATGTCCTTTGCAGCCAAAGATGGAGAAGCTCTATACAGTCAGTAAAAACAAGACCTGGAGCTGACTGTGGCTCAGATCATGAACTTCTTGTTGCAAAATTTCGGCTTAAATTGAAGAACGTAGGGAAAACCACTAAACCATTCAGGTATGACCTAAATCATATCCCTCATGAATACACAGTGGAGGTGAGGAATAGATTTCAGGGATTAGACCTGATAGACAGAGTGCCTGAGGAACTATGGACGGAGGTCCGTAACATTGTTCAGGAGGCAGCAACGAAATCCATCCCAAAGAAAAAGAAATGCAAGAAAGCCAAGTGGCTGTCTGATGGGGCTTTACAAGTAGCTGAGGAAAGAAGGGAAGCAAAAAGCAAGGGAGAAAGGGGAAGATATATCCAAATGAATGCAGAGTTCCAGAGACTAGCAAGGAGAGACAAGAAGGCCTTCTTAAATGAACAATGCAAAGAAATCGAGGAAAACAACAGAATGGGAAAGACTAGAGATCTCTTCAGGAAAATCGGAGATCTCAAGGGAACGTTTTGTGCAAAGATGGGCATGATAAAGGACAAAGAAGGCAGGGACCTCACAGAAGCAGATGAGATTAAGAAGAGGTGGAAAGAATACACAGAAAAACTATACAGGAAAGATCTGAATGTCCCTGATAGCCGTGATAGTGCGGTCACTGAACTTGAGCCGGACATCCTAGAAAGTGAAGTCAAGTGGGCCTTAGGAAGCATTACTAACAACAAAGCTAGTGGAGATGACAGTATTCCAGCTGAGCTATTTAAAATCCTAAAAGATGATGCTGTTAAAGTGCTGCATTCAATATGCCAACAAATTTGAAACACTCAACAATGGCCGCAAGACTGGAAAAGGTCAGTTGACATTCCAATTCCAAAGAAGGGCAACACCAAAGAGTGTTCAAACTACCGCATAATTGCGCTCATTTCACATGCCAGGAAGGTTATGCTCAAAATCCTAAAAGCTAGGCTTCAGCAGTATGCGAACCGAGAACTACCGGAAGTACAAGCTGGGTTTCGAAGAGGCAGAGGAACTAGAGATCAAATCGCCAACATTCGCTGCATCATGGAGAAAGCAAGAGAATTCCAGAAAAACGTCTATTTCTGCTTCATTGACTACGCTAAAGCCTTTGATTGTGTGGATCACAACAAACTGTGGCAAATTCTGAAAGTGATGGGAGTACCAGACCACCTTACCTGTCTCCTGAGAAACCTGTACGAGGGTCAAGAAGCAACAGTAAGAACCAGACATGGAACAACCGATTGGTTCAAAACTGGGAAAGGAGTACGACAAGGCTGCATATTGTCACCCTGCTTATTTAACTTATATGCAGAGTACATCATGAGAAATGCCGGGTTGGATGAATCACAGGTCGGAATTAAGATTGCTGGGAGAATTATCAACAACCTCCGATATGCAGACGATACCACCCTAATGGCAGAAAGTGAAGAGGATCTCAAGAGCCTGTTGTTGAGGGTGAAAGAGGAGAATGCAAAAGCTGGTTTGAAACTCAACATTAAAAAAACGAAGATCATGGAATCTGGCCCCATCACTTCCTGGCATATAGAAGGGGAAGAAATGGAAGCAGTGACAGATTTTACTTTCTTGGGCTCCAAGATCACTGCAGACGGTGACTGTAGCCATGAAATTAAAAGACGCTTGCTCCTTGGGAGGAAAGCTATGGCCAACCTAGACAGCATAGTAAGAAGCAGAGACATCACCTTGCTGACAAAGGTCCGTCTAATCAAAGCTGTGATTTTCCCAGTAGTAATGTATGGCTGTGAGAGCTGGACTATAAGGAAGGCTGAGCGCCGAAGAATTGATGCTTTCGAACTGTGGTGCTGGAGAAGACTCTTACGGGTCCCCTGGACTGCAAGGAGGTCCAATCAGTCCATCCTAAAGGAAATCAACCCTGACTGCTCATTGGAAGGACAGATACTGAAGCTGAACCTCAAATATTTTGGCCACCGAATGCGAAGAGAAAACTCCCTGGAAAAGACCCTGATGCTGGGAAAGACTGAAGGCAAAAGGAGAAGGGGACGGCAGAGGATGAGATGGCTAGATAGCATCACCAATGCAATGAATATGAACTTGAGCACACTCCGGGTGAGAGCGGAGGACAGGAAGGCCTGGCGTGCTATGGTCCATGGGGTCATGAAGAGTCGGACACGACTGAACGACTGAACAACAACAACAATGCCAAACAGCTGACTTATCCTGGGAGACTGGAGGTTTAAAGAAACCCACTCCCAAGGGTCCCCTGCACACCATTACTTGTACAAACAATGGTGCCCACTCAAAGGTTTTGCCTGGACAGAATGCCTCCAATAATTGCCAATCCCCCCTGCCTAACAGAAACTACCGAAGGTCCCAAGAAAACAATAGAAATTGGATAGGAAACAACAGCCACCCCAACCCTGCAAAAGTTCTACATCTGGGTCCTCTAACAGACCCAGTGTAGATCCCTTAAGGAATTACATTTTGGCAGGAACTGTGTAATATGGAAGAAAATATGGATAAGTACTATTTACAGCCCACACATGAGCTCATGAGTTCACTAGCAGAATTACAGAGAGAACAAGCCCTTAAGGCTCCAGCAGTTAGAAATCCTTCTCCATAGCAAGAACATGATGAACAGCCTTGTTAGGGATGCCGGGTTTCCCTTGGATCTTTCCTAAGAATTCCTAACCATGGTATTTTGGGAAGATCCACTTTGAGGGCTTCAGTGGGAGATCCGGAGAACCTAGCCCAATTAACAATCGAGACAAATGCACTGATCAAGAGTTTTAAGTTCAAATTGGATTTTGAAAGAGAAACCGAGCCAGCCCATCACAAATGTCCCTAATAAAAAAACTCCCATCCACAGATAGAAACAAGAACAAAAGGAAAACCTTCCTTAGACAGTTTATAATCTCATTGTTGAGTCTAAGAATGAACTTGCCTTTCAAGTTCAGAGTAAAAACCTAGTGAGTAAACAAGAACCTGCACATGCAAATATAGACGCAAGTTCTGTGTCTACTAGCCAAATACTGTCATTGCAAGTAGAAGGTTCTACTAGAAACAAAAATCAAGAACTCTGTGTAATTCGAAAATCTACACCTCTGAATCCAAGAAAAGAAAACAATAACTACTGTATATTGTTCCTCTTATGCTTACTAACAAACAAGTTCTCCAAGCTGCTAATGAACAGTTTAATTTGCTTGCTAACAAACTGTTTTTCTGTACAAGAACAATTCCACATGTAGAGCCTCCAGCTGCAAGAAATGGCTGCCTGAAACCTGAATTAAGTTTAAAAATTAACAGTGTTTTCTCCCTACACCAGCAAGTAATCTCAGATGTCATTCACAAGAGAATAGACAAAGATCTAGAAGCCCAGAATCCTATGCAACCTGTCTGTGTGAACCCAAATCTTGCTAACACTAAATTTTTCCTTTTAGATGCCAGCACCAAACAGCAAAGTGCTAAACCAAAGTGCACCCGTGACATAGGTGTACAAACACTAATGTTTTTGCACAAGTGAAAAAGAATCCAGAGCAGTCTGTTTGCAAACAGAATGCTCACCTATGAAACTCCCTGCCACTGCAGAGCAGGCAGTAAAAGTGTTACTGAATTACAGTGTACTTGTGCTATTAACATTCTTTTGTTTTGAATGCACAGTAAAGAAAATCCAGAGAAAGAAAAAGCAACAATCAATTGAATTAACAACTTCTTCTCCCTCTAATGCTGTACTTGGAGTCCCCAATTCGGATGCATTACAGGAAGAAGATCCAAGAGCTGAAGTGCAAGCAGCAGCTAGCAAAGATCCTACATGCAGACCCCAGATTCAGAAATCTAAAAAAGTTTGCAAAGCAGTAGCTCCCAATAGCTACAGACAGTGGCAAGCCTTTAGTAAGGCACGAGAAGGCCACGACCATATGGTGCACCAGTCAAAGCACCAAGAGAAGCAAGAAGATAAAATCAAAAGTTGGTGGCCCAATAAGAAAGCAGACAAAGATGCCTGTCACCGTAAAAGTCATTCTTGTGCCATGGTGAAGGCCCAAATACACCTACTAAAAGAAAGGGAGGGAAACTGGTCCAGGGACTACAGAAGCAAGCAAGCTCCCAGAGAGCGAGCGACCAGGGGGAGCAAACAGGAGTTGGCCAGGGGAGTTGCAGTGGTAGAAGAGACAAAGGAGACAAAGGAGACAGAGGCTAAGAGGTAAGTGGGCTGCAGGAAGCCCAGGGAGCTGTCCTTTATCCTTCTGAGTGGCTGTGAGCTCACCAGGTGCTTCTGAGAGCTCCAACTGAATTGGGTGTGTGTGGCCTGAGTACTCCCAGAAGCTGAGTGGGTGGGCAGCTTCAGTCTGTTTCCCGCCTCCCAGCTGAGCAGAGCAGAGCAGAGCAAGCTGCTCCAGCTGGTCCAGGGACTACAGAAGCAAGCAAGCTCCCAGAGAGCGAGCGACCAGAGCGAGTGGACAGGGGGAGCAAACAGGAGATGGCCAGGGGAGTTCGGCAGGGGAGGTCAGGGGGGAGGCCCCTAACATTTTTTAAAATTATTTTTTAACTAACTTTTTTTCATTTATTTGTCTTGTAACACACACTTCCACACCAGTGGGACTCTGCTTTTAACCTCTACTGAGTAGAGGAGCAGGCACAGGCTAGTCTAGAACAATCACAAAGCTAGACACAAAAAGGGAAAAGAGGCAATGGAAGGACAGGACTCTCCAGTGGTGATGACCTGCAAGGTGTGTGCAATGTTTGTTTTCCTGCCTGAGAACAACATGGCCTACACCTGCAACAAGTGCAAGTTGATCATGCTGCTGGAAGAAAAAGTAAGAGGACTGGAGCGGTGACTGTCGACCCTCCGGGGAATAAGAGAACATGAAGAGTTCTTGGACAGAATGGGGGAACTACAGCAGCAAAGGGAAGACCAGAAGCTTGAAGAGCAACAGCAAGATGAGGCAGTGGGAAATGCTGAGGTGAAGAAAAATGGAGTAGAGGATACTCCTTGGAAAAGGGTGACAGTTAGGAGAAGAAGAACTAGATGCCACTCTGCACCAGTGGAAGCAGTGGAGCTGTGGAACCAATTCCAGGTACTTGCGGATGAGACTGGAGGACAGTCTGCAGAGGAAGAATCACAGGTTAACCTACATGAAAGTGAGCAAGAGGCTGAAGGTCAGTCAAACAGAGGCGATGAAACCCAGGCCTACAACAAGAAGAAGAGAAGAGTGGTAGTAGTGGGAGACTCCTCGCTGCATGGGATCGAGACCCAAGTATGTCGCGAAGACCCGTGGACTCACCAGGTATGTTGTCCCCTGGGAGGATGGAATAGAGATGTGACTGAAAGGTTGCGTACACTCATAAAGCCCACTGACAGGTATCCCTTTCTTCTCATCCATGTGGGAACAAATGATCCCGCCAAGCGGAGCTACGAAGAAATCACATCAGACTTTGAAGCTTTGGGAAGGAAACTCAAGAACTTTGGGGCCCAGATAGTTTTCCCATCCATCCTTCCAGTAGTTAGAAGAGGGATAGAAAGGGAATGAAAAATACTCTGGGTGAACGACTGGCTACAAAGGTGGTGCCGACGAGAGAGATTTGGATTCTGGGACCACGGGCTATACTTCCTGGAAGATGGGCTATTGGTAAGGGACGGGTTGCACCTCACAAAGGATGGGAAGAATGTGTTTGGCCACAGCATGAACAACTTCATCAGGAGAGCTTTAAACTGAAACCTACGGGAAAGGGAGATGTAAAGTTGGGAGTAACAATGGATGTAGGTGCAAGCACTGCAATGGAAAGAACAGCTCTAATAGTGCCCAATAATAGTCTTCAGACACATGTAGGAAGAAAACCAGACTATGAAGCACATGGTCTTCGATGTCTATATACTAATGCCCAGAGTATGGGAAACAAACAGAACAAACTTGAACTCTTAATACAGGAGGGAAATTATGACTTGATAGGTATAACTGAGACTTGGTGGGATGACTCTCAGGACTGGAATACAGCAATTGAAGGATATAACTTGTTCAAAAAGAACAGGAGGAACAGAAGGGGAGGTGGGGTTGCACTGTATGTGAAAAATACATATCTCTGCACAGAAATACAGGAGGATGAGCTTGGTAGCCCCATCGAGAGCATCTGGATCAAAATAAATGGAGCAAAGAATAAAAGGAACCTGGTGGTTGGAGTCTACTACCAACAAATAGCCACCCAATCAAGGAGAAGGCAAGAATGAAACTTTTGAAAAGCAAATAGCCAATGTTTTAAGGAAGCATGATGGAGTAGTAATGGGGGACTTCAATTTCCCCAATATTTGTTGGGAGACAAATTCTGCAAAACATGGCCCCTCCAGGAAATTCCTGACTTGTGTGGCGGATAACTTTCTCCTACAGAAAGTAGAGGAAGAAACTAGAGGATCAGCTCTCCTTGACTTGATCCTAACCAACAGAGATTACTTAGTGGATAAAGTAGCAGTTACAGGAATTCTGCGGGAAAGCAACCATGTTGTACTTGAGTTCTTGGTTCTAAGGGAAGCAAAAGCCGAGTGTAGTCAAACACGTGCCTAGGGATGTCGGAGAATTTCTCCACGAATCTCCGGGAGGCCGAATGCCAACGCATTCGGCCCCCCGAAATTGGTGGAGAAATGGTCTGCGCCCCCCACCCCCCCGGGATGGGACTTACCTCGTGCGGCGGCGGGTCCCGGCGTACGAAAAAAAGCACGTACGGATAATGGCGGCCCCCATAGGGAGCCGCCATTCCCGTTCCTTATTTGGTCGCTGTAGTCTACGTAAAGATTTACGTAGACTATGGCGAAAATAAGGGCAACGCTATTTGCGTTGCCCTTATTTTCGCCGTAGTCTACATAAACATTTACATAGACTACAGCGACTAAATAAGGAATGCGAATGGCGGCTCCCTATGGGGGCCGCCATTAGCGTACGCGCTTTTTTTTTTTTTTAAGTCACCCGTGATAGGCTACGTGACGATTGATGTAGCCTATCACGGCTGACTTTGCAGATCTAGCCATGATAGGCTACGTTAATCGTCACGTAGCCTATCAGGGGGCGTTTTTTTTTTTTTTAAACTTTCGCGTTCGCAGCCGGGCGAGGCGGGAAGCCTCCTCCCCGGCCTGAATTTCGGCCGGGGCGAGGCGGGAAGCCTCCTCCCCGGCCTGAATTTCGGCCGGGGCGAGGCGGGAAGCCTCCCCCCCCGGCCTGAACTTCGCAGGGGGAGCAGCGAAGCTCCTCCCCCCCACCGCGAACGTCCTTCGAAGACAGGTAAGGGACTTTCGTCCACCCCTACATGAAGAGAGACTGAAAGAAGTGGGCATGTTTAGCCTTGAGAAGAGAAGACTGAGGGGAGATATGATAGCGCTCTTCAAGTACTTGAAAGATTGTCACAGAGAGCAAGGCCAGGATCTCTTCTTGATCATCCCAGAGTGCAGGACACAGAATAATCGGCTCAAGTTACAGGAAGCCAGATTCCAGCTGAACATCAGGAAAAACTTCCTGACTGTTAGAGCAATATGACAATGGAACCAATTACCTAGGGAGGTGGTGGGCTCTCCCACACTGGAGGCGTTCAAGACAAGGCTGGGCAGCCATCTGTCAGGGATGCTCTGACTTGGATTCCTGCATTCAGCAGGGGGTTGGACTCGATGGCCTTGTAGGCCCTTTCCAACCTTACTATTCTATGATTCTATGAAAGCCCTCTGATCTTGCTTCCCCTTTAGACATATTGGCCACTACATGTTTTGAACCCAGGGCTCCACTGTCCTTAAGTATAAGTACCCCAGTTGGGATACAACGGGGGGAGGTGGGGAAAACAACATCTCTTTCTGTTTGCTTCCTAGCAGGTGCTCCCTACGAAAACTCCATACTGTTGCAGATGAACGTTAGAATAAAAGTGTGCCACAGACAGATGCTTTCTGAGAATAATGGCTGAGCCATGATACCAAGACCACAGCCCATAAAAACTTTAAAACCTGCTTTCCTGAAGAAGAGAACATGAGAACCAGATTACTGTGCCACAGATGACAACATGTCTCCACATCTGCAAAACAAAAGAGTTAATTATAGCATTGCTTTGCTTATGGACCATAACTTCCTATAAGACTGGCAACAAAAAACCTCAAAATATCCAGCTCCCAAACAATAACGTTTGTAATCACCAGTAAGAAGAAACTACACTGGAACCATCAATGTAAAAATATACAAATTGTAAAAAATAATAGTTTTCAAACTTGTGAAAAAATGTTTTTCTCCACAACCTGTAAACAATTCTCATTGTTCTTGTAATGTGATCCAAAAAGAAGATATATGTTACTATGTTAATAGTTGTTTTTTGCAATGTTAGTTTTATGCAAAGAAGTGATTTTTCTTTCCGTATATCTATATAGACATGAAAGTATATCCCTCTCTTTTCATCAACCTCACTCCTGTATTTCTTAGTTGTAGGATCCCTATCCTTAAACCTTCTTTCTCACCCTTACAAGAGGAACTACTTAGAGTAAAGGAATTAAGTACTCAAATTTTAGCCAAGGTAGAAACAACTGTTAAATGTTCTTGGTGGGAAACGTTTCTTGATTGAAGCTCCATGGCAAGTAAAAGGCTTTTTTTCCCATTGCATTACACCCCATTGTGGTGATATTGGCCACGGAAGTGACTTTAGGAGGATGTATGATATACGTGACCTGCTAGATGAAACACCAAATGCACAAACTCCACGACATAGAAATGCAAATGGCAGCCACCAGAAAGATATTGGAGCATTGGGAGTGAGTTCTATGCCCTCACGCCAACAACGGGGCAGGGGGGGGGGATTGTTACGAAGTACCCAAAATTCTGCTGATCTGGGAAAATATGGTCTGTATCTGGATGGGGATTAAGGCTTTTTGGACTTGGAGGGCAGAAAAACAGATCCCACAGGATGTTATGGCCTTGCACAACCCAAGAGGAGATGCAGACTTCTTGCATAAACTTTCTGGCCAGCCACTGTGCTCTAATTGCCTTAATTCCTCAGTTAACACTTGCAAATTTCAGACCTTGCCTCAAGACAACAGCCACAGAAGCCCCCACCATGAAAATATTTTATGTTGATTTCTAACCTTCCTGTTTAAGCCAAATAGAAGGAAAAAAGCAAGCATGCCTATATGGCTCTTTTGTCGCCTTTGCTTAAGACCATCAGCAAAATCCCCCTGGCTATCTTGCTCACCTGGACCTGTGAAAGCCAGAGATATGCACCTGTCAACTCCCATCCTTTCCTCCCATCAAGAAAGAAAGAGTATCCCATTGTCTTCTTTCTTCCCTTAATGTATGACACCTAAAAATCCATTTTCCAACATCCTTGAGTAATCTTGAAAGAAAGACTTGTTTGTTTTATTCTGATTAATGCCCTAACCCCGGCGCCAGCTTGTCTGGCTGAAAGGGGGGGGGGCATTGAGGGTGGGTGGGGTGCCAAGACGTAGGGGCCTCTGATTGGTGCACCCCAGTGGCACCACCATGCAAGGAAGGGCAGGCTGAGTTGCCTTAAACTCAGGCCCCTCCCAATCTCAGCTCTCTGGCTCGACGCAGCTGGAGAGAACGATAGCTCTGCCTGGAAACGAATGAAGGATACCTGCCTGCTGGAGATCGTCTTCGTCTTCGTTCCAGCCTCCCGGACTCTGAGCGCCTGCCCGCTTGTTCCACCTCCTCCTCCGGTGATCGCGGCGTGCGAACGCCGCCACGCCCCCAGGGTGCCGTCACTCATGGCAGGGCGCGCATACTTGGGCGCCCCTCCCTCCTTGTCGGATCTTGCCGCACCTGCATGAGCGCTTCTGACTGTGCTGGCGGCGCACATTTGGGAGCGGCGCCTGTGTCCCGCTCCCCGGCGGGGGCGCCGGTGCTTACGGCGGCAGCTCGCCCACTCCCCCCCTTCGTTGCACCTCCTCCTATGGCGGTTGCGGCGTGCCTACGCTGCCGCAGCCCCGGGATTGACTTGCTCGTGGCGGGGCGCACATGCTTGTGCGCCGCCCCTCTGGGCCACGGATTGCCGTGCCGGTGGGAGCGCTGGCCTTTGTAGCGGCAGCGCGCGCTCGGGTGCGGCGCCGGTTGCTGCCAGCGTTTTCCTGCCTGCGAGGCCGCCGGCGCTTACGACGGCAGCGTGCCCGCCCCCCCGATTCGCCAGCTCTCGCTGCCTCCCGGGAGCCCAGAGCACTCGCAGCGGTGGCACGTGCACCCCCCCCAAGACAAAGCAAAACACACACACACACCAAAACAAAACAAAATAATAATAATTATTAAAAAATAAATAAATAAAAAAGAGGGAGGGAAAGGTGAGGGCCCTTCCCATGCCTTTTGGGTGCCAGTTCTTGCAACAGACGATAATCGCCCCCCCCCTCCGCGCCACTCACCTCTTTAGCCGTTATCTGCCGCGGAGTGTGGCCCTCCTATCTGGAGGCGCTCCCCACTTCCCATCCCAGGACTCTCTGCCTTAACTTGATCTCGGGTCCGCGGATCTCGAGGCCTGGGGGGTGTTGCCTGTTGCCCTCGGAGTCCAGTGTGTAGCCTCCTGCTGCATTTACTTCTAGGGGTGCTGGTTGGAGTGTTGGACTGGGTCCGGGCACCCGGGCCCTTGCCTCTTTCTTGCCAACACGGTAGGGATGTACGAAAGGGACTTACCTTGTCCCGCAGCTTTTTTTGTGGTGGGGGGGAGGCGCTTTGCTTCTCCCCCCGAAGTTCAGGCGAGGGGGGGGAGGCGTCCCGCCTTGCCTGGCCGAAATTCAGGCCGGGGGGGGGAGGTGCCCCGCCTCGCCCAGCCGCAAAAGAAAAAGTAAAAAAAACCCCAAACCCCGTGATAGGCTACGTAACGATTAACGTAGCCTATCATGGCTAGATTTCCAAAGTCAGCCATGATAGGCTACGTTAATCGTCACGTAGCCTATCACGGGTGACTTTGGAGAAAAAAAAAAGCGCGTACGCAAATGGCGGCGGCCCATGGGTGCCGCCATTTGCGTTCCTTATTTTGGCACGTCTAGTCTACGTAAAGATTTACATCGACTACGGCGAAAGTAAGGGAACGCTATTTGCGTTGCCCTTATTTTTGCCGTAGTCTACGTAAATCTTTACGTAGACTAGACGTGCCAAAATAAGGAACGCAAATGGCGGCGCCCATGGGCCGCCGCCATTTGCATACACGCTTTTTTTTTTCCAAAGTCACCCATGATAGGCTACGTGACGATTAACGTAGCCTATCACAGCTGACTTTGGAAATCTAGCCGTGATGGGCTACGTAAATCGTCACGTAGCCTATCACGGGTGTGTGTGTGTGTGTTTTACTTTTTAATTTTGTAATGGCGGTGGCGGCAGCCGGTCGGGAGACTGGCCGCCGCCCCCGCCCCCGATGAAACGCCGCCAAAACGCCGCCGAAACGCCGCCGGGACCCACCGCCGAGACGGACATTCGCTGAAGTTAAGTCCTATCCCGGGGGTGGGGCGGGGGGCTGGCAGAGAATTTCCCCAACACTTTCGGGGGGCCGAATGCCTCGGCGCTCGGCCTCCCGAAGATTCATGGAGAAATTCTCCGCCATCCCTACAACACGGTGCCAAGCTTAACCCACTTTCTACATCATGCCCCCCAAGAAAGGCCAAGGTAGAAAGAAAGGGAAGGGTAGGGCCCCGCCTCCCCTCCCCAAGAGACCGCTGCCAAGGCCCGATTCTGAGTCTGATGAGGAAGCACAGCCGGTACTGGCATCAATTCTTGCTCGTTTGGAAGCCGATGAGTGTTTCTCGGGGATCTCTCCCCCTCCCCTGGCCAGGCCTTAGAAACCCTCGGCTGTCCAGCCCAAGCAAACATGACAGCAGACCCAACGCTCGCTACTACTTTCTATTTCAGCTCATCTGGACGCTGTTGAAGCCTCCACTTCTTCTTCATTAGCTCTTCCGGATGGCTCACCACCCACGGTTGAGCTCCTCCCTTCTGCAGCCTCCTCTTCCCTGAGTGCCCAAGCATCAACATCCAATTTTCCAGTCAAGGATCAGAGCACAGCCACACTGGGTGCAGCTCGTCTGGATGCTATTGAAGCCTCCATCTCCTTCCTTGTGGTTTCGCCCAGGCGACACACCACAGCTGGGGCGGTCCGCCCTCCTGGGGCATCTCCGTCAGGAGCACTGCAAATGGCATCATCTCCCTTGCTCCCGGGGACCTGGACGCGGCTGCCCTGGATATGGGTGAGATGACTGCACCTCGCCCCACTTGTCCAGACGGGCGACCTGCAGGGCCATGGGGTTGCCACCTTAGCTTACATCCCAGGGTTGGCTGTCCCCCCCAATGTCATCTCCCTATACGACGCCCGGGCCGCCTGCAACTCCGTCAGTCACACCCCACAGTAGCTCCGGCCGCTTAACTCAGCATCTTACAGGGTTCTGCTGGATTAATTTAGGATCCCTCGCCCTGCCCCTGCCCGCTTGGGCATCCATGTAAGTGGCATATCAGATCCCTACGCTAATTTGGCGAGTTGTGATGCCACCAGGGCTACTCCTTCTCCTAATGGCTTTCACCTGAGGAGGTGTGTGCCTGGCTTATGTTGAGGCCTTTCACAGGAGGGCCGCCATTGACCCTTCTCTGCGCATTGGACCAGGACCTTTCGCGCCAATGTTGACTCCTTCCTGGCCTGTTCGGCGATAGATCTGGCAGTGGCCACATTCACCAGGCTGTCTCTCGCACTGGCCCTCGGCCTATGGCAGGTCCGCTGCTTCAGCACCGCTGTCTGTGCTGGGAATACAGCCCCAAGGGCGCATAATCCCAGAACCCGCGCCTTTTCCATCGTGAGTGTTCCCTTGTAGCAGTCAGTACCCATCCACCTCTTGTCCAATGCCTGGAGATGGTAGGGTCCCCCCTTGGAAAGGCCGAGGCAGTAGGAAGCTCTGGTGGGCCCATGCCCGGTTAGGTTGGTGCCGCTACTCCGGCTTTAAGACGCTACCCCAACAGGGGGAACGTGTTTTAACTTGGAACATGGTTTTATGCTAGGTTCTAGGACCCCTCCCCCTTTTTCTAGTTCAACATATGCCATCCTTACCTCGTAAGCAACATTTCTCCTCGCCAGGTGTCGACAGGTTCCTGAGAGGTTAACAAGGCAGTACTGGCAGAAGGATTATAGCCCCCCCCCCTTCCACACTCTGTTATCTACTCTAGGGATCTTGCTTCTTGAAATGGTGCCCAGGAAATCCTCTAGGGAGTTTATCCTGATTCGTAACCTCTCTTCCCTGAGGGCCAGCCTGTTAATCATAAGATCCCTGATCATCTGTGTTCAGTGCGATACACCTCGTCGATGTGACAGTTGTCTTGGTTTGGGATCCCGGCCACGGGTTCCAGGTGGGCATATGCTACATGAAGTCCAAAGACGGTGGTCAATGTTCTGACCTAACGCAAGTATTGCTTCCCTTTCCTGTTACCTCGGTGTCCCTTAGCTCACAAAAGGCTGAGGGCCTGTTTCCCACATCAACATTTGGTGAAGCCAATCTGATACCCTTAGGCGTTATTCTCGCCTCCCTCAGGACAACTTTCAGGTCCTTTGAGCACAGCTTCAAGCAGTTATACATCTTCCTAGGGTTTTCCTTTGGGGGGCCATGCGAGATATTATAGGGCATCTTTTTTTCACAGTTCGGGTAGCGGCCCCTGACGGTGCCTTCTCGTGCCGGCTCAGTTTGGGCAGTGCAGGGACTGCGGCTTCCGCACCATCGAACCAGGGTCACTTCTGCTGTGCACACGTATCCATGGGCATGGCTTCAACTTGGTAGGGCTTTAATGGTACCTCCTTGCAAAGGCGTGAGCCGCTCCTCAAAGCCGGACTGTGGATTCACATGGTTCCGCCACTACCCCAGGGGGTTTCAGACTCTTAGGGCAGGTCCGATTGTGCTGTGGGTAGTGGCCTGTAGAGTGGAGGCTGCCACCTCCAAGCACATTTTGGATGACCTTATAGCCAAGTCAGTAACCCCCCCCCTCTTCGGTATGACAACGTGACCACATTATTCATTCTCCGTCCTCCTGAAATCGGAGGGTCATGTCATGTGTCAGTGTGTTTGCACTTCAGTGTCGGTGTTACAACATCTGGCTCTGGGTTATCATGTGCCGTGTTAGGCAAACCCAATTGTCGATGCTTTGTCATGAAATTAGGTCAACGGCTTCCGGGCCTTCACCCCGCGGGTGCTCCATTCCCTGATCCTATCCTTGCAGTACTATGGGAGACTGGGAGACTGAAGACAGGCATGCCATCCTGCATTCCATGGCTCTCCATACAGGAGCTGCCTGCAACAGAGCAGGTAGGGTGTGCTATGCATTAGGCAAAGCTTCAGCATTAGGATTCATGGCCCTTACCTACAGATCATTGGCCGCAATTTTGTGCCTCCTTAAGGAACAACAGACTATCTGGGACCATAAGTCACAAGCTGGCCATTTAGCCTTCCAGCCCACAATGGTGGGATTCACTGACTTCATGTCAGATTTTAGGGTTCGGCGGGCAATATAGGATTGGGAACAGATGTTGCCTGCTTTAGTAAATTTAGCTACCCTCTCTCCCCGGATACCCCTTTCGGGCTCCGGGGGTAATGGCCCTCCATTTTCACTTTCCAGAAAGACGTTTCCCTGTTCCATGCAGCAGCCTTAACGGCCTTCTTCAACCCCCCCCCCCTTAGGAATTCAGGGTTGGTCTGGGCTCCCAAGTACGACTTGTCCCGGAGGGCCTTGATATAGTTCAAAGTACAGGTCTGGCCCAATGTAACCCACTTACGCATTTGGTGATCAAACTGATCGGTATGGCAAGGGCACAGCAGTGGCCCACTGCCAAACGCAAGTCAATGGGTTATGCCCGTCGGCACCTTAAGGTTCTATGGAATGCCATGGGTTGGAGGAAGGGCCTCCATTGTATCGATTCAACGGCTTACTGTTGACATAAGGGCAATTTGGGCAGTTTCTACATTAGCTCTACCCCGCTAGGCCTAGGTAATTTGCAGTTCAGAACCCACTGTTGTTACATTGAAGCAGTCTCCATGGTAGCCGCCGGAGGTTTCTCTCTCAGGCACGTTATAGCAGTTTGAAAATGGGGCTTCACAGCGTTCCGGCCTGCGTTCGCGAGTCGTCTGCTTCTTCCTGACAAAATTCTCACTTTGCTTGCCCCAATGTACTTATTCCTTAGACCAGCAGACTCGCCGTACGCCGGAACGGGTGCTCTTTCATGGGCACGTTATGATGTCTGGAGCTGCATGAAGGGCTTGTATGTCATCTTCAGACTTCAGCTTATGTCACCCCAACACATTAAGATCCAGTGGCTTCACAGACGAGGCATACGGTGGGAGTCCCCTCCTCACCCTGTTCCACCAAAGTTTGTCAGTCTTCCTCCGCAGGTCCAGGTGCTGCACACTGAGAGGAATGACTTCGGCTGTAAGCCAGGCGAGGACCTGATCGAACAGGCCTTGGTTGAGATGCAGGTGGTCTGGCATACCTGGCTGGAAGTAGCCTATTGCAGCCCTCGCTGCTCCCATGGATCAATGAGAAGGAATGGAATGATGTTGCCAGTGGCAGGGCACGTCGGAAAGTGCACAGAGAAATGGCTTATGGCCTATGCAAATGAGGCGATGGATGCACCACCCGCCAGGGAATTCAGTAGACATGGAGGGAGTGTTACAGGAAGGATGGTGTCCACCTGTCTTATGTAGTGAATAACATATTTCTGTCCGATCTGCAAAGGGGCCTGCGGGACATTCTTCTGCGCAGGTGGGGGGAGTTTCACAAGCTCTAGGCTTGTGACTCCTGTGGCGGCTAGGATGGGCAAAACAGGAAAGTAGGGATGGTGTGCATGCAGAGGCACCTTATGGTGACAGGTGACGCCTGAGACCCCCCGAACGGGTTGTGCAGCTTGGCGGGGGGATAAGGGTTGCCAGGGAGACCAACCCTACTCACTCACCCAGGTGTTGTGCGGCACCGGGTTGGGGGTGACACCGGAAGGTCTACCTCCCCCAGAAGGGGCAGTCCGGAGGGATGGCGAGATCACCACCACCCCTCAGGCTGGGTGTGTTTTCACCCAAGAAGTGCCAGCTAGCCGCTGACACAGTTAGATGCCCGTCCTAGTTACCCCTTTGCAGCTATTTCAATAAATGTGGCCCAATTTTCAACCCAGGCTTATTGTCTGCGTCTTCTTTAACCCATCTCCGCTCGCAATTACATCCGGAGAGAAAAAGGATAAAAACAGCAACCCAAATTCAAAGAACAAGCAGCGATGGAAAGAAGGAAAGAGAACTCCTTCCATCCTTTCTGCTCAGAAGAGAACCCCCCCCTTTCCTCCCTTCTTCCTCCCCTTCTTTCCCAGAGAACGAACTCAACAGAGCTTCCCAGCACTTCACAAGCCAGCAGATAAGGAGAGGTAAATCCTTGCATCATCTTTTCTTCCCCTTCTCTCTTTTCTTCCCTTTCCCTAATATTCCACCCAATACCAAATTCCAAAACTCCTAGGCTTTAGCTCTTTCTCCATCTACTTTCTCTGAAAACACTGCATTTGCTCTAAAACTCTCAGTCCCCCCAAACAGTCTGTTACTCCCCCATTCAAATCATCCCAAGCTGAAAGTTCCTTCCCCCCCTTTCTCCCTGTTTCTACACACACACACGCACACACACACACACACGTGATTTCCTAATTCCTATGCAACCCAGTGTATTTCACTATTGACTTCAAATGCTTGTCTTTAACCGTTTGAGTGTTAATGTATGATTCTAATTCCCCAAATGTATGTATCGTTCTAATTCCCCTGATGTGTGATTTTAATTCTTCTTTAATAAAACATTTGCTTTCAAAGACCTTGTTGTGGTCTCTGACTCTCTCAATCTTTGGGGGGTATCAGATTTTCCTAAGCACCCTGAGTTCAACGCCAAAAGATCCCTCAGGTTTGTGTTTGGTCTCCTCTAAGTATGACTTAAGTCTGGATCCAACCCGATATTACTGGGTAGAAGACCAGTGAAATAAATGGAAATAGTCTCTTCTTATAGATAAATGCTCACACTGACTTGCCTTTTTGCCTCAGTTTAACAGGTAAAATGTTCTGTATTTAAATAATATAGTTCTGAAACAAACAAAAGAGCCAATGATGGTTCTTCATTCCAGAGTGTACTATAGGATTATGTTACAGGAGTATTTATATATATATGACTATAGTTGTTGTTGTTCAGTCGTTAAGTCATGTCCGACTCTTCGTGACCCCATGGACCATAGCACGCCAGGCCTTCCTGTCCTGCGCTCTCTCCCGGAGTGTGCTCAAGTTCATATTCATTGCATTGGTGATGCTATGTAGCCATCTCATCCTCGGCCGCCCCCTTCTCCTTTTGCCTTCAAACTTTCCCAGCATCAGGGTCTTTTCCAGGGAGTTTTCTCTTCGCATTAGGGGGCCAAAATATTTGAGCTTCAGCTTCACTGTCTGTCCTTCCAATGAGCAGTCAGGGTTGATTTCCTTTAGGATGGACTGATTTGACCTCCTTGCAGTCCAGGGCACTCGTAAGAGTCTTCTCCAGCACCACAGTTTGAAAGCATCAATTCTTCGGCGCTCAGCCTTCCTTATATTCCAGCTCTCACAGCCATACGCTGCTACTGGGAAAAGCATAGCTTTGATTATACGAACCTTTGTCAGCAAGGTGATGTCTCTGCTTCTTACTATGATGTCTAGGTTTGCCATAGCTTTCTTCCCGAGGAGCAAGCGTCTTTTAATTTCATGGCTACAGTCACCGTCTGCGGTGATCTTGGAGCCCAAGAAAGTAGAATCTGTCACTGCTTCCATTTCTTCCCCTTCTATATGCCAGGAAGTGATGGGGCCAGATGCCATGATCTTAGTTTTTTTAATGTTTCAAACCAGCTTTTGCACTCTCCACTTTCACCCTCAACAAGAGGCTCTTTAGAACTTCTTCGCTTTCTGCCATTAGGGTGGTATCGTCTGCGTATCTGAGGTTGTTGATAATTCTCCCAGCAATCTTAATTCTGACCTGTGATTCCTCCAACCTGGCGTTTCTCATGATATACTCTGCATATAAATTAAATAAGCAGGGCGACAGTATGCAGCCTTGTCGTACTCCTTTCCCAATTTTGAACCAATCGGTTGTTCCATGTCCGGTTTTTACTGTTGCTTCTTGACCCTTGTACAGGTTTCTCAGGAGACAGGTAAGGTGGTCTGGTACTCCCATCTTTTTAAGAATTTGCCACAGTTTGTTGTGATCCACACAATCAAAGGCTTTAGCGTAGTCAAGGAAGTAGAAATAGACGTTTTTCTGGAATTCTCTTCCTTTCTCCATGATCCAGAGAATGTTGGCGATTTGATCTCTAGTTCCTCTGCCTCTTTGAAACCCCGCTTGTACTTCCTGGTAGTTCTCGGTTCACATACTGCTGAAGCCTAGCTTGTAGGATTTTGAGTATAACCTTGCTGGCATGTGAAATGAGCGCAATTGTACGGTAGTTTGAACACTCTTTGGCATTGCCCTTCTTTGCAATTGGAATGTAAACTGACCTTTTCCAGTCTTGTGGCCACTGCTGAGTGTTCCAAATTTGTTGGCATATTGAGTGCAGCACTTTCACAGCATCATCTTTTAGGATTTTAAATAGCTCAGCTGGAATACTGTCATCTCCGCTAGCTTTGTTGTTAGTAATGCTTCCTAAGGCCCACTTGACTTCACTCTCAAGGATGTCGGGCTCAAGTTCAGTGACCGCACTATCATGGCTATCAGGGACATTCAGATCTTTCCTGTATAGTTCTTCTGTGTATTCTTTCCACCTCTTCTTAATCTCATCCGCTTCTGTTTGGTCCCTGCCTTCTTTGTTCTTTATCATGCCCGTCTTGGCACAAAACGTTCCCTTGATATCTCCGATTTTCTTGAAAAGATCTCTAGTCTTTCCCATTCTATTGTTTTCCTCAATTACTTTGCATTGTTCATTTAAGAAGGCCTTCTTGTCTCTCCTTGCTATTCTCCGGAACTCTGCATTCAGTTGGATATATCTTCCCCTTTCTCCCTTGCTTTTCGCTTCCCTTCTTTCCTCAGCTACTTGTAAAGCCTCATCAGACAGCCACTTGGCTTTCTTGCATTTCTTTTTCTTTGGGATGGATTTCGTTGCTGCCTCCTGAACAATGTTACGGACCTCTGTCCATAGTTCCTCAGGTACTCTGTCTATCAGGTCTAATCCCTTAGATCTATTCGTCACCTCCACTGTATATTCATGAGGGATATGATTTAGGTCATACCTGAATGGTTTAGTGGTTTTCCCTACGTTCTTCAATTTAAGCCGAAATTTTGCTATAAGAAGCTCATGATCTGAGCCACAGTCAGCTCCAGGTCTTGTTTTGACTGACTGTATAGAGCTTCTCCATCTTAGGCTGCAAAGGACATAATCAATCTGATTTCGATATTGACCATCTGGTGATGTCCATGTGTAGAGTCGCCTCTTGTGCTGTTGGAAAAGAGTGTTTGCTATGATCAGCATGTTCTCTTGGCAAAACTCTATTAGCCTTTGTCCTGCTTCATTTTGTACACCAAGGCCATGCTTGCCTGTTATCCCAGTGATTTCTTGACTTCCTACTTTAGCATTCCAATCCCCTATGATGAAGAGGACATCTTTTTTTGGTGTTAGTTCTCGAAGGTGTCATTGATCTTCATTAGAACTGATCAACTTCAGCTTCTTCGGCCTCAGTGGTTGGGGCATAGATTTGAATTACTGTGATGTTGAATGGTTTGCCTTGGATTCATACTGAGATCATTCTATCGTTTTTGAGATTGTATCCCAGTACTGCTTTTCCCACCCTTTTGTTGACTATGAGTGCTACTCCATTTCTTCTAAGGGATTCTTGCCCACAGTAGTAGATATGATGGTCACCTGAATTAAATTCGCCCGTGCTTGTCCATTTTAGTTCGCTGATTCCCAAGATGTTGATGTTCAATCTTGCCATCTCATGTTTGACCACCTCCAGCTTACCTTGATTCATTGATCTTACATTCCAGGTTCCTAAACAATATTGTTCTTTACAGCATCGGATTTTCTTTTCACCACCAGACACATCCACAGCTGAGTGTCCTTTCGGCTTTGGCCCAGCTGCTTCACTCTTTCTGGCACTACTTGGAAATTCCCTCTGCTCTTCCGCAGTAGTATATTGGACACCTGCCAACCTGAGGGGCTCATCTTCCAGTGTCATATCTTTTAGCCTTGTGATACATTCCATGGGGTTTTCTTGGCAGGAATACTGGAGTGGGTTGCCATTTCCTTCTCCAGTGGACCGTATTTTGTCAGAACTCTCTGCCATGACCTGTCCATCTTGGGTGGCCCTGCATGGCATAGCGTATGGCCTCACTGAGTTACACAAGCCCCTTCGCCACAACAAGGCAGTGATCCATGAAGGGGATAACTATAGTATATACGATTAATTATATTATAGGAGTATTTCTAGTATATATGACTTTAATGGACAGAGTCTGTTGGAGTTAATAGGAAATACACTGATTATGTATTGCAGTACAATCTGGGATTGGTGGGTATGAGGACTTTCCAGCTGCTGAATATTTTTAAAGGAATTTCAAAAATCATCTTGTTTTTCCAGCTTGAGTTCACATGTATGTATGTATGTATGTATGACACTATACTGCCCAATAGCCTAAGCTCTCTTGAAACAGAAAACAGCTCCTCTCAAGTTTATGTCATGTGAAGTAGCCATTGGGTAACTTCCACTCAACAGACTTTGACTGAATGTACGCATAGCAGTTTTACCGTTATCATACTGCAGTGATAACTATTGGTGCACATGACACCAATGGGCACTAGTAGTTATCACTGCAGTATGATAACAGTATAACTGCTCTGTGTAGATTCAGCCTTCCACTCGTGCAACAGAACTTCCCTTATTTACTTATGTAGTAGATTTTTTTATCCTACTTTTCAACTTTGGTCCCCATAATGACTTACAATATTTGTAAAATACAACAGATACAGCAAGAACCACATGCTCAAGAAACAAAACTGAAGAGCGCCACCAGCTCTACTTGAGCAGGAGCCAAAATCTGGGGTTCTTTCCCACAGGGCAGTTGATGACTGCTGGCCCTGTGGTGGGGGGGGGGGAGTCCAACTGGAGCAGGCCCGATGTTTTCCTTGCTGGCTCCTGTCTCTCTCTCTCCTCCTTCCTTTGCACAAGGTTGTTGGTCACAGTTGGCCTTGTGGTGTTGGAGAGTCCAGCTGGAACAGGCCTGATGTTCTCTTTGCATGCTCCTGTCTCTGTGGCTTCTTTCCTCCTTCCCACAGGGCACTCCCTTCATTTCCTCCCCCTGCATCCCCTCCAAATCTGCGCTGGAGAGTCCTCAACCTTCCAGAGCACATTTTGGGGGCAGAGGGGCTGCAGTGGGGAGGGAGAAATCAACCCTCCCTGTTCCACTGTTGAAAGCTTTCCATTGGCAGAGGGACATGTATTGGATTTCGCCCATCCTGTACACGTGCTGCAGTGCATGTTGATTATGCTGTGCCCTGTAAAATTATTCCCTTGAGTCTTCTGTCATACCTTGATGAAATTGCATTTCTTTTGTATGCTCCTAAGTTAAACTCTCTTTATCCTATCACCCGTTCCAACTCCCAGCCACTGTATAATAACTGAATGAATATAGCAACTCCTTAAGGTGTTGTACCTACCTTTGTTAAATGAAATGTGTAATTGACAGTCTCACGACAGAATTCCCTGGCTGCAAATATCAGCCCCTCTTTTGGTTTCTTTCATTTTGACACTCATTATATTCTCTCACAATAGGAATATTAATGCCTCTGATTAATCAAGGAACCACCCCTGCAGTAAAACAGAAGGCCTCTCACATGTGCCAAAATGTACCACTGTGCCTCCTGTTATTTTATCCTTAACAGGATGCCATACACCAGGGAAGCTGGCTGGCAGCTCCTCCAATTGAATCCCTGATGTAGGCTGCATTAACTCGGGATGCTTCATACAGTGGATTCACTTACCCATCTTAGTGACTGATTTGTAGTCAGATGTAAAAAGAACATCTCAGTAAGTATGCCTGCAATTTAGCACTGATTCTGAAAAGGGATGTGAGGAGGGTTTCAAGAAGCTCTCTCCTTTTGGAGAGTTAAGTCAAAATAGCTCCCTAAGTGATACAGAAGGAGCGTATTTAGGGTGGCTGTAAGACCTACTTTACAGAGGACAGTCATCTATTTGACAGGCTGTCCAGTCCAAGTCCAGCTTAAAGACACGCGCACACAAGAAGGGTGAGAGCTTGAAATTACGCATCAACAGTTAGAACCTGGACAGCAGACTGAGCACAGGCACACAAATCACCTGGTTATAGTCTTCCAATACCCACTATAATGAGATGTATTGCATGATAGTAAATATTTCTAAATTTGCATCTATACATATAAATTAGCATGTGCAAATTTTATGCAAATTGGTGTCCTCTTCTGTCCTCTTTTTTGGTAATGCACAAATGGCCACTGTAGCATATCTAGGTTCAACTGAGCAAAGGTCAGGGACACCACAAATTACATCCTGTACACTGATTGCATATAGCGGGTTAGAAATCCAATGGAGGCTGGTGGCTCTGATTTTGGTGGGGCTGTAAATCCATTCCGGGTTTCATTCAGAACCAGCCAGAATCTGAAAGCAGCTATCCAAGTTGCAGAACCTATTTTGATAATAGGGTTCAGCACCTTGGATAGCTCCTTTAGAGCTCTGGCTGGTTCTAACTGAAACCCGAGATGGATTTACAGCCCCACTGAAATCGGAGCCACCAGCCTCCACTGAGAAATCCTGGAAGGGATGCAGAATTTTAAATCCTAGATCAATGACTGACTCTTCTATTAAACAATAGTAATAGTGATAATGTTTACTAGATTTCAGTGGTCATCTCCAACGCAACATGAGTGCTAAAATAAATTGCATTGTGATAGCGTAAGAAACCTCTAGAGCAATGGCAGTAGCCTTAGCTGGTGTGATGGGTTTTCCAGGAAATTCTGTCACATCAGCAAGTGTGATTGCTGTTGTTCTAGAGGTCCCTTGCACTAGCACAATGTACTTTACATTAGCATTTGTGCCACAGTGGATACTGCCCATTATTTTTAGACTGATTGTCTGTCCCCACAAGAAATAGTCTCGAGAAATCTGATTGCATTTGGAAAGAATGTGAACAAAGCCCTCAAGGGCACTCATAGGGAAAAAAGAGCTTCTTTCAGAAAATGGAAGTCTTGCCCAAGTGAGGAATACAAAAGGGAGCACAAGCTTGTACAAAGACTATCCAAGCAGACAATAAGAGATGCAAAAAAGCATTTTGAACAGCATATCGCTAACAAGCAGAAAAACCAGCTAGGGAGGCAGTTGGAACACTGCATGACAATGGAGTTAAAGGAGGACTGAAGGAGGACAAGGAGATTTCAGAGAAGCTGAATGAATTCCTTTACTCCATCTTCACTGCAGAAGATATAGGACAGATACCTGTGCCTGAACTGATGTTTTCAGGAAGGGAGCCTAAGGAACTGAGGCAAATAGCAGCAACAAAAGATGAAGACCTTAACCTTATTGATAAATTGAAAGCAAATAAATCACCAGGCCCAGATGGTATCCATCCTAGAGTTCTCAAAGCACTCAAATATGAAATTGCTCATCTTCTAACCAAAATATGCAACATGTAAGATCAGCCTCTATACCAGAGGACTGGAAGATGGCCAATGTAACAAATTTCCAAAAAGGGATCCAGGGGGGATCTGGGAAATTACAGGCCAGTTAGCTTAACATCTGTTTTGGGCAAATTGGTTGTAGGCATTCTTAAAGATAAAATTAGTAAGCATATAGAAGAAGGACAAGCCCTGCGGAAAAGGATCAACACAGCTTCTGCAGTGGTAAGTCCTGTCTCACTAACCTTTTAGAGTTCTTTGAGAGTGTCAATAAATGTGTAGGCTCCCCTTTCAGTTCCCTAGCTGTAAGCAAGGCTTGTGTTTTCCCCAATCCTATTCTTCAGCATATGATCAGGGGGACTCATGTTTTCAAATGCTATCCATATAATGCTTGTGGCAGCCCTAATTAAGTGAGTATCCAAATTCAAATGCAGACGTCATCTCTCTGTACAATATTACTTTTAGGGGATGTGGATTCAGATTAGCATGTGAAAGTGCATCCCTCTCCTCATTCTGACACACTAATGTATGAATAAATGTATATATATATTTTCTATATGTGACTAGAGTTGAATTGGAGCATAGGTGTTTAGACAGAACCTTTGGTTTCGGTAGCCTACTCACAGTCACTGGGGTGATAGTTCACTTAGAATGAATAGAAAGTACAGACTAAGTTGATCCAAGCATGTACAGAATGAGCAGATGATTCTCAGTATAAGCCTTCCTCCTCAGTAATATTTATTCCAGCAAGGTACTAGGGAAGAGTAGCCTACATCAGAATAATTATTACAGCTCCTATGCAGGGAAAACAGCATATGTAGGAAGAATGACAGATTTAATTTTTTTGGAAGAATTGGTGGTGGTGGTTGCTTCTAGTTCATTTTCACATAGACATATTTCACAATACCCCAGCAACAAGGGTCTCCTTGTCATCCTACTCTAACTGGCTCCAGCTTTTTGCTAGGCAAATACAGGGATTAATACAATGGGAAGTCAATTTAGCAGGCAAATGGTCAAGCCTTCGTTTTACCAGGCAAATATGGGTTTTCCAGAGAGAGGTCTGAAGAACAACCAAGGTCAAGATCCAAGATATTAGTCAAGTAGAAACACAGTCCAAGAGCAGAGTCAGGCAGGAGTCCAGGGGTTAGTAGCATGAGAGTCCAAACACAAGCCAAGGTCAGGGTAACAGGAGACTGGAGCTGAAAATAAAACATCATTTCCAGAAGCTCTTTGAGTTACAACTAGAGCTATCAGAGTCCCACCCAGGGTTCAGCTGCATCATGCTAGAGACTTGTGACAAATGTCTTCCTCATGCGGACAGTCCTTCTCGTGAGTAGTCCTCTTCAGTCGGCTAGCACTCCTTCACCTGTCCACCATCCTATCATGAATCTTAAGGCACTAGCATTCTTGGGGGCTAAGTGGTAGCCCAACATCCCCCTCTGCCTCAGAAACTGAGCTCTCTGCCTCTCCAGGAGGCAGACCCAAAGGCATCAACCCTGAGAGTCCCAGACCATCTTGGGTAGAGCCACAGCCTTCTGAGGTGACCTGTTTGCTGGTGCCACCTGGCTCTTCATCAGAGGTGGTTCCAGTGCCTGCATGGCACCTGGGCCCATGATGGCTCTTCTCCACTGATTTCCTTTTGTTCTCTTAATTACGGTAATATTCAACATTAGGATGAGTAATGACAGCCCATTGTGTCTGCTCACACTTTTAGAGCTGAAGCAAAACTATAAAGGGTTACATCATGTTTGTAACATGGTCTTAACATGATACTGGCATTACTCTCCCTTTCCTGAAGCCTCACAACTTGACATGTAAATAGACCTCACTCAACTATGCTAAGTAGATGGTTTTAAGGCTTAGTTTGACTTTAATATGATACGGGCTTGCCCCTCTGTCTTCTGAAGCTCTGCAACCAGTGTAGTGGCTAAGCGGCTGAAGAATCTTAAATCAGGAAGTCCCCAGTTCTAACCTTGCCTTTGCCATAATGTCACTAGATGGGCTTAGGCAAGTGCCTCCTTCACTCAACCACCAGCAAGAGGGGGATAATAATGCTAATAATGGGGAGCTGTTAATGGAAAAGATAATGGACGTGAAGTGCTTTGAACACACAAAAGTGCTCTATAAATGCTTTATATCTCATATTCTGAGGACCATCTTCTGTCACTAGATGGCAGCCTCTTAGATCCTATTACGTTTTGATAACATACACCAGGATTTCAAGTGTTAATTAGCAGGGTCTGCTTAGATCTGATTTTTATATTTAAACCTTATACAAAACAGCCCCCAGCATTTTCAGGATGACAATTTCCGTTACTAGGTGATGCTTGTCATTGAAGGCTATTTAATCTCTCTTAGTCATGCCAGATACAATAATATTTAAATGCATGAGATTTCAGTGCCACTAGCCATTTTAAATGCCTAAGCCAGAGGTGTCCAAAAGCTCAGTAAGGAGGACCATACTGCAATTTTCCTTGAGCCCTGGGGGTGCCCTGAAATTGCACATACATTTTTAACATCACAGCTCAACTGTAAAGGCCTAGAATGAAGTTTGCTCATGCTCCAGCTTTTTGATTGAACAGAAATAACTCGTGGATTCTGGTAAAAAGCAGAAAAAGCAAAGTACTCTGAGCTCTGCTGCAAACGTAAGTGCAAGACTCCAGTGGCACTGCAAGTATGTCCATGGGAAGGCCAGTTTTTATTTCATAAACAAACACCATTATACTGGTTGACATATCTGTTTCATCTAGACCCAGGGCATCCTTTTAATACAAGATGCTTTGAGGCTGTCACAGGCTCATTTTATCTGGTGTGAGAAATAAGCATTCGTCATGCTGCTAAAGGCAAATGACAGCCCATTTTTGCTATCAGTGGGCAATATCCAGCACTGTGGTCCACTCCCGCTATTGACATTCCACTTGTGGACCCTGCATGAGTCTTCATTAGGGATTCAGCTTTGGAAAGGCAGACAGTGCGTCTCCCAAAATGGAGCATTTTCCTTCCTTTCTTTCAAAGTTGATGAAGCAGAGGTTGCGGGGCACACCTATAGTTTCTGCATCACTCTGCAATTGTTTTAAACGTTTGCACAAAAATTCACATGCTTTTTTGTGCACAATTATCCTAATATATACACCTTTGTACACAATTTTGCCTTATATCCACATTTTGCAAGTGATTTCCCTAACAATGTGTTACCAAAACATTATTTTTATTAATCCATGCACTTTTATGCACACTTTCTCCCAGTCTATACATTTCTGTACACATTTTTTTAAAATGGAGACCTGCATCAAAAAATTTCAAAAGGTGCACCTATCAAAGTATAATTATGTTCTGGTTTCTGTATCAATTCAAGGAAGTGCAAATTAGATAAGTCCACATTAAAATATGCACCTAACCATTTTCTCCCCCATCCCTATAAATAGCATAAATGGAATAAACTGCATTTATGCTTGCATGCATTCTCAATGATGTTGTCAAGGGCTATCATTTCAGTAGTCTGAACTAGGTTTCTTTAGTTATTTGTTACATTTGTATGCCATCTTTTTGCCATGGAATTCAGTGACATGAATGGGGTTCCCAGGCCGTGTCCCATACAGGTACTGCCTTGCTTGGCTTTGGCGACCATTCGTGAGGTGTACCCTCTGTGCTGTATGTGTTAGGAGCTAAAGTACAAAATCTACTCTCTGGTGCCAATAAATCCAGGGAGACCACAAGGTTGGAGTGGGGCATGCTGAACTGAAAACAGATGTGCTCAGGGCCCCTTAGGGTTAAATGCAGTTGAATGAACATTCCAATGACAAATGGGTAAAAAAAGAAGGAAAAAAGGCATTCACGCAGAGACAAGTTCAGATGTGCTTCAACCTGCCATTTTGTGCAGGAATTAGTTCCAGAAACAAGACATTTAGCCTGAAATTTACACAAAATCATGAACATAATCCGAGTTGGGAAAAGATATTGATCCTCAGTTTTCACTGACATTTACAAATAAATGATGCATTGCTCTTTTCATTTTGCTAGCTGGGCTGACCCAAATGGCCTTTACATAATTTACTTTTGATTAAAGAAGTGCTTCAACACAGAGAACTCAAAAATAAGATCAATACATTTATGACACCATTTTTGAAGGAAAAAGATATGCAGGATAAGGTGAAACATTTCTATGAGGGGACTAAAATAAAGAAACAAGCATTTTTCTTTCATAGATAGATGTCACACATGAGCTCTGGATATAATGTAGAAGATTTAACACAGATTTCATGTTTGTGTGCATGCGGCAATGTAGGTCTTTATTAAAAAGCTGGTTGTAAATTAGGGATGCATAAGGAATCGGTTCTTTGTGAATTCCAATATGATTATGAACTGACCTGATCCACATCTAGTAGACTAATGTGAGGATCAGAACTGTGTTGTCCATCAGCTTTCACATTTCCTGAATATTTTGACACAGTTCTTGGTCAAACGAGTATCAAAATGTGTTTAAAATGCACGTTTTTGAGAAAATGCATTTAACGTCGCAATACCCACTTACCTGGGAGTAAACCCACTAGGCTTAATAGGAGTTACTTCTGAACAGACATGTGTATAGCACTGCACTGTAAAAGTACGTATTTAAATCTGAATTTTCGTGAAAAATAATATAAAACTTGCAGAATAATGCAGAAACTAGATTTAGGAGTGAAAACATACAAAAGTGATATGGACATGAAATAAACTAGGATCATATCTGAGATATAAAGGGTTTCAAAAATATTCTACATACTGGGACAAATATTCTACATACTGGAATAATTTTCATGGCTGAATTATTTATTGCCTAAAACAATAGGGTGCCCCAGAGGGGGAGTAAAACTTGGTGGATCTTGGGCAAAGCATACAATGCAGGTATCCTAGGTTGCAAGTTGTTGAACAATGTTGAACAATGAAAGCATTGTTCAGAAGATGAATTGTAACCCACTGCAAGACTTTTTTTTTTAACCTAGTACAAGACCTGTTTCTAAAATACTCCCTATCACTGACATTATTACAGAGGTGGGATCCTGAAAACATGGGGTATACGGTCGGTAATCTGTCAATTGATGTATAACCTCATCCTTGTAATCCTATTTTGAATAAGAATGACACCCTCTTTGTTTGCTCTTTCATAATAACCATGGAGTCTGTAGAAATACATGCTAATAGAGTAAAACCTTCCCTGTTTGAATTGGACTTGGAACAAATCTTATTTCAAGCATTATGAGGTCCCTTCCCCACTTTTTTTTTTTTGCTTGCCAGCGGTGCTATCCCAGGTTTGTTAGTTGCTATAATGGTTAAAAATCGGGCTGCATGCAAATTACCTTCTGAAATTCTCTACCTTACTTGTGACAGAGAAATTTGCAAGACAATCTCACCTTTTTCCAAGGAGAGGAGAAATTCTCCACAGTTTCTCCCAGGTAGGGCACCCCATTGGCAGGTCTTGTAGCACAACTTCTTTCTTTTTTTGGTAAGGGTTTGTGTGTGTGTGTGTGTGTGTGTGTGTGTGTGTGTGTATGTGTGCTGCAACAGCATCAACTGTCTTGGCAGGCTGGCCCCACAGTTTGCATCCACTGCAATGCAAGTCGGGGCAGTGTTGTGTCTAGTTCCAAGGATGAAGTGGAGTTAGTGCTCTGCCAAAATCTGTCCTCCAGTTTCCAGGAAGTTTTGTCCCCCCATGAAAGAGGCTTCCATTGTGCTGCATCATTCAGGATGTTTTATAATGTATTTTTGTGGTGGTTTTGAGCTTACCTAATCACAACTAGCCTCCCAGGCTGCCTGCATGCCCTGATCTGAGAAAGCCCTATGGGAGGAATTACCTCACGGTGCCTTAAACTCAGCTTTAGTTGAAGGGTAGGAAGCTGAGGAGGCTACAGGCTGCCAGAGAGATGATTGTACAATGAAAAACAGGACACTTGTGCTCACTCCTTTGCCACCTTCTAAGTAAGATAAGCCCAAGAAGCCCAAACCCAACCCTTGAGAATTTCTCTGAAATTTCTCCTCCTTTGAATTTCTTTTTGAAAGCAATTTCTCTTCTATCAAATTGAATGAGAATGGTTGAAAAACGTGGGAGAAATTTTCGGCATGACGCTACTTAAAAAGGTTTTTTTCTTTTTTAACAAAATATTTTTCTTCCTGGGAACAAGTGAGATGTCACGTTTGTCACAACTATGTGAGCAAGAGGCTGAAGATCAGTCAAACAGAGGCGATGAAACCCAGGCCTACAACAACAAGAAGAGAAGAGTGGTAGTAGTGGGAGACTTCTTGCTGCGTGGGATCAAGACCCAAGTATGTCGCGAAGACCCATGGACTCGCCAGGTATGTTGTCCCCTGGGAGGATGAACTAGAGACGTGACTGAAAGGTTGCCTGCACTCATAAAGCCCACTGACAGGTATCCCTTCCTTCTCATTCATGTGGGAACAAATGATACCACCAAGCGGAGCTACGAAGAAATCACGTCAGACTTTGAAGCTTTGGGAAGGAAACTCAAGAACTTTGGGGCCCAGATAGTTTTCTCATCCATCCTTCCAGTACTTAGAAGAGGGATAGAAAGGGAAAGAAAAATACTCCGGGTGAATGACTGGCTACAAAGGTGGTGCCGACGAGAGAGATTTGGATTCTGGGACCACAGGCTATACTTCCTGGAAGATAGGCAGTTGGCAACTGACAGGTTGCACCTCACAAAGGATGGGAAGAATGTGTTTGGTCACAGCATGAAGAACTTCATCAGGAGAGCTTTAAACTGCATCCTACGGGGAAGGGAGATGTAAACTTGGGGGTAACAATGGATGTAGGCTCATGCACAGCAACGGAAAGAACAGCTCTAATAGCACCCAATAATAGTCTTCAGACACATATAGGAAGAAAGCCAGACTATGAAGCACATGGTCTTTGATGTCTATATACTAATGCCCAGAGTATGGGAAACAAACAGAACAAACTTGAACTCTTAATACAGGAGGGAAATTATGACTTGATAGGTATAACTGAGACTTGGTGGGATGACTCTCAGGAATGGAATACAGCAATTGAAGGCTATAACTTGTTCAAAAGAACAGGAGGAACAGAAAGGGAGGTGGGGTTGCACTGTATGTGAAAAATACATATCTCTGC
This sequence comes from Heloderma suspectum, assembly GCF_057233095.1. Lineage (NCBI taxonomy): Eukaryota > Metazoa > Chordata > Lepidosauria > Squamata > Helodermatidae > Heloderma > Heloderma suspectum. Next base: position 255,388,708 of record NC_139461.1, read on the forward strand.
ACAGAAATACAGGAGGATGAGCTTGGTAGCCCCATCAAGAGCATCTGGATCAAAATAAATGGAGCAAAGAAGAAAAGGAACCTGGTGGTCGGAGTCTACTACCAGCCACCCAATCAAGAAGACGAGGATGAAACTTTAGAAAAGCAGATAGCCAATGTTTTAAGGAAGCATGATGTAGTAGTAATGGGGGACTTCAATTTCCCCGATATTTGTTGGGAGACAAATTCTGCAAAACATGGCCCCTCCAGGAAATTCCTGACTTGTGTGGCGGATAACTTCCTCCTACAGAAAGTAGAGGAAGGAACTAGAGGATCGGCTATCCTAGACTTGATCCTGACTAGGGGTGCACGAAAGTCCCTTACCTGTCCTCGAAGCTTTTCGCGGTGGGGGGGAGGCGCTTCGCTGCTCCCCCCGCGAAGTTCAGGCTGGGGGGGGGAGGCTTCCTGCCTCGCCCGGCCGAAATTCAGGCCGGGGAGGAGGCTTCCCGCCTCGCCCGGCGCGAACTAAACAGTTAAAAAAAAACAAAAAAACGCCCCCGTGATAGGCTACGTGATGATTAAAGTAGCCTATCATGGCTAGATCTGCAAAGTCAGCCGTGATAGGCTACGTAAATCATCACGTAGCCTATCACGGGTGACTTTAAAAAAAAAAAAAAGCGCGTACGCAAATGGCGGCCCCCATAGGGAGCCGCCATTCGCGTTCCTTATTTGGTCGCTGTAGTCTACGTAAAGGTTTACGTAGACTATGGCGAAAATAAGGGCAACGCTATTCACCGCCAATTTCGGCGGGCCGAATGCGTTGGCATTTGGCCTCCCCGAGATTCGTGGAGAAATTCTCTGCCATCCCTACCACCGCTAGGGACATTCGAACAAGGTAAGTCCCGTCCCAGGGTGGGGTGGGGGGGCCAACCGTTTCTCCACCAATGCGCTGGCATTCGGCATTTGGCCTCCCCGAGATTCATGGAGAAATTCTCTGACATCCCTATCTTCAACTGGGGAGAGGTAATGAGTGGGGTACTGCAGGGCTCAGTCCTGGACCCAGAGCTCTTCAACATTTGTATTAATGATTTGGAGGAGGAGGTGCAGGGAATGCTGATCAAATTTGCAGATGGCACAAATTGGGCGGGATAGCTAATACTTTGGAAGACAGAAACAAAATTCAAAGTGATCTGGATAGACTGGAGCGCTGGGCAGAAAACAACAGAATGAAATTTAATAGGGATAAATGCCAAGTTCTCCACCTAGGAAAAAGAAACCAAATGCACAGTTACAAGATGGGGGATACATGGCTCAGCAACACTACAAGAGAGAAAGATCTTGGAATTGTTGTCGATCACAAGCTGAATATAAGGCAACAATGTGATGTGGCTGCAAAAAAGGCAAATGCTCTTTTGGGCTGCATTAATAGAAGCATAGCTTCCAAATCCCAGGAAGTACTAGTTCCCCTCTACTCAGCACTGGTTAGGCCTCATCTGGAGTACTGTGTCCAGTTCTGGGCACCACACTTTAAGAAGAATGCAGACAAACTGGAGAGGGTTCAGAGGAGGGCAACAAAGATGATCAGGGGACAGGAAACAAAGCCCTATGAGGAGAGCCTGAAAGAACTTTGCATGTTTAGCCTTGAGAATAGAAGACTGAGGGGAGATATGATAACACTCTTCAAGTACTTGAAAGGTTGTCACAGAGAGGAAGGCCAGGATCTCTTCTCCATCATCCCAGTGTGACATGGAATAATGGGCTCAAGTTACAGGAAGCCAGATTCCGGCTGAACATCAGGAAAAACTTCCTGACTGCTAGAGCAATACGACAATGGAACCAATTACCTAGGGAGGCAGTAGATTCTCCCACACTGGAGGTGTTCAAGACGAGGCTGGACAGCCATCTGTCAGGAATGCTCTGACTTGGATTCCTGCATTGAGCAGGGGGTTGGACTCGATGGCCTTGTAGGCCCCTTCCTACCCTACTGTTCTGTGTTTCTAACTTTCTATGATTCTATGTTAGGCTACTTACTGATGTCACAGAGGCAAATGGAGCTAATTTAGAGTGAGGGCAGAGGTTCCTCTGAATAGACATTGCTTTTGTTCTGAATCAGCTTTGCATGCCTTTGGTGTGTTACTATGAGCCAAACTGATTGGTACCTGATATCTCACTTGTACTTTGGGGGAAAAAAAGACCTTTTGTTGTTGTTGTTTTAAAAGGGCACCACAGCAGTAGCTGATTGGAAGACACTCAGTCTGGACTACCATCATTACTGCTGTCATGCTGCACAACCACATTGAATGCCAGATAGTGGGGGGGAAAGTCTCTGCATATGTATGTATATTGGATGGATGGATGGATGGATGGATGGATGGATGGATGGATGGATGCATGGATGCATGGGTTGCATTTATGTCCCACTTGTTTCCCTCCAAGTAATCCAAAGCAGCATACAAAATCTGCCTTGCCATTTTATCCTCACAACAATAACCCTGTGAGGTAGGTTGGGCTGAGAGTCTGTGACTGGCCCAAAGTCACCCAGTGAGCTTCTGTGGCTAGGACCTGGGTCTCCCAAGTCCCAGTCCAGCAGACAAACCACTACACCATGCTGGCTCTTATGTGTAGAAGCATGGCTGCACAGCAAACACTTTTACCTAGGCTGGGCAGATGTCCTTTTCCCCTCAGACAGTCCCATGTTTTAAGGATCTGTCTCAGATCTGTATGATTTTCTCTTTGTTATCTAAAAATATGGGATTTGTCTCTTGGTTGGTAGGGGGATTGCTTTTTCTTCCCTTCTCAGCGGAGTAGCCTGGTCACTCTCAAGCTGCTCCAGTCATGACCCTGGAGCCCAGCAGTGACATGGACTCTGAGGCTGAAGAACCAGTGATGCCAATTAGGGATGGCTGAATTAGGGATGGCTGAACTAGGGATGGATGGAACACTTACCTTCCGTTCTGTTCTGTTTTCTGCTGGGGGGTGATCCTCCCCCCCGGAATCCTCCGGAGTGTCTCCACTCCAGGAGGATTCCATGGAGCCACACATCGGCTCCGTACCTCTGGCAATACGATAATGGTGGCTGCCATTACCATATCACCAGTGGTACAGAGCTGGTGTGCCGTTCCACCTGAAATCCTCCTGGAGCGGAGGTAAGTGATCCTTTCTGTTGTGGATTCCGGAGGCCAGATTCCAAAGAATCTGGCCTCATTTGAGTCCATGGCGGAATTAGGCTGAACTCACCTGCTGTCACCGCCGCACATCCTGCATCCCAGACCCCTGCCAGCTGCCTACTGCGTAAGCTTACATGCAGCCATATAATTCTATGTCTGTCTGTCTGTCTTTCTGTATCTATCACCTTTCTATAATCTATTGAATTTATATCCCACTTCCCCACTACAAATGTCAGTTAACAATAAAATGCAGATAAAATAAAGAAGTCATAATTAAAACATTAAAACTCATCAAATAAATCTCATTAAATAAAAACACAACCAATAAAAATACATGCACTAAAATACATGCAATAAAAACATAAATAAAACATCAAGAAGAAGTAACAGCACTCACCAGATTAAAAACTTTTTCATCAGCAAAGCAGCTTAGACACCAAATGCCTGTTCGATCCATGATCTACTCTTGATCAGTTTAGATTCTGATACAAAATGGGGACAAAATGAGCAAAACTAGTTCCATTATGAAAGGTGTACATACGACTAAATCATGAATTTTCCATTAAAAATATGTGACTAGTATTGGGAGAGGATCAGCCCCCACCTCTGTATTTTAAAGAAGATGGGCTAAATCCAGCATTACATGAGTTAACTTCTACTTGTGCAGTCCCCACAGCAGTCCCCTGTGTGTCTCCCAAATCTGTTTCAGAGGCTCTCCCAACCCTGGGGAGCAGTTTTTGGGGATATGTGGGGAGGGGCCTAGAAGGGGAAGGGACATTCAATCCCCCAGCAGTTTCCATTCTCCTGGTAGAAGGACAGAGTTTGACACAACCCAAAGGCCACGAGTTATTACCCAGGTACAAAATATCCTGCAAATAGTGGATCTCAGTGTCCACTTGAACAGTTCTACAACTAGGGATGTATGGATTTTGTAAAATCTGTTCCATGTTTCATGGATTGTCACATGCCTTTTGTTCCATCATCCACTCATTGGCGGAATCAGATTTTTCCCAATTTCCCAAATTTGTGCAATTTCAGATTTGCACAAATTTGCACTTCTGCAAATTGACACTTGCAAACATGAGTGAATCCTCCCAAAATGTGCATTTGCATGCTTTATGCTATGGGGAAATGCACATCCTTGTTTGGTGCTGTTTAATTTTGTGTATTTTTCTATGACTAAATTTGAGTAAATTCTGGAAAGTTAAAAAAAACCAAAACAGTGCAGAAGTTCATGGAAAAGCCAGTCCATTGTAGAATCTGCAGGTAGGATTCATAGAAATCCGAAGTATTTTGATTCCATTGCAGATTCCTCCAACATCCCCATCTACAATCATTCAAATCCAGGTGAGCTTTGAGAAATAATGATGTCTGCCTTGTCCGATGGCAGGCACAAGTATGAAGCCACATTAAGCAGCACTGCATAAGCACCGAAAATATCTCTTGCTTGTCTGGTGAGGACACAAGAGAAGGGAGGCCTGGACCAGCATTTCTGTTGTGCCATTTGGCTTCAAGGGATCAAGACCTGGTCCTGAGAATCATTGCTTCACCTCTGTCCCATTTCTCTCATAGATTTCCATCAGTGCAATGGAAATAATAGAATCCTACATTAGAAGAGGTTTATGGAAAAGAAACACAACACTGGGTTTAAAGCACTTTGTCAAGCACATGCAGTCTGTGCATGATAAATTGCTGATGTACTAGTAATTTTAAAATGAAAAGATTCCAAATCTGTGGGAGGACACCAAAAGACTACACATGCTCATACGGGAGAGCGAAGGAAAACTTATCATCCCATTACACAAAATTGGCTTTCCCATTAGCCACCTTACTCCCATATGCTGGAAACAGAAAAAGACAGCAGTGAGAAACGTGATGGTGACACTAAGATTAAGTGAGGCAACTTGGTTAATGATATCGAAAAACATTTTTCCTGCTCCCCAACTGTGCACAACATGCATAATTGATGCAGATTCTGGCAACCTTAATGTAATAAATATAAACCTGGTATTAAAACTAAAATAAAGGCAAACTCTCTGCCCAGTTCGAAGCAAAATTTGAAAACCTTTCATAGGCTCTTGGGTCTACATGTGCACATCCAATTATTCTAGAAATTGGAGAGGTGGTGTTGGATCATCTGGGGAAAATGCTAATAGAAATAGACCTGGCAGAGGCTGGCAGATGGATGACCAGTAGCTTATGATTCTATTGAAGAGCCTTCTTTGACCTGGTGTTCTCCGGATGTGTTGGACTGCAACTCTCATTATTCCCAGCTAGTAAGGAAGACTGATGTAGAATAACAGGCATATTACAAATTTCCTGTTTTCTTCCCTGTGTTCCCTAAAAATGCATGAAACAGGTGGAAGCAGTAAAGCAGGGGTGCAGAACATCAGGCCTGGGGGCCAGATTTGGGCTGCCTGGGGCCCCGATCTGGCCCTCTGGGGTTCACTGGATGGTCATGCACCTTCCCCTGCCCCACACCTTTCCCCCAACCCCCAATTATTGGGTGGTTTCCTGGCTTTTGTGCAGCTTTTCCCCTATTCAAAAAAGTTGAAATTAGAGCTGTGCACAAATGGCCTCTCAAAATTCTCCATCCTATTTGTGGGCGGAGAAACGGGGGTGGGGGCAATTTCACTGAATTTCTCCTAGAGGAGGAGAACTGTCTCTCACCAATGGGGCTCACTATTGGCAGAGGTTGTAGCATAGTGTCTTTCTTTTTTCCTAAGGGTTTTTGGTTTAGCACTGCTTCTGTAGGTGGTGACAACATGAACCGTGTTGAAGCTTGAACTTTTTTGATACAGAATTTTGAATCTCTTTTGCTCATATCTTTGAGCTTACATAATCACGTGAGGTGGCCAAGGGCGCTGAGTGTATTTTCTCTCTCTATTGCACATCTTTCCATTGCTCTGCAGTCTCCCAGGCCACCTGCACTTTCTGAACTGAATAAGCCTCATGGGAGGAGTTGCCTCACGATGTCTTCCTCATGGTGGCTTTAATTGAAGTGTGGGAAGCCGAGAAGGCTACAGGCTGCCACAGAGATTACTGTACAATGACAGACAGGGCACTCATGCATGCTCCTCAGCCACCTCGTAAGTAAGGTAAGCCCAAGGACCCCAAACCCAGCCCATGAGAATTTCTTCAAAATTTCTCTTCCTTTGAATTTCTTTTTGAAAGCAATTTCTTTTCTACCAAATTGAAAGAGAATGGTCAAAAAATGTGGGAGAAATTTTCAGCAAGGCACTAGTTGAAATACCCTTCCTAAGGCTTAATTTGTGGCAGCAAGAGCTGTAAACTAGAATATGCTGGCGTTTGGGGTGTTTTGACCCTGCCCCTTTGCCTTTGACCCCACCCCTTTTGCTTTCTGCCCCACCCACCACTAGAATGTGGCCCCTGAGAGCTTCTTCAAAATGGAATTTGGCTCTCTGGTTGAAAGAGGATCAACACCGTTGCAGTAAGGGGTAGGAATAGTATTTATTATACAGCAGGTGAAGGCTGTTTCTTATCCTAAAGAGTGATGCCTCGCACCTACTTTACAGGGGGTTTTGCATCAAATTAACAATATGTTTTTACCCAAGTATTTTAATTTGAATATCCTCCTGGTCTGTCTTTGTAATTGAAATTGACATTTTGATCGCTATCTTTTATTATGGCTGTGGCATATTAGTTTATTGTACTCCATGATATTTTAAAATTGCGTATTCATTTCCATTGTATATTGCCCTGGAATCTCATGTGATGAAGGGTTGCAGATAAACATTTTTAATCTGTCAATCAATAAAATTATCCAGGGCAGGAACTTGCTTATAAAATAGGTATTGTTGTTGTTGTTGTTTGTTTTACACTGGTAAGTGTAAAGGCTGAAATAACATAAGGGTGCTGAGAAAAGAGGAAATAAAATAAAGTGGGGGAGACCATGCAGATACTGTACGAGCATTTGAATTGGATCTTCAATAGTATCTCTAAGTTGAATTGCAGATGGAAAACATGGTCGGGGGTTACACTATTCAATTGCAGTGTTATAGCCATGCGAATTGAAAAGTAACCATGCTATCAAGATGATTATGGGAAACAATCATCACTCCACAAGTACAGTGGAAAATAAATATACATTGTGCTGCATACCATGACTCTCAGTGCTTCTGAAGCAGGGGCTATGAGTGTTGGAATCTCTGGGCCATATTACTCACCCACCCCCAAACCCAAACCCAACCCTCAACCCTCAGCTATCTGTACCCAGAAAGAACTGGTTTTCATTCCTTTGTGCAAAGAGGGAGTTCAAGGTAACTTATTCCAGCACTCCTTTCCACTAAACAGCTAACCAAAAAGTGTGCATCCTGACAGTTTAACCCATGTCGCCAGCTTAAATAATAAGCTTTAGCAGATATTTGGATCAATCTGTTTCAGGGCTGTTCTACATGTTGCACAGAATAAAGTGATATGCTGATCTGGTAGAATTCTGGCCTTTGGGGGCCAAGAGGAGAACTAAGAGGTAAAATGAAAATGAAGACAAAATCCCTCCAAAATATTTGGATAATGTTGGCATATATGAAGTCTATGGAGTTTGTTGCCAGTTGTATTACCAATAGAATGCCCTACCCCACGTCCGGCTTGCCTGGCTGCAGGGGGATCATTGCAGGCAGCGGGGGAAAGGAGAGACATGGGCAACTGCCATTGGTGGTTTCTGGTGGAGCCACTGGGTGTGGGAGGGGCTTGAGAGGTGCTTTTAGCTCTCCAGGGCCCTCCTAAATGCCTCTTGGAAGCACGGCTCCCTCCCTCCCTCCCTGTATGCAGTGTGGGTTCCGCTGGTCACCCTTTTGGGGGCCAAGTAGGAATTTTTGGCTCGCAGTCTGATTGCTGGGGCTGTGTGCCTTTTTGCCTACTTCACACTGTAGGTGGGGTGGGTGTGTCCTGAAGGTGAATTTGGTTTTATCTGACAGTTAGGTCTCTTCAGTCACATTTCTCCAGGTAAGCTGCTAGGGATGGTCAGTGCTGATGAGAACAGGGATGGTGAGCATTCAGAGGTGACAGGTGATGCCTGAGGCCTCCTGCTCTGGGTTTTGCAGCCCAACGGGGGGATAAGGATTATCTGTGAGGCCAACTCACCTCACCCACCTGGTGTTTTGAGGCCCAGGAGGGGGTGACAGGGGAAGGCCTACCTCCCCCCAAAGGGGTAGCCCTGGAGAGTGTTGAGCTGTGACGCCACTCTACAGGCTTTTAGTGTTTTCGCCCATTACAGCACCTGGCTAGCGGCTGGCACAGATTAGTTGCCCATCCAGGTGTTTCCCCTTTGCAGATCGATCAATAAATGTGGCCCAATTTGATACCAATCACTCTCTTTATTTCCCCCTTTTCTCCCGCAGCAGAAAGTGGCACTAAATTGCTTTTATAAGATCATGCGGGATTGAGCACTTTTCTCTCATTTATGTCAGTACAGCTGCAAATTATTATTATTATTATTATTATTATTATTATTATTATTATTAAATTTATTAATCGCCCATCTGGCTGGTAACCCAGCCACTCTTGGGTTAGAGAGCTTCGGCTATTGGGCAGTATAGAAATGAAATAAATAAATAAATAATAAATACTCTGGGCGATGTACAACATACAATAAAACAGTTTAAAACAATAAAATTCTACAGTAAAAACATTTTCTAAAATACCCTAACCCACCCCAAATGCCTGCCTGAACAACCACGTTTTTAATGCACGATGGAAGCTCATTAAAGAGGGGGCATGGTGGAGTTCCCTAGGGAGGGAATTCCAGAGTGGGGGCCACCACAGAAAAGGCCCTCTCCCTCGTCCCCACCAGTCTAGCTGTCCTGGCTGATGGGACAGAGAGAAGGCCATCCGAGGCTGATCTTGTTAAGTGGCCTGTCTGGTGCTGCTGGAGGCGCTCCTTAAGATAGGCTGGGCTGGAACCATATAGGGTTTTAAAGGTCAAAACCAACACCTTGAATTTGGCCCGGAAAATAACTGGTAACCAGTGCAACTCCTTCAGCCCTGGAGTGATGTGATCTCGCCGGCGGCTGCCTTTAATCAGGCGAGCCTCCGCGTTCTGTACCAGCTGCAGCTTCCGAACTGTCTTCAAGGGTAACCCCATGTAGAGCGCATTACAGTAGTCTAAACGAGAGAAGACCAGGGCATGTACTACCGATGGGAGCAGATGGTCGGGAAGGAAGGGACGCAGCCGCCGTATCAGATGGAGTTGATACAGCGCTGTCCGGCTCACAGCTGACACCTGAGCCTCCATGGACAGCTGGGAGTCCAAAATGACCCCCAGGCTGCGGACCTGGACTTTCAAGGGTAGCTGTACCCCATTCAACACCAGGTCAACATCCCCCAGCCTCCTCTTGTCTCCCACCAAAAGTACCTTGGTCTTGTCAGGGTTCAGCTTCAGCTTATTCCTCCCCATCCAGCCACTCACCGTCTCCAGACATTTGGACAGGGATTCTATGGCCAACCTTGGTGAAGATTTGAATGAGAGATAGAGGTGCGTGTCATCCGCATATTGATGACATCACACCCCCAACCTCCTGATGATAGCCCCCAGCGGCTTCACATAGATGTTAAATAGCATCGGGGAGAGGATGGAACTCTGTGGCACCCCACAAGTGAGTGGCCATGTGTCCGAAATCTCCTCTCCCAGTGCTACCCTCTGGTACCTGCCAGAGAGGAAGGACCGGAACCACCGCAATACGGTGTCTCCAATGCCCAACCCCTCCAGGCGGTCCAGGAGGATACCGTGGTCAACAGTACCAAAAGCCGCTGAGCGGTCGAGGAGAACAAGGAAGGAGCATTCAACCCTATCCAGAGCCCTCCTCATATCATCTACCAAGGCCGTTTCTGTCCCATGCCCAAGCCTGAAGCCCAACTGAAATGGGTCTAGATAATCAGTTTCTTCCAAGTGTGCCTTTCAACTGCATCGCCACCATCCGCTCAATCACCTTGCCCAAAAATGGCAGATTTGAGACTGGGCGAAAGTTGTTCAAAACTTGAGGATCCAAGGAGGGCTTCTTTAAGAGTGGTCTTATCAGTGCCTCCTTGAGGGCTGATGGCATCACTCCCTCCTCAAGGGAGGTGTTCACCACCACCCTGATCCCCTCACCCAGTCTCTCTCTGCAGCCCATAATGAGCCACGATGGGCAAGGATCAAGTAAGCAGGTGGTCGGCCTTACAGATGAAAGCACCTTGTCCACTTCATCAGGAGGAAGAAGCTGAAACCGATCCCACAAAACTGGTTTGCCACAGGCCGCCTCTTGCTCACTAACTGTATCCACAGCGTGCAGAGTAACACACCTAATCTGATCAATTTTATCTGCAAAGTGCCTTGCCAAGGCCTCACAGGAGGCCTTAGAATGCTCCAGTGGTTCAGGAGCCACAGGACCGACCAGGCTCCAGACCACTTGGAACAGCCTCCTGGGATAGCACTCTGCAGACGCGATGGAGGCAGCATAATATTCCTTTTTTGCTGCCTTCACCGCCACGTGATAGGCTGAAGATACAGCTCTAGCCCGTGTCTGATCGTCTTTGGAGTGAAACTTCCGCCACCGGTGCTCTAGCCGTCTCACCTCCTGTTTCAGAGCTCGTAACCGCGGATTGAACCATGGTGCAGTCCGAGCCCTGTTCAGGGGGAGAGGGCATTTCGGAGCCACCTGATCTAATGCCCCAGTGATTGCGGCATTCCAGCCACCCACCAGGGTCTTGACCGAGTGGCCGTTGGTGTGCCCCAGAGAATCCCCAAGCGTGCTCAGCAATCCATTTGGATCCATAAGACGCCTGGGGCGGACCATTTTAATGGGTCCTCCACCCCTGCGGAGGGGTTGTGGAACCGAGAAGTCCAACACCACCAGTTAGTGATCTGACCATGACAAGGGGGTGGTGGATATACCCCCAACTTCCAGATCACTCCCCGCTTCTCCAGAAACAAACACAAGGTCTAGTGAATGACCGGCTACATGGGTGGGGCCAGTTAGAATAGGGTGCAGCTCCCAGGAGGCCATGGTCTCCATGAAGTCCCGAGGTGCTCCTGTGAGGATGGCCTCCGAACGTACGTTGAAGTCCCCCAACACCAATAAGTTAGGGGACTGTACACGCACAACAGAGACCACCTCAAGCACCTCAGCCAGGGAGTCAGTCGTGCAGCGGGGTGGACGGTACACGAGCAGAATCCCCAGACAGCCCTTCAGGCCCAACCTCCAGTACATGCACTCAGCAACCTTGGTCTCCCGGAGAGGGGGTCTGGTTAAGACCAAGGACTCTCGGTAGATAACAGCCACTCCCCCTCCCTGATCCCCAGCCCTCGGCTGCTGTGCATACGAAAATCCGGCTGGACACATGGCTGCAAGGGTTGGAGCAGCAGCCTCGGCCAGCCAGGTCTGCACCCTCATCCAGAATCATGTCATGGATGAGGGAGGTTTTCTGGGTAACAGACCTGGCATTGCAGAGCAGCAAATGAAGGCCAGAAGATGGGGTCACGCCTCCCCCAGCCATCCTTTGGCTCTGGACAGGCCCGGAGCAGGGGACAGATACTACACATCTCTCCCTTGTTCCCCTTATCTGGCATGGCCTGCCCCTAGCACTCTGCCAGCGCCTGCCGCCCAGCCTCGGTATGTTCTGGCCCCCAACACTCCCCCCACTGCCTCCATCAGGTGGACACATGCCCCCTCGCTCCCGCCTATCAGGCAGGCTACCCACCCCTAAAAACACAACAAAATCCCCCAGAAAAAACAATAACAACAACAACAAACAATTTTTAAAAATCCCCTTAAAAATAATGCCAGGCAGGAGTCCACAGGGAAGGCCTGGTGGTGGCGGCAGCGGCAGGCCCAGCAGCAGCAGCAGCAGCAGGCCTCTTCCCCAGTGGTGGTGGTGGCTTCTCCTGCAGACCCTGGCTCTCCCCAGGTTCATGTTATCAAATTCCCCCGAGGTCTCAGACAAAAGAGCCAATTTGTACAAGAGCTAAGGCCTTAAGCCACTCTCCTAACTTTGCCACCAGCAAGTGCTTTGTTTTATTACCATTCCAGCATTGCAGTTTATTGAATTATTTGTAGGTATCATTATACTGCCAGTTCCTTTCCCTCTCTTGGAGACAGCAGCCAGTGTAGAAGCACAGCAGGGTCAAGGTAGAGATAAGTGATTTAAACATGAGCATGCAAGTGCTCTTCTCGTCAAACGCTGGCGCCTCTATTTATGTGTTCAGGTTTTGAGGACCACAATAAAATTTTAATTAAGAAACAGTTGACCAAACAGGAGCTATAAATTCCAGTATGCTGAAAGGGAACCTTAGGTATAGTTGCTTTCTTTGTAAATGGAGTGGATGACTCTCATAGATCTTCTAACCAGCTTATCTGGTATAGAATAAGAGTTACCACAAGAGATGCCCACATTCTGTATGTGTTTCCAGCAATGCCTCCCACATGTCCAACATTCCTGTGTAAGTGTGAAACTTCTGTGCTCCTCAGAAATGAGACTGGCATTGCTCCACAACTATTTCCACATGGCAAGCTGATTCTGTGCTTTGGATGGGCCACCACACAGATTGGGTGGTTTTATCTAAGCCATCATAAACCATCTCTCCCAAGCCATGTCCCATAGCATAGACCATAGGTGTGGCCCTCCAGTTGTTCTTGGACTCTAAATCCTATCAGCCACAGCCAGCATGGCCAATTACCAGGGATAATGGGAGCTGTGGTTCACAATATCCAGAGGGCCACAGGCTCCCCACCCTTGGTGTAGACAAATATTGTAATCCATTTTTTGGATTGACATTTAGTGACATCCTCCACATGACACAATTTAATGTGGTCTCCACATGACAGCAGTAATGTGTAGACCAGCCATTATTAGCACTATTCCAGTCCTTGAGGTCCAAAGCTTAAAGTAGTAATAACTAAAATCTGGCATTTTATTCCAGCTATGTTGTATTAGTAGAGAGCTTGCATTGACTCCTTGACAAACCTCACATCATTTTTCAGCAGACAACTGACACATTCGCAAAGAGACATGTGAGTATCCATTTCCCCCCTCTCTCTACTATTTACATCTGTAAGATGAAATATTAAAAAGTAATGTTTGCTGCAGTTTTCAGGTGGATAATCCCCCCCGCCCCATTCTGGGCCTCTTGTGATATATTACACCTATACTAAAAGCTATTAGAGTGGACTTGGCCAAACAAGCAATGATTTCTTCTTTAAAGTTATTTTATTGTGACTCTTTAAGGAACTGCCTTAAAGAGTGAAACATGCAATCTCCCCTAAGAAAGCAAAAATGTTTTATCTTTGTCCTGTGCACAAGGGATGCTTGCAAAATGTGATCTTTGTCAATTCTGGTATGAACTGAGCTGATCTACACCTTCCAGATCAATATATGGATCAGAATGTAGGTGTCACCTGCTTTCATACTTCCTGAATGTTTGGATGTCCTCAGCAGAAAAAAAAGAACCCAAACACTTAAAATGCTATTTTGAGAGTGGAGGAAAATACCTACAAAGCAATCCTAGAGCAAGCCAAAGGCCAGCTGACAGTACGGATACACAAAAGCAATTTCTGAACCACCAGGATTCTCCAGACACCGCCTTGAAGAAGCTCACTTCACCTTACTTTCTGTGTTTGATTCACTGGTTTTTTTTTTAATTTCATCCGAATGGGAAATGTGAACATTTTTAAAAGAGTGCACTTTCCTCCATAAAATAAAGCATGAAAATGTGTATTTTGGGGGAAATGGATGTTTTGAAGTGCATATTTTCTGAATGTGTATGCAAGTTTGGGAAAATATGAGCTTTTCCTGGGGAAAAATGTTCCTGTTCGCATTCACGTTCAGGACTGTGAATGGCACGTATTTGCATGATTTGCAAACATAAACAACATTATCATACATCATCCTTAGCTGAAGGACTGCTGGGTGTGGCAGAGGTGCTGCCCTGATGGTGGGGTGGGACTTCTATCATGGAGGTCCCCTTTTCCTAGGAAAAGTGTTCCTCCTCACATTCATGTTCAGAATTGTGAACAGGACATTTTCACATGATTTGCAAACATGAACAAAATTCTTGTTCATCCCTAGCTGAGGGACTGCTGCATATGGTGGAGGTGTTGCCCTACCAGTGGGGTGGCACGTCTACCCTGGAGGTCCCCCGATATTTACCAGCAGCAGTGTTCTCATCAGAAGTAGGCCCCGAAACAGGGAATTCCATGGGTGTTCTGTGAGCAGGTTGGGCTGACCTTTGATCCACAGGATTCAAAACACCCTCGTAACCCCAATTTGCCCACAGGGGGGCACATACTATGCCAGCCACAAATGTGAGGCCACTGCCAAAAAGGCCCTCTCAGAGGTGGGCACGTGAAAGCCCTGTAGATGTTAAAAGTGCGTGCAGGTTGATGTGGGTGAAGGCCCTTCAAGTAACTTGGCCCCAAGCTGATTAAACCATTAAAGGTTAAAGGCTCAGAAATAGACTGGCAACCAGTGCAAGCAGCACCTTATAGGTATCACATGAATGGAACCAATGTTTATATCTTGCAAGTTTTCAATGAAAATGCAGATTCACCAATATTGTAATAATACTGGAGGCTATGTAGTGATTAGATGAGCCTTTAAAAAACACATAATTTTTACAGAGAAGATAAAAAACAAATTTGGAAAAGTAAATAAATTGAGGCCTGCCTTCCCCTTTATGTTATCTGGGAGCATCTGGCCTAAGCCAGGATCATAAATGCTTTCTGCCTTTAATTCAGTGTGATATCTCAAGATCGTTATTTATAGCCAGAATAAAATTAATGCAAGAAACCTATAAAATGGAGATGTTATTTTGCACAAAGGGCCTGTCGTGAATTAGATTTATCCACAATGGTCAGGCCATGTAAATTTACTATCTAAATGCTAAGATTTCTTCAGTGAAGAAGGGAGAAAGGGAAATGTTGTAAACAGTTGTTGTTTGATTGATTTTGTGTTAGTTATTGAAATTGTGAATCTTTCCTATTAGAAACACTTAAAATGATTTAAATGCTGCCACCCTTGCCTGTCCATATATCACCACATATTTCCCAAGGAGACTCTGTTGGTGACATCCTCAAGGCATTTCTAAAACTTAAGCTCAGTGCAGGGTCGGCACCAGGACCTGGCATCCTTGGGCAGCTACCAGGGCTCCAGCAGCCTAGCAGGGCCCACTGCTGACATCTGCCTTGCACCCCCTTGATTTATTTCAAGAAACACAGCATCCAGCTGCTGTTTCAATTTCCTACACTGCCTCTCTTGTAGCATAGCACTGCTTGGACCGCTGCTGCTGACGTCCACTACTGCCAGGTAAGCCCACCAGCAGAGGGGGCCCACCCAAAGGCACTTTGCCCAGGATCCCCTCAAACCCAGTGCCAGCCTGTGTTCAGTGTAACCATATTGGCAGAAAGACGAGGGCCCAATATTGCACTGGGCCTCCCCGTTCTGAAGGGCAAAATAGTGTAATTATCCAACGTGGTGACTTAATTTTTAAGACATGCTTCAGGCCCTCTTGCAATGCACTAAGGTGCTCTGGTACGAAGTCTGGAGTCACTGACTTAGTTTAGGCTGTTCCTATAAAAAGTAATCATCACCATTTTAAGTCTTGCATTGAAAACTAAGGGGGATTGAGATACCCAGCCAAATATCTATAAAAAGATTATTTGTCTGTGAAATGTTGGGGGTGGGAGGATATAGATACATTGTGATAGTTATAAAAAGATGCATAATTGCTTCTCACTAGCACAATGCACTAGTCCAGCAACTGTTCCAAGACAGGATTTTATTTATTTATTATTAACGTTTATATGCCACCTTCTTTGCTACAAAGCTATGAAAGCAGCGTAAGTTGAGTCTGACACAACTTTTCCCAGCTTGGTGCCCTCCAGATGTTTCAGACTTCAGCTCCCATCAGCCCCAGCCAGCATGGCCAATGATCAGGTATACCGGGAGTTGTAGTTCAAACCATCTGGAGGGCACTAGGCTGGGGAAGGCTGGCCTCATACAGCTTTGAAAGCACTGACGGAAAAATATTCGAAAAACCTCCCAAGACAGCTTATACTTTTGCTAGACCTTTCTTGGGGCGTTTCTCCACCAGCCTAAAATCCTGCATTTAAAATGGGGCTTCCTGCTTCTGTTTTAAATGCAGGATCACCACTGACTCCCTTCATATGTGCTTCCTTCCCCCCTTCCCTTCCCCCTTCCTTCTCTGTCTTCCATTCGAAAAACCTCCCAAGACAGCTTATACTTTTGCTAGACCTTTCTTGGGGCGTTTCTCCACCAGCCTAAAATCCTGCATTTAAAATGGGGCTTCCTGCTTCTGTTTTAAATGCAGGATCACCACTGACTCCCTTCATATGTGCTTCCTTCCCCCCTTCCCTTCCCCCTTCCTTCTCTGTCTTCCATTCGAAAAACCTCCCAAGACAGCTTATACTTTTGCTAGACCTTTCTTGGGGCGTTTCTCCACCAGCCTAAAATCCTGCATTTAAAATGGGGCTTCCTGCTTCTGTTTTAAATGCAGGATCACCACTGACTCCCTTCATATGTGCTTCCTTCCCCCCTTCCCTTCCCCCTTCCTTCTCTGTCTTCCATTATCTTTCATTGATCTCGCTCCTCTTCTTGCCACTTTAACTCTTTTCACGGAGGAAACTGAAGCGGAACACAACGGGGTAATTTGATAGCTCATTATCTGCATCTATTTAAAAATGGAACAAAGGGCATTGAGTGCAGGAGGGTCATGGCAGGGTCACGGCACCATGTAAAGAGCCTGCAAGCAATCTCAATCGCATGATAAAAGCTCCGTGTGATGAAGCCCTCATAATAATACACGAATGAACAATGGCATTAACTAAGGTGAGCTTCACAGTCCTTAGCTTCAGGGGCTAATGCCTTATATATCTAAACTACAAGGTGATGCTGTGCTAATAGCATAGGCTCTTATAGTAGAGTCTCAGCATCTACTTCTGTCTAACCTTTAGGCTAAAGGTTATCTAATACTATGATATATACTTTAGATGACCCAACTAAATGGTTTTTGTATTGAAAAGACCTCCAGCAAAGGAGATCGTTACCTTGTCGTGGTGCTGGAGCTTGAGCACCTCAATGACATCATGAGCTAAACCGTGAAGGGACACCCAAGATGGGAAGGTCATGGCAGAGAGGTCAGACTAAATACGATCCCTGGGGAAGGAAACGGCAACCCACCCCAGTATTCTTGCCATGAAAACTAGATGGATCAGTACAACCAGAGATATGTCGGTATACCATCGGAAGATGGGACTCCCAGGTCGGAAGATGGTCAAAATGCGACTGGGGAGGAACAGAGGATAAGTTCAACTAGCCCCAGATGTGATGACGCAGCTAGCTCAAATCCGAAAAGACGGCTAGCAGCCGATGGTGCTGGTGGTGAATGACGAATCCGATGTTCTAAAGATCAACACACCATAGGAACCTGGAATGTAAGATCTATGAGCCAGGGCAAATTGGATGTGGTTATTGGGGAGATGTCAAGATTAAATATAGACATTTTGGGTGTCAGTGAACTGAAATGGACTGGAATGGGCCACTTCATATCAAATGACCACCAGATCTACTACTGTGGACAAGAGGACCACAGAAGAATGGAGTAGCCTTCATAATTAATAATAAAATGGCTAAAGCAGTGCTTGGATACAATCCAAAAAATGACAGAATGATCTCAATTCAAATTCAGGGTAAGCCATTTAACATCACAGTGATCCAAATATACGCCCCAACCACAGATGCCAAAGAAGCAGAAGTAGATCAGTTCTATGAGGATCTGCAGCACCTACTGGATAGTACACCAAAAAAAGATGTTATTTTCATTACAGGAGACTGGAATGCTAAGGTGGGTAGTCAAACGACACCTGGAATTACAGGCAAGCATAGTCTGGGAGAACAAAATGAAGCAGGACATAGGCTGATAGAATTTTGCCAAGACAACTCACTGTGCCTAACAAACACTCCTCCAACAACCTAAGAGACAACTTTATACATGGACTTCACCAGACGGTCGACACCAAAATCAGATTGACTACATTCTTTGTAGCCAAAGGTGGTGGACATCTATGCAGTTGGTAAAAACAAGACCTGGAGCTGATTATAGCTCAGATATTGTAGTTCAGTTATTGTAGTTCAGTTATTCACCTGGAAGAACTATGGACAGAAGTCTGCAACATTGTTCAGGGGGCGGCAACAAAAAACGTCCCAAAGAAAAAGAAAACCAAGAAGGCAAGATGGCTGTCTGCTGAGACACTGGAAGCAGCCCAAGAAAGAAGGAAAGCAAAAGGCAACAGTGATAGGGGGAGATATGCCCAATTAAATGCAAAATTCCAGAGGTTAGCCAGAAGAGATAAGGAATTGTTTTTAAACAAGCAATGCATGGAAGCGGAAGAAGATAATGGAATAGGAAGGACAAGAGACCTCTTCCAGAAAATTAGAAACATTGGAGGTAAATTCCAGGCAAAAATGGGTATGATCAAAAACAAAGATGGCAAGGACCTAACAGAAGCAGAAGAGATCAAGAAAAGGTGGCAAGAATATATGGAAGATCTTCTGTATAGGAAGGATAATAATATCGGGGATAGATTTGACGGTGTGGTCAGTGAGCTAGAGCCAGACATCCTGAAGAGTGAGGTTGAATGGGCCTTAAGAAGCATTGCTAATAACAAGGCAGCAGGAGATGACGGTATCCCAGCTGAACTGTTTAAAATCTTGCAAGATGATGCTGTCAAGGTGATGCATGCCATATGCCAGCAAATTTGGAAAACACAAGAATGGCCACCAGATTGGAAAAAATCAACTGATATCCCCATACCAAAAAAGGAAGCACCAAAGAATGTTCAAACTATCGAAGAGTGGCACTTATTTCACATGCCAGTAAGGTAATGCTCAAGATCTTGCAAGGTAGACTCCAGCAATTCATGAAACGAGAATTGCCAGATGTACAAGCTGGGTTTAGAAAAGGCAGAGGAACTAGAGACCCAATTGCCAATATCCGCTGGATAATGGAGAAAGCCAGGCAGTTTCAGAAAAACATCTATTTCTGTTTTATTGACTATTCTAAAGCCTTTGACTGTGTGGATCATCACAAATTGTGGCAAGTTCTTGGTGGTATGGGGATACCAAGTCATCTTGTCTGCCTCCTGAGGAATCTGTATAATGACCAAATAGCAACAGTAAGAACAGACCACGGAACAACAACTGGTTTAAGATTGGGAAAGGAGTACGGCAGGGTTGTATACTCTCACCCTACCTATTCAACCTGTACGCAGAACACATCATGCGATGTGCTGGGCTTGATGAAGCCAAGGCTGGACTTAAAATCACTGGAAAAAACATTAACAATCTCCGATATGCAGATGATACCACTTTGATGGCTGAAAGCGAGGAGGAGCTGAGGAACCTCATGACGAAGGTGAAAGAAGAAAGTGCAAAAGCTGGGTTGCAGTTAAACCTCAAAAAACCCAAGATTATGGCAACCAGCTTGATTGATAACTGGCAAATAGAGGGAGAAAACATGGAGGCAGTGACAGACTTTGTCTTTCTAGGCCCAAAGATTACTGCAGACGCTGACTGCAGCCAGGAAATCAGAAGACGTTTACTTCTTGGGAGGACAGCAGTGACAAATCTTGATGAAATAGTTAAGAGCAAAGACATCACACTGACAACAAAGGTCCACATAGTTAAAGCAATGGTATTCCCCGTAATAACCTATGGCTGAGAGAGCTGGACCATAAGGAAGGCTGAGCGAAGGAAGATAGATGCTTTTGAACAGTGGTGCTGGAGGAAAATTCTGAGAGTGCCTTGGACTGCAAGAAGATCAAAGCAGTCCATATTCCAGGAAATAAAGCCAGACTGCTCACTTGAGGGAATGATGTTAAAGGCAACACTGAAGTACTTTGGCCACATCATGAGAAGACAGTATACCCTGGAGAAGATGCTGATGCTAGGGAAAGTGGAAGGCAAAAGGAAGAGGGGCCGACCAAGGGCAAGATGGATAGATGATATTCTGGAGGTGATGGACTCGAACTTGGGGGACCTGGGGGTGGCAACGGCTGACAGGAAGCTCTGGTGTGGGCTGGTCCATGAAGTCACAAAGAGTCGGAAGTGACTGACCGAATAAACAACAAAAATTGAAAAGACAGTGTGATGCATTGCAAAAAAAGAAGAAAAAGCGCAACAAGAATTTCTTCTAATTTCCAAAGATACATTCACAGTTATATAAGAAGCACAATAGCATCATTAAGCAAGAAATTTGCTTGTATATTCTCGCTTTGTGTCTCAGTGGAGATGAAATACGGTCACTTGTGATGGAAGAAACAACAATAAAGGGAGAACAAGTGTTCCCAAAGTGCTTCCTGAAACAAGACAATCTCATCTGCAACCTGAATACTGGTGCAATTACAAGGCCTCTAGCGGTGAACAGGAACAGATGGAATTCTCTTTCCCTTCACTCTCTTTGGTGACGAGGTAAATGATTTCCCCAAAGGGGAAGTAGAAGAAGCTGTTGATTTGGCATGCTCTGTGCCAAACAGCTGGCTGCTCATAGAATTGTGGGTATTGATGGGCATAGATTAGGAAAGAAACAGAAAGACATGTGATTAGATGAGGAATAATTGGGGCAGGTCATAACTGAAGGCCTAACAGAACCTGAACTTGACTAAAATATTCCCATGAAGCAGTCAGATACGCACTGATGAAAAAACAAAACAAAAGCAAAACACGGTATCTGCTAATACCCTGACTCTTACTGTCTTTATTTGGATGTCAAGGGACACAAGTGGTTTTGTTGTTGTTGTTTAAACTGACTTGTGAATCAGGAAGTCCACTTTTGACCAACCCAATTGCACCATGGAGCCTCCAGTTGGAACACACTGCACAGAATCCCAGAGTGCAGCTCCAGAAATACTGTTAGGAGCTGCTGGAACTGAGCTCTTCTGCACGGTGACTCTCTCAATTGCAGGTGGCAGCCTTCTCAGTAATTAAAACAACTGAGATTAACATACCCTTTGTTATAAGTGCAGGGCATTCTGTCACAGTAAAATATTGTTATAGCAGCTGGATAAGCATCCTTTATTAAGCAGATTGCTTGCTTACAATTAGTTGGTTGATACAGTCTCAATGGGAGCTAAAGGCTAGGAGACTTACCTCCCCTCCCCCTCCCCCCAGCAAACAGAAACTTTTTGAATTTTGGGAAAGAAGAGTCAAAAAGAGAAATGAGAGTTTTTAATTGGAGTTGGCCAAAACTGAAGTATCCTTGTGGTGCAATTGCTCTCTATGGTGAACTAATGCAGGATTAGCACTTGTATCAACTGCCGTGGGAGTTTATTTTCTTCTACTACTATCTGCATAGTTGTAAATAAAACAAATGTTATGAAGGCACCACAAATGGTCTCTCTCATTCAAAGGAAAATAAGTCTGCATTGTTGCCCCTGAACTTGCTGCATGAGGAATAAAGCCATGTGCATGTACCAATATTCCGATGCGAGACCATTTAAAGACCGAAGAGGCAATATCTATGATTTTTTTAAACAACAACAACAGCACAATTACTGGATAAGACTAATGATTCTTGTAGTCTCATCTGTATTAGGGATGTTGGAGAGGAATCTGTTTAAGGGGTGGCGCTCAACAAGCTTTTGGTTTGCCCCCTCCCCTGACTTTGGTCCATTTTCTACTAACTGGCCCGACTCAATCTGCAGCGAGTTGGGCAAGTTAATGGATTTTCTATGTTTTTAATTTTCACAAATTATGGCTGCATTTTGCACAAATTACATCCTGACACAAAAAATATGCAAAACGTCCCCAGAGTTCAGGGAAAACCTGCAGCTTGGCTCACCAATGCAATCCCAGTCGAGTACACTGCAGAAATTCCTTGAGCCCTGAAAGGGCCAGATTTCCAAGCAACGAACATCCCTAATCTGTATCAGACCAAATCTGTCTCTGTAAGGAAAGTCACCCACGTCCATTGTCTGTTATTTTAAAGATTAAGAAGAACAGACAACATAAGCCTTATAATTTGTATCTCAAAATCCTGTCTATAGTAATTCCATTCTTCTACCATAGGGATGGGGAACGTGTGGCCCTCCAGATTTTGTTGGAGTGTCATTCCCATCATCCCTCACTATTGGCTATGCTGGCTAGGGCTGATGGGAGTTGCAATCCAGCAACAACTGGAGCGCCACACGTTTGTCACACCCGTTCAATGGTTTCACCTAGTCCATTTGGAATTCAGCTCTTTGTTCTTCCTGAAAAGGTTAGTTGCCATTTTCCCTCTGATATGTCAGCCAGCCAAAACACCTTTGCCCAAGGTGAGTGGCTGGCTGCTTGCCCAAGGTTCTGCCGTGGCAAGCAGCCACTTACACTGAAGGTAAAGACTGAAAGGTTAAGGTCACCTATGAGCTGCTATCTGGGCAACAGCACTGAAGTGCACTCAGACTGAACAGTGCAAGTTAACACAGAGACTTGCAATCTAATAACTGTGCTCCTAGAAGCGGCAAGAAAGACAGATCAGTTCTCTCTCATGGCAACAGTGGAGTGACTTCCCAGTTGCTTTGGTGTGAAATAATGGAAAACGCAAAAAGAAAAGAAAGGAAAACAGCTTTATTTGTGAATACTCCTTCACATCACAGACAATAAGATGTGGAGATGTCACTGGGTGAATACAACTGGTTCCCTCTTCCTGCCCTTCCCTGAATGAGACTAGGCTCCTTTCATGAGCAACAAAGGCACTTGGAGTACAGAGCACACTCGTAGCGACCAGCCACATTAAGCTCACCAGAGAAAGGCTTTTTTCACTCAAGTCATCCGTGACTCCCTCAATAATTTCCCAGCACATTCAAGCCTCCCCCTTTGAAAATGTGTTTCTTCTTCATAAAAGTTAATTTAATGCCCTGACACACACTTTCTGACCCTACTTTGTCCTCTATAGAAATTTCTTTCCTATCAAGAGCTTTACAGTTAGTGCTGTGCCAAAAAATTATCCCACATATTTTTCAACCATTCCCATTCAATTTGATAGAAAAGAAATTGCTTTCTAAAACAAAATCATAGTAGAAGAAATTTAAGAGAAATTCTTATGGGTTTGGGTCAGGGTGCTTATGCTTACCTCACTTGAGATGGCTGAGATGTGTGCATGAGTGTCATGTCTTTCACTGTAAAATCATCTCTCTGGCAGCCTGTAGCCTCCTTGGCTTCCCGCGCTCCCACCCAGGAGAAGACATCATGAGGTAATTCCTGCCAAAGGGCTTTTTTCAGATCAGGAAGTGCAGGCAGCCTGGGAGGCTGCAGAGCAATGGAGAGATGTGTAATAAGAAAAACAAAACAAAACAATAGGGCTGTGCATCTCTTGGGTGCTGAATCCTGAAGTGAATTGGGGTGCTTTGGGGCTGCCTCAGGGTGATCTGAAGCGAATCATACCAGCACAGAGGCACTCCGAGTGATGTGGGTCACTGCTGAAACACCTCGGTCCGTTTTGGAGATTCAGAGCTATTCTGATGCCTTCTGAAGCCCAGACAGCCTGTCTCCAAAATGTATCAACTTGAGAAAGATCAGGGAGGGGGAGAGGAGGGGGGAGGGGGAAGGGGAGAGGAGGAGGAGTGAGTGAGCTTTGGTGAATGGCAACTCTAGTTGCCAAATTAGGGCTGAACGTAACCCAGCAGTCTCCAATTAATGACGGTAGTGGTGGTGGTGGTGGTGATGGGGAATACTGGATATACTAGAGAAAAAAGCCTGTCTTTGTTCATTGCAAGAAAGAGAGACCTGGTGGTGTTACTGGAGAGAGCTCTGAAGTGATTTGATTAGATCTGTGGTGTGTGTGTGTTGGACTCTTTCCCACTCTTCATAGTTCTCTGGCTAGATCCTTTTAAAAAACACAAAAATATATATTTAAAAAGTACTTTCCTTCCCTTTTTCTTGGCTCCCCCCCATCCTTCTCACTTCCCATTTTTGAACTCTATAACTTTTCCCATATATATATATATATATATATCCTTTTATTTGCTTGTAGGTAGTTCTGTATTTGCTTTTCTTTTGCTTTTGTGTATCTCTGTGTGTGTCTCTGTTCATGTGCTTGTGTTGTGGTCAAGCAAAGCACTACACATGTCCACATTTCAAAATACAGTGGGCAAAGCGCTGTATCTATTATTTAAATAATACTCCACTGTGTGGCAAGGCAAGCAAGCCCAATATGGGGCATCTTCAGGGTTTTGACAGGGGCAGAGGTGGGCGAGGTGCTGCTGGGACTAGCATCACTGGTAGCCAAGCTGGCTCTCTCCCAGTCTGGATAGCGTGTCCTGCTGTAGTAGGACAGCAGAGTTCGGAGTCCACAGCCTGGATGCCAACTTTATCTGGCCTCAGATTACCAAATTTAGTAGTACTAGGGGAGAGGGGTTATTTGCACTTCAAAGAAACCTACAGCACAGATTAGGGATAGTGACCTCCTAGTAATCACTGCTTAAACACCTGACCTCTTTGATTATCCCTTTATGACCTTTGGTTTGAGTTTCTGAGAACAGCACATTTTTCCTGTGCCTAGCATAAAAACTACTGGGCCACAATATCTGAAATTGGCAGGTGGAATCTGCTCCATGGGGGCTGAGAGGTCCTCACATTTCAGTCACTTCTGTGGCAACAGTGAAAAGTTATAGCTCTTCGCTTTGAGAGTTTTTGTTGAAAAAATAAAATGTTAACTCCACCTAGCACAAAAACTACTGGGCCAAATTGTCTGAAATTTGGAAGATGGAATTCCCTCCCTGGGGGATGATAGGTTCCAAAATTTAATTTATTTATCTGGAAAATAGGAAAGGTTATGGCCATTTCTATTTTCCAATGCAAGTCAATGGGAAAATGTCATATTAGAATGATTCGGATATCTGAATCTTGCTTTGGATCCGAATCCAAAGTGAAGCAGACGGGGTCCAAATTAGTCCGAAGCAAAATGGGACTGCTTTAGAATGTCCAAAGCAGCATCCAAAGTGAAGTGGGGTGTCCGTGCTCAGCCCTAAAAAACACTCACAAGGTACCCTCAGCTACCTTACAGTGATTACATATGGTCAAAAAGACCACCAAAAGAAATTCAAAATAAATTATAAAATATCCTGAGAATTGGGCAGAAAAATGGAAGTCTCTTTCATGGGGGAAGAAAACTTTCAGGAAATTGGAGGTGAGATTGTGTCCAGCTCCTCTTCTCTGGGGCTGGACACAACACTGTCCCACCCCTCATACCCACTATGGGGCTTGTAGGCAAAGAGTGGTATTGTCAGCACCTGCATTAAGTTGTACCCACAATTACCCCTCAGAAATGTAACATTTGGAAGACCCTGTGGAAGGTGGCAAACGCTGAAGAATGACAACTAGAGCTGAACCAAAATTTCTCAGAAGACATTTTTTCTCAGAAAAGTCCTGAGACTTTTCTTATGCCTCTAGAAATAAAAGGCCACTTTGCAGAATTTCTTCCAAATTTTCTTCACCCTTATTTTTCGTGGTAGCTGTATCCCCCCAACACACACACACACACACACACACACTGCCCTGGAATTATGCTAGATATGGGGTATGGTGGAGGATGGAAAATGGGGACCAAAGTGCAAAAACAGTTGATGCTGTTGCCTCTTGCAGTGGCAGTGTTAAAAAATAAAGAAAACAAATAAAGAAGCTGTGCTGCAACCCCTGCTAATGGTGAGCCCTACCTGTGAGTAGGGGTGTATGGATTTCCCACCGTCTGTTCCAGTGGGGAATCCGTGGGGGGGGGAGGCAATCCATTCCTCCCCCCTGGAATCCTTCAGAGCGGCTCCACTCCTCTCAGATTCTGGGGCGGGGGGAACTGGCTTGGGGGCCGCTTACCTTCCCTCCTGCCAGCCAGAGCCATTCACCCCCTCCCTGTACCTGCCGATTCCCATGTCTTTTTTTTTTTTAATGGCGATCGGGAGGGTGTGCCCATAGACTTAGACGCAAATAGAGTCCTGAATCTTATGTCTAAGTCTATGTGTCCATAGGCTTATAAGCAAGATTCATGACTCTATTTGCATCTAAGTCTATGGGCACAGATCCTCCCGATCGTCATTGTTATTTTTTAAGACATGGCAATCAGCAGGGGCAGGGAGGAGGCGAATGGCTCTGGCTGGCAAGAAGCAGCCGAGTGCTGTTCCGCCTCCAGTCCTCCTGGGGCGGAGGTAAGTGGTCCGGATCTGCTGCGGATTCCTGAGGCCGGATTCCAAAGAATCTGGCCTCATTTGAATCTGCAGTGGATTTCTCTGACATCCCTACCTGTGAGAAATTGTTGGAGAATTTCACTTCTCCCTGGAGAAATTTGGTGAAATCATCCCCCCAAATTTTTCTGCCCACAAATAGGGTGGACAATTTGAGAGGCTGTTTGCGCACAGCTCTGTTTACAATACTATTACAGCAGCTGGCAGAATAATGTTTTCAGACATCAAAAGAAGTAGGGATGGGTGAACTCCCCCCCCATCCTGGCCGTGCACCAGACCCCTGCTGGCTGCTCTACACTGCTTGCAGGATGAGGCGGGCTGCCGGGTGGTCTACGGGTGCAGGTGTTCTGCTTCTCCACTAAGCTGCCATTCTGTGCAAAATGGCGGCTTGGCCTTTTCCATAAAGGGCAATTTTGTGTAAATGGCAGCTGTAAAGAGGCCCATTTATGCAACTCTACAGGCGTGAATGGTCTAAATAGACCATTCATGCCTGTAATGTAAAATCAGCCTTTACAGAAAAGGCCAAGTTGCCATTTTGCTCGTTGGAGCACCAGGCCCACCACGCTCACCCGACTTGGTGCACGTTGAGTCAGTAAGCACCGCAGTCCAAAGACTCCAGTCCAGGCTCCTGAGCTGGCAGTAATCTGCTGACCTCGAGCCCCCAGTTGGACTCCACCGCCATCCCTAAAAACAAGTTCATCAGTGTTTGTCTTGGCTAGGAAGGGTGGCCATCCTAGTCCTGCCATCAAAAGCCATAAAGCAGATCTGTTCTGTACATAAGGCATCTCAAATAGACTGCTGTGTCTGCTCTTTTCTATTCCAGAAGTTGTTCTTAATAAAGAGACTGAGAATTGATTCAAACATGTTAAAATAGTACATACAGCCCAGCCTGGACTGCACTACCAGGTTACAATTGAACAGTTGCATGTTTGGATGCTTCCCATATTTTTTTTTAAAACTACCCTGCACTTCAAAAGCTAGCATGTCAGGGCGAAAGTTTTTCATCTAGAGGGGGAAAAACCCTAGGCTAAAATAAGTCCTTCTCACCCAAATGGTAGCTTTACACAGGAGCAGCTTTTCACAATGGATAATTTTCCATTATGTAAATCTATCCTTTCCAAAAATACCACTCCGTATTGGTACAGTTCAGGCAGTGCTTTACCATATGTTATTTCTGTATGGTTGAATCCACCTTCTGTTGGGTCCAGATGAGGATCATTATTTTTTTTGTCATGAAATTTTATTTTATTCCAAAATAAAGTTACCAAAGAAGAACATAATACTAATACATCAAGATCACTAAAGAAACAAAGGATTTCACTAATTATAATTCTTACTGTATATCCAATATCCTTACGGAACATCTATGGTAAAAGGGCCTAAGCAGGAGCTCAATATCTAATGCAAGAACAACAATACAATTCATGCAGCATGTAAAATGAGTGTGTGTGTGTGTGTGTGTGTGTGTGTTAGTCAGAAAAAAAAATAGGCAACTGTAGTTGGTTGGAATTTGATCAAAAGTGTGAAGAGCTTCAACAAGCCTTCAGACAGGGTGGGCTAAACATGGAAATAAATATTGGGACTGAGTTCACCTAGCAAGTTTGTTTAAGAGCCATGTTAGCGTCATGGGAACTGAGAGCAGGTACTGTTGTAACCTTTATGATATGTCTCCCATGACCACAAAGCAGCAAAGTCTATTATGATCCACTGCATGGGATCATGCTGTACAAAGTGTCATTGAACCTTGTTTTCAATCTAGTTATGGTTGCCAAAATGGTGACCATCACGTTCCTGAATGGAATTGGAAGCAGAATATCGAGAAAAGAGTTTCAGCAACAGGCTCTATGAATGTAAGATTCTGGCATAATGAAAAGGAAAAGTAGCCATCTTAGCCATAAGCAAAATTTCAAAATCCATTATATAGTAATGTAACATCTTTATTAGGCCAAGCAAAAGATCACAAAAATGTACAAGCTTTCAGGATCTCCAGATCTCTTGATCAGGTAGGATGTTATAAATGGCAGGGTGGGGGGGCAGAAAGGTCGAAGGAAAAAACTGACTATGATGAAGCCATGGTGTCTGCATGATCACAGTCTTCCAATTGAATGGTGGGGGAAGAGTCTGTAGACATTAAAATAAGACTGTAGGATGCAATATGATCATTTCAGGTAAATGAAGGCACTTGGCATTTTAGCATGTGGAACACATACAAGTCTGTTTAGATTCCACTGTCCAAGTGATGTATTTTCCAACTTAGAATAGGTTGTGCTTGGGAGTAGGGAATGGCATCCTGAATGTAATGGCTGGGCCAAACAGAATACATGACACTTAGTTAAGTTAGGAGCAAGACATTTGGGCAAGATTTTGGCATGGAAGAATTCAGAGCCCAGGTACATAGCAGAAACCATGGAAAAGTCCATTTGTACTAGTATAGTAGTTCTCTAGCTTTTTGTGTATGTGTAGAAAATTGCTGGAGGTCTCAGTAGACCACTTAATAAACCTTATTTGTTCTACAAAGCAAAGCACATACATAACTTATATTTTATTTTTTTTCATCTTCAGCAATGGCATCATTATCAAAAGCAGTGCCATATTATGAAAACCATGTGTGCCAGGCTGCTGAAGAGGGCCCCTTTAATGGTAAATATTTAGGGGGATGTTAGACTAGACCAGCCCCATATTATGACAATCATGGGCCCTAAGTTAGGGCCTTCTTTGCTTGTTCAATAACATACCCCTGTTCAAAATAGCCTCTGTCTCTGTCATTATCAGAGAAGAGCAGGACTATTCTCAACCCTTCTGCAACCTTACTATGGCCCACCTGAATGGAGCTCATGAACCACAGCTTGAGAACCTCTGTATTTGCGCACAAACTGGCTCGTGGCCAACAACCATGTAAAATTCAATTAATATCTTGGTGTGGTGGAAAGGAAACAAGGCTGGTGAATTTCCAGGAGCCAGGAAAGAAGGAGCATGGAAAGGTTGGAAAGGAAGCGTGAATCCAGAGATACAACAGATTAGTCTGTTAAAACCTTGAACAGGAGTTAGCACACTCCACAAATGTAGGGATGGCGGAGAATTCTGCCACGGATTCCAGTGAGGCCGAATTCTTTAGAATACGCCCCCCCGGAATCCATGGCAGAACGGCCTCCTCCCCCCCCCCGCAGAATCCCCCTGGGATGGCACTTACCTGGGGTGGATTCGGCGGCAGCAGCGGTGGCTGGTCTCCTGGCCAGCCACGGCAGGGCTGCTGCCGCCAGCATTGCTATCCTTGGACCATGATAGGCTACATAAGAATTTACATAGCCTATCACAGCTAATGTCCAAAAACCCCACAAAACATGCAGCGTACGCGGCGGCCATGGTAAAAGGCCGTGATGCAGTAAAAGGGAGCTAGTGTGGTGTAGTGGTGAGAGTCCTGGACTGGGAGCCAGGAGATCCGGGTTTTAGTCCCCACTCAGCCATGGAAACTCACTGGGTGACTTTGGGCTGGTCACAGACTCTCAGCCCAACCTACCTCACAGGGTTGTTGTTGTGAGGATAAAATGGGGAGGAAGAGAATGTAAGCTGCCTTGGGTTCCTTGCAAGAGGAAAAAAGGTGGGATATAAATGCAATAAATAAATAAATGTAATAAATAAATAAATAAATAAATAAGCAAGCAAGCAAGCAAGCAAGCATGCAAGCAAGCTAGCTAGGCCAGAGTTTCCTAAATAGAGATGCCAAGGTCTAGATCCCTCTGTGTGTGCTTGTGTGTGTGTGTGTGTGTGAGAGAGAGACAGACAGACAGAAAGAGAGGGAGGGAGGGAGGGAGGGAGGGAGGGAGGGAGGGAGGGAGAAGATAAGAGGAAACTGGTGAGAGGTGGGGCAAGTTTTGCACTTTCATCCACAAGTGTGATAAGAGTGATGATACAGGGAAGAGAAGATGATAAGATACTGGATCTGAGGAAATCCTGCGTGCGTGAGCAGACTGTATGGAGTGGTGATGAAGTTGTATCTCCCAGTTAGAAAAGTGCATGTATTGTTTTAGGTGGGAGCAGCAAGTGAGACCCTAAGGCTGCATTCTATGCATATTTACCCGAAGTAAGCTCCATTGAATTCAATGGGATTTACTTCTGAGTAGACATACCTAGGGTTGTGCTGTAAATGTCTGAAGGAAAGATTCACACAAAAAAGGAGTTTATATGGGCTATGTACTCTTGTTGCTAGAAAATGGCTCCCTAGGAAACATCTCCATGGATAAATCTGAAAACATTACATCCAAGGTCTGAGAAGCTGACAATCTCGTAGGACTGCCAGTCAGACTTTTCCCCCAATTAAAAGGAAAAAAGAGGTTTATTTGAAGACTGAATTGTCTGTGTGCTTAACTACATTGTTACCTCACAACACTTCCAGTCTTGTTCAAGGTATACAACAAAAGGGAGCTATTCACAGAAGTCACTAACTTTCT
Source organism: Heloderma suspectum (assembly GCF_057233095.1). Taxonomy (NCBI): domain Eukaryota; kingdom Metazoa; phylum Chordata; class Lepidosauria; order Squamata; family Helodermatidae; genus Heloderma; species Heloderma suspectum. The sequence continues at coordinate 255,419,517 of NC_139461.1, forward strand.
GCTTTTTCCTTGCTGGAAGCAAAATTTGCAATCAGAAGTTCCTATCATTCTAATGTATGCTTCATGACTCGTACGGTTGTTGAGAAAGGAATAGGATGGCCGCTTATGAATCATCAAAAAGAAGAAATACACCACCAAAAAAAGAGGAAAAAATATTACTCCAATTTGTATAAAATTGGCATGTGCTAATTTGTATGTATAGCTGTTAATTTAGGAATAATTATTTTAATTTAAGGAGTAATACAATACATAGTAACACCAAAAAAAGATGTCCTCTTCATCATAGGGGATTGGAATGCTAAAGTAGGAAGTCAAGAAATCACTGGGATAACAGGCAGGCATGGCCTTGGTGTACAAAATGAAGCAGGACAAAAGCTAATAGAGTTTTGCCAAGAGAACACGCTGATCATAGCAAACACTCTTTTCCAACAGCACAAGAGGCGACTCTACACATGGACGTCACCAGATGGTCAATATCGAAATCAGATTGATTATGTCCTTTGCAGCCAAAGATGGAGAAGCTCTACACAGGCAGTAAAAACAAGACCTGGAGCTGACTGTGGCTCAGATCATGAGCTGCTTCTTGCAAAATTTCGGCTTATTGAAGAACGTCGGGAAAACCACTAAACCATTCAGGTATGAGCTAAATCATATCCCTTCTGAATATACAGTGGAGGTGATGAATAGATTTAAAGGATTAGACCTGATAGACAGAGTGCCTGAGGAACTATAGAGGAAGGTCCGTAATATTGTTCAGGAGGCAGCAACTCAATCCAACCCAAAGAAAAATAAATAGGGATGTATGAAAGTTCCACCACGGATCTCGGGGAGGCCAAATGCCAGCGCATTCAGCCCCCCAAAATTGGTGGCGGAACGGCCCGCCCTCCCCGGGATGGGACTTACCTTGGGTGGATCTTCCTGGCGGCTCTGGCGGCGGCTCCGGTGGCGGTTCATTTCCAGATTTTTTTTTTAAAAAAATGTGATAGGCTATTAGGGGTGCACGAAAGTCACTTACCTGGTCTCGCAGCTTTTCGCGGTGGGGGGGAGGAGCTTCGCTGCTCTCCCCACGAAGTTCAGGCCGGGGGGGGAGCCTTCCCGCCTCGCCCAGCCGAAATTCAGGCCGGGGAGGAGGCGCCTCACCTCACCCGGCCGCGAAATTAAAAGTTAAAAAAAAAAACGCCCCCATGATAGGCTACGTGAAGATTAACGTAGCCTATCACGGCTAGATCTGCAAAGTCAGCCATGATAGGCTACGTAAATCGTCACGTAGCCTATGACGGGGGACTTAAAAAAAAAAAAAGCGCGTACGCAAATGGCGGCCCCCATAGGGAGCCGCCATTCGCGTTCCCTATTTGGTCGCTGTAGTCTATGTAAATCTTTACGTAGACTACGGCGAAAATAAGGGCAACGCAAATAGCGTTGCCCTTATTTTCGCCGTAGTCTACGTAATCTTTACGTAGACTACAGCGACCAAATAAGGAACGTGAATGGCGGCTCCCTATGGGGGCCGCCATTATCCGTATGCGCTTTTTTTTTTTTTTAAGTCACCTGTGATAGGCTACGTGATGATTTACGTAGCCTATCAGGGCTGAGTTTGCAAATCTAGCCATGATAGGCTACGTTAATCATCACGTAGCCTATCATGGGGGCATTTTTTTTTCTTTTATTGGAATGGCGGCGGCGGCAGCCGGTCAAAAGACCGGCTGCTGCTACCGCCCTGGACGAAGACCCGACGAACCGCCGGCCGGACCCGCCGCCAGGAGGGACATTCGCCAAAGGTAAGTCCCGTCCCGGGGGGGATGCGGGGTGCAGGGGTGAGAATTTCTCCCCGAAACTTGTTCGGGGGCCAAACACGTTGGCGCTCGGCCCCCCGAAGTTTCGGGGAGAAATTCTCCGCCATCCCTATAGGCTATGTAAAGATTTACGTAGCCTATCACGGCTAGATTTTAAAAAAACACCGTGATAGGCTACGTAAATGTTTACGTAGCCTATCATGGCTGACTTAAAAAACAAAACAAAACACCACGCGTACGCAAATGGCGGCACCCACGGCCGCCGCCATTTGCGTTCCTTATTTTGGCATGTCTTAGTCTACGTAAACATTTAAGTAGACTAAGACGGCGAAAATAAGGGGAACGCAAGTAGCGTATTTGCGTTCCCCTTATTTTCGCCGTCTTAGTCTACGTAAATTTTTAAGTAGACTAAGACGTGCCAAAATAAGGAACGCAAATGGCGGCGGCTGTGGGTGCCGCCATTTGCGTACGCGTGGTGTTTTTGTTTTTTTAAAAAAATCAGCCGTGATAGGCTACATAAACATTTACGTAGCCTATCAGGGCTGACTGCAAGGACACAAATGGCGGCGGCTACGGCCGCAGCCATTTGCGTCCCTGCTAGCCAGCGGCCGGATGTCCGGCTGCTGGCAGAGCCGGCCGGCGGCTCCGCAGAATTGCTGCGGAGCACAGCCAACCGGCCAGGATTCCGGGGGGGGGGAGGAACGGAGCGCCTCCCCCCCCGGCGAGGATTCCAGGGGGAGGGATGGAACGCCTCCCCCCCCACCATCAGCATAATCCCCGAAAGGTAAGTGATTTTCGTACATCCCTAAAAAGAAATGCAAGAAAGCCAAGTGGCTGTCTGATGAGGCTTTACAAGTAGCTGAGGAAAGAAGGGAAGTGAAAAGCAAGGGAGAAAGGGGAAGATATATCCAACTGAATGCAGAGTTCCGGAGAATAGCAAGGAGAGACAAGAAGGCCTTCTTAAATGAACAATGCAAAGAAATTGAGGAAAACAATAGAATGGGAAAGACTAGAGATCTTTTCAAGAACATTGGAGATCTCAAGGGAACGTTTTGTGCAAAGATGGGCATGATAAGGACAAAGAAGGCAGGGACCTAACAGAAGCAGATGAGATTAAGAAGAGGTGGAAAGAATACACAGAAGAACTCTACAGGAAAGATCTGAATGTGCCTGATAGCCATGATAGTGCGGTCACTGAACATGAGCCGGACATCCTAGAGAGTGAAGTCAAGTGGGCCTTAGGAAGCATTACTAACAACAAAGCTAGCGGAGATGACAGTATTCCAGCTGAGCTATTTAAAATCCTAAAAGATGATGCTGTTAAAGTGCTGCACTCAATATGCTAACAAATTTGGAACACTCAACAATGGCCACAAGACTGGAAAAGGTCAGTTTACATTCCAATTTCAAAGAAGGACAACGCCAAAGAGTGTTCAAACTACTGCACAATTTCATTCATTTCACATGCCAGCAAGGTGATGCTCAAAATCCTACAAGCTAGGCTTCAGCAGCATATGAACCGAGAACTACCGGAAGTACAAGTGGGGTTTCGAAGAGGCAGAGGAACTAGAGATCAAATCGCCAACATTCGCTGCATCATGGAGAAAGCAAGAGAATTCCAGAAAAACATCTATTTCTGCTTCATTGACTACGCTAAAGCCTTTGATTGTGTGGATCACAACAAACTCTGGCAAATTCTTAAAGAGATGGGAGTACCAGACCACCTTACCTGTCTTCTGAGAAACCTGTATGAGGGTCAAGAAGCAACAGTAAGAACCAGACATGGAACAACCGATTGGTTCAAAATTGGGAAAGGAGTACGACAAGGCTGTATATTGTCGCCCTGCTTATTTAATTTATATGCAGAGTACATCATGAGAAACACCGGGTTGGATGAATCAGAGGTCAGAATTCAGATTGCTGGGAGAATTATCAACAACCGCAGATACGCAGACAATACCACCCTAATGGCAGAAAGCGAAGAGGATCTAAAGAGCCTCTTGTTGAGGGTGAAAGTGGAGAGTGCAAAAGCTGGTTTGTAACACAACATTAAAAAAATGAAGATCATGGCATCTGGCCCCATCATTTCCTGGCATATAGAAGGGGAAGAAATGGAATCAGTGACAGATTTTACTTTCTTGGGCTCCAAGATCACTGCAGACCGTGACTGTAGCCATGAAATTAAAAGATGCTTGCTCCTTGGGAGGAAAGCTATGGCAAACCTAGACAGCATAGTAAGAAGCAGAGACATCACCTTGCCGACAAAGGTTCATATCATCAAAGCTATGGTTTTCCCAGTAGTAATATATGGCTGTGAGAGCTGGACTGTAAGGAAGAGTGAGTGCCGAAGAATTGATGCTTTCGAACTGTGGTGCTGGAGAAGACTCTTACGAGTCCCCTGGACTGCAAGGAGGTCAAATCAGTCCATCCTAAAGGAAATCAACCCTGACTGTTCATTGGAAGGACAGATAGTGAAGCTGAAGCTCAAATATTTTGGCCACCTAATGTGAAGAGAAAACTCCCTGGAAAAGACCCTGATGCTGGGAAAGATTGAAGGCAAAAGGAGAGGGGATGGCAGAGGATGAGATGGCTAGATAGCATCACCGATGCAATGAATATGAACTTGAGCACACTCCGGGAGAGAGCGGAGGACAGGAAGGCTTGGAGTGCTATGGTCCATCGGGTCATGAAGAGTCGGATACGACTTAACAACTGAACAACAACAACAACAATATATATCATCATAGTGTAGAAAACTGTGACTAGGTGATTAGTGTGGCTTGCACAGTCTGTTGTCCAGGTAATAAGTTTTGTTGGGCAAGTTCAAGGCCCAGCTCTTCCTTCTGATACGTCTTTATGTTTAAACTGGACTTGGACTTGAAAGTCCTTCAAAATATTTTTTTGTCAGCCCTTCAAATAGAGGAGTGTCCTCTGTAAAGGAGGACACATGGCTACCCGAAGGGAGAAGGTTACAGTCTTGGGGATACTGCTATGCAATATCCATTCATTTCTATTGGACTTAAGTACCAAGTGAAAAAAATGTGGAAAAATAATTTTGGAATGATTCATTACCATAACAATTTGAGTTGTTAAAAAAATGGTTCATTTTCTCACATAATACTCTCAAAATACTACTAATTTTAGTTCTAGCTATATCAATCAGGATAGCACATCCTCCATGATGAGAACTGTATTCCCTTTGTGGAAAGACTCACTTTCTTTGCTTACCTTTACCATGAAATTGTCCATGGTCTTTAATATCAGAGGGTTTTGCCCTCTATTCCTTTTTTAATCATAACTCAGCAAAACCATCTGGATTCCTGAAATGTCAGAAAACATTTTGTCTATCTGTGGACCCAACACAGACAAGGTAATTATCCCTTGCCATCACCCTTTCTTACACTGCCATAAAAATAAAACACAGGGTGGTATTTTGTTTTTGTTTTTTTTACGATGTCTGTTAACCAGAGTCTTAAGAAATACTTTTGATGAGTAATAATTCCTGAAGACAGACCAAAAAAAATCCTTTTCTCATTTAACAGTAAAGTTTAGCAGCATGGGCCTGGTTATTGCCTAACTCAACCTTCCCCCAATTTGGTGGCCTCCAGAGGTATTGGACCACAGTTCCCATAAATCTCAGCCAACATGGCCGTTGGCTCTGCTGGTTGGGAATTATGGGAGCTGAGGTCCAACAAATCCGGGGGCTGTCACATTGAGGAAAGCTGGCCTAACATAATACTGTTCTTCCCATTCCTTAAATAAGAGTTGGGGAATGTGTGGCCCTCCAGATGTTGTTGGACTTCAACCTCCATTTGCCCTAGCACTGCCAATGGTGAGAGTTTCTGGGAGTTGCAGTTCAACAATATCTGGAGGGACATACATTCCCCATACCTGCCCTAAATGATATGCCAAAAATTGCCATCAACACAACTGGTATTCTATAGGGTTTTTGCAGAAATATCAACAGTTCAAAGGAGAATGACAGCTTTCCCAGAGAATAAAATATCATTGCTCATTTCCATGCCACAAAGTTATATTTACTGAATATAACTGAGCTTTTCCCCACCCCTCCCCAGCCATGTTGGCTCAATGATACTAACTTATGAACAATGTCTTTTCCAAAGTTAATTGGTGAATGTAATAATTCAACAGTCCCCCAAGAGTAATGTCTGTAGTCCTGCTGACAACAATTTTGGTTATTTGAGCACCACCAATGTTTAACCATGCCCTAAATGGTTAGCTTCAAAAGATGATTTAACAGATGATGATACTTAGGAAATTCTTCCCCACCCGGCCACAAAGATAATGTACATACAGAGATGTCCCTAAATATGCACACTTATGGAGTTATAGACTGAGTGATCTTCTTTGTGTAGATCTGGTTGACTGAGTATTAGCCTTGATGAATTGATGATGCTTATTTTAGACATCACTCAAAGTATGTAATAACAATTGGCCCTTCTGACTTGAACAACATTTTTTTAAAGCTTCTTTTCTTTGCTGCCTGCAAGGTGTTAATAGGACACAAGTAGCAGAAGAATCAAGTTAGCCTAAGGGTATCTTAGCGAATACTATCAGATGACCATTCATGCTGATCTTTGTAGTTTAGTATTTCCTAGCCATAAACACAAGGCTAGCTCTTTTTGCTAGAAATGCACTTTTTAAACCAGCAAGATCTTATCTTTCATTTTGTATAGATCAGCTTTGCAGCATCTTGAAGTATTTATAGTTTTAATACATAACCATAAATGCCCCCTAAACAAGGAATATTGCACCTTTAGATTACTATTATTGCTTTATTGCTCATCACAGCCATAAATTAAAGCCTTCCCCCGGCAATACAGAGAGAGTATGGAATTAGGTTACAACATGCGTAAACAAGAAGCTATTAAACCTTTGCTGTTCCTTAAAAGTCTTTATAGTTTACTAGTGTACACCTGTAAGTGTTTCAATTAAAAGACCTACATGCTTGCCCAGTAATTGCCCTCCTATACGAGATAGGATTTTGGCAGTCGGGAAAAGAAAAAGCAAGACTAAAAGGTGGAAAATTGGAATATAAAACACGGAAAGTGAAACAGCTATAAAATAAAATCATGGGTTTAAATTATGCTAATTAGGTCCTTTTACATCATGTTAACGCTACACTTCGGCTACTGGTAAGAAGCTGCTGTTCTGCACCTCTGGGCAAAACGTCTTTGAGTCAATGTCAAACCTCCACTTATGGCTAATCATTAGCTACAACAAAAAGTGAATATATTTTCTGAAAGCCTGCTATTGCTTTACTTCATTCCATCTGGTATGAACAATCAGATTTTTGAGGAGAGAAGAAAAAGGTCAAACTGCAAAATCTATCAATATTCTTTGTAGCCATGGAACTGGAGATGGCCTTCACTGGTCATTTTATGCAAACTACCTCTTATACTTTGTAAGGATGAAAATAACGGTTGTGAGAAGGAACCAAAGCATATGATGAGTGGGTACCTGGAGGGAAACAGCTGGGGGGGGCACCTTTGGAGAGACCCATTATGTCCATCTGTCCTCAGAGGGTTTTGGTAGAGATAGAGTTATATCCAGCCCAGGTAGGGATATGTACAGCCATCAGCATGTGGATGCTGACAATGCCAACACTGGCTGGGAGCAGGGCTAGAAGGAGCTATATAAGCACTCTCTGTCCCAAACCAGTCCTCTTTGTCCATATCTTAGTGCCCATCCACCAGCCTTTGGGCTGTGGCATAGGGCTAGCTGACTGCTAAGAGGCTGAGTCAGAATGTTTTGGCTGCATAACAGATTGGCTCAAATTTGCCTACTCTGCACTGTGTATTGCAATTAGTGCTTGGGCATTCTTAAGTACATAGGGAATGTTTGTTGCTCACAACAGCAGGGCTATGTAGAAAAGATGATATTGATAGAGGAAAAACGATAGGAGGCATCTTTAAGGCAATGGAAGATGTCTGAGGCCCACTACAGATCCACCTTTGGGGCTAACCTACCTATTCAGGGTTGTGGGATTCAGGGGGGAGTGACTCAAAAAGGACTCCCTCAATACCTCAAGAGGTGTGGCTAGAGGGGAGGAAGTAAAAATTGTACTACCTCCAACTCATGGTGGTCAGCCTTGCCTAAATTACAGGCAACGTGTAGTCTCTTAACAGCTCCTGCATTAGTATAATAACACATACAATTTTAGGATCCTGGAAGATCTGGTTGTGTTAATGGGGTGGTGGCCACTTAGACGTCACCAGAAAGGAGGATTTGCATTGCTCAGAGAGAGGACAAACTAGGACACTAATTTTCATAGAATTTGAACATTCTAATTTACATGTATAGATGCAAATGTATACACAATTACTTGCATTTAAATAGAAAAAAATCCAATGCATCCTGCTGTAGTGATGAAGAATTTGACCTGTGTGTCTGTTGTTCAACTGCTAACTGTTGATGGACAGCTTCTTAAGGCTGCTCTCCCTTGTTATGGTTCATTATCTAAAATACACCCCAAAGAGACGTCAGTTTGTTAGCCCTTGTTCCTAGTTAACTTTACCAGCCCTTCTACCAACTGCAAGAAGCAGGATACCTTGAGCCTCTTCAGGAATGTAGGCTACTTACCAAATATATATATATATATATATATATATATATATATATATATATATATATTTGTAGTATAAAATGTAAATTTTAAAATGATCAGCATCTATAAAATATATTAAAATCTACAATGAAAACATGTGTAATTCGAAGGACCTTTTGAAAAAAAACTAGTATTGCTTACTTCCTTTTTTTAAGGAATTAGTCCAGGTTTCACCAACTGTGGCTGGGGCAAAAAACAGAGAGTCTTGTGTCACCTTAAGAACAGCCATGCTGGATCAGACCAAGGGTCCATCTCATCCAGCATTCTGTTCTCACAGTGGCCAACCAGCTGCCTGTGCAGGACATGAGTGAAACAGCCCCCTTCCACCCATGTTCTCCAGCGATGGGTGTACATAGGTGTACTGTCTCTGATACTGGAGATAGCATATAGCCATCAGGACTAGCCATCGATACCCTTCTCCTCCATGTCTACCCCCCTTTTAAAGCCATCCAAAGTGGTGGCCATCACTATATCTTGTGGTAGTGAATGTCATAGTCTAACTATGCACCATGTGATGCACCCCTTAAAGCAGGGGTGTAACACCCCAGGCCAAGGGACCAAATCTGGACTGCTTGGTGCCCCAATCTGGGTGAAAACCTTTAGCTGTAGGCAGTAAGGTGAATATGAAACTAAGGGGTGGGGTGCAAGCCGGAAGAAGGGGTGCTTTTACTGCCCATGCCCCACTTTCCCAGATGTTGGCTTGTTCTGTCTTTTTTTTTTTGTCCTTGAGAAAAGGAGAGTGGAACAAGTGTGTATGAGGCTGTATCTTCTGCTTGGTTGCAATGTGTGTGTGTGTGTGTGTGTGTGTGTATTGCATGCACACAGATGAGAGACTTGAGAGTCTCAAAGTGAACTCCTGTACATGTCTACTCAGACATAAGCCCCATTAAGTTCAATGGGATTTTCTCTCCGGTAAGTGCAACCTTAGTGCAACTCAATATTTTATGAGGAAGCAAGGAAGGAAAAGATCCTCGGTGCCATCCCTGAGGGGAAAAGGCATGGTGGCTGCCCTCAGATCTCCTGGCTTCTTGACCTCCCAATCCCACTTCACCTCTCCCCCACACTAAATAATTAGAATGCTCTAGTTCTTGTTGTAATTGCCTTAACACAAGCACAAATATTACTCGCTCCTCTGCTCTCCTGCGTAAGTGTGTGTTGAAAGCGGTGCCTGCTGCTTGCTTACTCATACTTGTCCTGTTCTGGTCCTTCTCCCCTCCAGCTCAGTGGTGTGCCAGCTGAGGCTGATGTAGCCAATAAATAAGCCACCCGCTGAGCCAGCCAAGTAGTTGCCTGACCCTGCCACCACTGTGGCCACCCACAGAGCCAACGAAAAGCAATCAGACTTCATAGGCACACAGTGTCCAATCCGCAATCCCAGATTTTGTACTAGACAAGCATGACAATGGTCATTTCTCCATGCACTTAAAAAGTAGGGATGTCCCTTACCTTATCCCGCAGCTTGCTTCACGGTGGGGGGGGAGGCGCTCCATTCCTCCCCCTGAAATTCTGGGCAGGGTGGGAGGTGCCCCATCCCTCCCCGCCGAAATTCTGGCCGGGGGGGATGCGCCCCGTCCCTCTGGCCGAAATTCTGGGTGGGGGGGGAGGCACCCCATCCCTCTGGCTGAAATTCTGGCCGGGGGGAGGCGCCCGGTCCCTCTGGCCGAAATTCTGGCCAGGGGAGAGGTGCCCCGTCCCTCCGGCCGCGAATCCTGCTGTCCTGCCACAACGCAAATGGCGGCGGACGTAGCTGCCGCCGTTTGCGTCCTTGCAGTCAGCCGTGATAGGCTACGTAAATCCTTACGTAGCCTATCAAGGCTGAGTTGGGGGGGGAAGCGAGTATGCAAATGGCCATTTGCGTTCCTTATTTGGGCATGTGTAGTCTATGTAAACATTTACGTAGACTACATCGAAAATAAGGGCAACGCAAATAACGTTGCCCTTATTTTCGCCGTAGTCTATGTAAATGTTTACGTAGACTACACATGCCCAAATAAGGAACACAAATGTACCATTTGCGTACGCACTTCCCCCCCCCCCCAAAGTCAGCCGTGATAGGCTACGTAAGGATTTACGTAGCTTATCATGGTGTTTTTTGAAAATCTAGCTGTGATAGGCTACGTAAATCTTTACGTAGCCTATCACGTTTGTTGTTGTTGTTGTTTTTTAATTGGAAATGGCGGCGGCGGCAGCCGGTCGGAAGACCGGCCACCGCACCGCCACCGCACCGCTGCCGGGAGCCGCCAGCGCCAGGGACATTCGGGAAAGGTAAGTCCCATCCGGGGGGGGGGGGGGCGGAGAATTTCTCCACCAATTTCAGGGGGCCGAATGCGTTGGCATTAGGCCTCCCGGAGATTCATGGAGAAATTCTCCGACATCCCTATTAAAAAGAGGGCAGCTTGGTATAATAGGCCACCCTATGTGCTAGAATCAAATAGAGTTGTGGTCCTAGTTAAACCAATGACATGGAGCAGTAACTCATCTTGTTATTCCAGATATAGGGCAATTAAAACCTAGGTGGCAGTCCTTTTAAGTTGTTGTTTTAAAAGTTGCAGCATTAAGTAAAGTTTGTTCTGCACTACAGTCTCCTATGGCATCATTTTTCAGTAGCAGACATTACATGGTATCAGAAGAGAAACTGAAAGTGAAACCACAAAGCAAACCCCCAGACCAAATAAAGCCTAAAGGAATCTTGGTGTTCAAAGAAAAGTCTGCAGAGCATGCAAGAAGGTACTAGAAACAAGTTAGAACTCTATTGCACATAGGAACAAGTATACATAGGAGCACAGAATGTAGATGAAAGACTTCTGTGTAATGCATTGATACACTTCTGTCAGCACTATATTTCGAAGCAACCTGTTGAAAAAGCAAGAAAGATTTAAAACTGCAGTGGGACGTACTAGGGGCAACACTTCCTGGTTTTGATTTCCTTTTGGTGGGAGAAATCACTGGTTACAGTATTTTATGTATTTTATGTATTTTATGTTTTTATTTTTTATTTTTATTTAAAATATTTCAGAAGATTTGGTTCCAGGGTGTTTTAAATATTGTAAAACAATAACATCATATAATATGAACAACCAGAAGATAAAAAAGGATAACAATTATCAAAATTGTAATGCCTATAATATTTTATAAACCTGGGAAAATAGAAAGGGTTTGTCTGGTGACTAAAAGAAAACCATGTTGGCACCAGGCCAGCCTTCCTCGGGAGGGTGTTCTATAGATAGGGTACCATGGCCAAAATGGTGTCAACTACTTCACCTCTGGCAAGGAGAAAAAAAGAGAGAGAAACTTCTTGATTGATTATCTAAGAGTGCAGGCAGGATAATATGGGGAAAGGTGCTCCCTCAGGTACCTCAGTCCCAAGCTGTTTCAACTTTGAAACAATGACATCTAAAGCAGCATGGATATGAGTGACTATCTGCAAAATGTCCAGCAAATTGACCACAATATGCTTTTGAATGCTCAGTTTGTTATTTTCCAGGGCCTACTCCAAGAAGGCCCTTCACCACCCAAGAGAGCTCTCTGGGCACCATTGAGCAGATGCAATGGTGATGGAGAAATACAGTCTTTTCAGCACCATCACCACCATGAATAATATTTAAGATGGATTCTTAACTATGCTCAGTTGTGTTCATTATGAGTCTTTTGCCATTTGTGCTCTAGTTGCCAGCTTTGTGGCTTGATTGCCTTCAGCTCCCCAAAATACCAGAGTACCAATGTAGCTCCACCACTGGGTTGGGGATGTTTGGGAGTGATCATATTGAGAGCCCGTTTCATCTCTCCATTCCAAGTGGAGACCACCAGAGCTTTGGCAGGACTGCTAAGAAAATCCCCAAGAGACCTCAGAAAACCATTTGAATTCATCAGTGTGCTGGGGACCACCACCTCTGTGGAGGTTACAGGCAACTTGAAGGCCAAAACTGATCAAATAGTGATCTGCCAATGCAGTCATTAATTGTTCCTCCACCCGCAGATCATTATCCCCTAGCCCAGTACAGAAAACCAAACTTAAGGTATGTCCTGTCCACCTGTATTTGGCCAGGTATTAACTGAGAGGGGCCCATGGTTGTCATGGATACCATGAAATTCTCAACGGTCCCTGTCAAGACAGCTTTGGATGAATATGGAAGTCCCCATTGAGATTTTTTGAGCATTTGGAAGGACCACATGAAATCCACCAGTGGGTTCTGAGGCAAGGTAGAGAATTGTCCACCAATAGAGGTAGATGAACTCCCACAGGCCCAGTTTGGATTAGGGCATGCAATTCATATTGGAGAACGCTTTGAGAAAGTTATGTTTTCCTGTTAATTCTAAAGTAGATTGCAGTTGCCACCCCATGAGAGCCCAAACACTTCCCCCCATTAGCCCACAACCCCCCTCCTCAGTGAAGCCAGAAAGACAAACCCCATTACCTGATAGCTGCTGTTGTTCCAGTGTTGATGAATATTGTGGTGGTCTCCCTTCCTCTTCCTCCCTGTTCTCTGGGGCCTGGAACAAATGTTTCTAGAGCTGCTTCCCAGATACCCAGAACCCTGGGAAATATATTTCACACTAACATCATGCACCCTGGGAAAATTCCATACCCCAGATCTCCTGATACCTAGGATGCATCCATAGCAGTATTTCAGGCACCACAAGGAGGGGTAGGAGAGGAGAGACCTTCTGCCTTTCCGCCACCAGAACAACAGCCAGGTGGGAGTGGCAGGGAGGAATTCTCCAGAGAAAACTGTTATATCCACAACTAAGGAATTATGAACTTATTTAGTCATTTTGAGAACTTGGCTTTTGAGCTGTTCACTACACCTGGCTCATAAAAGTAATGGAATTCTACAACAGCTTGACTATCAAGCTTGTTGTTAAACCTACAATACGGAGATACATATACTTGCTTGTTGAGGTCACTGGCCTAATGTTCAATGTGCCAGCTACTAAGAAGGCAAACCTAACATAATTGAATTAGTCATGTAAGTAGGCTACATGCACATCAGATGTTCAGTTGCTTCTTTACAGAAGGGCTTTTTTTTTTGCAATGCAATTAGTGCTATTTTAAGTTTTTTTCTGAAAACCTTATGTAGAACCTTTATAACTTCCTTCCAACAACATATATTTTAAGCTCAAACTGGAGGATCTACTTGGTATATAGTTGAATCTAGGAGACTGCCCCCTCCCCCCATTTCCCCATACAGACATCTTCCAGTAGAAAAAATTCCAGTGTTTATTTGCATGCTATATGTATCCAAAGAACCTGAGATTTTTTTCCTCCCAGCCAGGGAGCTTAAATGGTGCTACAGTTATGAAGCGCTGACCTGAATGGGGCCCAGATGCATTCTGCTATGCCTGTTGTGCCCACCTCACATTTAATTAGATACTTTTTCATCTCATTGCTATATTCTCTGTGTCCCCTCTATGCAGGTTAATTAATTATTTGCTTCTAATGGTTATCCTTTTCTGGCAGAAAAAGTCCGGCAAACACACAACATGGGTGGGCTGCAATAGTTTCATACAGAAAAATAAGAACTATCTGAAGTATTACCACAGTTTGTTCCATGCCCAAGGTGCACCTTTTTGATCTGTCCTTTCTCTTTATAAAAAAGAGGAAAGCACCAACTAAAAACACCTGATATACTGGAATGCAGACTGCATACATTCTTTTCAGTAGTGCAGGCATTGGTTATATCATGACATGTATTGCTGGACACTCATAGATAGATAGATGTGCCAGCTCCCATGTGCAGCCATGTGCAGAATTAATTAATTAATTAATTAATTAATTGTATGCTTCCTTTCTATCCCAAGATGGCTACACAGGACTACCCAAAGATCATACATCAGTTTGACCATGACACAGAATTAAGAATGAGGCTGCATAAGACAGGGAAAGGCTTGGGTCATAAGTGTTCTCATTACATTCTGTGGGATAAAGTACATGGACTGAAATTTAGAACACATTTATTTATTAATGTATAATTTATTACACTAATGCCATACTCTTCCTCTTCAAAGGAGCATGGAATCAAGACAAGAAACACAGGGTAATAATTCTGACATACATGCACATTTAATTTTAGCTTTCCCGGTTTGAAAGTTGTACTAGAATCTAGCGTGAACATGTAGCTGTGAAAGCCTGAACACAGATACAAAACACTGCCACATAACATTTTATCTGAAAATCTGACATTTGGAAACTCTTCCCATCTCTCCTAGAGGAAAACAGTGCTTATTAAGGCTGATTAAAACGTGCACTGTGCCTGCAGTATAGAATAAAGAGGTGACACACAATAGTTGGGTGAACAGGTGTTGGCCACAACTTTATTTAGCTTTTACAACTGGGAAAAAGTATCAGCTGAGGCAGGGTTCCCCTCACCACCTTCTTAGCTGTAATTACAGGCAAGCCTAAATCAGCCCTGAGTACAAGCAGGCTATTGCTTCTGTTTGGACAGCCATCTCTTGATTGAGGGAAACCCACTAGACTCACTGTTCCCACAAGCTGCAGGACTCTGGGTGTCTTCTCTCTGGGAGGGCCTCAAAGGGGATCTTTTCCCCAGTGGAGGCTGGTGGCTGCACTGTCAGTGGGGTGGTGAATCTGCTCCAGGTTTCAGTCAGAACCAGTCAGAACTCTAAAGGAGCTACCTTGGATAGGTACCAGCCTCCACTCCCTTTCCCCATTCCCAAGTTCCATAGTTCTAAGGAAAAGTCTAGGAACCGCCCCCTTGACCATAAAGCTGCCTCAGGGCACTCACCATGATTGATTTGCATTCTGATTTCCCCACACATTGCACTCCGAAATGACCAACATATTTAACACAGTTCCCCATTGCTGATTTTTTTCCATGCATCACCTTGCCGACAAAGGTCCGTATAATCAAAGCTATGGTTTTCCCAGTAGTAATGTATGGCTGTGAGAGCTGGACTATAAGGAAGGCTGAGCGCCGAAGAATTGATGCTTTCGAACTGTGGTGCTGGAGAAGACTCTTACGAGTGCCCTGGACTGCAAGGAGGTCAAATCAGTCCATCCTAAAGGAAATCAACCCTGACTGCTCATTGGAAGGACAGATACTGAAGCTGAAGCTCCAATATTTTGGCCACCTAATGCAAAGAGAAAACTCCCTGGAAAAGACCCTGATGCTGGGAAAGATTGAAGGCAAAAGGAGAAGGGGACGGCAGAGGATGAGATGGCTAGATAGCATCACCGATGCAATGAATATGAACCTGAGCACACTCCGGGAGAGAGCGGAGGACAGGAAGGCCTGGCGTGCTATGGTCCATGGGGTCACGAAGAGCTGGATACGACTTAACGACTGAACAAGAACAACAACAAGGAGAGAAACCAGGTGGGACAAGGCCAATCAGACTCACAGGGAAAATTCCTTATTCAGATCCTGACAGTGACCAGTGAATGTACAGTAGAGATGGATGAATCTGTCAATTTTGTCTTCTCCCACAATCAAATTTTGAAATGTCAAATTCCTTCCATCCCAAATATGAAGACATTTCTGATTTTTTGGGAGGGTAAATCCTTATCAAAAAAGGAACTGGAATGAAATCCCCACCCATCTGCACTTGTCTAAGTCAACAGGTACAGCTATTGCAAGCATGGACAACCATTTTGTAATTGCTTGTGATGTAGCTGTTAAAAATGAGGAATCCGTTAGAAAAAAAGATGTGGCAACCCTAATTCAGAGAAGCACTCAAAGCCCTGGGCCTGGATGGACAAATCTGTCAGTTTCTCCCACATGCAATTTAAATAAATACATAAATCTCAAGTGCTTTTCACCCTGAATATGGAGAAATATGTGAATTTTGGTAAATACTTATCAAATCCAAACTGAAATGAAATTCTCATCCATCCTTAATCTACACTGAACCATCCAGGATGGGAGGGTGGGCACCATGAGGATTAGGAAGATGCTCTGCAGGATTTGGGGAGGGAGAACACTATTTCTTTGATCTGGTACAATCTTCTTCGATGACTGTATCCTCTAATATTTAGTGTGTGAGATCCATTTTTTTTTAACATCAGGCAACACATGGAAGGATTGTACCTTGTCAGGGAAAGCACATTTGGAATAATCTTAAGTGTACATTAGTTGTAAACTGCCTGTTGATGATTATTGGGACTGTTTTCATGATTGGATGTTTTGCAATGTTCATTCTTAATAGAAAGTGTAAAAAAATCAAATTTTAAATCAGATGTACATTTTGATCAATGTGGCCTGTTCATAGAATATATGAATGCAGGACATTTAAATACTCTCTAAATACACTCATCCAATGCATGTTTAGTCACAAAAATGTCCTACAACTCCCAGCATTCCCCAGCCAACCATGTAGGACTTTTTCTATGTAAGCATGCATAGAATTACATCCTCAGTGTCATTTGTGAAAATACCCTGAGGCTACGCTGAGAGCACGAACAACATAACTTAGTTCAGAACTCATCAGATCACATTGTTAGATTACTGTTAATTCCTAAATTATTATTCCTAAATAATTCCTAAGGCTTTGTTTTTCTTTATACTTCTTTTGCTCTCAGGCTTCCTCTTTTGCAGTTGATATCCATCTTTCAAATTACTCTCATTTGAAAATTGGTCACTGGGAACTTTGTGATGTCTGTGTGTGTGTGTGTGCGTGTGTGCGTGCGCATGTGCCCTGTCTCTTGGTTCCACCAGAATTAAAAACACCACACAAATTGTCTCTCTCTTTGTGGTATTTCAGTTTCATAGTTTGAATCAGGAGACAAAGAGGGGAGCATGCAATGGCAGATCTTGCAAGGTCACAGGGAGAGAATGAATGTCGAAGCCCACTGTGTCATTGTCAAGGGAAGGGAAGAAGGATCCCCACCACCTCTAGCCATTGGCACTTCCTACTTAGCAGGGGTGGCGTCTGGCCTTGGGCAAAGGGCCAAGGAGCATCTAGATTGCAAACAATTCCAGGTGGTTACATCCGATGTGACAGCCTGACCCGATCTTATGGCGGAAAGATGCCTACCATTTGAGAAAAGGCAGGCATGCTTTCCTAACTTAAGGTGGGGGGAATCTCCCTCTGTCTCATGAGGTATCTACATGTATCTGTTCCTGCCGGGCCAATTGGGCAGATCGCCTAAGCTCCGCTCCTGCCATCTCTCTCTTGGCCCTGTGTCTGCATCTGGTGTCTAAGAATTCAGGCCGTCCAAGCCCCACCTCTCCCTGTTCACTATCTTCCACAGGGTGTGTGTGAAGAGAGGCCCTCTCCATCCAGCTGGACTATTGAAACCTGAGGAGTCTGTCTCTCCCTGTCTGGAAGAGTCTGAGAAAGTTCCTCCCCCACATTTTGCTGTTCCGCTTCAGAATCTGAGCTACTCTACCACTGAGGTTATGCAGAGTATAATAGAGACTATACCAACTAAAAGCAGAGAGACCATACCAACTAAAGGTTGAATAAAGGTTTATTAAGATCAAAATAAAGGGTAGAGAGAAAAGTAAGAATGGAAATAGCAAGTTACACAGAGGGTACAAAGCTAAATCACTTAACTATATACAGAGAGCTTCATGAATGCACACCCAAGCAAAATAATAAATCTACCTGGCCTATCCTTGCATACCTAAGTATGGATCTCCCTGGATAGCAACCAGCCGTCTGCAGGTCCAGGACCACCAGGATGAAGGGAGATGCCATGCCTTGACCTCGGCCCACTTTTAAAGGCTAGCCCTGGCAACCCAGGGCAGATTTTGCCTCAGCCAATCACTGGCTCAGTCCCAGGGTGGACCGCCCTGGCCTCCAAGGGGCTGGAACTCCCCACCACTTCCAGCCATTGGCACTTCCTAGTTAGCAGGGGTGGCATTTGGCCTTGGGCCAAGGGCCAAGGAGCATCTAGATTGCAAACAATTCCAGGTGGTTACATCCGACATGACAGCCTGACTCAATCTTATGGCGGAAAGCAGGCCATTATCCTTGACAATCATTGGTACAGAATCTGCAAGTACTGTTCATAACTAACTTGGCTCCCATGGAAAACATTAGTTCATTACTAGCTTAGCTACCCCTTCATAGATCACTGCCTTGTTGTGGCGAAGGGGCTTGCATAACTCATTGAAGCCATAAGCTATGCCGTGCAGGGCCACCCAAGATGGACAGGTCATGGTGGAGAGTTCTGACAAAATGTGGTCCACTGGAGAAGGAAATGACAACCCACTCCAGTATTCTTGCCAAGAAAACCCCATGGAATGTATCACAAGGCTAAAAGATATGATGCCGGAAGATGAGCCCCTCAGTTGGAAGGTGTCCAGTATACTACTGGGGAAGAGCAGAGGGAATTTCCAAGTAGCGCCAGAAAGAGTGAAGCAGCTGGGCCAAAGCTGAAAGGACACTCAGCTGTGGATGTGTCTGGTGGTGAAAAGAAAATCCAATGCTGTAAAGAACAGTATTGTTTAGGAACCTGGATGTCAGATCAATTAATGAAGGTAAGCTGGAGGTGGTCAAACATGAGATGGCAAGACTGAACATTGACATCTTGGGAATCAGCGAACTAAAATGGACAGGCATGGGCGAATTTAATTCAGGTGACCATCGTATCTACTACTGTGGGCAAGAATCCCTCAGAAGAAATGGAGTAGCACTCATAGTCAACAAAAGGGTGGGAAAAGCAGTACTGGGATACAATCTCAAAAATGATAGAATGATCTCAGTACGAATCCAAGGCAAACCATTCAATATCACAGTAATTCAAGTCTATGCCCCAACCACTGAGGCCGAAGAAGCTGAGGTTGATCGGTTCTATGAAGACCTACAACACCTTCGAGAACTAACACCAAAAAAAGATGTCCTCTTCACATTGGGGATTGGAATGCTAAAGTAGGAAGTCAAGAAATCACCGGGATAACAGGCAAGCATGGCCTTGGTGTACAAAATGAAGCAGGACAAAGGCTAATAGAGTTTTGCCAAGAGAATACGCTGATCATAGCAAAAACTCTTTTCCAACAGCACAAGAGGCGACTCTACACATGGACATCACCAGTTGGTCAATATCGAAATCAAATTGATTATGTCCTTTGCAGCCAAAGATGGAGAAGCTCTATACAGTCAGTAAAAACAAGACCTGGAGCTGACTGTGGCTCAGATGATGAGCTGCTTCTTGCAAAATTTCAGCTTAAATTGAAGAACGTCGGGAAAACCACTAAACCATTCAGGTATGACCTAAATCATATCCCTTCTGAATATACAGTGGAGGTGACGAATAGATTTAAGGGGTTAGACCTGATAGACAGAGTACCTGAGGAACTATGGACAGAGGTCCGTAACATTGTTCAGGAGGCAGCAACTCAATCCATCCCAAAGAAAAAGAAATGCAAGAAAGCCAAGTGGCTGTCTGAGGAGGCTTTACAAGTAGCTGAGGAAAGAAGGGAAGCAAAAAGCAAGGGAGAAAGGGGAAGATATATCCAACTGAATGCAGAGTTCCAGAGAATAGCAAGGAGAGACAAGAAGGCCTTCTTAAATGAACAATGCAAAGAAATTGAGGAAAACAACAGAATGGGAAAGACTAGAGATCTTTTCAAGAAAATCGGAGATCTCAAGGAAACGTTTTGTGTGAAGATGGGCATGATAAAGAAGAAGGCAGGGACCTAACAGAAGCAGATGAGATTAAGAAGAGGTGGAAAGAATACACAGAACTATACAGGAAAGATCTGAATGTCCCTGATAGCCATGATAGTGCGGTAACTGAACTTGAGCCGGACATCCTCGAGAGTGAAGTCAAGTGGGCCTTAGGAAGCATTACTAACAAGAAAGCTAGCAGAGATGACAGTCTTCCGGCTGAGCTATTTAAAATCCTAAAAGATGATGCTGTTAAAGTGCTGTACTGAATATGCCAACAAATTTGGAACACTCAACAGTGGCCACAAGACTGGAAAAGGTCAGTTTACATTCCAATTCCAAAAAAGGGCAGTGCCAAAGAGTGTTCAAACTGCTGTACATTTGCGCTCATTTCACATGCCAGCAAGGTTATGCTAAAAAAAATCCTACAAGCTAGGCTTCAGCAGTATGTGAACCAAGAACTACCAGAAGTACAAGCTGGATTTCGAAGAAGCAGAGGAACTAGAGGTCAAATCGCCAACATTCGCTGGATCATGGAGAAAGGAAGAGAATTCCAGAAAAACGTCTATTTCTGCTTCATTGACTATGCTAAAGCCTTTGATTGTGTGGATCACAACAAACTGTGGCAAATTCTGAAAGAGATGGGAGTACCAGACCACCTTACCTGTCTCCTGAGAATCTTGTACGAGGGACAAGAAGCAACAGTAAGAACCAGAGATGGAACAAGCGATTGGTTCAAAATTGGGAAAGCAGTATGACAAGGCTGTATATTGTCACCCTGCTTATTTAATTTATATGCAGAGTACATCATGAGAAACGCCAGGTTGGATGAATCACAGGCAGGGATGGCAGAGAATTTCTCCACAAATCTTCGGGAGGCCGAGTGCCGATGCATTCGGCCCCCCGAAATTGGTGGGGAAATTCTCCGCCGCCCCCCGCCCACCCCGGGATGGGACTTAACTTCGGCGAATGTCCCTCTCGGCGGCAGGTCCCAGTGGCGGTTCGGCGGCAGTTCTGCGGGGGCAGGGGCGGCGGCCAGTCTCCTGACCGGCTGCCGCCGCCGCCATTACAAAATAAAAAAGTAAAGTTAAAAAAAACACACACACCCGTAATAGGCTACGTGACGATTTACGTAGCCTATCACAGCTAGATTTCCAAAGTCATCTGTGATAGGCTACGTAAATCGTCACGTAGCCTATCACAGGTGACTTGGAAAAAAAAAAAGCGCGTATGCAAATGGCGGCGCCCAATGGGCGCTGCCATTTGCATTCCTTGTTTGGACAGGGATAGTCTATGTAAAGATTTACGTAGACTATGGCAAAAATAAGGGAACGCTATTTGCATTGCCCTTATTTTCACCGTAGTCTACGTAAATCTTTACGTAGACTACCACTGTCCAAATAAGGAACGCAAATGGCAGCGCCCATGGGGCGCCGCCATTTGCGTACGCACTTTTTTTTTTTTCAAAGTCACCCGTGATAGGCTACGTGACAATTTATGTAACCTATCACGGCTGACTTTGGAAATCTAGCCATGATAGGCTACGTAAATCGTCACGTAGCCTATCACAGGTGTGTGTGTGTGTTTTCTGTACTTTTTTTTTTCACGGCCGGGGAGACGGGGCGCTCCTCCCCGGCCTGAATTTCGCCAGTGAGGGATGGGGTGCCTCCCCCCCTCACCTGAACTTCGGGGGGAGAAGTGAAGCACCTCCCCCGCACCGCGAAGCAAGCTGCGGGACGAGGTAAGTCCCTTTCGTCCATCCCTAATCACAGGTTGCCGGGAGAATTCTCAACAACCTCAGATACGCAGACGATACCACCTAATGGCAGAAAGTGAAGAAGATCTAAAGAGCCTCTTGTTGAGGGTGAAAGTGGAGAGTGCAAAAGCTGGTTTGAAACTCAACATTAAAAAAATGAAGATCATGGCATCTGGCCCCATCACTTCCTGGCATATAGAAGGGGAAGAAATGGAAGCAGTGACAGATTTTATTTTCTTGGGCTCCAAGATCACCGCAGACAGTGACTGTAGCCATGAAATTAAAAGACTCTTGCTCTTTGGGAGAAAGCTATGGTAAACCTAGACAGCATAGTAAGAAGCAGAGACATCACCTTGCCGACAAAGGTTCGTATCATCAAAGCTATGGTTTTCCCAGTAGCAATGTATGGCTGTGAGAACTGGACTATAAGGAAGGCTGAGCACCGAAGAATTGATGCCTTCGAACTGTGGTGCTGGAGAAGACTCTTACGAGTCCCCTGGACTGCAAGGAGGTCAAATTAGTCCATCCTAAAGGAAATCAACCCTGACTGCTCATTGGAAGGACAGATAGTGAAGCTGAAGCTCAAATATTTTGGCCACCTAATGTGAAGAGAAAAGTCACTGGAAAAGACCCTGATGCTGGGAAAGATTGAAGGCAAAAGGAGAAAGGGATGGCAGAGGATGAGATGGCTAGATAGCATCACCAATGCAATGAATATGAACTTGAGCACACTCCGGGAGAGAGTGCAGGACGGGAAGGCCTGGCATGCTATGGTCTATGGGATCATGAAGAGTCAGACACAACTTAACGACTGAACAACAACAAGCTTAGCTGCAAACTGGTTTAGGGAGAAGGAGCAATGTGTGTGATAAAGACTTTGCAAATACAATTTGACTTTTCACATTTCACAAGAAGTGTTTCTGATATAGGAGGCTGTAAGTGCAGCACAGTTCTTGCAATTGCCAGTATGAATAGGAAAAACTGAGTAACACTTGATAAGCCATGGACATTAATTAATGCTACAGCACAATGGATTGTGGCTGAAATAATGTATGGTGACCACTTGTAGAGAAAAGGGAAATTCATCATGGTATAATACCGAATGTCAAAGGCAGCAATAACGATTTGCCACTTTCTGCATAATGTAATGTAGTCTAAAAGTAATTTGGGTTGGATAGCCTTCAACATCCATATTATATACAGAGGCAACATAAATGTTTAAAACAGACATACAGCACAATCCTATCCAGTAGTAAGCCCCACTGTATCCAAAAAGGCGTTCTTTCTAGTGAGTGTGTTTAAGATTGCACTCTGACCAGCTGAACGTTTATGGGTCATTTTTAAAGGCATGCCTGTGTATAATGCATTACAGTAATCCAGATGTAAGATTACCAGAGCGTGGTAATTCCAGAGAAGGACATAGTTGGTATGTCAGCTTAAGCTGATAAAAGGTGCTCTGTGCCTCTGAGGCCACCTGTGCCTTGAATGACGATGCTGGATCCAAGAGCACCCCCAAACTACAAACCTGAACCTTTAGTGGGAGTGGAGCCCCCTCTGGACATCACTTAACATCACTTAACTGAACAGATGAGCCACTTTCGTTTTCATCCCCATCATGGTGCACTACGTGAGGAGGTTTAAACCCCATTGCTCCATTCTGTTGTTAATTTTGGTACCTTTTTTTTAGCTCTATTATGTCCTTTTGAGATGAAGAAGCCTGAACTCTACAGAATATTTCAAATGGGCACTGAATATTGGTATAATGACATACGTCGTGTTTGTTTATTGTGAATTCCTTTTGTAATCGTTCTCACCAGTGACATTGCCTTTTCCACTGAGGTAGCACAAGGAGTTGTTATTGTCAGTAAGCAATCACTACAACCCCAAGATCTTTGGGGAGAGTCATAGCCAGTTCAGATCACATCAGTATCTACATGACTGGGATCTGCTGTTCCAGTGAGGATCCCTTTTCACTTACATCAAATATCATCTGTCAGTTTGTTGTATCTCCATCACAATGCTCCTCCAGTCTCCACTGAAATTGGGGGAAATGGATGGGGGAAATGTGCATGATGGACAATGTGAAATAATGTACAATTCGAGTGAGGATATATCTATACAGATGTGGACTTAAATCCAATGTCGTGCAAGCAGACATCTGCTCATGCAGTGGGACTTGCCCTTGTTCTTTTGCCTCCTACAACCCCCATGCACCTTCCAAATCTGCTTCAGAGTGCCCCAGCCCTCCAGAGATCTGGGGAGGGCAAACCATTCCACCAGCAGTTTCTGTTCCACTGGGTGATGTTCAGAGTTGAAACAACCCATAGGTATAAAAATCACATATAGGTCCTTCCCCTTTTTCTATAACCATGAGTAGATCATAGGTGTAATTTGATGTTTTTGTTGTTACATCAAAAACAAATCTGTGTCCAAAGAGCTATAATAGTTATCCAGAATATTCCAACGAGCAGCTCCCCCACCTGTGTCATAAAAGTAACCTTTTGTTTGAAACTGCAAATGATTTATGTGATCTCCCTTTCCCTCCCCACTCAATTAAGTGTTTGGTTGTAGTAAAAAGTCTTCTGCCATAAAAGCCTGTTCAAAAGGATTTCATAGCACCATATTAATTTCTCTTGCTGCTTGATACTGCAGCTTCCAGAGGGGAAAAATTGCAATTCATTGGAAGCTGTTCTGTACAATATTATTCTAACACATTGGAAGGCATCATTGTAAGTTCTCTCTTGAAATAAAAGTTATAAAGGGAGATTTTAAAAGCCTATAAATCAGTATTCACAGCAGCACTATAGATGCTAATTCGTAAAAAAATGAAATAATGTGGAACACTGGTGATGTATTCCACCAGAGCCCCATACAGTTGTTTTAATGCTGTATTGTCAGTGTGATAAGAACTGATTTTTCCCCATTAATTTCACCTTACATTTATGAAGGGAAGGTGATGTATGGTTCTTTTCAAAGATCTTTAGCAATGATTATTGTTTATTTATGCAGTGTTAAATGCATGCAAGACATTTTGCAACCAGGCTTCGAGTCAGGCAAATGCTAGAGTACCTTACCATCAATAATAAAGAAAAGTGTGGAACGTAAAGGCAGCTTCTATTTTGTTTATGTTTAATATGTACCCTGTAAACATCCCTCTACTTCATTCTTTAGTTTTACAGCAGCATTCCATATAAGATATGCAGCTATAGCCTACTGGAATAGCCAGATACTTCATAGGTTGTACAACAGTGGAATTGCATTGTAAAAATCCCATCTAGCTCTAGTCATGCACAACAGTTCCTGGCCTGAGAACATGATGTGCAGGTGCACCTGCATCAAAAGACATCTCCAGTCAGTTTCAGTGTTGCCTAGATGAGCATCTGTAATGAACATCTGTCATTGCTGTGCTGCGGATGGGTAGGAAAGTCACTCTGTCAAGGTTTTTTTAAAAAATGAATTTATCTTATATACATCTCCCAGAACCAAAAAAGGAACCGGATGCAATTTGCAGTCAGAAAACTGCATCCAGTTTCTGGGCTTGCAATGCATTCCATGAAAGAAAAGAAAAAGGTTGACAATATGAAAAATGTGCAAAAAACACTGCATACATTTCTAAAATGTGCACAAACGCAGTAGTCAGTAAGGGCATGCATGCAAAAAAGAAGAAGTGTACATTTGAAAAATGCACAAAAAATACATATGGATCTTTTCCCAATGTGCATGCTTTTGCCTGAAGAAATCCCTGATTCTCCAGTGAGGCATCTGAAGGCTCCTCATAAGAGCATCCTGCCACCCCAATTTTGCCCCATTCCAGCAAACTGTCACAGAGTTATTGCTCCCACCACATTTTCCCCCAATGTGCACACTTTTGCCTGAAGAGGCCAAAATCCCTGGTTCTCAAGTATAGCATATGAAGGCTCTCCCTGAGAAAAGCCCCCCCCCCTCACCCCATTCCAGCAAACTATCATGGAATTATAGCTTCCACACACACCCTTTTCTCTTTCTCTGGGCACTTTCTCCCTGCTCACAATGACAGGATCCTTTTAGCCTGAGACCTTGCCAGATCACTACTGACTCTTATGCATCACAGAGGCAACTTTACATGACATCAGGGAAGCAATTTAACACAACATCAGGGAAGCGAAGTAATGCAAACATCAGAAAAGTGCATAATCATGGGGTTGGACTCGATGGTCTTATAGGCCCCTTCCAACCCTACTATTCTATGATTCTATAATCACAGAGGCTAATTAGCCCCACTAGCAAAAAGGAAGGGCAGGGCGATTTGTAAGGCTCGAAAGAGTGCTCTAGGGGCTTGATGTGTTGGAAAGGCAGGTGAGTTACTTTAGTTACCCAGGTTACTGAGGGCAGGGCCAGGTGAAAGACACACCCCTAGGAATGCCTGATCATACCAAATTTAAAGTGGAGGGATGGGCACACAGCAGCTGAACAGCAGGGGAGCCGAACTAAAGGAAGACAATGGAGTAAAAGTACTCTGTAAACATGCAGCTACCCCACAGGTAAACTCCAGGGTGTCTGCAGAGTGGCCACAAGGTCATGTGACCCTAATGACTTTAAGCTGCAGCAGCAATGGAGAAAATCTCCTATGGCCCCAGCTGAAAGAGTGAGTTGGAGCATATCAGACAAATATGATTTATAGTTTACAGCAATTCTGTGCTAGCTAAATTTGGGAGAATATGTAATATTGAAAATATATTTGTTTCTCTTTTCAGAATTTCTATGTTCAACACAATATTGAAGTTTTCTTCAGATGAATTATTCCACTTACAGTTTATAATATACTTGGCTATTTTGCCTTATTCAGTTGACCAGTATGCAACTGAAAATTTATAATATTTAAGAAGTGGGATTTTTTTCTTATGGTATCAGTTTTCATAGTATGTGTCAGGAGCGCCCTAGCTGCCTCTTGCAGTCCCCACCAATAGCCAACTCAGGACACAGACGACGAGGAATTCTTTCCGAGACTTTATTCCTTTATTACTTTATGACTCTTTCAGAATACTAGTAGCTAGCGACAAAGCAAGGAACAGCACTGGGGAAAGATAGCAGAGTAGCCTAAGCTCCAGGTAAGGCACTTGCTCCCCGTTTGAAGGAGAATCATGGGAAGACCCTGAACTTATGGGCTAGGCAGAGATCCTCCCTCTTTCCCTTGGGTCCTCGGGACGCAACCGTTGTTTGTGCGCCAAATGAGCGCTACGCCTCCTTTCTGCGCCCTCCATCTGTCGTCGCTCCCTGTGTCTGCACCAAGTGTCCAGCAAGCCCCCCTCCAGCGCTCTCTCACTGCCAGGGTCACTATCTATCCAAGGAATGTTGGCAGGAGGAATCTCTGCCAGCTGCTGTGCTTATGAGTAGGGGTGGACAAAAGTCACTTACCTGTCGTCGAAGCTTGTTCACGGTGGGGGGGAGGCGCTTCGCTGCTCCCCCCACGAAGTTCAGGCGGGGGGGAGGCTTCCTGCCTCGCCCCGGCCGAAATTCAGGCCGGGGGGAGGCTTCCCGCCTCGCCCCGGCCGAAATTCAGGCCGGGGAGGAGGCTTCCCGCCTCGCCTGGCCGCGAACTCAAAAGTTTAAAAAAAAAAAAAATGCCACCGTGATAGGCTATGTGACGATTAACGTAGCCTATCATGGCTAGATCTGCAAAGTCAGCTGTGATAGGCTACGTTAATCGTCACGTAGCCTATCACGGGTGACTTAAAAAAAAAAGCGCGTACGCTAATGGCGGCCCCCATAGGGAGCCGCCATTCGCGTTCGTTATTTGGTCGCTGTAATCTACGTAAATGTTTACGTAGACTACGGCGAAAATAAGGGCAACGCAAATAGCGTTGCCCTTATTTTCGCCGTAGTCTACGTAAATCTTTACGTAGACTAAAGCGACCAAATAAGGAACGGGAATGGCAGCTCCCTATGGGGGCTGCCATTATCCGTACGTGCTTTTTTTTAAAAAAGTCACCCGTGATAGGCTACGTGACGATTGACGTAGCCTATCACGGCTGACTTTGCAAATCTTGCCGTGATAGGCTACGTTAATCGTCACGTAGCCTATCACGGGGGCGTTTTTTTTTTCTTTTATTGGAATGGCGGCGGCGGCAGCCGGTCGAAAGACCGGCGCCGGCGGCAGCCGGTCGAAAGACCGGCTGCTGCTCCCGCCCAGCACGAACACCCGCTGAACCGCCGGCCGGACCCGCCGCCAGGAGGGACATTCGGCGAAGGTAAGTCCCGTCCCGGGGGGGTGTGCGGGGTGCGGGGGTGTGCGGAGGATTTCTCCCCGAAACTTGTTCGGGGGGCCGAACACGTTGGCGCTCGGCCCCCCGAAGTTTCGGGGAGAAATTCTCCGCCATCCCTACTTATGAGAGATGAGCGAGCTCCTCTCCCATGGATTGCTGTTCCTCCTCAGAATCAGAACTGCTCTGAGGCTCTATTGGCTCAGTTTCCACCCTGACAGTATATTAGAACATATAATTTAAAAAGTGGTCTCCTGAGGAAAACTGTTCCTAGTCGAAACAGTAACTCACCGGGGTTCCATTGGACTGATACGTTTGATATTATGTATATGCATTGGAAATATTTACCTCCCCTGTAATTTGGTGTGCATAATCAACTGTGCCTTACTTAAACACATGTTTATAAATCACTATACATTTATTATTTTATATATTGATTAAGTTCAGTTCTGTAAGGTCCCTTGCACTTTCTGTGTTAGTTTTTGTTGAACTGTAGTTGGGGATCCTGTCTTTTCTGTTTTATGTAAGAACATATCAGGATGGTTAAAGCAAGTGAGCCATGGTATGTAACACAGTGAAAGGCAACACTCTGTGGTCATTGGCCACTCTGATGAAAAGGCAATTCTTCCTATACATATATAATGATTTCTTTTGCCAGAGGTGATCAATAATATGTGCTCCAGCTGAATTAAACTCAAGGCAGGAAAGCAAAACATCTCTTTTGATCTCAAAAATGAAAATCCATCACTTACTATTTCCTAGCACTGTAGTTGCCCCCCTGCCCCCAGTCAGGTTTCAAAGGAACAAAGGACAGGTAGAACTTCAACCTGGTATTCTAAAGTGATCTGTTGTAATTTTTAAATTACATGTAATTTAGTTACACGTAATAATTACTCAGACATCACACTGACAGCAAAGGCCTGCATAGTTAAAAGCAATGATATTCCCTATAGTAACCTATGGCTGCGAGAGCTGGACCATAAGGAAGGCTGAGTGAAGGAAGATAGGTGCTTTTGAACTGTGGTGTTGGAGGAAAATTCTGAGAGTGCCTTGGACTGCAAGAAGATCAAACCAGTCCATACTCCAGGAAATAAAGCCAGACTGCTCACTTGAGGGAATGATATTAAAGGCAAAACTGAAGTACTTTGGCCACATCATGAGAAGACAAAATACCCTGGAGAAGATGCTGATGGTAGGGAAAGTGGAAGGCAAAAGGAAGAGGGGCCAACCAAGGGCAAGATGGATGGATGATATTCTGGAGGTGACGGACTCGACCTTGGGGGAGCTGGGGGTGGCGACAGCCGACAGGAAGCTCTGGCGTGGGCTGGCCCATGAAGTCGTGAAGAGTCGGAAGCGACTGACCGAATAAACAACAACAATTACTCAGTATGTTTCAACAGTGATCTTCCTGAAGGGGCAAAGGGTCTTTGTGTATCTTTGTCTGGTACACCATCAAAAACAGCTCATTCACCTCTAGTTTGGTTTATAATAAGGATAGTGGCTGTTTAAAAAAAATAAAATCTAGCCATCAATCATTTACATGTCATCTAGACTTACTGCCAACATTTGAAAGGTGAAAAAAGTACAATTTTGGCTTGAATGTTGGGAATTCTGGGCAGTATCCAACTGGGCCTTTCTGTGCATAGCCAGCCCTGCCAGTCCTGGTCCGCAAGTAGCTCCTACTGCTTGTGTGACATGATATAGCTAGGGATGTCAGAGAATTTCTCCACGAATCTCCGGGAGGCCGAATGCCAATGCATTCGGCCCCCCGAAATTGGTGGAGAAACGGTCCGCCCCCCCTGCCTCCCCCGGGATGGGACTTACTTTGACCGAATGTCCCTGGCAGTGGCAGCTCCTGGCGGCGGTTCGGCGGTGGTTCGGTGGCAGTTCGGCGGCGGCAGCGGCCGGTCTTCCGACCGGCTGCCGCCGCCGCCATTTCCAAGTGTAAAAAAACAACAACAAGATTTACGTAGCCTATCATGGCTAGATTTTCAAAAAACACCGTGATAGGCTACGTAAATCCTTACGTAGCCTATCACGGCTGACTTTGGAAAAAACAAAAAAGCACGTACGCAAATGGGCGCATGGGCGCCGCCATTTGCGTTCCTTATTTGGGCATGTGTAGTCTATGTAGACATTTACGTAGACTACGGCGAAAACAAGGGCAATGCTATTTGCGTTGCCCTTATTTTTGCCGTAGTCTACGTAAATGTCTACGTAGACTACACGTGCCGAAATAAGGAACACAAATGGCGGCGCCCATGTGTGCCGCCATTTGCGTACGTGCTTTTTTTTTCCCCCAAAGTCAGCCGTGATAGGCTAGGTAAGGATTTACGTAGCCTATCACGGCTGACTGCAGGGACGCAAACGGTGGCGGCTACGGCTGCCACCATTTGCGACCCGGCAGGACAGCAAGATTCGTGGCCAGAGGGATGGGGCGCCTCCCCCCCCGGCCCGAATTTCAGCTGGAGGGATGGGGCACCTCCCCCCCAGCCAGAATTTCGGCTGGAGGGATGGGGTGCCTCCCCCCCGGCCAGAATTTCGGCAGGGAGGAACGGAGCACCTCCCCCCCACCGCGAAGCAAGCTGTGGGACCAGGTAAGGGACTTTCGTCCATCCCTAGACTCATATAGCACTTGCGAGGCAAGCCCTGAAATGAGTGGTAATGCTAATTTCTGGAAGGGGCAAGGCTCCAGAGATCTCCCCTCTTTTAGAAATGAGTTTCTACTCATTTCAGGGCTTGCAGATCACAAGCTGAATATGAGCCAACAATGTGATGTGGCTGCAAAAAAGGCAAATGCTATTTTGGGCTGCCCAAAGTATAGCTTCCAAATTCTGGGATGTACTAGTCCCCCTCTACTCAGCACTGGTTAGGCCTCATCTGGAGTATTGTGTCCAGTTCTGGGCACCACACTTTAAGAATGATGCAGACAAGCTGGTGAGGGATCAGAGGAGGGCAACAGAGATGAACAGGGGACTGGCAACAAAGCCCTATGAGGAGAGACCGAAAGAACTGGGCATGTTTAGCCTTGAGAAGAGAAGACCGAGGGGAGATATGATAGTGCTCTTCAAGCACTTGAAAGGTTGTCCCAGAGAGGAAGGCCAGGATCTCTTCTCGATCATCCCAGAGTGCAGGACATAGAATAATGGGCTCAAGTTACAGGAAGACAGATTCTGGCTGAACATCAGGACAAACTTCCTGACTGTTAGAGCAATACAACAATGAAACCAATTACCTAGGGAGGTTAGTGGGCTCTCCCACACGGCAAGGCATTCAAGATGAAGCTGGACAGCCATCTGTCAGAGATGCTTTGACTTAGATTCCTGCACTGAGCAGGGGGTTGGACTCGATGGTCTTGTAAGGCCCTTCCATACCTACTATTCTATGATTCTATGATTCTAAGCACTATATCTTGTAGAGCAAGCAGTAGGGGTCGCTTGTGGATTGGGTGGGACCAGCGGAGCTGACTGCGCATGGACCAGTGCTGGTGGGAACCACTGGCCAAATGCAGAAGGCCCCAACTGGATACTGCCCTCTGAATACAAATAGGGCAAAGACCAGTTTTGTTTTTGTTTTTTACTTTAACAATATTATATCCTTACATTCTTATCTGCAAATTTGTTTCCATTGTATAATCTTCTTATGAATTCCACACATACGCATTTTTATTTTTTACTGTGATACATTCACTGTGATACATACATTCTAGCTTTTAGCACCAAACTACATGTATTCTTGAAATATTTTAACCTTTTTGAACAATGTATTGGTATTCTCAAACTTTTTAACTTTCATAAGAAAACAACCTCACTAAAACAGGAATAGATGAAAATTGCTTATGCATCTTTAAGACTGTAAAACCCATAATGCAGTGTGATTTCTGGCCAGATAAATGTTCTGCAGAAACGTAACATTTTTGTGGCCAAGAAAATGCAATTGAAAATGGAATGAGGTTTGTGAGTTCATAAAATGCTATCTGAGAACACATTGGGCTAGTTCGCACAATAAGCCACGGTGGGTTGTGGCACATGCTGGCAGCCATTTTGAATATTCAACCTGCAATGCATAGTCACCATGGCTGGCTGTGTCATTTGAACCTGGTGAGGGTGGGTTGTTGGCATGGCTAACAAACTACCCACAACCCATGGGCTGTTTTAGAGTGGGCTGAAATGATCGTGCGAACCGGGTCATTGTGTCAAAGTAGGGATGAGGAATATGTGGCTCTCCAGATGTTGTTTGACTGCAACTTCCCTCATCATTGGCTATGCTGGCTAGGACTGATGGGAATTTCAGTATACTCCCAACAATACTCCCTATCACTGAACTAGAGCAAAAGCTAGAATATAATTTTGACTGATGGATTTGAAGTTGAACCTTGTTCCATGAACAATTTCTTTTCATGTAATTTATTGTTGACTGTTCATTTATTGTTCAACACCTTTTCAACTAGTAGCTGAATAAATAATTGCTCATTAATTTAGAAAATAATGTTTGTTCCCTAGCAGACAGTAAGAAGATAAATGTCACAGATGGGGCAAAGGCCAGTTCTTCAATGTCACTAATATTATATCCTAAAATACCGGTACAATCAAGTCTCCCACAGTTTGCTTCTCTGAGCATTTTACAGGGATTTCTTCAGTTCCAACATTCACAGTTTCCCCTCTAATTTCTATGCTCCCCTTGAGATTCCTGCCATGGCAGTTATTGGGATTTATTTTTAAAATGTTAAATTTTTATCATCCTTTTGACAGGATGTCCATGATACAAGGATGTTGAACACTGACGGCTCTCAGGTTTTGTTACATATTTGTTCCATGTACTGTCTAGCAATTTCCTGCTTTCTTGCTTTCCAAGGCACTACAAGGTTTGCACCTTCAGCGAACTTCAGTTTTCACATCAAGGTGAAAATGAACATTTCAACTGAAGTCTTGTTGCTTGTTTTTAGTTGCATGATGACCATATCTTGTTTTGCTGGTGAATACCGCTGTTATCGTGTCTATTATTCATGACATTGTTTCCTTCTAGGCATCCTTCCATGGTTCCACAGGACTGCAAAGATATGTACAAAAAAAAAATTGCTTGCTTTCTTCTCCAGGGTAAAGTTATGACACTACATTGCTATCATCATCATTAGGTTTTGTTTATCCAATAGTTTCTGTTGGCCATTTTACAGACAGAGTTACTCAGCTTATTCTGTTGTGTTCTCGCTTTCAATGTAATGGTCTGTTGCAGGGAACGTGTGCAATGGATGTTTCTATGCTGTACCAAACCTTGCATGCTGTTTCCAGAATTGTCTTGGACCTGGCGCCTGTGTTCATTCCACCCTAACTAGATCTTGCACAGATTCTAGTTGGGTCAGAATCCACTGCCCTTGCTAATACTACATAGTATGCTGCCTGCCTCCTGCTGTTGGTGAGTCATTCTGATGTGTCTTCCTTAAGGGTGAGAGCTGGTCTCAATGCATCCTGAATTACTTGGTTTCCTCTGAAGCACCTACTCTTTTCCATTAAACATATTATTTACTGAATGCCAGTAACTATGATTTGGTAATATACCCCCGCACTTTATTAAATTTTGCTGCTTATTAAAATTCATGTTGATTTTTGGTTTGGATTTATTTATGTATTTATTTATTTCATTTCTATACTGCCCAATAGCTGAAGCTCTCTGGGCGGTTCTCAAAAATTAAAACCCCAAAGTACACGGTAAAACAATATAAAAAACAAAAGCATTAAGACCACAATATAACAATACAACCAGAATAAAACCAGAATAAAACCTAGCAGCAACGCAGAGATTTAAAATACAGATTTAAAACTGCAAAGCTAAAAGACTAGAAAACTAAAATACTAAAATGCCTGGGAGAATAAAAGCAGATTCTGCTTTGCCATTATTCAGTAGCAACTTTGCCATAAGTGTATGGTTTGAATTGTATGGAAGGTATGAACTGTGGCCAGACTAAAGTTATGCAGAGAGCAAAACAGAATCTTCTAGACCAGGGTTTTAAATTCCTGTCTTCTAGTGATCCAGCCTTGACTGAGAAGTTGACAGATATGACCTGCTCTTATATTTTCTTTCTCCAAAATTCCTTTTTCCAAAAGGAAAAAAAAAGCGGAGGGAGAAAAGGTGGCAGTGATTTACTAGGGAATGAGCACAAGGCAGCATATACTGTCCCTCTTAAATAGGGGCAAGTTGGAGCATATGGTAATGAATGTTCAAATCTATTATTATGGTCCAGAACATATGTGGAGCCCATAACCAACTAAGGAAACACAAAGATCTGCATGCTTTTTAAATAACTCTACAGACTTAATGGGACAAGATCAGCCCCGATTAGACTGAGGGCAATCTGATTTATTGTGCAGTGCACAACTTTAGATTCCTCTAGCGTTTCTGCTACTGGGACAGACCCTGTAGTATTGTCTTCAAAATGATGGCAGACCGATAGTCATGTTCAGGGCTGGGACAAGGGTTAGCATGGCCAGGCACCTGCCAAGGGCCCACACCCCAGCAGGGGCCCACTGACAAGGGACCCTTGGATTTGCCCCTCCTTTTCACCACTACAACCTACTTGGTAACTGCTTCTCTCTCCATCCCAGACAATGGTGGTGGTGAGGAGGAGATTTATATGCCTCTGCTTACTTTCTCACTGGCTCTTTGCCTGTCAAGCAAGCAAGTGCTGGCAATGATGAGAGAGAGGATGGGGAGCAGTAGTGGCTGGTGACAGTGGTGGTGAGAAGGTAGACTCACTGATGGAGGGGAGCCATTGACAGTGTCTTGCCCAAGGCCCTTCAGAAACCTGGAGCTGGCAGATATGTGGTTCATCCTGCTTAGGGGCATGTATGGAGATTGGCGGGCATTTGTCTCTCCCATTCCACAGTTGCTGTTGATGCGGTTGAGGCAATTCTACGGGGGGACCCAGATATGATTTGTCTAAAATAGTTCAGTTATAATAATGGATGGGTGGCGCATGTGTACACATATACCTTTACTGTACCCCCTGAGGTGCTTCCAGATGGAGAGCTCCTAGTGCTACCGATCAAAAAAAGATATTGTGCAGCTATTCCATCTTTCCCTTCTTAATGGATTTTTTTTTCTGATAAGAAAAAAGGCAGAAGGATTGGTGAGAAAAAAAAGGGAAGGTTACAAATGGAAAACTGCATAGTCTAGGCCCTCCATATTATTCTGTGAATGAGGCAACTGAAGGATAAAAGTCTCATCTGGAAGCATCCATTGGATTGTGCCTCTGCAGTGCTACTTTTCAGCATTCAGTGTCATTCTGTATACATGAATCAATGCAGTTCCATATGTTGTTCAGTCGTTCAGTCGTGTCCAACTCTTCGTGACCCCATGGACCATAGCACGCCAGGCCTTCCTCTCCTATGCTCTCTCCCGGAGCGTGCTCGACTCAAGTCCATATTCATTGCATCAGTGATGCTATCTAGCCATTTCATCCTCTGCTGTCCCCTTCTCCTTTTGCCTTTGATCTTTCCCAGCATCAGGGTCTTTTCCAGGGAGTTTTCTTTTCGCATTAGGTGGCCAAAATATTTCAGCTTCAGCTTCAGTATCTATCCTTCCAATGAGCACTCAGGGTTGATTTCCTTTAGGATTGACTGATTTGACCTCCTTGCAGTCCAGGGCACTCGTAAGAGTCTTCTCCAGCACCACAGTTTGAAAGCATCAATTCTTCGGTGCTCAGCCTTCCTTACAGTCCAGCTCTCACAGCCATACATTACTACTGGAAAAACCATAGCTTTGATTAGATGGACCTTTGTTGGCAAGGTGATGTCTCTGCTTCTTACTATGCTGTCTAGGTGTGCCATAGCTTTTCTCCCAAGGAGCAAGCATCTTTTAATTTCATGGCTACAGTCACCATCTGCGGTGATCTTGGAGCCCAAGAAATTAAAATCTGTCACTGCTTCCACTTCTTCCCCTTCCATATGCCAGGAAGTGATGGGGCCAGATGCCATGATCTTCATTTTTTTAATGTTGGGTTTCAAACCAGCTTTTGCACTCTCCTCTTTCACCCTCAACAAGAGGCTCTTGAGATCCTCTTCGCTTTCTGCCATTAGGGTGGTATCATCTGCATATTTGAGGTTGTTGATAATCCTCCTGGCAATCTTAATTCCGACCTGTGATTCATCCAACCTGGCGTTTCTCATGATGTACTCTGCATATAAGTTAAATAAGCAGAGCAACAATATGCAGCCTTGTCGTACTCCTTTCAAGTTCCATATATGTGTGAAATATTTGCTGGTTCAGCTCATTTACTTACCCTCCTTGCTTGTGCTTGCAAAAGGGATTCCTTACATAAATCGTGGAATTATGAGAAAAAAGAACATTCTCATGCAAATGATCTGACAGGAAAACAACAGCAATTACATTCAGGTTCCCTTGGAGGAACTAATCCTTAGCAAAAAAAAAACCCCAAAACAAAACAAAAAACAAATGTAACTAACTGTGTGTTATCAATAAAAGCTCTGATAGTGATGGGGGCCCTACAATAACAATTGATTTTACCACATAAATGGACTGAATCAAGCCAGTGAGAGGCCATTTTAATAAATCTTATTTAAATGAATGAAGGTGGGTGATTTTGGAGGTATTATCAGTGCGGAAAGTATGATGAATGGCTTACCAATTAAGGTAACTAGGTTTCCAAAATGTTAATGGGCTCCAAACTGAGTTCTAATGAATTTGCTCCAGGCCTAAGCCTATATTTGTAGCATAATTATGTTCTGTTTACAATATGCATCTTCAACACCCAGAAGCAACAAATAGACTAGTGAATCCCTCATTCTACTGAACTTTCTTTTTAAAATACATTTTGAGGCCAAAAGGGAATCATTCTGATCAGCTGCCTATCTGACCTCCAGCAGAATGCATAGAGAGACTTTAAGTATCAACCAGTATGGTTTTTGTATCTAAGCCAAGAACTTGTGGTTTAACTAAAGCAGCACACTCTTTAGATGCATATACAGTGATCATCTGTTACAAAATCCGGCACACTTGGATAAGAAACGACTGTATACTGAAGCCACAGCATGAAATAGAAGACAAATGAAAAATGTCAGTAGATATACCTTCATTGTTATTGTCCTAGGGCTAGTGCAACATTATTTATTATTATTTTTTAATCATAATTCTTATCCCATTTTTCCAATCAGAGTCAGAGAAGAATTATGTGTGTGTGGTGGGGTGGGGTGGGGGGAATGTAAAAACTCACCTCTCATTTGAGGCTGGGTTTTATAAGCTCCTGAAGTTCATTCCTGAGTCTGAACTCAGGGCACTACAAAAGTCTCTGTATCTCTAATTATGCCCCCTTCCACTAGTCTAATGAACCTCGTGTGGTGCAGAGTGGTAGGCAGCAGTATTGCAACTGAAACTCTCCCCACAACCTGAGTTCGATCCCAGCGGAAGTTGGGTCTCAGGTAGCCGGCTCAGGTCGACTCAGCCTTCCATCCTTCTGAGGCCGGTTAAATGAGTACCCAGCTTGCTGGGGGAAAGGTAGTCATGACTGGGAAAGGCAATGGCAAACCACCCTGCTACAGTCTGCCAAGAAAACGTCAGCGCAAGCAGGCGTCCTCTAGGGGTCAGCAATGACTCGGTGTTTACACAGGAGGAACCACTAATCAAAGAGGTTCATCGCGTGGGGCTGAAACCCTGTATCCTTACAGGCTTTCTGCTTCTGGATTCTTTGCGGGATTATGACTGGCTCCTTTACACAGGCAGACACATGGTTTGAATCAAGGAAAGTCCCTCCTCAGCAAATTCTGTATGTTTCTATAAGTTTCATTTTACAGCCACTAGATGGTGCTGTTAGAATAGCACTTTGTCATATGCTGATAGAACAGATTAAAATCCCTTGTCACTTTATCTCTGATCTTTTTGAAAGAGGGATAAAGGGGGAAAAGTGCAGGACACATCCTGGCAGGTGGAGACATTGTGATAGGGATGTCAGAGAATTTCTCCACGAATCTCAGGGAGGCTGAATGCCAGTGCATTCAGCCCCCCCAAATTGGTGGAGAAACGGTCTGCCACCCCCCTGCCCTGCCCCTGGGATGGGACTTACCTTGTGCAAATGTCCCTGGTGGTGGTGGCTCCGGCGGCGGTTCGGCGGCGGTTTGGTGGCGGCGGCTGCGGCGGCTGGTCTTCTGACCGGCTGCCGCCGCCATTTCCAAGTTAAAAACAAACAAACAAACAAACGTGATAGGCTACCTAAAGATTTATGTAGCCTATCACGGCTAGATTTTTTAAAAAAACACCGTGATAGGCTACGTAAATGTTTACGTAGCCTATCACAGCTGAGTGGGAAAAAAAAAACCGCATGTACGCAAACGGCAGCGCCCATGGGAGGCGCAATTTGCGTTCCTTATTTTGGCACGTGTAGTCTACAGAAACATTTACGTAGACTACGGCGAAAATAAGGGGAATGCAAATAGCGTTCCCCTTATTTTCGCCATAGTCTACGTAAATGTTTATGTAGACTACACTTGCCAAAATAAGGAACGCAAATGGTGGCTCCCATGGGTGCCGCCATTTGCGTATGCGCATTTTTGTTTTTGTTTTTCACTCAGCCGTGATAGGCTACATGAACATTTATGTAGCCTATCACGGCTGACTGAAGGGACGCAAACAGCGGTGGCTACGGCCGCCGCCATTTGCATCCCGGCAGTCCAGGAGGATTCACGGCCAGAGGGATGAGGTGCCTCCCCCTGGCCAGAATTTCGGGGGGGAGGGATGGGGCACCTCCCCCCCGGCCAGAATTTCAGGGGGGAGGGATGGGTCACCTCCCCCCCACCACGAATCAAGCTTCGGGATCACGTAAGGGACTTTCGTACATCCCTAGTTTTGTAAAGAACTGGCAAAATTCTGTGAGTGGCCAATCACGAGCGTGCAATAAATCACTCATGTAGAAATGCTCTAAATGTTCCATTTGCCCATGTATTCTTTGCGTTTTTCCAACTGAATTTTCTAGGAAATACAAATATTGGATTTAGATTGTATCATGCGAATTATCCTTTTTGTAAAAGTTTTTTTTCTCAGTGCACTCATGGTATTTATTTGCTACAATTCCATATTTGGATTTTAACAATATTTTTGATAAATTACACTCAGCTAGAATTGGAGAAGAGACAGCCAGCCCAAACCTCAGTTTTCCAAGAGCTGAGGCAGTTTGACCCAGTGCCTACTTTTCTGTCACCAGTGTATCATCCTCCCCCAAATAGTCCATTGCCTATTTGCTAGTAGTAACTTGTATATATTAGTGAGGGATATTACCCATATGTTTACACATTTTTTTGGAATGATTACAAGTAGACATATACAGTACCAGTTTTCAAGACTCTTGATTCCAAGGTGACTTTTGATGCAACCCACAAAGTCCATACCCTGAAATAATTTCATGGAAATCTCCTTGACAACTATTCAATAAGCACAACAGCCTTGGGGGGGGGGGGTGTCCTTGAGTGCTACAGCCTGTGTTACTAACCCTATTTCCTCCTGTTTATCATTCCTTCAAAAC
Source organism: Heloderma suspectum (assembly GCF_057233095.1). Taxonomy (NCBI): domain Eukaryota; kingdom Metazoa; phylum Chordata; class Lepidosauria; order Squamata; family Helodermatidae; genus Heloderma; species Heloderma suspectum. The sequence goes on from NC_139461.1 coordinate 255,459,028, forward strand.
AATGACCCAAAGGATTCAGTCTTTGGGGCTCAATATTATACTGGCTCAGGTTTTGTCGCAATTCTTCTGCCATGGTCAATAGCATCTTTAATTCGCCATCTGAGCAGGTCTAATTCCATTTTAGTGCTCAGTAGTATTCAGTAGCATCTGGACATACAGTTCCGTCTGTTTCTGCCATGTGTCCTCTATGCAAATGAAGAGTCACTGAGCACAATTCCCATTGGGAAGTTGTCCCCCAAGTCCCATTCATTTCAGTGGGGATTCCTCAGAGGAGAAACTTCCAGATGGATTGTGCCTTTTATTTCTACTTCACTTTCAATTTAATATTCCCCTTTCCTTCTGTCTCCAATGTATGGCATGTAAAGGAAACTGAGGACTTGGTGTTCATAAAGGGAAACAGAAAGAAAGACACTTTACTTGTCTTTGAAGACATTAACAAGGGCAGTAGCAGGCAAAGTATTAATTAAAGGTTATGTTGATGAGTTCAGCTATAGTCAATGTTCCCCCACCCCCCTTTCAGTCCAAGAACACTTTTAAAACCCTGTCATCTTTGGTCACCAGTTTTACAGCTGTGACAAGTAATTTTTACAGAAACACTATTAGAGGTTGTAAACTTCAATGATTTCCCCTTTGTTTCTTTTCTTTCTGGATACTTGTTATTGAATTGTTGTAATTAACCAGATCTATGCACCTTCAAAAGGGGGAAAACAAATTTCATATTACTATAAAAATCACCATGGCACTCATAGTACAAACCTTAACAGCCCTCCAACCAAAAAGCAGGCTAGGACTGACAACACAAGAGGAGTCATTATTGTAACTAAATTAGACCGTTTGTTTTCTCTCCCTCAAATCGAAATGTGTAGGAGCTGCTTTATTGCAAAACAGACATTAAAATTCCAGCAAGACCTCAGAGAGAAAGTAATTTCTATTTTATCAGTGCTGTAAAGCTGTCTTTATGTTCTGAAGCAGGAAATATTGCAAGGATATTTATAGCTTCAGCACCAAAGCCAGTTTGAATAGAAATGTTACTGCGGTCGGCAGAGCTGTCACGCTGCTCAGTGGAGCAAGGAATTTTAGTGAATTTGTGAATTACTGTTGCAGTCTTGACAAGTCTTTCAGTGAGGCTGGTGGCTGACTGGAGCTGCTTTGTGGGGCTGGGATAATGATGAAAGCCTTGGATTGCTTTCAAGAGGAGATTGAAATGACTGAAATGATATTGTGAAGCTAATCAGTTTCATTAACCAAGCGCCTCCCACCAAAGTCAAGGATTTAAAACATTTATTGTTCTTTCAACCCAAAGATCAAAATATGTTCAGTGTGACTATCCAATGACTATCCAATGTGCACGCAATCATAGTGGAGTCATCTCTTTATTGTTGGTTTTCAGTGGGAATATTTTAATTTATTTACAACGTATTTTTATCCTGATCTTCCTCTAAGGAGCTCAGGGTCACATACACACTCTGCCCCCAATTTTGTCCCCACTACTAGCTTATGAAGTGGGATAAACCACTGGCCCAGTTGAAAGATAGTGACTGGCCCAGAATCACTAGGAGAGTGACATGACTAAGCAGGGATTTATACTGTGGTCATCCCAAATCTTTGGTTTTGGGTCCATTACTCTATCCACTATACCCAGGGTAGGCAACCCAATGGCCTCCAGATGTTTTGACCCACAATTCTCATCAGCCTCAGCCAGCATGGCCAATGGTTGTAGGAGTTGTAGTCTAAAACATGTTGAGGGCACTGGGTTGCTTACCTCTGCGCTATATCATACTGGGACTTTATTGGGTGACAGAGCCACAAGAAAACCTTTCCCTTTGCTACAGTCCCACATTGACTGTTTTAGCATCCTCCTGATTGTTTACTTGTAAGAATCAATGATAAACTCTCCCAATGGAGAGTTTACAATGTAAACAGTAGGGTCTCATAGGGATCTCTATTGGGACCAATGCTTTTCAACCTGTTTATAAATGATCTGGAAATAGGAGTGAGCAGTGAAGTAGCCAAGTTTGCTGATCCCACCAAATTATTTAGGGTAGCTAAAAGAAGAAGGGATTATAAAGAGCTCAAAAAGGATCTCTCGAAAATAGAATAATGCACATCAAAATGGCAAACATGGTTCGATGTAAGCAAGTGTAAAGTGATGCACATTGGGGCAAAAAATCCCAACCCTGTGCTTACAAAGCACTCTCCCTGCTCAGGAGGGAAGCAGCAGCCATCTCCCTTCCTAAGAGGGGAGAAAAGAGCATTTAGAAATGCAGGGCCTATAACATGTGGATTGTAAAAAAGAAGAAAACATAAACACATACTTCTCAGCTACCTCGTAATAGTAAGGTAAGTACCAAAGCCCCATACTCTGAGAATTTCTCAGAAAATTCTCACAGATTTCTCACAAGCTTCATATGTGATTGTGGTTTTTTTTTACACTACCCCCCCTCAAATGGTCGGAGAAAAATAGTTTGAAATTTACGGTAGTAATTTACGGTATCCTCAACATCTTTTTTCCCAACCTCCGCATTCAGAGTTGGGATGGCACTAATTACCTTCTCAGCCCTTGATTCTCTCTGACAGGCTTCTGTCATGCTTTAAAAACAAACAAACAAACAAACAAATTGTATTTCTCCCCAAATCTGTAATGGCTGCCTTACCTAGCCCTACAACACCTGGTACCTCCAAGATCCTATCATCTTCCATATCCAACTGTAGCTGATCACAGAAGAATCTATATGGTCTAACAAAACTCTCTCTCTCTCTCTCTCTCTCTCTCTCTCTCTCTGAGACACACACACACACACACACACACACACACCATTTTGACAACCAGAATGTAAAAAGATACAAAAACAGGATGAAGTTGATCAGGCTCAAAAATGTATTTATTAGAAAGGCAGATTTAGAGAATACTTAACATCCTCATAAAACTCAAACATGCAGATCACTAAGTCAACAGGACTTTCAAGTTAACACTTTAACATAAAAATGATTTCTTTTGCTGTTCACTCCAAAATAAAATAGTGTTTCTGTTAAGCCAGTGGTTTGTTTAATGTTACCACAGCAAGGTAATTAATAGCAGCTATTCATCTGCTCGGGTATATTTTAATCACTAACATCTCTTGCTGGTGGAGAGGACAGAGTCTTCTTTATTAGTGATTTTAGTTTTCATAGCTCACAATTTTCACCTATTTGTATAGAGATTGAACTGAGAGCTTGGTGACTCATACCATTCTCTGTATACATTACAGAAATACACAAAATGCAAAACTATTACATTTACAAGAATCCTTTACTTAAAATGGTAAATATTTTATATCACCACTGTGACCAATTATAACTACCTAGCAATTTTATCTTCAACTAATCATATATCTGCAATATCTGAGAAGAGGCTTGATCAACAATAGCAACATAGAAAATAGGAACTCGATCACAATTTCTCACCTCCATTCAGTGCAGCTATCTTTAGGCGGAAGTGCCTAAAGATTTTATCCTTTGTAAAATATTTTAAATAGTTGAACCAGCAGTTTAGTGGGACATTTAGGCCACATGATGTATTTATTTATGAAAGTATTTCTAAACCTCCATATTGTACAAAGTAGTATTGCACAAAGGGAATTGTACAAAGGCATGACCAATTAGCCACACAAAATAAAACAGTCATCACCAAATTAGTCACACAAAATAATATAAATGATAAATCAATAAATACCATTATCATAATAACCATTGAAGAGTTGCAAAATTAGAACTGGTTGATTGGCAATGTATCATACACATTATTAAATACATGAACAAGAAAAAAGTATCAGATTCAGGGACTCTATGAACATAAGAATTCCGATGTTCCCACATAACTCCAGCACAAGCAAGAATTTCCTACATCATTTCAGTGTCAAGCACTTTTCCATGCATGCATCCCCAGTCCCTAACACTGAAGTTCTAGGTGAAGCCCTTGCACATCAGAAACTCCACGTGCAACCAAAGTACACGTGGAGCTTTAATTCAAAGCCAGTACATCTCAATACAGTGGCAAAGTGCCAGTGACTTAGGGTGCATACACATACAGACCTGTCCATAAGAAAGTTTACCTGATTAAACATTTGTTCATGTCAGGTCCTTATTTTTATTCAATTTTTAACAATCCACAAAATCAACTAGTTGTTTTAAGTTGAAAATGGCTTTGAGATTGTCACAGGGAAAGTCCATCAGTACCGTGTGCAGCTCCTTAAGCTGCAAATGGGAAGAACTGGCTTCCCCTAAGCGCGATGCTTAACAGAAGATTGTATTTCTGGCTCAAAACGGGATGCATGAGGTCCCAGAGTGGGTTCACTGCTCAAATTATGTACATCTGGATGCACCTAACTGTTGATTTACACACATGGCCACAGTCCTCTTAAGACCCTACCACTTCAGACTTCAAGTAATGAATTACACATTTAAATGCGATTACATGTTTTAAATGCATGCTAACTTTCCACATGCAGGACCTCCTTCATATGGGGAAGCATCCAGGTATTCTCCTTCTTCATTCTGACATGGAAGAATGTCCTCAGTGAAACTATACCACATGCATTTATCTGAACATGTGTATCAGCCTCACGAGGAATAAAATTTGTGGTGGACTATATCAGGATGAATATTTTACATATCAGTTGACAAAATTTAATAGAGTGAAAGAAGAAGGTACCAAAAATCATGTTCCAGGACTGGCCTCAAGATGACATGATAGCCATTCTCTCTTCGATATTCCAACCATGTTAGAAGCAACTTATGTATCTTACACACATATCAGTTGAAGAATTCATATCAGAAGTGTAATCAGAATTTTCATATGCTCTAGGAAATTTGGTGCTTTAAATGAAATGGTGCTCCTCCAAACTGCAGTTTGTTTGTTTGTTCCAACCCCTTTGGCTAGGTTGAAAGATGCACCTACATCAAGTGAGATGCATTGGCCAATAGGAAGGGGAGATGGGCAGCCTTAAAAGGCAGGCCCCTTCTTCTCCCTCCTCAATGTGTTCCTTGTGTAGCAACCCCCCTAGCCCTTCCCTCTAGAAATTGCAGCCTGGGATAGTCAGTCATTGGTTACATGATGTTTTGGGGTGCCTTCACAATTGGCCATGTGACAGCTCCTTTTTCCTTCTACCTCATGCTGTAGTAGTTTCTGGAGGGTAGTATGGAGATTTGGCTGATTGGTTAAATACATTATTTTGGCATAGTTTTCAGGTGTGGCAAAGAAAGGACAGGGAGGGAGTGAAGCAGAGGCTACTCTGGTGAGCAGCCTGAGACATATTTATAGCAATGAAGGAGTGCTTATCCAACCAAATTCTCGCTGCTGATCAGTGCAGGCCACTATGGAAGGACAGCTACCCTCGCACCCTGGCTGTCTGATCACATTTAGGGCTGTCCAGCTGTGGTGGCACTGGATAGAGAGGTGTCTCCTTGGCACACCTTTAAGGTGAGCAGGTGATGACATGCACAGATCAGTTAATATTGCTATTTATTGCTATGTTTCACAACTTAGTTCTATATTACTACAGTCCGGGGGGCGGGGGGGTTGGATAATGATTGAGCAGTTTGAGTTTGGTTTCCTTATTAAATTCCTTCATGATACCATAGAGGGAAGATTTCATTGAAAATTAAAAAGCCATACATGAAGTCTGTTATAAAACTCTGGAATATGTTTCATGATACATTAAGTCTAGGTGTCTTCATTTGTGTATAGCGATGAAAGTTATTTAACAGATTCCTTGAGACTACAACAACAATACAGTTGTGTGCAATTCCATCAGTTAATAAGAAATAGAAAACTGATTCAATCTCAAGAGAGAGACGTTTTGTTGGGAGGTTATCATCCACCTTGGTTTCAGTTATTTTAATTAAAGAATAAGGTATCATAGATGATAAATAAATAATGGTAACAGAAGACTCATATCAATGACTTTTGAAGAATTATATCAGCTGATGCAATACCAAAGGTTTGATTTTTTAAATGCATAAAATATTGATAGGTTGGGAAGTGAAGGAAGGAAATCAATTTAAACAAAAATGGGGGAAGGCTTTTGGTATTAAATATTCTGAAAATCAATGAGAAATTACTTTCACTTCAATATATGTAACTTCACCTTGTATAAATATAAGGGAAAATCTTACCAGATGCTCTGTCAGTGGTATTTGACCCCTATAAAACTTCAGAGGATATGTACACTTTAAAATGCTGGTAATGTACAGGAAAGCCATAGACTTTCAACATCTTTGGTGGAATTGCCAAGTTGTTAAAATTTAATGTAATTATATTTTAAAAATTACTGGTTTTAGTTTATCTTTGGATCCGAGGATAATTCTGTAAGGAAATTTGAGTGAATATTTGCACAAACATAGACTGATATTAGTTAATTATAGGGGTGTACGAATCACTTACCCCGTTCGGCTGGGGCCATCTGTGTGGGGGGGGAGGCACTCCATCCGTCCCACAGAATCCTCCCCAGCTGGCTCCGCTCTGCAGTGACTCCACAGAGCCGCCGGCCGGGGCTGCCTGCAGCTGGACTTCTGTCCGCTACTGGGCTGCGGCTGCCATTTGCATCCCTCTGGAGGCTGTGATAGTCTACGTATATATTTACGTAGCCTATTACGGCAAAAGTCAGGAACACAAATGGTGGCCGCTACGTTTATATTTACGTAACCTAGCATGGCAAAAGGCAGGGACACAAATGGCGTCCTTGCATTAGCCGCGATAGGCTACGTAAATACTTACGTAGCCTATCACGGCTAAAGTAAACAGGAAATGGCGGCCGCAGACTCCGGCAGCCATTCATGGGGTAGCGGACTGCCGACAAAGGTAGGCTCCGTTCCGCATACATTTCGTGGAGTGGCGGGGGGGGGGGGATTGCTCCGTTCTGCCACAGACTCCAGGGGGCCAGATTCTAAAGAATCCAGCCTCACTGGAGTCCATGGCAGAATCCTCTAACATCCCTAGTTAATTATTTATCATTAGCAGATAGAGAATGTTAATCTCTGCCAAGCAGAAGACCAACGAACTACCTTCTAAATTAAAGTGTCTAAGTTGAAACATGGGATACAGGAAAATAAGAATGACTTTCAGTGTATATAAAATTAAGGGAAAATAGCTTGAAAACAGATTATGACCTGGAGTGCCATTTTCTTGGTGGAAAGGTGGGGTACAAAACAAATGATTAAATAAAGTATTTCTATTTGATATGGGGCTATATTATATAATTTGGTTTTTTATCATAAATTAACTCAGGGAGAAATCCCAAGCCCCTGCAGAGGGCATCTGAGGGGCTGTTGGATGCTGTGGACCTCCCTCCATGGGTGGACAAGGAGATCTTCCACTGAACACCTCACTGGTGTGGCAGCAGAAAGCTCTGCTGCCATCCCTGTACCACCATGGCACACCATTAGTAGGAAGGGAGCTGAATACTTTATTCAATTGAGAAAGTATTCTGTGCCATGCCACCTCTTTGAAAAAAGTAGCAGTATCTGAAATTGCAAGGTGCAATGCTGCGGGGAGGGAACAGGAAGGGGATACCCACTTGAGCTTCATACACTTCATGACAGAAATCAGGCAGTCGAAGAAGAGGGAGAGACCAGCTGAGGGTAGAATTAGACTTGACAAGTGTCTTAACGATCCCAAACCTGACAGTAGTTTCTGGCCCATAGGCTTGAATAGCTGGTGGGAAAAACCCCCTATTGAACTGTGGATGTCAGTTCATGACATCTTCCTTGACTTCTGAGGATGATGTGATGATCCTGTAGAATTTGATCTCTGTAGGGCTGGGATTAGGGATGGCGGAGAATTTCTCCCCGAAACTTCGGGGGGCCGAGCGCCAACGTGTTCGGCCCCCTGAAGAAGTTTCGGGGAGAAATTCTCCGCCCCCCCGCCCCCTGCACCCCCCCCCCGGGACGGGACTTACCTTTGGCGAATATCCCTCCCGGCGGCGGGTCCGGCCGGCGGTTCGTCCGGTCTTCGTCTGGGGCGGGAGCGGCCGCCGGTCTTTCGACCGGCGGCCGCCACCGCCATTCCAATAAAAGAAAAAAAACGCCCCCGTGATAGGCTACGTGACGATTAACGTAGCCTATCACGGCTAGATTTGCAAAGTCAGCCATGATAGGCTATGTAAATCGTCACGTAGCCTATCACGGGTGACTTTAAAAAAAAAAAAGCGCGTATGGATAATGGCGGCCCCCATAGGGAGCCGCCATTCGCGTTCCTTATTTGGTCGCTGTAGTCTACGTAAAGATTACGTAGACTACGGCGAAAATAAGGGCAATGCTATTTGCGTTGCCCTTATTTTCGCCCTAGTCTACGTAAAGATTTACGTAGACTACAGCGACCAAATAAGGAACGCGAATGGCGGCTCCCTATGGGGGCCGCCATTTGCGTACGCGCTTTTTTTTTTTTTTAAGTCACCCGTGATAGGCTACGTGACGATTTACGTAGCCTATCATGGCTGACTTTGCAAATCTAGCCGTGATAGGCTACGTTAATTGTCACGTAGCCTATCACGGGGGCGTTGTTTTTTTTTTTAACTTTTAATTTCGCGGCCGGGCGAGGCGAGGCGCCTCCTCCCTGGCCTGAATTTCGGCCAGGCGAGGCGGGAAGCCTCCCCCCCGGCCTGAATTTCGGCCGGGCGAGGCGGGAAGCCTCCCCCCCCGGCCTGAACTTCGCGGGGGGAGCAGCGAAGCACCTCCCCCCCACCACGAAAAGCTGCGAGACCAGGTAAGTGACTTTCGTACACCCCTAGCTGGGATACAGGCTTCTGATGGATAGCCCAACCCAGTGCTAGAAACTTTGCAGTGCAGTGCCCAGTTTTAAGAGGGATGTACTAGTCTCTAACGTAGGTAAGGAACAGAATGTGGGGAAAATTAGTCCAGAGCTATTTATATCCTCACACTTATGAATGAAATACTCTTGATGATCTCCCTGCCTAGAGAGGCTACATTCCTGGGTTGTGCTAGATGTAGGGATGTACAAAAGTCTCTTACCTTTTCGCAGCTTGGCTTCACGGTGGGGGGGAGGCGCTTCGCTTCTCCCCCCAAAGTTCAGGTGAGGGGGGGGAGGTGTCCCGCCTTGCCCAGCCGAAATTCAGGCCGGGGGGGGAGGCTTCCCGCCTCGCCTGGCCGAAATTCAGGCCGGGGAGAAGCGCCCCGTCTCCCCAGCCGCGAAACAAAGTGTAACCCCCCCCCCGTGATAGGCTACGTAACGATTAATGTAGCCTATCACGGCTAGATTTCCAAAGTCAGCCATGATAGGCTACATAAATCGTTACGAAGCCTATCACGGGTGACTTTGAAAAAAAAAAAGCGCATACGCAAATGGCGGCACCCTATGGGCATCGCCATTTGCGTTCCTTATTTGGTCCCGGTAGTCTACGTAAAGATTTACGTAGACCTCAGCGTAGTAAATCTTTACATAGACTACCGGGACCAAATAAGGAACTCAAATGGCGGCGCCCATAGGGCCCCGCCATTTGCATACACGCTTTTTTTTTTTCAAAGTCACCCGTGATAGGCTACATAATGATTTACGTAGCCTGTCATGGCTGACTTTGGAAATCTAGCCGTGATAGGCTATGTAAATCGTTACGTAGCCTATCACGGGGTTTTGGGTTTTTTTACACTTTGTAATGGTGGCGGCAGCAGCCCGCCGCCGGGAGGGACATTCGCCAAAGGTAAGTCCCATGCTGGGGGGGTGGCGGGGGGGTGGCAGAGAATTTCACCGCCGATTTCGGGGGGCTGAATGCGTTGGCGCTCGGCCCCCCGAAGATTCGGGGAGAAATTCTCCGCCATCCCTAGCTAGAAGAGAAAAGTTTATCAGAGGATATCAGCTCTGCTGCTTGCCATTCTTCTTCTATTCCTCTTTGACACATATGTCTCAATCCGTAGTAAGACACGAGCTGTGACTTCTGATTTACTTATCTGCCATTTTCTTAGCATCCACCTTCATTAATTGATTCATGTGAGGTTGATGTATCACAAGCCACAGCACATTGTTTCACAGACTCTCAGGACAAATATGGCATGGACAACTTCTGGGCTGTGCTTAGGGATGTCAGAGAATTCTGCCACGGACTGAAATGGGATCAAATTCCCTTCAGCCTATACCATGGAATCCTCTGTGGAACAGCACCATGAGGTCCTGCGGAACCAGCAGTCATGCGGCTTTTTTTCGTCATCCGCAAGGAGTCATGAAATTTTTGTAAATAAAAACACAGTGTAGTATATTCCGATAATAAATACATAATTTTTTTAAAAAAAAAATGAATTGTGCTCACGGCCTTGTTTGTGGGTGTTCTTTTTAAATTGAAATCCTCCGTCACTATTTACTTTCAGCCAAAATGCTTCCTCTTCCTAGGGGCTTCCCCAAAGAAGGCTGTCTTAGGTGTGCCTGAGCGATAAACTATTTGTTTAATGCAACGCTGTTTGAAAGAAAGAAAAAGCCTTTTAAAATGACCAAGCTGCTCCAGGACCGGCATGGTCAGTTTAAAAGGTTTTTTCTTTCTTTCGAACAGCATTGCTTTAAACAAAGAGTTTATCTCTCAGGCACATCTAAAATAGCCTTCTTTTGGGAAGCCCCTAGGAAGAGGAAATGTTTTGGCTGAAAGTAAATGGAGACGGAGGATTTCAATTTTTTTTTTTTTAAAAAAAGTAAATATTTATGAAAAATAGAGATTCTTTCGGAAGTTATGCAGACTCACGGAGACAGCTGGGCACTGGAATTACGGTTGTTGGTACAGATTTATCTTTGTAATTTTCAGAGCAGAAAAAAAAGAGGAGAATTCCGGGGGCTTGTGAACAGCGGAACGGAGCATTGGCTGCAAACTGCGGAAATCAAGCAGCACAGAAGGTACACAATGAATTAGTACATCCCTAGCTGTGCTTGCAATATCTATATATCTTTATCTATATCTATATCTATATCCATATCCATCTATCTATATGTATTCCCTTTGCCTCAGACTTATGATTCAGTCAGAACTAGGGTCTCAGATGATCAGCCTCTGCCTGCCATCCTGACAATAAAATAAAAATATTATAATCAGAACATCTTGAACAGAGATCAAAAACCTATAAATGATAATTCAAGGATTATTCCGAAGTCAAAGGCCAACAGCTGGGTTCAATAAATGTCTTCATGTGAAGTCCCTGGGGCTGTCTTCATGAGAGATTTAGTGCAAAATTAGAGCAGTCTGAGTTCATGACAGATGACATCATCACCAGGGATGCTGGAGAAATTTGTGATGGAATAAAATGAACTCAGATTTCTAAGAATCCAACCTGAGGAATCTACTGTGGAGTGCCCCCCTCAGGCCGCACGGAGTCCGTGGACTTTCGGATGATTTTTTTTACTTTCCTGGAATTTATGCATATAAATCCGTAGAAAAATATGTAAGTTTCTGCTGAGGAAATGTTGAATGGAATGGGGGACAATACATTAAATGTTATGTACTGAGGTAAATTATGTAAATACTTACGTAAATACTTACGTAAATATTTACAGAATTATTTCCGTATTTTTCCTCATGACGAAAAAATATTCACATCTGTCTGTGAGCAGATGATGGAATTAAACAATGGAATGCCTGACAATCTGCGAAACACAGAGGGAGCAGAGTTGATACAGTCCGTGCATCACCAATAGTCATCACCAATCCGCTGCCAACCAGCCACTTCCCTCTTGAAAAGCTGCATTTTCTGAAACTCCTTTTACTCTCTTTTTTTACTGGAAGTGGCTCCCTGGAAATTTTACCACAGTGTGCCATGCCCCCCCCCCCACACACACACATTAAATCCTGGGCATGCCTCAGTGACCTGGTCAAGGGGGTGGAAGACCCCATTCCCTCTTGTTTCCCCAATCAAAGTAGTTTTCCCATTGAGAAAATTCCCAGGAGTGCAGCAGCAACTCCTCACATTACTGCAGTAGTGGGGACACTCATTCACCTGAGGTAGCTGCTTTTAATCTTTAACATAACCCCCCTGCCGCCTTCTGTGCATGTTTTTTTCAGAAGTAAGAAATAAATCATGCTCCTCTGCAGGGAAAGGGTTAAAGCCTAACTTTAGTAACTTGCCCTAAAGTGCTCTTTTGCGTCTCTGATTCTCTCTTAAATTGCTACTGTGATGCTGTGCTTCTTTGATGTTCTGTAGTTTCTCTGATGTAAAGTTATTTCTCTGTTGTTATGTAAAGTTCCTTCTGCGCTTTATTGCAGTAACAATCTTTCAGGTTTACGGGAGCTTCTCATTGCAGGCAGGGAGAAGGAGAAAGGGAGATAGGAAGCAATAACTCCGTGGCAGAGTGCTGGAAAGGAGCAAAATTGGAGGGCTGGGCTCCTCTCAGGGAGAGCCTTCAGATGCTGCACTCAAGGATCTTGGATTTTGGCATCTCAAGACAAAAGTATGCACGTGGGGAAAAATGGGGCGGGAGCAATAACTCCACAGCAGTTTGCTGGATTGCAGTGAAACTGAGGTGGGGGGGAGCTCAAGGGGAGCCTTCAGATGCTGCACTTGATAACCCGGGATTTTGGCTTGTTCAGAGAAATCTGCACATGTGGGGAAAATTGGTTGCTCTCCATTCATAATACAGTAGTAGCAGGAGGGTGCCTGGACAAGGTGGAAAACAAGCCTCTCTCATTGGTTGAGCAACCCCTGCCAGCTTGATGATGTTCAGTTCTACTCCTTCCACCACATCTGGAAACATGTTCTTTTCAAGCACTGTGTGAGGGAAGAGCTTTTGGAGATAAGATAGTGTGGCAGTGGAAAGCTCTGCTGCCACCTCCTGAAAACCAGATTTTAAAGGTACAGTACACTGGGGCTTATCTTGCTTTGTATGTCCCTGACAGACTAAAGCCAATTCCATGAAAAACCAGGTAATACTTCAGTGAACTTCTCATTCCACTGTTGTGAAGATCCTCCCCCCCCCCCATTATTGATTCTATATCACTAATTTCAGCCTGAATCAAGTGGATTATTCTAGCACAACCTTTTGTGGTAAAGCTCTGTCTACTAGCAATCTCTCAGTTTCCCCATAGCTTGATAGTAAGCAGGACTTTTAAATTTTGAGATTATTCTCTTTGAGGCTAGGTTGGGTTTTCCTCCCACGAAGGCATTACTCATCTGAAGTAGATATACCTGTACAGATTAGAAAGAATAGAGAATGTTATCTTGTCAATTGTAGCAAATCAGTGAGCCTTGGGCGGGGGGGGGGGTGGCCGTAGGGATGCTGCATCTTTTAGATTTCCATCAAAGGGGGATTTACATTGTAATCATATACACACCTACTCAGAAGTAAATCCCACTGAGTTCAATAGGGCTTATTCCCTGCTAAGTGTGTATAGGATTGCAGCCATAGCCTGGAAATGTCCCTCCCAATTTGCACTGAACATGCAATAGTTATAAAAACTGCACTTGGTGGCATCATTCCCTTTTGTGTAGGTCAGGAACCATATCTGGTGGCCACTTCCTGTGGAACTCCCTTCCAAGGGAGATTAGGTTAGCTCCCTCTCTGCTGTCCTTCTGTTAGGAAGCAGAGACCTTTTTCTTCAAGCAGGCCTTTGACATTTCAACATATCTGTTGGGTTGGATGCTGTTTTCATTCTGTTATTGTTGTGTTTTTAAGTGTGTTGTAATGCATTTCTTTTATTATTGTTTTAATCCATTATTTATGATTGTAAGCCACTTTTTTCTTGGTAGAACGGGTGGATACAAATCAAATCAAATCGATCAATCAATATCTCTTAAAGGGTTTTCCCCATCCCACATTTTGGGAGAATGTGGAATGGACTGATGATTCTTTCTCAAAACAGAACTTTCCATTCTCTGTGAAAATATTTCTTCCCTTAAAGGTGTGTGTGTTTGTGTGTGTGTGTGTGGGGGGGGATGGAATGATCAGCAGGAAAAATGAAATAGTACACATGGCACTTTGCCATGTGGCTATGGTGCTATTTTACAGCATGCAATTTGGCAACATGTGCATGCACAGGAAGTGTACAGTTAGCTAAACATGAAGCAGAAAGCCGACCAATCAGTGCAGATGTCAAATATATCTCAATACAGATATGTGCAGTAGCTGACACACCCATACAATTGGGTGAGGTGGAAGAAGGGATCTTAACCTTCATCAAAAAAAAATGCTGGCAGCCAGGAGGTTTTTACACCTAGCCTGTATGTAAAAAGTTAAACAACACTAGATAAGGCTTCTCTCTGTGTGTGTGTGTGTGCGTGTGTCTTTTTGTCAACCTCAGCAAGGTACAAGACAGACAGGGTCCCAAAGAAGGGAAAACACCCAGGTGTTCTCACAGGGAATTGAAAAACCATAATTTTGAACGCTTTAACGATGTCAAGACACAAAGACCTTAGAAACATCACTCGATGCAGCAGGGCTGGCCCAAGACATGTTGCTGCCTGAACTGAAGAACAAAATGGCGCTCCTTCCCATTCCATGTACAAAAGCTGACTGGACTGGGAGATGAATCTGTCTTCAACACTGATGATGGAACAATGTTCTTCGCTGAATTCAAAGGCAGCAGGCCAACCTAGAGGGTGCAGAGTAGGCTGCAGGGCACACAGTTATCTCCATGAACACCTTGCTGCTGCCTTTCAGCATCTTCTGTCTGAGGCAACTGCTTCACCCTGCCTTATGGTAGGGCCGGCCCTGCAATGAAGAATTTTAATACTAATATTCAAAATCTGAATGTTAAAAGCTAACATCAAAATATTTCTGATTTTGAATCAAGTACAGATGTTTAGGTTCAAACAGGTATTATGTGGGTATGAATAGTTCCTGGGGTAGCCATCTATTGACTTCCCATTGTATCATATGATCCATCAATATTTATCAGTGCAGTGATAATACTATGATCATGTCATTAATGCCCAGATTCAATTCTTATTTTTATTAAGTCCCATTCTGTTCAAGAGGGGCCTTATTGGTATGTATGACTAATATTTAAAATACAGGATTCCCGCTTCCAGTGTTTAAATCTTTACTCATCATTGACTCCAAAGGTAATTTTCAAGAAGTCTAGTAGCTGGAACAATTTTTAAAAACTTCCATAGAATTTCCACAGGACAGTTTTAAAGTTCTGATTGGAGGCACTAGATGCTCTTTATGAGCTAATATGCATCTAGTAGCTTTCATTTCTGATTTCTACTGCTATAAGCTGATAGAGTTTTGTGCACCATATAATTTTGATAGTGATGTAGTCTCAATTCTAATGATAACAACCAGTTATAAAATACCCAGACCTGAATAGTATGTTCTTTTTATAAGTGCTGCCTCATAGTATTTTGCATTTCAATGCAGTTTGGTCATTTTAATGCTTAATGTACTGGCAGCTAAATAATGATTTAATTCATTAGCTGCTTCAAGATCATTTGTGCTATTTGCCACCAAGTAGGCATATCTAGTTGAAACTCTTTCCCTTTAAGAATGCTACGTTGTCCTAAGAAGAGTCATTCCTAGCTTTTTGTGCCCACACCACAATAAAGAATTAAGACATGGTATATAGGTTATCTAGGACCACAACTTTTTTTTAACTTTAAACATAACAGAGAGCCATGACTGTACAGGATACTAATTAGTGGTATGTATCAACCAGCAGATTTGGTCTGGGCTCTGATTCAGCAATTTGGAAAACAGCCTGATTTGGCCTCAACCACTTTGGAGGCTGCTGAATTCAAATTGGGCCCCAGTCAGAAACATTCTAGGGCAGCAATCCTATGGTCCCTAGGGGAGTGTCCCCATGACCATAGGATGGCTCAGAAAACTCCTTCTGAGGTCAGAGACAGCGGTCTGACCTTGGAAGGGAGAGTCGGAGATCCTCCCACTGCCCCCACCCCTTCACAGCTGGTATGGAGAGAACCACACCGGCTGCCTCTCCAAGGTCTGAAAGTCAACCTCAGAGAAGGGGAAAAGGAGGTGTTCTGATGGGTGAGGACCTGATTTATCCTGAGCCTCCTCCAGCCTCCTTCTCTCCACCTCCAAAGCGCCCTCGCTAGATGGGCTAAAAAGCCCATCTATTGAAAATGTAGGAGATCAGGGAAGGGGAGGCAAATATCACCTCCACTGCTTCTCCCGCCCACCAGGGCATAGGAATCTTCGATGCCTCCAAGTAGCAAGGGTGGTTCATACGACTGTGCCATTAAGTGTGTATGTGCAAAGTACTTCCCAAATGGGATAGAAAGAACTTGACAGACACACTGTCTGTTTCTCCCTTTGCCTCTGAACCTCCAAAATGCCCATGAAGCTTTTGGAGGACCCAAATTCACTTCAGAGAGATTTGGAGGGAGTCTGCTTCACCTTGGATGTCTCTCAAATCTCCCTGAAGTAGCCCACTTGAGCTTGGGGATCAGAATTCATCCAAATCCAGTGCACACTGCTAATACTAATAATAATGCAGGAACAACCTCTGCACTATCCCTATATTAACTTGGGGTAAGACTATCCCATCCCTGAGTCATGCTGCCTACCACACCCCATTGGACCCCACAACACCCACCTTCTCACCTAGGGTGAACTATCTTATCCCCAAAAGTGTTCCTATCTTTCCCCTGGGCCTCACAGCCCTGAGCCTTTATATTATCTTGGTGCCATTAGGTTGTATAACCAATGTTAGCCCTACTTAAAGTTAGGGAAGTATAGATTTTGTAAAATCCGTTCCATCTGCAAGTTTATGGATTGTCAGCTGCCTTCCGTTCCATCATCCATTCATTGTAGGAATCAGATTTTTTCCAATTTCCTGAATTTAAGCAAATTCGCATTTGCGCAAATCCCCCCAATGCACAAATCACCCCCAAATGTGCATTTTCATGCTTTAGCCTATGAAGGAAATGTGGATTTTCCAGTGGGTTTTTTTCCCCACACATTTTTCTATGATTAATTTTGCATAAAATTCCAATAAATATTTTTTTTTTAAAAAAAAATGGGTCCTCAAGTCCATGGAATCTGTGCGACTTGGGAAAAGGCAGTCTGCTGCAGAATCCACAGGTCAGATTCACAGAAATCCAAACTCATTTGATTCTATTGTGGATTTTTCCAACATCCCTACTTAGAGTAGGCCCATTGAAATGAATGAGACTTAAGGTGCACTAACATTGGATGCAATCCTCTGACTGCTCACTGATGTTCTTCCTTGTACCTATTACTTTGGTGTTCACTTTTCTGTTGTGACAAGTTTTAAGTAATTTTGATGTTCATCAGAATTACTGAATTAGCCTCACCTCAGGGAAGCAGTGAGGGGGTGAGTGGGGAAAAAAATCTGTCTACCTGTGCCATTATGGTCAATGTACAAAAATATCCCACTTGGCTCATAAACAACCAGCAGAACCTACACTGTGACTGAGACAAAGGCAAAAAGAGAGGCAGCCAGGGGAGCACAGGCTTAGATAGCCTTGCTGGCTCTATCACCTGTGCTGCCTTCCTTTAGCATTGCATGCATCCACATGACTCTGATATGCCCCACCTCCATGCAGGGCTAGATGAAATGCTGCCCATGGCTGAATCCAGTAGGACAGATAGATGAAGTCTTAATCCAATGGCCCAGGCTTTATCATCTGTTTTTGAAATCAATGCTATCTCTTCGAGACTGGTCATTTGAAGCCTAGAATAAATCTACATTTCCCAAGGCCACCATCATTAAGATACAGGGGTGTCTAGATCTATGAAAAGTATTTTACTTGTGGTCAGGACTTGGTACATTCTCTCCTCATAAGACCTTTCCATTCTTCTGAGGCAATGGTAGTCACAACTTTGAGAGTAATGTGATACACACATATGCACAATTACTAACTGATCAACAAATTTGCGGGTCAGACAGCAATATTGTTTGTTACATTAATACCTCACTGTGTTATTTTCTGAGCATCTTGGGCAAGTCACAAAGAATATGCAAAGGACTATATTTCTGCCAGCTGTAAATGAGATGCAGTAGCTTTGTAAGCTGGGATGGTTTATCCTTAATTGGAATTTGTATGTACTGTATATATCTCTCCCTCCAATCTATAAATAAGTCTAGTGTTTTGGCAATTACTGATGTCTGCTGTCATTTCTCAAGGCTGGGCTTTTGATGAAGCACTCAGTGTTATAGGCTAATATTTCTCATTCCTATCAGTCCCTAATTCTATTTCTGTATGGAAATATAGCCACAGCTTTATGCACGATGATTTTTCTTTTTTGCCTCCTAGAAATAAAAGGATGGAGAAGGAAAATGATTGAGGGCTTGGGGTGCCACTCGGCTAAGTTTTTTTGAGGGGAAAAGTTCCATTAGGCAAATATTTTCTTGAGGAATCACTAAATAAAGAGAGAAGCCCTTCTGGCTTAATCCACTGTGCCTTGAAATTTTGTAGGAGAAGAAAAGGGTAAAAAACACACACACCACCTTTTAAAATCTAAGGGAGCATCATTTGAGCCTCACACAGTGTAACTTCACTGACCCCACACAAGGCTACAACTCCATTTATAAACATTATAAACGTAGTTTACAGTTTCATATTCCTTCCCATATTCAATATATTCACTAAATTGCACCTGCTTCTTAATGCACCTCTTTTTTTCATTTCCTTTATATCTGTGTTCATGTTGTTGTTATTCTGCATATCTGTCTTTAGCTTCTTAGCATGTCTGGGTTTTTAATGCTGCAATACCCAACAAACTGCATCAAATATTCTTAGGGTGCAATCCTGTGCATGTTTAGGCAGAAAAAAGTCCTACAACTCCCAGCATGCCCCGGCCTGCATGGGGCATGTTGGGAGTTGTAGGACTTTTTCTGTCTGAACATGCATAGGTTCGGGCCCTTAAGGAACAATCTTATACATGTTTAGACACAAAAAAGTCCTGGCTGGGGAATGCTGGGAGTTGTAGGACTTTTTCTGCCTAAGCATGCATAGGATTGCACCCTTAATATATCTTTTCCCTCTCATAGAGAGATGGGCTAAACACATCAGCCCACCTCAAGCATTACAATTCTGCACTGATAAATCATGCAAGAAGAGAGAGTGAGGATGAGTATGCTAGCTTCACCCCTCCCATTGACATCCCCATCCCCCTCCACAATATGGTGGAATACCTTCTAAAGCAGAGAGCCTTCTTAATTCATGTAGGATCCCTGTGTGATGTAGAATCCATAAGATTCAGGGTGCTACATTGTGAAGGGAGACTACACAGGTGTCCATGCTGCAGAAGATATCCCTCCAACTTGTGGATGATGATGAGTGAGTCTATCTATCTATCTATCTATCTATCTATCTATCTATCTATCTATCTATCTATCTAATCTATCTAATCTATCCTCTCTTCCCTTAAGTGTTTAGTCAGCAAATACTTTTAACATCTGAATCAGAAATTATCAGGAACATTTGCTGATGTTGTGCTTTAGGGTTTTAATTTTTGTGAAGTGCCCAGAGAGCTTTGTCTACTGGGTGGTATAGAAGTGTAATAAATAATTGTAGTTGAAAAATGTGCTTATCAACAAGACCAGAGCAGATCACCCCCAAATCCGAAACTTTGAATTTTTGCATTTTAAGATGTGTACTTTGATTTTAAGAATTTTCTCGCACACCCCTACCACACAAAAAATAGGTATTCCATGTAACATGGGGTTTATTACATGTTAGGATTCATATAAAACCAAAGATTCTTGCTCTAGTTCACTTTGGCCACAATCCTATGCAAGTTTAGACAGAAAAACATCCTTCAACTCCCAGCATTCCCCAGCCAGACATGCTGGCTAGGGAATGCTGGGAGCTGTAGGACTTTTTTCTGTCTAAACATGCACAGGATCATGCCCTTTAACACTTGTCTCTTTAATGTTGCTTTTTCAAGCACAGGTCAAATATTCATGACTGGTGTTACAAGATATATAGCAGAGGCCAAAGGATTTTCAGCAATGATTTTTGAAAGAAATCAATCTGTATTCATTTCTGTAGGTGGCACTGCCTTCTCCATTGAAATGAATGGAAAAGCTTTTGTGGATGAAGGAACTACATCCGTGCCATGGGATGAGACAGGCTAAAAAAAACATGAATATTCTCATAATTAAAATTTTTTGGAGAAAATAGTTCTTAACCGCTTGGACTATTTTTGGTCCTAAAATCAAATGGGATAATATTAAGTGCTGCCTAATTCATAAGATCACACTGAATGGCTGGGTGAATGATTCGTCTTTAATTATGATGAGCAGGCTTCTTTGTCTCCAGTGGGCTCAGTAAGAAACCATTCAGATGGAGCTTTGAAGAATGATATATGAAAGATGCCACAAAACATCTTGAGATCAATTGGCATAATTGTCCTTTGAATAATTTTCCACCATTATTTAGCCCTTGCATCTTGAACATGAAAAGCCTCCATCCAAGCCACCAAAAAGCCCTTGAGTCCCAAGATTTAGAGTTCATTGTGAAGAAGTCCAATTTTGTTTGGCACCCTCAGGAAAAGTATCTTTAGATTGTCAAGAGGATAGAGAAAAATATGGTACTTTAGTCTTTATATTCTTTGTATTCCACTAATTCCTGTATGTTATATTTCCTGCTAAGCCTGACAAAGCAATAGACATCAAAGCTTACAGCTAAACATTTCTCCTCATTCTCTTGCACATACTCTGGATTGAAGATCTCATGAGTTGTATATGGAGTTAATAAAGGACCACATATTTATTGACATTTGCTTTATTGATCTGCAGTGGTCAGAACCTTTCTGAACCATTATGAACTGGGCTTCCCAATGTTTATGGGCTAGGAGGTCACTCTCCTTTTGTCTGCTTTAAAATGGCCAAGACCACTCTGGCTCTAAGCATGGGGTCAGTCTAGGGATGGCGGAGAATTTCTCCATGAATCTCGGGGAGGTCGAATGCCAACGCATTCGGCCCCCCGAAATTGGCGGTGAAATTCTCTCCCCCCCCAGGATGGGACTTGCCTCCCTTGAATGTCCCTCTCGGCGGTGGGTCCTGGTGGCGTTTCGGCGGCATTTCGGCAGGGGTGGGGGCGGCGGCCGGTCTTCTGACCGGCTGCTGCCACCGCCATTACAAAGTGAATGTAAAAAAACCACACACACGTGATAGGCTACGTAACGATTTATGTAGCCTATCATGGCTAGATTTCCAAAGTCAGCCGTGATAGGCTACGTAAATCATTACGTAGCCTATCACGGGTGACTTTGAAAAAAAAAAAAAGCACGTATGCAAATGGCAGCGCCCATGGGCGCCGACATTTGCGTTCCTTATTTGGGCCCGGGTAGTCTATGTAAAGATTTATGTAGACTACGGTGAAAATAAGGGCAACGCAAATAGCGTTGCCCTTATTTTCGCCGTAGTCTACGTAAATCTTTACGTAGACTACCCAGGCCCAAATAAGGAATGCAAATGGCGGCGCCCATGGGTGCCGCCATTTGCGTACGCGCTTTTTTTTTCCCCCCCAAAGTCACCCGTGATAGGCTACGTAATGATTTACGTAGCCTATCATGGCTGACTTTGGAAATCTAGCCATGATAGGCTACGTAAATCGTTACGTAGCCTATCACGTGTGTGTGTGTTTTACATTCACTTTTTTATTTCGTGGCCGGGGAGACGGGGCGCTTCTCCCCAGCCTGAATTTCGGCCAGGTGAGGTGGGGCGCCTCCCCCCCCAGCCTGAATTTTGGCTGGGCCAGGTGGGGTGCCTCCCCCCCTGGCCTGAACTTCAGGGGGGAGAACCGAAGCGCCTCCCCCCCACCGCGAAGCAAGCTGCGGGACCAGGTAAGTGACTTTCATACATCCCTAGGTCAGTCCAACTACTGATCTGTAGTTTGCTTTGCCTGCTCACCCAAAGGAGGCTTCCTCTCACTACAGCTTGTTTGGGCACTTTCAAAGGGTGGGGAGACATTGGGCTTCTTCTTCACATGAAGCTTTTATCTTGCTATTGTGAGTGGTTACTCATGGAAGTTTGCGGGTCTTTTAGATGGTGTTAACCTCCAGGGCATCTCCCTCACTAAATGACATTTATGCTGTTTTTTAAAAGATCATAGATAATGAGCTATCAAATTTCTGTGCTTCAGTTCTGCTTGAGTTCCCTTGGGAAAAGATGAAAGCCCGCAATAAGAGGAGCTAGACAACAGTGCCATCTAGCAGCTGTATAATGAAACATATGAAAGATTCAGATAAGGAGAAAAGGAGGGGGAAGGAAGTGCGTGTAAAGGGAACCCGTTGTGGCTCTGCATTTAAAATGGAAGCAGAAAGCCCCATTTTAAATGTGGGATTTTACTTTAGGCTGGTGTAGAGATGCTAACTGTAGCACCTTTGGGTGGCTGGTGGACTTGCAGTTTGTTGTGGTGACAAAGAGCTCTTTCTTTCTTTTTTAAATAGAAGAAAAAATAAGGTGCCATTCCAAGTAGATGCTTGGCTGTGCTCAGTAACCTATCTGCCCTTCCATTAGAAAATGTGAACTAGAATGTCCAGGGAACAATGCTACATGAATGATGATGCTGCATTGTTCCCAAGGGCAGTATTGTGGGGAGGGAAAATGGCTGCCCTCATAGGAGAATGATGGTTTAAAACAGGAGCAAACATACATGAAAGGGTGGGACATTTTCACAAAGACGTTCAATTTCTCTCCCCCAAATGGCAAAATTTGTTGAAATGAAATCACTGTCATGATATCAGTGTGCAATGGACTCATGTAGAAATAGAATAAAAATGAAGAATGATCACGTTGTATTTAGAAAATGACAAATTATGTATAATTAATTGATTAATTCTGAACAAATTGTATGATTTAAAAAATATATTTATTCTTTGATTTAAAGGAATGTATAATTGAAAATATAGGTAAGTTAATTAATTGTGAACAAATTGTCCAAAATGTGATTTTACTACTTTGAACTTTAATGAACACTGGGTTAGTTGCTCTCTGATTTCTAGGATGTGTTAAGTGGGGTTTTTTTCATTAGGCAAAGCAATCCGATGAATGTGGGGGAAGGAATATTTCTGGTGGAGGGTAAAGTTGGATGCCCCCTTCATGGATCACTGCCTTGTTGTGGCGAAGGGGCTTGCGTAACTCAGTGAAGCCATAAGCTATGCCGTGCAGGGCCACCCAAGACGGACAGGTCATGGCAGAGAGTTCTGACAAAATGTGGTCCACTGGAGAAGGAAATGGCAACCCACTCCAGTATTCTTGCCAAGAAAACCCCATGGAACGTATCACAAGGCTAAAAGATATGACGCCGGAAGATGAGCCCCTCAGGTCGGAAGGTGTCCAATATGCTACTGGGGAAGAGCAGAGGGTATTTCCAAGTAGCGCCAGAAAGAGTGAAGCGGCTGGGCCAAACCCGAAAGGACACTCAGCTGTGGATGTGTCTGGCGGTGAAAAGAAAATCCGATGCTGTAAAGAACAATATTGTTTAGGAACCTGGAATGTCAGATCAATGAATCAAGGTAAGCTGGAGGTGGTCAAACATGAGATGGCAAGATTGAACATCGACATCTTGGGAATCAGCGAACTCAAATGGACAGGCATGGGCGAATTTAATTCAGGTGACCATCATATCTACTATTGTGGGCAAGAATCCCTTAGAAGAAATGGAGTAGCACTCATAGTCAACAAAAGGGTGGGAAAAGCAGTACTGGGGTACAATCTTAAAAATGATAGAATGATCTCAGTACGAATCCAAGGCAAACCATTCAACATCACAGTAATTCAAGTCTATGCCCCAACCACTGAGGCCGAAGAAGCTGAGGTTGATCGGTTCTATGAAGACCTACAACACCTTCTAGAACTAACACCAAAAAAAGATGTCCTCTTCATCATAGGGGATTGGAATGCTAAAGTAGGAAGTCAAGAAATCACCGGGATAACAGGCAGGCATGGCCTTGGTGTACAAAATGAAGCAGGACAAAAGCTAATAGAGTTTTGCCAAGAGAACATGCTGATCATAGCAAACACTCTTTTCCAACAGCACAAGAGGCGACTCTACACATGGACGTCACCAGATGGTCAATATCGAAATCAGATTGATTATGTCCTTTGCAGCCAAAGATGGAGAAGCTCCATACAGTCAGTAAAAACAAGACCTGGAGCTGACTGTGGCTCAGATCATGAGCTGCTTCTTGCAAAATTTCGGCTTAAATTGAAGAACGTAGGGAAAGCCACTAAACCTTTCAGGTATGACCTAAATCATATCCCTGATGAATATACAGTGGAGGTGAGGAATAGATTTCAGGGATTAGACCTGATAGACAGAGTGCCTGAGGAACTATGGACGGAGGTCCGTAACATTGTTCAGGAGGCAGCAACGAAATCCGTCCCAAAGAAAAAGAAATGCAAGAAAGCCAAGTGGCTGTCTGATGAGGCTTTACAAGTAGCTCACGAAAGAAGGGAAGCGAAAAGCAAAGGAGAAAGGGGAAGATATACCCAACTGAATGCAGAGTTCCAGAGAATAGCAAGGAGAGACAAGAAGGCCTTCTTAAATGAACAATGCAAAGAAATCGAGGAAAACAACAGAATGGGAAAGACTAGAGATCTCTTCAAGAAAATTGGAGATCTCAAGGGAACGTTTTGTGCAAAGACGGGCATGATAAAGGACAAAGAAGGCAGGGACCTAACAGAAGCAGATGAGATTAAGAAGAGGTGGCAAGAATACACAGAAGAACTATACAGCAAAGATCTGAATGTCCCTGATAGCCATGATAATGCGGTCACTGAACTTGAGCCGGACATCCTAGAGAGTGAAGTCAAGTGGGCCTTAGGAAGCATTAGTAACAAGAAAGCTAGCGGAGATGACAGTATTCCAGCCGAGCTATTTAAAATCCTAAAAGATGATGCTGTTAAAGTGCTGCATTCAATATGCCAACAAATCTGGAACACTCAACAGTGGCCACAAGACTGGAAAAGGTCAGTTTACATTCCAATTCCAAAGAAGGGCAACGCCAAAGAGTGTTCAAACTACCGCACAATTGCGCTCATTTCACATGCCAGCAAGGTGATGCTCAAAATCCTACAAGCTAGGCTTCAGCAGTATGCGAACCGAGAACTACCGGAAGTACAAGCTGGGTTTCGAAGAGGCAGAGGAACTAGAGATCAAATCGCCAACATTCGCTGCATCATGGAGAAAGCAAGAGAATTCCAGAAAAACGTCTATTTCTGCTTCATTGACTACGCTAAAGCCTTTGATTGTGTGGATCACAACAAACTGTGGCAAATTCTTAAAGTGATGGGAGTACCAGACCACCTTACCTGTCTCCTGAGAAACCTGTACAAGGGTCAAGAAGCAACAGTAAGAACCAGACATGGAACAACCGATTGGTTCAAAATTGGGAAAGGAGTACGACAAGGCTGCATATTGTCACCCTGCTTATTTAACTTATATGCAGAGTACATCATGAGAAATGCCGGGTTGGATGAATCAGAGGTCGGAATTAAGATTGCCGGGAGAATTATCAACAACCTCCGATATGCAGACGATACCACCCTAATGGCAGAAAGCGAAGAGGATCTCAAGAGCCTCTTGTTGAGGGTGAAAGAGGAGAGTGCAAAAGCTGGTTTGAAACTCAACATTCAAAAAACTAAGATCATGTCATCTGGCCCTATCACTTCCTGGCATATAGAAGGGGAAGAAATGGAAGCAGTGACAGATTTTACTTTCTTGGGCTCCAAGATCACCGCAGACGGTGACTGTAGCCATGAAATTAAAAGACGCTTGCTCCTTGGGAGGAAAGCTATGGCAAACCTAGACAGCATAGTAAGAAGCAGAGACATCACCTTGCCGACAAAGGTCCATCTAATCAAAGCTATGTTTTTCCCAGTAGTAATGTATGGCTGTGAGAGCTGGACTATAAGGAAGGCTGAGCGCCGAAGAATTGATGCTTTCGAACTGTGGTGCTGGAGAAGACTCTTACGAGTCCCCTGGACTGCAAGGAGGTCAAATCAGTCCATCCTAAAGGAAATCAGCCCTGAGTGCTCATTGGAAGGACAGATACTGAAGCTGAAGCTCCAATATTTTGGCCACCTAATGCGAAGAGAAAACTCCCTGGAAAAGACCCTGATGCTGGGAAAGACTGAAGGCAAAAGGAGAAGGGGACGGCAGAGGATGAGATGGCTAGATAGCATCACGGATGCAATGAATATGAACTTGAGCACGCTCCGGGAGAGAGCGCAGGACAGGAAGGCCTGGCGTGCTATGGTCCATGGGGTCACGAAGAGTCGGACACGACTGAACGACTGAACAACAACAACAAAGTTGGATGCAGTTACATCTAGAACTCTGGGATTATACTGGGTGTGCTCCCCCTTTACCCCTGATATGGAGAGGCACAAGGGGTTGTTTTAAATCTATTACTGTATTTTAAATCTTTGCACTGCTATGTTGTTTTTTGTTTTTTTATTTTATATTGTAGTTTCAACGTTTTAAACATTTATATTGTATTTTATCATGTTGTATTTTATGGTTTGAGTGGTTGTGATCTGCCCAGAGAGCTTTGGCTATTGGGTGGTATAGAAATAAATAAACGGGGGGGGGGCATTGTTCACACCTGGGAGGAAGACAGAATGGTGCAGAGATGTGCAACCCGCACAGTGTCAGCATGGCCCATGTGGGGGCCAGGGACATGGGGGCGGGGGGAGAGACTATATAAGCCGGCATCACCATCCTTTGGGCCTCTTTCCAAGCTGCCTCCCACCTCAATATTTTATTTTAATCACTTGTTAATATTTTAATTGTTTTTATGTATTTTATTGTTGTAAGCCGCCTTTGGAGGACTTCTGCCCTGAAAGGCAGCCAAGAAATTTTTTAAAATAAATAAATAGATAGATAGATAGATAGATAGATAGATAGATAGATAGATGACACTACAGGTAAGACAGGCCATGTTGGGCTGTTTATGGACTTCTTTGCTGTGGAGCTGATTGGTTGTGGAAAGCAGCTTTTTGCACTTACTCTATACTGCACCTGGAGGAAGATCGTATATTGCCATGGGTTGTTTGGACCAAATAGATTGGTCACAACAGGCAGTGACCTAGTGTGGGACCTGTGAGGCAGGGAAAGCCCCCACCCCCACTTGAGGCCTGTTCAGATCACACACCTCAAGTTGTCAGACTTGTGGGTAGGGGGAGGCTGTGATTTGGAGGAGCCTCCCTCAACACCAAAGAAGTGTAGCCAGCTAGACTTGAGGTGATCCTACCTTGGGTTTGGGGCAGGTCCAAACTTGCCCTGTTAATTTGGAAGTTGGGTAAGGGGACATTAGCACTGCTCCCATCCTGGCCAAATTCCACACCAAGTTTCCCTGCAGATCTCTTGAATAATCAATAACATGCCCTGGTTTGCCCAGCACTTGGATCTTGCCACTTCCTTCTGGAAGTGATCATCAGCTCATTGTTACTTTTGGAGAATAGGCTGTTTATGAGTGTCTAAAGAACTAATGAGGGTAGACTTGGGGCAGGCGGGGCTGGTGGGGGGGGCATGAATAAAACCTAGTAAGGGCTTTTTCAGATTGTGTTCCTGCATCACCATTAGGTGGTAGTATGAAAACAATAGGTGGTGAAGATCACTATGGTGACTGGACTATGTGATAGTAAATGATACTACAATCATCATCATCATCATCATCATCTCAGGAATTAAGCTCTTTCTCCCATAACAACAAAATAAATGGTCTACAGTTTGGGAGGCAGGAAAGAGCCTAAACCAAACAGGATTTTTCAGTAAAAAATGAAATGAAACTGCACATATGGAAAGAGCAAGACAAGTGGAAGCTCCCACTCCTTGTAGCTGTCATTGCTCGCGCACTCAGTGTGGGCAGGTGAACAGGCAGTGACAGCAAGGAGCAGCAGCGGCAAGTTGAGGGCCTCTGGACATCAGTAATCATCCCTCTACTTTGGCATGGCCCTTGGCAAGCCCCTGGTGATGTCAGCTCCTAAAGCTAGCTCTGCCAGATATTTTTACGCCATGAGACCTTTTGAAAATAATATTAATGTGCTTAAATTATTTAATTATTGAATCAAACTTCCCAAGACAATACTTTTTTTTTTTTTTTTTGCTAAACATCTAAACTCCTGAATAGGAAATTATATTTCTGTTGATCACATGTATCTTTGTGATTCAGGCTGATTTAGCTAGAGTAGGAGAATGACTGGTTAAGCTGAACATCAGGAAAAACATCCTGACTGTTAGAGCAAAACGACAACGGAACCAGTTACCTAGGGAGGCAGTGGATTCTCCCATGCTGGAGGCATTCAAGGTGAGGCTGGACAGCCATCCGTCAGGGATGCTCTGACTTGGATTCCTGCATTGAGCAGGGAGTTGGACTCGATGGTCTTTCAGGCCCCTTCCAACCCTACTATTCTATGAGTCTATGAGTTATTGAGGGCGCAATCCTATGCAGATAGGCAGCTGCCTCCGAACTCGGAGGCGACTGCTTATCCAATGCAGGGCAGGAGAAGCACGGAGGGGATTGTTCCCTTTGTGCTCTGCCTGCCCTGCATTTTTGGCTAGACAGCTGCTTTTGGTTTTATTCTGGTTTTATTCTGATTGTACTGATATATTGTAATTTTAATGTTGTATATATTTTATATTGTTTTAATGTGTGCTCTTTGGTTTTAATTTTTGTGAACTGCCCAGACAGCTTTGGCTATTGAGCAGTATAGTAAGAAAGTAAGTAAGTGAGTAAGTAAGTAGATAGATAGATAGATAGATAGATAGATAGATAGATAGCTGTGGGAGGGCAAAGCAGGGGAGGAGGCTGCTGGATAACACATTGGATGTGTTGTACAGGCATTTCCACCCACCCCAAAATGCCCCCTGGAATGCCCCATTTTGGCCGCTCCATTCTCCTCTTGCAAGCCTGGAGCATGGGCTTCTCTGCACTGCCTGTGAGGCAGTGTGGGCAGGAGGAATTCTGTTCTCCAGGAACTGACATTGGAGTGTGGGCTCCAAGGTCGCTTCCCAGGAAACAAGATATTCTATGGCCATCTAGCCACTGACTAGCAGCCATGGGATTGCTCCCTGAAACTCCTTTCTAGTTAAATTTAAAAGCTATTCTACCTATTGGTCTTTTCTGTGATGTGAAAAAAAGGCTTTGATATATTCAATTGGAATGTTCTTGATTGTATTACAAACTTTGATTTTAGTCTAGTAGTTAGGAGATACATTGGAATCAAGTATTTATAACTCACCACAAGCTAATATAGCAGTGGTCCATTGCCTAGTAAGTTTTATTTGACAAGAGGAATTTGACAATATGTCTCCTGTTGCCTTTCTTGTATGTATAGATTCAGAGTACAAAGAGTTTGATATAGAAGCAACACTTTATATGTTGATGGTGTGGCAATGATAGGGGTGAATGCTCCTTCCTTGTTCTCCTCGACCTCCCAGTGGCCTTTTGATACCGTTGACCACAGTATCCTCCTGGACCGCCTGGAGAGGTTGGGCATTACAGACATCGTATTACGGTGGTTATGGTCCTTCCTCTCTGGCAAGTACCACAGGGTAGCACTCACTTGAGGGGTTGCACAGGGTTCCATCCTCTCCCCGATGCTATTTAACATCTATGTGAAGCCACTGGGGGCTATCATCGGGAGGTTTGGGGTGTGGTGCCATCAATATGCGGATGACACGCAGCTCTACCTCTTGTTCAGATCTTGACCAGGGTTGGCCATAGAATCCCTGTCCAAATGTCTGGAGATGGTGAGTGGCTGGATGGGGAGGAATAAGCTGAAGCTGAACCCTGACGAGACTGAGGAACTTTCGGTGGGAGACAAGAGGAGGTTGGGGGATACTGACCTGGTGTTGGATGGGATACAGCTACCCTTGAAAGACCAGGTCCGCAGCCTGGGGCTCATTTTAGACTCCCAGCTGTCCATGGAGGCTCAGGTGTCAGCTGTGAGCTGGATAGCACTGTACCAACTCCATCTGATATGGCAGCTTCAACCCTACCATCCTGACCATCTGCTCCCATAGGTAGTGCATGCCTTGGTCTCCTCTTGTCCAGACTACTGTAATACACTTTACATGGGGTTACCCTTGAAGATGGTTTGGAAGCTGCAGCTGGTACAGAACGCGGTGGCTCGCCTGATTAAAGGCAGATGCTGGTGTGTTCATATCACTCCAGTGCTGAAGGAGTTGCACTGGCTAGCAGTTGTTTTCCAGGCCAAATTCAAGGTGTTGGTTTTGACCTTTAAAACCTTATATGGTTCCAGCCCAGTTTATCTCAAGGAGCACCTCCAGCAACACCAGACAGGCCTCTCAGCAAGATCAGCCTCGGGTGGCCTTCTCTCTGTCCCATCAGCCAGGACAGCTAGGCTGGTGAGGATGAAGGAGAGGGCCTTCTCTGTGGTGGCCCCCACTCTGTGGAACTCCCTCCCTAGGCAACTCCGCCATGCCCCCTCTTTAATGAGATTCCACCACACATTGAAAACTTGGTTGTTCAGGCAGGCATTTGGGGAGGGTTAGGGTATTTTTAGATGATGTTTTAATGTGTGATTTTACTGTTTTAAATTGTACATTGTACATTGCCCAGAGTGGCAGGGTGACTGGCCAGATGGGCGATTAAGAAAATAAATAAATAAATAAACAAATCTGTCTAATCTAGGTGATTCAATGTAAGACATGAAGCTTTTCAGTAAGGTCTTGGACTATATAATCAATTTTGGCAGACCATCCTATTTGGCAAACCTAATTCCCATTGAAGGGTGGAATAAACAATTTAGAAATAAATAAGAAATAAGTCAAAATTTATTGTAACTTAGATGCAACAACTACTAAGAGAATTTCAGCAGTAACAGGATTGACATGTTCTTTCTTTTAATACTTAACATTATTTCTTCATTGGACAAATATAGCAGAATGCCGATCTTTTAACTTTAACCTCCCACCACAGCTCATGTGCAGTAATGTATTGCCATAGGAAGACTAAAAAAGTTTTAACTATTCTTCTGCTATTGTTCCTTCTCCCAGTTAGAGACAGGCAAATCTTTTGAGTGTCTCATTTGGACTGGCTTTAGATTTTACCAGTCCCCCCCCCCCCCAATCAAGAGAAACTGGAAACATTCTAGAGCAAGAAAAACTGGAAACATTTAAGGATCAAGAACAATTAGAAACATTCTAGAGCAAGAAAATCTTGAAGCATTCTAGAGCAGGGGTGGGCAAAAAATGAAGAGAAAGAAATCCAGAGTCAAAATGAGGGGGACAAGTTTGAGATAGGTTGCCTTCTGGATGAATATACCAAAAAGAGGGAAGTGAGAAAATTCCTTCTTAAATTGTCAGAGAATTCAATCACTTATTTTTGTTCTTCTTTTCCTCATGTGAACTCACTTAAGAATGCCCCATTCTCTAGTAGACCAAGAAAACAGATTGGACAGTATCAAATGTCAATCCTTTGTAGATTAGACATACTGAAATGAATAAGCCTTAAATTAGTCATCATCTGTGTTAACTTACGTCCTATTCATTTCAATGGGTCTGCTCTACATAGGACTAACAACGGATGCTACCCATTATGCTAAGTTGCTGCCAGGGTGCTTCCATTTTATCCCCATGTCTCCATTTTGTCTGCTTATAGTTGTCAAGTCTAGCAGCATGATTGAAATAAAGATGATAATGTCCTAGTCCTTGAATCCCTCAAAGCTTCAAGGAAACTCAAAGAGTTCGTGGATGTGATTAGCCAGTCTCTCCCACAACCAAATGCAATCAGGGCAACACCGTGCCATACATTGTTTGACAAAAACAAGAGTACTGCATGCCTTTGTGACCTTCTGGTCTAGTAACTGTTCACCCAACAAGCATCTACAGCCCCCTTTTCAGAAACCCTCCCTGGCATGTCCACCCCTTTTGTTATGGAGCTTCTTTTGCAGTAGACTCCTTAGTCATTTTTGTTTCCAGTTGCCCTCCATTTCCTAAGGTTAGTGGGCTTTCATGAGCAATCTTGCTAGCAGGCACTCTGCCCAAGTCCTTCTTGAAGCTCACAGCCGGGTTGCACATTCCTGCTCAATGGAAGCTTTACTGTGGCCTGCTAATGCCTGACTTGAGCTCTTGCTCAGTAGATGCACTGCTGAATTCCTGATCTCCCCACTTTTGGGGGATTTAATCTACCTCCACTGATCCCCCCTTCTCCATCCATCTCAGATGACTAAGCATAGCTAACAAGCCCACTTCTCTCTCTCTCTCCCCTCTCCCTCTCTCCCCTCTCCCTCCCTCCCTTGTCTTTCCACTTGTCTTGTTCTCTCCCAGTCCTCCTCATTCTCTTTCGGGGATAGCATTCAAATCTCATCTAATAATGAAGTGCTTCTTTTGCCTTTCTCCTAGTAAATCTCCATTTCCTGGGTTACATACTAAATTCTTAGTTCTGTTTTTCTTCATAGAAAGTTTGTGGTGATGCTCCACTTTCTGGACCAGGGGTCCTGAATTACACATGTTAATTTTGCTAAGATATTAGCTTCTGAGCCAGCTCTACCAGATGGATGGTGATCTGTCTTCTAGCAGAAATATAGCCAAGGGCTGTAGAAAGCAGCAGCTCTATTGTACCAGACTAGGATGGTATCCAATGCTGCCTAAGAACTAGCAAGATCCACAGTTAGTGCAATGGGAAGCTAGCAGTTCTGGAAGCCACTGGAAATGAGCCGAAACCGCTACTTTCTGCAACAGGCAGGTCAGCAAAGCTCACAGAAGGGAGCTCTGCTGACTTGCCATGTTCTGGAAATGATTGTTTTGACTCATTTCTAGCATTACTTGAGAAGCATTATCTTCATGCTGCGCTAGCAATAGGCCCCATGGGTAGGGATGTACGAAAATCACTTACCTTTTGGGGATTATGCTGATGGGGGGGGGAGGCGTTCCGTCCCTCCCCAGGGAATCCCCGCCAGGGGGGGGAGGCGCTCCGTTCCTCCCCCCCTGGAATCCTGGCCGGCCAGCTGTGCTCTGCAGCTATTCTGCGGAGCCGCTGGCCGGCTCTGCCAGCAGCCGGACATCCGGCCGCTGGCTAGCAGGGACGCAAATGGCGGCGGCCGTAGCCACCGCTGTTTGCGTCCCTGCAGTCAGCCGTGATAGGCTACGTAAATGTTTACGTAGCCTATCACGGCTGATTTAAAAAAACAAACGCGCGTACGCAAATGGTAGTGGCCATGGCCACTGCCATTTGCGTTCCTTATTTTGGCACGTCTTAGTCTACGTAAACATTTACGTAGACTAAGATGGCGAAAATAAGGGGAACGCAAATAGCGTAGTGTCTACGCTATTTATGTTCCCCTTATTTTCGCCATAGTATACGTAAATGTTTACATAGACTAGACGTGCCAAAATAAGGAACGCAAATGGCAGCGCCCATGGCCGCCGCCATTTGCATACGCTTTTTTTTTAAGTCAGCCGTGATAGGCTACGTAAACATTTATGTAGCCTATCATGGTGGTTTTTTAAAATCTAGCCATGATAGGCTACGTAAATCTTTATGTAGCCTATCACATTTTTTTTTTTTAACCTGGAAATGGCGGCGGTGGCAGCCGGTCGGAAGACTGGGCGCCGCAGCTGCCGCCACCGAACCGCCACCGGAGCCGCCGCCGGAGCCGCTGCTGCCAGGAAGATCCGCCCAAGGTAAGTCCCATCCTGGAGCCGGGCGGGGGGTGGCAGGCCGTTCCACCACCAATTTCGAGGGGCCAAATGCGCTGGCATTTGGCCTCCCCGAGATCCATGGCGGAACGTTCGTACATCCCTACCCATGGGTGCAATGCGGTTCAATATAAGCAAGTGAAAAATGATGCATATTGGGGCAAAAAATCCCAACTTCCATTATAGCCTGATGGGATCTGAGCTAGCGGTGACTAGGGATGTCAGAGAATTCCGCCATGGATTTTTACATAGTTTACATAGACTAGACGTGCCAAAATAAGGAACGCAAATGGCGGCACCCATGGGCGCCGCCATTTGCGTATGCACGGGGTTTTTTGGGTTTTTTTTTACTCAGCCGTGATAGGCTACGTAAAGATTTACATAGCCTATCACGGCTGACTGCAGGGACGCAAACTTTGCGGCCTGGCCGGCCAGGATTTGGGGGTGGAGGGACGGAGCGCCTCCTCCCCCAGCCAGAATTTTGGGGGGAGGGACGGAGCGCCTCCCCCCCACCGCGAATCAAATTTCGTTACAGGTAAGTGACTTTCATACATCCCTAAACATGGTACTCCTATCTTTTGGTGGTTCATGAACCTAGTCTCTGACAGGACTGAGCCCAAGCTGCCCTGCTTACTTGAGTTAAATGTATAAAAAAAATTAATCTCTTGGTGTTTTTGCCACACATTATGACTTTCTCCCTATATAATGTCCCTTCAGGCTGAAAGGAAAAAAAACATACTCAGGAATACATTTAATTGGATTCTGTATGAAAAAAGCGTTTTTAAAATTTTCTTTAGTTTTGTTTGAAAAAAGAAGTTCACAAACATTCCTTTTTACAGCTTCATAGGCAGTTCTGCGTGGCTGCAACAGCAAAAAAAAAAAAAAAAAGCTGTGAAAAAAGAACCACACAAGCCCCTTAATTGGTCTTAATTCATAGGCCTGAGCCTAGTGAGCTAGAAAATAGAAAAACTAAACGTGATGAGATAGACGTGTCTGCAGTATTTCAGCTAGAGTGAATTTCTGACTGATGGTGGGTCACTCCCAATAGTCAGAAAGTTCTGCTATGTATCAAAACCACTTCAGTCTGAAATCAGCTATGAATCTTTCAAAGTTTAGAAATAATCTAACGAGGGGTCTGCTTCTCAAATGAACTGCACAACAAAATGGTCACAGCTTTTGTAAAATGGCAGTGTACGCACATACACACACATACACAGACGAACATTTTCAAGGAAAAAAGGCAGTTTGGAAGCTACTGTTGCCTCTAGTTTGTAGACAAGAACAATGGGATGTATTTATTTGATAAAACCTGAAAGGCAGAGACTTCAAGCTAAAATTTCCTCTCGATACGTATAATTAGATTGTTGAATCCACTGTCGCAGGGATGTGGCGGAGGCAGTACTTTTGACAAAAAGCAATTGGGCAATTCTGGATGACAAGAATAGCTGAAGACTAGTTAATTGTACCAATTTGGGGGCAGAGAATGAAAAACTCTGATTCACTCCTCTAAGAATATTAGACATTAAGATTAGACCTATTTAGGAACTGCTTTCCCCATCTACATAGACTTCAGGACATTTGCAGCTCCTGAATGGAGTCAGGATGAGCAGATTTCACCCATTCTGTTGCTTTCTTGTTCTGTGGGTTTGCCCTGCATTACGCTCCTCCCAAACTCCTGTTCAACTGGAGGGGGAATTTATAAAATAAAATAGAATTTGAAAATACATGTATTTTTATTTATTTACTTATTTATTCATTCATTCATTAATAGCCAAACACCTTGGGGTGCTTCACAAGTAACAATACAGTCACATCAAGATTGGGGTGTGTGTGTGATGTTTTTATCACTGCACATTTGTGCATCAGTAAACATCAAACAACAACAACAAAAAGATGCTTAGGCTGCAATCCTATACACACTTACCTGGGAGTAGTCCCATTGATTTCACCCATTGACATTTAAGTGGGTGGGTGGGTACTTAGTACACATACAGTTAATATGATGGGGTCTGAGGGATTTTATAATTTTTAAAAAAACTTTAATACTCAGACACTGCTTCAAGTGGCTAGGCAGCTTGGCTGCCACATGGTTTAAAACTGGAGCTAGAATGTCCCAGAAATGATGCTCTGTGATGAGTGATGACATAGTGTCATTTCCAGGTGCATCGGGGAGGGGGGGAGCAGTTAGCTGCCCAATGTGGGCATAAAAACAAGAATTCAAAAGCAGGATAAGAAATAAGATATTACAGTTCTGTAAAAGGTACAATGAACGAAAGTTCAAAAGCTGTCAAACCATCTCATGCCCTTCTTAAGAATAAAAACAAACCAGGTAGGTCTACCCCATGGCAGTGTTGTGAGATTGGAGAGCTTGAAAGAAGAGGGTTAATAGCAGGGCTGTGCACCCCTTCTGCCCAAGGCCCGAAGCCTGAGTCTAAGTGGGCTGCTTTGGGCCCCTTCGAGGCAAAGCGGGGGGGGGCATAAAGACACCCAGAGCGAGTTGGGGGCTCTCCGAAGCACTCTGGTGCACTCCAGAGCTTCAGCAACCCTGGCCCAGCCACACTGGCACCTTCAGGTCCTTACCTGAGCTGCCCATCACCGTCATTGCTGCCGCCACCTCTGTTGCCGCTGCAACTGTCATCACCGCCACTGCTTCTGTCGCTGCTGCCTCCACTGCCACCGCCGCTCTTGCCGCCGCTGGCGCCTGACCCCTGGATGCACTCAGGCTCCTAGTGTGGGGAGCCATCATTTTTTTTAAAAAAAAATTAAACGGCAACTCCCTGCAATAAGGGGTGACGAGTGTTCAGGGCTCAGGAGCTGGCAGTGGTGATGATGGTGGTGGCAGAGGTGGCAGTGACAGATGAGGAGATGGAGGAAGTGGCAGAGGTGGAGGAGGAGGCGGTAGCAGTGGAGGAGGCAGTGGCCCAAGTAAAGAGTTGGGGGCTTGTGCGGGGGCACTGGGGGGGCGAAGTGGGATTTGGCCATCTGCTTTGGGTTCAGGGCAGAGTCGGGTTGGGGGCACCCCAAATCAGCCCGAGCTGAATCAGGCCAGCCTCGGAAGCCACAAAGCGGCTTCTGAGTTGGATCGGGGGATCCCTGCACAGCCCTAGTTAATAGAGACAGAAGTAATGCTGGTGACTCCCTTAACAGCACATTTGTTATTAGGGAAACTATGAGTTAATAGGTTGGATATTCAGGTGACGTGTTTCTATGGGGACTAAGTGATTATAGGAAACTGGATCAGAGAAGAGGGGCAAACCTACTCCCACTTCACAGCTAAGGGTGAGGTAGCCTCACATGAAGGAAGCATCACATACATCAGGGGTGCAGAACCTTATGCCTGGGGTTTCAATCTGGCCCTCGGGGTTTCCCCAGAAGGCCATGCCCCTTCCCTCTTCTCCTAATCGTTGATCATTTAGTGGTTTCCTGGTCCTTGTGCAGTTTTTTCTAGGGATGGACGAAAGTCCCTTACCTGATCCCGCAGCTTGCTTCGCGGTGGGGGGGAGGCGCTCTGTCCCTCCCCCTGAAATTCTGGGTGGGGGGGAGGTGCCCCATCCCTCCCCCCCCCGAAATTCTGGCCGGGGGGGAGGCGCCCCATCCCTCCGGCCGAAATTCTGGCTGGGGGGGAGGCTCCCTGTCCCTCCGGCCACGAATCCTGCTGTCCTGCTGGGACACAAATGGTGGCGGCCGTAGCCACCGCCGTTTGCATCCCTGCAGTCAGCCATGATAAGCTACGTAAATGTTTACGTAGCCTATCATGGCTGACTTTGAAAAAAAAAAAAAAAAGCGCGTATGCAAATGGCGGCGCCCATGGGCACCGCCATTTGCGTATGCGCTTTTTTCTTTTTCTTTTTCAAAGTCAGCCATGATAGGCTACGTAAACATTTACGTAGCCTATCACGGTGTTTTTTGAAAATCTAGCCGATAGGCTAGATGATAGGCTACTTAAATCTTTACGAAGCCTATCACGTTTGTTGTTGTTGTTGTTTTTACTTGGAAATGGCGTTGGCGGCAGCTGGACAGAAGACCGGCCGCCGCTGCCGAACGGCCGCCGGGAGCCACCACCACCAGGGACATTCACACAACGTAAGTCCCATCCCGGGGGGGGGGGCAGGGGGGCGGACCGTTTCTCCCAGAGATTCATGGAGAAATTCTCTGACATCCCTAGTTTTTTCCCCATTCTAAAAGCTTGAAATGCCTCTCCTAAGTAGGGATGTGTGAACCCACCGCCATCCGGGTTCTCTGGGTGCCTGCCCAGCCCTTGCCCCTGCTTGCCAGTCCCTGGACCGCACTTGATCCCCTCCCGATCCTGGATGAAATCAGGTGCCGTGCCATCCCTACTCCTAAAGCTTAGTTACTGACAAGTGCTTTAAGCTAAAACATGCTGCTCTTTTTGATGTTTGGCCCCACCGCTTTTGCCTTCAGTCCCACCCACCAGTGGAGTGTGGCTCCTGAGAGCTTTTCCAAAATGGAATTCAGCCCTTGGGGCAAAAGAGGTTCTGCGCCCCTGACGTAAGTAATGAGGAGTGGGATGTACTCTCGGCCCTGTCCCCAGTGCCTGGCAGCCTGGAGCACTGCTTGGCCCCAACCTACAGGGGGAAAGGCTTTGTGTGAGCAACTGGTCCCATATAGGCTTCCAAGTGGTGTGAGAAAGTGACACAATCATGTGGAACCTACGCATGAACATCTGCCTGCACAAAGTCTTTGCCCTGCAGATGACCACAATAAATCCATTTATGTCCAACGTGTATACTATAAATACACTCAAATAATACAACATGCCATAAGCCTCCAGAGACTTCCTTCCAAAAGAAGCTGAACCTGAGTAAACTCTCTTCCCTGGAACTTCTCACTGCTCAGTGTGTGTGCATGTTTGTGTGTGTGTGTGTGTGTGTGTGTGTGTGAATGCGACAACTGAGAAATATGCCGAGAGTAATAGGGTATCCTATGCTTTGGTGGGTTTGTCACAAGTTCTGCTCACTCTATGGACTCTTAAAAGATCCTAGGGCATAGCCCTCTAACTGCCCTGGATCACTGCAGGGGTGGGAGGGGTTGTACTGAAAGGAGTACAGTGATTGCTATGCAACGACCCATTTGCTTCCATTTTGCTTGCAGGGGAAGAAGAGGGCGGGGCTCTGTGGAAGAATGTTTATCCTCTTTCCCCTGCAAAAGTAGTATTTATTTATTTATTTCATTTCTATACCGCCCAATAGCCGAAGCTCTCTGGGCGGTTCATAAAAACTAAAACCAAACAACACACAATAAAACAATTTAAAATATATAGAACATTAAAACCACAATATAACAATACAACCACAATAAAACCTAGCAGCAGTACAGGAGTTTAAAATACAGATTTAAAACAGCAAAGCTAAAAATTTAGAAAGCTAAAATGCTAAAAATAGTAGTAACAATAGGCAGCAAAATGTTGCAATGTCCAGTGTTCCTGTTCAGGACTCCAGCCACTCTTTATATTCCCTGCCTACTGGTTTTCTATTTTTTTCCTCCCAACAGGTAGCCACCAATTAATGGCCACTGAGCATGTTCAGTTCTCGTTGGGCTGTTTAGGGTTTTCCCTCTAGGTTTTTTTCTCCCTAAAGTTTCTCTCTACTTCTTTCTTTTTCTGCCTTTCTATGTGTTCCTTTACACAACCACTAGTTGGCACTGTGTTATTATGGAATTGTGCAAATACACCAGAGTTTCATGATGCCATTCACAGAATTACCAGACTTTCCTTGTCAGAAAACAAACAAACACTAAAATGGTCACAAAGAACAGGAGAGGCTCTGGAGGATGACAGAGTTGTGTAAAGCACCTGCAAACTACAGTGAGTGAGGAATCACAAGCACACAATAAATGCCTTGTGTAGAAAGGCTCATAGCCAGAACATCAGAAATACAGAGAATGACTGTGGTCTCAAGGAGAGGGAGCAGCTGAAGGTCTCTTAACAGCTGTCAAAGGTAAAGGTAGATGAACTTGAAGGCTTCATGCAGCTTGTCAGTGCCTCTACTCGTAATTTTTAATTATGCTAAGTTTTTAGAAACGTGTTAGCTGAATTATGTTTTTAAAATAGAAGTTTCAGATTTTTACTTAGCTATGCTGCTTGAAAAGTTTACCTTAGTATTAAAATGGCCCAAAGAAAATTCCAGCAGCAGCCAGGCAGAAGGCATATGATGCAGAACTTGAAGACAACCTTTTTACATGTAGCGTAAACAAGTGATGATTAATGAAAGCTGAGAGTAGAGACTGTGAATATTTTCATTACCTAGTTAAGTTCCTGATATCAGTCAAGTAAGTGGCTTTTTGGACCTTGCAACCATTATCGGATTACTGAGAACACGAAAACATATCATAGTAGAGACTGAGGCTACCATAAAGAAGAAACCTAATGATAATTATGCACACCAGACTAGTCAACCAAAAACTCTATTAGCTAATGAGATTAGACAGCAATCCTGTCCATCGCCAATTAATCACATACCAGTGCCAATATAAATTTTAAATATATGAGTTTAAAAGGGCACCTGATTACCGGGAGGGCGGGAGGGAGGGGGGAGGAAATGATCCCGCATAATCAGAAACTTGTAGTTTATTTTGAACCTCGTGAATTAGATAAGACAAAATGATCATCTTCATTACAGAATTCTTGGCAGTTCACAATTTGGATTAACAAGTGTGAAATTTTCAGTTTTACATAGGGACAATATATGCATAGCTGTCCATGTATAGCTCCCCTAGACTCTTTAGCATAGCATATTGGAATTCAGCAGAGAATTCTGTTCTAGAGCCTCAGTCATCACCATCTTCTTCTCCTTCTCCACATTTGTATACTGCACCATAGCAGAAGCTCTCTGGGAGGTTTACAAAGGTTAAAAACATTAACCGACATTAACAATATGCAAAATTTAAAAACATAAAAAACACACAAACAGACAGTATACACAGAGACAACATATATTAGTCTTAAAATTCTGCACCAACCCAACTCAGAAAAGTTGACTTCTGTAAGCTTTATTAATTTTGAAGATTGAGAAATAGAACTATGCAGGATAATGTGCTTTCCCCGAACCATTAGGTGTCCTACTGAGGTCCACTATGGTAATGGAGATTTCACTACATATAGAATAGTAGAATCATAGAATAGTAGGGTTGGAAGGGGCCTACAAGGCCATCGAATCCAACCCCCATCGAATCCAACACCCAAGTGTGTGTATGCATGTGTTTGTGGACCGTTTTCCTTGGGTAGGATCCAAATGAGCACTTACTGGAGTTCTGCTCAAGTCTGAGGAAGGGGGAGAGGAGGTGATCTTCATGATTCCTCCTTCACCCTGCAGCCCACCATCCGTGACTCCCGAAAAGCTGCTCCGGAGGGCTGGGGGGCCTCCAGAGAAGCATGAGAGGTGATGCAGGGCAGGGGGAGGGGGAATTGGTCTAGATCACCTTCCCCCTCCCTTCCTGCAGCAGGGAACCTCCACTATTTCTTATGGAAATTTATGCCTTCCATAAATAGAAGTCCTTCTGTTCGTTGAATGGCCAGTCTGGATCTAACCTGTAGTCTGTAATGTAATATGCCCAAGCATCCTCCTCCCTGACTGTTCTTAAATTTTATTCTTTGATTGAGTGCATAAAGGACACGAACATCTGTTCTGCATGATAAAAAAATACTTAGCTCTGCACTATTACCGTGTGTCACTCCTGTACTGGAGGATTTCAGTCACATGTCTAATGTCTAAAAACACAATGCAGCACAAAAGAAAAAGCTCCGATCAGCTCCTGGGTTTCCTGCTTTTGGGACCTTATGAGAAACTGTGATCAAATGAAAATGTAATAGGAAAAGCAGATGGAGAATAAGAGAAAAACATCAAGAAATCAAATAACATATTTAAAAGGGCAAAGCACCTGAATAGCCCATGAAGAGTTGATCATACATGCATGTGCATTCTTTAAACCACACTGGAATAAAGAAATCACAGAATCCTTCATAAATAGGAAAGGAAAGGGACCCCAATGGAAAACAGCTCTCTAATACATTTTCCCATCCCTTGAGTAGGCAGTCTTATTTACAAAAAGACAAGAATACAAAGGAAGACATATTAGTGCTCTGTAAATCATAAAAAAGATGATGGAAACATGGAATATATTTTGTATTTATTTATGAGTATTTATAAGCTGCTTACATTTACAGATTCCCCATCCAGTAGGGGGAAAACATGGTAAGCTTTTGGTGTCTGACCTCTCTCTCAAATGTATTTGCTTGGCTTCCCTCCCATTTCTCCTTAATATATATGGGGCTGTTATTTGTCCCCTCTCTGTTATTAAAATGTGAGCCTCACAGATACACGGTGGGAAATCATCTGGTATGTATCTTACTGATATATTGAGTAGGAAAACAAATTAACTAACGCCCTTTGATCTCAAGATTAGCTACTGATCGTTTACCTATGGGATTGTACATGAAATGAAGCTCTAATCACACTAGCCACATAAATGGCTTAAGAAGAGATTAAAATTAAGTTTCTCAAATATGCACTGAATTTAAATTTCATATTTTCACACAACAGGGCTCAATCCTGAATTCCTTATGTAAGCAAAATTTCTCACTTGAATTAAACCTTTCTCTGAATAAGGATCATGGAATAAAAGTTCCATGCTTGAAAAGGATTATAAAGATTTTCCGTTTCCCACTGTATATTGGATGGATACCCATCCAACTATTTATCATCCATTCAGTG
Organism: Heloderma suspectum; assembly: GCF_057233095.1. NCBI lineage: Eukaryota > Metazoa > Chordata > Lepidosauria > Squamata > Helodermatidae > Heloderma > Heloderma suspectum. The sequence continues at coordinate 255,501,321 of NC_139461.1, forward strand.
GTCTGGGTGAATTTACATTGTCATCACGCTTATCTGGGTAGGGAGAAAACAGCATCACAACTGAGAAAGGTGGCTGGTTGATTATTTGAAACAGCTTATAGACAGATTGGTCATCAGTATGGATGACAAGAGTATAAGATTACAGGAGTTAATGCTATGACATTTGAGGTAAGGGTACAAAAGATTCTACTTCAGGGTTAAAACCAATCATTCCATGTTAGATGTTAGGATGAGACCTCTAGGGAGATTATCCAGCCCCATTCTATCACAAGGGTTTTGCATATTGCTGTGAAGAATTTGAATATAGATTCAGCCCATGGAGATTGCTACTGGGCCCACAAAGAAAAGGAACTTTGTAGTACTTCAAAGCCAGCTTTCTAGTTAGGGTTTGGTTTCCATTTCATGTGATATTGTACAAGACTATGCTGAAAGGAAAACATGGGTCTCAAAATCTATTGATTTTACAATTCATATATTTCAAAGCAATAGTTCTGCATATCTTATTAGTAATAGGTCTATATGCAGTCAAGGTTCATGGATTTCCAAACCCCTTTAGGATCACTGAAAACTGGAGCACATTTAAAACACACACACAAACCCCCCCTCAAAACAAAGGTTACTGTGTTGGTCCATGAAAAAAATATCCATAGCTGGGAAATATCTTTATTTTGACCAACTAAAATTCCACATAATTGTGCAAGCTTTTGAGTGCCCCAGAAGTCTTCATCAGGCAAAAAACAAAATAAAAGAAAAATCAGGGGATAGAAGGAACAAAGTCCAACTGGGTTTTCACCCAAGGCAAGAGGCAGATCAGTTATAGCCAGCCTTTGTTTTTTCGTAAATAGAGATCTGCCATTGCTTCCTCTTCTCAGATTGCATTGCTAGGTGTAATCTGATACCTACAATACCTACCTCTGGCTAATTCATTCAGACTACATTTTTTTCAGTGGGTCTATCAGCAGACCTCATGGCCATAATACCCTGGCAATTGGGGGGGGGGGACTTGTTTCTTCCCTTATTTCTGCTTTTTTGCCTAATGAAGAGTTCTGGAAAACTCAGAAACTTGCACAATTTCATGGAATTTTGGCTGGCCCTAATAAAGGTATTGCCTGTGGATTTTGGCTTGAAAAATGAAAGACTGAAAAGACCAGATGTACTGCAAAATAGCATCCCCAAGGCCCAGCCCCATCAGGTGGTCCAGAAGGATACCATGATCGATTTCATTCTCTACTTCAACCCCTTACAAGATATAGGTATATTTATTTTCCTGATTGTCTTTGTTCATTCTTTCTGTTCACCTGGAAGAACAGCAAGAAGAGAAATTACAGAATTTTAGAGCTCTGTCATAACATCAAAATGTTTCCTCAAAATGGAAGAAAATGTGAAGACATTTTTCCCCAGTATGTTCTCAATACTACAAGCCATTAATGAGCCACATCAGTAAAACACTAAATAAAGAAGTATAACCTTTTTCTCCTGATAATACACAGTCCAACCTATACATCAGAGGTGGGAAAACTTCTTTTATGCCAGGTGTAATATTTTGGGGGCAACATGCCAGTGATAGATGGGGTTAAAATCAGTGGTGGGTGTGGCCAGAAATAGGTAGAGGGGTGTGTGTGTGTGTGTGTGTGAGTGTGAGTGTGTGTGTGTGAGAGAGAGAGAGAGAGAGAGAGAGACTTATTAATCACACAAAGATTTCTCCTGCTGTAGAAATTTGGTGAAATTGCCTCCCCCCTTCTCTGACCACAAAAAGGGTGGAGAATTTCAAGATGCTATTTGTGCACAGCTCTAGTCTATGTGCTCATCAAAAACCCAGCTGTCTCTGGGCATCTCTACACCAGCCTAAAATCCTGCATTAAAATGGGGTTTTCTGCTTCTGTTTTAAATGCAGGATCACAACAACCCCTGCATTTCACGTGCTTCCTTTTCCCCCACCCCCTTCCCCCTCCTTCTCCCCCATATCTGAGTCTTCCATTATCTTTCATTGATCTTCTTGCTCCTCATCTTGCTGCTTTTACTTTTTTCACGGAGGAAACTGAAGCGGAACACAACGGGGTAATTTGATAGCTCATTATCTACAATCTATTTAAAAATGTAACAAAGGGCATTTAGTGCAGGAGATGCCTTGAATGATCACGGCATCATGTAAAGAGCCTACGCACTTCTGTGAAGGAGCAATATCATTCACAGTCACAGGATAAAAGCTCATTGTGAAGGAGCCCTCTGTGTCTAATGATCAAATCACCCATTATCACAAGCCCTTCACCCCCTGGAAGTATATCCTCAGAGAGAGAGGGTATCTGTTCATCATCCAAGGAATGTATCCCTTTTACAGGATCATTGCCCTCTTCCTCAGAGTGATACACTGCTTCCCTGAAACCCACATTCTTCTCCATGACCATTGAGGAGCTGTCATCCAGGCAATGATTTTGAAAAAATGAATGCTATCCTTGAACACAGTGAGATCTGTTGCTTGCATGAAAATCATTAAATCTATTTATTCTCATTTGCACTCTTTCTACAGAGATATGGAATTAAAGGTCTGTACTTGTTGCTAAACCTATGACAATCTTCTTGTTTGGTATTAAAAAACATCTTTGCATAAAAGCCATCATATTTTGCATAAAAGCCAATATATTTGGCTGTTGCTCAAAGTAAGCATATACAGGGTGCAAATAAAGAGGTTTAGATAGCTGCATACAAATGATACAAAAGAAAAAAATAAGCGAAGGAGCAAAAACATTCATCTAAATCCTCATAAAGAATAATCTGTTGTCATTGATAACACAGAAACATATACAAAGAATGATATTATGCAACACGCACACAGACTAAAATCAGTTAGTTGAATCCAGAGTAAGTTAAGATGCAACCCTATGCATGTTTAGACAGAAAAAAAGTCTTACAACTCCCAGCCTTTCCCCACCAGCCATGCTGTGAATTGTAAGACTGTTTTCTGTCTAAACATGCATTGGATTGTGCCTTTAGTCCCCAGTGAATTCAATGAGGTGTCAATGGTACATGCTTTTGAGACATGCACAGAAGTGCACTGTTATTTTTCACCCTACAGGTGGGTGAGAATTTCATTTGGCTGTTGCTTTTTATAAGAACTTGCCAAATACACACATTTCTTTATAAGGGAAATTGAAAGAATCAGATTTAAAATGTGATTGTGGGAGAAAGTGAAACTGACAGGTTTGTCCATCCAGGAAGAGGGATCTGAGTGCTTAGCTCTTAAAAATCATGGTTTGAATCTGTAGAGTATCCAAGCCTGCCTACACACCAGTGGGACCCACTACTCATGCAAGGATGAGCTAGTGGTTCTGGTTCTATTCTAAAAGCAACTCAGAATGAGCAGAAACACTCTTTTTTAAGTTTTAACTTTTTTAACCTGCTGTTTTATTCTTTTATCCTGTTGTTCCCTGCTCCGAAATCTTCTGATGTGGAGCGGTATATAAATATTGTAAATAAATAATAATAAATAATTTCCAGAACGGGGAAGGTCAATGGAGTTTACAGAAGGAAACTCCACTGACCTTTCCTGATCTAGAGACAAGAGTTTCTGCTTATGTACAGGATTGCTTTTTGAACTTCTAGTTTTCTGTTGCATGACTGGTGCACAACAGAACTAGTGGGAGAGCAGTAGTAGTACTGGATATTGCCCAATGTGTATTTAATCATGTTCATGATGCTAAATTAAGGTTGCCACCTCTTTTTTTCTGAGAGGCTCCTCACCTTTAACAGGTACACGGCAGGTACAAAATTGTCCTCTCCATGCTGGGCTTTACCTACTGAATTTGGTCAGTGTAGATTGATGAGAATTTCATTTGGTTCATTGTTGGAAAGAACTCATCATCATTTGCAAATTTCTTCAGAAATGGGAAGGAATTTGAGACTTTAAAACTTCCAATGTGAAAGAAAGAGAAATTGACAGATTTGTTCATCTCTATTTAAGATACACTTCAAACTGGTGGGAGAGTCAGGACAGATAAAAGGAAGTACTTCTTCACACAGCACATAGTCAAACTATAGAATTTGCTACCACAAGGCATAGGGATGGCCACCAATTTGGATGGCTTTAAAAGGGATGGCTTCTTCCTGGAGAAGAAGGCTACCAATAGCTAATATTAATAGCGAACTAGTCCTGATGCCTCTATGCTACCTCCAGTATCAGAGGCAGGATGCCTGTGTACACCAGTTGCTGGGGAACATGGGTGGGAGTGTGCTGTTGCACTCATGTCCTGCTTGTGGGTTTCCTGTTGACAGCTGGTTGGCCACTGTGTGAAGAAAATGCTGGACTAGATGGAACCTTGGTCTGATCCAGCATGACTCTTATGTTCTTCAATTCACTTTTAATTTTACTTTAAGCATAATCTGGTTAGAGGGTGACAACTAGACATGTACAGAACCATGATGAACAAAAAGTAACTTTTTCTCCTTTTAAACTATTTTTGCCTCCCCTCAATTTCTTCAAGATTTCATTTGAGGAGGAATCTCCAAATTTGGCTCCAATTTTGTATTAGACAACTCTAAGAAAGAGAGAAACACACTGTTCAAATGTATATGTTTACACCATATACAAGGACAATTGTAATTACCCAGGAAAATTGCATTCTACTATCCAGTGTACCTGCTGTGTACTGCATAAATAATTACTGAGAGATTCCCTTTATTATTGTGGATAACAAGGTCAGGACAATTTCCTCATTTTAAGATTACTTTCCATTTTTGTAACTTAAGATGAAAGCCTCTAGGATCTACATCAGAGTAGGTTGCAACTATTGTTTCCTATCCTGGGTAGAAAGGGTAAATAAATGTTGCCTGATCTATCTGATATCCTTCAGATATTTGAAAGCTCTGAGGATATCTACAAGTTATCTTCTGGATATGCAAAATGTACCCAGTTTCTTCAAACTGTAGTTATACCATTTATTTTCTAATTATTTCTATTGGTATTTTACTATATATGGTAGCTTTCTTATGAATATCTTTCAGTTTATCAGCATTTTCCTGGTGCTCAGAACTGTACAGAGTGTATACCAAATGAAGTCTTACTAGTCCTGAATGGTGTGGTACTATAACAACTTCCTAGGCATTGGAAACCATTAACCTGTTGATACAATCTTAAATAGCATTGGATATTTGAGTTGCAGGATTGCATTGAAAGAATGTACGAATTTGAAGAGTGCATGTTCCATTTTTTCTGGTCTGAGTTTCAAAATATCCAATCTACATTGACTGCCATTTGCCTATTCCTCAAAGAAGAAACTTCTTCATGGTCCAGGGCCCAGGGGCAGTTTCAAAATATATTCCAAGCTTTGCCCACTCTCCAGTCATTTCAGCCCTTTGCTGAAGAGGGCATCTAATTTTTTGCAACCTTTAGCAGGATCATTGTCACAGACCTTTATGTGAGATTTGTATGCCCCACTAGAGGATTAAAAAATACTTATTCCACAAAAAAGTTAATTACTAATTAGAAAATTAATGTATACAATATAAATTTATTTCCATCAAGCAGAAGAGCAATAAAATACTTTAAGTGCTTTTGGCTCACCTAAGTTTTAAACAAAATAATGATTTGATTCACATCCCCCTTTGAATTCCTGGTTCTATACCTTGTATTCTTCCCATAAGGGCCTTCTTATAAAGCAATTTTGTAATTAGGAATAAATTGCTTTGAAGAGTGACACTTTCTCCATTTCAGATGTATAACAATTGCCTACCTCCCCCCACTTTTTTGGAGTAGGTTCCATTTGTTTTCAAAGACAGATTGGAAAGAGACTGCAGATATAATTTTGGAATAATTGCATTTAATACATTTGGTTACAAAAGACTGAATTATGCACACTTTGCTTTTCCTTTGAAGCCATTACCGATCTTCAGAACTCCCAGTGGTTAAGATGACACTGTGCTGCACTGTGGAATTCAACAGAGGTTGATGCCAACATTATAATCCAAAGCAATTGCCGACTCATTTTAACCACGGAAGGATATATACAGCTCTAAAAACTACTATACTGGCTCAGACAAGTTACCCATTATCCTATTTCCTATAGATGTCGGCATTTAATGAATTACATGATATTATAATAGACTCACCTGATTCTATGATAGAATTCCACACTGCTTCCACTTCCTTCTTGGCACACCAAACAATTACTTTGCTAGTATAGGGCTGGAACCAGGACCCTAGTGTCTAGGAGTTCTTCCTTGGGTTGAGACTTGGCAGAGAACTGGAGCCCTTTAATGACAAGGAGGACTCTCTTAAGCATTCCTCTCAGGATTCTAGTTACCCGAGAGACTGTGATTCCAGATCCCACCACTTACTCCAACCATGAAGTCCCAACAACCAAGTCCAACAAACAATGCACAATGCATAACAAGAGACTGATGAGCAATAGAATATATGCTTGGCTGCAATGAGCAGTCTTCCTGAAGAGGCTATTACTTGAACAACAGAGAACTATTAACAAAATAAGATGCTATCCTACCACCGGGAGCAGCTTCAGCAGGTATTTGGTTTGCTTAACTATAAAATAATGACTTATGACTAACCATGTTAGCGTTGTGTTGCCTGGCTACTCGTTATCTAGTTCAAAAATTATCCAAATTTTCTGTTGTTTGGAGACACAGCGGTTATCTATATTCACCACCTGGTTAACACTTGAGAACATCCTGGCTGGTTAGAATCTAAGACATTTCAAGTTTCTTAAAGGGACTTCTCTAGACTATATTTCCCCAACCTAGTGCCCTCCAGATGTTTTGGACTACTACTCCCAACATTCCTGACCATTGGCCATGCTGGCTAGGGAATTGAAATTCAAAACATCTGGAGGGCACCAGGTTATAGAATGCTACTCTAGAGGATATCCTCCACCCCTGTAATACAGTTTCCAAATGGAGTTGTGCCAGATGTGTTCAGGAACTGGATACATTTGGGAGGTATTAAGTTGTACTAAGTGGCAACAAGTATTATGTTAAGTTGTACTAAGTAGTAACAAGTGGATAAGCACAATGTAAAAAATTGAAAGTGGATGCAGGTGTATTTTCCTACTACTCATTCAACTCAGAAAAGTCTATCAATTTCTACTGCTCCATAGCATAATTTCAATTCAGTGAGGAACATGAAAGGCATCTATGCCAGCCCCCGGTAAAATAAAAAGGAAATTTCACCCACCCCCCCTCAAAAAAGGAGTCAGTGGGTTGGTCTCATGATGAATTCCATTGCCTGTGGCTCCTTGGTTGACCAAAGGGATTACTTTTCCAGGGCTGGGATCAGGATCCTATTATTTCCCAAGGGAGCTGATTCTTTGTGGGAAGCTGGAACCCCAGTCATGGTAAGGACTTTCTTCAGGAAGAGAAGAGACACAGATTGGTGAGAGGAGTGAAGAGAGGAACATTTATGTTTCATCTGGATTTGGGTTGCTAGTAGGGTCTAGAGGATAGATTCCTGGCCCAGATACGGGAAACTGAGTTATCAGTCACAGTCATGAAGCCCAGGAAGCTGAAGACAAGCAAAATATTTCTCCAAATTTCCAGGATCAACAGGATTACCATTGCAGTTTAGAAAAAAATAATAATACCTTGACTATTCTCCTCAGAGAAGATGGGTCCTTTTCCTCCAACTATAAGCACAATCCCTAAAAATCCAGCCCAGGCCTCAGAAAACCACTCATGACATCACATCTAGTTCCAGTAATCCTATCCATTAAAAAAAAAAATCCTCCAGGTCAACCTTACTATTCCTAATGGAACACCTAGTCCACCTGTGTCCCACGTCAGGCTTACCACAGCCTGGGTGGTAAGCAGTAGGATAAAGGCCCAAAATTAACACGGTTCAAACTGGATTTCAGTTTTTAAAAGCCCGAGGGCGGAAGGAACAGATCTTTTGCAATGAGGTGCTCTCAGTGGAGAGGACAGCTGCAATGATAAGGGTTTACTGGCTCTGGTGTAAAACAAACAGTTTGTTTTGGCAGGGATTTGGCAGGCAGAGAGGGTACCCACTGAATTATGGGCTTATTACACACAATTATGTGTGTTTATAAAGAGCGAGTGGCAGCCGCAGACTGAGCTGATTCCAACATCCATTCTGGAAGCAGGTGACAGGTAGGGGAGGAGGGCATTGCACATGAAGCCAGCAGTCATTAGGATTTAAATGGGTTCATTAAAGGAGGATTCTTTAAGAAGACTTGTTCACTAAAGGCCAGATGTTTCCTGTTAAGACAGAGCCTAGCTGTAAAGGTGACAGGTAGGGTAGCCACAGATGGATAAGTCCTTCTTAAAGGAGGTGTCATATAATTATTATTATATTGGGTCACTGCTGACTTTTCATGGAATTTTCATGTCAATATGCTATATGAGTTTTCTATCTATCTATTTTAAAAACTGTTCATTTCTAACATATTTGAATGCTCTGCACCCACTCAGTGTTGAATCTCTCCCAGAGTTTAGGGTCACCATGTCACAACTGAAAGGCCTAGACTGTAAACAAGGAAAAAGAGCCTTCAGCGCTGAAACTGAAAAAAACAGAGGCCATGTTGCTTCCACTACCACCACCACCGGAAATGATGTATTCATGCAGCCATGCAAGGTGGCAAACAGGCTGATTTTTATGTAATGCTACATGGTGTCATGCTTCAGGGAATAAAAAAAACAGATGAGTCAACACAGCCTGACAATAAGAGCCACTTCAGACATAATGTAGAGCCAGCCCAAGGTATTTTACTGCCTAAGGCAGAGCTGCTATGACACACGCGCGCGCACACACACACACACACACACACACACACACCATGTCATAGAATCATAGAATAGTAGGGTTGGAAGGGGCCTACAAGACCAGTGAGTCCAACCCCCTGCTCAAAGCAGGAATCCAAGTAAGAGCATCCCTGCTCATGTCAATGTGCATCGTACCCTGAACATATGAAGAATTAGCTTTAAGTGAATATTTACTGTTATATCAGTAGAGAGAGCAAGCTTAATCCACACTACTACACTTCCTGCCTCCTCTTCCCATAGGGCTGAAGATATGGGCCCCTGAAACCCAATGTACTGAGGCAGGACCAAGGAAAAATATTTTTTATAAGGTACACTATATCCACAGTTTCATGTATCAGTTGCCCTCCTTCCTTTCTTTCTTTCTTTCTTTCTTTCTTTCTTTCTTTCTTTCTTTCTTTCTTTCTTGTACCATTTACCCATTGGGACTTACTTGTGCAGCCTGATTTTATTCATGTTTTGGGGACTCAGGGGGAATTGCCAAGGTGGCTGCCGCCACCACCACCTCAGCATCTGCTGCCTGAGGCAGCTGCTTCACTTTGCCTAATGGTAGGGCTGGCCCTGACATAACAGGTTCAGACTTTGGCCCCAAGATCCAGCCCTAGCTGCACCTCTGCCTCAAATTATACCCAGATTTTGGTGTTTCTCTAAGAAAGACCCTCCTTTTTGCCCCCCCCATCTCTCATCCGGTTCCTCAGCTACAGCTTCACACTCTTTTTCTTCAACAGTGACACAACCTTTCTGCTCTCATAATGCTGTATATCTAGAGACCCAATGTGGGTTACAGAAGAAAGTCCCTAGACATACTGAAAATGCTATTGAACTCAAGGCAGAATTAGCAGAGTGGCAAACAAGTGGTAAAATAAGGCTGCAATCCTATACTGACTTACCTGGGTGTAAGCCTAATTGAATTCAGTGGGAGTTACTTTTGAGTAGGCATGCATATGGTCACATAATCTACCATATTGTTGGTGCTAAACAAATGATTTTGTTGTTCAGTCATTCAGTTGTGTCCGACTCTTCGTGACCCCAAGGACCATAGCACGCCAGGCCTTCCTGTCCTGCGCTCTCTCCCGGAGCGTGCTCAAGTCCATATTCATTGCATCAGTGATGCTAAAACAAATGATTAGATGAAGTAAGTAAGTAGCAGTTAGTAACAGTAAGCTATAAAACCATTTGAATCTATAGCTTCTTCCCACAGAAACAGCTTTTTCAGGGCAACAGTTTACCACAAAAGTCAACAGTTCATGACAGTTTAAATAAGACACTGAAAATGGCAACTGAGACTAGCACCTGACTGCTAATTTGCCACAGGGACTACTAATGAAACCACTGTTATCTCTGTAGGCAGATATTGTCCTAGCAAGAGTTTAGTGTTAAAACTGATTTAGCTACAGTGTTGTGAGATCTAGCAGCTGTTTTGAGTATGCCAGGTGAGCTAATGATAGAAGGACAATGAGAGCCATTCCCAGTCCTTTTGTATAAAAATAATTAAACACAGTATCATTTTTTCAAATGCCCCATTCTCTCACACATTGCAAGGGAATGTATGATAGCCACATTTTTTTCTGGTTATAAAAGTGTGCCTTGGGGGCCAACTAGAGGCCAGGCTAGATTTGATGGACACAGACACACTGATTACTGGCATATCTGCCCCATCCACTTCTAAATTGGGAAGGTATGGTTTTTACATAAAAAGGGATGTGCAGGGAGATGGACTTTCTCTGGCCTTCTGTCCCCACACTCCACTATTCCAGGCACTTCTCTCATAGCCTGATTCACTTCTGATGTAGCGATTAGATTCAGAGAAAAGTGCCTGAGCAAGAGATAACTTAAAAATTAGACACTTCACCATCTTCATCCATGAATAGGGCGGACATGCGAAAAAGCAAATTTTGCTGCCTTGTCATGGCCTTAGGACATTACAGAACTGAAGCAAGTAACACTAATGTAGCAATAGGGGCAGACTTTAGGAGGGTTTTTGAAAATATACGTAAGCTTAGCAAAGCTGGAAACTCCTAGGTTTAGTTTCTAAGGGTTATGGAACTAGAAAACATGCATATGCCAGTCTCTCTGTGTGTTTGTTTTACATTTTTCAAGTCTTGAGTAAATGGATCACTCCTAATCTCACATTTCAAGTTTAGCTATAAGAAACATTAACACATGGTGACAACAACAACCACAACAACAGTTTAATTTTTTACTTGGATGTGTCTAGTTTGCCTGTTGACTGAGGTCAGGAAACTGAACAGTGGGAAACCTTAAGAAGTTACTATGGGGACTTATGCCAGCACTTGAATAATATCACTAGCTAAAGACTACACTCCTTTTCATTACTGGGCACTCCAAAAGGGTCATCTCATCAGATTTCCCACACAGAATCCAACATGATCATTTCCTTCCTTGCATACCCGAAGTCATCTTTGCTCTCTAAACATGAACTATTTGAAGATATATAGGTATAGCTAATGCAGTGCCTTGGCTTCTGGCCTCATTGGTATCACGGTTCAGAAACAAGTGATCCTGCAAATGCAGATTCACTTGTCCTTCCAAGACATCCCACTGGAAGCTGTATCCTGAGCTGCATCTACGCGGCACTGATTTCATTGTTTGCTTGGTAGGAGCCGCGCAGTATTAGCACTGCAAATTAAAAACTGGGGTAGTAGATGGGAGGGTTAAAGTGGGGCAGAGAGCACAGAGCTGTGGAGGAGGGTGCAAAACTAGCATGTAGGACTTGCTTACCAGTAGACGTTCATAACAAACCCCGCATACACATTTCTGAGGTGGGCAAGCAAGCCGGCAGCCGCTGCCTCAGGAGATTGAGCCAGTGCTGAGAGCATAGAGCACGGAGCTGGGGAGGAGGAGACAGCGAGTAGCACATAGACTATTAACTGCTCAATAAACAGGCTCCCCCCCACACACACACACACAAACACAGGCTCAGTGAAGTGCTTCTCAGTACATGTTTATGAAAATCATCTGCCCTGGCACCCACTCTTTCTCAACTGTGCAGCTTCGGATCCACAGGTGTGCAGCATTTCTCAGCTGTGTTCCTTTGTAGCTGAACATCTCCACTCTCAAGCTCGATACTTAAAAAGGGAGGGGAAACGATGTGGAGCTGAAGGCAATGAGTTACTTCCCAGTAGACATGTTTGCCCCTCTGCTTTCCCCCTGCCCCAAGCTACTTTCCCTTCCACCAATCAGCACGGCTTCTACCAACCCGCTTCTTCATGCCTCCGTAACTGCGAAGGAGGAAGAACGGGGAGGGGCGAAAAGGTGTCACATAGAGACCATCACTAATGATGCTGCGATTTCGATTTGAGGAAGGGACCGACAGCTCAACCCCCCACAGTGAACCCGAAGCAAGTGAAAACTTCGCAGCAAATGGACTCTGAGAAAACCTGAATTTCTCTGTGAAAACCATGATTGGGCTGCGAAACAGCGACTGTATCATCTGTTGCAAAGATCTTCCCTTCGAAGCAGCACTGGGGCAAATGGCTCATGCAGATGGGGCTCTCCTCTGCCATAGTCTCTCCCCTCCCCATTTTCCCATCACCTCTGTGCAGATACTAGAGTTCTCTCTTTTGTCCCCTTCCCTCCTCTTGCCAAAAGTTGTTCTAATTTCAGAAGGGCCTAGACACAATCTTCCCACTTAGCTCTGGCAATGTTGGAGGAAAGCTCTTCCAGCTTCTTCCCCATATGTGAGTCTATCTGGTCATTAACAGACAAGGCGGAATAGTGTCAGCCTTGGTTTGGGGCTCATCATGGGTTGACTGACTTCCATAATGATGGTGCTGGGGCCACATATGGTTCTACAATGGAAACAATGTACAGTGGGACAGTCTTAATTAGCTAATAGCATGCTAAAGCATCTGATACTTCCTGTTGGGGTGGACGAAAGTCGCTTACCTGTCGTCGAAGGACGTTCGCGGTGGGGGGGAGGCGCTTCGCTGCTCCCCCCACGAAGTTCCGGCCGGGGGGGGAGGCTTCCCGCCTCACCCCGGCCGAAATTCAGGCCGGGGGGGAGGCTTCCCGCCTCGCCCAGCCGCGAACGCGGAAGTTTTTTTTTTTAAAACGCCCCCTGATAGGCTACGTGACGATTCACGTAGCCTATCATGGCTAGATCTGCAAAGTCAGCCGTGATAGGCTAAGTCAATCGTCACGTAGCCTATCACGGGTGACTTTAAAAAAAAAAAGCGCGTACGGATAATGGCGGCCCCCATAGGGAGCCGCCATTCCCGTTCCTTATTTGGTCACTGTAGTCTACGTAAATGTTTACGTAGACTACGGCGAAAATAAGGGCAACGCTATTTGCGTTGCCCTTATTTTCGCCATAGTCTACGTAAACATTTACGTAGACTACAGCGACTAAATAAGGAACGCGAATGGCGGCTCCCTATGGGGGCCGCCATTAGCGTACGCACTTTTTTTTTTTTTTTAAGTCACCCGTGATAGGCTACGTGACGATTGATGTAGCCTATCACGGCTGACTTTGCAGATCTAGCCATGATAGGCTACGTGAATCGTCACGTAGCCTATCAGGGGGCGTTTTTTTTTTCTTTGATTGCAATGGCGGCGGCGGCAGCCGGTCAAAAGACCAGCTGCCGCTCCCGCCCCGCTCAAACACCCGCCGAACCGCCGGCCGGACCCACCACCGGGAGGGACATTTGGTGAAGGTAAGTCCCGTCCCGGGCGGGGGGTGCGGGGGGCGGGGGGGGGTTCGGAGGATTTCTTCCCGAAACTTGTTCGGGGGGCCGAACACGTTGGCGCTCGGCCCCCCGAAGTTTCAGGGAGAAATTCTCCGCCATCCCTACTTCCTGTATAATTCTAAGGAAGTTAAAATGGCATGTCTCTGCTCCCACTTTCCTAGTGTTATATGGCCCTTTTCTTAAAGTGGCCATAGCCGAGGTGGAGGAGATTTAGGAACATAGGAAGCTGCCTTTTACATTGGTCCATCTAGCTCAGTATTGTTGAACAGTGACTGGAAGCAGCTCTCCAAGAATCAAGCCCTACCTGGAGATGCTAGGCATTGATTCTGGGACCTTCTGCATGCAAAGCATGTGCTCTACCACTGAACTAGGTCAAGCCTTGGCCCTCCATTTCAAAGGCTCTCAGCTGGCACAGGAGGAAATACCTATTCCTGAGTTCTCAGAAAGCTGCTGCCAGTCAGTGCTACTGCCAGGCAGTACTTGGCTAGGTGTACCAATTGCCTAAATGTAAGGCAATAACATAACCATGTTGTTGTTGTTGTTCAGTCGTTCAGTCGTGTCCAACTCTTCGTGACCCCATGGACCATAGCACGCCAGGCCTTCCTGTCCTGCGCTCTCTCCCGGAGCGTGCTCAAGTTCATATTCATTGCATCCATGATGCTATCTAGCCATCTCATCCTCTGCCGTCGCCATCTCCTTTTGCCTTCAGTCTTTCCCAGCATCAGGGTCTTTTCCAGGGAGTTTTCTCTTCGCATTAGGGGGCCAAAATATTGGAGCTTCAGCTTCAGTATCTGTCCTTCCAATGAGCACTCAGGGTTGATTTCCTTTAGGATGGACTGATTTGACCTCCTTGCAGTCCAGGGGACTCGTAAGAGTCTTCTCCAGCACCACAGTTTGAAAGCATCAGTTCTTCGGCGCTCAGCCTTCCTTATAGTCCAGCTCTCACAGCCATACATTACTACTGGGAAAACCATAGCTTTGATTAGACGGACCTTTGTCGGCAAGGTATGCCTGAATCATAGCAGGTGAAGTGCTTCTATGGGATTGAGCTACCAACCAAGAGGCAAAGAAAAGCTTAACTTACCTTCATGGTGCCCTGATCTCGGTTTGTGAAGCCCAGTACCAGTCTGATTTCAATTATAAAACTAGTATAGAATTGCCCCTCTAACTATTGAACAGAGATCTGATTACATGTACAGTCTTTCAAATTTAGTGCTATGGAATGGAAACAGACACCATTATATGCAGTCTTGGTAGCAGGAACTATACAGCATGCCTCACAATGCAGATGCAAAATGCAGATACACCATAGTCACCACCTTAAAGAAAGCAGGCAAAATATTTTCTGAAACAAAATATGTTCTGAAATCATCCCCACAAGTTTGTTGCAGGTTTTTCACCAGCTCCCTTTCAATTGTGTTCCAAATAAAATGAGGGTTTTTGTTCTACAGAGCCATTGGACATTGTACTCTGGAGCATGACAATGTTGATTTAATGGATGATATGCTTTCCTGGCACCCAGGGCAACTTCTAGCCAAAGCTAATTACTTTTAAGTCTCACTGCACCAGAATGGGTGCCATTTTCATGATGCCTGGAGGGACCTAGCACTTTTAAAAACTGCTTTTTACCAGCTTTGGCTGGTATGACAGCTGTGTCCTTTCCTGGAGAGGACAGACCTGGCTATAGTAATTCAGACTTTAGTTACCTCCAGACTGGACTACTGTATTGTTTTGTGACCAGATCTAAATCTAGTTCTAAACTAGTGCTTTTTTATTGGTATTGGAGTGCACTGATAATAACTGTTGGGGCACATTACGTTTTCCATATATCACTTTTCTAGTGTTATCTCTTGGTAATTATTTAGAGAAGGCACTGCAAACAGTCTAAGCCAATCTGTAGGTGACAAACAGTTCCTACTTAGCCCTTTAATGACCAGCCTCACCCTCACCGAATCCTACCTCAGGGAGGGAGGGAGAGTGGTTACAAACTGGGAAGAGCGCTGGAGAGGCAGATCAGGTTTATATCGTCGTAGTCGTTAAGTCATGTTCGACTCTTCATGACCCCATGGACCACAGCACGCCAGGCCTTCCTGTCCTCCGCTCTCTCCCGGAGTGTGCTCAAGTTCATTAGGTTTATATACCCCTGCCAAACTCTGCCTGACATGCTAATGCCACCCTATGGCATGCAGACACACACAGGCACATTGCGTCCATCTATCTAGGGATTGGCCAGAAAGGCTGCCTCGTCCTGGAAACGCTTTACACTGTGCAGGAGGGAATTGGGCATCTGCTCTGTTGCCCTTGAAAAATATCTGAAGCTGTCAATTGTTTCAAAATGTTGCTGTTGTCTGGGGCTGGCCCAGTGGAGCATAAAACTGCAGTATTATTTGGGCTCAGGGGTATTGTGGGCAGTGTTTTCAGGTTGAATTCAAAATGCTTCTTATGTTCGAGGCCCTAAATACTGTGGTACTGGGCAGTGGCAGCTCCAGGAGTTTTCTGAGAGAAAGATGGCCCCAGGGGGCTCCCTCCTTGCCACTGCCAGTACTGTCCTTATGCAGAGAGCGTACATGAGAGCCAGTGTAGTGTAGTAGTTGGCGTGTTGGACTGAGGAGACCCAGGTTCAAGTCCCCACTCAGCCATGAAGCTCACTGGGTGACTTTGGGCTAGTCACTGACTCTCAGCCTAACCTACTTCACAGGCTATGGAGAGGATAAAATGGAGAGGAAGAGGTTCATGAAAACCACCTTGGGTTTCTTTGAATGAAAATGGAAAATACAGACCCTCTTCTGGTGGGCCCAATCCATGTTAAGCTTTATTATATGTAGTTTCAACTTACTGCATCTGAAGAGTCAAAATGCACCTTCCACTTTTATAACAGATGGGCTGCAAAGCTCATTTTAAGCAAACTATTAGCCTGAAAAGGTTTCACTTTATCTCCCTATAAAAGCCACTTTCCTCTATTTATCCTTTGCTGCTGCAAAGCAGAGCTACAACTTGGCAAATAATTGATGACAAATGCATTAGAAGAAATATGTACTCCTAACTTTAGTAAACACCTGTTTCTGATGCCAAACCTTTAACTTCTGATTATCATTTATTTGTTGCCTGGAGAACATTAATTGGCTAGCAGCCAATTTCCTTCTATGTGTCCCCAGATATATTTTTTCTTGTCCTTTAAAAGGATTATTCAAATGTATAGCTTCAGAAAAAGAGTACATTAAATAACTAAGCATGTGGGCATATTCTACCAAGCCCATATGCAATAAATGGTTACTCTGCAAATACGCAGATTGCCAAGTTTATATTTACAGATTAGTGATCTTCACTATTTTTAAAGTGGGAACCACTCTGGGGAAAAAAATTCCACGTGAGAGCCACGTTAACTTGCTACTAAAATTAACACAGAATAAGGGAGGAGGTGAGTAGTCCCATTTATCTCCCCCACCCCGCATTGCATGTGCATGTGTCTGAAAGGCACCATTTCCTGTGAAAAGGTTCCCCTACTACACATGAGGAAATCACCAAACACCCCCCTCAGTGGCAAAGCAAGCAAATACCTACTTCCCACCACAGTCCCAACCTGGACTTAAGTGCCGCTTCTGGGTGCAAGCAAGGCCTTCCTCAACTTCCCCTCTCTTCTCCCTCCCCCGCATCCCAGTCCAACCCCAACTCAAACAGTGATGGCTGCAGCAGGCACAATGAGGCCTTCCTTGGCTTCTTCTCTTTCTCTCACTCCCCAGGCATGAGGCCTTTTCCTGGCCACTCCTTTTTCTCCCTTTCCCCGCCACAACTGAATTAGCGGTTGATCTGCGGCTGCAAGCAGCTAGCTCTTGCTCAAAGTCAGGGCTGTGGGCTCCCCACTGCAACTTCCAGCCAGGAACAGTAGTGAGTAAGAGTGAAAATGAGATGCCTGCCCAGCTGACTCCCAAGAGACTCGGGGCCAGGTCCACTGATTAGGAATGTCACGGGAGGCCGGGAGGGGGGTGGAATCATAGAATAGTAGGTTTGGAAGGGGCCTACAAGACCACTGAGTCCAACCCCGTGCTCAATGTAGGAATCCAAGTCAAAGCAGTCTGATGGACTCTCCCTGGTTTGGCCTCCTAGACTCTAGTCCACAGACTGCAGTGCTTGCCGGACCCTGTTCACCATGCCACATGAGCTGCATGGACTAGTTACACCTGCAATCTTGGTAAATGGCCACTTTACAGACACCATTTGTGTAAAAGGCCCATTACATAAAAGAATGATCTGTCATTTTTACTCAGAATGGCAGCTTGCTGAGGGAGTGGGCAACTGTATGCCACTCACTGGGTGCTTGGGGACCATCCAGTGGCTCACACAGTGAGGCAAACAGGGGTAGTTGGTTGGCGGGGGTTTGGCGAGTAGTGCGCAAGGCAGGCTGGGGTGTGTCTGTCCAACCCTACCAACCAATGCACCTCTTGGGAAGAGGGTGGGAGCCGCACTTCAGGGGATTAAGAGCCACCAGTGGCCCACGGGCCTTGCAACGAAGAACATTGCAATTGAGTGACAGATCAATTCAGGTTGTATTTTTATACTGTAGTTCTAAGTTTTTATATTTTATACAGCTTTTATTCTGTACCTTGTAGTTTTAATTTTAATAGCTTCAGCTATTGGGCAGTATAGAAATGTAATAAGTAAATAAATAAAATGATGATGATGATGATGATGATGATAGATAGATAGATAGATAGATAGATAGATAACCAGCCACTATTTTACTGGTTCACCCAGTAAAACCAAATTCTGGCAGTAAGTATCTGGCTCTGAAGAGTAATTTTCTGAGTCTGCAAAGCTAGATATTTCAGAGGCAGCCAGACAAAGTGTGCGTGTGTGTATTACTGTTAATTCCATTCCTAGACTTTTGGGCTACTTTACTCATTATGTGTTTCTTGTATTGAGATGGGGGTGTGCTGCTGGGGGAGGAAAAAATACCCAAAGTTGGATGGACTACCTGTTCCTGATCCCACTGTTCAGGAGGACCCCTCAACCCTCTCAAGAGGCCTTTTTGAGGTGCAGATGGGGGCGGGGAGAGGAGTTGGGAAACTTTCCTGCCATGTACTTCCATAAGTTAACTTATCTTAGTTACAATCCATAGTGCACAACCCAATTGTAGAGGTTCATGTGTGACCATTTTACATACGTGTATTTGGCTGCATGGAATCTTCCATCACAACCATTTATACATTGTGTTATCCTGTAAATTTTCTATACAGAAGTGCCTTCTGTTTAGGGAAATCTGTAATGTGATGTGGAAGTGATCCTTCTTCCCACATAATTCTGGTATGAAGTGCCAACCCTAGAAAGCGGGAGATAATGAAAGAGCAGAACTAATGGAGCAGTGGGTGAGAAAAGCATGATCCCTTATGTTAGAGATGGTAGTGTTACGGTTATATGGCAGTGAATTTGTGTTCAGATCTGCTGTGCGCTCTTGTGATCAGAAATGCGACATAGGAACCTATATCCCCATCCCTAATCTATCAAGTCGCCTTGCTTGTATATTTTGATGAGCAGCTACCTTGCTTTATATTCTTTGGAATTAACTTCAAAAGTAGACTCTGGGCATATAAAATGTGCCACTTGTTTTCAGATGGCATCATTTAGAAGATGTTCAAGGGAACTGTAAAACAAGATGATGTGGATGTTACCAGCAGTGAATCCTAAATCAGATAGATACTACCTTTTAAACTGTGTCACTGACACCACGGCATCCAGATATATGAGGTCTTTGGTGTCTCTAAGAACAACCTCGTACTAAAAGAGCTAAAGGCTGGAAGGCGTCCTTATCAGCCTTGTCAGTATGCGCTCTGGAGTTTATGAAAAATTTTGTTCATCTTAATTAATGACGTTTCAGAAGATTTCTTGATCAGTGTAGTTAGCAGGTGTGAAAAATAGGAAAACCTTTATCTTTTAGACACTTAAATTAGGCAGTGTATGAAAACCATCCTGATCATTATCTCTTATTCTCTGCAAATATCTATCTATCTATCTATCTATCTATCTATCTATCTATCTATCTATCTATCATCTCCCCTCAGTATCTTGGAGACAGCTCACATGCAAGGGAGGGCCCATAGTTCAGTGGTAGGGAAGCTGCTTTGCATGCAGAATGCCCCAAGTTCAATTTTGGGCACCTCCAGGTAGGGTAGGGAACATTTCTGCCAGAAACCCTGGAGACCCACTGCCAGGAAGTGCCAACAACACTGGGATAGGTGGACCATGGATTGACTCAGTATTAAGACAGCTTCCTCTGTTCCTGTCACCAGAAAGAAGCAAGGAATTGCACAATAAAAGGGATGGGGGCTGCCCCAGTGATCCCAAACACTGACAAAGCCCACTGCTAGAGGGCCCATAGCCTCTTCCATTGGGCTGATTAAAGAGGGTGAAAAGCAAGGCTGGCAATATTCCTTGCCCAACAAAGATTGCCAGAGCTGGCTTTGTCTGCTCTTTAGAACTGTCTGCACTCAGGGTCTTGCCATATATTTCAAGAACCACGGCTGTCTGGTTAGTGACATTATATAGTTTAGTGACTAGGTGGCACTGGACTTAGATGTATCTAGTTGGGGGTCAGGAATTTCTCGTGTTTGTTCTCTTCTTGTGAGAAAGACAATAAAGTTTTATGTCTAGCTTCCTGACTGGTAGATCCTCAGCTACAGACTTCCATGACAAAAGCTATAATCCAGCGGTTTTCAAACTTTCTACCTTTCCATGTTGATTTGTCTGACAAAGAACCCTCGCACGTTTGCCCTTGAACTCCAGTGTCTTGCAGAGGATTTGGGGGCATATTTTAGGGTGCGCATGCACAGTTCATGGAGAGCACCAGCCAAGCTTATGAGACTGCACTATTGTTCTGTATCAAAATGTTCTCCTGCAGCTACAAGTTGCATCTATATCCTGATGGTGGGTAGGCAAGCTGCCTTTCAAAAAAAGCTCATGCATTGTTACTGACATTTTCACCGAGAAGACCCTAAGAAAGAACATGCTTCTAAGGAATCTCTGGAATGCAGTTTGCAACCAAGTGTAAACTATTTAAGGTTATTTAAAATGCTGCATAGGACAGAATAATTTCATCACACATACAAGTTTCAGCCCAAGTATACTTTGTTCCATCTATCTATCGATCTATCGATTGATCAATCTCCTTTGGGGAATTTAATAAGAAGTTAAAAACAGCATGCTTCTCAATAAAAGACAATTTGTTCAACACTGAAACTACCAATCTGCAAAACAATAAGACGACCAATTTGCCTGCTTTTTGTCTTAGCATAGTCATGGCTTGAAAAGAATGGAGAAAAACTTAGCATATAACAAAGAAGAACCATATGAAGAAGCATTATTGGCAAACATTCATTCCACAGATGCTCACTGTTGCTGTTGCAGTCTGGGCAGTTTCGGGGGCTGGGGGCGGGAAGTGAGGAAAATGCTAGTTTGAAACAGGAATTCCCCATGTCAAACAATTTCATGAAGAGGGAGAGACAATGGATTAAAAAGTGTTAATTTCAGCAGCGTGGCTTGATATGGCAGTGACGTTTGGCATGAGTGTGTGTGTGTGTGACACAAATACAGACATCCTAACACTATCAGAAATATGTTTTGTTATTAGCTATTGTCAGATAGAATATTGGAATGACTGAACCTGAACCAGAGGGGAAAAAGCTCCCATTGAAATTTATGTCTGCGAGTGCCTAACTGCCTTTGTTTGAAAATCTCAGTCATTTTTCTCTGTGACATTCTCTTGGCAATTTCACCCACGATGAAAATGTATTCAGATTTTTTTAAAAGAAGTCCATGGCGCCTGTTCTTCCCAGCTTCCTGCGGCGGGAAATTTATCATTGCCCTGAGCACTGTGTAGTTGTCATTCCCCATCGCCTCTTCTCACCAATCTTGCACAAAACAGCTAAGCAATTTACTGATCAACAAAGCCCTGTGATGCCTGGGTGGCCTGCTGCTCTTCCCTCCACTAGTGTTTCCAATCCTGTGCTGGCTTATGGTTAGCCTGCTTCTGTCTCTTTCATGTAGCTTAGAGAACTCAGCATTTCTGTCGGAGTAGCCAGATATGGTGTGACTCAGTATAAGCTGCCTTATACTGAGTCAGACCATTGGTCCATCTAGCCTAGTATTCTTGATACCGATTGGCAGCAGCTCTCCAGGATTTCAGGCAGGAGTTTTTCCTGTCCTACCTGGAGATGTGGGGAATCAGATCCGGGACCTTCTACGTGCAAAGCACGTGCTCTACCACTGAACTACAGATAACTTGTCTGTGGGAGGGAGGGGTACGTATATAAAGAGGAAAATGAGGATGATTCTGCCTTGTGGCATGGGTTGAATCTGGCAACACAAGCTCCTTGCCAAGCCCATGATTTTTGATATAGTAAAGTCACCACAACAAATGGTTTTTTCTTCGTCGCTTTGCCTGTAAAACCTTTCTTTTGAATATATGCACTCAAATGGAAAAATCTGGTATTGATCACATCAGGGAGACCCATGTGAAGCTCAAGTCAGTTAGTGCTGTGTCAGGGGAGTTACAAAAATGTGGAACTTTAATAACTATCATTCCCTTTCTGCCCCTTAGGCAGTGGTGTAGTGGAGCAAGAGCTCCCAGGGCCTGTGTCAGCACTTTTTTTTGGTATTAGCAGAGATGCTGACATCATCCACCCACCCACCCCAAACACACACACACACACACACACACACACACACACACACAGACTTCCCTGTTCCTTCTGAGCTTAGCTGCAATCCTCCAAGTAGCTGGGGGAACATTATTATTATTAGTTGCTGCAAAAATGATTTCCCCTCCGCCCGCCCCCCCAGCAACCACATATTGTTTCCTCCTGTAATGCAAAGTATTTTGGGGGTGTTTTGGTCTTGAATGGGCAATTAAGACCCATTAGCTTTATAAAAGACCTACTCCTGGTGAAGATTAGAACTGCTAGAACTGGTTTGTTGAAATGGCACAGTGAGAAACAGGATGCTGGACTGAATAGACATTTGATCTGATCCAGCAGGGCTCTTCTTATGATCCCTTAGCTAAAGTACCATTTAGAGAGGAGGTGGGGACTGGCTCCAATCCATAGTTCAGATCAGAAATGATCAGAGCTGGGCCTACCATCAGTTTTAGATGGTTAATTTTGGGTGTCATAGAATGGCAAGAAATTGGTAATTATTTAATTGATTATTATATTTCAACTACCAGGTAGAGGGAGAGAGATCTTCTGCTTCAAGTGCCAAAATAATTTGACTGGCTTTGGGTAATATGCACCTTGACTTGGAATGGGCAAGTCAAGCATTTGCTGTTCTTCGTCAGGCAGCAAAATCTCATGGCTGGCTAGGCAAATGGTTATTCACCTGGAACATCTATATCTGGTTATTGTGAAGTATAAAAATGGAACTACAATGAATGCTTATAAAACACACTACATTTATAATGGGTGCAGTGGGGTGCAGATTCACAGCTTTTGAAGCTGTGAATCTGTACCCCACCACCAACTGGAATCTTGTTGCACCCCTTACCCCTACTGAAAACCAAAATGAAGTCCCTATTACTATTCCCTACTCATCCCCATTACAATACTCTTGTTTATATTACATAAAACAGCCACTTTTTTCAGCTATAACATAGCCTTGAACATGGCTGTGAAAGTCCAACAGTGTGTGAGAGAGAAATATAGGCACACAGGAAGTTGCCTTATACTGACAATTGGTCCACCTAGCCCAGTATTGCTAGGACACTGACTAGCAGTGTTTCTCCAGGTTTCAGGCAGGATTCTTTCCTATCCTTACCTGGAGATACTGGTAGGGATTGACTAAATCTCCCCTGCTCACCCTGCACATTGCTTGCTGAACCCCTGCTTCTTACTTTTACCTGGTGAGGCACTGCAGGGTGAGGTACTGGGCCATCGGGGAAGTGGGGGGGGGCTCTCAGCAGCTCTCTTTTTTTTTTTTGATGAGCCTCCATTTTTGTTTAAGATGGGGCTCTGTATTTTCATAGATCTACTGTTCGCACAGTGGATCTACACCATGGTGGTTGTAAAGGTTCATTTCTATGTCTGAACCCTTGTGGACTATGGGAATGCTGTGGACATAATATACCTCAACTTCAGCAAAGTTGTGCCCCATGATATCCTGATTAGCAAAGTAGCAAAAAGTGGGCTAGATGAAACAACGATCCGGTGGATCCACAGTTGGCTAGAGAATTTGACTCAAAGAGTGCTTATCAATGGGATGTTCTCAAACTGGGGAGAGAGGTAACGAGTGGGATACCACAGGGCCCAATCCTGGGCCCAGTGTTCTTCAACATTTTTATTAATGACTTAGAGGAGGAGGTGCAGGGAATGCTGATCAGATCTGCAGATAACACAGACTTGGTCAGGATAGCTAATACCTTGGAAGACAGAAACAAAATTCAAAGTGATCTTGATAGACTAGAGCACTGGGCAGAAAACAACAGAATGAAATTTAATAGGGATAAATGCCAAGTTCTGCACCTAGGAAGAAGAAACCAAATGTACAGTTACAAGATGGGCGATACTTGGCTCAACAATACTACAAGTGAGAAAGATCTTGGAATTGTTGTCGATCACCAGCTGATGAGTCAACAATGTGATGTGGCTGCAAAAAAGGCCAATGCTCTTTTGGGCTGCATTAATAGAAGCATAGCTTCCAAATCCTGGGAAGTACTAGTTCCCCTCTACTCAGCACTGGTTAGGCTTCATCTGGAGTACTGTGTCCAGTTCTGGGCACCACACTTGAAGAATGATGCAGACAAACTGGGGAGGGTTCAGAGGAGGGCAACAGAGATGATCAGGAGACTGGAAACAAAGCCCTATGAAGAGACCCTGAAAGAACTGGGCATGTTTAGCCTTGAGAAGAGGACTGAGGGGAGATATGATAGCACTCTTCAAGTACTTTAAAGATTGCCACAGAGAGGAAGGCCAGAATCTTTTCTCGATCATCCCAGAGTGCAGGGCATGGAATCATGGACTCAAGTTACAAGAAGCCAGATTCTGGCTGAACATCAGGAAAAACGTCCTGACTGTTAGAGCAATACGACAATGGAACCAATGACCTAGGGAGGTAGTGGGCTCTCCCACACTGGAGGCATTCAAGATGAGGCTGGACAGCCACCTGTCAGGGATGCTTTGACCTAGATTCCTGCATTGAGCAGGGGGTTGGGCTCGATGGTCTTATAGGCCCCTTCAACCCTACTATTCTATGATTCTAAATGAAACTTTTTGGCCACTGTTGTGTATATCTACTGTGCAAACAGTAGATCTATGAAATACAGAGACCCATCTTATGCAAAAATGGACACTGGCACGGATGCTAGATGGCTGCAGTGAGGCCTGGCCTCACACATGGGGTGGGGGTTTGCTGAGCCAGGTTCAGGGAATGGGGCGGGGATTCAGTGGGTTCCTCGACCCAGTTGGGTGCCCACACCATCCCTAGATACCAAGGATTAAACCTGGGACCTTCTGCATGCAAACCAGTTGCTCTACTACCACTGAGCTTCACCCCTTCCTGCATTCAGAGAGATTCAGGAGGGAAAGGAAGTGGGCTTCTTGCAGATACATATATCACACCCATTGTTCCATATATTATGGTGTTGGTGGTATAAGTTTTAAGATCTTTGGGAGAGGCCCTTCTCTCAGTACTGCCACCCTCAGAGGCATGTTTGGTGGTGATGTGAGAGGGGGCCTTCTTGGCGTCTGCTCCCAGACTTTGGAACTGCCTGCCAAAGGAGGCTAGGTTGGCCCCCTCTGTGTTGTCCTACCACCAGCAGGCAAAGGCGTTTTTAGTCAGGCAGGCCTTTGACCTATAAGCTAGTCTCTTTCAGAAGCAGGGTTTAATTAGTCGGTGCTATTCATTTCTTTTATTGCTGTTGTTTTAATTGTGTTTTTAATTATGCTATGTTTTAATTACGATTTTGTTTTTAATCTGGATTTTCTTGTTAGCCATCTTGAGTGCCGTTCTTTTGGTGGAAAGGCAGGATAGAAGTTAATTAATGAATTTTTGGCAATTTGGAGTGGGCAGTTCTTGTCAACTGTGTTTTTCCACAATGAACCGTTCTGTTCTTGTTAGCTAATCATCCCGGTTCTTCTGGACTGTTTTCAGAGCAATAGGTCTTGAATTCCACTCTCTTTGATATCACCACTGCTGCTATTAAATTCATAGCTGGAAGGAGGAGAATTAAGAAGACAAAAGGTAGCTGCATGACAATGGTGAACTGAGGCAGCAACCAAAAGTCATACTCTGTACTGACTTCTTGAAACCTAAAATGTGTACGTCTGCAGAGTTTATCTATAAAGTAGACAGGCATCAAGCTCATACCAGTTTCCTATAATTTTCTCTCTCTCCCTAGCATGTGTAGACATGAACAACTGGTGTCAGTCCTGATTATGTGTGCTTGTAGTCGCTTATGGAACAGATAAGGAAGAGGCTTGAAAAGAAAGTTAAATGTGATGGGTTCAAGGAAGAAAAATAGCTGAAGTAATGGTTATTGCTACACTATTCTACTTATTTTCCCTTGACCTTGACTACACAAGGAACACCCCCGTCTCCCACTACCCTTTCACCCCTACACTGATGGCTATCACTACAGACAAAGCTTGCATCCAGAAGTCCAATTTGAAGTCTGTTAAGACTGCCTGCCCTTCATTTAAATTCTTTCTCCTGTCAAACTGACGGTGACATTAACAAGCATGCACAGAAGGGGGCTTTGTGCCAATTAACAATTTCTCGTTAGCTTAATTAGGGGACACATGTTTTTAATCACAGCTAAGAATGTGGAGTGATTGAAGAATTGATTCTGAGCTTTTGAAAGCTTCACTGTCAGTGCATAGAATTTAATTCGGCAGATGTGGTAAAGAGCGAGGGAGCTCTTTAAGTGACTTTGCCTAAATAGCCTTAATAGTAGACTAAAGCAAAAGAAATGGCAATTATATGGAAAATGCTTCTAGTGTCATCACAGACCGAATCTCAGTAGTTACATATAATAACTGGGATACCAACAAATGAATATGCATGGATACTGTTTTACAATATACAATTGTGTCACCCCAGCCATCCACCCCCATCTTATCTTATACATGATTTTCCAATAAGTAAACCCCACTTAATATAAATGAATAGGAATTGCACAGGGCCAGTGCTGAACTGGGCTATTGCATCTTATGAAGCAGATGTTAAGCACTGTTGACATGCTGGGAGGAGATCTGAACTCTTTGCAAAAGTAATTTGATTATGTTTGTATGTTTCTCTAATTGAGCAACTATAGAAATTGCCAAATCCATCAGAATTGTCTGTGCATATCCTATCCACCAACTCATGGAATAAAGCCACTGATTTTCAAGGCATTGGTTTATGCTTTAGTTTTAGGCTTTTGTTTTAACCCAAGGCATAGTTAGGGATGGGAGAATCAGTGAGGTTTGAGCAGGTCGAGATTCTCCTATTTTCACCTCTGAGCCTGGTTCGTCTCATTCCCATTCCCAAACATGAGCTTTTTTTCCCTTGCTGAACTGAAGTGTGCATCTCTGTACACATTTTAAAAGAGTGCTCCCAAAATGTGTACTTCTCATAGACTAAAGCATGAAAGTGTGTATGAACCCCCCCCCCCAAAACAAACAGTTTTTGAATGCAAATACTTTTCGTGCTTTTCTAAAAAATTACGCACCCGTTCACATTTGTGTTTGGGGTTGCGAATGAGGCAAATCGGAAGTAAAAATGAACACGAACAAAATTCCTATATATCCCTACACATAACCATATAACAAACTGACTTAAAAGTCACTCTCTCTTCTCAGGGAACCCCAGCAACTACTAGGGGTTTGGGACTGAGACTGCTGCCCAACAGTCTCTCTGCTGAGCTGCCTGGGCTGGTTTCAGGGGTGATGTTGGAGTCCCCCAGTTTGGTTGGTCTGGATGCCTTCAGTGTTTGTGTCACAACCACCCTTTCAGGAATAGCTCAGGAATCATGGCCATAATGTGCCTATCTTCAGTGATTTCTGGCTCCATGCCTTCAGCTGCACATACTTTGGACTTGTTTTATGTGTGTGAATATGGTGGATGGGAGGAGGGTGAACTGGGGGTGGGGGGATTTAATAGGGTTCCATTGTCATGGACAGATCACTACGTGGTCAGGTCTGGATTTACCAGCATCCCAGGGCTTCAAAGGGGAAGGAGACAGACAAACATAAGAATATAAGAATAGCTGTAGGGTGGCCAGATATGCATCACCACAAAAGAGGACACAAATGTGCTTATGCTAATTTATATGAATAGATGTAAATTTAGAAATAATTATTATAATTTAGATAGAAACACAATAAAACTCACCACAGTGGGGAAGACTGTGTCCCCCATGCCCCCTCAGAGGTCCAATGTAATTAGAACATAAGAGCCATGCTGGATCAGACCAAGGGTTCACTATCCAGTTCAGCATTCTGTTCACATGGTGGTCAACCAGCTGTCGACCGGGAACCCACACAAAGAACACCCACACACACCTTTCACCAAACAGCAGAAGCAATGAAAGAAGCAAGCTTTGCAGTACCAGAGGGTGGGGGTATAAGAAAGAAGGTAAAGGAGCAGCTGTTGCCAGTTCCATGATAAGGGAATGGGGAAAGGAGGAAATGCAAGCAATTCTTATTGTCATATGAGAAAGACTGAAAGGAACGTTTTGTGAATGAATGAGTGGGGGTGGCAGAACCATTTCCAAATAATCCTGGAAGTAACCTGAGTGTAATAGAGTGGGTCTGAGATTCAGCTGATTGGTAAGTTCATGTTTATCTTTATCCCACCTTCAGCTCCAGAAAGACTGAGCACCTTCCAGCTCTCTTCCTCCTTCTTCACTCCATGATTGTTCTTTCCCTTTCCTGAGGTAATCTCATGTACCTCTTCCTTTCATCCACCCCCTTTCTATTCCTTCCTCCACTTATCCAACTTGTTTCCACTCTGTCCATATCTACACTCATCTCTAGTTCTCTGCTATGCTTATTTTTTCATCCAGTCACTTTGCCAGCCTGCTGATCAGCATCATTTTGAAGCAGCCAGACTACTGAGGCCATGCCCCCTCCCCCTCTTCATCACCAGAAGCCCCCCACACACACACACACACATCCAAAGCTTGCTGAGATTTGTAGTTCAGTAGGGAGAGATAAGGACAGAAGGAGAGAACTCCAGCTTCCAGAATACACGGCAATTTCCAACCTACTCTTAACCCATAGTGATAGAAAAAAATAGATTTATATGCCACAGTAGCATTCAGATCTAAAACGGCAGAACTGTAGAAGACAAAATGGAATCCAGACCCCCCAAAATGAACAGAACTAAAAACAGAGGGAAGTCCAGGAGAAAAGAGGACATCTGGCCACCCTAAAGAGCTGTGCTAGATCAGACCAAAGGCCTATGTAGTCCAGCATTCTGTTTGCACAGCGGCCACCAGAGATGCCTATGGGAACTTGTCCTTTTCTCATCACTTGAAAATGGAGAATGTGTTGGCTGTTAATCAATTCTCTCTCATATCTCTGCTGTTAAATTCTCCACAGTACAAATTACAATGGTGTCAGAGTCTTTACCTTTTGAGATGGATTATCTAGAATGTTTTCAATCTTGCTTCAGGCCTGGTTTTGGGGTTGTGACAGCCTTGGTCACCTTGGTGGATGACCTATGCTGGAAATTGGATGGGGGGGGGGTGCATATTGGTTCTTCAGGAACTCTCAGCCATATTCAATACTATTGACTTTCTGGGCTGGTCTGCTGAGACTTGGGAGTATAGTGTTAAAGTGGCTCTTCCCATCCTGGAAGGCCAGATTCAGAAAGTGATTCTAGGGGACTCCTCCTTGATGTGTTGGTCGTTGTTCTATGGTATGTCTAAGGGTCCTATCTTGTACCCAGTGCTATTTAATATCTATACGAAACCACTGGGAGAGGTTATTGAGGGTTTGGGATCATCAATATAAGGATAACACCCAACTCTGTCTCCACAGGTTGTGGAGGTCCTGAACAATTGCCTGGAGGGAGCAACGGACTGGATGTGGGCAAACAAACTGAAGTTTAATCTAAACAAGACAGAGGTGCTCATGGTCAGGAGAGTGACCTGGGAGTAGAGAATCAACCAGTCTTGGATGGAGTAGCATGCCCCTTAAAAATACAGGTTCGTAGTTTGGAGGTTCTTTTGAACCCAGTTTTGTTCCTGGATGCTCAAGTGTCACTGGTGGCCAAGATGAGCAAGATCACTTTTGCCCAGTTGAAGTTGGTACACTGTTGTTCCTGGAGAATATAGACATAGCCTTATGTCTTAGCTTTGAAATGCAATGAAAAACAAAAACAAAAGCACAACCTGGTGGACAATGCTTGATCACATCCTAAATAGCACAGATAAGTAGGGATGGTGCGGGCACCTGTCTCAATCCGGGATTCAAGCAGACTGACATGCCCTCTGAGCCACACCTGCCAAGCCCCTGCCCCTGCTCAACCCCTTCCAATGCTTGCCAAGCTGCCCGCAACTTACCTGCGCCCTGTCCACCTCCATCACAATCGCCATGTTTTGAAAAAATATGGCGATCGCAATACTGTACCCATAGACTTATATGCAAAATAGCACCATGAATCTTGCATATATGGGCAATTCACAGTGCCATTTTACATATATGTTGATGTGCGCATTTTTCGCACATAGGCTTATATGCAAAATGGCACCATATACACAAAATTTATGGTGCCATTTTGCGTATAAGTCTATGGGTTCAGTATTATAATTGCCATGTTTTTTCAAAACATAGTGATCATGGCAGAAGCAGACAGGGCCCGGGTAAGTGTGGGTGGCTTGGCAAGCAGGCATGGGGCTCAAGCGTGGGTCCAGGGCCACACAAGTGGGGGCAGGCCGGGGCTAGGCGGGCACCCATCCATCCTATATTTCCTTTCATTCCATTTTCATCTGGTTTCAGCATTGTATTGTTACAAAGACAGTAAATCTCACTACCATTTTAAGTCCTTCCTAAAAGTTGGATTCTAAAATCTTCAATTTATCCAGGACAAGGCATAATCATACATGACAAGAAAGCAGCACACTTATACTGGCTGTCCTCCATTAACATGGGAGTGTCCCCCACTAGGGATGGCAGAGAATTCCACCATGGATCACAGTGAGGCCGAATGCCAGTGCATTCAGCCCCCCGAACTCTGTGGTGGAACGGCCTGCCACCCCCCACGGATCCCCCCTGGGACGAGACTCACCTGGGGCGGATCTTCCGGGCGGCGGCGGCTCCGGTGGCAGCTTTGGCGGCGGTGGCGGCCAGTCTTCTGACCAGCTGCCGTGCTGCTGCCATTTCCACTCTGGTAACAAAAAAAAAAGAAGAAAGATGTGATAGGCTACGTAAAGATTTAGGTAGCCTATCATGACTAGGTTTTTTTAAAAAAAAAACACGACGTGATAGGCTATGTAAATCTTTACGTAGCCTATCATGGCTGGGTGGGTTAAAAAACAACAACAACCGCGTACGCAAATGACGACGGCTCCAGCCGCCGCCATTTGTGTTCCTTATTTTTGCCCTCTTAATCTACATAAATATTTACGTACACTATGACGGCGAAAATCAAGGGGAACACAAATAGCGTAGCAGGCGCTATTTGCGTCCCTTTTTGATTCCCCGTTTTAGCCTACGTAAATATTTTTGCCCTCTTAATCTACGTAAATATTTACGTAGGCTAAAACGGGGAATTAAAAAGGGACGCAAATAGCGCCCGCTATGCTATTTGCATTCCCCTTGATTTTCGCTGTCATAGTCTATGTAAATATTTACGTAGATTAAGAGGGCAAAAATAAGGAACGCAAATGGCGGCGGCCATAGCCGCCGCCATTTGCGTACGCGGTTTTTTGTGTTTTTTTTACCCTGAGCCCTCCGTGGCCGGAAATCCAGCTGTGGATGGCTCTGGCCTGGCAGGCTGCTCCGCGGAGCTGCCGCGGAGCACAGCTGGCCTCGGAGGATTCCGGGGGGGAGGAACGGAGCACCTCCCCCCCCGGCGAGGATTCCGGGGGGAGGAATGGAACGCCCCCCCCATCAACATAATCCGCGAACAGGTAAGCAACTTTCGTACATCCCTAGTCCCCCACTTTCTGCAGGCCTGAGATCTCCAAAATGTGCAACTGTCTTTCTCCATACTCAGTTCTTAATGCCATTAAGTCATCCAAACACTTCTCTTTTAATTGGCAATCTAGAGCCCAGCAGAGGAAAGAAAAATGCATGAAACACTGGAAAACACACTGGAAAACCCATTACAGGTAAACTGGGTGGGGGGGATTTCATTGAATTTCTCCAGGCGGAGGAGAAATTCCCCAGCAATTTCTCACAGGTAAGGCTCGCCATTGGCAAGAGTTGTAGCACAGCTTCTTCCTTTCCTTTCCTTTTCCTAAGGGATTTTTGTTTTTTTGCACCACCACTGCAAAAGTGGCCACACCATCAACTGCACTGGCAGCCTGACCCCAGTTTTACATCTAATATGCATTTCTTTTTGAAAACAATTTCTTTTCTATCAAATTGAACAAGAATGGTCAAAAATATGTGGGAACACCTGGGTTCCCCAGATTGCCATGCCCACTTCCCATGGCTACACTCCTTTCCCTTGACCACCAATCATTTGGCCATGATGACATATGTCTTAGTTGCATCACATCTGGATCAGATGTGATGCAACTGCCTTTTAAGAGCTGCCTTTTAAGAGTATTTAGAAATTACAGTTGGTCCAGAATAGATTGTGGTTACCAGTTTATTAACAGGGAACATGGGACTCCCTTGTTGAAACTGCTGTACTGGCTTCTGATTTGTTTCCACGTGCAATTCAAATAGCTGCAGATTACCTTTAGATCCTTTTATGATCTATATTCAGGATATTTGAATGATTATCTTATCCTGTATGATGCATTTTGCCTAATGAGCTAACCTTTGGAGGCCCTGTTATGTGTACCAGCATCTCCAGAAATACATTTACTTGTAACCCAGCATAAGGCTTTTTCAGTGGCTGCACCTAGGTTTGGAACTCCTTCCCAAGACAGACCCCTCTCACCCTCTCTTTAATAGACTTCTGTAAATTAGTAAAAACCTTCTGTTTGAGAAAGGAATTTGGATATTTCATTGAACTTGTTTTAGCTGTCTCTGTTTTTTACATTTTGTTTGCTGTTGTATTCCGTCATTTTTTTGCTGCTCTTTTTTGTTAATTCTTGCTGCTGTTTTAGTGTTAGTTTATGATAGGTTTTAAATTGTTAATTTAAGTTATTAACAGTTGTTAGCCACCTTGGTATTATTATGATTATGACTATGATGATGTGGATGTGGATGTTCAGCATCACTAACAGAGTATGCCTAGCACCCACAAAATTATAATCGCCAGATTTCTTTGGGGGAATCCATGGAAGTTAAACTAATAGAGTCCAAAGAGAAAGATGTCTTTGCAAATATACTTTGGGTACCAAGCAAAAATAAAATTTGGGTGGCCAGCTTCTGAAATGGTCCCTGTAGTATTGTGTGTGTGTGTGTGTGTGTGTGTGTGTGTGTGTTTACAGCAGTTCAGTCTGCAGTATTAGCAGGTAATAATGTTTAGTCCATGTTATGAAACTAAAGCTTCATTTGAGTATTTATTAAATTAGAAAAAAAATATAAGCCACTCTCTCTCTATTTTTTTTTTTAAATCCAGAGCAGTAAGCAAGAAATAAAGGAACTGTATTTATGTATTTTGTAAAAGGTGCAAGAACAGGCCAAACTGCTTTCCCGCACAAATGGTGGCCATCAAGCACACAGCATTAATATAGCTTACTTGATGGCTTGAGGGCTGCCATTCGCGCAGGATCTATTTCCAGAAATACAGGCAGACGCCATGGCTTCAGCCATCCAAATCCGCTTTGGCTCCAGAGACCAAAGCAGGTTGGGGTGTGTGTGAATTTGCCCAAAGCATCATATTGGGTGAAGCCCCAAAGTGGCCTCCAAGGCAGATTGGGGGGTCCCTGTGGAATATTGCCCGGGTTAAAGGACTCTTCGTTTTTTATGCCCTGAAGAAAATTGTGACGGAACTTCACTACTGCAGCTTAAGCTACAATTAGATCCAAAGTGTCATGAGATACTATGTTTCCTTGAAGGCATAGAGTTGGTATGTTATCAGCTGCTAGGCTTAGTAGCTTATAGGCTGAAGTTACTGCTTCTCCCTCCCATGCCACCCTGCCCTGTTCTTCTCCTGGCTCTGACATTGCACTTTGAAAAAGGATTGTCTCAGCTCAGCTGATTTTTATTAACCTCCCCTGAAAGACTGACAAATAATTAGTTCTATATTTTGCAACTTAGTTAGCCATGGCTTTCTGCGAGACCTGTGAGACTACGTGTGATATATGCTTTAAAAAAATAGCATGTTGTCTTTCTGTCATAATGACAGTCAAAGTTGCTTAACAAAGTTTTGCAACACATCACAGGTAATGAAAATAATATAAAACCACAGACAGAATAAAAGAGCATGCCATTATACAAAAATTATACATGTTTAAAATGCAGCACTTTAAAGAAGTCATCAGCTCTAGAAAATCTGCTCATTTCACTCACTTTTCTCTAAATAAAACTAACTTTTTTGATCACTAGAAATCTACCACAAAGCTGCTCTCCCATCCCACAGATGTTGGCATGGGCAGATTTGCCCCACTCTTCCCAGGTAGAGAAGGAGGAAGGGATGAGCCAGCAGTGCCCTGTGAACTGACTTTGAAGCCGCCCTTTGTCACCAGCAGTTTGAAGCAACAACCCCCTCATAATGCTAAACAATATGGGATTAGCCAGTCACCATTTGGGGCTGAATAGGAATTTTGGTCTTCTCTATATTGGCTCAAGGGGTTAAAGCTATATAATTCGGTCTGATTATTTCTTTTTGGCCACAGCTGGCAGGTTCAGGGTGGGTTAGGAGGGATTTACAGCTAAGCTACCCTGGCCAGCACCCTGAGACTTCTTAAGGTTGCTTCTCCACCAAGATCTCACTACCAACCAACTCCAAGGGGTTGGGCCTTGAGGACCTCATCCCATCTAAAGCTGACCAGCTAGTGGGGAAGATATGTAGTTAAGTCCTCCACAGCTATCCTTAAGCCTGGCTGATGATGAGAAGTACAGATGTGTCCATTAACTGGTCTGGCTCATTTAATAGTCTATTAAATATTAAATATTTTATATTAATACATATCAAAATATTAATATACTAAAAATTTTAATATTTCTTCCTAGCACTCACCTTAGGTTGTAGTGACCCACACTGTTGGGATTGAGTTGAGATTTAACCCACTGTTTGGGTTGGGGTGAGATTTAAATGTTGCTGCTCATTGAAGATCTCTGTAATTAATTAAAATGTAAGCCTTAATTAAGCCCATGACTGTCATCATTCTGAGATGAGGGGACAAAACCTTTGTTCGCCAATGGTAAAGAAAAGCGGGGGGACCAATCCAAGCATGTACCTCAGGGACATTCAGATACAAGAGCTGAATGTGAACTTTAATGAGAGCAACCAGTTCAACTCTACTTCCTGCATTTTAGTAAAAGATATATGGAGCATCTCTACACCAGCCTAAAATCCAGCATTTAAAAGGGGGCTTTCTGCTTCTGTTTTAAATGCAGGATCACAACACACTCCCTTTACACGTGCTTCCTTTCCCCATCCCCTTTCCCCCTCCTTCTCCCCCTTATCTGAGTCTTCTATATATTTCATTGTCTGTCTCCTCCTCTTGTGGGTTTTCCTTTTTCACGGAGGAAAAAGGGAACTCAAGTGGAACACAAGTGGGGTAATTTGATAGCTAATTATCTCCAATCTATTTAGAAATGGAATAAAGGTCATTTAGTGCAGGAGATTCCCTGGAGGTTCACAATGTCATCTAAAGGGCCCACAAACTTCCGTGAGTGAGCAATCTCAATAGTAGGATAAAAGCTCCATATGAAGAAGCCCACAGCCTTGAAAAAAGAAGTGTTGCTGCTCACTAAAAAAATAATGTAGAGGATGAACTGAAGATATGAGAAAAGGTTTAATTTTTGAATCTGAAGGGTCTGTCCTTGAGAATTGCCATGCTGCAAGACCATCAAGAGAACCCTATGTCAGGAGGGTTGCCAACTCTTCTATTGGCTTCTGCTTCTGTGTCTTTAAGAAGAGATTGAACTGTATTCTGCTGGCATTTACTTCCATGGCATTAAAAGCTTGACCTGCTGATGCATTTAGATCATTCCCCTGTTAAAGGGAATAGGGATGAGTGGCTCTGTCAAACCCAGTCCGACTGAGGTTTTCATTTTTCCATCGCCAGGCTCGTTCCTTCTCAGTTCCATGTGAGGGATTTTCCGCACTGAAATTCATATATATATTTTGGCCCTGTTTTGGAAATGTACACATTTTTGCATGTATGCACCCTTTGACTAAAATGTTTTTGTGCACATTTTAGAAATGTATGCAGTTTTCTTTGTGCAGTTTTCAAACATGTGCATAACAGACACATTCTTTGTTTGGTGGAACACATTGCAAGCTCAGAAATGGATGGATTTCCAACCGCAAATTGCATGCACATCCATGTCCTGTTTCAGGAGTTATGGGTTGGGTACATCTATATAAAAAAATAACCTCAGCCAAGCAAATTTGTCAACCACCCCTAGAAGGGAAAAGATCAGGCTAGGGTGTGTGTTTTCTTCCTGGTCACACTTCATAACCAGGAGGGAGAGTAGTGTACAGATTTAGGAAGATCTGTAGATCCTAAGGGCCATCATCATTTTACCATTTATATAAAATATTAAAAGATAAAAGGCACTGCCTGTAGGCTTGCAGGTTAAAAAAAAAAAGAGTGAGAGAAGGGCAAGGAAGGAAGAAGGGTGGAATGGTGAAAGGAACAGCGGAAGAAGGAAGGAATGGGTTAATAGGTTCACTTCTTAATGAGGGATTTATATTTTGGAGAAGAGAATTTATCAGACTATTGACATAAGAGATGTAGAAAACATGTCTTCAGCTGTTAGTGCCATTTGCCGTAGAGCTCACTTTCATTTAGTAGTATTTCTTAACTTATTCCTTTTGTCATTTCATTCTAACCTTGCAGTTGAAAAACGGGGATGCAGCATATAGTAGTATGTGCCAGATGTGAGAAATGATGACAGTTACTGGCAATAGTATATATAGCAATAAAGGCCTCAAGGTCTCTGATGGTGGTAACAGTGTTTATGCATGTGCTACAATGTCTGTGAAGTGGCAACTAAAGCATATAAATGGGAAGCCTGCCATGGTTGCTTAGAACATGATTTCACTGGAATCTTTTGATACATTTATACATAATGTATTACTATTTCTACCCACAAGCATTACGATACAGAGATTGGGGTGGGTGGGTTGGAAGCTATAGAGGCTGATCCAAGAAAAGGGGTGGGGGTCAGGAGTACTTTTGCAAAAGCTTTAGGAAGTTATAAAAAGCACCCCTTTCTGTAATTTTTCACAGGCAGAACAACCGCTAAAGTGTTTACCCACTCAGAATAAGGGCATCGCTTTCTGCCCTTTTTCTAAATTAGCTTAATGAAATCATCATGGCATGTAGCCATGGCTATATGGTGTTGTCATCATGCTGACTACATGATCCCAAGTTGCCTGGAATCATGTAGTGAGAGTGGAAAAACTTTGTTTAAAAAATGCCTGGTGCAAATTGCTGCAATGAACAAGCAGTCAAACAGCCAAACAAAAAGCAGTGAAAAAGATGAGGAAGGTGCGGATGGGTAGAAGACTTTTCGAGGAACATTTCACTCTCCCAGAAAGCACTATGTTCCCTGTGAAAATGTTCATGGGTAAATGTTCACCACAGCCATAAGCCCAAACATAGATTTATTTATTCAATTTATTTACTTAAAATATTTATCTGCCTGATGACAGGCCTCCAAGGCAGTGGACAATAAGTGAGAATGAATGCATAATAACACATAATAAGGTCCTTTAAAGGTAGTGGTGACTTATAGGGATGTTGTGGGCACTTGCTATAGGGGTGAAGCCTGATGGACCCCTCCCCGTTCAGCCCCCTAACCCCCATTCATGGGCCATGCAGTACTCACCACACCCATCCACAAGCACTGTATGGTCTATGAGAATCTGACAGCCACCCGCTCCATCCCCGAGCCACCATTTTGCATAGAAATGGCCCATTCATGCCTGTAATTTTGTGTAGATTTCCCCTTTACAGCCACAATCTGTGTAACATTGCTGTTCTGGAAAGAAGGAGCGGGGGGGCCTGTTGCGCTTGCTGGTTGCTTGCTGAGCCATCAAGGAGCTCACACAGAAAGCTCAGTGAGTGACTGAAACCCTGGACGAAGGTGAGTCCATCCATCCCCAGTGATTCAGGAAGGCTCTGAGTGGATGACGGTGGAAAATGTCCACTCCCCAGGCCTTAGATGTTGCTGCTGCTGGTGATGGTACAGCTGTTTCAACTGCTGCTCTTTGAAGATTTTATGGGAACCACAGCAGTGAATAGACCCCACCCCCACCCCAGCAACCAATGCCAAGTAGGGCTAAATGTTTTGGGGCCTGTTAGGACAGGGCATCTCCTCACATAGGCAGGTAGACAATGTGCAGATTGCTCCTAGCTCTTCCTGATAGTTGGCAAGATGATGATGGAAAATGTCCAATCTCTGAGCCTTAGATGTTGCATGTTGATCTCAGCTTTCTCTGCTCTCTTCCCTTCCAGTAGTTTTACTGTGTTTTACAGGGACAGGGGATAACTGCCACTGAGGAGAGTTCAGAGACAAGCAACAGGACTGATCGAAAGGGT
Source organism: Heloderma suspectum (assembly GCF_057233095.1). Taxonomy (NCBI): domain Eukaryota; kingdom Metazoa; phylum Chordata; class Lepidosauria; order Squamata; family Helodermatidae; genus Heloderma; species Heloderma suspectum. The sequence continues at coordinate 255,539,616 of NC_139461.1, forward strand.
CTCTCTGTCTCACCTCTCCCTCTGAGGCAACCAGATGGAAACGTATACACAGCATTGTTTCCATATGTTGTAACAGGGAGTACTACCTATCAAGGATCTCAAGATAGGTGCATATCAGTTCCAGTATATTAACTGTAATATAATAATACATATTATTATAACTGTAATATAATAATATAATAATTAACTGTAATTAATAGTAAGAAAGGCTACTATGAATATCATAGGAAAATGGGCAGAGATGGCTTCAAATTCAGACTCTCTGTTACTTAATAGTATAGGCCTGAATACAAACTACTCTAATGTTACAATGTGTTCTTCATAATATTAGGTCCATTTCACACTAGAATTGCCTCTGAATTTTACTGAAAATTAAGTTTCAAGGCTAAATGGGAGGCTCCTGCTCCAGCAAAGACTCTGAGGAATTTGGGGGGGGGGGGTAAGAGTTTTGAAATTAGCACTAAGCTGAAGAAATGGGAATTTGGAACAAGTTGGGAGGGGCTAGTGGGGATCATGTGCTCTCCCAAACTCTCCCAACTGCACCTTTAGTGATTCTGTTCAGCAGCCATAGAAGTTCTTCTGAAGGGCTGGATGCGCCTGATCTTGTCAGATCTCAGAAGCTAAGCAGGGTCAGCCCTGGTTAGTACTTGGATGGGAGACCGCCTGGGAATCAGGCTTCGTGCATTGAGCAGGAGGTTGGACTCGATGGTCTTGTAGGCCCCTTCCAACCCTATGATTCTATGTCTATGTCTAAGCAGCAAGTGCAGCACAGCTCAGGACAAGAGGGAAAGGGCTGTTAATGGATTGCCTAAGCAACTGTCTCTCCTCCTCTTCCACCCAGCTTTGAAGCCCCACCCACCCGGAACACGAGTGAGAAAGGGGAACTTCACAGTCCATGAATGAGGTTGCAAAGTTAGGATTGGGGTCTTGGCTCAGACTATTGATTTATATATTATTTCAAGTATTTTTATGCTGCTCCTTAACCATAAAATCTCCCAGAGCAGTTTACATATAATAAATTAAACAAGATCATCCCTGCCCACAGGCTTACAATCTAAAAAGACATGACACAAAAAGAAAAGGATGGGGAGGGAAGGGAAGGGAAGGGAAGGGAAGGGAAGGGAAGGGAAGGGGGGGGAAGAAACTGGTTTTTCAGCAGGGCCTTTCTTCCCATCTAATCTCCCCCTGCTGCAACCTGCTGGAATGGCTGTTGGTGGTGACCGTTGAGGAAGGAGCCTGATGAAGGCTGATGGAATGGCCCCGCTGTCATCTCATCTCCCTCTGTACAGCCTGTTGGAATGGCTGCTGGTGGTGACAGCTAAAGGAGGAGGAGCCATCATGGGGGAGGTCTTCACTGGGGCTGGTGGAGCTTTTCCCGTCATCTCCCTCCATACTGCTGGAATGGCTGCTGGACTCATTTTGAAATGAGTTGTTGTTGTTGTTCAGTCGTTAAGTCATGTCCAACTCTTCGTGACCCCATGGATCATAGCACACCAGGTCTTCCTCTCCTCCGCTCTCTCGCAGAGTGTGCTCAAGTTCATATTCATTGCATCGGTGATGCTATCTAGCCATCTCATCCTCTGCCATCTCCTTCTCCTTTTGCCTTCAATCTTTCCCAGCATCAGGGTCTTTTCCAGGGAGTTTTCTCTTTGCATTAGGTGGCCAAAATATTTGAGTTTCAGCTTTGGTATCTCTCCTTCCAATGAGAACTCAGGGTTGATTTCCTTTAGGATTGACTGATTTGACCTCTTTGCAGTTAGCGATGGCGGAGAATTTCTCCCCGAATCTCTGGGAGGCCAAATGCCAATGCATTTGGCCCCCCAAAATTGGTGGTGAAATTCTCCGCCGGCCCCCCGCCCCCCCCCCCGGGATGGGACTTACCTCGTGCGAATGTCCCTCTCGGCAGCATGTCCCGGCGGCGTTTCGGTGGCGTTTCAGTGGGGGCGGCAGCGGCAGCCAGTCTTCTGACTGGCTGCCGCCACCACCATTGCAAAATAAAAAAGTAAAGTAAAAAAACAAACAAACCACACCCGTGATAGGCTATGTAACGATTTACGTAGCCTATCATGGCTAGATTTCCAAAGTCAGCCATGATAGGCTACGTAAATCGTCACATAGCCTATCATGGGTAACTTTGAAAAAAAAAAAAGCGCGTATGCAAATGGCGGTGCCCATGGGGCGCCGCCATTTGCGTTCCTTATTTTGGCACGTCTAGTCTACATAAAGATTTACGTAGACTACAGCGAAAATAAGGGCAACGCAAATAGCGTTCCCTTATTTTCACCGTAGTCTACGTAAATCTTTACGTAGACTAGACGTGCCAAACTAAGGAACGCAAATGGCGGCGCCCCATGGGGCGCCTCCATTTGCATACGCACTTTTTTTTTTCAAAGTCACCCGTGATAGGCTACGTGACGATTTACATAGCCTATCATGGCTGACTTTGGAAATCTAGCCGTGATAGGCTACGTTAATCGTTACATAGCCTATCACAGGGTTTTTTGTTTTCACTTTTTCTTACGCGGCCGGGGAGACAGGGCGCTTCTCCCTGGCCTGAATTTCGGCCGGGCGAGGCAGGGCGCCTCCCCCCCCTCGCTTGAACTTCGGGGGGAGAACCGAAGCGCCTCCCCCCCACCGCGAAGCAAGCTGCGGGACAAGGTGAGTCCCTTTCGTCCATCCCTATTTGCAGTCCAGGGGACTCGTAAGAGTCTTCTCCAGCACCACAGTTTGAAAGCATCAATTCTTTGGCCCTCAGTCTTCCTTATAGTCCAGCTCTCACAGCCATACATTACTACTGGGAAAACCATAGCTTTATAAGAACCTTTGTCGGCAAGGTGATGTCTCTGCTTCTTACTTTGCTGTCTAGGTTTGCCATAGCTTTCCTCCCAAGGAGTAAGCGTCTTTTAATTTCATGGCTACAGTTACCGTCTGCGGTGATCTTGGAGCCCAAGAAAATAAAATCTGTCACTGATTCCATTTCTTCCCCTTCTGTATGCCAGGAAGTGATGGGGCCAGATGCCATGATCTTCGTTTTTTGAATGTTGAGTTTCAAACCAGCTTTTGCACTCTCCACTTTCACCCTCAACAAGAGGCTCTTTAGATCCTCTTCGCTTTCTGCCATTAGGGTGGTATCATCTGCATATCTGAGGTTGTTGATAATTCTCCCGGCAATCTTAATTCCGACCTGTGATTCATCCAACCTGGCGTTTCTCATGTTGTACTCTGCATATAAGTTAAATAAGCAGGGCGACAATATACAGCCTTGTCATACTCCTTTCCGAATTTTGAACCAATCGGTTTTCCATGTCCGGTTCTTACTGTTGCTTCTTGACCCTCGTACAGGTTTCTCAGGAGACAGGTAAGGTGGTCTGGTACTCCCATCTCTTTCAGAATTTGCCACAGTTTGTTGTGATCCACACAGACAAAGGCTTTAGCGTGGTCAATGAAGCAGAAATAGATGTTTTTCTGGAATTCTCTTGCTTTTGAAATGAGTACCATTTCTCAAAGGAGTCCACCTACCCCAAGTTGCAACCAAGTTTAGCTATAGTGAAATTCCAACTCAATTTTTGATATTACAGCTCAGGAGAAACATCCATCCAAGGAATTTTGTGTGTGTAGGGTGAGAGGTTTTTTTATATATAAATACATTGCAGGGCATTCTCATCTCGACTCACCACCAGATTTGAAGTCAGGAAGAGATGATTTTCCTCTCAATTTTTACTTCATAGTAGTCTTGTGAAACCTCCCCCCACATGTAAAATTGAATTACCATGTGCTCAAAATCATTAGCTTTCTAATGTCAGTGCCCTGGCCTAAATGCATTGCCACTCACATTTGTTTGGAGTGTTCTAGCCAAATGTACCTTGAATAAAGAATAAACTCATATTCCTTTTTTCCTAGTACCCTTGGACAATTGCTAGCATCCATCTATGGTAAATACATTCCAATCAGCTTTGAATTATCTCTGTGCTCTTTGCTGTGAATGTGTAGTGACCTTGTTATGGCTTTGTTGTCTGTTCAGATTTGGCACATATCAGCTAAGTGAGGAATTGTTTCTTCTTTTTTCTGACACATGCATCCACATGCATTTCATTTTTCTGGGAATATATATTTTTTCAAATCTAATACATATTGTGGAAGAGTAAAGGTCAGTGCTAAATGAGTTGTCTTAACTAACCAACTGCAGACATTCAAAGGACAAAGAAAAGAAAACCCCCAACCTAGTTCTAATGGGCCTCATTCATTATGCGCATATGCTAGCTCAATGGAATACACAGAGATTTATAACAGAAGCAGCATTGGACAAATTCTGATTTTCCTTGACAAACAGAAAATTATCCCGCCATGCATTTTGAAATGCAATGAAAAACAAAAGGGCAACCTGGGGGACAATGTGGCATCACATCCTGCATAGCACAGATAACTTCAGTATTCAAGAGCTACTGAAATTCTAATAGGAGTTTCTGCAAATGTCAACAAAACTACTACAGCTGATTTTGCAGATCATCCCTCCTTTACTCCCCCCCCCCATCCTTTAGAGGCTCAGCCTGGCTTTGATCATACCCAATTAGCCACCATCTAGCATCTGCAAAGCATGCATGGGTAGAGATGTACGAAAGTCACTTACCTTTTTGCGGATTCTGTCCATGGTGGGGGGGGAGGCATTCCGTCCCTCCCCCTGGAATCCTTGATGGGGGGGAGGCGATCCGGTCCTCCCCCCAGGAATTCTCGACGGCTGGCCATGCTCCGCGGCGGCTCCGCAGAGCAGCCAGCCAGGCCCAGGCCAGGGCCGTCCGCAGCCAGATTTCCGGCCGCAGAGGGCTCTGGGTAAAACAAAAACAAAAAACCGTGTACACAAATGGCAACGGCTACAGCCGCCACCATTTGCGTTCCTTATTTTTCGCCATCTTAGTCTACGTCAATATTTACGTAGACTAAGACGAAGGAAAGAAAGGGGAATGCAAATAGCATACTGGGCACTATTTGCGTTCCCCTTTCTTGTCTTCGTCTTAGTCTATGTAAATATTTACGTAGACTAAGACGGCGAAAAATAAGGAATGCAAATGGTGGCAGCCATAGCCGCTGCCATTTCTGTACGCATTTTTTTTTTAACCCAGCTGTGATAGGCTACGTAAGTCTTTACGTAGCCTATCACTGATGTTAAAAAAAAAGAAAAAGATGAGACTGCAAATGGCGGTGGCGGCAGCTGGTCGGAAGACCTGCCGCCAAAGCCGCCGCTGGAGCCGCCGCCATCAGGAAAATCCGCCCCAGGTAAGTCTCATCCCAGGGGGGATCCGCGGGGGGCGGGGGGTGGCAGGCCGTTCCACCATGGATTTCGGAGGGCTGAATGCACTGGCATTCGGCCTCACCGAGATCCGTGGCAGAATTCTCTGACATCCCTATGCATGGGACCTCTGCATTTACAGGGTCTTCTTCATTCTTTTCCCTAAAGAAAGGGATTCTCCATCTGCTATTGTAGGATCCCTGTATGCTCACAAAACTTTTATAAACTCTCTGAAGGAGATAATGGGAAGTTCCTATATAAATGAAACATTGCATGAGAAGCTGTATTATCAACAATTACAGGTTTGTCGGACCTCATATCTAGCCACATGTGGCTTTCAGAAGGCTCTGTCTATTCCTCCCATTTTTCCTTTCTTTCCATTTCCATCTGGTTTCAGTATCAGTACTGTTACCAAGACAGTAAATCTCACTACCACTGTAAGTATTTCCCTGAAAGTTCGATTCCAAACCCTCCAATTTATCCAGAAAGAGGCTCAATCATACATGGCAAGAAAGCATCAAGCTTATACTGGCTGCCCTCCATTAACATGGAAATGCCCTCACCCCGGCACCAGCTTGTCTGGCTGAAAGGGGAGGGGGCATTGCGGGCGGGTGGGGTGATGAGACGTAGGGGCCTTTGATTGGTGCACCCCAGTGGCACCACCATGCAGGGAGGGGCAGGCTGAGCTGCCTTAAACTCAGCTCCCCCTCCCAATCTCAGGTCTCTAGCTCGACGCAGCTAGAGAGAGTTACAGCTCCACCTGAAAACAAATGAAGGACACCTGCCTGCTGGAGATCGGCTTCGTCGTCGTTCCAGCCTCCTGGACTCCGCGTGCAATCAGCACGCCTAAACCGCTCCACATCAACGCTTGCCTCGACTCCAGCGTTGCTGGTGCTCGCAGTGGGGTGCTCGCACTCCGGCGCAGCTGCCTCAGGCCCGGCGCCTGCCCTGTTGGCGGGATGGGCTGGCGTTGTTGGCGGTAGGCGCTGGGGAGCGGCGCCTGTCGCCGCAGGCGGTTGCGGGCCCCATGGGCCCCGGTGCTTGCGGCAGTGGCCCGCCCCCCTTCCTTCTTCCCGCCTTTGACTCGGCGCACCTACCTGGCCCCGGGTTTCCTGGCGCGCACGGCTGGTGCGCTCGGGCCCGGGCGCTGCCCCTTCCTCGGCCGGCTCTTGTGGGGTCGGCGGGTGGCCTGGCGGCTGCGCCAGCAGCATGCACCTGGATGCGGCACCCATTATCCTGCTCCCATACGGGGGCGCCAGCTCTTGCGGCTGTGGCACGCCGGCTCTTGCGGCTGCGGCTCTGGCGCGCCCGCCTCCTCCCTTGCCTTCCTCCTCCTCAGGCGGTCGAGCCTGTGTCCCGGTTCCCTGTGGGGGTGGCGGCATTGACGGCGGCGGCACACCTGCCCCCTTGTTCTGCCTCCTCCCCGGGGTCACGGTGTGCGAATGCCGCTGCGCCCCTGGGGCGCCGCCACTTGCGGCAGGGCGCGCGAGCTTGGGTGCCGCTCCCTCCTCGTGTGCCTTGCCGCGCTGGCAGTGGTGCCTGTGTCAGCGCCGGCAGTGGGCATCAGGGGCGGCGCCTGTGCCTCGCTTCCCTGCGGGGGCGCCAGTGCTTTTGGCGGCGGTGCACCGCCTCCCTCCATTGCACCGCCTCCCTCCATTGCACCTTCCTCCTGAGCTGCTGTGGGCCCCGGGATTGCCTCCCTCAGGGCGTGCGTGCTTCTGCGCCGCCCCTCTGGGCCGCGGTTTGCCGCGCCGGCGGGAGCGCCTGCCTTTCCAGTGCCGGCGCGCGCTTGGGTGCGGCGCTGGTTGCTGCCAGCGCTTGCCGGCATGTGAGACCGCCGGCGCTTGCGTTCGCAGCGTGCCCGCCCCCCCCCATTAGCCGGCTCTCCGTGCCGCTCGGGGAGCGCAGCGCGCTCGCGGCGGTAGTGCGTGCACCCCCCCAAGGCAAAGCAAACACACACACACACATGAAACAAAACAAAACCAAATAATAATAATAATAACAGTAGTAGTAATAATAATAATAATAATGATGATGATGATGATGATGAATTAAAAAACAATGGGGGGAAGAAGGGGGAAAAAAAGAAAAGAAAAAGAAAAAGAAAAGGGGGGGCAAGGCAGTGCCCCGCATTCAGGCCCAGCGCCTTTTGGGCACCAGTTTTTGCAATGGGCGACAGTTGCCCCCTCCCTCCGCGCCACTCACCTCTTTCGTCATTATCGGCCGCGGAGTGTGGCCCTCCTATCTAGAGGTGTTCCCCACTCTCCGCCTTAGCTTGATCTCGGGTCTGCAGATCGCGAGGCCTGTGGGGTGTTGTCTGTTGCCCTTGAAGCCCAGTGTGTAGCCTCCTGCTGCATTTACTTCTAGGGGTGCTGGTTGGAGTGTTGGACTGGGTCTGGCACCTGGGCTTAGGGATGGGGGAGAATTTCTCCCCGAAACTTCGGGGGGCCAAGTGCCAACGCATTCAGTCCTCAGAAGGTTGTTCAGGGAGAAATTCTCCGCCCCTCGGCCCCCGCCCCCCCCCGGGATGGGACTTACCTTTCACGAATGTCCCTCCCGGCGGCGGGTCCCGGCGGTGGTTCGGCAGGTCTTCATCAGGGGCGGGGGCGGCAGCCGGTCTTTTGACCGGCTGCCGCCGCCGCCATTACAAGAAAAGTAAAAAAAAAACCGCCCCTGTGATAGGCTACGTAACGATTAACGTAGCCTATCACGGCTAGATTTGCAAAGTCAGCCATGATAGGCTACGTTAATCGTCACGTAGCCTATCATGGGTGACTTAAAAAAAAGAAAAGAAAGCGCGTACGGCTAATGGCGGCCCCCATAGGGAGCCGCTATTCACGTTCCTTATTTGGTCCCTGTAGTCCACGTAAAGATTTACGTAGACTATGGCGAAAATAAGGACAACGCAAATAGCGTTGCCCTTATTTTCGCTGTAGTCCACGTAAATCTTTACGTAGACTACAGGGACCAAATAAGGAACGCGAATGGCAGCTCCCTATGGGGGCCACCATTTGCGTACGCGTTTTTTTTTTTCAAAGTCACCCGTGATAGGCTACATGACGATTAACGTAGTCTATCATGGCTGACTTTGCAGATCTTGCCGTGATAGGCTACGTTAATCGTTACATAGCCTATCACAGGTGCGTGTGTTTTTTTTTCTTTTGAAGTTCATGGCCGGGGAGACGGCGCGCTTCTCCCCGGCCTGAATTTCGTCCGGGCGAGGCAGGAAGCCTCCCCCCCGGCCTGAATTTCGGCCGGGCGAGGAGGGAAGCCTCCCCCCCCGGCCTGAACTTCGGGGGGAGCAGCGAAGCGCCTTCCCCCCACCGCGAAGCAAGCTGCGAGACCAGATAAGTGACTTTCGTGCATCCCTACCTGGGCTATTGCTTCTTTCTCGCCAACATCGTGCCAAGCTTAACCCATCTTATACATCTTGCCCCCCAAGAAAGGCCAAGGTAGAAAGAAAGGGATGGGTAGGGCCCCGCCTCCCCTCCTCAAGAGACCACTGCCATGGCCCGATTCTGAGTCTGATCAGGAGGCAGACCTGGTGCTGGCATCAACGCTTGCTCGTTTGGAAGCCGATGAGCGTTCCTCAGGGATCTCTTCCCCTCCGCTGGTCAGGCCTTAGAAGCTCTCGGCTGTCCAGCCGAAGCGAACATGACAGCACACCCAACGCTCACTACTACTTTTCTTTCAGCTCGTCTGACGCTCTTGAAGCCTCCACTTCTTCTTCATTAGCTCTTCCGGATGGCTCACCGCTCACGGTTGAGCTTCTCCCTTCTGCAGCCTCCTCTTCCCCGAGTGCCCAAGCATCAACATCTAAGGTTCCAGTCAAGGATCAGAGCACGGCCACAATGGGTGCAGCTCGTCTGGATGCTGTTGAAGCCTCCATCTCCTTCCTTGTGGTTTCGCCCAAGTGACACACCACAAGGAAGCTGAGGCGGTCCACCCTCCTGGGGCATCTCCATCAGGAGCACTGCAGGCGGCATCATCTTCCTTGCTCCCGGGGACCCGGACGCGGCTGCCTTGGATATGGGTGAGATGACTGCACCTTACCCCACTTGCCCAGATGGGCGACCTGCAGGGCCATGGGGTTGCCACCTTAGCTTACCTCCCTGGGGTGGCTGGCCCTCCCAATGTCACCTGCAACTTCGTCAGTCACACCCCACGGTAGCCCCAGCCGCTCAACTCAGCATCTTACAGGGTTCTGCTGGATTAACTTACGATCCCTCGCCCTGCCCCCTCCCGCTTGGGCATCCACGTAAGTGGCATATCAGATCCCTACGTTAATCTGGCAAGTTGGGATGCCACCAGGGCTACTCCTTCTCCTAATGGCTTTCACCTGAGGAGGGTGTGCCTGGCTTACATCGAGGCCTTTCACTGGAGGGCCGCCATTGACCCTTCTCTGTGCAGGAATCTGTTGGACAAGGACCTTTCACGCCACTTTGGACTCCTTCCCGGCCTGTCCGGTGACAGATCTGGCAGTGGCCACATTCACCAGGCTGTCTCCCGCAATGGCCCTTCGCCTATGGCAGGTCCGCTGCTTCAGCACCGCGGTCTGTGCTGGGAATACAGCCCCAAGGGTGCATACTCCCAGAACCCGTGCCTTTTTCGTCATGAGTGCTCCCTTGTAGCAGTCAGTACTCATCCTCCCCTTGTCCAATGCCTGGGGATGGTAGGGTCCCCCCCTTGGAAAGGCCGAGGCAGTAGGAAGCTCTCTTGGGCCCATGCCCAGTTAGGTTGGTGCCGCTACTCCGACTTTAAGACGCTACCCCAACAGGGGGAACACGTTTTAACTAGGAACACAGTTTTATGCTAGGTTCTAGCACATCGCCCCCTTTTCTAGGTCAACACCCGCCATCCTTACCTCGTGAGCAACATTGTTCCTCGCCAGGCGTCGACAGGTTCCTGACAGGTTAACAAGGCAGTACTGGCAGAAGGATTATAGCCCCCCCTTTTTTCCACACCCCGTTATCTACTCTAGGGATCTCCCTTCTGGAAATGGTGTTTAGGAAATTATCTAGGGAGTTTATCCTGATTCGTAACCGCTCTTCCTTGAGGGCCAGCCTGTTAATCACGAGATTCCTGATCATCTGTGTTCTATGCGACACACCTAGTCGACGTGGCAGTTGTCTTGGTTCAGGATCCCGTCCACAGGTCCCTGGTGGGCATATGATACATGAGTCCAAAGACGGTGGTCATTGTTCTGACCTAACACGAATATTACTTCCCTTTCCTGTTACCTCGGTGTCCCTTAACTCACAAAGGCTCAGGGCCAGTTGCCCACATCAACATTCAGTAAAGCCAATCTGATACCCTTAGGCGTTATACTAGTCTCCCTCAGGACAACTTTCCAGTCCTTTGAGCACAGCTTCTAGCAGTTATACATCTTCCTAGGGTTTTCCTTTGGGGGGGGCCATACAAGATATTGTAAGGCATATTCTTTTCACAGTTAGGGTAGCGGCCCCTGACCGTGCCTTCTCATGCCCAGTTTGGGCAATGTAGGGTCTGCGGCTTCCGCACCATTGAACCAGGGTCGCTTCTGCTGTGCGCAAGTATCCATAGGCATGGCTTCTACTTGGTAGGGCTTTAATGGCACCTCCTTGCGGAGGCGTGAGCTGCTCCTCAAAGCCAGACTGCGGATTCACTTGGTTCCGCCGCCACCCAAGGTGGTTTCGGGCTCTTAGGGCAGGTCCGATCGTGCTGTGGCTAGTGGCCTGTAGAGTGGTGGCCGCAGTCTCCGAGCAGCATTTTCAATGACCTTATAGACAAGTCAGTAACCCCCCCCCCCTTCGGTATGACAATGTGACCACGTGATTCATCCTCTGTCCTCCTGAAATCGGAGGGTCATGTCATGTGTCAGTGTGCCCGCACTCCAGTGTCGATGTTACAACATCCGGTTCTGGGTCTGCCATGTGCCGGGTTAGACAAACCCAATGGTCGATGCTTTGTCATGAAATTAGGTCAATGACTTCCGGGCTTTAGCCCCGCAGGCGCTCCATTCCCAGATCCCATCCTTGCATAGACTGGGAGACTGAAGCCATGCATGCCATCCTGCATTCCAGGGCTCTCCGTACAGGAGCCACCTGCGACAGAACAGGTAGGGTGTGCCGCGCATTAGGCAAAGCTTCAGTGTTAGGATTTATTGACCTTACCATAGATCATTGGCTGCAATTTTGCACCTCCTTAGGAACAACAGACTATATGGGACTATAAGTCGCAAGCTGGCCACTTAGCCTTCCGGCCCACAATGCTGGGATTCTCTGACTTCAGGTCAGATTTTGGATTCGGTGGGCAATATAGGATTGGGCAGAGATGTGGCCTGCTTTTAGTAAATTTAGCCACCCTCTCTTCCCAGTTACCCCTTTTGGATTCCGGGGGTAATGGCACTCCAATTGCGCTTTCCAGAAAGACGTTTCCTTGTTCCACGCAGCAGCCTTAATGGCCTTCGTCAACCCCCCCCCCCTTAGGAATTCAGGGTTGGTCTGGGCTCCCAAGTACGACTTGTCCCGGCAGGGCCTTGATACAGTTCAAGGTGCATGTCTGGCCCAATGTAACCCACTTATGCATTTGGTGATCAAATTGATTGGTATGGCAAGGGCACCGCAGTGGCACATGGCCAAACGCAAGTCAATGGGTAGTGCCCCGTTGGGACCTTAAGGTTCTATGGAATGCCGTGGGTTGGAGGAAGGGCCTCCATTGTATCGATTCAATGGCTTACTGTTGACATAAGGGCAATTTGGGCAGTTTCTACATTAGCTCTACCCTGCTAGGCCTAGGTAATTTTGCAGTTTAGAACCCACGGTCATTACATTGAAGCAGTCTCCATGATAGCCGCTGGAGGCTTCTCTCTCAGGCATGTTATGGCAGTTTAAAGGGGGCTTCACAGCGCTCCGGCCTGTGTTCGTGAGTCGTCTGCTTCTTCCTGACACAACTCTCGCTTTGCTTGCCCCAATGTGTTTATTCCCTAGGCCAGCAGACTTGTCGTATGCCGGAACGGGAGCCCTTACATGGGCATGTTATGACATCTGGAGCTGCACGAAGGACTTGTACATCGATTTCAGACTTCAGCTTCTGTCACACCGTCACATTAAGATCCAGTGGCTTCCCAGATGAGGCATGCAGTGGGAGTCCCCTCCTCACTCTGTTCCACCAAAGTTCGTCAGTCTTCCTCCGCAGGTCCAGGTGCTGCACATTGAGAGGAAGGACTTCGGCTGTAAGCCAGGCGAGGACCTAAATGAACAGGCCTTGGTTGAGAGGCAGGTGGTCCGGCATACCTGGCCGGAAGTAGCCTATTGCAGCCCTCACTGCTCCCATGGATCAATGGGAAGGAATGGAATGATGTTGCCAGTGGCAGGGCATGTTGGAAAATGCACAGAGAAATGGGTTATGGCCTATGTGAATGAGGTGATGGATGCACCACCCGCCAGGGAATTCTGTGGACATGGAGGGAGCGTTACAGGACGGACAGTGTCCACCTGTCTCATGTAGTGTATAGCATATTTCTGTCTGATCTGCAAAGGGGCCTGCGGGAAGTTCTTCTGTGCAGGTGGGGGGAGTTTCACAAGCTCTAGGCTTGTGACTCCTGTGGCGGCTAGGACGGGCAAAAGCAGGAAAGTAGGGATGGTGTGCATGCAGAGGCACCTTATGGTGACAGGTGATGCCTGAGGCCCCCCGAACAGGTTGTGCGGCTCGGCGGGGGGATCAGGGTTGCCTGGGAGACCAACCCTACTCACTCACCCAGGTGTTGTGCGGCACCGGGTTGGGGGTGACACCGGAAGGTCTACCTCCCCCAGAAGGGGCAGTCCGGAGGGATGGCGAGATCACTGCCACCCCTCAGGCTGGGTGTGTTTTCGCCCAAGAAGTGCCAGCTAGCTGCTGACACAGTTAGATGCCCATCCTAGTTACCCCTTTGCAGCTATTTTGATAAATGTGGCCCAATTTTCAACCCAAGCTTTTTGTCTGTGTCTTCTTTAACCCATCTCCGCTCGCAAATGCCCTCACCCTGGCGCCAGCTTGTCTGGCTGAAAGGGGGTGGCATTGTGGGCGGGTGGGGTGACAAGACATAGGGGCCTTTGATTGGTGCACCCCAGTGGCACCACCATGCAGGGAGGGGCAGGCTGAGCTGCCTTAAACTCAGCTCCCCCTCCCAATCTCAGCTCTCTGGCTCGACGCAGCTCCCTCCCACCCTCCCCTAAGCAGTGTGGTTTTTCTTACCGGTTGCCCTTTTGGGAGCCATGTAGGAATTTTTTTGGCTCACAGTTTTATTGGCCTATTACTGTGCGTCTTTTTTGCCTACATCACACTGTTTTGTGGGTCGAGTGTGTCCTGTAAGGGAATACGGTCTTTATCATCGGTCACATTCCAGTTGGCTGCTAGGATGGGCAAAAACAGGAAAGTAGGGATGGTGTGCATGCAGAGGCACCTTATGGTGACAGGTGATGCCTGAGGCCCCCCGAACGGGTTGTGTGGCTCGGCGGGGGGATAAGGGTTGCCTGGGAGACCAACCCTACTCACTCACCCAGGTGTTGTGCGGCATTGGGTTGGGGGTGACACCGGAAGGTCTACCTCCGCCAGAAGGGGCAGTCCGGAGGGATGGCGAGATCACCGCCACCCCTCAGGCTGGGTGTGTTTTCGCCCAAGAAGTGCCAGCTAGCCGCTGACACAGTTAGATGCCCGTCCTAGTTACCCCTTTGCAGCTATTTCAATAAATGTGGCCCAATTTTCAACCCAAGCTTTTTGTCTGCGTCTTCTTTAACCCATCTCCGCTCACAAGTGTCCCCTACTCTCTGCAGGCCCGGGATCTCCAAAATGTGCAACTGTTTTCTCCATACTTGGTTCCTAATGCCATCAAATCATCCAGGCACTCTCCTTTAATTGGCGATCTAGAGCTCAGCAGAGGAAAGCAAAATGCATGAAGCACTGGAAAACCCATTATAGGTAAATAGGGGTAGGGTACAATGTCAGTGAATTTCTCCAGGAGGAGGAGAAATTCTCCAACATGTTTTCACAGGTAAGGCTCACCATTGGCAAGGGTTGTAGCACAGCTTCTTTTCTTTTCTTAAGGGATTTTTTCTTGCACTGCGACTGCAGTTTTGCATCCCCCCCAGTATCCCATACCTAGCATCATTCTGGGGGTGTAGGTTGGGGGCAGCCACCACAAAAAATAATGGTGGAATTTGTTTTGGAAAAAATTCTGCAAAGTGGCATTTTATTTCTAGGAAGGTAAGAAACAAAAAATCTCAGGACTTTTCTGAGAGAAATGTCTTCTGGCTCAGCTATAGTTGTCATTCTTCAGAGTTCGCCACCCCCTCGAGAGTCTTCCAAATGTTAAATTTCTGACGGGTGATTGGGGATACATCTTGTCTCTAATGTAGGTGCTGATAATACCACTCCTTCCCTGAAAGCCTTGTAGCAGGTGTCTGGCGGGGGGGGGGGAGTTTTGCATCCAGCTCCAGGGGAGAGGTGGAGATAGTGCTGTGCAAAAATCTGACCTCCAGTTTCCTGGAAGTTTTTTTCCCCATGAAAAAGACTTCCATTTTTTCTGCCTCATTCTCAGGACATTTTATAATTTATTTTGAATTTCATTTGGTGGTGTTTTTGACCTTACTTAATCACTGTGAGGTGGCCAAGGGAACTGTGTAAGTGTTTTTCATTCTATCTCTCCATTGCTCTTCAGTCTCCCAGGCTGCCTGCACTCCCTGATCTGAAAAAAGCCCTATGGGAGAAATAACCTCATGATGTAATTCTCTGGGTGGGAAGGGTGGGAAGCCAAGGAGGCTACAGGTTGCCAGACAGATGATTGTATGATGGAAGACAGGACACCCATGCATACTCCTCATTCACCTCATAGGTCAGGTAAGCACAAGAACCCTGAACCAAACCCATAAGAATTTCTCTGGAATTTCTTCTACTCTGAATTTCATTTTTGAAAGCAATTTCTTTTCTTTCAAAACTGAGTGAGAATGGTCTAAAAATATGTGGGATAAATTTTCAGCACAGCACTACCCATTACCATCCCCTAAGGCAGGGGTGTAGAACCTGAGGCCCAGGAGCCAAATCCAGTCTGCCTGGGATCCTAATTTGACCCTCCAGAGTTCCCCATATTGCCATGCCCCCTTCCCATGGCTCCACGCCTTTCCCTTGACTGCCAATAATTTGGCAGTTTCCCAGCTTTTGTGCAGTGTTTTCTCTAGGGATGTCAGAGAATTCCACCATGGATTTCAGTGAAGCCAGATTCTTTAGAATCCCCCCCCCCGGAATCCATGGCAGAACGCCCCCCCCTGCCAACACGCGGAATCCCCCTAGGATGGAGCGTACCTGGTGGCGGATGTGGCGGCGGTGGCTCCAGCTGGTCTCCCAGCCACTGCTGGGCTGCTGCAGCTACAAATGGCGGCCATCGTAGTGGCCGCCATTTGCGTGGCTGCCTTTGTTCATGATAGGCTACGTAAGTACTCACGTAGCCTATCGTGGCAAAGAGCAGGGGCGCAAATGGCAGCCGCTATGCCATTTGCGCCCCTGCTCTTTGCCATGATAGGCTACGTAAGTATTTATGTAGCCTATCATGGCAAAAGGCAGCCACGCAAATTGCGTAGCAGCTGCCAGTTGTGGCCGCAGCGGCCCGGCAGCGGCCGGAACTCTGGCTGCAGCCGGCCCCGGCTAGCAGCTCCGCAGAGCTGGAGCAGAGCTGGCTGGGGAGGATTCTGGGGGGAGGGACGGAGCACCTCCCCTCCACTGCAGATTGCCCAACACGGAGCCAGGTAGAGGTTTTGTACATCCCTAGTTTTCTCCCCATTCTAAAAGGCTGAAATCAAATGCCTGTTTGGTGGGCTGGTGGGAGCCTGGTGCTCCAGGGTTGCACTTTTGTCAGAGGAGCCATGGTGGTGGTGGCAGTGGCGGGGGACATGCAGGGCCCACACAAACAGCCCTGGAGGGTAGCCTTCTTAAATGAACAATGCAAAGAAATCGAGGAAAACAACAGAATGGGAAAGACTAGAGATCTTTTCAAGAAAATCCAAGATCTCAAGGGAACGTTTTGTGCACAGATGGGCATGATAAAGGACAAAGAAGGCAGGGACCTAACAGAAGCAGATGAGATTAAGGAGAGGTGGAAAGAATACACAGAAGACCTCTACAGGAAAGATCTTAATGTCCCTGATAGCCACGATAGTGCGGTCACTGAACTTGAGAAAACTCCCTGGAAAAGACCCTGATGCTGGGAAAGATTGAAGGCAAAAGGAGAAGGGGACGGCAGAGGATGAGATGGCTAGATAGCATCACCGATATGAACTTGAGCATCCTCCAGGAGAGAGCGGAGGACAGGAAGGCCGGGCATGCTATGGTCCATGGGGTCACGAAGAGTCGGACATGACTTAACGACTGAACAACAATAATATTCAGAACCCCTGCTTCGCATCAATGTGGAACGATATCAAATCAAATCAAATCACAATAACAATGACCTACAACTCAGACTGAAGACCATCTTTAGCCCACTTACTCAGTACTTTAGTTGATATATAAGACAATTTAGGGTGCAATCCTATCTAGATAGGCGGCCGCCTCCGAACTCGGAGGCGACCATCTATCCAAAGCAGAGCAGGAGAAGCACAGAGGGGATCATTCCCCCTGTACTCCTCCTGCCCTGCTTTTTCTGCTGGACAGCCGATTGCAGCTGTCTAGCTGCAGGAGCATAGAGCAGGGAAAGAGGCTGCTGTATGACACATTGGATGTGTTGTGCAGACAGCTACACTCTCCATGCCCTGTAACACCCCAGTCATGCCCCTTTCTGCCCCCTCCACACTCCTCTTGCAAGCGCAGAGGACAGGACTGTTTCACACTGCCACCGAGGCAGTGCAGAAATGGGGGGAGGTTGGGTTTCTGGGAACCAACCTCAGAGCAGACCTCAGTTCCCGGAAAACAGCATATCCTATGGCTGTCTAGCCACTGTCTAGCAGCCATAGGATTGCTCCCCGAGGTACTTTGGAAGTGTAATAGCACAAAGCCATTATAGGTGTGTGAGAGCATTACCTAACACTATGGGTAGTAAACACCATGTCATTCCATTAGCATTAGCAAATTATGTTGTGCTAGCAGAAAACTAGGGTCTGAACTATGGGCAAGAGAAGAATCCAATTAAAGTTATGTTTGCACAACCCATTATGCAACCTTATGTAGAAGTCCTTGCGCAACTGGTTGCACAAGTGTAATGGGCAACCTCTTGTGCCATGAAAAGATTCAGCAGAGCTCCGCTAGTGCTATTTGAGTTTGCAGAATGACACCACTGGATACTGCCCGAAGTCAACCAAAAGGCACATCACAAAGTTACATAGTTTCCACATCTATGTGAAATACAGCCAACAGCAACATCTTATTTTTGCAGTATGAGGAGTACAAATATTCCCCCCCCCCCAAGGAAGAAAACAGTAGGGAGAAATACATACTCATATTAGCCAGGTCCAGACACTCAACTTTCTGTAGCTGATGTTACCTATTGTGTTTGATCTCCAAAGTTATTTGTTATTGGCATATTGTAAAGGTTACCTGACTCATCTTCAAGAGCCTTCTCATGAGGATAGAGCAAAATACCAAAAAAGAAGTTTGGTCAATTATACTTGTGCCCTTTCCTCCTCTCTCGGGTATTTGAAGTAAAGCAACAATATGACTTCATAGCCAGCAACAAATAAGTGCCTGGTCTTTGAGGCAAAAGTCACTGCACATCTGTTTGGATTTTTTCCCCCACTGAAGTAGATCATGCCAAGCTCAAAGTCAGCTGAGCAAATTACCTAGGACTAGTATCATCTACCTCTTTCTGGTCTCAGTTTGCTTAGGGCACAATCCTATGCATGTTTAAACAGAAAAAAAAGTTGTACAACTCCCAGCATCCCCTATCCAGCCCTGCTGGCTGGGGAATGCTGGGAGTTCTACAACTTTTTTGCATCCTTAGGCAGCAATCTTATGAACACTTACCTGGGGAGTAATCTTCATTGAATGCAGTAGGCACTATTTCTGAGTAAACATGCATAGGATTTATGGATGTACGAAAGTCACTCACCTTTTCGACGGGGTGATTCTTGGTGGGGGGGAGGCACTCCGCATCTCCCCCTGAAATCCTAATCCGGCCGGCTCCGCTTCGTGGAGCTTCCACGGAGCCGCCGGCCAGGGCCGCCCGCAGCTGGACATCCGGCCGCTGGGCAGCCTGCAGGGAAAAAAAGAAAAACAGCGTACGCAAATGGCGGTGGCTACGGCTGCCACCATTTGTGTTTCCTTTTTTTCGCTGTTTTAGCCTACATAAATATTTACGTAAGCTATTACGGCGAAAAAAAAAAGGAACACAAATAGTACCCACTACACTATTTGCGTTCCCCTTTTTTTTGCCGTAATAGCTTATGTAAATATTTACATAGGCTAAAACAGCAAAAAAAAAAGGGAACGCAAATGGCGGCCGCCGTAGCCGCCGCCATTTGCGTACGCTGGTGTTTTTTTTTAGCTTGCTGTAAATACTTACGTAGCCTATCACGGCCTCCACAGGGATGCAAATGGAGTCCCTGCATTAGCCGTAATAAGCTATGTAATTATTTATGTAGCCTATCACACCTATGATGAGGAAGTGAAGTGACTATTGTGGCATCCAGACTGAGGTATTATGATACCTCTCCTCAAAATTACCTGCAAAAGAACAAGTGCTGGTGAAGATGACTGTTCTTAGGCATATCTAACTTAGGGAAAAGAGCATTTATCCAATTCTGTTTATTCATTTTTTCTCTGCTTTGCTCTGCCTTATATACCACTCCTCCCCTTCATGGATCACTGCCTTGTTGTGGCGAAGGGGCTTGTGTAACTCAGTGAAGCCATAAGCTATGCCGTGCAGGGCCACCCAAGATGGACAGGTCATGGCGGAGAGTTCTGACAAAATGTGGTCCACTGGAAAAGGAAATGGCAACCCACTCCATTATTCTTGCCAAGAAAACCCCATGGAACGTATAACAAAGCTAAAAGATATGACACCAGAAGATGAGCCCCTCAGGTCGGAAGGTGTCCAATATACTACTGGGGAAGAGCAGAGGGTATTTCCAAGTAGTGCCAGAAAGAGTGAAGCGGCTGGGCCAAACCCAAAAGGACACTCAGCTGTGGTTGTGTCTGGTGGCGAAAAGAAAATCCGATGCTGTAAAGAACACTATTGTTTAGGAACCTGGAATGTAAGATCAATGAATCAAGGTAAGCTGGAGGTGGTCAAACATGAAATGGCAAGATTGAACATCGACATCTTGGGAATCAGTGAATTAAAATGGACAGGCATGGGCGAATTTAATTCAGGTGACCATTATATCTACTACTGTGGGCAAGAATCCCTTAGAAGAAATGGAGTAGCACTCATAGTCAACAAAAGGGTGGGAAAAGCAGTACTGGGGTACAATCTTAAAAATGATAGAATGATCTCAGTACGAATCCAAGGCAAACCATTCAACATCACAGTAATTCAAGTCTGTGCCCCAACCACTGATGCCGAAGAAGCTGAAGTTGATCGGTTCTATGAAGACCTACAACACCTTCTAGAACTAACACCAAAAAAAGATGTCCTCTTCATCACAGGGGATTGGAATGCTAAAGTAGGAAGTCAAGAAATCACTGGGATAACAGGCAAGCATGGCCTTGGTGTACAAAATGAAGCAGGACAAAGGCTAATAGAGTTTTGCCAAGAGAACATGATGATCATAGCAAACACTCTTTTCCAACAGCACAAGAGGCGACTCTACACATGGACATCACCAGATGGTCAATATCGAAATCAAATTGATTATGTCCTTTTCAACCAAAGATGGAGAAGCTCTGTACAGGCAGTAAAAACAAGACCTGGAGCTGACTGTGGCTCAGATCATGAGCTTCTTGTTGCAAAATTTCGGCTTAAATTGAAGAACGTAGGGAAAACCACTAAACCAGTCAGGTATGACCTAAATCATATCCCTTATGAATATACAGTGGAGGTGAGGAATAGATTTCAGGGATTAGACCTGATAGACAGAGTGCCTGAGGAACTATGGACAGAGGTCCGTAACATTGTTCAGGAGGCAGCAACTCAATCCATCCCAAAGAAAAAGAAATGCAAGAAAGCCAAGTGGCTGTCTGATGAGGCTTTACAAGTAGCTGAGGAAAGAAGGGAAGCAAAAAGCAAGGGAGAAAGGGGAAGATATATCCAACTGAAAGCAGAGTTCCAGAGAATAGCAAGGAGAGACAAGAAGGCCTTCTTAAATGAACAATGCAAAGAAATCGAGGAAAACAACAGAATGGGAAAGACTAGAGAACTTTTCAAGAAAATCGGAGATCTCAAGGGAACGTTTTGTGCAAAGATGGGCATGATAAAGGAGAAAGAAGGCAGGGACCTAACAGAAGCAGATGAGATTAAGAAGAGGTGGCAAGAATACACAGAAGAACTATACAGGGAAGATCTTAATGTCCCTGATAGCCACTATAGTGCGGTCACTGAACTTGAGCCAGACATCCTCGAGAGTGAAGTCAAGTGGGCCTTAGGAAGCATTACTAACAACAAAGCTAGAGGAGATGATAGTCTTCCAGCTGAGCTATTTGAAATCCTAAAAGATGATGCTTTGAGAGTGCTGCACTCAATATGCCAACAAATTTGGAACACTCAACAGTGGCCACAAGACTGGAAAAGGTCAGTTGACATTCCAATTCCAAAGAAGGGCAACGCCAGAGAGTGTTCAAACTACCGTACAATTGCGCTCATTTCACATGCCAGCAAGGTGATGCTCAAAATCCTACAAGCTAGGCTTCAGCAGTATGCGAACCGAGAACTACCGGAAGTACAAGCTGGGTTTCGAAGAGGCAGAGAACTAGAGATCAAATCGCCAACTTTCGCTGGATCATGGAGAAAGCAAGAGAATTCCAGAAAAGCATCTATTTCTGCTTCATTGACTACACTAAAGCCTTTGATTGTGTGGATCACAACAAACTGGCAAATTCTGAAAGAGATGGGGGTACCAGACCACCTTACCTGTCTCCTGAGAAACCTGTACGAGGGTCAAGAAGCAACAGTAAAAACCAGACATGGAACAACCGAGTGGTTCAAAATTGGGAAAGGAGTACAACAAGGCTGCATATTGTCGCCCTGCTTATTTAACTTATAAGCAGAGTACATCATGAGAAACACCGGGCTGGATGAATCAGAGGTCAGAATTAAGATTGCCGGGAGAATTATCAACAACCTCAGATATGCAGATGATACCACCCTAATGGCAGAAAGCGAAGAGGATCTCAAGAGCCTCTTGTTGAGGGTGAAAGAGGAGAGTGCAAAAGCTGGTTTGAAACTCAACATTAAAAAAACGAAGATCATGGCCTCTGGCCCCATCACTTCCTGGCATATAGAAGGGGAAGAAATGGAAGCAATGACAGATTTTATTTTCTTGGGCTCCAAGATCACCACAGACGGTGACTGTAGCCATGAAATTAAAAGATGTTTGTTCCTTGGGAGGAAAGCTATGGCACACCTAGACAGCATAGTAAGAAGCAGAGACATCACTTTGCCGACAAAGGTCCGCAGAATCAAAGCTATGGTTTTCCCAGTAGTAACGTATGACTGTGAGAGCTGGACTATAAGGAAGGCTGAGAGCCGAAGAATTGTAGGGATGTACGAAAGTCACTTACCTGGTCCCGCAGCTTGCTTTGCGGTGGGGGGGAGGCACTTCGGTTCTCCCTCCGAAGTTCAGGCTGAGGGGTGAGGTGCCCCGCCTCGCCCGGCTGAAATTCAGGCCAGGGAGAAGCGCCCCATCTCCCCGGCCACGAAATAAAAAAGTGATTTAAAAAAAAAAACACCCGTGATAGGCTACGTAACGATATACGTAGCCTATCACGGCTAGATTTCCAAAGTCAGCCGTGATAGGCTACATAAATCATTACGTAGCCTATCACAGGTGACTTTGAAAAAAAAAAAAGCATGTATGCAAATGGCGGCGCCCATGGGTGCCACCATTTGCGTTCCTTATTTGGGCTCGGGTAGTCTATGTAAAGATTTACGTAGACTACGGTGAAAATAAGGAAAATGCTATTTGTGTTGCCCTTATTTTCAACGTAGTCTACATAAATCTTTACGTAGACTACCCAGGCCCAAATAAGGAACACAAATGGTGGCCCCCATGGGCGCCGCCATTTGCGTACGTGCTTTTTTTTTTTTCCAAAGACACCCTTGATAGGCTACATAACGATTTACGTAGCCTATCACGGCTGACTTTGGAAATCTAGCCGTGATAGGCTACATAAATCGTTACGTAGCCTATCACGGGTGTGTTGTGTTTTTTTTAAATTCACTTTGTAATGATGGTGGTGGCAGCCAGTCGGAAGACCGGCTGCCGCCCCCACCGAAACGCCGCCGAAACGCTGCCAGGACCCGCCGCCGAGAGGGACATTCGAGGGAGGTAAGTCCCATCCCGGGGGGGGGGGCAGTGGGGTGGCGGAGAATTTCACTGCCAATTTCAGGGGGCTGAATGCATTGGCATTCGGCCTCCCCGAGATTCGTGGAGAAATTCTCCGACATCCCTAAGAATTGATGCTTTCGAACTGTGGTGCTGGAGTCCCCTGGACTGCAAGGAGGTCAAATCAGTCCATCCTAAAGGAAATCAACCCTGAGTGCTCATTGGAAGGACAGATACTGAAGCTGAAGCTCAAATATTTTGCCCCCCTAATGCGAAGAGAAAACTCTCTGGAAAAGACCCTGATGCTGGGAAAGACTGAAGGCAAAAGGAGAAGGGGACAGCAGAGGATGAGATGGCCAGATATCATCACCAATGCAATGAATATGGACTTGAGCATGCTCCAGGAGAGAGCGCAGGACAGGAAGGCCTGGCGTGCTGTTGTCCATGGCGTCATGAAGAGTCAGACATGACTGAACAATCAATCAATCAATCAATCAAAAAACAAATAAGAGTACTTTCCTATACCTCCAAAGCCTGCAGAAATAAAGAGGTCTTTAACTGGCACCTAAATGACATCAGTGTAGGCTGTTAGGTCCTTCATTTTATTCACATCTCTCTCCCTCCCTTCCTGTATGTTACCAATGCACAGATGTGCAATGAAAATAAATTGCTAAAATACAGTCTTGTACATATAACTGAATCAATATTTTTTTTTAACTGATGCAGATATGAGTTCCTGCACACTGGTCAAACACCATGCAAAAACTGTTGTGATACAGCTGTGTGCATGTATTTACAGTCTCATTAATTTTACTTTTTTTCCCCTTCTTTTTTGCAGGGTTTCATCCATGCTCACAAGTTCATGTGCACATTAACAGAACCCTTCACAAAGGGGATCCTGATGGTGTCAAATGATCACATCAGGACTGCTTTTTTGCATGGTTTTATCAAGGCACATCAGTAATAAAAAGGGAGGAAGACACAAATGAACAGAAGGAACAAAAAGCTGCTGCAAAACGTGAATGCATAGTGGTCCATATAAAATTTGGAAATGAAAACATGGAACAATGGAGAATTCCTAATGTCTTGGTTCCATTTCAGAAACAAGACCAGGTTATTTGGAACTCCAAAGTCCAGGGAGAAATTCAGTTGAAGAGTATTGCAGAAGCATTCCTAATATAACTGGGCCCTTGGGTAACTCAGTGTAGCTATACTGAAGCCAAGATAGTTGTGCCATTTTGCCTTAGAGATGGCAATCCTACTACCCCCTAAATTATTCAAAACGACACCACTGCTTAGTTTGAAGGAGAATGGGATGAGCAAAAGTGGCAAAGTTCTGACTTTATTTGTATATGACCTCTACAGTCACAGACTATGTTTAAACATTTTATTTACTCAGAAAACACTGAAAGCTTTTTTGTTCACGCGGTACTTTTCCTCCTTGACATGTTTCTGTCATGATAATAAAGCCCCATAGTACATCTGTGACATTAACTGGAGCTGATCTTCAAGCCCAACTGCGTATGATGCTGTCACTTCTCGTGTCCAGTCAAGGGTGTTGGTCAGCAAAGTCATGGTCAAACAAATCTATAAAATTAGGTCACAGGAAAGCATATCTGGGAAAGCTAGGAAAAACAGGATGAATGATGAGGTGAGCTATTCACCACCTCTTCCCTGCAGACCCCCATTTCATGAACAATAAGAAAAGTCATAATGGATGGAAGACCTTTGTCTTATGCCTGTCAGCATTTGCCCATGTCTGTAAAGAACTGTGCTATTAGTCATGGGTGAACTCTCCTCAGCTGAGTTCCGAATTGGCTTAGTATTTATGAGCTCTCTTACTGTGAGCTCAAACACACACCCGTTTCCCTATTTCAGGAGTTCTCTTCTAGCTCATAATTTCGATGCAAGAGTGTTGATGCTGCGACACACATAAATCTTACCATATTGACCCCTGAAAACTGTGGTTCCCTCCACTGACCATAGCTAAGAGCTACTGGGAAATTCAACCAACACCAAAAGAAACACAGCTGGGAATAAGAGGGGATTTTATATCTAGATCGGAGACAGCAACTACATCAAATGGGGCTGTGTGTGTGTGTGCTTCACCCCAAGAGAGAGAACATATTCACCAAACAAAAGGCTGCTTGATCACGTAGTTTGGACACATAACTCACAGAGGTCAAAGAAAATTTCCTTATTGTTTCTAAATTGCTATCTTTTCCACGAAGACCTTCCTTTTCGTCCAGGTATTGTAATCCACCCAGAGAACACTTGTTATTGGTAGTGATGGGAGAATCAGCAAGGCTCATTTTTCTAGCAAACACATTTATTTATTTATTTATTTATTTATTTATTTATTTAAAACATTTCTATCCTGCCCTGTATCATTAAGATCTCAGGGTGGCATACAGATGAAATAAATGTAAACAGTATAAACAATAAATAATTTAAACACCTGAAAACATATTAAACTATTAAATGAGCTAAAACCAGTTAAAATCGAAAACAGTTAAAACAATGTGCTAGGGAACGC
Organism: Heloderma suspectum; assembly: GCF_057233095.1. Lineage (NCBI taxonomy): Eukaryota > Metazoa > Chordata > Lepidosauria > Squamata > Helodermatidae > Heloderma > Heloderma suspectum. The sequence continues at coordinate 255,564,859 of NC_139461.1, forward strand.
ATTTAGCCCTCAAAGGCTTTGGTAAAAAGCCATGTTTTTACTTGGTGCCGAAACGAGACCAATGTCTGCACCAATCAGGCCTCCAAGGGGAGGGCATTCCATAACCGGGGTGCCATAGCAGAGAAGGCCCTCTCCCATGTCCCACCATAGTGTATGTCTCGTACTGGTGGGATGCAGAGGAGGGCCCCTCCAACAGATCTCAGTCCTTGGGCAGGCATATATAGGGAGAGGCACTCCCTCAAATATCGAGGCCTCAAGCCACTTGGGGCTTTAAATGTCATCACTAAAACCTTGAATTCCGACAAGAAGCGTATTGGCAGCCAGTGCAATTCCTTTAAAACCGGTGTTATATGGTTTTTATGGGGTGTTCCAGTCAGCAGTCTAGTTGCTGCATTTTGCACTAGCTGCAACTTCTGGGTCATCTTCAATGTCCCCATGTAAAGTGCATTGCAATAGTCTAATCGGGAAGTTACCAGTGCATGTACTACTGTGGCTAGGTTATCCCTGTCCTGGAAAGGCCATAGCGGGCAGATCAGCCAAAGCTGGCCCCAAGTACTCTGGGCCACAGAGTCCACCTGCGCCTCCAGTGACAGGGATGGATCTGGGAGTACTCGCAAGCTATGCACCTGCTCCTCCAGGAGGAGTGCAACCCCATCCAGGACAGGTCGCTTACCCAATTCCTGGACTCGGGAACCATCAATCCACAGAGCTTCCACCTTGTCAGGATTTAGCTTCTGTTTATTGGCCCTCATCCAGCCCATTACAGCCTCCAGGCACTGGTCCAGCACCTTCACCACCTCAGCCGACTCCAATAACAAGGAGAAATAGAGTTGAGTATCATCAGCATACTGGTGACACCCCACCCCAAAACTCCTAATGACCTCACCCAACAGCTTCTTATAGATGTTGAACAGCATAGCGGATAGAATAGAACCCCATGGCACCCCACAGCTCAATACCCATGGGATAGAACAGGAATCCCCCAATACCACTCTTTGGAATCGGCCCTGCAGGTAGGAGCAGAACCACTGTAGCACAGTGCCCCCAACTCCCATCCTGCAGAGCTGCTCCATTGATCATGGTGCCAAAAACCACTGAGAGATCCAGGAAGATCAACAGGGTAGCACTCCTCCTGTCTTTCACCAGGTCGTCAGTCAGAGCAAACAAGGCCGTTTCAGTACCCTACCCTGGCCTGAAACCAGACTGAAATGGGTCCAGATAATCAGTGTCCTCCAAGAACACCTAAAGCTGCCCAGCCATCACACACTCAAGCACCTTGCCTAGAAAGGGGATATTGGCAATGGGGCGATAGTTCTCACACACCTCTGGGTCCAGGGAGGGCCTTTTCAGGAGAGGGTGCATTACAACCTCTTTCAAGGCAGCAGGAACTACCCCCTGATAGAGCGAAGCATTTACCACTCCCTGGACCCACCCAGCCAATACACCCCGGCTAGAGCGTATTAGCCAAGATGGGCAAGGGTCAAGCTTACATGTGGTGGGTTGAACTGATTCACACATCTTGTCCACATCATCAGGCTGCAACAACTGAAACTGATACCAGGAAACACAACCAGACAGAACACTGGACACCTCCCCAGGCTCTGAGATAACTGTAGGGATGATGGAGAAATCCGCCGCGGATTCAAATGAGGCCAGATTCTTTTGAATCATGAATCCATGGTGGATTGGCACTAGGGATGGGCGGATTCCCTACCTGTCATTCTGGGCGGGGATCCGCCCTTGGGGGGAGGCGATCCATTCCTCCCCCCAGAATCATCTTTGGCCAGCTCTGCTCCACAGCAATTCCACGGAGCCGCCGGCCAGCTCCGAAGCACCAGCGATATAGCTGCCATTGCCATATCACTGGCTGAGGGGGATTGACTGCAGACACAAATGATGTCCAGTACACCATTTGCGGCCATAAAAGTCTTAGTTTAAGGTAAATGCAGCTGTAAATGGCTGCATTTAGCTTAAACTAAGACCTTGATGGCTGCGAATGGCGTACTGGATGCCATTTGTGCCCCTGCTTTTTTTTCATGTGAAAATATTCAAATATTTTGCATATAAGTCTATGGGCACATCCTGCCAATTGCCTTTTTTTTTTAAGAAATGGATGCAAATATTTGTGTAGCCTATCACATAAAACAGGGCCGCAAATAGCATAGTGGATGCCATTTGAGTCCCTGTTTTTTCATGCGATAAATATTTGTAGCAAATGTTTGTGTAGCCTATCGCGTGAAAAAAAAAAGCAGGGACACAAACGGCATCCAGTATACCATTTGCAGCCGTAAAGGTCTTAGTTTAAGCTAAATGCGTCCGGAGACAGTCCCCCTCAGCCAGCGATATGGCAATGGCGGCTGTATCGCTGGTGCTCCAGATCCAGCTGGCGGCTCTGCAGGATTGCCACAAGCAGGATGCGGCCGAAGAGGATTCTGGATGGAAGTGGAGGTAAGTGCTCCATTCCGCCACAGACTCCGGGGGGCCGGATTCTTTAGAAATCAAGGCTGTCAAGGTTTCCCTGTTGCCTACTGAATACTCCAATAGCCAAAATCAATACTCAGAGAAAAGGGCTGCTTTCCAAGGCTTTAATTCCATTTATCCTAATGAGGCATACAGATGCTAATTGCTTGAGACTCAGAGAAACTGCAAAGGAACAGCCATCTAGGGGTTCTAAGAGTTAGTACATCAGTTGATCTCCGTTTGGGAAAAGAGCGGCAATTCTCTGAACTTAAGGGGTGGGAGGGGAAAATCTCCCCCCCCCTTGTGATGCTTCTGGGCACAGCTGTTGACGTCGAGCCAATCAGGCTGAGCGCCGAAATTTGGCCCCTGTGATCTCTCGCTTGTGCCTGCATCTGCGCCTCTCATCTAAAAGTTAAGGTTGTCCCTCCCTTTCCACACCTGGTTTGCTGTCACTCCCAGGGATGTGAGAAGAGGGGGCTCCCCCTCCAGTTGAGCCTCTGAAGTCTGAGAGAGTTCCTCCTCCACGAGTTGTCTCTCCTCCTCAGAATCAGAGCTGCTTTGGGACTCTACGGGCTCAGATACAACCCTGACATCAGCCTCATTGTGGTCCATGGAGGAATTCTCCGCCATCCCTAAATTTGGCCCCACTTACCTCTGCTCCAGGAAGATTGGAGGTGGAATGGCACTTGGCTGCTTCTTGCCAGCCAGAGCCCTTCGTCTCCTCCCTGTCTATTGCCATTTCTTAATTTTTTAAAAAAAGGCAATCTGCAGGATGTGCCCATAGACTTATACGCAAAATAGAGCCGTGAATCTTGCATATAAGCCTATGGACACATAGACTTATATGCAAGATTTATGGCTGTATTTGTGTATAAGTCTATGGGCACATGCTACCGATTGCCAGTTGTTGTTGTTGTTTTTAAGAAATGGCAATCAGCATAGAGGAGGCAAATGGCTCTGGCCGGGAGGCGGCAAGGTAAATGGCCACCAATCTGGGCTCCCCCACCCCCGGAATCCTCGCAGAGTGGAGCTGCTCTGGAGGATTCCAGGGGAGGAGGAACGGATCACCTCCCCCCCTATGGATTCCCCACCAGAACGGACAGTGGGGAATCCGTACATCCCTAGATAACCGTGGCGTCAAGTTCTGAGCGAACATGAGTGACTTTCTCCTCGAAGTGCCTAGCAAACTTATCACACCAGATGACCAAGGGTTCCAATCCCAGTTTCTCTGAGCCTGAACAAGATCCCAACAGGCCCTTCACCACTCGGAACAATTCACATTGTTCAAATATGATGACAGGCTCAAGAATATGCCAGTTTGGGCAAATGAATTTGCTGCCATTCCTGTCTGCGGTTGGGAACAGGGCACATTCTGCCACTTAACAAACTGAAACAAAATTCTCGTACCGCCCTAGTTATTGGCTAGACTTAAAATATAACAACATAGAAATAAATGTGTAAGCATATCAATAAATAAATATATCAATCAATAAATAACATATAAATAACATATAAATAAATAAATCTTATTCAAGAACACTTGTGTATCTGCGTATAAAACAACTGGCTTTATAGTTCATGTACTTTCACGATTAGCAATGACATTTTCATTGAGAATAAGATACTTACCAGGGATGTACAGATTTTTGCAATTTCCTGAATTTGTGCAAATCTGCACTTTTGAAAATGTGCAAATCCTCCCCAAAATGTGCAAATCCCCCCAAAATGTGCATTTTCATGCTTTAGCCTATGGGAGAAATGCACATTTTCAGCCGGTGGTGGTGATTGTTGTTTACATGTTTTCTATGACTAAATTTGTGTAAAATTCCGGGAAGTAAAAAAAACCCAGTCTGTGACTTTCCCATGTGACTTGGGAAAAGCCAGTCCACTATGGAATCCATGGGTCTGATTCAGAGAAATCCAAACTCATTTGATTCCATTGCAGATTTCTCCAACATCCCTAGGACTCACATTAACGAACCTTTCGAGGGAAAACAAGGAAGTAGTCCTTCCATGGGGCTGGAGAAATGGTCTTTCTTCACATCACATCTCCCTCTGCTGCTAACTGCTGGAATGGCTGTTGGTGGTGATCACTGAGGGAGGAGCCTGACGGAGGTGTTCTCATAGAATGGCCCAGCTTATTAATTAATTAATTAATTACATGAGATGGCTAGATAGCATCACCGATGCAATGAATATGAACTTGAGCACACTCCGGGAGAGAGCGGAGGACAGGAAGGCCTGGCGTGCTATGGTCCATGGGGTCACGAAGAGTCGGACACGACTGAACGACGGAACAACAACAACATAAAAAACACGCAAACGGACAATATACATGGAAGAACATATATTTATTTCATTCCCATCTCTTCTTGCTCATAATTATTACTAAATTTGCATCTATACACATACATTACTGCATGCAATTTTTATGCAAATTGGTGTCCTTCATTGATTATGCATTTCCTCTTTTTGGTGATGCATAATTGGCCCCTGTATTTACAAGGTAGCTTCAGGAAAATCACTGCCAATGCCTCAGCCTCTCATCTGAAAAGTGTGGATAATGATACCGACCTACTTTATAAAGGTGTTGTAACTGTTACTGACGTAATGCATATAAAGTGCTTTGTATATTTGCTGTGATGTGGTTAGCACACACACACACACATCAGTATTGTCATCATCAAGCATCATTGGCATTTCTATTAGCATCAAGATCATGGGTGACATATCTTTGTGAATTATTAGACAGAAAGTCCCATTCCATTACTATTACTGTATATATAAAACATACAGCTACTGCAAACATCCAGCTTACAGGAAGTAGGAAACATTTAAAATAAAATGAATTCCAAACAAACATATATCAAAGACATAAAAGGATTATTTTTAACACAAAAAAACTTGTCTGTGAAAATTGATAAAATGCCTTATTCTTAATTTCCACCACATCTGTTAAGAGCCAGCCATGTGGAGAAACTATTAGTAGTTGCAATATTTCAACCTGTGTTCTTTTCCTAATTGATGCATTCTTTAATTAATGTGCAGACAAAGTAGACCATGTTCTCACAAATTATACAATTGCATTAAAGAAGCTTACACTTTCAAACATGAATTGCAGCATTAGGACTAAGCATTGAAAAGCTGAAATCTAAATGTCAACCCTGCTGAATTGTCTTCCTCAGTTTCCAGAAGAGTAAGCTGTGCATAGATGGCTGGCCTTGTTAATGGATCCTTAGGGTCAAACTACACAGTACCTTAAATATGTAGCTGTTCATGCCCACAATGTTAACTCAAGGGTGGGCAAACTGTGGCCAGTGGGCAGCATGCAGTTGCCATCATCCCCAGGTAAGGCATCTGCAGCCCCCTGCTACTGCTGTGCAGCCAGAATTTGTGGCAGCCAAAAAATCGCCAAATTGCAGCTGAAAATCACTACATAATGCTACAAAGGCCAAATATAACTGGTTTTCATACTGTCATGCTTATTCGATTTCTCTGAGTGGTGAGAGGTTCCAGGGGTCACAGCACTTACCCAGGTTTGGTTCCCTTTGAAGGTCACTGAAGGCTTATCAACATTTTGTAATATTTGTGCTTCTTTAAAAATATATAGCTTGAGCATTGGTGGAGACACAGCTCAAACACTTCAGCAGATACAGCAGATTTCTGAGGACACAGAAAGCACCCTAAAATGCTTACAGAACCCAGACTCGTCTCTCTGTGTTTTTCTCAGTCTCTGTCTCAAACTGCAGTCTATCTTTCTCCTTACACCAGGGGCATCAAAGCTCTTTCAGCCCAAAGGTCAAATTCCATTTTGGAGAATCTCTTGGGGGTTGCATTCCAGGGGTGGGTATGGCCGAAGGCAAAGAGGGCTGAGCCAAAATGCCAAAACTACCAGCAGATTTTAGCTGAAAGTTTTTACTGCATCTAACAAAGGCTTAGGAGAGTCATTCCTTTTAGAATGGGGAAAAAAACTGCACAAAAACCAGGAAACCATGGAATGATCATTGGTCAAGGAAAAGGGCTAAGGCCTAGGAAAGGGGACATTTTAATTACGCATTACTGTGAGTTGTAGAAAGGAAACATAGGTCAGTAGTGGCTCCAGATTCAAGGTGACAGCTAGCGTTGAGCTGAATTTTCTCCTGTTGGGTGAAAAGGGGGACTTGGAGCGAATATCCAAGACAACACCTCCTTTCTTCCAGTGATGCATTGGGTGGGCAATGAAGCAACTGTAGCTCAGCACAAGGAGGGGCTGAGGATACAGTTCCACTGAGGATACAATTCTGTTCTTCCCATGCTGGCTGCAGCGGTTTCATTGCCAGACATTGCAGCTCAGCGCCAGAAGAGACAGAGCATTGTCCAGTTACCTAGGCAACGTGGGGATATTCTCCTTTTGCCCTGCACAATGGGTGAACACGTTTCCTCTTAGGCAGCCCCCCTGAATCATTACTAAAAAGGATGACTCTTTTGACAGCCCATGAACAAGTCTGCAAAGTCAGGGGAGAATTTCAGCTGAATAAGCATAATAATAATATGTACATAATAATAATACTTGAGAAGCATTCTCAGTGGCTGTTTTTAAATCACTGAGAATTCTACAAGGTCCTTGTATGTGGTTAAATTACAGAACATATAAAGTTATATCTGCTTGTTATTAATTAGCTATGTTCCAGACTACACTACATGAACAATGCAAAGGGGATATTGGTTGCAAAACCTGCTTTTAAAGAACTTTTAATTTGCACTGCACATAATTTTGCCCCATGTTTGAAACATATTTTCAAATGGAAGGACAGTCTAATTTGGTTATTTCTTCGTCAAAATTTTATGGTTTTCATAAATATTGCCAGCAAAAATGTCACTCAAACCACTGTCAGTGCTGAGTTATATAAAGCAATTATGGAATATATTACAGGAGACAATATTTTGAACCAACTTAATATGAGTTCTGCTGACATGGCTGATTTCAGTAATATGAGCCTTGTTTATTGGTTGGCTCCAGACTAAATAAGTTATGCAAATTCATATCAATGGGAATTGAGTTAGCCTTGGCTAACTTGTCCCATTGATTTCAATTGGACTAAAGTGTGACTAAAGTAATCTGGATCCAACCCATAGAAAGCTAATCTTTCATAACATGCAAGATTTCTAAAGCTCCTGGAGCCGTCTTTGGAGTCAGAAGAATCTACAAATCCATGATTTTGCATCAAAGATGACTAAGGACATGGTCTATCTTTAGAATTCCCTGTTAAAACTAGTTGCTGGGTATTAAGTGTTGCTACATGTACACAACTGTTTCTTTAGCTAGACAAATAGCCTATACAGTTCATCTTCCTTCTTTCCTCCCTCCACCCCCACCCCCATCCCCACCCCCACTCCCTTAGAGGGCTCCTGCTGCATTTCCATTCATAGAGGATGACAAGTTTTCATAAAGAAATAAATGAAGATTTATATAAGCACTTATTGACAGGTGCAGGTCAATTAACCACATGTGCATGTGTCTATACAGTCACATTCTGCATAATGCAGCTTCCCTATTCATAATGGATGCCTCTATGAAGGGGTGTTCTTTCATTGAGAATGTCATCATTTTCTTCCACACTTTTGCTTTAGCGGAAAACTAACAGAAGAGGTCAAAACATGAAACAAGGCTTCATGTTATAAAAATACCTTCTTTTAAAAGTTAAAAATGTAGAGTCAACATTACATTAATTCTAATTCCATATTTATAGCATAAGTTGGGGATTCTCAAGGAACTTACTGTGGCTATACAGCATTCAGTAAGCAATGTTACCTGTTGGATGATAATCTCAAATTTCAATTAACTGGATAGAAGCTTAGTTTCTTTGTAACCTGTGGGCCCAGAAAATGATCATCCAAAACAACAGAAGACACTACCTGTATTTTTTATAAACATTGGTGAATTAAAAAAACAACAACCCATACATACTAAGATGAATTCAAATACAAAAACATAATTTTAAATAATAGCACAATAAACACATTGTGTACTAGCTGGCCAGGAAAGGGGAAAGACTGTAAAAGGGAGAGATCCATGTGGCAATGATTCACGCTTCTTCAGAAAAAGATACACAAAATGAGTCCTTCAACTGTCTGCATGAATATTCCTAAAAATCACAAATTTAATATTATCTAAGATTTGGGATTTTTTTTGTCTTTTATATCAACATACAGTCAACTCATGGAATTATCTTAAAATGTTTCTTCTTTTTGGCCATAACTATTACGGATGTGCATTGGATTTGACGGAAGCCCAAAGACCAAGTTGAATTAGGCCCCTTTGCACTGTGCTTCCTGAGGTGAAGTAGGATTCCCAACAAGATGACCAGAACTAAAGCATGACTCTTTGCTTAGATTTTGGCTTCAGAAAAGCAGACAGTGTGTCTCCAAAAAATAGTGTCTTCCTTTCTCTAAATGCTGATAAATGGGGATGGGGGGTGAGTGACTAACAGGTCCATCTTCTAATCCTTGGGCATGTTTTACTGTACTTTGGGGTAGGGCATGGATGATACTCTGAGATGGTCATTTTTCATATGCCACCAGGTTTCACTATGAAAAAAGCTTTTAACAGGTTTTCAGTCATCAGTTTTAACAGGTTTTCACCTAAATCCTGCACCTATATGCTTCTGAAGTTTTTCATGCCTGGAGACACCTCCATGATGTGTGCCATTTTCATACAAATTCAGAAGAATGGTCTACAAGGAACATATGGGGATAACTGCATACTCAAAATATAAAAGCTATTCTTGCACAAAAATCCTTGCACCTATTCCTCAGAAATTTGGTAGATTTGATTCTCTCAGAAGGGGCAACTATCCCTGCAAAATTCATCAAATTATGTTGAGAAATATATTTTTTATCAGCAGTTCCCTTTAAATATCAAAATATAATGGTGCATGTTGTTGTTCAGTCATTAAGTTGTGTCCGACTCTTCGTGGCCGCATGGACCATAGTACGCCAGGCCTTCCTGTCCTCCACACTGGCACTCGGCCTCATCGAGATCCGTGGCGGAATTCTCTGACATCTCTTCCCTCACAGGGTTGTTGTTGTGAGGATAAAATGGAGAGGAGGAGGATTATGTACGCCACTTTGGGTTCCTTAAAGAGGAAAAAAGTGGGATATAAATGTAATAAAAATATGCATGAAAATATGGACATATTTTCATGCAAAAAGAAAAAAAATAAAGCCCACAATCTGATATGGACTTGAGGTGGAACAATTTTTAAAATGGAATTTGGAGAACTTTGGCAAGGTAGGGATTTTGCTGATTTTCACATCACCAGTTTTTATAGTGGTTTATAGTATTGTATAGTTTTGTAAGTTTTTCAAAATCCCATATCCTACTTTGAGATGGTTTTATCATTAAAAGCAGCCTAAAAATAATTTTAAACAAACTAAATTTGTTTGAGCCAGCTGTGAGTACTCAAACTGAATTCTCCCCAAATGCTCAAGATTTTGCAATTGCCTGAACTGGGAGCTTGCAAAAGCTCAATCCTTTTAGGGGGCAATTATCAGAATACTCACATGTGCCTAATTTGTTTAACTCAACATATGGTGGGAGAAACAAGCTAGTACCCCTGTGACTAACAACTAGGATATTAGAGCTCAACCTAAGATGATTGATACTTTTTTTCTATCTACCTTAGGGGTGAGGAATGTATGGACCTTTTGGACCACAACACCCATCATCCCTCAGCTTTGGCTATGCTGGCTAATGCTGATGGGAGTTGCAGTCCAACAACATCTGTAGGTCCATATATTCTCCACCCCTGATCTCACTGATCTGGGTCTTGGATAAGAATCTTTAAATCTATTTACTACATAAGACAAGAAGTTGCAGTCCATACATCCACTATTTTCTCTGCTGAAATAATAAGAAACAACACTGCATATGGCAGAAGCAAAACTGCTGACTCATAATGTATAGGTCATGTGCTTTGTTAATTTTCTTTACCAGCTGCTGCCAAGCACATTTATTATGGAGCACAGTGAAGCAGCACTAACAAGAAGTACAAGTTTTATGAATAAACAAAACCCCATCACATCTTTTCCTATACAACATGCCATGCAAAGTGAAACAGGAAGAGACTTTTTGACTTAGCCTTTTCACTTGCATCGCCAAACAGGATGGTAGCTATTTATAAAATATCATGCCATCTCCTGTAACTTGATTTTTAAAAATGACTTGGGCACATTGATATTAACAAACTGGTTCAGCTGTTGAGAAACAAGAGGTAGGAAAAGTCTCCCTTCAACCATTTTAATTGTCTAGAAAAGTACAGTCTAGTTGTCATGCCTGGCTGTGTGCTGAGAAGCGGGTAGGAGAACTCTCAAAGTTCAATTCATTAGAGTGTTGGTGGGCTTAGGGCAGGAAGCTCCTCTATCATGTGAATCCCACCTGTTTGGGTTGCAGCAAGGCAGTGCCAGCTCCAGGTTTTTGAGGGTCCTTGGGCAAGACAATCCTCCATTGGGCAAGACAATCCACAATCCCCCTCCCTCAATGAGTCTATCTTCTCACCACCACTGCCGCCAGCTGCTATTGCTCCTCCTCCCCTTTCTCATCATTGCTACTGCTTGAATGCTTGACAGGGAGAGAGCCAGTGAGCAAGTCGGCCGTGGCATCTCCTGCTGACCATCACCATTGTTGGGCCAGAATGAGAGGCAAGTGAACAAGCAGGTTGCTAAAGTGAAAAGGAGGAACAACTCTAGGGGGCCCTTGTCAGTGGGTCCTTGGCAGGTGCCCAACCCTTGACATCAGCACTGCAGCAGGTTGTCAAGGTCAGGCATCAGTAAATTGTGACATCAGTTCCTAAATGGCCGGGGACCTGGATACCTGAAAGTAGGGATATACAAAAGGTACTTACAATTCCGCGGATTATGTTGATGTTGGGGGGGAGGCGTTCTGTCCCACCCCCCGGAATCCTGGCCGGGGGGGGAGGCGCTCCGTTCCTCCCCCCCCACCGGAATCCTGGCCGGCCGGCTCCGCTCCGCAGGGATTCTGCGGAGCCGCCGGCCAGCTCCGCTAGCAGCCGGACATCCGGCCGCTGGCTAGCAGGGACGCAAATGGTGGCGGCTGTAGCCACCGCCGTTTGTGTCCCTGCAGTCAGCCGTGATAGGCTACGTAAATGTTTACGTAGCCTATCACGGCTGATTTTTTTAAAAAACAACAACAACGCACGTATGCAAATGGCGGCGCCCATGGGCGCTGCCATTTGTGTTCCTTATTTTGGCACGTCTTAGTCTACGTAAACATTTACATAGACTAAGACGACGAAAATAAGGGGAACGCAAATAGCGTAGCATCTACGCTATTTGCGTTCCCCTTATTTTCGCTGTCTTAGTCTACGTAAATGTGTACGTAGAATAAGATGTGCCAAAATAAGGAATGCAAATGGCGGCGCCCATGGGCGCCGCCATTTGCGTACGCGCGTTTGTTTGTTTTTTAAATCAGCCGAGATAGGCTATGTAAAGATTTACGTAGCCTATCAAGGTGTTTTTTTAAAATCTAGCTTTTAAAAAAATCTTTACGTAGCCTATCACGTTTTTTGTTTTTGTTTTAACCTGGAAATGGCGGCAGCAGCAGCTGGTCAGAAGACCGGCCGCCGCAGCCGCCACAGCCGGCGCCGGAGCCTCCACTGCCAGGAAGATCAGCCTAAGGTAAGTCCCATCCCGGGGGGGGGGGCGGGGAGGCAGGGGGCCGTTCCGCCACCAATTTCGGGGGGCCGAATGCGCTGGCATTTGGCCTCCCCGAGATCCGTGGCGGAACTTTCGTACATCCCTACCTGAAAGTCCACTTGATAAGCCTGCCTGAATTTTGCAGTCATCTTCTCTGTGTCACTCTGCTACCTGAAGTCAGGTGGCTGGTGACTTATTAATGAGAGTTCTTATTCATGGCACTGCATCTGTGGAATGCTCTCCCAGGCTACCAAATCTGATGTCATTTTGGCGCTAGTCAGCAATCTTTTTAATTGCATGGGCTTTTCATCACCTAGTGTAAACTACCTGTAGGTTTTATACGTTCTGCCGACTTTTATGGACTGTTCTTAACAGCTGCTTTTTACCAATTTATCAATTCAACTGTTGTTTCTTTCTTTCTTTCTTTTTATTTTATTTTATTTTATTACTCCACTGTAAGCCGCCCTGGAGGTTTTACAGAAGGGCAGCATAATAACATTTTTTTTTTAAAATACATTATACAGTAATTGATGTTTGCAAAATAAAGTCCTAAGCAGTGAATTCAGGCTGCTGCATTCCTAATTATTAATCTGAGGCAGAAACCCTATGTATACTTACCTGGGAGTACGGCCTATTCTTACTTCTGAGTAGATATGCATCCAATTATACTGCATACATATTGTTAACCTCCTTTTTGCTCTAAGGCAGCCTTCCCCAACCCAACCTGGTTTCCTCCAGATGGTCTGGACTTCGATCAGCCAGCACTGCCAATGGTGAGGAAAGCTGGGAGTTGTAATCTAAAATATCTGGAGGGCACCAGTATAGAGAAAGCTACAGTAAAGTGAACATTGTACTTTGTGTTTAAATATATGTTTCTCAGCACAAATCCAGCAAAGACTCACTTCTGTGTGTCAGGTTGATTTACTGTTTAACAGTGCAATATTATGCATGTCTGCTCAGAAGTAATTCCCATTGAGTTCAATGGGGCTTATGTTCAGGTAAGTATATATAGGATTGCAGCCTAAGGATGCTCTTTCTGGTTTTACTGTTCTAAGAATTTTCGGGGAGGGGGTCTGTTTCTTTGATATAGAGCTCTGATAGATAGGCACTGGATCTACATACATGTATACACGCAGGCACATAATGATGTGTCTTTATCATCATTAAAGACATTGTGATCCTTCAATCACATTTTCTTTAGTAACATAGAGCCACACCAGTATAACAGTTCTGGAAAAGTAGATACGATGTTGAAGATATAACCTCTAGGTCAAAACTCTGTTTATTTCACTGCTTTGAGCCTTATACTTGACCTGAAAGAAACCCCTCTGGCAAAATTAAATCTTCCTGCCATGTGGTAGTAGAGCAAGGAAGAAGGCAATGCTAAGGTGAATATCACAAAGTACAAACTATAATTTTTTAGACATCAGTGGAAATGACTGGATTAGTAGGGCTGCATTATAAAAAGCCCCAAAGGTCAAACCAAATCAAACCATGAAACCTTATTCCTAGTACTTGCTAAAATTACCATAATAATAATAATTTAGGGAATGGAGTAATAGCTGAACCCAGAATAATACATGTTGGGTTTCCATATGTAATTCTGGCACACCACAGCACAACACGTATGGGCAGTATCCAATGCAGCAACAGTGCTAATGTAAATTACATTGTACTAGCGTAAGGAACCTCTAGAACAATGGGAACAGTGTAGGCTGGCATGATGGGATTCCCTAGAAAATCCATGATGCGCTAGATGTCCCTTACACTAGCACAATGCAATTTATGTTAGCATTCATGTCACATTGGATACTGCCCTATGTATGTAACTCACATTGGCCAGTTTTGTCCTTCTCTTCATTTACTGAACAGGTTTTATAAGGAAGTGGATGATAAAAGCTGTGTGTATGTGTGTGGGGGGGGATAACGCCAAGGTGTTAATCAGACAATATTCTCTGACAAAGATGCAGCAAAAAGTAATTTACTCGGAGGTGACAATTTGAAGGGAGAAGAAAAATAAACTAACAGGAGGGAGTTTAGGCTCATTAGCATCCTAGTCTCCATATTTCATCATTAATAATAATAAAGATGGATGGGTGAGTCATAATAAAGCACTATTCCATTCTTTAGCAAGTACACTATAAAAAGAGGCAGGGACAACTGGAAGTGAACATGAAGAATGGGTCAGACATAACATCAGCTTGCTGTCTCCAAAATTATAGCCCCTCTATAGGGAGCCAGCTGATTTATACCAGCTATTGGGAAAGGCAATTAGGACTTTCCAGGCTGCCATCTTTAATGCACCCTTGGTTCCAGAGAGCACCAACTTCCAATAACTGTAACTAGGATGTCTGGAGGTTCATCGTTCAAATAATGGCAGCTCATATTTATGAATATTCTGCCTAATTTGGTAAAAAATATGTATTCAGTATCAAGGGAAAGATGCAAGATGCAAAAATGGAGACAAAGGAGAAATAACAGCAATGTCTTTCATGGGATGATGAGCATGGGGACATTAGGTGGCAAAAAGGCTGTACTATTATTTCAAGAAATGGGGAAATCTAGATCCAAACAACCTTCCCAAACAATACAACCCCCACTGTTTCTGTTTCTTGCTGTTTCTCTTGAACTTTGTTATGTCTGTTTTTCTTGAGTTATGAACAGCATTTCTATAAACATTCCACTATGAAGATACAGGAAGCTATGGGGAAGGCTGTATTGTTATTATTTTATAAATTGGCCCTATAAATAATTGCATAAATGACAGCTGTGCTCTTTGTAATACCTGTAACTTGTGCTTTTGAAGCTTGTCTACATCTTACATTTATTGTACAGTTATTAGGTACCATGACATGTTTGTAGCATAAGTCATATGGTGTATTATTTAATAATTCTGATCAGTTCTGCACCATTAGATCAAACTGTAGAATGGCATAGGAGTCTCTAAATGATATTTCTCAAGAATGTTATATCATGTTATTGATGGACCAGTTAGATGATCTTGGAAGAGGGAGCAAGAATGTATAAGGATTTTGTTCCAGTTTGCAAATCATCCAGACTTGCCCTGTTCACAACTCTGAATGCAAATGGGAGAAAATTCCTTTTAAAAACAATATTTGCACATTGCCGAATTTGCAATTGCATTTTTAAAAAGCACATCTTTTTTTAAATGCACATTTTAAATATATATATATATACGTGTTCGCACTTTAGTCAATGGGGGGAAAGTTCACACTTTTGAAAAATGCACACGGATATGTGCATTTTCCCAATTTGAAATAAACACTTCCCCATTTGAGCAAACCAAAGAACTATCACAAACAAAAACAGGAGCAAGTCAAACCTAGCTTTGAAGTGACATTCTGAGAATTTCAGCAAGCTTGAACATCCCTAGTTCTCCCATTCCTAGTGGGGAGGAAGCCTGTCCCATGGGAAGAGCTGCGGCCACTGATGTAGAGTACTGTAAATAATGCACTCAAAATGGGGCCTTCCTTTAAGAGTCTTCAGAAGCATCAGCTGGTCCAGAATGTGGTTTCTTTCTTATTGTTTTACACTGATTCTGTGGGGTTTCCACTAGTTTTGAGTTGGCTTTTGGCCTGAATTCACTGTGCTGATTTGAACCTTTTAAAACCCTTAATGGCCTGAGCCCTGGAAATTTGAGGAAACGTCTTCCTATATAAGAGCTGAGATGAAGTCATGAAGCCTTATTATGGGTCTACCACCAAGGAAAGCAAGGCTATTTCCAAGAAGTCATGGTGCTTGCTTCCATTTTGTTTGTGGAATTTCCTTCGGAGTTAAAACAAAAGTTAAATGAAAGTGTTTAAATCAGCAGCAGCAGGAGCAGCAGCATCCAAGGCATCTGAATTGTTTCAGTCTTTCAAATGATACTGTCTCTTGTTGGTTTGTATACATTTTATTGTTTTATTTTATCATTGGTGATTTGTGGTGTTTATTGCTTTAGACTGAAATTAGATAAGTATAACAATAGGAAGAAGCCACAGCTGGTTTCTCTGGGTTTCCTTGAGAGGAACTAAAACTATGTCAACTCCCATGTCAGATCAGGTCCTGCTCCATGTCCAGTCAGGCCCCAGTTCCATGTCCCTTCATTTTGTGAAGAAATTACATTGGCTTCTAAGAGCAGACCTTTATTCGAGTTGCTCAAAGATTATGGAAAGACCTCCCAGTTGAAGTTAATGGGTCTCATAGAAACCAAAGGTGCTGTAAAACAAGATTTTCCCCTTTTAGTCAATTTTAACACCCACCCACACCAAACACTCACTTGGACCTTCTATTTAGGAAAATGCATGTGGGTATTTGTCTACATTCATTCATCCTTTCACATATGAAGAACAAGTGATTTAATTTAAAAGTGTTCTCCAAAACTGTTCCAGGCCTGGGGGAGGCAGAAGAGTAGCACTCACTCCAATCTAGTAATTCAGCTGTGAATTATTCCAAACAGTGAGTATACTCCACCAATTTGTTTGAATCTGTTTTGACCCAGTTAATCCAGTTTGAATGAACACATACTGATCTTTCATGTGTGATCGCAGATACACATGCTTGTGAACTGGGGCTCATATATGACAAACCTAGACAAATGGCTAGTTGCTATATCCACAACATTGAACTAGGATGACTTGATAACCCAGTTTTGTTGTTGTTCAGTTGTTCAGTCGTGTCCAACTCTTCGTGACCCCATGGACCATAGAACGCCAGGCCTTCCTGTTCTCCGCTCTCTCCCGGAGCGTGCTCAAGTTCATATTCATTGCATCAGTGATGCTATCTAGCCATCTCATCCTCTGCTGTCCCCTTCTCCTTTTGCCTTTGATCTTTCCCAGCATCAGGGTCTTTTCCAGGGAGTTTTCTTTTCGCATTAGGTGGCCAAAATATTTCAGCTTCAGCTTCAGTATCTATCCTTCCAATGAGCACTCAGGCTTGATTTCCTTTAGGATTGACTGATTTGACCTCCTTGCAGTCCAGGGCACTCGTAAGAGTCTTCTCCAGCACCACAGTTTGAAAGCATCAATTCTTCGGTGCTCAGCCTTCCTTATAGTCCAGCTCTCACAGCCATACATTACTACTGGGAAAACCATAGCTTTGATTAGACGGACCTTTGTCAGCAAGGTGATGTCTCTGCTTCTTACTATGCTGTCTAGGTTTGCCATAGCTTTCCTCCCAAGGAGCAAGCATCTTTTAATTTCATGGCTACAGTCACTGTCTGCAGTGATCTTGGAGCCCAAGAAAGTAAAATCTGTCACTGCTTCCATTTCTTCCCCTTCTATATGCCAGGAAGTGATAGGGCCAGATGCCATGATCTTATTTTTTTTAATGTTGAGTTTCAAACCAGCTTTTGCACTCTCCTCTTTCACCCTCAACAAAAGGCTCTTTAGATCCTCTTCGCTTTCTGCCATTAGGGTGGTATCGTCTGCATATCGGAGGTTGTCATATCTCCCAGCAATCTTAATTCCGACCTCTGATTCATCCAACCCGGCATTTCTCATGATGTACTGTGCATATAAGTAAAATAAGCAGAGTGACAATATGCAGCCTTGTCGTACTCCTTTCCCAATTTTGAACCAATCGGTTGTTCCATCTCTGGTTCTTACTGTTGCTTCTTGACCCTCGTACAGGTTTCTCAGGAGACAGGTAAGGTGGTCTGGTACTCCCATCACTTTAAGAATTTGCCAGAGTTTGTTGTGATCCACACAATCAAAGGCTTTAGCGTAGTCAAGGAAGCAGAAATAGACGTTTTTCTGGAATTCTCTTGCTTTCTCCATGATCCAGCGAATGTTGGCAATTTGATCTCTAGTTCCTCTGCCTCTTCGAAACCCAGCTTGTACTTCCGGTAGTTCTCGGTTCGCATACTGCTGAAGCCTAGCTTGTAGGATTTTGAGCATCACCTTGCTGGCATGTGAAATGAGCGCAATTATGCGGTAGTTTGAACACTCTTTGGCGTTGCCCTTCTTTGGAATTGGAATGTAAACTGACCTTTTCCAGTCTTGTGGCCACTGTTGAGTGTTCCAGATTTGTTGGCATATTGAATGCAGCACTTTAACAGCATCATCTTTTAGGATTTTAAATAGCTCAGCCGGAAGACTGTCATCTCTGCTAGCTTTGTTGTTAGTAATGCTTCCTAAGGCCCACTTGACTTCACTCTCGAGGATGTCCGGCTCAAGTTCAGTGACCGCACTATCATGGCTATCAGGGACATTCAGATCTTTCCTGTATAGTTCTTCTGTGTATTCTTGCCACCTCTTCTTAATCTCATCTGCTTCTGTTAGGTCCCTGCCTTCTTTGTCCTTGATCATGCCCGTCTTTGCACAAAACGTTCCCTTGAGATCTCCAATTTTCTTGAAGAGATCTCTAGTCTTTCCCATTCTGTTGTTTTCCTCAATTTCTTTGCATTGTTCATTTAAGAAGGCCTTCTTGTCTCTCCTTGCTATTCTCTGGAACTCTGCATTCAGTTGGGTATATCTTCCCCTTTCTCCCTTGCTTTTCGCTTCCCTTCTTTTGTGAGTTACTTGTAAAGCCTCCTCAGACAGCCACTTTGCTTTCTTGCATTTCTTTTTCTTTGGGATGGATTGAGTTGCTGCCTCCTGAACAATGTTACGGACCTCTGTCCATAGTTCCTCAGGCACTCCGTCTATCAGGTCTAATCCCTGAAATCTATTCCTCACCTCCACTGTATATTCAGAAGGGATATGATTTAGGTCATACCTGAATGGTTTAGTGGTTTTCCCTACGTTCTTCAATTTAAGCTGAAATTTTGCAAGAAGCAGCTCATGATCTGAGCCACAGTCAGCTCCAGGTCTTGTTTTTACTGCCTGTATGGAGCTTCTCCATCTTTGGCTGCAAAGGACATAATCAATCTGATTTCGATATTGACCATCTGGTGATGTCCATGTGTAGAGTCACCTCTTGTGCTGTTGGAAAAGAGTGTTTGCTATGATCAGCATGTTCTCTTGGCAAAACTCTATTAGCTTTTGTCCTGCTTCATTTTGTACACCAAGGCCATGCCTGCCTGTTATCCCAGTGATTTCTTGACTTCCTACTTTAGCATTCCAATCCCCTCTGATGAAGAGGACATCTTTTTTTGGTGTTAGTTCTAGAAGGTGTTGTAGGTCTTCATAGAACCGATCAACCCCAGCTTCTTCGGCATCAGTGGTTGGGGCATAGACTTGAATTACTGTGATGTTGAATGGTTTGCCTTGGATTCATACTGAGATCATTCTATCATTTTTAAGATTGTACCCCAGTACTGCTTTTCCCACCGTTTTATTGACTATGAGTGCTACTCCATTTCTTCTAAGGGATTCTTGCCCACAATAGTAGATATGATGGTCACCTGAATTAAATTCGCCCATGCCTGTCCATTTTAGTTCGCTGATTCCCAAGATGTCGATGTTCAATCTTGCCATCTCATGTTTGACCACCTCTAGCTTAGCTTGATTCATTGATCTGACATTCCAGGTTCCTAAACAATATTGTTCTTTGCAGCATCGGATTTTCTTTTCACCACCAGACACATCCACAGCTGAGTGTCCTTTCGGGTTTGGCCCAGCCGCTTCACTCTTTCTGGCGCTACTTGGAAATACCCTCTGCTCTTCCCCAGTAGTATATTGGACACCTTCCGACCTGAGGGGCTCATCTTCCGGCGTCATATCTTTTAGCCTTGTGATACGTTCCATGGGGTTTTCTTGGCAAGAATACTGGAGTGGGTTGCCATTTCCTTCTCCAGTGGACCACATTTTGTCAGAACTCTCTGCCATGACCTGTCCGTCTTGGGTGTCCCTGCACAGCATAGCTTATGGCTTCACTGAGTTACGCAAGCCCCTTCGCCACAACAAGGCAGTGATCCATGAAGGGGTAACCCAGTTTTACACAAGCCTATTTCTCCACTACCAGAAGTGCATTAAATCAGTTCTCACTAAAGGCCTAAGTACATATTAAATATTAGTGTGCTGCATTGTCTTTGTTGTTGTTTTTAAAACTACTAATCATGGGGGGAGGGGATTTTCATCAGGACTACAGTGCATAGGGAGGGGAGTTTTAAACCTTTTCTTAGCCCTAATCCCAAGGAAAATCACTCCCTCCGCGCACGCACGCGCACACACACACATGACCATGAGATTTAGGGCACAATCCTGTCAGGATAGTCATCCAAACTCAGAGGCAGCCAACTATCCAAAGCAAGGCGGACGGAGCACGGAGGGGATCCTCTCCTCCATGTTCCAGCCTCCCTGCATTTGTGGGTAGATAGCTGATTTTGGCTGTCTAGTTGGGGACTTCAGTGTGTGAGAGGGGAGGCTACACAGGACACAGGAAGTGTTGTAAGGAAGTTTCCACAGTCTCCTCCCCTCCCCACCCCTCCCCACCCCACCCCTCCCCTCCCCTCCCCTCCCCTCCCCTCCCCTCCCCTCCCCTGGGAATGCCCCCTTTTCACCTGCTCCATGCTGCATTTACGAGCACGGAGATGAGGAAGAACTGTGCAACCTACGAGGAGGCAGGAGAGGGGGAGGGGAGATGCTAGACACTGTAGTGGCCATAGGATTGCTCTCCTGGAAGCCTTTTTTTTTTTTTAACCAAGTCTCATAGACTCACAGAGGAGCCTATTTTCAGCATGTTCATGACTGAGGAGAGAAACCACGCCTGCCTATGTGCTTAATTCCCAATGAAAATCGCCCTCACAGTGATTTGATTTTTTTTTTAAACCAAACACTATACTGCACATCAAGCATTTAACATAACATGTACTTAGGCCCTCATTAGTGGATTTGCCAAAACATCCATCTCCATTTGTGAATCTTCAACAAAGAGGACATGCATCACCAAAAAAGAGGACACAAGAGGTCTCCAATTTGCATAAACTTTGCATATGCTAATTTATGTGTGTAGATAATTCGAACAGAAATACAGTATATCTCACCACAATGTGGAAGACTGTAACCAGGTGACCTGTGTGCCTTGCTCAGTCTGCTGTCCAGGTGCTAACAGTGGATGGGCAACTTCAGGGTCCAGCTCTTCCTTCTGATAGTTCTCTATCTTTATACTGGACTGGGCCTGGACAGGCCTTTAAAAAGAGGACACCTTCAAAATAGAGGACAGTCCTCTAGCAGCCCTTCAAACAGAGGACTATAAAAAAAGGAGATGTAGCCACCCTACATTTCCCCTCAAGATAACATAACCACAACTTGCTTTCTTTGGGTGGAACATGGCAAAAGAACAGAAGAGCTGCTCATTCTGCCTAGCCTCATGAAACTTCAGTGTGTATGCTGCTTTGGTCACAGTAGTTCTTCAGCTCTGGAAAGCCACAAACTTTGAGTGAAACTTTGAATCTGGCACCTTTAAAGCTGATGGATTTTTTTGCATTTAAACTAAATAATATCTTGGGTGAACCTCTGCTCCTATAGACTGTAACCACAATTTTATAGGGCTTTATTTCCAGTTCATAACTGATTAATGTCTGTGATGTACCAGGATGCCATCTTAGGTTTTAAGCAGGCTTGGCTCCTATTCATGTCCCTTGGGTGAGAGGTGCTTGATAAGTGCTGAGCATTATTATGTTAGCACCTGGGAGTGCAAAAGATTATCATCATTGTATCACCGAAAACATAATTAGAGCTCTGTTATGAAAACATGCATATGGTGGGAGCCAGCCTGCATTGCACCTCTCTCTTAATTATGCTTCAAAAGACAGGCATAAGCTCTGCTTAATTACAGAAAGCATAAATTCAAAATTATCTTTTATCAACACTCTGACTTTTTCAAATATGAAGAGAAAAATTTAATGGGGGGGGGGGAATCAACTGAACCTGAAATGAACCTGAACATAGCAAGTCCCAAAGCAGGTCTTGAAGGCCTGTTACAACAGTTGACTATTTCTGCATGGAATATTTATTCAAAGTGCGTTTGAATATTCAAATAACGTTCCCTTATTTTCGCCGTAGTCTACGTAAATCTTTACGTAGACTACAGGGACCAAATAAGGAACGCAAATGGCGGCTCCCTATGGGGGCCGCCATTTGCGTACGCGCTTTTTTTTTCTTTCCCAAAGTCACCCGTGATAGGCTACGTGACGATTTACGTCACGATTTACGAAACAGCTGACTTTGGAAATCTGGCCGTGATAGGCTATGTAAATCGTTACGTAGCCTATTATGGGGGTAGGGATGGGGGAGAATTTCTCCCCGAAACTTCGGGGGGCCGAGTGCCAACGTGTTCAGCCCCCCAAAGTAGTTTCGGGGAGAAATTCTCCGCACCCCCCCGCCTTCCGCACCCCCCCCTCGGGATGGGACTTACCTTTCCCGAATGTCCCTCCCGGCGGCGGGTCCTGGCGGCGGTTCGTCAGGTCTTCGACAGGGGCAGAGGCGGCAGCCGGTCTTTTGACCGGCTGCCGTCACCACCATTCCAAGAAAAGTAAAAAAAAAAAAAACGCCCCCGTGATAGGCTACGTGACGATTAACATAGCCTATCATGGCTAGATTTGCAAAGTCAGCCGTGATAGGCTACGTAAATCGTCATGTAGCCTATCACGGGTGACTTAAAAAAAAAAAGCACGTACGGCTAATGGTGGCCCCCATAGGGAGCCGCCATTCACGTTCCTTATTTGGTCGCTGTAGTCTACGTAAAGATTACGTAGACTACGGCGAAAATAAGGGCAACGGCCTGAACTTCGGGGGGAGCAGCGAAGCGCCTCCCCCCCCACCGCGAAGCAAGCTGCGAGACCAGCTAAGTGGCTTTCATGCACCCCTACACGGGGGTGGTTTTTGTTTTTTTTTCGCGGCCGGGTAGACGGGGCACTTCTACCCGGCCTGAATTTCGCTGGCGAGGGATGGGGCGCCTCCCACCCGGCCTGAATTTCAGCTGGGCGAGGCGGGGTGCCTCCCCCCCCTCGCATGAACTTCGGGGGGAGAAGCGAAGCACCTCCCCCCCACCGCGAAGCAAGCTTCGAGGACAGGTAAGGGACTTTGTCCATCCCTAGCCATCCCTAATCACAAATAGATGCATGGTGAGAAGAGTTAGAAGCAGGGAAGATGCTTTTTAGACTATAAGACTGCTCTGATCTCATCCATAGCTGGGGAGAGACTGATGCTTGTTAGCTGGGTCATACCTTCATCTGATGTTTTGCCCACTCTGTAGTTCAGGTCTCCTTGTTGTAAAGCTAATAAAGTTATAGACCTAGTACAAACCAATAAGGGATATATGTTTTGCCTCTTATTCTGGGTGTGGGCACAATGCTCATGTCACAAATTGGTTTGAGATCTGAAATCACCATGCACTTCTCAAGTAGCTCCACCACTAGGAATATGTGAGCATTTTGTTTCAGTTTGCGAATCACTCAAAAATGCCCAATTCGCAACCCCAAATGCTAACGGGAGCACATGTTCTCCAGAAATGTTTGCAAATTCCCAAACTTGCTTCCATGTTCACAAAAATGCACAACTTTTCCCGTTCAAACGAACTGAAAACAGGTTGCAAATGTGACGGGGAACAAACTGAATCAAATTTTGAAGTAAAGTTCATCAAATTTCAGCAAGCTTCAGCATCCTTGGTTTTTCTGTCCCTATCCACAACCTCAGTGTAACCTTTACAATCTTTCTAAACTGTACTTCTGGTTCTTTTCATAAAGCAGATTTCACCATGTTAAGTTCTTTTGATAATTACACACACACACACACACACACACACAGAGACAGACAGACAGACAGAGAGGAGGAGGGAGAGAGGAGAGAAGAGAGAGAGTGGGAGAGGAGAGGAGAGGAGAGGAGAGGAGACAAGAGAGAGGAGAGGGAGAGAGAGAGGAGAGGAGAGGAGAGGAGAGGAGAGAAAGGAGAGGGGAGGGGAGGGGAGGGGAGGGGAGGGGAGAGGAGATAAACTTGCATAGAAAGAACAGATTAACACACAACCACTCGGTTTCTTTATATCAGAACTTTACTCATCATGTACTACCATTGTTGAAAATAAACAGTACTTGTGATACTGAAATAAAAGGTTGGTTTGCATCAGGCAGGGTTATAGATTATGACTTGTGGCTATGGGTCTAGTTAACTTTTTTCTCAAAGTGGCCAAGAAAAGTTTCTTAATGCAGTGAGAATTCGAATCCCCACTTTGTGAACTCATGAAACTCTTTGCTTTGAATATCAGCTTGGCTGCATCTCAAATAGAAAATAATCCCCATTATCTGAACCTTGCACATTTGCAACTTCTAGGCATCAGAGCTCACTGGGTCTGTCTATGTATCTCCATGTTGGGAGTAATCCTACACAAATTGCCTCCCAGCTTTTTGAAGCTGCAATCTAATATTTTAGCTATCTCCCAGGCTATTTGATTAAATGAGGTTGACCTGCAGAAGCATCCAGCAAATTCAAAACACAGTAGACTTCACAAGCAGGAAAATTGTTTTTCCAAAGGGAGAGCTCAGTTGTTTTCTTCTCTGAATTTTCTCCTGGAAATCATAGCTTCCACTTGTAACGCCATACTATCAGTTCACATCCTACTGTGCTAACCTTGGCTCATGCAGCTGCTCCTTTCCCTAGGTTTTGCTGAACCTTTTCCAATGAGTTATAGTTTTCATTTGCATACATTACTATATAAAACTTGTTAATATTTCCTAGGCATCCTTTTTCCATTGCACTGTTAGACAAGGTTCTGTGCTTTTGTTTGGGATTGAATGTTAGCAAATCAGGATTCATGACTATTGTCAGTTTGGAACGTGGCAAAATAATTTATTCCCCTTCTGTATAGCCTGGGTGTCATGAATCTGTCCTGGGAAAAAAAACAAATGCTATCTAAAAATCAGCAGAATGTTATCATGCAAATTATAGGAAGTGTTATTATTAGGAGCAGCGGGTGGTTCCTGATTCATTGCCATTTGCACTTTCAATGAGCTCAAATTTGCTCCAGGAAATGTACTATGTTAGAAGTGTGTTTTATTCTCCAGTATACAAATATATCTCCAACTGCTTGCAGGACATGACAGGATAAATCCTAGCTACTGAGGTGAATTTTCATATTGAAAGTCTCTGGATCATTGGAAAAGACTTGCATTTAGACAGACTATTATTACTCCTGTAATGCATAGTGGCACTAAAACGAACCAAAGGCAGATATTCCCTTGATAGCATTTTTATATATGTAACCTGGAAAGGTTATGGCAGTGGCTTTCAAACTATGACCCAAAGAAATGCAAGGTTCATAACAATCTTATCAGGATTTCTTTAATTTGAAAATCAGTAATGGACAAGCTTCCCTCAGAGACAGCGTGTGTACTCGCTACTGACCTTCCCCTGTATTCTTTCCCTTGCTCCTCTCTTTAGCAACAAGCATTCTACATATGCCAGGACTGAAGGACTGAATAGTTCTTGGGAAATTTAGTTTTCCCAAGTGCTACTGCAATGTCCAAAGTGCTAGTGCAGTGTGACAGCCGCCAGAAATGAGAGCCTGACTGCATGTTCTACAACAGGGGTGCACAACCTTTTTGGCCCCAAGGGACACACGTGATGATGGTTTGGGGGACCACATGCAAATACACACACACACACACACACACACACACACTTTAGTGTAATTCACTTAGAGATTTTATTATAATAAGTACTTGATATAAATACTATAAATAAATGTCTCCTGACTGCCATGATTGCCCTACATAGGCCAAAGATCATCACCTGTGCCCATGCAAGGTACTGCTGACCAGTCACCAGCTATGTGCCTGCCTCTGGTGGCGCTGTGCATTGCACCCTCTTCTTGGTGCTTTGCTGAGCATCAGTGGCCTTAATCATCTTAGCATTGCCCTGTCAGCCACCATTGTCTATCTACTGGTTAAGCAGACTTATCTCCCTATACAAAAACACTCCATGATCTATCATGCCAAGTAGTATACTACTAGAGTTGCCCCATGCCTCCTCCAATGCATTCAAACCCCAAGACTGTGATGTCTATGCCCCTTCTAAAGCTGGCTGGCTGGCTGGCTGATTGATTGATTGATTGATTTAAAATGGCTATCTCACCTTTCCTAAAAATAGGCCATGGTAGCTCACAACATAAAATAGAAACCATAACATTCAAATTAACTGTACAAGTTTGGTTTCAAATAAAAACAGCTCAAGAAACATATATTCAATAAAAGCAAATTCCATAAAGCTATTGCCAAAATAGAATAATCGACCTACCCCAAATCCTTGCTAAAATTAAAGGTCTTCACCATACAGTGGAAGACAGCCTTGTCTGGAGAGCTACACATATGGTACCCTCCAGATGTGTGTCCATCCTGGCTGGAATTAAGGGAGTTAAAGTGAACCTATCTGGAGGGCAGCAAATTGGCAAGGCTGATCAAAGGCTATTTGGCAGGGGACAGGAAAAGACTTCTTAGGGTGGGAGTTCCAGAGCTTAGCAGCTACCAAGAAAGAAGATGACCAATTAAGGATGCAATCCTATTCAGATTTAGACAGAAAAAAGTCCTACAATTCCCAGCATTCCCCACCCGGCATGGCTGTCTGGGGAATGTTGCGAGTTGCAGGGCTTTTTTTCTGTCTAAATCTGCATAGGATTGCATCCTAAGCATCTTTGTTACACAAAGAAAATAATATAGGCTACAGCCCAGAATCATGTGAAGTTCGAAGAAGGAACCAAAGCCTAATTAAAAGTAGAATGGGTTGTTACTGCCAAATTGCCACCAGGAGTAGTAATAAATCAAAGTTCATTCATGCACCTTTTTTCTTTTCTTGTATTTTTGGCAATTTTCTCTCTGAGTCTCTGTCAATTTATCAGTGTGTGAGGGAAGAATTGGGGCATAGCTTGCAGCATGCAGAACTACATAGCTTTTGCTTTGGACCATCATGGTAATTTCATTTTATTTCATTTAGTTCACTTTGCCACTCATGATAAGCAGGTAAGATTTTGCCACTTATATGCTCATTCTATATTAACGGAGGCCAGAATGAGGGGATCTTGTTTTACCTGGTCGAGTGGGTAATGAAAGGCTACAAGTAACAACTCCATAAATGTCTCTGACACCTTGTCCAGATGCCGCCAGCCTCCAAGGGCTTGCCCAGTTGCGCTAATTGGCTGCCACCTCAGGGCTCAGGCAGAATTGAGAATCAATTCGCATATGAATGTTTTTGCTTATTATTGGTGTGATGAATCAACTTTCAAGTCACACTAGCACATTTTTACAAATCTTCCAAAGTCAGTAGACTGAGGACAGGTATTCACACTGATGCTGGGAGGACTTTTAGATCCAGTGTTAGTGTAGGCAGCATCCATAGCAGGGAGTGTGATTCACCAACTTTGGTTGGTGTGCCGGCTGCACCCGTGTTTGGAGAAAGAAGGTCCTCAGTTATCCATGTTCTGGTAACATCCAGAATATATTATCTGATTGAGAGGACTATTACCTTCATGTTCTGCTTGTGGGCTTCCCAGAGGTATCTAGTTATCCACTGCAAAACACAGGATGCTGGACTAAATAGACCTTGGTCTTTGTATGTTCTTATGTGCTTTAGATTACTATAATGCATTATGTGCCCTTGGAAGAGTATTCAGAAACTATAACTGGGACTTCATTTCATGGTCCAGGACCAGAAGCCTTCATAAACTCAAGCCTGCACTGACAGTGACTCTGAAGGGGTGCCAGAACCAGTCCCTGGTCTTTCTGAATGGCAGTCCACTGCCTCAGACCCCATATCCTATCCATAGGGCCACCAAGGTTTTCCATTGCCCCCTGACTCCAAGAAGTAGACCTCAGACTCCTCTACTGAATAGAGAGGCCCTGAGTCCCAACTAATTCCTTACTCCCCCAATTTTCAGGAGATGGAGAATCCATTGCTTATAGGAAAAGTGTGTTGGGCCTTCAACAGCGATACAGCACCTGAGGAGGTGTAGCTTCCAGAGAGACTCTCCTAGCCTAAAACCCTGCCAGTTGCTCCCAGCTAGTCCTGGAGTAACTTGCTAATACTCTAGGTCCAGGTTTGTTGACTATGGTCCTGAAATCAACCCACGTCCCAGGTGTGATCCAGCCACCTGTCCCAAGGCATGCCTGAGCCATCACCCAGAACAGATGATGGAAGCCAGATGGAACATGACAAGAATGTGAAAGCCAAATTTCTAACTGAGGCTAATTGCAGGAAACATAATATGCCAGTGTTAAAAGTAGGGCTGTGTAGGGACTCCCCAATCTGACACGGAAGCTGCTTTGTGGCTTCGGAGGTGGGCCCGATTCAGCTCAGGCTGATTTGGGGGCCCCCCAACCTGACTTGGCCCTGAACCCGAACAGGGATTCGGATGCTGAACCATGCTTCGGGTCCCCCCCTGATGCCCCTGTGCAGCCCCCCAGCTCCTTACCTTGCCACTACCTTCTCCTCCATCGCCAGCTCCTCCTCCTCCAATGCTGCTGCCTCCACCATTGCCTTCTCCTCTGCCACCACTGCCACCTCTGCTCCTGCCTTCTCCTCACCGCTACCTTCTCTGCCACTGCATTCACCACCTTCGCTGCCTTTTCCTCGCTGCTGCCATCTCCACCACCGCTGCCATCTGGAAATTTCTGGAAGTTGCCATTTTTAAAATGGTGACTCCCTGCAATAAGCGTTGGCACATCCAGACCTCAAGAGCTGGCAGTGGCGGCAGCGGCAGCGATGACAGCAGCGGCAGAGGAGGAGAAGGCGACGGTAGTGGCAGAGGCAGTGGCAGAGGTGGCAGGGGAGGTGGGTAGCTCAAGTAAGGCCTGGAGGTGCCAGCGCAGCTGGGCCAGGGGTGCCAAAGCTCCGAAGCACACAGAGCACTTCGAAGAGCCCCCGACCTGCTCCGGGTTGCTTTGTGCCCCCTCCGCTTCACTTCAGAAGGGGATCAAAGTGATCTGAGGCAGCCCAATTCAACTCGGGGTTCGGGCCTCAGACTGAAGCAGTGCACAGCCCTAGTTAAAAGATACTTACTAGAACAGCTACCAATCTGTTTCTGAGCATACTTCAAAGGGTTGGTTTTAGTCTTAAATCTGTAAACGACCTGGGAGCTGGCTATCTAAAAGACCACTTTCTCCCACAGGAGCCTGCTCAGCAAATGTGATCTTCCTTGGAGGACATTCCCTGGGTGCCCTACTTACATAAGCTAGGCACATGGATACCCAGAAGAGGGTCTTTTCTATGGTTAGTGGAGTGGTTTTGTGGTAGTGGAACAGTTAAGCCAAGATTTTTGACCACATTGTGCACTTTGGGTTAAAAGTGACAAACATGGCATGGACATGCAGTAATAATGGGAGCTTCCAGACAAGGCTTCTATGGTGCCTTAGCCCTGCCTCATTCATTCATGGGATTTTAGGGGAGGTCCAGATGATATCAACTTCTAGTCATGACTAGTGGTTAGGGATGTTAGGTAAAGGCCCCACTTACCTCTGCTCTGGGAGGATTCTGCACGGAACGGCACTCAGCTGCTTGCTCAACTGGAGTCATTAACCCCTTGGTGCCGATCGCCATTTTTTTTAAAAAACAGTGGTGTTCAGCAGGAGCAGTTTGTGCCCATAGGAAAAAGGAAAGCTTCCTCCTGTGCAAGCACCAAGTCACCGCTGACTCCTAGAGGGACACCACTTGCTCTGGCGTTTTCATGGCAGACTATAGTGGGGTGGTTTGCCATTGCCTTCCCCAGTCGTGACTACCATTCCCCTAGCAAGCTAGGTACTCATTTTACTGACCTTGGAAGGTTGGAAGTCTGAGTTGATCTGAGCCGGCTACCTGGAACCCAGCTTCTGCTGGGATCGAGCTCAGATTGTGGGGAGAGTTTCGGTTGCAATACTGCTGCTAGGGATGGCGGAGAATTTCTCCCCGAATCTTCGGGAGGCTGAATGCCAAAGCATTCGGCCCCCCGAAATTGGTGGGGAAACTCTCCGCCGGCCCCCCGCCCCCCCCCCAGGATGGGACTTACCATGGCCCAATGTCCCTCTCAGCGGCGGGTCCCGGTGGTGGTTTGGCGGCGTTTCGTCAGGGGTGGGGGCGGCGGCCGGTCTCCCGGCCAGATGCCACCGCCGCCATTGCAAAAAAAAAAAAAGTGCAGTAAAAAAAACAAACACACACCCGTGATAGGCTATGTAACGATTTACATAGCCTATCACGGCTAGATTTCCAGAGTCAGCTGTGATAGGCTACATAAATCGTCACGTAGCCGATCACAGGTGACTTTGAAAAAAAAAAAAAAGCGCGTACGCAAATGGCGGCGGCCCATAGGGGCTGCCATTTGCGTTCCTTAGTTTGGCACGTCTAGTCTACGTAAAGATTTACGTAGACTATGGCGAAAATAAGGGAACGCTATTTGCGTTGCCCTTATTTTTGCTGTAGTCTACGTAAATCTTTACGTAGACTAGACGTGCCAAAATAAGGAACGCAAATGGCGGTCCCCATGGGAGCCTCCATTTGCGTATGCGCTTTTTTTTTTTCCAAAGTCACCCGTGATAGGCTATGTGACGATTTACATAGCCTATCACGGCTGACTTTGGAAATCTAGCCGTGATAGGCTACGTAAATCGTTACGTAGCCTATCACGGGTGTGTGTGTGTGTTTTACTTTTTTTTTCGCGGCCGGGTAGACGGGGCGCTTCTACCCGGCCTGAATTTCGCTGGTGAGGGATGGGGCGCCTCCCCCCCGGCCTGAATTTCAGCCGGGCAAGGCGGGGCGCCTCCCCCCCTCGCCTGAACTTCGGGGGGAGAACCGAAGCGCCTCCCCCCCACCGTGAAGCAAGCTTCGAGAACAGGTAAGGGACTTTCGTCCATCCCTAACTGCTGCCTACCACTCTGCACCACACGAGGCTCCTATACTCAAAATAGAGCCGTTAATCTTGCGTATAAGTCTATGAAGACAAGATATGGACTTATACACAAGATTCAAGGCTCTGTGTTGTGCATAAGTCTATGGGTACATCCTGCTGATCGCCTTTTAAAAAAAAAAATGGCGATCAGCGCGGAGAGGAATGGGACGGGTCCAGGAGGTAAGCAGCCCTCAAGCCAGGCAGCTCCGCAGAATCCTCGCGGAGTGGAGCTGCTCCGGAGGATTCCAGGGGTGGGGAGGAATGGATCGCCTCCCGCACAGGTGGATTCCCCACTGGAACGGACGGTGGGGAATCCGTACACCTCTACAAGTGGTGTAGTGGAGGGAGAGCTTGCAGGGACACAGCCCTGGCACTTTTTTATTAGCAGGGTCACTGATATCATCTGCCACCTCACTCAGAATTCCCTGTTCCCTCCAAGCTTAGCTGCAATCCCCACAGTAGCTGGTGGAGGATGAATTTTCTCTGGAACAATATACAGTTACAAGCTATCTCTGTTGTAATGCAAAGTATTTTACGGATGGCTTGGTCCTGAATGGGCAATTAAGACCCATTAGCTTTACCGAAGAGCTGATCCCAGTGGAGATGAAAACTGCTACAACTGGTTTGTTGATATGGCTCAACACAGCAGCCTGCAATTTTTGTATGCCTCCTTGGGGGCATAGTTATTGGGACTGTCATGATGCATGCCTGCACTTCAAATTTTACCAGTACACCCCTGGCCATGACCTTCTCCTGTTTCCTTACAGCATCTTCCATCTTTTTCTGTAATGTAGAAAATCTGTTAAGGAGAAAAAAATGGAACAGCTGCACAACACCTTCTGATTGCTAGTTCTAAGAGCTCTTTGTCTGGAAGTTCCCAATGCCTGAACATTTCCTGATATGGCTTCCCTCTTGCAACTATTCCTGTTTGGAAATACATGAGTTTTAATTTTTATATGTTTCACTTATAAACAAACTTTCTCTCCATTGACAGTAATTGTAATGTCCCGACAGAATCAGATGACAAATTTAAACTGACTGTACATACAGAAGAAAAAATGAAACCAAGACTGTGCATGCTCACAATGTAATATGAAATCATATAGCATATCTTTAAATAAATTTACATGCAAATAGTTTACTAGAAAATGTTGTTAAACAATGCAATTACCTTATAAAAGGCTCTTGCATTTGGCTATAAAAATGGATATAAAAAACAGTTCATATCCATCACTGACCTAGGATTAACACCAAATATTAGTAACCAAAAAATAACCTTTTTTTTGTTATTAAAAATAAATGCCTTGGTTATGTGTGCAAATTAATTCTGTATGGGACATAAATATGATCATGGCATGCCTTTGGCCCCTCCCCTTTTTGCCTTTGGGCCCACCTCCCACTGGAATTGAGCCCTCAAATGCTTATCCAAAATGGAAATTGGCCCTCGGTCTGAAAGACATTCTGTACCCCTCCACCACATCAAACACAGCCTATCAGCTATATATGGTGGCCCACCAACAGGTCAATAAACTTGCTGTTTTGCTGCCTGGAAGCAGGGATGTATGAGAATTTTGTTCCTGTTCACATGTGGAATGTCTCCTGTGGACGTGTCTCATTCAAAAGCTTGAATGCATACATAAGCAGGACCACAATTCTTGGGAATTTTTCGCCATTTCCCAAGCTTGCATTTGTGTTCAAAAGTGCACCCTTGTACACAGTTCCCCCAAATCCACATTTTCATGCTTTAGCCTACGGGGGCAGGGGTGGGAGAAAGTGTGCTTGCTTGCTTGCTTGCTTGCTTATTTATTTATTTATTTATTTATTTATTCCGCTTGACATCCCAGGATTTCCAACCAGTTTACATGAAAACACATTCAATACAATACAAACACCAATGTAAAAACACTATAAAACAATCAATACCTTTAACAAATTGTAATACAGCAATAAAACAACAGTGTCATGATTGATTACAAGTCAGAGAAATTCTGAGTGAATAAATGCATTTTCAGGAAGTGTTCAAAGCTTGCCACAGTTTGTGCCTCTTGAATCATAGTGTTCCAGAGAGTGGGCATGACTATCAAGAAGGTCCACTGCTTGGGAGAGCAGCACACTTTTGGCTGTACGCTTTTAAAAATGTGCATTTCCCTGATCAAAACTGCAAAGTTTTCCCAGTTTAAGAAAACAAGCAAAAAAAATGCTTGCATTTGGGAATGTGAATGAGCCAAACCAAGCTTTGAGGAGGAATTCAGAGAACCTCAGTGAGCTTGAGCATCTCATGCGTGTCCATCCTTACCTAAAACTGCAAAGGGTTCAAGCACCCGATACGCAGTGTTATTTTTGTATGATACAAATCGTGCAGATCTGCAATATTTCCGGCTGCACATCAGGAAAAACGTCCTGACTGTTAGAGCAATACGACAATGGAACCAATTACCCAGGGAGGTGGTGGGCTCTCCCACACTGGAGGCCTTCAAGATGAGGCTGGACAGCCATCTGTCAGGGATGCTCTGACTTGGATTCCTGCATTCAGCAGGGGGTTGGACTGGATGGCCTTGTAGGCCCCTTCCAACCCTACTATTCTATGATTCTATGTCAAGAACTCATATTTTGGGTTTTGAATGCGTTGACTTGTCCTAATGATGGAACTTGGATATATTGTGTATGAGTAGCACAATATAACTAAGCTGCCATAAGTAGTCCTCCGTGTCTCTCACACTGGTATGAAATCACAAGTAGGGATGTCAGAGAATTTCTCCACGAATCTCGGGGAGGCCGAATGCCAGCGCATTTGGACCCCCAAAATTGGAGGAGAAATGGTCTGCCCCCCCGCCCCCCCCGGGACGGGACTTACCTTGGTCAAATGTCCCTGGCGGCAGCGGCTCCGGCGGCGGTTCGGCGGCAGCAAAGTAAAAAAAACACAAAAAACAAGCAAACATGATAGGCTATGTAAAGATTTACGTAGCCTATCACGGCTAGATTTCTAAAAAAACACCGTGATAGGCTACGTAAATCTTTACGTACCCTATCACGGCTGACTTTGAAAAAAAAAAAAAAAAAGTGTGTACGCAAATGGCAGCGCCCATGGGCGCCGCCATTTGTGTACATGCTTTTTTTTTTTTTTTTAAAGTCAGCAGTGATAGGCTACGTAAATGGGGCGCCTCCCGCCCAGCCAGAATTTCAGCGGGGAGGGACAGGGTACCTTCCCCCCGGCCAGAATTTTGGTGGGGAGGGACAGGGCGCCTCCCCCCCGGCCAGAATTTCGGGGGGAGGGACAGAGCGCCTCCCCCCCACCGTGAAGCAAGCTTCGGGATCAGGTAAGTGACTTTCGTCCATCCCTAATCACAAGGAATGCTGACATACAATTAGGGATGTACGAAAGTCACTTACCGTTTCGCGGATCTCCTTCGTGGTGGGGGGGAGGCGCTCCATCCCTCCCCCCAGAATCCTCGATGGGGGGGAGGCGCTCCATCCCTCCCCCCAGAAACCTGCCTGGCCAGCTTCGCTCTGCGGGGATTCAGTGGAGCCGCCTGCCGGCTCCGCCAGCAGCTGGACATCTGGACGCTGAGCAGCAGGGACACAAATGGTGGCGGCTGTAGC
Source organism: Heloderma suspectum (assembly GCF_057233095.1). Taxonomy (NCBI): domain Eukaryota; kingdom Metazoa; phylum Chordata; class Lepidosauria; order Squamata; family Helodermatidae; genus Heloderma; species Heloderma suspectum. Next base: position 255,599,395 of record NC_139461.1, read on the forward strand.
CCCCGCCGTTTGCGCCCCTGTACTTAACCCTGATAGGCTACATAAATATTTACATAGCCTATCACGGCAAAGTAAAAAAAAAGTGTTCGCAAATGGCGGCGGCTATGGCCGCCGCCATTTGCGTTTGCTATTTTTAGCCGTTCTAGCCTACGTAAATATTTACGTAGGCTAGAATGGCTAAAAATAGCGAACACAAATGGCGGCCACCGTAGCCGCCGCCATTTGCATACACTGTGCCCAGCTGCAGCTGGCCAGGAGACCAGCCACCCCCGCACCTTCCGCCGCACCGCTGCCGCCACCGCACTGCTGCCGCCACACCTGCCGCCGCATCCGCCCCAGGTAAGTGCCGTCCCGGGGGATTCCGTGGGGCAGTCGGGGGGGGGGCAGGAGGCCGTTCCGCCACAAATTCCAAGGGGCCGAATGCCAGTGCATTCAGCCTCACTGGAATCCGTGGCAGAATTCTCCGCCATCCCTATGTACAATACAATCCATTTAAAAGAGACAACATTTGGTTGAGCCATACACATCTCATGCTGGAAACCCTGAAGTGAACTAGTTAAACACAATGATAAAAGCTTCCTCCCAGATTCTTAATGTATATGACAATATGTTCATACTACAGTATAATATGTCTGTTCATGAGTTGATGCCAATATATTAGAAACTTGTGACCTTCTAGAGGTCACTCAATGAACATCCATTTTTAATAAAGATTCACCGCACCACAGCATATTATAAAGTGGTGATTACTTTCTAATCTCCACAATAGCTGGGATATATGACAACTTCCTAGACATCAAGGTCAGAAAGCACATTGTTAACAAACCCCCTTATGACAACTGAAAAAAAGGCAATTTCTCTTACAAGGTCCATCACTTTGTTAATGAACCCGTGTGCTAAACTACACTTGTTTTCTAGATTTATAGACACCTTAGGTATCCATTAAGGGTTTGGTTGGATGTATTGGTTGGGTAGCTCTTTGACACTTGGGATCCAGACAGGAGTTGACAACATTTCTACTGTAAACAGGTGATCATACAATGATGACGGATCATTCACAAATAGAAAAAGAAAGACACTCAGGAATAACCAATGGGGGAAACAAAGGTGCTGTCAGCTTGATACAATATTGCCAGAATAGAGGGGAGGAGGACGGGGTGAAAGAGATGCACTATTATTTTTGCACCAAAGGTCAGCAGGTTGGTATAACTCCTTCATCTGTACAGTCACTTAGCATCAGGCATCTGAGTTTCCCATTGATTTTTATCTATAGGTAGCCTTTAAAAGCTGTGATAGTGAGGCCCACATAGTGGGCTTTCAAGCTATAAATATCGGTTAAGGTGGAAAATAACTCCAGGGTGAACTAGGGGATTACACCAAAGTGGTCGAACATTGTCCATTTTGTTCTCTTTATTTGCAAGAACAGCAAATTTAATTGCAAGAAGAGTAAATTTGGAAAAGAAAGCCACAGAATAACATACAAGAGATATGTCTTTAATTCCAGTCATTTGAATGACACTCACTATAGGTTCTGTTATAGCTAGCATAATTGATTCTCTCTATCTGTATATCTAGCTACACACACACACACTGTCACTATGCATTTTTCATCATTGCTATAGTATTCTGATAACTGGAGAAATGTTAGAAAACTAATGAAATGTCACAGTTTGACCTTATTTTCCATTATCTATTCTCAGAATGGAAATTAAGAGGGAAATATCTTTTTACAAAAGACCTCAGTCTCGGCACACCTAGAGATGGGGCTGACCTCTGTCTGTCCCTGGCAGGCGCTTGCCAAACCACCCGCTCCCGCTCGCCATGCTGCATGGACCACTGGATGGCCCAGGGAGTGCCCGGCGAGCTCCCAGCCACTGCCTATCCTCTTAGCAAGCTGCCATTCTGCATAAAAATGGTGGCTCATGGTTATCTGGAAATGTAATGCTGCGTAAATTATGACTGTAAAGGGGCCGTTTACACAACATTTTACACCTGTAGTATTGCCTAAATGGCCCCTTTGTGTCCGCCATTTATGCAACATTACTTTTCCAGAAAATGACATCTCGCTAAGGGGACGGGTGGCCACCAGGCGCTTGCAGACTGCACGGCACTCAATGAACAGGCTGTTAAGGGCTCAGCAGCTTGGCGAGCAGGGTCCATGAGCCCAAGCAGATGGGAGTCTGCCAGACTCCACCCCTTTCTCGGACTCCCGTGACATCCCTAAGCACAACCATATATGCACCGGGTGGTCTCTTACACTCCCAATTATCTCTTGGCTTAAGCCCTATAGCTATGTGGATAATAATACTTGCTTGCTTATCTTACAGCACCGATGATTACCATTATGCATATGAGAAGCATTATAGGGATGTCAGAGGAATCCATTTGGGGGGTGGAGCTTGGTGAGCTTTTGCCAGCTTGGCTTTCCAGACTCCGACACAACCATCCACCAGCTGGGTTGTCTCAGCCCCTGCTGAGTTGGGCCAGATGGCAGATTTTCCGGTGGTGCGACCTCAAGGGCAGGAGTGAGAGGAGAGCTCCTCTCATGCATCCTCCTGCCCTTGCTGTTGCACTGCCACCGTAGTACCAAGACAGGAGAAGAACAGGGGAACAGTGCTCCCCTCTCCTCCTCCTCCCATTCTCACTACCACAGCAGCACCACTGCTGGCAGGACAGAAGGAGGATGAAAGGGGCTTCCTCCAGTCCTGGCTACCATGGTGGCAGCAGTGGGACAGGATGAGGATGAGAGGGAAGCCCCTCTCATTCTCCCCCTGTCCTGCTGTTGCCACTGTCGCTGTGGTAGCAGATGGAGAGAGGAGAAGGGAGTGCCACCCCTCACCTCCTCCCATCCTGGGTACTGTGGCAGTAGCAGCAGGAAAGGAGGAGGACAAGAGGGAAGCCCCTCCTCATCTTCATCCTCCTCCCCACCAGCACCTCTACACTGCAGTAGCTGGGATTGGTGGAGGAGAGGGACATGGTGCTCCCCTTCCCTCCTCAATTTTGTGCACAGCAACCCCACGACCATGTGCAACTGGCTTGTTCTCCCTCTCCTGGGAGTCAGGAGAGGGATAAGGAGCCAGTTGCACATGGCAGAAGAGGGGTTTTTGCACAAAATGGTGGCACGTGGTGAGAGGGACTCCTGCTGCCACCAACGTCACCACTTTGCACAAAAAACCTCGGTAGAGTTCCTGGGTTTCAGGAACTTTACCGTGGCTTGGCCCGCCTGTATAGGCTGAGCCAAGGCTTTAGTCGGGATCCATCAGGGCCCCAAAGGGCCGGATGTCCCTATGGCAGACAACCCTTCTGTGTTCTTACCTATGCAGGCCCTACTTAATCTTTAAATAGCAATTGTATGACTGCCTAGTTCCTTATGCACGAGTTAAAAGCGATGATGCAGTTCTACTCTATATTTTCAGCAATATTCCACTATATGTCTTGAATGTACAATGCAAGAATTTAAGGCATGTTTCCCCCCCCCCCCATTGACATTGACTTCTCTGAAACTTTATTATGTGGACTTTCTCCTAGGGGCATATAAGGTTGTGGAATAGTAAGCAGCTCCTTAGCAGTGATGTTCTGGTTTTACTAGTTAATAATGATGACAATCACAATTTTTTATCTTCCCATCATTAAACCATAATTTCAAATGCTTCATTTGAGAAACAGGCCTCCCACTCAGTAGAGCATTGCAGAATTACGGCGTGTGCCATGAACCACCATGACCCTCTGGCAAAAGCAGTCATAACCTCATCAGAGCTTCTTAGAAGAGACTATTAAAGGTGCTAATGGGAACAAGGTATTTAAATTCATGACGCAGAGAGGATTATCTAGAGTAAGTTGTTTTACACTGATGCCTGAGTTCCTTTGAGATTCTCAAAAGGATGAGAATAAACACTGAAGGGGGGGGAGGAGAGAAGAAGCAATCATTTGAATGACTTTGCTGCTTCACCTTTAGAGAATATTTACATTAATCAGCCTCCAGCCACTGAAACATTTAACTCTGAGAATCTCTGTGCTATGTTATGTCTTCTTCTGATGTTAATTTGAAATAAATCCATGTGGGTGCTGGTCTAGCTAAATTTAGTATTCTTGATTAAGTCCTATTGAAGGCAAAGAGACTTGTGGTAGACACCATTTAAGTTGTTCTGAAGGACTTAGAGGCAACTAAGTTTAGCTAGATTAGGCCAGTGATCTTTATTTATATATTTACAACATTTCTACACCACCAATCAAGAAAACATTATCTGGACAGCTTACAAATAAAAGGTAAAAGCATAAAAATAAAACAGACATAGAATCTTAAATAGCAGTTTAAATAGAATCTTTAAAGAGCATCAGAATAAAAACAGAATAAAACCAACATCAGAAAACTACAATGATACTGCAAAAACTTTAGTGCGCTTACAAAGCAAGATGTCTCCCCCCTCCCCTCCAGAGGTTGTAGCCAGAGCTATGACCTCAGGGAGGGGGGGGAATCCAAGCTGGGGTCCCCCCTCCAGTTATTAGAGAAAGCTCCATGGCTGCTCCTCTTCTGAGGTCACTGTTATGATTTTGGAAGTGGGAAGGGGAGGGTGGAAAGGGGGAGCATAACGGTGAGCATGGAGGAGAGAGGATGTTGGATCTGTTGGATCCCTGAGCCTCTCTGTTCCCATTCCTGTCCCCAGGGCTGTCTAGCTCTAAATAACAAAAATGGAGGAAAAGCAGGAGGAACAGGAGGAACAGGAGGCTGGAAAAGCCTCTCTTACTCCTCCCACCTCACCTGGCTTTTGCCAGAAGGGATTTGGATCCCTTCCAGGGATTTGGAGGGCTTTGAGATTGGTGCTTTCTGTCTATTGAGCATCGGTCTGGTAGGACTGTGCTCTAGAACTTAAAAAACCCTGGGAAAATAAAAAGGGCTTGACCCAGCACCAAAAAGACCACAATGTAGATGCCAAGCAAGTCTCTCTGGGGACCATATTCCACAGCCAGGGCTCCACCACTGAAAAGATCCTCTCTCTAGTGGCCACATATGAGGGTGATCTTCCATTCAATCATTCATTCATTCATTGAATTTCTAAGCTGCCCATTAGCCAAAGCTCTGTAGGCAGCTTACAAGACAAGGCTTAAAACACCATAAAATACCATAACGTAGTACAGAATACAGAATGACAGAAGCCTGAAATAACTGGGCACAATATTCACAAAATAATGTGATCTCACTGAATAGAAAATGTAGGTGGCAGTATTGCAACCGAAACTCTCCCCATGACCTGAGTTAGATCCCAGCGGAAGCCGGGTCTCAGGTAGCTGGCTCAGGTCAACTCAGCCTTCCATCCTTCCGAGGTCGGTAAAATGAGTACCCAGCTTGCTGGGGGAAAGGTAGTCATGACTGCGGAAGGCAATGGCAAACCACCCCGCTATAGTCTGCTGTGAAAGCGCCAGTGAAAGTGGCATCCCTCTAGGAGTCAGTAATGACCTGGTGCTTGCACAGGAGGAACCTTTCCCTTTTTTCCCCTTAGAGTCTAGCTGAGAGAGGAGAGTTTGGTTTTTCTGTTCACATGGCCAATAACCGTGATGGGAACCAACTCTGTCCCTATTATTTTCTTCTGGTTTCTTACCACCATTTGTTGCAGTTGTTGTGTGGCTGGCTTTTGTTTTCTCTCTTTTCTGGTTTAGTCAGTCTCGATTTGCCAACAGTGACCAGAGACAGCGACAGCGCCAGGCATCCTTGGGGAACAGCCAGGGCCCAGCACCATGTCAGGACCCACTGCTGTGCTGACTAAGGATGTGCAAATCAGCAAAACCTGAGCTCTTCAAAGTTGCCCAGATCCCCCCTCTAAGCTTGTGCCTACTTGCACCCATATCAGATTGCAAGCTTTTTTCTTTTCACGCAAAAATGTGTGCATATTTTCGAGTGCTTTCCCCCAAATGTACGGATCAATTGTGCACAGTTTTATAATGTACACATTTTACTCCCATTGCTTAAACTGTACTTGCGCACATTTTTCAAAAGTGTGCATTCTTCCATGTGCATTTTTAAATGCATTTTGTTTGCTCCATGAATTATACCACAAGCTCAGGAATATACAGTATGCACTTAGACCACAGATTGTGTTCAGGTCCGTGTTTGGTTCCATGAGGTGTGAACTAGTGCTGTGCCGAAAATTCCTCCCACATATTTTTAGACCATTCTCATTCAGTTTGGTAGAAAAGAAATTGCTTTTGAAAAGAAAATCAAAGGAGAAATTTCAGAGAAATTCTCATGGGTTGGGTTTGGGGTTCTCGTGCTTACCTTACTATGAGGTGGCTGAGGAGTGTTCATGAGTGTCCGATCTGTCATCATACACTAATCTCTGGCAGCCTGTAGCCTCCTCAGCTTCCTGCACTTCAGTCAAAGCCATCATGAGGAAGACATCAGGAGACAATTCCTCCCATGGGGGTTTTTCAGTTCAGAAAGTGCAGGTGACCTGGGATGTTGCAGAGCAATGGAAAGATGTATAATAGAGAGAGAAGACACACACAGAGCCCTCAGGCACTTCGCAGTGATTAGGCAAGTTCAAAAATACCACCAAAAGAAATTCAAAATTCTGCCTCAGAAAAGTGGAAGCCTCAACACAGCTGATGCTGTCTCCACTTACAGAAGCAGTGCAATAAACCAAAAACCCTTAGGAAAAAGAACCTGTGCTACAACACCTGCCAATAGTGAGTCTTATCTGTGAGAAACTGTTGGAGAATTTCTCCTCCCCTAGGAGAAATTCAGTTAAATTGTCCCCCCAATTTCTTCACCCACAAATAGGCTGGAGAATTTTGAGAATTTTGTGCACAGGTCTAGTGTGAACCAGGTAAATTCTGGTGGAAAACAAACACATTTCTCATACATCCCTGCTGTTGACACCTCAATAATATTTTTTTCAGGCCCAGCACCCTGAGCAGTTCCAGACAGCTGGATCTAGATGCTCTTTTAATTTTCTGCAATGCCACTGACCTAGCATTGCTCCTGGGAATCATGGAAAATTAAGTGGCTAGACTCAGCTGCCTGGCACCTTTTAGAGCAGTGCTATCACAGCCAGATAAGTTTGCTAGGGCCTGCTGATGGCCACCAGAAAACACTTCCCACTTCCTTCTCTGAAATCTGGAGCCAGCCCTGAAAGTAACTCACCACTTGAATGAAGTTGCCAGGTATGCAAACTGCCAGCACAACTAGGGTGGTGACATACACATCACTGAAAAAGAAGAAAGGCATCGTCAAAAAAAGATGAAAGATAACACTAGTTTGCATAACATGTGCATGCCATGTACTAATTGATATGTACAGATGGAAATTTTGAAAGAATGACTATAATTTAAATAGAAATGCAATACATCTCACCAGTCACCATAGCAGGGAAGACTGTGATGACGTGACCAGTATGTCTGCTCAGGCTGCTGTCCAGTTGCTGTGGATGGGCAAGATCTCTGTTCTTGCAGTTCTTTATATTTAAACCAGACTTGGCTGAACCATAATTCAAAGAAAAAAATGGCTTTGAACAGAGAATTGTCCTCTGTAAAATGGGACAAATGGCCACCCTAACCACAACTGACACTGTACAAAAATATTGCAGTATCTACCATGGGAGAAAAATGCTGTGTATATCAGAATGACTCCTCCATGTGTCTCCTAAAACATGTATGTTTCAGGTTCTCCTTGGGATGTAATTGACAAAGGTGAACATGCCTTCCACCCTAATATCACCCAAAAATCCTTTAAGCTGGTCTATGCCACAAGGAAGCCAATTCCTCCCCAAACTGATAGGCACACTGAATTTTTCACAGATCCCCAGTTGCATGATATTCAAACACATTTGCTGCCCGGTTTATTTCAGTGTTCTATGCATCCTCCATGTTATAAACAAGTGTTGTGTGAGCAGTATCAAATGCTGCTGCTCTGCTTATCCCACTGACGTTGCTCCAGTTTTCCAGACGAATCTGTCATGCTAGTGTACACCAGCCAGTGTGGTGTAGTGGTGAGAGTGTTGGACTGGGAGCTGGGAGATCTAGGTTCTAGTCCCCACTCATCCATGGAAGCTCACTGGGTGACTTTGGGCCAGTCATAGACTCTTAGCCCAACCTACCTCACAGGGTTGTTGTTGTGAAAATGGAGAGGAGGAGGCTAATGTAAGCTGCCTTGGGTTCCTTGCAAGAGGAGAAAAGGCGGGATATAAATGCAATAAATAGTAATAATAATAATAATAATAATAATATGCTATTGGCATCGTGCTGGAGGTTGCTTACACTAGTGCAATGTCAATGACATAAATGGAGCAGCAGTGTTGGATACTGCCCTGTGATTCAATGTGAGTTCTGTACAAGAGGGGTGTCAGCATCAGAAAGTGCCCTGTTCATGCATGAATCTCTATATGTGTCAGCCAGAAACAGGAAACCCATTTGAACATGGGACTGCAGATCATGACTGAGCTGCCTAATCATGGTATGATTCCACTACACCACTAACATTAATATAGTATTTTGGATCATCCACCCTATTGACATCTGTGCAGTTTTATAGCCAGTGAGGATCTGACCCTTTAAATCTTGTGGTTTATGTTTCTCGATGGCCAGTTCTACAATAGCTAGAACGAGGAGATTCATATTTCTCAGCCTGCCAGGAAGCCAAGCATACCCTACCTGTGGTAGTAGTTCAGGGTGGTTATTCTTCTATTGCTAGGTTTTTAATCACTGTCAGCCCTGCACCATGGTCTGAACAGACATATAAATAAATACAAGGAAAGAAATGGTGTTTCTGTTTATCAGTTGTGATGAGTCAGTTGTGTCTCTTTGACTCTTCGCTTCCGCTTCTTGCCATCCTAATAAATAAGATAATATGGCACAGAAAGAGATTTACAAACAAACCATCACTGTATTTGGCTAAATCTTCAATGACAGCAAAGGCAAAAGCTCTGTTACTCAATAAGCGACTGTATACACACATACACAAATGCATACAAATGAATGCAGCTGTTGTTATCACAACTTTTGGAGTAAATGCAGATGGCATGAAATAATATTTGCAAGCAGCTAATACAATTTTAATAGCCATTGAAAGAAAATAAAAGGGAAAGCACTGATTTTGCAGGGGCTGTGAAAGGTATGCATGCCATTGCACTGCATATAAAAAAAGAGATGGTTTGGGTTTACATTTGCCTGCATTTATGGAGGCAGATCCCTTGTGCCTGTTATTGATGTGAGGTTTAAATAGCAACTGCAGTCTACAAAATATTCAGAGATGCATCTGCGTGAAGTAGGAAGTTTGCATTATGCAAATGTCATGTATGATGAATGAAATGCACCAAACATCTTGAGGAGTCACAGATGTTAAGCATGCCAGGAAACATTGAAAGAAGCTAAGACTGTGAGTTAATTGATTTTCACGTCACAACCCAGTTGTCTAAATATAGGCAATCAGGCAGCAATGCACATTGTTAATCTTAACTTTCCTATTAATTTTAAGAGGCTATCCATCACCTCTGACCATATTTGCTGAGGAGCCAGTCAACAGAAGAAGTAATCATCACACGTAGCTAATCAGGACTAAGCTTTACATGCAATATCCAGTCAGGCATGTTTACAAATTGTAGGAAGAGAAAATGCATACACACACACACACACACACACATACACACAATGTTTACACTCAGTATTGAGCACGTGCAGTGTTTAACATTCTGGGCAACATTTATACCTTCTGAGCAGAGAAGAGAAAAGCAATGGCACTGTACTTAGCCATATGTATAGATGTGAAAGCTGGGGGAGGGGGCATAATAATGGGGAATGGACAGAAAAAAGCAGGGGGGAACACCCCACCCCAGTTTTTCCAGGGATGTTTGGAAATATGGGGGGAAACATTTTCTCAATTTTCCTGCTTTTCCCCTGTTTCTCCCCCATTCCCCCCCCCCACCCTTCCCAAACCTTCACTTCTCTAGCCATACATGTATGGAGAGTAACCTCCCATAGGCTGCAACTGTGGACTCTCCTACCCTTCTCCCTGCCAGCCATTAGCTAGGTGTGCTGAATGCTTTGTGGGATACAATGCAATGCTCCTGCCCTACACTGATAATGTCAGGACTTCCCATGCCCCACACATCATTATCGAGGGCACTCTTCTCTCCACCTCCACTCCCTAAACATAGGCAATGAAACATTCTAGGCCACAGCACCCGAGGGCCAGCAGGGGAGATAGGAGGAGAGGTCAGTGCCGGCCAAAGATGTTTTGCTGCCTGAGTAAAGCAGAGTAAAGCAAATGGACACATGCACCCTAGCTAAGGCCAACACTTCTTAATGTCTTGCTGAACCATTCAAGCACTGCTACCCGCACCTGATAAAAACAGCCTTGTCTATCCAGGCATTCAGTGAGACTTGGGGCACACTCCTATTCTCAAGATTTGCTGGCTGGGCAATAGGGATGTCTGAGAAAGTCATTTCAGTTAATTTTTGATCAGGATCTACCCAGATTGCACTTTTCAGATCAAACACAGACGTGGATGCAATCTGTGGTTGAAGTCCGTACATTTCCAAGCTTGCAGTGTGATTTGTGGTGCCCCCCAAAATGTGCTGGACAGCATTTGAAAAATGCACATGACAACATGCAAACTTTTGAAAAATATGCATAAATATGCTTTAAACAATGGGAGAAGAAGGCGTACATTTCACAGATGTGGACAATTGATGTGTATATTTGGAAAAATATGCATGAAAATACAGATGGAATTTCATGCCAAAACAAACAAACAAAGCTTCTAATCAGTTATGAACTTGGGTCGGAACAAGCTTCAAGAAGGAATTTGGAGAACTTTGGTGAGCTTGAGTTTTGCTGATTCGTACATCCCTGCTGGGAGAGCATGCCAGGCAGACCATGCTGGCCACTGAAGGGGGAAAACCGATCTCCAGTGAAGGAAGGGTTTTCTGGGATATAAATGCAATAAATAAATGAAAAATAAAAATAAATTAAAGGTTGTGGGGGGAGGTAAAATGTTTTGCCAGTGTGGGGATTCAAACAGGGGTGTGTGTGTATAAGCAGAACTTGAGTCCATCAAAGTTCTCCAAATTCACCCTCAAAGCTCCTTGTTGTGTCTGGATCAGATTGCGAGCTTTGGGTTCTTTTTTTCTTTTCTCATGAAAATTGGTGTGCATTTTTGTGCATATTTTTTCAAATATATGCATCAATTGAAACCTCTTTTAATGTATGCATTCTTGTCCCACTGATTAAAGTGTGTTTGTGCACATTTGTCGAACACATGCTGTCGAACACATTTTATTAGACTGAAAATCATATTGCAAGCTCAGAAATGTACAGTCTTTGACCACAGATTGCATCTGACTCCATGTTTGATACAGGAGGTGCAAACTGGGTAAATCCTGATAAAAAATGAACTGACAGGAATTTCTCATACAACCCTAGATTCAAACCAGCAACTTCCTGAGCATGTTTGTACTTGTTTTGCAGACTGCACTACAGATTTCCCCTGTTTGTTGCTGCTACCAAGTTTTAGATCTTTTTCCTTTTTAGGTTGAGGGGGGGATGTTATATCCAAAGGGGATTTTGAACCAGCAAACTCCTGAGCAAATTTTATGTGTTTGCGGCTAGTTTCTGTCCTTCACATGGGAGCAGGATGTGGTGATGTGACAGCCATGCCCCAGACTCAGCCTACATGGGTTGGCTCCTTCTGTGTGTGGGGGGAGCACAAGGGTGCCATCACCACCACAGTTCGCTTATGGGTGGGCATTGGCAGTAGTTCCAGAGTTGCTGGGGACATGTCTGTTGGTTTTATGCCATTCTTTTGGGCTGTTCCTTTGTTCAGATGTCATGCTAAGCCATGATACTTAGGGAATTTGCACAAACCACAGTGGCTTAGTGTGTCATGTGTGGGGGGAAAACCCAGCTAACCATGGTTCCAAAACCGGTCTGGTTAACCACCTCCCTGCAGCAGGGTTAAGGGCCCCCAGAGTGGCTTGCCGTTAGCATGTTGTGCTCCCCAGTGGTTAAAATGGGCTCTCAGTGGTGTACAGGCCACAACGTAGAGAAGGCAGCCTAGACCATCCTACCCATCCGGTGATGATCTAACTGGCACAGACCTTCTGTATGGTTGCCGGTGCATCGTGATGGATGGAGCAGCCTGTGCTCGTGTTTTCGCTATGCAAGGGCTGCTGGGATCTCCAGTGGCAACAGCAGGAGGGTGGTTATGGGAACAATGCAGCACTACATAGTTCCGGTCATGTGACATGCACAAGCATCATGGTTGTGCCAAAAAAATCCCTCCGTAGTTACCCTCCTCTCCCCCATGCACATCTGAACAGGGCCATGTGTCATGCCTTCTCACATCCAGCAGAATGGGTTGCTCTGAGACTGTAACAGTGCAATATAGCAGATCTCCCCTTCAAAGGCTGGAGAGAGACCAGCCCTCATGGAAATTAGGGCTGTGCACCACTGCAGCCGGAGGCCCAAAGCCAGAGTTGAAGCAGGCCATTTCAGGCCACTTTGGGCCCCTTCCGGGGCAAGGCGGAGGGGGCACAAAGCAGCCCAAAGTGGGGCGGGGGCTCTGCAAAGTGCTTTGGTGTGCTTCTGAGCTTTGGTAGCCCTGGCCCAACCATGCCGGCACCTCCAGATCCTTACCTGAACTACCCATCACTGTCATTGTCGCTGCCACCATCGCTGCCGCTGCCGCCTCCTCCATCGCTGCCATCACCACCATCGCCACTGCCACTGCCGCTGTTGCCTCCGTCGCTATCATCATTGCCGCCGCCATCATCGCCACCACCACCACCGCCACCGCCGCGACCACCCCCAGCTCCTGAGCCCTGGAGGCATGCCGGCTTCTTAAAATGGTGACTCTCTGCAACAAGAGCCGGCACACCTCCAGGGTTCAGGAGCTGGCAGCGGTGATGATGGTGGTGGTGATAGTGGTGGTGGTGGAGGAAAACAAAGTGCAATGCAATGCCTGTCTGAGGCTCTGAGCTGAAGCAGCCCCCCTATGCAGAGCTTGGATGCAGGTTTGAAACTGATTCTTGGGGGGGCAGCCCCCTAGGTTTAACAGTATTTTCCCAGGGTCTTTCTTGGTTGGCCTACTACCAATACAAATATATTCCTGGTAACAGCAATTTGGTAGCCCTCCCAAATGGGGACCTGTGTACTGTCAGAAGCGCTCTGGCGGCTTTTCCCAGTAGATTCCAATAGCCAACTCAAGACACAGATGAAAGGATTTCTTTTCAAAGCTTTAATCCTTTTACAACTTAATGACTCTTTCAGATGCTAATCACCAGCGACTAAAGCAAGGGACAGCAGGGTAGCCTAAGTTTCAAGTAGTCAGTTGAGCCCTGTTTGAAAAAGAGTCACTTAAAGACCCAGAACTTATGGGCTAGGGAGAGATCCTCCCTTTTTCCCTTGGGTCCATGGGAGGCAGCCATTGCGTGTGCGCCAAACAGGCACTATGCCTCCTTTCCGCGCCCTCCATCGCTCGTCGCTCTTTGCGTCTGTGTCGAGTGTCTAAGAAGCCCCCCTCCCGCATTCCCTCACTACCCGGGTCGCTATCTATCTCTGGAATGCTGGCAGGAGGAATCTCTGCCAGGTGCTGCTGAGCCTGGGAGGGATGAGCTGGCCCCTCTCCCACGGATAGCTATTCCTCCTCAGAATCCGAACTGCTCTGAGGCTCTCTGGGCTCAGTTTCCACCCTGACATGTACAATGCATCCACAGCATCTCCCAGAAGTCCAGCTTTGTACTCATCTCATTGAGTTCCTTATCGAAACTAAACAAACAGGTCTCGATTTCGGGATTAGTTAACTAGCTGAAGTCAACCAGGGGAATCATTAAAGTTTCCTCCAAAATTTTGACTGAAGTGAAATTTGAGAATGAATCTGGGAGGATGCTCCTCAAATGAAACATCTGAGGGATTTTGAGGGAAGCCAAAATGATTTGATATTAGGGCTGTGCACCATTTCATCCCAAGGCCTGAAATGCGAGTCAAAGTGGGCTGCTTCGGGCCCCTTCTGAGGTAAAGCGGTGGGGGCACAAAGTGACCTGAAGTGGGTCACTTTGAAGTGGACAATAAGCAACGTTTCTGAGGGAGGGGGTCATACAAACCTAGGAATCACTTCCCCACATTATTCATGTGTCCACCAACACATTTTCCTATGTGTGGTATTAATGTGGTCCTTATTTCTTTAATTATCTGAGATACTTTTTGCCTTAATTTCACCCCAGACTCCATGAAGAAGCTCCCAATTGCTTATGGAGCTTTTCTGGGAATTGTGGATATTACTGAATTAATACATAGGAAGTGTTGTGGAGGAGAAAACTGCTGACTATAGCTATTAATTCTTCCATCCCTTCTAGCTAATGCAGGATGGTTCCCCATAGTCCATTTCCCTAACACTTCATCCTCTCACTTTTTTTCTCCATGTTCCAAATTTATGGAGAGTAATGCTGTTTTTGCAAGCTGAAGTCTAATAGACGTTGCTGACCCATCTCTGATATTTAGCTTCCATTTCTTTCTTGTTCATTTTCAGACTGTTTACTTATTGTTCATTCTTATGTGCAAGATTCACATTTTGCTAAGAATTAATAATAGATATTAAAATATATTGCAGCAATCATTTTGTAGCCCTGGACACGGTTTTCCTTTGCACTTGGGGCTCACTTGCTTTTCTTGATTTGCATCGATGGCCTTCCCTTAATGCAGTTGTGTATACGTGTGAAAGTGAATTTATTTTTCTTCTGTACCAAAGCAGAGGCTAAATGCATCATTTCTCCTTTCCTCCTGAGAGCAAATGAATCTTTCTTTCTCTTACACTGCATAGATATTAAACACATTATTCTGTTTGGGTTGAATTCTAGTAAAATTCAATTTCTGTGCTAAATCCCATCTTTCCATCTGTGAAGCTAAGCTGGCAGGCACACATAGCTTCCATATATTCTACTGGGGGAGTGGTGGGGGGCAGGAGGATGTGAGACAAAAAAGAAGCATCATAGGGGATAGCCACCATTTCCCCTTTATTAGCAGTTTCATGCCAGACATGATAAATTTGAGCATCAGTGGTGCAAATTCCAACATCTGTTCCATCTCTACCCCACAGACGTGTTGACAGGTGTACTTTCTTCTTCTGCATGGCTTAGGAGCTGACAGATGGACTGTCAGCAGTAAATAAAGGATGGAACCTCACAGAGGAGTAGCAGGGGGCTCCTGAACTTTTTCATGCATTTCTGTTAATTTGGTTTTAATACTTCCTGCTTTTGCAGAGCTCGTTCCCACCCCCAGCCTGAGGCTCAACAGTTTTTTGGCAACGGCACACACACTTTCTCTCTCTTGCCCATCCCCCTCTCTCTCCCTCCCTCCCTCCCTCCCTCGGGAAAGGAAAGCTAAATGATGTTAATCTGCCAAATATTTCTCATCATTAGGAATGCAATAAAAATTAACATAACCCTCATCAGAAATTAAGTGCCAAAGCAAATGAGGTTAGAGGTGAATTAGGAAAGCCAGGCTCATTTCTCTTTGTGTTTTTAAAAGAATAAATGGAGGCTGTGTGTGTGTGTGTGTGTGTGTGTGTGCACACGCATGTGTGTATTTAGCATTAAAATCCTCATCATTGAAACCTCAATTGTTGGAAGATTGTAAGATAAGCTCCTGCATGCCTCATTTTAATAGGAATATTTCATTCATTTGCAAAAATCTCAGATTATTATTTGGACAATGCTGCAGGCTATCTGTAGAGGTGCATGGGACCCAGCCATGCCTAGAGACACTGCCATTGTATAAGTAACACAATCCACGTATTTCAGATTGTAAATAGACTGAGAATATGTGAGCCTCCATTGCAAGATTTTATTGTAAGCAACAAAGGCTGCAAACTTTACTGAGGCCCGGTCCTAGTTCTACCCTGCTATGTGCTACCTAAGATTCAATAGAACTACATGCAGCTTTTGTTGGAATCATCTTGGCTTTCCAATAAGGTTTGTCACCCAGGGTCACACCCATTCTGTGCCTCTCTTAAATAACTGCAAATAAAATGGGATGTAAAAAGGAGATCCAAAGTGTCCTATGCGGGATGGAGAACACGAATGCCCAGGAATTCTTCCCCTCTCCCTTTACTCATAGGGTAGTTTTAGGCAAATAATTTACTCCTAAATGCTTTACAGCACAACCCTGTGCGTGTTTATTAAGAAGTAAGTATCATATGTTCAGTGGGCCTTGATCCCTAATTAGGGCACAATCCTATGCATGTTTAGACAGAAAAAAGTTTTACAACTCCCAGCCTTCCCCAGCCAGCCATACTGGGAGTTGTAGGACCTTTTTCTGTCTAAACATGCATAGGATTGAGCCCCACACCTGTTTAGGATCACAGCCTTAGTTTCCCACTATATTAATGAAACACTGGTGTCACAGTTCAGGCCTGATTTCTAACATTGTTAAATACAAGTATCTCTTGGCTACAGTAAATAAGAGTGCAATGTGACCAGAACAATATTGCAAATCTTTAAGCATATCCATATTTATACAGATCTGTATCCTCTGTCGTCCTTTTTTTTTTGGGGGGGGGGGTGAAACATTTCCTCTGTTTTTGCTATATACAACATGGCTCCATATGTATCTAAATCCTCATTGAGAATTAGGCTTTATAATCTTCATATAGGTAGCAAAGAGCAACCCTCAGTGAGTACATAATTTGTGTGTCTCAGTATGAACACCTACGAAACCACCTGTCGTGCAGAGTCCACAGAGACTGTGTTCCTGTGCACCTATCTCTTGAAACTGAAATTCTTGTTGCAGTAATCCTCAAGAAAATGTCATGTTTGCACACCTGTTAATAAACTTGATTATCCAGCTTGGCCCAGACAAAGAAAGAAAGAAAGAAAGAAAGAAAGAAAGAAAGTTAGTTGTTCCCATGGCACAGATGAAAATGAGGTGACTTGTCCAAGATCTTGTAAGAATTGTCTGATGTAAACTGACTTCCATTAGCTCAAAGGACACAATGGGGGGGGGGGGGCTAGTATACTTGTTTAGCCTAATGGTTTTCTGAGCTTTCATTGATGAGTTCAACAGTTACTCTGGAATGGCAGTCTGTGAAGGAACAGAACTGTCCTCCATTTTTGTATTTAGTCTGGTTTTAGGATATTATGGAGTAAATGTGTGTGCGTGTGTGTGTGTGGTGTAGTAGCAGCAGCAGCAGCAGCAGTTACTTTCAGCCCAAAGGTTAATAGTTTTGAGGTCAAAACTTTAGTTAGGATGTAGAACTCAGGACATTTTGCTTAGGTATCCAGGAAATTATAAACTTCAACAGAGGATCAGAGGGAGAGAGAGAGAGAGAGAGAGAGAGAGAAAGAGAGAGAAGTTTTAACTCATGAAGTAGAAACTTGGTACTTGGCAGAAATGAACAAGAAACTATCCTTCTAATTGGTTTCATTTCATTTATTACATTTATATATCGCCTAATAGCTAAAACTCTCTGGGCACTTTACAAAGTTAAACATCCTTTTAAAAATACAATATTTTGCATAATATACTACAAACATATAAACAGACAGCACACACACACACACATCCAAACAATTCGGAAGAGTTGGTTGGAGTTGAGGAGGGAGAGAGAAATAATTTTAGAAGATATAAGCCAAGGGTAGAGAGACACAGAGAGGTAGACAGAAGGAGGAGGAGGGGGAGGAGGAGGAGGAGGGGGAGGGGGAGGAGGAGGAGGGGGGAGGGGGAGGAGGGGGGGGAGGGGGAGGAGGGGGGAGGGGGAGGAGGGGGGAGGAGGGGGGAGGGGGGAGGGGGAGGAGGGGGGAGGGGGGAGGGGGGAGGGGGGAGGGGGGAGGGGGAGGAGGGGGGAGGGGGGAGGGGAGGAGGGGGAGGAGGAGGGAGGAGGGGGAAGGAGGGGGGAGGGGGGGGAAATGGCCAGAGTCCCAGACAAAAAAATGAGTCACAGCTGCTGGAACTGGACTGATTGAGAGAGCTGGACTAATGATATTAAGATCATTTGGAAGGGTCCAGGGTAAAATAGGGATGCAGTCTAGTTAGGTTAGCTGGATGCATTTATCCCTGTTTTTTTTTTTTAATTACCCTATTGCTCGTGTGTGTGTGTGTGTGTCCATCCAGATTTTAAAACTTTTTCCTATTCACATTTTTATTCAGTAAAATTTTATACCTTGTTATTTGAAATGTTGTGGTCTCTTTCTGGGGGGTACCTACCCCACGTCTAACAGCCAACCCCCATGCTACCTAAATTAGATACCTTAGAGAGCGTTGAGGCTGGACTGGTGGAGGTAGTCAGAAAAATAAAGATTTCTACCCAGTGGCAGCAGAAAACGCCACAGGAAAGGAAGAGCTAAAAGGCGTATGGGCATACTATTTTGCCTGTTTCCCCTTCCACTCACAGGACTGAGCACTGCCATCCATGTTGATCCTTGCTGTTATGCAAAAAAAAAAAAGGGAAGGGAAGGGAAGGGAAGGGAAGGGAAGGGAAGGGAAGGGAAGGGAGGGGAAGGGGAAGGGGAAGGGGAAGGGGAAGGGAAGGGAAGGGAAGGGAAGGGAAGGGAAGGAGAGACATAGAGAATATTTTTATTTTACTTTCAGTTTGGTTAATTTTTAATATCAAAATAATAACCAAATCCACTGGAGCTTAATTAAAAACACATCATCCAGAAAACACCAGTATCTTCTTTGCCCTTCACTTTCTTGTTAAGTAACACTGTCTATTCAATTGGGATTTCTATACATATAAGCAGTTTTAAATCAAAAGTGAGTGAATAGTAAGCTTGTCTATAAAAGTAAGCCTGTATTAAATCTTCATGAGGTTATGACTGTTTGCATTGCAGCTATATAGCTTAATTGTGAGGTCTCATTAGATGGATACTATTTTTTCTTATTTAATTGATTTAGATTAATACAATAGCCTAGCCAGGATAATAGCCTAATGGCATACAAATTCCATTAAAACATTCTGATTATAAAACCATTAAGAATCCCAGCTCTCCCTGCCAATTTAATCCTAAAAGTAGAAAGTGAACTCAAATTTTACAATGTTTCCTAAAAGTGTTCAGTCAAGCCCCTGTAAGACCTTTTCCATGGTTTTATTTCACAGCCTATGATATTTTGGCCTATTCCCATCTACGTATGTCATCTGCCTAAAATAAATTTGATTGTTCCAATATTCCAGTAACTTTTACTGCCCCCAGGAAGCCCTTTAGACTTCCAGACCACAACAACACCTGTTCATCCTCTTTGTACCTATTTTCTAACTACCAAGTCAGCAAATATCTAGTTCTTGTACTGTACCAGGTTCATCTTTTTATGATCTTCCATGGCCTTTCTACCTTATTCTAGTTTTGGCTTCCTGGCCAAATGTAGGCTACAGCGATGCTGTGAAGCTTTATGATATTACTTCTCACCTATAGTATGGTTATTCAGGTTGTGCATGAACTGCCTACTTCACTTTGGATAGCTTCGGACCTTCCAAAGCAGCCCTGCTTCACTTCAGACTGATTCAGACCCCATCCACTTCAACACAGATCTGGATCCGAAGAGATATTTGGATATCCATAGGGATGTTGGAGAAATCCTCCACGGACCCCAATGAGGCCAGATTCTATTGAATCCAGCCCCCAAAGTCCATGGAGGATCGGATCTCCTACCTGCGCCTTCAGGAGGAATCCTCGCCAGCTGGATCCTCCCTGCTGGCCGGCACCAGAGCGCCAGCGATATGGCGGCCATTGCTGTATTGCTGGCTGGGCAGATTGACTGAGGACGCAAATGGCATCTGGGATGCCATTTGTGGCCATAAAGGCCTTAGTTTAAGGTAAATGCAGCCGTAAATGGCTGCAGTTACCTTAAACTAAGGCCTTCATGGCCACAAATGGCATCCTGGACGCCATTTGCATCCGTGCTTTTGATTAACATGATAGGCTACTCAAATATTTGCGTAACCTATTACGTAAAAGCAGGGACGCAGGGACTCGAATTGCTGACATGCCGACCTTCCAGTCTGCAGTTCAGCGTCTTAACCACTAAGCCACCGCGGCCCTGCAATATATATATACACACACAGAGAGAGAGAGAGAGAGAGAGAGAGAGAGAGAGAGAGAGAATGAAAGTAAGGGCAAATTAATGGTTGAGAGAGAATTGAGAATGGATGCGGGGGGGAGCTAAAGAATGAGGCGAGGCAAGTAAAGTAAAATTTTCTGGATTTTTAAATGAAAGAACAGGAAGAATGAAAGGTAAAATCTATTAGAGAAGGATGGGGTGGGGGGAGACAAAGAACAGGGAGGAAACTCGATGTAAGTACTAAATGTTTGGTTTTTAAAATAAAGAATCTACGAAGAAAAGAGAGAATAGTTGAACTGGGAAGGATGAAGAGCATGCACGCACACACCTCTAGCCAAATAAATTCAGACAGAGCCCTCCACCAGAATTATCTCTGCCTCTGCCAATGACCACGTATAGCCATTTTCCTCCAGGTTATTCAGAATCCCCCTGCCTTCTCCATCACGGTCACTGATTGGAGACTGCTGGGTTATGTTCAGCCTTAATTTGGCAATTAGAGTTGCCATTCGCCAATGCTCCCCCGACCTCCTCTTCTCCCCCTCCCTGATCTCTCTCCAGCTGATACATTTGGATCCAGGCTGCCTGGGCTGCTCCAAAGGCATCAAAAGGGCTACAAATCTTTAGGGATGCACAAAAGTCACTTACCTGGTCTCGCAGCTTGCTTTGCGGTGGGGGGGAGGCGCTTCGCTGCTCCCCCCGAAGTTCAGGCGAGGGCGGGGAGGCTTCCCTCCTTGCCCGGCCGAAATTCAGGCTGGGGGGGAGGCTTCCCGCCTCGCCCGGCCGAAATTCAGGCCGGGGAGAAGCGCCCTGTCTCCCCGGCCGCGAACTTCAAAAGAAAAAAGAAACACGCCCCTGTGATAGGCTACGTAACGATTAACGTAGCCTATCACGGCTAGATCTGCAAAGTCAGCCGTGATAGGCTATGTTAATCGTCACGTAGCCTATCACGGGTGACTTTGAAAAAAAAAAAAGCACGTACACAAATGGCAGCCCCCATAGGGAGCCGCCATTCGCGTTCCTTATTTGGTCCCTGTAGTCAACGTAAAGATTTACGTAGACTACGGCGAAAATAAGGGCAACGCTATTTGCATTGTCCTTATTTTTGCCGTAGTCTACGTAAACATTTACGTAGACTACAGGGACCAAATAAGGAACGCGAATGGCGGCTCCCTATGGGGACTGCCATTAGCCATACGCGCTTTTTTTTTTTTTAAGTCACCCGTGATAGGCTATGTGACGATTAACGTAGCCTGTCACGGCTGACTTTGCAAATCTAGCCGTGATAGGCTACGTTAATCGTTACGTAGCCTATCACAGGGGCGTTTTTTTTTTTTTTTACTTTTCTTGTAATGGCAGTGGCGGCAGCCGGTCTTTCGACCGGCTGCCGCCCCCGCCCCTGACGATGACCTGCCGAACCGCCGCTGGGATCCGCCACCGGGAGGGACATTCGTGAAAGGTAAGTCCCATCCCGGGGGAGGGGGCGGGGGACAGAGAATTTCTCCCCGAACAACCTTCGGAGGACCGAATGCGTTGGCACTCGCCCCCCCGAAGTTTCGGGGAGAAATTCTCCCCCATCCCTACGAATCTTCAAAGTGAATGAGGTGTCTTGTTGACGAGCCACTTTGCTTTGGGGTGCCTCTTTGCTGTTCTGATCTGCCTTGTATCATGCCGAGGCACCTCCAAATCAGCCCGCTTCATGTCCTTATTCAGACTTTGGACCAAAGTGGTGCACAGCCCTAATGGTTATACACTAGCAAAATGTTTAACAGACTGATTAATTCCTGATTAGCAAACAAGATGCTTGTATATATAAGGGTTTATATACTTCCACTCTCATTCAGGTTCAAGAGTAGGGATGGGTGAGAATTTCATTCAGTTCATTTTTTGGTAAGAACATCAAACTTAGCAAATTTCTTGAGAAACAGGATGGAAAGAACTTGAGACTGAAAAAAAATGAATCGAGAAACCGGAACGGACGAATGAGGTTTGTCCATCCAGGACCAGGGCTTTGAGAGCTTGGCTCTTAAAGGTCCAAGTGCTAAACTAAACATTTTTGTAATCATGCATATTGGTGCTATGTGTGATTGGGTTTTTTACTCCAATGTAAGCATGCATGCCTCAATTCAGATCAAGGCCACAGCATTCCAGGAGTGAGGGCAGGGTTTATACCTCCCACCCCACCTGTTTTCCTCTCAAAATTAGACACACCCCATGAGGGGGAAAAGTCTCCATAGCTTCATTATATTTGACTACAAGAATGTTTCATTTGTCCCTGAATCCCTGTGTATTTAATTTCAACCAGAGGCTGGATGGCTATCTGGCAGGGAAACTGTAGCTGTATTGAGCAGGTGGTTGGACTAGGTAATCACTAAGGTCCCTTCCAACTCTATGTTTCTATTATTGTGGTGCTGAAGTATGGTGACCACCTCTTTTTTTTCTGACAGGATCCTCATCATGAACTACTATATGGCAGGCAGGCACCTCATGGTCTTCTCCATGCTGAGAATAGCTCTAGCTATTAAATTTGCCTGATGCAGATGGGTGAAAATTTCTTTTCTGTTTGTTTTTGGTAACAATTTTCCAAAATTTGCAAAGGTCTTGATCGACACATTGGAAAAATCTTAAGGTCTTTAATCATCATCATCATCATCATCAATGTAGGAGAAAGCAAAACTGACAGATTTGTCCCTCCCTAGTCAAGGGCAGCGGCAGAGGTACGGAGCAACATTGGTGGCAGGGCCAACAGCATAATCCAGCAGACAATGAATATGCAGAGGATGAAGTGAGAGAGGGGCTTTGGATGCGAGCAACTCTCATATTTTTGTAAGGATGTCAGAGCAATCTCCAAAGGAATCAAATGCATTCTGATTTCTATGAATCCGACTGCAGATTCTGCAGCAGACCAGCTTTCCCCAAATTGCATGGATTCCATGGACTTGCAGACCACTTTTGTCTTCTGTTTTTACTTTCTGGAACTTTACACAAATTTTGATGCAGAAAAATACCCAAAATGTTTTTTAAAAAACCCCAAAACACAGCCAGAAATGCACATTTCCTCCATAGGCTTAAGCATGAAAATACACATTTGGGGGAGATTTGTGCATGGGGGGGATTTGCACATTTTCACCAGTGCAAATTTGCATAAATCCAAATTTGTGCAAATTCAGGAAACTGGAAAAAAAATCCGATTCTGCCAGTGAGGAACAAAAGGCACTTGACAATCCACAAAATGCAAACAGGAAGTATTTTACAAAATCCGTACATCCCTATATTTTAGGAATAAAGTTACCAGATTATAAGAGATTCTAAGAGATCACATGACTCTTGCTATTTTTAGTAGCAATCATATGCCACATATAATGGTAATGCATTCATCAAAAGCATTATAGTTATTTACAGAAAGTAGTGTAATTAACAATTCAATAATAAAAAAACCCTGCTGGTTTAAGATCAGAGTTAAGGGTATCTTACGTTGGCTCAAGCTCCACAAAGCCAGGAAATTGGAAGCTAAGGCTGATGCCTTAACAGACATACCCCATCCGTGATCAGGTATGATGCTGTGAAATGTTTCACAAATTCTTCTTGCTTACAACTTGCCCTTCATGCACCCATGTTTTTTCCCTGCACCCATTTTGCAGATGGCATGCATAGGACGGCATGCGTAGGACCGGCAAGATGTCCCACATTGTCCTGGGCTTGTATTGCCTTATGAATCATCTCTGAGCCTTGCTAGAGCAGGTGTGCACAACCTTTTTACATAGAGGGCTGCTTGTTATGCTAGCTCGGGGGTTGGGATCGTATGCACATGCATACATAGGCGTCCACACACACATCCAGGCAGGCATACGCCCACATCCTGACAATCCTGGTACACATTGCATTCCTCAGTGCCAGCAGAGTACAGGCAGCAGGGAGAGATTTGACAGTGGCTGTGTTGGGGCCACAGGTTTTGCACTTCTGTGAATAGGGATGTACGAAAATCACTTACCTGTTCACGGATTATGTTTATGGTGGGGGGGAGGCATTCCGTCCCTCCCCCCCCGGAATCCTGGATGGGGGGGAGGCGCTCCATTCCTCCCCCTCGGAATCCTCTGCAGCCGGCTGTGCTCCACGGCAGCTCCACAGAGCAGCCGGCCAGGCCCAGCCAGGCCAGAGCCATCCACAGGCCAGAGCCATTCACAGGCTCAGTGGGGGGAACTCGTATGCAAATGGCGGCTATGGCCGCCGCCATTTGCGTTCCTTATTTTTGATGTCTTAATCTACGTAAATAATTACGTAGACTAAGACGGCGAAAATAAGAGGAATTCAAATAGCGTAGTGGGCGCTATTTGCGTTCCCCTTATTTTCACCGTCTTAGTCTATGTAATTATTTACGTAGACTAAGACGGCCCACAACAAGGAACGCAATTTGCGTACGCCTTTTTTTTTTTTTTACCCAGACATTTTAGGCTACATAAAAACTTACATAGTCTATCATGTGTGTGTAAAAAAACAACAACAAAAAACTGCAAGTGGCAGCGGCGGCAGCCGATTGGAAGACCAGCCGCTGCAGCCGCCACCACCGAAGCCGCCGCCGGAGCCGCTGCCGCCTGGAAGATCCGCCTCAGGTAAGTCTTGTCCCGGGGGGATCCGCGGGGGGCGGGGGGCAGGCCGTTCCACCACAGATTTCGGGGGGCCGAATGTACTGGCATTCGGCCTCCCCGAGATCCGTGGCGGAATTCTCTGCCATCCCTATCTGTGAATCCTCCTTTGAGTTGGCCCATGCCTGTTTGTTGCTTACATCAGTAGCTGGTAGTGATATACAAGAATTTTGTTCTTGTTTGCAAAATATGTTAATGTGTCCTGTTGGCAACTCCAAACATTCTTGCAAACCCTCAATATTTCCAACTTGGGTGACAAACCATGAAGCTTGCATTCATGCTTAAAAGCGTGCACTTGTGCAAGTGCACACTTCCAAAAATGTGCATTCCCCCAAATGAATTTTCAGGCTTTAGCCTATGGGAGGAAATGTGCATTTGGAGTGTATACTTGGAAAAGTGTGCATTTTCTGTGTTCAAAAATGCACACTTTCCCAGTTGTTTTGTTTTTGAAGATGCTTGTGTTCGGGAGCAAGAACATGGTATGACAAGCACTGAGATGGAAATGTAGAACCTCAACGAGCTTGAGCATTGCTTGTTCTCCCATTCCTAGTAGTTGGCAGGATATAGTAATTATTTCCAAATTTGCATCTATACCTATAAATGCATGCATGCAAGTGTTATGCAAATCTTACTTTTGTGATACATTTTGTCAGGTTTCCCAATCCCCCCAGTGCTCATGCTCAGGCATCTGACACCAGACACCCAAATCAGTGAGATTTCTTTATTGCAAGAAATCTTAATGGTTACATTCCTCAGAAATCATATAGCTGACGGTCAGTAGTTATAGGCTCTATGTAATTCCAGAAGAGTCCAAAGCTAAACACTACTACCGTGACTGAGATCCTCATCGACGTGGTTTCCCTGCCATCATTTTCCACAGTTCTGAACACAAGGGAAGGGACTCTGGATTCCTGTGTACCTAACCCAGGCAATCTTTTCATAGGGTTCCAACCCCAGACATGGAAAGGGAATGATTCCTGGAATGAACCCATCAGGCAATCAAGGGATAACTTCTTGAAGGGCCTAAACAAACCACACCCATAGAAAGTCCAACTTTGAATCTTTTGTTGATAACTCCAGGCTACATGGTCAAGGCCTATCAAGATCAAAGGAAGGGTAAACCCAGACATTCAGGGAGTTCCGTGCCACCTCTTTCACATTGGTAACTCCACACTGCATGCGTCCTGGCAGAGGAAAGTCAAAAAGTTGTAGATCAACCCCAGCTTGCCAGTATGCTGAACTGATGACAAACAGGCACACACCATCCACAGCAGTGAGAGTTCAAGTCTATGAAAAGCAGGAATGGCGGAGAATTCCGCCACGGATTCCAGTGAGGCCGGATTCTACAGAATCCGGGGCAGAACAGCCTCCTGCCCACCCCACCCCGAAGAATCCCCCGGGATGGCACTTACCTGGGGCGGAGGCAGCAGAGGCGGCGGTGGTGGCGGAGGCAGCGGAGGCAGTGGGTGCGGCGGCGGATTCGGCGGCGGGTGCGGCAGGTGCAGCGGCAGCGGGTGCGGCGGCTGGTCTCCTGGCCGGCCGCGGCTGGGCGCAGCATACGCAAATGGTGGTGGCTACGGCGGCCACCACTTGCATTCGCTATTTTTCGCCATTCTAGCCTATGTAAATATTTACATAGGCAGTTACAGCGGGGGGAAAAAGGAACTGCAAATAGCGCCCACTACGCTATTTGCGGTTCCCTTTTTTTTTTCTCACCATAATTTCCTACGTAAATATTTATGTAGGCTAGAACGGTGAAAAATAGTGAGCGCAAATGGCGGCCGCCATAGCCGCCGCCATTTGCGTACGCTGGTTTTTTTTGGGGGGTTAGCCGTGATAGGCTATGTAAATTCTTACGTAGCCTATCACGGCTGCCTGGCTGGACATATTGCACCAGCCCGTCCGTGGCTGGAAATCCGGCTGCGGATGGCCCTGGCCGGCTGCTCTGCCACCTGGCCGTAGAGCAGAGCCAGCCATTGAGGATTCCCGGTGGGAGGGACAGAGCGCCTCCCCCCTCCCAGCTGATGCCCCTACCGGAACAGGTAAGTGATTCGTACATCCCTAACGAAAAGCCTCACAGTACTTTTCATGGCAAGTCCTTAACAATCCAATGTTTCAGTCCATGTGCAGAGTGCCTCCAAAAGCCCAGACGATGATGGATCCAAACAGAGCAATATGTGTTGCTTCAGGCAATGAAGATGCATGTTCCTAGCAAAGGCTCTTTGCCTTTGCATCAGCTTAAAAGGGAAGGTGTGTCTGTAAGACACCTCTTCCGGATCCCTTAACAGACAAGGGCCTTTAGCCTTTCAGCAAGGCCCCTGTCTAACCAGGGCGGCACTGCTCAGCCCTCCAGCAGTGATGCTTCAACCTGGGCGACCCTTCTGAAAACTCCACCCCACCTCTGTCAGGTTCTCATGGACAGCTTCCAGCCTCCCTGCCTGCCAAGGCCAGACCAGAAGGCGGACAAGGAGTTGGGTGACTTCCCCTGGCTCTGCTCTGAGAACTGTGACAGAGATAAGCTCACACAGATTCTGACATTCCAGAGGCTGAATAGGCCCAAGCCCTTCCAGGCTACTTCTAATCAAATCCTGGCTATAACCTACAAGGCCCTGACACATTTCCTCTTTTTTTAGCAATGCATAAGTAGCCATCCTAGGACCCATCTAATCACTCCTACCCAATGAACACTCTAACAGTAGCAATGATAATTAATAGGCAATATTTGTTCAGTACTTTTCCCAGTGCCAGTCTGAATTCAGAAGCCTGACATGCTCTAATCTTTCTGATTTAGTGGAATTGTGTTACAGCGCAGAGATGGTGCTGATTGTGTGGTGGTGGTGGGGGGGGAGTCCTGTTCCAGCCAAGGCTCTGCTGATTTAAGATCTTCCTAATACTCTGTCAACAGTTTTCTGTCGGGGATTTTTAAAGGAACAGGGCAACCTAAGTGTCAACCCAGCCAGCAATAGAGGTCCCAGAGCAAGCAGTTCAATAGTGTCACTAAAGTACGTGAGGTGAAAGCTCCATAGAGGGGTGCAGGAAAGAATGTGAGAGGCATCTTGCCATAATGAGCTAGAAAGTTTATTTTAAAGGGCAGACACAGTGATTCACTCTGCCTTTCCAAGTGCCCCTGTAAAGACTTTGCTGTAACAGAAGGGACAGAGTATATAAGTGGGATTCCCTATAATGGGTCATTGTGGCTTCCCACAAATCTTTACAAAATGGAAGGTGGCTCTTTTTGTGACAATGAAAGTCTCAGTGTGTGTGTGTGTGTGTGTTAGGGGGAGCATGCTGCACATCTGGTGAAAATATGTGGCAAGAGCAAGTCTAATAGAGAAATATTGCTCCTAGCTGTTGTCTATCATAGAGTCCAAAGTTCAGGACACGGTGGTTTGTTTCAGTGGGAATTCATGCTAGAGCTGCGTGCAAATGGCCTCTTGAAATTCTCTACCTTACTTGGGAGCAGAGAAATTTGGGAGACAATTTCACTGAATTTCTCCAGGGGGAGGAGAAATTATCTACAGTTTCTTCCAGGTAGGGCTCACTGTAGCACAGCTTCTTTCTTTTTTGGTAAGGGTTTTGGGGGGTCTTCATGCTGCAACAGCATCAACCGTCTTAGCAGGCTGGCCCCCAGTTTGCATCCACTGCAATGCACCTGTGAGGGTGGGGGCAGTTTTGTCCCAGCAGCTCCAGGGATGAGGTGGAATTAGCATTCTGCCAAAATCTGCCCTCCAATTTCCTGAAAGTTTTATTTCCCCATGAAAGGGGCTTCCATTGTTCTACCTCATTCAGGATGTTTGATTTTTGAGGTGTTTTTGAGCTTACCTAATCACAGCTAGCCTCCCAGGCTGCCTGCATGTCCTGATCTGAAAAAAGCTCTATGGGAGGAATTATCCCATGGTGCCTTAATTTGAAGTGTAGGAAGCTGAGGAGGCTACACAGGCTGCCGGAGAGATGAGTGTTCAATGAAAAACAGGACACTTGTGCTCACTTCTTGGCCACCTCCTAAGAATCTTGGCCAAAGAATCCGAACCACAACCCATGAGGATTTCTCCAAAATTTCTTCACCATTGAATTTCTTTTTGAAAGCAACTTCTCATCTATCAAATTAAATGAGAACAGTAAAAAAAATGTGGGAGAAATTTTCAGCACAGCACTAATTAATACTAAGAGCCCGAGCCACAACCTTTAATGTAAAATGATTTACAGAGCAATCCTATGCATGTTTACTCAGAGGTAAGTCCCAATGTGTTCAATGGGGCTTATGTTCTAGAAAGTGCAATTAGGATTGCAGCCTTGGATTTTAAATCACTGGTATTAATTGGTTTAAACTTAGACCATGCCAAATCCTATAGACTAAGCAAACTCATTCTTTAATGGTAGTTTAATGCAAAACTGCCCAATTCACACTTCCCAAACCAATATGTGAACTGAAACACAGTTACCCTTTGGTATTCTCACTTCTCTGAATTTTGCGAGGCAGTTCTCCAGTCATAAAATTTATTTATTTATTTATTTATTACATTTATATCCCGCCTTTTTTCCTCCAAGGAACTCAAGGTGGCGTACATAACCCTCCTCCTCCTCCATTTTATCCTCACAACAACAACCCTGTGAGGTAGGTTGGGCTGAGAGTATGTGACTGGCCCAAAGTCACCCAGTGAGCTTCCATAGCCGAGTGGGGACTAGAACCCGGATCTCCCGACTCCCAGTCCAGCACTCTAGCCACTATACACACACAAATGCATATATTAAGGGAAAGTGTGCACAGAAATGAATATAGTTGTGAATAATATATACAAAATGCATATATTAGGAGAAACGCATGCAAAAATGCATATGAATTTTCAAGCAGACTTCTTAAAACATCTTAGACTGATGAGGAAATGAGACAAAACGAACTTAGAAGTGGAAAAACTGAAGATTGGAGAAACTGAAATTGGTAGAATCATCCATTCCTTGCTGAAAGTGTAGGAAGCTAACGTGAATAAAGTCAAAAGGGTGTAATTCTTAGTCAATTACCCACCCCCCAGGACTGGCTATAGTGACAGAGGTACATTAGGGCAAGTGTCTTGTAGCTTAAGTAACACTCAATCTCGGGAAGAGCACTGACAGAAAACATAACTGGTTACCAGTGTGCTCAGCAGACTTTATTCTAATGAGCAGTAGGGGTGTTCAGCACTGGGAAATCCATTCCATTTAAGCCCAGTGGATTTCTACAGTGTTTCTGGTCTGGTAATTGGGGGCAGACTGCATCAGATTTTTTTCTCTGGATTCCAGGGAAAATTTTGCACATTCCCCCCCCCCCAGTTCCACCATTTGTGCAAATTGTAATTTGTACAATTTTTTATTTTTATTTTTTGGATCTTGAAATGTGCGCAAATGTTGTCAGAATTTTTTAAAAAAACATTTATTGCTACTCTTGCACAACTGCACACAATCGCAGGTCTGCCTATTGGCTATGCAGCCCCGCAAAGGCATATTCCCCTCTTGTCAATATCCTTCTCAGTTTCATCCTCTCAGCACATTACTTCATTTAGCCGAGCAGAGCCATATTCTATACTTGTCAAACAACTCGTCAGTCCCCCCTACCTCATTTGGGAAGTGCTGTCGTGGTTACTGCAAATGGAAGCTGGGAAAAGGGGGTGAGGCTACATATGTGCTAAAAGCACTTGCTTCAGACTTGTGCACATGTTCAATGGAAGTGGGGTACCTCCAAGTGTCAATTCAAAACTTCAAACCCTGGGGATCGGGTTGCTATGTCGACGATCTGCTCCCCTTTCCCCAACCTGTCAGTGTCAAAGTGTGCACAAATTACCCACTACATAGCAGACAGGCTACATAGCAAACAGGAGGACCTGTGATGGTGTGCAGTTGTGCAAGAGCAGCAATATTTTTTTTTAAAAGAATTACAACATTTGTGCACGTTTCAAGATCCTTTAAAATAAAAAAATGCAGAAATTACAATTTCTGCAAATGCAGAACCCAGGGGAAAATTGCATAAATTGTAGCCATTTAAAAAAATGGAAATCTCCTTATTGACTCGCCTTGCTACAGAGCGAGTCAACGTAAGCCGAGGGAAATGGAACTAAATTTGCAGGGCCAAACTGGAAAAACAACAAATGTCGACCTTCACTCTCCAAACAGAATCCTACAACATCCCTAATGAGCAGTTGGATGATGTGGCAAATGCGAGTTACTGCAAATGGGAATCTGCATTACGTTCCACTTAGCTTGATAAGAATTGAGTAGGAAAGGATCCCTGGATGGTTGCTGGTTCTAACCTGCTTAATACAAAAGGCTTAGGACACAATGATTTCATTAGCTTTCATATTCAATCTGATGTCAAGCCTGAAACAAGAAGGATAAAAAGCATTGTGTGACTTAGACAAATAACCAGTCCTATCACAGCTATGGAAAATGACAGACCAAGTGAAGAAAAAATAGAAAGGATTTCAACTTCAAAGTTTGTATCCCTCCCCTCCCCATTTTTTTTTATTATTACTTACCTGCCAAGAACCCAGAGCTGAAAACCCAGATTTCCATTTGCAAGAGCTGATGGGAGTTACTGATTATTAAAATATTCATGGAATGGCATCCTGATTGTGGTTTTTGGTGTGGAGAAATACTTTTGAAGGTAAATCAGCTATAGGTGGGAGTTGGAGGATGGAGTTTGACTGACATCTAGCTTTAAAATAAGACACATTCCTACAGTAGGGCCCAGAAACCTACATGTAGAAACCTACAAATGGGTGACGTAAGCAGTAACTGTGTTACTGTTTTGTATAAGGTAAATCAGGGGTAGGCAACTTTTTACCCTCCAGATGTTTTGGCCTACGACTCCTATCATTCCTCACCATTGGCTAGGCCTCTGAGGTAAATGGTAGGGTTGTGCTTCAGATGTGGCCTGATCCTGAACTGAATCAGGCTGATTTGGAAAAATTGTGGAGATGTCCAAATTGTATTGGGAATCTTCCAAAGTGGAAATCTTCCAAAGTGGACCAGATCTGCATACGAACGCTCCATACGAATCAAAGTTTCATTAGTGGAGGGAAACAAAGTCCCAGCCAGTGTGTCTGGAGAAAGGTGATACCTTTCACTATGTTTTTTTTTATTACACCTAGTATACAAAAAATGTTCGAAAGCAAGAAATTGCAAGTAGATAAATAGGTACCGCCTCGGCGGGAAAGGTAACAGCGTTCCGTGCACCTCGGTGTTCAGTCATGCCGGCCACATGACCACGGAAACGTCTTCGGACAGCGCTGGCTCTTCGGCTTAGAAATGGAGATGAGCACCACACCCTAGAGTCGGACACGACTGGTTGGGGACACCTTTACCTTTACCTTTTTATACAAAAAATGTCAGGCAGATCAAACGAATTTTATCTTTCTGTACTTTCTGATTAGGATTCTCACATTACAGATAAGGTGGCCAGGTGTTGTGCAGCTGCTAGTGCTTGCTGCAAACTTTTAGTAAAATACTATTATTCCACTAACCTGATACTCTGGGGTCATGTTATGTTTCTTTTTGAGTTTCTGTATAATTATGTATATTATATGTACATTTAGTACATATACATGTAAGATGCTGATCAATTATCATAATGAAATCTATCTATCTATCTATCTATCTATCTATCTATCATCTATCCATCCATATAAGAAAATGCCAGGATGGCAAAAGGAGGAGGGAGAGGAGGGGGCATAGTTTTGTGACTGACATCTCTAGCTACTAATCACAGCAGATGGTTTTATAAGGGCACTCCATTCCCAGTGCTTTGTGGGAGGGATGTTTAGTGTTCTGTGCTGGTTCTTTCTCCCAGGAGCAGGAGCATTAAAACATTTGGGGTCTGTGGGACATGGGAGGGTGCACTGCTTGCTTGAAAAATGATGGATGTTCTATTCCTCCTGCCTCTGTCCCTGTATGGTCCACATCCGTCACATACCCCTTTCCTAGGGATGTATGAAAGTCTTACCTGGTTCCGTGCCAGGCAATCCGTGGTGGGGGGGAGGTGCTCTGTCTCTCCCCCCAGAATCCTTCCCATCCTGCTCTGCTCCATGGCGGCTCCATCATACCAGCCGCCATTTGCATCTTTGCAGTCAGCCGTGATAGGCTTAGGGATGTACGAAAGTCACTTACCTTTTCGCAGGGGTGCTTTGCAGTGGGGGGGAGGCGCTTCGCTTCTCCCCCCGAAGTTCAGGCAAAGGGGGGGAGGCGTCCTGCTGTGCCCGGCTGAAATTCAGGCTGGGGGGGAGGCTTCCCGCCTCACCCGGCCGAAATTCAGGCCAGGGAGAGCGCCCCGTCTCCCCGGCCGCGAAACAAAGTGTAAAAACAAACAAACAAAAAAACCCGCCCGTGATAGGCTACGTAACGATTAACGTAGCCTATCACGGCTAGATTTCCAAAGTCAGCCATGATAGGCTACGTAAATCATTACGTAGCCTATCACGGGTGACTTTGAAAAAAAACAAAAGAAGCACGTACGCAAATGGCGGCACCATTTGTGTTCCTTATTTGGTCCCGGTAGTCTACGTAAAGATTTACATAGACTACGCCTTTACGTAGTCTTTACGTAGACTACTGGGACCAAATAAGGAACCAAATAAGGAATGCAAATGGCGTACGCGCTTTTTTTTTTTTCAAAGTCACCCGTGATAGGCTACTTAACGATTTACGTAGCCTATCATGGCTGACTTTGGAAATCTAGCCATGATAGGCTACGTTAATCATTACGTAGCCTATCACGGGGTTTGTTTTTTTACACTTTGTAATGGTGGCGGCGGCAGCCGGTCGGAAGACCGGCTACCGCCCCCGCCCCCAACGAAAGGCTGACGAACCGCCACCGGTACCCACCGCTGGGAGGGACATTCACCAAAGCTAAGTCCCATCCCGGGGGGTGGCGGGGGGTGGTGGAGAATTTCGCCGCTGATTTTGGGGGGCCGAATGCGTTGGCGCTTGGCCTCCCGAAGATTCAGGGAGAAATTCTCCGCCATCCCTAGATAGGCTACGTAAGTATTTACGTAGCCTATCACAGTAAAGGCAGCCACGCAAATGGCAGCCCCTATGCCATTTGTGCCCCTGCTCTTTGCAGTGATAGGCTATGTAAATACTTACGTAGCCTATCACGGCTGACTGCAAGGCTGCAAATGGCGGCCATTATGACGGAGCGGAGCCGGCTGGCCAGGATTCCGGGGGGGAGGAACAGAGCGCCTCCCCCCCGGCCAGGATTCCGGCGGGAGGGATGGAACACCTCCCCCCCAGCATCAGCATAATCCGCGGAAAGGTAAGTACCTTTCGTACATCCCTAGGCGCAAATGGCGTAGCGGCCGCCATTTGCGCCCCTGTCTTTCACCGTGATAGGCTACGTAAATACTTATGTAGCCTATCACGGCCTCCGCAGGGACGCAAATGGTGTAAATAAGTATTTATGTAGCCTATTATGGCCATAATGAAGAAGCGAATGGTGGCCGCAGATGCGGCCACCATTCGCAAAGCAGCGCAAACAGCAGCAGGTAGGTGCTCCATTCCGCATGCCTTTTGTGGGGGGGGGGGCTTCGTTCCACCACGGATCTCAGAGGGCCGAATGCACTGGCATTCGGCCTCACCGAGATCCATGGCAGAATTCTCTGACATCCCTATTACTGGATATGGTAGCGAAAGTGGAAAATCAGAACACATTAAGGGGAAGTACCAGGATAATAGGGTATTGAAAGCGGGAGCATAGAAGTGGGAAATTCCATTTCCAATTCGAGGTGGGTACTGCGTAGTGTGAAAGGCGGGCAGTGAAACCTCTTTGGAAGCGAAAAAAGGCAGTAAGTGTAGATCCAGCCCAGGTAGGGATGGCGGAGAATTCCGCCACGGATTTCAGTGAGGCCGAATGCACTGGCATTCAACCCCCCAAAATCCGTGGTGGAACGGCCTCCCCCCATGGCCCCCCATGGATTCCCCCCCAAGATGAAGCTTACCTGGGGCGGATGTTCCGGTGGCGGCGCCTCCGGAGGCAGCGGCTGGTCTTTCGACCAGCTGCCGCGGCTGCCATTTGCATCTGCTGTTTGCCATGATAGGCTACGTAAGTATTTACGTAGTCTATCACGGCAAGCAAACAAACAAACAAAAAACACGGCAAGCAAAAAAAAATATTTACGTAGGCTAAAACAGTGAAAAATAGGGAATGCAAATGGCGGTCGCCGTAGCCCCCGCTATTTGCATACGCTGTTTTTTTTTTTTGCCTGCTGTGATAGGCTACGTAAATACTTACGTAGCCTATCACAGCAGCCTGGCTGGACGCAAATGGAGGCCGCTACAGCGGCCACCATTTGCGTCTGCAGCAGCCAGTCTGCGGCCGGAACTCTGGCTGAGGACAGCCCTGGCCAGCTGCTCTGCAGAGCCTCGACGGAGCAGAGCTGGCTGGGCAGGATTCCGGGGGGGTGGACCGGATCACCTCCCCCCGTTGAGGATTCCGGGGGGAGGGACAGAGCGTCTCCCCTCCCTCCGCGAATCACATCCGCAAAAAGGTAAGTGACTTTCGTACATCTCTAAGCCCAGGACATGCCTTGCAAGGTTTCCATGATCAACATCCAGCTTGTTCCCCTACCAACGGTCCTTCCTCTTTCAGCTTGTAAGAACTGCTTGTAAAATGAGCTTCAGGTTAGAAACAAGGCGTGAAGATAGGATTATAAGTATATAGAAAGCAATAACTAACATGCTAAGGTGGAGTCTTACTATCTGTTCCTTATTTCAAGGAATGTTTCCTTGAAAAGGAATGCTACATTTTAATGCTGATTAAGGAACCATTCCTTGAGGAAGCCTACCAAGGGCATACTACAACACTGATACTACAGTTTCATCCCTACCATAACATGTAATTTGAGCCTTTTCATTCCCTTCTAAATGTTATCTGGGAGATGGCCTAAAAGCAACAGTAATAGTATACTACACTGATTACACAGAAGGATAGGAGTCCAGAGTTGTAGAATACTCTCACAGGAAGTTTTCCTACAGCACATCTCATGTAGGGTGGCAATGTGTCCAACTTTACAGAGGATAGTGCTCTATTTGAGGGGTTGACCAGTCCAAGTCTGGTTTAAAGATAAGGAAGCAAAAGAAGCAGTGTGTCAGGGTGGACACTGAGCCCATAGAATCCCAGAGTAGTTCTGATTCTGAGGAAGAGCAGTCACTCCTGGGAGAGGAGCGCGCTCCTCTTTCCCAGGACCAACAGCTGACAGAGATTCCTCCCACCAGCATTCCTAGTTTAGTTAGCAGTCCAGGGAGTGACCAGGCACAGATAGCAGACTTAGTGGATGCGCGACGCAGATGCAGAGAGCGGCGCCAGATGGAGGGCGCGGAAAGGAGGCGTAATGCCAGGTTGGCATGCAAACAATGGCTGCGGCCAGAGGATCCAAGG
The DNA here is from genome assembly GCF_057233095.1 of Heloderma suspectum. NCBI lineage: Eukaryota > Metazoa > Chordata > Lepidosauria > Squamata > Helodermatidae > Heloderma > Heloderma suspectum. The sequence goes on from NC_139461.1 coordinate 255,635,474, forward strand.
GAAAAGGGGAGGGACTCTCCCTAGTCCTTAAGTTCAGGGGTCTGCCAGTAATTCCCTTTCAAATGGGGACCAACTGTTCGAACGTAGGGCATAGGTACTGTGCTGCTCAGATCTAGTTGCAATCAGTATAGTTGTTAAGTTGTAAAAGAAGAATAAAGCTTTGAAAGGAATTCCTTTGTCTGTGTCTGGACTTGGCTACTGGATTAGACTGAGAGAGGCTTCCAAGGAGCCGCTGACACAGTGGAGGCTTCAACACCTTGGAAAGTTCTGTTAGAGTTCTGACTGAAACCTGGCATGGATTCACCACCCCACTGACATTGGAGCCACCAGCCTTCACTGAAAAGAAGGATAGCAGGGACCTTGAATTTGCCTATCAACAGTTAGCACCTAGGTAGCATAATGAGCAGACACACAGGTCACCTAGTCGCAGTCTTCCCTGCTATGGTGATATGTATTTTATTTCTACTTGAATTATAGTCATTATTTCTAAATTCGCATCTGTAAATATAAATCATCATAAACCACTTTTAATTTGAAAATCTGTATCCTCTTTCATTGTCTTGATGCACTTCCTCCTTTTGGGCAACGTATAACTGGCCTGTTCTCATATGGTGTTCAGAAGGGGGATAAGAGCCATCTGAAAGAGGAAAGACGTTAGATTGTGGTTTATGCTGTTTTATGCTGTTGCTGATGCTTCTATTGTTTTAACACTTTAAAAATATTTTTGTGCTGGCCCATGATTAGTGCATTTATGTTTAACTGACTGTGCATTTTTATTGTGATATTTTATGGTTTGTCTTTATACATTGTTTATTTTATCTTTTCTGCATTGCCTTAGCCTCTAGCTTGGTGGTACGAAAACAGAAAAGAAATAAATGGAGCTGTGTACATTAAGAAGAGCTAAATGACTTTAAAAACTTCGGGCAATAGTTCCTGATAAAGATCCAATGGTCCCCTGGTTTACTGTTTATAACTGACAGCTAAAGACTGGATTATACCACCCAAAGAAAAGCATGTGTCCAACAGCCATATGTGTCTTTGCTATAACTAACACAGGGACTGATACCCTTTTTCTGCTAGAAGGAAAAAGGGTCACCTTCTGAGTTACTGGCCCTTCTCTACTGCAATGTTCCTTGGAGAGCTTCAATGCAAATATTAACCCACTCTGACCCTGCTCAGCTTGCAAGATCTGTCAAGTTCACAGCACTAGGTGGCATATCTGAAGCTTTAAAAATGAGTATTTTGTAGAGATGTCAGCAAGAGCACCGTGTACACGTCAATAAAAAACCCACTCATGCCAGTAGAAAATCTGAATTCACAAATGTTGCTCATTTGTGCAGATTTCATAGTCATGGGATAAGCTTGTGAGAATTATTAGACAGCTGGGTTTTCAAACAATGCAAACACTCCTATGGGGGACTGGGACTAATTATTCTTAGAGCAGTACAAATGCATACAAAAGAAGAGACTTTTCACAGTATCCCAGAGCTTATAGCTTTTATTATACTAAGAGAGCAAAGGGCTGGATGTGTCTGATCTCATCTGATCTCAGAAGCTAAGCAGGGTCAGCCCTGGTTAGTACTTAGATGGAATTCTGCCTGGGAATCAGGCCCCCTGCATTGAGCAGGGGGTTGGACTCGATGGTCTTGTAGGCCCCTTCCAACTCTTTGAGCTATGATCTATGACTTCAGAGGAAGAACAGCCACTGTGGTGCTTTCTGCGGCAGCAGGGAGGGGGAACGGCCCAACCAGGGATTCCCCTCCCAAGGTTGTAGGAGTGTCTATGGCCTCAGGAGGGAGAATCCACTATATTCTATGATCCCTGGGACACTGTCTCAGGAACCATAGGATTGCTCTGCCCAAGGAATACATAATAAGAACAATCTCTCTATAAGAATTTCTCTTTATCTTGGGGTTTGCATATTTGGGGGGGTACACAGAATTGTTCCTCAGGCAGAAACAGACTGGTGCGAACTTTCAGCTGTGTAAGTAAAGCCAGCTACAAGCAAACAGGCTGGCAGTAAATCTCAACATTCAGGGTACATCAGCCCTCTAATAATATGAATGCATCTTGAAAGCAGAGGGGAAGGTGCTAGTTGGAGAATCATGACAGCATGCATACAGAGCAAACAACATTGCTTGTAAATTAGCTTGGAATTTTGTGCATGACTTGATCATGCTGAGTCTTTTTGTTGTTGACCTGCTGGTGGTTTGTGCATAACTCCTACAGTGCAAAAGACACAAAAATCTTATAGAGACATTCAAGACAACTGTATGACACTGAAAAACATATTGATTTCTTGCCAGGATTTCACAAGGACCCACATGACCACAAATGACATGCTTAGCCCTTGCAAAGCAAAATAATAATAATAAATATGCCCAATGCTAAACCCATCATTTTATGTGCCATGCTGAATTATGCACATCCTCACAGATCTGATGCCCAGTTTGCTTCACGTAGAATGAAAAAGTGTGTTGCAAGTGTGGTGTAGTTGTTGGACTGGGACTCAAGAGATCCAGATTCTAGTCCCCACTTAGCCATGGAGCTCACTGGGTGACTTTGGGCCAGCTAGCATCACTCAGCCTAACCTACCTCACAGAGTTGTTGTGAGGATAAAATGGAGAGGAGGAGGATCATGTATGCCACCTTGGGTTCCTTGAAGGAAAGGTGGGATGTCAATGTAACAAATAATTTTTAAAAAGCAAATAAATAAAAGAAAGAGCTTGGTATCTAATGCATGAACATGTTCTTAAAGATAGGAATGAACCAATACTTCTAAGACAATAGGATATATTGCTCTCTTACAGACACATACCGATTTCATGAAAGGTTGCAGACTTTGACCTTGAATGTTTTAATATAATTTCCTATTTTATTTAATTTGAAACATTTACTGAGGTAGCTTACAAAGTCAGAATAAACCCATTAACAATCAAATTCCTTTTTAAAAGCCTAACTAATATTCACCCAACCACACAGTAAATCATCTAGTAAAATAAAATTAAAGCAAAAACATCCAGTAAAAAAGGGCAGCAGCCATAAGACACCCAAAATATCCCTCTCTAGAAAAAGAGTTTAGAATTGGCACCTAAAACATGGAAGATGAGGTACTAAATTAATATTTCTGGGGAGGGTATTCCACTGTGTAGGCATAACCCCAGAGAAGGTAGCTGGAGTAGGGCTTCAGACTATGATCTTAAGGTATGGGCAGATTAATAAGGGAAGAGATGGTCCAATTAATTATATTTTCTCTTTATCATTATCTCTGCTTTAAATTAAGGACCCAGTTCACACAATCATGGTGGGGGAAATAAGCCACTGTTGCTTATTTCCTCCACTGTATGTCCTGCTCGTGTGCCGGGGGGATTTGCAAGCTGTGCACAGTGAAAGTAAATCCCTTTGGCACACAACTGGTATGTATGGCAACAAGCCACTGTGGCTTATTTCCTCCACCATGACCTTGCAAACTGTGACAATTTATTGACAATCCCACTGTTTCTGCTCTAGAGGAAAATACATTTTGTCATACTGGATCAAATCCATGGAAGTTTCTTCAACTGGAAGTATTCTTCAGAAGGATGTAAAGGCTTGTGCATAAGAAAAGATCTTGCATGTGTTAACAGAGCCCTTCACATTTAGAATCCTCAGTAAAAATAGGTAAAACCAAATAACTTCCAAAATGGAGGTTATATATATAAGAATACACTGTTGCAAGGAGATGTTAAGACATGTTTAAGCTAATAATGGGGAGCAAATATCTATAGCAAAGTCTCCTCAAAGAAGATCCCATTCTAACCATCAATGGATCTAGCTTACTATGAGTCCAGAAGTAAAGCAAGCTAGTATTCTTCTTCCTCTCCTTTCTCTTCCTTTCCATTGGCCTCTTTCCTGCATGCATCCCTCTGATTCCTAAACATAAGGTAGAACTTCATTCAGGCCTGATTTAGAAACAATGAGAGCCATGGTTAAAGCGCTTACCTGTATAAACATTCCACGTACCTTCCCCTCACTTAAATTCACTTATCATGTGTGCTGAGATATACACAGGCAGCATTATTAGCACACCAATGCTTCGTTCTCGTAAATCCCAAATTCTAATTAATATATGGAAAGGGGAATGGATAGAGAAAGAAAGTTCTTTGGGGCAAGGAACTTACAATATGCATGCAGTTATGGTGCCTACACAATGACCTTAATGAAAGTCTGAAGGTAACACTGCTGTAATATGAAAGAATAATGAATGGTCCCTGCTTGGTTACCCAGTGAGTAACAATTAATAATATTTGAGCTCCTGCTGGTTTCTGTCCCCAAGAGATTAATGTAACTGCCACCTCCTGCCATGCACTTTGCAATTTTAACATAAAGTTTCCATTGAGTAGCAGTTTGATCCATTTGTGTTTACTTTATTCCTGTGTACTGACAGAAAGAAGACAGAGCATTTACATAATTAATAGTGACCTGAGTTTAATGCCCCCACTGAAACCTCTAACTATCCAAGTTAACTAATTACATCTGTAACTGTGCCAGCCAGGTAAAATACTCCTCTAAGCCTTTTGAGACAACATTATTCACCTGGGATTCTTCTATGAGGGTGTTTTCAACTCCAGCCATTAACAGGGATGGCTCAAGTCATCCATTAAAGGCAAATCCCGTTCCTCTTAAGGCAAGAAACACAAAACCTGGGCTAAAACAACAACAACAACAAGAACAAGAACAAGAACAAGAACAAGAACAACAACGGAATGCACTGAGGGGCTGGGTTAGTGTTATGTACAATTCCATGATTTCACTTCAGCATCCCTGAGAGGGGGACATGGCTTTCAAATGTCCCTACAAATACTGTTTCCTGAAAGTTTGTCTCACCTTTCTCTTGGTGAGGGTGGCAAAGAGGCAGTTCTTTTCCACCAGCATTGCATCTTCTCAGTGTCGTCCAGCGGAGCTTTTCTGAGTGGTTCGCGGCCTGTTACATTCTGGGCCAGGGAGAGAGACGGTGGAACCCTCGGTCGCATGCTGTGACAAGTTTGCGCGGCACTTTGAGGATAAAGTCGCTCAGATTCGTCATGAATTGGACACCACCATTAATGCAGTTCCATTTGTAGAGGCGTTCAGAGCACCGTCTGGTCCAGTTTTATTGGATGAGTTTCAGTTACTGAGGCCTGAGGATGCAGACAAGGTGCTTGGCCAAGTCCGATGGACCACTTGTGTGCTTGACCCTTGCCCTTCATGGCTTATTAAATCAAACAAGGAGGGGTTGTCTGGCTGGGTCCAGGAGGTTGTAAATTCCTCCTTGAGAGAGGGAGTGGTGCCTGCTGCTTTAAAAGAGGCAGTAATTAGACCACTCCTGAAAAAGCCTAACCTGGACCCAGAGGATGTTAACAATTATAGGCCAGTGGCCAACATCCCCTTCTTGGGCAAGGTGCTTGAGTGGGTGGTTTTAGGACAGCTCCAGGCACTCTTGAATGAAACGGATTATCTAGATCCATTTCAATCGGGCTTCAGGCCTGGTTTTGGAACGGAAACTGCCTTGGTCGCCCTGTGGGATGACCTCTGCTGGGAGAGGGACAGGGGGAGTGCGACCCTGTTGATTCTCCTGGACCTCTCAGCGGCTTTTGATACCATCGACCATGGTATCCTTCTGGATAGGTTGTCTGGGTTGGGAGTTGGAGGCACTGCACTACAGTGGTTCCGCTCCTACTTGGATGGCCGATTCCAGAAGGTGGTGCTGGGGGATTATTGCTCTGTGCCATGGCAATTGTGCCATGGGGTTCCACAGGGCTCTATTTTATCCCCCATGCTGTTTAACATCTACATGAAACCGCTGGGGGAGGTTATCCGGAGGTGTGGGCTGAGGTGCCATCAATATGCGGATGACACCCAGCTCTACCTCTCTTTCTCATCAAACCCAGGTGAGGCAGTGGCTGTTCTGAACCAGTGCCTGGGCACGGTAATGGACTGCATGAGGGCTAATAAACTGAAACTCAATCCAGACAAGACGGAGGTACTGTTAGTGGGTGGTTCGTCTGCCCGGCTAGGTGATATTCAACCTGTTCTGGAGGGGGTTGCACTCCCCCTAAAGGATCAGGTTCGTAGTTTGAGGGTGCTCTTGGATCCAGAACTGTCACTTGAGGCACAGGTGAATTCAGTGGCACGGAGCACTTTTTATCAGCTTAGGCTGGTATACCAACTACGCCCTTATCTGGACAGAGATAGCCTAGCTACAGTTATCCATGCTCTGATAACTTCTGGTCTGGATTACTGCAATGCGTTATGGTCCGGAAACTTCAGCTGGTCCAAAATAGGGCAGCAAGATTGTTAACAGGGACTGGCCTGTGAGCTCATATTACGCCAGTACTTTTCCAGCTGCACTGGCTGCCAGTCCATTTCCGGGCCCAATTCAAAGTGCTGGTGTTAACATTTAAAGCCCTTAGTGGCTTGGGGCCAGGTTACCTGAAGGATCGCCTCCTCCCATATGTGCCTGCCCAGACCTTAAGATCATCATCAGCGGCCCTTCTCCGTGAGCCCCTGCCAAAGGAAATGAGGTGGGTGGCTACTAGGAGGAGGGCTTTTTCTGTTGTGGCACCCCGGCTCTGGAATGAGCTCCCTAGTGAGGTTCGCCTGGCACCTACATTGTACTCCTTTCGGCGCCAGGTGAAGACCTTTTTATTTTCCCAGGCATTTTAGCATTTTAGCTTTCTAAATTTTTATCTTTGCTGTTTTAAATCTGTATTTTAAACTCCTGTACTGCTGCTAGGTTTTATTGTGGTTGTATTGTTATATTGTGGTTTTAATGTTCTATATATTTTAAATTGTTTTATTGTGTGTTGTTTGGTTTTAATTTTTGTGAACCGCCCAGAGAGCTTTGGCTATTGGGCGGTATAGAAGTGAAATAAATAAATAAATAAATAAATAAATAAATAAATAAATTGTACTACTTACTTTCCATCATTACAGGCAATTCCTAAAGCACTTCTCAATGATTTCTCAATTATTTATTTATTTATTTATTTACAACATTGATATACAACTCCACATCTACACAGATTCCAGGGTGGTGAACAATAAAATATAAAAAGAATGAAACATCATATTAAAGCATATAAAGAATATTAAAACATATTAAAAGCTTAAAACAACAACAACAACAACAGAGTACCTGTAAAAACCATGCCTGGTCAATCAAAGAAGACTTCTCAAAATACAGATGTCATCAGTAGGCGCCAAAAATAACACAATGTTGGTGCCTGCCCAACTTCTAGACCCAGGGAGTTCCCCAGAAAGGGGCCACTACACCATATACTCTGGGTGGACTCCAGTTGGTCCATAGGTCCATGCAGAACCACCAGGACCATGCCACCTGATGACCTCAATGACTAGGTAGGTTGATAAGGGAGAAGGTGCTCTCTCACTTCTTAATGATTTCTCAGTAATGGTTATGCCATTCATCCTAACAATATTGTGAGATGGATCATAAATATTTGCATATTAAAGGTGGGAGACAAAAAAGAAAAAGAAAAAAACAGCAATTTCCCCAAATAAATCAAACACTGAACACATTTCTGGGGGATTCAAGAAAGTTTGGCAAGTGAATTTTTCACCATTTTGGGATGAGATAGATAGATAGATAGATAGATAGATAGATAGATAGATAGATAGATAGATAGATATAACTATATATATAACTTTTTGAAGTCCTTGTCATTTTAATATTCTTAGAAATGCACTCTTGGCCAATAAAATAAATAAAGTTTATTATTTTGTATTTATTTGGCAATTTGTAACCCTCTTTTCATCAGATGTGCTCAAAGTGGGGTACAATAAGTAATAGTAAGACCAAGAAAATTATACCAATAGCAATAAAGCATTGCAACAGCAAGGGACAGTAAAAAAAAGAGAGGAAGTGGTGACAAAGATAATGTCTGATTGTAAAAAAAAAGCCTGACTGAAAAGGAAGGTTTAGATGCTTGTTTGAAAAGCTAAGCTCACATATATGCTGTGTAAAATTTGGTAGCTGATTCAAAAACTTAGGGGCCACCATCAAAGAAGACTGTTCAGTGGTGGTCACCAGTAAATTTAGGCAAGCTGCCCCAAATGTGCCTCATATATTGATCAGAATTGGAAACTTATCCAATTAAAAATCAGGGAAATTCAGATTTTTCCAAGCCAATCTGAGAGCCTCAGAAAAAGGTATCCATCCCCATCCACATCCACCAAAATAACTCCCTTCTTCTTAGATTTTAAAAACTGAAAGGTGTGGTAGCATGAGCAGAGGTAGCTGAGAGAGGGAAGGGTTTTTTTTCCCCCTTCCTCCCTCCCTTGAACAATGGCCACCATTTTGGATGGCTTTAAAAGGGGGTTGGACAAATTCCTGGAGAAAAGGCTATCAATGGCTACTAGTCCTGATGGCTATGTGCTACCTCCAGTACCAGAGGCAGTGAGCCTATGTACATCAGTTGCTGGGGAACATGGGTGGGAGGGTTCTGTTGTGGTGATGCCCTGCTTGTGGGTTACCAGTCAACAGCTGGCTGGCCACTGTGTGAACAGAATGCTGGACTAGATGGACCCTTGGTTTGATCTCTTCTTATGTTCTTATGTTCAGACTTATTAGCAGCATGCTGAGTGGCTCATGGGGGATGTACTTGCAAAGGTAAGGGAGTATTTCAGGGGCTGGTAGGGAGGCCATCTTGGGGCATGGGAGGGCAGTGGAAATGGGTGTGTAAAGAGGTAGGAGGGAATTTTCTTCCAGTCTGGATTTGGATCCAAGCTTGTAAAGACTTCAGAGGCTTTAAAGCTTTCCTTCCCTTTGAGGTGGGATTTTTGAGGCCCAGAGTTCTTCACCAAGAATGGCTTGGCTGTACTTTGCTGTCATCCCTAGGCACCAGCCTAACAGATGGGAGAACTGCCAGAAGATTTTCATCCCTAGATTTCAGCCAGAAGATATATATGGAAAATGTCTCTTGGCCTCAAAGTATCTTGGCCTCTAACTGTACAGGACAGCCTTCCCCAACATGGTGTTTGGGCTACACTTCCAACATTCCTGACCATTGGCCATGCTGGCTGAGGCTGATGGGAGCCGAAGTCCAAATCATTTGGAGGGCACCAGGTTTGGGAAGGGTTTTAAAGGTGAAAAACAGCACTTTGAGTAGCTACCACAGATTTTTTTTTCCCTTTTAAAACGAATAGCCATCCTTATCCTTGGTTGAACATCCATCATATCACATGAGAGCACAGTACTTACATGGCTATGGAATGATTGTGGGAAGTCTTTTGGAAAGGGCCCCATAGAAATACAAACATGTAAAGCCACTTCTTAATGCTTTCTCACCTTCACTACATCAAGTGCTCTATTAATATCTCTTAAATGGTTTGTTTTCTTTCCAGAGTCTTCGGTCCACAGGAAAAAAAACAAAAACAAAAAACTTCAGTTGTGAGGTGCTATCCTGAGATCTGGGAGAATCAGTTTCAATTTCCTACTCCACCAGGGAGAACTTGGGTTCCACTAAAGAAATTTAGGATCTGATTCTATAACTGATTTGTCAGCACAATTCCCACTTATTTCAGTACTATCTGAGTCCTTTTGAGACAAAGCTATTGAGCTCACTATTCCACAGCTCCCCATCTGAGTAATGGAGATAACAAAATGGCAGCAAAGAAAGACACATATAAGTGTGAGCAAAGTAATTTTTTTTCTTAAAGAGTTGTCTTTCCCTCTCCTGCCCCAGAAACAAGGTTTGGAGCAGAAACTGAATTTCTGTCCTGCACATTTATCTCTGCAGCTGTATGTTTTAGAGCAAGATTGGTAGTGTGGCAAGCTGTCTTTTAGGGATGCTTGTCTGCCATTACTGATCTTCTCACCAAGGAACCCCTCCCCTCCCTAGTAGAGGTTTCCGGTGGTGTAGTTGGGTTATTTTAGACTCTGGGTTTAATGGCTTTACAGCATGGCTGCATTTGGATGCCCTCCTGCTCATTCTGCTCAGTGGAGCCCTGGGCCTCTGCCCCAAAGTCCTACTCAGATGGCAACACTGGGGGATTCCCCAGAACACAGTTGGAAAACCACCATAAACTGACAGGTTGACTGACCCTTCTAATTAGTTAGAGCTCCTTGGAGAAATGAACTTATATCCAGGTACAGTGGAGGCTGGTGGCTCCGGTGTCATTGGGCAGTAAATTTGCTCTGGGTTTCAGTCAGAACCATCAGAACTCCGAAAGAGCTATTCAAGGTGCTGAACCCTACCCCCCAAATAAGTTCAGCACCTTGTATTGCTCTTTTTTGAGTTCTGACTGGTTCTGTCTGAAACCCAGAGCAGATTCCCTGCCCCACTGACATGGGAGCCACTGCCCCCCACTATCCAGGTACTATGCTCAGCCGTCCATGTTCCTAAATCTTACACCAAGAATGGCAATTGAACAGTTTATGGGTAGATGTTTTATCACCTCTGACCCACCTTTGCAAAATCCATAATGGCTTAGAACCTAAAGGTGGAGATTGCCAATAAAAACCCTGCTCAGCTATGGTACATCATTATGCTATTATTCACTTCACGATTTCTGCTTACTTTTAATCTCTGGGAATTTTAAGTAGACTGGAGACTCTTGCCTGCTAGGTGCAGCAGGAGGCTTTGAACAAGTGAACGTTTTATTCCCTCAGACGAAGTAAACTTGTAATTTCTAATATCAGAACAATGCTGTTTGCCGAGTCAGATGAAATGCTTTTAATGAGGGCTAATCAGATTCTACATTAATGAGAGAAAAATATGATGCTAATCAACATCCAGGCAGCTCTCTAGACTGCAGGCCTATTAAACTTCATAAAAAGTTAATGAGTGAAAGAGCAAAACTGTTTGTAAGGAGTCTCCAGTGGCAAAGGCAGGGTCTTGAGTACCATTCACCTCTCATTACATTGAATTAGCCTCACTTTCAGACCCCAAACATAGACTAGCAAGCCACATTTTCACCAGGCCTTGAGAGATTCTGTTTGCATGTATTCTCGAAGCATTTCTTTATTCCCCTGCTTTTTAGGCTTCCCTACCACTCCATTTTCATCCTGATGAGTTCAGTTTTAATTAATGAAATTTGTTTTCCTTAAAGGCTTCTGGGAAATACTAAAGCTTTTCTTGGTCTACATATGCCTACCGCGAGTTTCCCGTGGAGCAAACTAGGAACACTGCGTAAATGAACTGTGGCCAATTGCTAAAAGCATGTTCAGGAGCTACCTGCAAAACAATACTGGGTTCATGTAAGTGTCCGTGTGGAGTGTATAAGAAACCACAGCAATGCTGAGCTGAGTGAAGAGCAATTAGTGCTACATGGGATTTTCAAAAGGTTTTCATTTTAGCCCACAGGTCATGATTGGCAGTTGCTTTGACACCATTTTTTCAATGGTCTATATCCTAGAAACAGTAAGGTCATCATAGCCAATCAGATTAGGGGTGGGCAAATCAGACTGCTTCTGGTGTATGTCACTTTCACACGTGCTCACCTACAGGCTCATTGCATCCCATTTCCACATTAATTTGAGATTTATTTATTTTTTAAAAAACCCTGTGTGAACAGGGTTCCAGAACCCCAGGGAAGCTATGAGCATAGCGGTCTATGTCACAGATGGGGTATCTCATCTCCACAGGCCAAATTTGGCCCACCAGCCTAAGCCATCTGGTTCAGTTGAGGTCCCTTCTGAAGCCACACCCCTTCAGAAGGGAGAGGAGAGAGACTGAGCCATCACTTTTTCTTTTTCTGCTCCTTTGTCACCTTTCCTGTGTGGGGAAGGTGCTGGAGGAGCAAAGCAACTGAGCCAGCTTTGCCCCTCCATCACCTTCCCCATGTGAGGAAGGGACTGGAGGAGTGAAGCCACCATTTCAGTGGGGTTTTCTCTGCCAGGGCTTTCCCTAGCTGGGGAAAACCCAGGTAGAGCAAAGCCAGATCCATGACCCCAGTCAGGGAGCTGGCTTTGCTCCATCCAACTTTCCCTGGCTTGGAAAAGCCTGGGCAGTAGGACCCCCTGACAGAGGCATCAGCTGGAGGAGCTCCATCTGTTGTTTTGATGTGGGACCCAAAGACATCAGTGGGTGAGGCTCTCCCCTGACTTCATGGATGAGGCCTGGCCCGCTGACAGCATCCAGCCCACAGGAGGGTCCAGGGAGGCAATCTTGACACAAAGACCTAAAAACGTTCCCTACCCTGGTCTACATGCATAGGCTTCCCAGCCTCAGGTGTCCACGTTGATATGTGGATGGTGGGACTGGGTTTGGGAGGTGCCCATGTCATTGGAGGTTGGGACAAAGGTGTCTCTCCTTCTACACACTTTGCCCCTTCACATGAAGTGGGGTTATGAACAAAGTCCTGTCTCAACTTATTTTCCAGCCTTAATAACCTTGAACACAGGAATGCTGCAAGTATTTTAGTAACAGAAGACCGCTTTATCCAGAACAGCCTTAACAAGCTTAACTTCCATGTTCTGGCCTGAGCTAGTAGGACTCTACAGGAACCCCAAAGGGAAAAATTAAAAACATGCAAAGCAGAAACTCCCTTGGTGCCTGCTCTTACACATTACAACACCAGCCCAGGTATAGCCTCAGACAGTCAGACTGAAGTGAATAAGAGGTGGTAATTGGTCAGCATTGGCTGACCATTTTGGTGTAGTAGTCGATAAGCTGCCAGAAGAAGGGAAGTGGGACATGGATTCACATCCTCACAAAACTATGAAGCTCTGTTGGTGATCTTTGGAAAGTCATCATCTCAGCCTAACTTGCCTCTGCCTCATGAGATTGTTGCGTAGGGGAGGAAAAAAAGGAATCAAACAATGAACATCATCCTTTGTGATGGATTGAATATGACCTCATTCCCATGAAGTGATGACTCATTTCATTCATACTCTCTCCTTCTCTCTCTCTCTCTCTCTCTCTGTGTGTGTGTCTATACACACACACACACACACACAGAATATATATATATAATTAAACCTCTGTTATTTTTATATTATTTTATTTTAATTAATTTCTTCTCTCATGTTTCACTGGTGCTGTTCCATGGACTTCCATTGTCTTATTCCCTTGTAAATGAGCTGGATAGGGATGTGTATTGTTCTATTTACTATGCCCATAGTTAGGCGCGTAAAAAAAAAAAAGCTGCTGGAGTTGTCTGTAGTAATTATTCATTGTAAGGGGCCGTTGGCCTAAAGCATTGTTAAAGGTTTGTTCAGACTGAGAAAACAAAGAGCTGCCAGTGGGCTTTTACAACACAACGCTCATCAAAATTGCCATCCATTATGCAAATTAACTACTAAAATTCACAGATGGCACCTTTCATAAAGGCTCAGTGAGGGCAGCCTCCTGGATTTTAAAATTCACTAATTTACCTGAATGTTGAAAGGTGCTGCCTCTCTAAGTATGTTCTGAGTACTGCCCCTTGACTGATCTCCTTTCTATTTCACTTTTATAAGATCTGGGGTGTGATTAATATCCTGTGTTTAATTTCTAAAGTAAGAAATGTCCCTTCATAGAAGTCACAGCAAACCCTATACCGCTAGTAACAGATTTGTGATCGTTAGGAAAACAAATTCTACAACAATGTACAGTGTCCAGAAATTTTGGATGCACAAAGCAGGGGAAGCAAAGTTTATGGTGGTGGGGGTTGAAAGTCAGGGGAAAACTGGAAATATTTTCAGCATTTATTTGACTTCACTATGTGTGGTCATATTCTTTGAGCTCAGAAGTCATATATAATACATGCTCTGATGTTCTCATAAAGGCAACAACAACAACAAGAACAACTAATTCTTGTAGAGAAGCAGCTTGGAGATTAATACACTTGCCCATATGCAAAATAGTGTGATAATACCACCAGATGCCATTTTAATAGGGCACTCATATATGCATTATTTGTAGACAAAGCATGCTATAATGTAAATATTCTTTGGAGGTGCCATAGCTTTGTATCTCTAGATAATGGGTGTCCAGTACAACTCTATTCAATACTGGCCCATTCCAAAAACAATGTTGGGCTTAATATAGTACTCTTAGGGGCAATAGAAACATTTCCTGATGAACCCTTTATTTGTGCTTATGTGTGTGTGTTCTGTTTGCTGCTCCACACACACCCATCTGCTGCTATGGTATCCTCCCACCCCTTCAGCCACTGTTTATTTTGTCTTCCTGCAAACATCTTATAAATGATCCCAGTCAGCTGGGGATACTGAGGTGAATCAGGATGGAGCCAAGTGAAGGGTTTTGAATACTGCTGTGCTGAACTCTGTCCTCTTCTTTCATGAAATTCTTCCCTCCCTGTGAAAGAGGCACTGGTTTTTCTTCCTTTTTGAGCTTTTCTTCAGGAGGCATTCGTCAGTTGCTCCTCAGTCCTATTCACGGTTGTTTGTGGGTTCTTTAGACAATGTCATGACCTTCCAGTTTCACCTCTGTGTCTAACCAGCATATTTGGCAAAACAAAATTAGAGCAGGGAAAGTGCAGCATTTAATTGTGAAAGTGAAAGAATGTGTGATTTCCTCTTGTGCATTTGTGCTATTCTGCTATACCACACTGCCACCTAGAGGTTATGTATCAGAAAAAAGCAGGAATGGAAACGTCATGCAGTGCCTGGATCACAGTTGTGCGATGAAACTGAAAGGAGATGCCCAAATTAAGAGCCTTGTGTAGAAAAGCCCTTTCACAAGGAGAGGGAGAATTTTGAAGAAATTTCTCCTGGGGAGTGGGAAGGCAGGTTTCCATTTACCTTGCAAGGTGTATGAGGTGGCTGAGGTCTCTTGTACCTACTTTTTAACCTTTTTTTTTTTACTATTTACATTCTCTGCATGCACTGACAGCATGAGAGCATCATGGAGCTCTTCACTGACAGGCTTTCAGATGGCAGCACTTCCTGGACTACCCATGTGGCAATGTGATATTGCATGGTTACTGGGGATTCTAGAAAAGTTCTGCTGGGCTGAAAGGATGTTAGAGAAGAGCTCCATACTAGGGATGTACGAAAGTCACTTACCTGTTCACGGATTATGTTGATTGGGGGGGGCGCTCCGTCCCTTCCCCTGGAATCCTTGCCGGGGGGGGAGGCGCTCCGTTCCTTCCCCCTGGAATCCTCCGAGGCCGGCTGTGCTCCGCAGCAGCTCCGCAGAGCAGCCGGCCAGGCCCGGCCAGGCCAGAGCCGTCCACAGCCGGATTTCCGGCCGCGGAGGGCTCTGGGTAAAACAAAAACAAACCGCGTACGCAAATGGTGGCAGCTACACCATTTGCGTTCCTTATTTTTGC
Organism: Heloderma suspectum; assembly: GCF_057233095.1. NCBI lineage: Eukaryota > Metazoa > Chordata > Lepidosauria > Squamata > Helodermatidae > Heloderma > Heloderma suspectum. Next base: position 255,650,729 of record NC_139461.1, read on the forward strand.
CCTCTTAATCTACGTAAATATTTATGTAGACTATGATGGCGAAAATCAAGGGGAACGCAAATAGCGTAGTGGGCGCTATTTGCGTCCCTTTTTGATTCCCCATTTTAGCCTACGTAAATATTTGCATAGGCTAAAACGGGGAATCAAAAAGGGACGCAAATAGAGCCCGCTACGCTATTTGCGTTCCCCTTGATTTTTGCCGTCATAGTCTACGTAAATATTTACGTAGATTAAGAGGGCAAAAATAAGGAACACAAATGGCGGCGGCTGTAGCCGCCGCCATTTGAGTACGCGGTTTTGTTTTTGTTTTTAACCCACCCAGCCATGATAGGCTACGTAAAGATTTATGTAGCCTATCACGTTGTGGTTTGTTTTTTTTTAAACCTAGTCATAGGCTACGTAAATCTTTACGTAGCCTATCACGTCTTTCTTTTTCTTTCTTTCTTTCTTTTTTACCAGAGTGGAAATAGCGGTGGCGGCAGCCGGTTGGAAGACCGGCTGCCGCCAGAGCCGCCGCCACCCGGAAGATCCACCCCAGGTGAGTCTCGTCCCAGGGGGGGGATCCGCGGGGGGGGGCAGGCCGTTCCACCATGGAGTTCAGGGGGCCGAATGCACTGGCATTCGGCCTCACCATGATCTGTGGTGGAATTCTCTGCCATTCCTACAGCATGCTGCTGCAAGCAGGAACTGGGCTTTTAGAAAAGTTAGGTTCCTGCATGATCAGTCACTTGTGCATAGGGATGTACGAAAATTCCACCACGGATCTCGGGGAGGCCAAATGCCAGCGCATTCGGCCCCCCGAAATCGGTGGCGGAATGGCCTCCCCCCCGCCCCCCCCGGGACGAGACTTACCTGGGGCGGATCTACCTGGCGGCAGCGGTGGCTCCAGTGGCAGCTCCGGCGGCAGTTTAGTGGCAGCGACTGCGACAATGGAACCAATGACCTAGGGAGGTAGTGGGCTCTCCCACACTGGAGGCATTCAAGATGAGGCTGGACAGCCACCTGTCGGGGATGCTTTGACGTGGATTCCTGCATTGAGCAGGGGGTTGGATTCGATGGTCTTGTAGGCTCCTTCCAACCCTACTATTCTATGATTCTATGATGATGGTTTTAACTGAAGTGCAGGAAGCCAAGGAGGTTACAGGCTGCCACCAAGATTATTGTACAATGACAGACAGGACACTCATGCACAGTTCTCAGCCAGCTCACAAGTAAGGTAAGCACAAGAACTCCAAACCCAACCCATGAGAATTTCTCCTACACTTCTCCTCCTTTGAAATTCTTTTTGAAAGCAATTTCTATAAAATTGAATGAGAATGGTTAAAAAATGTGGGAGAAATTTTTGGCACAGCACTTGTTTTAATCCAGCTCTGTTGAATGTAAAATGAACTTTACATGACCTAAAGAGAATCTTTTTAACACCAAAAAGTGAAAACAGAGTCAAAATTTCGTTTTGCCATTGTAAAAATATATGTGCAATGTGAAGTTTTGCCACCAACTCTACATCTAAGGTAAATGCTTTTTGGTCACACTTCCTTCTCAGCCTGTTCCTAGAATCCATATTGGACTTCATTTTTAGCAACATCAATGCAAGCTGGGGAGTTTTAGCATCCCAGGCCAAGAAGTATTTCAAAGGTTATCTTTGTCAAGTGTTACTTAAGGTAGCTCATCTCAGGCTTCTTTGTACACCAGATATAGTATAGTATTATGCTGCATCTTAGAATAAAAGGCTATCCAATCTTTCCATATGGTAATTGAATTCTGTATGGTAATTGTAAAGAAAAGAATTCCCCATTTTATTCTTAATTGGTAAAGAGTCTCACATAAAATATGAATGAGAAACTTAGGCATACTAATATGACACCTGAGGGTACTTGTTTACATTCTTGTGTATGGATAGTAATTTCCAGGAGCTCTTACCAGCTGTCCCTTTTTTGGTGGATGTCAACTACCTGGGTTCTTTTTCTCCCTCAGCTTCAACTGCCCAGCAGGTATTAATTATACTCCAAAGGCATAGAAGAGGCTGAGTCAGGTGTCTATAAAAACTGATAAATAATAATTGAAAAAGGAATATCAGAAGAGGACTTCAGGACTATCAGATTTCTAATAGTTATGTCATAGGGCTACTGAGAAACAAGAGGGAAATAACTGCATGGTTGGGGGTGAATTCCAAGGTTTAGAAAAATAGAAAAAAAAAACTTTAGAGGGGGGGGGGAAACCATAGGGGACAAAGAGCTTTTACACACAAGGCATTTATTGTGCACTCATCATTCCCTACTCATGGTTGTTTACAGGTTCTTTAGACAACCTTGTGACCCTCCAGTTTTACTTCTGTTTCTAAATAGCACTTTCAGCGAGTTTTTTTTAGAGTAGGGAAAATACAGTATTATTTGTGAGAGTGAAAAAAGCACAATTGCCTCATGTGTATTTGTGCTATTCTTCTATACCATCGTGCCACCTAGAGGTTATGTAGTGGGAAAGCAGGGAAGTTAATGTTCTTCATATTGTAGTGCTCAGATCTCAGTTCTGCAATGAAACTGAAAGTAGATACAGCCTCATGTAGAAAAGCTCAAAAACAACCCTAAAACAGGCCAATGAGGACTGAACATGCTCATGGGGCATTGCAAAAATTGGAGGGAGGAAATGGAATGGAGTATACAAAAAGAAGGCATGGTTAGCTGTTTAGAATACTGAAATAAGTAACTTAACATTACTATGAACTGCTCCAGAGAGCTTCAACTATTGGGTGGTATAGAAATGCAATTAATTAATTAATTAATTAATTAATTACATTCCTTTAGTTTTCACAATCCCCCCTCAATTGCTTCGGAATTCTCCCTAGTTCCTACAATACTTTGGAATCTTTGCTGTATCCCCAGAGAAGGTGGGCTGTTTCCAAACCGTTCAAATTCTAGCTCTTGGCTCCTTCACTGGAGTACAGGGATGGCCTTTACTTAAATGGGATACATGTACACTGGGAAGGCTGGGGTAGATAACATTGAATTATTTTCCATATTTTGCATTACATACCTGCCAATTCCAGATTCAGTTTGTCCACCCACCCACCCACATACAGGGCTTTTCTATATGAGGCATTTATCATGTGGTCATCATTCCATATTCATGGTTGTTTACAGTTTATTTAGAAAACGTTGTGACCCACCAGTTTTGCTTCTGTGTCTAACCGGCACTTTTGGTGTGTGTTTTTAGAGCAGGGAAAATATGGCGTTTAATTGTGAAAGCAAAAGAAAATGTGTTTTCCTCTTGTGTATTTGTGCTTTTCCACTATACCACAGTGCCACCTAAAGGTTATGTAGCAAAAAAGCAGGAAAGGAAACACTTCTTGTATGGTGCTCAAATCTCAGTTCTGCTACAAAATTGAAATTATTTTGTGGATTAACAGCTGATTAACAGCTCACATAGAAAAGCTCAAACACTTCACAAGTTCAATGTACGCCATTTTGTAAACATGTGTGACCCTTGCAGACATACTATCTGAGTAAAATGAATGTGTGGGGGTGGGGGGAGAGTGACAGGTTCCATCCCCAACCTGCACACTTTCATTTGAATGTCAGAAGAGAGTCTATGCATGTAACCTTGTATGCTTTCTTATGACATTCAACTCAATGCACATCCTCTGATCCAAGGACAGACCTCTCTCTCTCTCTGCCCTCAGAGGGGGATATCTGAACTGTCTATTGCCATAGCAATTGCAGCCTGAGTGTCTAGTCTCAGATGATGAAAACAAGAATCATAATTTTGCAAGGATAAATCTTATGTAGGAATGCTGTTGCCTAATGCTACATAACTTACTTGCTGGCTGCATCTTCCAAAGCAATAAACCAATGAAGGATGTGGTAAAGCAGTTCTTCTGTTGTGGTCTTAAAAGCTGTATCACCTGTTCTTTCTTCCTCAGGAAAAGTGTTCTGTGGGTTATTCAACAGCCATCAGCCTAGCTTTCTTAATACTACAGTGACTCTGTGCTCTGCAGAGTGGTTGCTGTATCTTATTGGAAGCTTTTAAAACAATTAATTCTCCTTCATCCTCCCTTTTTAAAAACTGTACCAGATAAGGTTGCTCTTGACTTTGCAATACACTTGCAGTACATCAACATTGCCAAACAGTTCCTTGCTATTGAAAATGGCAGACACTGCAAAAATAAATGGGTATACACATTCAATTGGTACACATATATGGTCATGATAAGTAATCAGCAATCAAGATGATACCATTTAGGTTGCAGTCCTGTGTACACTTACTAGAGAGGAAGTCCTAGTGAAATAAATGGGACGTACTCTTTAAAAAATGTTTTAATTTTTTTTTTAATTAATTGTACATCAGCTTTGGAACCCTTTCTGGGTCAAAAGGTGATTCAGAAACAATATTATACATTAATTAATCAATTAAATAAATAAAAAAATACAAAGGGCAGAATCCAATGGGATGCTTACGCCCCTGCTAATGCCTTTCTGCCCCACCAATTCCCTTTCATAAGCAGTGGGTCCCACCATTTCCATTGAACAAATGGGACCCATCATTGTGGTGGTTTAGGACTGCCTAGAGGAAGCACCAAAACACCTGTTTCTGCAAGGAGGCTGGTTGGTGGAGCTCCTTTATGTGAGGTCCGCCCACCTGCCTCTTTCCGGAAACAAGCATTTCCACATGTTTCAGGTTGCCCCGGAAGTGCTACATTGGTATTGCACAAGCAGTGGGGGCTTGCACATTGCTCAAGCAGTGGGGGCTGCTTGCACAATTAGCCAGGTGTAAGAGAAATGGTAGGGTTGTAAGCGTCTCATTGGATTCTGCCCATAGGATTGCACTGCTGCTGAACTCTAAAACTGCATACCAAGCCGTGCCAAATTAAACCAGTGACAAAACTGTAAGGGGCTCCTAGTCAAAGAAACCCAGGAACTGTAATTCAGTGAAAAGGCCAGAGATAGCCATTAAGGGCTGTAGTTCAGTGATTGAGCACCTTCTCTACATGCAAAAGTCCCAGGCTCTGTCTGCCAGTCTGTGTAAACAATGGTGAGCTAGATGGACCAATGGTCTGTCTTGGTATAAGACAGCTTCCTATGTTCCTATGATAGGATATCCAAATAAATTAAGGACCACACATGTTTTTCCCAATGGGGCTTGCTTTCTTGCTGTATAAAACTGAGCTAAGGAATACAGCCCCAAACAATAACTATTAGCATTTTAAGTAGTCACCTCCTCCATGTAAAAGCCTAGATAAGAGTTGGATCCAGATTTATTCATACTTAGAGTAGATCTGTTGAGATTAATGAGAACTAAGTTAGTCATAATGACTCCAGTTCCATTGATTTCAATGGGCCTGCTCTAAGCATGCCCCTTCATGGATTACTGCCTTGTTGTGGTGAAGGGGCTTGCATAACTCAGTGAAGCCATAAGCTATGCCGTGCAGGGCCACCCAAGATGGACAGGTCATGGCAGAGAGTTCTGACAAAATGTGGTCCACTGGAGAAGGAAATGGCAACCCACTCCAGTATTCTTGCCAAGAAAATCCCATGGAACGTATAACAAGGCTAAAAGATATGACGCCGGAAGATGAGCCCCTCAAGTCGGAAGGTGTCCAATATACTACTGGGGAAGAGCAGAGGGCATTTCCAAGTAGCGCCAGAAAGAGTGAAGCAGCTGGGCCAAAGCCGAAAGGACACTCAGCTGTGGATGTGTCTGGTGGTGAAAAGAAAATATGATGCTGTAAAGAACAATATTGTTTAGGAACCTGGAATGTCAGATCAATGAATCAAGGTAAGCTGGAGGTGGTCAAACATGAGATGGCAAGATTGAACATCGACATCTTGGGAATCAGCGAACTCAAATGGACAGGCATGGGCGAATTTAATTCAGGTAACCATCATATCTACTACTGTGGGCAAGAATCCCTTAGAAGAAATGGAGTAGCAGTAGCACTCATAGTCAACAAAAGGGTGGGAAAAGCAGTACTGGGGTACAATTTCAAAAATGATAGAATGATCTCAGTACGAATCCAAGGCAAACCATTCAACATCACAGTAATTCAAGTCTATGCCCCAACCACTGATGCCGAAGAAGCTGAGGTTGATCGGTTCTATGAAGACCTACAACACCTTCTAGAACTAACACCAAAAAAAGATGTCCTCTTCATCAGAGGGGATTGGAATGCTAAAGTAGGAAGTCAAGAAATCACTGGGATAACAGGCAAGCATGGCCTTGGTGTACAAAATGAAGCAGGACAAAGGCTAATAGAGTTTTTGCCAAGAGAACTCGCTGATCATAGCAAACACTCTTTTCCAACAGCACAAGAGGCGACTCTACATATGGACATCACCAGATGGTCAATACCGAAATCAGATTGATTATGTCCTTTGCAGTCAAAGATGGAGAAGCTCCATACAGGCAGTAAAAACAAGACCTGGAGCTGACTGTGGCTCAGATCATGAGCTTCTTGTTGCAAAATTTTGACTTAAATTGAAGAACATAGGGAAAACCACTAAACCATTCAGGTATGACCTAAATCATATCCCTTATGAATATACAGTGGAGGTGAGGAATAGATTTAAGGGATTAGACTTGATAGGCAGAGTGCCTGAGGAACTATGGACGGAGGTCCATAATATTGTTCAGGAGGCAGCAACTCAATCCATCCCAAAGAAAAAGAAATGCAAGAAAGCCAAGTGGCTGTCTGATGAGGTTTTACAAGTAGCTGAGGAAAGAAGGGAAGCAAAAAGCAAGGGAGAAAGGGGAAGATATATCCAACTGAATGCAGAGTTCCAGAGAATAGCAAGGAGAGACAAGAGACAAGAAGGCCTTCTTAAATGAACAATGCAAAGAAATCGAGGAAAACAACAGAATGGGAAAGACTAGAGATCTCTTCAAGAAAATCAGAGAACTCAAGGGAACGTTTTGTGCAAAGACTAGGGATGGCGGAGAATTTCTCCCCGAAACTTCGGGGGGCCAAACGCCAACGTGTTCGGCCCCCCGAACATGTTTCGGGGAGAAATCCTCCGAACCTCCCCCCGCCCTCCGCACCCCCCCCCCAGGACGGGACTTACCTTCACCGAATGTCCCTCCCGGTGGCGGGTCTGACCGGCGGTTCGGCGGGTGTTCGAGCGGGGCGGGAGCGGCAGCTGGTCTTTCAACCGGCTGCCGCCGCCGCCATTGCAATAAAAGAAAAAAAAAAACGCCCCCGTGATAGGCTACGTGATGATTCACGTAGCCTATCACGGCTAGATTTGCAAAGTCAGCCATGATAGGCTACGTCAATCGTCACGTAGCCTATCACGGGTGACTTTAAAAAAAAAAAAAGCGCGTACGGATAATGGCGGCCCCCATAGGGAGCTGCCATTCCCGTTCCTTATTTGGTCGCTGTAGTCTACGTAAATGTTTACATAGACTACAGCGACTAAATAAGGAATGCGAATGGCGGCTCCCTATGGGGGCCGCCATTAGCGTACGCGCTTTTTTTTTTTAAAGTCACCCGTGATAGGCTACGTGACGATTGATGTAGCCTATCACGGCTGACTTTGCAGATCTAGCCGTGATAGGCTACGTGAATCGTCACATAGCCTATCAGGGGGCGTTTTTTTAAAAAAAAAAAAAAAACTTTCACATTCACGGCCGGGCGAGGCGGGAAGCCTCCTCCCCGGCCTGAATTTCGGCCGGGGCGAGGCGGGAACCCTCTCCCCCAGCCTGAACTTCGCGGGGGGAGCAGCGAAGTGCCTCCCCCCCACCGCGAACGTCCTTCAACGACAGGTAAGGGACTTTCGTCCACCCCTAGCAAAGACGGGCATGATAAAGGACAAAGAAGGCAGGGACCTCACAGAAGCAGATGAGATTAAGAAGAGGTGGAAAGAATACACAGAAGAACTATACAGGAAAGATCTGAATGTCCCTGATAGCCATGATAGTGCGGTCACTGAACTTGAGCCGGATATCCTCGAGAGTGAAGTCAAGTGGGCCTTAGGAAGCATTACTAACAACAAAGCTAGCGGAGATGACAGTATTCCAGCTGAGCTATTTAAAATCCTAAAAGATGATGCTGTGAAAGTGCTGCACTCAATATGCAAACAAATTTGGAACACTCAACAGTGGCCACAAGACTGGAAAAGGTCAGTTTACATTCCAATTCCAAAGAAGGGCAATGCCAAAGAGTGTTCAATCTACCGTACAATTGCGCTCATTTCACATGCCAGCAAGGTGATGCTCAAAATCCTACAAGCTAGGCTTCAGCAGTATGCGAACCGAGAACTACCGGAAGTACAAGCTGGGTTTCGAAGAGGCAGAGGAACGAGAGATCAAACCACCAACTTTCGCTGCATCATGGAGAAAGCAAGAGAATTCCAGAAAAACGTCTATTTCTGCTTCATTGACTATGCTAAAGTCTTTGATTGTGTGGATCACAACAAACTGTGGCAAATTCTGAAAGAGATGGGGGTACCAGACCACCTTACCTGTCTCTTGAGAAACCTGTACCAGGGTCAAGAAGCAACAGTAAGAACCAGACATGGAACAACCGAGTGGTTCAAAATTGGGAAAGAAGTACAACAAGGCTGCATATTGTCGCCCTGCTTATTTAACTTATATGCAGAGTACATCATGAGAAACGCTGGGATGGATGAATCACAGGTCGGAATTAAGATTGCTGGGAGAATTATCAACAAGCTCAGATACACAGATGATACCACCCTAATGGCAGAAAGCGAAGAGGATCTAAAGAGCCTCTTGTTGAGGGTGAAAGAGGAGAGTGTAAAGCTGGTTTGAAACTCAATATTAAAAAAACTAAGATCATGGCATCTGGCCCCATCACTTCCTGGCATATGGAAGGGGAAGAAATGGAAGCAGTGACAGATTTTATTTTCTTGGGCTCCAAGATCACCACAGACGGTGACTGTAGCCATGAAATTAAAAGACGCTTGCTCCTTGGGAGGAAAGCTATGGCAAACCTAGACAGCAAAGTAAGAAGCAGAGACATCACCTTGCTGAAAAAGGTCCACATAATCAAAAGTATGGTTTTCCCAGTAGTAATGTATGGCTGTGAGAGCTGGACTTTAAGGAAGGCTGAGCACCGAAGAATTGATGCTTTCAAACTGTGGTGCTGGAGAAGACTCTTACGAGTCCCTGGACTGCAAGGAGGTCAAGAAATCAGTCCATCCTAAAGGAAGTCAACCCTGAGTGCTCATTAGAAGGACAGATACTGAAGCTGAAGCTCAAATATTTTGGCCACCAAATGCGAAGAGAAAACTCTTTGGAAAAGACCCTGATTCTGGGAAAGACTGAAGGCAAAAGGAGAAGGAGACGGCAGAGGATGAGACAGCTAGATAGCATCACTGATGCAATGAATATGAACTTGAGCACGCTCCGGGAGAGAGCGCAGGACAGGAAGGCCTGGCGTGCTATGGTCCATGGGGTCACGAAGAGTCGGACACGACTGAACGACTGAACAACTCTAAGCAAGAGTAAATCCAGATCCAACCCACTGATTTCAATAAATAATATTTCTGCTGCAGAGTGCATACATCTTTAATTATTTGTTGCACACTGTTTTGAGCATTTTTGAGGAGCAATTATTAAATGATCTAAATAAATCAATTGGTGGACTCTGGCCATGAGCTATGGATTTGTTTTTGCAATCTCAACACATTTTGACAATGTATTTGTTGGCATCTATAGGTACATAATTAAAAATTGCTTCATTGCCCAGAAATATTGCCTTGTTGTAAAATAAATTAGTGGGAAAATGTTTGCAATGAAATTGCAAAATAACTCTAAATCCATGTTAACATTTAACTTAATGTTAAAGTTGAATATGAGCCCAGTTTCCAAGGAATATGCAGTAAAATAGAATCTTTTCCAAAGCTGAAATGGGTGAACTTCAGATACAGAAGGGCAAGTTTTCCAGCCTTGGTAGTTTCTTTCTTTGCAACTAACAAAGACTACAGGAAATCTTACAGTTTTAAGGTTGCTTTGATGCTGTGGAAATGGCTTTGCCTTTGCATTGAGCACTGGGAGGAGGAGATGACAGGTGAATGTTTATTTATTTTGCCAATGCTTTATTTTTCATCAGTATGGTCCCATCTCAATATCAAAATAAAACATCTACACTTCAGACCCTGTTCATACCGTACATGCTTAGTATGATTAATCAACTTATGCCTGATCATATATGGCATGCCTAGGAGGACATTTGCATGTAAAATTCCTGTGTTCTCACAAACCACACACATATACCTCCACAGAACAGGGCGACTCTGCTTATCATCGAATCAGAAGCTGGGGATATTGGCCGACACAGGCACTGGGAACAGTCGCAGAATCCCTAAGTGCCTCTTCTGCTTTGTCTGGCTCCACACCTCACAACAGCCTTCCTGGACCTGGTGCTTTCCAGATGTTTTGGACTTAAATTCCCATCAGCCCCAGGCAGCATGGCCAATGGTCAGGACTTCTTGGAAGTTGCAGTCCAAAACATTTGGAGAGCACTGCGTTGGGAAAGGTTGCCTTACATCATCATCATCAGGAAGAGGAGAAATGCCCTAAACCTGGTGCCAGCTTGTCTGGCAGAAGGGGGGCGTTGCGGGCAGGTGGGGAGAAAAAGGGTGGCTCTGTGCCATTAGGTATCCCCCAGAGGCACCACCAGGCATGGGAGAGGCTGGCGGCAGAGCCCTCTTAAGCTCTGCGCCTCTCCTAACAGAAGCTCTCTCCCTCTTGCGGCTCCCTCCCACCCTCCCTTAAGCAGTGTGGGTTTATTACCGGTTGCCCTTTTGGGAGCCATGTAGGAATTTTTGGCCCACAGTTCAATTGGCCTTTTAGTGTGAGTCTTTTTGCCTACTTCACACTGTTATTGGGCTGGGGTGCGTCCTGTAGGTGAATACGGTCTAATCTCTTATAGGTGATATTCCAGTTGGCTGCTAGGACGGGCAAAAGCAGAAAGATATTAGGGATGGTGTGCATGCAGAGGCACCTTATGGTGACAGGTGGCACCTGAGGCCCCCAGAACGGGTTGTGCGGCTCAGCGGGGGTATAAGGGTTGCCTGGGAGACCAACCCTCCTCACTCACCCAGGTGTTGTGCAGCACCGGGTTGGGGGTGACAGGGGAAGGTCTACCCCCCCCCAGAAGGGGCAATTGGGAGGGGTGGCGAGATGGACGCCACCCCTCAGGCTGGTTGTGTTTTCGCCCAAGAAGTGCCAGCTAGTCGCTGGCACAATCAGCTGCCTGTCCTAGGTACCCCTTTGCAGATGTTTTCAATAAATGTGGCCCAATTTTCAACCCCAGCCTTGTTGTTTGACTCTTCTTTGACCCATCTCTGCTCGCAAAAGCTGTGTGCACCATGATAAGATAACAGGAAATGGTGCAGCAATCATCAGGAGCTAGTGCAACCCACAACTGAATTGCTGTGTTGCTCCAGCTTGTTGGAAAAGCAGCTGTTCAGTTTGGTTTGGAGTTGTTCTAGCTAGTGCTGATGTAAAAGCCCTCTTTCCCTTTTGTCTCCTATGCAGTGCTTGTTGTATGCATACCCAAGCAAAAGCAGAGGAGGCACTTCTGGATTCTGTGGCTGGGTACCTGGAGTCTGCAAAGCTCCTTCCCACATGCTTCTTGCTCAGTTATTATTGGAACTCTTCTAGCCTGTGGAGATGAGCGTGTGTATGGTCTGCAGCTGCAGAACTGAAACCTTCATGTCTCCCATAAAAGAAGGGATTCCCCAACTCCCACTGCAAAATACAAATATTTCCAAAGTTATAGCAAACAAGATTTGCTGCTGTAACTAGGGATGTACGAAAGTCACTTACCTTTTCAAAGGCTGACATTCGTGGGGGGAGGCACTCCGTCCCTCCCCCCGAAATTCTGGCCGGGGGGGAGGCGCTCCGTCCCTCCCCCCCAATCCTGGCCAGCCGGCTCTGCTCCACAGGGATTCTGCGGAGCCGCCGGCCGGCTCCGCCAGTGGCCAGACATCCGGCCGCTGGCTAGCAAGGATGCAAATGGCGGCAGCCATAGCCGCCGCCGTTTGCATCCCTGCAGTCAGCCGTGATAGGCTACGTAAATGTTTACGTAGCCTATCACGGCTGATTTAAAAGAAAAAAAATGCACGTACGCAAATGGCTGGGCCCATGGGTGCCGCCATTTGCGTTCCTTATTTTGGCACATCTTAGTCTACGTAAACATTTACGTAGACTAAGACGGCGAAAATAAGGGGAAAGCAAATAGCATAGCGTCTACGCTATTTGCATTCCCCTTATTTTTGCCGTCTTAGTCTATGTAAATGTTTACGTAGACTAAGACTTGACAAAATAAGGAACGCAAATGGCGGTGCCCGTGGGCGCCGCCATTTGCGTACGTGCATTTTTTTCTTTTAAATCAGCCGTGATAGGCTACGTAAAGATTTACGTAGCCTATCACAGTGTTTTTTAAAAATCTAGCCATGATAGGCTACGTAAATCTTTACCTAGCCTATCACTTTTTTTTTTAAACTGGAAATGGCAGCAGCGGCAGCCGGTTGGAAGACCGGCCACTGCAGCTGCCGCCACCGAACCGCTGCTGGAGCCACCACCACCGGGAAGATCCACCCAAGGTAAGTCCCGTCCTGGGGGGGGCGGGGGGGCAGACCGTTCCGCCACCGATTTCGGAATTCTCCCCAAGATCTGTGGCGGAATTCTCTGACATCCCTAGCTGTAACCTCGACCACTAGAGGGTGGTGCATTTTTCCCCAAATTGGAACCAGTATAAAGTGAAAGAAATTCTATTACATCCCAGCTGAGCTGTTCAGAGGCAGTATGGAGTATTAAAACAGCTGTAAAGATTTGTGTCTTGAGCTTGGCTTACACCAGCAATCGAGTATGTGATCCTGCAAAGCTCATGTTCACTGCCTTTGGCAAAGGGAAACTTCTAACCATATTTTCCCCCTCTCCCCTTTGTTATTTAGCATTAACTGTCTCTGCTACTCTGGTGATGGTGCATTTCAGTACCTGATTGCAATAAAAACAGATTTTGTGAACAGAAAATATGTCTTGGGACTTTAGCAGGATCAGCTTTTGTGCAGAAAGACTTAAGCCATCTCTCCTATGTAAATGTCATTTATCATGCATTGTGTGCGGCTTGACATGGAGATGAAGAAGGCAGGCACAGGAATAGAAGAGGAAAATAAAACAGGTGGTATGTGCCTTTAATGACCATGCACAGAATAAGAGAACATTAAAAAGATGGATCTCATTTCTTCTTGTAATTTATTATCTACACACAGTACACCCAGGCTCCTATTACCTTGAATATAGTCCTATGAAACAAGACTTAGCAATTTGTATCAAGTCAGTCAGTCTGGCTGCTATAGGAAGTTTTGAATGAACAAAACAGACAGTGTGGAGAAAAATGTGGCTTTGGCTATATGCTCCCTACTTTTGAGTATTAAGTTCAAAGTGTTAGATTGCATTGCATGTTGCGTGATAAAGAGAAGCTCAAGTTTTGTAGTTTGAAAACCATGACTGCAACAATAAATAAGAGTCATACAGATGCCTACTTTATCAAACTTTCTGACACACATTTTGTAATATATCTGTGGCTTATCACTAGTCAGGATGATTCTGATGATCAAGCTATACTGGAGTGAAAGAATTTCCAATGGGGTAGCTGTGTTAGTCCACTGCAGCAAAACAACGCAACCAAGAGTCTTGTGGTACATTAAAGACTAACAAATTTAGTCTAGTACAAGGTTTCATGGACTATAGTCCACATCAGATGCAACTTGGTCATCTGTATGGGCAATACAACAAGGACCTAACAGAAATATGCCATTATCTTATGGCTATGGCTGTTTTCAAGACTGTATCTCTCTTGGACTTCCTTTGTGGTCATAAGACTGCTCCATAGGCTACTTTTAGTACATACTGAATGAAGTATGTACTACCACATAAAGATCTGGAATCAGAGGTCATTAGTGTAGTATCTATCTAAGCTTGCAGAGGACACCAAACTATTCAGGATGGTGAAATCCAAAGCAGACTGTAAAGAAGTTGAAATGGATCCCTCTAGATGGGGTGAATGAGAGAAAAAATGGAACATGAAGTTAAAAGGAAGTGCAAAATGATACATTACTGGGGTGACAAATGACAACTTCTTTTTTACACATGCTGATGGGGTCTATACTGGCTGTGATTACCCAGGAAATATATCTTGGGGTTGCGGTGGCAACTGCAAATATTGCCTCCATGTGAAGTGGCTGTGAAATAAGGCAATTCTGGTAATTATTAGAAAAGGGACTGAAAATGAGGCTGCCAGTATCATAATGCCTTTGTATAAATGTTAGAGGCAGGCACATTTGGAACACTCTGTAGTACCCAAAAAGAATATCATAGAGCTGGAAAGGGTATAGAAAAGGGCACCCAAAATTATCAAGGGGCTGGTTCATTTTCCTTATGTGGAAAGGCTCATAGGGAACATTTTGGTTTAGAAAAAAAATGACTAAGGGTGGGGCATGATAGAGGTTTATAGACTGATGGGTGGTACAGAGACAGAAATATTTTTCTTCAATAACATTAGAGTTTCATAATACCAGAACTTGGGATCCTCCACTAAATTGATTGGCAGTAGGTTTCAAACAGACAAAAGGAATGCTATTTCATAGATGAAATCCTAGAAATTCACTGGCCAGGAAGTTGTGATGGTCACCAGCTTACATGGCTTTTAAAAAAAAGAGTTCGAAAAATTGATAAGCAACAGATTGATCAATGGCCACTACCAATGGTCCCTGTACAAATGGTACAGAGGCTGTAAACCTTTTAATATCAGATGCTGGAGTCATACACTATGGCAGGGCTGTTGCCTTCATGCTACTATGCAGGTATCCTAGAAGCCATCTGAATGGCCACTGTTGGATGCTGGATTGGACCATCAGCCCTTCTTACACTTTTATATTCTTAAGCTATTGGATATTGCTTTGAGATAAAGACACGAATCTCTGATACATACAATATATGTAAGAGTGCCCTAAATGCTGTTTTAGGTACCTCAGTTCCAAATGGTATTTAAATAACTCATTAGAGATCTCAGGTGAGCAGTAATCTCTGATTTCTATTTCTAAGAACTCCCACATTATTTTTACAACCCTAGTATGCCCTTAGATCAAGGAGCAAAAAGGGTTGGTATACAGCTTATATGAAGAACACAAAACCCAGTGTTTTGTGTAGGATGAGCAAGTAGGCATCCACAAAAGGAAAAAGCATGGAGTTGAGATGTTACCTTGGTGCTGAAATCTTCTATTTGTATTGTTGCCTTGGAATGCAGGTTGGAGACCAGTGAAAGCAAAAGGAGCATAATAGAGGAATATATTAGATAATGCTGCTGTGTAATTTGTGCTCTTGTCATTCTGCACCTGGCACAGCAGGTATGTGCTATTCCTGAAATGTTCATAATTGACTGTTCAGCATGTTCCTTAGACCATCCACAGCGGAAGCTTGAACAGCAAGAAACCCAGCAGGACAGATGATCTAGTTGCGTGTGGGTATTCGTGGGCAGAAATTTAGAAAAATCCCAAAGGGAGATGGGAAAATGTGGAGGAAATGTATGGAGACATAATTGGATTTTTAAAAAGAAAACAACAACAACAACAACAACAACAACAACAGAAAAAACAGAAAACAGATACACATTGGCCTTAGTAAAAGCCAGGGCAGGAATAAATGGTAAATTCTCCCAATGGAGAGATGTAAACAGTGAAGTCCCACAGGGATCTATATTGGGACCAATGCTTTTCAACTTGTTCATAAATGATCTGTAATTAGGTGAGCAGTGAAGTGGCCAAGTTTGCCAATGACACCAAATTATTTAGGGTGGTTAAAACAAAAGGGGATTGTGAGTTCAATGCAGTTTAATGTAAGCAGGTATAAAGTGATGCAGGTTGGGGCAAAAACATCCCAACTTCAAGTATAACCTGATGGGATCTGAGGTAGCTGTGACCAACCAAGAAAGAGATCTTGGAGCTGTGGTGGACAGCTCTATGAAAATGTCAACCCAGTGTACAGCCACTGTAAAAAAAAAGAAAAAAAGGCAAACTCCATGTTAGGCATAATTAGGAAAGGACTTTAAAATAAACTTGCCAATATCATACTGCCCTTCCACAAATCTATGGTGCAACTATACTTAGTTAGAAGACTGTGTACAGTTCTGGTCACCACACCTAAAAAAGGGATATTGTAGACTGGAAAAAGTGCAGAAAAGGGCAACTAAAATGATCAAGGGGCTGGAGCAACTAACCTATGAGGGAAAGTTACAACAGCTGGGATTGTTTAGCTTGGGGAAAAAGGGAGAGTAAGAAGAGAGATGATAAAGGTGTAAAAAATTATGCATGGTGCGGAGAAAGTGGATAGGGAGACATTTTTCTCCCTCTCTCATAATGCTAGAACACGGGGTCATCCCATGACACTGATTGGTGGGAGATTCAGGACAGATAAAAGGACATACTTCTTCACACAGCACATAGTTAAACTATGGAATTTGCATTGCTACCACAAGACAAATTTGGATGGCTTAAAGGGGGTTAAACAAATTCCTGGAGGAGAAGGCTACTAGTCTTGATGGCAATGTGCTACCTCCAATATGAAAGGCAGTATGCTTATGCCCACCAGTTGCTGGGGAACATGGGCAGAAGGGTGCAGTTGCACTCATGTCCTGCTTGTGGGTTCCCCATGGGCAGCTGGTTGGCCACTGTGTGAACAGAATGCTGGACTAGATGGACCCTTGGTCTGATCCAGCATGCCTCTTCTTATGTTCTTATGTTAAATGTGACACCTGATCCCTAAGGTAAGCCCTGCTGGACCATTATTGGGATGGGTTTGGAGTAGTAGTTGGAGACATAACTGCAGACAAGGCTGCAGAATGTGCATGGTGTCCCCAGGTGAGGCTGCAGCACATATCCTGTACAAATCAATCAAGCCAACCAGTGGCTCAGTGGCCACATCAAAAGTTCATGTTGGCCACGTGTTATCTCTGAGACCGCATATGAGCAAACCCAATTTACACAGTGTTGGAAGTGGCAGTGTGCCAAATTGATTCTAAATCCTTACAGGGCATATTAAATAAAAAGTAGTAAAAACAACTATCAGGCGTAGTTTGAGACTCACAAAAGTATTAGGGTAGGTGAGCTGGAGTATCTTTTTAAGAGTCCTTTAAGCCCTGAATATATATCTATATATAATCTTTGATCCACTGTGAGGAAAAATGAAAAAGAAAGCTCTGTAATCAACCTCTCAGGGGCATAGCAATTTTCATCTGATGGCGCCAGAGACATATTTCCATTTAATTTTGAATTTACACAAAGAAGCTGTAAAAATAAATGATTTTGACTTTCCAACAGAGAAGCAGGGTCATGACCTCTCCACCTTCCACACATTTTAGCCACAAGATCAATAAAATGCATTATATGAATTGTTCCCGCAACACCCTATCGAGACAGAATGGCTCCACCATATTCAACTGCTTGCTCTGGAGCTGCATGATGGATGAGGCATTTGGACTGATGCAATCCAGTCACCAAACAATGAAGATGTAACTCAGAATTTCAATCTCTAAATAGGTGGGAGGGAAAACTCAATGTGCAAAGCTCAAGATGCTGATAAATACAGGTTTAGTGCATAGTACATGCAGAGTAGTAATGATCAAAAACAACTCTCTTCTTTGGAAAGGTTAAGTATCTCATCTCATATAAAATGATCTGTTTGTACCAGCACACTTTAGTACTGGAGTGAGATCAAGTGCACGTACCAGGAGAAAAGGAATATTTTGCCATAATAAAACAAGTATCAGAGGAAAAATTGGAACAAAGTGAACAGGTAGAGAGGTACATGGTGCTATACAGGGAAATGGAGCCATGGACAGTCTCTTTTCATCAGGATGTCCTATCAATCCTATAACAGTTTGAGTATTACCCTGTCTTTCATTGAATTCTGTTGCAAGTGCTTTCCTGACCCCCATTACTGTAGTATCAGACTACCGGATGGTTTAAAATATCTTTGGCTTTTTATCCAGAGTGCCAGAAATAGAAAAAAAAGAAAAGAAAAAGAAAATAGTACTGCATGTGCAGTTCTGTGCACAGATTCATATGCCCTTGCATGAATTGAATGCACATGTAGATAAGTGAAACAGACTTTTGTCTGTGTTGATACATTTTAGGAAAATCCCACTACACATATATATATCAAAATCACTGTGGTTTCTTTGATGGGAATGCAGAATATAGTCTTGTCAGTTGCTCTGCCCCAGCTTTGGAATACCCTTCACTGGGAGATCCATTTGTTGCCTTCCCTGCTGGCAATTGTATGTCTTTGGGTTTATATTGCTGGCTGTAGATATGAGTAAATCAGTTCTCTCATCTCCACCTTGAAGCTTGTTCCGGCTCATGTCTGTATCAGATTATGAGCTTTGGGGGTGGATGGGTGGGTGGGTGTTGCATGAAAATGTGTGCATATTTTTGTTTGCCTTTTCCCCCCAAAGATAAACATTAGCTGTGTGCATTTTTTAAACACATGCATTGCCTTCCGTTAATTAAATCATGGTTGTGCACATTTTTCAAATGTACACATTTTTTTCATATATATTCTTCATGTACATTTTGGAATGCATTTTTTTTTTTTTGCATGAATCACATCACAATCTCAGAAATGTATGGCCCCTTTGCAGCTTCTTAGCAAGAGCTTGGATCTGGAGCATTTGAAATCAATTGGTGCATCATTCTCCTTGCAGTGTCTTGGCAATTGTATCTATTGGCAACACCTGTCTTCTGTCATCCCTGACCCTGTATAAGCCCTTATGCTCCTAACACCTATGATGTTGCAATTTGACAGTGTGTCTAAATGATGGGTGCTCTATTAATGGAAAAAGAGGCAATTGGGGGGGGGGACTAGGATCTTTGCCCACTGTTTCCAGACACAGAAAGCATTGTGCAGGAATGGATTTTCTCCCCTCATGAATGCTAATGGTCTAAGTGTAGAAATGGAGTTTCCCTTAGTGGGAACACATTGCCACCTAGTTCTGTTTGAATCCATGGGATGTTGTGATCATTCTGGATAACATGAAATAATTGCTTTAATTGGCATGATTCATATACTTCTAAGTCTGGGAGACCTGGGATTATCTTTGCTGTGAGGATATAAATGTATTTAATGCACACACACATGCAGAAGCCTGTTCTTTAGGTTATGAAGCCAGCACAATGTGTGATCCATTAAGCCAAAGCTGGTCCACTAGTTATGCCAGGTGATTAATCGTCCCACCCCCGCTTTTGTAGTCATAGGCAGCCAATCAATAATAATAATAATAATAATAATAATAATAGAGCCTCTGGTGGGTTGCAAAATATGGCAGGTAGGCTGCATTTGGCCTGATGAGTCATGTTCTGGGAGGAGAGCAGTTCTAGGAATAGCAGTTCTATTGGCTGTGAATATTGTTATGGACTAATCCAAATCATTGATATAACTGGATTTGCCCAGGAAAATTCAGAAGAGAAAATGGCTGCTAATGAGAGATTTCAGGATTTGACTGGGTATTTCTAGAATTTCCACTTGGCAATATAAAAATTTGGCAGGATGGTTTATTAGTCAATGCATCAACACATGTCCAAAGAAAGAGAATAGGTGTTTTAGGTCAATTACCTAGGGAGGTAGTGGGCTCTCCCACACTGGAGGCGTTCAATATGAAGGTGGATGGCCATCTGCAGGGATGCTTTGACTTAGATTCCTGTACTGATCAGAGGGTTGGACTCGATGGCCTTATAGGCCCCTCCCAACCCTACTATTCTATGATTCTATGTTTCAAGATCTGCCTGGGCACATGCCAATGCATCCACATTCCTGGACATCCATAATTCCTGGACTGCCACCCTTTGGGTGGCACTTGGTTGGGTTGGTCTCACAAAGTCTTAGGCTGTGTCTGTATTTGCACAACACAGGAGCTGTGCAATCATATCTGAAGTGCACTCTTAATGTAATCACTGTTGCAATCACAGTTGTGCCTGCACAGTGTCACAAGTAGCGCAATGATATCCCATCATTCTTCTTTACAAGCCTGCCCTTGTGGATAGTTTGTTCTATGAAATCACAGTCACAATGCCAAGAACAGCCATATACTTGATTCACTGAAGAAGCCCCAGCAGAAATTCACAAAGACTAAAGTTTTGAAATGTTAATGATGTCGATAGCTCCTTAATCCTTATTCTGCCATAAAGTTCACTGGGTAACCTTGGGCCTGTTGCTATTTTTCAGCCTAACCTGCCTCACAGGGATGTTGTGAGCAGGGCAGGCATCAGGCTGACATTACTGAAGTCCAAATCCCTGGAAGGGGGCCACTGCCAAGCCCCAGAGCATCTGTCCCTTCAGCCTCTTTGTTGTTGCTGCTTGTTCACCTGCCCTCTCCAAGCATGCAACCAGTGAGAAGATGAAGGAGCTTTCACCTCCACTTTCCTTGCACTCTACTTCTGGACAGTTTGCAGATTGGGCCTGGGGCAAATGAATAGGCAGTGGTGACAGAGGTGAGGAGGAAGGGGACCGTAGAGCCCCAATCCCAAACATAGTAGTGAGGATAAAAGGGAAAGGAACATATATACCACTCTCAGCTCCTTGGAGGCAATGTGGAATATAAATGCAATAGTTCAGCAGTTCGGATGCTTAGTGGAACATCCTACTGTGCAGATATTAGCGCTGAAATATTTATTTGTTTGTTTGTTTGTTTGTGTTTTTATTGCATTTATATCCTGCCTTTTTTCCTCCAAGGAACTCAAGGCAGCATGCATAATCCTCCTCCTCTCCATTATAGCCTCACAACAACAACCCTGTGAGGTAGGTTGTGCTGAGAATCTGTGACTGGCCCAATATCACCCAGTGAGCATACATGGCTGAGTGGGGACTAGAACCCGGATCTCCCAGCTCCCAGTCCAACACTCTCGCCACTACACCACACCGGCTCAGTGCAAAGAATTGCACTGGCTGGCTACTTGTACTGATCCAAGTTTATTTTTAATATTAAAAATATTAATATTTTAATTCTGAACAGATTTATTTAATGTAGGTGGTGGTGGTAGTTGCTCATCATCATCACCATCATCATTTAAGAAATCCATGACTAACCCTGTAAAAGAAAAGAAGACAGAATGGGGATTTTGCCTGCCAATCTAGTGATGACCATAGAAGTCACATTTAATCATCAATAATCATTGCAAAAATACATCTGCCATATCACCAGAGTGCAAAGTGGCACTTGAAGAGCGCTGTAGAGCATCACTGCAGGCCAAAACTGCTCCCTAATTACATTTTTATCAATTTTGGAGTCAGAAAACAATGGCATGAAGAAAACGCAACACACTCAATGTTTTTTTTTTTTTAATACTCTCCCAAGAGCTAACAAGTTTGTTTACTGCATTAGTCTCAAGAGATGTCATTATAAACAATATAGTTGTTTTGCTGGTTACTGCTAAGAGGCCATAATTACATTTATGACATTTGGATAACTGTGACATGAGGACTTACCTGCCTATAGCAAAGAAAATTTAGGACCTGAAAATCTAATAGTATTTAACTAGACAAGTAGCACCTTATAATCTCTTGCATCCAACCAAAGTATGAAAAGTCCAAAATTTAAAACTGGAACAAAGTCATAAAAAAGCAATGCAATTACTAAAGCACATTTAAGCCAGCAAATGACCTTAGAATTCTGAAGTATCAAGGAAAATAAAAGTAACTTTCTGTCTGTCAATCATGCGCTTGCTGTATCCTAAACTTTTATCAGTGCAAACTGGGGACCCACTCCTTGGCAGCACAAATACTAGTAACATCTGAGGAGCTAGGGAAAGTTAAGTGCCCAACTTTCACTTCATTGTACTTTAAATAGTCATAAAACATGGCTGAGGGGAAAGAATGCTCCAAGAGCCCTGCCAATGCCAAGTTGCCTTGTCCACCCCACCCGCGGGACTGGCTGCCCCACGACTCCATTTGGAGAGGAAGGGGTGAGGAGAGAGCGCAATAGCGGCAGCAAGACCAGCTGGAGGGGAGACCGACTTCTGGGTCGCTGCCCTCATAAAAGCAACACCTGCAGCTGAGGCCAGTGCCTCAGTGCGTGCCTCTGTGACATCCCAAGTGCAGCGCACTTGGAGCCACACTTGGAGCTGAACTGGAGCTGGGAGTTTAACTGACTGACCTTAAATTAGCCTATGTTGTAAGCTGAATTGGTAAGACTAACAAACGGGTTCATTAATTTTCTAGGACTTATCATTGAGGATTTATACATTTGTAAGACTGATAGAAAGGAATATATTGAAGTGATTATTATTTATGATTTTAATTTCTAACAAATTCCTCACATTTGATATTTTTCATATTTGAATAATGTTGTGGTTAAATGAATTAGTTGCAGAATTAACTGTTATAACTGTTATAAATTGAATGGAAACAGGTCTTACATTTGGGAAATCCTGTATTTTTTATGATGGGTAGGAAGGATAAAAAAAGCAGAAACGGATGAAGATGAAGCAGGAACGTTTAGTTCATTAGCAGAGGAAATCAAAGCACTCATAACTAAAGAATTTGAAGTGTGTGCAATAGAAAAAGTTAAGGAAACTGAGCGAATATTGCTGGAAAAGATAGAAGAGAGACAGAAAGAGGGAGAAGTATCACTAACAAATCTGATTAAAGAACGTGATAAATAAATATTATTTAAAATAAGTGAGATATCTACCGCAGTTAAGGGTTTGGAACAACTTTTTGTAGACACAGAAAAAACACTGAAAACTCATAATGAAGAACTTGTATTTTTTTTAAAAAAAAAAAAGCGACCAGAAAGGATTTCTTCAGGAAATAGCTGCTGAACAACGTGATTCTAAAACTGAAATGGTTAGATTAAGAGTGAGAATGGAACAACTAGATTATGAGATGCACAGAAATGTAACTTGAAACTTAGAGGAATAAAAAAAAGGTCTAGAAGGACAAAATCTTACCAATTATTTAGAGGAATGCATAAAAGAATTTCTTGAACCAGATATTTGCTATGCAATAGAAATAGAATCAGCCTATAGAATTAACTCAGTTTATGCAAACCGTAAGCAATTACCTCGGGACATTTTTGTTAAATTTACCAGTCTTAAAACTAAAGAAGCCATACAAAAAAAGATCTGGTTGGGAAGCACCTTGAAAACTGATGAAAAGAGACTCAGGTTCTCGCTGATCTACACCCTGAGACACTGAAAAAAGGGAAGACCTGAAGTTTTTGACAATCTGTTTACAAGAAAGGAAAATTAAATATCATTGGGGAATCCCATTTAAATTAAATGTTTGGATGGGAAAGGAGTGGGTAATGGTCCAGTCAGTGGAAGAGGCAAAACAACTTTTAGAGATTATTAGGGATTTACCATCAGCTTCTGTAAACCCCTCATAGTTTGACTGTTTCTATCTACTTGGTTTCCTATGTAACATTGTTAACATATTGATATTTTTTTCTTGGTTTTTTTGTTTTTCTTTTTTCCTTCTCTTTCCTTTTAGTAATAAAAATGTCAAATAAACTTAGAACTATATCTTTGAATGTTAAAGGATTAAATTCCCCCACTAAAAGGAGGAAATTTGCTTATCTATTGAAAAAAGAAAGAGTAGATCTGATATTTCTCCAAGAAACTCATGTTAAAAAAGGGGATGAACAATTATTAAAGACTTTACATTTAGGGAAAGTTTATTTTGCTTCAGCAAATAATAAAAAAGGGGAGTGGCCATTATAGTTAAAAACCCCTCTCAAATTAAGTTTTCTGAAGAGATAATTGATCCAGAGGGCAGATTTATTTTTGGTATTATATATTGGGGAAGTAAAACTTATTTAGTAGGATGTGTGTATGCTCTGAATAACAAAAGGAGTTTTATAAAAAAAAAATGAATAATATAATAAATGCTAATTTGGACAAAGAAGTTATTATCGGAGGGGATTTCAATGGAGTGGTCAACCCTCAACTAGATAGATCATCTTTAAGAATCTGTAGCAGTAAACTGCCTGATTGTTTTATAAAAAAGAATCTTAAAAAAGAAAATCTTACTGATGTGTGGAGATATTTAAATCCCCAGGAGAGAGATTATACTTTTTTATCTCCTCACAATTCTTACTCTAGGATAGATATGTTTTTTGCCTCTCCCTATATAATTAAATAAGTATTATCTGTATCAATAAAACCATATATATATATATATATATATATATATATATATATATCTCCAGACCACGCTCCTATTTATGTAGAATGGCTGTCTGGAGAAGAGCAGTTAATAAGCAGGAAATAGCGGTAAGATAATTTTATTTTGCAAAATCAAGAAAATGTATCAGACTTAAATATTAAATTATGTGAATATTTTCAACTTAATAACACTTCTGAACTAACAAAATCAACCATTTGGGAAGCTTCAAAAGCTTATATGAGAGGACTGATAATACAAAAAACAGGCTTCCTAAGGAAGCAAAAGGGGGAAAAAAATACTGGACTTAAAAAATAACATTCAGATCTTAGAGCAAGAACACAAACAGACATGTTCAAATAGTATATATAGGAGACTGGAAAATGTTAGGAAGCAGTTAGATTTATTTATTTGTGACCAAGTGGAGTAAAAGTTAAGATATCTTAAACAGCATTTTCAAAAAAGGCAATAAAGCCAATAAACTACTATCTTATATGTTAAAGAAGAAACAACATAGCACAGTAGTTATGCAAATAAAGAAAGGAAGTACACTTTATACTAAATCTAAAGATATAGCAAATGAGTGCAAAAAGTTTTATGAAAGTTTATTTACTTCAGAATAACCCTCTAGAGAGAACATTGAATCATAACTGAATACGATCAAACTACCAAGCATAACACCAGATGATATAGATATGTAAATTACAGTGGCCTATTACATTAACAGAATCCTTAACAGTTAAGGATTTTTAAAACAATAAAGCCCCAGGTATGGATGGTTTTACACCAGAATTCTTAATGGAAATAGAACAACCATTATTAGGTGTACTAAATGAGATCATAACAACTCACTCTTTAAAAAACCTGGGAGAAAGCTCGTATAGTAGTAATGGAATAATTGCTAATTATATATCAGAAGATCAAACAAGCTTTATTAAAAATCATAAATTGTCAAGGCATATAATAAAATTAGTAAATATAATACATCTTGTTAATAAATCTAAACAACCATATGGACTATTTTTTTTAGATGCCGAAAAGGCATTTGACCGCCTAGAATGGAAGTTCTTGCTTCAGATTTTGACTAAAACTGGGTTAGGTGGCCCATTTGCTGAATGGGTTAAAATAATCAATACAAACCCCAGTGCTTGTGTCTCTGTGAATGGTGTCGATTCAGACAAATTCTATCTGAGGAGGGGCACTAGACAAGGTTGACCTTTATCTTCTTTGTTATTTGCGTTATAGGGTTGGAGGAGAATTTCTCCCCGAAACTTCGGGGGGGCGAGCGCCAACGTGTTCGGCCCCCCGAACAAGTTTTGGGGAGAAATTATCCGCACCCCCCGCCCCCCGCACACACACCCCGGGACGGGACTTACCTTTGCCGAATCTCCCTCCCGGCGGCGGGTCCGGCCGGCGGTTCAGTGGGTGTTCGTCCGGGGCGGGAGCGGCAGCCGGTCTTTCGACTGGCTGCCGCCACCGCCATTCCAATAAAAGAAAAAAAAACCGCCCCCATGATAGGCTACGTGATGATTAACGTAGCCTATCATGGCTAGATTTGCAAAGTCAGCCGTGATAGGCTACGTAAATCGTCATGTAGCCTATCACGGGTGACTTTAAAAAAAAAAGAAGTGCGTACGGATAATGGCGGCCCCCATAGGGAGCCGCCATTCCCGTTCCTTATTTGGTCACTGTAGTCTACGTTAAGATTTACGTAGACTACGGCGAAAATAAGGGCAACGCTATTTGCGTTGCCCTTATTTTCGCCGTAGTCTACGTAAAGATTTACGTAGACTACAGTGACCAAATAAGGAAAGCGAATGGCGGCTCCCTATGGGGGCCGCCATTTGCGTACACGCTTTTTTTTTTTTTAAATCACCCGTGATAGGCTACGTGACGATTTACGTAGCCTATCACGGCTGACTTTGCAGATCTAGCCGTGATAGGCTACGTTAATCGTCACATAGCCTATCACGGGGGCGTGTTTGTTTGTTTTTTAACTTTTTAGTTCGCGGCCGGGCGAGGCGCCTCCTCCCCGGCCTGAATTTCGGCCAGGTGAGGTGGGAAGCCTCCCCCCCGGCCTGAATTTTGGCCTGGCGAGGCGGGAAGCCTCCCCCCCTGGCCTGAACTTCACGGGGGGAGCAGCGAAGCACCTCCCCCCCACCACGAAAAGCTTCGAGGACAGGTAAGTGACTTTCGTCCATCCCTAGTTATCTATAGAGCCTCTTGCTCAAGCTGTTAGAATGGAAAATATATTAAAGGGGGTAAAGATTGGTAGGGAACAGTTCAAAATTAGTCTGTATGCTGATGATATAGTTATTTATTTATATGATGCTATGAATACTTATGATAAACTTTTTTTTTTGTTGCAGGAATATGGTCAAGTATCAGGATATAAAATTAATATTACAAAATCAGAGTGGATTGGATTCAATATGGATAATTCTACAAAAACTAAGATTGCCAAAGAATATAAAATCCCTTGGAAAGATACTTCAGTTAGATATTTAGGGGTATGGATTACACAAAATCTTGATATCTTAACAGAATATAATCATTGTAAGGTCATGCTTGAAGTAAAAGATGACTTACTCGTTGGAACCAGCTTCATATTTCATGGATATGTAGGATATCTGCCTTACAAATGGTGGTACTTCCAAAAAATTTATTTTTGTTCTTAAACATACCATGAAAGGTCCCACAAAAGATACTTGGAGACTGGCAAACAACGTTCTTAGATTTGGTTTGGAATGGGAAAAAACCAAGATTAGCAAAAAAAACCCCACCTTTAATAAAACCAACAAAGAATGGTGGATTAGCCTTCCCATCCATAAAAAATTACTATGTTGCGGCTATGCTTATGCATTTGAAGACATGGTTTAATCCAGATAGAGCAACTGAATTAGAACAGTATAATGTTTCAACAAAGTTGGAAAATACTTTATGTTCTGTAATAAAGTTGACAGAAATATATTAAGAATGAACCCATGTACCAAAACCCTGTTTAACAACTGGTTGAAACTTAAAAGAGCATTAAATCCAGGTTTAGCTCCATTGACAGCTATTACTTATAATGATGAGATGATAGATGAAACACAACTAGGTAATCTATCTTTATGGTACAATCATGGGCTAATATAGCCACAGTTATAGATAAGGGAACATATAAATCATATGAACAAATACGGAATGAAATGCAATATTCCCAACCTTTATTTTTTCAGTATTTACAGCTTAGAAGTATAGTCTTAAGGTTACTAAGGAAATCCAGACCTCTTCAGGAAAAAACCACCTTTGAAAATTTGATTATATATATTCAGGAAAACCTATTAAGTAAGCTTTATAAAGTTATATTTAGATCTTACAATTAGTAACTATCAGAAAAGCTGGGAAAGAGAATTAACTTGTCTGATTCCAGTAGGTACCTGGACTTGGATATGGAATAATATACAGTCAGGGCCAGAAATATTGGAACAAGGAAAACTGTTTTGGCAGTTGGCCTCTCTGTACACCACCACATTGAAGGTGAAAGGAAACACACCCAGATGGGAGCAAAGTCAGGACTTTCAGCTGTAATTCAAGGGGTCTGACAAAAGTGGGGCACTAACTATTCAGGAAGTATAGCCAGTACACACACACCCATTGTTGGTGGCTCATAAGTAATGGAACAAACCAACATCATTTCAAACTTAAGGGTTTCCAAACTTTAATACCTGGATGAAAATCCCAGGCAGTCAATTACTGCCTGAAGTCTGGAACCATGGACATGACCAAATGCTGAGTTTCCTCCCTCAAGATGCTTTGCCAGGCCTTTACTGCAGCTGCCTTCAGCTGCTGCTTGTTTGTGGGTCTTTCTGCCTTCACTCTTGTCTTCAGTAAGCGAAAAGCATGCTCTATTGGATTGAGATCAGGTGACTGACTTGGCCATTGAAGAACATCCCACTTCTTTGCCTTGAGAAACTCTTGGGTAGCTTCTGCTGTATGCTTTGGGTCATTATCTATGTGCAATATGAAGTGGCGTCCTATCAGTTTGGCAGCATTCGGCTGAATCTGAGCAGAAAGTATAGCCCTATATACTTCAGAATTCATCTTGCCACTTTTATCAGCAGTCAGGTCATCAATAAACACCAGTGACCTGGTTCCAGTGGCAGCCATACATGCCCAAGCCATAACACTGCCTCCACTATGTTTGACAGGTGATGTGGTATGCTTTGGATCATGAGCTGTTCCTTTCCTTCTCCATACTTTTCTCTTCCCATCATTCTGGTACAAGTTAATCTTGGTTTCATTAGTCCAAAGAATCTTATTCCAGAACTGGGAAGGCTTTTTTAGGTGTTTGCTGGCCTGTCTGTTCTTGAGCGTTACCAGTGGTTTGCACCTTGTAGTGAAGCCTCTGTATTTACATTCATAAAGCCGTCTCTTGATGTTGACAATGACATGCCTACTTCCGCAAGAGCATTCTTGACCTGGCTAGATGTTGTGAAAGGGTTCCTCTTCACCATGAGCAGAATTCGGTCATCCACTTTAGTTGTCTTCTGTGGTCTTCCAGGCCTTTTGCTGTTGCTGAGCTTGCCAGTTAATTCCTTCTTTTTCA
This sequence comes from Heloderma suspectum, assembly GCF_057233095.1. NCBI lineage: Eukaryota > Metazoa > Chordata > Lepidosauria > Squamata > Helodermatidae > Heloderma > Heloderma suspectum. The sequence continues at coordinate 255,679,494 of NC_139461.1, forward strand.
GGATGTTCCAAACTGTTGTATTGGCCACTCCCACTGTTTTTGCTATCTCTCTGATGGTTTTATGTTGTTTCCTCAGCCTAATGATGGCCTCCTTCACTCGCATGGACACCTCTTTGGACCTCATGTTGGGAGTTCCAGTGAATAGCTACCAAATGCAAATGTAACAGTCCAAACCACCAGGCCTTTTATCTGCTTGATTATCTGCATGGGGTACCCGGGAAACAGGCCACACCTGGCCATGCAGCTGCTTGTCAGCCATTCATTCCATTACTTATGAGCCACCAACGATGGGGGTGTGTGCATGCCACTAGCTGTACTTTCTGAATGGTTATCACAGCAGACTATTAGCACAAACCTGAAAGCATATATATATATATATATATATATATATATATATATATATATATTCCGCTGGTATTTAATGCCTGTAAGGCTTAATTGCATTTATCATAAGGGTGATAATAGGTGCTGGAGATGTAAAATGCCTAATGCAGATATGGCCCATTTTTTTTGGTTTTACCCAATCATTAATGACTATTGGTTAAAGATAATAGATGAAATTGGGTTTATATCAGGATATAGACTACCTTTGGATCCAGCAATTATTCTTTTTAGTTATGTCAAGGAAGTTGTTCTATCTGATGACATAGAGATGATAGTGCATTTATTAACAACTGCCAGAATGCTGATATTGGCAAACTGGAAAAACCGAAAGCCTCTACAGTTGATGACTGGATTATCAAAGTGTGGGAAATAATATATATGGTTAAGTTAACTAATATAGTAATGGGAAGACAGCAAAATAATAGATTTATAGTAATGAGAGGGAAGACAGCAAAATAATAGATTTATAGAAATGTGGTAATTATTTGTAATGTATTAGTGTAATAAGAATCAAGAGAATGTACTTTTGTGTTATTGGGAACTTTGTGATATTTGCTGGTTCTGTTGATTAATTTGATTATATTCTATATTGTTTGAACTGTTGATAATAATAATAAAAATGCAAAAATAAATACAAAATAAAACACATATGGGTATAATATATAAATATGGCTGCAAGTCGCATGTGTGGTGTGTGTGTGTGTGTGTGTGTTGCTGCATGTGTGTGGTGGGCAAAATGTTAACCATTTCTCATTTCTCTCTTTTCTTCAGATATTAAGATATTGTTGTATTGCTGATGGGGAGCAATCTATTGCCTAGCCTGCAGGCTGAAAATATCTGGTGGTGACAGCTGGTGAGGTGGTTCACTAGATGACATTGCCAGTTCCTATGGTATGGTGAGAGAGGAAGGAGGGGCCTTCCAGGCCAGCCCTTACCTTTCAAGCCTGGAGGTGATGGTGTAGGTGGGGATGCCACAGCCAGCTGGGGTGGCCACTTCCACCTTGCCCCTGACCAAAATGGAAAGGCATCACCACATCAAAACAGCACACAGATTTTCATAAAATTGGCATATGATAATTTATACTGATAGATACACATTTAGAAAGAATTACTATAGTTTAGACAGACATATAATATTTCTCATCATAGGAATACATCTCACTATAGAGGGGATGACTGTGACCAGATGACCTGTGAGCTTGCTCAGTCTTCTGGCCAGGTGCTAACTTTGGATGGTCAGTTTCAAGATCCCTGCTGTCTTTTCTAATGGTTCTTTATCCTTATATTGGACTTGGACTGGATAGCCCTTCAATCCTTTGTAAAGTAAGACATATGGCCCTCTACAGCCAGCACTGTGTGCAAGTGATCCATTGCTGAGTGGTTGATGTCTCTGCATGGGCAAAAATGTCTGACGTTAGCGGGGGCAACCATTCACTCAGCATCTGCCCACTTGCCCACAACCCCCCATTCCCTGCCACTGCTTCCTGGGACTGAAAGCAATAGACAGAAAGAACAGCTCACAGTTTCAACTCGCTAAAAGCTCTCAGGGCAAAATACACAAAAAATAACTGGCTTCTCCCTCTAGTCATTTTCAAACTGACAGCTTGAAGCTGCCCTTCCATAGCAACTGTAACTGAGACAGACACAACTGTCTTATGCCCAACACACAATAGCAAACCCAGGCTTGTGGCCCACTCGGTTTCATTATAACCTCACTCAGAGCTCACTCAAAGACTATAAGCATTAAAAATTTATATAAGTCAAAACATCTAAAATTGTATATAGCACGACACATATGCCAAGTATTATAAAGAACACAGAACAAGTGTGGTCCTTATTCAGGGATGGATGAAAATGCCTGCATTGTTCATTCTGAGAGATGCACCCAACATTGCAATGTCACAGAAGATGGTAGGTGACAGGTGTACCTTCTATGATGCTTCACGGGAGAAGCACTTACAAATCTTGACAACCCATCACAGCAGGCTTGGAGATCACTGTCAGCATTAGCTTGGACTAACTTCACTAAGGGTGCAATTCTATGCATGTTTAGATAGAAAAATGTCCTACAACTCCCAGCATTCTCCAGCCAGCATATAGAAGGGGCAGCAGCACACATACCAGTACAGATATTGGTAAAGGATAAACATACTTGTTTTAAATGGGATATTACAAACACCACAAAGAAACCTTATGTGGAAACAAGCCTTCCTTGTTCAGTTTCTGTACATCTTTATGATGCCCCTTGTCCATACTGCCCAAACAAATGCAGATATGTACCACATCCCTGTCAGGAGCTCCCTGGCGGCCTTTTTCAGTAGACTCCAATAGCCAACTCAAGACACAGATGAAAGGATTCTTTTCAAAGCTTTAATCCTTTTACAACTTAATGACTCTTTCAGATGCTAATCACCAGCGACTAAAGCAAGGAACAGCAAAGTGGCCTAAGCTTCGAATAGTTGATCACTGTTTGAAAGAGAGTCATTTGAAGACCCAGAACTTATGGGCTAGGGAGAGATCCTCCCTCTTTCCCTTGGGTCCATGGGAGGTGGCCATTGCTTGCGCGCCAAATGGGCACTATGCCTCCTTTCCGCGCCCTCCATCCGTCGTCACTCCCTGCATCTGCGCCAAACGTCCAGCAAGCCCCCCTCCAGTGCTTTCTCACTGCCCGGGTCACTATCTATCCCAGGAATGCTGGCAGGAGGAATCTCTGCCAGCTGCTGTGCTTGTGAGAGATGAGCGAGCTCCTCCCCCAGGGATTGCTCTTCCTCCTCAGAATCAGAACTGCTCTGGGACTCTATGGGCTCAGTTTCCACCCTGACAGTCCCCATGTATGAGGTGGCTGGATTATATATTACTTGGATCATTAAGCACTTGTGTGACACAATATACTTTAAATACTTAACCTCATGACAATTCTAGAAAAAAGGAAAAAAAAAGAAAAACTGATCTTCATACCAATCTATTGTTTCCCTCTCCAGTCCTGTCAGCCTAGTAAGGATTCACAGTTGGCCCTTCATTTGGAATTCCTGAATTAGATTTGGAAGGTGTGCTACCTCATTAAATGGTGTTCAGCAAGATAATTATAGCAGCTAATTGCCAAACTAATTAAATAAATAAAACATGCCCAATTCCCACCCTATCCATTCTGAATTGATAGTTTGAAATACGATTGCTTTTCACTGATTGCCATTATTTAATACCAATTGCAGCAGCTGATTAATGGACCCCGAGCACTAGTGATTTGCAAGCCAAAAATGCAACATGTCTTGGCTGAAATTCACATGCAGTCCAGAATCCCATATGATAGCAGTAGAATGTGAAGGGCAGGGGAGAGGGAGAGAGAGGAGATGCCATACAGAACAAATAAACTGCCATTCAGCTCTTACTGCTGTTGTAATCACTTGATACCCTTCAAAGTTAAAATTACCACTGCTAATTTAACTTTTTTTTTAAAGAATGAAAGAACTGGAATTATCCTTGGTTCTTTTCCCTCATGCCTTTCTTTTTTAATCAAGTATGTACAGATAGCATAAAGTCTGACTTCTAATATCTTAGGGCTCACTCACACAGAGCTATTTGCCTACATGCATGCATACATATATACTATGCTTTTAAAGTACTGAAATTAGTGCTGTGCCAACCCCACCCCATCCCACCCTTTGGCACCTCTTCGTTTCCTGAAAAAGAGGCAGTCAGGGCAAAAATGGTAAAATAAAGATCGCACGCACCACCACCATCCCTCAGCCACCTCCTTATAGTAAGGTAAGCACTGAAGCCTTGCACACTGAGAAATTTCTCCAAAATTCTCAACCCTTGCCACAATTTTTGAGTGCAATTCATTTTCACCCTTCCCCCAACAAATGGTCAAAAATAAATAGATTGACACATTTGGCACACTGCTAATTGAAATGGGCTATTGGTCCATCTACCTTAGTACTGTCTACTTCAGTAGTATCGCTTCAAGGTTTCTGGCAGAGGTTAGGGAAGTACATCGCTGGGAAATCTAGTTCTTTTTTGACTCAACAGAGCTCTGCAGTATGTATGACATAATTTGTATTTGCGAGCCAAGCAGCGGGCTTTTCCCTGAACTCAGGGGCCTTCTTTTTGCACATTTTTTTCCGCAGGTTCTGCAATTTGCACACATTTCTGAGCAATTTCTGCAAATTGAACTGTAATGTGCATGAAGTGCTCAGAAATTTATGCAAATTGCACAACCTGAGGGCGAAAAAATGCACAAAATGCCCAGGAAAATCCACAAACTGGCCCGACTCCTTGCAGACCGAGTTGGGCACCACGGCAGGAACCAGAATGAAGTCCAGGGGAGCAAACCTAGAAAAATGTGTTGAACTCCACCCCCCAAATGGATTTCTCCACAACATCCCTAACAAAGGTCTCTCCCTGCCCTGTTTATTGAGATCTTTTCAAGTGAAAGTGTGTGGCTGGTCTGTAATTGTAATTAAATAAAAGTTCAAAGTAAGTGAAAGTGCTAAGGATTGAATCTGGGACCTTCTGCACAGTATGTTCAGATGATCATATGGATGTCACTTTACTTTTTCTCCCCCAGCTGCTATGACCACAGGAATTGCCGCCTGCCATAACCATATTTGTCTGGGTCACATGTAATATTTTTTCATTGTAAATGCATGCCCAGGGATGGCCAGGACTTTTCATTTTTCTAATAGGTGTATTGTTTGGTGCAACCCTGACAAAGTTAAATACTTTCAGACCTGGCTGTCTTCAGTAGGAGACTAAAATCCATTCGTAATGTGCTTGATTTCTCCCACCGAAATCAATAGGACTTCGGTTTTGGCTGCATTGTCTTCACTGTTCAATCAGCTATAATGAACATCCTGAGTATTTATAAATTGGAGTTGGTATAATGGAAGGAATCAAGTAATGCTTAAAAGCAAAGAAAATGCTGTCTTATGAAAACTCAGTCAGTTTATTTTACAATTAAACTCAAGGTCTGATACATGGCCACTGGAGGAAAGAAGCCAGGGTGGTGATACTCTGGTTCTGTGTTTGTATGTTTTTGCTGCCCACAGAGCAAGTGACATAATCTACCCACTCCACCCATCTGTGTAGGTTTTATTAAATGCACTGCTTGTTACTTGCCCCCCTCATACTCAGCTAAGGATGGGAGAACTTGTGATTTTCAAGCTCACTAAATTCTTCAAAATTCACTTTGAAGCTCATTTGAGCTTGCTTCTCTTTTCATTTTCAATCTGGCTTCCAGCTCATTCAAATGAAAAAAGTACATATTTCAAACAGGGAAAATAGGCATTTCTGTGCATATTTTTGAAAAGTGTGCATTGACTAAAGCATGAAAACATGTACCTTTTCAAAAATGCACATTTCAAAGTGTGCATTTTAAAAAAATGCACATTTCAAAGACACTATCACAAATTCTGGATTTTGTGAACATTTCTTGGAAAAATAGCCCTCCTGCTCACATTTGGGATTGCGAGCAGGATATGTCCATATGATATGAATCATGTTTGTATGATTACATCCCTAATCTCAGCCTTTAGGATGACTATGAAGCAGTATTCTGCCCAGGGCCAGGGCCAGACTTCAGTGAGCCCTCAGACATGGCACTGCTTCTGGGCCCCCCGTGACCACCAAACTTCTGCCTCTCCTTCCCACTGCTGTCACACACTCTGACCAACTGGACTTTTTTTTTTTTTTTTGAGCATTGGAGCTTTGGAATTGGATGTTCAATCCACAGTGGCCACCCAGCAGGTTAAGCTACTCAGTGCAGTGCCCAACTGACAGCCATTGCATTTAGGGTAATCTAACACTGTGGGCTAGCTCAGCTCCCATTCAAAAGCACTGCCACTGCCACCTGCTCAGAAAAAGAAAAGAAAAACCCTGTGTGTGTGTGTGTGTGTGTGTGTGAGAGAGAGAGAGAGAGAGAGAGAGAGAGAATCCTATACACATTTACCTGGGAGTAGGTCCCATTGAACTCAGTGGCACATATTGGCTGTGGTGGCAAGCAGCATTGAACATTGATGTTAGGGCAGGCATTGCATGTGTGGCAATCCAATATGGTGGGTGGCCTCTGTGGATGGGAGCCAAGTGCCACCTTGACTCCTATCCTATTCAAAAGGGCCAACACCTGCCAGAGAAACATGCCCATAGGATCAGCTGGAGGGGCTCTTTAGAGCCCGTGGGCCCTTGGCAACCCTGACAATTCTGAGCCCTGCTGTTGCCCCATCTCATTCAGGTGTGCTTTCAATATTATCTGACCATCCTATTGCTGTGGTTTTGATTAACTTCTGTTTTACATTTGTTGTGATTAGTTGTTTTGAATTGCATTGCTTTCGTTTATATTGGAAGTGGCTTCAGGTGCAATACTGACAAATATAAACACACACACACATACATAGACATCACTAGTCAAGTTCACTTGGATCATGGTCTGTTTTTTCTATCTCTGATGTATTATAGTTTGGATAATGTTGATTAGTCTGTAAGGGATCAAAAGTATGAAGGACGTTGCTTCCATGGTGTTCCATTAGTGCAGGGATTAGGAACCTGAAGTGCAATCCAGCCCACAGAGGAACCCCACCGTTCTCACAGAGCCTTCCTGGATTTCTCCAGGGGGTGGGACTTGGCCTCCAAACCCCATCCTTGGAGGAGTCCCACCCAGAGGAATCTCTGCTGTTATCTCTAACCTAAGATCAGAGATAACAGTGGTCTGCAGGCAACGGGGGATTCAGGCAGCACTGGAAGGAGTGGCTCTTCCGAGGACTAGGCTAAGTCAGTTCACATGCTGTCCTAAGATAGGGACTTGCCTACACTGTACCTTTTTCATTGGGGAGGACATAGCACAGGCAAAGTTCCAACCACAGCTTGGATCAGGGACGCCTTGCCCATGCTGTGTCTTCCCCTATTGGGAAGGACGCAATGTGGGCATAGCATCCCTGGCCTGGGCAGAGCCTGGAGTGCTCCAACCTCTGCCTTGGTATGGGCAGCTTCACCCTGACATCATCCAGGCCATGACGGGCCAGTGGGCATCATTTAGCCCCAATCCCATCCCTTCTGGATAGGATTGCTACAGAGGACAATACTAACAACAACAAATGAAAAATTCCCCTTTATTTGTGTTTGTATTCACTGATCTCAGAATGGTGTATGATCTATAACTAGTTAAGTTACCTTAATTATGTGTCACTGACTCATTTCAGCTTGCTTGTTCTTTTTTTCCATATAATATCTACAAACATGACACTGAAATAAAGTAATTTAGCACATCCCATAATTTTAAAAAAAATCATCACTCATTCACTCAAGTAGCATGCCCTGAAGCATACAATGAATTTACTCCCAATCACAAGTTGTAACCCAGAAAATAAACTAATATAATACTTCTTTGAACACAATTCTATTTTCTTGATGTCATGACTCATGAGGTTTCTTTTCCGCATTTATCATATCATAGTGTTGTAGAATTTTTGCTTTTGCTTCATCTTGCTCTGTCTTTGTGTTATATTATTTCCCTGTTGCTTTTAATTTAAAAATCAAATTGCTGTGTGAAGTTCATAAATAAAAACTGGAAAATATCCAGATGATCGCTAGGTGACTTATACATTACTAACAGCACAAGCCTATGCATGTTCTGCTTAGAAGTCCACCTGAGTAAAATGGGGCAGTGGGACTTATTCCCAGGTAAATGTGTATAGGATTGCATTGCAGCCAAAGATAATAATCACCAAGAAGTTTGGTTCAACTTGAAATAGAAAACAAATGCCTCCCATATTGGGATTCAATCACACACTGCCAAGGGTAGTATGCCACATTGCAAGAGAGAGTCAGAAAAACTGATCAGATGTACTCTGTCCATTAAATTAACTGTGTTCAGGTCACTAATTATTCTCTAGAACTATGCTATTTCTACTGAAAGACAGTTTGGTCATCTTAATTCTAATCAGCAGTGAGACGCCTTTATTTATTTATTTATTTATTTATTACATTTTTATGCTGCCCAATAGCCGAAGCTCTCTGTCTTGGCAGTTTTAACAATTTAAACCATAAAATACAAAACATACAAAATTATGCATAAACCTCCCCTTAATATTTGATTTGATTTTAAGAAAGGAAAACAACATATACCGAGAATTAGCGAAACATATAGGACTGAATTCAGACCATGTCTGCAATCCTATACACATTTACCTAGGAATAGGTCCCACTGAACTTGATGGGACATATTTCACAGGAGACATGCATTGGATAACAGCGTTGTAAGTTAGTTGCAAGGACCATAGTGGTGGTCAAAGAAGTGCCCTACCTTGCATCTGGCTTGCTGGCTGCAGGGTGGGTGTGGGTGGGGTGAGGAGACGTGCCTACCAGTCATTGGCTGCCTTTCGTGGCACCACCAGAGGTAGGAGGAGACAGAGAGGCATATTAGCTCTCAGTGCCTCTTCCAAATGCCTCTTGCATGTGCAGCTCCCTTATGCAGTGTGGTTTTCAACTGGTCACCCTTTGGGGGCCAAGTAGCAATCTTTGGCTCACAGTCTGATTGGCCTGGGCTGTGTGTCTTTTTGCCTACTTCACACTCTAAATGGGGTGGGTGAGTCCTTTAGGCAGATCTGATCTAATGTATCTTTATGTTTTGGTCACATTTACGGAGAGCTGCTAGGACAGGCAAGGGGGATCAGAACAGAATAGGGATGGTGAGCATTCAGAGGCACTGTTCTGGTGACAGGTGACGCCTGAGGCCTCCCGCTCTGGGTTTTGCAGCCCATCGGGGGGATAAGGGTTACCTGTGAGGCCAACTCACCTCATCCACCCGGTGTTTTTCAGCCTGGGGGGGTGATTGGGGAAGGTACCTCCCCCCAAAAGGGGTAGCCCTGAGGGCTGGCAATGCTGACATGCCACTCCACAGGCTGTGAACGTTTTTGCCCATTTCAGTGCCAGCTAGCGGCTGACACAGTTCAGTGCCCATCCTGGGATTCCCCTTTGCAGATATTCCAATCAATGTGGCCCAATTCGAATCCAAGCTAGTGTGTCCATCTCTTTATTACCCACCTGCACAGCTGCGCTCACAATTAAACCCTGTCCTCCTTCCCCATCAGGGTCCTAATCCCCTTGAACAACTGCTATCTATACTTTAATAAGACATTCACACAATTGCTAATTGTGCAGGTGGTGTAAGGTTCAGTTCTCCATCTGTTCAGGGGCAGAGGGAGCAGAATCATGGCATTCCACACGAACCTCCAGACAGTTATGGAACAGGGCTCATGGGTTGTGCTCCCTGTTCCCACTCACAGAGAAGATGCTGAGCACCATTGCTTTCTAGATTTCATTTTTCCTCTTTTATTTCACCTACTTTTGTTTTGCAGATTTTTTTTAAAAAAAAATTGCTTCCAACATCTGAATGTGACAGTATAAACAGCAGCACACACTATGTATTTTGAAAAGCCCTTACTCCATGCTGAAAAGAGTGGATAACTTTGGGACATGTTTCCTTTTTAAAACCACTGTTTCAGGCTCTGTCACTTTGCTTCTTCACTGTCAAATACAATCCCGAAGCAGGCCATTTTCTCTTGTATATTTCTGAAACTTCTCAGCCTCTGCATCACCACAGTCACAATACATTACAGCTGATGCAATCTAACATGACACATCACTTAAAAAACATTTGATCAGAGCTCTTTTTATTATTAAAAGACAGTTTTAAAAGTAGTTGTTCTTTCTTAGAAGTAAAGAATCTATCAGCAAGCAACATAAATCATGGAGTAAGGCACTGCTGATGAGCCAAGATCTGGCACTGGACTGACGTCATGTTTCCCACTGTATTGACTTGAAGGTATGCCAATCATGGATAGGATTAATTTTGAGCTAGGTGCCATGCTGCGTGTGTGCTAGCAAAGGAAGAGAGGATCTTTGGCTCAAGGAGCATATTACAAAACTATAGCATTTACATACTCAATATGGCTTACACCATTCTGAATACTTCAGAAAGGCTAATTTAATTTCATTTTTATGTATTTCATTTCTGTACTGCCCAGTAACCAAAGCTCTCTGGGTGGGTCACAAAAAATAAAACCCACAAAAAAGAAGATAATTAAAAAATAATAATATAAAGTCTTTAAAATACAACATTTAAAAACTATTTCAAACAGCTAAAAACAGTTACAATAAAAAAGCCTGGTTATTGGGGCCCAATAAATGCCCTATCATAAGCCATCAAATGCCTGGGAGTAGAGGAAAGTCTTAACCTGGCACCAAAAAGATGACAATGTTGGCATCAGGTGAACCTCAGTGGGGAGAGCATTCCACAATGTTGTGGGGGGTGGGGGGAGGCTACCACCAAGAATGCCAGTGAGAAGATTATTCTCAGCCTACTCAAAATATTTGCAGGTAGAAAGCTTTGATGTCAAGGAGGTGGCTAGATTAGAAGTTATCTCTCTGGATCTGGAAGTTGTCTATATGCAGGGAGATGTTTAGACTATTGGCCACAGTATTTTCCTGGACTGGTTCATCAAGTTTTTATTCATACTCCTGTACTCTGGTGGTTCCATTTCAAACTAGTGGGGTCATTTCCAGAATATGGTGCTGGGGGCCTGTTGATCTGCAAACTGGCAATTATACTATAGAGTTCCACAGAGCTTTATTTTGTTCCAATACTGTTTAACATCTGGGTGAAGCTGATGAGTGAGGTCATTCAAAGATGAGAAGTGAAGTGCTATTGGCATGCTGGTGACACATATGTATGTCTCTCTTTTTCATCGAAGTCAGCTGAAGTAGTGGAAGTCCTGAACATGTGCCTGGATATTGGAAATGGCCTGGATGACAGCTAACAAAAGGGGGTGCATTTGACCCAGCCATGTGTTAAAAGATTATGTGAGGGGAGGGGGACTCACCCCGAATGCATAAATGGCATGTGTGTTGCCACTGGCCCATTAGCAACAGGGGATGAAACTAACTCAGCTGCTCCCCTCACACATACTTTTAGTGCAGTGGGGTCATCTGAACCCTCCCCCGCTACCGTGAAGCTCAATCCAGACAAAATAGAGACACTCTTGGTAAGTGTCCACCTGACCAAGGAGATTTGATTCAACCAGTTCTGGATGGGGTTGCACTCCGCTTTAAGGATCAGATTCACAGTACAGGAGTGACGTTAGGCCTGGCCCTCTCCTAGATGCTGTTGCTGGCCCAAACTTCTTTTCACCAGTTTAAAGGGGTTGGTGCACCAACTGAGTCTGTGACTCCTCCTGGACAGGGGTAGAGGAGGAGCAAAACAAAGAGCAAGGACAATAGTGAAACTAGCCAGCGAGGGATAGCAAGAGCAAAATCTCCTAGTTATTCAGACCAGTATGTAAACTGACCCAGAAGCTTTTATAGGGATCAGGGGGTCCCCCCAACCCACTCTGGCATATTGGTGTAGAGAGGCTTCCTTGAAGTTCCATCCTTTGACCAGAACCAGGTGATGTTTTGTATGCTGAATGTCTCATCTGCCTGCTATTGTTCAGGGCCCACTACAGGCTTAACTCCACTCCTGAAAAAAACACATGACAAATCTGGATGGAAGATTATTGGGGCACATTAATAGATATTGTTATTAAATGAAATGTCTAAAAACTGTTGGTCTGTGGGCATATAAATGGCCTGGATAACATGATAATTCTAGAATATTCAGAACCTGAAATGTAAATTACTGGTTGGAAGTACACTTTTTAATGGGTGAAAAGTACAGCAAGAATTTTCTTTTACATTTGCAAACACAAAGAGAAAACAAATAAAATCATTCATATATATATATATATATATATATATATATGAATACATACACACAGAGGGAGAGAGAGAGAGAAAGAGAGAGATGAGAAGGTCCAATTAGGATCTGAATATTCCAAAGGAAGACACCATATGTGAAATTAAGCTATCACATAAAGTATTTGATGGTCTTTTATGAAAGCAGTGGGGGTGTTCATTTTATAGTTCCTGATTATTAATATCCAGATCAAATAAACTGCTATAGATCCAGTTAATGCTGCCCACTGAAATGAGGTTTAAATTAGCCAGAGGCGGAGGTTGTGTGTTCCTTTCTCAAACATTCAATCACACTGATGTACCAGAACCACAAGAGCAATTTCATTCTTGGCATAATCAGAGGCATTTGTGGCATCCGGGAATCTACCAAGGTAGCAATTTTCTAGATAATCAACTTAATGTCTTCATTCTAAGTGCATTTATATGTATAAGTTAATTAGGGAAGTTAATTTTCACAAATGGCAGAAAATCTGCATTTTCCAGCAGCGTTTTGTTGCTGTGCCAATTGCAAGTTCAAGGTAGAGAGAGATAATGTGACAAGATAACACAAGATAACGTGACATCCTATATCTGTCACAGGATTTAATCTAGGACATAGTTGGAACACATTTAAGTTCTATACAGTTATTCCGTGAATGCATGGGGAGAGGGAAATCACAGTGCTAGCTTGCCCTAGATCCTCACTTCATGTGTTTCACTGAATGTCTGAACAGGGCCTGTGCACATACAAATTCTATACATGTTCAGCTTGTATGTGTGATCGGGGATCCTGCCTTTTACAGATTCCAAACTGAGCCTTAACAGGCTCTCTTTATGTAATTGGAAACCCTGCAAAAGACAGGGTCCCCAGTCACACATACAACGTGTGCATGTCTTAGCTTGTACATATTTAGATTTTCAGCTGAATGTACGGATGTCAGGGAACAGAGACAGTGGGCATGATTTTATTTATTTATTTATTTATTTATTAAATTTATTAATCGCCCATCTGATTGGTCGCCACTCTGGGCGATGTACAACCCACCATAAAACAATTTAAAACAATAAAATTTTACCATAATTTTTTTTTTTTAAATACCCTAACCCACCCCAAATGCCTGCCTGAACAACCACGTTTTTAATGCACGACGGAAGCTCATTAAAGAGGGGGCATGACGGAGTTCCCTAGGGAGGGAGTTCCACAGAGTGGGGGCCACCACAGAGAAGGCCCTCTCCCTCGTCCCCACCAGTCTAGCTGTCCTGGCTGATGGGACAGAGAGAAGGCCATTTGAGGCTGATCTTGTTAAGTGGCCTGTCTGGTGTTGCTGGAGGCGCTCCTTAAGATAGGCTGGGCCGGAACCATATAGGGTTTTAAAGGTCAAAACCAACACCTTGAATTTGGCCCGGAAAACAACTGGTAACCAGTGCAACTCCTTCAGCACTGGAGTGATGTGATCTCGCCGGCGGCTGCCTTTAATCAGGCGAGCTGCCACGTTCTGCAGCTTCCGAACCATCTTCAAGGGTAACCCACGTAGAGCGCATTACAGTAGTCTAAACGAGAGGAGACAAGGGCATGTACTACCGATGGGAGCAGATGGTTGGGAAGGAAGGGGCGCAGCCGCCGTATCAGATGGAGTTGATACAGCGCTGTCCGGCTCACAGCTGACACCTGAGCCTCCATGGACAGCTGGGAGTCCAAAATGACCCCCAAGCTGCGGACCTGGTCTTTCAAGGGTAGCCGTACCCCATTCAACACCAGGTCAACGTCCCCCAGCCTCCTCTTGTCTCCCACCAAAAGTACCTCGGTCTTGTCAGGGTTCAGCTTCAGCTTATTCCTCCCCATCCAGCCACTCACCGTCTCCAGACATTTGGACAGGGATTCTACGGCCAACCTTGGTGAAGATTTGAATGAGAGGTAGAGCTGCGTGTCATCCGCATATTGATGACACTGCACCCCAAACCTCCTGATGATAGCCCCCAGTGGCTTCACATAGATGTTAAATAGCATCGGGGAGAGGATGGAACCCTGTGGCAACCCACAAGTAAGTGGCCACGTGTATGAAACCTCCTCTCCCACTGCTACCCTCTGGTACCTGCCGGAGAGGAAGGACCGGAACCACCGCAATACAGTGTCTCCAATGCCCAACCCCTCCAGGTGGTCCAGGAGGATACCGTGGTCAACGGTATCAAAAGCCGCTGAGAGGTCGAGGAGAACAAGGAAGGAGCATTCACCCCTATCCAGAGCCCTCCTCATATCATCCACCAAGGCGACCAAGGCCGTTTCTGTCCCATGCCCAGGCCTGAAGCCCGACTGAAATGGGTCTAGATAATCAGTTTCTTCCAAGTGTGCCTTCAACTGCATCGCCACCACCCGCTCAATCACCTTGCCCAAAAATGGCAGATTTGAGACTGGGCGAAAGTTGTTCAGAACTTGAGGATCCAAGGAGGGCTTCTTTAAGAGCGGTCTTATCACTGCCTCCTTGAGGGCTGATGGCATCACTCCCTCCTCAAGGGAGGCTTTCTCAGTATACACACACACACACACACACACACACACTCCTGGAAAGCCTGTACAGTGCTTTCTTTATTTGACCAGCTTCTGCTTGTGGCCAAGATGTTTTCCCAAGCCTGATAAACAGAGGAAGATGAAAGAACAGCCTTTCTACAGATTGACCATTGTGCATACAAACTAATAACAACCACCCACAGAAGCATCAAACTCAAGTTTATTTACTCTTCACCAGTCCATCATCAAAACTTGGTCCCAAGACATGGTCTGAAGGCAGATGAGTCAGCCATCTTGCTGAAGTTAAGCATGTGTGTGTGTATATATATATATATGGCATCACACAGATCTCGCTGTTAATGTTAATAAAGTTGTGGTCCTAGCTAATCCAAACAAAAGTATCTTACCTCTTTATTCTGGATGTGTGGATACCTTTTGTTTCGTTTTGTGTGTTTGGTGTACACACTCAAGACCCTGAAATTTAGAAACCGATAGAAGCAGATGCCATGTGAAACTAATAACAGGGGAAAGGGAATCTGTTTTCAGCCAGATGAGATTACATAAATCAAAGTCAGAAACATACACTGAAAAACTAGCCTTCTACAAATGCTCAAAAATACCTTCTAGTCTTTATGTTCAGTGAATATATGGTTCTGAAACAAGATGCTAAATATGGTAGCTTGCCTCTCATTATATGGAATCTTCTCCTAAAGCCATCCTACTTAAGATAAAATTTAAATAAATTCCCTGCCAGGTCTCCAGCTGGAGCTGGAGCCAAAGCATGGGCAACTGTTACTGGGTAGGCTTTTTTGTTTGTTTTGTTTTTGTTCTGTTCTTATGGAAGAGGCCAGGGGATATTTCAGTGAGAGCTAATACTGATGATCTATTTTCTCTGGCCAAACTATGTCTTTCAAAGTCCCAGACAAATGTTTGATGCATCACGTCAAGAAGAAAAATCCCCTAGAAAGAAGAAATATAGAATGTGAAGCTGAACCTATAATGCTGCGCAATATTGTAGAAGGGACATAAAATGAGGAGGTGGAGGGAGTGGGCACAGGTGCATTTCAGCATCTTTCACTTTAACTAAAAGTATTGGTACTGACATAGAGGATAACACCATTGCTTCCTCATAGGAGAAGCAAATTTGATTTCAAAAAGTATCCGTGCAAGAAATATCAAGAGCATGCCTAGTGCCAAATCCCCATTCCTTCATCGACAGTAGAGGTTTAATGTAGAATGGTAACTTACAAAGCTTCCACTTTGAATCATAGAATCATTGAGTTAGAAGGCACCTGTAAAGTTATACACCCTGCCACTGCAGGAAATCCACTGCTACAGCATCCATGATGGTTTTTTTCCAGCCTCTGCTTAAAAACCTGTAACAAAGGAGTATCTACCACATTCCAAGGCAGTCTGTTCCACTGCTGTACAGTTCATACCATCAGAAAGTTCTGCCTAAAGTTTAGTCAAAATACCCTTCCTTGTGATTTGAACTGATTGGTCTGGTACTGGGTCCTACCCTTTGGAGGAACAGAAAACAAATTTGCTCCATCATCTATCTGACCATCATAGTACCCTCTTACTGTCTCTTCTAGAAGCTAAACATGCCAAATTCCTTCAACCTTTCCTGATAGGACTTGGTCCCTAGGCCCCTCGCCATCTTTCCCACCAAACCTAGGCTGGCCAGGTGTCCTCTTTTACAGAGGATAGTCCTCTGATCTGAAGGGCTGCCAGAAGGCTGTTCTTTACTTGAAGGGCTGCCTTGTCCAATTCAAGTTTAAAGATAATGAACAATAAGAACTGTTACCCATCAGCACTTAACACCTGGACATCAGGCTGAACAGGCAGGTACACTAGTTACCTGGTCACAGTCTTCCAGTACTGTATTTCTATTTACTTATTATAATAAGTATGTGTCAGGAAACCCATTTTCTTTTTGTGATCTAGCTGCCTTTAAAAGTGAAGATGGGTCTGCATACACTCATTAAACTACCTGCATGTGTTATCTCATTCTGTTCTGGCTTCAAGGGTGGAGTAGAACTCTTTCCAGTTAGACTGGATGATTTTCACTGGACTTCTGTGAGAATGCCACCCCATCCCTGAAAGCCCAGGAACACTATTCAGCCAGCTGGTGGTTGGCTAAGGAGGCTCATCTCACATTTGTCAAAGGCTCGCTCCTGACTATAAAGCAAGGGGGGCTAGAGCTGCCTTTGGTCTTCATTTGGTTTCATTTGTTTTTGTCTCCATCTTGCATTTGGCTTGTGACTTTCAGTATCACAGTTTGGGCCCTGACCTATTTGAAAGCCCTAGACAGGTATGGGTAACTTCTGTTATTTTCTTCCTGCAGCATTGTTTCCAAATGTACTCTGGTTCTTGTAAGCCTTTTTATTCCCCTTTCCCCCCTTTCACTTTGCAAATAAACTTAACACCTACCTCAAGAGTTGTGTGTGTTTCTTTCCAAGTAAGCCCTGGTACTAAATCCAGAGCCTTCTGCTTGGTTAATTGCTACTGTTTAAAGTTTCAGGCTTGGGGCTTGGAAATAGGGTGTGGTGGTTTGAGCCTCTATTCCCTAAGCCTCAGAAGTGTCCTGCAAGGTCTGATAGTCCCCTGGCACAGGCTGAGATGGATGTAAGGGGTGGTGGCAGCTTACTTACTGCTAGAAGCTAGGGCAACCCCCTTCCTACCTTCAGCGTATGTCTAAATTTGCATCTATACATATAAATTAGCATATGCAAACATTATGCAAATTGCTGCCCCCTTTGTCCTCTTTTTTGGAGATGCATATCCATTTTGGGAGTGATTCATAAGTGGCCACCCTATTGGAAATGTTCCAGTTCATTAAATTATGAAGACCATCCAGATCCAGAATTAATCTAGATTCATTTAAGAATGTAAAAGATCCCTACACTTGCGCAGACCAAGGTTTTGTCTAGTCTAGCACTCTGTCTCAAACAGAGGGTAACCACATCAACAGAAGAAGCCCACACTATCAGAGCAAGATGGAAATAGCCATCCTCTGTTACTTGCCCCAGTATCCTGGAGATACACTGTCTCTGAATAACAAAGGTTGCATTGAGCCGTCATGGCTAAAGGCCACTGATAGACTAATTTTTCATTAATTCAGATGTTGTGGGTTCGAAGTATAAAAATTCCAATCATTTTTTTTTTAAGTCATCAAGGAAAGGTGACATAATAAAATGGCAGATAGTAGTAAGTCAGTCAAGTCATGAAAAAAGTTCAAGGCAAAAATTCAAGGCAAACCTTTTCTGGGAGGATCATGAGCAGGATGATGTTGGTTCTTTTGCACCAAAATGTGCAATACCTAGAGTGCAAGTTTGGAATGTTCAGGTCCTAAATTTTTGATGGGTTTAAGTGGGTTTGTTTGTTTTACTATACTCGATGCAGTACCTTAATTTGGGTTTTTTAAAATGTGAATACAATTTGCCATATACTATACAGTAAGATGTAGCTCTTGCTAAACTAAACAGAGGAAAATAGCAATGTATGAACTAACTCACCCTGAATGAGAATAATAGTAGTCTCTACCAATGTTGTAAAATGTAAATGCAAAAATTACTATATAAACTTGCATTGCAACAACAACAACAAAACCCACTAGACCTATATTGACTATAACTTCAGGAAGCCTGCAGAAGTGTAAAAAAGAAAAAAAAATGTTAGGAGTATAGAGAGATGTGGATTTGTGAGAAAATATTTAAAGTCATTAGTATGGATGGATAACTTGCCTTAGCAGCAGTAAAATGTGTGAGGTGGGAATGCGTTCGGTTACATTTATTTGATGAGTGCAGAGCAAGGAGAATTAGAGGAGACATAAAAGAGGACAGTCAAAGGAATCATTGCATTTCACTGAAGTCTGTAGTGTTATATTGCTCAAAAGTCATTGCAGCAACAGCAGAGAACAGGAAAAAAAAAATTACTCAGATTCTAGAAAAGTCCCAGTCATGGATGTAAAGTGTTAATGTCCTACTTTACAGAGGGAAATCTTCTACTTGCTGTCAAAGGACAGTTCTCATTTGAAGGTATCCCCTGTTTGAAGAGATGTCTACTCCAAGTCCAGTTTAGACATAAAGGACTCAAGAAGGGAGAACAAGGGCCTTGAAGCAAACCATCAACCGTCATCACCTGGAAAACAGATGAGCAGGCACACAGGTCATCTGGTCACAGTCTTCCCCACTATGGTGATACATATTATATCGCCATAGTGGTAATCTAATTTTTATTTATTTTTATTTATTATTACATTTATATTCCACCTTTTTTCATCTTGAAGGAACCTCTGATGATTGACATAGTCCTCCTCCTTTCCATTTTATCCTCACAACAACCCTGTAAGGTGGGTTAGGCTGAGAGTCAGTGACTGGCGCAAGGCCACCCACTGAGCTTCATGGCTGAGTGGGGAGTAGAACCTAGATCTCCCAGTCCAACATTCTATCCCCCTGCCCTGCTCTTATAACAGTGATTTATAAGTTTGCATCTAGACCCAGAGGATGTTAACAACTATAGGCCAGTGGCTAATGTCCCTTTCCTGGGCAAGGTGCTTGAGCAGGTGGTTGCAGGACAACTCCAGGCACTCTTAAAGGAAATGGATTATATAGCTCCATTTCAATTGGGCTTCAGGCCTGGTTTTGGAATGGAAATCGCCCTGTGAGATGACTTTTGCTGGGAGAAGGGCAAGGAGACTGTGACCCTATTGATTCTCTTGGACCTCTCAGTGGCTTTTGATACCATCGACCATGGTATCCTTCTGGATAGTTGTCTGGGCTGGGAGTTGGAGGCACTGCACTGCAGTGATTCCACTCCTACTTGGATGGCCAATTCCAGAAGGTGGTGATGGGGGATTATTGCTCTGTGCCTTGGCAACTATGCCACGGGGTTCCACAGGGCTCTATTTTATCCTCTATGCTGTTCAACATCTGCTGGGGGAGGTTACCCAGAGGTGCTATCAATATGCGGATGACACCCAGCTGTACCTCTCTTTTTCATCATACTCAGGTGAGGCAGCAGCTGTTCTCAATCAGTGTCTGGGTACAGTAATAGATTGGATCAGGGCCAATAAACTGAGCCTCAGTCCAGACAAGGCAGAGGTACTGTTAGTGGGTGGTTTGTCTGCCTGGCTAAGTGATGTTCAACCTGTTTTTTAGGGGGTTGTACTCCCCCAAAGGATCAGTTTCATAGTTTGGGGGTGCTCCTGGAGCCAGAACTGTCACTTGCAGCACAGGTGGACTTGGTGGCACAGAGCGCCTTTTATCGGCTTATGCTAATATACCAACTACACCCTTATCTGGACAGAGATAGCCTAGTTACAGTTATCCATGCTCTGATAACCTCTCATCTGGAATACTGCAATGGGTTATACATGGGGCTGCCTTTGAAAACGGTCTGGAAACTTCAGCTGGTCCAAAACAGAGCAGCGGGATTGTTAATGGGGGCTGGCCAGCATGATCATATTATGACAGTACTATATTATGACAGTATGATCATATTATGACTGCACCTTGATGCAAATACAACAAGCTGCCCATTTTGTAACAGGACAGCACCCAGGCCGGTTTCACTGGCATCACACTAGTGACATTTTCATTCATGTGGCAGTTCTTCAACACAGGATGTCTGGTAACCAAGTCTTCGATCTGTTGGAGGGCTGCATAATGTTGGGATAGCTACATCCAAGGTGTATCTGTGTCCAATAATCACCCGAGTGGTTCACAAATATCAGAAAGGTGGGGAAGAAATTTGGTCAGGTAATTAACAAAACCTAGGAACTGCTGAAGAGATTTGGTATTAGATGGTTTAGATGTTGTACAGCCCTCAGCTTTTCTGGATTTGGTTGCAAACTGTGTGTAGGGATGTATGACAGTTCCACCATGGATCTTGGGGAGGCCGAAGGCCAGCGCATTCGGCCCCCCGAAATCGGTGGCGGAATGGCCCGCCACTCCCCCGGGACGGGACTTACCTTGGGCGGATCTTCCTGGCAGCGGTGGCTTTGGCGGCAGCTGTGGCAGCGGGGCGGCGGCTGCGGCGGCCAGTCTTCCGACCGGCTGCCACCACCGCCATTTCCAGGTTAAAACAAAAACAAAAAACAAAAAAACGTGATAGGCTACGTAAAGATTTACGTAGCCTATCATGGCTAGATTTTAAAAAAACACCGTGATAGGCTACGTAAATGTTTATGTAGCCTATCACGGCTGACTTAAAAAAAAAACAAAAAAAGCGCGTATGCAAATGGCGGCGGCCATGGCCGCCACCATTTCTGTTCCTTATTTTGGCACATCTTAGTCTATGTAAACATTTACGTAGACTAAGATGGCGAAAATAAGGGTAACGCAAATAGCATAGACATGCCAAAAGACGTGCCAAAATAAAGAACGCAAATGGCAGCGGCCATGGCCGCCGCCATTTGCGTACGCGTGTTGCTGTTGTTTTTTAAAATCAGCCTTGATAGGCTATGTAAACATTTACGTAGCCTATCATGGCTGACTGCAGGGACGCAAACGGCGGCGGCTACGGCTGCCGCCGTTTGCGTCCCTGCTAGCCAGCGGCTGGATGTCCGGCTGCTGGCAGAGCCGGCCGGCGGCTCCGCAGAATCGCTGCGGAGCGCAGCCGGCCGGCCAGGATTCTGGGCGGGAGGGACGGAACGCCTCCCCCCCACCATCAACATAATCCGCGGAAAGTAAGTCACTTTCGTACATCCCTAATGTGTGATGTTAGGAGATGCCACGTGTAGGGTACTGCTGTCATTAGTAGCCTCACGGTCTCACCTTATTTTTATTGCATTTTATGTTGACTTTTCTGCTAGATACAGGTTTAAAGTAATGTCTATTTTGGCACTCAGGGTCTTTTTGATAGTTACCTGAAAATGCTTGGAAGAGAGGGTTTACCCCCAATTTCTCCTGCCAGTTCCTCCTCTCCAAGCAAACTTATCTTTGTGAAGGGAGGGGAACCAATGACAGGAAGAGCTTGCTGGTGACAGGTGAAGTCTTGTAGTCCTCACTCTTAAGGCCTGTAAAATTCCAAATATTCTGGGCCAGTCCCCCAGAAGCTAAAATCCTCCTTTCATACTATTCCTTTGGGGGCGAGGAGGCTTCTTATATACTGAATCTGTCAAACCTGTTCTATCCTGAGGAACCCCTAGGGGTGTATGGAATACTCACCCCATTCTGGGCATCCGTGGGGGGGGAGGCAATCTGTCCCTCCCCTCCAGAATCCTGCCCGGCCGGCTCCGCTCCATGGCAAGTCTGCAGAGCCGCTGGCCGGGGCCGCCCGCAGCCAGACTTCCATCTGCTCCCAGGCTGTGGCTGCAAATGGCATCCGGCGTAGGGGAGACCATTTGTGTCCCTCTCCTTGGCCGTGATTGGCTACATAAATATTTACATAGCCAATCATGGCGAAGGGCAGGGACGCAAATGGCAGCTTCTACGCCAGATGCCATTTTGTTCCGCAGCCCAGCAGCAGATAGCTGCAGAATGAAGACGATGACCTGGACCAGCCGCTGCCAGGTAGGGTCTGTCCCAGGGAGATTTCGGGGGGTAGCGGGGGGGGTAGTCCATTTCGCCACAGACTCTGGGGAGGGCGGATTCTAAAGAATCCGGCCTCATCAGAGTCCATGGTGGATTTCTCCACCATCCCTCAGAACCCCTTTATCTGATGATGTGGGTATGATTAGCTTTGTAAGTGTAGGGCTGCCCTGCTGTTTAGATTCAAAGAAGCCTCCTGTGTATAGAAGAAAACTTTACCATTTGATTTCTTTATTTCCCTATTGCTTGCATTCTTTGATGCCTAACATCTCTGTGTACAATAAAAAAATATTAACAAATACCTTTCTTGTTTTTAAAAGCTCTGACTAGCAATATTGCAACCTCATAGGGATACACCATTGGGGATGCTGGAGATATTCAAGATGGACTAAAATGAGCTTGGATCTCTAAGAATCTGACCTGCAGAAACTACCGCGGAGCAACCCCCTAAGGCTGCATGGAGTCCATGAACTTTTGGATGCTTTTTTTTTTTTTTACTTTCCGAAATTTACGCATATTTATTCATAGGAAAATATGCAAGTTTTTACTGAGGAAAAGTTGAATTGAATGGGGGGACAATGCACTAAATGTTGCGTACTAAGGTAAATTCTATAAATTGTTGTGAAACCTCTTACAGAATTATTTGCGTATTTTTCTGAATGACAAAAAAAAATCGCATCCATTTGTGAGTGGATGATGGAACAAAAGGTGCCTGACAATCTGCAAAACACAGATGGAGTGGATTTTATATAGCCCATACATCTCTATACACTGTATGCCTAAACTCTGTATGTTACAAATGTAAGACTGGGTATGGCAGGACCTTTGCATCAAGATAGGTGTGTCTAAGAATATGTTCTCAGCAATCCCTCCTCAAGGCACATGCACTCCTCCAGCTGGGAAGAGGAAAAGAGAAAGGGAGTGATTTAAAAAACCTTTAAACTACTTGACGTTAGACGGTTAGAATGGCAATACCTGGTGAAAACTTAAGAGTGTTAAAGTCCTCTAGTAAGCAGGTTCTGTGACACACTGTTGCTTATTTATTTAATTTGCAATATAGTAACTCACTCTTTAATCCCAGATGGTTTCCCAGCATGGTTTATAAGGTAAGTAAAATGTCATAAACAATAAAAGCAATAAAACAATAAAAAGTATTCGGACGGCAAAGAAAATACCAGAGGAAGGCAAAACTAAAATCAACAGATCAAAAGGGCCTGGTCAAATAATAGTTGTCATTTGGTCCCAAGAAGATAGCAGGCCTGGTGCCAGACAAACCTCCTGGGTGGGGTGTTCCACACCCAGGGCTTCACCGCTGAGATAAGGCCCTGTCTCAAGTCACCACTTGCCTCATGTCTAACAGAGGACCTCTGAGTAAGCTCTTAATACTGGGTGAGGCTTGTGTAGGAGAAGGCAATCCTTAAAGTAAACTATTTACAACTTTCAGGATCAGCAATTTGAATTGTATCCAGAAATGGACCAGAAGCCAGTGGAGCTATTTTAAAATTGGAGAGATCTCATTCACCCACTCCTGGTTAATTATCTAGGTACTGTATTTTAAATCATCTGCAGATTCTGAGCCGTTTTCAAAGGCAGACCCACTTAACAAACCCATTGCAGTAATTCACCTGGGATGTTACAAGGGCATGGGCAACTTTAGTCAGGCTGTCTCTTTCCAGGAGGGGCCACAGATGTTGCACCCCTAGATTGCAAGCCTGATCTTTGATAGAAACTATAACCCCATCCAGAACTGGCTGAACATCATTTCAGAAGAACCATGGACAAAAGAACCATGCCCCAACAGCACTCCTGTCTTGTTTCTCGTTTATTGACCCTCAACCTGTCTGTCCATTCCTGATTCCAAACAAGGATTAAACACCCCATGCTCCATCTAAATTTGATGAAAAGGAAAAGAGACAGATTTCATCAGTACGCTGACACCTCACACCAAATCCCTAGATGACCTCAATCAGCAGCTTCATGTAAACATGGGACAAACAGAGCCCTGCAGCATGCCATAACCTATGTACTATAGAGCACAACAATAGTCCCACAGTACCACTTTGTATTAAACCAGAGTTCCCCATTACATCTGAACTGGGGAACTCTGGCTTAGTGTCAGTTAACAAGGCCAGTTAGGATGTAAAATGGGAATTCTGACTCACTACAAGCCAGAAACAAATCACAGATGTGGCACACAAGTAGAAGAGGGCAGGAGTGAGGGAAGGGCTCAAATACCCATTGGTAGCTTCATGAAGCCTGGAACAATGGTCCAAACTGGGGCATTGCCCAAACTGAGTTCTCACTGCCAATAGCAGCATCCAATGTAGTGGCCACCATTTGCGTGGCTGCCTTTGCCATGAAAGGCTATGTAAATACTTATGTAGCCTAACACGGAAAGAGCAGGGGTGCAAACGGCGTAGCGGCCGCCATTTGCATCCCTGCTCTTTGCCATGATAGGCTACATAAATACTTACGCAGCCTATCACGGCAGCCTGGCAGGACGCAAATGGCAGCTGCTACGATGGCCTCCATTTCCGGCCGCTGCAGCCTGGCCGCAGCCGGAACTCTGGCTGCGGACGGCCCTGGCCAGCGGCTCCACGGAGCCGCTGCGGAGCAGAGCCAGCCAGGGAGGATTCCAGGGGGAGGGGCGGAGTGTCTCCCCCCCCCCATGGATACCCCTGGGCGGAGCCAGGTAAGGGATTCATACATCCCTACCTATTAAATAATTACATAGATGTAGGGATGGATGAGAATTTCATTTCAGCTTTTGATGAGATTTTACCAACATTAACAACTTTTTTCCTATTTGGTAAGGGAAGAACCTGAGGGTTTTTTTTTAAAAAAGAAACGAAAAACAAAATTGAATGTGGGAGAAACCCAAACTGACAGATATATCCATCCAGGCCCAAGGTTTTGAGTTATTAGCTCTTAAAACTCTGGGTCTGAATTCCTGTGTATACAGTCATGCTAGGGCTGAATTAGCATTGCCAGTATTATTATTTTTTCTGATAGGCTCATCACTTTTTAACAGCTACATGACAGGCAGGTACAACATGGTCACCTCCATGCTGGGAATAGCTGTGCTTATTGAATTTGCCCAGTCAGTTTTGATACGAAAGTAGCAAAATTGGCAAATTTATTCGTATTCCAGAAGGAAAGAACTTGAGATTAAAAAGAAAATCAAGTGCAGGAGAAAGCAAACCAGACAGATTCATCCATCCTTACACAGATCCTTTTGTTTAATTTTCTGAAACCAAAACAGATTGCATTTAGATACATTTGTGCTTCTCAGATTTTCCCCTTTTGTATTCCTTTTCTTCTTCTTCTCCCCCACCCTCAAATGTTGACATTTTATTTCTTTATTTCAAATATTTATGTACTGCCCTTCTTCAAAAATGGATTCCAGGGTGGTCAACAATAATTCAACAATGAAAAACACTTTGCCACTTGAGCCACTGACTAGGACAAATCATGCTACATACTAGTTTTTAAAGGTACCTTAAAGGGCAAAATTTAATATCTTACTGTGATGCTCCTGCCCTGGGTTCTACCTTCTCCAGCTTCCACCTGATGAAACTGAGAAAAACCCATCAGGACGTCTGCCTCCGCTGGGTCTGTTGTCCTCACTGACACACACAGCTTCAGCCCCTTTTACCCTCTGGGTTAAAGAGACACCCAGTATGCCTAACTGGTTCCCTTTACCCAGTACAGGAGAAGTAACAATTTTTCTAATGGTAGCACAATAAGACAAACCAACATGTGGGACTTTGTAACTGAAATAAACAAATACAAATTGATTTACTAAAAGAAGAGTTATATATTACTAATCAATCTATCCTTGGTCCTAACCTACCAATTCCCCAAACCTCACTCACTTAACTTCATCAATCCCTAACTCCCTATCTGACTGTCAACTCCCTCCTTTTATAACCTCAGAATCCCCCCCACAAGTCCCTCCCACTTTTCACTCTCTCCCTAACACTCTATTAACCCTATCTTGCCTGGGTCACATTTAACACCGCAAACACATAGCAGGCACATGTTACAGTGAGAAATCAACAAAACACAGAATTGTGCAATAATGGGTTCATTCTAGATCTCATTAGGTGGAGGCCTGTACAAAACAGAATTTTAGGCTCTTGGGTGTTGGTAAATGAGTATTTTGCAATCTTTGATTTCATTTGAATTGGAAGATCCTCTACTCAAATAAACACAGAGAGTATGAATTTGTGCAATAAGAGAAAAATGGGAGAAAAAAGGTGAACAAAAGCCGATAAATTTCACCAAGCAGTTTATAATTGAAATAGTTATTTTGTCTTGTCATGTTGTATTGTGGTTATTTTAGGGACGGTAGCAGAGAAGAAAGAGCACACAACTCAAATAAATTTCAGCATAACTATCACCAGCATTATTGTGTTCGTGCCCTCAATTATCCTGCTGAACATAAAATGTTATTGCTAGCAGAGCAGCTGCAGTGCACCCATCATAGTAGCATCTAGGTGTCAACTTTGACTATTAAAAAGTAGCACTGCTCAAAATGTTAATTGTTTTTATTGCTTTACAGAAACTTCTTTTCTTCACTAACAAAAATTACTTTTGTATTGCTTCTTTGTTTCTGAGAGATATCTACATTTTTAGGAAAGAAATTAAAAGCAACATTTTGGGATTGACTGGCTAATGTGCATACCGAAAAGTGGAAAATAATAGGTTCTTCAGAATAGAAAATAGATATATCTTCAGCCAGGGTTTCCCCAAATTATAAAGCATGCAGTAGAACTGGATACATGCTGGCTCGCTCTGCAGCTGTCTTGCCTAATACTGTAGCTATGATAAAACATTTGCCCTAGAATCATAGAATCATAGAATAGTAGGGTTGGAAGGGGTCTACAAGGCCATCGAGTCCAACCCCCTGCTCAATGTAGGAATCCAAGTCAGAGCATCCCTGACAGATGGCTGTCCAGCCTTGTCTTGAAGGCCTCCAGTGTGGGAGAGCCCACCACCTCCCTAGGTCATTGGTTCTATTGTCGTATTGCTCTAACAGTCAGGAAGTTTTTCCTGATGTTCAGCCGGAATCTGGTTTCCTGTAACTTGAGCCCATGATTCTGTGTCCTGCATTCTGGGATGATCGAGAAGAGATCCTGGCCTTCCTGTCTGTGACAACCTTGCAAGTACTTGAAGAGCGCTATCATCTCTCCCCTCAGTCTTCTCTTCTCAAGGCTAAACATGTCCAGTTCTTTCAGGCTCTCTTCATAGGGCTTTGTTTCCAGTCCCCTGATCATCTTTGTTGCCCTCTTCTGAACTCTCTCCAGCATCCTTCTGCATCCTTCTTAAACTGCGGTGCCCAGAACTGGACACAGTACTCCAGATGAGGCCTAACCAGTGCTGAGTAGAGGGGAACTAGTACTTCCCGGGATTTGGAAGCTATGCTTCTATTAATGCAGCCCAAAACAGTATTTGCCTTTTTTGTGGCCACATCACATTGTTGGCTCATATTCAGCTTGTGATCTACAACAATTCCAAGATCCTATTTGTTCTCCTTCCACTACCTGATTACTGTTGCATGAAGGGTTCAGCAGGGGTGGGCCAGTTAGCTCCACCCGTTCCTGTATATCCCTGTCACCATTCCTGCAGTACCCTGCATGTTGGGGATTGAACTTCTCCAGTAGGCAGCCTTTTCTACTTGAGTAGGCTCTCTGCTTGACTGAGAACCCTGATCATCCAGGACATCTTCCAAAATGTCTGGTGGGCCAATGTACATCCCAATCAAAGCAGATGGAAAATCTCCAGTTCATTTTAATGCCTTACTCCCAAAACAGCTTAGTATTATATATCCACTGCTGAAATAACAAACACTGTAGCTTAGTATTTAGATTGTTTGATTGATGTCATACACATTTCAGGAAAGCAAAACAGCACATTTAGATCCCCCCCCCCGATGCCATTATCTTTAAAGTCTTTTGACTCTCTGGAACATTTTAGTGTAGTATGTATTTTTGTCTTAATTGGAATCAGCATCTTCTGTTCCGAGGAGGGGATATGGGGTGGTCTTTTTGTGAAAATAAGTAACATAGCAGCATGAACCTGACCTAAAAGCGAAGTTGTTATGCTTTCAGGCATCCAGTTGATAGTTGACTCAGCTATGATGAAGCACAGAAGTTGGTGGTTACAGCAGCCAGATGTATCTCATTAAATACACTTTTCAAAATACCTTGGGGTCACATATAGGAATCCACAATACAACAGGTTCAAAACCCACAAAAGTGCTTGTGATTCACACACCTATCTCAAATGGAAAAAGTGCTGATGAGAAGTCAAAAAGAGGCAGAAAATTCAAAGTAGTGGGAGTATGAGTTTAATTTTTCCGTTATTTAGAAAACAACAATGTGCATATGCACAGAATTGTGTGCCAGTAGATATGAAGCCTCAGTAAATAAATGTTTTGGAAGAAGGCACAATAACCACTGCAATTTTATTGCAGGTCAGATCATTACACTGGTGTGGGAAGCACTTAAACAGGAGTGCATATTTTAGATTAAGATAGAGAACTTGAAACTGTTCCGCATTTCTTGTGAACATTTTCAGAATGCTGAAAAATACTTCCCCTTCTCAGTGAATTTTTAAGTATTTCTTGTATGACAATGTTTGCTTATTTGCATTGCCTTTACATGCCTGCATTCTCAAATTTCTTCAGTTGCCTTGGGTGATTATTTATTTATTTGATTTGTACCCCACCTTTCTACCAATTAAAATAGCATTCAAGGCAGCATCATGACAAAGCTAACCTGACTGGCTGTGTAACATTGTGATGATCAAATCCTGACTGGGTGGAATTGCCCATATGACTATTCGAAGAATAGGGTGGCTGCCAGGGGTATATGGTACCTAAGCAGAAGTTTTTCCGGAGACCTTTCTGGAAAATGTTGGGGGTGGAACAAAAAAGGCAAAAGGGTGGGGGGAATTACTGAGGGTGTATTGATTAATTCTCAGAGATCAGGGACTTACCAAGATAAGAGGAGATGACATAGCTCCCCCCTTTCTTCTTTAACCAAAAGCTTTCCCACAATTTCATGGGGCAGTAGGGCTGCAATCAGAAGATAAGTAGCATTCATTTTCCCCACACAATGGTCCAATAGGAACAGTGCTATGTCATGACATAATGACATAATTACCTGGGGAGGTGGTGGGCTCTCCCACACTGGAGGCCTTTAAGACGAGGCTGGACAGCCATTTGTCAGGGATGCTCTGACTTGGATTCCTGCATTGAGCAGGGGGTTGGACTCGATGGCCTTGTAGGCCCCTTCCAACCCTACTATTCTATGATTCTATGATTCTATGTTCCTGAGATCATTGTTTGGGGAGGGGATAGCAGGGGTGGAGATGGCTGTCCCCTCTGGCAGGATTATACAAGAGGAGACAGTTTGTTAGAAATCCTGCATAAGACATGCAAGATTTATGAGCATCTTCCCCCCATTTGGCTGCTCTTGTTCAAATATTTGTGTTAAGCAGACTGTGACTTGAACATCTCTTGTATTTCAGAGACATGTTACCTCTCAGTTTCTCCCCAGTTTTAACAGTGGTAAGTATGAAGAGAAATACCCTTTATCCATCACAGGTCTCATATTACGCCATGACAGATATATACGCATATAATAAACATAAATATAAGCATATTTAAGTTATATTATTGTATGCATGTAAATACTTAGATTAGATGTAACAAGGCCCAGATCCAAGATCCAAGATTGCAGTATCTCAGGTGATATTCTAATGATATTTTTCCCCTGTATTGAAGCAAACATGAGTCCTCTTTTCTGACCACATTTACTATGGAATATGGGACCGCAGAAGGTCCCCGATTCTATCCTCTGGTTCTCCAGAGAGGGCTGGAAAAACTCCTGCCTAACACTCACCCAAACTAGGGCTAAGCCAAATATCCATCAATTTCAATTTTCACAATGGAAATTTTATCTCTAATAGGACTCAGCCAAATTAAGGGGCATGTTCTGTGAAAAATTACCACCCGTGTAACACTCCCACTGTTTGCTTATAATTTGCTGATAATTTGGTGGGCCCGTGAATCAGGAGTGAAAAACAGTGAGAAAATGCAGCATTTGGAAGGATAACTTTAGAGAAAACCTTGGGATCCTCAAAGCATACTCCTCCCTATACTCTTAAATGTCTGTCTTTGGAGGATTCTGCACAGTTCTGACTGAGCTGTGATGAATGTTCTGGACATGGAGATAAAGCCAAGAAACACATTTAATTTTCATGCAGTTTGCTGTTTGATGAAAGGGTCTTCCCTCATAGAACATAGACATTTCAACAAAAATATTGAACTCCACCAAAAAATCGACTCAGCTCTAGTCAAAAGCTTAGGTTTATTTCTCACATTGTTTTGAGTTATAGTCACCATCTGGATTGCATTCAGCTATTTATAACTTTGTTGGAAACATGGAAATCCTCTGGGGAAAAAAAATCAATGTGGTGATTTTAAGGCATAACCAAATGAGTGTGAAGAATCAACACTCATAAGGCTGAGAAAGGATATCTTTTGAGACTCTATAAGGCAGACTACCTGACATTCAGAGTTGGTGATGCTAAGCAAGATGGACCACTAATCTGACTTAGCATTAGGCAGTCCCATATAAGGACATCATATGAATGATATTAAAAGTAAGCTAAAACAACTTTATATTTAGCATATTTATATTGCATAAATATGGCTTTGGTCTACATCATGCAGCCCACAACATATTTATTCATACTTGCATTTAAATTGGCTTAGATCCATTATCATCAGTTATGAATTACTCATATCCCCAAAATGTTACTAACCCTCTGTCCTAACAATGGCCATCTGTTCTTTTCAATCATTCATGGAGCCAGGAGGTAGATGCATGAGGGAGAGGTCTGGTTTGGAAGTAGCATTCCACTTACCCATTGGATACTTCCATAGCCCCACATGCCTTTCTCCATGGATAAGTGTAGTCTTGTGGATACTGCCCTCTCCTTCCATTGTGCTGCAATTAAAATATTATCCATATGCCTTCTCTTATCCCAGTGTACACGCTAAATTTTATTGTGCTTGTATCCCTTATCTCAAGTTACAATTGCCTCAGCCATCATATATGGACATGTTGTGGGTGAAAGTGTGTCCTTCTGTTGGCATAGCCCAGTTAATTTAACTGCGCGTTTAGTAATTGCATTGGCCAGGCATTCCCAAAGATCTGTAATCTAATTTAGCTCTGAGAGTTAATGATTTTAATGATTTGTTGTGATCTCAAAACAACTGTTAGAAGATAAATCCACATCATTAAACCTATTACAGTGTTTTGCTTCATTTAGCAAATGATGTTTTTTTTTTGTTCTGAAGACACCCACATTTTAAGCAAGCAAAGAGATAGGTTATTTGGTGGTGAGGAATAATTTGTTGCCATCTCCCTTTGAGACTTCAATACAAGGCATCCCTGGGAGAAGAAAAAAGAACCCATCTTCTCTTAAATACTATTGACTATTTTATAAATGAGAATATTTGCTTCTGTTATTATGTACAATAGCATTTTTCTGAATGACAAAGGATGCAGGACTCAGTGAATGCAAACACTCAGCAAAGGATTAAAAAGGTAAATGTGTCCCCAACCAGTCGTGTCCGACTCTAGGGTGCAGTGCTCATCCCTGTTCCTAAGCCGAAGAGCCAGCGCTGTCCGAAGACGCTTCCGTGGTCATGTGGCCGGCATGACTGAACACCGAGGTGCACGGAACGCTGTTACCTTTCCCGCCGAGGTGGTACCTATTTATCTACTTGCAATTTCTTGCTTTCGAACTGCTAGGTTGGCAGGAGCTGGGACTGAAGATGGGAGCTCACTCCGTCACGCAGCAGTCGGGTCTCGAACTGCTGACCTGCCGACCTTCCAGTCTGCAGTTCAGTGTCTTAACCACTAAGCCACCGCAGCCCTCCATCAGCAAAGGATTAGGATCCCTTGATTTACACATTCCAGAAGGGTAGCTGTGTTACTAATGGCATTTCAAACATTTCACATTTACTGTAGAGTTCGGTGGAACCACCTGGTTTCCCTCCAGAAAAGCTTTGGCAGACCCCAGTTTTTCATCTGGATATCCATTATCCACTGAAATCTCCAAACCCCCTCTTTACAATGCATTTTGGGTTCTATCCTCAAACTTATCAACATCTGATGATTGTATAGCCTTATGCATGTGTTTGCCTGCAACACATGAACGGTTAAACTAGGGAGGGAGGGGACATAGGCATGCATGCAAGCCCTGTTCCCAATGTCCCCGCATGCCTACTGCTTTTAGAGATCTTTGCACACTTAGGGCGAAAATATGAAAGAGGTATGTACGTGCATTTGGCTGAACATGCTTACAATTTGCTCCCAAGTTTGGAAACCCTGTACTTACAATCCCCTTTTAGATCTTTGTCGCCATGTTTGGGAACCTTGCACTTAAACCTCCCTTTTAGTTCTTCACGTACGTACATAGGGCGTTTAAGTTTTGGTGTTCTGGGAACTTTGGCAATGAAACTTTGGCTCACTCCACAGACACAGACACCTCTGGCACCAACTTGATATCACTGTGTCACATTGGCATAAGAGGCCTCTGAGCATCTGTAGTGAGAGACCTACAGAAGCTTCTGGAACTAGGAGGAATCTGTTCTGGATTTAGGTATATTCCTGGTCCAGTTTGGCATGCTTCAACACATGCAGATTCACAATGGCATGTAGCTTTTGGCATTTCTTAATTTAATGTGGAATGTCTAGTTGTTGGTTAGATCCAACTAAATTGTATAGCTGATGAAACAGGCTGTACCTTGGAATTCATGCCTAGAGATGTCCATTGCTGGGAAATCTGGCCCTTTTGGGGCTCACTAGAGTTCTGCAGCATCCTTGACTTAGCTTCCTTTAGAGAGCTGAGCTGCACAGTTTCCCCTTCCCGGGGCTTTTAATGCATTTTTTTTTTAGACTTGGCCATAATTTGTGAAAATAATTTGTACAAATTACTGCTGCAAATTGGGCAAATGTTTTTTATGCATCATCATCATCATCATAGGAAATTCCACCATCTGGCCTGACTTGTTGTGCACTGAGTAGGGCCAGCTGATAGAAGATGGGATGGAGTAGAGGGGGCTGAGCCGACAAAAGCTAATTGAGCTCCACCACCACCCCGCGACCAGATTCCTCTGACATCCCTGCTCATGCCACAATGAAGACTGACTTTGTTTACCTACTGGACTCTTTGTTGCATTGATTTTGCAGCTAAGCAGCTCAATCAAAAACATCATATTTCTACTTAATTCCCATTTATTGTCGAATTGAGCTGATATTTCTAAGATTGTTTTCTGAAAAAAATTCTGATAATTTTCTTTTTTACCCCTTCCACAAAAAACAAAAACATTTTTTTAAAAAGCCTCAGGGCTGTTTTGCAGAACATTATCTTCCCTTTTTTGATGATGGCTGCCATTTTTTCCTCACAAGGACTCAGAACTAGGGATGTTGGAGAAATCCATCCGTGGGGTCAGGCCTGCCGAGCTTTGGGCAGGTTGGCCCCCCAGACACCATCTTGCTTTATCCATAAGCTGGTTTGACTTGACCAGCATGAGTCCAGCCAGCTCGCGGACCTCTGCCACCAGCCAAGCCCCTCGTTCTCTCCTTGCTGACGCTGCTGACACCAGCAAGGAGAGTGTCAGGGGTTGTGCTCAGCCGTGGCAGGGTGGGAGCTGAGAGGGGAGAGCCATGGCAGTTCCCTCCCAGCTCCCACCCAGCCACCACTGAGCATCCATGCTGTTCCCTGCTGGGCACTGGCAGTGAGAGGTGCAGTTGCTCAGCGGTGGCAGGCTGGGAGCTGAGAGGGGAGTGCCATGGTGCTTCCCACCTGGCTCCCACCCCATTGCCCCTGCCAAACTACTGCCCCACTTTCTGCTGAAGCCTGGCTGAGAGCAGGGCTGTTGCTTGGTGGTGGGAACACGTGTTTTTTTATTATTATTATTACGTATTTACATTTGTGCAAATTACCTCTCCCATTTGCGCAAATTGGGCAGTCTCCCTTGACTGATTTGTGCAAATGATGAAGATCTTTTGTGCAAATGTAAATACACAGTGTTTAAAACACACACACACACATACACCTGTTCCTGCTGCCATTGCTGAACGAACTACCATCCCACTCTCTGCTGAGCACTGGGAGCTGGGCAGGGAGCACCATGGTGCTTCCTGCCTGGCTCCCACCCTGTTGCTGCTGCCTCCTAGCAACAGCCCCACTCTCTGCTGGGCACCTGTGGCAGCAGCAGGAACAGTTCTTTTGTTTGTTTACATTTGTGAACATGTAAACTAGGGATGGACGAAAGTCCCTTACCTGATCCCAACGCTTGCTTTGCAGTGGGGGGGAGGCACTCCGTTCCTCCCCGCCAAAATTCTGGCTGGGGGGAAGGCGCCCTGTCCCTCCCCGCCGAAATTCTGGCTGGGGGGGAGGCGCCCCGTCCCTCCAGCCGTGAAACCTTATCGCCTGCCGGGACGCAAATGGCGGCGACCGTAGCCACCGCCGTTTGCGTCCCTGCAGTCAGCCGTGATCGGCTACGTAAATGTTTACGTAGCCTATCACGGCTGACTATAAAAAAAAAAAGCGCATCTGCAGATGGCGGCGCACATGGGCGCCACCATTTGCGTTCCTTATTTTGGCACGTGTAGTCTACGTAAACATTTACGTAGACTACGGCGAAAATAAGGGCAACGCTATTTGCGTTCCCCTTATTTTCACCATAGTCTACATAAATGTTCACGTAGACTACACGTGCCAAAATAAGGAACGCAAATGGCGGCGCCCATGGGTGCTGCCATTTGTGTACGCGCTTTTTTTTTTTTCCAAAGTCAGCCATGATAGGCTACGTAAAGATTTATGTAGCCTATCATGGTGTTTTTTTTAAAATCTAGCCGTGATAGGCTACATAAATCTTTACGTAGCCTATCACATTTGTTTGTTGTTGTTTTTTTACTTGGAAATGGTGGCGGCGGCAGCCGGTCAGAAGACCGGCCGCCGCCGCCGCCGCGCTGCCGCCGCCGCGCCGCCGCCGCCAGGGACATTCGAGCAAGGTAAGTCCTGTCCTGGGGGGGGGCGGGGGGGCAGACCGTTTGTCCACCAATTTTGGGGGGCCGAATGCGCTGGCATTCTGCCTCCCCGAGATTCGTGGAGAAATTCTCTGATATCCCTAATGTAAACACAGTAACACACACACATACAAAACTGGGTAAGTTCCCAGATTTCCAGGAAAAGCCCCAGGCTCATTTCACAAATGCAAGCTTAGCCAGGGGGAGTGGATATATCCAGCGAGCCAAAGAAGGGCTGGATTTCCCCATGACAGCCATCCCTACCCAGAATGATACTAGGTCTGGGAATTGTGGAAGATTCAAAATTGCAGTGATTCTACAAACAGGAGCAAGCTACCCCAAAAAAACCTGCGCAAAATTCTTTGGAAACAATTATAAAAAGCCTTGCTGCTGCTGATGGACATCCCTATGCCAGAAAAAGCTGGAGAACTGGGGATACCATTTGGAGAAATTGTATCCCTAATTTCACTGCCTGCCAATAGGGTAGAGGATTTTGGGGAGGCTATTTTTACTCAGCTAGGCTTTTGGTTTTGTACAGATGTGAGCAAAACAGAATGGCCAAAGGGAATGTGAGCCTACTGAATTTCAAGTCATTCATACATTTGCATCAGTAACACTTGGTCTGAGTAGAAGTATGAATAGCTCTCTCTCATAAAATATAATTGTCCCACCATTGATGTTTCATTATGTTCATACCTTCAGCCACACACTTATACTTAAAACATAGAGGGGGGGAGAGGGTTGTGCCTACTCCCCCCCCCCCCGCCCAATCTCTTCGTATTCAGTGGAAGGCATCAAAGTATCTTCTACATATGTACAGATATTAGCATGCTGGTTCTTCCACATGACTGAGAACCCTGATCATGCTGGTTTCACAGTAATGAGAAGAGTCTGTGTACATAGAGCTGTATATGCATAGAAGCCTCTTTCACATGGAGGTTGGGGGGAAGGGTCTATGGGCACACTCCTGCTTCCCTCTCTGCTCATTCAGTATACATGTGATTGAAGGTGTGAAACAGGCTTTCATAGAATGAAACTATGTGGACCTTTGTTGTCAGTGTGATGTCTCTGCTCTTCACTATTTTATCAAGATTTGTCATTGCTCTCCTCCCAAGAAGTAAACATCTTCTGATTTCTTGGCTGCAGTCAGTGTCTGCAGTAATCTTTGCACCTAGAAAGACAAACTCTGTCACTGCCTCCATGTTTTCTCCCTCTATTTGCCAGTTATCAATCAAGCTGGTTGCCATAATCTTGGTTTTTTTGAGGTTTAACTGCAACCCAGCTTTTGCACTTTCTTCTTTCACCTTCATCATGAGGTTCCTCAGCTCCTCCTCGCTTTCAGCCATCAAAGTGGTATCATCTGCATATCTGAGATAGTTAAAGTTTCTTCCAGTGATTTTAATTCCAGCCTTGGCTTCATCAAGCCCAGCACATCGCATGATGTGTTCTGCTGCATACAGGTTGAATAGGTAGGGTGAGAGTATACAACCCTGCTGTACTCCTTTCCCAATCTTAAACCAGTCTGTTGTTCCATGGTCTGTTCTTACCACTGCTACTTGGTTGTTATTAGGCATGAATTCCGTGACGGATCTTGGTGAGGCCTGAAATCCGTCGCGAAACTAAGCCCCCACCCCCCCACCCCATGAAAGGTGCATGGGACGAAGTCCCTGCCACCCCCACCCCATGAAAGGTGCATGAAACGGAGCACTTACCTGCTCCTGTCCATGCTGCTTTGCAAATGGCGGCCGTCCTGCGGCCACCATTCGCTTCCTCCTCTTCAAGCCATGATAGGCTACATAAATACTTTTTGTGTCCCTGCAGAGGCCATGATAGGCTACGTGAGTATTTACGTAGCCTATCATGGCGGAGGGGGGGAACCCAGCGTACGCAAATGGCGGCAGCTACCGCCATTTGCGTACGCTGGGGTTTATTTCCCCCTGCCATGATTGGCTATGTAAGTATTTACATAGCCGATCACAGCAGGGGGAAACATTTTTTCGTAGCCACCGCCATTTGTGTCCCTGTATTGAGCCGTGATAGGCTATGTAAATATTTATGTAGCCTATCACGGCAGGGGGGAAAAAAACCCAGTGTATGCAAATGACAGTAGCCGCTGCCATTTGCATACGCTGGGGTTTTCCCCCCTGCCGTGATAGGCTACATAAATATTTACATAGCCTATCACGGCTCAATACAGGGACACAAATGGCGGTGGCTACGACAGCCACCATTTGCGTCCCTGCAGGGCTGCCCAGTGGCCGGATGTCCAGCTGCGGGCGGCCGGAGCTGGCTGGCGGTTCCGTGGCTTGGCCGTGGAGCAGAGCCGGCCGGGCAGAATTCTGGGGGGAGGGACGGAGCGCGTCCCCCCCGTCGAGGATTCCAGGGGGAG
The DNA here is from genome assembly GCF_057233095.1 of Heloderma suspectum. NCBI lineage: Eukaryota > Metazoa > Chordata > Lepidosauria > Squamata > Helodermatidae > Heloderma > Heloderma suspectum. The sequence continues at coordinate 255,717,189 of NC_139461.1, forward strand.
GGAGGGAGCACCTCCCCCCCACCGCAGATGCCCCTAGGGATGGCGGAGAATTTCTCCCCGAAACTTCGGGAGGCCGAGCGCCAATGTGTTCGGCCCCCTGAACATGTTTTGGGGAGAAATTCTCTGCACCCCCCAGCCCCCCGCACCCCCCCCGGGACGGGACTTACCTTTGCCGAATGTCCCTCCCGGCGGCGTGTCCGGCCGGTTCGGCGGGTTTTCGTGCGGGGCGGGACCGGCAGCCGGTCTTTCGACTGGCTGCCGCCACCGCCATTCCAATGAAAGGAAAAAAAAAAACCGCCCCCATGATAGGCTACGTGACGATTAATGTAGCCTATCACGGCTAGATTTGCAAAGTCAGCCATGATAGGCTACGTAAATCGTCACGTAGCCTATCACGGGTGACTTAAAAAAAAAAAAAAAGCGCGTACGGATAATGGCGGACCCCATAGGGAGCCGCCATTCGCGTTCCTTATTTTCGCCGTAGTCTACGTAATCTTTACGTAGACTACAGCGACCAAATAAGGAACGTGAATGGCGGCTCCCTATGGGGGCCGCCATTATCCATACACGCTTTTTTTTTTTAAAGTCACCCGTTATAGGCTACGTGACGATTTACGTAGCCTATCACGGCTGACTTTGCAAATCTAGCCGTGATAGGCTACGTTAATCGTCATGTAGCCTATCACGGGGGCGGTGTTTTTTTCTTTTATTGGAATGGCAGCGGCGGCAGCCAGTCGAAAGACTGGCTGCCGCTCCCGCCCCTGACGAATACCCGACGAACCGCCGGCCGGACCCGCCGCCGGGAGGGACATTCGGGAAAGGTAAGTCCCGTCCCGGGGGGGGTGCGGGGGGCGGGGGTGTGTGGAGAATTTCTCCCTGAAACGTCTTTGGGGGGCCGAACACGTTGGCGCTCGGCCCCCCGAAGTTTCGGGGAGAAATTCTCCGCCATCCCTATCTAAATCCAGCTTGTACATCTGGCAATTCTCATTCCATGAATTGCTGGAGTCTACCTTGCAAGATCTTGAGCATTCCATTACTGGCATGTGAAATAAGTGCCACTGTTTGATAGTTTGAACATTCTTTGGTGCTTCCCTTTTTTGCTATGGGGATATAGGTTGATTTTTTCCAATCTGGTGGCCATTCTTGTGTTTTCCAAATTTGCTGGCATATGGCAGGCATCACCTTGACAGCATCATCTTGCAAGATTTTAAACAGTTCAGCTGGGATACCGTCATCTCCTGCTGCCTTGTTATTAGCAATGCTTCTTAAGGCCCATTCAACCTCACTCTTCAGGATATCTGGCTCTAGCTCACTGACCACACTGTCAAATCTTACCCCAGTATTATTATCCTTCCTATACAGATCTTCCATATATTCTTGCCACCTTTTCTTGATCTCTTCTGCTTCTGTTAAATCCTTGCCATCTTTGTTTTTGATGATACCCATTTTTGTCTGGAATTTACCTCCGATGTTTCTAATTTTCTGGAAGAGGTCTCTTGTCCTTCCTATTCTATTATCTTCATCCGCTTCCACGCATTGCTTGTTTAAAAATAATTCCTTATCTCTTCTGGCTAACCTCTGGCATTTTGCATTTAATTGGGCATATCTCCCCCTATCACTGTTGCCTTTTGCTTTCCTTCTTTCTTGGGCTGCTTCCAGTGTCTCAGCAGACATCCATCTTGCCTTCTTGATTATCTTTTTCTTTGGGATGTTTTTGTTGCCGCCTCCTGAACAATGTTGCGAACTTCTGTCCATAGTTCTTCCAGGACCCTATCTACTAAATCTAGTCCCTTAAATCTATTCTTCACCTCCACTGCATATTCATGAGGAATATTAGTGAGCTCATATCTAACTGATCTGTGGATCTTCCCTATTCTCTTTAGTCTGATTCTAAACTGTGCAATAAGAAGTTTGTGATCTGAACTACAATCAGCTCCAGGTCTTGTTTTTACCAACTGCATAGATGTCTACCACCTTTGGCTACAAAGGATGTAGTCAATCTGATTTCGGTGTCGACCGTCTGGTGAAGTCCATGTATAAAGTCATCTTCGGTTGTTGGAAGAGAGTGTTTGTTATGCACAGTGAGTTGTCTTGGCAAAATTCTATCAGCCTATGTCCTGCTTCATTTTGTTCTCCCAGACCATGCTTGCCTGTAATTCCAGGTGTTGTTTGACTACCCACCTTAGCATTCCAGTCTCCTGTAATGAAAATAACATCTTTGTTTGGCGTCCTATCCAGTAGGTGCTGCAGATCCTCATAGAACTGATCTACTTCTGCTTCTTCAGCATCTGTGGTTGGGGCGTATATTTGGATCACTGTGATGTTAAATGGCTTACCCTGAATTCAAATTGAGATCATTCTGTGTATTGGAATTCCATTATCCTTCAGATTGTGCACTTCTCTGAAATTTGCAATGCAGTTCTTGATTCACAAAGCATGTACAGAAAATGCTTATTTTGGGGGGAGATGCATACAGAAATGTGCATTTTAGGGGGAAATAAGTACTATCTGTGTATTTAGAGGAAAAATGATATTTGGGGGAAAATGCATACAAACTCTGTATTTTAGGGGGAATGCATACATTTTAAATGTGAATTTTCATGCTTTTTTTAAGTTAGCAGTAAACAGGATGGAATGAACTTGTTGACTGAATACACATAAAACTGACACAAACCAAAATTAGACTGATCCATCCATCCCTAGAGTTATCCTCCATGTACTTGTCAAATCTTTTCAAAAGGCCATTAATTTAGTGGCCCCATCTTATGGCAATGGAATTCCATAAGTTAAGTAGCATATAGTTAGGTACTGCACACTTCTCTGTAGTAAATATCTTCCCTCAGCCTATTCATTTATTTGTACTTCCTAGGGCTGTGCACAGACCCCTTGATCCTCTTCAGATGCCACTTCAGATCATCAGAAGCGACCCCGATCCATCTTGGACTAATTCGGACCCCCTCCAATCTGACTTGGATGCGAAGCTGAAGTGAGATTCGAATATCTGGACTGCACAATTTTGGCATTTTCCCATTGACTTGCATGGGAAAACACAAATAGCCATAACTTTTCCAGTTTGTATGATACAGCATGAAATTTGGGGGAAATCATCCCCCTGGAGATGAGGCCACCTGCAAAATTACAGGCAGTTTGGTAGGGATGGCGGAGAATTTCTCCATGAATCTCTGGGAGACTGAATGCCAACGCATTCAGGCCCCCGAAATTGGTGGTGAAATTCTCCACCAGCCCCCCGCCCCCCCCCCCGGGATGGGACTTACCTCGTGCGAATGTTCCTCTTGGCGGCGGGTCCCAGCGGTGGTTCGGCGGCGGTTCAGCGGGGGCGGCGGCGGCGGCCGGTCTTCTGACCGGCTGCCACCGCCGCCATTGCAAAATAAAAAAGGAAAGTAAAAAACAAAACAAAACACACCCGTGATAGTCTACATCATGATTTACGTAGCCTATCACGGCTAGATTTCCAAAGTCAGCTGTGATAGGCTACATAAATCGTCACGTAGCCTATCACGGGTGACTTTGAAAAAAAAAAGCGCGTACGCAAATGGCAGCGGCCCGTGGGCGCCGCCATTTGTGTTCCTTATTTGGACAGGGGTAGTCTACGTAAAGATTTACGTAGACTACGGCGAAAATAAGGGAACGCTATTTGCGTTGCCCTTATTTTCGCCGTAGTCTACGTAAATCTTTACGTAGACTAGATGTGCCAAACTAAGGAATGCAAATGGCAGCGCCCCATGGGCACCGCCATTTGCGTACGCGCTTTTTTTTTTCCCCAAAGTCACCTGTGATAGGCTACGTGACGATTTACGTAGCCTATCACGGCTGACTTTGGAAATCTAGTGTGTGTGTGTGTGTGTGTGTGTGTTTACTTTTTTTTTCGTGGCCGGGTAGACGGGGCGCTCCTACCCGGCCTGAATTTCGGCAGCGAGGGATGGGGCGCCTTCCCCCTGGCCTGAATTTCGGCCGGGTGGGGCGGGGCACCTCCCCCCCTTGCCTGAACTTCAGGGGGAGAACCGAAGCACCTCCCCCCCACCGCGAAGCAAGCTGCGGGACCAGGTAAGTCCCTTTCGTCCATCCCTACAGTTTGGCTCAGTGGGTTTTGTGCCAAGTGGAGTTAAAATCTGATTTTTTCCAAAGAAACTCTCCTAGCAAAGAGCTGTAACTTCTCCCTGATTACACACACACACACACACACATACATACACACACACACACACACACACACACACACAACACCTTAGCCTCTCCCAGCCACCCTTGAGGGCATTGCACCACCCAAAACCCAGGCAGTTTGGCCCACCAGCTTGTGTGCTAGGTGCAGGTTAACTTTGACTTTTTCCAGGAAAACTCCCAAAGCAAAGAGCTGTAACTTCTCCCTGTTTCAATGGAGATGTATGAAACCTAGGCCCCTCTCAGCACCCCTTGAGGGCATCACACCCACCAGAGTTCAGGCACTTTGGCCAACTCACTTTTGTGCAAGTGAGTGATATTTGAGTTTTTCCAGGGAAACTCCCAATGCAAGGAGCTGTAACATCTCCCCACCTCTGCCCCTGCCAACACCCGAAGATGCCTCATATTGTTGTTATTGCGCTGAATTGCTTTGCCACACAGTGGACTGTAATTGGAATAAGAAGGTAATTAATATAAATACTATGTGTCTCATGCTTTTTCAACACTGCCTTGAAATTGGAACGTGTAGTGTTAGTGGAACAACAACCTAGCACCAACATATACATGGACACAGACACACAAGAGCTAAAGAAAAGCAGAGCAACCGAAGCAACCGATGGGTGTCTTTAATTTATTGTTTTATATTTAATGTTCTTTTATAGAAGGCAGAAGAACTTCAAGAAATATAGAGCAATAGCGCAGGCTATTAGATAACAGCCAAATCAAACCCTTAAAAAAAATCCTTCTTTAATTTCTGTTTTGGGAGGATCAACACAGAGAAGACACAGATGGGTCATTTCAGCACGGGGGTGGGGGGACAAATGCTACACACATAGGCTGCTATAATATGCCTTTCTTTAAGAATTTAGACAGAAAGAAAAAACTAAATGCCTGAATATGACTTAAAGGGGAACATGCCCAGAAGTCAATGCTTGTTTTTAAAAGTTGAAATAAGGCTGGGTTTGTAGAAATCTAAAAGAGACTGAGTTGACTGACAAAAATGAAAAAGGAAAAATGGAGAAAGCAGAAGGAGAAAGCAGAAGTAAGGGTCAATGTTACACAATGAATGCAGCCTTTTCTGGAGTCCAAAATCAAGATAAACAAACAAACACAGGAATGGCAGGGGAGGGGAAGCATAGCAGCAACTTGCAAGGAAAATTTATGTTAGTTTGAAAAAATATGGAAAGGAGAGATGAATCTAATCAAACACAAATAACAAATGAGTTGGAGGTAAAAAGATATAGGAGAAAGCTGCTGGACGAGGTGCTGCCAAATGGGGACACTGTCCCAATGGGGATGGACGATCAAGGAGCGAGGGAAGGGAACACTCCCAATACAACCAAGCGGTTTCCTTTTAATTTAAATTCTGAGAAAAGCCTAATGGCAATCAAAATTGAATAAACTGGAGGAACAACTCCTAGGAATGCACACGCACACGCACACACAAATGATAATCTACCCACACCAGCCCTCTCTCCCAAAGACACAGCTAGTTAGGGATGGCAGAGAATTCCGCCACAGATTCCAGTGAGAAATGTTTTCCAAACATTCTAAAGAATCTCCCCCCCCCCGGAATCCTTGGTGGAACAGCCCCATCCCCCCTTGCTGTCCCACGGAATCCCCCCGGGACGGCACTTACCTGGGGCGGATGCGGTGGATTCGGCAGTGGTTCCAGCGGTGGTTCTGGCGGTGGCTGTGGTGGCTCCGGCGGAGGTGGCTGGTCTCCTGGCCGGCCGCGGCCAGGCTGCTACCGCCGCCATTGCCATCCTTGCAGCCGTGATAGGTGACGTAAGAATTTACGTCGCCTATCACGGCTAACCAAAAAAAACACAACCCCCCCCAGCGTACGCAAATGGCGCTGGCTACGACGGCCACCATTTGTGTTCCCTATTTTTCGCCGATTTATCTTACGTAAATATTTACGTAAGATAAAACGGCGAAAAAATGGGAATGCAAATAGCGTAGTGGGCGCTATTTGCGTTCCTTTATTTTTCGCCATTCTAGCCTACGTAAAAATAGGGAACGCAGATGGAAGCCGCCGTAGCCACTGCCATTTGCGTACACTGGGGTTTTGGGGGGGGGGGGTTGGTTAGCCATGATAGGCTATGTAAATTCTTACATAGCCTATCACGGCTGCCTGGGTGGACGCAAATGGCGGCCGCTACGGCGGCCGCCATTTGCATCCGCAGCAGCCCATCCACGGCTGGAAATCTGGGGGGGGAGGACCAGATCACCCCCCATCAAGGATTCCAGGGGGAGGGATGGAGCACCTCCCCCCCCCACGAACAGAATCCGCGAAAAGGTAAGTGACTTTCGTACATCCCTACAGCTAGCACAATGACCAGACGACGCAGCCTTTAACCGAAGTACATACCCCCTTCCTCCACCACTTTCTCTGATTGGAGACTGCTAGTGTTGGTTCTGGCTGAGGGTTCCAATTCACCAAAGCTAGGGATGGTGCAGGTGCCCATTTTGGTCCACAAATCATTCAGACCTCTGGCAGCCGCGCCCCCCAAGCTGCACCCACCGGGCTCTCCCTTGCTTGCTGTGCCCACATAGACCTATACACAAAAAGTGCTGTGAATCATCCATAGACTCTGGCTTCACAGCACTATTTTGTGTATAAGAATGGGCAAACACTGCCAATTGCTGTGTTTTTTAAAGACATGGCAATTGGGATAATGGCAAACAGGCCCAGGTAAATTGCAGGCTGCTCACCAAGCATGGAGGGGGGGCTCGACTGCAGTCCAAAGGGCCAGCAAGCGGGAGGAGAGCTCAGAGGCCACCCGGAGAACCCAAGCTGGGTTGTGTTCTCACATCCCTAGCCAAAGCACACTCCTTCGTAATCCTGTGCTCACCTTCCCGCCTCCCCCTGCCTTCCTGAGTCCGCTTGCCTCCCTCCCTCCCTCCTCCTCCTCCTCCTCCTCCTCCTCCTCCTCCTCCTCATGCCCCTCCACATGAGCATTGAGAAGTTGATACATTTTGGAGACAGCCTGTCTGGACTGCTGAGGCATCCAGTAGAGTTCTGAATATATGAGGCGGAGGAGGCGCTTCGGGGAGGAGCGCTTTGCCCCGGGGCACCTCGGTACTGCTCTGAATTGCCTCATATCATGAGGCTTTTGCTCCAAAACAGCTCGCTTTGTCTCATTATTAGGACTTCGTAACGAGGTGGTGCACAGCCCTTTAATTCATTATACCATTAAATAACACAGAGATTGAACATGGAAACATAACAATGACTTTCTCTGATTATGTAAATGTTCACACATTAATGGAAAGCAAAGGCTACTTAAACTATAACCTTTGGGCATGTCTGCCAAACTTCATTTGCTCCACTGCATTGGTTTTTCCCAAAGAGCCTAAGCATATCGAGAATTAGTGATGGGCAAACTCAATTTGTTATTTACTTTGAAATTTATCCATTTAAGTTCAGATGAGAGTTCTCCTCTAATTCAACATCTCTTTCTGTGTACATGAGTTTTTGTGCATGTGCAATATCAAGGTGCTGTAGTTTGGAATTGCATAATGCAGCATGACATCATGCACCACCACATTATGTGCTCCCTTTCTTTTCTTTTTTTGAATATTTTTTTTTTATTTTATCTTTATAAATGAAATATACAATACCAAACATACCAACAACCTGATCAGTACTAGAATTTCCCAACAATACAATATTCTGATGAGGACACCATAATAACAAAAAGAGAAGGAAAAAGAAAGGGGGAAAAAAGAAAAAAGGCAAAGGGAGGAGGAAAGGAGGTGAAGAAAAAGGAAGAAGATTCTTTCCCCTTCCCCCCTCTCCCTGTCCCTCCCCCTTAAAGAATTAAATTTAAACTCCAATACCCCCCCAGCCTCCGATGCCATTCTATTTTACAAACTATATCTATAACCTTAACAATCTTACAGTTTAATAAACAACCTTACATTTCAATATCATATCATCAATCTTATATCCAAGAAACAGGTCTACAGTTCATTCCCAGTAGCCTAGATTACTACTACTACTGCTACTACTACTACTACTTCTAATAATAATCATTTTAAAAGGAATATAGTGTTATATAATAATAAAACTTAAAATAAACCTTCAACAGTCAGTAATAGATTTTATAAAAAATAAAAAACATAACAAAAAGCAAGAAAAAACAAAAGATGAAAGACAATAAACATATATATATATATATATATATATATATATATATAATCATTTATCTTCTGACCTAGCCTGGATCATGTAGACGAAACACAAACAGTTAACAAAGCTTGTTTAAAGATACCAATTCATTGCAACAGGAATCTCACATATTTTTACGTTCAGTCATGCTGCCGCCATTTCATGATTTATAAACTTCTTCATCTGACCTTCAGACACGATACAAAGTGTAGCAGGATATTTTAAGTAGTATTGTAAGTCCATTTTTTTTGCCGCCAGCCAGGTGCATCCGCAGCCAGGCATCTGGCTGCAGCAGGTCTGTGGCCACAGATGGCAGCCGGCGTAGGGGCTGCCATTTGCATCCCTTTGCTGAGCCGTGATAGGCTATGTAAATATATACGTAGTCTATCATGGCAAAAGAAAAGGCAGGGGTGCAACTGGCATAGCGGCCGCCATTTGCGTTCCTGCCTTTTGCCATGATAGGCTATGTAAGTATTTACGTAGCCTATCACAGCCTCCGCAGGGACGGATTTCCCTGGATCAGAGTGACTTATGGAAGCCATTCTGGCTTCCAGGATCTACTCTAGGGTTATAATGGAATGGAGTAAAATTATTCCCCTCTCTGTCAAAATTTAGCAGAGAGGAATCCAGCATTTCTACTCACCCTTAAGCAAACAACACATTATTACAACCCAAGCATTTGCTAAGAGTGGACAAAAGGTAAATAACTGAGTTTCTAGATGCATCCACCAAATCCCTTTACAATCATCAGGCAGCCATTGTGTTTGTTCGTAATGCATTTTTACTGATTAATCTGTTGACACATAGTATAGTGCCAGCTGTGTTTTGTCTGGAATTATGTGTAGTGATCTATGAAACAGTACTTTGGGAAGGACAAATTGGCTTGTACAAAGTTTGTGCTTGCCTTCAGCCTTTACCCAAACTTTGAAGCAAACTTGGTTGCCTAATGTGTTTGCCATTGCTAGCCTTTAATTCTGACACTTGACTACTCAATTCTTATTCAAAACAAGAATAGTGTATTATTTAATGCTGTGCCGAAAATTTACCTTCCATATGAAGTGGCCAAGGAGTGTGCGTGAGTGTCCTGCCTTTCATCATACAATCATCTCTGCACCTTAGAGATAAGATGTATCTGGAATTCATCCTTAGAAATTTAACATTTGGAAGATCCTGGGGAAGTTACTGGCCCCTAAAGAATGTCAATTAGAGCTTGGACAACATTTCTCAGAACACATTTTTTCTCAGAAAAGTCCTGAGATTTTTTTTCTTACCTCCTCCTGCCCCCAGAAATAAAATGCCACTTTGCAAAATTTCCCCAAATTTCTTCCCCATGTTTGGGTGAGGTTCACCTTCACTCTCTTCCACAGAGCCCCAGAATGATGCTAGATATGGGGTATTGTGGACAATGCAAAATAGGGGCCAGGCTGCCTGCCAATACAGTTGCTGCTTGTTGCCACTTGTAACAGCAGTGCAAAAACCAAAACAAAACCCTTAGGAAAGAAGAATAAGTGTGTGCTACAACCCCTGCCAAGGGTGAGCCCTACCTGTGAGAAATTGTCAGATCATTTTTCCTCCCATTGGAGAAATTCAGCGAAATTGTCCTCCCAATTTCTCTGCCCACAAATCGGGTGGAGAATTTCAAGAGGTCATTTGTGCACAGCTCTAGTATTTTTCTTTTAATCTATTTTCAGTGCAGAGATTAGCTATGGGTTTCCAAAATACAACAAAATATCTATTCTCAGTGTTGATGCCACTGAATTCCATAATTAGTTTATTGGTCAAAACTCATCCGTTTGCAACATTCACCTTTGTAGCGCGCTTGGATCGATGTATTATGAATTTGCTATAAAGTTTGGAATTTATTGTGAGCTTTGGAGAATGCAGAGCAAAGCAGTACCCAGATTCCCCCCAAATGTTCAGTCGTCTTACCACCTAGACCTGCCCCCCCGCCGCAATTTTCCTGAAACAGTCTCATTAGCTGCTTTCTTCTTCCTCGTCATCTCAGCAGCTGTAGCTCTGGCTCTGAGGAGGAGGACCCTGGGTCCATCTTCAAACTGGAGACTGGCGACGTCAAGTAAACATCCCATGACATCACAATGCAGGCAAGCCACATGAAAACAACCAATCAGAAAGGGAGCACATAGACTTCCGGTTGGGACCGATGTCGCTCTGGCAGCTTTCAACGGGTCCTCCCATGGGAGCTTTCTCAAACACCTTTTTAAAAGGTTGAAAAACCTTTTCATCTCCCCCCTGGAATTAAAGGGGGGGCAAGGTGGCATCTGGACAACATCTTGTAGAAAAGTACCCCCTTTGAGATTGTGGGGGGGCTGGATTCCAGGATTATCTCCCCAGTAGGGATGTTGGAGAATTCCACCATGGATTCCAGGGAGGCCGAATTCCAGTTAATTTGCCCCCCTGGAATCCATTGTGGAATGAAGCAACCCCCCCGCCACCCTGCGAAATGGGCCCGGAACGGAGCCTACCTGGTGTCGGCCATCCGGTGCTCTGCCAATGGCAGCCACCATTCGCCTTCCTTCGAATGGCCGTGATAGGCTACGTAAGTATTTACATAGCCTATCACGGCTAACACAGTTAGCTAACATCACCTTGCCGACAAAGGTTCGTATCATCAAAGCTATGATTTTCCCAGTAGTAATGTACGGCTCTGAGAGCTGGACTATAACGAAGGCTGAGCGCTGAAGAATTGATGCTTTCGAATTGTGGTGCTGGAGAAGACTCTTATGAGTCCCTTGGACTGCAAGGAGGTCAAATCAGTCCATCTTAAAGGAAATCAACCCTGAGTGCTCATTGGAAGGACATATACTGAAGCTGAAGCGCAAATATTTTGGCCACCTCATGCGAAGAGAAAACTCCCTGGAAAAGACCCTGATGCTAGGAAAGATTGAAGGCAAAAGGATAAAGGGACAGCAGAGGATGAGATGGCTAGATAGCATCACTGATGCAATGAATATGAACTTGAGCACACTCCGGGAGAGAGTGGAGGACAGGAAGGCCTAGCGTGCTATGGTCCATGGGGCCACGAAGAGTCGGACATGACTTAACGACTGAACAACAACAACAACAAGTTCAGTTCAATGTGTGCTTGGCTATGCAAACATCCCTGCTTGAGTTCTTGTGAACAGAATGGAGGCACACACTCCCACTTTGCTTTTGCTTAGAGCACCCTTTTTGTGCCTGCCTCTGACTCCAGTGCTGTCTCCTCCTTCCCTTCCCCCAAGGCCAAAAATATTACCTTTGAGAAGTGACAAAGAAGATGGCAGCAGTCACTCGCACAGACACATGGGATGCCTTTTCCCACCAGGGACTTGGGCTGGAACTACATCCCAAGATCCCTGGTGGGCAAAGGTGCTTCATCATCCACAATTTCCTACCGAGGAGGAGCTCCAGAGCAAGCCGCCAGAGTCAATTAGGGCAGACAACCTGATCTTATATGTGTTTTCTTAGAAGTTAATTCAGCTGAATTCAATGGGACTTACTGATGAGAAATTCAAATTGTCCACAAAGTACATACTGTTAGGCATGTAGACTTATTCTTGTGGGGGCTAGCCCAAATCTGGAATTAAGGCCTGTAATTCCAGATTACATTACAATCTTCCTACATGCAGCAGAAGCTGGTGAGGTGGCTTAGGGGTTATAATCAGCTGCCAGCAGTGGCCAATTACTATCTACCACACACTTCCCTCACCAGCCACTGTTACCAGAATGTGTAAGAAAATTTAACTGTCTTGTGGTCCTAAACATCTTAGGTAAAAGAAAAGTTTTGTTTTGCTGAAGCTTACAGTGTTCTAAAATTTATCAACAAGCTCTGAGGACAGGAAAATAACATTTCCATATTAGAAACATGTTATGGTAAATCAGCATATGTCTCTCCCCACACCCACCCCCCAGGCTTTTATATGCCATGTCCAATTGCCCTTAAAGAAATGTAAATCTACATTTAAAATAATATCTTTACTTTAAAACAAGTATGTGTGTATAACACACACACACACACACACACACTTACACTTAGAATACTGTATTTTTTTCCCTTTAGGGTGTGATATGGTTATGACTTTTCCTTTTTATCAAATGTGGGTTTGTAGAGTTTGCATTATTGTTCTGACCTATACTGTTCAATAGAGGAAGTCTAACTGGAGCAGAGGACTAACCAAATGGACATGTCTAGACATTAGCTTTAAACAGTGGCTAAGAATTATGCAAAACATTTACAACCTGGAAAGGCTCCATTTTCCATTCTTTCATTTGCATTCTGTAGTATTTCAAAGTTAAAGAAAGAGAGCGTAAAATGGGAAGGAAAAGGGAGGATTTGTTCCCCCTTTTCTTTTTGTTATAAACTGTGAGAACATTTAGAACTCTTAACATAACTAGAAATCCATCATTGAAATTAATCAAATGTCATTTTGAAAAGAAGCTTTAGAAAATGGTCTTTTATTATATGTTTTCCCACTTCTTAAGAAAGCCCATATGTAATTGTCAAATAAAGAACACCTAGGGCTGCAGCTCACAGTAAATGTCAAAATCCATAGATTAATAATGTCTCCGCAGTGCTCCAAAACATACTTCCATATGCAACAGAGCTGAATTCGCAGCAGTGAGCAAAGTCCTTGTGCTCTCCAATACACAGGAGTGCAGAGAAAGAAAGCCTTGCATTTAAGAACACAAAAGTTTGCTAAAAGCAAAACTCCCATGTTTTTCTCCTGGAAGCTAGATCCAGGGCAGCAGAAGCCACAGAAGCTATTTTTAGGGATATATACATCAAAAGCTATTGGGATGCAGGCCAATTGTCTTTTGAATAGAAGTGGGGAAAATGATGGCTTTACATATGCTAGCACAATTCTTTTCATCAAAGATTTTATTGTATCAACCAAAGGTCATTGTATTTTCCTCTGGGGGCAGAAGTTTACATATGGAAGTCAAATATATCTTCTTAAAAATGGCCAAAATTACAAGGGAGAGCAAACTCCCCCATTATCTTAGTTCTAAGATTCCCAGCAGTTTTAGCAAACAGAGCTGTCCCTCAGGTTACATGCAGATCTATGTCTGTATGAAGAGACCACATTTCTTGGGCCTCTATAAAGTCTAATAGTTTGGTTTTAAGATCATAAATAAATCCTCATCTTGTCTCTTTATAAAGTGCATTGATAATGCATGAGATCCTCTGTCATTATATCCATAAATACAAAGTGCCTACTCCACAAAGTTCCTATATTTCCCATCTAAGAATGCTGAGAGCATGGTTTTGAAACATAATCTGGTGAAACAGTTTCTCATGAATGGGTAGGTAAGTTCTCATAAATACTTTTTGTGAGCAGCGATCAATGTTTTACATTTCAAAGGGCCCCCAACATCATTTGAAGTATAGGAACTCATCCAAGAAAGCCACTGTGTGTGGTATGGTGGCTAGACTGTTGGAATAGGACTGAAGAGACCTGGGTTCAAATCCCCATGCAGACAAGAATCTTCCTGGGTGACCTGGGACAGATCTACACCTTGTGTCATATCGTTACGATCCCATCATGGTAACGTTATATCCTTCTTGCACATTTATACCTCATAGGACACACAATGACATTTGTTGCAGTATTTTAGATAATGTGGAATGAAAAAGCAGGAAATAACACTGCAAAAGTGGTATATCGAATGTGTAATGTGCCCTAACAGTTATCACTGCACATCAGTACCACTGCAAGCAGTAGTATAGATCTAGCCCTTGCGCCAGTCAGTATATCTTACCCTAAGTTGTTGAACAGGATTGTTATGAGGATAAAAGGGAGGGGAAGACTCTGGCAGCCCTGAGCTTCTTGGAAGAAGGGTGAGATTTGTTGTTGTTGTTCAGTCGTTCAGTCGTGTCCGACTCTTCGTGACCCCATGGACCATAGCACGCCAGGCCTTCCTGTCCTGCGCTCTCTCCCGGAGCGTGCTCAAGTCCATATTCATTGCATCGGTGATGCTATCTAGCCATCTCATCCTCTGCCGTCGCCATCTCCTTTTGCCTTCAGTCTTTCCCAGCATCAGGGTCTTTTCCAGAGAGTTTTCTCTTCGCATTAGGTGGCCAAAATATTTGAGCTTCAGCTTCAGTATCTGTCCTTCCAATAAGCACTCAGGGTTAATTTCCTTTAGGATGGACTAATTTGACCTCCTTGCAGTCCAGGGGACTTGTAAGAGTCTTCTCCAGCACCACAGTTCGAAAGCATCAATTCTTCGGTGCTCAGCCTTCCTTATAGTCCAGCTCTCGCTGTCTCACAGCCATACATTACTACTGGGAAAACCATAGCTTTGATTAGATGGACCTTTGTCGGCAAGGTGATGTCTCTGCTTCTTACTATGCTGTCTAGGTTTGCCATAACTTTCCTTCCAAGGAGCAAGCGTCTTTTAATTTCATGGCTACAGTCACCGTCTGCAGTGATCTTGGAGCCCAAGAAAATAAAATCTGTCACTGATTCCATTTCTTCCCCTTCCATATGCCAGGAAGTGATGGGGCCAGATGCCATGATCTTCATTTTTTTAATGTTGAGTTTCAAACCAGCTTTTGCACTCTCCACTTTCACCCTCAACAAGAGGCTCTTGAGATCCTCTTCGCTTTCTGCCATTAGGGTGGTATTGTCTGTGTATCTGAGGTTGTAGATAACTCTCTCGGCAATCTTAATTCCGACCTGTGATTCATCCAACCCAGCATTTCTCATGATGTACTCTGCGTATAAGTTAAATAAGCAGGGCGACAATATGCAGCCTTGTCATACTCCTTTCCCAATTTTGAACCAATCGGTTGTTCCATGTCCAGTTCTTACTGTTGCTTCTTGACCCTCATACAGGTTTCTCAGGAGACAGGTAAGGTGGTCTGGTACTCCCATCTCTTTCAGAATTTGCCACAGTTTGTTGTGATCCACACAATCAAAGGCTTTAGCATAGTCAATGAAGCAGAAATAGATGTTTTTCTGGAATTCTCTTGCTTTCTCCATGATACAGTGAATGTTGGCAATTTGATCTCTAGTTCTTCTGCCTCTTCGAAACCCAGCTTGTACTTCCGGTAGTTCTCAGTTCACATGTTGCTGAAGCCTAGCTTGTACGATTTTGAGCATCACCTTGCTGGCATGTGAAATTAGTGCAATTGTATGGTAATTTGAACACTCTTTGGCATTGCCCTTCTTTGGAATTGGAATGTAAACTGACCTTTTCCAGTCTTGTGGCCACTGTTGAGTGTTCCAAATTTGTTGGTTTATTGAGTGCAGCACCTTAACGGCATCATCTTTTAGGATTTTAAATAGCTCAGCTGGAATACTGTCATCTTCACTAGCTTTGTTGTTACTAATGCTTCCTAAGGCCCACTTGACTTCACTCTCTAGGATGTCCGGCTCCAGTTCAGTGACCGTATTATCATGGCTATCAGGGACATTAAGATCTTTCCTGTATAGTTCTTCTGTGTATTCTTTCCACCTCTTCTTAATCTCATCTGCTTCTGTTAGGTCCCGGCCTTCTTTGTCCTTTAACACGCCCGTCTTTGCACAAAACGTTCCCTTGAGATCTCTGATTTTCTTGAAAAGATCTCTAGTCTTTCCCATTCTATTGTTTTCCTCGATTTCTTTGCATTGTTCATTTAAGAAGGCCTTCTTGTCTCTAGGGGTGGACGAAAGTCACTTACCTGTCGTCGAAGCTTGTTCACGGTGGGGGGGAGGCGCTTCGCTGCTCCCCCCGCGAAGTTCAGGCCGGGGGGGGAGGCTTCCCGCCTCGCCCGGCCAAAATTCAGGCCAAGGAGGAGGCTTCACGCCTTGCCCGGCCGCGAACTCCAAAGTTTAAAAAAAAAAAAAACGCCCCATGATAGGCTACGTGACGATTAATGTAGCCTATCACGGCTAGATCTGCAAAGTCAGCCGTGATAGGCTACGTAAATCGTCACGTAGCCTATCACGGGTGACTTTAAAAAAAAAAAAAAAGCACTTACGCAAATGGCAGCCCCCATAGGGAGCCGCCATTTGCGTTCCTTATTTGGTCACTGTAGTCTACGTAAATCTTTACGTAGACCACGGCGAAAATAAGGGCAACGCAAATAGCGTTGCCCTTATTTTCACCGTCGTCTACGTAAATCTTTACGTAGACTACAGCGACCAAATAAGGAACGGGAATGGCGGCTCCCTATGGGGGCCGCCATTATCCATACGCGCTTTTTTTTTTTTTTAAAGTCACCCGTGATAAGCTACGTGACGATTTACGTAGCCTATCACGGCTGACTTTGCAAATCTAGCCGTGATAGGCTACGTTAATCGTCACGTAGCCTATCACGGGGGTGTTTTTTTTTTCTTTTATTGGAATGGTGGCGGCGGCAGCCGGTTGAAAGACCAGCTGCCGCTCCCACCCCGCACGAACACCCACCGAACCGCCGGCCGGACCCGCCGCCGGGAGGGACATTCGGCAAAGGTAAGTCCCATCCCGGCGGGGGTGTTGGGGGCGGGGGGGCGGAGAATTTCTCCCCGAAACTTGTTCGGGGGGCCGAACACGTTGGCGCTCGCCCCCCCCGAAGTTTCGGGGAGAAATTCTCCGCCATCCCTACTTGTCTCTCCTTGCTATTCTCTGGAACTCTGCATTCAGTTGGATATATCTTCCCCTTTCTCCCTTGCTTTTCACTTCCCTTCTTTCCTCAGCTACTTGTAAAGCCCCATCAGACAGCCACTTCGCTTTCTTGCATTTCTTTTTCTTCGGGATGGATTGAGTTGCTGCCTCCTGAACAATGTTATGGACCTCCGCCCATAGTTCCTCAGGCACTCTGTCTATCAGGTCTAATCCCTTAAATCTATTCCTCACCTCCACTGTATATTCATAAGGGATATGATTTAGGTCATACCTGAATGGTTTAGTGGTTTCCCTACGTTCTTCAATTGAAGCCGAAATTTTGCAATAAGAAGCTCATGATCTGAGCCACAGTCAGCTCCAGGTCTTGTTTTTACTGACTGTATAGAGCTTCTCCATCTTTGGCTGCAAAGGACATAATCAATCTGATTTCAATAGTGACCATCTGGTGATGTCCATGTGTAGAGTCGCCTCCTATGCTGTTGGAAAAGACTGTTTGCTATGATCAGCATGTTCTCTTGGCAAAACTCTATTAGCCTTTGTTCTGCTTCATTTTGTACACCAAGGCCATGCTTGCCTGTTATCCCGGTGATTTCTTGACTTCCTACTTTAGCATTCCAATCCCCTATGATGAAGGGGATATCTTTTTTTGGTGTTAGTTCTAGAAGGTGTTGTAGGTCTTCACAGAACCGATCAACCTCAGCTTCTTCAGCCTCAGTGGTTGGGGCATAGACTTGAATTACTGTGATGTTGAATGGTTTGCCTTGGATTCGTACTGAGATCATTCTATCATTTTTAAGATTGTACCCCAGTACTGCTTTTCCCACCCTTTTGTTGACTATGAGTGCTATTCCATTTCTTCTAAGGGATTCTTGCCCACAGTAGTAGATATGATGGTCACCTGAATTAAATTCGCCCATGCTTGTCCATTTTAGTTCGCTGATTCTGAAGATGTCGATATTCAATCTTGCCATCTCATGTTTGATCACCTCCAGCTTACCTTGATTCATTGATCTTACATTCCAGGTTCCTAAACAATATTGTTCTTTACAGCATCGGATTTTCTTTTCACCACCAGACACAACTTAAGCCTATCCGATAGGGTGGCCAATTTGATTTGGGGGTGACAGAAACAATTCAAATTGTTTTAGAGGGTGCCTATCATAGTGGTGATGGGTTCCTCTCTTTTTCTTTACCAGAAAGAGGTGGTAGAATGCTGTTGTGGTAGAATGAAGTATACCACTTCAGGTTGCAGGTAGAGGAACATATATTTGAATGCTCCCCTGCAAAACGACCTCTTTCCAAGCAAGAACCGGACTGGGCTAGCCTAGAACCTTTCTCCCTGATGTGCTCCTTTTTAACTTGCAAAGAGGTGTTTTGTGTGTGTTCTTAAAATGTGGGGGACCAATAAAAATAGCATCGCCCACCTGCATCATGGAATAGTCCATTCTACCACCACAAGGTTCTACCACTGTGAATTTTGCATCCATTAGAGACCTGCCCATAAGAAAATGTAATGTAGGAATGGTGATACCACCTCTTCTGAGTCAGTTTATCAATAACAAAATATCACGGTCTTGTGAATACATCCTAGATGAGTATTTCCCACAGATCCATATAAAGAGAAAACGGCCTGACAAAACTGACAAGAGGAGCTTCATTTATGCATACAGAGTGCTTATTACTGAGGGGCCATTTAGACACCCCCCCCCCAAGTAATACAAATACTGGGGAAATAATTGTCATTCCGCAAGCCTCTACAGCATCCAAATTGCAAGGGTAATTAAATTACTTTGTATTTTCTCTTTGTCTGTTTAACAAAAGAAGGTGTGTCAGAGAAATGGGATATTTTTTCCCCTTATGAAATCTCTTTGTGTTAAGGATATCGCTGCTTTACTGCAATATCTTTGAGAAAACTGCTGCAGTGTATGTTTCCCTTATTTTCCCAATGGGTTGTTTACTTATTGGAATTGAAGTGACTCGCTCTTCAAGGCAGCCCTGGGTTTCTAATAAATATGTAAATAATACATTTCTCAGCTGTTGCCTACAGCAGTGCTCTGCTTGTGCATCCCCCTCTGCAATAGTTAGTCTGCTGTGAACACACAGTCCTTTTAGATGAAAGAAATGTACATGGTCCCAGCAGAGCTGTAGGATGAAATCATCATACTTAACTGGCTTTATGGCTGCTTTTCACCTACCACTTTCTTTAATGCAGTTTTTCTGAACTTGGCTGAATGCATGGAGACAAAGCAAATGCATGGCACGCACACATTCCTTAGAGACAGTGGCATGGGCAGGATGGACTTGATGGGCTAATTGTCGGACTCCCCCTAAGTAGGCATCCTACCAGACTGCTCAGAGCAAAGGAGAGGCCAGGCATGCAACAACTCCTCAGAGCCACCCTCTTCAAAGGAGTATTTAGGCAACTTGGCCCCCAACCATGCTCCTTTAATAAGGATGGCCCTGAGCCACTAATTGCTAGAGGCAGATGTCAGCCTGAAGTCACAGTGGTTTTGTAACAAATCACACATGCTGTGGAGAGAGTGAACCAGGAAATGAAAATCACTTTTTGTCTCATACAATACTCAGCCACCCACTGAAATATATAGGAAACATTCAAGGAATGAATGGAAGCAGCTTTTCACTCAACACATCATCAGTCATTGAATCCGTTGCCACAGGATGCTGTGATGGCAATGCCCCCACCCCCAAAAGCATATATGGCTTTTTCTTTTTAAAGAATTCGATGAACACATGGCGGATTGGTCTTTCAGTTGTTGCACCTTCCATTGGAGTGTCAGTTCCTAAGGATTAGCCATCAAGTTCTGCTTATAGACCTCCTTCAGGCATATGCTTAGTTACTGAGGCCAGTGGATCTAGGCCCAACATAGACATGAACAGTGGGACCTGCAACAAAATTCAGTAGTGAAGAATGCTCCTCTCCCATGTTACTTCACTCCATTCCCCCCACCCCCGTGACAGTCAGTCAGCAGTCCATAACCATAACCACTGAGCATTAGGGACTGGGGTGGGGGAATTTAGTTTGGTGTGCAACTTAAAGGGAAATGACCTAATTCACACTTCCCAGACTGTTACGAGGATCAAAATACAGTTGTCTTTCAGATTGCACTGTTCTTTCCTGAGGCAGTTTTCAGCTTGACGTTACACGCAGTAGGCAGTTGCAAACAAAAATGCATATAATAGGCAAAAGCGCATACAAAATGCATACATTAGGGAAGGTTGTGTACAGAATGCATACGTGAGGAGAACTGGTGTATGAAAATTAATGCAAGTGTGCATGCATTCTTTCTTTTAGCTGCAAACTGATAAGGAAATTGGATAGGAAGGAGTTATGACTGAATACATGCAAACGTGACACAGACTGGAAATAGACTGATTTGTCCACCCCTACTGAGCATGCTCAGACCTCACTGGGCTGTTTTTAGGTCATTTCTCCCACCCTTTATTTACTTTTTAATTTACTTCTGTAAATTTGGGGATTTTCCCCAAGCCTGCTCACACCTCCCTGAAATGAGTAGTTCTAGGTTGACACAAGGGATTTCCACTATCACATGATCTAGTTTTGCTTGTAGTTCAATGCAGCCAAGTAATTGTATTAGTATGCAATTCTCAAAAGTCTTTGAACGACAGGGCTAGTTCAAATATATTCACCATCCATGGCTGCTGCCACAAAGCACTTCTCTCTGCTGGTGATGCATGCCTAGGGGTAATATTTGACTCCTTGGTCTGTGGATCAGTATGTAGCATAGGTAAGCAAGTGACAAGCGTCCTTTCAGGAAAGCTGACACTGTCATGCTATGTTATCCACAATTGGATCAGCTATGGGCAGAGAGGAATTCAAATGCTGTCCCCCATTGGGCTGGAATAGATTACTTCCAAGGTCCTTTCCAACTCTAAAATTCTGTAATTCTTTGACAATGTGCTGATGGTCATGAGCATGTACTTTTTTTGATGCCAAGCACTGGCAGGTGAGTACCTTTAAATAAACTCCTACAGCCCTAATGTTGAAGGTTTGACTCTCTCTGATATAAATAATTTTAATGAAACTTGCAGTTCCGTATTTCATGGGCAATTGGCTGACCATCTCATCCAAATGAATGTAATGAAACCACACCTCTACAATTAGTCAGAAAAAGCCCCTTCTGAAGCACTTTGCTGGAGGGTGGATCTGAATGGTAACATGTTTGGGGGATAGCCCCTACCCTATGAAAAATGAATATATGATTTATTGGATTTATTGCACAGTTAGTACTACATGACCTTGTCCCCACTTCTCTGCATTAACAAAGTCAGAATTGTCTAATGTACTGGTGTGTGTGTGTGTGTTTGTTTGTTGTAAAGAAAAAATAGCACTTCTGGTTCCACTTAAGTTATTTCTGTATCATGATTTTTCTGGTTTAGTTGCCAATAAAGTGGAATTTGCTAACTTAATCCATTCAAAGTAAAGAAGCTGAGGAACTGAGTTTGCAGGCTGTGTCACTGCTGCGTGGTTGGGTGGGCTGTTGTCTGTGATAAACAATTAATTAGAATAATTGTTTATGGTATGCTGATCACTATTATAGAATTACTGTTATGGCATACAGCAACTACCCACTTTTTCATTCCTTAAAAAATATGCAGGTCTGAATTTGAACTGATTTGCTTGGATTTATTTAGGTATGAACCCAATATGTCTAGCAGTTCCCCGAGAGAAACCCATTCACAAAGCAGTAGCCAGTGTGGGAGGGAGGATGGGCAGTAACTCGTCACCTCTTGGGGGAGGCCAGGGTCGGGGAGGGGCTAGCATCCTTTCCATGAAGCATCACGAGGCAGCAGTGGAAACAGGGTAGGTGGGTCAGCAAGGGCTCCCCATATGGGCTGTTGACCCATGCCTGCATGGAGCGCCTGCATGGGGAGCAGCTGTGCAGTTTTGACACAGCCACTGCTTCCATGAGACATCCACCAGTAAGGGGATCAGCCAGCCCATCATCTCTTGATGGGGGCAATTAGTCATTTACTGCTTGGCATACCACTGCACTAGCAACTGCTGCCTACACCAAACATCAACATTTCTATAGATTTAGGAAGTCACCAACCACAGTTTGTATACCTACTTATGTCAACAGAGAATAAGATGCTTCACTGTATGTGATCACTGTCCAAAACAAAAGTATTTGAGGCCATCATGGAGTTCTATCAAATCAGATTCAGAAGGACATCATTCTTGTAATTAATTAAGCCCACACTGAAAGACGCCCATCACCACCTTCAACAACAACCTACACATGCTTGCACGCTTCTCTCCCTTTTGTTTTAATTTGGTTTGTTTCCTTCTTCTTTCATGGGTAACGCCGTGCCTTGACCTTCAGAAGATCTAGTTCACAGGAGCAACCCCACAACATAGGCCATCAAAATCTGATTGATACTGGGGTGGATGTTAAATAACAGAAGTCTTCAAGCACAGTAGTAATAACAATGGAAGTCACAAATGATACACTGGAGGTTCTGCACATTGTGAACCATTCTTCAAATAGACTGCATTAGTCCTCATACATGTAGGATTAGAAGCTAGGGCTTCCAGTTCATGGGGTACGTATGTGTCCCATGCAAGGATGAGTCCTGGCACCTTGATTCTTAGAAATGAAGCACCCCTAACTACTTCTATTGAATACTATCTCTGAACTAATGGCTGTTCATTATTACATATGATAATGTATGCATTGTTCAAGGCTGCAACACCTCTGGCTCTGCAGGGGTAGAACAGAAATAATGTATGGAAGCTAATCCTCCCTTCCCCACCTGGTCACCCTCTGTGCTGGGTGATGGCCATATTGCTGGATGGGTAACATCACAGCCAGCTCCTACACATCTAGGGGAGGACTGCCATGGGAACATCCAACAGCTCATTATTCCTCAAGTCTCCAGCTAAAAAAGAGCAGAAGCAGAGCTGCATTCTTATGTATTTCTTTAAACTTAATGCCTTGCTCTTCAAAACCAGAGAAAGTTTCCAGAGAAGCTTCTGATACCCCCCAAAACCAGCAATAAATTAAAACACACCACATTTATAACTACAGCAATGACCCAACAGATTAAATTCAAGTTAAAACACAGATCTATCCTTGCCTGAGATCCTGATGGATACTAACTGGCTTTCTTTAGTCAACAGAATTGGTGGTTCATATGCCCTGTTATAATTAGCATAAACAAAGAAAACCCTGGGCACGTCTAGATGTGCCTTTCACTCCAGGGCCGGTGTGAGTGGAGGTCCTTTTGATTAGATGACACAGTCACCACCTCGCAGTCTTCTGTGGTTTCCACCCGGAAAACGTGGATTTCCAAGGTGTAGTTTTCCTCCGAATTTGTCAGCTGCTGTGGCTTCACAACGGCAGGGTGCGCTGTCTAACCATCCCTTGGGGTGACAGTGTGGTTTGCAGTGGGCGTGGAGTGGGCGGTGAGTGACAGTGTGATGCCTTTTTCCTCCTCCCCTCTCTTCCCTCTCTCTCTTCCCAATCGCTTCGCATCCTGCCTGCAGTTGCGATGGGCTCTGCTTGGCAGAGAGGGATGCAGCTGCGATGGGAGAGGGAACTGGAGCTTCGTGCTGCCGCCAGTGTGAGCAATTGCGCCCCTATCTGCTGGGCGCAGTTGCTCATGGCGGCGGCAAGAGCGCTCAGCGGGCTACTGTGCCGCAGCAAAACTGCACACTAACTAGCCCCCATATATCTAGGTCATTGAGCAGCCACGGCACAGGAGCTGTGCAGCTCCAACGATGCAAGAGACCCAGTCGGCGCTATGTAGATGGGACCCTGTAAAACCATGTTTGTATCTTGGCAGGAAAATAAAAGGGGGGGAAATATAGAAACACTATGATTTGCCTCTGATCCTTAACACATATACCCCACTGTTTTTGGGGGAATGGGGGGCTTTTAAATTTGTGTCCTACATATGCTCATTCCTGTAGATAATGATAGCCTAGGTATTTTAGTAGACAAAAGTAATTGCTGACAACCCTGGAGATGAAGGCAACGTCCTAGCAACTTGGCCATGTACAATCTGAGTATTTTAGGTACATAAGTACCAGTCCCCTGTCTGTATAATGGGGATAATAGTAACCTTCTTGAGAAGACATTTTTAAAATAGATCAGTTGTGCAAAATATTAAATAAAATTTTAGATTGCAGCCCTTCTGCTGCAGTGAAAAAGCAGCTGTTCTTCCAAGATTCAACCAGATGATACTGTAACATTCCCCTTTTAATTCCAGGGGAATTGAAAAAGGTTTCTCAACCTTTTCATAGCTGTTTGAGATAAGCAACCTGCAGAGCTCTGCAGGTCACTACCAAGACAACATGGCTCCGACTGGAAGTCTCCCAAAATGTTAAATAAAATTTAACAATAACAACAACAATTCAAATGAAGAAGGGTAATTTGGTATATAATATGAGCTTCTCCCACAAGATGTCACCATCTTACAATGACATGAATGAAAGTACTGAAGACACCTTGATTCTGATTTTACCATCTATATCTATTGTGGGTGTGGCAGTGAAGCCTCTGACTGGCTAACCTAGTATGACATCATAACACTTTCATGGACTTTTCAGTTGTAATAACAGTGACAATGACAATAAGCAGCTTCTGTGAGACAAGGGAGGTTTTCAGTATGGCTGAGTTTAAAGCCTCACAAAGGCTACACGGACAGGAGTAGCTTTGGGTAACAGGGACAGGAAGAGGTTCCTTCCAGGAAGTGGGAAGGAAGGCATTGCAAGAAGAGTGCAATGATTTAAGAAAGAAGAACCTGAGAGAAGTGTAGGTGGAGGTGAAGGAGGCTTCGGGAAAAGGGCAATTGAGGCAAGAAGTTGTGAATGGGAGAAGAGGCTCTGAAGATATTACACAGTACTTAAGGCTGTATATTATGAGCCAAAACAGACACTACTTTAAATGTATGTCTAGCAACTACATCTCCCCCCCACCATTTTTTACTCTACAGTAGGTGCTTTTTAAACTCTAGAGTAGGTTATCTAGACCAGGAAGGGCTTTTAAGATCCAAATCAGGACCACTGTGCCTACTCTAGAGTAAAAATGAAAAGAAAACATAGCTGCTGGGCACACATTTAAAGTAATGCCTGTTTTGGCCTTGCGTCTACTGTCACTGGAGCATTGTGGCTTGAAAACCTTAAGGTGGTAATGATGGTCAAGATACCATAGCCAGGGGAGGAGGGGTGGGTGGGGAGACAAGGACTGGATGCTACATACTGAATTGAGCTAATTGGCCAGTTTGCCTGTAGGCTCATTTATAACTTAATAATATTTATATACCGCTTCATATAATCAAATCTCTAAGTGGTTTACATATAAAAATACTAAAAACCACTGTTAAAACACATATAATACAATATAACAATAAACAGTTACAACTTACAATAATAACAAAAATAAATAAATGTAAAGAAACAATAAAATGGAGCACACTGTAATCAGTTACAAGACAGGGAAAGCTTGCATAAACAAGCAGGTTTTCAGAAGGCGTTTGAAACTTACCACATGTCCTGCCTCCTGAACCACACAGGGAAGGATATGAGGTGGAATGTGGAAGACCATGTTATTTCGAGAAGTTACAGTGTCAGTGCCCAAATTCTTTTGCCCATGTCTAGAGTTCTGTTTGGGTCTGTTTATTAAGTTGAATTGCTGTGCTAGATCCCAGGGTTAATTTTGTTGATGCTGTACAGCTCAAGGCTCGTAGATAAGCCTTTGGCATAACCTTGAGGTTAGGTACTTGTTGTTAGAAGGGTAGCTGAGATTAGACTTACCCTCTGGGCTCGCTGGCTGCCAATTTGTAGGGCTGGTATTTTCCCAGTTTGAAGGAATATATGAAACTTTTGAAGCCATTGGACTATGTCCAGAATGGGAAGGATCAATAGGACAG
Organism: Heloderma suspectum; assembly: GCF_057233095.1. Lineage (NCBI taxonomy): Eukaryota > Metazoa > Chordata > Lepidosauria > Squamata > Helodermatidae > Heloderma > Heloderma suspectum. Next base: position 255,743,050 of record NC_139461.1, read on the forward strand.
TAGATGATTTCCTGGGAATCCCCCAAGGGTCAGAATCTCAGTGCCAGCTGATCTAGACAGCACTGTGCAGCCAGGCCACCAGAGTCACATTCGCCACTGATCTTATCTTGATAAGATGCTGGGATTCCCAGTGGCAGAAGGGATGCTTTATGACCTTGCTTTTAACATATTGTCTTTCTTTTTTCACTGTATTAGCCTATACCTGCCCAATAAACTTCTTTTTTGCCTTCACCCATGGGTGTGCTTATTGTCTCTGAATATCTTAAAAAGAACCATTGCTTTTGGCAAAACAGGGTGTTCCAGAGGGTGGGTGCTACTACTGAGAAGGGCCACCTCCGTGAACTTACGTGGTGGTGTTCTGTTAGTCACAGAACATCCAATTAGGCTGAAAATCTTAAATGTCAACTAGGTGTATATAGGGGAAGGTGTCTGCTAAATATCCTGGTCCCTAGTTATAATTCTATAGAATAGGGCTGCCACTTCCTTTCTTTTTTGTCAAGGTCCTTCAGTGCTAGACATTTAACAGGAAACATTTTCCCCTCACTGCATCTCCATGCTAGAATATGTTGTACCAGTTTAACTTCTGTGTATGATGATGCAGCTGTTACGGGCACAGGAAGACTGACCAAGAAAGCTGGCCTCCTGCAAAACAACTCCAGTACCATATGCTATTCCATTCCATTCTATTTTGATAAGTGACCAAGATTTAAAGCAAATGTTTGAAGAAAAACAAGACAGGAAATAATGTTTAGTTTTAGCCTCATATCAAGAAAACAAAGACTAAAATATTGAAACCACTTACTGAAGAAAGGGCCCATTGAAATCACTGGGACTACTAGCACACCACCGAAGGTTTAATGGGCTTTTTCTAAAAGTCTTTGGTAAAGCCTCCCACAGCCTCAGGAACCTTTTCTTCATCTTTGAAAACTCTTGATGTGCTCCCATCTTTAAAGCTAAATTAAAACATCCACAATCTCCTCCTTTCCTACCCACTTCTGCTTTTGCCTACCAAAGACTTCTGGATGATGAACAATCTCTTTCAGAAAATTGTTAGATGCTGCAGAAGCCAATATATTAGTGAGGTAACTATGACTGCATTCACACAAAATGCTAAAACCAGAATTCTTCAAAATGGGTGCACAGCCGCTGGTGCATATTGCCTGAACACTCCCACTTGGTTCCCCCTGCAAGTGGGAATGGCTAAACTAACCAAGATTTGCCAACATGGAAAATGTTAGTGTTACATCCAAACCTAGGCTGTGTTTCCACCAGCAATTTACTCCAGCCTGGCTGCACAGTGAGGTCTCTGTGTTTCCATGATGTTGTGGCCATTCAGCACCAGCCCTGCATTTTAATATGGAAAAACTGCTTCTTCTGAGACTGGTTATAGTTAGGGATGGGTGAGGAATCCTCCACAGACCCCAATGAGGCTGGATTCAAAAGAATCCGGGCCCCCGGAATCTGTGGAGGCTTGGAAGACTTACCTCTGCCTCCACGAGGAAACCTCGCCAGCTGGATCCTTCCTGCCAGCCGGCTCCGAAGTGCCAGCGATATGGCCGCCGTTGCCGTATCACTGGTGGGCCGGATTGACTACATCCACAAATGGCTGCATTTATGGTTGCATTTACCTTAAACTAAGACCTTTACGGCTGCAAACGGCATCCCGGACGCCATTTGCAGCCGCAGTCAATCTGGCCCACCAGCAATACAGCAATGGCGGCTGTATAGCGGGCACTTCAGAGCCGGCCGGCGGCTCCATGGACTCGCCGCAGAGCAAAGCCAGCCAGTGATGATTCCAGGGAGGAGGGACGGATTGCCTCCCCCCCACGGACCCCCGCGGAGTCCAAGTAAGGGGGTGTTGTACACCGCTAGTTATAGTCTGACTTTTCCAGCTTACTTTGGCTCCATTACTGACCTGTTACACACTAGGTTCAGTATCATAGTCCTGCCCATGGGGCATGTAGCCCTGCCTTTGTGGGCATGTCGCTCTGACCTCAGTGACCCAACCCTTTCCCTCCCTGTTTTCTGGAAGTTTCATCACCGTTTTGGAGCAGGATGGCAAGGGACCAACTTTTAAAACATAATTGAAAATAAGCACTAGAACGCAGTCCATGACCCCAGTCAGGTGTTTATTTCTCCCATTGTGCTGAATGAGGCTTGCCTCAATGACCACAAAAATAACAGAGAAGCCCCTCAATTGACAGGGCACATATCAAAGCCCAATTCCTTAAATGCAATTAAGCATAATCTTGAGGCTCCAGTCCATTGCCTTAGGATGTAACTCCTTCACAGCTTCCATATAGAGATCCTGTGCATTAAAATGGGGGCTGGTTTCAGTTTCTTTCTCACAATAAACCCATTAGTGTCTCCTCCTCAGAAGTAACTCCCATTGCGGTTGATGAGGCTTTACTTTGAATGCCCACATCAGAACTTACAGAGATTCCCCCACAACTGAAATGGCACACTTTTAAGCCCAATTCCTTAAGTGCGATTAAGCAATCAACCAGGTTCTCAGGATCTCGAGGCTCCAAATAATTGCCTTAGGAAGAAAGTACTTCATAGCTTCTTATAAATATGCTGTGGGTTACAATGGAGGCTGGTTTCTGTCTTTGTGGTTACTGCTCTCTTTCCCACAACAAACCTATTACTCTCTCATCAGATGTATCTCCCATTGTGGTCAATGAGGTCCTCTGGGTTAAAATGGGGGCTGGTTTCCCTCTTTGTGTTCCCCCCCTTTCCCAGCACAAGCATATGTGTGTCTACTCAGAAGTAACTCCCATTGTGCTCAATTAGGCTTGCTCTAGAAATGCAGGTGCATCTGGACTTTCAGAGGAAACGAGGGAGAGGGGGGAAGTCTCTCTTCACAGCAAAGCTGATGCCTTTTAAAAAAAATCCGGTACTCCTCCATTAGCTTCTCCTTCCATTGTCCTGGAAACATGGCCGAGGAGTTTCCCCTAGACTCCTGGCTTGTCTCTCCTCTAATAAATCACAGTTTGAAACCAGAGTTTGTACTTGGTTTACAGATCCTGGCCTACTAGAGGAATGACTGGGTTTGGATGTAATATTAAGCTTTTCCACCCTATTAAGTTCCTGGTTAGTTTAGCCACTCCCTCTGTTAGGCAGAATGCACCAGCATACTTGTTTGTGACCAAATCTGGCTTAATGTTTTGTGTGAACAAGACAACATTGTCTGTGTTGGGGCTTCACCTCTTGACCCATAAAAGCCCCACCCCTAGACATCTATGTTGATTTCAGAGAAAGCTCTGCTCCAAATACACACGATGGTATATCTTTTACAGAAGAATCAAAACACATGCAAGATATTTTCAGTAGACAAACTAATTTAAGCTTATAGATCAAAGTAAAATAAAACCAGTTAACTCAGTGACCAACTACTGACTGTGGATACCCAAAATATAGGTGAACAAAACCAATCATTGTACAAATATTAGAATCTCCACTTCCTCTTTGCTTCAAACTATGTAGAAAAGTTGGGAAACTACAGTGATTTCTGCATCTCAAGTAATGGAAACAGAAAATGTTCTTCCTTGCTGAACTGCTATAGAATCATAGGATAGTAGGGTTGGAAGGGGCCTACAAGACCATCGAGTCCAACCCCCTGCTCAGTGCAGGAATCCAAGTCAGAACATCCCTGACAGGTGGCTGTCCAGCAGCCTTGTCTTGAACGCCTCCAGTGTGGGAGAGCCCACTACCTCCCTAGGTCATTGGTTCCATTGTCGTATTGCTCTAACAGTCAGGAAGTTTTTCCTGATGTTCAACCAGAATCTGGTTTCCTGTAACTTGAGCCCATTATTCCATGTCCTGCACTCTGGGATGATCGAGAAGAGATCCTGGCCTTCCTCTCTGTGACAACCTTTCAAGTACTTGAAGAACTGACTGTGTGGTAGAAGGAAGAGGAAGTCTACAGATAAGTAGCTGTGTCTTTGGAAGAATGAGGATGGGGAACCCCTGTTATATCACCCCTCTTAGTAATCATTTATAATTCAGAAACATTCATTGTGGGACACTAGTAATCAATCCTTAGAGTTTGGTAATTTGTGGACATGCCCCAGGAGTCACATTGAGCTGTTGTAGCAAAGGAAGGGCACTGATGTACAAACTATTGACCAGTTCTACTAGTTAAAATAGTTCAGTATTCAGTTCAATTCAGAATTATTGATGATAACCTTATCACAATATCAAACAGAAAAGGAACATATTTTGTTTGTCATATTGAACAAAATGCTTGAATCAATTAAGAAACCTAATTAGCTAAAATCAGAGAAACATCCCAACAAATTAAAATAATTATTAACTTCAGCATGAATTTCAAACCTGAATTTATAATTCCATTATACCAGTTTCTAGTTTTAGTATTTATAGATAACTAAAAATCCAAACCAAAAATAAAACTTACTAAGAAAGCAAAATAATTGAACAGTCAAACTCTTCCAACACAGTCTTTTGTCACCTGCTTTGACTGATGCCATTAAGAAGGCAGCAGCAGTTCAAAAACCACTGAGCTACCTTTGGAGCCAGTGCTGGCTCCAGGTTTTGGAGGGCCCTTGGGTGAGTCACCCTCAACAGGCCACCTCCCTCAGTGAGTCTGCATTCTTCTCACCACTATTGTCACCAGCTGCTATTGTTCCTCCTTCTCATCGCTGCTGCCACTTGGTTGCTTGACAGGCAGAGTGCCAGGGAGCGAGTAGGCAGTGACATCTGCTCCTCATCCTCACCATCACTGTTATCTGACAAATATTTTGACAAACTGACCAGTTAGAACCAATTTTTAACAAATCAACAAAATATTTGTCAGTGAACAGTTAAACAAAATAGTATTTTAATGCAATTTTCCATTTATATTCATGGACACACACACACAAAAAAACACTCCTCTCCTCTACAGGGCTTTCAGATATGTGAAGCATTTTTACAAGAAGTATTGCAATCAAGTGAAAAAAAGATGTGAAATTTTACACAGTTATAAATGCTCCTTCCATCATGATTAACATTCCAGCACACGTTTCTAGCATTACAGCTAGAGCTGTAATGAATTTGCTCCCCAAAATGCTCATAATTTTTTTCTTTTGAGGACTAGAATGGCAAATATTCTTCAAATATTTGCTGAATTTGGGCCAGTTGCCTGACATCGATATTTGATGCACATTAATATTTGATTTCAATATTTATTACTATGCAGTTGGATTATTATTAGTGGCAGTATTATCTTTACTATTATTATTTAATATATGTTTATACTTCCTTTAAAGGTAAAAAAAAACCCTTCTCAAGGCAAATTACAAAATACAAACATGAAACAGGAGCATTAAAATAATATTCCAATATAAATCAAAAATCAGAATATCAGTGGCAGTGAAAACCATGCAATGTATAATACTATCATCAATTAAAAGTGGACTGAAACATCCAGGTCTTTAAGACTCACTTAGAAATAGGAGGAAACCAAGTGTACCTCCCTCAGAAGAGCATTCCGTAAGGATGGGGTCACCATAGAAAATGTCCTGTTCCTTGTGCCTGCCAACCTGATAGATCTTACTGGTAGGCATGTGGGCAGAGCTTCCATGGTCAATCTTAAGAGCTCAGGCATGTTCATGCGGGTGGTCCTTCAGATATTTGACAGTATTTGCTAGCTGGTGTGCACATTGACTTGTCTTTCAAGGAAACTTTGTGGTTCTGCCACGGAACCCTTGAGTGTTGGCAAGGATTCTGAGGTATGTTATACAGTGCAGAAATAGTTCACAAGGGAATACTTGGGTGGGGTGAAGTGGTTACCATTCCCCTTTAAGAACTAAGAGCATTTCCTAGAACCATTCCCCTGTGGCTGCTCATTGCAGAGGAAGAAGTGACTGGCAATCTTATCTTTTGGGGAAGCTTGTTGGCCATTACAGATATTCTCATTATGTAACAAGTTTCTAAAAAACTTAGAGTTCCCAGGAAAAACACAAACATGGTTGTTTGACAGTATTGGGTGGCTAGAATTCAGGATTTAATATTTGTGAGTTTTTGATAGTTGATGAAACTGGCATTTTATTTGGCAGTATTTGATAGATAACATGCAAGAGTATTTGATGAGATTTGACTGATAAATGCAACCATAATTAGAATTTGACAGTGAAGAGATTATGCCATTTAATACTCGAAGCCTGCCGAATTCGAGAGATGCCAACATGTCCAAAGCATTCCAATTTCAAACGCTAAAGTTTAAAACTCACAGGCAAAACGAGAATGCGAATGTTGGAATTTCAATTTTTCATTGACTGAAAAGGTGCGCATTGTGGACATCACCACCCGTCAAGAGTGCCCCTCCTTCCACTTCCAGGTTCTCTGGAGAACCCCACCGGCCATTCTCCTGAGGGGGGCATTTGCCGTATCAGGCAAATGGGGCTGGCAGGGCTCTCTAGAGCTGCCAAACGCCCTTCGGAGAGCCCAGATGATGACAATGGAGTGAGGGGTGGGGACAGGCGGCAGGGTGTGTGGTGGCAGTGACAACAACAGGGGTGTGTGGGATGAGGTGACGGTGGGGAGTGTGACAATGGAGGTGGGTAATGGGGGCAGCATTGCAGTGGAGGCATTGGCAGATGTGTATACTCCTGCCTCAGGGGGCGGGAGAGCTGGTGCTACTGCTGGACATTGGAACTCTGATCAGAGGAGACATGCCAAGTGACATGGGAGAGGCTTTGGATCTGCAGAATCCACAGCTCCCTCAGTCCCCAGCCACACCTCCAGATCCACTGAAGATCTACAACAGCCTTGGAACTGGCATAGATGAATTCCATCTCACAAGGGTGGGGGGCAGGGAGGATAGAAATAGCAAAAACTCTCCTCCCACATAGGATTTTTCAGAGGCTCTGATGTTGGAGCTCTCTACAACTAATGGTAGGATTGCTCTGTTAGATCTTTTTTTCTTCTTTTTCTTTTCAGCCTCCCAGTCTTCCCATTTTTGCATACATGATTTTGTTTCCTTGATTTTGTTTAGTGAATGAAATTGATGATGATGATGATGATGAAGATGATTTGCTTCATACAATGCAGTGGGTTCACTGGTCCTCAGAAAAATAACTCAGACAAGCAGCTTAAAAAAAAAAAAATCTAATGGCGAGGAAATGTTTTCTACTTGTGGTGCTTTATCAACAAAATGGCCCACTGTAGTCCCTTGGCCTTTGGAGATTATTTTCTCAGAGAAGCTGTCAGAAGAAACTGATTAATTACTCTAATAATCATAATTTCTCCTAATAACAAAACCCCGATCCTCATTTGTTAAGCACATTGCAGGTAGGTGACAGTGGCAATTATTCTCTGGAAATATTTCTGAATTATCTTTCCTAATCCAGTCTAGGTTGACATTTTTGAGAGGAAAAAAAGCATTTTGTGTTTCTTTTATGAGAGTGGTGACATTTAAATATGCAAACAGTGTCAAAGTATGCCCTCCGGGTGTTTTCTTGCACTATGATTTATGAGCTGTGGCTATTGTATTTGTCATCACAGAACCAGAAAGGTCATTAGACAAAGAGGCTTTCCCTACAGGGGTCCCCTTGCAGGCTTTATCTTATGATATTTTAATTTTTGCTGGAATAAAAATAATAAAAAAATGATGGCTTGTTTTTAGATACACATATTCTCTTTCTCTCATACGTATTTATCTGCATGCATAAAAGTGCGTAGTTAATGTTTTAAGCATGATTAAACATTCATACAAAATGAGAGTTAAATAGCCACTGGTCTGACTTGCAAAGGTGTCTTTTTTCCTAAACATCAGAACAGCAATCCATTTTGCACAAAAGATGCTGAAAATCCCATTCAAGTTGATGGAGTTTAAGCAGCTTCACTGCACGGGAATGCCCTACCCGGCGCCAGCTTGTCTGGCTGAAAGGGGGGGGCATTGCGGGTGGGTGGGGTAATAAGACATATGGGCCTCTGATTGGTGCACCCCAGTCGCACCACCAGTTGGGGAGGAGCAGGCCGAGTTGTCTTAACCTCGACCCCCCTCCCTATCTCAGCTCTTTGGCGCGACAAAGCTATTGAGAGCTAAAGACTCGCCTGGATTCAACGAGGGATTCTTGTCTGCTGGAGACTGGCTTCGTCGTCGTCTTTCCAGCCACCTGGATTCAGCGTGCTTTTGCGCGCCAAAGCTTCTCTTCATGCGTGGCTATCGAGTTGCCGGCACTCGCGGCGGGTCTCGTGCGCTCCGGCGCCGCTCCCTCTGGGACGGCGCCTGCTGGCCGTCAGGAGAGCCAACATTACTGGTGATATCATGTCCGCCCCCCCCTTCCCTCCCTCCTTGCCGGCTCTTTTCCTCGAACACCCGCCACGGCCCCGGTTTGGCCAGAGGCGCGGCGGCGGCGCTTGAGCACGAGACCTCTCCTCTCCACAGCCGGCCGTTAGTCCTGAACGCCAGCCGCGACTCCTGGTGTGCGCGCCCGGGTCAGGTGCCTTACTCCTTCCCGGGGGTCCGGGTGGGGCCTGGTCCCTCGGCCTTTGTTCACCCCCCCCAGTCACCCGCCCACTCCCTCGCCCGCCCGTCCGCTCAATCGCCTGCTTATTGGACTGCCGGGCTCACCTTCTGCCGGCCTCCGCCGGCCGTGGCCTTCCGCTTGCCTCGCTGGGGCCTCGGAAGCGTTGGTGCCAGTGAGGTGCGGCTGTGTGCCTGCCTCCCCCCCACAGCTCAACAGTTGAGACGGCCTGGTGGGGAGGGGAGTCTGGCTGCAGGGCCAGAGACTGGGTGTTTTCCCCCAGTGCCTTAGTTCTTCTCCTATCGGCATCTCCCCCCCACTAAATAAATAAATAAATAAATATTTGATTAATTAAACTGGGAAGCAGCTGCGGCTGCCTGTTTGGCGCCTCCTGAGCCAGGGCGCCCTCAGCTGAGGACGCCCGCACTCAAGCGCGTCTCCTTCTCTGCTAAAAAAAAAAAAAAAAACTTTGCTGCACCTCTTGAGCTTTAATCTCTCGGTCTGGAACTCGTATCCGCTGATTGTGAAGATTGTCAGGTGCCCGGGGTGCCCACTTGCTTACCTAAGTCTCCGATAGCTAGGGATGGCGGAGAATTTCTCCCCGAAACTTCGGGGGGCCAAGCGCCAACGTGTTCGGCCCCCCGAACAGGTTTCGGGGAGAAATTCTCCGCACCCCCCCGCCCCCCCCCCGGGATGGGACTTACCTTTGGCGAATGTCCCTCCTGGCGGCGGGTCCGGCCAGCGTTTCATCGGGTCTTCGTCCGGGGTGGGAGCGGCAGCTGGTCTTTTGACCGGCTGCCGCCGCTGCCATTCCAATCAAAGAAAAAAAAACAAAAACGCCCCCGTGATAGGCTACGTGACGATTAACGTCGCCTATCATGGCTAGATTTGCAAAGTCAGCCGTGATAGGCTACGTAAATCATCATGTAGCCTATTACGGGTGACTTAAAAAAAAAAAAAAGCGCGTACGGATAATGGCGGCCCCCATAGGGAGCCGCCATTCCCGTTCCTTATTTGGTCGCTGTAGTCTACGTAAAGATTATGTAGACTACGGCGAAAATAAGGGCAATGCTATTTGCGTTGCCCTTATTTTCACCGTAGTCTACGTAAAGATTTACGTAGACTACAGCGACCAAATAAGGAACGCGAATGGTGGCTCCCTATGGGGGCCGCCATTTGCGTACGCGCTTTTTTTTTTAAAGTCACCCGTGATAGGCTACGTGACGATTGACGTAGCCTATCACAGCTGACTTTGCAGATCTAGCCGTGATAGGCTACGTTAATCGTCACGTAGCCTATCATGGGGGCATTTTTGTTTTTTTTTTAACTTTTAATTTCGCGGCCGGGCAAGGCGAGGTGCCTCCTCCCCGGCCTGAATTTCGGCCGGGCGAGGCGGGAAGCCTCCCCCCCGGCCTGAACTTCGCAGGGGGAGCAGCGAAGTGCCTCCCCCCCACCGTGAAAAGCTGCGAGACCAGGTAAGTGACTTTCATGCACCCCTACCGGTAGCAGCTAAGCTTAACTCACCTTTTGCATCATGCCTCCCAAGAAGGGCCAAGGTGGTAAGAAAGGGAAGGGGAGGGTACCACCCCCCTTCCCCAAAAGACCGCTGCCAAGGCCTGATTCTGAGTCTGATGAGGACTCAGACCCGGTACTGTCATCAATTCTTTCTCGTTTGGAAGCTGCTGAGCGTTCTTCAGGGATCCCTATCCCTCCCCCAGCCAGGCCCAAAACACCCTCAGTGGTCCAGCCTAAGCGAACGCAGCAGCAGACCCAATGCTCGTTGCTCCTTTCTATTTCAGCTCGTCTGGACGCTATTGAGGCATCCACCTCCTCTCCCTCGGCTCTTCCAGAAGGTGCACCGCCTTCAGTGGAGCTCCTCCCTTCTGTGGCCTCATCTCCCCTGGGCGCACAAGCAGCAACGTCAGTTCCAGCTAAGGATCAGAGCACGTCCACGATTGATACAGGTGAGACTGCTTCAGCACCTCAATTTGCATGGCCGGGCATGGGGCAAATCACCCCATGGGGTTGGTTGCCGTGGTTTACCCTTCAGGGTGGCCCAGTCCCCCCTCTCTCACTTTCTTCAGTTACTTCAGCCTCCCCAGTTAGTACTCCCCAGCCCGTTGCCTCGGCCTCAACTCTCAGTTCAACTGCTCCGGTGGCCAGCCCACCTAATTCAGTGGGGCCTGGCGCTTCATTCCCCTTAGCAGGAGAGGCCACCATGTTGGCTCAGCCACTGCTCCAGCCTCATCCACTTAACGTCGCCTCCACCAGTGTTTGGCAGGGGCCCACCGGTTCTTTTCAGGACCCCCTGGCTTCCCTATCTCCTCCTCTCCTAGCCCCACCGTTGTCCTCGGTTGACCCATACGCCAACCTGAGTCGAGGATCTATGCCCACTGGTGCTACTCCCTCCCCTATTGGTTTTCACTTAACCATTGCCACCAGAGAAAAGATTCTGTGGGGTGAATTTACTGATGTCTTTGCCCTGCTCTTTCGCGAGCCTGAACCCAGCGATAAAGATAACACCCGTGACCGAGATCCTGAGCAGAGCAAAGCCCGCAAAGTGCCTCGCACATGGGCGAACTGGTTGCAAGGTTTTTTAATTTACGCTGGCATCCTCCAACAGAGATTCCCTGAGAGGGCTTGGGTTCTCACCAAATACCTTGACATAATATACAGGGCTTACACCAAATATGAAGGGAGTGCATGGCTGGCCTACGATGAAGCCTTTCGAAGGAGGGCCGCCATTGACCACTCCATGCGCTGGGATCTGAAGGACCAGGACCTTTGGCTCCAATTCATGACCCCTTCTAGGCCAGGCTTCGGCGACAGGTCCGACAACGGCCACATCCTGACCAAGCTGTCGCCTGCAATAGCCGTTAGGCCTATTGCGGGTCCAGGGGTTCAACACCGCTGGCTGTGCTGGGAGTTCAGCTCCAAAGGTTCCTGCTTCCAAAACCCATGCCGCTTCTGGCACGAGTGCTCTCTTTGTGATGGCCAACACTCCTGCTCCTCCTGCCCGAGAGCCAGAGGTTGGAGAGGTTCCCCAAGGGATGGCCGTGGTGGCAGAAAACAAGGCAGTGGGCATCCTCCCCCTCCCAAAGGGCCCCAGCCAAGTTAAGATTCTTCCGCTCCTTCAACTTCTAAGGCATTACCCAAATTGTCGGGCAGCGATCTACTTGGAACGCGACTTCACACTGGGTTTCAGGATCCCCTTTATGGGTCTGCGCAAGCTGTATTTGACCGGTAACCACTGGTCTGTTCTTAGCATGCGGCGCTTGGTGCAAGACAAAATTAACAAAGAAGTTCAGACAGGTCGGGTCATCGGCCCCTTCTCCTCGCCCCCGCTACCCAACCTGCGGATTTCCCCTTTGGGAATTATCCCCAAGAAATCACCCGGTGAGTTCAGGTTAATTCATGACCTCTCTTTCCCCAAAGGCCAGTCGGTTAACGATGAAATCCCAGATTCCCTATGTTCCGTGTGTTACACATCCTTTGACACTGCGGTAGCCATGATAAGAGCCCTGGGCCGCGGGGCATTGATGGGCAAGTGTGATATCAAATCCGCTTTTCGCATTTTGCCTATCAATCCTCTGGATTTTGATTTGCTGGGATTCTCCTTCCAGGACAAATTTTACATCGACTGCGCCCTCCCTATGGGATGCTCCATCTCTTGCACCATGTTTGAAACGTTTAGTACCTTTCTGGAATGGGCCTTACGGGATAAGACGGGCTATGGCGATGTGGTCCACTATTTGGATGACTTCCTGTTTGCTGGACCCGGGGACGGCAGTCAATGCTCTGACCTGATTAACGCATTCATATCCCTTTCCTCAGATTTAGGTGTCCCTTTGGCACACGAGAAGACAGAGGGCCCAGCTGTTACTTTGACGTTCTTAGGGATCGAGCTTGATACCCTCACACAGTGTTCTCATCTCCCTCCCGATAAATTGCTGGTACTTAGGAATAAGATCCAATCCACCTTGCACCTTCGTAAAGTCTCCCTTAGAGCCCTCCAAGAGGTCGTTGGCCATTTGAACTTCGCTTGTAGGGTGGTGGCCCCTGGCCGCGCATTCCTGCGACGGCTCTGCTGGGCAATGCGGGGTCTTCGACTCCCACATCATTGCACCAGAGTCACCTCCGCTATGCGCATGGACCTGCGGGTATGGCTTAAATTTTGAGAGACTTTAACGGCATCTCCTTTTGGAGGTGTGAGTTACTTCTACGAGCCGACATGCAGATCCATTCGGACGCGGCTGGCACCTTTGGTTTCGGGCGAATTTGGCGAGACTGGTGGTGCCGGGGCCAGTGGCCAGAGAGCTGGGCTGCCGGCAGTATCTGTCATGACCTCACCTTCCTGGAATTCTTCCCCATTTACATGGCTGTACATATTTGGGCAGAATTGATGGCCAACTCTGTCTCTCTTTTTTGGTGTGACAATTTGGCTGTAGTGCACGTCATTAATACTTTATCCTCCAGAAACCAAAGGGTTATGGAGTTAGTTAGAGCATTTACCCTCCAATGCCTACGCCACAACATATGGTTCCGCGCCCGCCACGTGCCGGGTCTGGGGAACCCTGTAGCCGATGCTTTGTCACGAAACCAGATCGACCGGTTCCATGCATTGGCTCCTTGGGCACGTCCGCTACCAGACCCCATGCCAGACGAACTGTGGGAGATTGGCGCTCTCAAGTCGAACACGCTATCCTGAATTCTATAGCCCCAGCACTAGAGCTGCCTACGAGAGAGCAGGTAGGGAGTTTAGCGCCTTCAGGTGTGGACTTCAGTTGCAGGATGTGTGGCCCTTACCTGTGGACCACTTGTTACAATTCTGCGTACATCTGCATAACAAGGGACTGTCCGCTAGGACCATTTCGGGGAAGCTCGCCTCTTTGGCCTTCTGGGCCAAAGTGCGAGGGGTGGAGGACTCCACCTCAGATTTCTGAATCAGGAAGGCTGTGCAAGGCCAGGCACAGATGTCTCCCGCCCCGCCAGACTCCAGACATCCTTTGTCGCCAGTTATTCTTATAGGGCTTCGGGCATTGTGGCCCTCCATTTGCTCTTCTCCATACGAAGCCTCCATCTTTCACGCTGTGGCCTTAACAGCCTTTTTTGGGGCCCTTAGGATTTCAGAACTGGTCTGGGCATCCAAATCCGACACCACTGGGAGGGCCTTGAGGTATTCCGATATCCTGATCCATTCTAGCCAGAACAGAGAACTGGCACGTGGGTTGTCAGAGCATGGTGATGGCTGTATCAACCACCAAGGAATCCATTGGACTAGGAGGGAGCTTTACAGGCTGGACGGTGTCCACCTGTCAGACATAGGCAACGACTTATTTTTGGCCGATCTGCAAAGGGGCCTGCGGGAAGTTCTTCTGCGCAGGTGGGGGAAGTTTCACAAGCAATAGGCTTGTGACTCCTGTGGCGGCTAGGATGGGCAAAACAGGAAAGGGAGTAGGGATGGTGTGCATGCAGAGGCACCTTATGGTGACAGGTGATGCCTGAGGCCCCCCGAATGGGTTGTGCGGCTCGGCGGGGGGATAAGGGTTGCCTGGGAGACCAACCCTACTCACTCACCCAGGTGTTGTGCAGCACCGGGTTGGGGGTGACACCAGAAGGTCTACCTCCCCCAGAAGGAGCAGTCCAGAGGGATGGCGAGATCACCGCCACCCCTCAGCCTGGGTGTGTTTTTGCCCAAGAAGTGTCAGCTAGCCGCTGACACAGTTAGATGCCCGTCCTAGTTACCCCTTTGCAAATATTTCAATAAATGTGGCCCAATTTTCAACCCAAGCTTGTTGTCTGCGTCTTCTTTGACCCATCTCCGCTCGCAATTGCTGTACAGGATTGCAGCCTAGGTAACCAAGATTTCAGCCAGGATTGTCAATATTCCAAATGAGCTCTTGAGCAGTTATTGATTGAATGATTGATTGATTGTCCTGGTTTCCTAGGGGTGGACGAAAGTCCCTTACCTGTCGTCGAAGCTTGTTCGCAGTGGGGGGGAGGCGCTTCGCTGCTCCCCCCACGAAGTACAGGCCCGGGGGGAGGCTTCCCGCCTTGCCCGGCCGAAATTCAGGCCGGGGGGGAGGCTTCCCACCTCGCCCGGCCGAAATTCAGGCCGGGGAGGAGGCACCTTGCCTCGTCCGGCCGCGAACTAAACAGTTTAAAAAAAAAAAAACCGCCCCCATGATAGGCTACATGACGATTAACGTAGCCTATCACGGCTAGATCTGCAAAGTCAGCCGTGATAGGCTACGTTAATCGTCACGTAGCCTATCACGGGTGACTTAAAAAAAAAAAAGCGCGTACGCTAATGGCGGCCCCCATAGGGAGCCACCATTCACGTTCCTTATTTGGTTGCTGTAGTCTACGTAAATCTTTACGTAGACTACAGCGACCAAATAAGGAACAGGAATGGCAGCTCCCTATGGGGGCCGCCATTATCCGTACGCGCTTTTTTTTTTTTTTAAGTCACCCGTGATAGGCTACGTGACAATTTACGTAGCCTATCACGGCTGACTTTGCAAATCTAGCCATGATAGGCTACGTTAATTGTCACATAGCCTATCACGGGGGCGTTTTTTTTTTTCTTTTATTGGAATGGCGGCGGCGGCAGCCGGTCGAAAGACCGGCTGCTGCTCCCGCCCCGGACGAACACCCGCCGAACCCCCGGCCGGACCCGCCGCCAGGAGGGACATTCGGCAAAGGTAAGTCCCGTCCCGGGGGGGGTGCGGGGGGTGGGGGGGTGCGGAGAATTTCTCCCTGAAACTTGTTCGGGGGGCCGAACACGTTGGCGCTCAGCCCCCCGAAGTTTCGGGGAGAAATTCTCCACCATCCCTAGTTTTTTAGGGGTGATACAATATTGCATATAAAGTATGGGTGACCATTTGGAAGTCCATAAGTAATGGTAGTTTAATTAGGGGTGTGTCATGTTTGGAGAAATCCAGTGGGGGCTGGTGGCTCTGATTTCAGTGGGGCTGTGAATCCATTCTGGGATTCAGTCAGAGAACCAGCCAGAACTCTAAAACTCTATATCCAAAATAGGTTCAGCACCTTAGATATTTCCCTTAGAGTTCTGGCTGGTTCTGACTTGAAAACAAAGAAACAAACAACAACCCAGAATGGATTCACACAATCACAGCCCCACCAAAATCGGAGCCATCAGCCTAAACTGGACAAATCCCAAATCTAAATCTGAATTGGGCTGATTTAGACAGATTTGGGATTCGTCTGAAGCAAAACAAGGTTACTCTGACTCACCTCAAAGTAAATTTGGGTCCTCCTGAAGATTAGGGAGCAATTCAGGGTATCTCTACATGAGCAATTTATTGACTGGTCACCCATGACTGGTCACTCACGGAAGTTTGTGGGTCCTTTACATGATGTTGTCAACCTCCAGGACATCTCCTGCACATTTCCCCCTTTATCCTGCTTTCAAAGAGATCGGGGATAAGCTTGTAATAAAAGTTAATGGCACCATATCGGCAGTGTGTAATGCCAGGCCAGCATGGTGCTATGAACTTGCCGAGGAAGGACTTCCCAGGACTTCCCTCAATTCAAACAATGTGTCAGACATATAAATGCTCAAGCACATTTTTTGATCACAGGCCAACTGGAGTGAGAAGAGGGTAAAATGCCTCCCTGCAACAAAGGGAGACAGATCTGATTCCCCACTCCACCAAGCTCAGAATCAACATCATCTGTTGATTCAGAGCACCCCATTAAGTTTAATGGGGCTTACTCCCAAGTAAGTGTGCCTAGGATTGCAGACTTACAGCACAACCTTACATCTACTCAGAATTAAGTTGTAGCTTTCCTGGGGGCTGCGAGGAAACAGTACAGCAGAAATTAAGCCACAAAAACAAGACTCCCTCCCACTCCTTTGCACACATGCCCGGGAGGGAGAGAGGTGCTCCCTCAATTGAAACCACATGTCTGCCATGTAAAGGAGCCCATCATAATTCTGCAAAAAAAACTGAAAGCAGAAAGCTACATTTTAGAGACACTCTCAGAGATTTGGAGGGATGCAAAAACACAGTGCATCTGCAAAAACCAATACAAGCTATCCATATAAGGAAAATACTGGGGTGGATAAAAAAGGGGGTGTCGTTTTGTGATTGACATCTTCCAACTTACAAGTGCTCTCTCTCTCTCTCTCTCTCTCTCTCTCTCTCTCCTTTACACACAGTGTTTTGGGCAGGGATCTAGAAGGAATTTACCAAGGCTACTCCTGTGTTTTCGCTACATTTTGTGATGATGTGTTTGTGGCAGCAGAGGCATCAGCAGTGCTTAAGAATGGCTTGAAAGCCAGGAGTAACTTGCCGAGGAAGGACTTCCCTTGATTCAAACGATGTGTCAGACATATAACTGCTTAGGCATATTTCTTGAAGCACAGGAGTAACTGGCCTGTGCCCACTGCTGCCTGCTGAGTGGGTGGCTGTTGCTGACACCAACTCCCCAATCAGGTATGTGAAGTTCCATCACTCCTCACAACCTGAGTTGAGTTCCCTAGTCCTTTTTCTCTGGCTGCTAGTGCTTTTGTGCTTAAAAGGTGGTGTCTGCTGGCAACTTATAAAAGGGGGCCATGCACAAGTTCCTGACAACCAGGGAGCCTAGGAAGGGAGAGGGGGAAAACTGGCCTTGCTACCTATGCCGCCTCATCTCCTACTGCTTAATATAAAGCCCAATGATAGGATCGGTTTTCCTCAGGGTGGCAGGTTGCTCTGAGAGCTTTACAAATAATTAGGGGTTTATGATGGCACCAAGCACTACTGTACCCTGTGTGCATATTGCCCCCAAAGGGGAAAAAGGGAATCCCTTTTAAAAACACCCAACCCTTAAAGGCTCCCCTTGCATTAGTGTGCACAAGGTCTACAGTGTACACTTTCATGTACTTTCTCACTAAAGTGTTATCCATCCACTCCATCAAGTATGAAGCATTTAAAGTTTCTGTGACACTGGTGCTGTCAATGGAGAAGAAAACAAAACAAACGAAAAACTCTAAAGCTGTTTTTCATTCATTGTAACTCCCTAACCTGTGCACCCTTCTTTCTGAAATTTTGCTGGTTTCTTTCTTAGGGGCAGCTCTCTAATGTTTGTCATTTTCTTCCGAATTGCCCCCCCCCCTGCACACACATTCACTGTAAAGGTTGCTCTTGTGCAAACCCCTGTGCCCATCTGTCTGAAATTTAGCAGGCTTCATACCCTAAAGAGGGTCAACCATGACTTCTTCATTCATTCAGTTCTGCTTCCCAAATTGAAAAGTTATTGGTAATTCCTATCTTTAAATAACCAAAATGTAAAAGCTACTTGCATAGATAGGAGTGAGAGAGAAATTCCTAATTTTGCACTTTTAAACCACTATAGCATAGTGACTATGTGAAATGACAGTCAGTCATCCTTCAAAATTTGCACTACACATAATTTTACAATGGAGTTCTCTAGTAAAAATGCATACAGAAATGTGTATATGAGGGAAAATAACATTTGAGGATGCACTATATTGGGACAACTGCTTGCAAAGAATGTGTATCTTAGGAAAAAATGCATACAACATGCATTAGGAGACGTGCACAAAAATTCTTCTGAATTTTCATGTGAACTTTAAAAGAAATTTTAAAATTCAGGACAAACCATACTTAAGAATGGACAAATTCAAGATAAACCAAACTTAAGACTGGAAAAATGAGAAAATGAGAATCTGGAATTGACAAATTTGTTCATGCCTAAATAGAACCCTTGCACCTATTCATTTGAAATGTGGCAGGCTTCATCATTTTTTGAAGGGGTTACTAGTCCTGCAAATTTTCATCCAATTCTGTCATATAACAAAAATGTTATAGATATTTGCTGATTTCCAAATGATAGTCAATTGGGAGTCATGAAAGTTTGGATTTTGGACCTTTGTCTAATTAGGTGGCCTCTGAAGCAGTCTGAGTCATTTTCTGAATCATCGGAGCAAGGTTTTTGCTAATTACTCATTGATCACTCCTGGAAACTGATTTTGATAATGTGATGCTATGCATATTTATTTGGAGGAAGGGTCTAATCTCTTCAATGGGCCTTACTACCACCATGCACATGTGCATAGGATTGCAGCCTGAGTCTCTTTTATTGGCTTTATCCTTTGAGTGTTTATTTTTAGCTGGTTTTCCTGTACTTTGTTTTATTTTGACATGCATATTGGTTTATATTATTTAGTGAAACTCATAGACCTGTGAGCAGCTCCCCTATGTGATGAACCATTGAACTGCAGGTGGCAACTTTACCATGAAGAACCTTCTGGACTGAGCATTAACTCCTTCTATAAAGGGCTTCCTGTTCCAGCTGAGTTTTGCTTGAGTAACAAGGTTTTCCTGAGCTCTGGTGTGTTTCTGCATTCTTCAGTCGTGATGTTCAACTTGCTCCTTAACCCTGACTCCTGGTTTTCCTCTGGTTTGGGCTTACATATTGATCCTGCTTCCTGTTTTGACCTCTGGTTCTGACTTGCTCTTCAGTTCTGATTTCTGTTGCTCTTCAACTCTGTCTTCTGGTTTACTTTCTAGTCTTGACTTCATCTTTGGACTACTGGAAAGTCCCATGGCTCCTGGCTTCAGACTATTGCCTGTGGCCCAGTCCTGACATATTTCTCTCTGCAAGCAACTTCAGCAATGTTTTGTCAAGGATATAAAAATCCCCAAACCAAAGAAATATCATGTCAGGCATTTTAGTCAGCATGTAGCAAGAGGGACCCCTCCCCCCCCCCAAGAATCTGTGTAAGAAATAAAAATTAAACTAGTTTGCATTCTGCCAATTTTAAAGTGGCACAAAGTTCTACATTTTGAGGAATCTTCATAATTGAGAGTCTTCTTCAAAAAAATATTTTTTATTATTTTAATTTTCTAAATTTGGTTACATACACACACACACACACACACACACACACACCCTGTTAAGCATTCACATATTAGAGCCTTCTGAACCTATTTCTCAGTACATCTGGCTGTGGCTGAGACCTTTTGGTCTGGGCACTAAGGATCATATGGGTACCAGCCAGCCTTGAAATTGGTTATCCTCTCTGGAGCAGCAGTAGCAAAACTCTGGCCTATAAAAAAAAAGAAAAAAAAACACATTCAGGCCACTACTGTTTGGCTACAGAAATTGGTAATAAAGTATTGCCAATTTATTACCCAATTATTCCCTGATCCTATGACTGCAATGAGCCACAACCATGCTGTTTCTATGCAAACTTCCTGGACACTGAGGCATCTTCCTGAATATTGCCAAGGGTTTTGTCATCTTTGGTTTCCTATAACATAAGCCTCCCAGATCTTACTTAGATTCTACAGCACTTCAGATCAACAAAATAGAGACAGACATTATTTCTCAGTCTTTTTTTTCAGTGAGCTTTTTTCTTCTGAATTCTCATCAGAATACTATTTATAAATCACACATCTAGATTATAGTTTACTTCTGCTATTTAGTGATGATGACAAAATTCAGAATTATGGGGCTTCAGAAATGAACTGCCAAGTTCAGAAAACAGTGAGTCATTATGAGTTGAGTCCAAACCCTCCTCCCAAAGTTGTAATAGCTTGTCCTGGTTCCAGCACTCTCTGCTACCAGACAGCATTTCCTGCTGTTTGTTTATTTATTTGAGTTGTACCCTGTCTTTGTTCCAAAAATGGTACTCAAGGTGGGCTATTGATCCCCGAGCCCCTCCCACAAGCATATCCTGACAAAGGGAATTGCAGTGTGTGGGTAAACAGTATATCCTGAGGTTAAAGTTATTATAATGTAGTGTGGAAGATATAAATACATGTGCGATATGTAATATAGCATTGCTGTGATTGTAAGTGATTAAACATGAAAGGAGAAAACAATGTGTTTAGCTGAGGCTTAATAGATACTATTTAACTGAGGCCTATTTAAGTGGGGCTGAAAAAGGGAGCTGGCAGAAACCATGAGTGCCTAGGAGAGGAGGGCTCCAGATGTAGCTCTGGCAGTCTGTCAGCAGAAACAGTTGGCCTCAAGAAGCACTGAGACTTCAGGAGAAGACAAATGAGTGACTTCTTCTTTGCTGTGTCCTTATCATCAGGGGGCAAACTCCACTGGGCTTCGTCCTTCTTAGAGACCTCTTAGAAATACTTTAAGATGTTTTCCCAGAATTCTCTGGGAAAGCTTAAAAAATAGAGAAAGAGCTAATTACAACATGAGGTGGTGGAATTCACCAACCTAACAGTACTATAGCAAGTTGGTGAGTGTCATGTCGAGTGTGTGGATGAGAAAGAGACAGACAGACAGACAGACTGACAGACAGACAGACAGACATTAAATTAGGGTGCTTCATTGACTACACTAAAGCCTTTGATTGTGTGGATCACAACAAACTGTGGCAAATTCTGAAAGAGATGGGAGTACCAGACCACCTTACCTGTCTCCTGAGAAACCTGTACAAGGGTCAAGAAGCAACAGTAAGAACTGGACATGGAACAACTGATTGGTTCAAAATTGGGAAAGGAGTATGACAAGGCTGCATATTGTCACCCTGTTTATTTAATTTATATGCAGAGTACATAATGAGAAACTCTGGGTTGGAGGAATCACAGGTCGGAATTAAGATTGCCGGGAGAATTATCAACAACCTCAGATACGCAGATGATACCACCCTAATGGCAGAAAGTGAAGAGGATCTAAAGAGCCTCTTGTTGAGGGTGAAAGTGGAGAGTGCAAAAGCTGGTTTGAAACTCAACATTAAAAAAATGAAGATCATGGCATCTGGCCCCATCACTTCCTGGTATATAGAAGGGGAAGAAATGGAAGCAGGGACAGATTTTACTTTCTTGGGCTCCAGGATCACCACAGACGGTGACTGTAGCCATGAAATTAAAAGACGCTTGCTCCTTGGGAGGAAAGCTATGGCAAACCTAGACAGCATAGTAAGAAACAGAGACATCACCTTGCTGAGTAAGATTCGTATAATCAAAGCTATGGTTTTCCCAGTAGCAACATATGGCTGTGAGAGCTGGACTATAAGGAAGGCTGAGCGCTGAAGAATTGATGCCTTCGAACTGTGGTGCTGGAGAAGACTCTTACGAGTCCCCTGGACTGCAAGGAGGTCAAATCGGTCCATCCTAAAGGAAATCAACCCTGAGTGCTCATTGGAAGGACAGATACTGAAGCTGAAGCTCAAATATTTTGGCCACCTAATGCGAAGAGAAAACTCACTGGAAAAGACCCTGATGCTGGGAAAGATTGAAGGCAAAAGGAGAAGGGGACAGCAGAGGATGAGATGGCTGGATAGCATCACCGATGCAATGAATATGAACTTGAGCACACTCCGGGAGAGAGCGCAGGACAGGAAGGCCTGGCATGCTATGGTCCATGCAGTCACAAAGAGTCGGACACAACTTAATGACTGAACAACAACAACAACAGGCACCCGGCTGGGTCTGGGAGTCCATTGGGCTCTCCCTTTGCCCATGCCCCCAGACCGTGCCCGCCAAGCCTCTGGCCTTGCTCGCCCTTGCAAGCACCTATTTACACCTCTAATATTGCATATATCAAGCTTTCCCAGCCTGAATTTGTGCGTATTTAAATATGCACATTTTTAATGACCTCCTTTCCCCCTAAAAATAAGCTCAGCAAAATGGTGGGCACTCATGGACGGGATCCAGGATGAGTGTGGGTGGCTCAGCAAGCATGTGGGGGCTTGAGTGCAGGTCTGGGGGGGGGGTGTCACATGGGCAGTGCTTCAGCAGGCACCTGCCAATACTGAGCGGGGGTGGGTTGGTCCTTCACTAGATATAATTGCTGTCCTTTTCTCTAAAGTGGCAGAAATACCTTATTGTCACCTGACCTAAGGCCATTGTATAATGCATTGAAATCCTGTCTTTTCTGAACCCATCAGGAGCTCTGCCATTTAGTCCTCTGGAGCTGGCCTTCCAGACCTTAGAGAAATACTGAATGAATTCTGATCTTAAAGTGCAAGAATAAGAAGCCAAGAACAAAAGGTCCATGAAAAATGCAAAACGCTGCTGCAGTAAATAGTGTACAAAGTGCCGCTGCAGTAGAAGTTTAGTAAAAGGAGAACAGCTCCTCATTGATGTGGCCTCTTCTCTCAACCTCTTTGTCTGTTGGCTTTTATCCTGCCTTCTCCAATTTGCAACTGCAGTTCCTTCCTTCCTTAATTCTGTGTGACTCTGTTTCTGCTGGGGAGGTGCAATGATGCCAATAGTGCAGAAGTGGGGAGGGAAGCCAGGAAAAAAGATTACACAGCAGGTATTTCCATGATCCTGTTAAGACAGGGAGAAAGAGGAACAAGACATGGGGAAAAGCAGGGTGGCCACGTATGAACCACCAGAAATGAGCCAAAGAGGACACCAATGTGCATAAAATGTGCATATGCTAATGTATATGTACAGATGCAACTTTATAACTAGTTGTCATAATTTAAATAGAAACATATTATGTCTCACCATAGTGTGGAAGACTGTGTCTCCTGTATCTGTTGCTCAGTCTGCTGCCCAGGTGCTGTTGATGGACAACCTCAAGGCCCAGCTTTTCCTTCCCATGTTTTTTGTTTGCTTGTTTTAAATCTTCAAAACCAGACTTGGAGTGGACAGCCCTTCATATAGAGGATGCCTTCAATATAGAGGACAGTCCTCTAGCACCCTCTCAAATAGAGGACCATCCTCTGTAACAGAGGACATATGGCCACCCTAGGGGTGTGCGAATCAGCAAAACTCGAGCTTACGAAAGTTCTCCTAATTCTGTCTTGAACCTTGTTCTGATTTGAATCTACATCAGATTACAAGCTTTGGGTTGTTTTTTTTCTTTTCACATGAAAATCCATGTGTATTTTTGTGCGTATTTTTCCAAATATACACATCAATTATGCATATCTTTGAGATGTAGGCATTCTTCTCCCATTGTTTAAAGCATACTGTATTTGTGTGCATTTTTCAAAGGTATGCATTTTTCATGGGCATTTTTCAAATGTACGCATGCTGCTGAACACATTGTTTTGGTCAGCGAATCACATTGCAAACTCAGAAATGTACCTTATGGTGACAGGTGACGCCTGAGGCCCCCCGAACGGGTTGTGCGGCTCGGCAGGGGGATAAGGGTTGCCTGGGAGACCAACCCTACTCACTCACCCAGGTGTTGTGCGGCACCGGGTTGGGGGTGACACCGGAAGGTCAACCTCCCCCAGAAGGAGCAGTCCGGAGGGATGGCGAGATCACCACCACCCCTCAGCCTGGGTGTGTTTTTGCCCAAGAAGTGTCAGCTAGCCGCTGACACAGTTAGATGCCCGTCCTAGTTACGCCTTTGCAAATATTTCAATAAAATGTGGCCCAATTTTCAACCCAAGTTTGTTGTCTGCGTCTTCTTTGACCCATCTCCGCTCGCAATACATATTCTCTCAGGGACAAACTAGTTGGAGTAGAGCTATCATTCACATATCTACCCCATTCACATATCAAGTCCTAGGATGTGTGGCAGTGAGGAGTCAGGAGTGATATTCATTGTTCCTGGACTCAGAACCTGGATGACGCTCACCCCAAAGTGTAGTGTGAGGTAAGCAGAGAATTGGTACCAGCGGTCTCAGGCCATGGAGTTTACCCATGCTGGTGGAGTAGCAGATAAAGTATTTGGCAAAAAAAAAAAAATCAATTGCAGATCATTTAATTCATGGGTAGAGCAATCCTACTGGCAGAGAGGAGAGACCTGAAGATGGAGGAATTTCCTTATCCGAAGCCCTGCCAGGGCCACATCATCAGAGTATAAGAGAGGGAGTGGCAAAAATTTTACTTGTTCTGTTTTTCCTTAAACAGTTTTCCTCCCATTGATTGGAATGGGAGGAAAATGACCTATATCATTCTGGGGTGTGCCAGGGACATGGGAGGGTTTTGAATAAGCTCCACTTGGAATCTTCAAAGAATCCCGTGGTGTGTTTTTAGAGATCACCACTTTTCAGACCTTCCCCATGAAACCTTATCTTTTACCCTGCCTACTGTGTCTGGATTTATAAGGATCAAAGGGTTCTCCCAGCTTAGCCAAGGGAATATGGAAGACATGGAGCAAACATAAACATAAACAATATTAATTAATATTGGTGAACCTTAGAAATCATAGGGAGGTGGTACACATCACAGTTCCTATTTGTATTCTGAAGTGTTGTGTTCTTGTTTTATTGATTGTAAAAAGCCCCCTTGAAGAGGGTTTTACCATTAAAGGTAGCAAAAGGTGGCCTATACATTTTTTCTAAATATATAAATAACTAAATATAAATAATAAATATAAAATATAAAATACGACTACCTTCTGTCCATTCCTAAAGGTAATGCACCCAGTGAAATTCCCTGTTGGTTAACCAAATAATCTCTCTCTCTCTCTCTCTCTCTCTCTCTCTCTGTGTGTGTGTCTTTGCAGCATTTGTTGTGACAATGTTGTCTCATTCAATCTTTAGTGGGACAGAACTCTATAATGTTGAATGGCAGCAGCAGCAGCAACAACAACAAAGAATATATTCATGCTCAAAAAGACTTTTCTTGGGTCCTGAGGCTTCTGTGATAGGATCAGCAAATGGAACGTGATTGTTTATGTAGAGAGAATGGGATGAGAATGGAGAACATGATAAAAAAAGACAGCTCTTTTGTTAGAGTTTACTGATCCACTGGAAAAGAAAGAGGATTGCATTAGTAGTCAAGAAAAAAAAAAAAAGATGGTTTGGAGCATTTACTACATGGCTGATCCCCTTTCACATGATACGATCATGTAGGCTTCTGCCAGTCAATTGTTTTAATGCATTAAGCTTTGTATTTAAATAGCTTCAACTCAGTTATTATACTCATAACAGAGATTTGATTTTCAAATGGATAAATATATGATTGCTCTCTGAAACTAATTGTGGGTTAAAGAGTGTGGCATGAATAATAATTGTTTCTTGAAGTATGTATGTATGAAACATACTAGGGTGTGGAATCCAATTTCCTGGAGTTGGATGTGTGTCTCCCTTACTGCATCTTATTTTTATGACCTATGTATGCTTATTAGATCCCTGACCCTCCATGGCTGTGAAGAAAATGTTGCACATACAATGCTTTAAAAGTACACAAACCTGGTGCACTAGACACTTCAGCTAATTGCTCTTGCTAGCATATAGATATTTGTCAGGAAGTATTTTAATTGCTAGTGCTCAATATCTATCGACTGCGATCTCAGTTGAGTGCAGATTTGCTTCAGTATATCCACACAACTGCTACTTCTAGTCTTACAACAGAAGGCATTCCAGGAAAAACCACCACCTAATCAACAAGCTATGGTCTGAAAAACATCAGATTTGTGCAGATTCATGTGAGGAATATTCATTATAGGACAGTCCAAGTAAATTAAAATGTAAATGTTCAGGTAAAATATAGATGTTAAACATGTTAATGATCATTCCAGTCATTAGTCAATGACACTTGACAATAAGATGCAGCATGTAGAAAAAGGTTGCCACCAGGGATGTTCAGAATTTATTTAATCTGTTCCATGTGAGTTCCATGGATTGTATGTAGTTTTCTGCTCCATTGTTCACACACCCACATAAGTGGATTTTTTCCCTCTACCTCAAAAAGATTATAAATGAATTTGTACTGAAGAACACAAATTCCCTGTCAAGTACGTATGGAATTTACGTAAGAGTTTACAGATTTTTCATAATATTTTGCATATTTGTCTGGGCACCACTTTTTGCATGCGCCGTGGCCGCATTTTCTCCAACAGGGTCTGGGCAAATAATGTAATTTTGCTAAATTCTGATTATTTCTAAAGTTTTAGGCCCTTTCCTTTATTGGTCTTCTAATTTCTGAGCTTTGTGAAAACCCCATGATACAAAGGACTTAGGGCTGCATGTCTGTGTATGAAGAAAAATCTCCTGCACCTACCTATGATCTATAGGAAATTTCCTGATAAATAGTTCATGTATGCTCATAGGTTTCATTTCGGTTTATTAGTGAAAATCACAAAAAAAGTTGTTGGTTTCTCATCTTTTTTCCCCCTCCAACCTCGTTTCCCCTTCTTTTTCCCCCTCTTGTTGCTCCCCTTTTGCGTCCAGTTTGCTCTCTGCTGTCTTAAATAATGTGTGCAGAAGTACCTCTGTTCTTAGGTAGATGGTCAGGTAGAGAGGAAACGAAGGCCTTACTCATTAATATCAAAAACTGCAAGGTGGCGAGGGAGTGCTCTTTGGAAGCAGCTCCTGCAGAAATGAGTGGTATTGTCCACTCATCAGGAGAGGCATGCAACGGGTCAGTCATGATCATACTACTGGCCAATTGTATTCAAAGTCAAAGCACCTAAAGGGCTCTTTCATTCAGCAAGGGCTGGATGCAGCTGAAAAAATGGGTTCCTGCCAAACCCACCATCATACTACTGGAGGCCAGGGCTATGTGGATCAAGCTGGGGAAGTCTCCATTCCTTGACAGACATATGCCAGGTAAGTTAGCCCATCAGGTCATCAATCTTGAATGAACAGAATGCTTCATATGTACACAGTGTCATCTTCTGCCAGTCACTTCCTCTGGAGGATTTCCAAGTCTATCTTATTCCCATCCCATCCAAAGCCATCCCTCGCCCAAGCCAAGGCAAGCCCACCGACAAAAAGCCATGTCTTTGTGGACTCAGGTGAGGTGAGGTCAGCTCAAGATAAAGAATCAATTTCTGACATTTAGGGCACAATCCTATCCATGCCCCTTGGAGGCCTGATTGGTGTGTACATTGGTTTCATTTCAGAGCCAGGTAAAAACATGGCTTTTTACCAAAGCCTTTGAGGGCTAAATACATTCCCTAAAGTAACACACTGTTTTAACTGTTTTATTGTTTTAAACTTTAATTGGTATTAGCTTATTTAATGGTTTAACGTGTTTTAACTCTTTAAATTATTTATTGTTTTATACTGGTTAACTTGATTTTATCTGTACAGCTGCCCTGAGATCTTAATGATATAGGGCTGGATACAAATGCTTTAAATAAATATATAATATAAATAAAATGTTTAGACAGAAAAAAAGTCCTACAACTCCCAGCATCCCCTGAACCACCATGGCTGGCTGAAGACACTCTACAAATGGTATTGCACTGTGAAAGTGCAATGACTTCTGAATTTCTGTATCTTGCCTTCCTACCAAAAAGTCAAATACAACTGTGCTAGCAAAAGTGAACTTCCCCACTTCCTGCTTCCCACAGCCCAGTCCAGCCCAGCCCCAGGAAAATGCTATACGGACTGTCAGGATATGCTGCTGAATGGGGTGAGATATGGTTTGTTGGGGAGGGGATCTCCCCAGATTGGGTGGAGGGATCCTCTGTAGAAAGAGCCCTTCCTCTTGTGGAAGGCAGATCCTGGATTGAACCCAGAAAATAAAAGGCTCATGACTTGTGAACAAATTCCAGCATTAATATTAGCTAGTGGTGCACTGTCCCCACAGTAACCTTAGTCCCAGGAAAGCAAAATGAGCTGTACAGAAAGTCAGGTGAATTCAAGCAATCCTCACGTCTTAGCTCAGTGCTGCAAATGCAGAAATGTTTCCAAGTTCTGAACTTTGGAATTTGCCCTAAATGTATGTATGCCAAGTTTGGAGGTGGAGTGGGAGGGAGGTGGTGGGGTGGAAAGAGAGGCTGAAGTTGTTATGTAACACATGTCACAGCAAAATCACATCACATTCTTTGGATTTACAGCTCTGACACATTACTTGTTCCATCAGTGAAATATATTACTGGAATCTTTCAATAACATTGGAGGCACTTAGGGCTTTTTGCTGTGTAAACATTTCAGGCCCCATATTTTAATACTGGTGAGACTTCAGTGAGACTTGTGAGGAACTGCAGAGACAGAGAATGGAGAAAAGGCAAAACTTGAATGAAGAACATGATCTATGCAAGATGCTGCAGGTATACAGAAATTCAGCTTGAAAAATATTCACCTTCAATATTCAGCTTTTCTCGCTTTCCTTTGGGGATTATGTTGATCTGGCATGCCAGGGTCATGCTAGCACCACAAAGGAGTGGTGTTAAATATAACATCCTAGCATTCATTTGAAATAAATTGCTCAAAAGGGTTATTGAATAAGATCCAAAATTATTTAGAGGAGAAATTAGTTAATCAACTATGCAGATCTGATTAGCAGAAGTGATTCCACTGTAGGGATGTACGGACTGTGTCAAATCCTCTCCATCTGCATTTCGCAGATTGTCAGGCACTTTTCGTTCTGTCATCCGCCCACAGACGGATGCAAATATTTTTTTTCATCATGCAGAAAAATACGGAAATAATTACATAAATATTTACATAAGTATTTATGTAAGTATTTACATAATTTACCCCAGTATGTAACATTTAGGGTATTGTCCCCCATTCCTTTCAATGTTTCCTCAGCAGGAACATACGGATTTTTCTACGGATTTATATGCACAAATTTCGGGAAAATAAAATTAAAAAAAATCATCCTGAAGTCCACAGACTAGGGGTGTCAGAGAATTTCTCGCCGAAACTTCGGGGGGCCGAGTGCCAACGTATTTGGCCCCCCAAAGTAGTTTCGGGGAGAAAATCTTTACGTAGACTACTGCGAAAATAAGGGCAACGCAGCGTTGCCCTTATTTTCGCCATAGTCTATGTAAATCTTTATGTAGACTACAGCAACCAAATAAGGAACGGGAATGGCAGCTCCCTATGGGGGCCGCCATTAGCATACGTGCTTTTTTTTTTTTTTAAAGTCACCCGTGATAGGCTACGTGACGATTAACGTAGCCTATCATGGCTGACTTTTCAGATCTAGCCGTGATAGGCTACGTTAATCGTCACGTAGCCTATCATGGGGGCGTTTTTGTTTTTTTTAAAAAAAACAATGGAGTTCGCGGCCGGGCAAGGCGGGAAGCCTCCTCCCCAGCCTGAATTTCGGCCAGGCGAGGCGGGAAGCCTCCCCCCCCCCGGCCTGAACTTCGCGGGGGGAGCAGCGAAGCGCCTCCCCCCCACCGCGAACAAGCTTTGACGTCAGGTAAGTGATTTTCGTCCACCCCTAGTCTACGTAAATCTTTACGTAGACTAGACGTGCCAAAATAAGGAATGCAAATGGCGGTCCCCATGGGAGCCGCCATTTGCGTACGTGCTTTTTTTTCCCCCCAAAGTCACCCGTGATAGGCTACGTGACGATTTACATAGCCTATCACAGCTGACTTTGGAAATCTAGCCGTGATAGGCTACGTAAATCGTTATGTAGCCTATCACGGGTGTGTGTGTGTGTGTGTGTTTACTTTTTTTTTCGCTGCCGGGTAGACGTGGCGCTCCTACCTGGGCTGAATTTCGCCAGCGAGGGATGGGGCGCCTCCCCCCCGGCCTGAATTTCAGCCGGGCGAGGCAGGGCGCCTCCACCCCCTCGCCTGAACTTCGGGGGGAGAAGCGAAGTGCCTCCCCCCCACCGCGAAGCAAGCTGCGGGACGAGGTAAGTCCCTTTTGTCCATTCCCTAGATACTGGGTCTTTGAGACATGCAGTCAGTTATCTTACATAAGACCCACTATAAAGATATACATCCAACCTGTTGTCTGCCCTATGCATGGGAAGGCCCATGAGTAGCAATCTAACCACAGCAGATTCCTTTTTATGTCTGCTTATATTTATTTATTTATGCAGAACAGAATAAGAATGATAGAAGCACATCAGATAAAAATGCAGCAATAAAACAGACTGAACCATGACAAGGGAATTCTATAAATGGGGCACCACAATTAAGAAAGCTTTCCCCCAAGTCACCTCACCTCAGAGAGTGGAGGCATCCAGAGGAGGGCCTCCCATGCAGATCTCTGGGCAGGCTGAGGTGAAAGTAGGTGATCTTTACAAGTACTCAGGCCCTGAGCCATATACAGCTGCCCCAGAACTTGAAATTGTGCTCCGAAACAGACCAGGAGCCAGTAGTCCAGATAAGGTATTGGCGAGTTATGTTCCAAATGCCTGGTCCCCGTTTGGAATCCAATGGCTATACTTCTGAACCTCAAACCCAGCCACACATACAATGCATTACATTAGTCTAATCTCAAGTTTACCAGAGCACAGATACTTATGGTCAAACTAACAGTCTCCAGAAGGGGCTACAGCTGTTGTACCAGCCTGAGCTGGTGAAAAGGACAGTTTATGATGCCAACTGGGCTTCCAGTGAGAGCTGGATCTATGAGCAACCCACAAATTGCAAATCAGATGTCAGATTGGAGATAGCAGTGAAGGGATGGCCTCTGAGGGGATTCCTCCAGGGGTGGGACTTGGGGCCTAAGCCCCACTGTTGGAGGAACCCCAAGAGGCTGTGTGCACCACATGGGGGTGCTCTGCAGGACAGAGGTTCTGAATCCCTGATTTAGGGTGAGTGCAACTCCATCCAGAACAGTGGATACCACCTCTGTGAGCAGATAATCCACCAATACCACCTCTGTTTCATCAGAAGTTCAGAACTGAGCTTCAGTTTTTTTGGCCCTCATTTAGTCCACTACTAATCTTATTTCTAAATAACATACTGTGTATGTTTGAATGAAGGGGGGAATTGTCACGAAATGCAAAGAATGCCTCCATGTTTTAATATAATACAAATATACTGCTCCTGTTGGTAGAAGTCAACTGAGCCATACACATCAGCTCATACCCCGTTGGTATACTTGAAGCACAAAAATGACCTGGACTGCACTTCACATGTCATTGCAATACCTTTTCCCTTGTTGTTGTTCAGTCGTTCAGTCATGTCCGACTCTTCGTGACCCCATGGACCATAGCACGCCAGGCCTTCCTGTCCTGCGCTCTCTCCTGGAGCGTGCTCAAGTTCATATTCATTGCATCCGTGATGCTATCTAGCCATCTCATCCTCTGCCGTCCCCTTCTCCTTTTGCCTTCAGTCTTTCCCAGCATCAGGGTCTTTTCCAGAGAGTTTTCTCTTCGCATTAGGTGGCCAAAATATTGGAGCTTCAGCTTCAGTATCTGTCCTTCCAATGAGCACTCAGGGTTGATTTCCTTTAGGATGGACTGATTTGACCTCCTTGCAGTCCAGGGGACTCGTAAGAGTCTTCTCCAGCACCACAGTTCGAAAGCATCAATTCTTCGGCACTCAGCCTTCCTTATAGTCCAGCTCTCACAGCCATACATTACTACTGGGAAAACCATAGCTTTGATTAGACGGACCTTTGTCGGCAAGGTGATGTCTCTGCTTCTTACTATGCTGTCTAGGTTGGCCATAGCTTTCCTCCCAAGGAGCAAGCGTCTTTTAATTTCATGGCTACAGTCACCATCTGCGGTGATCTTGGAGCCCAAGAAAGTAAAATCTGTCACTGCTTCCATTTCTTCCCCTTCTATATGCCAGGAAGTGATGGGGCCAGATGCCATGATCTTCGTTTTTTTAATGTTGAGTTTCAAACCAGCTTTTGCACTCTTCTCTTTCACCCTCAACAAGAGGCTCTTGAGATCCTCTTCGCTTTCTGCCATTAGGGTGGTATCGTCTGCATATCGGAGGTTGTTGATAATTCTCCCAGCAATCTTAATTCCGACCTCTGATTCATCCAACCCGGCATTTCTCATGATGTACTCTGCATATAAGTTAAATAAGCAGGGTGACAATATGCAGCCTTGTCGTACTCCTTTCCCAATTTTGAACCAATCGGTTGTTCCATGTCTGGTTCTTACTGTTGCTTCTTGACCCTCGTACAGGTTTCTCAGGAGACAGGTAAGGTGGTCTGGTACTCCCATCACTTTCAGAATTTGCCACAGTTTGTTGTGATCCACACAATCAAAGGCTTTAGCGTAGTCAATGAAGCAGAAATAGACGTTTTTCTGGAATTCTCTTGCTTTCTCCATGATGCAGCGAATGTTGGCGATTTGATCTCTAGTTCCTCTGCCTCTTCTAAACCCAGCTTGTACTTCTGGTAGTTCTCGGTTCGCATACTGCTGAAGCCTAGCTTGTAGGATTTTGAGCATCACCTTGCTGGCATGTGAAATGAGCGCAATGGTGCAGTAGTTTGAACACTCTTTGGCGTTGCCCTTCTTTGGAATTGGAATGTAAACTGACCTTTTCCAGTCTTGTGGCCACTGTTGAGTGTTCCAGATTTGTTGGCATATTGAATGCAGCACTTTAACAGCATCATCTTTTAGGATTTTAAATAGCTCGGCTGGAATACTGTCATCTCCGCTAGCTTTATTGTTACTAATGCTTCCTAAGGCCCACTTGACTTCACTCTCTAGGATGTCCGGCTCAAGTTCAGTGACCGCACTATCATGGCTATCAGGGACATTCAGATCTTTCCTGTATAGTTCTTCTGTGTATTCTTGCCACCTCTTCTTAATCTCATCTGCTTCTGTTAGGTCCCTGCCTTCTTTGTCCTTTATCATGCCCATCTTTGCACAAA
This sequence comes from Heloderma suspectum, assembly GCF_057233095.1. Taxonomy (NCBI): domain Eukaryota; kingdom Metazoa; phylum Chordata; class Lepidosauria; order Squamata; family Helodermatidae; genus Heloderma; species Heloderma suspectum. Next base: position 255,775,909 of record NC_139461.1, read on the forward strand.
ACGTTCCCTTGAGATCTCCAATTTTCTTGAAGAGATCTCTAGTCTTTCCCATTCTGTTGTTTTCCTCGATTTCTTTGCATTGTTCACTTAAGAAGGCCTTCTTGTCTCTCCTTGCTATTCTCTGGAACTCTGCATTCAGTTGGGTATATCTTCCCCTTTCTCCCTTGCTTTTCGCTTCCCTTCTTTCGTGAGCTACTTGTAAAGCCTCATCAGACAGCCACTTTGCTTTCTTGCATTTCTTTTTCTTTGGGATGGATTTCGTTGCTGCCTCCTGAACAATGTTACGGACCTCCGTCCATAGTTCCTACCTTTTCCCTATATTGGTATTATTATCTCTCTACAGAAAAATTATAGTGTATGAAGCAGCCCTTAAGTATCATATTTATGTTGCTTGCTATGTACAAGGCCTTCTCCCCTCTTGCTAGGTTTGGTGCTATGCTAAAGAATGACTTTATTCCCACACTATTCAGTGTGTGTGTGTGTGTGTGTGTGTGTGTGTGTCAGAGAGAGAGAGAGAGAGAGAGAGAGAGAGAGAAAGGAGCTCTTATTCTGTAGCTTATTTAGTCCAATTCATTTATCCTGAATAAAACATAGAATAAGGGACCATTTCACATACACACTGAGCAATGTGGGAGCCATGTCTTTGTGGCACATACGGCTGTGGTGTGAGTATTAATACCATAACCATGTGGGAGGACCAATTTCCTACCTAGTTAGCCCCTGTCAAGTGAGAAAGTCCCATCTACAGGGCTATAGTGTTCATTCACACACAATGCAGCCACATGGGATACTACCACAAAAAAGCAGCTCCCACTGAGATCTATATGTGTGAGATGCAGATGCCAACAGATTCAGCAAAATCGGGATCCAGGACCAGTATGGAAAGGATGCCTACCTATATTTTGCACTGAATGACACAGTGCAATGAAATTGTTGTTAAGGGAAGGGATCACTGACCACATGCTGTAGGTCCCCATTCCACCAGACATAGTCAAGCTCACAAAGGAAAAAAAGAAAAAAGAAAAGCACAGACATTACATTAAGGTGAGTTGAACATTATATATTTGCTCAAGTAATAGAAAACAATCGTAAGAGTTGCACCTATGGCTGTTGTCATTTTCTTGCAGGCCACATTATGAGGAAGATGAAAATGAAAACACCCCCTCCCCTTTTGCTCTGGCCCTGCCCCATTTGACTGTGCAGCCCTTGGCCAGTTGCCCAACATCAAAAGTGTCCCTCAACTGAAAGGAAGTTGCCCACCCTGCTGCAGGAAAATTTGCAATATCCATTGTTTGGTCCCTATAGAATCATAGAATCATAGAATAGTAGGATTGGAAGGGGCCTACAAGGCCATCGAGTCCAACCCCCTGCTCATTTCAGGAATCCAAGTCAGAGCATCCCTGACAAATGGCTGTCCAGCCTCATCTTGGAGGCCTCCAGTGTGGGAGAGCCCACCACCTCCCCAGGTAATTGGTTCCATTCCACTATGAGAAACAAACAGTTCCTGTATTGGAAATTTTAGGAGCAGCCAGAACAGAGGGGAAAATAGAGAGGGAAGCAGTAAGAAGAATGTATGAATTTGTGACTATAGTTGCAGGAAACCCATGGTTCATAGGCCAGAGTTGGGCCTCCAGAATCCAGTTCAACAACATACTTTGCTTTATCAGAGTTTTTTTCCCTTTCCAAATCAGATCTCTAAATGGCCTTTCTTCTTGGTATGCATGCTGAGTAGTGGTTTTCTTCTTGCCATGTCTATCAGCACATGCAATTCTATTTTGGGGGTACCTGGCATATTCAGTGATGCAGCCAATGTATTTGCCACATGATGCTCCCCTTAGCAGGCCAACCATTACATTGGTGCATTTGTTGGCAACAGCACTGGGAACAATCCTGTAGGGCCTTTTCAAAACCACATGGAGCAGATTGTACTGGGAGGAGTGTTTCTTTTGACTTTAAAGTTCAGGCAAAATGACAATAGTAAAGTAAATGTACCAGCAAATTATTATCCCAACAAGGGTGCTGCAAGGTGACATTTTCACAAAAGCACCATTTTCGATAAAATATGACCTTTTAACATTGCAATGACCCAAGTCCAGTTATTAAGACACACTTATAAACAGCAAACGTTCTACATACAGCTGAATCTTAGTAGCCAGAGCAATCTAATTTATAGATTTCTTGGAGACCTCCCGTAAAGCAGAGCCATGATCTGAAAAGCACTGGTTGGCTCACAAGGACCTTAATGAAAAAGGATTAAAATTGATTTTCCGCATTTTGGCTTTGGCACAAGAGCCAAGTCCCCTCAGCAGCGTTTTTGTCTCTAGGAGACGTTACTTATCTAAGCAGGTCAGATTCGGTAATTCATCAGATAAATAATGCATACGAATATCTAATAAATTAATGGCCCACTCTTTGGGAATGCAATCAACTACCACAACCTGTTTAGTAATAGACTTCCTTGAAACAAACAAAGCAGAATTGATCTATCTCTCTGATGAAATAAGAACCTCTTGAGCACAGCTTCTTAATTTCAAATAGTCAAAAGAGATGGTAAGCTATTATTTTACTTGTATGTTTCAGATGCCCTGTCTTAATTTTTCAGAGTGACACTAAGAGTTGTATCAATGTTAGCCCTACTTAGAGTAGACCCATTGAAATGAATGGAACTTAAGTTACACTGACATTAGATACAGCCCTAAGGATTTGTGTCTATGTACAACAGGAAATATAGATCACTCTATCTTGCTAACCTTATTTGTATAATTATTTATTCAGATTTCAGTGCAGGAGATATGGAGATAGAAGATGTTAACTGGATCCTACTTTATGTTCAGACCACATTATGTTCCAATTAACATCTGAATGAACAATTCCTAAGGTAATAATTGCCATGTACTTCTTTCATTTACCAGAATCCATTCCTGTAGGACATCTCCCAATTTACATTTCCTCTCTCTAGTCTTGTCTTTACAATAAATGTATTATGACATAGGGCACTTGGCCTCCCAGTGCTCTGCAGACTTTCTAGAACTGATATTGGCTAGTGAGCTCTCACTTACCTTGCCACTCAATATAAGGATAAGGCAAAAATGATTAAGGCAACTATTTCAGACATGCTGTCATGACTGTGTGTAGACAAAGCAAGTGGGTGGTGAAATCAATCAAAGGCAACATTGATCTAAATATGGCCCGCTACGTTGGGGGTTGTATAGAGCAATACCTTAAGCAAGCTGTCATTTACTAAGCAGGAAAATAAAGGAGAAGTTAAAAAAAGTTGTTGCTGGTTTAGTGCTGCTTACTCTGTCAAGGAATTATTTAACTATGATGCACTTAGTCCTGCACAAACTGGAGACTCCAATAATTTCTCTCTGTCATCTTTGGAGCAAATAGTTTCATACGAAGTTGCCTTTATGTCAATACTTATTTTTAGAAGCTGCAAGCAATAATACTTAAGTTGCAGTCTGAGGTGAAAAAAGATGTCTGTAAGAATATTCAGTCTAATCAACATGGCTGTTGTTGATGTCAAAAAACAATGATCTAAGTCAAGTACTGATTTTCTTTCTCCCTTTTTTGGAGTTAATAAGGCACTCTGTACATGTGCAAGCACTCACCCAGGGTGACCTCTGATCAGTCTACAAACTCATCTAGTGTACACTAGTGCTGCTCCATTGACTATGTCAATGCACAACATTTGATGTAGTGGTCTATCCATTCTGCTAAGCCTAATTTAGGTAAGGGTCAGTGAATTCCTCAAAAAACAAATGACAACAAAAACCCCATTAATGAAGGTTCAAGACGTTCTCCTTGGCTCAATAGTGCCATCTCTTTCCAATGGATCTAACGTTGCTTTGCTTCATGAATTTTGCTGCATTAGCCAGTCCTATAAAAAGGAATAGTTGAGTTTTCAAAGGCTATATATTAAATGGCTTGCTCCTATAGAAAGCTGATTATAGGACATACCTGCAAGCCAACATTCCCCTCCTTCAGGATTCTTTGCTCAACACTGCATCACGTTATTAGATAGCATTTACAGGAGCAAAGGTTTTGTTCAGCTTCATGGAATGTGTAGAGCTTTCCTGGAATCCACAGGCATGGAGAAATTCCAGGTTCTGGTTGTCTTAGATGACAAAATATGAGGTTTGAAAGATGTATCTTGATCTACTGTGGTCTAGAGCAGTGGTTTTCAAACAGTGTTCCTTGGAAACCTCTTCAGAGTTTCCTCAATGAGAAGATCAGTAAGAGCAGAGAAATCTCCCTGTATAAATTACATTGGGTTGTGCAAATTCCTGAAGCCTTCATGATCATTCTGTCTGCAGAAGGGAGGGAGCTGGGTAAGATTTCTCTTGTTATATTCCTATACAATCTACACTGAGCTGTGCAAATTAGTCTTGTTTTGAAGTATGTCTCTGAAGGAAGTTTGCCTTTGCTTTCAGTTCCTTGTTTTGACCCTCAATAAATGCACCACTATTGTATACAATATCATAGCCACAAAATTGAAAACAATGGTGAAGACCTCCAACTGCACACTTTATTTATTTGTTTGTTTGTATATATACTGCCCAATAGCTGAAGCTGTCTGTACACCTTTCACTGCAGGTGAAAAAAAGGTATATGCAGATTTAATTTCCTTCATTGATCTCGTCACCTCTTTGTTGCTCCATTTGCCTTTTAAGTGACCAAATAATGTATTTCCACTTTGTTGTTGTGTTTCTCAACAGCTACTAACATCTCATCATTAGCAGCTGGTCAGAGCCCAACACTGCAAGACCTAAAATTGCTTCCAGAAAAAGCAGTAGTTTATCCAACATGCTCAAAGGCAATTTGAGTTCATATATTCTAGGGGTGAACGAAAGTCACTTACCTTTTCTCGCAGCTTTTTCGCGGTGGGGGGGAGCGCTTCGCTGCTCCCCCCGCGAAGTTCAGGCCGGGGGGGGAGGCTTCCCGCCTCGCCCGGCCGAAATTCAGGCCGGGGGGGAGGCTTCCTGCCTCGCCCGCCCGAAATTCAGGCCGGGGAGGAGGCTAACTGCCTCGCCCGGCCGCGAACACGAAAGTAAAAAAAAAAAAACCGTCCCCTGATAGGCTACGTGACGATTCACGTAGCCTATCACGGCTAGATCTGGAAAGTCAGCCGTGATAGGCTACATGAATCGTCATGTAGCCTATCAGGAGAAGTGTTTTGTTTTTGTTTTTTTACTTTCGCGTTCGCGGCCGGGCGAGGCAAGGAGCCTCCTCCCCGGCCTGAATTTCGGCCGGGCGAGGAGGGAAGCCTCCCCCCGCCGGCCTGAACTTCGCGGGGGGAGCAGCGAAGCGCTCCCCCCCACCGCGAACGGCCTTCGACGACAGGTAAGTGACTTTCATCCACCCCTAGTCTAAGGTTGAAATCCTACACACGGTTACCTGGGGGTAAGTCCCACTGAGCTCAGTGGGACTTACTTCTGAGTAGACATGCATAGGATTGTACTGCTATGATGGTGGGGACAACAACAGGGGGTGGCCATGCTATCACCTTTTTGCCCTGATTATGGACTTCTGGAACATCTGGCTGGCAGGTTTTGGAAGCAGAAACCTGAACCACATGGGACATAGGCTGATCCAGCAAGGCGTCTGATAGGGATGTACGAAAGTCACTTACCTTTTCGATGGGGTGATTCGCGGTGGGGGGAGGCACTCTGCACCTCCCCCCGATAGGGATGGCCGTGAATTTCTCCCCGAATCTCGGGGAGGCTGAATGCCAACGCATTTGGCCCCCTGAAATTGGCGGTGAAATTCTCCACCACCACCCCCGACACCCCCCCGGGATGGGACTTACCTCCTACGAATGTCCCTCCCGGTGGCGGGTCCCGGTGGCGTTTCGACAGTGTTTCGGCGGGGGCGGGGGCGGCGGCCGGTCTTCCGACCGGCTGCCGCCGCTGCCATTACAAAATAAAGTAAAAAAAAAATGTGATAGGCTACGTAACGATTAATGTAGCCTATCACGGCTAGATTTTTAAAGTCAGCCATGATAGGCTACGTTAATCATTACGTAGCCTATCACGGGTGACTTTGGAAAAAAAAAAAGCGCGTATGCAAATGTCGGCGCCCATGGGCGCCACCAGTTGCGTTCCTTATTTGGGCCCGGCTAGTCTACATAAAGATTTACGTAGACTACGGCGAAAATAGCGTTGCCCTTATTTTATCTATGTAAAGATTTAAAGATAGTGTTGCCCTTATTTTCGCCGTAGTCTACGTAAATCTTTACGTAAACTACCGGGACCAAATAAGGAACGCAAATGGCGGCGCCCATGGGCGCTACCATTTGCGTATGCACTTTTTTTTTCCCCAAAGTCATCCATGATAGGCTACGTAACGATTAACGTAGCCTATCATGGCTGACTTTGGAAATCTAGCCATGATAGGCTACGTTAATCGTTACGTAGCCTATCACGGGGTTTTTTGTTGTTTTTTTTTCACTTTTTCTTTCGCAGCCGGGGAGACGGGGCACTTCTTCCTGGCCTGAATTTCGGTCAGGCGAGGCGGGGCGCCTCCCCCCCCAGCCTGAATTTCGGCCGGGCGAGGCGGGGCGCCTCCCCCCCGCCATGAACTTCGGGGGGAGAACCGAAGCGCCTCCCCCCACTGCGAAGCAAGCTGCGGGACCAGGTAAGTCCCTTTCGTACATCACTACCCTCCCGAAATCCTAATCCGGCTGGCTCCGCTCCATGGAGATTCCGCAAAGCCACTGGCCGGGGCCGCCTGCAGCTGGACATCCGGCCGCTGGGCAGCCTGCAGGAAAAACAAACAAACAGCATACGCAAATGGCACCGTTTTAGCCTACATAAATATTTATGTAAGCTGTTATGGCGGGGGGGGGGAAAGGAACGCAAATAGCACCCACTACGCTATTTGCGTTCCCCTTTTTTTCGCCATAATAGCTTATGTAAATATTTACGCAGGCTAAAACAGCGAAAAAAAGGGAACGCAAATGGCGGCCGCCATAGCCGCCGCCATTTGCGTACGCTGTTGTTGTTTTTTGGCTTGCCATGATAGGCTACGTAAATACTTACGTAGCCTATCACGGCCTCCACAGGGATGCAAAAGGCGTCCCTTCATTAGCCGTGATAGGCTAAGTAAGTATTTATGTAGCCAATCACAGCTATGATGAAGAAGTGAACGCAGGGCGGCCGCCATTGGCAAGTCAGCGTGGACGGTAGCAGGTAAGTGCTCCGTTTCGCGCGCCTTTCATGGGTTGGGGGGGCGGGGGCTTCATTCCGCCACAGATTTCAGCATTCGGCCTCACCGAGATCCATGGTGGAATTCTCTGACATCCCTAGTGTCTGATATGTTCATAAATAGATGATAAAGGGACCTTCTGTCCTTTACTGTCACCAGCCGTTTATTTCTCCTAATATTGAAAAACAGCTTTGTGCACACTCAGATTGTGGGGACCTAGGCACATTTACTTGATTGGAAGTCAATATGTCTTGAGTCAAATACCTTGATCCTAAAGATACGTGTAGTTGGAATGAAGGGCACAATAATTTGCACTGGCCTTACTATATTATCAGCATCGTATGCCAGGTACCAAGTTTTACCCTACTATGTAATCTCTCAGTTGCAATGCCACTATATCAGGGACCTCAAATCCCTTGTCACATGACTTTGTAAAATGCATTTTGAGAACACTCTTTGCAAAATAGCATCCACAGAATTTCAATAACGGTAAAGTGTTTCTCCTGTCTTAGCACTATTATGAAATATAAGCATTTATTTGAGACTGCAGGATGAAGGCAGAATGAAGAATCTTTTAAAAATATGAAAAGCACCATGAAATATGCTTCATGAATCATCTTGTACAAAATTATTATTTTCTACCACAAATTGGCAGGTCTAGAATATTGAGGCAACCTTCTGCTTATAACCGTGAGCATGATTGCCTCAATGACATGGCAAAGGAACTAATAAAGACTGTGTTGTGCTCACTTGGAGCATTTGATGACTTCCCTATCCATATTATTAAAGTGTTATTTATTGATTTTAATATCTTAACTGAGAATGATTATAATGACTCACTAGCCATAATTAAAATTGCTCTTGAGAGCAGTGTCAGTGGATTTTACAACATAAAATAAGGAATAAATATACATTAAGTGTGTTCTAATATTATTTATTTGAGGGATGCCAATGGTCATAATGGATATATGTATACTGAGCACTACCCATATTTTGATTTCTGCAAATCAATGCAAAATGTGATATTTCTCAGTAAACCATAACCCATATATAGGATACAGATAAAAGTTTAATAAATAAAATAGGATCAGCCTATTAGATATTCAGCGCTACTCCTGGTGTTACAATCTTTTTTTGAGGGACTGATTCCACCTATTAACTCATTGCCAAAAATCATAATCTTGTTTTATAATGCAGTTTTAAACTTTTATAGTGTATCTTATGTTGCATTTTATGATTTTAATTGTTGTGACCTGTCCAGAGAGCATCAGCCATTGGGTGGTATAGATATGTAATAAATAAATAAAGAAGAAAAGAATTGTACCTATTTTTTTAAAAAAGTGACATGAGAACAATGTGCCAGAATTGGCTTATGATATTTTCAGGAAAACTCTGGCAGACTTTTCCCAGAGGAACACAAAAGCTGCCAGACTTTTGGCCTCAGTAAATAGAGAAGTGTCTGCACACTGAACAACCAAACTGCAGTGTTCTATATCTGTCTGTATACAGTGGTCATTTCTCCTTCCAGAACTTTGAAGATGAACCTGGTGGAGCAATAATGATGTAATGAAATCTGGCTTATGATCAAGTGGCAAATCAAACCTCTACAGAAACCCTGTAGAAGCTCTGCCTAAGTGCTGTCCCGACACATCCATAACCCTGATAAACTGTGAGGTCACAGTATACAGACTGCTCAACCCTATGATCCTGCCATACCAGTAGCCAGCTTGCAGTAGTGTAACATCAGTGTAGTGTTGTTGGGATCCTATGCACTTCTGGAAACAGAGCTGGCAATACAAGCAGAACCATAGGGATATAGCATTGCCACTAGGGATGAACGAAAGTCACTTACCTTTTCTCGCAGCTTTTTCGCGGTGGGGGGGAGCGCTTCGCTGCTCCCCCCGCGAAGTTCAGGCCGGGGGGGGGAGGCTTCCCGCCTCGCCCGGCCGAAATTCAGGCCGGGGGGGAGGCTTCCCGCCTCGCCCGGCCGAAATTCAGGCCAGGGAGGAGGCTTCCCGCCTCGCCCGGCCGCGAACACGAAAGTAAAAAAAAAAACGTCCCCTGATAGGCTACGTGACGATTCACATAGCCTATCACGGCTAGATCTGGAAAGTCAGCCGTGATAGGCTACGTGAATCGTCACGTAGCCTATCACGGGTGACTTTAAAAAAAAAAAAGCGCGTACGCGAATGGCAGCCCCCATAGGGAGCCGCCATTCGCGTTCCTTATTTAGTTGCTGTAGTCTACGTCAATGTTTACGTAGACTACGGCGAAAATAAGGGCAACGCAAATAGCGTTGCCCTTATTTTCGCCGTAGTCTATGTAAACATTGACGTAGACTACAGCGACCAAATAAGGAAGGGGAATGGCGGCTCCCTATGGGGGCCGCCATTATCCATACACACTTTTTTTTTTTTTTTTAAGTCACCCGTGATAGGCTATGTGACGATTCACGTAGCCTATCACGGCTGACTTTGCAAATCTTGCCGTGATAGGCTACGTGAATGGTCACGTAGCCTATCAGGGGACGTGTTTTGTTTTTTTTTCTTTCATTGCAATGGCGGGGGCTTTCGACCGGCTGCCGCTCCCGCCCCGCTCGAACACCGGACGAACCGCCAGCCGGACCCGCCGCTGGGAGGGACATTCAGGGAAGGTAAGTCCCGTCCCGGGGGGTGCGGGGGGCGGGGGGGTGCGGAGGATTTCTCCCCGAAACTTGTTCGGGGGGCCGAACACGTTGGCGCTCGGCCCCCCGAAGTTTCGGGGAGAAATTCTCCGCCATCCCTAATTGCCACCGGCCACTCGCTTAACATTTATGACAAAACTAGGAGGAAATGTTACAATGCCTAGGACTGTTTAGTTTGGGGGGGGGGAGTGGGTAAGGAGAGACATGATGGAGAGGAATACAATGATGCATGGTATAAAGGAAGTAGAGAATCTCCACTTTCTTCATACCATGCATAATTCTAGGACCCAGGATCATCTCATGAAACAGAATGGTGGAAGATTCAAGACAGATAAAAGGAAGTACTTCTTTACATAGTGCATAGTGAAATTATGGAATTCGCTTCCACAAGATGTAGTGATGACCACCGACTTGGATGACTTTAAAGGAGGATTAGACAAATGTGTGGAGGATAAGGCTATCAGTGGCTACTAGTCATGGTTACTATATATTACTTCCAGTACCAAAGGCAGCATTCCTCTCTACCTGTTGCTGGTGAACATGAGTGGGATGATGCCATTGCACTGAAATCCTAATTGTGGGCTTCTCACAGGCAGCTGGTTGGCCACTGTGTGAACAGAAAGCTGAACTAAATAGGCCTTTGTTCTGATGCAGCATGCTTCTTCTTACATTCTTATGTACTGACTCCCACCGACCACAGAACAGCATGCTGATGACAAAACCACATCAGCCAGGCATGGGATGGCACATGATGACATCACGCATCACACACACATACACACACACACACACACACCATCTCATGCCATTAGAGAAAGAAGACAACAGCAGCTACACTGCATGAAGAACTGTGGTGAAGGGAACTGATACAACACTCCTTAAAACACTCACAAACCAACTGTTAATATGAATCACCCTTTGACTGCAGAATACACAAGGAAGGAAGGATGGGTAAGAATATATCTGTATTGAATTAATATATTTGTATTGTATTTTATATTTCAACTGCTCATATGACATCTTAGTCTTTTAACTGTTTGTGATCCACCCATAAAACACTGGTTATTGGCCATATTAAAACTATAATAAATAAATGTATAGCAGGACCACCCAGATAGTTCCCTTGAGAGGAGACCTGCATGACAGGCCAGGATCCTCCCTCACGTGGAGAGCTCTGTGCACATACTTCAACACACATGTAGAGCCCCTTCCCATGCATACCAATCCCCTCTACTGTTATCAGTTTTGAAGGGGGAGGCATCAGCAAACATGGCATCCCTACCCCTGTGCTTTGACACAGCACTCCTAGTTGAAGGAGCGGAGTGGGAGTTGGGCAACTGTATGCAGAATCCTGTGGCACAGTACCTGTAAGTACCTACAGTACCTACAAGTGTTAGCAATGTGCATTTCGTACATGTGTTCCGAGGCCAGACCGTTTGTGTAAATTTCTCCCTTTTTGTGCAAAGTGCCTTTTCACCGAGGTCCCCATCCCCAAAGTTCCTCACTGTGTGCTCAAAGCTGTGCAGTGCTATAAGCAGCAATGCTATAAGCAGCAGAAGCAGGGGGCACCTCAGTGGCATTCCTCTTGGTTGTTGTTGTTGTTGTTGTTGTTGTTGTTGTTGAGTTGTTCAGTCGTGTCCGACTCTTCGTGACCCCATGGACCATAGCACGCCAGGCCTTCCTGTCCTGCGCTCTCTCCTGGAGCGTGCTCAAGTCTAGATTATGATGCGGTATTGTTCCCAGGGGCATTCTTGGGAGTGGCTACTTCCCCCCCCCTTTTTTTTTTTTTTTACCAAGAACGCCTCAGGAAACAATGTTGTGTCATGACATAGCGCCATTCCCAGTAGCCCATTCTCAAAGAAGAACATTTGCAAGGTGCTGCATGATTCTTTTTATTAGGCTGTGCATGGACCCCCTGCTCCACATGCTGATTTGGACTTTCCAAAGCAGCCCCACTTCACTTCAGCCTGATTTGGACCAAATCCACTTTAACTTTAACTCGGGTCCGAATCCAAAGCGAGATTCAAATATCCAAATCACTTGTTTTTGACATTTTCCCATTGACTTGCATGGGAAAACACAAACAGCCATAACTTTTTCAGTTTTCATGATACATACATTGAATTTGGGGGACTCTCAGCCCCCCCCCCCACCCGGAGGGGATTGCATCTGCCAAATTTCAGACAGTTTAGCTCAGTAGGTTTTGTATTGGACGTATGTAAAAACTGATTTTTTCAACAAAAAATCTCAAAGCAAAGAGCTACAACTTCTCACTGGTTGCACAGAAGCGCATGCCATAAAACTCTCAGCTCCCCTGGAGGGGATCTCCCTGCCAAATTTCAGACAGTTTGGCATAATAGTTTTTGTGCTAGGCACAGATAAAATATACTTTTCTCAGAAATGCAAACCAAACTCAGATGGGATAATAATCAGAGAACTAGAGAAGTTAGGTTTTGAAGCAGAGGAGTTCACTATCCCTAATCTCTGTTGTAGGTTTCTTTTAAGTGCAAACCACCCCCTTCCCCTCGTATGTTCCTTTTCAGAATCACAGTCATGACCTCAGGCTCTCAGATGTCTTGTCTGACAGAGGCAGAAAGACACAGCTAGGGATGTTAGAGAATTCTGCCATGGACTCAAATGAGGCAGGATTCCAAAGAATCTTGTCTCCGGAATTTCGCAGTGGAAGGGATCACTTACCTCTACTCCAGGAGGATTTCAGATGGAACAGCACACTGGCTCTGAAGCACTGGTGATACAGTAATGGCAGCTGAGATCAATACAGCCACAAATGGTGTAGTGGACACCACTTGCAGCTGTAAACCCTTCAGTTTAACCTAAAAGCAGCTGTAAACGGCTGCAGTTAGGTTAAACTAAGGGCTTTACGGCCACAAGTGGCATCCACTATGCCATTTGTGGCTGTGTGTCTCCCAGTGATACGGTAATGGCGGCTGCCATTACTGTATCGCCAGCGGTACGGCGCCAGTGTGCTGCTCCGTGGAATCCTTCCAGAATGGAGCTGCTCTGGAGGATTCCGGGGGAGGGGAGGAATGGATCGCCTCCCCCCCCAGGGGGGGATTCCCCACTGGATCGGAAGGTGGGGAATCCGTACATCACTAGACACAGCAAGCAACCCTGCCAGGCAGGCACATCGAGTTGAACTGAAAGCAACTACAGTGGTCTTGTCTGACAGAGGCAGCAAGACACAGCAAGCAACCATGCCAGGAGAGCACATCGAGTCAAACTGTGGAAACTTCCACCTTGTGGACCCATACTTCCCCCACCCCATCTCCTCCATGGTGGCCCGCCTAAGCCTCTTGGGGGTGAGAGACGGAGAGCTGGCAGGCATTCCAGCACTACCAACCTTCTGCTTGCCCTTGCTGCCTGCCTGCTGAGATTCACTATCTGGACTGGCACCTCACTGCCCCTGCTAACAACATCCCGAAGATGCCTCATATTGGGCTTGCTTGCTTTGCCACACGGGTTGGTGCTATATAATTTAAATTATAGCTGTTGATGTTCATAGGGCTTTGCCCACTGTTTTGGAAATGTAGACTGTGTAGTACTTTAACACACACTGTTTGCTTTTCCACACAGCATAAGCACGCACACACAAACACAGAGACACACACGAGCAAAAGAAAAGCAAACACTAAACGACAAGCAAAGTGGCGGGGGGGGGGGCACCAACTATAATCCTGTCAGAAAAGGGTTTTTGTTTTCTTTATTTTTTTAGGGAAAAGAGATAAAAATGTGAAGGGAAGGAATACAAGACTTGAGAAAGGGGGAGGGGAGGCAAGAACAAGGACAAAAATGTACTATATCTAGACAGAATCAAAGTAAGGGCAAACTAATGGTTGGAGAGAATTGAAAATGGGCGAATTGGGGGCAGCTAAGCAACTAAAGTGAAATTTTCTGGTTTTTTTATTTATTTTATTTATTTATTGCATTTATACCCCGCCTTTCTCCCTCTCGCAAGGAACTCAAGGCGGCTTACATTATCCTCCTCCTCACCGTTGTATCCTCACAACAACAACCCTGTGAGGTAGGTTGGGCTGAGAGTCTGTGACTGGCCCAAAGTCACCCAGTGAGCTTCCATGGCCAAGTGGGGACTAGAACCCAGATCTCCCGGCTCCCAGTCCGTCACTCTCACCACTACACTACACTGGCTCACTTGTTTGTTTGTTTTAAAACAAACAAACAAGAATGAAAGGTAAAATCTATTACAGAAGGGTGGGGTGGGGGGGAGAGACCCAGGGAGAAAACTCAAAGTAAGTACTAAATGTTTGTGTTTAAAAAAAAAAACAGAATAGTTCAATTCACACACACACACACACACACACACACACACAAACCTCTAGCCAAATAACTTCAGCCAGAGCCCTCTTAAGTTGCACCACCAGAATTATCTCTCTTGCAATGAGCAAACATAGCCATACCGATTTAAAAGGGCAGGGGAGCTAAGCAACTAAAGTGAAATTTTCTGGTTTTTAAAATGAACAAACAAGAAGAATGAAAGGTAAGGACCTATTACAGAAGGATGGGGTTGGGTGAAACAAAGAACAGGGAGGAAACTCAAACCCCGTACTAAAAGTTTGTTTTTTTAAATAAAGAACCTACAAAAGAAAGAAAGAGAATAATTGAATTCGGATTGGAAATAAAGAAAGACACTCAAAGCTGCACACACAGGATCTCTCTCTAGTCTCTCTCTAACAACAAAACCACCACCTAACCAGTACAAACCCTCTCACACAATGAAATGAAAGCATGTAAGCAGACTGATCTCTCTACCCCCATATTCTCTCTCCTCCACCACCACTGTCACTGATTGGAGACTGCTGGGTTATGTTCAGCCCTAATTTGGCAACTAGAGTTGCCATTCACCAAAACTCCCTCCCTCTTCCTCCTCCTCTCTGATCTCTCGCAAGTTGATATAAGTGGTGCCAGGCTGTCTGGGCTGCTCAGATGAGCACTGAATCTTGGAGACAGACCAAGGCGCCTTGTATAAGAGCCACTTCGCTTCAGGGCACCTCAGTGCTGTTCTGATCTGCCTCATATCATGCCGAGGCACCTCTGAATCAGCCCACTTTGCCTGGTTATTTGGGCTTCAGACCGAAGTGGTGCACAGCTCTACGTCTTATGTTCTTCTACTGCCACTTATTATTGCAACTTCACCACCTCTTCAAGCAGAACCAAAGTTTCCTTTAACCATCAAAAGAAAGATGATCTGCAACCTTCTGTCACTTCATATCTATCATGGTAGCCCCCCGCCCAATGTAAGCAATTTCTCCTGATCACTGAAGATCACAAAAAACTTCAGGTGCCATTTTCAACTCCCACCCCAACCCCATAATGCCAAAAATTGACTGGGCCAAATATTTCAGTCCAGCACTAGTGTAGGGTTCCTGGTGATGGGATCTCTCTAAGATCAGCTGGCTCAGGAAACTTCTATAGCTCTCCCGTCAGTTTAATCTGAGCACAAAGTTGCATCCTGCAGAGTGTAATTGGAAAGATTAATAGCACATCTTGATTTTAATGCTAAACAAACAAGGAATCCAGATTCTGATTGCTTCTCAATGATTGTGACACTGATTTTATCACAAGCAATAAATTTTACCAGATCTTGATGCTTCCAGTCTACCCTGAAATTATCATTAATGTAGAATTTTACTTGTTTTTTGAAACTGTTTATAAATTGACCATGGCCAGGGCAACTGGGACACTGCTGTTTTATTTAGTACATGTTATTCATTACCAATGTGTCGCTGCTGGCTTTTAGACTACAGAGTCTGTTAATTTCTCTGGGAATGCAGCCTTTGGGGCCTTTAAGAACAGAGACTGACTTTCTGGCCCTGTCTTTGTGGTGCAGAATAGGCTCTTTCTCTTCTTATGATTCAAGGCTGTAGATCTTATTCCTATTGACAGCCACTGCATGCCTCATGGATGTAACATGTTCAGTCCCTAAGGAAGAAATTGATCTCAATTGACTGGCCAAGAAGCAGAAATCAAATTCGGGGCGGGGGGGAGGCAAAAGCCCCAGCAGCCTCATGTTTCTTCTGACAGGAGGGAAAGATAATGAACTGGGATGTGTCTGCACAGAGAGAGTGAAGGAGATGAAGAGAGAAAAATAAATAATTGATTGGGGGGGGGGACACAGCTCTGAAGTCATTTCCTTCCTGCTAGTCTAGTGTCATTTTCAGGGTCACTGGTACGGACACAGTTCTGCTCAGGTGGCTTCCATAGTGGATTTTAGGTACTGATTTATGTGAGCGAAACACTGAGTGACAGACTTTTAAAAGACAACTCCGCAGGTAATAGATGGGAGCCCAAGCCTGACTTCTACAATATGTCTTGGCTGCAGCACAGTCATCACCAAAATTATATATCCCTTGCTGCTTTCTCATAGATTTACAATAAGAAGGCACAGTAGTCTCAGGAAGATCACAGTTTGGAGAGTTGCTTGCATCCCGGTGTTGTTATGACCTGGAGCGATTTTTCTTCTCCATCTTCTGCCAATATCACAGGAATGATCTGTGACCCTTGCCATAAACAAAGCTTAACTTTATTGAATTCAAAATGGACGGAAAGCTGTCACAAGAGGCAGGGAAATAATTATTTTGGAGGGTGAGGTGTAATATTGCATAACAAATGGAGGTTGGTGAGGGTTTTAATTCAATCAGGAGTCATCCATTTGATTATACCAGCGTGGGAGGAGTAGATTTGCCAGTTCTCAATCCAAATATGGTTTCTTATGCTTATATGGCAGAGATATTCAAAGAATTGTGCATCTCCTGTCTAAATAGTACAATAAATAGGAAAGTGCCACAGTCTTCTCTGTTGTGCTTTATTTCTCTGAATCAATTCCCAGAGGTATAAAAAGCAAATTGTTCAAATTCTTCTGAGCAGAACTGAGGCAGATACAGCCTGCTGTGACCCTCCCCTGAGTCTATTCCGCTCACATCTATTGAGCACCCACCTCCACTTTGTCTCCTCCCTTCCTCAAGGCAAAAGACCTTACCTTGGGTAAGGGGAGATGGATAAGAAGAGTTGGTGGCAGGTGGTCCCATCAGCTAGGGTCCCACCATGGATCCTACTTAAGTCCCAGGTCCATAGTGGGAAAAGATGGCACTCTGCAAAAGTGACT
Source organism: Heloderma suspectum (assembly GCF_057233095.1). NCBI lineage: Eukaryota > Metazoa > Chordata > Lepidosauria > Squamata > Helodermatidae > Heloderma > Heloderma suspectum. The sequence goes on from NC_139461.1 coordinate 255,792,939, forward strand.
GTGTGTTTTCAGCATTCCAGTCAAACAATCCAAAAGTTTCTTGAGGAGTTTTTTTAGTGTTTGGTCAGAATACTTGAGAAGCCTAGATTGGGGGGGGGGGATGGGTTGGCTCATCCCTATTGACTTTATCTTACAATATCCCTCAGCCTGTTTTTAGGGCCAAACTATGTATGATTTGAGAGAGCTGTGATTGGCTCTCCAAATTGTTGTTTGTTTGTTTTTTAATGCTTAAAAGCAGCCATGGGTGAATTGGATCAGACAAGGGCATGCAATTTGGGTGATTGATATCTCCCTCCTCCCTACCACGAGCTGCTATTAGCCCCACTGGAGGAAAAAAAAGAAGATAATATTGATACAGTCCCCTCCCCAGTGGGATTAACAGCAATTTTGGGGAAGTTCAATCTCAAATGGGGAAATGAATAGGGCCTTCCTTCATTCCCCAGCCCCACTGCTCTGATTCGTGTGTGTGTGTGTGTGTGTGTGTAGCTACTTTTAGGCTTTTAAAAACATCAAGAAATCCAGACATAAAGCACCTGCCTCTCTTTTAGTTTAGCTGTTATTGATTTCTCCCCTATCAGCCTCTGAAGCTAGAAATAAGCCTGTCTGGAGGCGTAGGGCGAGGGGGATAGGTGAGCAGGCCCAGCACTTCTCACTCAAGTGCAGTTCCTCCTGACTCACATGAGACCCCATTCTGTGTTTTTGAGGTACCTCTGCCTTAAGTATGGCATATCAGATGTCATGGTTAAGTATCCTGGAAGCCTGCCTCTCTGTTAAACTAAACTAAACTAAACTAAAAATAAAAACCCTCAAAATTGAATGGACATTTCATCTTCACAGCTAGCAATTTCCCGGGTCTCTCAGCTTGCCATAGACTTCCCTCTCTGAAGGGTAGCTGAACAAAAAGAGAACAGAACAGAGTTCTCTGAGTCAGCAAACGGAACTGTCAGGCTGATTCTGTTTTATTATTGACGGCAAACCAAGTTAACCAGACAAATCTATGCACCCAAGGGATGCACTGCAGCAGTCATGGGCTTTACTGCTAGCCACATAGATAGGGATGTACGAAAGTTACTTACCGTTTCGCGGATCTGCTTCGAGGTGGGGGGAGAGGTGCTCCGTCCCTCCCCCCAGAGTCCTGCCTGGCTGTCTCCACTCTGCGGGGATTCCGCGGAGTCGCCGGCCGGCTCCGCCAGCAGCCGGACATCCGGCCGCTGGCTAGCAGGGACGCAAAAGGCGGCTGCCAGAGCCGCTGCCGTTTGCGTCCCTGTTTTCAACCGTAATAGGCTACGTAAAGACTTACGTAGCCTATCACGTCTGGGTTAAAAAAAAAAAACGCGTACGCAAATGGCGGCGGCCACGGCGGCTGCCATTTACATTCCTTATTTTTGGCCATCTTAGTCTACGTAAATATTTATGTAGACTATTACGGCGAAAATAAGGGGGAATGCAAATAGCGTAGTGGGCGCTATTTGCGTTCCTTTTTGATTCACCGTTTTCGTCTACGTAAATATTTACGTAGGCTAAAACAGCGAATCAAAAAGAAACACAAATAGCGCCCACTACGCTATTTGCGTTCCCCCTTATTTTCGCCATAATACTCTACGTAAATATTTATGTAGACTAAGACGGCCAAAAATAAGGAACGCAAATGGTGGCCGCCGTAGCTGCCACCATTTGCGTACGCGTTTTTTGTGTTTTTTAACTCAGATGTGATAGGCTACATAACTCTTTACATAGCCTATCATGTCTATGTAAAAAAAGAAAGAAAAAAAAAAGACGAGACTGCAAATGGCGGCGGCAGCAGCCGGTCGGAAGACCAGCCGCCGCTGCCGCCACCGAAGCTGCCACTGGAGCCACCGCTGTCCGGAACATCTGCCCGAGGTAAGTCTCATCCCGGGGGGGATCCATGGGGGGGTAGCAGGCTGTTCCACCACGGATTTCGGGGGGCTGAATGCACTGGCATTTGGCCTCACCAAAATCTGTGGCGGAATTCTCTGACATCCCTACACATAGATACTCAATCCAACAGAGAGACAGATCCTTCTATAGCACGCCAGAAGACCTGCAGATCTTAATGTCATTATTTGAACTTTTTGGACTAGCTTGTTTGGCCTTTGATCACAGCTAATTTCTTTTACATGGTTCAGTGAAATTAGGAGCATTAGGATTCTCTGGCTTTATCCCTCTTGTTTACTCAAAGGAAGGCTGTGAGGTTAATCCAAGTGGGCAAGGGAAGTCAGGGAACTGAACAGAAAGCAGTGGTTATAGTCTCGGGCAGCACAATCCTACCAGCTACTGTGGAGGGCTCCAATGTCGGAGCCTTGGAGATATTCAAACTTTCAAAGTCTCCCTGGTGCAAGCCCAGAAGGGCAGAAAAAGGTGTTTGCTCCCTCCCTTACATTCATTGTTAGAAAAACCAACCAAAACCTCCCATTGGAATCCCCCCCTATGTTGAAAGTGGGTCTGGGGACTAGGAGGGACTTCTTCTCCCCTGATCCACCCATGCCACGTTCCCTTTCCCTCTCTCTTGATGTCAAGAGTTCTGACGGCAGGAAGGTTAGCCATCTGGCCTTGGGAAGAGCTTATTATTTTTGGCTCCCTGAAACAGCTGAGGGTCTGGTTCCCTGTGAAGTGTTTGGCATCCAGCCATTGGCTGTCACTCCAGGAGTCCTGGACTTAAGGGAAACCAATGTGGGTGGCAGTGCTCTCGGCAGCAGCACCCCCAAAGGGGCAACACCAAAAGAGGGTTCCCCCTTTGGGGGAGCTGCTTTGGGGGGGGCAGTGAGGGTGAGGGCCATAACCCTTGGTTTTTCTCTTTTCTCTCTGTTGTTCCTTTTCTCTTCCCCTTGTAGGGAGTGAGGGAGGTTTCTGGGGTTGTCTGGAGGTTGGGGGGTGGCCTTTGAATGTGTTTTATTTGTTTTTTTCCAGTTAGGAGCTTTATTTTTTAAGGCTTAAGTTTGAAGGTGAGAGGGAAGTGATTTTATACCCCCGGGTGAGAGCCTGCTGGTATTGAATTGTGCCCCCCCTCCTAGGGTGAGAGATGGAAGGGGAGCGTTAGGTGTGCATTCCAGGTGAGAGATGGGATGTTGGGCTTGATTGTGTTTTATTCTGCTGAATGTTGCTGAGTCTGACTTTGTCTTTTCTGAGACAAAGTCAGCATTATGTGTATGGGGGGGCAATAACTGTGGTGGGGCACACAGGGAAATATGGTGCTGGCAGAACAAAAGGCAAAGGGAGAGCAGGTATCTTACACCTATCCAGCCTTCTGGTTGCCCCGTCAGCCCAGGTACCTTGGGGAGCAGGCCAAGCCACCCACAGCATCTTTGCCTGCTCCTTGCAATGCCAGGTCAGCCCGGAGTAAGATTGAAACTATCCATAATTTCATCTTGGATGAAAAGGCTGACCTGGTGTCAGGAGTGCTTCTGAGGACAGGGAGTGGGAGAGTAGTTCAGATTCTGAAGAAGAACTGCCAGACATGGGGGAGGTATGTTCCCAGGCTAGTCCAGACATGGATAGGCAGGCTCTTCAGGTTTCAAAGATCTAGCTGGCGGAAGGTCCCTCGTCCCCCCGCCTTCCACCATGAGAGACAGCGAACAGGGAGAGGCAGTGTTTGGCGAATCTGAATTAACAGATGCAAGGCACAGATGCAAAGCGAAGAGGAAGATCGCCGGGGTGGAACTTAGAAGGTCTACCCAATTGGCCCTGTGTGAACAGCAGCGCTTAGAAGCCTCATGAGAGAGAGAGAGACCTTCCCCCACCCCTTAAGTTAAGCTAGTGAGCTCGCCTTTCTTTCAAATGGTGGGCAACTTTCAAACTACCTTTTGAACCCCCTGAAGGCATTTCCTTGCAGACTGAGAGTCACTGAGAATTTGCATCTGTATGACCCTTTGTGGTGATGGAATTAAAAGCTGTAGATTGAAGCCTCTTGTCTGTGTTTGATTCAGCATTTGAAGATCAGTGGGGGCAAAGGGAATCTTGTAGGGATGTCAGAGAATTTCGCCACGAATCTCGGGGAGGCCAAATGCCAGCGCATTCGGCCCCCCGAAATCAGTGGCGGAACGGTCTGCCCCCCCTGCCCCCCCCCCAGGGACGGGACTGACCTTCGGTGAATCTTCCTCGCGGCGGTGGCTCCGGCGGCGGTTCGGCGGTGGCTGCTGCAGCGGCCAGTCTTCCGACCGGCTGCTGCCGCCGCCATTTCCAGTTAAAAAAAAAAACACGTGATAGGCTACGTAAAGATTTACGTAGCCTATCACAGCTAATTTTTAAAAAACACCATGATAGGCTACGTAAATGTTTACATAGCCTATCATCATGGCTAGATTTTTAAAAAACACCGTGATAGGCTACGTAAATGTTTACGTAGCCTATCACGGCTGATTTAAAAGGGGAAAAAAAACCGCGCGTCCGCAAATGGCGGCGCCCATGGGCACTGCCATTTCCGTGACTTATTTTGGTACGTCTTAGTCTATGGAAACATTTACGTAGACTAAGACGGTGAAAATAAGGGGAACGCAAATAGCGTAGACGCTACGCTATTTGCGTTCCCCTTATTTTCGCCGTCTTAGTCTACATAAACATTTACGTAGACTAAGACGGCGAAAATAAGGGGAACGCAAATAGCGTAGCATCTATTTTCAAAACTTTGAGGAGCTGGCCGGCCAGGATTCGGGGGGGGGAGGGATGGAGCGCCTACCCCCCCAGCCAGAATTTTGAGGGGGAGGGATGGAGTGCCTCCCCTCCGGCCAGAATTTCGGGGGGGAGGGACGGAGCGCCTCCCCCCCGGCCAGAATTTGGGGGGGAGGGATGGAGCGCCCCCCCCACCATGAATGTCACCCTTCAAAAAGGTTAGTGACTTTCTTACATCCCTAGAATCTTGACATCTGGTATGCATTACAGACACTTCGCTGGGGGAGATCAGTGGGCCTGTATGGACGCAGCTTCTCCCGGTCGGATACTTAGAGCAGGTAAGGAGAAGCAGACGGGGAGGCGGCCTAGCAGTGGTCCAAAAAGATAACATCCCCCTGACTAGACTCACTGTGAAGGAACTAGCTCCCATCGAGTGTGTAAACCTCAGCCTCAGAACTAGGGACAGATTGGGGATTCTGTTATTGTACTGGCCACTAGGGATAGACGAAAGTCACTTACCTGATCCCGAAGCTTGCTTTGCAGTGGGGGGGAGGCGCCCCGTCCCTCCCCACTGAAATTCTGGCCGGGGGGGAGCGCCCCGTCTCTCCGGCCGCGAATCCTGTTGTCCTGCTGGGACGCAAATGGCGGTGGCCGTAGCTGCCGCCGTTTGCATCCCTGGCCTGCAGTCAGTCGTGATAGGCTACATAAATGTTTACGTAGCCTATCACGGCTGACTTTAAAAAAAAAAAGTGCATACGAAAATGGCGGTGCCCATGGGCGCCGTCATTTGCGTTCCTTATTTTGTGGATCACAACAAACTGTGGCAAATTCTGAAAGAGATGGGAGTAGGGGTGCACGAAAGCCACTTACCTGGTCTCGCAGCTTGCTTCGCGGTGGGGGGGGAGGCACTTCGCTGCTCTCCCCGAAGTTCAGGCCGGGGGGGGAGGCTTCCCTCCTCGCCCGGCCGAAATTCAGGCCGGGGGGGAGGCTTCCCGCCTCGCCCGGCCGAAATTCAGGCCGGGGAGGAGGCGCCTCGCCTCGCCCGGCCGCAAAATAAAAAGTTAAAAAAAAAACGCCCTCGTGATAGGCTACATGACGATTAACGTAGCCTATCATGGCTATATCTGCAAAATCAGCTGTGATAGGCTACGTTAATCATCACATAGCCTATCACGGGTGACTTAAAAAAAAAAAAAAGCGTGTACGCAAATGGCGGCCCCCATAGGGAGCCGCCATTCGCGTTCCTTATTTGGTCGCTGTAGTCTACGTAAATCTTTACGTAGACTACAGCGACCAAATAAGGAACATGAATGGCGGCTCCCTATGGGGGCCGCCATTAGCCGTATGAGCTTTTTTTTTTTTTTTTTTAAAGTCACCCATGATAGGCTACGTGATGATTTACGTAGCCTATCACGGGGGCGTTTTTTTTTTTTTTTAACTTTTTAGTTCGCGGCCGGGCGAGGCGAGGCGCCTCCTCCCCGGCCTGAATTTCGGCCGGGCGAGGCGGGAAGCCTCCCCCCCCGGCCTGAACTTCGCGGGGGAGCAGCAAAGCGCCTCCCCCCCACCGCGAAAAGCTTCGAGGACAGGTAAGTGACTTTCGTCCACCCCTAGCATATTGTCACCCTGCTTATTTAACTTATATGCAGAGTACATCATGAGAAATGCCGGGTTGGATGAATCACAGGTTGGAATTAAGATTGCCAGGAGAATTATCAACAACCTCAGATATGCAGACGATACCACCCTAATGGCAGAAAGTGAAGAGGATCTAAAGAGCCTCTTGTTGAGGGTGAAATTGGAGAGTGCAAAAGCTGGTTTGAAACTCAACATTAACAAAACTAAGATCATGACATCTGGCCCCATCACTTCCTGGCATATGGAAGGGGAAGAAATGGAAGCAGTGACAGATTTTATTTTCTTGGGCTCCAAGATCACTGCAGACGGTGACTGTAGCCATGAAATTAAAAGACACTTGCTCCTTGGGAGGAAAGCTATGGCAAACCTAGACAGCATAGTAAGAAGCAGAGACATCACCTTGCCAACAAAGGTCCGTATAATCAAAGCTATAGTTTTCCCAGTAGTAATGTATGGCTGTGAGAGCTGGACTATAAGGAAGGCTGAGCTATGAAGAACTGATGCTTTCGAACTGTGGTGCTGGAGAAGACTCTTACGAGTCCCCTGGACTGCAAGGAGGTCAAATCTGGGACATCCTTGGAGACCATATTACACCAGTTTTAAATCTTTACATTGGCTGCTAATTTGTTTCCAAGCAAAATAGAAAGTGCTGGTTTTTACCTTTAGAGCCTTACATGGTCTAGGTCGAAGGTACCTTAGGGAACGCCCTCTCCCCTATGTCCCAGCCTGCTGCTTATGGTCCTCTGAGGGCTATCTGCTGTGGCTACCTAATGTGAGATTGACAGCTACACGCAAGGGGACCTTTCCTCTGCCGCCCCTCAGTTGTGGAATGACCTCCCAGTTGAAATGCGCCTGCTGACCTAGTTGAAGGCTTTTAAGCAGGCATTAAGACTCTACTATTCCATCAGGCCTTCCCTTTTTATAACCCTTGTTCCTTTTGCTGAATCTGTATAGTGTTTTTAAGCTGCACTGTTTTAAGCTGTGTGGTTTTATTGTTGGATTTTTATTTTTTTATTAAATTGTTTTTAGTTCAAAGTTGCTTTTAGTTACATGTTGTTTGTATATATTGTCCATATGTTTTAATGTAAATGGCATTTAAACGTTGTATATTGTATTTTAATGTTTTAACTTTGTAAACTTCCCAGACAGCTTCAGCTATGGGGCGGTATAGAAATAAATAAATAAATAAATAAGGTTAGGAATGTGGATGATTCTGCAAGGGCTGGGAGGGGGAATCTAAGACCAAGTCCCCTTCAAGGGCGGGCCTTTATCTCTGCCCTTGGAGGAGAGATCACATCCTTCCTTGACCCCTGGAATGCCCTCCCGGGATCCATAGGATTGCCACCTAAATGGAGTATTTTCTCTGAAGAACTAAAGAAGCTGCACTAGCTAATGTTGAGCCCCACCCCCAAGAAATGGTTGAAGAATTTCTCTTCCCCCTGGAGAAAATCAGTGAAATGGTTCTCCCAAGTTCTCTATCCATACATAGGATGGGGAATTTTGAGAAGTTATTTGTGCACAGCTCTGCATGGAAGTGAAGTAATTATCATGGAAATTACTCCAGAAATATAATCCTATTGGATGGTTTTGTGCAAAGGGCTAGGCATGAAATCCCACATTTCACTTCCTAACGTTAAGTGAGTATGGTTGTGTTCTGTGCATTCACAGCCTCCCAAATGATGGGCCATCCAAGAAAAATTCCTAAAGGTTATGATTTTATCTATATATAGACCCACAGCTAGCTGTGATGAGTGATAAAGGCACAAAAGTTGCTGCAGGGCTAGCATTACAAGAGAGGAGAAATAACATATAGCCTGTTCTGAACTTGTCTTCTTGTCTGTGTTTATATACTTTGCTTATTTGCCATTGATTTATGCAATTTGAAATGCATGCCAAGTTTATTTCAATTTGAGATGCAACATTTTTATCTGTTCCCACCACTGTGGACTGAATGGAGGGAGAATGAAAACCAGAAGCAAGAGGAATTCCCTAAAGTGGAAAGGCACAGTGTAAACCAGTGACATGCAGTATTTGGAATAGCAGTGTTATGCTGTTGTAGTCTCACCATTTAAACAGACTAAAAGCCTTTCCATTGCTCAGTGATTGTTCTTCAAGCATGCTACCACATTTCAAACTGTCAGGGTAGATGGTTTTCTATCTCATCAGGGGATGGAGAACTGAGAGTACACCTGATCAGATACAATGAGACAAGAAAGTAATGTTTCCCTGTTGCTTTGTTCGACTAACACCCTGTCCTCCTCCTCTGGTACAGAAAATATGGCAGGACATATTTCAAGACAACCTCAGTGTGCATTGTGTAAAATCCATCAAAACCCTATTGACACATCAGTACCAAGTGCATTTCCTTGGAACTAACAGCCTCATCTTAAGCATGTTTACTCTGAAATCTGTTCTGCTGGGTTCAGTGGAGCTCACCACTTGGCAAGGTTAGAGATGGGTGAGAAATTCATTTCAGTTCATTTTGGACCAGAATTTATCCAATTTGCACCTCCCAGAACTGAATGCGAACCCAAATGCAATCTGTGGTCTGAAGTCTGTACATTTCTGGGCTCACAATGAGATTTCTGCAACAACAGAAATATGTTCAAACAATGTGTGCATTTGAAAAGCACACATAAAGAATGGTTACATTCTAAAACTGTGCACAAGCGTACTTTAGTCAATGGGAGAAAAATGTGTACACTTCAAAAAGGTGTACAATTACATGTGGAGAAATGTGCATGCAAATAGGCACGGATTTTCATGTGGAAAAAATCCCCAAAGTTCACAGTCTCAAAGAATCATAGAATAGCAGAGTTGGAAGGGGCCTATAAGACCATCAAGTCCAACCCCCTGCTCAGTGCAGGAATCCAGGTCAAAGCATCCTTGACAAAGTATCTCATACAGACACAAGTTTGAATGAGCTTTGAATGATTGTAGTTTAATAAAGGAATAAAACATCTTCAGTCAGAATTATGTAATTGCTAGGAATGGGGTAACAATTTAAGTGGGGTTGAAATGTGAGTTAGGCGCAACCACCTCAAGCATGTCTGCCTTGAACTGGACATTTTCCCCACTCTTGCCCTGCTTGCTTGTCAGACATCCCCAAGGGAAGAAAAGTCTTTATCTAGGGAAAGAGGAAGGGGTAATAGGAGGAGGAGGACAGTGAACACAGCTCAGCTCTATGGTTCCTGGCTTGAAATGATCCAGGCCGGGGGAGCTCTCATTAGCTGCAAATGGTGCACTATTTCCTGACAGGAACCATGGGGCTTGTAGTCAATCCTCATTATTCCATGTTGGGAAGAAATGCTAAGGCAATCTAAACTAAGGCTCTGTTTGCTCTGCCAGGCCTTTCCTGTGTTCACTGGAACCCTTCAGTAATTGCACCCAAGGAGGACAATTGATTGTTATGGTGAGTATTTTTGTGTCCTCTGAAATCATGCCCATTGGGGAAGGGGGGCTGGATAGTTCCCCCCAAATTTAAGCCAATGGTTCTCACCAGGGAACCATTACCTCAGCCCTAAGGTCTGAGCATTATGACAAATTTTTATTCCAAATAATGTCAAACTACAGCAACATCTCTCTATCATGAATATAGTTACAACTGCTGAGTGGCCAACTTGTATTAAAGTTGCTGATGGCCAGGTATGATCAGCTGATATTTCCTGAGTGGGAGCTAATGACTGGAAATCTTTTTTCCTTGCCTTTGGAAGATGTCATGCTTTAGCTAATGGAAGGGGCAGAGCAACGGTATTTCAATTCTGCGGTTTTAATGGGCAGACTGAGAGTCAGAGAGAGGGCTGGAAGTTCTTGAGCTAGTTCATCTAGATTGGAAGCATCCTGGTGGATTGTAGTTGCTTAAGCAAGCATGGAAAGGGTTTTGTTTTTTTGTGTTTTTGGTGAGCATTCTATTCAGCTGTTTTAAAATACTTATATTGTTTTGTTTTAAAATTATACCGTAAACTACCCCCATGATATGTTTTATGAAGGGCTTGATAGATAGATAGATAGATAGATAGATAGATAGATAGATAGATAGACAGACAGACATAGGGTGCACATGCACGCACTCGCACATGCACACACACACACCAAGTAGTTGATGTGTTGATGCTTCCCTTGGATTGCATAAGGGGAGTAAAAGAGGTTGTACCTACACCTCCCACAGAGGACCTATGGGGCAAGAAGGTCCTCATGGGGATGTTGGTGTTTCCCCCACACATGCACCAGGGATTTGGGGCAGTAGGCCTCTTTTATCTCACATGTGTATCAATGTCTCCATTGGATTGCCTAGAGTAAATGAGAGAGACCACAAGCCCCTGAGTAGGAACCCACACAACAATGCATAGTTCATGGAAGTGTCACATGATGATCAGGGCCAACTGTGTTGCCAGGAAACACTGAACTGGCTCTTTGTTTAATTCTACATATCACAACCTAAGAGATTTGGCCAGCTGTAATTGCTACTGCTCCTATTTATGTAAATTTTATTAGAACTTGCAAAGTGCTTTCTATAATCTTTACTGCATTCATATACAAACAATAGCATTTTGAAGTGGATCATTATTATTTCCACTTTAGCAATGGCAGGATTGAAGGTAAGTGATAATGAAGGATGGGTGAACATGCGATGTTCCTGAATTGTCCAATGTCTTAAAAAAAAAATCAGGAAAAATTGCTTTTTAAAATTGTGCATTGTTTCCCAATGGTAAAAATGCATACTTTCACCACAGGCTAAAGCACACACATGCACAGGGGGGGAGGGTGTTGCACAAATGCACATTTGCACATTTCTGTGAGTGCACATTTGCACAAGTGCACACTCTCAAAGGTGAATGGAAGTTTGGGAAATTGGGAAAAATTCCCGAGAACTGCATTCATGTTTGCATTTGCATTTAGGGTCTGAAACAGGACAATATGTGAACAGGAATAGAATTCTTGTACATCCCTAATGATGACTTCCCTAGGCCACACAAAAAGTCTAGAGCATTAACACCAGGCCTCCAGGTCTCCAACTGCATCTGCACAGGCTCTTTCATCACTCCTTTGTCATTTTCCAGAGAAAATTTGGATTCAAAGAACTCAGTTTTTCTAACATCTGTCATTTCCCAGGAAAAAAAGGTAATAGAGTAAAAAATAAAAGATGTTGTTGGATTCTAACTTCCATCAGCTCTAGCCAGCATGGCCAATGGCCAAGGGTGACAGAAGTTGTAGTCCAACAGCATCTGGAGGGACATAGATTCGTCACCCCTGTATTAAACCAACTAAGAGCCAGTGTGGTGTAGTGTTCATAGCATCAGACTAGGGCCAAGGAGATCCAGTTTCAAATCCCCATTCAGCCATGAAGATCACTGGGTGACCTTGAGACAGTCACTCTCTCAACCCACCTCACAGGGTTGTTGTGAAAATAAAAGGAGGGAGAACCAAAAACTCTGCCTGAGCTCTTTGGAGGTAGGGTGGGATAAAAATGGAGAAACAATTGGCAAAAATGGAGCCAATTGTTTTGTCAATTGGCAATGGTCCTTGTTGGATATTCAAAGGCAATGAACACACCAAGGAAAGAAGTTTATTTAGATAAAATAGTCTTATCAAGCAAGAAATGACAAGACAAGATTAATATGCTTATGCCCATCCAGCTACTGGGAGTCTCTTCCAGCAGCAAGCATACCCTGAGAATCAGCCTGGCTTGTACACAGCACTTTTGCAATTAATCAGTGTAGAGACTCTGCCTCTCAAACCTCCTCTTTATAGAACAGCTCTTTATAGTGAAGCATACAGCTAGTGGGACCTTTCTTCCCCCCTGCCCAAACCTCATCCCAAAGGGAAAATGGTCAGCAGCAGTGTCTGGCTTCCATCACCCTCCTCCCCTGCCGCTAAGGCTTCAAGCTGGGAGAAAGAACCAATCTCAACCATTGGCAGGCAGCCCAGGCAGATAAGTGACCAACAAACAGTGACCAACTATGGGTCTTCTTTGCCACAGACAAGCATTAGATGTTTCCCAGGCAAACTATCAGTTGGGGAAATGTATGCAATTGAGGTGATAATACAGAAGGCCCACTAGGCCTGGACAAGAAATCCAGGCACAGATGTAAGCTAGGCTCACATGTGCATTTGGGGCATGGAAGAGAACAATGTCCACTACAAGTAAATAAAGTAAACATTGGTGCGTAGCTGCTGTTAGTGGGTGTTTTTTCTGATTGAATGGAGGGTGCTCAACCTGTTCTGCACTCCCCCTGAAGGAGCAGGTTCATAGCTTGGGGCCATCTTTGTCACTTGAGGCTCAGGTGGCCTTAGTGGCACCAAATGCCTTCTACCAACTTTGGTTGGTGGTCTAGCTACACCCCTTCTAGACAGGGATAACCTGGCTTCATTTGTCTATGCTCTGGTAACCTCCAAGTTAGATCACTGCAATGTGCGCTACTTGGGGCTGCCTTTGAAGATGGTTCAAAATCTACAGCTCATGCAAAATGCAGCAGCCAGATTCAGATTGATAACAGGGACAAGAAAGTCCAAACATATAACACAGAATCTGGACTGCGTGCACTGGCTGCCTGTATGTATCTGAGCCCGACTCAAGGTGCTGGTTTGACCTATAAAGCCTTACATGGCTTGGGACTGCAATTCCTGATGGAGTGCCTCCCAGCATGAACTCACCTGTACACTGTGTTCAATATCTAAGGCCCTCCTCCATGTGTTCCTTCGAGGGAGGCTTGGAAGGTGGCAATAAGGGAGAGGGCCTTCTTATTTGTGGCCCCCCAATTATGGAATGATTCCTCCAATGAGGTCCAACATTGTTAATTTTTTTTCACAAGGGGGAAAGGTGGTCACGACTGGGGAAGGCAATGGAAAACCACCCCGCTATAGTCTGCCATGAAAATGCCTGCGCAAGTGGCGTCCCTCTAGGGGTCAGCAATGACCCGGTGCTTGCACAGGAGGAATCTTTCCTTTCCTAAGACATTTCTCTTCTCTCAGGCATTTGGCAGCATAGGATGAGGTTTTTAAACAGGTCTTGGATTTCTCTTATTATTGATTGTTTAAAATTGTTTTAGATATATGTCTGTGTCTCTGTGTACTGTTTGTTTATATGCAAATGGTTTTAATAATGCAACGTAAGGTTTTTAATCTTTGTAAACTGCCCAGAGAGCTTTGGCTATTGGATGGTACAGAAATGTAATAAATGAAATGAAATGAAATGAAACATCACTTTGAAAAAATGAAGAACCCTACAGTAAAATGATAAAACAACAATCCCTCACCCTTCCAGCAACGATAGGGACTTGGTCCTTTTCCTTCCACCCTTGGCAAGACTTACTTGCTCTGGAAGTTGTAGAAACTGCTATGATATTTACAATTCTGGTCATGACCCTTTGGACAGGCACTCTCTGGCACTCATCATTTCAGCGAATTTAATACAAAAACAGTTACAGGGCAGATCACATTATTGCCTCTGACTCCTGCCTTATTTAATGCATAATGACATTTTGTGTCACTGTGGAGATTAACTTTGGTGAAAGGAAGCTCTAACATTCTGGGAAGTGCATTAACTGAATTAGGAAAGCCACTTAAATGCATTTCTGAAGCATGCCATGATTGAAACAAGAAAATAAGATAACAAATGGAAAAATAATGAAAGGGCTGGAGCATTTTCAGGCAAGCGAGCTGAATAGATATGGTCAACATACCAAGCAAATAGTGCGTCAACCACGTTACACACAGAGAGAAATTAGTTTCACTAATTCTGTTTATGCTGATCATGAACAAATGTTTGCGGGGCACAAGAAATCTTGATGCAATAATGTGACATATGCAGCAGTGCTAAAGTGCAGGGCCAGCTGGGACTGAAGCTTCAACACTTCAGTGTTGAAAAATGGATATTGCACCACTGTGGCTCATATGGGACACATTCCACATTTAGTCAGTGGTCTTGCATAAGGATGGTATGAGAGTCTGGGGAGGTGGTAGAGTCCAGTGGACACTGAAATGGTGGCTCGAGGATTTCTGTAAATCAATGTTATGCAAATAGTGGCTGGAAAGGACCACGTATGCAACATTACAGGTGTAAATGGTCTATTCATGCCTGTAATGCTGTGTAAATGACCCCTTTATGGCCCCAATTTATGCAATATTAGATTCCTGGAGATCCCCAAGCTGCCATTTCTATGTAAGATGGTGGCTCGCTAAGAGGACCAGTGGCTGCTGGACCCACATGGTGAGCAGGTCCGGATGAGCGTGGAGATTCAGCAAGCAGGTCCTGGGGGAGCGAGCACCCAGTGAAACCAGACGGCAGTGAATCCATCCATCCCTAGTCCTGCATTATCACAGGAGTATGAACCAGATCATATCATACTTGACTTCGGGATACTGGAGAAACCTGACATGGACATCAATGAGATCAGATTCCTGGGAATCTGACCTGTGGAGACTGGAGTGGACCAGTTCACCCTGCAGGCCCATCTTCTGGATTTTGCATGGCTTTTTTCTGTTTAAACAGGACAAGATATGCCAGTTCTGGCCACAATTAGTATATCTTGGGCAAACTACAGCCATAATTTATGTATATCGAAGCACTTTACGGCTGCAAATGATGTAAAATGTGCTAATTCTTAGGGCTGTGCGGCTTCTGAGGTGGGCCCAATCCGCCTCGGGCAGATTCGGGGGGGCCCTGACCCACCTCAGCCCTGAACACAAAGCGGATTCCCCCCCACGCCCCCCGATCTCCTTACCTGGGTCGCCACCTCCTCTGCCACCTTCTCTGTTGTGCCACCTTTGCCACCACCCGCTGCTTTTGTCTTCGCCACCTCCGCTGCTGCCTCCTGAGGCCTGGACATGCAGTGACTCTTCTTTATGGATGGCGGAGAATTCCGCCATGGATTTCAGTGAGGCCGAATGCCAGTGCATTCGGCCCCCCGAAATGCGTGGCAGAACGGCCTCCTGCCCCCCCCCCGCAGAATCCCCCTGGGACGGCACTTACCTGGGATGGATGTAGCGGATGCGGCGGCAGCGGTTGCGGCAGCGGTGGCCAGTCTCCTGGCCGGCTGCGGCCGGGCTGCTGCTGTCACCATTGCCATCCTTGCGGCCATGGTAGGCTACGTAAGAATTTACATAGCCTATCACGGCTAACCTCCACCCCCAAAAAACTCCTGCGTACTCAAATGGCAGCGGCTACGGCAGCCGCCATTTGCGTGCCCTATTTTTCACCGATTTATCTTACGTAAATATTTATGTAAGATAAAACGGCGAAAAAAAAGGGAATGCAAATAGCGCCCACTACGCTATTTGTGTTCCCTTTTTTCGCCGTTTTATCTTACGTAAATATTTATGTAAGATAAATCAGTGAAAAATAGGGCACACAAATGGCGGCCGCCATAGCCGCCGCCATTTGCATACGCTGGGGTTTTTTTTGGGGGGGTTAGCCGTGATAGGCTTAGGGATGTACGAACTGTGTACCTTCCATGCTGCTTGACTTCCGCAGTTTGCGGCCAGTGCTCCGTACCGTCGTTCGCAAGCCCCCGGAATTCTCCTCTTTTTTTTCCGCTCCGAAAATTACGAAGATAAATAGCCGTAATTCTGCATAACTTCCATAAGAAAGGCTATTTTTCGTAGATATTTACGTATTATCAAACCTCCTGTTAGTTATCTCACTGGGTGACTTTGGGCTGGACTCTAACCACTACATCATACTTCTGTTATATGAAACTCATGAAGAAAAAGAGACAGCATAATGGAAAGTTCTTTCTGAAGCAGTCACACTTGTCCAAATGCAGCATGAAGGGAAAGATCAGCAACCTTCTCTTTGTTTGAATAAAAAGCACACTCTGCACATGCTCAGGGATGGACAAAATGAGGAATAAACATACCAGGGAGTATGAAGAACTATATTCTTCGTGTGTGTGTGTGTGTGTGTGTGTGTGTGTGTAATCTCCCTCCATCCAGCTGTTCCCTGGAAACACCCCCCCCCCCTTCACCCAAGGGTCTTCTGAGATAACTAACAGGAGGTTTGATAATGAGCTGGATGTGGAAATACAAACCTGAGCTGGGGGCAAGTGGGGTGCTGACATGTGTAGGAGTAAGTTGCACTGAACTCAGTAAGACTTACTTCTGAGTAGACATGCACAGAGTTGGTTCTCCTCTCTGCTCAGCTTTGTATTTCCACATCCAGTTGATTATCAGACCTCCTGTTAGTTATCTCAGAAGACCCTTGGGTGAAGGGGGGGGGTGTTTCCAGGGAACAGCTGGATGGAGGGAGATTACACACACACACACACACACGAAGAATATAGTTCTTCATATTCCCTGGTATGTTTATTCCTCATTTTGTCCATTCCCTGAGCATGTGCAGAGTGTGCTTTTTATTCAAAGAGAAGGTTGCTGATCTTTCCCTTCATGCTGCATTTGTACAAGTGAAGTGTGACTGCTTCAGAAAGAACTTTCCATTGTACTGCCTCTTTTTCTTCATGAGTTTCATAACAGAAGTATGATGTAGTGGTTAGAGTCCAAAGTCTCCCAGTGAGTCACTACGAAGTCACTACAAAGATGTAGTGACCAGCCCAAAGTCACCCAGTGAGATAACTAACAGGAGGTTTGCTAGTGAGCTGGATGTGGAAATACAAAGCTGAGCTGGGGGAAAGTGGGGTGCTGACACGTGTAGGAGTAAGTTGCATTGAACTCAGTAAGACTTACTTCTGAGTAGACATGCACAGAGTTGGTTCTCCTCTCCATTTTAGCCTCACCATGTACCAACATGGCTGGATGTGGAAATAGAAAGCCCAGCAGGGGGAATAATACTCATGCAGGGCTCCAGACCAGCATGGTCATTTTAAAAGTTTTTTCTTTCTTTCAAACAGCGTTGCTTTAAACAAAGAGTGCATCACTCAGGCACACCTAGGGCAGCCTTGTTTTGGGAAGCCCTGAGGAGGAGGAAGTGTTTTGGCTGAAAGTAAATGGAGACAGAGGATTTCAATCGAAAAAGAACACCCACCAACAGGGCGGTGAGCACAATTCATTAAAAAAAAAAAAACTTACGTATTTATTATCGGAATATCTTAGGGATGTACGAAAGTCACTTACCTTTTCGCAGCTTGCCTTCGCGGTGGGGGGGAGGCACTCCGCTTTTCGCCCCGAAGTTCAGGCGAAGGGGGGGAGGCTTCCCGCCTCGCCCGGCCGAAATTCAGGCCGGGGAGAAGCGCCCCGTCTCCCTGGCCGTGAAACAAAAAGTAAAAAAAAAAGACCCCATGATAGGCTACGTGACGATTTATGTAGCCTATCACGGCTAGATTTCCAAAGTCAGCCATGATAGGCTATGTAAATCAT
Source organism: Heloderma suspectum (assembly GCF_057233095.1). NCBI lineage: Eukaryota > Metazoa > Chordata > Lepidosauria > Squamata > Helodermatidae > Heloderma > Heloderma suspectum. The sequence continues at coordinate 255,810,510 of NC_139461.1, forward strand.
CACGTAGCCTATCACGGGTGACTTTGAAAAAAAAAAAAGCGCGTACGCAAATGGCGGCGGCCCATGGGCACCGCCATTTGCGTTCCTTATTTTGGCACGTCTAGTCTACGTAAAGATTTACGTAGACTACAGTGAAAATAAGGGCAACGCAAACAGTGTTCCCTTATTTTCACCGTAGTCTACGTAAATCTTTATGTAGACTAGACGTGCCAAAATAAGGAACGCAAATGGCGGCGCCCATGGGCCGCCGCCATTTGCGTACGCTTTTTTTTTTTTCAAAGTCACCCGTGATAGGCTACGTGAAGATTTACGTAGCCTATCACGGCTGACTTTGGAAATCTAGCCGTGATAGGCTACGTAAATCGTTACGTAGCCTATGCATGGGTGTTTTTGGGTTTTTTTACTTTAGTTTTTTTTTTTTGCAATGGCGGCGGCAGCAGCCGGTCGGGAGACCGGCCGCCGCCCCCGCCCGTGACGAACCACTGCCGAACCGCCGTCGGGACCCGCCTCCGGGAGGGACATTTGCCAAAGGTAAGTCCCGTCCCGGGGGGGGGGGCGGGGTGGTGGTGGAGAATTTCACTGCCAATTTCAGGGGGCCGAATGCGTTGGCACTCGGCCCCCCGAAGATTCGGGGAGAAATTCTCCGCCATCCCTAGAATATCTTACCTTGCATTTTTATTTACGAAAATTTCGCAACTCTGTGCGGATGACAAAAAAAAGCTGCATGACTGCTGGCTCCGCAGGACCTCCTGGTGCCGTTCCGCACAGGATTCCGTGGCACAGACTGAAGGGAATTCGATCCCATCCATGGCAGAATTCTCTGACATCCCTAGCATAGGCTACGTAACTTATTACGTAGCCTATCACGGCTGCCTGGCTGGATGCAAATGGTGGCCGCTATGGCGGCCGCCATTTGTGTCCGCAGCAGCCCATCCGCGGCTGGAAACCCAGCTGCAGATGGCCCTGGCCGGCTGCTCCGCAGCCTGGCCGCACAGCGGAGCTGGCCGTCGAGAATTCCGAGGGGGAGGACCAGATTATTTCCCCCCATCCCACCCCACCGTGAAAGATTCCGCGAAAAAGTAAGTGGGTTTCATACATCCCTACTCTTCTTCCAGAGAGCCTCCATTTTTAAAATGGCAACTTCCTGGAAGAAGAGTTGCAGCACATCCAGGCCTCAGGAGGCGACGCGGCGGCAGAGACGGTGTGAAGGCAGCTTAGGTAAGGACCTGGAGGAGCCAGGGGGGTTCTGGGCCAGGGGCCAAAGTGCACCAAGCCTCCAACCCACTCCAGGCTGCTTCGTTTCCCCTCCACTTCACCTCGGAGTGGGCCCAAAGTGGCCCAAAGCAGCCTGCTTCGACTCAGAGTTCAGGCCTCGGTCCTAAGCAGTGCACAGCCCTACTAATTATGGCTGTAATTTGCCCAAGCCCCAAGATACATTAATTGCAGCTGTAATTGGCATAGTTTGTCCTGTTTAAACAGAAAAAAGCCATGCAAAATCCGGAGGATGTGGCAGGGGCTCTAGGGAAATCTTCTGAGCCCAAGAGAACAGGATTTCCCTGTGACAGACGGACCACACACACCCTACCCCAGACTGGATGTTGGAGGATTGGATGTTGGAGGATTGGATGTTGGAGGGCTGGATGAAGACATGCTGAGGTCCTAAGCCATAAGTTCAGAGGCCCCCATACCATAAAAAATAAAGAGAAAAACATGTGACTGTTCAGCACATGAAATATATACAGCATAGTTATTTTTCTCTAGAAATTTTTGAATAACCGCTTCAATTTCTTAAATGAGCTGTTCCACTCTTGACACTCTGAGGGATCTTTCAGTGTCCAGAATGAAATTTCACCATGAGTCAAGACACTTTCAAGTTTTCTTCATTGTTAGAATTATTATTTTTGGCTTAGCCAATGATACTATAAAAGTAGTCTTTAAAGTGGTCTTCATATTAGATGAACAGGCTGCCCCCCTGTGGCATTGTAGTAGATGAGTTGCATGCTGGGAGTTGTAGTTAGAGGCATGAAATGGAGATGGGAGATATATAATAAATGAAATGAAATGTGAGGAAGTGAGAGGGTGAAGCCAGAGTTGTTGGAGTGTGGCCTGATGGATTCGTTTTCAATTTTGCTAAGCTCCTGAAATAAAGAAGCTTTAAGGCCTAATCTCTGCTAGTTTGTAATTCCTACAACACAACACCCCTATATTTTTGTGGACCCCCAGATCACTGAGGCTGGCTACAGGCCTGTGTGGTGGTAAATGGAGGGATGGGGGTAGGAAAGTGGCAAGGAGGGGATTAGCAGAGATGATGCCTGGTTAGAACAGGACTTTAGAATGTGTTGGTAGGCTAGCTTCCATTGTTTCCTCTGAGGTCTGAGGTGAGGTTGGGCAACCTATGGATGATATGAGTTATCCGGTAGCCCTGGAAGTGAAGTTGATGGGATTGGGTATAGATTGGGATGGGGAGGTCAGGGTTCATAATTTTGGTGGTGGATTTTGTATGAAAAGTGATTTAAGCCAAAGTGATTTCAATTGTAATAAATCTTAGTGATCTCCAGACTATTTAGAGGTCCTTCATAATATGAGGCCCTAAGCCAGGGCTTACTTGCCTTGTTCCTAAATCCAGCACTGTGTACATTCCTAACTTGACTTGGAAAAATTGCTCTGCAGGCACACTTTCTGGGGGCCTCACTACACATAATGTTATTCATAAGGTTTCCTTCACAGATAGCTAGCATGGGGAGGGTGGGGGGAGGACTTGCACAATGTTTAACCTTTTGCTCCTTGCTGCAGTCCTGAGCCAAATTGGCTCTGAGTTGCTCTTGAACTGTATTCGTAGCATACAGTGGTATGTACTGCATAGGTTTATCTGGGAGGACCTTGTGAGGGGATCATCCAGTGCTGAACTATTTGCACCTGGTCCAAGAGAGCATGGGTGCAGGAACTAGGGTGATCCGTAGACATTTTATTTTCTTATTTAAGCTATTTATAAGCTACAGTTTATGGTAAACCCTCCCAAGGCAGCATACAACAAAATCTAAAACCATAAAACAATAATAAGGGCAATGATAATTAACTTTTAAGACCAGATAGCACCACATATGGAATGGCCCCAGTAGAGTCCTAACTCAATTATAGGCTAAGAAGGCCCTTTTCCTCATGCCCACCAGCCTAATTGCTTACAGGCAATTAAGAGTAGGCAGGTAATTACAAAGTAAGGGCCCCCAATGCTGATCTCAGTGCAAGCACGTTGGTATTGGGTGAAGGCAGTCCTTCAGGTAATCAGGACCTAGGGATGTCGGACAAATTCATCTGGGGGGTAAAGTTCTCCAAGCTTTCAGTAGCTCAGCCCCCTGGACTCTGGGCCCACTAGCTGGCCTGACTCAATCTGTATGGAGTCATTCTAGCTCACAGATGTTCAGGGTGTTTTTTTTTTCTTAAAATAGCCATTTATGCAAATTATGGTCACAATTCACATAATGTACCCAAATTTAGACTGTAATTGGCATAATCTGAGCAAATTGCAGCCATAATATGCTTAATTTGTGCAAATTGCACCTGCAATTTGTGCAAATTAAGGACATTGTGGCCCCAATTGACACAAATTACACAAATTAAAATTACGGCTGAAATTTGCATAAATTACACAAATTGCAGCTGCAATTTGTGTAAATGGCCATTTTAAGGGGGGGGGGACCCAAGAAAGTTCCTGAATTTTGGGGAAAAGGCTACAGCTTGGCTCACAAATGCAAGCCAAGCTGTGGGCTCTGGGGATATCCAGCAAGCCCCAAAAGGGCTGGATTTCCCCACTATGGTCATCCCTTTCTGGACCCAAACCATTTAGAGCTTTAAAGGTCAATACCAGCATTTTAAATTTTGCCTTGAAATGCACCTGCTAACCAGTGCAAATGGTATAGAATAGGTGTCACACAGTCCAGCCACCTAGCATCTACCAATACTCATGAGACTGCATACCAGTTAAAGGTTTCAAGCTGTCCTTTAAAGGCTGATCCACATTACAGTAGTCCAACCTGCGTGTCTCTAGAGCATGGATAACCGAAGCAAGGTCTGACCCTCTCCAGATAGGATAGCCAAGTAAAAGATGCCAGAGACCTGCTGATCAGCTGATTAGCAGAAAGGGGATGACAGAGAGTAATGAATCCAATGCCCTTCCATATCTTTTCCTGAACAGTTGACTGGTTGAATCCTGCCTCTCTCCATAGGCATAAGTTTGCTCGATTAGGCTGGAATTGGAAAGTGTGCAGGCAGCACCAGTTTTCATGTTGAATTCACTATCCAGCTGGGGCTACACATACAGGAAACAACCCGCTGTAAGGATTCTGTGAGGATTTGAGTGAGATTAGAACATTTAGCTTGGATCTTTGGTAGTGATGACTGAAAATGTGATCAGAACTTCTGTGTTTTAAAATGTGCGTATTAAGAAACATCAATAATGAATATGGACTGAAACTTGAATATGGATTAAATTTGTGATTTGAAATACAGACCACAATTCAACGTAAGACACCACTCATGCCGTTTTAAAATATTACTGTAACTTCATCAGCTTTTTCAACCATCCTGATAATGTGATGCACATAGCTGCATGTGCAAAATGACAATCAGAAGCAAAACAAAATTGTTGAGTTGACGTAAAACAACATAAAGTATGAACACATAATGATATTATGCTTGCATGCCACACATAAGGCAATTTAGATGGTAATGGGGCAGACTGAATATCACACTCTAAGACTCTGGACTTGAACAGACTGTTGCCTTGTGGAATGGAGGGGCGTCACGTGTCTGCAACCAATAGGACCTGACTGGGTTACAAGAAGTCCCACTGTAACTGGGTCCCAATCAAATCCATTCCCTTGTAGTTTACAAATCCAGAAAAATAGTGCACTTCACACAATCGAATTATGTAGTCAATCTAGTTTTGATCCTTCTCTCTACAAATGGTGATTAACACCCCCCCCCCCAGCTTAAAAGCAGTGACAAGAAGTGCTGATGGGGATCATCATAGATACCTGTAACAAACATATTCTTTGGATGGCATACTCTTCTCTATCACCAGTAAGTCCACTGAAGTTACATGAATATCAGCTATGCGCTACGGGCAAACTCCAAATAACATATTTTTTAGTAATACATTTTGATTAGTTACTTTAATTCTGCAAATTGCTCTAACCTTGAAGCAGCATTCTGGTTTTCCTGAGGAAGAAAAACCCACTAGCCCATGTCCCAGAAGGATGGATACGAGTAGCTGCAGAATAAAAACACCAATCTGTTGTTCCTTTTACTGCTAAGCCATGCTGACATGGTGGACAAGGGTCTTCCATGAAGAATGGCCTATTGCTTCTGAGGCTGGAGCATTCCCATATCAAAAAGCTGGAGGCCTGGTTCTTTTAAGCTCTCTACCCTCATCTTCCTTGAGAATCTGCCAGGACCAGGAGACAATGACCTACATGTTACATAACCACAAAGTCAGTGGGTTTTCTAAACATAATCATAGGAAAAACTTTCCCCCTTCTTTCTACTGAAGCTGAACACCATGGGGTTTGGAGCCTCCACATGACGTATAAACGGACTGGCAATCAGGCTCAAATGTATTAAATCCAATGAGTTATTATTACGCTAAAAAGCCACAGTAGCACAATTATGTTTGTTTTTTTCCTAGAACAGGGGCTTTTTATAGCTTATCCAGTATTTTTGCCACTTGAAAATGCTGACAGGATACGCATATTAATGTTGAAATAAATGCCATTGGGAATATGCAGGCCATTTTCCCCAGACTGAATTTGCATTCCTTACAAAACTTGTAGGTTTGAAGTCTGCCTAATTCACACCTTACAATATTGTGGGATTTGACAATTTGATATTTGGTACCTTCCATGTCTCTTAGATACTTTATTATCTCATGTATCAAGATTTCATAGTTTTACAGTTTAGAATCCCTCCCCCCGCCCCAAGTAATTCACCTTTCAGCACTTTAGTATTTCATTTCAATACTTCATCGCAGCTTTTATGTTGTCAGTTACCATCCTTTAGCCAACCAAAATAAAATGCCTCACTCCCATTATAAGGCACACTGAAATACATTCTTTCTTATTTAAGACAAAGGGTACTATCCAATGGGGTGCAACTGCTAATGTAAATTATGCTGCGCTAGTCAGCTAAAGCTATTGGTGTCACACTAGAGTAGTGCAACGTAATTAACATTAGTGGCTGTGCCCCATTGGAAACTGCTCAATGTTGACAAACACCAAATAATAAAATAAAATCTCCAAGATCATCATAACTTTGAAGCACCTGTGTAAATATCAGAGTGATTTTTGGAATCTAAAAATGATTTTCAACATAAATTGTAAATTTATCAAATGGAAAGTTCATTTCAGTCCAGGACCAATATTCCTTTTGGAGTAGAATCATGTTCTTTCTGATGGTTTGACTTGAACAAAACAAATTTAATACACATATGGATAGTATAGGCTACTGTAGTAACACAGAGCTTGGGTCTTTTCTATCAGGTTCCAATATCCAAAGTTCTTACAGTGCAATTCTAAGGGCACAATCCTATGCATATTTAAACAGAGAAAAGGCCTACAACTTCCAGCATGCCCCAGCTGGTAGTGAAGTGGCAGATACTCCACCATTCGCAAAGCCACACTGGCTCACACCAATCAGGGCAGGAGGTGATAGGGTAGCTTTTTAGCATGCCGGAGTCTACTTGTTGAATTTTCCCCCCATTGAAATTATGCCTAGAGTACGTAAAGGGCCTGATCCAGATCCCTCTTAGCAGAATAGAAGGGATTTAGATCCAGTGGATCCAATGCAACCTCCAACCCATCCCTACCCCACTCCTGGAACTTCTCATTTGGGGGACTACTGCAGCAGGGAACACCACTGCTGGTAGATTTATGCCTCCCAAACTTTCTGAGGATGTAACATGGGTATCTGGAGTGGATGTGGCTACTCCACTGATGGAACTCCTCTCCAACAGCAGAAGGCTGCTTCCTCTGAATCTTAACCCCCTCAGAATTGCTGGAAACAGATGGGCAAATTGGAATCAAAACCCCTACCTCAAAGGCAAGGAAATAAGAAATTTAGAAATTCTTCTAAAGGTGGTTAGAAGAATGTATGTCAGGGGTGATGGTGGAGTCCAAAACATGGCCCCAAGAACACGAACCTGGGCACTTGTAAATGAATCATTACAATCCTTTCTATGAAACCTCATAACATAAACTGAAAAGTAGATAATAGTACTATATCCAGTTCCTCTGAACAGCTTCAACTGCCAAAGAAAAACACTTCCCTGCCTTTTTCTGTCCACAGTGAGTGTATCTTGCTACCCTGCTTGACTGTTTCTATTTGTGTGCAACCAACATGCCATTCTGACAGATGGAGAAGAACATCAGCAAATAAGCTTACATGTGTATGCATCAATTATGTTAAAGGTTTGATTCCCAGATGAGCATATTAAAGCATCCTTCTGAGCTGAGTTTTACTAGTCTGCAGCTAAGGGGATTTAATACTAGTAATCCTGTTTGGGACTAGATTAATGCAAAACAGAGAACCAGATCTTGTAAAACCTGCTATTTTGCAACAGGTGAAATTAAATGCAAGAAATCAAATGCAAGTGTGGTGGATCCTTATGCTCTTTCTGGCTTCTTAATACCACCCAATCACTTCCAATTCCCCCGCAGTGTAAACAATAACATTGCTGATAGCCTCATCTGTCTTTACTCATGAGGAATCATTGGTATGAAGATATGCATTGAAATTTTGCCTGGGCCTATCTAGAAAGTTTAAATTCCAATCCCATACCCACTTACCTGGTAGTAAGCCTCACTGAACTCAGGGGGACTTACTTCACATAAGATTATGCTGCCAGGCACAACAACAGAGGCAGTTTTCCCAGGCATGTGTCTGAAATCTTCAACAGCACAGCAGGTGTTTTTCGCCTGGGTTTACCTTGCATATCCAGCACTGATAAAGCTGTTAACAGATTCAAACCCAAGGTGCTGAAGTGCGGATTTGCAAAACTAAGATCTTTGCCTAGGATGGACAGCCATGCCATGAAGACTTTGGCAAACTTGGCTTAACCTGCTGAAATCAATACTTATTATAGCATGACAATATTATTATGGGTTTGGCTGAGACAATATTGTTATGAGTTTTTGCATGACAAAAGCTTGATGGGCTAAAGAAAAGGAGCTAGGAAGTCCTTAAAGGCCTGTAATCTTATTACAACTTTCAGAATGTGACACATATGTGTGTGGGGGGGGGGTTGGGGGGGGGTTGGGGGGGGATAAGAGACAACTAGACTCAGTTGTATTCTGAATTTGGGGAAGGTCAGACAGAATGCTGATAGTTTCAGCTGAATTGGCTAAAACCTGGAGCATGCTTGGGTTGCAGTTGCTCTCTTTGGGAACCTGATGCAGTAGTAGTAGTTCTGTGCCAAAACCTTCCCCCTGTTTTGGGGAAGTTTTTCTCTCCTTGCAAAAGAGGTATTTTTTTTTTTTCTGCCTCTTTTACAGGGAGGCGGAGAATTTCGGAGAATTTTCACCCTGGGGAGAGGGACAGGGTTTCCATATACCTTTTTTTAAAATGTAGGTGATTCTTGAGGGGACGTATATTATTTTTACTTAAAAAAACAACATCCTCTGCACTTCTAGGAGCTGAGGCCTCCTCACCAACAGGGAGTTCTTCCTGAATGCCAGTTGAAGAGGGAGAGGGCACATGGTCTCCTGGGAGTTCAGAAAGTACTGCTAGGCTGGAGAAGAGCCTGGGCTCCTGGAAGTGTAAGGGGTGTTTTTACAAAAACAAAAAATAGAAAGAAGACCCCTCAAGAATTGCCTACACTTAAAAATGTATGTGAAAATCCAGTTCCCCTCCCCAAGAGAGAATTCTCTGAAATTCTCACCTCTCCCAGCCATTTTCTCCAGAGTCCCCCCGCCCGAAATGCCAAAAAAGCACCACACTAAGTATTAGTGATTTATTTATTTATTTGGTATTTGGGGCCCTGCTCCATTTTGCCTCCAGCCCTGCCCACTACCAGACTGCAGCCCCTAAGAGCTTCTCCCAGATGGAATTTGGCACTCAGGCTGAAAGGGGTTCTGCACTCCTGCTGTAAGAATTATGACTAGATAATGCATGAGAAGCAGTTTGAACACTTGCAAGTACTATACTAATGTGAAGTGTTCTTGTTACCTTGAAACAAAAGACATCAAGTCTGCCTCGTAAGAGCAACCAAGGCACAATAGAACAGAATGTTGTGCCTTTGTAATGCTTTCCCCATTTCATACACTTGCAACCACCTGAAATAGGATACAGTAATTTGCAGTTAGGACCCAATCTATGCAGTTACAGTATATATATTTTTCTACTGAGCACTAGTATGTCACCACAACAAATGGAAACTGTGTTTATAAATGCATGTTTACATACATACATACATATGTGACACTATTCAGTGGGATCCAGAGAACTATGAGCAGATTTCTGCTCATGTAAGGGGGATGTTGTGCCTCTTCTCTCCTGTTGCAGTCCCATAGACTCCCTGAAACTCTGCTCCAGAGGACCAGGTGTTCATCCAGAATGGTGTGGGTTATGGTGTGGGTGGGCAGTTGTAGCTGGAAGACAGAACTGGCAGAAATCCATTACCACCCTGTTGTGTGTGAGCAGAAGTGCATTTTTTCTCATGCAACAGTCTCTCTGGAGCCCATCAAATATATGTGTGTGTCTATATACACAAGATTTGTTTCCATCTATTCAAGATGCAGGGAGCCAAGTTTTTACTTATTGATGCCACTGTTGCAGTTATACATGTTGAATGAATATGGACAGTGGCTATCAAACATTTCAACATTATTATTTTAAAGAGCAAGAGAGAATGAGCTTGATGAGCAAAGATATTTCAGGGATTTCCTGATGAATACAAATATCTTTGTGCATAATAAAAGGTTATTGCAGGAGGAAAAAATGAATTTAGGCTTAACAATTAGATATAATGCCTAATGGCTTTGTGATCGCAAAACAAGGGGAAAAGAAACAAAGAAGGAGATGCCAGTTCAGGGGGATTTTATCTAATTTTATTTTAATTAGATCCTTCTTCGAACTGAGTTTCTAATTTTTCAATTAGCAATTAGCAGCTGCAACTCATTCGGAGCATCGTAAGGTGCCAAAGACACTAATTACACCACAGGAGTAGGAGTCTGAGAACAAGAAATAAAATTATCCATGAATGCTATTAGAGAAAAGGAATGATTGCATTCTGTAATAATATGCTGATGTGAATCTAATTAGATTGAAAGATTGGGGTGCACAGGATGAGATTTAAAAATGGATTACATGCTGGAGGTCATGATTTTATCATAAATATTGCTTTTTGAAGATATCACTACAAAATATTAAAACATTTTGCAAATGTTATTTGAATGCCAAATTATTCTCTAAATGGGCAAGATATTACAGCAATGCAATTTCATAACCAGAAGAAGGGACAAGAATTTAAGATACTTTGGACATCTTCCTAGCCTACAAGGTGGCCCTCATCACATTACTTGGCTTTTCTCTGCCACATACATTTTTATCAGCATGGGACAAGAATAATTTTTATATGCAGGCATGTGAGTTGTATAGATTAAAATCACATGAATTTTACAGGCTAACAGATTTATTCATATATTAAGCATATTCATATTTGCTTTTTTATTTAAAATAGCATAAGCAGCACTTTAGAGTAAATCCTCCAAAGGTAGTGCAACAAAACGTAAAACCACAAAACATAGTAAAATAATTATAAGAACAATGATGAATGATAAAATAAAAAATAACAGTTAAAATCAGATAGCACCATATATACAATGTCCCCAGTAAGATAGTATTCTGAAGGGAAATGTTTGTGAACTGCCCAGAACATTTCGGCTATTAGATGGTATAGAAATAAACAAACAAACTTTTACACACCATGACTGGTGACAGCAGGAAGGGCAATGCCATGGCTCCTTCCCTCCCTGCCGCCACCACTATTGCCCACTGGCCGCTCTGCACAACTCTCTCAACCGAAAGAGTTGTGCAGAGTGGCTGACAATGATGATGGTAGTGACAGAAATCTGTGAGCTGCCCTGACTCGGCACAAGCGAGCTGGAGTCAGGGGGGCCAAGCCACCAAAAAATCAGTGGGCTTTACTCCCCGGATGGATTCCTCTGACATCCCTACTTGAGGTGTTGTAGCCTGTTGAAGCAAGTGGCAGAGCCTGGCATCACTTGGGGTTTTTACTAAAGAGTTCTCACCCCCCCGCAACTGATCTCTCTTCTTCTTTCCCATATGTTTCCAACATATGTATAATTTACTGCTTTGGCATCTGCTTCTAGGGACATGCGAATAAGCAAAACTTGAGCTTGTTGAAGTTCTTCAAATTCCATCTCACAGCTTGTTCTGATTCAAGTCCGTATCAGATTGCAAGCTTTGTTTTCTTTATTCTCAATTGGAAAATCCATGCGTGTTTTCATGCATCAATTGTGCACAGCTTTGAAATATGTGCATTCTTCTCCCATTGATAGAAGCATATTTGTGCACATTTTTAAAAAGTATGCATTGTCTCATGCACATTTTTCAAATGTACGCGTGCTGTTGAATGCATTTTCTTTGGTCCACAAATCACATAGGAACAACTTGCAAGAAAAGGAAGAATGGCACTAGGGTGGATGAGAATTTTGTACAGATCATTTTTTTTATAAAATCTTACCAACATTTGCAAATTTCTTCAAAAATAGGTTGGAAAGAACTTGTGATTAAATAAATTCGAAAGTGCAAAAAAGTGAAACCAACAGATCCACCCATCCAGACAAGCAGAGGGCTTTGAGTGCTTAGCTCTTCAAAGTCTGAGTTTGAATCTCTGAATATTCAGCCATGTTTGAGGTGCTGAATAAGGGTTTCCACCTCATCTTTAACTGTGTGTTTTTTCATAAGAATTTACCTGAATTCTCAAATTTCTTCATAAAGAGGATGGAAAGAACTTGAAATTAAATAAATTCTAATGTGGGAGAAGATGAAACTAGGGATGGCTTGGCCATCTGGTTGGAGCTCAAAGCTTGGCGATTTCTCACCAGCACAGCCCCCAGACTGCAGATCCCCAGGCTTGCCTGACTCAGTGCCTTGCAAGGAGAGAGAACCAAGGGTTGGCAGGTGGTATCAGAACTAGTGCCACTGGGAGGATGAACCCCTTGCTTCCCAGCACATCAAGCCAAGGGTAAGGATGGATAGATCTGTCAAAGTCCACTTCCTCCTTTTCCCACCTGTAAATCCTTTCCATGCCAGCCCCATACAGATTTTATTTCTTTACTGAAAAACATCCGTACATATTTTTGCATGTGCTTTTCAAATGGGGGCATTAATGGCGGCATGCCCCCATTGACTAAGCCATGTTTGTGCACATTTTAGAACTGGTCAACACAGAATGCTTGACAAGCCCATAAATGTATGGATTTCCAACCATAAGTCACAGCCGTTTCTGTGGTTTGTTCCTGGAGGTGCGGATTAGGTAAAAGCACTAAAAACATGTGTTTTACACACACAATCGAGCACATTTCTCACCCATCCCTAAGCAAGGGGGAGACTAACCTGGGTCATCCATCAGACAGAGAAGGAGCAGTTGCAGGAAGCTCGCTTCCCCCTCTATACTAGCAAGAACACCTGGCTCCAACTGACAGTTGTCCTGGGACTGCAGAAGTGGAGGGGAAAGAGCACTCTGGCCCCATCCATTGGCCTAAGGAACAAGCGCCAACAATTGCTTTCAAGCAAGAACACCAGCAGCAGCAAGGAAAGATCACACTGGTTCAACATGCATTTAAATGGCCACTTTTTGCTCACCATGAACTCTCTCCTTTTCCCTTCACTGCCCTTTCCTTGGGTGTCTTGCCCTTTTCATTTGTAAGCCTAATGGCAGGGCCTCTCTGTCTTTTGTACTGATGTGAGCTGTTTTGGGAGACAATAATTGTCTGAAAAGCAGGATAAAAACACATTAAATAAATAAATAATGTGGGTTTCATTGGCCCAGAATGGTACAAGTCCAGAATCTTCCTTCCACTCCTTGTCTGGTAAACTCATTAAGCTGTGGCATTCATACACTAATTCGGATGCAGACGTTTATTGGGTGCTCCTTCACACCATGGGTAAAGTAGGACAGCCAATTAGTGAAGCACTCTAATGTTACAGGAAATATGTCCTCCTCCTCAAAGATGGTCTTCATGTTTGGGGAGCAGCAGATTACCGCAAATTCAGACTTAGACCCGCAACAGCTGTGTGGGTTTCCCCTGCCCTTCTCCAAATTTTGCATTGCAGTTTCTTCCTCATGAAATGAGGCCACCATTTTTGTACTGACCTTTTGTATTGATAAGCACACAATCCTCAGGGAAGCCAATGGCCCACATCAAATGGATACTGGAGGCCACTGACAATCCATTATCAATAAGGGTTGGAGGCACATAGCTTGTGCTGCCCTACTGCTAAAGAATAGGGTAAGGGTGCTCCACCATCTGGCCTGAGCGGAAATATAACGTATGGTAAGGATTAGGAGGAGCTTATGCCCCTCCTCAGCTAGAGATGCCACCTCAACTGGAGCTGTTGCATAATGCTAGGGATGGCACGGGCACCCGATTCAGTAAAGTCCAGACAAATTAAACCAAAGTGAGTCAAAAGGTACAAACCCAGTCAGGAATCAATAATCAGTGCCAAAGGTCAGACCCAGCAGCAACTGAAAAATGTTTCAACTTGGGATATTGAAATCCACAATGGAATCAAATGAGTTCAGATGTCTTTGAATCCACCCTGTGGATTCCGCAGTGCTAACCTTTAAAACAAAAAAAAAACTTTCTGGAATTTTACACAAATTTAGTCATAGGAAAAAATGGAAAATTAAAAAACACTGGCTGAAAATGTGCATTTCTCTCATAGGCTAAAGCATGAAAAGCACATTTGGGGGTGATTTGTATGTTTTGGGGGGATTTGCACAGTTTTGCAAGTGGGTATTTGCGCATACCCAAATTTGCACAAATGTGAATTTGAGAAATTTGAAAAAATCCAATTCCATCAATTAGTGGACAATGGAACAAAAAGCACCTGACAATCTGTGAAATCCAGAGAGAACAGGTTTTACAAAATCCATACATCCCTAGTTTCAACTAAACATACCTTGGAGCAGAACATTATTCTGGATACTATAGCAAGACAGACACTTAAGGGCTGTTCACACCAACATACAAGCTATGTATACATAGGCTCTCCACACTGTTGGGAACCCCAACCACACAGGGTTTTCAGTAGCATAGAGTGTTTATGCATGCACATCTGTGTGCCTATAGACCCCTCCCCTTTCCAAGTTCATGCTGATCATGCAGTTGGGGTGTGTAGGGGTGGGAGGCAGGGCTGGCATGCATAGCCCCTTCCACACATTGGTTCTTTACATGGAGAGGGCTTTTCTGAACAGCTCCACAGGCACAAAAAATATGTGATCCAATGGCAATTACATAGTGTAGGTTGGATGCTAGAGGGATTGCAGCAAAGCACAGGTGCTGCCCAAGAAATGTCTCAAAAGCATCCTGTGAAACACATCCAGAAATTAATTGCCTGTATTTATTCAGCTTCCTCTTGTGGAAGAGCAGAGGGGAATGAATGACAACATGAACTGCTCTGAGACAATAACTAAATACCAGTCCCAGCTCAATCCAGTGTACTGAAGCTATGCAATGGGCAAATAAAGCCAGCTGCTGTCCATGGATACGCATGCTACTGAATTTTCATGGGGAGGGGGCTGAAAGAGATGCTGTGCTTTGCTAAGGATGGGCTGTGGGATGGTGTCCCTGTGAGACATCTATGAGAAACTCAGTCCCTTTGTTCCTGCTTTTAAGCCTACTGTTTCTTCTTTGTGAATCAATAGCTCCTTTCATTCAACGTAGCCAACAATCTCTTTCCCAGTCCAGCACATGCTAAATGTCTTTGATAATTACTCCAAGAGACCCCAGTTAATAAATTACTACATCCAAATATGGCTCTCAGTGAAATGCATGAGCATTTGTCTTTAAATTTGTCTTTATATATCTCTCAGCATTTGCCAGTAATTATATCCCTCTTTATAATCTGCACTCCCCAGTTAAGGTGCATAATTGATAGCTCCTGGGAAAAAAAGCATTAGTTCCAGAATGGATCCAAAGTGGTTTGCCATGCGGGGCTATTTCATTCACACACACACACACACACACACACACATATATATATATATATATATATGAATGAGAGAGAGAGAGAGAGAGAGAGAGAGAGAGAGCTGGGGGTTTTCCCCGCATAGTTTGGATGCTAGAATAATTATGAAGTTTCGCAGTTCACAGCAGAACTAACTACAGGATGAAGCACAGTATTCAGCAGAGTCCATCTACTCCAATTTGATACTCTATTGTTGCTAGAAGACACAAAGCTTTTCCAGATGAGGCATTTACTGTTTACATCAGAGGCAAGTACCTAAAAGATCTGGGGCTCAGGCCCACGGGACAAAAAATTCCGCAAATTTGCATATACTAATTTACCTATGCAAATATATGTGCATCATTAGAAATAATTACTATAATTTAAATTTTATAGAAGGCAAGATATTTAACCTCTTGCTTGTTTTCAGGACAGAAATGTGCAATGTCCCAAATTGTGCTTGCTTAAAACTTACCTTCCCTGCACCCACACTTTTCCTTGGTCTTTCAGGCCCAAATCAAGATGGGGAGGATGGAGTGCCTGGGACCAGCAAAGAGCTGTATGGCACCTTAAACATTTACTGATTAACTGTAAACTGAATATGACACACTGGCAAGGCAGAGTGTGGGAATGTATTATGGACTATAATCACCCATGATCTTAGGCAGCAAGTAGCCCCAAATAAACATGGTGGGATTTTCTTCTAAGTCACTTGCTCTTCCTCTCCCATCAACAAGCACAGCAGTACCAGAGAGAGACCACAAGGACAGCTACCCCCAAATGTTGCTCTTCATTTTATTTCAAATACTTTTGGGGGAGTAGTTTCTGGGATTCTAGACCCCCCCCTTTTTTTAATAGTTCTTGGGCTCTAACTTCTTGAAATCCTAAAATCTACACCAAATGTTTCAATATTAAATTTCTCGCAACTTCATCCTCATGCAACTCTTAAAGTGCCAAAATGCATAGTTGAATACCTTCATTAGGACCCGCTTGGTTTTCTGTTTCTCTTGGACCAGCATGGCTATTTTCTTTTTGTTTGGTTGTTTTTTTAAATTACCAAAGTTATCAATCCCCAGGTTTCTCTCTAGATTCAGATACTGGAACTATCTTCAGGGTGGATAAGGCAGGTTGCAGCTCTGAGCACATTTACTAAGGAGTTAGACGCCAGTCCTACATACACTTACCTGGGAGTAAATCTGCTAAGGGAAGAAGTAGGGATGGACAGGCACCCCTCACATCTGGGTTCTCCAGGCACCCGCCCAGCCCCTTCCCCCGCTCAAGCGCCCCAGGACCCACACTCGAGCCTCATGCCTGCTCACAAAGCCACCCGCACTCACCCGGGCCCCATCTTCCTGCACTGTGATCACATATTGCAAAAAAATATGGTGATTGCACAAAACATATGTGATTGCACATATGGTGACTGCACACAAAAAGGTGCACATAGACTTTTTTTGCAAAATGGTGCCATGAATTGCCCATATATGCAAGATTACAGGCATAAATAGCCCATTTTGCGTAAAAGTCTATGTGCGCTGTTTTGCAGTAGCCTTTTTTTTTTTTTTTTACAACATGGCGATCGTGGTACAGGAGGACAGGGCCCGGGTGAATGTGGGTGGCTTGGCAAGAGCAGGGGGGTTCAAGTGGGGGCAAGGGCTCAATGGGAATGGCACAGGGGGGACAGGCAGTCTGCTGGACTTCTGGACCAAAATGGGTACCCATGCCATCCCTAGGAGTGATTCCTAAGGTCTTAGTAACTGCAAGGCTACTGAGTTCAGAGGAAAGAAGCAGGCTTGTATTAAAGCAGATGATGGCAATTGGGGCAGCAGCTCTAAAGATCCAGGGCACAGCTCAGAAGATCCATGGTCCGGGTGGGCCCTTCTTAACACCACCCATGGTGCTCCTCATTCCTTACTCATGGTTCTTTATGGGTCCTTTGGACAATGACATGACCTTCCAGTTTCTCTTTTATTTTTTAAGAGCTCTTCCCCATTCTTTCAGAGAAGGGAAAACTGAGTATTTGTGAAAGCAAAAGAAAATGTATTTTCTTGTGTGTGTAATTGTGCTATTCCACTACAGTACAGTGCCAACTAGAGGTTATGTAGTGGAAACACAGATCTCAATTCTGTGATGAAACCAAAAGTAGATACAACAGATTAACAGCCTTGTGTAAAAAACGCTCAAACAAAAAGTAGAAGTGAGCATTGCTAAAACTCAACATACTGCAATCTTGATGAATATTTTCACTCTCTTTGCTAAATTGTTATGAAGAGTTCTTGCTTTGATGAGAAATTAGCAGGGGTGGAAGAAGGGAGGAAAAAAAATATATATTCCAAGGTTGAAATTCAACCCTTGTGCTGAGCCATGCATGTCAGGAACTGGCTTTCAAAGAAATGTTATTTTCTTATTGTCATGGCACAATATAGAGTTTTGAGAGCAGCAGATAATGCCTCTCAGCAAAATGTCATAGCTAATGATGGACTAGCAACAGAGAGGCAGAAAAGATTTTGGGGGGAGGTGTTAAAGTTACAAAACCAACAGCAGAAGAGATAGCCAGATAGATGGTAGTATATGGATAGGTTTCCAGAGAATTCAAGGGGGGATATTCACAGACAGGGGATGAAGGCAAAAATTCTAACTGCAGGAGAACTATTTATAGCTGAGGAATGAAGAGATTGAAAAGATAAATGATGATAAGGGAGATAAAGTCATTAAATAGCAGTAAGAGAGGGAAGAAAACAAAGACAGAAGAAAAATAATGAGGGGAATTAATGCTAGTTTCTGTTCCAAAAATTACAGTTCTACCCCAAACTCAGTCTGGGATAAAAATAGCAGCTACACTGCCATTGACAATGCCATTGATCCTTATGGTGCTCTGGAGGCCTCTGTGTATCACAAAAACTTCCAGCGTGGCCCAAGAAGTCGACACGGTGAGCCTGGCTTTGTGAGGCCTACACAGCAGACGTCTGCTCTGTTGTGGCATCAGCACAGGAGCCTTCTTCTGCACCAGGCCAAGCTTCAGGTTTTGGGGACCCTAGGCAGGTGACCTGTGGTGGCTTCCTAACCACATCCTTTGTCATTGCTGCTGCTGCTACATCCTCTCTGCCTCTTCCTTTCCCACCATCAACTCTTTGTCAGCACTGGCCCCTGTTCTAGGTAGGGATGTACGAATCCCTTACCTGGCTCCAGTCGGGGCATCCACTGGGGGGGGAGGTGCTCCATCCCTCCCCCTGGAATCCTCAACGGGGGGTTAGGCGATCTTGTCCTCCCCCCCGGAATCCTGCCTGGCCGGCTCTGCTCTGCGGCGGCTCCGCGGAGCAGCTGGCCAGGGCCGTCTGCAGCCAGACTTCTGGCCACGGACAGGCTGCTGCAGACGCAAATGGCAGCCGCCATAGTGGCCGCCATTTGCGTCCTTCCAGGCTTCCGTGATAGGCTACGTAAGTATTTACGTAGCCTATCACAGCATGCCCCCCCAAAAAAACAGTGTATGCAAATGGTGGCGGCTACGGCGGCTACGGCGGCCGCCATTTGCGTTCCCTATTTTTTGCCATTCTAGTCTACGTAAATATTTACGTAGGCAATTATGGCGGGGGGAAAAAGGGAACCGCAAAAAGCATAGTGGGCACTATTTGTGTTTCTTTCTCTTTTTTTCGCCGTAAAAGCCTACATAAATATTTACGTAGGATAAAATGGCGGGGGAAAAAGAATGCAAATAGCACCCACTACGCTATTTGTGGTTCCCTTTTTTTTCGCCGTAATTACCTACGTAAATATTTATGTAGGCTAGAATGGCGAAAAATAGGGAACGCAAATGGCGGCCGCCGTAGCCGCCGCCATTTGCGTACGCTGGGTTTTTTTGGGGGGGTAGCTGTAATAGGTTACGTAAATTCTTACATAGCCTATCACAGCTGCAAGGATAGCAATGGTGGCCGCAGGAGACCAGCCAGAGCTGCCGCCACTGGAGCCACCACATCCACCCCAGGTAAGTTCCATCCCGGGGAATTTTGCGGGGGGGGGGGCTGGGGGCAGGAGGCCATTCCAGATTCTAAAGAAATCTCTGCCATTCTAAAGAATCTGGCCTCACTGGAATCCGTGGCAGAATTCTCTGCCATCCGTAGTTCTAGGGCCAGTGCTGAGCATAAGAACCACCACCTCCACCAGCTCATCTCCACCCCTTCTGGGCAGGAATACCAATGTGTGAATCAGCAAAACTCAAGCTCGCCAAAGTTCTCCAAATGCTATCTCAAACCTCGATCTGACCTGAGTGTGTATCAGATTACGAGCTGTATTTTGCATGAAAATCCATGCATATTTTCATGTGTGTATTTTTTTTCCAAATGTATACTTCACTTGTGCTCATCTTTGAAATGTACACGTTCTTCTCCCATTGGTTAAAGCATATTTATATGCATTTTTTCAAAAGTATGCCATGTTTTCATGTGCTTTTTTTTTCAAAGGTACACATGCTGTCGGAAGCATTCCTTTTGGGCTGTGGAACTTATTGCAAGTGTAGAAATCTACTGATTTTGACTACAGATTGTGTTCATGTCCATGTTCAGAAGGGGCAAACTAGGTGAATCCTGACCAAAAATGAACTGAAACAAATTTCACATACATTTCTACCTAAGAAGAGGGGCTGAAGTTGAGGAGGTGGCAGTGACACTGGTGGGAAGTCTCACTTGCACTACTTTTGGTCCCAGTGGCACCATTAGAGTTGGTCTGCAAGTCACAGGTCCTGGGCTCTGAAGCCCAGAGAGTTCCTAAATGACAGTGTGGCAGTGGCAGCAACACCTGTAAGGGAGGAAAGAGCAAGTGGGGGGAGAGTGAGCAAAGAGGGAGGAGCAACTGGGTGGTGGGGAAAGAATAGGCAAGTCTTCCTTCCTCTCTTAAACATCCCTTTTTTACAGAAGTTACTAAGCTCCTCAGCATCTCAGGTAAGCTCTAAAAATGGATTAAAAGAAAAAAGAAAGGAAAAGGTACAGACCCATTTCTCCCTTCCTGCTGCCTGATTAGGGGTTGGTGAAGAAAACAAGCAACCAGGGTGGCAGCAGGGCAGAAAGTGGGGTAGCAGAGTGTCAAGGATGATGTGGGGAGTTGGTGTGGAGGGCATTTTGCCCAGAAAGCCATCAACCCTGGCTGCATCACTGGCCTCACAAGCAACATGCTTCTTTGAAATGTGAAGTGCCACGTTAGTGGAGCCAAACGTGCCATCGCAGCTGGGTGGACTGTGTCTTCCATGGCCCCCTGACACACTCACCACATTGAGGTGACAGAGCATGCTGCTGCTCCTACCACCACTCAAGAGGTAAGTAAAGGCAAGAGGAAGGGAGTTTTCACAAATGGGGACTAGTGTGGAGGGCTTCTTTAGGGATCAAATGGGTTGGCAGGGATGGGTGGGGGCATTTTTCTGAGCTCTTGGGTTGGTTCAGAAAAATGACTGGCAAGGTTGAGCAAGCTAGCCCATCCTGCCCCATTTCCCAGCTGGAGTACCTAGAGGGATCAGAGGGCAACTCTTCTGCACACATTTTGGCCCTATCCCACCCTTCCCCAGCCTGGTACTCTCCACATGGCTTTAAACTTCAGCTCGTATCATCCCCAGCCTGCATAGCCAATGGTCAGGAATTCTGGAAGCTGTAGTCCAAAACATCTGGAGAGCACCAGGTTGCCTATTCCAGATTGGAGAAATGAATGTCACGTTTGCTGGAAGGCCATTTTCCTGACCTCTACAGTGACCCCTTGGCCATTCCCAAAGTCTTGTATTGACCCTCATTATACCACAGCCTTCCCCAACTTGGTGACCTCCAGATGTTTTTGGCTACAACTCTCAGCATTCTTGGCCATGTTGCCTGGGGCTGGTTTTATGGGGTTTGAAGTCCCAGACTTCTAGAGGACACCAGGCTGGCAAAGGCTGTTCTACCCTTACTGCTGCACCCAGGTAAAGTTTCTCTTTCCAGCATCTTCTGCCAGCTTCTCTAAGATCTTCCATGATCTTCCATTGCATTTTCACTACATCAGACCACCTGTTCCAGACTGCCTGTATGGAACACCTCCTCCTCTTCCCTTTCTCAGCTGTCTAAGAGAAGAATTTTGTGGCAGAAGGAGTCCTAATTCTGAATTTTGGCCAGGATGGGTGGGTTTCTGGGAGCTCTTTGCACCACTGCCAAGGGCAAGACACCAAAACATGAGGAAGCATAAAGCATTGGGGGGGGGGAGCTTTTCCTTCATTCTGTTATCTTCATCATACCCTACTTTTTCATCCAAAAGGAAGCCCAAAGCATTTAACAACATTGTACAAAATTAAATACAATAATTATCTGTTAATAAAAAGCCTCAAGAAAGCTAAAAATAAACTTTAAATTCAATGCTGAAGAAAACAGCCCTTCAATTAATAAATTATACAAAATTCATACATATCAACAAACAAGAGGGTAATAAAATACAACCCACACTTTAGCCAAAAATATATACATATATCCCTAGTCCAGCAGCCAGTATATTAGACTAAGAGTACAATCCTATGCATGTTTAGACAAAAAAAGTCCTACAATTCCCAGCATGCCCCAGCCAACTAGGGATGTTACAGGAGTTTGAGAAGAGGGTGGAGTCTGACATATTCCCTTCCGCTCAGCCTCCTGGGCCCTATTCACCAAGCCGCTACCACTTACTGGACCTGCTTACCGAGCACCTGCACGGGCTGCGAGCACCCAGCACCTGTGACCTGCCCATCCCCTTAGCAAGCCACCATTTTGTGTAAAAATGGCAGCTCAGGGTTTTCTGGACATGTAATGTTACATAAATGGTGGCCATAAAGGGACCATTTACACAACACTACAGGCGTGAATGGTCCATTTATGTCTGTAATGTTGCGTAAATGGCCCCTTTACATAATATTACATACCCAGAAACCCCGAGCTGCCATTTCTACTCAAAATGGTGGCTTGCTAAGAGCACAGGTGACCCCACGGTGCTTGCTGAGTGCTCATTGGGTACTCTAGTGGCGTGGGCAGCAGTGGCTTAGCGAGCACCCAGTGAAACTGGATGGAGGTATGTCCATCCATCCCTATAGCCAGCATGGCTGGCTTGGACATGCTGGGAATTGTAAGACTTTTTTCTGTCTAAACATGCATAGGATTGTGCCCTAGGTGAATTTACTGTTAAAGGAGATATACAGTCCCATCCTAGACATGGCTCCACAGAAGTATGTCCCACTGATCTCAATGGGGCTTATTCCCAGGTAAGTGAATATAGGATTGCAGCCAAAGCCACCATAGAGCCAGAAGAACCCAAACTAGGGCAAAAGTTCCACATATGGAAGTCCACCTCTCCTGAGACTGTAAACAACATTATTCAAGACTTAAATTGTGGAAAGGTTGGGTATAAACCAGTTAAATATTTCTTAATGCTCTTATTGAAGAGTTTACACAAACTGAGGAATAGATAGGGGAGATCTCTGAAGTAATGAAACAGTGTATTGTTGTGATGAAGAGCTTTGAAGCAATATTTCCTATGGGGTTCTTGTTCTTGTTGTTTTAAATCCTAAACTCTGCCATTGTGCAGCCTGATAGTATCATGTAGAATGGGTTGGACAACTCCCCTGATTTTTCCAAAACCCTGTAAAAATCAAACCGGCACTTTTCTCCAATGCTCTACAAGCTGTTGTTTTTCTTGCTGCATTTATAACACAGTTTGAAGGCCCCAAGTAAAAAATCAGGGACAGATTTTTTTCCAGAAGCTATATAAAAATAGAAACAGAGTGGTGATTACTCAGTAGCTTTAACCAGGTGACAAGTGACCCATAGATGGCTCGATGTGTTTGTCAGCCTGAACAGACACAGCATGTTCTATTCACATAGAATACACTTCAGTGGGTATTTAACTCACACCAATATACAGGTTAATCTGTTGTGCCCCAAAAGCTCACATTCAGAAAATATTAATCCCACAGCCATATGCAATAAAAAGATAAAGATCATGCTATTGGGGAGACAGAAGTTCCCCTGATTTCTCTTCTGTTTGTTACCTTGCAAAGAAGTTCCTAAATTCGTATTCGGGTGCCACTCATGGCTTTGCACTTCGCATTATCACCTAACAGCCATTCTAAAACCTTGCTCCATTCTACAGGGCAAGACATCAACCCCCTTTCCTACCGATCCCAAGCTTCCCTCTGAGCAAAGGACCTCCACAAGGTCAAGGCCTGTTTCTCTTTTTAAGGTTTGCTCATTCTTTCCTGATAGCATCACTGATGCAATGAATATGGACTTGAGCACGCTCCGGGAGAGAGCGCAGGACAGGAAGGCCTGGCGTGCTATGGTCCATGGGGTCACGAAGAGTCAGACATGACTGAACGACTGAACAACCACATTCTTTCCTGATGCCCATTCCTCAAGTATAGGCTGCAGCCTTTTGCCATTTGTTGTTGTTGTTGTGCAGTCGTTCAGTTGTGTCCGACTCTTCATTAGCAAATTCTTATTCAAATGAGGGGGGAAAAAACCTGAATAGTGATGCCCCAGATCTCAGATATTCCTTTGTGTATGGTGATCAGGGAAACAGGGTAACTGTTGGTGGTTTTAGTTTAAACTGGAACTGTGCTTTTTTATGCAGTGGCAGATGTTGTTTTCAGTTTCTCTAAAACTAGTTTTGGGGTTTTCCAAATAACTTAATTATTGTTTACTGTGTTCAGCTCTTCTGTAAACATGGCTTAGAGCAGGAGTGCAGAACTTCCAGCCTGGGGATCAAATCTGGCCTTCCTGGGGTCCCAATGTGGCACGCTAGGCTAGGGATGTTGTGGATATCCAGTGTGTGTATGTGGAGTCTGATGGACATCCACCCACTGCCCCCCCCCAGTCTGTAGTCCACAGACCCCACTGGCCGACCGGCTCTGTTTGCTGTGAGGTGTAAGCCACCGGCCGGTCCACAGGCACACGGTGAGCAGTATGCAGCCTCCTGCTCCCTCACCAAACCGTCATGTTGCAGGAAATGTTGGCTTGTTATTTTATGTAAAGGGTTTTTTTCACTCAAATGGTGGCCTTAAATAAGCCCATTTATGCAAAATTACAGGCATAAATTGTCTAAATAGGTTGCTGTCCCATCACTAGTGTTGAAGTAAGTTTCTGTTGCCAGTTTGGTCAGTTTCTGTACATGGAATGGGGACTGGTCCTTCATGTCCTATGCCTCAGGCAGCACATAGAGATGCCAGAGAAATCTGACTGGGAACGGAGTGGGAATGGATAGATTTTCCTAGGCACTGCTCCCTGGACTTTGATTTGGTTTCTACTGCAGCACCTGCCTTGATCTGCAGTAAGTTGGGCCATTTCACTGATTTTCTGAGAATTTTGCACAATTTGTGGGGCGGGTCTGCAATTTGTACAAATTACAACCGCATGTGTGTAATTTGTGCAAAATGCTCAGAAATTTGCACAAATTGCAGAATCTCCCCCCCCCTCCAAACAGTACAAAAAGTTCCCAGAGTTCAGGGAACAGCCTACAGCTTGGCTTGCAGATGCAAAGCAAGACATTCACACCACAGAACTCCATCGAGCCAACACTCCTTCCCTGATTTCCTGTATCATCAGTATATGGGGATTGGTTGTGACTGGTGAGAGCCTGAGGTGAAAGAAAAGCATACTGTACATTGGGGTAGGGATGGCGGAGAATTCCACCATGGACTCCAATGAGGCTGGATTCTAAAGAATCCACACACACCCTGGAGTCCGTGGTGGAACAAACCACTGACCTCCCCCACCCCGCGAAGTTTGCGCTGGCCAGATCCTACCTGCCACCGGCCGGGTCCGGGTTGTCCGCTGCCATCCGCTGCCATCTGCTGCCGGTCTGCGGATGCAAATGGTGTCCAGTGTAGCTGACGCCATTTGCGTCCCTGCTCTTTGCCATGATAGGCTATGTAAAGATTTACGTAGCCTATCACAGCAAAGAACAGGGACGCAAATAGCATCCGCTATGCTATTTGTATCCCTGCTCTTTGCCATGATAGGCTACATAAATCTTTACGTAGCCTATCGCGCAAAGGGACAGGGACACAAATGGCATCTGCTACATCATTTGCGTTCCTGCTCTTTGCCGTGATAGGCTACATAAAGATTTACGTAGCCTATCATGGCAAAGAGTAGGGATGCAAATGGCATCCGCTACGCTGGACGCCATTTGCGTCCGCAGACCATCACCGGACAGAAGTCTGGCAGCAGACAAATCCAGCCAGTGGCTCCATGGACTCACCACAGAGCAGAACTGGACGGGGAGGATTCCAGGGGGAGAAACGGATCGCCTCCCCCACCCCGTGGACCCCCCAGCAGACTCAGGTGAGTGGTGTTTGTACACCCCTGGGGTGGGGAAATTTTTCTTCTTTTTTCTGTCAAGGGCTGTATTCCTTCAGGGGAATCTGTTGTGAGCCTCATGCCAACAGTGAGTGGGTCAGACCTGGCAATGGGTGGAGCTACGGCCATGTGCAATTAGGGCTGCAGGCAATTCGGCGTAGATTCCCTCTTCCAGCTCGACATGCTCAAGGGCGGTTTTTCTTTCACACATTCCAGGGCCGGAGCCAGGGACTGAAAACAGGTTTCAGGGCTCATTCTGAACACAAATGTGGATACAAATGTGTCCCAGGCCTATCATCCATGTTCCCATACTCCACAGATCAAGGCTGCTATCTCCATTTCTCTTGTGCCAATATCTGTATAAGATGCCTTTCTCTCTCCTTGTCCTGAGGTGCATATATATATATATATATATATATATAATTTAAAAAGAAAAGAAAAGATTAGGATTCAGAAGAGAAATAATTCCTTGGGAAACTGCAGAATGTTCTTTCCTATGTCATTTCACTGTCTCTGCTAAGTCATTAAGCGAAAGGTGGAAGGGGGGTTCTGAAGGCAACAGGCACAGAATCACACACTGCTATATCACACCAAGCGGTCGTCCACTTGCTTTTCTGTTTGCTTCTGGCAGGCTTTCTGTAATCCTCCCCCCGCCCCCCTTCTCTTCTGAACTGACATTATTCCTCATGAGGATATATCTGAAACATTATCACAACCCTTTCAATCTTTGTGATGAAGTTGCTTTGAGGGAGAGAGAAAAAAGAGGCAAACTTAATGCACATTTCTCTCTGTTCCTTTCCACCCTGTAACTTTGAGCCACGGTAATAAATTGAGGCTGCAGGTTTCTTGCCTTGCTCAGCTGTCCAGAAGCGATCTGGATTGCCACCTGCACACTGCATCCGCTAGGAGGAAAAAACACAACCCCTTTCTGTGTTGTTCCTTTATCAGAGCTGCTGCATGAATGGGGCTTTCCAGCAAAAATGCTTTCTCCCAGGACAGCCACAAAGTATGCTCTGGATGTGGCAGTGCCATAACAGAAGAGGATTAGACCTATCAATCTGCTGTCTCATTTGCATCTAGTGTACAATGGGCTGGATTAACAGGAATGCAATAGCCACAGTAGGAAGGTCTCTTTCAATTGATCCACGTCTGCTTTGCAAGCGGGGTGGCCACTTGCACATTGCCCCAAAGAGAATATGCATCTTATTTATTTATTTTAAAACATTTATATCCCAGCCTATATCATTAAGATCTCAGGGTAGCGTGCAGATGAAATCAATTTAACTTTAATTTGAGATCTCACTCTGTGTATATGAGTTTTTGCACATGCACAATATCAAACTGCAACTTGGATGTCATGAGCATCTTCAGGGGGTGGAGTCCAATGGATTCCCACATGCCCCCCCAACCCCACTCACTGAGCCCTGGGTCACTCACAGACCTGCTCGCTGAGCACCCTGGGGGTCAGTGAGTGCCCAGAAGCTGCCCACCCTCTATTATTATTATTATTATTATTATTATTATTATTATTATTATTATTATTATTATTATTTCTATCCCACCTTTTCCCCAATACTGGGACTTAAGGTGGCTTTACAACACTAAAACTTATACAGTTGATATGTTAAAACATAAAAATGGAAATACAAAAGTTAAAAATATAATGAAATAATCAATAATATTAAAATTGTATAAAACATCAGCATTTAAAACAACAAGAACAATATAAACAACAGTACCAATCCATCACATTCTCACAGGTCCAGACTATCTATCCCCAAAGGCCTGCTGGAACAAAAACGTTTTTGCCTCCCTGTGGAAACATACCAAGGAGGGTGCCACTCTCGCCTCCCTGGGAAGGGAGATCCAGAGCCTTGGGGCAGCCACTGAGAAGGCCCTCTCCCGTGTTCCTAACCGGTGAGCCTGTGATGGTGGTGGCACTGCGAGATGGGCCTCCCCTGAAGATCTTAGGGCACGAGTATGCTCATAGGGAAGAATACGGTCTTTCAGATAACCTGGACCTGAGCCATATAGGGCTTTATAGGTCATGACCAGCACTTTGAATTGTGTCCAGAAACAGACTGGAAGCCAGTGAAGTTGTTTTAGCAGGGGAGGTGTATGCTCCCTGTAGCCAGCCGCAGTCTGGGAGCAGCTCTTTGAACCAGCTGATGTTTCCAAACAATTTTCAGAGGCAGCCCCACATAGAGCACATTACAGTAATCCAAAAGGGATGTAACTAAGGCATGCGTCACTGTGGCCAAGTCAGACATCTGAAGGAACGGGCGCAGCTGGCGCACTAGCTTTAACTGTGCAAATGCACTCCTGGCCACCGCTGAAACCTGGGCATCCAGGCTCAGGGCTGAATCCAGAAGTACACCTAAGTTGCAAACCTGTGTCTTCAGGGGGAGTGTATCCCCATGCAGCACAAGCTGGATCCCTCTTCCTTGATCTACCTTTTGACTGACCAGGAGCATCTCTGTCTTGTCTGGATTAAGCTTCCATTTGTTTGCCCACATCCAGTCCATTACTGCCGACAGACACGGGTTTAGCACCACAACAGCTTCCTTGGAATTAGATGGAAAGGAAAAGTAGAGTTGGGTGTCAATATGTCATCAACATACCGGTGACACAGAACCCCAAAACTCCAGACAACCTCTCCCAATGGTTTCATGTATATGTTAAATAGCATGGGGGACAAAACCCCTAGAAACCTCCCTGACCACTCAAAACAGCTCCGCTGGACAGCCCCAAGGAACTCCATAGGACAATGGCCAGGGAGTTGAACAGAAGTCCCCCAGCACCACCTTCTGGGTCCACACCTCCAAGAAGGAATGGAGCCACTGTAAAACAGTGCCTCCAAGTCCCATCCCAGTGAGGCAGCCCATACCATGGTCAATGGTATCGAAAGCCACTGAGAGGTCCAGCAGAACCAACAGGAACACACTCAACCTGTCTAGTTCCCAGCATAGGACATCCACCAAAGCAACCAATGCTGTTTCTGTCCCATAACCAGGTCTGAAGCCAGATTGAAATGGATCTAGATAATCTCTCTCTTCCAGGAATCCCTGGAGTTTGGAGGCCACCACATGCTCCCATATCTTGCCCCAAAAATGGAATATTCGAGACTGGCCAATAATGATGCAATATGGTGGGGTTCAGGGAGGGCTTTTTTAACAGAGGTCTCACCACCACCTCCTTCATGCAGGCTGGAACTTTGTCTTGACCAAGGGAGGCATTAACCATTCCACTTACCCACTCAGCCAGTCCACCTCTGGCTACTTTTATGAGCCAGGACAGGCAAGGCTCTAGAGTACACGTGGTGGCTCTCACCTCTCCCAGGAACCTGTCCACATCCTCAGGCTGTACAAATTGAAAAGTATCCAATAGCACTGGACAAGCAGGGGCCAAAGTTACATCCACTGGGTCTGTATCAACTATAGCATCCACATCAGAGTGGATCCAAGTGATTTTGTCTGCAAAGTGCTGAGCAAATTGTTCACAGCAGGCTGTTGAGAGGTTTAAAATCTCCTCTTACAGACTGGTGTGTAAGAGACCTCCGACCACTTGAAACAGCTCCACAGGACAGCTCTTTGTAGATGCAATAGTGGCAGGAAAAATATCGTTTTGCTGCCTGTATTGCCACAGAGTAGGCCTTCAAATAGACTCTAGCCCATTTTCAATTGACTTCACTCTGAGTTTTCTGCCAATGTTGCTCTAGTCTTCTTCTCACTCATTTCACCGCTGCCAGCTCTAGGGATGTATGAAAATCACTTACCTTTTGCAGATTATGCTGATGGGGGGGGGGGAGGCGCTCCGTTCCTCCCCCTGGAATCCTGGATGCGGGGGGAGGCGCTCCGTTCCTCCCCCCCCCCGGAATCCTGGCTGGCCAGCTGTGCTCCGCAGGGATTCTGCGGAGCCGCCGGCCAGCTCCGCCAGCAGCCAGACATCCGGCCGCTGGCTAGCAGGGACGCAAATGGTAGCGGCCGTAGCCGCCGCCGTTTGAATCCCTGCAGTCAGCCGTGATAGGCTACGTAAATGTTTACGTAGCCTATCATGGATGACTTAAAAAAAAAACAACAACAACGCGCGTACGCAAATGGCGGCAGCCACGGCTGCCGCCATTTGCGTTCCTTATTTTGGCACGTCTTAGTCTACGTCAAGATTTACACTAAGCTATTTGCGTTCCCCTTATTTTCGCCGTCTTAGTCTACGTAAATCTTGGCATAGACTAAGACGTGCCAAAAAAAGGAACATAAATGGCGGCGGCCCTGGCCACCGCCATTTGCGTACATGCATTGTTTTGTTTTTTAAGTCAGCCGTGATAGGCTACGTAAACATTTACGTAGCCTATCACGGTTTTTTTAAAAAAACCTAGCCATGATAGGCTACGTACATTTTTACGTAGCCTATCAGGTCTTTTTTTTTTTTTAACTGGAAATGGCGACGGTGGCAGCCAGTTGGAAGACCGGCCGCTGCAGCCGCCGCCAGGAAGATCCGCCCCAGGTAAGTCTCGTCCCAGGGGGAGCGGGGGGGCAGACCGTTCTTCCATGGATTTCGGGGGGCCGAATGTGCTGGCATTCGGCCTCCCCGAGATTTGTGGTGAAATTCCCTGACATCCCTAGCCAGCTCCCCAGAAAACCAGGGTGCTAGTGTGGCTCTACTTCATAAGAGACGACGCTCAGGAGTGACTGTGTCCACGGCCCTGGTCATTTCTCCATTCCAGAGATTGACCAGGGCTTCAACAGAATTGCCTGCTGAGGCAACAGGAGAATCCCCAAGAGCCATCAGGAAACCATTTGGATCCATCAGCCTCCTGGGGCAGACCACCTTAATTGACCTTCACCCCTGCAGAGGTTCTGAGTGCAAGCAAGTCTAAACCCCACTAGGTAGTGATCTGTCCATGACAATGGAACTATAGAGACTTCCTCCACTCTCAGATCACTATCACCCCATCCAGCACAGAAAATGAGGTCCAGAGTGTGCCCAGCAGCATGGGTGCGGCCAGATACCTTTTGGGACAGACCCATGGTTGTCATGGCAGACAAGAAGTCCTGAGTCACTCCCAACAGGGCAGCCTCAGCATGGATACTGAAATCCCCCAGCACAACAAGCCAAGTGGTCTCCAACATCAGCCCTAAGAGTACTCCAACTAGCTCAGGAAGGGAGTAGGGATGTATGAATCACTTACCTAGTTCTGGTCGGGGCATCCACTGGGGGGGGAGGTGCTCCGTCCCTCCCCCCAGAATCCTCAATGGGGGGGAGGCGATCCGGTCCTCCCCCCCGGAATCCTGCCAGGCCGGCTCTGCTCCGCAGCAGCTCCACGGAGCAGCCGGCCAGGGCTGTCAACAGCCAGACTTCCGGCCGTGGACGGGCTGCTGCGGATGCAAATGGCAGCCGCCGTAGCGACCGCCATTTGCGTCTTTCCAGGCTGCCGTGATAGGCTACATAATTATTTACGTAGCCTATCACAGCATGCTCACTCCCAAAAAAACGGCGTACGCAAATGGCAGCGGCTACGGTGGCCACCATTTGCATTCTCTATTTTTAGCCGTTTTATCCTACGTAAATATTTACATAGGCAATTACTGCAGAAAAAAAGGCAACTGCAAATAGCGTAGCGGGCGCTATTTGCGTTTCTTTCTTTTTTTTCCGCCGTAAAAGCCTACATAAATATTTACGTAGGATAAAACTGCGGGGGGAAAAAAAGAACGCAAATAGCGCCCACTATGCTATTTGTGGTTCCCTTTTTTTCCCCCCGTAATTGCCTATGTAAATATTTACATAGGCTAGAACGGCGAAAAATAGGGAACGCAAATGGTGGCTGCCGTAGCCGCCACCATTTGCGTACGCTGGTTTTTTGGGGAGGGAGGTTAGCAGTGATAGGCTAGGTAAATTCTTACGTAACCTATCACAGCTTGAAGGACGGCAATGGCGGCTGCAGCAGCCTGGCTGCAGCCGGCCAGGAGACCAGCCACCACCGCTGCCGCCACCACCACCAGAACCGCCTCCGAATCCGCCGCATCTGCCTCAGGTAAGTTCCATCCCGGGGGATTCTGTGGGGGGTGGGGGGGCAGGAGGCCATTCCGCCACAGATTCCAGATTCTTTAGAATCCGGCCTCACTGGAATCCATGGCGGAATTCTCTGCCATCCCTAAAAGGGAGATTGTTGACCAGCAGGGTGTATGGTACACCAACAGAATCCCTATTCTGTCCCAGGCACCCACCTTCAAATACACACACTCAAGCTCAGCAGACTGCTGGATAGGGTGTGTGGTCAGGGGGATCGAATTCCAATAGACCACTGTCACTCCACACACCCACACCCCAGGTCTTGCCTGCTGCTGGACAGAGTTGGAGGGCAGAGCTGAGAGAGATTACCCCATACACACATTTCATCCAACCAGGTCTCAGGTTTCTACAGTCCAGGTCGGTGTGCTCATCCAGGATCAAGTTCTAGATAGCAGTTGTTTTACCATTCACCAACGTGGCATTCATCAGTAGCTATTTGCGTTGCCCTTATTTTTGCCGTAGTCTACGTAAAGATTTACGTAGACTACAGCGACCAAATAAGGAACGCGAATGGGGGCTCCCTATGGGGGCCGCCATTTGCGTATGCGCTTTTTTTTTTTTAAGTCACCCATGATAGGCTACGTGACGATTAACGTAGCCTATCATGGCTGACTTTGCAGATCTAGCCGTGATAGGCTATGTTAATCGTCACATAGCCTATCACGGGGGCGTGTTTTTTTAAAAAAAAAACAATGGAGTTCGCGGCCAGGCGAAGCGGGAAGCTTCCTCCCCGGCCTGAATTTCGGCCGGGCGAGGCGGGAAGCCTCCCCCCCGGCTTGAATTTCGGCCAGGCGAGGCGGGAAGCCTCCCCCCCGGCCTGAACTTCACGGGGGGAGCAGCGAAGCGCCTCCCCCCCACTGCGAACAAGCTTTTATGACAGGTAAGTGACTTTCGTCCACCCCTAGCGGCTACTGCGGCCACCATTTATGTTCCCTATTTTTCACCGTTTTAGCCTACGTAAATATTTACATAGTTTTGAATATTTACATAAGCTATTATGGCAGGGGGGGGAAGGAATGCAAATAGTGCCCACTACGCTATTTGTGGTCCCCTTTTTTTTGCCGTAATAACCTACATAAATATTTAAGTAGGCTAAAATGGCGAAAAATTGGGAATGCAAATGGCGGCCGCCGTAGCTGCAGCCATTTGCGTATGCTGGTTGTTTTTTGGGGAGGGGTTGCCCAGCCGTGATAGGCTACGTAAATACGTAGCCTATCACAGCAGCCTGGCTGGACGCAAATGGCGGCCGCTATGGCGGCCACCATTTGCGTCCACAGCAGCCCATCCACGGCCAGACGTCCAGCTGTGGACGGCCCTGGCCGGCTGCTCTGCGGAGCTGCCACAGAGCGGAGCCGGCCAGACAGGATTCCAGGGGGGAGGACCGGATTGCCTCCCCCCCAGTCGAGGATTCTGGGGGGAGGGACGGAGTGCCTCCCCCCCCCCCCGCGAATCAATTCTGTGAAAAGGTAAGAGATTTTTGTACATCCCTACTCATCAGCAGCAGTTTCAACCCAGGGGGTCTGTTCCCAGGGCCATCCAGTTTATTTGAGTTGGGAGACAATTTGGGGACAGTCAGCACTCTATTGTTATGCACTCTAACTTTAGAGTATGACTGGCTCCCCCCTCCGTATCTCCCTCTGCCCTGTAGAACCATAATGGCTGCTCCCTGGCTCTCAACACCTCCCCTCTTCTTAAAAAAAAAAAAACCACCGCGCATCTCTAGTGTAGGCAGTCCTGCTGGCCACACTGGGGCAAGCAGTCCCCCTCCCTCTGCGTAATTACATAAACGTTTATGTAAGTATTTACATAACTAGGGATGTACGAAAGTCACTTACCTTTTCGCGGATTCTGTTCATGGGGGGGAGGCGTTCCGTCCCTCCCACCAGAATCCTCGATGGGGGGGGGAGGCGATCCGGTCCTACCACCCGGAATCCTCAATGGCCAGCTGTGCTCCGCAGCGTGTCTGCGGAGCAGCTGGCCAGGCCCAGGCCAGGGCTGTCCGCAGCCGAATTTCCGGCCGCGGAGGGCTCTGGGTAAAAAAACAAAAACAAAAATGTGTACGCAAATGGCGGCGGCTACGGCCGCTGCCATTTGCATTCCTTATTTTTCACCGTCTTAGTCTACGTCAATATTTACATAGACTAAGACGAAGAAAAGAAAGGGAAATGCAAATAGCATACTGGGTGCTATTTGCGTTCCCCTTTCTTGTCTTTGTCTTAGTCTATGTAAATATTTACGTAGACTAAGATGGCAAAAAATAAGGAATGCAAATGGCGGCGGCCGTAGCCACCACCATTTGTGTATGTATTTTGGGGGGTTTTTACCCAGATGTGGTAGGCTACGTAAGTCTTTACGTAGCCTATCACATCTGGGGGGGGGGAACAACAACCACAGACTGTAAAGACCGCCGGTAGAGCCGCTGCCATCCGAAACATCCATCCCAGGTAAGTCTCGTCCCAGGGGGAATCCGCGGGGTGCCGCGGGGTGGCAGGCCGTTCCGCAGTGGATTTCGGGGGGCCGAATGCACTGGCATTCGGCCTCACCAAGATCCGTCGCGGAATTCTCTGATATCCCTATACATAACTTACCTCAGTGCATAACATTTAGTGTATTGTCACTAGGGATGTACAAATGTCACTTACCTGTTCGTGGATTATGTTGATGGGGGGGGCGCTCCGTCCCTCCCCCCAGAATCCTCCAAGGCCAGCTGTGCTCTGCGGCAGCTCTGCAGAGCAGCTGGCCAGGCCCAGCCAGGCCAGAGCCGGCCGCAGCCGGATTTCCGGCCGCAGAGGGCTCTGGGTAAAAAAAAAAAAAATACTAGTGCACAAATGGTGGCGGCTACGGCCACCGCCATTTGCGTTCCTTATTTTTGCCCTCTTAATCTATGTAAATATTTATGTAGACTATGATGGCGAAAATCAAGGGGAACGCAAATAGCATAGCAGGCGCTATTTGCGTCCCTTTTTTATTCCCCGTTTTAGCCTATGTAAATATTTACGTAGGCTAAAACGGGGAATCAAAAAGGGACACAAATAACGCCCGCTACGCTATTTGCATTCCCCTTGATTTTCGCCGTCATAGTCTATGTAAATATTTACGTATACTCTTAATAGAGTAAGTGGGCAAAAATAAGGAATGCAAATGGCGGCGGCTGTACCCGCTGCCATTTGCGTACGCGTTTTGCTTTTTTTTTTAACCCACCCAGCCATGATAGGCTACGTAAAGATTTACGTAGCCTATCACGTCATATTTTTTAAAAAAAACCTAGTCATGATAGGCTAGGTAAATCTTTATGTAGCCTATCACATCTTTCTTTTTCTTTCTTTTTTTTTAGCAGAGTGGAAATGGCGGCGGCGGCAGCCGGTCGGAAGACCGGCTGCCACCGAAGCTGCTTCTGGAGCCACCGCCACCTGGAAGATCCACCCCAGGTGAGTCTTGTCCCGGGGGGGATCCGCGGGGGGGCGGGGGGGCAGGCCGTTCCACCACGGAGTTCAGGGGGCCGAATGCACTGGCATTTGGCCTCACCGTGATCCGTGGCGGAATTCTCTGCCATCCCTAATTGTCACCCATTTCATTCTACGTTTCCTCAGCAGAAACGTACGTATTTTTCTACAGATGTATATGCGTAAATTTTGGGGAAGTAAAAAAATCATTCGAAAGTCCATGGACTCCGCACGGCCTGAGTGGGGCTCTCTGCAGTAGATTCCGCAGGTCAGATTCTTAGAAATCTGAGCTCATTTTAATCTGTCTCGATTTTCTCCAGCATGCCTAGGGGCAGGCAGAGGCATGGTGAGCACCTGATGAAGCTGGGTGCAGGTGAGTCCATCCCTCCCTATGTGGGAGTTGTAGTTTGGAATAACATGATGTGTCATGACATCATGCATCGCCATGTTATGTACCCCTCCCTGTTTGCTTGTTTTCACATGGCCTGTCTGATAATCAAATCTAACTTCTTTGTTTATTGGAACAGAAATGGGTGAGTAGTGGGTTTGCCAGCTCACCTTAAGTGTTGCCACATCCTCCATGAGGTCATGGTCATTGCCACCACCATCCTCCCAGGAACATATTTTGTACTGGTTAGTTTAGTTAATGTCTGAGTAAGAAACAAACTATATCTACCAAAGGCCTGCACTCCACCATGCCAGCCAGTCACACCAGCCTGCACCATGCCATGGAGACCTCCTACTTGGGTTCTCTTTCCAGCACCTCTGCCCCAGACAGACTCCAGTGCCACCCACCAGCACCCCACTAAAGTACACTTTTAGTTACCAAACAGGAAAAAGCACTTTCACTAAAACATTAAAGTGACATCTTCACATTTCCTTAAGAAAGAAAAGGGTTAAACCAACGAACTCAGCACATGCACAGAATGGCATAGTTTAGATGAAGACTGAGAATTCATCAAAAGTCACAATCAATTCCCAAATTAAGAATGAATTCATAAAACAGAAATCCAGGGTCACGGCAAAAGTGACCATTATGAACACATGAGTTTCAACCAATGAACTGACTAATTATGACATTTGGAGGCATCACAAAATATAATACATCTCACTATGGTGTGGAAGCGACTGACCGAATAAACAACAACAACATGGTGTGGAAGATTGTGACTGGTGTGACCCACTTTAGGGCTCCTACTTTCCCTTTGTATAGTTCTTTATCTTTAAACTGAACTTGGACCAGACAGCCCTTCAAATAGAGGACACCTCCAACTAGATGTCTGTCCTCTGTAAAGGAGGACACATGTCCACCCTATACAGGAGGCAGCCATTTAAAGAGCGTCCATGTGATGTAAAACCAGAAAAATTAGGAGGGTGAGGATTATTTCAGTGCATCAACCTGAGCTATCTTGAGTGAGTCATCTTGGGCTATTGGCTCTGTTAACACCTGCCGTGGCGTGAGTACAAAAGAAGAAGAACTTTTATATAATTAGCATCCTCCAGATGGGATTCATGGAGTTGGAAGCCCATAAAGATGGTTAGAACAGATTGCATGAAAATGTAGGTGGATGGGTGGAGGAGGAAGGATATGGTTCTTAAACAAGGTAATATGCTTTATATGTCTGAGATGAAGCTGAAATGGATTTAGTATGCAAATTTGTATTTTGAATTCACTGAGGAGGAGGATGAAGTCTTACTTGTGTTAACAGAGTATTTGATGTTGGAGTTTCTTCCCTAAGTTCAAATATCAATTTGTTGGGATCAATTCCAGCTTGGGAACTGACATTTCATTCTCCAAATTACTCTTTGGACTATATTAGCATTTCATCCTTCCTCCAAGGAGCTTAGGTGGTAATTTAGCCTCATGACAAGTTAGGTAGAGAGAGACAATGACTTGCCCAAAGTTACCCCAACGAGCTTCATAACTAAATGATTTGATTTTAAGAGTTTCACACCATAAAGATCAATAATCTAGTGGCACTACTCTACAACACAGTCTCTTAAATTTGTTAATCTGATGGCAAATGACAAGTACAATCCACTAAGTATTGCTCACAAGGATTACCTGTTGTTCTTCCTACTGTTGTTTAAATTTGTATCACTTCCCACCACAAAAAGCAGTCTTGAAGCAGCTTACACACACAATATAGAAATCCATATATAACTGGAGGGGGGATCCATATAAGCCATAATCAGCACAATAATACAAATAAAAATAAATATCATACAAGCATAATCTAAAAAAATCCAAAATGAAAAGTGCTCAACCACAAATACACCAAATCTACCCCCTCTCACAGCCAAAAATGAACATCACAAAAACAACCCACAACAACTGAGCCATAAGTAATTTCCAAATGCCAAGTAAAGTATGTATATCTTTGCCTGGCACCAAAAAGAGGACAGTAGCAGGGCCAGTTGAACTTCCTTGGGGAGAGGGTTCCACAGGCTACCACAGAAAAGGTCTAATCCCATCTGTAGCTGCCTGGTTGTTAGGAACTGCATGAGTGACGCTGCTGTTGCTGCAGTAGGTAGTAACCTGAATCAGGAACTTTCCAGCTGTGGCATTCCAGTTGCTGAATGCTCTATGGAGGGATACTCAGCTGTTGCTGATTTTATTATCTGCTTGGTGCCAAGTGAAGACAGTTTTATTCCACCAGGCTATTCATGGATAATAACATGTTTTGCTGTTTCTGGTTTTATCACACTGTTTCTTCTTTTTTAGCTTCTGGTTTTTAGTTTTGCTGCATTTTAAAATTGATTTCTTTTATGGGTTCACTCCCCACCCCAACTGCATCATACTAATTAGTGAGTCACCTGGAAAGTTTTAGGTGTAGCAGGGCAGCTTAGCAATCTTAAAATGGGGGAAATTCCATGGTGGAAAGGGAAACTACCACTTCCAGAGCCCTGCCAGGTCATGCTGGATGAATCAGAAGTGGATTTTCTGCCTTCACTCTTTTTTAAGTATTTCCCTCCCACTGACATGAATGGAAGGGGAAATAAATGCACCAGCACCAGATTTGATATACTCTTGTTAACCTTTTGGGGGAGAGAGGTTGGAGGACAAAGGGGATTGTGTATCCAGTGAATCTAAGGCCTCACCTGGTATGCCCCCAACATCCCCCACAGAATGCCCCATTTCCAGCCCCACTTTCTGCAGAGTACAGTGGGTGGTACACAAAGTTGGGGACAAAACTTTCCATTGTGGCATCACAGGAGGCTCCGATCTGTAGAATCCAGCAGCCATTCAGCTAGCAATGAATGAATCTGTCAATTCTGGTTTCTCTTAGTTTCTCATTTTTCCAATCTTAAATTTGCTTCATCTCAACTTTTAAGAGTTTTTAAAAATATATTATTTATTTATTTCCTGTATTAAAAATTGTATTTATTTTTTACTGTATTTTCCATGAAAATTCATAAGCATTTTGGTGGGTATTTCTCCTAATACATGCATTTTTGTATGCATCTTCACCTAATATACACATTTTTGCAAGTGATTTTCTGAATATAATGCATGTTTGAATGTTATTTTCCCTGATCTATACATTTTTTGTATGCATTTTTAATTGGATAACTTCACTGTAAACTTCGGACAAGTGAGAATTTTGAAGGATAACTGGGTTTCAGTCCACATTGTGGTTCAAAAGTGTGAAAATGGGTAAATTCACATTGAAATGCAACTGAACAGATTTCTCCCCCATCCCTACCCTCAGTTGCATCCCTGGTATTACGATTTGCTCCCCAAATAAATAAGTAAAAATAAGAGTCAAACCCCATTTAAATTAATGAGGAATTGCAAAGGTGCTTCTTGGTGGATTATTGCTGTTTATGCAGTAAGTTCAAAGGTGGCATTGACCTGAGTGGACACTCAGACAAATGACTCAACCCCCCAAAAGTAAAAGTAGAAATTAAAAATTACAGAATAGGATGTGTTGTGGAATTTCACATGGTTTCTCATCTGCACTGAGACTGAACCAGTCACTGTGTCAGCAGTGAACTGTCAAATAAAACTAGTGAAAGCATTGTATGGACTACAACAAAAACCCTAACCAGTTGATGCCATTCTTCAGGTGGGCTAACAGGACCTTTTAACCCTAACTCACGAAGATGGGTGTGTAGTGTGTACACATTAAAGTGGAAATGGAAATCCGTATGCATTTAAAATTTAAATTGAGGAGGGAAGGAAATGTAATTCATCATACCAAGAATAATTGGCATGTCTCTCTTTCTTTTCATGAAAAAGGTCTCTAGAAATGTATTATTTCCTACCAATATTGGGGACATAAGAGAGAAGCAATTTTATACATCCAGGTACAAACAAGCTGACACCAATACCAATATAAATTCTTTACTCCACACTAAAAATTCCAATATCAAATTCAAGATTGATGAGATTGGGGGGGGGGAATGTTCTCACTTGACTTGTAGAAAAGGATAACAAGTTTGAGAGTCAGCAGCATAAATATAGGACAAATGTTAAGAAAAACATAACTGTAAGACGAGCTAAGCAATAAAACCATAGGATTATAACTGATCTCCACATTTAGACAATGTATGCAGTATAACATCCCTGGGCTTGTACCACTTCAGAATGCAACTGCAGGATTTCCTACATGAACTTCTCCCACTGCGCAAACAAATAGCACTCTCCTGGTAATGCATTCAGATAAAACCTGTGATCACCCACTTGCATTCTGAAGTAGCACAGTCCCAGAAAGGCTGTATCACATGCTTATTTTGAATATGAAAAAAAGGTATGCTACCCAACCCCCAGAAACAAGACAGGACTATTCATCATAAAAAATATCGTTTCTAGACTACAAGGAGCCCCAAGCATAGAGAAAGTCCGTAAGAAGCAAATAATTCAAGAAGCAATAAATTTGGTTGAAATTATATCCTGCCATATTTCTTACACCCATGGCGGATTAAAGTATAACATTTCCCATATACCATTGTTTTTTGTTAACATTATCTGTCTTTACCCCTTCCATGTTTTTCTCTTTCTTTTTTAAAACAATAGATCTCCAAGAGAATGCCTCTTTTTTGTTGGCTAGGGGGTTATGACACAGGTACCTCACTTGAGGTTTGAAAGGTGAAGCTTGACAATCAGGGATGGTTTAGGTATAAGTTTTCCTTTTTTCAGTTACGGAGCTGAACTGTGTGCCTAGATTATCTCATGTTTCCTTCCAGGTCATTGTGGATTGTTTCATCTTGCTGTGTATTCAGTAAAGAGAAATGTTTAATGTATTTTTATGACTACTGCAACTTTGATAGGATTTGTAATTGTCCATGAGTTTTCTGTAAATGCTGTGTAAAAACATGTAAAATCTTTTCTGAGGTTGCTATAAGTAGAGATGCTGGAAGAATCCACTGCAGACTCAAATCAGGCTAGATTCCAACAAAAAATCTGACCTCTGGAGTCCACAGCAGACCAGCTGCACTCACTTCTGCATCCTGAGTTCCTACAGGGCAGCTCTCCAGCTTTCTAAAACACATGATACACTCATGGCAGCTGCCATTAGCTGATTGCAGGAAAATTATAGCCGTAAATGGTGCATCGTACGCCATTTGCGGCCATAAAGCCCTTACCTTTACCTAAGTACAGCCATAAACAGCTGCAATTTAGGTAAAGTAAGTGCTTTACAGCCACAAACGGCGTACAATATGCCATTTATGGTTGTAATTTTCCTGCGCTAGGCTAGTGGCAAGCCTCTGTTAGCGTATCACATTTTTTAGAAAGCTGGAGAGCTGCTCTGCCAACTCCAGCAGATGCGGCAGGGTTCGGAAGGAATCCGCGAGGCCCCAGTTTGCCTGAATTGTGCTGCAGTGCTTCCCCCCCTGACTGGACATGGGGGGGTATACATCCCTAGCTGTAAGCCACTTTGAGCTTGGAAAAGTGGCATACAAAAAAAGAAAAAAGGATGAGGAGGATGAGGATGTTAAAGTATATTACAAAGAACCCACTACCTGTTCAGACATGCATGTCACTGGTGGAAGAAAAATGGGGAAAGACACCAAAATATTTTTCCATGGCAAATATTGCAACATAACTCGGTTGCAAATGGTGGCAATGTTGTAAATGTATTACATTTGCCCCATGGTGCTAGCCAGTCCCAAAGGATGAAGTGGCATCTGGAAGCAAAGGAGTGTGAAAAGGCTTCATTCACGCAGCATTAGCTCGGAACATTTTAAAAGGAAACTACATGCTCAATATGAATCAAATAACCTCCCAATATTTAAGAAATCATAGCTGCAATGCTAAAGAGCTGTGAAGGAGAACATATGTCTCCCCTCACTAACATTGTTCAAAAACATAATATTTTACCTCCAAACTGTGTGTTGCTGTGAATTTAAATGGAATCTAATTAGTCAACAATAGTGATGCATCCTTGTCAAGTAAATAACCAAGCAACATTCTTCCCTCCCCCTGCCTTTCCTGTCCCCCACCCTTCGCACTTGACTTTTATAAAAATGGCAGGAGCTTGGCAGCTTTCCAATTATCTCTCACTAATCTCTATCAGCAAACCCCGGGTGCATATCTGTTTTCTTTATGGCAATACTTGCAAAGAATCATGTACCTCAGACAAATATTTCTCCCATCTCATTTGACACTGAACAAGGAGGAGAAATATGACCCATCACAACAAATATCAGGATAATATTCCAATTTTCTACCATTTGACAGCAATCAAGTAGAGACTAATGGCTTTCCTCTGTGACTAAATCATTTAGAGACCAAGGTATTCCGTCTTCCTCTCATTAGAAAAAAAAATATCCCAATAATCTCATTATCCCGGTGTGAATACCACTAAAAATGCAGCAAGACTAATGTATCCTTCAGCTCTCTCCCTTACCGATATCAGTGTTTTATGGATTCCTCCAAACAGTCCAAAGTAATGGGAGCTGTCATGCCACCCAATGCACACACATCTGGGAACTGCCTTGTTTCTACTGAGCTTGCTAGTTCTGTATTCTAAGGACTTTTATGTACTATTTTTAACTAGCTACAATAGAAAAAGACTATGTCATGGAATGTTAAACTTTATGGAAATTCTTCTGGAGAATAATACCATTTCACAGTGCATTACTCTAGTATGATCGGGTATTTGAACAATTAATTTTTAAGGTGTAACCTTTCCCATTCTTTGTTGTCTTTAATAGTCATCAACAATGTTGGATTGCATTCCGCACCCTGTAACTTTTTTTTTTTTTTAACTTTGACCCAAGGGGATACTTGAAACACACTCAAAACTTCTTTCTAAGAGAAGAAATATTACACTTATCCAGGATGGGTCTTTTATTATTTCCAGCTCATGAGCCTGTTTGCATTTCTCAGTGTGCCTTATGGTCATCATCAAACTGTCTACAATAATTTCTCAGAATACTTTGAGTTCAGAATAAGGGTTCTGAATGGAGACTATGGGATGGTTTTTACATGATGTGTTCCCTTAAGGTATATATAGCTTACCTGATCAGAAGCTATTCTTGGTATAATAATAGACATGGAACATTCCACATTATCATACATACTTTCCCTCTATTTGACTATGGTCTTATTCAGGTGGGCTTAATGTGTGAGGGGGGAACAGAGACATGCTCTGTGGCCCCTCCTCCTCTTCTGTGTCCCACTGCCCGGCCTCATCACATGTAGGTTCCCCATGCAATTTAGAACCCAAATCACACAGGATTCTAAATTGCATGGGAAGCCTACATGCATAGACTCCCTGCTGCAGCCTCCAAACTGTGAAGCGTGAAAGGACCAGATGACATAAGTGGTGGGGCCCTGGAGTACATCTCTTCCCTTCCCATCATGCCATGGCAATCACATAAGGCATGCCACCTGCAAAGGGCTTCTAAGTTTAGGGGATGTGTAAGTAGTAGCCCTAAGGTCATATGATAATCAGGTATGAAACAGATGGAAAGAGCAGTCTCCATGTCCAACAAAAGAAGAAACATCTGGAATCGAGCAAGGTACAGGTAGGTATTTAGAATCTTTGCAGCCACTGTTTGCAAGATAATATCACTCTTTCTCAGCCTTTGCTATAGTATTTGGCTGTTTCACAGTGTAAATACTGGACAATGGTTTCTTTGGTGTGGGGAGGAATCCTTCTACTGGCAGCTGTAGAGTCTTTACCTTAAGGGACAGAACCCCACTGGAGAAAGTGAGGGGGGGCATGAAGGATAGTCAATAAGATGAATTGATAGGAGCTCTGCCTTCCTGTGCTGGTTTCCACTGTCCCCAGTTGTGGGAGTGCACTCAGAAGGAGCAGACTGTGCCATCAGGAGCCATTTCCTCTTTATCACCACTGCTTCCTTCCTTTTTACCCTAACAATCAAGGTTATAGGACTTCTACGTGCTGCCTTTGCCTTAACAATGTTGATTCTACAGTAACGCTGCAAGGTGCTACAGCACTTTGGACCTGGCATGCACCTCTCCATGGCAAATGTGAGGATACCTCAATGTCTGTGATGACGGTGGATTAACACTGTCACTAGTCCCAGTGATGTCAGTGGGATAATGTCAGTAGCCATCTGTATCTAACATATAAGCAGCTTCAATTAATGGGCATGTGTATGTGGAAGCCAAAGTATTTTTTGAGCTCAACCTCAGAGGCTCAAAAATAGTTCATCTTCTTCAATCGGAGCAGATGAGATGCCTTGACCTCCTATGGTGGCACCATTTGTCAGGACTGGATCTGACAACTGGATTCTCCCTGGGTCTAACATGTTAAAATTATTTTAATCAGAGTTTGAATAAATCAGGGATGGGGAACATGTAGTCCAACAACATCTGGATGACCACAACTCCCATTAGCCCTAGCCAACATAGCCAATGGTGAGGGATGATGGGGCTTGCCATCAACAACATCTGGAGGGCTACACGTTCCCCATCCCTGGAATAAAAGGGTGGTCATAACAGTTAACTGATGGTGGAAGGGATGGCTCTCTCTCCATCTCAGTGTTGAAAATGAATGGGCCCTCCTCTGTGTCCTTGTGCACATTCTGAAAAATGAAAGCTAGATGTGATCACTTGCAATATGCTTAAGAAGTCCAGTGCGACATTGATCTAAAGCAGAAGAAGTAGCTGGGCTTCACTGTGGACAGGGCTTGCTCAGAATCAAAGACAAATGGGATCTCCTGGTAGCAGAGACAAATGTTTTAGGAATGCTTTGTATTCATTTAGAAGCTCAAATGGAGAAAGACAGGAAGATAAAGAGCAGGCAGTGTCAAAGTGAGTATGTTAGTGACGCCACAGACTCACTTTCTGACAGTCAGGTGTAAGAATTTTAAGGGCTTGACATAGCACCAGGAATTTCTGGAGGATGGATCACACTACATCCTCCTTTGTCAGTGGCAGTTCATTCTATGAGCTGTAAAATTATGCTTTTTGTCAGCTGTTTACCACAGCCTTGCTATTGTGAAGCTGGTTAACATGTTAATAGGAGACTGTAATGTACATATAAAAGAGCTAAAAGCTAGCTTAGATCTGTTCACAATGCTCTCTTACTATTGAGCTGGGAAAGTTATCATTATAGCTGAGCTGGAATTTCTCAGAAGACATTTTTCTGAGAAAATTTCTGAGATTTTTCTCTTTTTTCACTTTCTAGAAAAAGAATGCCACTTCACAGAATTTTCTCTGAATATTCTCCACTATGACCTTTAGTGACGACCACCATTTTCCTCCCATGATGCCCTGGAACGATGCTAGCTATGGGCAGGGCCAGCTCTACCATGAAGCAGAGTGAGATGGATACC
Organism: Heloderma suspectum; assembly: GCF_057233095.1. Classification (NCBI taxonomy): domain Eukaryota; kingdom Metazoa; phylum Chordata; class Lepidosauria; order Squamata; family Helodermatidae; genus Heloderma; species Heloderma suspectum. The sequence continues at coordinate 255,855,352 of NC_139461.1, forward strand.
TCAGGCAGATGGTTTCAAGTGTCATGAGATGGCAGCAAGTTGCAGGGTAGTTAATTTATGATTATTATATTTTTACTGCTCTGCAGGGGAAGAGGTGCTTGTTGGAATTTCTCTTTAGGGGCCAAAATAATTTGACTGACCTGGGGTACTATGTGTATTGACTTAAGGTGGTGGTGGCACCATTTTCTGCTGTGCTTCAGGCAGCAAAATAACTGGTTCCAACCCTTGGTCTCGGGCATTTTGGAGGATCCAAAATGGTGCCCAGGCTGCTAACAAGTTGCCACTGCTGCTGTCACTTCCAGTGGAAGCAAAAGATCAAAGCAAAGATCACAGGAGGAAAAATAAAGTATTGCTATTGACACTGCTAATGGTGAGCCCCACACAAGTAGGGATGTTACAGCCATCTGGCTGGGGCTCAAGGCCTGGCAAAAAATGTCAAGCTCAGCTCCCCAGGACACCAGTCTGTGGATTCCCATGATTGCCTGACTTGGCACACACCTAGTCATGCATGCGTGGGGATCCCCGATCCTTTGACAAACCACTAAATGATGGCTAGGCCTTTTCCATAAAAGCTGATTTTGTGCAAATGGCAGCTTTAAAGTGACCATTTATGCAAGATTACAGGCATAAATGGCCATTAACGCCAAGCCACCATTTTTATGCAAAATCACAGTTCAGTGAGGAACTGGGCAGCTGCTTGCCGCTCACTGGGCACTCACAGACCATCCAACGATTCACCTCATGCAGTGAGCAGGGATGGGCAGCCAGTGGAGTTTCAGTGAGCAGTGTGTGACCTATGGTAAGTTCACCCATCCCTACCCACAAGAAACTGCTGGAGAATTCCTCCTCCCTCTCTCATAGTTGTGTTGGTGCTGAAAATGAGCAAGTAACAAAACACTTGTTCAGAGGAAAAAATGAAAGCAACAGAATGTTGGGTAGGGTAGTTTTAAAAAAATCTGTATGGGAATTCATACGCTTTTTGGAGAGATTTCTCCTAACATGCACATTTTTTGTGCGCAGCTTAAATTGATTTTTCACCAGGTACTTTACATTGCTGAAATGCAGCACAAATTTCTTAAATGTACACATTTTGCCCTAATATGTGCCTTTTGTGTGCATTTTTCATGAGATGAGCTGCGTTGGAAAGCTCACAACGGGCTTGCTGAAAGATTTGGGAGATGTGAATTGAGTAAATCTATTTTAAAAAAAAAAACTTGATGGAGCAAACTTCTCACCCATGTCTAGTATGAATTGGAGCTTAACTTGTTTGCAGTTGAACAGCTTTTTCCCAAACATAGTCACAGCTACATGAGCTACACTATTATAATATAATGGGAAATTGTAATTGGGACTTTATGATTGACATATTTCCCACTCTAACTCATTTAGATGTAGCGGGCTATACATAAAAATAAAGAAGCAAATATATGCATCCTTCCTCTCCTGAACTGTTGTGAGAAGGAGATGTAGAAGGGGCACATTACAAGGAGTAGTGGGATTTTAATGGAAGCAATATGTAGACATATCCCATTGTGGTCTTGAGCTTATGAAGCTTGTGGCTCCAGTCAATCAACTTTCACAGCTTGGCTTGCAGTCCTCAAAATCTCCAGTGCAGGCTTCAGCTGAAAAACACTATTTTGTGAAATAATACCTACAAGGACTGAATGAACACTGCATTCCTTCAGGCAAACAGCAGGCAATAAGAGATCCGAAATGTCACTCATTTGGTTTGATTTTTAAAAGCCTTGGGAAATCAAGGAGAACTGCTTGTTGCATCTGCAAATGAGATGGCTTACATCTTACGAACTGTACACAATTAATCCCTACCATAATGGCATTGACTTTGTCAGATGAACTTGGCACACTTTGTTTTTATATAATTGAACAGGTGTATGGAATCAATACTGTCCTTTCTGCAAACCACAGCAGCCCCATGGGAACAATTACAAGCTCTATAGAGATAAAGGTGACTGAGACACCACCATTGTCTGGATATCATGAAAACAATAGTGCTTAATGGCTCCATCCAAGACCTTATGGTTGATTGTGTCAATATATCCTTAGGGAGTCTTGATCTGAAGATGATTGACACTTTACACTGCATTCATTGCATTCCAAATCCTCATGGACATCTGTACAACTACTAATGCATTGTTTTGGACTACCAAATTTGAGATGTAGCATTTCAACAAAATTAGCACTGCCAACTAAAGCAACCATGGTGAAGCACATAAACATTTCAGATGAGTGTCCTTGTATCCAGCTGTTTTCCAGCTTAGATGACTTTCATAATGTTTGCCTAATTGCTCTCTGGACTTTCCACTCAAAGCCATCTTCAAATTTATTTCCTTCATGCCAACTAATATGCAATTTTGCTTTTCACTGCTAATATATAGGTTTGTATTCTGTACCAGGGGTGGGAGTTGACTACCTTTTAATAGAGGCAATGAGGAGGATCTCTGTATGAATTTGCAATGTTTGCAAAGTATTTTAATACTGAAATAAGCATATAAAATTAAAGTAACATGATGCAAATTTGACAATGTAGCCTGGAAAATGCATATTTCTATTTGGTTTCTAGATCTGAAAGAGTATGGGTTTGGTTCTGCTACAGATTCTCTTAAGAATATAAGCTTATTGATCTTCTTAATGAACTAACTTTCCATTGTGGGTGTGAATGTGAGAAAGACTTCTGCTCCATTCTAACACCCTAAATAATGCACAGTTTTCTCCCCTGGTTCACCATCCTTAGCAAAGTTACTACTATATACAAATTCAAATTTCTATACGAAGATGAATCCTGTGCAGCTAGTAGTACTGTTGGCATCTGTATGTTGTGTTTCCTAATGCTGTAAGCCAAAGGTGGAGAACCATGCATAAGGTGAAGGTCAGAGCCAGGTTCTCCAACCCAGCCTACATGCATTCATGAGAACATCTGCATAGAGGTCCTGTGTGTTCAGTTGTACATATAGAGGGCACTCTCTGCATAATCTGGAACCCTGCTTTTCAAGGGTTTCCAGTCACACACAGAGAGCCCTCATTGTCTGCAGTCGTTTATGTGGTAGTGCATAATGACTTATGCACATAAGTTGCCATGATGCTGTACCTTCTTTCCCATGCACATTCACTGAATGAGTAAAGAACATATGTAAGGAGTTATCCTCACTTTTGATCAGAAACAGAAAATACATAGATAGAACTGAGGATACTAACACAGCAGTCTGAAGACACATTGCACCAAACATGAGATGTTTAAAAATATAATAAAAATTAAATCTGTAAGTAAGAGTAAGAGGATGTACAAGACCATTCCATCACCAATATATGTACTAGGATTGTGCATCAGATCCAGACAAAGTCCAAAGCCTAAATGCAAGAAGTCCACTTCGTTCCACTTCTGTTTTCACTCCAAATCCAACAGATCCAAAGCTGCCCGAGAATGATGCCTTGTATTTTGGAGATGCACCAGACTTTATGTCTCCAAGTCCAAAGAGGAACATAGGAAGCTGCATTATACAGAGTCAGACCATTAGTCCATCTAGCCCAGTATTGTTGACGCTGACTGGCAGCGGCTGTCCAGAGTTTCAAGTAGGGGTGCACGAAAGCCACTTACCTGGTCTCGCAGCTTTTCGCGGTGGGGGGGAGGCGCTTCGCTGCTCTCCCCCCGAAGTTCAGGCTGGGGGGGGAGGCTTCCCGCCTCGCCCGGCCGAAATTCAGGCTGGGGAGGAGGCGCCTCACCTCGCCCGGCCGCGAAATAAAAAGTTTAAAAAAACCCGCCCCCGTGATAGGCTACGTGACGATTAACATAGCCTATCACGGCTAGACCTGCAAAGTCAGCCGTGATAGGCTACGTTAATCCTCACGTAGCCTATCATGGGTGACTTAAAAAAAAAAAAAGCGCGTATGCAAATGGCGGCCCCCATAGGGAGCCGCCATTCGCGTTCCTTATTTGGTCGCTGTAGTCTACGTAAACCTTTACATAGACTACAGCAAAAATAAGGGCAACGCAAATAGCGTTGCCCTTATTTTCACCATAGTCTACGTAATCTTTACGTAGACTACAGCGACCAAATAAGGAACGTGAATGGCAGCTCCCTATGGGGGCTGCCATTAGCCATACACGCTTTTTTTTTTTTTTAAGTCACCCGTGATAGGCTACGTGACGATTGACGTAGCCTATCACGGCTGACTTTGCAAATCTAGCCATGATAGGCTACGTTAATCATCACGTAGCCTATCACGGGGGCGTTTTTTTTTTTTTAGTTTTATTGGAATGGCGGCGGTGGCAGCCGGTCGAAAGATCGGCTGCCGCCCCCGCCCCTGACGAAGACCCGACGAACCGCCGCCGGGACCCGCTGCCGGGAGGGACATTCGGGAAAGGTAAGTCCCATCCCGGGGGGGGGGTGTGGGGGGTGGAGGGCGGAGAATTTCTCCCGGAAACTTCTTCGGGGGGCCGAACACGTTGGCGCTCAGCCCCCCGAAGTTTCGGGGAGAAATTCTCCGCCAACCCTAGTTTCAAGCAGGAATTTTTCCAGCCCTACCTGAGGATGCTGGGGATCAAACCTGGGACCTTCTGCATGCAAAGCATGTGCTCTTCCACTGAGCCACAGAACCTCTCAAAATAGTACATTTTGCTTCCATTTCTACAAATGTTGCTGGAGAAGGGAGGGTGTGTGGTTCAGTGACTGACAAGTCCACCTCCTAATTCTAGGCCATATTTTACCAAGGGCTCCAGTCACTGTGTTTTGGGGGACAGCAAGGATGTGACTGTGAGATGGCCATTCTTCCAATGCCACCAAGCTTCACTATGAAGAAAGCTTTAAACTGTTTTTTAATAATCCCCATTCCCTGCACCTATCCTTCTGAAACTTTGCAGTTTCCTTGCCTGGGGACAGCTTCAGTATGTGTGCCATTTCCATACAAACTGCCTCAAAAAAGCATGTGGGGGCAGAGGGAAGGGAAAGCAAATTATCCCCCCCTCCAATTGGACAGCTCACCTTCCACATCAACCATTACATCTATCTTTCTGAAACTTTGCATACTTTCTTATGTAGGGGCACCTCTATTCTGTCTGTCATTTTCAGAACAATGGTTTGCAAGGAACATAAGGGGATAAGCATGTCAAAATGTCAAAACCTCCTGCACCTATTCCTCTGAAACTTGGCAGGCTTTCTCCTCTCAGAAGGGGCAACTATTCCTGCATTTATGCCCAGAACTAAATATATTGTAGGCATTTCCTATAATACAGCACAGATGTGCATGCACACACACACACACACACACTGCATCTATTTATCTGATATTTGGCAAACATAATCCATTTCTGATGGATAATGGATTACTACATGTGCAAATACTATCCAATTATGATGAAGAGAAAAAAGTTCTAGCAATTTTTGGATTTCCCTAGGGATGGACGAACATCCCTTACCTGGTCCCGCAGCTTTTTTCGGCGGGGAGGCGCTCCGTTTCTCCCCCCAAAATTCTTGGCGGGTGGGGAGGCACCCCATCCCTCCCCGCCAAAATTCTGGCCAGGGGGGAGGCACCCCATCCCTTCCTGCTGAAATTCTGGCTGGGAGGGAGCACCCTGCCTCTCCGGCTGCAAAATAAAAAAGTAAAGTAAAAAAAAAAAAAGTGATAGGCTACGTAAAGATTTACATAGCCTATCACGGCTAGATTTTCAAAAAACACCATGATAGGCTACATAAATCTTTACGTAGCCTATCACGGCTGACTTTGAAAAAAAAAGCGCGTATGCAAATGGCGGCGCCCATGGGCACCACCATTTGCGTTCCTTAGCATTGCCCTAATTTTCTCCATAGTCTATGTAAATCTTTATGTAGACTACCCGGGCCAAAATAAGGAACGCAAATGGCGGCACCCATGGGCGCCGCCATTTGCATACGCGCTTTTTTTTTCTTTTCAAAGTCAGCCGTGATAGGCTACGTAAAGATTTATGTAGCCTATCACAGTGTTTTTTGAAAATCTAGCCGTGATAGGCTACGTAAATCTTTACGTAGCCTATCACATTTTGTTTTGTTTTGTTTTACTTTACTTTATTTGGAAATGGCGGCGGCGGCAGCCAGTCAGAAGACCAGCTGCCGCTGCCGAAACACCGCCGAAACGCCGCCAAAACGCCGCCAAAATGCCGCCGGGACCCGCTGCCACTAGGGGCATTCACACAAGGTAAGTCCCATCCTGGGGGGGGCGGGGGGCGGACCGTTTCTCCACCAATTTCGGGGGGCCGAATGCCTTGGCATTCGGCCTCCCGGAGATTCGTGCAGAAATTCTCTGACATCCCTAGATTTCCCATGATAATCAAAGGGAAGCATGAAACATCAGATTTCTGAATCTTGGCTGAAGTTCAATATTGAGTCAAAGTTGACTAACTGAATCAGTCTGAGAAGCTGAGTCATTTTCCAAAGTGCCAAGTCAGCATCTAAGTTGAAGCAGGGGCAGGGTGGTGGTTTGTGCATCATCCCTAATATGTATCCAGAACAATGGGCTGTCTTCTCTTTTAGTGGCTTTGTGAGAAATCACTGCAGCTCATAGAACAAGCACACACAGGAGAACAAAAGATGCATGTCCATCAAACATGAGTGAAGTATTGTTGGCTGTTTTGCTTATAAAAAGGTACTAGTGCACTGGATACACACAGCCAGTATACAGCCTGGCCAAGATAATCTCTTCCCTTCCATCTTTCTGATTTGAGCTCTCCCAGGATAGAAAGACAGGTTGGGTCTGTAAGATACTTTTGGCCTAATGTCCATGGCATAGATTCTGCCAGTGGAACAACAGCTGAGCTCTGATAATTGCAGTGAAATCACAAAATGGAATTGCCACATGGCTGTGCATCAGGTGGGCTACAGCAGGCTTTGCACCTTATTCACCAGTTAATTTCCCCAGATATCCATGTACCCAATGATTCAGAATAATTGGTCATATATACAGGAGGGGCTGTACAGAAATACCAACAGAAGAGCTAGGCACACAAGGTAACCTGAACTTGATGGCCCATGAAGTTCCTTCAAACTCCTTGTGTCTGTGATTCCAACAAATACTAAACTTATACTATAAACCACTCTTGGGTTACGAGATGGATTGATGCATCATGAATTGATGTATATATTATCCAGCTTTTTGCATAAG